>NW_026526654.1:33262401-36154901 GCF_024362965.1 Panthera pardus
CCTATTCAACAAAGAGTTGTGCCAAATGCCATAATTTTCCTATCCTTTTTGCTGGAATTCCTTCTGGTTTCACAATAGCCTTGGTGCTGTAGGTTTTCATCTGTTCTCTAGAATTCTCACAGAGATATTCTGGTCCATATATTGTTGTTAACTCCTTATTTCTGTATGGAAAAGAGGGCTTATAGTTTCCTAGGCCTCTATTTACTGATGTCACTCTTCCCTCAGATTTTGAAGGCATTACTTCACTGTTTTCTTGCTTTCAGTACCATTATGGAAAGTTTTGAAACCATTCTCTTTCAGGGTATTCTTATATTACTTATTTTTTTCTTTGGGGATGCTTCTGGATCTTTTCTTTGTTTCAAGTATACTGTTCTAAAGTAATATGCTTTGTTCTGGGTTACTTTTCATTCCTTGTGCTTTAAAATTTGGGGCCTTTTCAAACTGAAATTTTTTTATTATTATTCTTAAAGGGCATTTCTGAAATTATTCAAATATCCACTCTCCTATTTTCTTTTCTTCCTCTCTTTTTTTCTCTATTCTCTTTATCAATAGTTATTATATTACTCTGAAATTGAGTCTTTTAGATTGATCTTCTAATTTTCTTATATTTTCCCTTCCATTTTCCATTTACTTTCTCTTGCTCTATTTCCTGGAATGTATTTTATACATTTATGCTCCGTCATGTCTAATTGTTGCTGCTACTTCTTCTGTCTATTAAGGTATGTAGGGCCACTTTGCTTCTCATAATTAAGTGCTGCCATTTGGTTTCTGCCACAATGTGATTCCATTACTTTTTCTGGAATTTAACTATGACAGTAGAGATGGAGCTATGGTGAAGGATCTAAAATTCATCTTACAAGGTATTTCTCCTGGATGAAGATATCATTAGGGGTTTCAAATCAAACAAGAACAGGAGCATCAGGCAAAAAAAACAAATCTGCTTCTATTGACAAAAAAAAAAAAAAAAAAAAAACAAAAAACTCAGAGGGATTTTTTTGAGTTTGCATCATTCTGAGTCTTCCTAATTTACTCTGACAACCCCATTCTAATCCACAATGTATCATGATTTTCCAACTAATACTTTAATATCCAAGTTATAGTCAAGCTGCCAAATTAATCTACGTATTTAACTTAGCAATCTGAAGGCACAGCTCTGTACCTGATTTTTTTTTTTTTTGTCAAGTAAGCTTTATGGATAAATGATCAAAAGAGATCACAGATACTTTCTCTTTTTTTAATTTTTTTTTAATTTATTTTTTAAATTTTCTCCAAGTTAGTTAGCATACAGTGCAACAATGATTTCGGGAGTAGATTCCTTAATGCTCCCTACCCATTTAGCCCACCCACAATTCCTCCAGTAGCCCTCTGTTCTCCATATTTAAGAGTCTCTTATGTTTTTGTCCCCCTCCCTGATTTTTATTATTTTTGCTTCCCTTCCCTTATGTTCACACAGATACTTTCTGAGTAAGGGTCCATTCTTTAGCTGAAAATTTGAAATCATGAGTTTCTAATTTTCTTTCTTTAAGCTCCTGTGCATGATTTAAATCACTAGCTCACTCCACAGACCTCATGTCCCTTCCTTTTTTGAAGAAATGGTTTATTGCAGAAGCCACACAATTTACCAAAGTGTTGGTTTCTTATACCCTTTATTTCAGGTGACCACAGGTGATGATAATGTAAGTATCTAACTACCTAACACATCAACACACAATTATGACTAGCAGTAGCAATCTACCAATGTTAACAAAATTCTTGTTTTCAAAATCACCCAGCTCTGAAAAAAAAATTACAGATTTTTATTTTCTTGAACATCTGTTACTTTTAACAGCTCTATACTATTACTAAGTCAAGTCTGGTTCAGTACCCATTAGAGTTCCCACTCTAGTTAATTGTAAAGAGCAAATAATTTTTATTATGTTTTAAATAGTTAATCTAATATTGGGAGATCTAGATGAGGGGACAGATCCTAAATGGAATATGCAGAAACTTCTTTCCTTGTCACACTAAAGAATGGGTCTGTTTAAGGGTCAGGGGAACCTACTTTGAATAAGAGGCTGCAGAATATAAAAGCCATCTGCTGAGATGGGAAGATGTCATTATAGTTGTTTGACCCAGAATCATGTTCTCTGTGACCTGATTCACATTATCTAAACTACTCACTTTTGCCTTCCCTCATTCCCTGTATGACTCAGCTATAAACTCACATAACACAAGTGAAACTCCTTTGTGTAATACAAGTCATAGCCAGAGTCCTAGCATGTTGGATGGCAGTCTGAAGGAATTTTGAGGAAACCAATCTAAATGATCAGCTTCCTATAGTTAATAAAGGAAAAAAAACAAATAAAAACAAAACAAAACAAAGAAAAAAAAAGAAAAGAAGAAAAGGAACAAAAAGAAAACAGAAAACTGAGTCTAATTTCCAAACCATTCAGTCTGATTTGTCAGCACCAATGTCACAGTGAGTGTCTGCTTATAACAGCCCTGCTTAAGACTAGCACTAAAGAATGTGGGAGAAGGGAAATTCTCACTGTAAGTAGAAGTAGGAGTAATATATTTTAGTTTCTTAATTCTAAACAGAAAATCACCCTGTTCCTGGAATATATCTGATGATCAGGCCTGGTGTGACAAATTTGGAAAACTGAAAGCAAGAGGTGTGATTTTTCAGAATGAGGCACAAGTCTACATATACACATGATCCATGCTTTTTAAAAATTTTAATTAATTTAATGTTTATTTATTTATTTTGAGGGACAGAGAGGCAGAGAGAGAGGGAGAGAGAGAATCCCAAGCAGGCTCTGCACTGTGAGGGCAGAAATCTATGTGGGGCTTGATGCCAGGAACCGTGAGATCATGACCTGAGCCGAAACCAAGAGTCAGTTGCTTAACTGACTGAGCCACCCAGGTGCCCCTATGTATGACTTTGCTAATGCTTTTCAAATGGGCGTTAGGACACTATGTGAAAGATAACATTTTACTGTGGCTATTGCAGTCACCACCATATATATATATATATATATATATATATATATATATATATATATTATTATTATTATTATTATTTTTTTTTTTTTTTTTTGAGAGAGAGAGAGAGAGAGAGCACGCGAGCAGGGGTGGCTGAGAGAGAGACAGGGACAGGGGATCCAAAGCAGGCTCCACTCTTACAGCAGTGAACCCAATGCAAGGCTTGAACTCAAGAAAAATGAGATCATGACTTGAGCCGAAGTCAGATGTTCAACTGGCTGAGCCACCCAGGAGCCCTATTACCATATACCTTGATATTGTCTCAGGAATTATTTGCTGCCTCTAAATTCAAGAAATAATTTTTAGGATATTTATACCTCTGGATAATAACCATGTGTATGTTAACATAATATTTCAGATGTCAACACTGGGAGAAGTGATACATGACATTTACTAAAAGCTAATGTAGTGAATATTTACTATGGGTCAGGAACTGTCCTAAGTGCTTCACATATTTTAACTCATCTACTATGCACTTCATTCTGTTATTATACTGATATGAGCACTCTGGCCCTTAGGACGGACCTCCTATACACCCAGAATATGGTTCACATATTGGGACTGTTGACATTACATACACATGAAGAGGGTGTGGAATACTTTATTCTATATGTAACTGAAGTCTCTGGGGAGAGCAAGGCAGTTCTCTCGAGCAGACCCAAAATGTCCTGAGAGAGCACATGGAGGAGATGGCCTCAAGGTTTTTATTATGCTGAGGTGGCAGGGCTGAAGGTGAGAGTTCCTGACAAGAGCAGGGGCTTTGGGTCTGAAACTTCCAGCAATGCCAAAGGATGCAGGACATGGCTAGGCTTTCTTAGCTTGTGTACCTGTGGGCCTCAAGGCAGGGAACAGTTGTAGGAGGCCATCGGATATATTTCTTTTAAACTTAAGAGAGAGAGAGATCATCAACAAATAACTAAATGGAGTTGGTACTCCCTGTAATTCCATTATATAAAATCACTCAAGAAGAATATACAAATCAAAGAGTTAAAGAAAGGGTTACAGGGAGGGATCAAAAGGATGTTAAAGAGAGAAAGCTGGGAGACACTAAAAGGGAAGCAAAGACAGGGAAAATGATTCATCATAAACAAAACTGGGAAGAAAGGAAAGGCGGGATAATAAAAATTGAACGTTGTAAAAAAATAGTTTATGAAATACCATTTAGTGCAGACAGGCCTAGGAAGATAATGTTCAACATTAGTGATTTTACTGGAATGATAGATGTAGAAATAAATTTTAATTTTAGGAGTCAATGATTAACAAGCAGTTTGAAAAGGAAAAGACAAATCAAATTATATTTAAGGAGGACATGAGTTTGAGAGAGAGATTTCCTGTTTCTACCTCCCCCTTTGGTATATCTTTGTACTTTGAATAAGTAATTCATGGTTGTTTCAAATATTTAGAACATACAAATTAGCAATCATTCTAAATTCTATACTCAAACCTAAGCACTAGTAATAATTTGTCTTTCCTCCCATCCAAGTACTAACCAGGCCCGACCCTGCTTAGCTTCCGAGATCAGACAAGATCGGGCGCGATCAGGGTGGTATGTCCGTAGACTAATTTGTCTTTCCTGATACACATTCTCATTCATGGAATCCTGTTCCACATAACTGCTCTGAAATTAGACACTTGTGTCAATGTTTCAAGGTCAATAGGTATCGATACATTATTATTTTAATAGGAGTCATATTATTACATTGTATTATGGATACATTAACATTTATTCTGAATTATGTCTATGTATTATTCTCCTGAAATTTACCAGTTCTACATATACACTGGTACAGAATGTGTTATTTTAAAAATACTTTTTCTATTATATATTATGATTATATTAACAATAATTATTAGTTTATTTTCCAAGAAGGCTGCCAAATAATACTAGCTGAGATTTCCAAAGTGTTATGTATTAAGGTAGGTTTTAAAAATATACCATTCTGGGGCCCCTAGGTGGCTCAGTAAGTTAAGTGTCTGACTTTGGCTCAGCTCATGATCTCATGGTTCGTGAGTTCGAGCCCCACGTCAGGCTCTGTGCTGACAGCTCAGAGCCTACAGCCTGCTTCAGATTCTGTGTCTCTCTCTCCCTCTGCCCCTACCCTACTAACTCTCTCTCTCTCTCTGTCTCTCAATAATAAATAAACGTTAAAAAGTTAAAAAAGATGTATATAATTCTGTAAGATATTATTTCCTTTGCCAAAGGTTATTCCAAATTCTCTTTTTACATTTTCAAATTGTCTTTTTGCCCACTTTTGTGTATTTTCAAAACTGTGCTGAATTTTCCAGATACTGTTTGTTTTGGCAGAAGCTGGAAAATCTAAGCAACTTCACTCTTGACACAGAGATGTTGATCAGCCTCAAGAAGTACAAAGAGAGCCAGTCACAAGTAGACCAGTGAGGATCATTTGAGAAGTAAAGGAGAAATGACCATCTGTGCTCAGAAGGCACCACAAGAAGAATGCTGGGTTTGGGACTGGAAAAATATGACCCTGGTATCTTAGAAAAATTGGTATCAACCTACTTTTGATTTATCAATGTAACAGTTTTTCCTGAAATAATTACTTTCTTAATTTTAGTCAAATAGAATTTATTTTGAGATTTCTTTAATTCATGGATTTTTTTAAGGTTTCTTTTTATTTATTTACTTTTTGAGAGAAAGAGAGTGAGTGAGAGTGAGAGAAGAGAGAGAGAGAATCCAGTGCAGACTCTGCACTGTCAGTGTGGAGCCCAATGTAGGGCTCAAACTCATGAATGTTAAGATCATGACTTGAACCAAAATCAAGTCAGCCACCTAACCAAATGAGCCTCCAAGGTGCCCCTGAATATTTTTTAATGTTTCTTTATTTTGATTTTGGGAGGGGGAAAGAGATAGAAAATACCAAGCAGGCTCTGCATTGTCAGCACAGAGCCCAAAGTGGGGCTCAACCCAAGACCATGAGATGGTGACCTGAGCCTAAATCAAGAGTGGAACACTCAACCAACTGAGCCACCCAGGCGTCCCTCATTCTGAATATTTTTACCATAGAGATGATTGTAGCCAAATGTGACAACTTTAAGTTTTAGATGTTGCTAATCCTCATTAATTAACCAGATACAAAGCTTAAATATTATATTTGTTAAACAAAGTGTTTCAATGAACCTAGTTCTAAAGTCTTTTTCCCCCTATTTTCTCAGGAGAAAAAAAATCAACTTATTCTCAAAATGGAAACAGTCTTTTATATTATAAGTAAAAACAAAACGAAACAAAAATGATTTGCAAATACTCTCAAGTAAACTCAGCATTTCCAAGTAAAAATCATCAGACAAGATTTCAAAAGACCAAGTATATACTCAATAGTTTGTTATCTAATATATACAATGAATCCTATATCAACTAGAATTGAGTGGATATAATTTCTTTTGTTCTCATGGCACAGACATTTTAAAAATTAAGTAGAGGGCAAACTGCTGGCTAATTTGCATTGAAAGCCAAAATAAAACTATTGTTTTAGTGTCTTTTTGTGTGAAGTAAAAAGTAACCTGATAATTTCATGGATAAACAAAGGTATGAATAAAATATGTATTTCTATAAAAGCGAACATAGTTTTGTTTTAAATGTTACTATAATTATCGAATTTATATTTTTTTCTTAAAAAAGATAACAGTTTCTCATGGTTTTAAACTACCTTGAATATTATAAATCTCTATATTAAACAAATTAACAATGTATGAACGCAAAGCAGTCATGACAGTTTTGGAGAGGATCTAAAAGATTTGACTTTTATCATCATAGGGCATCTGGGACTTGGAAGGACGCCAAGACATGCTAGCTACATCTTGACTTCAAAGTAATTATTCATTTTTAACAACCCAGTGCCAATCAGGCATCAATGAAGAAAATAAAATCCTGCTGTTTTACCAATTTATAATCTTTCTAATTTCAATTTTAATAAGAAATTGATGTTAAATGTGAGAAAAGAAGTGTCTTCTTCATAATGAAGTCTGTTTGAAATACTGTTTGAAAATTCTTTGTGTCTTTTTTTACGTATTTACTTCAACAAGATGCAATGACTTTCAAGTCTTGATAAACTGTCCATTTCCCTATGGTTGTTTAAGAAATCAAAAATCAAATTTGTGAAAGGTACAAGACATCTCATGATAATGGATGTAACAAACAAATGAAAAAGCCACACTTCTACCTTCTTGATAGCAACTTAGAAGCTTTTTTTAGGATAAGTTTTAAAAATTCCAATACAAGTTATGCTGCCATGATCAATGTCTGAATAGGTAGCTGTGTTTCTTTAAGCTGAAAATGCTCCCTGCACAACATGAAAATCAAGTGTGTAAGAACATTAAAATGCATCAGCTTAATCAACTTTGGATAATTTTCCCTGAAAAGATAGCATAAAAATATATTTAAGTTGACTGAATCTTTAATCTTCTGTACTGTCCTGATCTTTAAAAAGCATCAAAAATAGACTCCATATGACTTCCTCTGACCTTTAAGTAGCATGAGTTGGTGAAAAAAATACTATTTTATTTGCACTTTACATATATAAGAAAACATAAATTGACATCTGGCTAGCAAAATTGAGAAAAAGAGAGTGTAAAAATAGAACACATTTTAACAAAGAAAATTAAACATCTTCTGAGTACCTTAGCATTTTGGATCACATGCAGGATTTTATTACCTGTCCAGAAAAATATCACCATATAATTTTTTAACAACCACATCATTATTATTTAAAAGTAACTGTCACAATATTACTACCCAATTAAATATTATACTTCTGCATACAACCACAAAAATCTGTGAACTGGGTAATATTTTATTCTTATTTTACTAAAAAGGAAAAATGTATCACAAGGAAGTTATGAAGGTCACATGAAGTAACAGAGCTAGGATTCTAGAATCCATGGTTTTATGTGCCACCTTTCAGATTAAATCATGCTTTTTCTTTCTTTTTTTTTTTTTAATTTTTTTTAACGTTTATTTATTTTTGAGACAGAGAGAGACAGAGCATGAACAGGGGAGGGGCAGAGAGAGAGGGAGACACAGAATCTGAAGCAGGCTCCTGGCTCTGAGCTGTCAGCACAGAGCCCGACACGGGGCTCAAAGCCACAAACTGTGAGATCATGACCTGAGCCGAAGTCGGACGCTTAACCGACCAAGCCACCCAGGCGCCCCAAATCATGCTTTTTCTTAAAATGAAAACAAAACATACCAACATGACTTCGGAGCCTAGAGTGATCTTGTTTCTGTCCCCCAACCTCCTTATCTTCATCTCACATGGCACCCTCTAGTTATCCAACTTGGTTGGTCATTTAGTTTCTCCAATCTCTCATATTCCTCCCACCTTGAGGAGGTGAACACGTTGTTCCTTCTTTCCATTGCATTCTTCTCAAAGCCTCTTTAAATTAATTATTTCTACTGCCCTGTCTTTCCAATCCAGGATTAAAAATCACTTCCAAATAATAGCCTTTCAAGAAATGCTCTGATCCTCATTCTAATTGAGTTTTATTTCTATGAATTTACATGAATAGTTTCCTTATCTTAATAGTGCAAATTTAAATTGCAGTTATGCATTGATTAACATGATCAATGTATAATTACATTGAAGAACCGCTCAATAGAATGAGACCTTTATGAAAGTAATAATTTTTGCCTATTCATATATATCAATATAGTTGGCATATTGTAGGCACTCAATTGGTATATAATGGTGAAAAAACATTGAATATTTTGATGCTATATACAATTTATTAATAGAAAATATGAATGTAAATATGCATTTAATGATTTATTCAATAAAAATCAAATAATACACTAATTTCATTTTTTAGATTTCTTATGTGATGTTGCAAGTCCTAACTCTGTATCTAAATTTTTTTCTCAAGGCTTTATGATCATTTATATAATCCTTTGATATCAATAAAGAAATTCTCTTAAAATGCTCTTGTTATTTCTCTTCTGGCATACACTAGAGGACTTACATTGTTAATTAAAATTTTACTTATAAAGAGAACGAAACAATACCCACAAGAATTTTTTCAATAAATTTAAAACATCCTTGCTTCTGAATATTTGGAATATATGTTCAGAAAACTTTATTAAAGGGCACTGATCCTTTAGATATACAAAAGTACATAAATAAACATATCAGATACTTAAAAATATTTAACACACAATAATTTTTCTGATTTGGTATGTTTGTCAACTTGCTTTAATATCAAACACTCCAAATAGTAGAATCTGCTTGTACCTAAAAATCTGTTTTCCCCCTTTTCCATAGTACTGAATTTATATGGGCACATAACCTATCCAGAATACAGATCATATGCCTCAGGTCTTTCTGTTTGTATTGTGGCAAGGTGTGACTATATTCTGGCAAGGGATATAAATGGGATTAATGTGTGTAATTTCCTGGTTGTTTCCTTACTAGGTAGAATTCTGCCTTTTATTTCCTCTTTTGCCTCCCTCTGGCTGCTGTAAGCACCAGGTGGTCAGCTATCTTATACTGTGGGAATGAGAGACATTCCATCAAGATTGTGAGGTTACAATAGAAAGGGAGCTGGACTCCAGATGACTTCATGAAGCTGACTGCCTTACTAGCTCAAAATTTCACATGGCAGATGAATCATTTCTGATTTTTTTAAACCACTCTTATTTGGGTCTCTATCACACTCAGCTGATATCATATCATAACCCATTCCCCATTAATAATTTTGCAAGTTAGCAATAAAATGCACATATACATTTTATTAAATATTTCTCTTGAAGAAATTAAGATCATTCCTAGCTTGGCTTTACTGAAATCTTTATTTTCTTAGTTATTGGTAAACCTATAACTGATTGCTAGAGTACTACATTTATTCTTTTGCTTATATAAACTTCTCTCAGAATTTTTTTTCTTTATGTGTTCTATTAAATATTTTATGTTTTAATAGTGTTGGGATTTTTCTAATCCCTCAATTCAATTCAGTAGGTTATAAAATTTCAGTTCTGGCTAATAAATTCCATCCATCCTCCAATGGCATTAATTAACTTTGGAAGATGTACTCTTTTATTATATAATGAAAGTCCTGGATGTGATGTACTAGGTGGAGAAGGAGTCTGATATATGTGGATTTAGTTTCACCTTTACTCAAAATATGGTCCAGTATCTCACTTAATATCTTGTATCCCAATCTTTTTTCTTTTGTAAAATAATGTAAAGCAAGCATTTCTTGGTATAACTTCCTGAGAGAGGGGCTGTTCTTCTAGGCCCTTTGGAAAGTGTAAAATGGAATGTAAAAAAAAAAAAAAATTTAATAGAAAAAAGAATATATGTAACTCTTCAAACTTTAAAACTATTGAATATTTATCTTGGATATGGAATTATAAAATAATGTATGACCAGTAAGATAAGAGATATTTAAAGATAATTTTAAAAGCTAATAGTTCCTATACAAAAAAATATTCCATTGAACTTATTGTTATATTTTTAAAATATATAACAAAAATAAATTAACATGAAATTTATATAGAAAAGAGTCACCAGTGGTGGTAGAGGTTTGAGGATAGTAGAGGTTCAAAAATAATCATTGTTGATGGATCCACATATCTATTAACAAAGGAATGTAGTAGGAATGCTGTGATTTTAAGGACTAGATATCAAGATAAATCCAAGATTTTTAAGGCAATAGGCTAGCAGAGATAATTTCAAGTGAATCAATTTCCAGAATCTCAACACTCTTTCCTAAAAGGGATCTGCCTGAAGTGTTGCCTTTATCAATTCTGCTTTCCTAAGTCTTCATTCACAATGATGCTTCTCTTTCTACAAAAAACAATACGAAAGAAAAATAAATAGGAAATACCACATACCCATTCTCAAAATTAACATGATGCATTTCTGGACCCTTCGAGGACACAAAGAAGCAATGTGCTTCCAAAAAATTTTCCAATTTTCCAAAGGGAGAAATATTGAGCGGGATAGTAATTGATTTCATAAAAAATGGCAACATCATGGCAAGACTCCATGCTTTACATAATACAGCGCTATATTATAATCAGAATTCAGAAGTTAACATGCTTATCACTCAAGTGTGTATTAACATTTCTATTTGAACTGAAAAATTAAGTAAGATGTTTTCTGACAGAAAGGAAGTCTGATTTAGCTAATTTGTTTGATTATGGAAGCTGGCCTTGCCAATTAGTTCTTATGTGAGACATTTTCTGAACATTGAACAAGATAAATCGGCAACACTAAAGTATTAATAAAATTTTATTTAATACATCATTTACTATACAATATGCCAGATATTACATCTTCATAATTTATAAATGTAGGAAAAATGTTAGTCATTCACTTAAAGATGTGTGAGGGTTTTTATGCTTATTCATGATTCTATTGTGGAGCATGAAAGTAAAAATTCATGAAAGCCCTTAGTATAGATTTCCCTTTTATCATTTTGGTGTTAGTGATGGTGTTGGTAATAGTAGTGCCTGTTTGTCAAACATCATGATTTATTCCAACAAAATTCAGCTATTAAGTTGCAAGCAGGGAAAAACAGAAGAGTGTGCCTACCCATGTTTGGATTTTTACCATAGAGGGCAGTGAAAAGAGGAGCAAGTACGGTCAGGATACTGCGAATGACTAAAATGACTAACAGTTGTACATAAATCTGATAGGCAGAATGGGTACGGTGAAATCTGGGATCAAGTGGATATATTTATTTTTTTAAATACTTTTTCAATACTTATTTATTTTTGAGAGAGAGAGAGCGTGAGCGGGGGAAGGGCAGAGAGAGAGAAGGAGACACAGAATCTAAAACCAGGCTCCAGGCTCTGGGCTATCAGCACAGAACCCGACTCGGGGCTTGAACTCAAGAATGGCAAGATCATGACCTAAGCCGAAATCGAACGCTTAATCAACTGAGCCACCAAGGTGCCCCAAAAGTGAATAGATTCCTGATGCTATTACATAATGTTCATGGTGAGGAAAGGGGAAAGTTAACAGAAAGCTGCTTTTAACCCTTAAAGGGCTATTTCTGTCAGTGTTCTCTCAAGGTGTAGTTGCTGGGAACATGGTTTATTCATACATCAGGGTGTGGTAATTTAAGATCATTTGGGATTCATTGTCAGCAACAGTCATTAAGATACATGAATTCTTTTAATTATCTCATATTACAGGCTCAGAAAGGTTCAAACAGCTTATTGCCTTTTAGAAGGAGGGTTTAACTTCCTAGGATAAATCTCATCCTAGGTAACCACTTTACTTTGACAAAATTACAGTTTTCTTTTGAAAACAATATGCCCAATAGAGATAAAACAATAAGTAAATAGATCTCATCATTAGACCTCCTCATCATTAGAATATAAGGAAGATTACTGTTCTCCTGGATAAGAGGAGGGTCATGGAAATTTAAGGTCCTTGAAGCTACAGTTGAAAACTTGTGAAAATAAGTAGGAATCTCAAAAGACTACCTGTGCCATAAAAGCCTATATAAATTGATGATTTCTCCAGGAAAGAGCAAATGAATATGGTTATTTTGATCCAAAGGGACACTACAGAGAGCAGATCTGCAACTGAAATATATGTAGTCATAGGTTTGAGCATATAAAACTATAATGAAGAAATACAGATTCTAAAATGACTTTCTATGTGTTGCCTGGCTGCCTCAGTCAGTAGAGCATGTGACTCTTGGTCTTGGGGCCCTGAGTTCCAACCCCTCGTTGCAGGTAGAGTTTATTTAAAAAAAATAAATAAACTGGCTTTATTAAGGGGTCACAAATAAAGAACTTTCCTATTCAGTAACACAATACCTATAACCTTATTAGAAAAATGGGCAAATAACTTGAATAGATATTTTTCCTGAAAAGATGTACAAAGGGCAAAGACATGAAAAAAATGCTCATCATCATTAATCATTAAGGGAATGCAAATTGTACCACAATGAAATAAAATTTTACACAGATTTGAATGGATATAATCAAAAAGGCAGACCACAACAAATCTTATTGAGGGTGTAGAGAAATTGGAATGCTTATGCACTACTTCGGGAATGTAAAAGGCTTTAAACACTTTGGGAAATAGGTTTTTAGTTCTAAAGACAGTAGAGTTACCGTAAGACCCACCAAATCCACACCTAAGTATAAGCCGAAGAAATCAAAACATATGTAACATATATCTGTACAATTATACAAAAATATTCATAGCAAAATTTTACTAATAACCCAAAAGTGGAAACAACACAAATGTCCATGAGCTGATGAATGGTTACCCATACTCTGAAATATTATTCAGTGAAAAGAAATGAAGTACATGTTACAACACAGGTAAATCTAGAACACATGCTACACAAAAAGCAAATAGTAACAAGATACTGCACACTATATGATTTCATTTTTATTAAGTATCCAAAATAGGCAACTCTATTGAGATAGAAGTAGATTAGTATTTGCTTAAGGTCTAGGGGAGTATGTTTTTTTGTGGGGGAACAGGGTCAGCTACTATATGCGGGGTTTTGGGGAGGTTATAAAAATATTCTAGACTTATTTTGTGATGACCATTTTATAACTCTCTGAATCTAAAAAATATTATATTTTACAGTTTTACTTCAAATAATGCAGACCATATTAAATGGTTATATGAAATAAACTAAACACTTGCATTTAATATTTGAAAATTTTGCTCCCTAAGTTCTAAATTACCTCTTAAGAAATAGTTTGTACCCATCAAGTTTCCCAAATTGGCCGCTATAATTTTATTTTTTTAAATGCTTATTTATTTTTGAGAGAGAGAGAGAGAGAGAGAGAGAGAGAATGCAAGCAGGGACGGACAGAGAGAGAGGGAGAGAGAATCTCAAGCACAGAGCCTGATGTGGGGCTTGAACTCATGAAATGTGAGATCATGACCTAAGTCAAAATCAAGAGCTGACATTTAACTGAGTCACCCTGGCGCCCCTGGCCTCTGTAATTTTAAATTATCAATGGTTCAATTAAAACATTTAAAAAGTAAGTATAGAAATATGGGTTATAGTATGAGTATATTAGTAGTTGGTTCTGAAAGGAGCATAGACTAAAACCTGGACTGAAACAGACACATTTAAACAGTCACTAAACAAGCTGGTTATGACTTTGTGTCTTGAGTCTCTTGACCTAATAGCTGGGCCATTTTCACTTTTATTTCATTTTCATTAATTGGCCTTTTCACCCAATTAATATTCATTTTCTTTCAGAAAGAAAGTATTGTTAAAGAGGTCTCTCTCAGATTCATACGTTCACAGACAAAACAAAACAAGTTTACAGGAAGTCTTTATAAATTTTGGTAAGTGACCTTAGGTAATTTCTGACTGAGGAATGCTGGTATAAAAAAAAAAAAACAACAAAACTTTGACTTTTTCAGTCACCAGGTTTGAAGAGTGGGCTTGTTGGAGTCTATTTCTGTCTTCTCCCTAATGTGCTTTATTCTTATAGACTTTAATAAAAAAAGACAAGGACAGAGAAAAACAAACAATAGTGTCCTTGACAAAAAAGTAGTTTTCACATCTGATTTGATGATTAAAGAATCTTTCTTTGTAAACAGTGTTTTTTTTAACTCAACCTTTTTTTAATAGAGGATTTTTTTCTTTTTGAATTCAAAAACACAAAATTAACTTAGTATTTAAGGAGACTTGATACATACATACATACATACATACATACATACATATATAAAAACTTGGACACAACAAAATTAATTAGACTTATAATATTCTGAAAGATACTCAAGCCAGATGCCCATGGGCTTACAAAGGAAAGTGCTGTTTTTGTATTAAAGATTTTGGGCCATAGTGATAAAGAGAGCTTGACTGATTCTCTATGGGCTTACAAGATGTTAAAAACTGGCTTTCCAAAAATAATACTTAAGCAACTTGATAATATTTGAACAATCATACACTTAATCATGTTATACTATATATGGAAAAGTTGAACATTTTTATGTTTATTAAAATAGAGTTTGGGGAAGTTCCTGAGATGAGCAATAAAATGAGCAACACTTATGTACCTGGGCAAGAGTTTCCTGGAATAGTACAGTCATAAATCATATCGATGAAGAAAGTAGAATGGTATTTGTAAAGCCTGCTAGAGTAAACCATGTTAATGTAGATATAGGCTGAGTGGAGTACACAGTTTTGGTTCACATGATAAAAGAGAGAAAATAGTCTGGAAAGGTAAAGGTTACAATACAGAAACACAGACTATAGTAAATAGATGGGTATTTTTGAGAAACCCTATAGAAAAATGTAGAACAAAATACATTGAGTAAAATCTATGAAAACGTCCCACTAAATCCTAGGCTCCTTGAGGTCCAGATATTCTTTTTTGTTAACCTTTATGACACTGCATTTAGCACATACACACACACAACACACACTAAAAATACATTTGAATCAATGAAGATTAGTTTACCTCATGGGGATGTGAGATGCACCCAGTGCCAGATAAACCACAGCAGCAGAAATTAACTGTGGGCTGTCCATTTAATTTATCATTATGGAAGCTCCATAAAAAATTACTGATTGACTAGATAACATTAAAACTGCAAGACAAAACTTTAAATGCACATTTCAGAAAATGTTTTAAAATACATTTTGGACTCTTCTCAGGTTTCTTGTATATAAAATAAAAACAAATCTTTATGGGATTATGTTCTTATTATTGTTTATAAATTCTTCAAAAGCAGATGTACACTTTTGTACTATGCTTGAGATTGGATACATGGCAAAGCTAAATAAAGCTACAATTAGTATACAAAATTCCCATCAACTCAGCACTGAGAAAATGCCTAATTTTTACCTTGAAAATCTACAAGCCATAATCTCCAAACTTCTCTCATGGTCGGTTATCTTGCCTTTTTCTTTCACTTCTCCTTTTCACATATGTGTAGGAGAGCTAATTTAATTCACATGACCAATACATTAAGCTGATATAGTGGCATCGAATATGTGGAAAACGGTGAAGTAAAAATAAAGATATTGTACATTAAGGAGGGCACTCGTTTGGATGAGCACTGGGTGTGACGAGTCACTAAATTCTACTCCTGAAACCAATACTGCACTCTACGTTAACTAACTTGAATTCAAATAAAAAAAAAGAAAAGAAAAGCAGAAAAAAAAAAGATACTGTACAAACAAAGCATTCAAAAGAGAGCTGTGAATATGTGACAGCTGTCGCAGCAAAGCACTGACAGATCAGTGAGAGGTCAAGAACTGTCTTCCAGGCAGAAGTCAGAAAAACAACAACAAAAAAGAAATGCAGTTCCACAGAAACAGTGGTTGGGGAATGGGGACCATGTAACAATAAATCTGGGGAATAGGCATTTGAAACTAATGAAATGTCATAGTCATATTAAAACTTCAGAGATAAGCATTATATAATACAAGTCACTTTAAAACATATAATGAGATTGCATATGAAACAAAAAATTATATTTAAATTATCTCTTTATTCTTGAGCAAAATAGTTCCATTATCTTTAATTCAGCAAACTCTAAAATGCATTTTCTGCTTCATTGCAATTCACTGCAAATGGCCCAGATCAACATTCTGAAATTTTAAGTAGATTCTTTAGCCTTCTAATAGGATTTAGCTGCATGACTTCAATATCCAAATTTCTGCCTCAGTGAACAATAGCTCAGAGTTAAAATATTAAATAGACTAAATATTAAACACATAGTTTCCTGAAGGACAAATATTACAAGACAAAATGCTTTCGAAAAGAAAAAAGAAATAGAAAGATAGCCTGCTGGGTAATCAGTTTCAGTATTTTGACCTCTCCAGAGCAAAGTGTTTATTCAAATAATTTAGCTCATTGTTTATCTTTAGAAGCAATATCCTAGCAGATTTATCTTCTGATGTTCATAGAGTGATAGGTAAAAATAGATTCACTCCTTCCTCTACTTATCCAATTTATACTGTAAGTACCTTCAGCTTTAAAATGCTGTCAAACAGACATACTTTGAAAAGGCCAGGAAATAAAGCCATAGTCTCCGCAGTTTTTCTGAATGTATTGGAGGCATGCATGGGCTTTGGTATTAGAGACACCTGTTTGGCTCAAACATTTAGGAAAATACTTAAACTTTTTGAAGCTTACTGATCTCATCTTTTGAATGATGTTAAAAATTCATACCTGTCTTCCCTTTTTGCAGAATTTAATTATAGGTATCGTGAAAATCTAATAAAGAGTTTGGGATAGGCTGGGGGGGTGGTGTCAAGAATGTTACTTTTCATTATTGGATTTTACTCCATAGGTCAGATAATGAGAATTAAATTAAAGTAAATCTCAAATAAAGAAAATTCTATTCATAATTTTTGGACAAAAATATCCAAAAGAGTAATTCAAGTAATATAAAAACATTCAAAGAAAAACATTTATGACGTGGTTATAAAAGCTGATATTAGAAGGAAATAAAATTTTATATACAATAAAAGATTACACAGGAAAATAGTTATAGGGAAGGAGAAGAATCCTAATAGATTTAAAGGGATGTTCAAAAAGATATTGGTAATCAGATCTTATTAGATCTAGAAATATTCTTTTATCCTCACAACTTGCTTTCACTCATAAACCCGAGTATTAAGTCTTATACAGCGTCTGTACAAGTTTAAAGTTTACTCATCTTTTAGTGCTGCCTCATCCATGACGGTCTACCGCCTAGGATACCTCATTCTACCTGGTCTAGGAATAACATCCACACTTTACTCCTATATGGATTTATGGATCTAAACTCCTAGAGAGAGGGATCCAGGCAGGCCAGGTTGATCTCAATTCCTCCACGTTGCCTAAAATGAAGACTGGTATGCAGATTCACAGTTGGCAGAGAGTGATCCCTGTTGGTCTTTTTCTATAGCTCGTGCCGCTACCTCAGACTCACTCCTTTGCTATTTTTATTATTTTCTCCTGCTTTTGGATTTTGGTCACGGCCACGCTGAAATGTGACAAGTACCCTCACTCCAAAAGTTTCCCCAGCTCCTTATCTAAGTTGGCCCATCCTTCTGTAGTTATTTGATTTGTCTTTACTTCATATGACTCTGTTCTAGCTGTAATACTTTATATATGTACACAATAAGATCTATTTAATAAAATTTAGTGGCCTGAAGGAGTTAATAAGCATATTTGGGGAATAATAACTCACTTTTCCTGAATCATATACTCTACATCACATTGGCTTATGACTTCAGATATTCTACTGTCCAAACAATCTATGTAAGACCCACAATCACATCATTTTAAATACAATCCAGTGGCATCCTGAAGTCCTACACTATTTCGTAAAGTCAACACCCAGTTCATGATCAAATGTCTTAAGAACAGAAACATTCAAAATAAATAATTGCTTTTAAGGTTATGTAAAATAACTATAGTGCATAATAAACTATTCTAATTTTGCAATATTAATTTATATTATAATTGCTTTGAAATTTAATATATTAATTTTTAATACTTAGTTATTGGAATTTCAGTGTACATCACTTCTCATATGATATGTCATGGTGTTTAAATTATTTAAGTGATGGAGTATCAAGTTTAGTAAAATAAATGTCTTTTCTTATCATTGTTTCATTTTAGATACAAGTTTAACCATTCAAACCAAAACTATCTACTTCTTCAAAATGAAACATTTAATACTATTCTCTCTTTTACCAAAAATAATAGAATTATTATTAAATTAAAGATCCTTAAGTATGATAATATTGTATTAGGTTTTCCATCATTTGTTTTTCAGCTACATGTTTTTGGTATTGAATAGCTTTTAACCATTGAATTCTGGAAAATTGCATAATCATCTCTAATAATGTGCTCCTATTAAGATAATTTAATTTCCATTACATAAAACCAATCACAATTAGCACAAAAAGCAAAATTAAGAACTTTAAAATATCTTGTTCCATGAAAAGAGTTATGTTGATAAACAATACAGTTAAGAACAATCAGAGGGGGCAAAGCATCACATAATCCACTAAATGAGACACTGGAAATATAGCATCCATGGACATAAAGTTAGGGATCTAATGTAATCTTCATAAGAACAACAGGTTTGAACTCAAATTTAATTGTGCCTTATGGAACTCAGAGTATTAAACTAAATTGAGGGAATTGTTGATTTTTACCTAAATTAACTATACAAATTAATTTTAAGGGTTTTAGATATTCAAAAACACTTTCTTTTGTGTTGTTTTTATGAATTTATAAAAATATTGTGTGTCCTGAATTCAACTAAAGCTATAAGGGAGAAAAGTAGTGTAGAACTATAGTAATTTAAAAGTAGGATGGGACACACACATTTTGCTTTAGAGCATATAACCTAAATCTGTAATTATTCATAATAAATTTAGTGAACAACTTAATTTCTTGTATGTGACAATAACTGAAGCTACAAGTAAATTGAACTGAAATCTTCCAAGTGCAGAATGATGTAAATAAACACCCATTTGTTTATTTTACTACGCAATTTCTCTGGTCAGTGCCATGGACATATCTATTGAAAGACCAAATTTTGCATATCATGTGATTATTTTTTATTTTTTGTCATTTTTACTTTATACAGTAGCTCTGTTCCTTTCTTTTAAAAAAATATATATTCTTCTCATTCCTTATCTCTGTCTCTCTCAGTATCATTGAGGTAACTATTGAAGAATGTGTGTATGGAACAGCTACAAAAGAGCTTGGTTTGGCCACTCAAGCATGCCATTAAATAGAGGACAGAAGACCACAGTCTAGAAAAACCTGCAACTTCACAACGAGTCCATAATTATCTGAAAAATATAATGAGCCCACACAAGTGGGCCATAAGTGTATTGCAAAATAACTTTTAAAAGTTAATACCTTTTTTTCACAAATAAATAGAATGATCTTATCAAATATTAATTCCCATCATTACGACAGATTGAAGTATATGTGAAAGGTATTTTTCTGAATGATAATCAAATTATAGAAATAGAAATATATATATACTTTATTATCAATATTATATTATTTATTTATAAATTCAAAAATTTATTTTTCTCTTTTGTTAGAGTACAATATTTATAAATGAATTATCGCAGGCCATAACATCATAATCATAGTGATCATGGAAGTGACTAGTGGTTTTAAAATCCATGAGCTGATAATTCCATAAATTTGAGTTAGCTGTTGTATTTTGAATTTTTTTAAATGTTTATTTATATTTGAAGGAGAGAGAGAGAAAGACAGTGTGTGAGTGGGGGAGGGGCAGAGAGAGACAGAGACAGAGACAGAATCTGAAGCAGGTCCCAGGCTCTGAGCTGTCAGCACAGAGCCCAACACTGGGCCCGAACCCACGAGCCCTGAGATTATGACCTGAGTTAAAGTCAGGACATTTAATCGACTGATCCACCCAAGCGCCCAAGCTTTTGTATTTTGACTAAATGAAACTGAATGTTAACTTTCACAAGCATCATTCATTTTGACTCTTGAATAGACAGGGCTTTCTTCTTTGCCTTATCCATCTATATTTATTTGAAGAAGAATTTATTTAGCAAAAATTTAGTTTGTATATATATCAATTGATCATTTCTACCACTATTCCATGAGCTACAATCTTCCTTGGAAAATTTCAACCTCAATATCCAACCAAAGAATGTCATCACTTGGATGCTTATTGTAAAAATCAAACAATTCCAAAGTTAGCTTTTGTATCCCTGCCCAAAACATTTCCTTCATCTTGAATTTTCTATAATAAACTGAATCTATCTTTGTCTTTCCTATAGGAAATTATTAGTCATAAAAGGAATGAGAGAATTACAACTATGTGTTAGCTGACTGGTGATAATATCTGGAATGGTGAATATGAGAAAAGTGAATGTTATTGCTGAGTAGCCAAGGATTTTCCAAAAATCACATATTTTGCTGTAGTTGGGAAAAGTAACTCCAAAAATAGGATATTCTCAAAGGATTCTCACAGGCCTTTCTACATGGGGTGTGTGTGTGTGTGTGTGTGTGTGTGTGTGTGTGTGTGTGTACGCATACGCATTCCTATAAAATAAGTTAATGTACCTTTGTTTTATGGTATTTTAAACTTGTATATGTTTTCTCAATTCCATTTTCAGTTGGTCTGAATTAAATGCTTAAAAGACAGGACTAATTTCGTGAACTGTCTGGAAAAGGGCTGAACAATTTCCTATTTCTATCCATAAAGATGACATTCATTTAATTACTATTATAATTGTTTGAAATTCAGACCCACAAAGCAAGTCAAGGAATATAAACATATTAGCTAATAATTTTTGTTATCAAAATAGGCAAAATAGAAAAGAATAGATGAGTTTAAAAAATATGAATTTATTTTTAAAGCTATTAAAATATTAACTAGCTGTAATTTAAAACATCAGGGAAAAATTAAAAATAAAAATAAAAATAAACAAAATATCAGGGAGTAACACACATCTATATTTTTGAGAAATTTATACCAATTAAACTTTGATAAATAACAGAATCAAAGAGTCCAAGATAAAAGCAAATTCCATTTAAGGTTGGACTGGGAATAGACATTTTCTCAGTCTAGTACATGGCTTTTTAAAAAAGAATTGGAGGCAATTAATTTAGAACACAGAGGTTTACACACTTTTTCAGTAAAGGGCCAGAAAGGAAATATCTTAAGTTTTGAAGGCTTATGTGGTCTTTTTTGGCCACTATTCACCATTGCTATTGAAGCAGGAAAGCAGACAAAAACAATAGTAAATTGTGTGATTCCCCTCCCTGAGTGTTTTGTTTTGTTTTTTTAACAAAAACCAATTGCAAGCAAGATTTGTTCAACAGACCCATACTTTGTCAACCCTTGTAAATTATTGAGTTTTATAAATAAAGTTGCATACAACAGTGTTAATATTTACATCTCTTTAATTCCATTATATTTATAATTTTTTATAAAAAATATTTATTTATTTATTCATTCATTCATTTAATTCATTCAGTGTATTCATTTTTGAGAGACAGATACAGAGTGTGAGCAGGGGAGGGGCAGAGAGAGAGGGAGACTCAGAATCTGAAGCAGGCTCCAGGCTCTGAGCTGTCAGCACAGAGCCCAACACAGGGTTGGAACTCACGAATCCTGAGATCATGACCTGAGCCAAGTCAGCCGCTTAACTGACTGAGCCACCCAGGCACCCCTAATTCCATTACATTTAAAACAACTTACTGAATGGAGACAATTCACTCTAACTTCCTCTCTCTTGGCAGACAGGAACATACACATAAACAGAGGCAATATACAGTGCACATTTGTTATGGCCACATACTGTAGAACCAGTTTGCTCAGGTTTGTAATCCTATGTCCCAGACATTACCTATGTATGACTTTGGTAAAGCACTGCAACCAAGTTTGCTTTTTATACCCTATAACTTCATGCTAGTGAAGTAAAATGAAAAACAAAAGTATTTTGAAGGGGATTCAAAATAAACAATAATTTTTGCAAATTAAAATATCAGTATTGTTGATTATCCTAAATGCCAAAATAGTATAAGAAACCCAAAGTAGTATTTTCAAAGATATATTTTTCTGTTATAGTATCCATGAACATAAATCTGTTTGAAATATAATAAATTCTGGTGACAGTTTAATATTGGCAAGGTAATACAGTAACAATTATTTCTTTCTTAATATATTTTCTAGGAAGAAGACACATGTCTTATGAATTAGCTACATGGAATTTACTAGTGGAATTAATTAGAGATGGCATTCAGTTAAAGTCAAAAAAGCTTTTAAGAAAAATCTAATATTTCATTAAAGTATTATAAAACAAAGGCAAAGTGATCCAGAAAACAGTTTCTAAATATTCTAAACACAGGAGAGATTTTAGCTAATAAAACATATGTGTGTGTGTATATATATATATATATATGTATATATATATATATACATACATACATGAATATGAATGAATGAATGAAAATAACACCAAATGATATGAATGGGAATGCACAAATCTTTAGTATAACTGTATAAGCATATCAATTATGTAGCTGTTAACTATGTTAGATATAACTAAATTTGTCGATAGTTTTAGAAATAACACCAGCAAAAATATCATAAAAGTACAAAGCAGATATAGATACAGAAAAGAAAATTTTGTGAAATCTATCTTCTGTGAGATATCAGGTTCTGACCATGTGACCGAAAATGGAACACTGTAGGACTTCCTTTGTCTATGTTTGCCAAATCTTTCTGACAAAATTTTATGTGACAAACATTACTTCTATGGGTAATATCAGAAGAAAAATCCATTCTGAGGAAACACACACACACTCACAAACACTGCTTTCCATCAAAAATAGTTGAGACTGATTCATGTATTTTTAAATTCTTCCATTTCTGTTAATCATTAATGATATTGTTGCTTAAAGAGATACTGTGTCCTCACTTTGCAATTTCCTTTTCAGTTGAGTGCACAATCTATATGTTCTTTTTTTTCTTTTTAATTTTTGAAGTTTATTTATTTACCAGAGATAGAGACAGTACGAGTGGGGGAAGGGCAGAGAGAGAGGCAGACATGCAGTCTGAAGCAGGCTTCAGGCTCTGAGCTGTCAGCACAGTACCCGACACAGGACTCAAACCCAGAAACCATGAGATCATGACCTGAGCCACCCAGGTGCCCCCGTATATTTTCAAAACATGAGAATAGGCAAACATTGGTTTAATATCAATGCAAAAAATCCAAATGGTAATAGCAAATTAATATATCATAATTGGAAGTTACAAAATGTATTAAGTTACAATTTTATTTTACCTAGTGATGCATTTTTAAAATTGTTTTACCCCTTTTAACCTAAGTTATCTCACTGTTTTGGATGGTTCGGAACAATGAGATTGATCTAAAAGGAGCGTGTGTGTGTGTGTGTGTGTGTGTGTGTGTGTGTGTATCTTTTAGTAAGGCATTCCCTAAAAACACAACTTAAGAGGAGCTTGAGTGGTTCAGTCAGTTAAGGGTCCCACTATCCGAATGAGCTCTGACAGCTCAGAGACTGGAGCGTGCTTCAGATTCTGTGTCTCCCTTGCTGTCTGCCCACACTGCTCACACTCTGCCTCTCAAAAATGAACAAATGTTAAAAAAATTAAAAAAAAACACACAACTTAGGCCATTTTTACATAAGACTGAGGTCTAAAAAATTAAAGATTATTATTTCAAAAGGGTAAGAATCCAAATTCTTACCCTTAAAATTTCAAAGAAACATTAAGAAATTTGTAGTTAGATCTAACATAAAGCTAACAGAAATCTTTAACTCCTATAAAAATTATTATAAATAGGATAAGAATTTTTCTATTCTTAGAAAAATTTATGTAGAATAGAGTTTGAATTGAAATGAGGAAAATGTAGACAAATACAGTTCTAACAGAGTTCTAAGATGTGTATGATAAAATATTCTGAGTCTAACAGATTGTGTATCATGAAAATTGAGGAATTTTTATACCCAGAGCGTTCGAAACAAAAATCTAGAGGAATAGTTTTGAAATTTTAGGAATTTACCTGCCAGGATTCAACATGATGGCAAAAATAAAAATAAATATAGGATAGGTCCTGCACAATGCAATATATTGTATTACAGAGCATATGTATGATGCAGATTCATTTCCTATTTGTAAGGAACAAAACTTTTATTCAACGAAATAATTTTTAACGTCATTTTCCCCCCTGTGGTTGAAGATTGAAAATTCTTTGTGTTTTTTCAAATAAAAGAAACATGAAAATTTTCACTGTGGTAAATACATATATTTAAATATAAGCTAATAATTCATCCATCCTTCTGTTTTTAAAACATTAATAATGCTTGTTATGTCACCTATGTTTATAAACTGTAATCTATTTTATTTGAACCACCTTTAAAATGTTTCTCAGACTCTTCTCGTTTATTTATTTATTTATTTACTTACTTATTTATTTATTTATGTTTTAAGGTTTATTTATTTTTGAAAGAGACAAAGTGCGAGTCGGAGAGAGCAGAGAGAGAGAGAAGGAGACACAGAAATCTAAGTAGCCTCTAAGCTCCAAGCTATCACCACAGATCCTGTCGTGGGGCTGAAGCTCAATGAACCATGAGATCATGACCTGAGCTGAAGTTGAACGCTCAACTGACTGAGTCACCCAGGTGCCCAGACTCTTCTCTTTTAAAAATGAATTTATAGATACAGTTTCATCCCTTTATCATGGAAAAATCTTAATAAGTACAAATAATTTGGTGTTCTTTTCTTTCTTATAAGAGTGATTGTATTGGGGATCTAAAATATATTCAAAATAAACAGTTTGAGAATTGAAAAGGCAAGAATACATATATCATTGTATATAAAATAGACAAATGCAATATTGACAAATATGTGGTAATGCAGCACACACACACACACACACACACACACACACACACACACACACACACAAAAGAGTTGAATAATATTTTACCAAGCTAAAAGTGTATTGAAATATAGAAAAGTGTTCATTCTAGGAACTTGAGGATGTTATAGGTTTTTAAAAGTTCAAACACATAAATGGAAAGAATAAAAACAATTAAACAGCAGGAAATTCAAAAGACTATAATATTGGTAATATTTAGATATTTGATTAAGTGGTAATCATAGGATATTGTCTTTTCACCACTCACATGTCCATCTAATTGAATCTATTTCCACACAATATTTTTTCTTTAGTGGAATGTCCCATTTTAAGCCAAATTATATGACCCTTCTGGATCCTGCAATTAGTCTACATTTTTGGACAATCTTCACCTTCTAAGTTATGAGAGTTCTAGATATCCAAATTTATTCTTGTATTGGTATTTTTCAGTTTCACTTCAAATCAATTTATGTGTTTGTGCTTAATACATTATTGTTTCCTCTACATGTGCCAACTTCATGTCTTTCCTGTCTTTGATATCTTCCTTAAACTAGCTGTAAAACAGACTTGGAAAAAAGCTTAAAGGTTCAATAATATCTTCATATAAATTTACAAGAAAATGGTGTATATTTTCTAAATTGGTTGCAAAGATTTTTTATAAGATCTCTTCCTTTAGAGACTTAGTAGCAAACTCTTCCAAAATATAAGTTCATGTTAACTGAAAAGATAATTATAAGTAAATTACACCTAAGCACTGCACATGTTATATTTGTAATTCCTTCTCTTTATTATTATTAAAGAAACTAGTAATTTTTTATCCCTCCAATCACTATGTAAAATCTTTACAGGATTTTGTCTTAATTTTCCCTTGGAGATAATACAGACACTGTGTCATAATAAATTGATCATATAAAGCTGGATTTTAAAATATATATATTTTGGGGGCACCTTGGTGACTCAGTCAGTTAAGCAGCTGACTTTGGCTCAGGTCATGATCTTACAGTGTGTGAGTTTGAGCCCTGTGTTGGGCTCTGTACTGTCAGGTCAGAGCCTGGAACCTGATTCACATTCTGTGTCTCCCTCTCTCTCTGTCCCTCCCCGGTTCGCTCTCTGTCTCTCTCTCTCTCAAAAATAAATAATTAAAAAACTGTATAAACATATATATTTCTTATTTTGTTTTGTTTTGTTTTGTTTTAATTATGCCCTGGAGTTCGACCATACTCATCTTCATCTGTGGCCTCTAATACTTGGGATGCTAATGTGAGCAACTCCCATAGACGATGGAAATTCCTGGAATAAGACTTTTAACACTCTCTTCTCTCTCTCACACACACACACACACACACACACCCCTAAGATAAAGATTGTTGTTTTTAGCAGGAAACAAGATTCTTTAGAATTCTTTTCTTTGCTTTTCATTGGGTTTAGCTCTATTAACACATTAATTTCATGTTTATAAGTCAATGTTTATAATAGTTGTTAAGGTATGAACTTCATTGTTCAACCCTGGAGATTATTGGATCTATGCTTTTCATATTTTTCCCTTGAGACTGCGGGAAATCATTCTCAGAAACTAAGAACAAACAACTCTCAAATTTCATTGGCTAAAATGGGGTGTATAAGCTTCAATGAACCTAGATACACAAAATGATGATTTACTTATTACTCAATGTATTTTGTAATATATTTACAATATAGATTTTATTTTATTTTTTTAGCTACACTTGGTATAAATGAAATACAAAAAACTGCATTCATTTAATGTATACATATTGATGAGTTACTACTCAGTGTGTTTAGTATATGCTGGCTGACGCAATTTGCTAGAACTTTATTCTGTTTTTTTTTTTTTGTTATAATTCAATTATTTCTTTTAGCTTCACTGGTAGCTTCTAATAGTTAAGGTCCTATTGTGAGCAGCTCCCACAGACAATGGAAGCTCCTAGACCATGACTTTTAACACTTCCTCTCCATTAAAAAATGTAGATTGTAATAATTACATGATGAAATCATGGAAATATTTTTTCATTGCATAAGTACTAGCTGACAATTCTTATAGGAAAAGTTTTGTGTTTATGTAATTTTCAAATATGATTTACTCTTTCCATGCCCAGGATATTAGGATATATAGAATATTTAAAATATGACATATTTATTCAAAAGAAAGGAATTATAATTCATACTAACCATATAGAACACAGACCTCTTTGACTTTGTCTAAATTGATAGCACATTTTGTAATAGGCCAATGAAGTCTGTGACCCAGACATCAACCCTTCTGTGGAATCTTTTGAGGAAACAGCATAAAAGCATTGATCATAAAGTAGTATTATTGGTTTCATGATGTCAACAAAAACCTTATTGTATCCATCAAGTGTAGAGTCCACAATTGTATAAAATGATGGACTTACTACATCTTATAATGTATATACCAGTGTTTATTTTCAGAAAATAGGCAAATATAAACATTTTAATCAATAAAACAGTATTGAAAGAAAAATATTAACATACCAGTATCACATTTGAACAATTAGATAACATTACTTCAATCATATGCTTAAATGCATACCTGATACACATTTTTTAAATGTTATAAATTTGTTGTGTTCTATACAAGAGTTTATAGAAAGGTGAGAAAGAGGACTGAATTAGAATTATAAGCTGATAAATTTTCAAATGTCAAAAATTTGATGAAGGAATTGCATACTATTTATGAGAAGGTAGAAAGTACATTCTTCCCTGGCATTAAATGAGGACCTGAAAATATAGGAAAGTTTAACAAGAAACAGTCTTAAAATATCACAGTGTGATGTCTCTTTATGGTTCTATTCAGTTTAAACCAAATTAAGAATGATGATAACAAATTCCCAAGTCCTTACCCCCATGCCTGCCTAATTGGCTAAACCCTGTGAAAATGCGTAACTCAGAATTTGTGCAAAATAGTGACTAAATAACATGAATAATAATATAATTCAAGATACGTGTTTTTAAATTTGCATATGTCACACTTAAAAGAATAAATTATTGACTGCATTATGCTTCAGAATTCTCTTAAGTAAAATTCAGAAATGAGTCCCTAAAAATTCAATACAGGGCCTTTCTGGTAATGTTCAATGATGAAACCACCATGATTTCATTTGTTGTGAGTTAATTATTTAACTGCTTTTCCTGATTTTCTGGTTGTTTTGTTGCAGTGAATGGAATTTATGGAAAGGCAAAAGAAGACAGCTGGGAGCAAAGGGGAAAAGAAATAGAAATTTCAAGTAGAAGAAATGAGAGATTACATCATGTTTGGATACAGGACATTATTCAGATGACATAAATCCAGATTAGCTTTCCTCGCTTAAAGTATTAGGCAAGGATAAGGATTAACACTTATGACATCTGAATAAAGTTGGTTTCTTTAGAACACTGCTTTGGTAGTTTGAAAATGACATATTAAAGCTGCCTATAGTAAAGTATATACTTCAGTTATTGTAAATACATTAAATAAGATTTCTTTACAAATATTTTTCTTTTCTTAATAAATCCTTATTACTATCTTGATCCAATGAGTTCCTTTCTTTGTTGCCAACTAGTATGTAAGAAAGGAATTTACTGTGTCTTCTTTAATCTCATCCAGCACATAAAGCTAAAGATCTGAGACTTCCTCAATTAATAATAGTCAAAGAAAGATGTTGCCAAACTGATTTATGATGTGAAAATTATGTCGAACAATACAGAGAAATTATAGCTGCAATATATGCTTCCGTTTCCATAGAAAAGCTAAAGTCTAAATCTGTAATCTCTTGATCTTTACAACTATTTTAGCTTCTGTCAATCTTGCTTAGGAATGCACACTGACCTGATTTTAGTAGTTGATTATCTTTATTTCTAATGCTAAGGTGGATCACATATCCAAACTTGACCTAGTTACATTTGGCATAGAAGGAACTTACTATATATTGGTGTAAAATAGTTAATAAAGCCATTATGACTTTTCTTCCTGGATGTTCTATATTTTATTATCATGTGCATTTTAAAATGAGAGAATGGAGAACTTAGAAGGAGAGGGTGATGGAATTCTAGTAATGTGAATATGATTTGAATTAGCGTCACAGCATGTTTTTGTTCAATTTGTAGTTGAAGAATAGAGAGAATTCTATCTTATTACTCCATAAAAGAGAAAAAATATTTCTCAATATTTCTTCCCCACCTAATCTCTGAAGTCAGTGCATCAATTCTGTGGTGCTGAAAATTATATTTTTTTCAGTCATTTTCTGAAGTGCGGCAGCAATAATAATGGGCCTAATTACTGAAGCAACACAAAATTATTAAGAGCTTGAACTGTGAACATGAATTGCAAGGGTTCAAATCCTGCTTGGCAATCTCTTATTTGTATAATGTCGTGCAATGTACTTAGCCCCTCTATATAATAATTTTATTATCTAAATCATATATTAAGAGGTTCTTCTGCCTGTAGAATCTGAATATTTTCAATATGCAAAACAAATTCACCACATTTGGAATCACTGATATTTCATTCTTTTTGTTCCTCAATGATATTTTACTATATAACTTTTTTTTTTTTTTTACTTCATTGTCTTCACTAGAATCTTTATAAATATTTAAGAAAACATTCTGTTGCATGGCTAGGCTGGTAAATGCCATTTAGGCTTTCTACCACCAGTAAATGCAACACTGTTGGAGCAGTATGGGCTATTTTCAGCTCCTCCTTTCTGGGAAACCATCCAAGGAACACAGGCAGAAAGAGTCATTTTGAGAAGACTAAAATTTTTTTTCCCATAGAATCTGCTTCCACCTATTATTCACACAGAGTCTTTCAAGACCACTTGTTACATGAAGTCCTGCAATACCTTTTTCTTTCTCTATCTTTGTATTGCTTTTTAAAATATTCTGACCCATTAAAATAAAACATTGAAGACTGAGAAGAAGGTCTGTGGTAGTAGGAAATTATAAATAAATGCAGATACAAATAAGGCAATAAAAATTCATGTTTAAATAATTTCAATAATATTCTGTGGCAAATATAATTTTTAAAATATTTGGAGCATCAGTATATATAATACTTCATGATTCACGAGATTAACTTCATTATAACTTTGGTAAAAGATAAAACCAATAGGAGATAAATAGGACAAAAATAACGGTCTCATTCTTTGGGTTATGCATTGGTGCAAAACAAACCATTATACAACTTAGTGACTTCAAATAACCATTGCAAGAATTTATTTTTCTCACACTTCTGATTACATAGCAAACTACTAAAATAATCTCTTCATTAAGAAATTAAACAGCAAGTCATTTCAAGTGTTAAATTATGTTTGTGGAATTCTTTAAATAGTTTAGTCTGGAGTTCTTCAGATAGTTTAATAGGAAATATCTCTAACACCACAGAGCTATTTTTTCTGATAATAAGACCTCATTTTTCCTTCTTGAAGAACTCCAATGTTTAGTGTGTAAGAAAGTATATGTTCATTCCAAATAGTAATTTATTTCTTATGACATTACTTGGATTATTTTGACATTTTCTATAATATTTTATTCACTTCCATTTTGTAAAATATCATTTGTTCTGTTAACATGATGTAATCCTATGACCTAAATCAGTTGGCTGATAGCAAGGTATATAATAATAGAATATTTCTATATTAAGGCATTTTTTCATATCCATATTTTATTTTAGAATATTTTAAAAATGCAATTAACTACCACACCCTTGTTAACTTTTTAGAGAAGACACCCCTTTCATAGATTTTGTGTATTTAATATTTGAAACGATGCATGGTTATAAGATTTGGCTCTAGACTTTAGCAAAGTTGTGATTTTGGTTTGTTTTTTTCCTCATTCCTGCTTCCTTTTCAATAGTTTTGTCAATATTTGACCCTTTCTTCATCTGAGGTATTAATGACCTTAATGCATATCCATTTCTTTTTTAGTCACAAACTTATTTAGCATTAATAAATATTGATAGACTAATTCACACTGATTATCAGTAAGTATCAGTAATATCTGGTAAGTGTATAAATAAATGAAGCAAATAGTTGATAATGTTTAATATTTTTCCTATCAGCTATCTGTGGGGCCTGCTCCATATTACATCATCCATATAAAATTTTACTGATATTATATCTATATCTAGTGTTAAAATGTTGAAGGTATGCTGTTTGTTTTTCAGTTGCAATCATTTTCACTTTTGCAGTTTTCTTTTAATTATGGACTAAGTGATTTTTTTTAATGTCTCATAGTTTTATAAGTCATTTGACGTTTCTGTGGAACTCTTAAAAATATGTCTAACATTAAATGATAAGCTTTTGTTTTTGTTTTTGTTTTTGTCAGGTGATGTTTTAAGTAAAAGGTAGGAATATATTTTGGGGTGGACGAGTAATTATTCTGAGAGCTCATAAATTATCACATATTTTGGCTTAACAAATGAGCCTTCAGCCAAAGATTAAGTCACTTACTCTAAATAGGCTAGATTTTTAGCAGAATCTGACATAAATTCTGAGAACAAACTGATGGTTGCCAGAGGAGACTGGGTGAGGGGATGGGCATAATGGGTGAAAGGGAGTGGGAGGTACAGTTATAGAATGAATAAGTCATGGTAATTAAAGTCACAGCATAGTGGTTAAGGCCAATGTTATTGTAATACAGTTGTATAATATCTGATGATAGCTAAAGTTGTGATGAGCACAGAATAACATATAAACTTGTTGAGTCATTTTGTTGTATGCATGAAACTAACATAACATTGTGTGTCAACTATAATCAAATAAAAAACAAAACAAAATAAAATAAATAAATATAGGTCAAATTATCTTCTATAAATAGGTGATTTTACCTATTTTTCACATACAGTGCAATTAACCAATGTAAACATGGGATTTCTTAGTATTAAAAATGGTATTTGTTTTTAGAAGTATTGGTGATGGGACACCTGGGTGGCTCAGTCGGTTGAGCCTCCGTCTTCGGCTCAGGTCATGATCTCACAGTTTGTGGGTTTGAGCCCAAGCATCAGGCTCTGTGCTGACTGCTTGCTCAGAGCCTGGAGCCTGCTTCAGATTCTGTGTCTCTGTCTCTCTCTGCCCCTCCCCTGCTCACACTTTGTCTCACTCTGTTTCTCAAAAATAAATAAATGCAAAAAAATATTTAAAAAAAAGAACTATTGGTGGTATTTTGTTTAAAAATGTTGTGTTATTATTGCATTGATTCTGATAATTAAAAGTTTAGAGAGAAGAAATATCTTGTGAAAAAATTTCCATTAAAAAGAAAGTTATTTAAAAGATGGGTATATCAATTCTATTCTAAATGTAGGGATTGGATAAGTTTATTTTTTAAAGCCTCTTCTCATATTCTAAAATTATGTCATAATAGTTAATCTTTCAAGAACAATCTACTAAAGTTTTTTTTTTTTAAATCTATTTGTATATATTCCCCCCCCCCCATGAGATGTTAAACTAGATGAAATTGGGGCAATTGCAACTTTAGAAATTCACCTGTTAAATTTAAGCCTGGGAAATATATATTTCTGTTTAAGATATTGAAATAAAAACAATAATTTAATACAATAAAACATTCTTCTCCTTTGAGCACCATGCATAGAATGTGCATGGATCTTTATTTCCTTTCACTTCATCTAGCCTTCTGTGGAATTCTATTTAAAGCCAGTGTGATCTTTATGTTCAAATCAGCCCTGCAGGGCTGCTGAACAAAATGAATAATGAGCCCAGTGGGATCTGACTAGCTATGTCTCGGTTTGTCATGCTGAAAATTAATTGAGAATAAAGAATTTGCAATAAAACTACAACTTCCGAGTGTTGGTCTCTACTGGTAGGAACTGACAAATGTAAAATAATGTGCTACGCAGGATATAAACTTAAGTTTATCTTGTATATAGCTTTTCAAAAATGATATTTATATAATTTTATAAACCTTGAAATACTAGGTAAGTGAACAAAAGGTGAGTCAATTTGTTCAGCAAAGTATAACAAGGGTAACACTATTTTTAAAAACTATAATCTGCTAAGTATCCAAAGGCTATGCATTTACTATTGCCAAAATCTGAATGGAAACTGAAAACGTAAACCATTAACTATACTCTGCCAATAGCCCAGATGGTTTCTGTCATATAAAGACAGGAAAAAAAAATGTGCATATTTGACTAAAATTTTGTTTTCAATTAACTGATTTATGGTGGTTGAAACAGTAATTATATGCTTGAATTTATGCAAATTTAATTTTACCCTGATTTATTCAATACTCAGTTTTGTGTATCACAGAATTTGAAATTTTGTTTTCAATAACAATGTAATCAATTCATGGAATACAAATTATATATGCAGACCTATATACTCATAAGAAAAAATAAATCTAAGATCAATCAAAAAACATTTTCATGTGGACAAGAGAAGGGGGTAGCTACTTGTAAGTATTACTTTTAACTCATTTTCAAAAATTCATATATATTTGCTTTTTATTAGCACGTTTCTATTTTTGAAATGCAGTATATGAATTATTATTTTAAAACATCAATAAAGTAACACACTATTAATGAAATAACAAACTGCTAATTCTTCTTTGCTATTAAAATAAGACCCACTGGGGTAATTTTCAAAATGTTTAAAATGTTTCATGAGTATTCATTGTTTTAAAGGAAGCCTATGTTTGTAAACACATTTTGTGTATATTCATGCTTTAGGGAATCTCATAGAGCCATAAAATAAAACAGCACTTTTTTAGAAAATTTAATATTGCTTCTAAACCTTTATTCATGTAACAGAAACATTTGCTTTGAACTATAGTTTCAGAGCACCTACTAATGTAGTCATTTTCTACCATAAATGCAACTTTCTTTCAAAGATAGAATTATATTATGGGTTATTTTCTGAAATACATTGTTCCTTTTTCCTTTCCTTTTGGTTTTAACTTTATTTACTTATATATTTATCAACAATAGCTCTACTTTTAGGTGAGCAAAGATGCACAATGTTATTTTTTATATGTACATTTTACATATTTTTATTTTTAAAATTTAAAAATCCACCGATAAAAATTAGTTTTATATGTATCTGAAAGCAGAGTATTTCTGGTTATGTTGATAGTATAGAAAACTGCTCATGAATTCAGGATCAAATCTTTCTCATTATTTTAGGAATAAGTTGTAAATTCTAAACAAATGCCAAGATATGCTCAATATCTGAACAGGCCTAGAAAATATTTAAAGTCCTACAAAATAAAAAAAAAATGTTGTATTACTCTACCAACTTCCTATCTGTAGTAGAAAATAATAAAAAATAATAAAATAGGTATATGAAATAGCAAAAAAAAAAAACCCTATCAGTTCTCATCATGATTAATAATCTAGTTTTATATTTTATTATGATGACCTAAGCATGTGTTTAATTAGATTATTGATCATTCAAGCTCTGTCTGCATGTCACTGGGGGAAAATATGGACCAAATGCAATATATAAGAAAAGTTTTCAAGTTTAATATGTTTCCTTCACTTCCATTTAAATCTTCTTTCTTGGCCAATCCTGGATTGATATATTGGAATATAATATAATATAATATAATTGATATATTCCAATGACAAGTAGACAATAACAAGTTTGCTAGAGCTTCCTGTTCCTTTATAGAACGTAGTTGCAATATATATAAATTTGGATAATCTTCATTGTAGTAATATAATATGAGTGTTTAGGCTAATAGCATCTATAAAATGCCTAAATGGTCATTGTGAAACGTTTTTTTTCTAAATCAGCACATTTATAATTTATTTATTGATAACTACTAAGTAATAGATAACATATTTGTTGTTATAAATATAGAAGATTCAAGAAAGGGGTATATTTCTGGATTGTCAGAGGAAGGACCTACAAAAATGGTATCCTTCACGAAAGCATTAAGAACCAATAATGTCAAAACCAATTCTTCCAGAATACTATTAATCAAATGCTTACAACAATCTGAGTAACATTCATTCAAGAAAATGCTTGAACCTGAATAATAACGGCGATCTTAGTAATCTTCAATAATTACAACAAGACTTGTGATATTTTAACTTGCTCTCTCTCCATCCCACTTTCACCAGGAGCTCCATGGTATCCTTAAAAATCAGCAACCTAGGTCTCTGGAGAAGCCAAAAGGGGTTTGGAACTTTCCCCTAACGATCCACATAATATTTTCTCTATTTCCTTAAAAATTCCCTGGAATAACCCAATTAACAGAACTTGTTCTTTACTAAACCTGACTTAAAATCTATTTAGTGGGAAAAAAAACTCTATATGAGAGAATTTTTATGAAACAATCGGCAGCTATCAATAAACACTGCAGCTGTCTGAAGCAGTATTACTAGTTGTAGTGCTCAAGAGACTAGCCAAAATCAAATAAACAGAGAGGTAAAAAAGAAAAGAAAATCTGGAGAATGATATGCCCACATGGAGCTTTGAAAGCTCTGACAGATTTCTGGGAATACAGAAAGTCATGTGCATGTGCTTGGTTGTGTGCATATCTGGAAAAACCTGAGAAGGTACTACTCTCTCATTTCTGACAGACTTGGAGGTGTTGTACAAGCAGAAGGAAAAGGGGTAAGGCAGACATGGAAAATTCCAGAGCACTAAAGTGTGCCTTGATACCCAGAGCCTCTTGGCAAAGGTGGGAGACTTATTAATTGAAAGCATTCAAAGGAATCTCAGACTAACCAACTTCAGAGAGACTGTACTAACTGCACATAAAAAAGAATATGAACCTTACTGAATTAATCTTGCAAAGTCAGTAAACAAGCAAAGAGCAGTAGCAGCAGTAACAACCATAACAACAGAAACAATAACAAAGCACAAGACTTGAAGGAAATCTGATTTCCAGAGTGGTCTAATTCAATTTTAAAATGGAAAAGAATAATTTTATGACACCAAATGAGATAATTTAGATTTAATAAACACATTCTGAGAAAGACGAACACTTCTGAATTGGTCTCAAAAAGAAAAAAATTGGATAGACTTATAACTAGTAGAGATTAAATTCATAATTTTTAAATTTCTCAAAAGACAATCCCAGGGTTATATTGATTCTTTGGTAAATTCTACAGGATGTTTTAAAATAAAATACTGTCAGTCCTTCACAAAATTTTCCCAAAAAAATGGAACAAAAGAGAATATTTCCTTATGCAGCCTATGAGGCCAACATTACCCCAATACCAAAGCCAAAGACATTACAAGAAAGCTGAAAAAAATACCACTTAGAAGTAGATTGTTTATATACCATGACCAAATTTTATCTATATCAAGATTGCAAGATTAATTTAACACATGAAAATCAATGTAATATGCCTTATAAATATATTAAAGGTAACTATAAGATCAACTCAATGCATACAGGAAAAAAATGTTTGACAATATCAAAAAAATTTAATGAAAAATGAATTCAAGAAACTTGAAATGTAAGGGGCTTCCATCAACCTGATAATGGATATCTACTCAAAATTAACAGTTCATGTCATACTTAATGGTGACATACTAAAGGCTCTCCCACTAATACCAGGAATAAGCCAAAGATGTCTACTCTTTCCTTTCAACATTGTACTGAAGGTACTAGTCAGAGCAATTAGGCAAAATAAAGGAAAGGAAAATTTATTTCCATCTAAAACAGAAAGGAAGAAGTACATCTGTCTCTATTCGCTTTCTTTTTTTTTTTTTAATGTTTATTTACTTTTGAGAGAGAGAGAAAGAGAGAAAGCGTGCACGTGCACAAGTGGGGGAGGGGCAAAGAAAGAGGCAGACAGATTCTGAAGCAGGCTCCAGGCTTTGAGTTGTCAGCACAGAGCCCGATGGGGGGCTTGAACCCACAAACCATGAGACCATGACCTAAGGTGATGTCGGACACTTAACTGACTGAACCATCCAGGCATCCCATCTATCTCTATTTTCAGGTGATATAATCATGTATATAGAAAATTCTAAGGAATCCACAGGAAAACTTTTATAATTAGGAAACAAGTTTGCCAAGGTTAGTCACAATATCAAAATATAAATATCAATTATTTTTCTATATATTGGCAGTGAACATTTTGAAAATAAAATTAATAAAACATTTCCATTTGTAATAGCAGTAAACATATTAAAATACTAAGAATAAATTTAACAAAAGAATAAATTTGACAAAAGGTGTATTTGATTTCTGCACTGAAAACTCCAAATCATTGCTGTAAGAAATTACAGACCTAAATAAATGAAGAAAGAGCCATGTTCACAGATTTAAAGACTTAATATTGCTAAGACTGTAATGTCTTAAATGAATTTATAGAACCAATATAACTATCAAAAATTCAGCAGCGTATTTTGCAGAAATTGTCAAGCTGATTCTAAAATCTGTATGTAAATATAGGGGACCTAAAATAGACAATCTTAATAAAAAGAATCTTAATGAAAAAAAACAAAGATGGAGGTCCTGTACTTTGTGACTTTAAAATATTTTACAAAGCTACAGAAATTAGGAAGTGTGTAGTACTGGCATACAAATTTACATATAAATCAATGGAATAGAATGGATAATCCAAAAACCATCACATTTATAGTAAATTGATTTCATCAAGGATGGCACCATAACTCGTTGGGGAAAGTGCAGTTGACATGTGAAAAACCCAGTTTGAACTGTGTGGGTCCACCCACATGCAAAAATAGCTCAATAACTAAATTTTGGGAAAGTTAAAAGTTATAGGCAGTTTTTTGCACAGGGGGTAGGGATCAATGTCCCTAACTCCTGCATTGTTCAAGGGTCACTGTATAGTCCTTTTAACAAATATCTTTGAACAATTTGATATCTACATGCAAAAGAATGAAATTTAGTTCTTGCCTTATGACATATACTAAAATTATTGTAAAATGGAACATAGGCCTTAATGTAAGAGCTAAACTTTAAAACTCCTAGAAGAAAATATGGAAATGAATCTTTGTGATCTTATGCTATATGATTTTTTAAAAATATAACACCAAAAGCACAAGTGAGAATGTATATAAAATAGATCAATTAAAGTCCTCAAACTTAAAATATTTTGTGTTTTAAAGGTCACACCAAGAAAAAATGAAAGGACAAACTATAGAATGGGAGAAAATATTTTAAGACCTATCTCTGATAAGGTACTTATATTCAGAATATATAAAGAACTCCTACATCTCAACAATAAAAAGAAAAAGAGTTAAATGCTCAAGGGATTTGAATACTTGTATGCTACTGGTGGAAATGTAAAATAATGCAGTCTTTTAGAAAACAGTTCAGTGATTCACTAAAAGGTTAAATATGCTACCATATGACCCAACAATTCTACTATAAAGGATATACCTGAGATACCTGAAAATATATATTAACACAAAAGCTTGTACATAAATATTTACAGTGGCATTATTTATAATATTCCCAAAATGGCAAAAGCCAAATGTCCATCAACTGGTAAATGGATAAATAAAATGTGGTATGTCCATACAAATGGGATATTATTCATCAATTAAAAGAGATATGAGGTGCTAATGAACTCAATAATTCGTAGGATTCTTGAAAATGTTATGGTAAGTGAAAGAATCCAGTCATCAAAATTCATATCATATGATCCTATTTATATTAAATTTCCAGATTAAGCAAATCCATAAAGATAGAGAGTACACTAATGATTGCCAAGGTTTTCATATAGAGAGGAATTGAGAGTTGCTACTAATGGGTACAGGCTTCTTTTTGGAATGATGAAAGTGTTCTAAAATTCAATATTGGTGATGGATATCCAACTATGCTAATATAATAGAAACCACTGAACTATACACCATCTAATTTTGTAGATATAAATCAAGGTGCAAGTAAATACAAATAAGTAACATTTCAGACAGGTAAATATTACCCAACTGTAAAGTTTTAGCAACTTTGTACTTTTAGTGCCAGATAGTGATTCATTTTTTAGTTTTTCAGTTATCAATATTAAAAATTAAGTGTTAAACACCAAAAACATAAAAAGTATATACAACTCAGAAGTCAGATGGAGGAAGATTAAAAGTATAGGGGCACTTGGGTGCCTCATTTGGTTAAGTGTCCAACTGTTGATTTCAGCTCAGGTCATGATCAAGGTTCATGGGATTGAACCCCATGTCAGAATCTGTGCTGACAGTGTGGAGCCTGCTTCTCTCCCTCTCCCGCTCCCTGCTCATACTCTCCTTCTATCTCTTAAAATAAATAAATATTTTTTAAAAGTATAAAATATTACTGCAGAAATAAATGCAACTACATTAGTGGTCTCAGTATGCATAAATACATTAAAATTGCCAGTTATATTATAAAGACTGCAAAATAGACCAAACAACAACAAAACTATCTGTAAACTATTCCCAGTGGCATACTGAAAAATAAAGAATAGAAATGATAAAAGTTTAAAAGATGGAAAAACTGGTATTAAGTAGAATTTTATTAAAAAATAGATGTAGTTAAATTAATATTAAACCAATAGATCCTTTTAAAAAGGAGTACTAGGGGAAATGTTAGTTACCACACGAAGACAAAATGAGTTACTCATTAGTAGGCTAGAACTATTACAAACTTGTATCACATAACTACATAGTCCCAGAAATTAAAGGAAAAAACATAACATAACTAAAGATAGATGTTGACAAATTCATATTAGAACTATACCATTCTCAGTAATGAATAAATTATCAAAAATTAATAAATATATTGTCCTATATTTATTTAATGAATATGTGTAATACATTTTGGTCAAAGTTAGCAAACATTCTTTTCAAAAACCAATGTAACAGTTAGGAAAGATACCTTTTACCCAGCCACAGAGCAATTCTCAAATTTCCAACAGCAAAAATAATTGTATTACTAAAGATGGTTTTCCTAATTATAAATAAATAAATTAAAAATCAAAACCATGAAAATGCCCATCAAAATAGTAGCTTTAAAATAAAAAATAAAGTTATAAATAAGTTTTGTAAAAAGAGGAAATCCATTAATTTATATAATGTTCAAAATCTTGTGGGCTTATTTTGTTTTTAACTTTTTTTATTAGTTTTCTTTATTTTTGAGAGGCAGAGAAAGACAGAGTGTGTGGGGGGGAGGGGCAGAGGGAGAGGGAGATACTGAATCCTAAGCAGGCTCCAGGCTCTGAGCTGTCAGCACAGAGCCCAATGTGGGGCCCAAACTCACGAACTGTGAGATCATGACCTGAGCCAAAGTCGGAGGCTCAACCGACTGAGCCACCCAGGCGCCTCGTGTGGGCTTATTATTAAAAGTACGAATTACTGTTAAAGTCTTTCAAATTCACTACCATACTTGATCTCCATTTGATCTTCATAACCTTGTGAACTACATTAGAATTACATTGATCTACACACAATACAAAGTAACAAGAAAAATTTAAAAACGTGTAGACAACATGAATTTAAATAATCCTGAATGTTTAATAAAAATATTTAATTAGAGTTCAGGAAAAAGCAAGTACTATGTTTAGTGACTGGACAGAGATGGACACACAGAAACATTTTCTCCATTCCTGAGTGCTAATTGTGTGTCTGGCACTATTATAACTGTTTTACCTTCATTATCACATTTGGTATTCATAAGCTACATCATGATATTTTTGGCTGTTGGCAATAGCAAAAATGAAAAACAAAACAAAACAAACCTCACACTGGCTTAAACAAGAAAAATGATTTCCTCACAAGCATGAAAACCCTGAGATTGCAGAATTGGCTTAATCCAGTCTCTCAGCTGTTTACAGATAAATGTATTTTGTCCTTTTTTTTTTAATATATATGTTATATATTATATATATGTGTGTGTGTGTTATATGTTATATATGTTATATATATAACATTTATATGGTATATATGTTATATATACAACATGTATGTGATATATATATAACATACATGTTGTATATATATGTTAGCTTGAGATGAAATTATGTGCAGCTTGATCCCAGCATCAATCTCCTGACAAAATGAAAAGGAGGAAAGAGAAATTTCCTTGTAGACCTCTACAAGTGGTAGAAGGGAGTTTCTATCTTTTTTTCTTTTCCTTCTCCCCTTCCTTCCTTCCTTCCTTCCTTCCTTCCTCCCTCCCTCCCTCCTCCCTCCCTCCCTCCCTCCCTCCCTTCCTTCCTTCCTTCCTTCCTTCCTTCCTTCCTTCCTTCCTTCCTTCCTTCCTTCCTTTCTAGAGAAAGAGAGAAAGCAAGGGAGGCGCAGAGAGAGAGGGAGACAGGATCTGAAGTGGACTCTGCCCTGACCGCAGGGAGCCCAATGTGGGGCTCAAACTCATCAACCATGAGATCATGGCCTGAGCTCAAGTCAGACTCTTAACTAGTTGAGCCACCCAGGCACCCCTAGGAGGCACTTTCTTACTCTGGAACATCCAGCAGTCTCATCAGGACAACTTGGTCCAAACTTTCAGCAAGGGAAATGAGAGTATCTCTTAAAACCAAATCAATTATCTATCCCCTCCAGGTGGGAATGACCAAATTCCCCTGATTGGCCACGGTACCAAGGACCCAAACTAAAATTTGGTTAGAAAAGTGGTAAGAATGACTGGATGGTGTATAATCATTTAAAACTACCCTCTACGGGGATTTTTTGTTATTATATTTATATTATGATATTATATTATTAGTCTTACTATCTCATTTTCCTTTATTGCTGAGACTCAGTTTTCAAACCCAGACTGTTCACACTAAAACTTTTTCTTCACCATATAAATGCGTAATACTTTCTAATTACCAGTCTTTCCTTATAGGAGGATTGATGAATTCTCATAGATAAGTAAAGGCTAATGTTGATGTTTTATTCTTCATAATTTCTTTTGTCTCTGGTTTATCCCTAGGATTCAGACTGTCTCTGAATATCCGTAGTTATCAGAAAACACTGTATCTCAAACAGAAACTTAGAATTTTTACTACGAAAAGGTTTGTGCCACAGCTGCTCTTCTGAGACCATGACAGAGCTTCAGCTTTTTGCTTAGTTTGCTTGTTCCCAGTATAATAATATGCCATGTTCAGTTTCCCTTGGGATTTCTTTTTTACCGTCTCTTTGGCAACTTCTAACAAGTTTCTCTGTGATATTTTATTACTTTCATCAATAAAGCAACATGGCTTTCTTGCTCATATACAGCCGACCTACAGTCATATTGCTATTGACTGAATGTTTTTGTCCCTCCAAAATTATGTTGAAATCCTAATGTCCAACATGATGGTATTAGGAAGTGGGGCTTTGTGGGAGTGATTTAGTCACAGGGAGGAACCTTCAGGAATGGATCAATGCCCTTAAAGAGAGCTCCCTTGCCCCTTCTGCTATACTATAGGAAGTATGACACCCTGCAGATGGTCCTCATCTAAGCATGTGGCAACAACTTCAGCCTCTAAAACTGTGAGAAATAAATTTCTGTTGTGAATAAGATATTCAGTCCATGGAATTTTTTTTATAGCCACCTAAACGAACTAAGATACAGTTGGTAATACAGTCAGAGATCTCATGAGTGATTCTATTGCTTCTCAAATGACCCCTGTTGCTCCCCTAAGCACAGAGTAATAGGTCTGGAGGACAATTCATTTTATGTATCTATTCAGTCTTTTTAATACCTTTTGATATTAACTATTTTTATTATTCATACCTTCTTGAAAAACCAGGATCTCCCTCAGTATATGGAATCCAGGTCTGAGAACTGGGCCTCATCTAGAAATTGGACAATAAAGCCACTTTTTCTTGGAGTAGGTTCTTTCAGCCTCCTCCTCATCTAGTGTTGATTTTGTTTTGATTGTGTAAATTAAGTAATTTTCATGTTTTGGTAGTTCAGACTCCTCTTAGATGCTAGGGTAAACTTGCTGCTCATTACAATAACTGCAGACATCTTAATTCTGATTTTTAAATACTACCTGTCTTCTGTGTTTTATAATTCTATCACTGTGTTATATAATTCTAATACTAAAAGGGTACTCGGTACCACAGCACCTGTTGCCATCAGTCCTTACCTATAAAAGACAGCTATTACTTAACTTCTCAGAGATGATGGTGACCCTCCTACTGGTGCATCCCATGATGTTTTGGTAAATGTATCTTTCCACAGAATACAGTCAGCATATGGGTTTTCTGAATATAGTATATCCCTCTAGTATGTCCATTTCTCCAAGACTTATGATCATTTCCTTCAATCTTTTCCAAGGAAATTGTTACATTTATACTTCAGTTTGTGTATACTTCAGTTTGTGGGCTTTTCCAATCTTCCAAAAGCCACTTGGTAGTTTAGCACTATCTCTCAGGATCTTCCCAGCTTTTATAATGATTCAAAGGAGAATGCTCCCATATAGATAGACTCTCTTGGTCAAATTTATCATCTGTTCTCCTTGAGTGTGAGTCCTTAATATCCAGCCCCATCATATATCCTCTTGGCTCTTTGTAAGTTCATATGTTTCCTCAGTCATGCAGGACAGGACCTTTGGAATATACTTACTTCCTCTTTTAGTAGGCCAAATACTTCCCAAATAGTATTATGTTGTGATATAATTTATTGTCCAGCAGAAACGATAAAGGAGTTCTGAAGGAGGTTGAGTGCTGCCTTGAACGTAAAGACCTCTACATTACTTTTAAACATAAAGGGACAGGATGTTTCTAAATTCTGATAGGAAGGAATAGACACTGGTGCAAATCCAGAGAGGGCACCAGGAGTTACCAAATCCCCCATCCCAAATCTCAGGGTTCCACTCTTTCTCAATCATGTCACTGATGTTTGTGTTTCAGACTTGCTGGAGTTAAAAAAGCAATCTTTGGGGGCTCTTGGGTGGCTCAATTGGCTAAGCATCTGACTTCGGCTCAGGTCATGATTTTATGGTTTGTGGGTTCAAGCTCCGCCTTTGGCTGTGTGCTGACAGCTCAGAGCCTAGAGCCTGCTTCAGATTCTGTGTCTCCCTCTCTCTCTCTCTGCCCCTCCCTTGCTTGTGTTCTGTTTCTGTCTCTCTCTGTCTCTCTCTCAAAAACAGATTAAAAAAAATTAAAAAGCAACTTTTTTAAAGCTTGGCCAACCTTATAATTAAATCATGGGAGTGATTCTCAATTCTTCTGCCCTTCAGAAAATTGCTATATTGTCATGGAGGCTCAATGGCTTTCCCTATCACTTTCAGTTTGTGACCAGTTTGTGAGTAGTCATCCTTAGACTTTATTTTTCTTGTAAAAGTTTTAACAATTGAACCAGGACAGCATTCCAGATGCAGTAAGTACACCAATGGCCATTATAGGACCCACAGTGCCATGCAACCAATTATGCAGCTGTAAGATTATGTTTAAAATTTTTTTTAACGTTTATTCATTTTTAAGAGACAGAACACAGCATGGGCAGGGGAGGGGCAGAGAGAGGGGGAGACAGAATCCAAAGCAGGCTCAGGGCTCTGAGCTGTCAGAACAGAGCTTGACATGGGGTTTGAACTCACTGGCCGCGAAATCATGACCTGAGCTGAAGTCAGACACTCAACCTACTGAGCCACCCAGGTGCCCCTGTAAGATTACATTTTAGAAGTGACATCTAGGATGACTCATGATATCTACTGTCATAAGTTAGGGTCTCAGAAAACACACTATAAGGAAGATATTTGCAGGCATGGGGTTATTAGGGGAATATTCCAAGAAACTACATGTGTGAAGGTTACTGTGATTGAAGCAAGAGGGCTCAGTTTTATCACTGGATATAGGCTGCCTGTAAGAGCAATTCACTTGCAAGCTGTCAGTAGTTAACACTCCAAACAGCTGGGAAAATAAGAAGGCATCTGGGCAGCCCACCACTATGCTTCCTTTTACACATAAAGGTACTTTTTAAAAAAAAAAAAAAGAAAATCAGTAAGTTCTCTTAGTCTTCTTATCTCTAGGCCAAATACCGAAGTCTTTTAAACTATATTATAAGTTGTTTCAGGACAGGAAGCATTTATATTTGTTTGCTCATCACAGTTTTGAACATGGTATGTGTCCAAAACCTATTTTTATTTTGTTAAAGAATTCACAAATATTGTGACTCTTTTCACTCAAGCGTTCTCTCTGACATTCCTATATGTAAAATTCTTGACCATCTTTCACATTCTTATAAATAACACTCACTGGTCATTCTTTCCTAATTGACATCTATTTTTTGTTTGATACAGCATAACATGCTTCTTGTGTGACTGTTAATGTACTGTCTTATTATCAGTTAAAGTTGTCATTATTTGTACATATACTTGAGATATAAAATACTGTATACTTTGTGTAAAAAACACGTGTTTACTGTAATTTAAGCAATGCATAAAACCACAAAGAATGAAAGAAAAAATAAATCTTACTACTCAGAATTAACAATCTTAAACATTAAATGAACATACAATTAGAATATGTATGTTTAAAATATTGAATGCATTGGGGCACCTGGGTGACTCAGTAGGTTAAGTGTCCAACTTCACCTCAGGTCATAATCTCACAGTTCATGAGTTCAAGCCCCGCATAGGGCTCTGTGCTGATAGCTCAGAGCCTGAAACCTGCTTTGGATTCTGTGCCTCCCTCTTTCTCTGGCCCTCCCCCGCTGGCGCTCTGTCTCTCTCTCTCAAACCAAAAAAAAAAAAAAAAAAAAAAAAAAAAGTTAAAAAATTTTTTTTAAAAAAGAATGCATTTTTAAAACTTTCACATTAAGGAAAAAATATATAAAATGAAGTACAAAATCTTAAGCATACAGAAAAGTGAACTTCTTTGTCAGTATACTCCCATGTAACCATGCCCTAGATCAAGAGATAAAGCAAGAAATACTTTGTATAATGTGAGTTAGGACAAATATTACTTAAATTCCAGTGAAAAGAAATTAATGGAATAACATTGAAAAATATAGTAAATTTTTTAAAAATCTATTTTAAACACTAAAAAATCTTTAAAAATCCATTCTAGTATTAAGAATAGAGATAACAAAACAATCAGGATTAGAGTAATTATATTTCATAAATTATGTTCCAGTATTAGATGAATTCAAATACAAACATTATATAAAAGATGAGGACACTAAAACTTTCACCTGTCTCCCTAATTCTCCTGATTATCCTCTTCAATGTTGTTAGTTATATAGTAAATATTATACCATAAAATTTATAACATTTACATCTTGTATTATCATCATAAACCCAGAATTGTTCAAAAATACTTCTCTACATTAATGACATTGTTTTATAACATATAATTTTTTCTAAGAGGTGCTATGAGCGATGTTCTCCTAAATTTAATCAAGGTTCTATTATGTTTGTCTCTTTACATTGCTTGATATTCTGGAGGGTTTCTATTATACTTTCATATCACACATTCTTTACCTTAGGATTTTGTAAGCATTGTCCAATGCTTTTTAGCACTGAAGTGACTTTCAAGAAATTTCAAGACATTTTCCTGAAAATGAAACTTTTCAAGAATGCAATGAAATATAATGACTTTCCTTCTTATACTACGTGTAAAACTTTTCCTGGATGACTAAATAATATTTTCTTCATTGTTCAGTTCTAATAATTTATGTAGGCATGCCATGTGGTAGAACATTCTATATCTAATATGTATTTTTATGATACTTATGATCAATAGGACATTCATACTTCTTCCTGAATACCTTAATCTCACTACTTTATTTATTATTATTATCTTATATATATTCATGCACACAATTTATAGATTTATTACAAACTTTATTTCTGGATCGTGTTCCTACATCGTAACTTTGGAAATGATTTCTGTTCTATTTATCAAGTTGTCTAATTTGGTTATACCAATTATTCTTACCATTGATTATATTTTCCATTCACATGTATTATCTTCTTCCTGATATTATTTAGCATTTTATGCCTATTTATTATCACGCTTTCATTAAAAGGGTCCATAAAAACTCAACTGAATACAATAGTACATGTTTATTTTAGCTCATACTTCTGTGAGTTGGCTAGTGATTGGTGATCTGAGTTGAGTGATCTTATCTTCCTCCTGAGATTACTGGAGCATGAGACATGTTCTTCTCATGGGGAGAGAAGAAGCCCAAGGAGGTAAGTGGAAACATGGAAGACACCTTAAAATCTAGGTTTAAATCTGCCTAGGAGTCAAGGAGTAGGAAAACAATCTTGGCATCTTTAGTGGGAAAAATTGCAAATTAAAGAGTAAATATAGGACAAAGAAATCTGACCAATGTTGCAATCTGTCATGGAATATTTTCACCTATATTTCCTGTGATTTCCTTATATTCCTTTTCTGTTAGTAATCCCACTTCTATTCCTTTCTGATTTCTACTAATAGATTCATCCTTAGTAATATTAATTTCCTCTGCTTTGGGTCTTTTCATTTAATTTTATTTTCATCTTTTCTGAATCCTTATATTGATAAATCCATGTCCTTAAATTGTTTTCCATCTTGAAAGTCATGTGGATAGTTTCCTCCTATTACTTTAATTTTGCTGGGTGTGGGATAGGTGGAAAGAGGCTTCATCTAATGCTTTGTGTAAGACGATAATGTCTAATAATGTCCATATTTGTCTTAAATGATCTCTACCCGTATTCCTTCTGCCTTCTTAGAGTCTGTATGTCAGTCTCTCAGCCTTTTAACCACACACTCAAGTTATAACATGAAATAGGTGTGTATTCATAGAAGTACACACAAAATATTCATAGATTTTCCCAAGAATAGCAGTACTTTTATGATGTATAATTAAAACTCAAAGTAGTCTTTCCTATTTTCCATGCATTTAAATCTTTATTTACACTCTAGAAAAATGATATTGACTAGAATCTTATGAATTATATATAGAAGATATCTTTTTATATGTGTGTGTGTATTGTGTATTTCTATGTGTGTGTGTGTCTCAGGCATAAGTAATATATTTGATAATAATTTTCTGGTTTATAACAGCAATGCCATAAAGTTCCTAAACCCTTAACAGAAATCAGCAGTAGCCTAAGCCTAATTTACATTTATTTTCCATTTACTTATTTTATTATTTTGCAGTTAAGTATTATTATCATTTTTGTGCATCTACTTTTTTTAATTCAATTTAGTTAACATGTAGTATAATAATGGTTTCAGGAGTAGAATTTAGTGATTCATCACTTACATATAATACCTAGTGCTCATCTTAGCAAGTGATCATTCTTGCATTATTATAGATTTCTTTAAGCTTTCCAACAGTTTGTGTCTAATTTGAATAGAACTTAATATCAATGTCATATTCGATTACTGAATCAGACAAGTATTAGAATAATTTTATTCTTTCTAAATTATGTATTAATATTTTATTCATTTACTTAAAATCATGCTGTCATTGAAAAATCCCAAAATTTATGATCATGTCTAACATCCTAAATAATTGGGTCAGAAAATAAAGAGACTGAAATTATCTTGTGGGTAGACATGGGAAAATCTGCCATACAACAAATATTCTTACCTATAGCCTAAAAGAAATAAGACAGTGTTTGAAGCTCCCAGTGTAAGCTTTCAGCATCAAAGACTGTCTGTTAATCCATTTTTTTTTACTTTTATAGCATTTCAAAGAAGAAAAAAATATTTTCAAATCATTCAAACTTTATTCTGTTTCAATCGTAATTAATACAACACATTTAATGTAATGATCATTACATATGTATGTATAAATCTATCATCTATATATCTATCTGTGTACCTACCTACCTACCTACCTATATACCTATCTGAATTTGACATAATTAGAAGCAACTATCAGATACTGTAAATAGATTTAAGGATAAAAGGAATAGCCTTCAAATAAGTGGTTCCTATCACTAACATAAAATAGGTGTTTCAACAAAATTAAAATCAGTATTATTGACTTATTCTTACTTGTGTTTATTGGGTTTTTTGGGTACATGGATTCATTCATTTTTATTTTTAAAAAGAGATTATTTTAATGGTTAAAAAACCAGAAAAATGTACCAACTTGTATTCTTTTTTAAGGTTATGCTTTCTGGTGCTATATTAATGTTAGAATGCATGGTAATAAGGTATAGTATAAACCATAATAGGGACAACATTAAAGGGAAAATGAACAATATATAATTCTTAAAATGATCAAGTCCACAGTACACATACAATATTTCAAAACTAGCCAGAAAACTTATAAATCAAACTATATAACAAAACCAACAAACTATATAAATCAAATATACAGGAAGACATTCCTATCCATAAAGCTTTCCTAATAGAATCCATATATTTCAAGATCTCACAGGGAAGAATATAGTAGTGGGTGTGTTCTGGATGTTAAGTTCTATGGAGGAGATTCCAGAACTTCAAATCCAGGACCCACCAATCATCTAATTATGCATGTGAACTTGAGTAATTTTCTAATACTCTCTACTCCCCAGTTTCTATATCTGTTAAAAGGGTTAAGGGCACATGGGTGGCTCAGCTAGTTAAGCATCTGACTCTAGATTTCAGCTCAGGTGATGATTTCTTTGTTCATGGGTTCAAGCCCTGCATCAGGCTCCATGTTGGCAGTGTGGAGCTTGCTTGGGATTCTCTCTCTCTCTCTCTCTCTCTCTCTCTCTCTCTCTCTCTCTCTTCTCTCTCTCTCTCTCTCTGTCTCTCTCTCTCTCCCTCTCTCTCAAAGCAAATAAATAAAACTTGAAATATTTAGGGGCACCTGGGTGGCTCAGTCAGTTAGGTGTCTGGCTTTGGCTCAGGTCATGATCTCACATTTTGTGGGTTTGAGCCCCATGTCGGGCTCTGTGCTGACCCCTCAGACCCTGGAGCCTGCTTTGGATTCTGTGTCTCCCTCTCTCTCTGCACCTCCCCTGATCTCTCTCTCTCTCTCTCTCATTAAAAAAACAAACAAACAAAAAACAACTTGAAACACTTTTTAAAAAAGGTTAATACTGGTATCCACCTCTTAATTTATGAGTGTTTATCAGGATTTGAATAGTTTTGTAGAACATTCTTAGAAAATGATCTAAGGTAGGGCTCAATAAAAATACACAAATAATAAATAGTTTATCTAGAGAATACCAGGTGGGTGGTAGAGATTACAAGGGAAATATTTTGTAAGATGATACATGTTTTTACTTGAACTTTCATGGTTTTCGCTGGCGCTAGCATTTAGCAGGTCATAGTAATACTACGTGTCATAATGAATATATGCTTAGAAGCCATGGAGAACTTTGATACAATTCAACTTTTCTCTACTTTAGACTAAACAGCATGTGATAAGGATGAGTAGTTCCTGCATTAACTTCTGGATACTGTGAAAATAATACAATATGGGGAGGATAGGAAAATGTTGAAACTGCAATTTATAAAAAACTTTTCAAGTAGACAGTTTTGAATTTAAAATAGAAGGAAGAAAATTTGTATCCTTGTTATAAAAGAGAAATGTGACATTAGTGAGAGTAAGGAAACTATATGTAAATATTATGTTCTAATTTTTGAATCTAAAAAGGACCATGAAACATAAACAATGAAGAACAGCAGCTGAATCTCAAATTATTTGGTTTATTCTCCTCCGAATTTCCATAAAGAACCAGTGGGATGCAGACTAGGACAAGTCTATCCATAATGATATCAGTGCTCAGACATATTTATAGACCAGTGGGATGAGGCATATAAAATCAAATCCTTTATTTTGTACACATTTAATTCCTATGGGCAAAGCAAATAAATAATTTATTACTTACTAATTTACTCTTTGTGCATACACAATAATAATAAATGTCATGCTACTCGCTAAATATCCCCCCTCTCCTTGCTTTTACATCTCATTCCCTCACATCTACCTAAGGAAATTGTTGCACTGATTCTCTCTTTCCACCACTACCAATTCTCTCTTTTGTGTTATTCAAATCAGTGTATAAATAAATTCTTTCTTTTATATTAAAAATTCCCCTTTGATCCCATTTCTCCTCTAACTTCTGCTCCATTTATTTACTCTTTACAGGAAAGGTTCTTGAAAGTGTAGATAATTGTTAGCTTCATAATGACCCCTTGCACTAGTTTTAGTCCACAAACTCCACTAAAACTCCTCTTTTCAAAGTCACCAATGCCCTTCATGTTGTCAATTCCAACAATCAAATTGCAGTAATCTCACTTTGGCTATTTTGGAGCATTTCATAGAGCATATTACTCTATTTTTTTTCTTGAGATCCTTTCTTCACCTATACTGTTGAACACAACTCTCATCACTAAACCTGGGAATGTCAATCCTTTCACATGATTATTTTGTATTATCTATTGTCACTCTCTCAGGCATCTCACATAGTCTGACAATTTACTCACTTTCTAAATGCTAATTCCTGGATTTATATTTTATGTAGTTCTCTCCTGACCTTGAGTTCCAAATATCTTATACAAATTTGACTTTTCTACTTGTGTATCTGATAGTAATTGCAAATTTGCACATGAAAAATGAAGTTCTTAACTCCATATCTATTTGTCCTGAAGTCTGTCTCATTTCAGTAAATGCCAATTTTATTTTTTCATTTACTCAGCAATAAATCCTTATAGATTCCAGTGCTCCTTTTTCTTTCTTTTTTTCCCCTCCTTTCTCAACTCCATGTATGGTCTTTCAGCAAATGATATTAGCTTTGCCATGATAGCACATATCACCACTCCCAGTCACCACCCTTGTCTCAGACCCAACCATCTCTCCCCGTAGAATATGATCACATCCTCCTTTACATTTTAATAGCCTCTCTATGGGTACTGTCTTAAGAGACTAAACAAATGTCCTTGTGTCCTTCTGACCAAGTGATTCTGGTAAAAGATTTTAGTCACATCATGTCTCTGTTGAACACCTGCTTGCAATAGTTTCACTTCTTGCTCAGAATGAATCTCAAAGCCTTTAGTGAATGAGTTACATGGCCCTGCGGAAACAGATTCTCCATCAATCGTTTCATGACATTTCCTACTTGGCCTCACATTTTCTTTTCCACACTCCACTCCAGTCATATTGAACTCACTGCTGTCCCTTACATATGCCAAACAAAGTCCCATATGCAGACATCTGAACAGGTGTTTCTACTGAATGCTTTCCCCTTGACACCTCCATAATCATTTAGTTCATTTACCTTCCCCCTCCCTCCATAAATGTCTTTTTAATGAGGTAAGATCAATGCATCCACTAGCCCAATAGGTACAGTACTTGGAGCACACAATACATTTAAGGTCTGAAAAATATATTTTTTATTATTTGTTTATTTATTTATTTAGAGAGACAGAAAGAGAGTGCATGCTTGAGAGCAGAAGGGAAGGGAGAGAGAATCCTAAGCAGCCCGCTGGGTGGTGGGGGGGAGGGAAGAGGCTATATCTCACAACCATGAGATCATGACCTGAGCCAAAATCAAGAGTTGGATATTCAACTGACTGAGTCACCTAGGCACCCTGAGAATAATCTACTTCTTAAATGCTTTCCAATATATATTATCTTCTTTCCACTTGACAGAAATGTGCAATCTTCCTGACACTATTTCTTTAACAGCATGATCACTGTTTGCAAATATTTTTATTTCTATAAAAAGGAATGGATATTTCAGAAGTATACATCTTGATGAGAATTTAATTAGAAACTAAAGGTTTTACCACTAAATTTAATTGTTGTATTGTGTCAGCAGCAATGTTTCTGTAAAGCACTAACTATAAAGCCAATGTTATTGATGTTGCATAAACAAAAATTTTCTGCGCTGAATTTTGGTTGTTTATCATTGGTTTGGTTTCTTGCTACATGAAAAATATATTCCAACTAAGTTTCAAATATCTGCTGAGTAGAATGTGAACCACAGAACCACAGAATGTGTTTTTTATAATTAAAAAAATGTGCCCCAATTTCAATTGAAGGAATGAGTTTTGATGAGTTAGCTAGTACTGTTTTTACATTTGGTATTTGCTTCTGTGGCAGAGGTAATTGGAATGACATTCTTGAATAAGAATTAAATTTTCTAACCTCTAAGATTCTATTCATGAATGTCTGCTGAATTAACAGAATCAAAGGTATGTGGTACTTTCATGCTACATATAGTCACCAGTCTCCCACTTGTATCTTGGCCAGTGGTGCCCTCCCAGGCTGTGGTCTTGATCTTCCTGCCCTCATAACCACTCCCTTTTGTCCACATTGGAATCTTCTATATTCTTGTGCTATCGGGTATTCCTAGGTTGATATTCTAGTTCTAGTTCATTACACAAAATCTAATGTACGATAAGGTTTAAGAGTTTAATTATGCCTCTCTATGTCAATATTTAAGAATTTCTTTGATTCAAAATCCTAAAGTTTGATAAATAGCTTCTAGAGGCTAAGAAGAAAGAAAAAAAGTAACTTCAGTGAGGAGGTAATTCACTATTCAAATCATATAATTTAATCTAAAACACATGAAATCTTTCTTTATATATACACACAAGTACCATATAAAGACATTTTGGTAAAACTTGTAATGCTCTATATCTGTAATATGATTTAACTTTAGGGATGTATACATGCATATATTGTCTATGTTAAAACATATGTTCTGTATATGACTTTAAACAGCATGAATCATAATCTTTCACTGAACTGATCAGAGTTATTAATTTAGGGATATTACTTTCAATGTAATATTTCACCTTCAATGGTGAGGTAGTCTGAGGAATATTCATTACATAAAATAGATAAGATTTATGATCTGATTCTCCCATGCAAATACAATATTCTCTGAGAAATTTAACAAATGGGGATAACATGACTATGCTTCATAAATATTAAATTTAAGTATTTTATTTACATGTTATATTCCAATGCTAAAATTCTGATAAGATTCCTCTTCTCAGGTTAAAATCTCTTGGTAGAATTCTAGGCATTAAGTTAAGATGCAAAAGGAAGTTCTACAGTATTGAGATCTAGGACCTCAAAGTTGTTTGTGTTTAGGCACTTGGATCATTTCTAGTGGACACTTTATAATTACTGTATCACTAATTATCAATTTACTATTTTCCTATATATGTTCATATATATGTATATAAATATATACTTATATTCACATACTGATATTTGTATATATAATGTATGTGTGTAAACGTATATATATGTGTATGCATATATATATGTGTGTACATATATACATATGAGAGAGAGAATTTTTATACTGACTCGTTCAAGAAACTATTATAAATGTAAACTTCTTGGACTAGAAGAGTCAGCGATAGTGGATAAAATGTATCAGTTCCTCAGAATTAGAAGTCTGAATCTGGAAGTAATCAAAGGCTTTCATCAGGAATGGCTAACCTGTGTGCTATTTATCAACTACCTCGATATTCCATTATCTGGAATAACAGGATTCTTTTTTTTTTATTTTTTAATGTTAATTTTATTTTTGACAGAGAGACAGAGCATGAGCAGGGGAGGGGCAGAGAGAGAGGGAAACACAGAATCTGAAGCAAGCTCCAGGCTCTGAGCTGTCAGCACAGAGCCTGATGCGGGGCTCGAACTCACAGACTGCGAGATCATGACCTGAGCCAAAGTCGGACGCTCAACTGACTGAGCCACCCAGACACTCCCGGATGAACAGGATTCTTAAAAGTATAGGTGATATATTTACCAGGTATCCTTACTCTCAATCAAATTATAATAATCATGGTCACCATTTAAATCTGCTTAATAACTTTAAAAAGAATTTGAGAATAATGCATTATGATAATGCTTAATAACATCTTGGGACTCCAGGGTGGGTGAGCATCTGACTCCTAATTTCCACTCAGGTCATGATTCCAGTTCAACCCCGCTTTGGGCTCCCCTCTGAGCATTAAGTCTGCCTAGGATTCTTTCTCTCCCTCCTTCTGCCCCTCTCCACCACTTGCACATGCTCACTCTCTCTCAAAATAGACTTAAAAACTCCAAAGGGATTTGACACTTTAACCAAGAAAATGCCTCATGCATTTGGGAGCATCAACTACTGTGAGTTACCAAGCAAAATTAACCAAAACTTAGTCACAATTCAGGAGAAAAAAAAATCTGTGTGTAACTGATATAACATGAAAGTGTAGAAGACTCAAAACAACAGACTTTAGTATGCATAATTGCATACTGTAATGCAATTATCCAACTGCCATATATTTCCAGATTCTGCACAAATGTAAAATAAAATTGTGTCATTTTAACAAATAACTAAAGGTGGAGTATAGCCTGGGAACAGTTGTCTGATTCTTATCTTCACTTTAAAACATTAAGGAGGTTACCAAGCTAAAGGGGTGAATGTGCCCCCCCAGGGAGTAGACAAAATGTCTGAAGACATTTCTGATTATCATGACTGGGGGTTTGACTTTATCTAGTGGATAGAGGCCAGGGATACTGCCAGTCCATCAATGAACAGAACAACCCTCACAACAAATGTCAATAATGCTGAAGTTGATAAACCATGGTAAAGACAATAGTTAAGCAGAAAAGCACTACTTCATAGGTCTTTTTTTTTTCCTGAAAGAAAGAGGGTTACGTTTTTTTCCTTGAATCAAATATGGTGGTTACAAGAAGAGTGATTGCAACAATACATTTCCCCATCCCATTTATAGATAAAATTGAGTTAACCTAAAAAGTGTAGGTAGATGGTATTTATAACATATACTGATATTTTATAATATTAATAACTGAATTTAGATAAATAAAATAATATAAAAATTAGTACTGTCATACTATTTAAGAGAGAAATATGTTTCTTATGGCTCTTAGATAAAGAGTCATTTATTCTAAGCAAATGATGAAATTGAAAGGATATGAAATTGACAATATAGTGATAACTGATTTACTAAATGTATTTCAACTTAATATTGCAGACAATTCTAAAATTAACAGAAAACTAAAAGTGCTTGAAGCTAGCATTTTGTATACAAATCTGTATACTTATTAGTGGTGCACACACATGTTCTATTAACATTCCTGTAATAGCTGACAAAGGAAAAAATACCATACTAACAAACATGCATAGGTATTGACATAAATATGTTCATAATAATAAACTTACCCTTTGTTAGACACAGTTATGATGTCATCCGAACAGTGCTTTAGGCTGTAAGGAAAAGAAAAGGTTTGTCAAATACTGCACCTAAATAATAATTATAGCAATATTTAGATTTTTCATAATTTGAGTCATATTTGATTAATTATAATTAAAAGCCGGCATGATTTTCCCTCAAAAAAATGTAACATAGTATTTTCTATGTAATAACAAACTTCTGATGAGCAAACTTAAGATTAAAGTCACCAAACAAATTTATCCAGATAGATGTAATATTAATTTATTACTTTTTAAAGTTGTGTTTTACATGCATAAGTACGTTTTTTGAAAAAAGAATTAACTTTATACTTTTTTTTAAGTCAATGATCATAAGGTATATTTTACTAAATTAGATCTTTATTTAACCTTATATTAATTTTTAGGACCTTAAACTTAGAATATGATGGCATACTTCCAAATAATATTTTTAGTATATGTGCTGCCAAGGCGGGCTCAAATAATATTTTTAAACACTTTAGAAACTAGTATTGACACATTATTTGCTAATAAATAAATTATTGTTTGTACTCCCAAATATGAGATTTTTCCATCTCCCAATAATATGCCATATTCCTTAGAATTTTGTTTCTATTTGTGCTTATGTGTATGTTCCTATGTAGATATGAATAGTCACCTGATGGATTGGATTTTAGCAGAGATGTGTGTTTGTGTATATGTACCTTTTATGTGTTTGTGTGTGGATATGAAAAGAGTTTTGTGATGGATTAAATTCACTTGAGATTATGGGTTATATGAGAATATCATTTTTAATTAATGCAGTACATAGTAGCTTGAATGTATACCTAGAACTAGTTTGATGATCTATCTTCATAATTTAAAATAGAAAATAAAATTATTCCTCTTAGAAGTTTCATTTTCTAGCATACCTTTTTCCTTTGTGGAACCATACATTCTGCTATAACTACCATTATGTTGGCTGGATTATTATGAAGTTAATGCATAGAGACATTATGTCACCCAAATTTCTCAACTTTAGAGATCCCTGTCTCTCAGTTTCAGTGTCAAGCTTCCTATTCTATTAACTTTATTTTTTCCTCCTTGAAGTAAAAGAAGGTATTTGAATCTTCTATCGAGTGAGAACAGCTCACCAATCACTGCCCGCATTCCAGAGAAGCATATTTTATATGAAGTTGGAAGATGTAGGAAAAAAATTAGTATTTTCTTATGTTTTGGGGTGGTAGAGATAATTATCCTCCTTTGATATATTTCAAATTAATTTAAAAGTCTTTTGTATATGTTTAAACCAACTGTTACTAAATATATGGGGTGGTGCATGTTAATTCCATTTAAAGTCATGCCCAATGGCAAAAAATAAATAAATAAAGTGTGCTACTATGAAATCCTTATATTTGGCAGCATTTTGTAGCTTAGACTGTAAGTCTTATGTTAGGCTTAATGGTTATTTTTTTGAGTTGAATGTTTTGAGAACATTTTTTCTATATAATATTCTACATATACATTTTTAATGCCAAAGATTGTTAAGGGAAATTATTTCTTACCTCATAGTTGTAACATTGGAATATTTCCCTTACGCATGCAAAATAGCTAGGTTTTAAAGAATGAAGAAACTAAGCAACAAAAATATTTCTAGAATAAAATCACCCAGAGGCTTTTCCTCTTTTTTGGTGCCTCCCATTTAAAATACCTATGCAGACATCTATGGCTGCATCTACATCTACATGTACAGCTCTATCGATCTCTACTATCTATCATAGTCCATGAGTTTCTTCTCTGAATGGTTATATTTATGCTCCAAAAAACAAATCTTTAGAATGTCCTAACACACATGCACGCACACACACACACACACACACACACACACCCCTATACAATGAATACAAGCTATTAACAGGTTAGTAAAATTTGCTCGTGGGGGGTAAAAAGGTTTTTTTTTTCTCAATTTTTAACGAAACCTCCTATCCTCAAGGAAAAAAAATAACATACATATAGCTGGAGAGAAAATATTTGGACAGAAAAACCATTTAAATCCCTGAATAAATATATGTTAAATAAATCTAATAGAAATTTTAAGAGTACTCTGCAAGTGAAAAAAACTTTATTAAAGTTATTCAAATTATCTAGAGTTATTTGAGTCTACATGAAGACTTTCATTTAAAACAAATACACAGACAAAGAGCTGTCTGCTGTCCTTATTTTAATAATTTTCAAAGGAAATATCTCTATTTTATCCCATTGAATAATAATATATATTGATTTTAATAATACATAAGAAGAATACAGTAAGGTTAATCTGAGGCTACATACTAACATCATTTGTTTATACTAGTGGACACTGGCATAGATAATATATAATTTTAGAAGAATTGCTAAACTATTTCTCTGTTATGATTATATCAAAGGTAGAAGATATGAAATATAAAACGAGATTGGATCAGTGATAGTTTCATCAGGGTGATGAAGGCTTATGCCTTTTTCTAAGGTAGAGGGAGAATGCCTCTTGAATAGAGAAAAAGTATGCTAGGTTTTTTTTCTATAAGGGTATTTTGCTCAGAATAATAGCATTATGAATACCTGAATGTTCCCAATGTTTCACAGCGTTGGGGACACTATTTTGCAATTTTGATTGCACATCAGATTCAATAGAGGACTTTAAAAATCACCAATACTTTCATAATTTTTAAAGCATCCCTCATCATTTCCTGTCAATTATGAAGACTGCCAGATTATAGAGCTATGGGTAAAAGTATTACATGGCAAAAAATTATTGCATGGAAAATAATTTTCTTTGAAATTTAGTTTTAAAAATTAAACATCATTTTCTGTAGTGTCTACACATACCAAATATTTACTTCATGATTCATAATTTTAAAAACTCACTTATAAAAACTTAACTCAGAAAATGATACCAGTGGTAACCACTTAATGGATGTCTATATGAAAATGTGTTCTCATTTTATACCATAATATACTATACCTCCTTAATCTTTGAAATATCTCTATTTCTTAATTCAATTAGAAGTTAGCATTCCAAATATAATGTTTAACATATTTTATCATTGCGTACAACTATTTAGTACTGAAGACATCAGAAAAAATAGTTCTTTTAAAATTTCGCTTCTCAGTGATTTCTTATATCTATGAAACGGTCTGAGGGTTGTTTTGGTCTCAGGTAATTTAGTGTGTGTGTGTGTGTGTGTGTGTGTGTGTGTGTGTGTGTGTGAATTTATTTCATTTTCTTAATCTTTAATCCCTAAACATTATTGATACAGAATTTGTATATCCACTTTTTAAATTTTGGATTGACTACTATTGTTCATCCTAGAAGACACTGTCATGTAACCTTCCTAAACTTAAAATGAGCCCATTGACCCTAAATGCCAAACAAAAAACAAAAAACAAAAAACAAATTGATTCACAGCGTATCTTAATGAGTGACCTATCTTGACTTATGATACATAACAGCTTACAGATATGAAAAACATAATTTACCATGAAGATACATCACTATATATATGTGTTATATAGTTTCATGGGTACAAAAATCAGCTAGCCCATTACATTTTTATGAACATTTATTAAGATTACTATACAATATATGCAAAAGTGAAATCAGAAATAAATGGATTATTTGCTATTTACTATTGTTCCTCAAAGATGTCTGTTCTTTCTCTGCAACTTTCTCTGCTACATTTTAATGTCTAGACTAGTGAAATACACACTAAAGCACAACATATATATATGTATATATATATATATATAGTTTTTTTTCTAAAGTTGTGTATATAGTATTTATCTACATTTAAGGAAATATTTTGAACAGATCTAACTTATAATAATTGAATGTAGTCTTATCTTTATGAAATTTATTCTTAAATTAACTTCCCTAATTTTCACACCATTATGAATCTTTGCTTTTTTTCTAGTAAGAATTGATATTTAACATACAGCTTTCCTGGAAATATATATGAATACCTAATTACCCCAGGTAATAATGAACAACAACTTTATGCTCTTTATATATATTTTCTTCATAATATAAAAATCATTTCAACAAGACATATTTAGACAACCAGAAAATGTCTTGGACTTTCAAAACAATAGGACATTTTTTTCTGAAGATGTTATTTTTTAATTTTAGTTTACTTTCAAATGCATAGCGAAGCAACCCATAAATTCTTATTGTTGCTTTAAATAGGAACTTTACCATGGTTTCCATTGAGTAATTTAGTTTCTAATACTGTTGATGTCACAGATCTGGAAAATGAGGACCTCAGGTGTTCTCTATACATTTTAGGATTGTTCAAGTATTTAAAACAACCCAGAAATTTGAGGTTGAGCACATCAAGGTGATGTCTGGGTTGTTTGTTTTGTTTTTGCTACATCTTCTCCCATGTGTACCTTTTAGGGTCTCGTACCTACTAGTTAATGTATATATTTTAAAAGTTCTATCCAAAAAAGTAGCACTCTTTTACCTCCAGTGGGATTAAGATAAGTATGCATGTATCCATTTCACAGACTATGTCAGCCAAAAATGTGTTTCTCAATACAAAATAAGTTCTATACTATTGAACAGTGTATTGGTCCTACTGTTCTCAATTACAATACACACATTTAAAGTTATACATCAGGATGTAACTCAATTTACACTAAACAAAAACATTGTCTTCTAAATGCTATTTATAAAAATGCATCGTGATATTCAGAAATCATCTATACTAAGTTTTTAAAAGTACTCTTAGGGGAATTTTTCATAGAATATCATTAGTAAAAGCAACCGTTAAGTATCTGTCTTTCTTATAAAATTTTGTTTCATTGTCGAGTGGCAGAGAGAAAGAGAAAGAGATGAGGAATATCACTAAACATTTTGAGTCAGATGTTTGTTTAATGTTCTAGTCCCCTTTTGTCATTAAAGAGAAGGAAGGATGAAGAATAATGTTTCAATAGTTTCTTAATTTTAATTAATATATTTGGTAACACAAATGTATTTTCTTCATAACATAAAAATCATTTCAACAAGACATAAATAGACAACCAGAAGATGTCTTGGGCTTTCAAAACAATAGGACATTTTTTTCTGAAAATATTATTTTTTAACTTTAGTTTACTTTCAAATGCATAGCAAAGCAACCCATAATTCTTATTGTTGGTATTAAATAGGAACTTTACTATGATTTCCATTAAGTAATTTAGTTTCTAATACTGTTGATGTATTAGTATGGTCATGCAAAAGATATGTGAAGTGCCTTTAAATTTAGATAGAGATGCCATAAATAATTTTTGAAAAGTATTTATTTCACAACATTTTGTATAATTGATATTAAATTGTTCATTTATAGAAACTGTATGGCCATGTTGTCTTTGCTAAAAATAAGTTGAAACACATATTCAGGAGCATAAAAAGATAGGATGCTCTCAGTTTTATAAATGTGCCTTTTAAAAGAAAATGCTTGAAGAGCTTAGAAAACTTTAAGTTTCAATGTACCAAACTGATTGGTAATGTTTATATTTGCCTTAAACTTCACCAACCTCAATATATTTAAACCTTAAACTCCTCACTACATTGCCTTATGAAGACAAAGTCCATCACTGTAATTCCCCTGCAATCAATGAGACTTTCACATTGGAATTTCAAGTTCACCCCATATATATATATATATATATACACAGTGTATATATATATATAACAGTATATATATATATATATATACACAGTGTATATATATATATAACAGTATATATATATATATATATATATACACAGTGTATATATATATATACAGTATATATATATATATATACAGTGTGTATATATATATATATATATATATATATATATATACTGTTATATGTCATCAGAGAACCACTGAAGCAACCTGAATTTAATGGGACAAAATTCTGGAGAAAGTAGCACTACAGAGGATGAGTTGACATTCTGCAGTGGCTTTTTTCCTCAAGGGATTACCTGACTCTAGGAAAAAACTACCAGGCTGAAGATCCAGGCAAAGATCTGGACAGAACATGACTAAAAAGAATAAGAGAAACTAACAATGTATGTGCCTGCATGTGTGTGTTTACTCTCTCAAGGACTCGAATCTTTTCAATTACTCATAGGCTGTGCTTAATTTGTATTCACTTAATTGGACATAAGTAATAAAAAAGCATGTTTCCAAATGTGGTGATGACTGTGTGGGATGATGTAATATCCGTTAATAGTACATATGATAAATGTTCTAGCTCTTCAAAAGATTACTTCTTCATTGTGACCAGTGGATTACCAGTCCGTATTTGCTTCCAAGTAACCATGGAGTCCTAAGTTACCAAGTAACTTTTTTGATTATCAGTTTCTTGACAGCAAAATGAAAATCCCAGTGTTGTTAAATACTTTATAAATAACCCTATTTAAAAGAAAACTATTATCATTACTATTGGTGTTATTATTATCATTTGATTATTACTAAAAGAAGACTATATTTGGCAGGTATAATTCTAGATAGATAAACACATATTATTCAGATAGCCAATATTCAGCATCTATTAGGATGGAAACGTAATCTAAATAAATTTATCCTTTAGATTAAAGAATTATAAATGACAATGAATTGTACTTTATGGGCTTTTCGTTAATAATTTATTTCATTTTATTTATTTTAGGTTTTGAAATTTCTCCAATTTGCATAGGTAAACTATGAAACAATTTGATTGCTTTGTTGTCATTTTCATTGTATCACATACTTAAATTGGACTTTATTTTGCAAAACTGTTTTGCAAGAATTTATTCATACCTTTGAAAAAGCATATCATTACTACTGTGTAAATAATCTCTGCTTCCCTATTATTCCAGGATTCCTTTATTTGTTTATTTATTTACCATATGTATAAGACATTCCACCATCACATATTTATCAGGCCAGGTGTTCTTGCAGACCCACATGATGGAAGAATGAAAAAAATTCTGTTATCATAAAGTGTATATTCTCTTCAAAAGATACTGAGAATAAAACACCTACACAAGATATGTAACAACAATCAGTAATTAAAATCGTGAGGTAAAATAAAACAAAGTAAGGTAGAGAGTAGGAGGGATTTCCCTTTTATACAAGATCATCAATGTAATACTCCTAGATACAATAGCATTTAAACAGAAGACCACGTCAAGTATGAGTACAAAGTGTTATAACTACTATAGTTTTGTAACCTGAAATAACCTTTAGTAATGTTAATTCTTTCTTACTTTTATTTAAAAATATTTACCTTTGTTTTGTTTTTTTGCTATACTGTAATTTTATTGAGTCCTCCAGAACACAGAACACACACGCATACACACACAAAATGAAATTTGCATTAGAATTATAACAATTTAGAATTTAGGGGCCAAGATGGCAAGGAGCATGGAAGTTTTTTTGTTTGTTTGGTTTTTTTTGCATCTCTAGTCCCTGAAATACAGCTAGATCAACGCTAAATCATCCTGCACACCTAGAAAACTGCTTTGAGGATTAACACAACAATCTGTATAACCTGAACCAGAGAACTCAGCAGTTATGTGGGATGGGGGAGAAAGCCACGGAGGGCAGGGAGCTGTTTTTGCTTGCAGAGAGAGGACGGAGATTGGATGGAGATTCTATATCTTTTACTTTTTTGTAAATTTTTCAAATTCTATTTTTTACTCCCATAATTTCATTATATTCTATTTCATTATATTCATTTTTTCAAATTTTCAAACATTTTCTTTCTTTTTTTCTTTTCTTATTTTTCCTTTTTTTCTCTACTCTATCAATCTCCTTTCAACAACCAGACCAGAAAACCCCTAGGATCTAGCATCCTTTATTTGATTTTTTGTGTTGTTTTTAATTTTTTAATTTTAAATTTTTTACCTTATTAATTCCTTTTCTTTCTTCAAAATGAAAAAAATGAAGGAATTCACCCCAAAAGAAAGAACAGGAAGAAATGACAGCCAGGGACTTAACCAACACAGATATAAGCAAGATGTCTGAACCAGAATTTAGAATCACAATAATAAGAATATTAGTTGGTTTACTCTGGGGTTAAGAGTATAATTTAGGAAGGATAAACATTTAGATACTAAATATGGCCAACTGGGAAACCTATCAATGTATTTTGTGAACATTCACTAAAAAGGGGAAGCCCAAGAAATGGCTAAATGAAGTTACTAATGGGAAAGTAATTAATAACTAATCCTTCATAGATAACCATATTCTTAAAAAAAAAGAAGTTATTTATTGATGGACAGGCATCTTCAGTAGCATGCATAAATGGTTAAATAAAGATTTTGCCCCATTCAATTAGGTTTGGTAGATTGGGAAATTTGAGTATAGGTGACACATAATTTTACATTAGTATCAGGTATATGATATAGTGATCCAATGTCTCTATATATTATGCTATTCTCACCACAAGTATAGATATAATCAATCACCATACAACAAAATTACAAAATCATTGACTATATTTCCTATGCTGTGCCTTTTATTCCCATGATTTATTCATACCATAACTGTAAGCCTACATCTCCCACTCCCCTCCACCTATTTTTTGCCTCTCCCCACATAAATAATACCTTCTAGGACCATCCATGTTGTTGCAAATGGCAAGATCTCATCCTTTGTATGGCTGTATAATATTCCTGTGTGTGTGTGTGTGTGTGTGTGTGTGTGTGTGTGTGTGTCTGTGCACACAGGCGTGTGTGTGTGTGTGTGTGTGTGTGTGTATACACTTTCCTTATCCATTCATCTCTTGATGGACTCTTAGGTTGCTTTCATATCTTGGCTATTGTAAATAATGCTGCAATAAACAAACATAGGGATACATATATTTTTCAAGTTAGTGTTTTCATTTTATTTGTGTAAATACTCAGTTGTGAAATTATTGGATCATATGGTATTTTTCTTTAATGTTTTGAGGAACCGCTATGCTGTTTTCTGCAGTGTTGTTATAGCAGCGGAATGAACGAAGGTAGTTTTTTTTTTAAATCTTACATTCTTATTATTGTTGGCTGAAGATGTTTATATGTCTTTAAATTTTCAGTGGAATGGCTACACAAATTTGAAAACTAAGGAAGGAACAGATTTTAATAATACGTCTCTTCACATAGAATGAATTCAGTAAGCATGAGGTGCATAATAGAATAGATTCTGGTTTGTACACTTGTGAAGATTGTCAAATAAGTTTTACTGTTATTTTCAGTGTCCCTCTGATTATGGTGACACCCAATATACAATCAAAAGTTTTATGTCATTCTGATGTATTCTAATCCAGGATTTCTCAAGTAGTATATAACAGATTTTTAGAGGCACCTACAATACTGATATTCATACAAAGAGGCTGTGCCCCTTTATATGAATGTTTAAGAATACATTCAAGACCCGAAGGAAGGTCAAAAGTAAAGAACTAACTTTCCCAGCTTAACAATTTCAGAAATCCATCATCTGACTACTGCAAAGTAACCTTATACAAGAAAGTGGACCAATTAGCCCTGTCACTCACAGACAGCTAAATACAAAATGGATTTAAGGTTAGAGCTCTGAGATAGATTTAATGCATGACTTAAACAGTATGTATTATGGTTCAGTGCTACATGAATGACTGGAATCTTTGGCACATTTCTGACAAAGTGACTGATGATTGGCAATGAGTTGTAAGGGGAATTTTGGCTTGATAGAAATGGGTCAATGTTCAGTGTTGTTCCTCTACTCAAATAGAAACAAACTCTAGAAAACTGTCAGAGCTTTATTTTATTTTATTTCTTTTTTAAAACTTAGTCTTAGTTCAGCCACATAGCAGCAGTTCGATACTGACAAACATGGAAGAATGTGGTCTTCCTGGTAAACAATGAAGAAACAATTTTTCTCAACAACTATAACGAAACAAAGCAGTGAATAAGACCAGAAGACCTGGATCCTAACCATAGTTGTGACACAAACTGCCTGTGAGATAGGAAGTGAGTAACAGAGTCATTCATTTCCCACTTACAGAAATAGAAAAAGAGAAAATGACTAAATAACCATGAAGTTTCTTCATCTTAAAAAACAAAAATAAAAAAAACCCATTATTCTATGTCTTAATTGCTTGCTTTTGTAACTCCAGTTGCTACATTACAGGATGAATTTTCAACAAAATGGTTCTTTCAGTTCAGTTTTGACTTTAAGCCCATGAGAAGGAATTATATGAACAATGAAACTATGGCAAACTCAAGTGTTTGCTTTTTTTTAAAGAATGCAGTAACAAAGATATTTTTTGGAATATGAAGATTATTCATTATAAGTTTACATGAGCTATTGAATCTATAATAATGTTTCACTTCTCAGAAATATTTTAAATAAGACAATATTCTTAAAGTAAAAAAAAATAAAGGCTAAAATATATGAGCAGGATATATTTGCTTTTGTTTTTCATTCACATAGCATTTTATATCATTAATTAAATCTTCAAAACAACACTAAGAATATATCAAAATGCTAGTTCACTTTGAGTTACAGTTTAATGGCTCTCTTTAATCACAAGGGATCTGAATAGTTATTTATGCAACCTAATGGCTTAGAAATCTGTTTTAGATGAGGAGGTTTGGCTATCTGTTTTCCCATAAAAGTGAAAATAATTATTTTTGAAACTTAAATGTTCAGATTTAATCAAGTTTTTAAATGAAGTGTGGCAAAGTAACAGTATTGTAAAATTTTAAATAGAATGGTATCATCTAAATATGCTGGATGATTAAGCAAAAAATATTATGATGATAATATACAAAATCTATGTCATCAGCCAACAAGAGACAGCTTCTTGAAATAAGAAATAAAATTTTTATAGAGAACAGTAATAGTCATATATACATATATAGAATGGAATTTATATGTGTGTAACTGAAAGGAATGACCATATGTCCAAACTAGGTTAAAAATTAGAAGAGATATTTAAAGGTAGAACAGAGAAAGGTTATTATTATATAATGGAATATTTTCACTTCATTATTTTATTGAAAATCACTGATTAGATCTAAAATATTATCATTTAATTTTCTTTCTTTCTTAGATTATAAACCTTACAACCATCTATATCAAATCATTTTGTTACATTGAATGGGAATTGAGTATTTTTTAGATAGTTAATAATTTGGGAGCATGTTTGCCTCTCCTATCCCCATTATTTAGTCTACTACTGGTTAAGTCATAATAGGTGCTAAATACAATTAGTTATAGATTAATGCTAGTCATTTACTACCTTCTGATATCAGTGTACTTTAGTATCATCATGCATAAAGTAAGGGGAGCTTAATGAACAAGTAGTGATGTAATGCAATACATAACATATAAGAAAATATTTTCTATTATAGATCAATGTATATTTTATTCAGATATACATGTATATGTATTAATTATATTATATTCCTTATGGTCAAACATGATTGAAACATATGTATCATACTCTAAAATGAGACAAGGTAGATCCACTGATTATCTTTATTATTTTGCTAAAACATGATTTAGCTAAACTGTATGACAGATATGCTATTCTGAGCTGATTAAAATAGTCTGAATATATAATGAAATTGTAAATTATATTAGCAAATTTGGCCTAAAACTCAGATTCAGTTATGTAATTATTAGCATGTAAGCAAGACTCTACTTTATTATATATAAATGAGCTAGAGAGGAAGTAGGGATTTGATAACAAAAAAATTATCATATATATATAAATACGATGTTTTTAGATTTTGACCTTTAAAGTTACAACATTGTTTGCTCTATTTAATATATCTTTACTGCATTCAGAAAGGCCTACCTGATATGATCTGCTACATGTGTGTCTCCAATATGATTAAGACTATAAAAATGAACATTGCAGGATGTACAAATAACTATAAAATTACTTTATTCCCATTATATTCACATTATTGATTGGTATGAACATTTTCCTGAAATTCAGGCCATTTGTCTCCTAAATATACAAGTAAACTTTTTTTATTTCTATTTCTAATCTTAGAAAGTGTTAATTACAGAAAATGTTAATTAAATAGCTTTTATAATTTATATCTTATCCAATAAAATGCTTGGTACATTATCTGCTTCTCATAATTTAAATTTTAAAAAAATCCCAAGTGTTTTTTTCTTGCTGTATTTATTTTTTAATGCATTAATCAAATTTTACTTGGCCTTTAGATATGTCAACTAAATAATTGTATGCCAAAATTTCAGGTAGATGTTTTGACATATTTTCTGAAGTCTAGCTTGGCTGTGTTTATTCATGCTAGCTTTTTAGTCAACATGCCTCCAAATGAGCATTCCCACGATGTCAGGGAACAGGACATAGATATCATAAAAGTACGTTATGACTGCAGAAAGTGAAATATTGTTCTCATGCTGCTATGAAGTGACATTCAAAATATATATTATTCATCCCTCACAATGAGCAAATTTAATTATATATTTTGATTCAACATTTCAAATGGATTAAAGTGGAACAGTCTTAAGTATGGGATTTAGCCTTGAAAATCCTGATGTGATGAACTCACTTCATTATATGTGAACACATGCTTATTGCATAATCTCTAATTCTCCTGTTTAAAAACATAAATGAAAAAAGTCTAAAATAGCCCTTTGAAAATCCGCAGCAATACATACAAGTATATTTGTTAATGTGTAGTGTATAGGTTCATTCTTTTTATATCACCTTCTATCTTTAGCTAAAAGGTGAAGAGCTGGTATCTCCATTACCACTGTTTTTTCGAATTTGACTTTATAACCTTGATACTTTAGGTATACCAGTATATCTAAAAACAGATAAGAATTTTTTTCTTCTCTCTGAATGCTAGGAAAAGTTATTGGGAAGATTTTGTCTTTCTGATGAAGCACAGCATTATAAAAAGAAAGGCTTTTGGGGACTGTCACAATTGATGTCTCCTTCTTTCTCTTCTTGAAAATCGTGATTTGAAATTAAAAATGCTAGTATGTATGCACACAGTCTAACCAGAATTTTATTAAAAATATCAGAAAATCTACTGGTAAATTTTAAATTATTCAATTGACACATTTTAATATTAAACAAACTTTGAAGATTTGTGGAGACACAAAGAACTTTGAAGATGTGTGGAGACACAAAGAACTTTGAAGATGTATGGAGACACACATAAAGCAGGAGAAAAGCACTAAAATATTTTTGTTTAAAAGATTAACATAGAATTAATTAATTTGCCCACCTGAATAAAATCTACATGGAAATTTCCCTGAAGTAAGACAGATATATCACATCTTTCATTATGGGAACTGTGTTTAAAAGTATTTTATCAAGGGGAACCTGGGTGACTCAATCAATTAAGCATCCGAATCTTGATTTCGTGAGTTCAAGCCCCATAGTTAGGCTTTATACTGGCAGCACGGAGCCTGCTTGGAATTCTCACTCTCCCTCTCTCTCTTCCCCTCCCAACCTGTGCTGTCTCTGTCTTTCTCAAAATAAATAAACTTAAAAATTGTTTTATTAATAGCTTAAGACTGTTGACTTTTTCTGCATCATTATTTTAATTATTTTCTTTAATGTTTAATATATATTATTTTTGTTATTGTTATTATAATTGAATGCATACTATTTACTAGACATTATATTTTTTAAATCTTTCTAACAACTCTTTCAGACATTACCATAAGTATTTTAATATTTTTTAATGTGTGTTTGTTTGTTTGTTTGTTTGTTGAGAGAGAGAGAGAGAGAGAGAGAGAGAGACAGTGGGGAAGGAGCAGAGAGAGGAAGAGAGAGAATCCTAAGCAGGCTTTGCACTGTCAGCATGGTGAAAGCAAGAGTTTGGTGCTTAACTGACTGAGCCACCCAGGTGTCCTTACCATCACTATTTCATACATAAGTCTGAATGTTTAATGACAATTATGTTGCTATAATTACAAATATATAAGTTAATGGAGAAATAAATGAACATATATACATTTTTTGTATCATGTACCATGAATTACTGTAAGATTTTCAAAAATGTATAAATATGCCTAATTAAAAATTCAGAATTTTTCATTGCAATCTTAAAATATTTTATATATTTGCACATTCACTTAAAATGTTTTATCCAGAGAAAGCATGCAAAAAATTTGTTTAATAACATAATTTTTAAAATTATATTGCTTTTCTACTCATCATCTCTTTGGTTTGACAAGTTATTGAATTAATAGTAATATCTTGTGTCATCATAAACTTTCATTTGTATATACAGCACATTGGGGAAGTTATTTCTGGCTAAAATCTTGATCAGTATAATCCATCAGAATTATAAATAAACGAAATATACAATCAAATTTGTAACAATATTAAAAATATTAAAAAGCTAAAAAGAAATGTGAAATTGATTTTAGAAATATATTTTATTTAACCTTATTACTCAAAATGTTATAATTTATCATGTAAGTTTATAAAATTATTGAGAGTTTTTATGCTTTTTTTGTTTTTGTACTGTCTTTAAAATTGTTTATGTACTGGACAGGTGAATACATTTCAATTCAGACTAGTTACATTTCAAATGTCTGATAACCAAGTGACTACTGCTTGACATATTGGACACTACCGGTCCTGATGAATGATAAAATTCTATTTAATTGCAACGTGTTAATCCTAATATTCAAGATAATGTGACCCTAAATGTCATACCTTTGAGGTGGACTTTCTTCAACCTAGACAGCTATTGGAGCTCATTAGTATGGTTGAAAGGACAGTGAAAATAGGTCATCATCTAGTTCCCTTACATAAAGTATCTCTCTAGCCTCCTCTTCTTAGAGTGTTATAGCCACTGAGAACTGATGCAATGAGAATTGTCAATGAGAATTGATACAAACATGTTTCCCTCTTTCATTCCACAGAGCACTTTATACATCACTCTTCTCTTATTTTCTTTCTCCTGTTCTGGTTACAAGCTGCCTTCTCAGAGAATCCATACTTTCAATGTTCTGCTGTTTTCCACGAACATTCCCATGGGAATTAATTCATTTCTTTTTCTACTTTTGTCCTACAGATTTCTGATAAATAAAAACCTCTGTTAATATGGTTTTTAAAAAAAATTCTGTCAAATAACTAATTGTTTATTTTTATGAGTATATATTTCCCAGACAAATTTACGAAAATATAATAACATTAACCATTTCAAATAACATAATTTTATTAACAAATAATCTATCCTGGGTGTGTGTGTGTGTGTGTGTGTGTGTGTGTGTGTGTGTGTGTGTGAAGGATATTAATTTTAAAAAGTACACTCAGGTCCAGATATGCTTCACAGTGAATTAAAATTGTAGCCTGAATTGCTACAAACTTTCAAGTATAAAAAATATTTTTACATGCAAATTGACATTTTAATTGTAGTACAGAATTCCTTTCCAAATTAAATAAAAATAAAATAATATTCTGTGATGCTCTGTAACCAGATCTTTACAATACCTAACTGGCATAGCCATAGGCATCTGTTAACTTCTTACTCCAAAAAGTGAAATTTTTTCCATATCGTAAGTTTTGCTTGATAAGCTAAATCTTACTTTCAATTTAAGGGTAATATCAAATAAGTTTTCTTTTTTACCCTTAATCTGAAAAATTAGGAATTCTGACTAAAAAAAATAATACTAAATAGAATTGGAATCAGTATTCTCCATAAAATAGCATTTCTTTTTATCTTAGATGATTAAATTGGGTGATCCAATTATTCAAATCTGTTCAAAAGTTAATTGGGTGATCCAATTATTCAGATCCATTCAAATCACAATGAACCAACATCCATCTTCAGACAAGGTAATGAAAATATAAAAATGATGCACTTCTAAACTCGTATACTTCACATACCTCCATGTTTTGTACTTCTCAAAATATTTTAATATTTTTTACATGTGGTTATTCAATAGCTAGAAAATGAATAAATCTCCCGAAACACACATATATATACATAAAACATAGAGAAATAAATATTCACTGTAGCTCACTTAAACACTTGTATTTCTCTACCCTGCTTACCTCTAGAAAACAAGATAAATTAGTCTATGATCTAGCAATCACACTTCTGGGTATATCCAAAGGACTTGATATCAGTATATCAAAAGATATCTGCACTCTCACGTCTATTACAGCAATAGTCACAGTAGCCAAGATATGGAAGCAATCTAAGTGTCTGTCAACTGATATATGCTTTTTTTTTGTTTAAAGGCAACACACACACACACACACACACACACACACACTCACTCACTCACACACAAAGGAATATTACTCAACCTTTAAAGAGAAGAAATTCTGCATTTGTGACCACATGAATAAACCTGAAGGATCTTATACTGAATAAATTAGGCCAGATACATAAAGACAAATACTGCACAATCTCACTTATATGAGGAATCTAAAGTAGTCACACTCACAGCCTTAATAACTTGAAATTACTAAATATGTAGAAGTTGACTTACTTTATTTTAGGAGTGTTATTATTGCCGTGCTGCCAACTGTTACAGACAGAAGGAAACTGAAGATCAAAATTGTTAGTTTTCCTTCCACATTGCTAGTAGCCCTGTAAGTTTGACAACTTATTATGTTTGCAGTATTTTTACTAATATTTTATATTGGAGTAAGCTTCTCATTTGGATTCTGTAGTGTATTATCTATGAATCTTTGTAAAAATAATTTTACATATAGAAGCTACATGTGCAATAATTTAATGAAAGCTAAGGATGTAAATCCTAAGGATCTAGAGATGAGTAAGACCATGCTCACGGTCCACTTCTGGAGGCCTGCAAAGTAAGCAGAAGACTATCATGCACTGTGAGTAGTTCTAAGCTGAAATCAATAGAAGGAACTAAAGATGTTCAACCTCTAAAAGGATAGGGAGTGGTTGGAGTCTAGAAAAAATTTTCCTGAAGTTAAGATTTCTCAGCTGAAGTGGGCAAAATGTTTCAAGATCCTATAGCCAGAGAGTATGAAAGTTTAAAGTTTAAGGAGTTCAGAACAGTCATGGAAAGTCACTGGCAACATAATAAGATAAGTGATAAGTAAGAAATAACACAATAATGAAAATATGATGATAAAATGTCAAAAGACATGTAATTTTGTTTCAAGGGAGAAATAATTACAATGTAATAAATGGACTATTTCTTTAAATATCTTTTCTACAAAGAATGCTAATATGTCCTTTCCTTTATCACTTACTCTAGAGAAATATGAACTATATTATTCTTTTTAGAGTTTCAATTATCCATGTTAAAGATATTTCACCTCCTTTCTGACTACATAAATGTTCCCCAGATGCTATCCATTTTTATTCCAGCAAAAGGAAGTTTCAATAATTCTTATGTAAAAATAAGTCCTGAGTAGCTTATCTAACTTCTTAGAATAATGAAATATAGGAAGAAGTTTCTGCATGGATATACTTTTTTTTTCTTTACATATTTTTCCAATAGGCAAATCTATTTTATATAGCGATGTCATTTTATTCAATTTTAATTTTTAAACAATTAACATATGAATACTGAAATATACTCATAAGGCAAAACAGAGAGGGGGCATAATAAAGATTTTCTTCTGTATTCTTTATACTAGGAATACAGAAATAGAAAAGCATGGCTTCAAAAACTCAGAGGAACTTGATAAAAACAGCTTACTGTGTTTAGCTTTTTACATTTCATAATCTGCATTAAATGAAACAATTTATTTATGTATTTGATCACATTGACATTCATCCATAGTGGAATTCAAAAACAAAATCAGGCTTGGATTTTTTTTTTTTTTTTTTTAGTTTTCTACTGCATGTATCAAACTAGCCAAGGATAACAAATTTAGAATGTTTATAGAACTCATCATAAATGTATCTATTATTGAAGTTGATAAATGAACTTCTCAGCCCATTAAAGAAGAAAGGGATATCAGAGTATTATATTTGTTGCTTTTCATGGAATGTATTTAAAATGTTGAAAAATATCAAAGAATATCTCAATCAATGGCAAGACATACAAACAAATTTGGTGTTTTTTTATAAGAAAATTTTATCAAAACATATTATTATAAAAGTAGTACTTATTGGCTTTTTTCTAGTATATAAATTTAACACCAGAAACAAATCTATTTAAAGATATCTTCACTTATTGAAACAATGTTCTTGCAAAGTAGACTGTACTTATTGTTTTCCTAAAAATATAAGGACAAACTGCTCCCCATTCAGTTTATGAAATAAAATTAATTGTGTAGGCTTTCTCTTATCTGTGTGTATGTGTGTACATGTGTGGGTATACACATATAACTGGAAAGAGTTATTTCAGTCATTTTAAAAGATAAAAAATTAACTATGCATATTTAAAGATACTATATTTTGTGGTAAAAGTGTAGAAAACAAAACAAAAAACTTAAAATAAGTACAGTGATCATGTTGCTGGTAATAGTATCAATGTTTAAATGATTTGATAAAATTAAAAAAAAATATTTGCTTTATTGGTTACTACTGTGACATCTAGATTATGGTATAATATACCTAAAAGTCATTTGTTTAAAAATAAATTTTGGTAAAATGCTGACATCCAATCCTGTTAGATTGATTTGTTTTGTATTCTGAGGCAGTATGAACTGGACTGGTTTGAAGAGAGCCAAGGAACAATACAAACAGGATGGTGGTTTGAATATGAAGCCAGTTATATAGTTAGCTTTATGGCCTGGTATATTTTGAATTTAAGATATAATTTTAAATGGACAGAAATAGCTCCTATGCATTTAATTTCATGGAAATCCTTAATTTCATGGGTGTGCCTTAACAATGTACTATGTTCTAACTAGAGCTTGAAGCTTATTTTGGATATTGGATTGAAGATTTATTAAAGATAGATAGATTTATCCTTAAACATTACATTTTGATCCACCTGTATGTTTATGTGTATTAGAATATCATTCACTAAAGGTTTTGCGCTTATTTGCTATTACATGGCCAAAACATTTATTGGAACTATTATGATTTATTCATGTAAATGGCATGGGTCATGGAAAATTATTTTTCTGCTTAAGTGTCTGCTTAATTAAATTGCTGTTTTCCAGCACTTATTTTTTACTTCCATTTCTGTATAACAAAAATAATTTCTGTATTCATGTGGCATTTATTTGATTTTATTGTTAAAAATTGGATAAATGTAAAATAAAGAAAATGAATTGAAATATATTTTATGTATATCAATTTGGAGACTAGATTTTTGTTTTGTTTTTGGAACTTTGGAGGAATCCTCAAGTTGACTCCTATTCTTCTAACAAGATTCAAAAAATCATTGATCTCATTCTTGCTTTCTGCTATTAAGATACTACAGAATAATAATCGTTTATATTTCCTCCTCCATGTCTGGAAATGTACATTTGCTCAAGACTTCTTTTAGTAAAAAAATCACATATAGAGTCTACAATCTTGTCCCCAAGCTGGCTTGTTATTGTATTCTGGACTTTTTAGTTAACATGGATATTTTTTTAAAGATAAAATATATTATGACTTTATATTTATTAATCACATTCAATAATACATCTTATTTTTTTTTTAATTTTTCTTTCAACGTTTTTTATTTATTTTGGGACAGAGAGAGACAGAGCATGAACGGGGGAGGGGCAGAGAGAGAGGGAGACACAGAATCGGAAACAGGCTCCAGGCTCCAAGCCATCAGCCCAGAGCCTGACGCGGGGCTCGAACTCACGGACCGCGAGATCGTGACCTGGCTGAAGTCGGACGCTTAACCGACTGCGCCACCCAGGCGCCCCCATCTTATTTTTAAAATACATAATTATTATTTGTATTGACCTTTTAACTGCACATCTTTAAAACAAGTCAAAAATCGAGTTCTCAAAAACCACCAACAAAATTACTTATTTGCTTTATCCTGCAACCTGCACAATAGTATAGTATGCTTTATTGTAGCAATAGTTAGAAGTCAAGAGTATTAGGTTATGTAGTAGAAATAAAAAAAATCTCTTCATGATGATATCATAGTGTGCATCACTCTTTCAGATCACTCTAGATCTGAAAGATCTACAATGTACAATAGTCCAAGTTTCCTAAATAATTTGCCACTCTCTTGAAAACTGGAGTAAAGCAAAACTCTCAGATCATCATATGAGAGGAAAAAGAATACATTTTGAGTGTTTATATTTATTGTCACCAACGAGCATATATTGAATTTTTAGTGTATTATGTAGACTATGTGCACTTAATGAACTTAATATATTTTAATTAATACGATTAAGGTTTTTAATATGTTAAAATTTCAATTCATAAGTTCATAGGAATATTTGTGGAAGTAAAACTGTTAGTTACTGTAAGAAATATATGGAAACAATTCATTATTATAAAAAAGAGGTAATTAGAAAAAATTCAAGTGATTATCCTGTCCCTGCTTTATAGATTGTACCTCAGTGTAAACCCATGTGATTAGGACACAATCTCTTTATAAAAGTATTAAAGTATTACCGAAAACAAGAATGCTAACATTTTGCAAGCCCTCATGAATTAATGGAATAAAGAAATAATTGTCAGTGGTTTTGAATATCACTAAAAGAGAGACAACCAGACATTATGATCACTTTAATGGTCAAAATAATTTTTGAACAAAATTATTGCCAAAATATTAAGCCTGAATTTATCTAGACACTGGATTAAACTATTAATTTACATGCAATTCAGGAAAAGAATATGCAAAATGACCACTGGTATGTAAATATCAAAAGCCAGACTGCTTATGTTATTAAAAGAAAATTATTTCTTCCATAAACATACATTTAGAAAAATATGTGGGTGAGGAAAATTATACAAAATAAAGGATACGTGAGAAGCCATAATAACCAATTAAAATTTATAACCTTTGTCTGTTTGCCAATGACTATATATGGAGTGATAAGAAAGTCTCTATGTTAAAATTTTTAGGTTTGTTAATGTTATTGTGGCAATAGATGAAAAAAACCTTCATTAAAAATGCCTTCTGGGGGCGCCTGGGTGGCTCAGTTGGTTAAGCGTCCGACTTGGACTCAGGTCATGATCTCGCGGTTCGTGGGTTTGAGCCCCACACTGGGCTCTGTGCTGACAGCTCAGAGCCTGGAGCCTGCTGAGGATTCTGTGTCTCCCCCTCTCTCTGCCCCTCCCATGCTCATGCTCTGATGTTCTGTGTCTGTCTCTCAGTAATAAATAAATGTTAATTTTTTTTTTTAAATGCCTTCTGAAGTACAATTACATAGTGTTAAAATTTGTTTGAAAATTATCTGGGATGGGGAGTGAATAGGCAGAGACATAGATGAAACAAAATTGTATCTTGATAATTACTGAGGCTGAAAGATTGACATATGAAGATTTATCATGCCAATCTATTTCATATATATTTGAGATATACCATAATATATATAAAAAATCTAGAAACATAAATATTTCTATACCACTAATAAGAACCCATTCAATGATAAATGCATTTTGCATTGCCTCTCTTATCCCAGCAGTTATAAACACATTTATTTGTATTTTAAAGTTAAAGAATATGTTAATTAAATCAAAAGTAAAAGTTCACAATTTAGAGAATCTATTAAATTGTGGATTTAGCTGACATAAAAGCAATCGAAAGTGTCAATTGAACTTGGTTCCACTACCAGCTGCACTGTCTTTGGGGAAAAGAAGAAGGTGGCTGTTTGGAAGGGTAATTGTATCAAATTTCAGGATGCTCAGTCAGATATAACTCTTGGGCTTAGGACAATCATCATTCAGATCTCTCTTTTTAATTTCTATTTTTGTGTCTGTTTTCATTTTAATCCATTGTAAGTCTAACATTTTTCTTTATTAAGATACTTCTCTCTTTATTTTGTTTCACTCAAATAGCAATTGCTTTGACTTATTCTAATTCATAAATAGAAAAATCACACTGTCTGTAATCATTTTTAAAAATGTTCCATTGCTTTACTTATTACTGAACATTATTTTCTTCAATTTATCTGGAAATATATAGAGTAAATGTTAAGCTAAGAAAATTATCATAATTTACATACATAATCTAAAATATAGGTGATGGAGTGCTGGGGCTCATTTGTACCTTTTAGACCATTAGAATTGTATCATTTTTTCTTTTATAGTTAAAGCCCATTTCCAGATCTTCATGGAAAAAGAGAAGCCAAGTATTAAATATTCTGCCTCATAATTCTAGTGAGCAATGACTACAATCTAGTTAAGAATATTAAATTTAACTGTCTTTGAGACTACTGAAGTAATATATATGATATATTATTTGGTCACATTAATGAACTTCTTATAATGAAATAAAAGTCACTTTAATTTATTTGCAAGACAATATTAAAGCAAGATCCACATGCAATTAGGTGTGCATTGGAAGTCTAAATTTTGACCCTGTCAAACAAACAAAATGGAAAAGTTTCTCTGTGAAACACTCTTCAAGAGCAATAAAAACATAAAATTCACAAAACCCAACTTAACCAAATAAATGGGAGTACTATGTTAGATAAACATGGGAAAAGTTATTATTGCATGATAATGACTGATTGATTCCCTATCTCCTAATATGCATAGATATGTGTATGTCTTAACCTATTTGATAGTTAAAATACTGGAAGCTTTTTGACTTTCAAATAGTTGCTAAAATTAAATACATAAAAGAGTTCCAATGAGTGCATTAGCATTTATGAGCTTTGCAGAGGGTAAAACTATTTAATCCCTTCCCAGAATTATGATCAGAATGAGAAATTTAAATTCTCTGCTATTATATGTTTAATGATATTTGAGTGTATAGGAAATAAGTTTACAGAAAAATTTAACAGATATATGGAAGACCAACGAATGGTTACATTTTATAAAGAAAATGGTTGTGCAGATCTTTTGACAACCCTTTCAAATTTACGTAGTCCTTTTTTTCAAAGCCTACTCTAAATACTGAAATTAGCACATAATGTGGAATCTTAGAGATTAAAAAAACATCAGAACATGAGAAACATCTCATATTTAATAGAATGTGTGGTATAGTATTCCAAAATGAATGTATGTTTTAGAATATTAATGAAAAATTTTGTTTGGAACAATGTCAATAAGGAACTAGGTACACAAAAAGAATTCTATATTCCTATTTTAGAATAATAAATGACATGATACCTGTTCTGAAGTTGCCACCATGAACTATTTAATTTTGTTATGTTTATGATGTAATCAAATGTGGCCATGTTAAGAATTTCAAGAAATTGTGGCATAGAATAAAACCAGTTATTAGGTATATTCCTTTCCAAGAGTAGACAGATCATTATAATAGTAATTAACATACAATAAACACAATAAAAAAGAGAAAATATTTATTATGATAATAACAGGTAGCAGCAGCAGTAGTAGTAGTAATATATCTCAGCTGCAACTATTCTGTGAAGTGTAAATTCATCATCCTACCTCAAATTTTAACATTTAATACTCAGAGGGGAAAATTAACAAGATTCTGGGAATCAACAAATAGATGCTCTACTACAGTAAATGAAATAGAAGGTGGGCCCTTGTGATACCAGCATTTTGTTGTTCACGCTTTAGGCTTTTTTGTGTAATTCCTTTCCTTTCCAATGAGAAAGATTCAAGACTTGCTTCTAAATGATAGACTATGGCAAAGGTATGCCACTCCTGTGACTACATTAAATAAGATTCAATTTTGCTAGCAGAATCACCCTAGTTTTTATCTGTGTGTGTTTGGCTTAAGAAGCAAATTGCCAGGATTCTTACTACTGTAAGGAAATGAATTCTACCAACGACCTAACATCTCTGGGAAGTAGATCTTTCCCAGTTTGAGCCTCTGTATTGTAAACCAGCCTCGAAGACCTTTGATTTCAGCCTTGTGAGACTTTTAGAAATGATCCATCTAATTCAGGCTTGGATTTCTGACTTATAATAACTGTGAGATAACAAATATGATTTATTTTAAGCTATTAAGATTTTCATAATGTGTTATGCAATGTATAAAACTAATAGAGATGATTGAAAATAAAACCAGTAAATAGGCTTCAGGGAAAAAAATATCATCGTTGCTTGCCTGACAAGGAATAGGTATATCACTCAGTTATATGATCAGCAGGTTTCCCTGGGGAGATACTGTAAGCCCTCTGTGAGGGCTTTTTGAACATGAATGCTCATTTAAAGATTAGTCACTTTTGGGGCGCCTGGGTGGCTCAGTCGGTTGAGTGGCCGACTTCGGCTCAGGTCACGATCTCACGGTCCGTGGTACGAGCCCTGTGTCGGGCTCTGTGCTGACCGCTCGGAGCCTGGAGCCTGTTTCAGATTCTGTGTCTCCCTCTCTCTCTGACCCTCCCCCGTTCATGCTCTGTCTCTCTCTGTCTCAAAAATAAATAAACGTTAAAAAAATTAAAAAAAAAGATTAGTCACTTTTTATAACTGATAGTTTTATTTTAAATGAATTATTCAAAATTAAAGAGAGTACACAGGTAAAGATATTAAATAAAGAATACATTTTTACTTTCAGAAAAATTCTACCTGTGTAAATTGGGCAGTTAAGCCAGAGCAAAATAATTGGAACTTATAACTAAACAATAACAGTTTTATAGAAGTTGCAGATTCTGAAAAGACCAGAAACAGGACAAAACCCTAAGAGAAGGGCATGGTAGGAAGAAGGTCAACAGGAAAAATATGCCATTTTATGAATATGAAGTAGTGTTGTTCTGGCACCATTTTTATATAGTTTGGATCTATTAAATCAATAGAAAAAGAGTAAAATAAAGATTACAAAAGCTATATTAATTTTAGGAGTATAGAACATCCGCACAAAAGAACACTCTTGAAAAAAGAGACAAACAAAAACCAGACCCTTGAATCAGAGAACAAACCGCTGATTGCCAGAGAGTGGTGGGGAGTGGGTGAAATATGAAAAGGGCATAAAAGTACACTTACTGTGATGAGCACTGAATAACGTACAGAATTGTAGGATCATTATATATCACACCTGACACTAATATCACACTGTATGCTAACTATACTTGAAAAAAAGACTTTTCGAGAGTTATCATTTCTAAGATATGACAAAATTCATATATCGAGACTCAAAAAGAGAGGCTATCCCAAATCTAAACCTAAGTCAGCCTGTACTTATGGGAAACCTAACAAACACCAGTGTTAGCTAGCTTATCCTTCCCTAGAAAATAAGACCTGCTAACCTTTTAAGGAAATCCCTGCCCTCCTAGCCATTCATGCCCTGTTTCTGCATTCACTCTTGTAACACTCTATAATCCCCACATCCCTCATGAAGAGTGCTCCACTGCTCACGAGGCACTGTAGTTCCATGCGTTGTTTCCCCGTGAATGAAGCACATTACAATTGTTGCTACCTTGTCTATTTTGTCATTTGACAGACATAATATGTGTCTCATCATTAAAACTGAAGAAATATAATGCATCTATTGAGTTTTCATCTAATCTGTAGGAATTAAACCCTAAACCTGGGCAGCAGGGCCATTAGAGAAGAGTGGGTAAGAGCTCTAGAGTTAGAAGATCATGATCTGAAATTCTCTCAAAATCCCTGATTACATCAGAATGACTGAGGAACTGAAACGCAGGTAATGATACGGACTCCTAAAGTCTTCATGGCTTTTAAATGGCAAATGGATAATAAATTCAAATACAAATCTTCAAATATTTAAGAACAATATAATAGAGTCACAGATAAATGGAATTCACCTCTTCTCTATATTTACAAATTGAAGAATTGGCAAATACATAGTACTTTTTGCCCCAAAACTGACCATTGCAGAAAAGCGTCAAAGACCAAAGAGAATCTAAAATACTAGGCTCAGTCAAAATTCTGACTTTTTTCTTATCTAAAAGGAAAAAGCATCACTGTGACTACACTGTCCCTTTTCACCTGAAAGAATATTTTCTTATGTCTAAAAAGAGAAAAAAAGTAAAAGGAGGAAATCCAAATGCAAATCGTGTGTTCATTTTAATTTCCCAATTTTTTACTATTACAGTTACTGACATAAAATTAAAGAGATACATGAAAAAGCCAAATTGATCACTTTCATTATTGTTAAGTCTATTAAGTCTTGACATTCTGAAGAATAATATCCACTGTGGCTATCACTGGTTGCCAGTATGATTAACTGGCATTTGCTGAGATCATTAGAAACATGATATTTTATTGACTTAGAGGTGGAAATCCTTTTGGATTTGAATTATTTAGTTCTGAGCATTTCAATACTTATCTTGTTCATGTCCATAACAATACGACATTAACACAGAAGTGAGGTCAGACGTGAGGTTACTTCTCAGTCTCTTAGCCTGTGCATGTCTCAGATTCATCTCATTCGAATATCTGTCTCACAAGTAATTTCCAGTGTCATCTCATTCCAGGTACCAAATTGCCTCTTAGTGAATGAATAATCATCAGTTTGCAGCTATAAATGAAATTAACACATGTACATTGTATTAATGCTTTTTGAAAATCAAATTAGTGTTAGAATAACTTATGTATAGACCTCCATTTAATGTATATACATTTGTTCTGTCTGGCCTTTTACACCAATATACAATTTTTAGCAGTATACTTGGAAATCAATTTCTATCTGAGGTAACTAAATTTCTTTAAAGATGAAATGGAAAAAATAGAACATAAAATGACAAAATATATTTTTTAAATTGTAAATTATCTTTTGAATCTTTTTTTTAAATTTTTTTTAACGTTTACTTTTTATTGAGAGACAGAGAGTCACAGAGCATGAGCAGGCGAGGGGCTGAGAGATGGAGAGACACAGAATCCGAAGCAGCTTCAGGCTGCGAGCTGTCAGCACAGAGCCTGATGCGGGGCTTGAACTCACAAACCGCGAGATCATGACCTGAGCCAAAGTCAGACGCTTAACCGACTGAGCCTCCCAAGCGCCCCATCTTTTGAATCTTTTGACCCCTGAGCATTTACATGATATGTTATACTTCTGATTAATGTAAGACATATTTATGGTTTCACACTGCCAGGGTTTGCTACATCCTACTAATTAGCACCATGTTTTGGAAAAGAAAACTAATTTACAATCAGGTATATTAAAATAAAATGGAAAAACATGAGGTAGGACACTGCACATATCTGATATTCAAAACTACTTTAACATTGTCAAAAGCAGTTATTTAGTTTATGTTATGTTTCTGAAAATTCAAATAAATTAAAAGGTGAAATATTAAGAATATAAAACATTTCCAAGTGAGTGAGTGTGTGTGTGTCTGTTTATCCGTGTGTAATAGTTTTCTGAATAACTTGGGAGTAAATTTCGTGCACTGAGTCCTTTTCCCTAAATATTTCTATGTATATTTTTCCCCACACAAGAAATTTTCTTATATAACAACAGTACAATTTTGAAATCAGTAAACTCAATACTGATATCAGAGCTGTTCTTAAGTTGTGTAGGACTCAAGGAAAATAGTTTTATTTTTCCCTTTCCTATATACATAATTTACTTTAAAATGTATTAGAAAATTTATGGGTGCATATAGTAATTTTATGATGATTTAGAATAATGGAAAAAGAGTATTTGGGTTTTTTTGCTCAAACTGCATATGAAAATTCTTCATAGTATATGAGCATCATCTCCGCTTGGTCAGGTCTAAGAACTATCTCTTAAACTTTTAATTTGTCAAAAGTTGCATTGCTGGCTGATTTAATATCTCCCAACATGAAAAACACAATAGTAACACTGTTATTACTCACATGCATGACCCTTGAGGATCAATATACATGAACCAATAGAGATCATCTTCCTTTGCTGCTTCATAACACCACTTATTCATTCCCAGCGACATCGTTGCTCATGATGCTGCATCATACAACACACCCTCATACATACTTGTTCTCAGTGACATGCCAACTGTTGTTATCATGTTCCATAGATGATGGCCACAAAGGCAAGTCTCACCCAGAATATGTAGGCAAGTGGCTACAACCTTTAATTTCATGGTTGTAGTAAATTTGCGTTCAGAATTTTATTGTGTAAACATAGAACATGTTTTCAGCCATGGATTCTCTTGAATTCTTTAGACTATAATCATTACACTTCTGGCTTATGATTTCTTCCAATATTAATCATACCCATTCTTTATACATCACACCAGTAGTATGGAGGGCGGAAAAGGGGAAGAGTGGTCCCTTTTATGCCTTTCCCTCATAAAGTATATATTAAGTCTGACCTGGAAGGAAAAAACAATACTACATAAATCAGTAGCAAGAGAGGACATTCACTGAGAGGGAACAAGGTCACAAGGATCTTTATTATGTTCACTTAGAGATATTTTATAATTTAAAATAACTATACATTTAAATCAGTGACCATTTTGAGTTAACTTTCGTATGTGGTACAGAATATCTGTTGAAGTTCATTTTTTATGTATCCAATTTATCAAGATCACTTTTTGTAAAGATTATCCTTTATTAAATTACCTTAGCACCTTTGTAAAAATATCACTTGACCACGAATACATGGGTCTATTTCTCAAATTTATTATTTTGCATTGATCTATTTGTCTACCTCAACATATTATATTACTCCCTTGAATATTGCAGCTTTATAATAAGATTGACAACAGACAGTATAAGTCTTATAAATCTTTTTTTGTTTTAGTGTGTTTTAGCCATACTGTCTTCTGCATTTCAATATTACATTTCAAATATGTTTTCTGCTTCTATAAAAGAGCTTGATAAGATTTTAACATGATTTCATTAAGCCTATAGATCAATTTTGGAAACATATACATCTTAACGTACTGAATCTTCAAACCCATATACACAGTGTATCTCTTATACACATCTTATTTAAATTCCTTCAGCGATGTTTAGTAGTTTATGGTCTTGCACTAAACATGAATTCAGGGTTTGATTGCCAAAAGAGAAACACGACAGCCATAATGATGTTTACAAATCTATAGCTTTTTTTCTTTTAAATATTTCTTTATTTTTTAGAAAGAGAGTGTGTGAGCAGGGGAGAGGGAGACAGAGGATCTGAAAGCAAGCTCCACGTTGTCAGAGCAGAGCTCAATGCTGGGCTCAAACTCACGAACCGTGAGATCATAACCTGAGCCGAAGTTGGACACTTAACTACGCAGGTGCCCCTACAGTTTTTTTTGTTTTTTTTTTTAAGAAAAAGAATAATATGCTAGTAAAAGACTGAAATAAACATAAGCATAAAGGGCAAAGACTCCCTCAGAGCATAAGACACAGTAAGGTGAATCTTAAGCTCCCATTATCTTCCTTTTACAAATGCTATATCAAGATATACTTATCTCTTGGGTCAGAAAACTACCAATACGTGTACAGAATACATGAGAATCAGAGAACCCAAAGTGCAATTTCAGTTGAGGATTCTCATACCCTGTTGCACATATACAGATATTTTTCCTATATAAGCAGGCCACCTGGAAGTGTCACCAGGACAGAATACAGATTTTAAATTTCCCTGTTATCAATAAGTAATGTGACAACTTTATGTAAACCGCTCCATATAACCCAAACCCATGGTTACAAAGCAACATTATTTTTCATATTATTTCATGACTCAATGTAGTTCAATGTGTTGCAGGTTATTTAGCAAAATATTCCAGACCAATTCCATGCTTGCTGAACTAACCCTCCATAGCACATATCTGAAGACCTTGAATATCTTTGGTCACATTTATCCTAATTATTTCATGTCTTTCAATATCCAAATGTTCATCATCAGTATGTAAAAGTAGAATAGATTATATTAATTTTTTACCTTGATCCATGTTAAACCTGTTTATCAGTTTAAATAATTTTTGTTGTTTGTTGTTGTTATTAAATCCCTTAGGGATTTCCTGCCAACAATCACATCATCCAAATGTAAAGGCATTTTTCTTTTTTCCTGTCTGGATGGCTTCCCCACCCCCTGCTCCCACACTGCTGTCTAAAAGTAGAGCTATAATACAGACCAAAATGAAGACAGACCAACTAGTTAAGACACTCTTATAGTAGTCTGAGCAAATAGTTAAGACTAAGGTAGTAAGAAATATGGACTTAGACAAAATATTATAGTTATAAGTAAACAATTTGCTGCTGATTGGTTGTGGGAACATGGAAGGTAATGAGAGGAATCAAGAAAACTCCTCTATCTCTGTGTGAGAACTGCTGATGTGATGCACAGAGGGAAATAACTTGATGGCAGGGTATGGGTTTAGTGGGATATATATATATATATGTGTATATGTATATATATATGTGTGTGTGTGTATATATATATATATATATCCCACCCCATTATATATATAATAACCTGATAAATATATATATATATATATATGTACACACACACATATATATGTGCTTCAATTTTGATAAGTTTATTTTTAAACGTGAGATCCACATTATATATATAGATAGATACACAGATATAGATAGATATCTATATAGATAGATACAGATATAGATATAGATATAGATATAGATATAGATATCTCAGGTTATTGTGATGGGAAGAAGAGCTACAAATTCAAGTCACCAGCATAGATAAGGCTTTTAAAGACATTGAGACAGATGAAATAATGCAAGAATTGTATTTATAGAATTTGGGGCATGTTCAAATAATAAGACAAAGAAGACTCACTGCTTTCAACTGTTTTATAGAACCAGGAGTCAAATATGCATAAAACTTAAAGTTTTAAAAACCAAAGGTCAAAATATTAATTATGGTCATTAATATTCCTTTATTGTAAGCCATACTTGACAGTTGAATGGATGTTCAAGTTAGATCAAAAGTAATAGCCTTATAATGAGAACTACAGTTTCTAAGGTAGAGATATTTTCACAAAGGATGAAATAATATCAATATTCAATATGAGAAGTCCAATTATACAGACTTACAGCTTAGTCTTTATTAAGCCAATTCTCAAAATCTCAATAATAATAAAAATAAATTTAGCAAGTATACCATAGGTAAGATAGAAATTGAGATTAATAGTTCAAATTATTAAAACACTCTGACAGTGGTGTTAGAATAGATAAATTCATGGGCTGAAAAGAGAGGACAGAAGCACTTCCAATAATGTAATAATATTCATTACATTGTATTGCAATTAAACTGTGTAATTTTAAGATAGAGATGTACTTATGTATGGCAGTTCTACATCAAAATAAATATATACACAAAAAGTTATAAAAAGTTATATTAAACTATAAATAAACAGAAATTTTCCATATGCAATAAAAACTGAAGAGGTTTGCATGGATACAAGTTGCTGAAAAGGTTTCATAAGCTTGTCAGTCTTGCTCACTGGAAAAAATGACTCACAATGATGCCCTTGTTAGGTCTGTGTAGTATAATTGGCCTAAGAAAATATTCTTTATTTCTTTAACGCTGATGTTGTTTTCACATAAGATCCATGTAAAATTACCTGTATTTGAAATGCTTTTTTTTTATTTTCAAATGTCAGGTTATTAAATTTCTTTTTTATTTCTCTATGGAACAGGCTGATTTTCCATTGTGTAAAAATGTCACAGAACAGCTGTGACCTTATGTTTGGAGATGACTGCCACAATGAAGTGTCAAACCAAGTGAAAATGCCATTCTGTGATGAAATGAGCTACTTCTATCACATTAATCATGTTTATAATGACTGGCACAGGTGTAGATTGCTGAATATAAGATAACTAATAAAATGACTATTTACTATAATATTCTTCATTAGCAGTGAATTAGAAAAAAAAATTAAAGAGAGAGTTAGGTCACCATATGTCACATAAATGAGACCTAGGCTATTCACATGGGCAGCACTATGGGCATATTCTAAGGCAGAATCTATTTTTATCATGCTATGGAACATTGGGACATTTTTATTTCTTAATATTTTATATTTGTTGTCATGTTAGAAACAGAAGTAAAATGTTTAACATCCAAATATTATCGCCCTTACAGACAAAAGCACTGAGACTTTCCTTTCAATTTAACAGAAAATAGAACACTTTTAACTTTTTAATAGCATAGGTATTTAGGAAGGCACATTGGAACATACTACCACAAGAATATTTGTTTTTCCTTTTATCTCACATTCTATTGAGTAATGAACCTACTTTAAAAAAAACTATGTATTCAAGCTTGCCAACTTTTCTCTTACTTCTAAGAGCATGTATCCACAACTTCTCATAGTTTTATATTACTTACAATTCTCATTTTTAATGAGCCTATGAAGAAAATGTAGGCAGTAAATAAATAGACGATCACTAGAATTCTACTTTGGATTCACTCTACACCTGCTTTATAAATGGATTCCTATTATGACTGTTTTTCAACAAAATTAAAGTGAACTGTATCAATAATGTACTATATCCATTATTCTTATTACTTCTAAAGAATGACAAATAATACTTGTCAAGGGGCGCCTGCGTGGCTTAGTTAATTCAGCCTCTAACTCTTGATTTCTGCTCGGTTGTGATCTCACAGTTAGAGGGTTCAAGCTCCACATCAGGTTCTGCGCTGATGGGGCAGAGCCTGTTTGGAATTTTTTCTCTCTCCTTCTTTCTCTGCACCTCCCCATTCACATGCTCTTTTCTTCTCTCAAAATAGATAAACTGTAATATATAGATATATTTGTCAAAAATAATGACATTAGAAAAAAGTATAGATGAGAGCATACATAAAGAGTATGAAGTCATACTTAAGGATTCGGAAATATGTTTAGTCAACATATTAAACGTGATTACATAATTTCTATAGTGTACATGTTATACTTTCCATTCTTTTCTCATTGGAAAGAGCAAATCTAAAAACATTTAAAAATATAGTTGTAAGTAAATGTTTCACCTAAAAGAAAAATTCACCAAAATTCAAATATTTTCAAGAAAGCTTAATTAGAGTGAGCTCAATATGTGTTTATTAATCATTGACATCACCTTCAAAACACACACACACACACACACACACACACAACACACGGACACAAAGACACATCCTATATGCCCATGAGCACAAACTCTGCCAATTATATATATATACATATATATATATATATATACACATATACATATATATACATATATGTATATATATATATATATACGTATATATATATATACATATATGTATACATATATGTATATATATATATATAAACACACACACACATATAAAGTATCTCTCTGATATTAATTTATTAGTTGTGTAAAAATCTGGTGTTCAGATCTCTGATTTGAGACTTTTATCCCTTCTGAGATAGCATGGGCTGGAACAACTGAACATTCATGTGGTGGAAAAAAGCTAGAGCTCAATATAATTGTTCTACCATAAAAACAAACAAGTATATGTGACAATTTACCTATAATTTTTACAAAAATATTTTTTTAAATAGGAAAATTATTTCTTTAGGATATGCAAAATTTTCCAAAAACACAATTTACCAAAGATAAATATGATAAATTGGACCTTATCAAATTGAAAACTTCTGCTTGCCAAATGACACTGTAAGAAGAATAAAACAGTAAACAAAAGGCAATTATAAGATATTTTCAAAATAGATAACTAATAAAAGACTTGCATCCAGAATGTATAAAGAACTCTCAAAACTCACTAAATATACAAGCAACTCAAAAAATCAGCAGAAGATTTTAAAAAGATTTTAAACTTCATTATGAAAACAAAGGCAAATTAGACCATGGAAAGATGCTTAATATCATTAGTCCCTAGTGAAACCAATTTAAAACCACAGTGATACACCTCTAAACACTTCCTAGAATGGCTATGATCCCACTCTTGCCATTATTAGGTGTTGATCAGGGAGTACAGAAAGCAAAACTCTCATATATTTCTCATATATTTCTGTTGCAGAGGCAACAGCTAGTATGGAACACAATTCCACTGTTTCTAATAAAGCTAATGTGCACTTACCATAAGACACAGCAATTGCCAGCAAACACTTTTGGTATTTACCCAAAGATGTGAATATTGTATTCAATCAAATATCCCGTGTGAATATTTATAACAACTTTATTCAGACCTGCCAGAAACTGAAACCCACCCAAACTTTCCTTCGTGAACTGGTAAACAATGAAGGGCAGATCCATACAATGAAATACTACTCCACATTTCATGCCTACTCTCCACACATGCCTACTACACAGGCATCAGCATAGATTAATTTCACATTCATAATACTAAGGGAATGAAGACAGACCCAAAAGTCTACATACTGTCTGAACCTATTTCAAGGACCATCGTGGATTAGGTGAAAGTTGTACTGACAGGTCAGACCATGTGTTTCCAGGAGATCAAGTGAGGACAATGCTTGTTTACAAGTGGGTATGAGGGAATTTGGGATAGTGATGCTATATCTTGACTGTGGTTGCAGTTACACAACTCTGTGTTGTTCGAATCTCACATAACTGCACATTAAAAAGGGTGACTTTTACTGTAGGCAATTTTACCTAATCAAATTATAACAAAAATACAGGAGGAAATGTTACTGTTTGATGAGAGAGGTTATGTATCTCTTTGAAAATAAAACAGGATGGTAGCAGAATAAAGTTAACCTTGCTTGAAAATTATAACCTGGAAAATTCTATCTCAGAATAAGAAGTATTTTTCCTATAATTGTTTTCTAACAATGTTTTCTTTCTTTTCATTTCTACCTTACATGAAAACAGGATTTTAATAAATAGTGAAAATAAAATCTAAAATCTTATAGGAAGTTTGCTACTATTTGTTTTACCAAAACAATACATATTCTTGCCTGGTATGTGTAAAACTGATCAATGCAAATCATTATCCTTTCTAAGAAGGTATTTGACCCTTAAGAAGTAATAGATACAGAAGTAATCTACTGAAGTCACATACTTTCTCTATACTGGTGCAATCTACCATCCCCTTTGTGTTTATAATTAATTTATTTAAAATTAAAGCATTTCTCATGATTGATTTTAGAACACTGGGTTCTTTTTTTTAAGGTTTATTTATTTAATTTGAAGGAGAGAGAGAGAGAGAGAGAGAGAGAGAGAGAGAGAGAGAGAGAACAAGAGCAGGGGAGGGGCAGAGAAAAGGAGAAAGAGAGAATCTCAAGCAGGCTCTGCACTGTCACAAGAGAGCCCAACATGGGGCTCAAACTCACGATCCACGAGATCATGACCAAAGCTGATACCAAGAGTCAGATGCTTAACCACCTGAGCCACCCTCGTGCCCCAGAACACAGGGTTCTGATAATGTTCTTACCCAAGCAACAGATTCAAACAATAGATGGAGAGAACAACTCAACATAATAGAAGACATGTAGTATCCAACATATATAAAGAAAAGACAACCTGTAAGTTTTAGAACAAAGTCCACGAACAGAAATTAGGCAGTCACAGAACCCAAAATATTTATAGCAATTAAAGATACTGAAAAGGAGCTCAATCTTACAAGCTACCAGATAACTATAAACTAAAGCAATTAAAGCCATTATTTCAAACCACAATGTTGGGAAAAATAAAGTAGAATGATAGATTCAAATGTTGGCAAGAATAAGGATACATTTATTTCCCTTAACTGATTCTGAGAGGGTAAATTGATATTATGATCTTCAGAGCAATTTGTCACTAGCTAATAGGTATCTATTCACAAATTTGAGTACTTTACAGTTAAAACTTATATTAAAGTTAAATTAGACCATAAAATGTATTTATAAGCGAAAAATAAAAGGAATAAGCAGATAATGTATATATTTTTCATAATTCACATAAAATGACATATATGCAATGTTCTATATGGTAGGTAGATGTTTGTCCTGTATGTAAGTAAAAATATAAGAAATTAGATTAAAGGAATAAGGTCAGGCACAAGACACTGAATGCCTTTTGAACTTGCATAAAGTTTAGTCATACTTACAATATTTTGTTTCTAAAAGTAACAAAAATAAAATATATTGTCATATTTTTTTAGAAATTTGTTTCTTTTAATAATTTATCACACCTTAACATTTACATTTCTGAAAATAAAGAAAAGTAGATTGTAATGACAGTTTATTTTTTTAGTTAAATTTCCATACTGGGTCTCTGTGTAAAATGAGGCAAGCCAAGATATTCCTTTCATGCTATTTTTGGTATCTCAAGTAGAAATAATAACTTATATAACTAATTGTTCAGTATGTTTATTTGACAAAATGTGGCTTGGAAGTAGATTTTTTACTTGTGCAATATTGGCCTTTTTTTTTTTATATTTTCCCTTTAAAACAGAATTTCACCAACCGCAGAGACTGGAAAAAGCATTCATCATTAGGTCTTTGTGTTAAAGGCTTTAAAAATCTTAGTTTCTAACAAAGAGCATACATTTTATTATCCTGCTGAGATCTACCAAGCAGCAAATATGTGCAGAGACCCCATGATAGCCACAGTAGTTACAATGTTTAAAAGCTAAGCAGCACTCTGCATTTTGGATAGACTAAATGAAGAACACAGTCTTCCAGTCATTAATTCTGCTTATATGTGTAGCTTTTGAGACTTTAGTACTTTAGGTTGAACAGTATTTTTAGTAATATAAAAGTAAAAGTAACTTAACCTTGTAAAAGGCATTGAAGACAGAGTATCAAATCATTAAAAATAAATAGGCTACTTTGAAACATCCAACTGAGAAAAAGTCCTAGGGAAGTAAAAATTGTTATGATGTCCTACTTCCAAAGAAAGTAAGACTTACAGCCAAGGATAAGATCAGCTGAATGTCTGTTTGTGACCTAAATGAATATATGTGTTTAAGAGCTAATATATTATATTACCATATTAAATAAGTTTATGAATGATATATCTGAATTTATCATTGCTTTAATTTGTGCTGTGATTATGATTCTTTCAAATATCTATACACATGCGTAAGCACACACCCCTTTATTTTATTGTGTAGTATTTTGGTTCACTGCATAATAAGTCTCAGCTTCCTTTGGTGTTCCAGCAATGAGATTCACATAAAGAATTAAAACAAGTCAGGAGGACCTGCACAATTTCACTTAAATACAGACAGAACTGTGAAAATACATTCAAGTATTTTAAAGTCTGACAAGTAACCTTTGACTCGTAGCAACTGAAAACATTAAATATGATGCAGACATAGGACTAAATCAACAAAAACTACAGACTTGGATTGGAAACCTTTCCCCTCAGAACTCTTTGTCAGATCACTAAGATGACTCAACTAGGAGAAAGATGCAACAGAGACCTTAAATTTGGACAGAGATTATTTATCACAATTGGTAAGAAATACATTCCCTTAAGTAACTAAGTTAGTATTTTCTTTGATATACAAAAGAGATTTCGTGTCTCTAAGCAAGAACATGAAAATACTTAGATATAGTCATCAAGTTAGCCCACCTAACAAACATTTATTCTCATTTTAGTAGTCTGCTTTGAATTTTTTCCACTTTTTTGCTCCTTGTCTAATTGCTCTGTAATATATAACAGGCAGATGACAATATAGTTGCATGAATGACAGAAAAATTACATATTTTTAGAATGCCTCGCCTCACCTCCATCAGGTCATAAAATATTATGACAATTAGGAAAATTTTTGAATATGCACTGACAGGTCTTACAATAAGCCTGAATACAGGATATGAGCAAAACAAACTAATAAAAGAAGTCTCCTAGGTTTTTGGTTTAGGTAACCAAATAAAAGACTGTGTCGCTTAATAGTTAGAGAAGTGGTCGGTCATGAGTCTAGAAGTGTGTATGAGGAGAAACAAACCTTTATTTTAAAATTGGATTAGGTTAGATGGCTCTTGGATACTAAAGCAAAGATACAAAGTAGGCAGTTTGACATTGGGGAAAACACTGTTGGTGCACCGCCCAACTGTCTTAGGTTCCCATTGACTGCTTTAGTGCTATCACTCACCCAACTGCCGCATGCACTGCCTGTGCTGCTGCCTATACCTGCGCATACATTGCATTTGGGCCATTGTCAACATCTCACATTAAACAGTTTCCTCCAGGGCAATAGCAAGTGAAGAACAAAAGGCAATATTCTTGTCCTCATGGTTCAATGTACATCATCACCATGGGGTTAGACTTATATCTGAAAGCAAGTCTTCATTGGGCTTCTTCTGTTTCCTATTCTGTTTCCTTAGGCTCTTTTACATTACCCATGACAATACAGTAAAATCTTGGATTGTAACTTGTTCTGCAATTGTTCTGCAAGACGAGAAAACATTTTTAATAAATTTTCACTTGATTAATGAGTAATGTCTTGCAATACAAGTAGTATGTAATGCCGAATGTCACATGATCACAAATGAGCCAATGATTCTTCTCCCCTCTCTCTCTCTCTCTCTGTCTCTTTGCAGGATTATGAGTGATTGTCTCCCATGCTCGGATGCTCAGTCTCAGACCACAGTGTTTGGCAGAAATCAGTGATTTTTCGGAAGGTTGGAAGGTGCCCACAACAGCCATTAGTGTATTTTTGTCACTTCAAAGCACCTATGGACAGTCCTTTGCTTTTCCATACAAGAGTAAGCTTAGGAATGCTTTGCTTCATTCTAGGTCAGGCTGCCTGCAGATATAGACCCTTTCTTCTGCTCCTTATTTCCAGTTACATTCAATACAGTATATGACAAGAGTTTATCAACACTGTACTGTAGTCAATATCTGTGCAAGTGTATACAATGGCCCCCATGCAGAAAAAGATTCCATTGAGCCAACAGATAGCAATCATTCCATTAGTAATAGTGAAAGTCATCCTATATCCTCCTCTTTCTTGTCTCCCTCACACTAGCCATGAAAGTTTTGAAAGGTAAGTGCAGGTTGATTTATTTTTCTTTATATTTTATATTTTCTTTATTATTTTGTATTATATCACAGCATTGTAATCATTTTACTTGAATATTTTGGTTTGTGTAATGACTCCTCTGAGTGCACTATTTCTCATAAGGAAATTCTCTTTGATATACAAGTGCTTTGGTTTACAGGCATGTTTCCAGAATGAATTATGTTCACAAACTAACATTTTACTTACTTTCTTGCATGTAAATTCTATTCTCAAACTCTTTTTAGGGAATCCTAATAGACCTAATATACAAGTCAAATAGAAAAATTTGGTTTAGAAATACAAATGTAGAAAATATCAGTATAAATGACATTTAACACAGAGCCTTGCATATAATTATGAAGCTAATTAATGTAGATATAGGTAAACAGTGGGTGTAAAGCCTCGGTCCTGGGAAGCTTCAGTATTCAGAGGTGCATATGGGAAGAACAGTTAACAAAAGTAACTTAGAATATCTTGTGAGAAAAAAAAGAACAATAAAGTGATGATAATGCACCAAGATGCTCATATGATCAAATATGCCAAAGTGCTATAGAATCAATAAGCTGAAGAAACTGAATTGATCACAAAAAAAATCTTTAGAAAAAAGCGAATGTAGAAATATATTGAATAATTACAGCAAAAGCTTCACTCTCAATATTTCATTTTATAAATGACATGAAATGATTTGGCATCTTCAGCAGGACACAAAGGCCAGTGCCTCCTGAGAAATTGGGACAGAGAACATTAAGGAAAGAGGCTGACAAGAAGCAGCAGAGGGATGAAATTTTGAAGAACTGCTGTGAAGCCCTAGACATAATGCCAAAATTAAAATTTATACTGGAAGAGCAGCAGAACATAATTTTATTCATATAATATAGAAAACAAAATCTGTGATTGTAGGTTTGAGAAACTCTAGTAGAATGTAGAAAAGAATAGAGAGATTTAGTACAACATGCAACGAGAAGAAAAGCTGGATCATAGAAGAAACAGTAATAGTCAATACATTAAAAAATAAAATCTCCATATGTAAACGGTAACCATAAAATGATATAATAATATCACATATGATTTTCACTCATCAAATGTTAGCAAGAATGTGATGAGGGATTTCTGGAAGTACACCAGTATTTAAAGCTTTCTGACAATCTATTTGTCCCTCATACATTGGGACCCAATAATTTCATTAATAGAAATCAATCCTAGGTACATTTATGTTCTAAATTTTTTATACAAGAATAATTTATTATTTCCTTTAGCAATATTAAAAGCAATGAAAATTTCAAAAAGTTAGTTATTAAATAAATACTGGTATATTCTCAGAGTAAATATAGGTGAACATTAAGGTTAATGATTTTTTCCTTTTTAATATCTTCTGATTAGTTTTTTTTTAATAAATTATTTAATGTTTACTTATTTTTGAGAGAGAGAGAGTGAGAACGGGGGAGAGGTAGAGAGGGAGGCAAGTATTGGAAGCAGGCTCCAGGCTCCGAGCTATCAGCACAGAGCCCATGGTGGGGCTCAAACTCACTAGCTATGAGATCATGACCTGAGCCGAAGTCAGACGCTTAAGTGACTGAGCCACCCAGGAGCCCTCTTCTGATTAGTCACAATATGATTAAAAACACAATTTAATATAGTCAAACTGAGATATCTGTATGCCAGCCAGACCTACAGCTACCATGCACATACGCCTATTATATGGAATTAGCAACTTCCTTCTCTCCTTTATCCAGATAGCCATAGTATCAACTATGGCCTAAGAAGAATGTGAATTATAACATCACAATTGTTCTGAAGTATTAACATGCCTTGTACACTTTTGGGTAACATATGGACCAGAATTCATATGTAGAATGAAAAATATGCCTCTGATAGTAAATCCGTAATTCGTTAGGAGCCAACAATTATGAAGAGTTAAACTTTGGAGGGAACCCTGGTTCCAAATGGAAAGTATGGTACTTAGAATGAGTCCAGGCACAGCTACCAAGAAAGTTGGAGACCACCTGATGTGGAAAGAATTGTGCATGCCTATAATAGCTATATCATAAGGGATCACATAGACAGTGGTTTTTAAACAAATGGGGAAAACAAACAAACAAGACCAGATCTTGTCAGCAAGTTAAAATGAACAAAATAATTTTAGAGCAATGGTGAGAGCAAGAATTTAAGGAACTGTGAGCAGTCTGGGTTGAACAAACAACATTATTCCTAAGGAAGTTTTGAATACATTCAAAGTATGCCCCTGATGATTCCAAATGATACTAAAGAAGCAAGGAAACTTCAACATGAGGCAGAGAGTATATAGGTTTAAATCAGTGTACTTGATACTTATTGTAATACTCCTATGATCTCACTCATATTCTTGAACTTCTAATGAAGTATCTGTGGAGTTAGAATGAATACTTTGTATTTTTCCAAAGATCCTGAATTGAGAACATGTCTCACTTATAATAAATACATTACAGAACTGTATCAATTGCTCTTCATTTCAACCAAGGACAAAATGTATAATCTGTAGTACGAAGACAGATTGTAAAAGTAGTAAATGTAAATGGATTCTAAAATATATTTTTACCAGGGGCGCCTGGGTAGTTCAGTCAGTTAAGCATCTGACTTCAGCTCAGGTCATGATCTCGCAGTTTTTGAGTTCGAGCCCCACGTCGGGCTCTGTGCTGACAGCTCAGAGCCTGGAGCCTGCTTCAGATTCTGTGTCTCCCCTCTCTGTGCCCCTCCCATGCTCATGCTCTGTCTCCCTCTGTCTCTCAATAATAAATAGACATCTAAAAAGTAAAATAAAATATATTTTCACCAAATGAAATAAATAACAACAGATGTTAATGATAAAAATTTTCCTGTAATAAATGATTCTGTTTTCATTGGATATCAGCTACTAAATAAAAGAATATATGTGTAAAGGTTTGGAAGTAAATATTGGTTAATCTTTGTTGAGTTATCTATTTATGCAAATTTTTTACCTTCGTAAATTTTGTGAACTCGTAACTTTGTGTACTCATATAAGTTTTAATACTTTCAGTTTTTTTCTTAAAATATAAATGCTATGAAAATGTAGAGCTGTACTCTACCTTTCCAGTATCTTTCTAGACAATTAAAATTGATTTACAAAACAATCAATGGGATTAGTGGCAAACATTGCCATTCACTATTAATAATAGCATACAAATTTTATTACATTTTGAGTGTTCTGTTCACAGAAATAACTAATTTAAACATAATATATACTTCTAATTTCCTCAAGTAATGTGTAGACAAGTAAAATTAATAAAGTATATGTGTGCAAATCATTTGCCCAACAATCTATTTTTTGATAAAGGTAAATAGTTACAACACTTGATTCTGAAACTGCATATTATTTTGTCTAGTCATTGGTCACTTAAGATGAAGGAAATACGCTGCAATTAGAAAGAAAACAAGAATTCCCCTATCATCATTTTTATGTAACATTACACTAGAGGTTGTACCTGGGGTCAATTTGAGAATAAATATATATAAACATAAAGCACCCAGACTGGAAAGGTAAAAGTAAAACTAGCTCTATTCAAAGATGATGTAATCTTGTATACAGAAAATCTTAGGAATCCACTAAAACTGTAAGAACTAACAAACTTGTTCAGCAAGTTACAGGAGAAAAAATCAACATAAAAATAAATTTTATTTCTATATACTAAGCAAAGAAATCAAGTAATAATTCAATTTACAGTAACTAAAAATAATAAACTTGTTACAAAAATTAACAATAGTGCAAGACTTTTACACAGAAAGCTATAAAACACTGCTGGAAAAAAATTTAAAAATAAATGCAAAGACTACCTGTATTCATGGAACAGAAGACTAACATTGTTAAGATGGCAATGTTCCACAAATTGATCTACCGATTCAATATGATCCTTATGAAAAACTTAGCTGTACAATTTTCTTTTGTAGAAGTTGAAAATCACATTCTTAAAACTAAATGGAAATGCAAGGGATCCAGATTAGCCCACCCCCAAAAAAAATCTTGAAAAAAAATCACATTGCCCTATTTCAAAGCTTACTACATAGCTGTAACTACTTTGGAATAGTGTTAGGCAGTTCTTCAAAATGCTAAACAGAATTATCATATGATCCAGTAATCCTATTCCTTGTTATATAACCAAGAGTAATAAGAATATATATCTCCAGGGGTGCCTTGGTGGCTCAGTCAATTGAGCGTCTGACTCTTGGGTTTCAGCTCAGGTCATGTTCTCAAACATTGGGCTCTGCACTGCCAGTGTGGAGCCTGCTTGGGAATTCTCTCTCTCCCTCTCTTTGCCTCTCCCTTGCTCTTGTTCTGTCTCTCTCTCTCTAAATAGCTAAATAAACTTTTTTAAAAGTTTTAAAAAAGAACACATATATCCAGGAAAAATGTATATAAATGATCATGATAGCTTTATTCCTAATAGCCAAAACATGGAAATAATTCAAATATCTTTCATTAAATGAATGGGTAAATGAAATGTTGTTCATTCGTACAATGAGATATGGTTTGGTAATAAAAATAATAAAGTACTGATACATACCACAACATGTATGAAAATTGAAAACTTTATGCTCAGTGGCAGAAGCCAGATACAAGACCACATATTTTATGATCCCATTTATATGATATGCACCGGTTGTCAAATTCATAAAGATAGAAAGTAGATTGGTGGTTGCCAGTGCTGGGAAGGAAGGGTTGTGACTGCTAATGTGTACAGAGTTTCATTTAGGTGTGATGAAATTTTCTACAACTAAGTAGTGGTGATACCTACTCTACGAATATACTAAGAAACATGTAATTGTTCACTTTTAAAGGGTGAATTTTATGATATGTGAATAATCTTAATAAAGCTATTTTTTAAAGAGATGGTTTTAAGAAAGACCAAGAAAACAAATAAAAACATACATATATTTAGTACTTCTATCATTCTAAAGACCTTAAGAGATTCTGTCTTTATTTTTCATTAAATTGGTAACGATTATATAGATTTTCATCAAGAACTTATTTTTTAATTTTTAAAAATTTTATTGATAATAAATATTTTCAGTTACATTGCTCAGTTAAACATGAGTTTAATAATATTAATTATAAAATATCTTGACTTAAGTCTTTCAACCACAATTTACTTATTTATTTTCAATATAATTTCCCAGGGATCTCTTTCATTCCAGGCTGTGGAGATCTTAAAATAGTGTCTTAACAAACTGGAATCACTTTTGGAGGATGAGCAAGGACTTTGCTCCTTTTCCTTTACTATCTATATCAAAAAGACATAAACTTGTTATTCCTTTCAGGTTAGATTACTTTAATTACTGGATACATGGGTGACACTTTGAATTTCAGTTGGGCAATTATGCAATATACACAGATGAAATAAAGGCATGAATATATTCGGATAAAGGGACCTCATGGCTTTCTTTGCTTCTTTCTGGTTTTTTTTTTTTTTTTTTTTTTTTGATAAACAAACCTAAGCAAGCATTAAGAAGAGAAATTTGTAATTTCCTAACATTTTATAAAATCCTAGAAAATTCTATAAACATAATGTCAGTAACTTTCAATTTCTTTAAACTTAATTCCACACAAATTACAGTCATCTACATAATAAGTACTTAAGAATACAATATCTTTGAAGTCTGTCAGGGTGATCTCTAAAAAGCTTTGTTACTCATTTTAGACCCTAGCATTACTGCCCATCAACTAACCTTTTTGTCTTTCTTTTACTTACCTTGTATTACAAAACTAACCCAAATTTAGGTGAAAGTTGTAGTTTAAATGGTAAATAATTAAAAAGCAACCTGCCAGCTCATCAGCAGCAGTATATTATTTTGTCAAGATTTTAAGAACAAATCAATTGTTTCTTTAACCAAAAAAAATAATAACTGTTATTGCAATCAGAGGTAAGGTATTCTATTAAAAGTAAATTCCACAGAAAAGCAATGGTGCTCACTCCAACTGATAAAAGAGAATAGCTGGCATGGCATATTTTGTAGGAGTGATGTCAACAAAAAGCTTTTAGAATAAGAAGTATGTGATACAATAGTTTATAAGCCTATAAACCTCAGTGTGATTTATCTTTCTGTAATGTGAATGGGATAGATTTATAAGCCATCCCTACCATCCACTGATGATTCATTGAGTGAGTATGTTTTCAGGCTGCTGTATACAGAACCTTCAACCATAAAGTCATGCAAGTGGTGACTCACATACCATATATTCAAGAAGCTTTTAAAATCAAACTTTTTAAAATTGTAATTCACCAATTACAAGTGGTTCTTATGTTTGCTTTGTAACCGACACTGACAAGGGAAAGCACTTTTCTGAGTGTCTCTTCAGCTGTTTATCAGACATTTGTGTGCCCTCACTTCTAAATGGGTGGGATCAAGTAGTTGATTAATACTATTATTCAACTTCTCAGTTTGTTCTTCTTAGAATTTATTTCTATACTTTTGTTACCACAATAAAGGTTATCAGAGACCACTGTAATTCCAATTTTCTGTGGTAATGAACAATAAATCTCAGTGTAACTCCATTGATTGAAAAATAATAATAACTGATGAATCTCAACCATTTTTAAAGTTGAGAAGATTTGAAGAATAAGATTTTAGTCCTATGGGTCAAGTCTCTCAACACTTGCTCAGACCCAATTAACAAAATCTAAAGAGGAATAAGCAATTCATGCAGAAAACTCTAGTTTTTGAAATTAGAAACAATTCTTTCAAGTAGATGTACCTTAACAACATGCCATTAAATCCATTAAATAACTCAGATGCAGCATCAATGATTTTTGCTTACATATGTACAAAGTTTTAATTTTGTTAGAAATGTCACTTCCTAATAAAGATGGCTACCATAGAATAAAACTCTGTGTGTGTGTGTGCGTGCGTGTGTGTGTGTGTGTGTGTGTGTGTGTGTGTTAATTTCTCTAATGCCAAACGGCTTTTTTTAATGATCTTCCTAACTGGTAATAGTGACTGACTTTTAAAATAGAGAAAAAGACTGCGAAATAACATACAAATCACTAAAACTGTTTCAAACGCATTCATTGTAGATTTTATAAGTTAACATAAACATAGAACTGTTTTACGCATTAAGACAAATTAATGTCAAGAGGGCACAGCAAGTATCAACTGACTAAATTTGATGGTCTTGCCTTCTATAATTTTAAGATTATAATCTAGAATATTAAACTACTTTAAAATATATAATATAGATATATGTATTATTTTTTGAAAGAGAGACAAAGAGTGCAAGTGGGGGAGAGGGAGTAGAGGGAGAGAGGGATAGAATCTTAAATGTGGAGCTGGCCACAGTGTTTGATCTCATGATCATGGAGATCATGACCTAAGCAGAAATCCAGAGTCGGAAGCTCAACCAACTAAGCCACCCAGGGGCCCCTTAAACTATTTTTAAACCTTCATCATATATGCTAAATGGATGTCACTGTGAGTCAGGACACTAGGAGTTAATAAAAGTAATGGAAATTATCTTGCTTTATACCAATGATAGAACTAGAAAGAAAAATATGAGTTCAGCCATTTATAAAAAGTCAGAAATGGCTTTATGCCAATCTTCATAAATTTATAATTTAATCAACACTTCAGGAAAAAAAAAAAGTGAGCCAAGTACATTTTTGTAATAGACAACTCTCCTTAACCCTCTTGCATTACCAAGTTCAGTTTTACTTTTTTAAGAGCAGTCATTTCTACTCTGATAATGTAAGTCCAGTATTACATAGTTAACATATTGGTGCTCAGTAATATTTGAATTCAAATGAGGAAATAAGTATCAAAAATATCAGATACTCAGATAAGAGCAACTAGAAGAACTTCAATCCAATAAGTCTAAGTTACTAAACTCAGTTAAATTACGCACATTGTGCCAGTTACATTTTCTTGAAATTATTCACTTTCCAACGGAAGTTGTGAATGTCTACCTATGATGGCTCTTCTCATATTATTTATTATCCATTTTATGCGAGATATATAATAACAGCTAGGCACCAAATATGTAAAGACACAGTCCCTGTTTCAAGAAACTGATAACCAAAAGGGAAACAAAAAAAGTAAATTGACATTTGTTGTTTTGTGATAAAAAATGATGATAAATCTAGGTATTTATTATGGAACACCACCTGGCATATCATTATACCACAATGCCATTTGAATTTGAGATTGAGAATTTTGCATTAACATCCATATTAACAAATAATGTCATTAATATATTCTTCCCAGGCAATTATTATTCATATTTAAATGAAGAAATTTTTATTTTGCACCATATCCCTGGACTTTTATGAAAGTTCTGAAAGCACTTCTGTTATAAATCTATTCATTTTATATCTAGCATTTTAGGAAAATTTCAGTTTTGTCCAGTTTTTCCAAAACAGAACAAGATGTTTTCAGAGATGTTTATAAACAATGTATTAGATCAGCAGTGTATTAAAAAAAACCCAGGAAGTACTAAATCCATGGTATTTGTAATATATACATTGACTATTTGCTTGCCCTTTTGAAAGTTGCAATTTAATTTATGGCTTCTGGGTTGGAGACTAAGATATAGCATTAGCCACTGGGGCTCCGTGACATGTAATTTTGTGATATGTGTTGATGAGCAAAAGTGGGGCTCATGACGGAATGGTTCAGGCTTGACTGCTTTATCTTTGGAATAAATATGCAAGGGAATTGTAAGAAATTATTAAGATCCCTGCAAATTCTTTGTTTCTAGGGATGATTTATAAATCTTTTATAACAACCTGCCATTTTGCATCATATAATCAATAATTATCATCCTTAGCTAAGGTAAATATCTATTGGACAACATTGATAAGTAGATCTCTTCTATTCCTGGATTACTTGATCTTTACTGAAATGAGAACTTCAGAATCTTAAAATAGTATATATTTTTTAATCTTCTCATGATTATTTTCCCATGATAGATAAATATATCCATGTGTGCTCTGTTACTTGTTATGTTTTAAGTTCAGACTGATTCTCAAAATAAATCATAACAATAACAAAATATGAAGGCAAACTATTTAATCATTTTAAACTATTTTTGTAATTATTTACCAAAGGTCCGGAAAAGCTTTTATTAAGCATGAGTTAACTGGTATCCTCTATTAACTTTTGAGATAAAATGTGTGTAAGACAGAAATCAATCATGAGGGTTTTATTCTTTTTAAAATTACTTTCGCTATTCTAGTTCTTTTGCCTTTTCATATAAATTTTAGAATTGTTCATTGCCAGTAATTAGAAATACAATTGATAGCTATATATTGACCTTGTATCCAGAAATCTTGCTGAAATCACTTTATGTCTAGAATATTTTGTGTTGCTCTCATTGGAATTTTAACATAAACAAATATTAGAAAAATTTTCACTTTCTGTGTTTTTTGTTTTGTTTTTTTTTTACTTACTACAATGACTGCGACTTCCAGTATAATGGTCTATGGATGGGTGAGACTAGACATGTTTGCCTTACTCCTGATTTCTCAGGGAAACTGTTTCAGCCTTTCACTATTTATAATGATGTTATCTGTAGGGTTTTTGCAAATTTGCATTACCAGGTTAAAGAATTTACCCTCTATTCTTAATGTGCTAAGAGTTTCTTATGATCAGATGTTGGGCAAAGGCTTTTCTAAATCTGTTAAAGTGATCACATGACTATTCTGTCTTTTGTAAATACAGTGAATTACAATGAATTTTATATATTGAATTGCTGTTTCATAACTTATATATACTCTACCTATCTAAGATGCCTTGCATATGTGTGTGTGTGTGTGTGTGTGTGTGTGTGTGTGTGTGTTATTTTATTGTTACAAAGAACTTGTGCAACTCTACTCATAAAGAACATTGTTTTGTGGTTTACATACAATTTGTTGGGTTTAGGTATCAAGAAATGCTGATTGCATAAAATGAGTTGGAAAATGTTTCCTCCTCTCCTCGTTTTTTAAAGATTAATAAATGATATTATTTAATCCTTAAATATTTATAAAATTTAACAGTGAAACTTTCTGGGCATCTTTTTTTTTTTAATTTTTTTTTTTAACATTTATTCATTTCTGAGACAGAGAGAGACAGAGCATGAACGGACGAGGGTCAGAGAGAGAGGGAGACACAGAATCTGAAACAGGCTCCAGGCTCTGAGCAGTCAGCACAGAGCCCGACGCGGGGCTCGAACTCACATACCGCGAGATCGTGACCTGAGCCGAAGTCGGACGCTTAACCGACTGAGCCACCCAGGCGCCCCTGGGCATCTTTCTTTATTGGAAGATTTTGGCTGAGAATTCAAGTTGATATTATATTATCATGTTATATATTTCTTCCTGAGTATATTTTGGTAGTATGAGAATTTCAAGGGCTTTCTCTTTTTCATTTAAATTACCAACTTTACAATCATAGAGTTTTTCAGAGCATTTACTTATTATCCTCTAGTTTCTATGTAGTATGCAGGGATATTCTCTCTTTCATTCCTGATATGAGTAATTTGTGTTTGGGGGTTATTCTGTGGTGAATTTTGCTAAAGGTTTAATACTTTTTTCAAAGAACCAAATTTTGTTTCACCACTTTTCTCTTGCTTTCTTTTATTCTGTGAGGTATGAGCTCAACTTATTCTTTTTTATCTATTTTCCTAAGATGTACCTTAGATCTATTTCAGATTTGCCTTACAGTGTAATAAACACATTTAATGTTATAAGTTTCTGTTTAAGCATTGAAGAAATTTTTCATATATTGCATTTTCATTTATCTAAAAATATCTTCTATTTCTCTTGAGACTTTCTCTTTGACCTATGAGTTATTTAGAAATATTTTGTTTAATTTCTAAATATTTGAGAAATATATATATATAATATACTCATATATACACATATATATGTATACCTACATACACTGTATACCATTTTGTTACTGATTATCGCATGGTAAAAATGTACTTTCCTACATCCAAAAAAAAGGCCGGTAAGGAAATATTAGTGACAAGGAAGAATATCCTTCCTTCTCTGGGGACCTGATTCTGATAAGTAAGGAGGTTTCAATGATTATTTTGATATCAATGATAGTAGGTGAAGATGTTATAGCTGTTCATGTAGAGATACCTATAGCTGGAGATATTCATGTAGAGATAGCTATAGCTGGAGATGTATAGGTGGAGATGTTATAGCTGTTCATATAGAGATAGACTATAAAAAAAACAACAACTGTAATGTCAATACTTTCTCTATGTTAGTAACAGCAATGTCAGCAACAGTCTCCATAGTATCAATAGGGCCAGAATGAATTGTAGCAGTGAAGACTCAAGGCAGAAATTGTAATTACTTAACAATTCCAAAGGGTGATTTCAAAATATGTTATCACTGGTGAACACTGAGAAGAATGAGAACCTTCCCAAGGTCAGGATGTTATTTGGCAAGTTATGTATATATACAACAGGATTATAACTACTCTAATCAGAGGTCAAATTTATCAATGTCATTTGCAAAAGGACATGTAGCAGACACTTCAAGTAGAACTAACTACTGATAAGTGGACTGACAACAGCTCATGCATTAACAATTTCATTTTAGGAAAAAAAAAAAAAAGAAGTGCAATCACGTATTATATCCAAAACCTGCTAAGGGTAATGACCTACACATACAGTTGTTTTACACTTCACTTGATTGATTAGCTTCTGAAAGTTTATTCAGCTCTAATCAGGTTAGATGTGAATTAGAGTGCATTTATATTCATGATTATAATCACACCTAAATCGGTAGACCCAAGAAATGTGGTATTTCCCCTTCAGATACTGGCATTCTCATAATCCTTTGTCTATTTATACTTTTAAAAAGACATCTTATGCCCTATCCTCAATAGCAGTACTCATACGAAAACAACTTAATCTAAATTAAAAAAAATTATCTGTCTGTAGATACCATAGTTTAAACTAGATGTGCTTAAAAAAAGTTAGTCGTAATAAGAATAAAACATACTCTAAAAAACCCACAGAAGATTGTGAAGTTATGTAATTTTTTAAAAATATTAAATTAAAACTTGTAATGTCTCTCACACACATACACACATGCACATACACACACACACACACACACACATCTCTAAAAAAAAGGTTATTAAAGTAAGGTTTCTATTGACACCCAGATGAGTATGAAAGAGTAGTTCAATATCTTGGTTCTAAAGAAAAAAAAAATTCTTCTCAAAACCTGCTTGGAAAAACAAAAACAAAAACGACACTCTATATGCAGACACAAACACACTTTCAACAGTGTTTCCTCATTCGAACTCACTTGCTATAATTAAAATACATATGGACCAACATCCTTTGGTTTCAGCTAATATATTGATTCTTTCAAACACAAATTACTATTCAGTTCTCTGTATATCCTGGGTTCAGGAAACATGTATTTGGACAAGACACAAAAGGTCTTCCTCTTCTGAAGCTTAAATTCTAGTAGGATATGACAGATAATAAATAGCAAAGTTATGGAGTTATTTGAAGTAAAAGTTTCCTGGGCAGAAAGAACAACTGGTACAAATGAATAAAAGTACATATGACACTGATATGATTCTAGAACTCTCCAAAATTGGGCCAGTGTGCAGTGGACTCAGTGTGAACACAGAAAGATGATAGCACATTAGTTCAGGGCGGTTGGCAGGTCCAGGAAGAACAGAGCCATCTTAGGAAAGAGGGAAAAGTTTATGGTCAGTGAATCATAAAAAGTGTAAAATAAAGGACAAAGCCATTTTCCTTCATACATTATTTTTAAAATAACTTCTACAGCTAAATCCTAAGGAAAATTAAAACAAAACAAAACAAGAACAACAAAAACAAGATCCTCTTTGATCTAAAAGGCCTGATTTTCTTCCATACCAATTATAAACATTTGCCTTTTTTTCTTTTTAGGGGATATTGCATCTCATTTAATAATGGTGTTTAAATACTGAGTACAGTAATTAAATTTTTTGCTATGCAATGTCATATTAGCCAGCATCCTAGAAGTTTTCTAATTTGGATATATCAGAAAAGAATGGTTTACTGACACAGGCTTAAAATGTACTTACTTATTTTTACAAGGTAACTATTATGTTTCTGTCATTTTCAGAGTTCCGTTTGACCTCTTTGACAGAGATCTCAATAAGTTTTGCCTGATAACACCTGTGATATGTAATTTAAAAGGAATTGCCTGCATTTTTTTATGGCTCATCAGATCCACTCTGAATGGTCAATTAGTGTACATCAATAATTACTACACATTCTAGAAAAGAAGATTTATATGGAATTTATAAATTATAACTCAATTATCCATCAAAAATAGAGATATGAAAACACAGAAGGTGAGTGTGAACCATGACAAATTGGATAAGCTCTCACACACCATTAAACAGCCTCAATAGTCATGTTAGGGGGAAGACTTCTGCACTTTTTCATTTTGCCTTCTCATCACCTGTTCCAATTATGTCTCTCCATAAATGAGGTCCATAAATGCCATTAAAAACAGAGTCATCTAATGCCAGTTTCCTGTTTAATAGTCATAAATATAATAAAATGATAATAAAAGATAGTTCATTAAAATGAACTATCCTTTACTGAACATAAAATTTATTATATTTAATACATAGCACCATCTAGTGAAATTTGAGGGGAATGTGTAATATATTGAATATGATGCAAAACAACTTTGCAAATATTAGAGATTAGTCCTTGTGCACTAGGTATACATTTAATTTTCTCCAAGAAATTTCCTTAAGAATAAATAAAATGTTATATCACACACATTTATATATATCACATTTGTAAATGTATGTTTTTTTATATTAATGTTTATACAACCAGGAAAATGATCTTCTACTCAAACATACAAGCAATCCTATGCAAGAATTTATTATTTAAGTGGGTATTCCTTCAAAATTAAGAAAATACAACCTAAAATAAGTCAACTAGAATATATGAAAGTAAAATGATACATGTAGTATGTGTTGTCTCTCAAAACTATTCAAAAGTCTGTAACTCCTCTCTGTAAGAGGAGAGTAATCAGGGTATCCACAAATGTACTTCAATTTTTTAATTTATTTATTTTGAGAGAAAGGGAGAGAGAAAGTCTTCCCACACAGGAGAGGGGCAAAGAGAGAGAGGGAGAGAGAGAACCTCAAGCAGGTCTAGCTGTCAGGCTGTCAGCACAGAGCCTGACACAAGGCTTGACCCCACAATCCTGAGATCATGACCTGAGCTGAGATCAAGAGTTGGATGCTGGGGGCACCTGTATAGCTCAGTCAGTTAAATATCTGACTCTTGATATTGACTCTAGTCATGATCTTACAGTTGGTGCCCCGTGTGGGGGTCCATGCCGGCAGTGCAGAACTTGCTTGATATTCTGTCTCCCTCTCTCTCTGCCTCTCCTCTGCTTGCCTTCTGTCTCTCTCTCTCAAAATAAATAAACAAACATTAAAAACAAAAGAGTTGGACAGTCAACCAGCTGAGCCACCCAGGCATCCCAACTTCAATTTTCTTTTCTTCAAAGAATGTCCCTAATAACTTTTCATGATACTATTTGATGGTATTTTTTTTTTATAAAATGCAGGCTGAAAGTTTATGAAAGTTGTTGTAATAAATTTATTTATTTTTGATACTAAATTGTCATTTTTTTACATTGTAATTCATTTTTTATTATTTTTTAAATAAAAAAAAATGTGGGGCTTGAACTCATGATCCTAATAAGACTGAGCTGCGATCAAGAGTCGGACGCTTAACCAACTAAGCTACCCAGGTGCCCCAGTTGTCATAATAAATTTAACGTGTTTGTTCACAAAATATACTCTGGCTTGTTTTACATATTAAATACTGAAATATCAGTTTATTAAAATAATATGTATAGAATTACATGAACATCATATCTTACTCCTTGTGTTGATTTCTTGCCATTTTAACATAGAGTTCATCTATGAGTAGCATTTATATTTCTATACACATAGTTTACACATAAATTTGATCTTCAATGATAAGAATGTATCATCCTTTGTGAATACATTATTCTTAAAATTTTAAGTGTTTAATGATTCATTTAAAAATTACAATAACAAACCCATTACATGTTAAGTAACATTTTTTATGTTACTTATGTTATGAAAAACATTTTTCAAAATAAGAGAAATTTTATGAAAACAGTAGGACTAATTTACCTTTTTTGCAGGTGAATACATTGTTTTGAAATAACAACAATGTTTTAAAAACACTCTGGCAATAAAAGTTGTATCAGGACTTAATAATACTTTTTAACTAAAAAGGATAAGTTATAATGCAATCAAGTGTAGATTTCTTTTGCATTTCATAACTGGACTTTAAAGGCAATTCTAAAGAGATAAATTCAAATGACCTTTGTAACAATTTTAACTAAATCAATTGTATTATTTAGCTATTAAGTATTGACTAACTATCATGAACTATCAACTTAATGAATAAGAAGTACATCAATGATGAGAACATAGTGTCTGATTTTCCAACTATGAGAGGATAATTGACCAGAAGCCCTAGGTGCTATGCTCTGAAATGCGTTTCCATGTGTGCTTAAAGGCTATGCTTTTCCACAGTCTCCTCCCAACCAGTGACTAAGTAAGACATAGATAAAAAGGCAGACCCGTTCTGGGCGACATGGGACTCTAATGACAGTCATCTTTGAATTAGGAACTCCACAGCCTGGATGAGCTTCCTGTAAATTGTTACTGTCTGTAAAGCTTCCACCGACCTTCTTTCCCCCTCTCTTTTACTGGGATCAGACCTGCACTGCAATTCAATGGTTCTCCTTGATTGTTCCAGCTCCCAGATCTTACCCCATACTTTTCTCATGGGTATTTCCCCTAATAAAATTCTTGCACACTTAATTACATTTAATTTCATTTGCCTTTACTTCTAGGAGAATTCCAAAGTGGGATCCTGGAAGACCAGATTTTTTTTCCTCAGAGTGATAGATATTTACTCCAGATACTGGTTTGCTTTTGTTACACACAAAGCTTTGGCCAGGACAACAACACAGAAACTAACAATACTTAATCCAGAGGCTTGGAATCCCACACAGAGTAGCACTGGGTAGGGGACAGAAGGGTAAAATTTAACTATCAGTTATGCCCACCAGCAGGTCACTTCAGAATCCATGTACTTGGGGATTGCAAGTCAAGCACAAAGAACTATAATGTCAGATGTAATTGACCTTGATGAGTAGGAGAAAGAATTCTGTTCTTAGACAATAGAATAGGGAGGAAGATGTATAGAACCCAGTTGATCTACTTGGATAACCTCTGTTCCATCTGTATTCCCATGCCCCATTTTAACTGTGAATAGACAAATGCAGAAACCTTGAGCTGAGAAGGAAGTTTAGATTATCAAGGGATCAGGCCCATCTGGAATGAAGTTTTGGGTCATACTACTAAGTAAGCCAGCATGACTCTGAAGAGATAACTGAGAGTGGGAGGGGTTTAGAATGGATGATGGTGTTTGGGGAGGATATCAGTTGTAATTTCAAGATCAATTGCATCAATGGGTGCTAAAATTCATAGCAGTAACCCTTTTCTAAATTTTTCCTTTAAAAAAAAACAGGCTACAGAAAACCACCAAAGAGCTACCCTGATCCTATGTGGAGAAGCTGATCTGTTTAGCACAAGAGGTATACTCTTGTGGGCATGAGAATGGGAGCACAATTGACCAAGAGCCCTAGCTTCTGTGCACTGAAATTCATCAACTGTGTTTGCATCGAAGCCAAGGTTTTCACTATCTGCTCCCAGCTAATGACTGAGAATGGCAAGGATCCTAAAGCTGGCCTATTCCTGGAAGATAGGACTCATTGGATTGCCCAATTTGGCTCCAGAACTCTCCAGTCACTGTGCCCAACATTTCTAAGACTGAAAAACATTCTAGGAGTCTTTCACACACATTCCTAGTCTCTCTCCATCATCTGGAATCAAATTTGCATGGCAGCATAGTGGATCTTCCAGCTATACCAGCCTCCTGCCCATTTTCTCTCATGGCACATTTCAGGAATTTTCTCTAATAAAATTTATGAATGTTTAATTCTGACAGTGCAAAGATAAGCAGCTCAACACTAAGTTATGCTCCAGGTTAGGAATTACTAAATATACTAAATTGACGCTTTTGCTGATCCACAGCCAGTAACTTAGTAGGAAAAAAAATTCTTCCCATCTTTGAATTAAAATTCTCCCTGCATTTAGGAAGGCTAAAATAAAAATAGAAGGTAAAAATGAGGTAAAAAGAAAAAAGAAAACAAACAATTCTGTTACAGGACATAAGACAGGCAAAATAGAATAGAAAGTCTGTTTCCCCAATCACAGCTCAAAGAAACATGGAAAGAAGCTCAAAAGAAGTTCATATTAGGAGATTCTGCTCAGAAAGGGCCAGTGACCACATAAATAAATTGCATTATTTATGTTTAAATCCCTGTGAATAAGAGAAAATTATATACTGGCCACCATTTAAAATATCATCCGGACAGAGTTTTGTAACACAGCCTGTCCTCATTTCTTTGCAAAATATTTATGAATAGTGTATTCCTATAAAAGCTCTGGATACTAAATTCTGAAGCAATCAAACTGTTATTTTAAGGTAGAAATCACAATTTCTGCTTAGGGCATTCTCTTTGGTATGGTACATTTTTGTGCATAGTTTAAACATAGATAAATAGGGGAAGTTTCTAATTATTGTTCTTGGCAAAATCTAAAACAGTAAGTTAAAATACATTCAGTTTATACTGCACAGGGGTGCTGCATAGGAGGATCTCCTTAGGTGTGATGGAAGCTGGACTGCACAAGGGGTATGTGGTTATAAGTACATGCACAATAGAAGTTAGGCTAGTTGCTTTCTGCAATATGGTGATTGACCCTCGAAGAGAGGAAAGAGCAGAATGAGTGTCCTTGCGCTGGTCTGTGGAACACTAATAGTTGTAATGTTTCAGGAACTTAAGAGAGGATCATGTGCCTCTATTTTTCATGGTTAGAAACATGAAGTCAGGTACAAGACCTCAGGAAGTAATAAAGAAGGGTAGCAATGATGCAGAACAAGGAATGATTTACATGACAAACAGATCTCGGGAGATATTTATGCAATATAGAGAAATGTACTGGTACTGCCAGAATATGTCCCCTCTGGTGATGTCAGGGATTTTATTTTGGGGACAATGAAGTAGAAATAAACAACCTCCTTGTACTAAAAATTGATGTGAATAAAACCATATATCTAGACAGTCTCCATTCACAAGCTGAGATATTCAATCTTTTTATTTGGCTTATAACTACATATCTGATTCTACTTTTCACTAACCTTTGGCAGACAAACATAAGCTTTAAAATTGGGCACTAAAGAAGTCTTGTCACAGTCAAGAGAAAGTATGACTTTGGTATCTATTGTCTACCACTTTCATCATGAGAGAGGGTGCCAAAAACCAGCCACTAAAATCCTTTTATCTGTATGGTAATTTAGACAGTTGGGGATTATGAATGTATATTTTGTTCTGTTTTTATAGGTGACCTAAAGAAGGAGAAAGTTGTGTTTCTCATATTAAAATAGCCTTTCCATTAGCCTATCACCACACCTAGGAATGTAGATCCAGATATACTTTCCTAGAAAGTTCATTTGTGTGATCTCTTATTGCAACACAAAAGAAGGAACCTGGGATATCCATACCACTAGTATTTTGAATTATGAGTCTATTTCTAGGAAAGGCATGCAGAAAAATTTCTTCAATACGTATTTGGAGACATAGCCTTTCTATATTAACATACCCTTGAGCTTTATTTTTTTACTTTTGACTCTAGTAAATTCATGCAGTCTGCGATATAAAATAAGACACATTATTCATTACTGACAAGTTTTGCGTTTTATTTAAAGTTCTCCCTTAAACAATTCTAAGACCATTGAAAATAGGCTGAGATTATTTTACTAACTTTTTAAAATTCCAATGCCTCCCTAAAGGGCACCCAGGGGTACAGTGCCTGGTACAATTTTTATCTTGAGGGAAAATATGTAAGAAAAATGTAAAAAAAAATTTAAAAATAAAAATAAACAGGTATATATTTTTATGTATTACAGACAATAGTTTAGTAAAAGTTGCTTTTTTTCTCCATTATAATAGTACATTTTTATTGACATAAACGAAATATAAGACAAAAGAAAATACAGAAAATAATAGTGTTGTCACTATTAAAATTCTTAAGGACATCATGCCTGATATCATTATATTCATTATCCCTGTTTATGTAAATCACCCCTACAGGTCCCAGAATTCCAGGTCTCAACACATCTCCCATTTGCAATTATTCCTCATCATTGTCTCCTTCTCTGCATAGATTTTATTTCCTCATGTATTATGCTCCCTAACTATGAAAATTCTTCCAATATGCAATCTAGAATTCAACATTCATTATCAAAAAAATTCCTAAATCATTAACCTCATTTCTGAACATTCCCAAGTCTCCCCCAAAGACTGTGAATGATACCTCTAAATTTTTATTATGTGGCAGAGTTTCTTTCTTTTTTTTTCTCCCAGCCCTTATACAAATAGGCCCATAATTATTCTGCACACACTTTTTGGCCCCTCATTCTATATTTTAAAATAAATTCCATTATTTCTCCATAATTATCCCAATTTTTAATTTCATGTAATCAGATTTTATACTATACAATTTCTCTCTTGATTGTGGTCATTCACTAACGTGGATTTTATTTCCCTCTAGTTTTCAGACTGAGGGCCAGACACAATGAATAAAGCATACTCTCATCAAGAAACATTGATACAAAATTTATTAGGTATTAAGAGACATTTCTAAAGCATTTAAAAGAAAAAAAACTCGGGAAAAGTTCAATAAATGATCAAATATCAGAATGGTAAAGAAATTTTCAACAGCAGAACTGGAAGCTATATTGAAAACATTAAAATTCTATAGGGGATGTGTGTGTGTGTGTGTGTGTGTGTGTGTGTGTGTGTGTGTGTGTGTGTGAGAACATATACAGTTAGAACTCTGTATATGGCCAAACTATTAATCAAATACAGATTAAATATGCACTCTCAGAAATGACTCCCATTTGCCATGCCATGGAACTACCAGAGGATGTTTTCAATGAAATCATGAAAAATGAAAATATTGAATGCAGAAGTTAAAGAGTTCATGACAAAAGACACATAAAGATAATCACCAAGAAGACAGTAAAACAAAATTGAAAGATACCACTTAAGTGAGCAGTACCAGTAACAAAAAGTTCATATCAAAGCAGGTAAACAAAAACACCCAGGGGGTACAGTTGATAAATAACAGAGGATTCCAGTGAGATTTCAATTTCAGATAAACTACTTTTTTAGTATAAAATGTCCCAAATAATTCATTGGACATATTTATACTGAAAAATAGCTACTCATTTGACATACAAGTTCAACTGAGTATCTTTTATTTTTATTTGCTAAACCTAAGTTACCTTATCTATGAAAGATAACTCCAAGAAATAAAACATCTAGATGATTTTATATTTAAACATATTTATATGTATTGACATTATTTTAGAAATTTTAGAAGAAAACGATCTGTTACCTAATAAATTAAGCAAGTGGAGAAATACATAAGTTTGGAAATTAAAATTAACTTAAAGAAAAAAAGGAGATGTAACTATAAAGAATTAATTCTGCCAACTATTATGTATTTGTAAATGTGAAAATAAATAACAATTTCATGAAATGATTGGGAAAGAGCATTGTGTATATCTGTGCAGGTGCACATATGTGTCTATTTGTTTGAAATGCTAAAAAGTGTTAAAAAGATAAACCATTATTTTCTATGATATGAAAATAAGTAGTGCTTACTTTTTAAATTAAAAAAAATAGCAAGATTGGGGTGCCCGAGTAGCTCAGTCAGTTAAGCATCTGACTTTGGTTGAGGTCATGATCTCGCAGTTATTGAGTTTGAGCCCTGCGTTGGGCTCTGTGCTGACAGCTCAGAGCCTGGAGCCTGGTTCAGACTCTCTCTCTCTCTCTCTCTCTCTCTCTCTCTCTCTCTTTCTCTGTCCCTTCCCCCCCACACTCTGTCTCTCTCTCTCAAAAATAAATAAACATTATTTTTTTTAAATAGCAAAATAAAATTGTATTTACAATTATAGAGTTAAATACTAAGTGACTGGAGAGTTGCTGTTTCTGGTGTATTAGTCTCAGGAACAACTAGATTTGGGACAGACAAATGCTTTTTTCCCTTCCTAATACCTGTTAGTGTCATTTGAGGTCTTAAAATATGTTTAAGTACCAATTTGATAAAATTTCACACTAACTTAAATATTTAATTAAACCTTGCCTTTTAGCTTTATGCAGAGATTAGAGACAGCCAGAAACTGACACTGCATCCAGCCTACAATTTCAATTATATGTATTTGGTACTATATTCAACAGAGTACTATATTATGTTATTTTTTTACTTCACAGAGGTTATGTTTTAGGTCACTTACAAATTTACAGAAAAAAATCAATGAGGAGTACCATGAGTTCCCATATACATGCTCCTCCCCATTCGGAATTTCCCCTGTTATCATAACTTTCCTTCATGTAGTACATTTGTTTTGATTAATAAACCAATTTTGATACATTATTTTTTTAAATTTTAGCATTTTTTAAAAATCGAAGTATAATTGACATACAATATTATATTAGGTTCAGGTGTACAGCATAATGATTTGATATCTGTACACACTGTAAAATAATCACCACAATAAGTATGGTTAACATCCATCACCGTAAATAGTAACAAAACAAATTATTGTGATTAAGAACTTTTAAAATCAACTCTCTTAGCATCATTAACTATAGTTACCATGCTGTACGTTCCATCCCCATGAATTATTTATTTTATAATTGGAAATTTGAACCTTTTGCTCCCCTTCATCCATTTTTCCTACCCTGCCATCCAGTCCCCACTGCTGGCAACTAGCAACTCTGTTCTCTGCATCCATGAACTTCTATTTTTGTTTGCTGTTTGTTTTGTTTACAGATTCCACGTATAAGTGAGATCATATAGTATTTACCTTTCCCTGACTCGCTTCACTTTAGCATTATGCCCTCAAAGTCCATCCTTGTCACAAATAACAAGATTTCATTTTTTTTATGACTGACTTGATTATCATTAAATAAAATCCATAGGTTACCTTTGGTTTACTCTTTGTTTTGTACATTCTATGTGTTTTAGCAAATGACTAATGACATATATTCACCATTACAGTATTATACGAAAAAGTTTCATTGTCCTAAAATTCCTCTTTGCCCCATCTATTCATCATACCTTCCTCACAGAACCTCCCAACCACCAATGTTTTTACTGTCTCCAAAGTGTTGCCTATTCCAGAATGCCATATAGATAGAATTATACAACATACAGCATTTTCATACTGGCTTTTTATACTAAGAGATATGCATTTAAGGTTCCTACAGGTGTTTCTGTGCTTTTGGAGCTCATTTCTTTTTATCACTGAAGAACATTCCTTTGTATAGGTGTGCTGTAGTTTGTTTATCCACTCACTTCCTGAAGGACATCTTGATTGGTTACAAATTTTGGTAATTATGAATAAAATTGACATAAATATTTGTGTGCACATTTTAGCATACATATGTTTCAACTCATTTTAGTAATTGCTATGGGGCACAACTTCTGGATTGAACATGAAGAATATATTTAGCTTTGTAAGAAACTGCCACTGTCTTGCAAAGTGTCTATGCCATTTTACATTCCACCAGCAATGAACGAGAGTTCCCGCAGTTCCACATCCTCACCAGCATTTGGTGTGAGTACATATTAGTAACCAAAATATTAGGAGCCTTTAATTATACAGCAGCATCCATAAAAGGTGGCAAATCCTTTGGTTAGGAGGCAGCAAGAGTACTTTGTTTCGTGTCACTTTTTGCCTACCAGATTTAAAACACAGAATGCTATAAATGATTTCAGAAGCTAATGGTTATAAAATACATATCCACGAGTGAAATACAAATAACTGTTTTCTACTGACTTTTAATCCAATGATTGGCTATTTGTTGATTAATTAAGTATATCTGTGGCAATTTTTCCCTGAGTAAGAATTTTTCTTTCCTTTTTCTTACCTTTTCTCTATTTTTTCTTCTTTGGTTTTGAGATTTACCACTGTATTATTTTTAATTTTGTTTGGAATTTTACTTAGAAATGAATAATATGTGTATATACATGTACATAACCCCAATAGTTTTTATTATTTAGGGCTCTAATAGATTCACTAAACTTTTAATAACATGAAGCTTGATATCTAAACTCAGGTTTAATGCACTATGTTGGACTCACTGACAAAATGGCCAAGAAATGCAAATATGAATAAAAAAATTCAGTAATTAGGCTCTCACTCCTTTTATTACTCCTGTGACTTAGGACAAGTTACTTAACCTCTTTTCAATTACCATGCATGGCATGAAATGAGGAACATACCATATAAACATTAGGTGGTTTGATGAAAGAACAGAATAGCATAATGTGCTTTGAAAATAAGCATCTTATTTAACATGTTTATATTTGCTTATTTTATATTTATGATTTTTAAAAGCATAACCCCATGGATCTGTCATCAATTAGTATACTTGATTATATATTTAAATGTTTCATTTTCAATAGCTTGAAAATTTCATGTGATACATTGTTAAGACGTGGATATGATTTTTAAAGATGCATTTTTTTCAAATTTATTTATTTATTAAAGAGAAAGAGAGAGAGAATGTGAGCGATGGAGGGGCAGGGAGAGAGGGAGACAGAGAATCCCAAGCAGGCTCCACAATGTCAGCCAAGAGCCCTTCACGGGGCTCGATCTCATGAACCATGAGATCATGACCTGAGCCAAAATCAAGAGTTGGATGCTTAACTGACTGAGCCACCCAGGTGCCCCTAAAGATGAATTTCTAATAAACAAACTGCTTCTCTAAGTTATGGTTTTTGAAAAAAGATACTCATGAAACATAGCAAAACATAAATATGAATAGTAGTACAGAGATCCTTCTCTGCTGAGGAAAGATAAGTACTCCAGTCAAAACCAAAATAATTTTTGTAAAGTATCAGTAAATGGGATAGATCTATGGGAACTGACTTAAAAAGTTATAATAGAAACATTTTTATTCTTCCCATTATGAAGGGTATAGATAAAGATACAAAATACCAATAGATTTTTGTCTAGAACGGCCTGAATCTAAAGTACTCCAGGATATGCGGATTGTGTAAAAATGTCTGTTCTCACCTAGGTTATACTGAGCCCATTTTCACATACTTTCAAATCAGAGAAAGTTGTGGAAGCTCTCTTTAAGATTCAGTAGAGATTAATTTCATCAATATCAATATTTGGGGTAAAGATAGAAGAAGGAAGACTGATGGCTACAATATCAATTTTCAATATGGGTAAACCATGCTTACTAAGAGAGATATAATTTGAACTGTTTCAAAATTATCTAATAAAAACTGTATGTTATGTATATTATATGTTAGGTTCACATCTCCCCCCAACCCCCTTGTTTTGGCTTCAGATAGATAATTCTGACAGGGTACTGGTGGGGTGAACAGTCAGGCAAAAACAGAGTTGTCCTAAAACAATAAATTATTATTAAAATGAAAACCTTACTCACTTCCTCGTAAATTTCTATTGCTATTTGACAGATGATAAGTTGGCCTTGTCAACTCATTCTAAAAGAAAAAAAATGGCAACATCTAGAACTGTAGTTTTTCACATAGCGTAGCAATTGAAAATTCCAGTTGTTGAATTACTTTTGAAAACCTAGATTATTATTATTTCAGCTATTTTAGGCTTGTGTAATATATAAAATAATAGAATATAAACATGGAGGATTGTTAATTTATATTTTCATCTGAAAAACTAATAAATGCAAATACTTTTGATAAACTGTACCATTAGAAAAAATTGGTTATCTGTATCTGTTAATATCTATATATTACCTATATTATTGTTATGTTATTATATATATATATATATATATATATACACCAGTTATAATATATACATTTTTTCAGTACCTATAAAAACATTTATATGTAGCCATGGAAGACTACTGTCTGCGTAATGTGGTTTGAAGAAACTGGGAATTGAACTGTGGTGAAAATATTTCTGAATTCTGTCACGTAAGCAAATGTTAGAGTTTCATTAGAAATCAGGATATGTTATTATATTTGACCACATCTTCAATGGATTTCCTGTAAAATATAACTATCCTTTGAGTGAAGTAGCAGATTAAGCTCATGATAATGAAAAATTGTCCTAAATTACTTGTTAAATGAAACATAATTCTGCCTGCTAAATATAAGTGAGTAACGGTGTTACCTAAGGGTTTATTGGACAGCTCACAGGACCTCCAGGAAGACAAGAGAAGTTGGCTTGAATACCTTATAGTCCAGAAGAGTAATCTCAGTCAAGTAAAGGACTGGTTAGTGAAAATCTCACTGCCACTGCTACCAGGCACAGACACTGTAGACTATGCTGACCTCATCATTCTCTTGACCCAAGATGCCCCCATATGAACCTGTTGTCACTGCTAATCCCGTAAACTGGATATGGATTCTACTGATTCCATGAGCCTCACCATAAATCCCACGTGACACTGCTCTTTATTTTATTTGGTTTTGCCTCAGTGTCCAGAATAGGTGCATGGGATTGATCGGTCTGGTTTCCAAGTAAGTGCACATGCTACCTACAAGACAGATTTGGAAAGCAAGAATCTGAAAATATCAAATTCTGCTGTTTAAAGCAGGGACTTCTTTGTAGCATAAAAGATTCTTCAAACATATATATGCCATTAATTTACTGAGGAACAAAAAGTAATTACAAAAACCTTCAACAACAACACCTTCGGTTGTCCAATATCAGTATAATTATCTCTTCCCTTATCTTCATTTCTAAAGTAACCCCCCCCAAATTATCCATTTTCCCAACATAATATAATTATATTTTATACAATCAAATACATTTAAACATTCCCATCAAAAAGCTTAAACCAAATTATCATGAACTATGGCATACAAATTTAAGACCACAATCAATCATATGCATTAAAATTTTATTCTGTCAAAATTCTCATTTTGATATTGCCAATTACACACACCCTTTATCAATAACAGAAAAAAAGAAATATATAATGAAAGGAAATTATTTACATTGTACACATATGCATATGCCAGAGCAAGTAAGGGAACATGGGTAGATGCTAGAGTACCCATTTTTTAACGTGTCAACAAATCACAGTTGGTTTTGACAAATCCTCTACTTCATTAATCATATCATGTGTCTGGTAATTTCAGCAAGCAACTTAAGTGTTAAGAGTTCCTGCCCTGTAAAGTAACCCATATCTTCATTTTTAGGGGATCTGAGTCTTTGTTGGTCCTACCTGTATAAAATGGCCACGTTTTTCCTTAAGGTATACCCTTTGATATAACATCACAAGTGTCTCCATTTGCATTAACTAAGAACAAGGCTCAGAGTCTTTCAAGTGAAATCCTTTAGTTGTAAAATTAAATTATTCAAGAAGTAGGAGATTGATAAGACAAGGAATAATTATCAATAATGAGTGTGGTATTAAACCAGCTACCATAAAATGCTATTCAGGCTTAATCTTCTGGGAAAATTCTGGGAGAGAGTGCAAATGCACATTTCCATCTTATTTATTCTACTCATGGGATAAGCATCATTGGTTGAGTGCTGCTCCAGGGTGCTATAATCACTTGGCATGTCCAGCCTGCTGCCAGCACTGTGTAGAAAGCTAGCCTTTCCAAAACCCAAGATAAAAGGACCTTCAGTGTCAGGGATATAGATACTACCTGGTGGAAATCACCTGGAGCATATAAAAGGTCCAAGAGGTATGGGTTAGGTATTGCCACTGCATGCTACACTTTGGTGTTCTCTTGTGTTTAAATTATTTTCCTTCTCATTTCTACTGAAACAGACAATACAGATTGCATCACTGAATCCACAATGAGCGCTGATGCTGTCATTACAAACAGCTACAACTCTAATAACTGCAGTTACAGGACCTAGATATAACTATTGATGTCCTATTGCAGTCCTTGATTCCTCATATTATTAGACACTAACTCAAGTCTATGGTAGGTGTTCTTGACCAGTGAAGTCTAGATCATGGACCTCGCTGTATATGGAAAGGAGATTAAAATAGAAAATATCAGGAATTTTCATATTTTTATATGATGCTAGAAAGAACTCAAATAAAAAGCATAAATGCAAGAGGAGATCTTACAACTGATGTCACAGAAATACAAAGGCTCATAGGAGACTACCATGAACAACTATATGCCAACAAATTGGTAACCCTGATGAAATAGACAAATTCCTGGAAACATACAACCTACTAAGACTGAATCATGAAGAAACAGAAAATTGGTTCAACCAGTAATGATTAAGGAGATTGAATCAGGCCTTAAAAATCACTATTCACTTACCTCCATGTTTATCTTTTATTCTCCTATCTCTGTTCAAATACAGTCTAGAATCTCCTCAGTGTGTATGGGATAACAGAGAACCCCCAGACAGTTCCATGGTCTCCAAACACTCTACTTTCTCATTCTTTCTTCTCTTCCACCTTGATCTTATCATCTACCTAAAAACAAATGTCATTTCTGAGGGAAAATTTCTGTGGTCATATCCTTATATTTTATGTTCCCATAATATCCTGTATTTTTCTAACACTATCAAAACACAATTTTTTCAAATCACGATTTTATTTTTTAATTTTTTTAATGTTTATTTATTTTTGAAACAGAGAGAGAGAGAGAGAGAGTGCGCACAAACAGGGGAGGAACAGAGAGAGAAGGAGACACAGAATCGGAAGCAGGCTCCAGGCTCTGAGCTGTCAGCACAGAGCCTTACACGGGGCTCATGAGTGGTGAGGTCATGACCTGAGTGGAAGTAGGATGCTTAACTGACTGAGCCACCCAGACACCCCTCAAGTCATGATTTTAATGTTATTTATTTTCTATTTATTTTCTCTGAAATATTCAAACTCCATATTTGAAAGATAATTTCTCTTTTATTTAGTACTTAATCTCAACCACCTAACGGGTTTCTCTTCATTTGTTGTATTATACATATCGGAGGAAGGAGAAACCTTTAAATGAATATTAAAAAGTTATGGTATATTGCAATTTGTGTCTAAGAGATTTTTCTCACGCTGATACCTAGTAACCGTGGATCTTGAGTCTGGTAGGTATTTTATAAGGCTTGTGGGGTTATCTAGGTGAATGGTGGCTCAGACCAGGGAAATGATGGGAACTGAGAGGATTGGACAGATCCCATAAATATTTAAGTGGTAAATTGGTAAGACAGAATAAGAGTTGATGCATGGAATAAGGTAAAATGAGATGGCCAGCTTGAAAAATTGACTTTACTGGATTGATAAACTCAGTTGGACAGTGATGACATTAAGTTAGAAAACAGAGAACAGCCAGTTTGGATGATAGGAATATTTTCTTTGCCCTTATGCTGCACAGAAATAGACATTCTAGAGAGAGTTCTAATGCCATGTTTCATTCTTTAAATTCTTTAAATGTTCATATAGTTTTTAGAATTATATTCAATAAATAATCTATGTCTCACTAATTAATTAAGACAGATTTCTAGAGCATATTTTATTTTTTATTAAACAGTAGGGACATCTGGGTGGCTCAGTCGGTTAAGCGTCTGACTTCAGCTCAGGTCATGACCTCACCGAACATGAGCCCCTTGTAAGGTTCTGAGCTCACAGTTCATGAGTTTGAGCCCCATATCAGGATTTGTGTCTCCCTCTCTCTGCCCCTCCCCCGCTTGCACTCGGTCTCTCTCAAAAATAAATAAATAAACATTAAAAAATTTATTAAATAGTAATAATTTATTAAACAGTAATAATATTCTCTCAAAGAAAATTATTATATGCTGAAGATGATTCTGGGAAAAGTTATAATTTGAAGGGTAACTAACCACAAATTTTGAATTTTATCTTTCCTAAACTTAAATATAATTTACAGTCATAAATAACAATGAGCTTTTGTTATAATACTCCTCATGAAGAAAGATATTTTACACCCCCCAGAAAATGTTTCTAAAATATTCTATGTTCTTGTGTTTTTACCATTTAGGTTGGCTACTTAAAAGTGCAAATGGAGATTCAAATAGTGACCCTATGCTGCCACCCAATGGAAGATATGGGAAATTATCTGTTTTAAACGTACTTCAGTGATGTTTATACCACATTAAGTAAGAACACTCCCATGACATTTGGAGAATTTTTCTATTAAAAGAATATCCACGATGTACAAAGGTGTGCGTCAATATCTGTTAAAATTTCTTTAGTTGTAATTAAACTTGTTTTATGTCTTCTTATCCTCACTATGGCCCAACTCTAGTTTTATTTTGTAGAAGCATACCCATTCAGGAAATGAAAATTTGATGTTAAAAATCAATACATAAAGTTATTAAATATTTAAATTCATTAAAACAAAAGACAATATTTAACCACACCTGTACAGTCAAAAAGGAGTGTGCAGGAGGAAGAAAATAATAAAGTGATTCAACATGGAAAATGGGGTTGGGGTTTGCATATAGTATATTAATTTAGGACAGAGGTGTAGGCTTCATCTAGATTTTATTACAACTCTGAAGCTTAGCAAAGGTGAATTTTGAAACTTAAGTAAAGCATTTTATCTCAGATTCTATTTAAAATGGGAATAATATAATTTATATCACAGGACTTTTGCAAGGATTAAATTAAGTAATATCTGAAGAGTACTTGCATACATTAGTCATCAAAAAATAATATCTAGCAATAAGATTTTCTGTACAGTAAAAACATTTCACAAGTTTTATAATGCTTTAAAAATAATAACCCCACAATCAGCTGTGGACTTCTTGGTTGACACATATTTATATCTGAAGTCATATAAGCTTTTAATATTCTGATTAGAATGCATCACTAAGAAAAATCACTTAAAATCAGGTTTAATAGATACATTAACCCAGCTTGTAAGTAAGGCTTACTTTTGCTTACACTGCAGTAATGATGACGGTAAATAAAAGCATGATGTTTTTGTCGACTTGAGTGGATGAACTCAAGTATTTTTTAATTTTAATGATTGTCCTACTTCTATTTCATTAGACCTTGCTAAAATGACCGTCTCTAATGGTTCTGATTGCTGTCAAAATTTAAGACCTTTCCAGTGTTCTGCAAAGTTTGGTCTATAGGTCACTCACTAGTGGTTCATGTTTACAATATTTCCTCATGTTATTTAGTCCTCCACTGCTGGTGTAATAAATTACCATAAACGTAGTTGCTTAATACACACACATTAATTATCTTGTAGTTGTATAGGCTAGAAATCTGATGTAAGTCTCTCTGGCTTAAAATCAGTAAAAGCAGGCTGTTTGCAGGACTGCCTTTATCCCTGGAGGCTTTAAAATAAAATCCTTTTTTTCTTTTCTTTTTCTTTTTTTTTTTGCCAGCTTCCATAGGCAGCTTGATCCCTCACTTGCAGCCTCTCTATCTTCAAAATCAACACCATTGCATCTCTCTGACCATTCTTTTGTGGTCACAGTTCCCTGTCTCTCTCACTTGCCTGTGTCTTCTTCCACTTCTATGAATCCTAATGATGTCACAGGACACACCCACATAATCCCCTTAAATTAATCAAATCTGCAAAGTCTCTTCTACTATGTAAAGTAACATTCATAAATCCTAGGAATTAGGACATACATTTATTTGGAGACATGATTCTATCATATCTATCAGTGATATCAAGTGGTTTGGCAGTTTTGTTTTTTAAAACAATATTTTGTTTTGACATGTATTTCACAATTTTGAAATGTTGAGTCATAATTTTTATAGAAATCACATTACAGTCTTAATCATTACTTCTGAAATTAATTTTTAGTGAAAATGTTATTAGAAATTTATTTTCTATTTCTTGATCAACAATCAAGCTGCAAATACGCCAAACAAAAACAGCATTTTGAATATTAACTTACACAAATGACAATTTAAGTTTGAAACACGTATTTGTGTAATAACACAGTTCAAAGATGGAATGAAACAAAGTCTGCTTTGAGGTCTGTGGGGGGGGGGTATGTCAGTCAATAAAGTTTACACATGAAGAAAAATGCATACAACAAGCCAGGTATGCCTTTTTATCTTGAAAATTGTGCTATACCACTACAGACTTTTAAAGATCAGATTACATTGGAAACTTCTTTATTTTTCTATAAAATTCAGTATTTTTTCAAGAATTATAAAACAATAAACTGCATAACAAATAGGAAGATAAAAATTAAATTCAACCAGATTTTGATGTTATGCCAAATGGTATTTATCAAACATTTGCTTGACTGTACAAAGTATGGGTTAACACATAGTTTTTACTTGGAACAATAATAAAAAGAAACTATACTGATCTGCACAGATATCAGTGTTATACGGTCCTCTTAGAACAGTGTTCACTAAGAGTATTTAAGACCACTACATCAGAATCACCTGAAATTACTGATAGGAGCTGAGTCAGAATTTGTGCAGACCCCATGGTTCTTAAAAATCTGCAGTTTGAGAAACAATATCTTTTTTTTTTTTTAGTTTTATTCATTTATTTTATTTATTTATTTATTTATTTATTTATTTATTTATTTATTTATTTATTTTTATTTATTTATGAGAGAGAAGGCATGGAGGGTCAGAGAGAGAGAATCCCAAGCAGGCTCCATCCTATCAGCACAGAGCCCGATGTGGGGCTTGAACTCAAGAACTGTAATAACATGCCCTGAGCCGAAACCAAGAGTTGGACACTTAACCTACTGAGCCACCCTGGCACCCCAAGAAACATTATCTTATGCCACATATGAGAATATGTCATATGCTATACATTACATATAACATACGGGATAGTAGGACAATGTTAGGGTTGAAGTGTGAATTGCCATTAAAATTAAGATGGCTGCTAAAATTCTAAGAATCCTTTATGTAGTAAGAAATTTTTTTTTTTTTGAGAGAGAGTGTGTGCAATTGAGTGAGGGCAGAGAAAGAGAGACAGAATCCCAGGATTGGCAGAGGGAGAGAGAAAGAAAGGGAAAGGAAGAGAGAACTGGGGCTCATCTGAAGTGATAAGCATGTTCACCTGAAGCAGGGCTCAAGCACACCTGATGTGGGACTTGAACTCAAGAACTGTGAGATCATGACCTGAGCTGAAGTCAGATGCTTAATGACTGAGCCTCCAGGTACCCTGTAGTGAGATACTCTTAAATATCAGAGTTGTTTTTTCTAATTTTTTCTGTATCATTTACCTAATTTATTTTAAAGCAGAATGAAAGGTTAAGTGTAACTGAATGAGTAAATAGGTTATTAGTATACCTTCAGAAATATAAACAGTGAGATAAAATTTTAAAAATAGAAATCTCCCTTGAATTACATGAAGATAAAGAACTTCTCTGTATGGTATTAAAAGCATCTCCTTTTCATATCATGCACTCATTATGAATTTTTCTAATAGCAGTGTAAGGGAAACATATATTCAGTGTAGATGGTCATTACAATTCAATTTATAGAAATTAAAGAGAGCACCTCTATAGATCCTCAGATGTTAAAATAATTATAAAGAAATATTATGAATAGCTGTATGCTACAGAATAAGACAAATGAGATGAAATCAACAAATTCCTAGAAAGACAAAAATCACCAAAATTGAATTAAGAATCAATCAAATTTGTAAATAGATCATGTAGTAAAGGTGAACTAATTAAAAAATCTTCCCATAAATGAAACTGAGTTAACTTTATCAAACACCTAAGGTAAAGATATCCTAATCCTACCCTAACTTTCCAACTCTTTATATTACCCCAACATGGATATAGGATGAAGACATAAGAAAGAAAGAAAGAAAGAAAGAAAGAAAGAAAGAAAGAAAGAAAGAAAGAGAGAGAGGAAGGAAGGAAGGAAGGAAGGAAGGAAGGAAGGAAGGAAGGAAGGAAGGAAGGAAGGAAAAAAAAAGAAAACCACAGAAAAATATCTTACATGAATATACACACAATTTTTTTTTAATATTAACAAACTGAATCTGTAAACATAGAAACCTTTATACACCATGACCAAGTAGGGTTTATCTAAGGAAAATTTGGTAGTTTAAAAACCATAAATCAATGAACATAAATAACATTACCTACTTCTACATATACTAGGATAGGAAAGACAAAACAAGCAAACAAATCTAAAATTTACACATGATAATATCAATAAATGCAGGAAAAGCATTTGACAAAATGCAACATCCATTCCTGTTATAAGCGTTTAGGAAACTACCAACAGAACTGAATTTTCTCAAACTAGTAATAGACAGTTACAAAACACCTACAGCTAACGTCATAGTTAATAATAAGTGAGTGTCTCTCCTCCCCACATTGGGAAAAAGACCATGATACCTCTTCTTAACAACCTCTATTCAACATAGTACTAGAAGGGTCTAGCTAGTCAAATAAAATTTTTTAAAAATGCACAAAGATATAAAATAATGAATAAAACTGTCCTCATTTGTTGAACACCGCAAAAAAGAGCTGGCAATAATACAAAATAAAACAAACAATAGACAACAAATTCTGAACAGCTGGAAGTATAGTTTTTCATGACTTCATTTTCTATTCTCTCAGCATGTTAATTATACTTCCTTTTCTGTTGTTAGTGTTTGCTTGAGAGTTGGAAATATAATTTACAATTAATGTAAATCTTCCTTCATATTGCACTGTACCACTTGATGTGTAGTGCACACACCTTATAACAGAATATTCCCAAATTTTCCCACCTGTCTAACATATCTGTCATTTACTTTATCTACACACTATAGCCACCTAATACATTATTTTAAATAAAATTTTAGCTGATAAATTAAAAAGGAGAAAATAAAATATTTTATTTTACCTATAATATTCCCTTTATAACACTACTGTTTTCTTTACATAGACCCATATTTCTGAACTGTATCATTTTCCTTTTCTATAAAGAACTTCTTTTAAAATTTCTTTTAAGACAGGTCTACTGGGAAATAATGTCCTCAATTTTTATTTGTCTTAATATTTACTCATTATTTAAATGATAATTTCACTAGATACAGACTTTTAGGTTGGCCTTTGTTTCTTTTCCTTTTAACATTTAACATATTTCACTAGACTTTTATCTTATTTCAAGAGTGACTATTAGACCATACTATTTATCATAAGGTTGAGTTGCTAGCAAAGTAGAAGAATAAATATCTTCTGTAAGAATTTTAATCTCAATGGATACTGAAGATGTGTTTATCTAAAATTAATAAAAAATTCAGAATTTATTTTTAAATAAAGACTTTATGTTGAAATATTCATACCAGTCAATTCTAGTTTTAAGGGAAGAAAACAAAACACTCAATGTTTAAAATAAGTGAAAATATTTTCTATTCAAAATTAAATAAAAACACTACAAGCCCTCTAGAGAGATACTTATATTTGACTTTTCAAAGTGACCTACTTTAACCAGTTAATCATTTTCTATTCAATTTATGAAATGAAGGCTTTGCTTTTTAATGGGTAATCTGCATTTTATTAAAGATTGAAAGCAATGCCCATAGCTTAATTATTCTTCACTGAAGCAAACTCTTTTTTGGAACTCAATGCTTATCATATAGTTAAAATGCACATTTCAAGTAGTTAATTTCAGGCTTGAAAAACAAGAAGCAAACATATAACTGCTATGGTTACAACATAAAAAAAAATAATGCAACTTTGATTTCTCAAGTACTAAATGTCATGTTCTGGAACTCCACTGAGATAACGTAAGTTAGAGCTTAATTTTCAATGAAGTCTATATAGAAATAATAAGCACAGAATAACAGTTCCAGTATGTGTGTTTGATGTAATTAGAATGCTAATAGGAAATGCTTCAGTGAACAAAAGTCAAGAGTCCACATCAAATTTAAATTCAAGCACTGTGAACAATGAAGTTTTTTTAAATGCTTTATAAGAAAAAAGAACTATATTTTCTTACTCAAATTTCTTTACGTCTGAAGTAGTTAAATCTCATACTTACATAAATGGAAATTTGATAGTGTGTCATTTTTTTCTTCTTATCAAGTCTGCTGTGTGAATAGGTAATGGTCTGGGAAGAGTTGTATGGTTTTTTTTGGAGTTCAGTCCAGTGTTCTTTGAGTTCTGTTTTGGTGCTATTTTGACTTTATGAAAAGCAGGATATTAAACTTGAATCTCTGAGCCACTGTTTTCTCCTCTGTAAAATGAAGATGATACTTAGCTTGGTATCAATACACATGTAATTGTTTTGAACATGAATAATACATGTAATGAAACAATCCAATCTATTTATATACTAACTGAATGATGTTAAGTTCCAAAACTTGCAGTTAAGTGAAATATTAGTAAGCAACTTCATACATGCGCGCGCACACACACACACACACACACACACACAAATTCTTACAATATGCTTTCCTTCAGGCTTTAAAAGTCAATACAATGACCTGAAATAGCATATTTATCTCAGTCAAGATTTCTTCAACAATAAAGTTTTACAAATGAGTTATCCTAAAGGATGATGATTGTTTCAATAATGTAATATAAATTAATAGAATAATTATTTGATTTGTTTGCTATTTTACTCAATTCACTAATAAAAAATAAAGTTTCAAAAAAATGAAGATAAGTATACAGCTATTTAATTTCAAAGTAGATATTTACCACAGGTTTTCTTAACTTTAAAGTCAGTATGTGTATATTTTGTTTTGATTTCCAGTAGACCATCCCAGTTCTATTTTTTTTTTTTTTTTAACATTTTGGTACTCTTGCCAAGTCTTGGAAGGTTACTTAATTCCTCAAGGAGTTCTAGTTCTATATTTCCCTTTTCAGGATAATAAAGAATTTGATGGATGCTTGGATTTTCTCTTAAGTGCACTTAAGTATATGTAAGGTTTTTTGGAGAAAATTTCAAATTCGCAGTCTTCCTTATTTCTTCATCACCTTGCACCCATGTGGAAGCTTTAAACAGCAATTTCTAATATAAAGTATGATTGACATTATTTTTAAAAACCGTAAGAAGTATGAAAAACTTGAATTTCTTGGGGGTCAGTGAGGTATTTGAGTTCAAGCATCACTTTTCAGGTGACTTGCTACTTGACTGATTAGTTTATAAGTAATATGTTTCTACTTTATATCTAAGAAGTTAACTACTTTTATGCATCAAATGCTTACTTAGCTCACATCTTTGATCTTTTATCCTTGGAAATTATGAAAAAGGAGAATGGTCTAAAATAATTTGATTTGTAGATAAGAGCTTGCTAAGCAAGGAAGTTATGAGCTTTTAGGGAACCTTAATTATCAAGGACAAAATATAACACCAAAAAGTAACTGTAGTCCTAGGACAGAAGATCACACCCTGAACAAAATGTTTATTATTCCTGCAACCTTTAGACTTAGTATTACTTTTCCAAGCAGATTTTATTCTAAGAGATCTAAGGGGATCCAAGAATGACAGGTTTGCCAGATGTCTGTTTATTGGCCAGCATAATATTTTTTTTAATGTTTTTACGTATTTTTGAGAGAGACAGAACACAAGCAGGGGAAGGGCAGACAGAAAGAGGGAGACACAGAATGCAAAGCAGGCTCCAGGCTCTGAGCTGTCAGGGGCTTTAACTCATGAACAGGGAGATCATGAGCTGAGCCAAAGTCTAAGCTCAATTGACTGAGCCACCCAGGTGCCCTTGGCCAGCAAAATATTTTCACAAATAAGCCAACATCTCAAATCTTGGAGGGGCGCCTAGCTGGCTCAGTTGATACAGCATGCAACTCTTATCTCGGGGTTGTAAATTTGAGCCCCATGTTGGGTTTAGAGATCACTTAAAAATATTTTTAAGAATAAAATAAAATCTTGGACATAAAATCCAGGATTGATGAATTATCTATTTTTAAAAAAAGAGTAAGAGGGAGGGACCAAGAGGGTGACATCAAAGACTCTTGAACTTCCCCTCTACTCCAAGAATAAACTGAATGTACAGCTACACAGGGAGCAATCTGAAATCCAGGAACTAGATGAATGAGCCCTTCACATCAGGCAAGTGCGAACATACCCACTTGGCAACAGGTAGGAAAGGTTTACCACAAACTCCACCTGGACACAGTGTCATAAAACCGGTAGGGAGGTCCCAACTCCCAGCTTCTTCCTGGGAAGCAAAATGTTTGAACCACACAGCTAGTGCCCCAATTTGTAAGACTTACTTGAGGGATGAGACCCCAAAATGCCACGCTGTGAAAGCCAACATGGCTGGCATTTGACGAGTTGCACAGCACTATACCTATCAAGGAAACAGGTTTTGTTTGTGGGGGTTTTTTTAGAAAGTATTTTCTAGCAACCTTTTTTCTCCTTTCTGTTTAAAAGTCTGGCTGCGGGTGAGGGGTGGCACCTGGGTGACTCAGTCCCTTAGGCGTCTGACTCTTGGCTTGGGTCAGGTCATGATCTCACGGTTCCGGAGCTGGAGCCCCATGTTGAGCTCCGTGCTACCTACCAGTACAGAGTCTGCTTAGGTTTCTCTCTCTCCCTCTCTCTCTCTCTCTGGCCCTCCCCACCTCTCTCTCTCTCTCAAAATAAAAAAATTACCCCCTCCAACCCCCAGAAAAAAAGTCTTTAAAGTCTGTGGGGGCGAAAGGAGGCTTAGTCATTTAAGCCTCTGACTCTTTACCTCAGCTCAGGTCTTGATCTCAGGGTCGTGAGTTTAAGCCGGGAGCTGGGCGTGAAGCCAACTTTAAAAATAAACAAAAACAAACAGACAATATCTGTTTTAAAAACTCTGTGTAACAGATTTAGTTGCAGTAAACTCGGGAGCTGAAGCAGTCCACTTACCCTGAAATTCCTCCTTTGTCACAGCCCCATCACCTGGGTCCTGCTTTTCCTTTTGCAATCCTCTCAGAATTTCTGGCGAACGAAAGAGAAGGCGTGACCTCCCGTGGGTGCTCACGGGAGACGGTGTTGCGCTTGTGCACAACTTCCGAGGTGGCATCCATCACAACAGACCCGCCTGGGGAGCTTCCTTGTTGCGCGGGAGAGCTCTGTTCAAATAATGCAGAGGAGAGTCCCTGTTACCTAGAACAGTGATAGGCAGATTAACGTAAGAAGCCTCTCTCAGAGGATAGCGGTCAGCCCTTAGATATGTAACCATCAGAAGTCGCAGCACAGGAGGCTCCCTGGAACTGGTTACTGAAGTTTCCAGAAGTGAAGCGGCTAAATGATACGACTGGCTCGAGTGGTAGCAGCAAACTCCAGCTCACCTCGCTGGCAAGTATTTCTTGAGAATGTGACACTAACATCAGCCCAGTTTTCAGCGACAGCGATGGCACCAGTTGCCACCGTGAGCTGCTCTCAGGTTCTCTTCAGACTTAAAATATAGACGCCTTTACGTTTACTTTTGTAGATTATTGTTCTCTTTCGGAGTCAAGGTTGGTGCTACGTAAGTGGGTGTCTGCTGCAAGGAATTTGAGGACATCCTCCTCCATTTGCAGGATATTAAGGACTCCAGATATTGTAAATGTTTCTCTTTAAGTTAGGACGGGAATCCAAAACAACTCCATACAGACCTTGTGCGTATGGATGATAGGTTATTGCTTTGTGGTTACCACAAAGCTTACATAAAACTTAAATGCCTAAAGTCTTGGCATTTAATAAAGACTTCCAGAGGAATGCTGGCGATTCAGGAGAAGGCAAAGGCCTTCTTTTGGAACTTCTATTGCCTTTCATAATTACTAAAATATTGTCTTGTATTTTTATACTGTAGACAATTCCCAAGCTCAAGTTATCACAATATGCATGTGATGAGGGCATCGTTATTATCTCTGCTATAGAAAAGAATATTCAAAGGGTAATGGTCAGTTCAAGGTTATAACTGAACTAGCAAGAGTAGGAAATAGGACCCAAGTCTCCCAAGTTATAATTTGGTATGTTTGTACTAATAAAGCCCATGTAATAATAAATGCATTAGTGATACATGCTGTACAGTATAAAATTCTACCCAAGAAGTATGTGCGTGTATGCACATGTGTGTTGTTTCTAAAGCCCCTAAACTCCCCAGTACATGGAGTTTTAAAACTATAAGGCCAGCCTCTCAAATGTTTTTTTGAAACTAAATTACCCCTATATTTTATGAAACTAATCTACACAGTAACCAAAGGTTTTATTTTTCAGTTTCTGGATTTTTTTTTTTTTATTCTAGTAACAGTAAAGTATTTTTATGTACTTTATGTATGTACTATAAGGTATTTTACATACTTTTTATGATGTAATATTTAAAAAAGAGTAAAAATAACTGTTTGGTAACAAACTTATTTTCTTGGCCAATCAACTTTCCTATATTCAGAATAGCTGATAGGGTGCTTAGGTGGCTCAGTCAGTTATGGGTGCGACTCTTGATTTCAGCTCAGGCCCTGATCTCATGGTTCATGTGTTCAAGCCCTGTGTCAGGCTCTATGATGACAGTGTGGAGCCTGCTTGGATTCTCTTTCACCATCTCTCTCTCTGCTCCTCCAGGGCTTATGTGCTCTCTCTCTCTCTCTCTCAAAATAAATAAATAAACATTTAAAAAAATAACTGAAGTGAACCCCCTAAATTGAATTAAGATACATTGAGTAGCTTGGTTCCTATACCCCAATACTGCAATGTTTATGAAAAGGTATAGAATCAAAAATATTTTAAACAGGAACACATGGTTCTATTCATTTTTCTTATAATATTGTTTCATACTTACTTGACCCTTGTTGCACTTTCACCAGTCATATTAAATCCGTCTCTTTTATAAGTTATTTATGTAGCAAAAGCTATGATGCTAATTTAATAAATAATTATTTTAATACTATTTCACTTAAATTGAAATTTTATTTAGACTCATATCCTAAAAAATATCCTTTATCTTCTATTTCATGCTCTATAAAATTTTCACGCATCCCTACTCTTGTTTACAAGAGGAACTGGGAACAGAAAAGCTATACTATTTGAAAATAAATTAACCTGTCACATTCCTAGCTTGGCCGAGCTAGTAACTGTTTTTATTCTACCAAGAACAGTTTGCTGTAGTATTTCCAAATCAATTATTTGTAAAACATTTCATTTGAATGGCTTTCAGATAAATTTTAAATTTGGTCCAACTTCTATTGCTTTTCCATTTGATATCCTTCCACACATTTCTCTTTTCCTAAATATTGAAACTTTTCAACCACTTTTTTTAAAAAAAATCTGAATTCTTACTAGATAAACACAAACTTCTTTGATTTATTTATACTAAAGTAATAATCATAAAATTTTGAGTTTCTGAAAAAAAAAGAAGTAAAAGGAATACATACTTGTTTTAAAAATTGTCCAGGTGATTGAGAAGAGTAAAAAGTTAGTGCAAAAAAATACTTTCCTAGGCAATGAAAGATATTTGATAAGTTCAATCCTTCACTTATGAATGTTCAATAATTTTGAAATTTTTGTTTTGCATTTTTAGTTGTTTGGTTCCCCCAAAGGACGACATGTCTATACCATTGGGATATCTCTGAAATAATGCATCAGTGAGTATTCAAGGTTATTTTTACATTCAAAAATATTAATAAAAATAACATGCAGCCATGACATAACACCATGTCATATATAATACTAGCTTAAGAAAGACTTGTCATTACGCTTTGTTCTGTTAAATAATTGATGGGGTGGCATGAGTTGTCATTGCTTTCATTCAAGTTCTAGCATTTACTCTAAGCCTCTTCATTTCTTGCCTTCCTTCATATAGTAAGATAGCATGGTTGAACTAAGACCCAGAGAACTCCTTATGTTCCTGCTGAGACTTATACTTTCCTTTACTTCCACTTAAATGTTCTGCCTAAGAGCCACTGCCATAAAGGAAACTATAAAGGGCAGTGTTACCCATATGAACATGATCAACATGACTAAGTCTCTAATTTAGCAAGAGAGTTAGACTCATTATGCCCTACATTCTAGGTTATCTGAGTTCCCACAAACACCTCAACGTCCCCAAATTCCTTAATATCTGGGCACTTAAAATGACCAACACATTGATCTCTATGCCTTCACGTAACATAACGTGATCTATCCCTATCTGTAGTCATCTACTTCCTTCATATTTCTCTTCATTCAGTGAGGATTTTAGTGCATTTCATTGTATTTCACCAATTGTATATTTTATCATTTATGATCATTCAATGTTAAATAGGTAAATATATTAATAGATAAATAATAGGGGGGCACAGAATCCAAAGCAGACTCCAGGCTGATCTGTCAGCACAGAGCCTGATGCAGGGCTCAAACTCATAAGCTATGAGATCATGACCTGAGCCAAAGTCAGATGCTCAACTGACTGAGCCAAACAGACAACCCTTGACTTCCTGTCTTCTAACGAACTTTTCTTCTATCTTACCTCAGACATTCTAATTGTCATACCTAGATTTTTAATTAACAACAATAGAACCACCTGCTGAATTTCGATTTCAGTTATCTCCCTGTCACCTTCTCTTTTTATAGTTTAATCATTCAAATACCTTGACTCTAAAATCTTTATAGACTTTTCCATGACCTACAAACTACTGACTTTTTCACTTTTCATCAACCTCTCACATCCTCACTTCTCTGCAGAGAGGTCCTAGAACCAATTGTCCACGTGTTTAATTATACCCTTGCATATATCCTCCAGTTTGCTCTATCTCTCGTGATTAAACTCTTCAAACTGGGGTATGTGGACTACAACTACACTTGAATTAAACATTCTCCTCTGTAAAGCAGCATGTAGATACAACTGGGGGCGCACACACACACACACACACACACACACACACACCTTTTTTTAACCGATGTAACTCTCAAATGGGCACTCCTATACTTGTCCTATGAATTCATTTTTCTACTTTTCTGTGAAACTAATTCTCCAAATCTACTTCCCAGTCATAAATCAGTTGACAATTTTGTTTCTTTTACCAGTGAGCTAATTCAAGCAATCAAGAACTTTCCCACATCTACCCAGTGCCAAATGCATTAAACTTCTTTTTTCTATCTTTTTCCCTATTACAGTGGATGAATCATAAATGTTTCCATCCAAGGTTAGGCTGTCCACATGTGCATTGAATCCCACTGGTGCATCTATACAAAAAAGTCCCATTTTCAAGTTTCCCTTTCCTCCTGAACAGCAATTCATATCAACATTAGGAAACACTGTATTATATATCACACAAAACAAATGAACAAATGTCACTTTTAACTCAACATCTTCCTCCAGTTACCACTGTATCCTTTTCTGTGCTTCTATGTTGTAGTACATCATCAAAAAGAATGCTCTACTCATGTAGTCTTTCTTTTTCTTCTATTGAAATGTATTGAATCCAGGCCAGATCCTTGAGGAGTTTATCATACAGTAGAAAGAAGCCCAGTGATCTCCACTATGCTAATTTAATAACAAGTTTCACTCTACAGTTCATTCAATATATTATCTGCATTTAACACATATTGGTTTTCTGTGATAACCACTTTCTCTTTGCTGCCATATTACTACACTGATCATTTTAAATAGTTTAATATATTTTTTATGCCTTCCACAAATCTAAATTTTATAATAAACCAAGAAGATTAGCCTCCTGTTTATATATATTCTCTTCCTATTTATTTTAATAAACTTTATTTTTAAAGTAGTTTTAGGTTCATTATAAAATTAAAAGGAAGTTATAGAGTTTTCCCACATATCCCCTGCCCTTACACGCATAGTCTTCTCCATTATCAACATCCCCCCACCAGTGTAGTACATTTGTTACAATTAACGAATCTACATTGATACATCGTTATCACTTCAGACTACCTCTGGGTTTGGTACAGGCTATGGATATAGATATGGAGCTATATATTTTTTTCAACATTCTTTATTACAATATCATACAGAGTAATTTCATTGCTGTAAAATTTTTCTGCACCACAGCTATTTACCTCTTAAACCCCACCCAGTCCCTAGCAATCACTGATCTTTTTATTGTCTCTATGTGTTACATAGTTGGAATCATACAGTATGTAGCCTTTCTACATAAGCTTCTCCCAATCACTAATGTGCATTTAAGTTTTCTACATATCACTTCAAGGCTTGATAGCTCATTTCTTTTTAATTCTGGATAATATTCCATTGTCTGGATATACCACAGCTTATCTACTCACCTACTGAAGGACGACATCTTGATATTCTTGTGTGAGCATAAGTTTTTAATTCTTTGGGTAAATATCAAGAGATCAATAGATGGATCTTATGGTAAGAGTATGTTTAGTTTGGTAGGAAACCTCCAAACAGTTTTCCAAAGTGGCTATACCATTTTGTTTTCCTGTTACTAATGAATGAGAGTTCCTGTTGTTCTACATCCTTGCCAGCATTTGATATTGTCATTATTTTGGATTTTGGCCATTCTAATAGGTTATTTCATAGTTATTTTAATTTATATTTCTTGGTAGTATATGATGTGGAATATCTTTTCATATACTTATTTACCATCTCTATGTCTTCTTTGGTAAGTGTCTGTTAAGGTCTTTGGTCCATTTTTAATCAGGTTGTTTTCTTTTTGTGGTGTTTTATGGATTCACTGTATATTTTGAATAACAGTCCTTTATAAGATTTGTCTCTTACAAATATTTTCTTCTAGTCTTTAGCTTGTCTCCCAAATCTCTTGATATTTTCTTTTGTAGACTAGAGGTTTTAATTTTAATAAATTCCAGCTTATCAATTGTTTCTTTCATGGATTATGTCTTTAATGTTATATACCCAATGTCATCCAGGTTTTCTCCTTTGTTATCTTCTAGGACTTTTATAGTTTGATATTTTTCATTTAGGTCTGTTGATTGATTTGGAGTTGATTTTATGAAGGATGTTAAGTCTGTGTCTAGTTTGTTTGTTTGTTTCTTTCTTTCTTCCTTTCCTTTCCTTTCTTTTTTTTTTTCTTTGCATGTAGATGTCGAGTTGTTTCAGTGACTTTTGTTGAAAAGATGATCTTTGATCCACTGTATGTTGCTTTGTCAAAGATCAGTTGACCCTATTGATGTGGACCTATTTCTGGGCTCTCTATTATGTTCTATTGATCTTTTTGTCTATTCTCTTGCCAGTACCACTTGGTCTTGATTACTGTGTATTTACAGTATAACCTGAAGTTGGGCATTGTCAGCCCTCCAACTTTGTTCTTTAGTATTGTTTTGGATACTCTGGTTTTTTGCCTCTCCATGTAAACTTTAGAATCATTTTTTTTTATATCCTCAAAATAACTTGCTGAGATTTTTACTGGAATTGCATTGAATTAATACATCAAGCTGAAAGGACTGACATATTGACAGCATTAAATCTTTCTATACATGAATGTGCAATACCTCTTCATTTATATAGTTCTTCTTTGATCTCTTTTATTAAAGTTATATCTTTTTTCTCATATAAATTATGCCCAAATGTTGTTAGATTTATACCTAAGTGCTTTGGTTTTTTAGGCTATTAATGTAAATGGTATTGTGTTTTTCATTTCAAATTCCACCAGCTTACTGCTGATATATAGGAAAGCAATTAACTTTTTGGATTAGCCTTGTATCCTGCAACCTTGTTATAATCAATTAGTTCCAGGAGATTTTTTGTAGATTCTTTTGGATTTTACACACTGAGCATTATGTTATCTAGAAATACTGTTGTATTTCTTCCTTCCCAAATCTTTCTTACTATATTAGCTAGGACTTCTAATATGATGTTGAAAAGCAGGGGTAAGAGGGAACATTTTTGCCTTCTTCCTGATTTTAGTGGGAAAGCTTCAAGTTTTCACAATTACATTTGGTATTAGCTGAAGGTTTTTAGAAATATTTTTAATCAAGTTGAGAAAAGAGTTTACTGACAGTTTTTTATTATGGATAGGTGTTGGATATTGTCAAATGCTATTTTTACATTATTGACTAATACTTAGGTTTCTAAAACATAATGGATTTTATTACAGTCATAAAATTAACTCAAGAGATGTTTCTTCTAAACACACAAAAAAATGCGATAGTTAACACTCAATCTTTCACTGCACGGGATATACCGAAAGACTTCCTTAGCTTCAGATGAATAATTGTATATATAAATTTGGGGTTACTTGAGTTGGTGCATAGATGTTACTTCCCTGAAATATTTGCTCTCTCAGAGATATTCAGACATTGCCATAGCTCTGAAGCATGTGCACCAATGTCTATTCAGTCCTAAAGGAAATGACAGCAGTCTGGAGAAATATAATTGCTTATGTAAGGAAGTGAATGAGAAAACCCGAAGAGCTTTAACCCAGGAACTGTCCTATTTGACTAGAAGGATTTTATTTAAATGTGATAATGTTAAATAAGACTGCTCACTTTAGAGGGGGGAAAAAAAACTTTGTTAAGTCAGTTATTTTCTAGAAGTAGATCCTGAGGCAGGGGTTCTAGTTCAAATATTATTTGGGGAATGCTTTCAGGAGAAGGGGAATTGAAAAAGCAAGAAAGGATACAAGAAGAAAGTTGAACAAGAATGTGTTTTTAGCTATAGAAACATACAAATTCTGGAACACAAATTGTAACATTTTTCCCACCTTGAGGCAAGGGACTGCCCTTTGGGATCCCTCTGTCAATCAGGCATTAGGGAAGGTCTGGGTAAGGTAGCTCCCATTTGACCATGCTCCATTCTTAAGTAGGAAACCTAAGTATGTATTAGGCAACATTAACAGTGGGAGGAGGGAAATCACACTAGCATCTCCTTTTAGAGCTGATACTTACTAGCTTATATATGTGTCAATTTCCCTACAAAGAGATGTTTTTCTCCTAGTTTTTTTTTTTTTTATTTTGGACATGGCCCACCATTTTGTTTGTTTGTTTGTTGCTTAGCAGTCAGTATACCTCAGTAAAAGTGAGCTCAGCCAAATTAAGTCCCAACAGGTCCCGAGAGACCTCCGTTACACTTGAGCATCCCTCAGTGCATGTAAGATAGAGATTACATTTTAGGAAGATAAGAGACTCAAAGAGTTTCATTTCTGTTGTCACTGCCTAGAACATGGAATTAGTACTGCTAAACTTTGCAAAGAAGTGGTAACCAAGGTGTATACACAGCCTCCAAAACCCTAAATCATTTTCCTTGGTGGTTTCTGTGTGAGTGAATTATTTGAAATGATGCTAAATAAAAAATTTTAAAGCTGTATTTGTCACAGGACATCTGTAGCGAAGAAAATAATTTTTAATTATTTGATTGTTTTCTTTCTATGAAATATTCTATCTTATATCATGCCATCATTAAAATGTTAAAAATAAAAACATAAAAAAATATCATTACTATGTTTAGATTTTGCCAAGATTGTATGTATGTATAGCAGAAAAGGAAACTTTGAGCTCTCAGTGGTTTTAATAAGAATACAAACCTAATGAGGCTTTACTTTGTCAAATTACTGTTATTCAGACTCTTGCTGTCATTGCGCTTTTTGCATAAAACAATTAGCCTTTTATGCTCTATGATATATACATTTGGTGCTTGTCATTTTTACCGCAAAACACAGGGATCATATCATTTCTTTTTATATGCTCACCCCTTAAAACAGTAAAGCATTTTCCCCATTCCTATTCAACCATCCCACATTGTTTTTCCTTTTGGTTAATTCCTACCACAATAAATTTGATTAATATCCTCTCAGACACTCAAGCCAAATGAATGACATTATATTTTCCTCCTTTTTTTTCTTTACAAATTGATTCACAGAACTTTACTTTTTCAACTTTATAAAGTTTTCATGCCCACTTCCATTATTCTTTTTTTTTTTTTCTTTTTTCTTTTTTTTTCAACGTTTTATTTATTTTTTGGGACAGAGAGAGACAGAGCATGAACGGGGGAGGGACAGAGAGAGAGGGAGACACAGAATCGGAAACAGGCTCCAGGCTCTGAGCCATCAGCCCAGAGCCTGACGCGGGGCTCGAACTCACGGACCGTGAGATCGTGACCTGGCTGAAGTCGGACGCTTAACCGACTGCGCCACCCAGGCGCCCCCACTTCCATTATTCTTGATCAGGATTTTTTTTTTTTTTTTGAAAGTTTCCTTTGCATGGGTATTTGCTTCCCCTTACAATCTATCCATAAAATTGCTACAGTACCTGCTGTAATATTATATTTTGTTAACAACCTGGATGTCAGAATTCTATTTAAGAGCTTTTCCTACCTGTCCATCACCTGGTTAATAATAGTACACCTTCCTGAACAACATGTAAGACATTGTAATATGGCTGCTATGTTGCTCTTGATCCTGAATCTACATATATCCTCTAGGTCTGCCCTATGATCCCATTTCTCAACCTCAGGATAAACCTTTCGTATATCTGAAATATGATTTTTTTCATGCCTTCTCTATTCCTCATTGTCTTTCCACCTGACTAATCTGATCTTTTATTCATACACCCCTCAACTGTTACTTGTAAAGGGAGCATTTATTACTTAGTAGTTCTGTATGCTGTCTTTTCTTTCTCTGCCTGCACACTTCTTGCTAGTTCTTAAAATAAGATTCTGTCAGTGCTAAACCTTCTATTTTGGTATTAATTTCCTCTTAATTAGAGTTGATATTTATATAGAAATGTGAGATAGCATTGATTATCTTCCAGGAATTTTAAGAGATTTTTTTATTGTATTTTAGCTGCTTATTTTGCTTGTTCAAGAAAGTTGTCAGCCAAGCTGTCATTCTTTGGAGATAATATGTATTATTATTTTTTTTTTACTTGCATACCATTTGGTCTTTTATTCCATTTGTGTTTCTGTAATTTAATTATGAGGATGTCTAGGTGCTAGTTTATTTTTAAGATGCTCATACTTAACTGTGCTTCCTGAATCTGAAAATACATGCTTTCATTGTATCTAGAATATGTTTAGCTCAGTTTAAAGATGGTTTTACTCATTCTTTTGATGGAACTTCTATTACATACTACATTTCTCATAATATTTTCTTATACTATTTCATAATGTTTCTGTGAGGTTTCTGCATTTGACCAATTCTCTATTGAATTATACCTGATTTGCTATTTAGTGCACTATTGCACATTTAATTTTGATTTGGTCTTTTTCAAATCCATATTATTTATTTATTTTTATTTATTTATTTATTTACTTATTTATTTACTGAGGCACTTTTTTGTTTATATTCTAGTTTTTAAATTAATTTAAATATTTTAGAAATACATACTTTATTTCTTGGATGTCTAAACCTGTGTACTTTGTTTCCTTTATTTTGTTTATTTTTACATATGTATGTAAAGTTTTTTTCCAAGTTTTTATTTAATTTAAGTTAGTTAACATACAGTGTGATATTAGTTTTAAGTATAGAATTTAGTGATTCATCCCTAACATATAACATCTGGTTCTCATCACAAGTGCCCTCCTTAATACCCAACACCTATGTATGTATGTATTTGTCAGGCTGACAGATGGATTCTTGTATCATGAGATGCTTAACATTTTACTTAAGTGCATTTGTGACAGCTTCTGCTGTCAAATTCATCACTTGCAACATCTAGTGTATCACTAGGATATCACTACTTTGTATGTTAATTGCTCCATTACAAGGTTCTGAATAGGCATGCCTGCTTAGTCATGATTTCTTGTTTTCTCCCATGGAATCAAGGCAGACAGGCAAGTTTCCTTTCCCTAGACGACTCCTTAATTGAGGGATATATATTTTGTTATTATTTCTTATAATTCCCACCCTTGTTACACAATTCCCTATAATAGATTGTCCCAAGGCTTTATGTCTTGCCTTGCATCCCCACCCCTGGCACACATAGGTATTCAATACAAGCTTTTTTTGTTAATAAGATGGGCAAACTCTTCTAAGTGCCACATCATAAAATTATGCATTTGAAGCTTGTACTTATTTTCTTGCAAACTAACCTGGATATTTAAAGACTGCTTGGTTACTTAACCCCCAGATTTTAGGTTCTTGAAAGAGGAATTTCAGATTAGCTACTTTGTTATGGTGTTAGAACCAGAGCCCCTCATACTCTCAATAGCACTTTGCATTTTTTTATGATGTATTCTATTATTAACTATATTGTGCACTCGTTTTGTCCCGATCTATAGTGAAAGAGAGAAAACTGTATAATGCAATTTGTTACAAGAATTAATGAGTAGAACTAAAGGGTCAATTTAAAGTGCCCAATATTATATTTTATGCTTTAGCTTTGGTCATTAGCCCATTTATACAATAACCATTTGTATAGAGCACAATTCTTTATTATTATTTTATTTCTTAAATAGAAAACTAAAAAATATTTGTTCTGTATCACATACTAAAGGCTAGATTTGTAAATTTACTAGGATTAAATAAAGAAACTCCAAAATTACAGTAATGTAACATAACTAAGGGCATATTATTCACACTACTGCTGTGTATATATTAGCAAGAGCCTCTGTTCATAGTAGTCAGTCCAAGATCTAGGCTGGTGAACACTCATTAATCTGCTTTCCCTGTAAACAATTTACCCACAAATTTCCCAAGTAAGACAAATTTCCTATTCAGTTTTGAGACTGAACTCAGAGTCCAGAATCTCTGAATGATGCTTTGTGTCTTCATGAGAGAAGAGGGATGCTTGATAAAAACTTAGTTCTGCTTTCTGAAAGAAGCTCACATGTCTATTATTCTCCAGAATCACTGTTTCCACTTACTGTGATATCCTTCACTTATAGTTTTGGCCTTAGTATCTTGATAAGGAAAAAGCCATATTGATCCTGTTTCCTGCCACTAGATTATGGGGGGCCCTAGGCAGCTTCAAATCTCAAAAATTCTTAACCTCTTCATTAATACAGACTGATCAGTATAACTTTCCTTAAAACTTATTTGAATTTATGTTTACTTTTTGATTATAGATAGCACCCAAGATAATAGCTATATGTTTCTTTGTCACTGTATTGCTTGAATCACTATTTTTTCATGCTGCAATAACAATTTCTCCCATTTTGCTCACTGTAGGACTTTTAGAATATGTCCCACATTGTACTTATCTATAACACCAGCATCTCCTTCTGTTACCACCTATTTCTGTTCCATATCAGGATGGGGTTACTTTCACTGAGTTAGCAAACTGCTTCCACATTTCAGTGACTTAGTAAAACAAGTTATTACATATTCACACCCATTTTTCCAAAACGAGTTGCTTTATTCAATATTAGCCTTATGAGGGGACATAAACCAACTCCCATTTTCATCTTGATGATGCTTCAAAGATCACCAAGGCAGGAGAAAGGGACAAGATAAATAGTTCTTTGCTGGGGCGCCTGGGTGGCCTCAGTTGGTTAAGCGTCCGACTTCGGCTCAGGTCATGATCTCGCGGTCCGTGAGTTCGAGCCCCGCGTCAGGCTCTGGACTGATGGCTCAGAGCCTGTAGCCTGCTTCCGATTCTGTGTCTCCCTCTCTCTCTGCCCCTCCCCCGTTCATGCTCTGTCTCTCTCTGTCTCAAAAATAAATAAATGTTAAAAAAAAAAAATAGTGCTTTGCTAAGGCTATTGATGCTTCTGTCCAGAATTGTCTCCCATCTAAACTACTATACCATTGGCCAAAACAAGTCACAGGTCGATTCCTAACTTTAAAAGGACAGAGAAACACTATCATATGTTTCGATGAAGTGATGATCCAGAAATTTTGGTGAACAGCACTAATGTCTAACACATTGTTTATATACAAATGGCGCAAAGGAAAGTATGAAGATCTATACATAAAAAATAATGTCTAGAATTTATTCAGCATCGTTTTTTGACAATAGATATTCTCTTTCACTGAGAATGTTTTTAATAAAGCTTTTCAAATATTTTAATTTTGTGCTATTATTTTGAGTATTTAGTCAAAAAGTGAGGAATAAGACTTATAAATTTGCAGGAGTTTCATTTTATCACATCCATAAAGTTTAGAACACATATTCTTACAAATTTTAAAAACACAAATAATTAAATATTTTCTCCTGGGATATAAAGTTAAACCAGGTCAATACAATTATATTTTGATTTACTTGGAATACAGTAATCAAGTTTCCTTTGAAATCATTGATATGTTTCCATTTTCATTTGCATAGTTCTTGTATTTTGAGATATATCCCACCAATAGACTTTTTAGCACTCTTAATGTTTTAAAAAGTCTGTTATATGAGCTGTTTGAAGTAAAGGAGAAATAAATACTCCTTTTATTCTTTCAGACATTTTTCAAGTCAGCATCACCTCAAGAATCCCTCCAGGTAGATTTGATATGCCCTGTTTTTCTTTAGTTCTGCCAGATGAATCAATTTAGATTCTTACTATAGGCTCAAAATGCCATTGCACATGTGAAGATTTTTTTTTTCCACACAGTGATTCTGCTTATGTTTTTGTTTGCTGTTGTTGTTGTTGTTGCTTCCCCTCTCTCCTTCAGTATTAATTCAGATTCAGTGAGTGCCTGGCTTCCAGGCATTTGCATCGCAATAACTCCAAGTGGCAAGCTAGTAGGCTCTGGCCTGGAGCCAAAGGGGCTGAGCTGCCCTGAGCTTCCTTGTGCTTTCACTACTTCTTCAATGGATCTTTGGTATTAGCTTAAAAAGGTGCAATAAATCTGGCTGTTTCCTCAGTTGGAATGCTATGATTGAATTAAAGAACATTTTAATATTTTACAGGAATCTCAGAACATCTGTTAAAATCTAGCTGAATATGCTGTGGTCTAATGGACTGGAAAAGCATTTTGTGACTGTCCACTCTAGTAATTTTCCCAGCTGCCTTTCTTATTGTTAATATTTCAGCAATTGCATTCTGTGTCACTGAGTGGTCAGAGCAATTTCCACTCACAAGTCAAAGCCAGTCAGTTATCCTCTTTTTCTTTACCTTTTTTTTTTTTTTTTTTTTGGTGGTGAATTGTGGCAGATATCTTCATCTAAAACTCCTGAAGACTCAAAGGTGTTTGACTGTAGCTAAAGAAAGTTTGAATTCTAAATAGAAATTATTAACCTACTTTAATAATCCACTTAAGAATTTACATGACACATATGTAAGGGGTAGACTTGTTTTTTTTTTTTCCAGAATTGAAGTCTAGAGAAAATAAAAAAAATAGTTTTGATGTTTTCTCTTTCACATATACACAGAATTCAAAAGGAACAACTTTTCATTATTTCACGATTTCAAAATGAAATGTGAGGAAGATTCCTCAAAACCCTAGTTTCATATATCACTAATATAAATTTGTTCATCGGTTTGTCTATCGATTTAGTAACTTCTTTCTATTCTTTGCTACATTTCAGAAATGATACTAGGTTCTGTCCCTAAAAATCATTTGTAACATCCCATTAAGCGAAACTAAAAACCAGATAATTAAATAGGATAAGTATAAACAGAGCACATGGGAATGTTTGGTTGGGTCAAATACCAATTTACAGCAAATGATTTTGTGTTGTCTCTCTTTCAATTTCAATTTTTATATCCTGTAGGCAAATAATCTATTCTATTGTATTTAATTTAGTGTTTAGCATTTTATATTACAAATACTTTTCTTCGTAGTCTTTTTGTTAACTGAGTGGGCAAGTTTTTCTCTCTGACTAATGAATGAAAAGTGGAAGTGTACATTTCACATTCAGTGAAATGTCTCTGAATAATACATTTAAAATTACAAGTCCTTCCCAGTCAGCCATCTTTATGGCACTGTTAGCTTTATTTTCTGCATAGTATTTATTGACATTTAGGAAACAGTGTTCTTGTGTAACTGTTGTATGCTTCCCATGCTCTGAAAGGTACACATTTGAATGTAAGATCAACAAAGGCAAAGTATTTCTTCAGTTTTTCTACTGATTATTTTTTCTGTCCTTTTAGGTCTAGAATAGAGCTTGGAATATAGAAAGTACTGTGTAAATTAGCAATTATCAGTGGAGAAAGTTATGTGATTAAGTAAAGTATAAGTTTTTTCCAGAATGTTGGAGATACACATATGTGTGTATGTACATGTACATATACATATATATAAACATACATACACAAACACACATACATATATATATACACATTATATATTTTATTTCTATTTACATATTACTCTATATTAAGTGTACAAAATACACTTTTTAAATACAAAATGCTATACATGTATGCATAAAATACTGATTACTCACATACATACACACTTGTTCTTGTGTGCTTGAGTTTTCATATTATTACTCTTTAAATTGTTAATTTACATTATACATATTTTTATATATGGTGTAGTCCACTAAAAGCATTGAAGAAGCATAGAAAGGGAAATAAGTTAAGGGGCTTAGATGAGAATGGATTAATATTAAACTACTTAGCATATTGCAGTTTAAGTGTTCAAAGATTGTATATTTCTGATTATGATAATGTATTGGTATGGCAATGAGATATGAAGTTAAAGTGGACTGCAATGAAAATTGCTTCAGTGAATTAATTTAAGGATTTGTGAGGCCAGGTTTAATAGGCTGCCTACAGCTCTTGACATCAGGAAGGATGATTGCAGGTTAGTCAATTGGAATAAAAGTGTCACACAGGAGCCCAAACTAATTTGGAAAAGTAACCTTGAGTGTGGTAGAGTCATCAGATTACTACAGCTACAAAGATACTGAAATTCTGCAATGTATTTTTACTAAATCAATGTATTTTTTACTAAATACGTTGTGTTTAGTATATGTACTAATAAATTTACTAAACACCGGGGCGCCTGGGTGGCTCAGTCGGTTGAGCTTCCAACTTGGGCTCAGGTCATGATCTCATGGTCTGTGAGTTCGAGCCCCGTGTCGGACTCTGTGCTGACAGCTCGGAGCCTGGAGCTGCTTCAGATTCTGTGTCTCCCTATCTCTCTGACCCTCCCCCATTCATGCTCTGTCTCTCTCTGTCTCAAAAATAAATAAACATTAAAAACTTTAAAAAAAAATACACTTACTAAATACTAATACATTTACCAAATACAATGTATTTTTACTAAATTTTACTTAAAATCAACACGTTTTCAAATTCCTGTCATTTTCCTTACCTCTTTTTCAAAGAAGTGGATTCACGGAAGTTCCTACTGCAGGCTCTCTCCCCTCTAGTTCTTAAGGCAGTGTAGACACAAAGCAAAGTATTACTGAAACTCTAGTTCTCCTTTTCTCCTCCTTCAGTTAGGCAGGAAGAATTCACAGACTCCAAAGACATCCATATAATTTTCTGACTGTTCCAATGGAGAGGAAAAAAAAAGCATTCTTTTACATTGATCTTATGTCTCTTTTCATATAATCGTGACCAACATGTCATAGATTATTTTTTCCTTTGTGATGACACAAATTGATCTAAACCTTTCAAATTTTGACTTGCTGAAAACAATGCCACATGACTGACCTCTAGATTTATACCTGTGTTGTTGTTGTTGTTGTTGTTGTTGTTTTCCCTAGTCAGAAGTAGCATTTGGGCAACAGACCCGTTATCCATTCCATATTGAAGTTTCTGTGCCTGATTTCTAAACATGTCATCCCTTGTTATCCCATTTATATGATTGAATTCCTGATTTGGTTGCTTCTTTTCTGGGATCCTGTCTAATTTTCTCATATTTTTTAAATATATTTTAGACTGTTTTTACTGAGGAAATATAAGTTATTGTTACCAAATAATGTTTCATATATTTGAAAACAGGCATTATATTTACATGACTTTTTCCTTTCCTGTGCTAAATCTCATTTCTTTGAATTTTCTGCTTTTAGACATATATTTTGATCTTCACTACCTTTGACACATTATCCTTGGCAGACAACTCTTCACAGAAAGAAACAAACTAAAGCTGTACCATAATCTTCCTTATTCTCCACATTGAGTGAAGAGTAAAAATTGCATATATTTTTGGGAATTACAATGCACTGATGGACCTTCTATCAGCCAGAAGTTTTATTTTTTACATGCTAATGTTAAATCACATGATACTTATTGTAACATTATTTTAGTTGTTTTACTGACTGAAGTATAATCATAACTATTCCTTGTTCCAGCCAAATTATATCCAACTGATTACTCTAGATGCTCATATTCCTTTAGGACCATGAATCAAACATATAACTTATGCTCCATTGTCCTTGCTCCTTGAAATCCATGAAATAGGTCAGTTGCTCAAGTGTAACTTTAACCTACTGAATCAATTGAATGGAATCTACTGAATGGAATATAATTTTTTTTTTTAAATAAAAAATTCTCTCAAGCCAGAAGGGAATGCAAACTTAGAGTAAAAATAAGACAAAGATATTGAAGGAAATTAAAAAGACTTTTTAACCAGGGCGCCGGGGTGGCTCAGTGGGTTGAGCGTCAAACTCTTGATTTCATCTCGGGTCATGACCCCAGGGTTGTGGGATTGAGCCCCATGACAAGCTCCATTCTGGCCATGGAACCTGCTTAAGATTCCCTCTCTTGGGGTTCCTGGGTGGCTCTGTCAGTTAGGCATCCAACTCTTGATCTTAGTCAGGTCATGATCTCACAGTTTGTGACTTTGAGCCCTACATCAGGCTCTGCTCTGACAGATTGGAACCAGCCTGGGATTCTCTCTCTCCCTCTCTCTCTGCTCCTCTCCTGCTCATGTGCCCACTCTCTCTCAAAAATAAATAAAACTTAAAAAAAATAAGATTCTCTCCCTCTCCCTCTACCCCCTCCTACACATGCTCTTTCTCTCTCTCTCTCTAAAATAAATAAAAAAGGTAAAAATAAAAGAAATTTAAAAAATAAAAAAATGATTTCTTAACCATGTAAATTGTATAACAGATATGAGGCATTTTTTAATTTTTTATTTTATTTTATTTTTTTTTTTATTTAAAAAAAATTTTTTAACGTTTATTTATTTTGGGGACAGAGAGAGACAGAGCACGAACAGGGGAGGGGCAGAGAGAGAGGGAGACACAGAATCGGAAGCAGGCTCCAGGCTCTGAGCCATCAGCCCAGAGCCCGACGCGGGGCTTGAACTCACAAACCGTGAGATAGTGACCTGAGCTGAAGTTGGACGCTTAACCAACTGAGCCACCCAGGCGCCCCTGAGGCATTTTTTTAAAGAGAGAGAATGTAAACATATTCCATAAAAAATCATTCTAGTTGACTTGAGATAAAAATATTGTGCTGAGTAAAATACAATTTTCAAGGGAAATAAAAGAGAACTTAAGGAAAAGGATAAAAGTTTAGCCCTACGCATTTAATCAAAAGACAAGAACTATGTGAGAAATTTATCTCTGAGAAAATTTAAACATGACCTGACAGTATATAATAACTCCAAGGCCCATCAGTTCCTGAGTTTGAGTGGAAGAAAATAAAATTAATGACCAATGTAGTGGCCCATCAAGTATACCTGATTTATATTTTTAAGACTATTATTTAATTCTTAGCATTGGCTGGTAAAGGCCAAAGTTTTAAGTTATTTATTGGTTAATTTAGAATGGAAATGTTTAGTGCAATAAGAGAAATAGCAAATAGGAACTAGCTAGTCGTTCCAATTGCTGACTAAAAACCTAGAAATGAGAAAAAACAAAACAAAACAAAACAACTATTTGAACTCTGATGAAATTCAGATCCAAATAATGGGAAACAGAATAACAGTTGTTGGAAGAAATGGAACCTTACAACTGCAGAGGACTAGGAGATCAGATTGTTAGGAATATTCGGGGGAAGAAAAGTCTGGATTGTTTCCCTTCTGTCTAATGTTGTGACTCTGATAGCCCAAAGCTAAAGGTATGACAGAGTCATTATGAGGTTAGAGCTGAACATCTGTCCCAGATTGTACTCACACTTTCAAGTCACTGGGGATGTTCATGCTACCCTAAACCCTCTAAGAGATAGCACAATATATAAATAAAAAATGATTTCATTATTATGCACCACTGGCCCAGATCTCATAATCCTAGAATCTTGCCAGATCCATTCATATCATGAAGGCAGCAACCCCATAAAGTGAATAAGTAAGGTAATATTAAGGGGATGCTGGACTATTACTAGGCTGAAAAAACAAGAGTTTGAGGATGGCTATACTGTAGGTCTCTAAATTCAGTTACCCTACCCAGGATATGGGGAATTATTAAAAGGATAGCAGCACTTAAAATTAAGAACAAGGTCTTTGATGCAGTGATTTGGAAGTAATCCAAGGAAGGGTTCACTTGGAATGGTGGGACTCATATTAAAATCTTAAATTTACACCCCTCCTCCACTAATGTGAAGAACACATTTTAGGGTCTTACTAAGATTTTTATCTCTACCTATAGCTACAGGAAGGAGGATATTAAGCAAATCAAGATGAGTTCACATGGTAAAACTTAGAAGACAATTAGGGAGGACATAAAATGAAAGTGGTAAAATAAATAAAACAACATATACCAATGAAACAAAAATGGAGGAAACCAATTGAACAGAAATGCATAATCATATTTTAAAACCCAGAATGATGCTATAAAATTGGAAACGAAGTAATAACAATAGGATTGAAGAATTACTAAATAAAAATATTGACCATAGAAATGAAAACTGAGTGAATAAATTGAATAGAATTCTAATTGGATAGTTCAGGAAATCCAATAGTATATTCACACCACAGAAGATGAACTCTGAAATAACTGCAGCAACTTAGAGATGGTCCAAATCACTGTAATACAGAAGGCAAATTAAATCGGTATATATAATTCCATCAAACAAAATATAGACAGTTGTAAACATTATCAAAATGTTGCTTTGGATATGAACACTTAACAAATATAGAATTTTTAGGAAGACAGCAAACTCTTAGAAAGTTAGTAAATTGGAACAGTCAATCTGGAAAACAATTTTGAAATATTTAATTAAGCTAATTATGATGTGCCCTTTAACCTGATGAGCCAATCCTGGTCCAAAAAGGTATACGTATGCAGTGTCCCATGTTATTTATGTTAGCAAAGTGGTAACATAGTGACCATCACTAAGGAATAATCAGCATCCAGTAAAATATCATATATGTCCATAGAGAAACATAGAAATATCTTTAAATGTAATACACAATACCAAATATGCAAAAGTAAAATTATGAAACAAAAATACCATTAATGTATTTAGCATAGACAAATGCATACTTAAGGAACTTTGTCAGAGATGTCAGAGTAAGTGTCTATGGAAGCCCTGGAGGGGTAGAGTGAAAATAAAAGGAAATCAGAATGAAGTGCCTGGATGGCTCAGTTGGTTGAACGTCCAACTTTGGCCCAGGTCATGATTTCATGGTTCGTGGGTCTGAGCCCTGCATTGGGGTCTGCTCTGACAGCTCAGGACCTGGTACTTGCTTCAGAGTCTGTGTCTCTCTCTCCACCCTTCCCCTGCTTGTGCTCTGTCCCTCTCTCAAAAATAAAAAAGTAAACATTTAAAAGAAAAAGGGAAACAATGAAATGGAAAAAAAAATTAAAATCATAAAGGGTTTTACCTGAATCTGTGAATGTGATATATTGTGACCTTAATAGTAAGATGAATAAGCCTCTGCATCTGTAGTCTAAAATTGGATGAATGATAAAGAAGATGTGATATATATATATAGTGGAGTGTTACTCAACAATCAGAATGGAATCTTGCCATTTGCAACTACGTGGATGGAACTAGAGGATATTATGTTAAGTGAAATCAGTCAGAGAAAGACAAATATCATATGACTTCACTCATATGAGGACTTTAAGACACAGAACAGATGAACACAAGGGAAGGGAAGCAAAAATAATATAAAAACAGTGAAGGGGACAAAACATAAGAGACTCTTAAATATGGAGAACAAACAGAGGGTTACTGGAGGGGTTGTGGGAGGGGGGATTGGCTAAATGGGTAAGGGGCATTAAGGAATCTACCCCTGAAATCATTGTTGCACTATATGCTAACTAACTTGGATGTAAATTTAAAAAAACTTTTTAATTAAAATTTTAAAAAGTATATGTTCATAGAAAAATAAATTTTTTAAAAAAGAAATTACCTCTTTTAGGAAAAGGTATTATAGCAGCATACAACATTGAGAATAGGGAATTATGCATTGTTTGTGTTGGTTCTGTGTTTGCTCTCAAGAGCACCTTGCTCTTGATTGTGTTGATTCTGTGTTTGCTCTCATAGAGCATCTATGGGGCACCTGGGTGGCTCAGTTGGTAAAAGGTTGGCTCAGGTCATGATCTCACAGGTTCTTGAGTTCGAGCTCTGCATCTGACCTGCTGCTGTCAGCATAGAGCCCATTTCCAATCCTCTGTTCCCCTTTGTCTCTGCCCCTCCCTTGCTCATACTTTCTCTGTGTCTCTCTCTCAAACATAAATAAACATTAGAAAAATAATTATTGACCTATATATGGTAAAACAAGTAATACTATGAAATATATTAAGTACAAATCAGATAACAAGATTAAATAGAACATATGACTAATGCATATGAATTGAATATTCATACATATGAATTAAATACTCATATTAAATATGAATTTAATACAGTTCCCTGCAGAAAATATTCCTACTAGATAATGAATGGAAATATAAATAAAATTGGCACACTATCCAATTAATTTTTAGATATTTGCTGAAAATAATAGTGATACAAACAATAGTAAGCAACTGCAATTCTATCTTTTAAAAGAGAAAATCATGTGAATTTATCAAATTAAAAATTAGTAAAGATAATGTTTACTATCCAGCAAGATCTGAGAAAAGTTTAAAACAGCCTCATTTAAATCCTTTTTTAAAGAACATGCTGATTTTTAGAAATCAGATTAAGTTCACTAAGAATGCTGTAACCCAAAATATCACATTTCATAAATTGATAAGATACTAGATGCATAACAATTATACATATTGTTTTTGAATTGTTGAACTATGAAATTAGAAAATAAATAGATTCCTAATATTAACTTGATTTCTACTTCCAGCCATAATGGAATAAATGAGATAAGATTTAAACTCTTGCCTTAATTTTTTTTCTTAAGCAGGGAAAAATATGAATCAATGTTGTCACATATTAGACAACACACAGTACATGGCAATAATCTATTAAAAAAAGAAAACAAATGTGATCTCTCTGCTCAAGCTTAGCATCTAGCTGTAGATTCCACGCAACACGCAGGGACAGTGACAATAAATGAAAGAGGAAAAAGATTAGCATCAGAAATGCCAAGGTGGATGCATGCATCTGGGCACGTGTAAGGGGAAACTACCTGAGACCAGGGATAAAACCAAAGGAAAGTAGTAAGCCAAATAATTCCTAGATTTTCACAGGTCTTTTAAGAGGCTGTGCTTTCACAGTTCAAACAGAGAGAGTTTGTAATACAAAGGGCGTTAGGTATATACCCTCAAATGTGTCTAAGCTTAGTAGTGGGACTAAAATACCTTTAAGCTAAAACTTTAAGCTAAGAATTCTAAGACTTCACTGTAATAAAACCTAAAAGCCAAGCATGCAAAAAAGCATTCAAATGACTTTGTATTGTACGTCTGATGTTGTTTGAAGGAATGAAACAAAATTTAGCATCTGAACAATATAAAATTGACAATTCCTGGCATCCAATATAGAACTATCAGGTACACAAAGCAACAGGATATGACCCATGATCAAGAAAAAAATAAAAAAGAAAAATCATTAGAAACCTAAAAATGAAGCAATGATATAAATAAAAGACAAGGATATTAAAGCAGATATTATAAATATTCCTTATATGTTTAATATAAGTTAGAAAAACTGGCTTTGATAAAGAAAATTTATTAAAAATCAAATTGGGGGACTCCTAGGTGGCTCAGTCAGTTGAGTGTCCGACTTCCCGCTCAGGTCATGATCTCGTCGTTCATGGGTTTGAGCCCTGCGTCGGGCTCTGTGCTGACAGCTCAGAACCTAGAGCCTGCTTCAGATTCTGTGTCTCCCTGTCTCTCTGGCTCTTCCTTGCTCGTGCTCTGTCTCTCTCTCTATCTCTCTCTCATAAATAAGCATTAAAAAACTTATTTTTTAAATAAGTTTTTTAATTTTTAAAAAAAAATTTAAGCAAATTGAAATTCTGGAGAAGAAAAATAAAATATTTGCAAAAAACACAATAGTTGAAATGAATAACATATTAGAACACGCCAAATGAAAATAAGAGTAAACTTGAAAAGAGAGCACAGAAGTAAGTTTGAAAACACAAGAGCTTCAGTGACTTATGTGACAATATCATACAGGCTCTCGTATTGTAAACTGAGGAGGCAAAAAATTAAAATAAATAGTGGCTAAATGCTTTCCAAAAATAACAAAAATATAAATCCATACATACAATAATATCAGTGTGGATAAATCTCTAATTATGACAAGCGAGAGAAGTTAAACAAAAAGAATTTATACTGTAGAATATACGTAATGTAAAAATATTATTACAATAAGCAGATCAATGGATGCCCCTGGTTAGTAGATGGCAAATTAACTGTCAGGGTACATTAGAGAACGTTCTAAGGTTATAGAAGTATTATATTTGTCATATAGTATGAAGTATATATTTGTCAACCCTAAAGAAGTTGGTGAATTTTAATAAATTTAAATGGTACCCTAATGAAGATCATTTTTAGGAAAGGATTTGGATTTATGAAATATAGGAGAACATAATTTAGGAGATTTCCAGCTGTATATCTATCAACAATGGGCCATATCTCATGAAATTTTGACACAAATGGAGTTTCCAATTTTGTCTATTGTAAATTAAAACAATCTGACTATATTATATCCCAGCTTTAATACTTCTAAATTTTTTGGACTATCCTCAATTTACCACTTAAATAGATGTTCGTATGCTTATATGAAAAGAAACAGATAGTGTCCATACTTAGCAAACATTAGGTGTCCAGTGGTAGCTGAACTATAAATTAAATTATCATAGCTGGAGTGTCTCTCTCTATTCCTAATTGATTCCAGGACATATGGATGGTAGAATTGAAAGCGGGGCAATTTTTTAATTGAACCACATTGTCATTTAACTTCAGGCTCACCTCTTTGGCCTAGAATGTACAGGATTACTACATATCTAGCCCATTATTTGTGTCCCAACAAAGTCCAAGCGAATTAGATTTCAGTTTAATAGTGCAGTATCTAGCATCTGGACATTTATTCGGTTCTTTATCATCATTTAATTCAATTATTCATTATCATCCTAATCAATATTATATTGTGTTTGAATTATAGTTCTAGGCTAAGCATAAAATTATTAAAAACATAAATTCTGAAAGTTACATCAGTTTAGATGTCTATGTAACTTGCCCTTAACTTTCTTGTGACTTAATGTATAATTATAAAATAATTTATCATAATTTTTAAATATATTGTTTCTAATAAACAATAAGCATTTTTATATTCACATTATATAAAAGTATATAAAAGTATTAGGCTTAGACTTTTCTTCTAAGGTAAATTTCTTGAAAAATAAATGCAAGCCATGTTTAAAATGTGAAAAGTAAGGAGTTTGGAGGGAAGGTGGCAGCAGAGTAGGAGGACCATAGGCTCATCTTGTCATATGAATACAACTAGATAGCTTTGAAATCATCCTAAATATCCCAGAAATTCACCTGAAGACTGGCAGAACAAACTCCACAACCAAAAGTAGGGAAGAGACCAGATTGAAGAAGGTAAGAAATGCAGAGATATGGTTTGGGATAGAACCTATCACGGCAGCTGTGGGGAGGGAGCTACAGTCACAGAGAAGGACAAGAGACAGACTAACATGCAGAGGTGCCCACACAGTGAAGAGGAATCCCCATAGCAATTGGCTTGGGAGCAGTCTGATTTCAAATTCTTGAAACCAGCAGGGCTTAAGGTCTGGAGTTTTATAGTTTTTTTTTTTTTTTAAGTATATTTGTTTATTTTGAGAGAGAGAGTACACGTGCAAACAGAGTAGGGCCATAGAGAGAGGGAGATAGAATCCCCAGCAGGCTCTGAACTGTCAGTATGGAGCCTGATGCAGGGCTTAGTCTCAGAAACCCAGAGATCATGAACTGAGCCAAAATCAAGAGATGCTTAACCAACTGAGACACCCAGGTGCCCCAAGTCTGGAGTCTTAAAGATCAGAGTGCTTGGCTGTGAAAAAGCTCAGAAGGTATTGAGGCTGCTCTTGGAGAAAAGGCAGGGCAAACATACTGAAGACATAGCATTGAAACAGCAATCTGGTGATGGGGAGGTTAGCTGCTCATCTAAGAGCATGTCCCAGAGAGGCGTCAATCACAGAGAGACCCCTCCAGGAAGAAAGGAACTGGCAGGCACCATTTTCCCCGTCTAACTTCAGCATAAATGCAGAACCACCTGTTAAAGCCAGCATGGCATGGGCACTTGCCACCTAAATTGCTTACATCAAGTCCCACCACACCTCACCCCCTATGCTCTGGTGGATTTGCCCTTCCCAGTAATGTTTGACTCAGTCCCAACTTGGTGGGCTCCATCTCCCAGAAGACCTGCCCAAACCCTTGCTGACACTTGCTGACACTGTGTCTCTTGGCCCAGGAGTTTTGCAAGGCCTTTGTTCACGTGGTGAACAATAACAAAAGGGCAATCGAAAAATAAGATACAACAATTGTAAATATTTATGCACCCAACCTGAGAATACCAAAACACGTAAAACAATTAATACGGAACATTAAGGAACTAATTGATAATAATACAAATAATAGTAGGGGATTATATCACCGTACTACATCAATGGGCAGATCATATAAACAGAAAACCAACAAAAAAACAATGGCTTTGAATAATGCACTTGACCAAATGGATTTCACATGTATATTTAGAAAATTCCATCCTAAAGTATCAGAATACATGTTCTTTTCAAGTGCATAGGGAACATTATTCAGAATAGATCACATATTAGGCCACAAAACAAACCTCAACAAATTAAAAAAGATTGAAGTCATACTATGCATATTTTATTTTATTTTATTTCGTTAATTTTTTTAACGTTTATTTGAGAGAGAGAGAGAGAGAGAGAATGCAAGTAGGGGAAGGGCAGAGAGAGAGGGAGATACAGAATCCGAAGCAGGTTCCAGGCTCCAAGCTGTCAGCACAGAACCTGATGCAGAGCTCCAACTCATGAGTGGTGAGATCGTGACCTGAGCCGAAGTCAGATGCTTAGCCGACTGAGCCACCCAGGCGCCCCTACTATGCATCTTTTCTGAACACAACATTATGAAACTAGAAGTCAACCAAAAGAAAAATTCTGGAAAGATCACAAATGCTTGGAGGTTAAATAGCATGCTACTGAACAATGGATAGGTCAAGTACAAAATAAAAGAAGAAATAAAAAAGTACTTGGAAATAAGTGAAAATGAAAACAATGGTTTGGGGATGCAGCTAAAACAGTTGTAAGTGGAAGTTTATAGCAATAGAGGCCAACTGCAAGAAGCAAGAAAATTCTCAAGTAAAAAATCTAACAGTATACCTAAAGGAGCTAGAAAAAGAACAACAACAACAACAAAACCCCTAAAACCAGCAGGAGGATAGAAATAATAAGAATTAGAACAGAAGTAAATGATACAGAAACTAATATACAAAAGAACAGATAAATCACACAAGGAATTGCTTGTTTAAAAAAAATCAATAAAACTGATAAACATCTAGACAGTCTTATCAAGAAGAGAAAGGACTCAAAGAAATAGAATCACAAATGAGAGAGGAGAAATAACCAACACTACAGAAATATAAAAAATTATAAGAGAATATTATGAAAAACCATATGCTAGCACATTGGACATTCCCTATCCCTGGAAGAAAGGGATAAATTCCCAGAAACATAAAAACTACCAAAAATTAAACAGGAAGAAATAGAATATTTGAACATACTGATAACCAGCAAGGAAATTTAACCAGTAATCACACAACTCCCAACCAACAAAAATCCAGGATCAGATGGTTTCACAGATGAATTCTATCAAATATTAAAAAAAAGAGTGAAGACCTATTATTTTCAAACTATTCCAAATAATAGAAAAGGAAGAAAAACTTCCAAATTCATTCTATGAAGCCAGCATTACCCTGACCAAAACGAGATAAAGACAGGGAGAACTACACACCAATATCTCTGATGAACATAAATGCAAAAACTATCAACAAAATACCAAAAACAAAAACAAAAACAAATCCAACAATACATTTAAAAAATCATTCACCACGATCAAGTGTGATTTATTCCTGGGTTGCTAGGGTGGTACAATATTCTCAAATCAATCAGCGTGATATATCACATCAGTAAGAGAAAAGATAAGAACCATATGACCATTTCAATAGATGCAGGACAAACATTTGACAAAGTGTAACATCTATCATAATCAAAACCTACAACAAAGTCATTTTAGAGGGAACATACTTCCACATGATAAAGGCCATATGTGAAAAACCCAGTGCTAACTTCATCCTCAATGGTGAAAAACTGAGAGCCCTTTCCCTAAGGTCAGGAATAAGACAAGGAAGTCCACTTTCACCACTTTTATTAAAAATAGTACTGGAAGTTCTACCCTAAGAAATCAGACAAGAAAAAGAAATAGAAGCCATCCACACTGGTAAGAAAGAAGTAAAATTTTCATTATTCATAGATAACATAATACTATATATATAGAAAACTTGAAAGACTGCCAAAAAAAGAAAAAGAAAAGAGAAGAAAAGCTGCTAGAACTTATGAACAATTTAGTAAAGTTAAGGGATACAAAATCAATGTAAAGAAATCTGTTGCATTTCTATATACCAATAGTGAAGCAGCAGAAAGAAAAATTAAGAAAACAGTCCCATTTACAACTGCACTCAAAATAATAAGGTACCTTGGAATAAACCTAAACAAGAGCTGAAAGACCTGTACTCTGAAAACTATAAAACACTGATAAAAGAATTTGAAGGTGACAAAAGAAATGGAAAGACATTCCATGCTCATAGATTGGAGGAACAAATACTGTTAAAATGTTTATACTACCCAAAGAAATCTACACATTTAATGGAATCCCTATCAAAATGCCACTGGCATTTTTCACAGAATGCCAGAACTACAATAAACAATCCTAAAATTGTATAGAACCACAGAGTACTCTGAATAGCCAAAGCAATCTTGAAAAAGAAAAAGGCAAAACTGGAGGCATCACAATTCTGGATTTCAATTTATATCACAAAGCTGTAGTGATCAAAACAGTATGACTGGCACAAAAATAGGAATATAGGTCAATAGAAAATAATAGAAAATCCAGAAATAAGCCTACAGTTGTACGGTCAATTAATCTTTGACAAAGCAGAAAGAATATCCAATGTGAAAAAGACAGTTTCTTCAACAAATGGTTAGGAAAACTGGACAGCAACACACAAAAGAATGAAACTGGATCACCTTCTTAAACCATACACATACAGCTCAAAGAATAAAAGACCTAAATATGAGCCCTATAACCATAAAAGTCCTAAGAGTGAGCACAGGCAGTAATTTCTCTGGTATCAGCTAGAGCAATTTTTTTTTTCTAGATAAGTCCCCTGAGACAAGGGAAACTAAGCAAAAATAAGCTATCTGTACTATCAAAATAAAAGCTTCTGCACAGTGAAAGAAACAATCAACAAAACTAAAAAGCAACCTACAGAATGGGAGAAGATATTTGCAAATGGCATATTTGATAAAGAGTTAGTATCCAAAATACCTAACTTATAAAACTCAACATCCAAAAAACAAATAATCCAATTAAAAATAAGCAGAAGACCTTAATAGACATTTCTCTAAAGAAGACATACAGATGGCCAACAGACACATGAAAAGATGCTCAGCATCACTCATCATTAGGGAAATGCAAATCAAAATTCCAATGGGATATCATTTCACCCCTGTCGGAATGGCTAAAAACAAAAACACGAGAAAAGAGTGTTGGTGAGGATGTGGAGAAAAAGTAACACTCCTGCACACAATGCAAACTGACTTAGCCACTGTGGAAAACAGTATGAAGATTTATCAAAACAAGTTAAAAATAATATCACCCTACGATCCAGGAATTGCACTACTGAGTATTTACCCCCAAAATACAAAATAACTAATTCAAAGAGATCCATACATCCCATGTTTATTACAGCATTATCTATAATAGCCAAATTATGGAAACAACCCAAGTGTCCATCAATAGATGAATGGATTAAGAAGATTATATATATATATATATATATATATATATATATATATATATATATAATGTTTGTATACATATATGTATTATATATATATATAATGTTTGTATACATATATATATTATATATATATATATAATGTGTGTATACATACATATATATGAATATTATTCAACCATAAAAAAGAATGATATCTTGCCATTTGCAATTGACATGGATTGATCTGGAGAGTATAAAGCTAAACAAAATAAGTCAGAGACAAATATCATATGATTTCACTCAAATGTGAAATATAAGAAACTAAACAAATGAGCAAAAGAAAAATAGAGAGATGAACCAAGAAACAGACTCTTAACTATAGAGAAAAAAATAATGGCTACCAGGTGAATAGGGGAATGGGTGATAAGTGATGGGGATTAAGAAGTGTACTTGTGATGCTCACTGGGTGATTAAAATAAAAATTTACAAAAATAAAACAAATGTGAAAAGTAAGCAGTTAAATAATAAAGTGTAATATAATACAAAATTATAATAGACTACTGAATGCTTTTTTACAGAGGCATTTCCAAAATTTTTATTAAATTTAATTTTAATTAAACAGTATTGAGGATTTTAATGGAGCAGAAGTGAAAAGATCGTCTGGTTCCAAATTACCAATTGCCATTCAACAGTCTTTGTCTTCACTATGTCTTCTGCAGTAATGCACTCATAGAACATTAAAAATATCATAGTCTTTCTTGTCGACTGGCAAGGTGACAATTCTGAGGATAGTTGTACAGCCACTGAGAAACTAATTAGCATTATTACAGAGGATTGTATATGTTAATTAACAATTAAACTTAAACTTTCAGAATAGAAGCTGGTCCTCCCTAGAGGAGGCTCTGCATAGATTATTGCTAAAGGAAGAACTTAATAAAATAGTCTTTATACACCAGTTACATAATTATGAGTCTTTGCCACAGCCATTACTATTTAAGTGTGCTATTGTCACCTGAAACTTTGAATATAAATTTCTCTGTAATTCAGTACTGAATAATAATGTGGATTTCATCAACAACATTATATTGTGATTATTTTTTAAATTTCCAAACTAGGTACTCTTATAATATTTGGCCACACATATTTTTAAATAAACATTTTTGATAAACAAGAGAACACAGAATAAAAATCTGAATGATATTTTCATAACCATATCCTAGTGGATTTTTGAGATATCTGGGACCAGATGTTATGGAAAACATAATCTCTGTTATGTTTAAAGCCATGATATAAAAGTCATTCTTTTGTGTGTGTGGATGAATTTTTATTTTTATTTTTTTCCAGTGTATTTTTATTGTCAAATTGGTTTCCATACAACACCCAGTGCTCATCCCAAAAGGTGCCCTCCTCAATACCCATCACCCACCCTCCCCTCCCTCCCACCCCCCATCAACCCTCAGTTTGTTCTGTTTTTAAGAGTCTCTTATGCTTTTGGCTCTCTTCCACTCTAACTTCTTTTTTTTTTTTTCCTTCCCCTCCCCCATGGGTTTCTGTTAAGTTTCTCAGGATCCACATAAGAGTGAAACTATATGATATCTGTCTAAAAGTCATCATTTTAAAAGAATAATCCTCATGTAATAAATTTTCTTGGGTATTTAGCATTGCATATGTTATTTTTCTATTTTATTTGTATATGGATATATGATAATTTCATGGAAATAATATCTATTCTGTAATCAGCAACATAAAATCTAGATGGGGTCAACAATGATATGGAGGTGGGATTCTATTTTGCATGTTATAATTTTGTATGCTTGTTCATAACCAATCATTTTAACAAAGAAATAAAACTTTGTCCTTTTTTTTCCTGAAAGTGATGTAATTCAGAGTGTAGAACATATTAGACATTCAATAATATGTTTTTGGAATGTGGAATTTATGCATATTCATTATTGTTAGTGAATTTCCTAGTATAAATTAAGAAACCTGCACAACTCTGTTGTGTCAGTCACATGTTATTATATATGTATTAATTATTTTTGTTACCAGAAATATGATTTCACAAACTGCATCCTCTGATTTATACTAGTTTTTGTTTTTTTGAAATCTAAATTTTGAAGGTAAAGACTCATTGCAATTAAGCTTTAAAACATATTTTATTATAGATATAGAATTATATGGTATTTTTAGTGAAATTACCATATTTTCATTAGCCGATTTCTACACAGGCCTGAATGGTCCTGGGCTAATGATATATTCATGCACTTACATAGTCTTCTGCAAAATACAGGGCTGTCCCTGTATAATGAATCAGTTAATGAAGCAGTAATGAAGAATGACCTCTTAGACTACATCATAAAAGACATTAGCATTTCCATCTTGGTCTCTTGGATTACTTGTCCTGGAGAATGTCAACCACCATTCAGTTAAAACAAACAAACAAACACACAAATATCCTGAGAGGTGCAAATAGAGAGAAACTAGACACTAGACAAAATCAATACCAGTTTGCCAGCTATGTGAGTGAATCTTCCAGTCCTTCTTCAAGCCTTCAAATGACTGTGCATCTATCTGCAAATCCATTAGACCACAAACAAGAATTACGTGGCTTGGCCCGAACTCTTTACTCAGTTCCACCCTGTAATTACATCTTAAAACTATATATTACAATTTTACAACCAGAATATGGCATTGAGGCATTGATACAATCAAGAGAAAGAACATTTCAAACACCATATGGATTTCTAATGTTATATTTTCAGTATACCCTTTTGAAAAACAAATGTGAATTTTAGAATTAAAAATTTAATAAGTAAAATTAAAATCTCAATAAGCAGACTTACCAACAGGATAGTGAGGGCAGAGGAAAGAATCCATGCACTTGAAGTAGAAAAATAGAAATAATAAAATGTGAACAACATAAGAAAATATATTGAAAAAATATGAGCAGAGCCCTGGGACCTATTGGACTATAAGCAAAGATCTAGTATCAGTGTTAATTGGAATTCTGAAGAGAGAGGGAAAAGGATGGTGCTGAAAAAGTATTGGAAAAAATAATGACTGAATCACCTACCTAATTTTGACAAAAGCTATAAATCTACAGATATAAATAGTTGAGGAAACTCTATGTAGGATAAACCTAAAGAAATTGACACCCATACACATCATAATCAAGCTTCTGAAAACTAAAGATAAAACATCTTGAAAGCATAGAGAAATCAAATTTTAACTCTGTGGGGAAAACAATTTACATAACAGTGGATTTCTTATCAGACACAAAAGAGGCCAAAAGTGCCACAAAATGTTTTCACTGTTGGAAAACGAAACAAATAAAAACAAACAAACAGACAAACAAAACCCGGTGGGGGGGGGGGGGGAGGAGAAGGTGGCCCTTAACCAAGAACTTTATACACTTTATACCTTTCAAGAATAAAAATATTCTTCCAGAATGAAAAGAAACTCAATGCATTATTAGATGAGGAAAACTAAGAGAATTAGTCAACAATAGACCTATTCAAATATAACGGCCCCAAATTTCTATGAAACTAAAGGAAATAATAAAAGAAGAAGCTTAGAGCATCAGGATAGAAGAAAGAACAATATAAAAAGTAAAAATGTCACTAAATGCAACACATTTTCTTTCTCCTATTGGGTTTTCCCAATTATGTTTGATAGTTGAAGGCAAAATTATAACATTGTCTGATATGGGTTTAAATATATGGAGAGGAAATTTTTTAAGACAATCATACCATAAATGTGGGAAATTAAAGGGACATAAATGAGATAAGGTTTCTATACTTTTCTCAAACTGATAAAACGTGAATACCAGTAGACTGTGATAAGTTATGTATGTATAATAGAATACATAGAAGTAACTAATGAAAGTTATAAAACAATACATACATAATCCCTATAGGTATATTAAAATGAAAGTTTAAAAAATGTTCAAGCAACCCTCTTTAATTTAGAATAAAGAAAGCAAAGAACTAAAAAATCAAAGAGAATACAAAATAAAACAAAATAAAATTGCAGATTTAGATATAACCTGTCAATAATTGTATCTATCAATAAATGTATATGGTTTTAAACAACTATTGAAAGACAGATTGGTAGATTGAAAAACGTGATCCAACTATATACAACTTATAAGAAATTCATTTTATTTTTTTAAAAAAAAATTAAAGTTTTATATGAGAGAGTCAAAGACAGAGACAGTGTGAGTGGGGTGGGGCAGAGAGAGAGAGAGAGAGAGAGAATGTCCCAAGCAGGCTCCAAACTGTCAGCACAGAGCCTGATGTGGGGCTTGAACCCACGAAACCACGAGACCATGACCTGAGTCAAAACCAAGAGTTGGGCACTCAACTGACTGAGCCATCCAGAAGCTCTAAGAAATTCATTTTAAATGTAATAGTTTGAAAGTAAAAGGATGGTAAAAGATACATCATGCAAACAATTTAAAAAAGCACTATTCTGTAAATGATATACATATCTCTTAGCTTAAAGGAATGAAGTTCTAATTTCTGTCTCAGGGACTTCATTGAAATCACAGGAATATGTCCAGCTACAAATGCTTATCGGAACTAAAAGGTATTTAACATTAATGAATGGGAGAAAACACCCAACAGAGTTATGGATTAATGCTTCAGCTGTTCACCTTTCATTGCATGATTTGGAGTGGTAAAAGACCTGGTACTAGTGAGCTGCCATTAATGTAGCAGCAATTCCAGTAACAACTTTTGAATTCCATTTTCCTTTACCTACTTCCTTCTCCCTTCATCCTCAGTCCTGGTTCGTACAGTCATGACCCATACAAAGTATCTGCAGCCAATCCTGGCATCTTTCTCTTCCTTCAGGGAAACATAAATTATAAGAGGGTACTTTCTTCTTAGTGGTGTTTAGCTAACTACACTAACTATTCATAGTAACTGTCTATTCATTTTCTTATTTATTTAGCTATTTGAAAGTTCTTAACATTTTAATCATACAGTTAATAGTTATCTCGGTAAGTAATTTTTACAATTTTACCTGGAGTAAAAACATATACATTTATATGTCAACTGACTGATAACACTTCAAAATATTACATGTAAAGGAGCTTTGGTTTCCATATTACAGCTAGAACTGAGTCAAAAGAATTTGGCCACTGTGATGTAAGCCAATTTCAATCCATTATTAGTCTATGGAAATACTGTGATGATGTTCTGAGTTAAAATTCAACAATGTGGTCAGAAAACAGTAAACTTACTATAAAAATTACATTAATTCTTATGCAACTATTATCTTCATGTTTTGATTTGTTTTGAATTAACACCTGCATTTCCTCTTTAGATTGAAGAAAATAATTAATTTATGCTTTGTGTTCAGATTAAAATAAATGCCAATGAATGTGGCATATAGCATACCACATATTTTTTTTTATTTGGTCTTACAATGGAAATTCTAAAAAAACAATGCTGAAATGATGAATAATAGAGTTAAAATCCCCTTTTTGTCTTCTTGCTGATTTGAAATTATACCAGTGGATAATACTGAACCAATAACTTAGGCTGAAAAGTCTTGTAGTCTCAATTTATCTCCCCTTTACATCCTTAAGGTTACAAGATAAAGGATGAATTGGTTCAAGGTAAATGTGCTTTTTATTGCTATTGCAGGATAGTAAGCATTTTTGTTTCAGTGATTTTCTGTCATTATGTGAGAGTGATGGAGTCTGTGTCTCATAAAACAGTGTAGATAAAGGGTTTTCTTGATACATTAAGTATCCTAGCAAACCCAATGTTCAGTGTCTTCACATGAGAATATGGTTTAGTGATACCTATGGAACACAGATCTTCATCAAATGTGATCTGATTTCATGAAGAATGGTAGCACAGAAGTATCTTTCTCCTGACCAAAGATGTTTGTTTCAGTTCTATATATGAAAGAGAGTAAATAATGATTTATATTTTAATGAATACAAAGTAAAAGTATTCTAGAGAAATGAGATCCAATTTATTTAATCCTTTTCAAAAGTGTAATTTCACCATCTGGTAACATGGTTTCCCACTGAAAACCATCATTAAGCTACTTCTAACATCTTTCTGGGTGCCTGGGTGGCTCAGTCAGTTGAGCATTCGACTTTGGCTCAGGTCAGTCTTGTGGTTTGTGAGTTCTAGCCCGGCACTGAGCCCTCCCTCCCTCCCCCCATCCCCAGGGTCAGGCTCTGTGCTGACAGCTCAGAGCTTGGAGTCTGCTTTGGATTCTGTCTCTCCTTCTCTATCTTCCCCTCCCCTGCTCACACTCTGTCTCTGTCTCTCAAAAATAAATAAACATTAAAAAAAAGATCTTTGGTTTTTTTTGAGAAAATAAAATATTTTAACTTTGTTTTCCAAATTTCCATGGTAAAATTAGTTTTTCTCAACAAACAATTGGACTATACAAATATGAATACTAATGATATACCTTCCTTTTTAAAATCATAACTCTAAATCATCACTTTATATAGGCAGATAGATAATAGATAAATTCTGAAAACTATTAGTTATATATTATTAGAGATGCTAAATAGTGTACCATACATTTTAAATCATCACCACATTGACACTATTGTTGATAGATATTATGTGTTTTTAATTTTCAGTTAAAAATATTTTGCAATGAATATGCATATGATTGGACATATATCCTAATATACAGGTGCTTTTACCTCTAAAAGATTCTTGAATATAATATGTGTGAGCTTTGTACATATTAAAATCTCAACACATTAATTTTAATTTCTTTTTAAAATTTTTAAATAACATCATACTTAGAAAAATCCTTTTTTAATTTTTTGTTGTTGTTGTTGGGAGAGAGAGCATGAGTGGGGGAGGGACAGACAGAGGGGAGAGAGAGAATCCCAAGCAGGATTCATACTCAACAAGGAACCCAATGCAGGGCTTGATCCTAAAACCCTGGGATCATGACCTGAGTCAAAACCAAGAGTTGAAAGCTTTACCAACTGAGCCATCCAGGTGGCCCTACCAAAGCAAATTTAACTGTTGTTGAGCAAATTTGTTAATGATCTATAATTATTTTTCTCTATTTTGAATTTGTCACATATTATAGAAGGTTGCAATGAGATAGCAAAACTAAATCAGCCAATTTATTAGAGGACACTTTAAGAAATTGGGAATAGTATTTTGCTCTGTAATATCATGGGAAAAGATTATCTTTGTAAAATATCAAGAACCTTAATATAGTGTTCTAAATTACATTAATGAAAATGAATAATCTAAGCATTATAATATACTTACTTGCTAAATTTCCTTAATTGATTTTTTTAAATATTTTTTTAATTTTTTTAACGTTTTTATTTATTTTTGAGACAGAGAGAGACAGAGCATGAACAGGGGAGGGGCAGAGAGAGAGGGAGACACAGAATCTGAAACAGGCTCCAGGCTCTGAGCTGTCAGCCCAGAGCCCTACGCGGGGCTCGAACTCACAGACCGTGAGATCATGACCTGAGCTGAAGTCGGACGCTTAACCGACAAGCCACCCAGGCGCCCCATGATTTTTAATATTTATAACCTGACAGTATAAAACTTAGCTCCTTTTATTGTTAATATTCATATAAATAATAATAAATATCCATGAGTGTCATTTATTTATGAAAACACTGCTACACGTGTTTTAAGTTTAAAAAATAAAGAAGTTTGTATATACCCTGCATTCATGAAATTTCCAGTTGGTGGAGGTAATAATAGCAACAACTAGGAAGACATGTAGAAAAATAAATATAATATATAATCAGGTACGACATAATATCTGCAGATGAACAAAGAATATAATGATCAAGTAAAGAAAATCATGAGTTACTGGGTTATTTATGTAGGAAGTATAATTTAAAAATAAGCCAGAGGGAAGAGAAATAGGATTTGGTGATTTCTGGGTTAAGGAAGCAGACTAAAAATATGTAACAATGTGCTCCTTCCTAAAACTCCACAAAACTAAAGTAAAGGCTTTTTTAAAAGACCAAAAAACCTCAAAGATGGCAAAAGCAAGGAAGGAAGAAAGAGCCACAAATTTTCTCATATGCAAAGTAAATAAATAATATTCAAACACTTTGGATGAAAAAAAATTCAAACACGCAAGCTATGAGTGGAAAAAGATGAGAACAGGATTTCAATAAAGAAACTTTCAAAATGCATAGGAACTGGAAACATTTATACTTTGGAACTAGTGGTGAAGAGAATCACAGGAGGACTTGGTAACCTGAGATGATCCCATCCTGTCCTACAGCTGCTGTTGCTCCTCTCTTTACAGACATCTAGACCTTTTATTATCTGGAGAGAAAGCCAAGATCGTTATATGGAGAACACCAGTTTGAACTCAGAGTCTGGGTACTGTGACCATGTTCTGGGAACCTGGGTAGGTATAGGAATTTCGGGTGACAATTCATCCGTGGGAATAAAAACAAAATGTCAAATTTCTGTACAGCAACATCAGAACAAAGGAGAATTTTACCAAAATGACAAATACCCAAGCCAAAAATCACAGGGGGAGCAAAGGGACTCCTCTGTTTGACAGGAAAGGGAAATCCCAATATATCAGCTTTTTGCTTTGATTTACTCCTCAGTGCTGGAAATGAGCCAATGAAAAGTTAGAACTACAGGGGAGGCAGTTCCCTTGAATTATATTTTCTGCCTGACATTCAGACCTGGTCCATTTTTATAAACTACCAATGTCCAGTATGTAGTAATCTTCATGCAAGCAATTCATATGAAAACATTTTTTTCAAATAATGATATTGTTTTCTTCATAAAATTGTTTCATTTCTAAACGATATAACTTAATATTAAAATGCTGTAAACAATTCATTGTGATAGTTTGAAACATCAATGTAATGTGATTATATTTCTTTTTCCATTTATAGTGCAGTAAACAAATGGTACTTTTCATGTAAGACTGATTATATTATTGAAAGCATATTTAGATATTTATAATTTATTTGGGCATTTCCTGATACCATTTAAAAAGTAGTCACTTCCTGCATTAATTACTGTGGGTTTTAAGTTTTAAATACACCCATTTATCTATAATTTATTGTCATATGTATGTGTGTGTGTATATATATATATATATATATATATATATATATACACAGATTATAAAATATGTTAGCAGTTAGAATATTTTCATCTTGGATTTGAACACAATTGGGCCTTCAATTTCGTGATTTAATGCATTAGAATTCAAGGCATTCAGTTATATATCAGTTTAGTTTGAAGTTCAAATATTTTGAAATTTTTATTGCATACTTACCTACAAAAAATTATTTATAATTATTGCATGAGGTAAAAAGAGCTATAATGTGCATTTATTATACAGCACACCATTTTCATTTTGGACTCTCAGAATTGAGAGATCAGTGATTGTTGCTTCAATTGCATTGCCATCACCAAGCAATTAGTTTGATAATATATATAGTCTTTTTAAATTTTTTTAAAGTTTGTTTATTTTTGAAGGAGAGAGAGAGAGAGACAGAGTGCGAGTGGTTGAGGGGCAGAGAGAGAGACACACAGAATCTAAAGCAGGCTCCAGACTTTGAGCTGCCAGCCAGCACAGAGCCCAATACAGGGCTTGAACTCGTGACCCACAAAATAATGACCTGAGCTGAAGTCCAGTGCTCAATCAACTGAGACCCACAGGTTCCCCCTGACTATTCTTTTTTTTTTTTTTTAACTTTATTTTTGAGAGAGACAGAGCATGAGTGGGGAAAAAACAGAGAGAGAGGGAGACACAGAATCTGATGCAGGCCCCAGGCTCCAAGCTGTCAGCACAGAGCCTGAAGCGGAGTTTGAATTCATGAACCTTGAGATCATGACCTGAGCCGAAGTTGGACACTTAACCAACTGAGCTACCCAGCTGCCCCACCCCCTAGCTATTCTTGATAAAATATATACATTTTTTGCCTTGCTGGATTGGAATTCAATTATTCTATTTCAGATAAAGTATATAGCCATATCTTCTCTGAAATAATATAACACTCAATAATTATGCCTGGGGTGGATAGTTACATGTTGATATTTTTATATCCAACTCTGAGATATGATTCCCCCATTAAAAGTGTGCAATTTTAGTATAGTCATACAGTTGCACAAGTATCACCACAGTAAATTTTAGAACATCATCTTCATCGTCCTCCAAACCAAAACACGTACCCAATAGCAGTTGTTCCCCATTTCCTGATAACCCTTCTTCTACCTGGTTCTAGGTAAAATAATCAAGTTTATAACTGCCTAATTTGAACATTTCATATATAATGGCATCATATAAATGCAGTAATTTGAACCTTTTTTTCTTGGTCTAGAGAGCTAAAGGTTTGCCACTTTTTCTGCTACTTTTTTTTCAAAGTAAAATTTTTGGTTTCATTGACTTATCTTTTTTTGTGTTGTTTCTGTACATTATTCTGTAATCATTATTTTGTTCCTCTGCTTACCTTGAGTTTATTTTGCTCTCTTTTTCTAGTTTCTTATGATGGAAGGTTGGTTATTAATTTGAAATCTTGTCTTTTTTCCAGATTTATTGAATTATAATTGACAAATAAAATTTGTACATATTTAAGATACAAAAAATATATAATAAATGTCTTTTTTAAAAATATGTGTGTGTTATGAGAATACATAAGATTTACTCTCTTAGCAAAAATTGATGTTTGCCAGAGGGAAGGGGGAAGGAGGATGGGCAAAATGTGTAAAGGAGAGTGGGAGATATAGGCTTCCAGATATAGAATGAAGAAGTCACGGGAATAAAAGGCACAGAATAGGAAATGTAGTAAATGATATTGTAACAGCCTTGTATGGTGATGGATGGTAGCTACGCTTGTGGTGAGCATAGCATAACATATAAAGATGTTGAATCACTATGTTGTATACCTGAAACTAATGTAACCTTATGTATCAGTCATACTGAAATAAATTTTAAAAATGTAGTCTGTTAGCAAATTTCTAGTACACAATAGGGTGCCTTGGTGTCTCTGCGGTTAAGTGTGCAACTCCTGATTTCGGGTCAGATCATGATTTCACAGTTCATGGAGTCAAGCCCCCTGTCAGACTCTTTGCTGACAGCACAGAGCCTGCTTTTGATTCTTTCTCTGCCTCCATCTCTGACCCACCCTTGCTCTCTCTTTCTCAAAATAAATAAACTTTAAAAAATAAATAATAAATAAATAAATTCACTGAAGCTTATTTTATGGCCTAGCATGTGGTCTATTTTAGAGAATATTAAATGTATACTGGAGAATTGGTATTCTATTTTTGTTGAGTGGAATGTTCTATAGATGTCTGTAAGGTCTCATAGTTTTAAATTAGTTTTTGTTTTGATCTTCAATTTCATTTTTGATCTTGTGCCAATTTGTTCTACTTATAACTTAATGTGAGATTAACTATTATTAAACTATTATTTTTGAATTGCCAATTTCCCCCTTCAATTCTTTCCTTTTTTTCCTATATTTGTGTAATCTCTCACTATATATATATATATATATATATATATATATATAATAACTATGTGTGTGTGTGTGTGTGTGTGTATATATATACACACACACACATAGTTATTATATCTTTCTTATGGATTTGCTCTTTTTCTTTATTATATATTTGTCCCTAGTAATTATTTTTGTTTTAAAATCTGTTTTGCCTAATATTAGTATAGCTATTCCAGCTTTATTATGTTTGCTGTTTGTATTATACATATTTTTCATCCGTTTACTTCCAAATTATTTATTTCTTTTGATTTAAAGCATATCTCCAGTAGAGAGCATACAGTACCTTAAAAACAAAAATAAAATTCTGACTGACAGTCCCTCTCATCCATTCATCTGAATTTTTTTAATCCATTCAGTTTGAGTGTAATCACTGGAGTGATTTGATTTATGCCTGCCAATTTACTTTTTACTTTCTGTATGCTTCAAGTCTTGTGGTTCTCTAGCCAGTTCTACTGCTTTCTTTTACATTAAATGAATATTTTCTAGTTTAACATTTTAATTCCCTTAAGAATTTTCACTGTATTCCTGAGTTATTTTCTTAAATGGTTGTTCTAGGTCTTACTATATGCTTTTTAATTTTACCACAGACTACTTCAGAGGTATAGTGACTATATTCCAGTAGACAGATAAATATTACTTACATTGCTATATTCCCCCTTCCCCTTTTTGAGCATTTAAAAATTAATATATCTAAATATATTATAAACCCACCAATATATTGTTATAATTATTAGTTTATATAATTTCATGTATTTTAGCTAAAAGAAAATGAGGAAGTGAGAGCATACATGTTTTATAGAATTTTTTATATTAACTTTCTTGTTTACCATTTCTACTTCACATTTGTTTCTATGAATTTGAGTTAGTATCTGTATTTTTCTTTTTTTTACTCCACATCAGGTGTGCTCTCACTTGCCTTCTTTGTGCATTATTTGTTATTATCAAGATGTTACATTTCTATATGTTATAGGACTCAAAATACAATTATATTGTTTATATTATTGATTTTCACTTGAGTAACAGGAGAACAAAAACATGCATTTTGTTGTCTTCTATAATTATGGATTTTTCTTTACTGCTATTCTATTCTGTTTGCATGTGTTCAAATTACTATCTTGGGTCACTTATTTTCAATCTTGTAATGTAGGTCTTCTAGTAATAAATAATCTTGGTTTTTTGATTATTTGTGAATGTCTTTATCTTTTCATCTTCTTTTGTGAAAGATACTTTATGCTTAAGATTCTTGGTTGACAGTTTTTTTTGTGTATTTTTTTTCTTCCCGTTATCACTTTAAATATGTCATCCCACTGCCTTCAGGCCTGACTTGCTTCTCCTAGGTCAGCTCTTTATCTTACTAGAGGGTTCCATTATGTGTGATGACTCACTTTTCTTTTGCTTCTTCAGGATTTTCTACTTTGTCAATGCCCTTGATAATTTTTAATATAATATGTCTGGGTGTGAATCTGTTTGCATTTACCTGATTATTAGATCACTGAGCTTCTTGGAAAATTAGTTTTATTCATCCAATTTCAGAAATTCTCAGCAGTTCTTCAAATATTTCTGTGTACCTTTCTGTCTCTCCTCCTGGTACTCACTTTATTCATATGTTGGTGTGATTAGTGTCTTTCATTTTTATTCACTTTCTGTATTTTGTCTCTTTGTTGTCCACCTTACATAATCACTAACAATCTATCATCAAGTTCGAGTACTCTCCTGTTCATGAAATCCACTTTTAGTATCTCTCTAGTAGTGTATTTTTGTTATTCTAATAAACTCTACAACTTTCATTTTTTAAAAAATTTTGCCTTATTGATATTCAGTATTTGGTGATACATTGTCATCATGAATTCCCCTATTTTTTATGCATGATTTCCTTTAGTTCCTTAAATGTATTTGCTTTCAAATATATATCTTGTAAGGTAGGTAGTTTCCGTTTTTTCTTCCCCTTTTCTTTCTTTTCTTTTCTCTGCCTGCTTTTTCCTGTGTAAGGTTACTACTTTCCTCTCTGTGTGTGTCCTAGAATTTTGTTGTTGATGTCAAAAACCGGACAAGTTAAATAGTATATCAAACTAGACAATGATCTTCTGTCTCTTTGGGGATTGATTTTTTTTTTTTCTTTTTTGCTTATTTGTAGTCTCTGATGTTTATGGCCTGTGTCTTTTGACATGGTATCCCCACCCTTGGGTGAGCAATAGAAATTGGATCTGACCCCAATATTTTTTGGCTGCTATACTTATGTAAAGCCTCAGCCATACGAGTTGGAGCTGGGTAGAAGAAGGGAGCTCCTAGCCCTTTGGCTCACCTGGAATTCACCTCTGAAACACAGAGTTGGGGGTACAAAAAATCATGGTGGTAATTTCCCTACCCATTGGGTACTGTAACCCTTGAATAAAGACTGAAGCAGGGAGAAGCCACATTTTTCATAGCCACATCCAGCCACAGTGAAGTTTCAGTCATGATTCAGGAGTAAGCGGTGGGCTATAGCCTAAATGCCACAGACGCTCACTGTTCTTAAATCAAGGTTTATTACATTTGTTTTGAATAAATATTTCTTCATTTGCTGTATGCTCTTAGGACACTTTCAAAAACTTTTGACAGTTTTTTAAAAAATAATTTCCACCAGTTATAGTTGATTTTCTTGAGAGGGTCTGTGGAATATCTCACATTTCCATTCAGAAAGTTATCCTCCATAGCATATTTTTATCTTCTTTTTGCTGAAATCATTTAGAAATGTTTATGGAATAAAATGAATTAAAACTAACAAATATTAAATTCTTAAAAGTTCTGTACATTAAAAGATGATTTTCAATCATTTAAAATAAATGTATATAAGGATGTTAAATCTCTCACTTTAGATTTCATTGTAAAATGCAACAAACAAATGTTCTAGTTTATTTAAAATTACCACACTGGCAGGGATTGTTAAAATATATACCCCATATAGGACAGAGTTAAAAAATAGTCAATTTTACCAAGGCAATTAAATATGCATTATTAAAGATACGCTCTGTTACTTTCATCTTTACACAATTTACAGGCCCTCCCTTTCCTCAGCTACTGCAGCCTATCAGTGCAGTTGCTTGAATTCACAGTCATTTTCATTAAGCACAATTGCTTTGAAGTTAAATCTTAAGCCATTGCAAGTAATTCCATGCTAATGCAGAATGTGACATTGGTTAGTTGGAAAAGGGGGAAAAAAGCTGCTCTTTGCTGTAATTTATTTTGAATGTGACTTATATAATCTTCAGGCAAACCTATTTCTGAGAGGCAAAAAAAATGTAATTGGAATAACGTACAAATTGTTAAAACTCTCCTTCAATTCTGTTGTGAAAGAAGAAAAAAATTGTTGTGGTGTCCTGTTTAGCAGGTGATTTATTCTTTTGCTAGGTTAGAGCTCCCCTATGTGGCTATTTGGTTGAGACACACCATGGGCTTATTATTCATACATTCCAACAGTTAAACATAAATTACCCCCAAATATTTTCCAATAAAATATATTGAGATAATCATCTCTAAATAATTTTCAGATTCGCAGAAAGTATAATTTTTCTCTTTGAATAACACTGCCAAAGAATTTTGATAGAATGAAAATCAAAGAGGAAATAAAATGTATGATACTGACGAATATAAGCAAATTTATACCTAAGTCAACGTCCACCAATTCCTCATATTTGACAGGCACTTAAGTTTGAAATAGTTTATTTCCAAATATGATGAGTAAAGTTTATTTTCTGTTTATTTAATTAATTTATCAAATTGATATATGTACTTTTAAAGGTATGAGGACATGTAAAAAATAATGTTGTCCTCAATATACTGAAAATACGATTCTTGTAAACAACTGTCAAGTGTCTTATTGTTAAATGATGGTGACATAATGGAATATTCTTCATCCTGCCTCATATGGTTCCATTATTCCATGCAGCAGCCAGTCATTTAATGAAGGCGTAACTCAAAGACAAAACAAAATCAAATCTCTCTACTTAAAAGCCATCGATAGTTTTAGTATAAAATGTCAGTGTGCATAAAGGAGAATAATTTTATCTTTTAAAACTAGGTATACTTACTGTGAAAATTTAAGATGTTAGTGTAAAACAATCTATATATATAGATATGTAAAATGTGCAAAACTCTTTCAGTAGATATGTGAACAAATATTGTAGACCACTATTACAGATTATGGATTTAGAGACCAACATCTTCAGCATATTAGATAATACAAATTCATTTTTTTTTAGTTACTGTACTAATTTATATTCCTGTAAGTTTGGTATGTTTTATTTTTTGAAGAACTGACAAAGTGGTTTCCACAGTGGCTGCATTTTAAATTCCTACCAAAAATGGATTAAAGTTCCAATTTTTCTACATTCTTGCCAAAACTTGTTATTTTCTGTATTTTTATTTATAGCTCCAACTGTTATCCACTACTTCAGGCAGCTGCAATGTAAAACAATCATCTTTAATTTTGATCAATGTCTCTAGGGAAAAGACTCTTCACACTGGGTGTCAGATCACATAAAGGCAGTCTTTTCTAGATTAAAGTGGAGTCTTTCAGGGAACCAACAGACTGGTCAAATACTGACATTTCTCTGATAATGAGTAAAGATGGAGTCCCAGCCTAATTTTGCCACCTCGTTTGCTATGGTGCTGGTTTTTTGCTATAGTTGCATCTGTTGAATTTAAGGTAACCACAGATGCAGAGAGGGGCAGTGGAAATAAGATATTATAACACCATAAAGCTATTTGTTATTACAGAGATTTACTGATTTTTTTTTCTGGAAAAAACTTCTCTTGGATTGCTGAAAACCATTGGTTGATTTCCAGAGTTCTGAAAAGTGTTAATTCTGAAAATTGTTGCCATTTTTGTTGTTGCTTTAATGGAGGAGAAAATTTTCAGAGGTACTTTCTCTGTCATTCTTTGCTGACTGTTGAGTCTTAATCTTGTTTGGACTCTGAACTTTGTCTTCTATCCCCTACATTCCATGAGAAACACAAAGTTGAAGTTTGCCTGATAACAGGATTGCTGTCAGGGTAAGTAACTTTTACTTCTTCGCTGCTTTATATCTGCACACATATTTTGGCCCACTGTGTCCGTTCTGTCTTGTCAGATCTTTAATACTTTAAGAAGATATATTTACATGTATCTTTACATTATGGCTATTTAAATTCAACCTCTTGTTTAGCTCAAAGGTATAGAAAACAGTGTGATAGAAACACAGAAAACAGTGTGATAGACTCTAAATAAAGACTCAAAGTCTGAATGATAGCTATATAATTTAAGATGCAAAAAAAATGAACATAATTATGTTTAAGAGGGAAAGCCTGTGGAGAGAAAGTGAAAACACTCAAAATCAGGTGTAAATTATGAAGCATTTTGACAAGGATAATTGGAATAAAAGCAGAAAAATCTCTTCAGAAAGGAACAGTGAGGCCTTACCATTCTTGAATTCACATGTGTTTTTAACAATCTCTCCCTAAAAGACAACACCAGAGGAGAGGCTACTATATGTCTCTCTAATTATCTTTCTTTTTTCTTCAGTCAGAGCATTCCCCATCCTTGAGATTGGTCCAATGCTGAGATAGAGATAATGATCAGGTCTAGGATGAGACTCCATATGTTGGAAGAAAGAACATATATAGTTGGAAGTTAGAAATTTAGAAAGCCCATCACTGTTCCTCTGTCCTTAGGGAGAGTATATACAATAATCACCAGTCCAAAAGAAATTCAGTGTACTCTAAAATATTTGAATTTTAATATCCATAGCATCCAGGACACCCCGGAAAACTAGGTTTCAGGCAGACTCCTACACCTGGCAGGACCTTTGAAAGGATAAGGAATTTGTAATCCACCAGGAAATGAAACTTTTTTTTTCCAGTTTGTTTTCTTCTTTTTCTTCTCATTTTTCTTCTTCTTTTCTCTTCCCTCTTCCTCTCTTCCTCCTTTTTCTCTTCTCTTTCTCCCCCTCCTCACTTTGACAATAGCTCCTCCTCCTCCTCCTAGGCCATCTCCCTCTCTTCTTCTTAATCCAAAAACATGCTAAGACTCTCCAGCTAGTGTTTGTACTTTCAAATGATTGTAAGATATACTGTCTTATAAGAGAATGTGTTTCCTGAGAGAGATGTATATGTTAAGACACATAGTTAGATTTACCTTTATGTATGCATCCAAATCTTAGCTTTAAGATATAAGCAAAGACTTTAAAAACATAATATATATCCTAAAAACTCTAAAAGAAAAAAAAACTACAGCATGGGTTAAACACAAAATAAAAGCTTGAATAGGAGCTACATAGAAATACTTCATATCAAGGTTTAATGTAAAAATTACAGTTTGGGGGAAAATATTTGTAATACATACAAGAAGCAATCGCTTGATCGACTCTAAATAAAAGCATACCTAAAAATAAGAATTAGGTAGGGTTTTCACTGGGAAAATAGACCAGGTATACATATGTTGAAATGAGTATGCTAATAATTAGGATAACACAACAGTTATTTCCCAGTTATTTCTGGGAAATAATAATATTGGCCACGTTACCAATAAACATATTAAAAGATGTTCAATCATTACATATAATCATAACTAGGTAAATTAAAGTCACATATGTGAGACTGATACTTTATTTTTGGATGATCTCAAAACACCCAAGTTTTTTGGAGTTAAGTTTATTTTGTACAACTCTTTTGAGAGTAAAATTGACTTTATTGATTTGAGGTAAAGATGTGAATTTCTTTTTTTTTTTTTTTTAATTTTTTTTTTTTTTTTTTTTTTTTATTTTTGGGACAGAGAGAGACAGAGCATGAACGGGGGAGGGACAGAGAAAGAGGGAGACACAGAATCGGAAACAGGCTCCAGGCTCTGAGCCATCAGCCCAGAGCCCGACGCGGGGCTCGAACTCACGGACCGTGAGATCGTGACCTGGCTGAAGTCGGACGCTCAACCGACTGCGCCACCCAGGCGCCCCAAGATGTGAATTTCTAAACAGCAATGCTATTCTGAGGAGGTACCCTAGAAGAATATAAGTGTGTGATTGTATATGACAAATACAGGGTGTTGTCTGCAGTATCATCTGAAATAACAACAACAAAAAACATAAAAAAAAATTAGTTTCTATATACAACAATCACTTCATAAACTTTTAAATTTATATATATGAGATATATCATAGACTACAATGGTGAGACTTTTTATTTGGAGTGAAGAAGTCCAGTTGAAAACTAGTATATGCTCGTTCTCACCAAATGGGGCATTTGTACATGTGACATTGACTTGCTTAACACCCATTTTAACCTTCTTCTATTCTTGCTGTATTGTACTGGCTGGAAACCAAAAACTATTTTCTCAAACTCCTTTACAGTTAGGCTTCTGGGGGTAATTAAGATTCTTCCAATCAAATACACTCTGGTGTCAGTTTGATTCAGGACTGGATTGTGGTAATATGACGAGCTGACATGGTCCAAGGTGACCATTTTGATGGCACTGTTTGTGGAAGAGGCAGCGCAATTCTGCAACTATCTACTCCAGATGTGGTTTGAGGATCAGGCTTCTCCTTTCCTGATCAGGGTGTATGTTGCCGGTTCTGGAATCGCCAGCTGTGGGAGCAGCTTCCTGAGACTGGAGCTTCCAGATGGCTATTCTCACAGAGGCAAAATTAGTGGCCATCATCTGTGTTGTGATTTTAGAAATCCCTTTTAGAAGCCCAGTTTTATTTTTTTAAACCTTCTTAAAATTCGTTTGTTGCTTTAACCAGTTAAAATGTTTTCTCTTTTCTTCAATTTTCTGCAACCTGAGTAAGATACATGACTTATTATAAAAATGGCTCTCTGGGATGCAATCCACAGAATAACTGCTTCATGTTGATTTTTTTTATTTTACATTTGTTTATTTTTTATTTGTTACAATATATACGTGGTACTTCAAGTTGTCTTATATTTGTATTTTAGAAAAATTTAGAAAGTGTTAAAAATGTTTACCTTTTAACTTTCACTTAACTTCAATCATTTTGAATCAACTTTATATATTTTTCACCAAAATAATACAACTATATGGTGTGGGGGTTGGGGGAGAAGGTTTAAATCTTATCTCACTTGAACTAACTCAGAATAAAAGATTAAGAACTCAAAATTTCATTTCCTTGTCCTAGAGTCAACAATTTCTGAAATTTTTTCTTTCATTTACCTTTATATTTTACAAATACTATATTTATACTGCTATCTCTTGATTCACAATTCCAGATATGACTTAAGGTTTTCTAATAAATGGAATGAGTATTAACCTTGCAGAGAATATTCTTTTCCACACACATAAATTCTTTAGCATTTCTTTCTCAAATGAAGTAAAAATACTTGTTAGGTTAAATCATCATCTATTTTGTGTTAAATACATCAGCATGCAATTATGTAAATATTAATCACTAGTGAATGAAGCTATAAACCAAATTATATTTTTTCTTGTTCATCTTCTTGTTTTCTTTAAAAAAAAAACAGTAATTGACTTATTTTTACTTAGACCTACATTCCATTTATCCATTTTTTTTCAAAACTATTCAACGATCTCTCAATAATTTTTCTCTAATTTGTTATTATTTGGACTGGGTTCACCCCAAGTTCACTTTACTCTCCCTGTAAAGACACAAATGACTTTCAATGGCCTTTCCCCAACCATCCTGGAAACGTCATTTGACTACATCAGTGTTCTGACTCATGTTTGCTCCCTCTTGTGATCTCAGTATTTTTGACTCACTCTCATGTTCTATTGGAATGCATCTTTTTTATTTTTAAATTTTTTTTAATGTTTTTATTTATTTTTAAGAGAGAGACAGAGAGAGACAGAGCATGAGCAGGGAAGGGGCAGAGAGTGACGGAGACACAGAATCTGACACAGGTTCTAGGCTCTGAGCTGTCAACACAGAGCCAGATGTAGGGCTTGAACCCATGAACCTTGAGATCATGACCTGAGCTGAAGGTGACGCTTAACCAACTGAGCCACCCAGGCACCCCTGGAATGCATCTTCTAATAACTTTCTGACAAAGGGAGGACCACAGATACATTTTGGAGATTTTACACATAGGAAAATGTATTTTCACCATTGAATAAGTGTTTCTCCAGATTAAAACACAGGTTGAGAAACATTTTGTCTAAGAATAAGGATTGTTTTGCATTGTTATCTTCTAATTTTTCTAAAAAGAATTACAGTCCCATTTTATTCTTGGTCTTTTGTATATGATCTATTATATTCTCTCCTCCATACCTTTTTTTAGTAAATCCTTAAAACATTGCAGTGAAAACTTACACCCTGTTTATAGCATTTTTCATTACTTTTCCCCCTTTTTTATTGTCTCAAATATCTTAGTCTTTATGGTGATGTTATGACAGAAATAAGCACTTCTTACTGTATGCACGTAACACTCAGTTTATTACCCTGTTATATCATTTAAAACACTTCCATAAATATCTGTGTTTCCTAAAAATATTAAAAACTCTCTAATGCTGCTGTCTTCTGTCCCTTTCCATTTATACTAATAGTTATATACTAATGTATATATGTATGTGTGTATGTGTGTATATATATATATATAGTATTTTATCCTAAGGGAGGAATGTACTAAATGCTTATGTTTAAAATGCTAAGTTTGACCAGAAGTCATATGAAGGTATCATCACAATTAAAATAATACTATCCCAGTCCCATATTTTTGACATTTGTATCATCTCTATTCTCAGTGTCTCGCACTTGTTGAGAGTGGAAACATTTGGTTTTTTTCTTAATGACATTCTCAGGCTTATTAAAATATTTAGCATATGTAGTCATCTTTGGTACCATTGTCATCAGGGCAGCATAATCAACCCTTAGTATGTCCCTATAAACTAGTAAAGTGTTTAAATGAAATCTAGTTTTTAAAGTATGTGAAAAGTACATATTTAGTAGTTAAAATGGTAAAATACGATTTATTATAGAACTTTAAATTCTATCTCTATCCTTTTTCCATGCTCATTTCTTCTAATTACAGGCACACACTTTGTTCGATTTTTTGAAAACAAAAGAAGTCATTTATGTTCTCCACATTTCTAACACAATAGTTGGCAACCATGCATACTATTCTGAACTGTGCTTTTTTATACTTAAATCACATCATAGACATTTTTATATGTTACACATATTAATTAAGATACACATATGTATGCATATATTTGTGTATGTATGTATAGATATCCATAACGTCATGTAATCATATATTATGTTTTACATGTATTTATTTAATCTTCATAGTGATCCAATGTAATAGGAACAATTTTCATTTCCATTTTACGTGGGAGGAAAAGCACAAAGTTTTAGTAACTTGTATAGAATTATAAGGTTAGTGAGTAGTGGAGCTGGGACACATGCCTAATCTAGATCCAAAGTCAATGTTCTTAGTGCTCGCTTCAGCAGCACATATACTAAAAATTGGAACGATACAGAGAAGATTAGCATGGCCCCTGCGCAAGGATGACACGCAAAGTCAATGTTCTTAAAATTTTGCCATCAAGTTTAATGGGAAGGCAACATATTAAAAAAATGTTTTCCATAGATTATACTGGTCTATACCTAAGTACATATACATATAAATCTGTATAATTTTGAATTTTTTGAGCTTTAGTATTTTAAAGTGGGAATTTTTATTTTTACAGACTTCTTAGTGGTTCTAGATTTCTGAATCAGTTCCTTTTAGCATGGTTGGAATCAAAGTCACAAGGCAAGCAAACACCATGCATGCTATAAGCCCAGAGATAGATAGGTAGATAGATGGATAGATAGATAGATGATAGATAGATAGATAGATAGATAGATAGATAGATAGATAGATATGTATGCATATGTAATGAGAATATGACATAATGTATAAGTATAGCAAAGCAAGGAAGTTCTTCATTGGAATGGTTACACTGCTGATTCTGAAGTGCCCCAACACAACCACATATCAAAATTAATGGTCTAAGCTCAGCACTCAGCACAAAGCTCTAACAATTGTATAAATTTCTCATTTCCCGTGGGTTGGACTGAAACATTAAATTTCTGGTGCACCTTTATGTGGTCCAGTGCAAGGAATTCAGATCTACATCTATCCTGTTGTGTTCCTGACCATATTTAAATTCTCATAGATATTCATTGGATTGCTTGTTTGCAAAACCTTAAACAGAGTCATCATTCTCATTGAATTTTTATTCCACCCTCCTCTTTGTGATCTGACCTATCTCAGCTCTTCACTCCCAGCAAGCAATATGAAACAAAAATTTCCTTTCTGTGATCACAGTTCAGAATCAGGATTTCTTCTTAGGGATACTGCTACCTACTACTTCAAACTTAGTTTACATGTCCTGAAATGTGCATTACCCGACTGCTATAACATTTGTCATTCTGCCTGTCAAGATTTATAGGACTTGCTTGACCTTTTCTGCTTTAGCTCACTGCTCTAGAACTAAATCACTGTACAGCCTGACCCAAAGCTTACAGTTGAGAAGACCTGTCATCTCTTCCTGGAAACAAACCTTCCCCTCAATAATCTATGGCATTTGCCTGGAAAGCTTTCTCTTATTCCCATTTATTCCTTGGCATGATAACTCTTTGATTTGAAACTTTGTGAATTATTACTGCATTGGATACAACCATGTTTTTATAGGAACACTGGGAGAAAAAAAGTAGCGTTACACTCAAATAATTAATCAAAGTTATATGTCAGGAATTAGGATATCAAAAGCATTTTCAGGAGGAATAATTTTCAGCAGTCACCTGGAGAAAATATAAATCTGATCTCTTCTATCTCTACACCTTGCTGTGTTTATTAATTAGATTGTAAAGCAGAATGCATTTTAATCTGGTTAGAGAAAAGTGGAAACTGATAATAATAATAAATATGCCAAAGAAACATAAATTAGAATAATGTAACAATGGAGCTGAACCTCGGGGCTTTTTCTAGTCTGGTCTTCATGAACTTAGGCAGAAAATCCTAAACAATTGGCATATGCATTTATCAATTTTGTATGTAAGAGTTTGGCATTTTAAAAATCTTGTTGCTCATAAGCCACATCTCAGATGATATTCCACTGATAGGTGTATGTTTTCATAATAAGGTTTTCATATAGCTCAAAGATAATTTCAACCACACTCTCCATATTCATGCACAAAACAACAGGTTTGTGATATACTTGATTATACTTGCTATAACTTGATTATACTCTATCATACAAAATTATATTCTCGAAAATTTATCATTCATCCATAGAATTAAAATTATTCTTTTTTTTTATCAATTTAAGTAGTATTTCTCTGTGCACATTTTTACCAATTTGTTTTCTGTTGTCTTCTGTATCTTTTAGGAATAGAGATACAGAAACAATAGAGTTAAGGAGTGTCATCTTATTAGTAATATGACATGGGATCAACACAATGACTAATATAACAAAAAAGAGAAATGAAATAAGCACATAGGAAATATCTGTGACACAAGGTTAAATATATTTTGAACTCTGATAAATAGGAAATAATGAAAGCAAACTCCTCAGTTCATTCATTTAGTTATTTTTCCCAAAGTATATATTTATCAAGTTATTTATACTTTTATATTATTAAGGTTGCTTTTCATAAGAGATATTAAGTGAGAATTTCATATGCTTACTCCAAATTTCTAAATAAGACTTTAGAATTTGGGGAACTCAGGTTTAAGTTACATCCAAATAAATTTACACCTAATAAGTATCCTGAGCAGCACACTATGTCAGGAAGGCAACTTTGGGATTGGTCAGATGGGTTAAAATTCCAGTAACATTGCTACTAAGGCCATGTATCCTCTACATAAAAAAGGCTAAAAATTATTATAAGAACCACTTGGTTCTTATAATAATAAGATAATACTGATAAATTCAGTATCTCCCTTCCCTCCTAAAAAATAAAGGAAACCATAAAAATATCCTGTGCTATATTATTCTAAATTCTCACTTTTAATGCCATTGTTGAGTATACCTGGTTTACTAGTAAGAAAATGTTTTATTAAGGAAAGTACATTTAAGAAAACATATGCTCCTTTATGCTAAATGCTCTTATGGCAAATAATTAGAGTCGATAACATGTAGCTTGTTCCACTGTAGTGGACAAAATTCTCGGTTCTCATTGGCAAAAATCAACTTGAATCTTATATTTAAACAGTCTTCTGGGGGTGCTCGGGTGGCTCAGTTGGCTAAGTGACTGACTCTTGGTTTTGTATCAGGAGTGCAGAGCCTGCTTGGGATTCTCTCTCCCTCTCTCTCTGTACCCTCTCCTCTCCTCAAAACAAATAAATAACATTTAAAAAATAGTCTTCTGTGCTCATCATTTTTTCACAAAGTTTATGGTAATCTGTCATTCAACTGATTGCAACTTAAACACAATAGCATCCTCAGTGTTCTATTAATGGAACTGAATTGTTTTAAAGAAAATAATTAGTAGTATTTAACAATCTTAACACATACCTCATATAAATGACTTGTTGGCCCCCTTCCAACATGATTATTTAATCTAATCTAAACTCTTAAGAGATAGTTTAAAAAAAAGCTTTTGCAATGCAACACATCATTATTTTTTTTAAACTAAAGATCTTTACCTCAGAAATCATTCTTGATATGTTTGTTATGATTTATTCTACAGATTATTTAGATATTTTAGGAAGTAAGCATTAAATTAAAAGTCTCTCTTCATATAAAACTGAAAAACAAATAGAATTGTTCCAATTGATGAAATACCTTATTTTTTTTTTAATTTCTCATTTCCCAGACTCTACAATAAATGTCTATATTGAAAGTTTGAGATCTTTGAAGTTTATATTCTAAAAGAGAAATATGTAAAATTCTGTTTATATGGATTTCAACTTTTATATAAAAAGCTACATTAACATATTATTTAGTGAATGTTGTAGTCTTTATAGGGAAAATCATCATTTCAGTAATACCTAAAATAGAATCCATTATCACAAACAACATTTTCCAAAATTATACTTTATTTTCTATTTGTTATTATAATCAACTCACTGACATTACCAGAATATAAGGTATTTTAACTCGGTCAGTTAACATAATTTTTCACCATTTCCTGGATATATTTTTATCAACAAAATACTTCAAATAAACTCATTTTTCAGGAATTCTGATGTTTCTGTTTAATTTTGCTTATAACACACACTTGGAAAGACGGAATAATTATTCATTTTACTACGAACTAAATGATATTTTAAAAATACAAATAATAATAAAAGTAACATTAAAATATCAAAATACTTGGGGTGCCTGGCTGGCTCAGTCGGTTGAGGGTCCGACTTCAGCTTGGGTCATGATCTCGCAGTCCATGAGTTCAAGCCCCGCATCAGGCTCTGTGCTAACAGCTCAGAGCCTGGAGCCTGCTTCACATTCTGTGTCTCTTCTCTTTGTCCCTCCCCTCTCATGCTCTCTCTCTCCCTCTCTCTGTCAAAAATAAATAAACATAAAAAAAAATATCAAAATACTTGAAAATCCACAAAATATTTCATGTTTGCTTCTTATGTTTGCTTCTATTTGTGTCATTCAAAAAGATCTTTTAATAAACTAAAACAAAATGATAATTTTTTATGTCAGAACTCTACTGCAAATCTCTGTCAGCTATATTCATCAGGGAGAATCATTATAGAATATTTTTGTATTGAAATTACCTAACAAGAAAATAAAATGTGTTTGGTTAGAAAGAATTCAAAAGCATATTTATAGGCTTCACACCAAAAGAAATTATTAAAGTCATGGAAAATATGCAAAATCCAAATCTGTACTTTACTGAACTAAAGAAAAATTTACTATGAATAAATATCAGGCACAGTTTTTTAACCCAAGTTCTTTAAAATTGGATAAGCTGCAAACATATGCATAAAATCAAACACCCACACATTTCTCATTGTTGCAGTACTACTCAGAAAAGTTATAGGTTAGGCAGCAGGTTCCCAGTAGGATATTTAATAATTTATTAAGCCTGACCCTTTATACTGCTGCTGAATACTCTGTAGACAATGGTAGTCCAAAGAAAAATTGTACCTTGATGTTGAATATACTGAGCTAATCTTAATTGTAAGTGAGTGAATCACATTTCACTGCTTTTTGTTTAAATTGGTTAATTTCCATGGAGAAATGCAGAACTCAGCAGTTCTTGCAGCATGATTTTTTTTTAATGTAATGAAAAGAAGCCAAGTTTTCATACCCTAGAGGAAACTCCTTGATCCATAGCACAACACATTAGTGTTTTGAAGTTTTAACTGTGTTCTGTTGAAATGTATTCTCTTGGGAGCCAGTATGCATTGATATTGTAGCATAAGCTTAATATTACCATCACCAAATAATCCTATTTTTGTTTGTTTCTACTTTAGAATTAACAATTTAATTGTGAATTTTCCTTGCTATCACCATCACATCTATCAACCAGTATGGATAGCCCATTTAAAAAATCTCTGGTCCTGAAATGGTCTCATCTTTTCTCTGATTCAACAATGCTTCCTTCTTTATTAAATTATTCTCATCAACATCCAAATATCCTACAATCCCAGCCAAATTTAATAAAGAGAGAGAGAGAAAAAAGGCAACTTCCCCTGCCCTCAAATATCATCACCCCAATTCTTTCCCTCATAGCAAAATTTCTCAAGAGATTTGTTTTATTATTCAACAATTTTTTGAATGCAAGACACAGTGCAGACACTAATGACACTCAGAAAGATGAAAGACTAAACTCTGTTACTTCCAGGTATAAAGGGAGAGAGGTGTCACTTGGGGCCACAGAGGAGTTTGAACCCCAGGACAGAGACAGTGTACCATAAACGAGCTATAAGGACAGTTTATGTTTGACAAACGAGGTGAGGTTAGTTAGGTTTTGTGGCCTCCCTATGAATTAGCTAATTTGAATAGTTCAGTGGGTTCTGGGAAATTGAGAGACTGTCTCTAGTGGTATGACATCTGGCCCTAGGGTGATTAGGGTAGATGTATAGTGGGCACAGAGCATGAGAGACAGAAAATGGAAGTTGTTGGATATGGATTTAGTCAGCAGTTCAAGATGAACCTCTAGTCAGTGCTTTAGAAGTGGCTCAAGGTATCATGAAAGAGGAAGGAAGGAAGGAAGGAAGGAAGGAAGGAAGGAAGGAAGGAAGGAAGGAAGGAAGGAAGGAAGGAAGGGAGGGAAGAATGGAGAGGAAGGAAAGGAAGGATGAAAACTATTTGCAATCATGAGTATTTCAGTATGTCTCATATTTTTTTTCCTAGTTACCACTCGTATCAGAATTTTGTCCACACAATGATTTGTAAATGAGGTCAGTGGTGACACCCACATTGACAAATCCAAAAGCTAATCTTAAGTCTTTATCTATGAGGAGCATTTGACATGGTCTGACCACCTCCTTCTTCAAACATACTCTTCACTTGATTCCCAGACCAGCACTCCATTGCTAGTCATTACTTGTCTCCCTGGACTGTTCATGACTTACTAACCTTTACACGTTGTTTGTACCAGTCCTTAACTTCCTTTCATGTCTGTCTGCTTTCACTCCCACAGTCCCCTCATCCATCCATCCAGGCTGTTAAATTCTGTGTTTAAGCTGAGAATTCACAAATATGTCTCTTAAACTCAGAAATTTTCCCTGAACTTATATACAATTATACTTTATATCCAACTTCTATTTATCCCCAAAATTTGTGATAATGAGTGGAGAGGATCACTAATGATGGAATCAGTGCAGAAGCTGCAGCTCTGAAATAAGGATATTTGAAATCTTTCTGTTCCCAAAAACTTTCATTATCACCTTTATTATCTCACTTTCAAACATGTCACTCTCCAACCTCTTATCATTCCAGTGTAATACTTTGAGTCCTACAACCCCAAACTGCTTTGATCCTACCCAGATCTAAAACCCTTGTTGCTAATACATTTTAAAAGCCCCTTATTCCTCATCCTTCTGGTGATATTTCTTTCCTTGTTTGTAGGTTAAGTTTCATGAGCCATTATTATAATGACTCCTTTGCATTAGTCCTCAACTTTTCTTCCCTTCACTCTGTATCACTGCTTCCTTATCATACAGAACAATGTCTGCACACAGTAGGCATTCAGAAAGGATTTGTTGAATGAATGGACCATTTATGTTTTAGATAATTCTAGAAATATGCAATGTGTAAGTGTCTTCTAGATCCTTCTTTTTCTTTCAGGTTAGGAAATTAGAAAATTAGATGGGAAAATGGTGTATCTCAAGTCGCACAACATTTTTCCAGCAAAAGACTAGGCCTTGACCTCAATTTTCTTAACCTCCAATTCATCACTCTTCTCTTCCTAATTTCCAAGTTTCTGAACAACCTAATTCATTTTTCTCAGATACCATTTTAACCTGTATTTAATAACATGTCTTCTACCACACAAGTTGCAGAAATACATGTATATAAAGAAATATTTAACTTTTAATAAAAAAAACCCAAATTTGACAGTGGTACTATAAGACACACAGATTCATTCCAATAACAGTTTTAGTTACAAATGCAAATTCTTATAATATGTAGTTTTTCTACATTGAGACATGATTGAGGAAACTTTTTAATTATCTTTAAAGACTTCTAATATTGTCCTAGAATCAACATATGGGGCCCATAAGATTCTGCTTCTGAAAAATCTGGGGACAAAAGTAGGATTATATTTTACACCTTGATTTTAGTTAAAGATTAAGAAAAAATAGCGCATCAAAATGTAATTTCTGGAACAAATTATTCAATCAGTTCACTGATTTTGAAAATATATTGTTAAAGGTAAACTATTTGAAAATGGATGTTTTAAAAAATGAGTAGATGAGTTAGTAACTATTTTTTTGTACTTCCACTAATTAGCAGAATTAGAAATAAATTCAAACAATTTAGTTATACAATTTGACTAATTCCTTGAAGAACCTTTTTTTTTTAAATTTAAATTCCAGTTATTTAACATACAGTATACAATGAGTTTCAGGTATACAATTTGGTAATTCAACACTGACATCCAACACCTGGTGTTCATCACAAGTTCACTCCTTAATACCCATCACCTATTTAATCTACCTCCCTACCCACCTCCCCTTTGGTAACCATCAGTGTGTTCTCTATAGTTGTGTCTGTTTCTCTGTTTGTGTCTCTTTTTCCCCCTCTGACCATTTGTTTTGTTTCTTAAATTCATGCATATGAATGAAAACATAGTGTTTGTCTTTTCTCAGACTGACATATTTTGCGTAGCATAATGAATCAGGAACTATATCATCTGACAATTTTTATCTTTTAGATAAAGCATAATAGAGAGATTTTACATTTTGCATTTATTTCTTTTGTGTTATTATTGTATTTTAGGTAAGTTATTTGAAAACTGAATCTCCAAATCTAATAAATACCAGAATTATCACATTTTAAAAATATCAACAGGGAATAGAATATACTGCTGAACCTAACCTCACTAACATCTAGACACGGTGATGTGTGCAGCTATCTAAGCACCCCAAACTAAATAGGAAATGTGCATGTCATTAACAACTGTATGTCACAGTCATAATTTTCTTAATCATCTATCACCTGGTTATACTAGCTTTCCTGACCAATTATTGCACTGACTTTTGTTTTCTTTTTGTTTTCTTTCTTTATGTGTGGAGAATTAGGTTAGAAATACAACTGAATTACAGCACACTCTTCATCCATTGTCCTTTCGTTTGTTTCATTTGTTCATTATTGTATCCATATATTCCATCTTTCTTACTCTTTCTTATTCTCATCCTCATCAGCTTATAGGTACTCCAGTGTATTTAATATATACCCTTGAATTGTCTTTACCTTTTATTTGGGGAGGATATAATTTTAAAATGCATGTAAATGACTTAGCAATTTAAAATATGGTACTTTTTATCTGTTTACATTTAAAAGATGTACATACACTAGTTTCTTTCCTTTGCTGCGTTTTATTATATAGGGTGTATCCACTATTTATCTGTTTCCTCAGAAATAAAAATTTAAACTTTCCAAACACCATTACAAGAATGCTGAAATGAGGTCTGGACACATTTCATCTTCCAGGATTGTGTGAAAATTTCTCCAGGCTGTATACTCTGGCAAGGGATTGCTGAATCATAGAATGTATTTTGACTGAGTATACTAGACTACTTGCCATAATTACTGCACCAGCCAAATTGCTACAAGCAGTGCAGAGAAATGTTATGGATATAATATGGTATTTTTTTAATTTTCATTTATTAGTTATGATTTTGTGTACCTCGTACAGAATTCTTTTAGTTTTATCCTCTGTGAAATGTTGTTTATATAGTTATCTATTTTTCCATGCATTTCTTGCTTTATTTCTTAGTGATTCACAAAGATCTCTTTTATTTTAGGTTTTAGCTTCTGGTAGGTTTTTGAGTTTGAATATAACTTTTCTTAACCTTTGCATATGATATGTATATAGTTAAATCCATCAGTTCGTCATGCTATTTTTTATACTTTAAGATAATGCTATTTCAAAATTCCTTTCCTAAGTGCAAAATATAGGATTTATATTTCACTGTAATTATTTCATTATTTATTTACTCACATTTAAGCCAGAAGAATCTGTAGTCCACCTCTGTAGATGCTGCAGAGATCTCCCTTTATTTTCACGAGACTGAGCCAGCTTGCCTGATATGGTAGATTAAATAGTTTATCATTCATATATTGATTTGTTTTCCCCATATTTATCCTAGCATAAATCTAGATAGATGGATACACACATACATACATACATACATACATGGATACATAGATAGAGATATATAGATAGATATCTGAACCTTCTATTTATTCCCGTTGGTAGATTTGCCCTCTTAAAAAACTGGTTTAATATGTCTGAATTTCTTTTAATTTCTTCCCTTTAGTCTACTTTTAAAATGATTTAGATACATATCATATATATTAAATAATTACAGATCATTTTCAAATTAATTGATATCCTCATAATATCACCTTCACCATTTAATGGTGTGCTTAATATCTCCATTTATTCTGACCATCATTTATGACTTTCTGATAAATTTTAACATCCCCTTCATGCTAATATGAATTAAATATATTAATGTGTAATTTATAGTTTTTGTTGACACTGTAAATTGTCTTACGCAGTACTAACTCTTTTAGTTGATTATTGTTCTTAAAAACAAATCCAATTTATTTCTGTGAATCAATTTTTATACTCAGAATCTTTCTGATCTTATTATTTCTAATATTTTTAGATGAGAATGGGATCAAATCTTTTTATCATACTGCCTATAAGCAAAGGCAGTCTGGTTACCTTCATTTCTATCTTAACATCTCTCCCTTTTTTATTGTCTTATAGTTCTGGTTAGAATACATAGTGCAATGTAAAGAATGAGAGATGATAGTAGGCATCCCTGTTTTATTTCCATCTTAGAGAATAAAGGTACCATTTCTCCATCACTTAAAATGTTTGATGTGGGTGTGTTATTAATTTTCTTTTGTTAAGAACTTTTTTTTATCCTTAGTTCACTAAAGGATTTTTGCTTTACATTCTCTCTGATGTTATATAATTTTACATTTGTATTTTTTGCCAGTTCAATCAGTTTCAAATAGTATATCATTATGGTTTAATTACTGATTATATAGATTGTTACTAGTTACTAATATGCCAACATGATTCTTATTCTTTCTAATAATGGTCTATGATTTTGTCTATCTATCTATATACTTGTCTTTTTTTCCTTTATTCTTCAGGGTACTATATATAATCTTTTGCTATTATTTTGTTACCTACATGTTTTCCATATGTCTTCTCTCAGTTTGTGGCTTACTTTATACACATTCTGTGGTATCTCCTGAACAATAGTTCTTAGAGTTTAAGGTAAATTTTATTTCAATATTTTATTACTGTTTCAACTTTCTGTTTTGTTAAAATACTAACCCCCTCTAGCAAGGACATGAAGAAGATATTTTGAATTTTCTTCAAAATGTTTTACATTATGTTGTGTATATTTTTGCTTTTAAACTTTCTAGAAATGATTTTGTGTATGGTGTAATGTTGAAATCAAATTTTATTTGTGCTCACAGAAAGATTTTTAGCAGTGCTGTCGTTTTGTTTTGTTTGGTTTTGTTTGGTTTGGTTTTATGTATGCAGACTAACTCCACCAAAGAGTTACTCCCACATACACACTTAATGTTTGTATTAGTTGGCCTATTATACAGCCACACTAGAAATCAGATTCCTGCTCAGCGGTGTGGCAGGTCATGTTGGTTAAAACAGAACCACTAGCTTATGAGGCTGGTCAGCCTTAGGCAATGAACCTTCTTGTCTGAATCAAATCAAACAGGAAATGAGAGGGTAATAGACAGATAAATTATTTCTCCTTTTCTGCTTTCAGTTAACTACTCAATGCAATTTTTACATGAAGCCAGTCCATATGACCACATAGAAATATCTGTTACAGAAACAGCTGTGTTTCCATAGAGCTTCATGTGAAGCAATAACCAGAGGGTAATGCTTCATTATGTATTTCTTCCTATCTTTTCCTGTCTCACATCCCTATTGTCTTACTCTTATTCTCTTAGGATTGTACCTTTCAAAAAATGTCTTGACATTTCGTCTATGTGTAAGGTTTATTCTTTTAGGAATTCATGCTCAGAAAATTGCTAGTAGGGTCTGTTTCAGAAAACAAGCCCTCAAATTGGAATTTCAGAATTGGATTCCTACCTCACCTCAGATGATAATGAATCCACTGATGATGGTGTTTGAGATGACAGTAGCTTTTGGAAATTGTCACGCCATAATTACTTATCTTTATGCTATTATCAGTTGAGATGAAGCTAGGAAGAGGGGAAAACATTGAGGAATTGATTCAATATTTCATCAGTATGAGACAACAAAAACAATTACTGTGCAAGAAGATTGCTGCCTTTGATTGGTATTGGAAACCTTGCAAAAAAATGTATTAGGCTCAGAGTAGTTATTCGCCAACCTGGTGAGTGATTTTAAGCCAGAGGACCTGCATGGCAACCTTAAATTAGACTTACCTCTTCTGGTCATATGATTGACAGTGCTGAAAAAACTGCCCTTGGGTCTTGTAGGAGCTCCAAAGGGAATATTAAATGTGGAATACTGACTAGATTTCTATTACTTAATAAAGGACTGATAAGTAAGACAGACATGAGCAAACATATTTGTAACCTCAAATTGGTAAGCCACCACCATGACAACAGTGCCATTCTGAGTTATAAAATTGAATATAAAACAGGAAAATTATACAATTATATATGAAAATTTTCATTAACTTAATTTATCAAGTACAGAATTACTTTGGCAGATGGCATATATCTGTTAGGAAAAGTTATAATGATGACTTATAACAGGTGTATGTAGTGTCATATTGTACTTTTTACTCAAGGATACTGTATGGGATCCCTATAGAGTATGACTAGAAAATGAATCCAGGGTAGAGCTTTTGTATTGTAGTGACTCAAATTAGGGCACTTTTTACCAGATCTGTGGGTGTGTTTTTCTCTTTTAATTACACAATCCTAATTGTATAATTATATGACTTGCACCCACTTATATTTGTGGATCCAACGCTAGTTACCACAAAGTACTTTTGCAGATCATTCTATTCTGCCCAGGAACTGTGAGGGTTACCTCTGGCAGTCTGGAACTAATACTAGAATTCTGACACACCAGTCATCTTACCATTCACACTGAAATCAGATAGCATGTCTCATTAACAGTATTTACCACCCATATCTCTGGTTCTTAGAAAACAGCCCAAAGAATATTTTTATGCTTGCTCTCTCCTCACTGAAGCATTTCTCAGTGCCTTCTAAAATGATTGTTTTGTTTTTGTTTTTACCTCATCAGGGAATATGTCTAAATGGTAGAGGAGCACAGCAAGCAGTATAAGATTCCCTTACAACATTCCTATGTTCAATACACTTGGGATTTTACCTTTCCATTTCGACAAGGAATTTTTGGAATTTCAACTTCATTTTCTGTAGAATCCCACTGAGTCAGGTTATGATCAACTCTTACTGAGAAATCAATTACAACTACGTTTGTGGCAGCACACCAAATTCAAAATCTCTGGTAAATGCACTCATATTTATAAGTTTAGCATATAGAAAAGTGTGTTTCTCATATCCTTGTCTAGCACCATAGGGGTACATTTTCATACATATACCTAAGTTTTCTTCAGAGGTGTAATTGTAAAACTTGCATTATTTTGTCTTATAAGATTCCACATCTCAAATTTGATTTTATAGTTGGTCTTGTGGAATATGACATGATTCTGGATTTGTGGATATTATAAAGTCATAATTTATACATGTACATGTATATGCATATACATATATTCATGTAGTATGTATTATACAAATTTGTATCTATAGATAAATAGTGTATATTTATATAGCCAGCTAATGACACTGAGTGCTTAGACAATGTACAGCATTATATTGTGGCCAGGAATAGAGATACCAAAATTTAAGAATAATAATTGTAATAATCATTATCATCACAAAAATTGAACAGCAGCAACTGAAACAAAGGAAAGTTTTCCCTGGAGAACTTGTATAATGCTGTGCTGTGTAACATAATCTTTACTTTGCCATGATAAGGGAAGTAAATAAAGATAAGCAAACAAAGAATGATATTACATATATATTACAGAGTAGGATGATATTAGAAGCAGATTAGATGTATTATATAATATAAATATATATATTATATAATATATACATGTGTATATATACACTATATAATATAAATATATATATTATATAATATATACATGTGTATATATACACTATATAATATAAATATATATTATATAATATATACATATATATATATATATATACACACACACATATTTTTTTTTAATGTGGCTGCAAGAGAGGAAATATACGTTGGAAATATGTGAAAACTGTGTTTGAAAAGAAGGATGAGATGAATTTGGTGTTTGAGATACTTTAACAGTAGTATAAAAAATATATTAAAGGAATGTCCCAGGGCTCAAGTATGCATTCAGAATACAGTTGATATAACATTTTAAGGTATATATTTCATCACCTGTTGAAAGTGACTGCTACCTTTCAGTTTCAAAATCGAAAGTGATTGCATGACATATTATATATTACCCCAAAGTAGAAAAAATAAATCTTGGGGTGCGTGGGTGGGTCAGTCGGTTAAGCGTCTGACTTCGACTCAGGTCATGATCTCGTGGTCAGTGGGTTCAAGACCTGCGTTGGGGTCTATGCTGACAGCTCACAGCCTTGAGCCTGCTTCACATTCTGTGTCTCCCTCTCTCTCTGCCCCTCCCTTGCTCGTGCTCTGTCTCTCTCTATCTCTCAAGAATAAATAAACATTAAAAAAAAATTTAAAAAGAAAAAAAGAAAAAAGAAATTCTGATTATAAATTGTGTTTTTAATTTGAACTCAAAACTGAACAGTCATTAGCAATTTTTTTTCTTCAATGAGTTCAGCATTTGAATTTTTATTATTAGTTGGCATAACTTTCATTTTAATGTCTATTTTGTTTTAAAATGCCTTCCTGTGGTGTAAGCCCCACTGGTTCTGATGGAAAAGTTCAGCTTTCAAACCATGTACCCTGAAGCAAACAATATTTTTTCTAGTCTTTAGAGAAAATAAGCAAACATAAATTAAGGGCAGAGACTGTGTCTTTGCAGTGTCCTTTTTTTGTGTGGTGTTCAATGTATTATAGATTGTTGATGAATATTAAATCATCATGATGACAAAATCCTAAACGGTCTCTTTCTTTAAATCACCAAACTATGAAATTTTATCATTTACACATGATGTTAAAATGGCTGAGAAAAAAAGAGAAAAACTTTATATTTCCTCAGGTCATTTTGAAAAAGCAAAACAATTGGCATACATGACAGCCTCCCATCTATCTGTGTGTTTAATAAAGCCAAATGTGATGAAGACTAATGTACCATACTGATGTTTGCAGGATTTCATTAACGTATTTCCAAGACCATCATAACTCACTCACCTCTGTTGAGTTTATGAGCCATGGGTTTTGCTCCAGCACATAAAATCAGCTTGCCTAACACAATGCAGGGACTAATAATATCAAAGATGACACTTCCTCACATTTTGAAGCAAGGTGACTCATTTATTTCCCCCTCCCCAGTGTAATAGGACAATGGAGTCATTTAAATTAGAACTGAAATTAAGAACTTATACAAAGTCACTAAGTGATAGTAAGTTATCTTTCATAATAAAAGTCTCGTATTCTTAAATCACAAAATTCAGAGTGCTATAGCAAAGCAATACAATTTATCAGATTAATATCCATAAAATTTCCTGTTATATAAATTATTACTCTCTATTCCTACTGCTGTCTGGAATAAATATTTTTAAAATCCTCAAGCAGCTTTAATAACATGCTAATAATAAATGGATACATTTACTCATTTATTATACCCCAAATGATAATATAAACGGAATTTAAGGAAGACATTTATCAAATATATAGCATTCATCTGCTTTTATTATTATGTTGAATCAAATATAAAACTATAGGATATTTTCATAGACTGTCTATTTCACTCTAGTCCACCGCCTTTGGTGATTCTATTAGATTTGTATTGCTGCGGTTCTCATAAAAAATAAAATGATCAAGTGTGTTTATAGCTGTAAACCACTTAAATAAAAAAGCAAATGAATAAACTAAAAAGTAATGACTGCAAGATCTGGCTTCTGTCTACTCTCTTCTCTTGTAATCGCCTTCTCTCTGATGCCTCCCTATATCCCATTTGCTCCTCTCTTGCCTCACTAGTCTTCTTTCGCTTCATTATGTCAAATTCATTCTCTCTCAGATCTAATATCCTTTCTTCCCATTGTGTTTGGAAAGCTTAAATGCAATTTTTGCGTGGCTGCTTCCTTGTGATCTTATAGGTCTCAAATTTTAAATTTCTGATGTAGATGAGAGAAAAGGAATCTCTTGTTTACTCAAATACTAGAATTAGGTCAGTGTGTTTTAATGGATTTTAGCCTAAATAACGTGTAATAATACAAGGAATTTTTTTTAATTATGAGGCAGCAGTTCAAATCCCATGTTACTACGTAAAAGCTGTGCACATTGTCATATTGGATAAATTATTGAATCAGTTGAAACCTTTTATTTCACCTATATAAATGTGATGCTTATACTTACTCTACAAAACAAAAACTCCTGGACAGGTCTCTGATATTAAATGTATGAATTTACAGAGATGTTCAACCTAGGATTTTCCCCCTCCAATATCCATGGTAGTCTCCAAAAATGCTCATATTGTCAAAAGGTGGGGTAGAACAGAAGATTCCATTTAACCCTATAGACAAGCAGTCCAAAGCCTTGCAAAACACAAAAGCAGGTTAGGCATTTTTGTAAAATGTCCATATTTTAAATTCCAATGATATATTAAAATGATTTAAATTTCCTGATACATCTGTGTCTAATCTATAATATTCAAATAAATGCACGTATAAATGATACACATTTTATGTAATTATTTTACACAAAAGCACACAAGAAAGGAATATAGTGGATGTATTAGTATGAACAATACAGCAAATTATTAAAAAAAAAACAAACTAAGATCCAAGAAAATTAAAAAAAAAATAGACCTGTATGTATCAGGACATTTATTCTCTAGTGAAGAGGTAATATGGTCACTTCTTTACAAATTGCCTTTGGTTCTTGTGCTTACCCTAATTGTGAAGTTAACCTAATATAGTTCAGGACAATCTATTTGTGTTTATTTTCAAATAAGCTTTTTCCTCTCTCACTTAAGATTTAACTCTAAAGGATTTTTTTTTACTTTTTAAAAAATATTTATGATTTATTTTTGAGAGAGAGGGAGAAAGACAGAGCATGAGCAGAGAGAGAGAGCATGGGCAGAGAGAGAGGGAAACACAGAATCCAAAGCAGGCTTCAGGCTCCGAGCCGTCAGAGCCTGATGCGGGGCTCAAAACCACGAACCATGAGATCATGACCTGATCTGAAGTCAGGCACTTAACAGACTGACTGAGCCAGCCAGGTGCCCCTATTTTTTGTTTTTTTAAACAGGTCACGTAACTCAGAATATCATAAATAAGAAAAAAGAGAAAGCAAAATATATAAAATTGACAGCATAATTTAAAGTAATGTGCAAAGCTAAAGAATAAATAGAAATGAAAGAATATGAATAACAAGCCCATAGCCCAAATACCAATTTCCGAAATATATTAGAATTATTAAAAATCAATAATAAAAGGAACAACAGTTGATCTACAATGGGCAAAATAAATCAACAGGCTACCAGCAAAAGAGAGACAAAATGGCAATGCGCTCAACACATCTCATAATTTAATGAATTATAGTTTATAGTAATAATGAGATAAATGTTTCTACTTGCCAATTTCCAAAACAAACCAAGTTTTATAAGGCAAAACATAGGGAATTGTGGTGTGAAAACCAGAACATTCATAGAGTGGACATTAACATATTGAGCAACTACTTTGGGAGACAATTTGACAATACTGGGCAGTTTCAGCCAAGAAACACTTTTTGAGTATCGCTTTGTTCCAAATACTTTTCTAAGCCAAGAAATTACATGAGAAAAAAACTCATAAACCTTCCAAATCTCATGTATATTATGTTGCAGATATATGACATAGTCAACAAACAAATTAATGGGTCAAACACATATTTGGTCAGATGGTGATATGTGCTATAGAGAAACATAAATCAAGGAAAGAAGTACTAAATGTAGAGTTACATGGGTTGCCACTGTGAAAGTGACATTTGATTAAAGGTTTAGAAGATATCAGGAAGGAAAACATCAGTGTTTGAAGGCAGAGCCTTGGTAAAGACTCTGTCTACATATTTTTTAGGAAGAACAAGAATTCAATTGTGTTCTAGAAGATAAAATAAAAGGAAGAATGTTATGTAAGGAGTAGAGAAAAAAAATAGACATGAAGGTAGATTGTGTATACCTAAAAAGCCTTTGACAGTTAGTCTGAGATGGAAAGCTATTGTAAGGATTCGAGATAATTGTCTTCATCTGATTTAGGTATTGATTTGGGTTCAAGTGCTGATTTTGTCTCGTTGGACTTCTGTATTTGAATACATTATTAAACTTTTCCCTCTAAATTACCCTTTTCTCTTTTGAAAAAGTGGAACTAATCACCAGAGCCATCTTATACCTATTCTCACTGCATTCATAATTGTACCCTCATAATAGTACTTACTCCATGTAGAAATATGAGGATTTGAGTAATAATTTTTATAACTTGTATAATAATTTATATAATTTTAAGGGGAATAAATAAGATAATATGTAAACCAGATTAGCTCATTCTTTGGAACTAAATCTAATAAATATATAAAAGACATTATTTTTAACTTCTATCTGAAGAGAATGCAGGACTTTTTTTTTTTAATTGGGGAAGTAAATAGACAACATGTGAGGCACATACCTCTTTTAAGACAATGGAGTGCTCTATTTTAATAAAATGCTGTATGTGAGTGTGATTAGAATTATTTTTATTTTTAAATGTTATTATGATTGTTAAACATGGAAGTATCTAACTGTAATTTGGAGATAAAATAGAATACTCTCATTTCATTGTATCATTAATATACTATAAGAATTGTTACTGGAGCATTTGCCCCTCAGTCAGCAGAGGACAGGAAAACTTCATGTGGCTTTCCAATTTGAATTAGGAAATAAATCGAATTAATTTCTCTAGCCATTAACCTTCCACATGAACTTACTGAGCTTTAGTGGATCCTTGATTGGTAGCTATTAAAATACAATATAATTAGCAGTATCCTAATTATATCAAACTCATTTAAAGAAATGATTTTCTTTTTCTTTCCATCCCATAGAGAGAAACCAAAATCACACATTTTTATTTGGCAACTAAAAAAACTACAAAAATAATTAAAAAGAGCACTTCCTTATGGATTAATTAAGTGGTGTATATCATTTATTATTTTTATATAATTCATAAAGTCATTTTCATATAGTTAATGTCTATTTCGTGATTTAATTGTGGAAAACAGAAAAGTACAAATTATGTGTATATACATACAATGCAACACATATATATGCATAAATTACTCATGGAAAGTTATAAATTAGTTGGTAAAATAATTAATAATCTTTCAAAGTAACAATTAGTATTATATTTATTAAAAAATAAGAAAGTGATACCAATCAGTGCTCCAGTAGTATTGTGTGGGGAGAAATCACTTCTAACTAACAAGAGAAGTCAAATTTTCTCATTCTAAAATGGATTTGAGACAGATTTTACAGATTTAATGAATAGCTAAGACATGTTTAGAATTTAGAGGAAACACTTTTTTTAAAAGAAGAAACAGACTTCTAAGTAGACAAGTTAAGCAAAGATAGATATAAGAGCAAGAATATATAAAGATTATTTGAAAGCAGTGATTTTGAACTAAGGTTTTTATCCATAGAAATAAATATTACCTGTATTCATGTAGTCAACAAGTAATTACTGATGTGATCAAAAATTTTCTATGCACCTAAAATACACTCTTGTACAAAGATTTCTGCCCTCCAGGAGTTGACATTCCAAAAGGAAATGTTAGAGAATAATCAATAAACATAATAAATAGTAAATAAAATGGTGTTATAAAGAGAAAGCTGATATAGGAAAAAGGAAAACAAAACTAAGATCTTTAGGGGCGCCTGGGTGGCTCAGTCATTTAAGCATCCAACTCTTGATTTCGGCTCAGGTCATGATCTCATGGTTCATGAATTTGAGCCCCGCATCGGGTTCTGTGCTGACAGTGCAGAGTTTGCTTGGGGTTCTCTCTCCCTCTCTCTCTGTCTCTCTCTGTCCCTCCCATGTACTCTCTTTCTCTCTCCCACTCAAAATAAATAAATAAACTTAAAAAAAACCTAGGATCTTTATTATTGATACTCTGTTCTCTACATTATTTAGAAAACATATTAATTTTATAATAACTTAAATTGAAGTCTTGAAGGAAATGAGGAGTTAGCCATGGGGATAATGAGGGAGAGTATATAGGCCTGAAAAAGCAGATATTATAATTTCCCTAAGTGGGATGCATGTCTGATGTATTTGGGAAACAGAAAAGAGACTATAGCTGAAACAATTGGAGAGATAATAGAGAATAAGGTCAGAGAAGTGATCAGATCTTGGAGGAATTCATAGGCCATTTTAAAGGCCATACAAGGGCCTTAAAGATCAGTTCGTTCAATCTCCTATAATTAACTGCTTAGTAAACTGAGGCCCAGAGAGAATATATGAATTCCTGATCTTAAAGAATTTTCTTTTCCAGTACAGCTCACAACAACACAGTTCATCCGCATTCATCAAACATCAGTGGTGTATGTATACTGCATTAGTAGATACAGTAATAAAGTGGAAAATAAAATCATAAAACAAGGCACCTATGATTCCACTTTGTAAGTTCCTTAATGGTGTGAATACCATAGTGGAGAAACAATGGAAGGATACATCCAGAGGCAGTAAGGAGAAGTTGATTGTGTAAGGAGGAAGGGCTCCAAATAAGCACAGAAATCTTGAGGAATCTTAAAGTATATGGAGACAAGTGTACACAAGATAAAACATTCTAATGGTAGTGGAAATGTGCATGTATACAACACAGACAGAAGAGGAAGATTTTTGAAAAATTATAATATATAGACAAAGATGGGAACAAAATGGAAGAAGAGTAATGTAAGAAATCTGGAGAAGTAAGAAAGGATGAGATTGTGAATGTTGTTATTGTCTATTAAAAGTCATGAGACTTATTTGATGGTTAATGGAGAGCCATGAAATGCAAAGACTTATGTTTTACGAATATAATTATGATGGTCCAGCAGGGAATCCTGTAGAAGGAAGCCAACTTGAAAGAAGACAAATTTGGATGTTATTGAAATAATGGAAGAAAAATACTGATCTAATGGGTGAAGAGGAGGCCGTAGGATTCAGGAACATTTGGTAAGTATTAGGAATACAATGTGGTGGATTACTAAATGGTGTGGGTGAAAAAAGATGGCAGGGAGCGATTTACGGACAGGCTATAATGATGGTGACTTCGCTGAAAGAAACCGTGCAACAATAGGAGTTTGACTCTGCTTCCTGCAGGTATCGGAGCTCCATCAGCTCTCATTTGTTATCTAATAACTATGAGGGTTTCACCTGTATCTCTTCTATCTGAATTTAAATTTATTTTTTGTCTTCTGCCCTGGTTAGTTATTTCCCTCTCTCGGTTTCAAGTTAGTTAAAGAAATATCTAAACTATTTTTCTAACATTTGAGCTGACATCTGTGTGTGTGTGTGTGTGTGTGTGTGTGTGTGTAGAATGGAGGTAGAAACTTAGTTCAACTCACTGACAAGATATGCCATCCAGCAAAAATATGAAAACTCTCTTTCCAAAATTTTACTAAACAGACTTTTTACACAGGACACTGCCATTGTTCCAAACAGGAATAGGAACAGTGAGGGAAAAATAGGAAATGAAAAGATCAGAGAAAGTGAATAGAATTATCGCTAAGTCTAGTATATCTGTGATATAATTTCATCTCATCATTTTAGCAGCTAGATGAAAGATGGAAAGTATGTGATCAGCTGGTAGGGGAAAAGATTTTATTACTGTACATATTTTTATGAAATATTAGTAAATTTTGATTTAAATGGCATCAGGTTTTCTGCCCATTTCTTCACTGGATTATTTGTTTTTCGGGCATGGGGTTTGGTGAGTTCTTTATAGATTTTGGAAACTAGCCCTTTGTCTCATATGTCATTTGTAAATATCTTTTCCCATTCTGTTGGTTGCCTTCTAGTTTTGTTGATTGTTTCCTTTGCAGTACAGAAGCTTTTTATCTTCATGAGGTCCCAATAGGTCATTTTTGCTTTTAATTCCCTTGCTTCTCTAAAGAAGAAATCCAGATGGCCACGAGGCACATGAAAAGATGCTCAACGTCACTCCTCATCAGGGAAATACAAATCCAAACCACACTGAGATACCACCTCACGCCAGTCAGAGTGGCTAAAATAAACAAATCAGGAGACTATAGATGCTGGAGAGGATGTGGAGAAACGGGAACCCTCTTGCACTGTTGGTGGGAATGCAAACTGGTGTGGCCACTCTGGAAAACAGGGTGGAGGTTCCTCAAAAAATTAAAAATAGATCTACCCTATGACCCAGCAATAGCACTGCTAGGAATTTACCCAAGCGATACAGGAGTGCTGATGCATAGGGACACTTGTACCCCGATGTTTATAGCAGCACTTTCAACAATAGCCAAATAATGGAAAAAGCCTAAATGTCCATCAACTGATGAATGGATAAAGAAATTGTGGTTTATATACACGATGGAATACTACTTGGCAATGAGAAAGAATGAAATATGGCCTTTTGTAGCAACGTGGATGGAACTGGAGAGTGTTATGCTAAGTGAAATAAGTCATACAGAGAAAGACAGATACCATATGTTTTCACTCTTATGTGGATCTTGAGAAACTTAACAGAAGACCATGGGGGAGGGGAAGGAAAAGAAAAGTTAGAGAGGGAGGGAGTCAAACCATAAGAGACTCTTAAAAACTGAGGATAAACTGAGGGTTGATGGGGGATGGGAGGGAGGGGAAAGTGGGTGATGGGCATTGAGGAGGACACCTGTTGGGAGGAGCACTGGGTGTTGTATGGAAACCAATTTGACAATAAATTTCATATTAAATTTAAAAAAATAAAATAAATAAAATGGCATCAGATTCGTAGTACTTGGAGCTTCTTCAAGTTTACATGAAAACCCCTGGAAAAAAAGAAAAATAGTCACAGCATTCATGAAGTTAAAGACCAGTGTATAACTTGGATCATGTTCTAAGAGCACTCTCCACTAATGGTAATTTTACTGAGATTAGCTAGATTTACCATGTTTTTCTTTAAATCATTTCATAACGAAACTCTTAACCTTGAAACTGGCAGCCTGATTTTGCTTCAAGGTAAATTAATTGCTTCCATTTTTGTGCTGATGTATAGATGCTTTATATGTCTCTTACAATTGCTTAATTCTGCTCTGCAATAGAATAGGTTTGGGTAGTAGTTATCTCACAAATGAACACCTTGAAGTTGAGAAAGCATGTGTTACTCATCTATGTATTTCCTGCAGTGTTCATAAGGCACTTTTTGATTATTCAATTATTGAATGAAATTTTGTTATCAGAATGGCATTATAATATAGAGCAACTAAATAGTGTTTTTGTTGTATGTTGCCTCAGTGACCTGGAAACTACTTCATGTAATAGAATGAAATAATATAGGCATGATTTGAAACTACATTTTCGTTAACTGGTTGGTTCATTATCCTGACACTTATAAGCTGTGTTTTACATAGCTATCTTAGCTCATAACTTATCACATAGTATTTTCCCATAGGTTTAAAGAAAGAAGTATTTTTCTCTAAATTTAACTCACAAAAGATAATATATATATTTTTAATTGCTTATCAGCTATATCTAGTTAAGATAAGTCTAGAGTATAAGTTATATACATAATTATTCTTTGATCAAGTACATTACCTAGTATTTAATTATGATAATTCTTCTGGTAAAAAAAGAAAGAAAGGAAAGAAAGAAAGAAAGAAAGAAAGAAAGAAAGAAAGAAAGAAAGAAACCCATGTATATAGGACTGAAAGCATTTACTTGCATTCCATGAATTTTAGTCCAAAATTTTTAATTTATAATTAGCTTAATTTCTGAAACATAAAATATATTAGTATTTTGTAGAATTTTTGATGAATTTTTAATCTAAAGTTTAATATAAATGTGTGTTTAGTATACTGATAAAGAGATCTATAAAATTTTTGACAGACATATACCACTTATATCTCAGGAATCCTTTCTTAATAAGAAATATAAAACAGGTATATTTTAGTGGAGGAATTTACTAGTCAATGATAAACTTAAAAAAGTCTATCTTTTTAGTTATGACAAAAGTTTACAGAGAACTAAATTGTGTATGATTTTCCTATGAGAGAGTATACTATATTGATACCATTTCCAATACTGATATATATACTTATTAATAGATATAGATATATAATTGTTAATTAAAAACCACTAATATTATCATTTAAATTCAATTATTTTAGGATAAAGATAATTGAATAACAAACTATCTTCATTAAATATTCTTAAATTTAGGAAGTAATTTCATATGATTATTTTATGACACATTAAATAAGTTTTTTATATATATATATTATACTGTAAGACAGGTGTTGCTATCTGATTTTTCACCCTCTCTAATTGAGGGTGTGTGATTTTCTCAAGGTTCTATTATACCTAAATGATAGAGATAGTAGCTGAATTATGATGTCAAAATGCCATAACTATTTAATTTAACTATTATATAAATTTGTCATAAAGAGAGTATATTTAGATATGAATGTAATACTTTCTATTATACATAAATTTCTGCATTACTTCTTCCCTTAGAAAACAAAAGTTTCACTGTTATGCTTTCCATCATAATTCCAATCCTATTACTCTTGGAATAGAGAGAAAAAGTTATATGGGCACCTGGGTGGCTCAGTTGGTTACGTGTCAGACTCTTGATTTCAGTTCAAGTCATGATCTCTCTGTCATGAGATCGAGCCCCAGGTGGGTTTCCATGCTGAGTGTGGAGCCTGCTTAAGATTCTCTCTCTCTCTCTCTCTCTCTCTCTCTCTCTCGCTCTCTCTCTCTCCCTCTGCTCCTCTCCCCCTCTCCCCAAATTTCATGCTGTCTCTGTCTCTCTAAAAAATTTAGAAAAAAAAGAAATAGAAAGTTACATAGGAATATTTATTCAGGAGATTTTTTTGTATGTTGTCTAATTTAAATTTCATCACAATTCTGAAATGCATATGATGACATTTTTAAATTTAAAGACCAGGAAATGTTGGTTAAATAACTCAAGTTTACAAGAGAATGAACAATACCAATACTCCAAATTAGGTCTGACTCAAAACCCCACAATTTTCTAGTATATACACAAAGAATTAAAAACTACTATTGATATTCTCACCTCATAAATTCAAAATCAACAAAGCCATAACATACTTGATTTGGGACATGTAGTTGATTAATTAAATAATTTTTGAAAGTATGTTGTCTACAAACATAATAAATTATGTATGATAAAGGAAGCTTTCATTTATCAGTGTTTTCCATAAATTCATGAAATTATTCATAATCTTTGTACTACACCAGAAACCAAAGATGCATTGTATTTGTGAGTAGTGTATATACATGTAACTTTCCCCTTAATTATTTAAATTATTTCTTCAATTGCTTGATTATTTCTTGAATTATTTCTTTAAAATTTTTTTTAACGTTTATTTTTGAGACAGAGAGAGACCGAGCATGAATGGGGGAGGGTCAGAGAGAGAGGGAGACACAGAATGTGAAACAGGCTCCAGGCTCTGAGCAGTCAGCACAGAACCTGATGTGGGGCTCGAACTCACGGACCGCGAGATAGTGACCTGAGCCGAAGTCGGACGTTCAACCGACTGAGCCACCCAGGCGCCCCATTTCTTGAATTATTTCTTTAATCTACTCAGTTAGCTACTAAAGGTTTCCTGCTTTCAAGTACTTCATTTTATGTTATGGACTATAAAAATATACAGGCATATAATTTATTCAACGTGTTATTGATTGCAAGTTTTTAGTAACATGCAATAATAACAACAAAAGATCTTAATGTTAAGTAATTTAATGCAACAGTAATATTGGGCTTTTTTTCCCAATAACTAAGAATGTACAAATAATTTTTAACCATGATGCAATCAACCATCTATGAAAGATGGCAAAAGTATTTTTTTTTCTAGTGTAGAATATAAACTAGATGTGGGCTTCAGAGAGCTGGACTCTGACACCAATATCACCTCTCCAATCATAAGTATTTCAAAAGACTATCACATAACTTTTATGTATTCTCATGGCTTTTATTGGAAAAATTTTTAAAATTTCTTTCTGGGAACATTTTGGATCTTCCTAATGATGTTACATAACTGGATAATTCAACATAAAACTACAAAACTTCACTATGCAATATAGTACAGTTTTTTTTAATCTCTGTCAACTTTATGTTATGATAAATTATCTAATTAACAGAAAATAAAATATTAAATTAAATGAATTCTTTCTGCTTTGGTGACTAAGTTAATTCAAAATCAGTGTCTTCCATTGATTTACTCAAATCTGTGAGCATCCACATTTACCTCTACTCTATCTATATATGAAATTATTTGTTAAAAGCTACTAGAAAAAGAGGGGTGGATAAAACTCTTGTTTTATCTATTAATATTTCCTCTAAGATTCTTCTTTATTTTTTTTTAATTTTTTAATGTTTTATTCATTTTCAAGACAGAGACAGAGCATGAGTGGGGATGGGCAGAGAGAGAGAGGGAGACACAGAATCTGAAACAGGCTCCAGGCTCTAAGCTATGAGCACAGAGCCCGACGCGGGGCTCAAACTCATGAACTGTTGGATCATGACCTGAGCCGAAGTTGGACGCTTAACCAACCGAACTACCCAGGCACCCCAGATTCTTCTTTAAACTAACTTACATCAATGGATAATAGAGCATGTGCCTTCTTATCCAAACATGTCTGATTTCTAATATTCCTTTGATTTCTATTATTTCTTCAGTAAGATTGAAGATGTTTTTGTAAAAACTTGGGTAATTAATTTATCTGTCCCTCAGTTCCTCATACACTTTTTATAGCACTCATCAAGATGCAATTTATCTTTTATTTTAATATACTGCTACTAAGGTCTTTCCCATAGGAACTTTGTTTCATTCAGGGGTGTTTTATTTCTGTATGGTAAAAAGAATGTGGTAGAAATTTAACAAGTGAGACTCGGAGCATTTTGCAAGACTTTCCAGGTATCAAATATTTCATCATATTTTCAGGCCACTGGGCAGCTACTCTGTCATATAATGGGTTTCAAATACTGGGTTCCAAATATATGACCATTTTATAAGTTATATCCAATGCCTATGCATGTCTCACACATGCCAACAGTGTTTTGGTTGCATTGATTTCTTTTTGGGAAAAGAAGTATTTAAAAAGTCAGCCTCACTAGCTGAGACAATACATATGCCCTCCACCGTTAATGATTATGACTGTCAATGTACTCTACATAATCTGAATTCTGAAGCTATGTTAGTTTTTGGAATTTCAATTGATTGATTAATTGAATTAAAATGAATTCATTTAAAAATAATTATTAGTTAGGAGATAAACTATAAACAGTTCAAATATAGGAAGATAATAAGGAACTGAAGACCAAAATAAGCCTAGATTTTTTATTACTTTGTGCTTTTTCAGTTTTATGTTTTATTATCTATTATGTGTACATATTAAATATATACATTTATGTATATTATGTATATACAGTTTTAAAATTTTCTATTGATGTCATTATGTGTTTTTAAAATCAACTAAAAGTATCATAGAAAATATGGAATCATATGATTTGAATCTAGCAGATAAAAAGAATATTGCTCTATTATTGAATCTGTATTTTACTGTGATGACTATAGTTTCAAAATTATAATGAAGTTTCAAAAGTGAAAAGATACCATGATCGGGGATATTTCCCTCCTATTTCAAATTCTATTTATTTTTTTTATTAAAGTGTCAAAATTAATTTAACAAAACCCTGGCATCTTATTCATCCTCTATTTTGACTTTTTAGTTTTCCAGTTTTAGCAATTCACATTATATGACAGATACGGTGAATTGTAAAGCAAAATCTCCTTAGTAATAATAGTAGCTAATCAAACAATTTAGTGTTATTATCTGTTTTTTATATTTAGAAAATCCTTACCAAAGGTTGTTTATATTTTTTCAAAATCAGAAGAATGGTAAAATGATACATTTCAATTTGAAAACAATACACTTTAAAGTGGTATCTTGCCCTATTTGATAAATCTATGTTAATTGGAAGCAAATATGTGTCAGGAATTTATCATACAGTCCATGTTTATGTGGCTTATTTCTTTTTAAGAATAATAAGCTATTTTTTTATGAATGCATTTCTGCTATTATTCATACCTATGTTTCTATTCTTTCCCAGCTTTCGAAATACCTCAAATCTGTAATAAGTAATTTTGCAACACAATTTTACTAAAACTTTTAAATAAAGAAAACATGCACACAGCATGTTTTACCAAATGCAAAATGATTAAATTTCATAATATCAATGAGAAATTTGAAAATCCACATCACCTTAACACCTATTCCTGGTACCCACAACTACTGAAAACTTATTTTATTTCAGCAAAAAGTTCCATTTTATTGCTCTTCTGTTGTCATGGTTTCTGCCGTCTGGATTATCACCCTATGATCTCATTACTTCATACTTTTTGAAAACCTCTGAACAGAAGATGAACTTAGCAAGGACTCACAAGGCCAACATCTCCAGTGTTGTAAGTAGTTTCCAGCTTGCATCACTCTCTTCTCTGCTCTAGCTTTTTTCTTCTCCTAATCTAATTTTTCCTTCTGCTCCATGCTTTCAATATCACTCTGTATTGCCTCCTTATATTCACTCTATTATAGTAAAATATAACCACCTTTTCAATGATTATTAAATGAATGACCGCCAAGTGTGATGCACTGTTCTGAACTTGTGGGATACAGTAAGTAGGGCAAATAAAATTCCTACTCCATGGGGCTTATACTCTTGTCACAACTGAATTTAATTACCTGGTAAATTTCAATGCATTGCAAAGCTTACTAAAATATGTAGTTACAGATTTTATTTTTTTTAATTTTTAATGTTTATTTATACTGAGAGACAGAGCGTGAGTAAGGGAGGGACAGAGAGAGAGGAAGAGAGAGAAAATCCCAAGCAGGTTCCATGCTGTCAACACAGAGCCCAGCACAGGGCTTGATCTTACAAACTGTGAGATCATGACCTGAGCCGAAATTAAGGGTTGGATTCTTAACCAACTGAGTCCCCCTGGTACCCTACAGATTTTATTTTACAACATTTAATAAAATTTGCCAAAATGTAAGCAATTGGCTAGGTACTAAAAACATGCATATGGAAAACGTATTTCTTTGCATTTAAATATTTAATAATGTACTATAAAGATGATAAAGTGTGATAAAATAGAATATTTACGAACTTGGATATTCTAGATTCAAATGCTATGCTTGAATCCAAGCTCTGCTACTAATTGGCTTTTGAGACAATTTACTGAACCCACATTCATGATCATAATATTGACAATAATAATGAGAATGATGATAGTAATAATGGGATTAAACTCATAGGATTGCTGTGAAGATTAAATAGCACAATAAAAGTTTTGCATATGGTCTGGCACAGAATATCTACCCAGTGAATATATTTTTGTTGGAATAATATTATTAGTGTGCTATGCTATAGTATTATATTTTACAGTGCTATAATATATATGTTAAATGGTCTAGAAGCATCAATGAGCTATTAACTTATTTCTGTCCAGGCAAGAAAGGTCACATTTAATAAGTGAATTTAACATCAAAACATTTTCTTTCTGAACCTCAGTTTCTTCGTACATAAAATGGCAATAATTTTTGTATCATAATTAGTAAAGGGAATAAATAAAATGAGCCACATGAAAGTGGAATGTGAATTCCAAGCACAACGTAAATACACAATGTTATTAATATACTACATCAAACTTATTAGAAAAAAACAAGGGCCATTTGAAGGTGAATTACCTGAAAATATAATGTTTGGTATACCATTTAGGTGTCTGCAGTTAAATTATAATACATGCATGCCTCATTTTATTGTTTTTATTTTTATTTATTTATTTTTTGATACCTATTTTTTTTTTATTTTCTTTAAATCCAGGACAGTTAACATATGATGTAATGATGCTTTCAGGAGTAGAATTTTGTGATTCATCACTAAATATAACACCCAGTGCTCATCCCAACAAGTGCCCCCCACAATACCCTTTACCCATTTAACCCATCCTCCCACCCAATGCCCCTCTAGGAGCCCTCAGTTTGTTCTCTGCATTTAAGCATCTCTTATGGTTTGCCTCCCTCTCTGTTTTTATCTTACTTTTTCTTCCCTTCCCTTATGTTCATCTGTTTTGTTTCTTAAATTCCACATATGAATAAAATCATATGACATTAGTCTTTCTCTAACTCACTTATTTCACTTAGCATAATACATTCTAGTTCCATCCATGTTGTTGTAAATGGCAAGATCTCATTATTTTTTATTGGTGAGTAGTATTCCATTGTATACCCATACCACATCTTCTTTATCCATTTATCAGTCGCTGGACATTTGGGCTTGTTCCATAATTTGACTATTATCAATACCACTGCTATTAACATTGGGGATGTATGACCCCCTTTGAATCAGCATTTTTGTATCCATTGGGTAAATACCTAGCAGTGAAATTGCTAGGTCATAGGGTAGCTCTATTTTTAATTTTTTGAGCAACCTTCATACTTTTCTCCATAGTGGTTGCATCACTCAAGAGTGGTTTGCATTCCCACCAACAGTGCAGAAGTGTTCCCTTTTCTCCAGCTCTTCGCCAACATTTGTTATTTCCTGAGCTGTTAATTTTAGCCATTCGGACTATGTGAGGTAGTATCTCATTGTGGTTTTGATTTGCATTTCCCTGATGATGAGTGATGTTGAACATCTTTTCATGTGTTTGTTAGTCATCCGGATGTCTTCTTCAGAAAAGTGTCACTGGATTGTTTGTTTTTTGGGTGTTGAGTTTAATAAATTCTTTATAGATTTTGTATACTAAAGCTTTATATGATATATCATTTGCAAATATTTTCTCCCATTCTGTCAGTTGCCTTTTAGTTTTGTTGATTATTTCCTTCACTGTGCAGAATTTTTTATCTCAATGAGGTCACAATAGTCCATTTTTGCTGTTGTCTTCCTTCCTTCCAGAAGCGTGTCTAGTAAGAGGTTGTTGTGGCCAAATTCAAAGAGGTTGTTGCCTGTTTTCTCCTCTAGGATTTTGATGGTTTCCTGTCTTACATTTAGGTCTTTCATCGATTTTGAGTTTATTTTTGTGTATGGTGTAAGAAAGTGGCCTAGTTTCATTCTTCTGCATGTTGCTGTCCAGTTTTCCCAAAACCATTTGCTGAAAATACTGTCTTTATTCCATTGGATACTCTTTCTTGCTTTGTAAAAAATTAGTTGGCCATACATTTGTGGGTCCATTTCTAGGTTCTCTATTCTGTTCCATTGATCTATGTGTCTGGTTTTGTGCCATTACCATACTGTCTTCATGATTACAGCTTTGTAATACAGCTTGAAGTCTGGAACTGTGAAGGCATACCTCATTTTATGGAACTTTGCTTTATTGCATATGGCTCACTATAGCCATAGTGATTCTTATGATGGATTTGGGCAGTCAGTGGAAATGATTCACCATTCTAGATGCCATTAAGAACATTGTGATTCATGGAAAGAGATCAAAATATCAACTTCACAGGAGTTTGGAAGAAGTTGATTCACCCCTACCTTTGTGCATGACTTTGAAGGACTGAAGACTTCAGTGGAGGAAATAAATGCAGATGTGGTGAAAATAGCAAGAAAGGTAGAATTAGAAGTATAGTCTGATAATGTGACTGAATTTTTGCCATCCCACAATAAAACTTGAACAGATGAGGAGTTGCTTTTTAAGAGTGAACAAAGAAAGTGGTTTCTTGAGATGGAACCTAACCCTAGTGAAGATTCTGTGAAGATTGTTGAAATGGCAACAAAGGATTTAGAATGTTACATAACTTAGTTGATAAAGCAGCAACAGAGCTTGAGCACATTGAGTCCAATTTTGAAAGAAGTTCTACTATGGATAAAATGCTATCCATTTAAACAACATTGCATGCCATAGAGAAGTCATTCATGAAAAGAAGAGTCAACAAACTTCATTGCTGTATTATTTTGAGAAATTGCAACCAACACCTATGGTTCAGCAACCACCACCCTGATCATCAACCATTACATCAAGGCAAGACCCTCCATCAGTTAAAAGATTATGACTCCCTGCAAGTGCAGATGATGATGGTTTTAGCAATTAAGTAATTTTTAAATTAAGATTTATGCATATTTAAGTAACATTTATGGCTTGAATTCACAACCACAAGATCAAGAGTTGCATGCTTTGTAGACTGAGCCAACCAGGCTCTCAGCAATGAAGTATTTATAAACTAAAGTATATACATTGTTTTTCAGACATAATACTATTGCACACTTCATAGACTATAGTATAGTATGAACATAACTTTTATATGCACTAGGAAACCAAAAAAATTCATTTGACTCACTTTATTGCAATATTCACTTTATTGCATTAGTCTGGAACTGAACTTCCAATATATCTGAGGTATACTTCTATATTATACATTTTATGAGATATCTGTGAAAAAGTAGAAATATGGAATGTCTTAGTATTGGGAGATTGAAATAAAAAGAGAAGGAATTTTCATATTGTCAAAAGTTGTATTTAATAAACTGTGCCACATATTCACGTCATCATTCTGTATGTCTCTCTGAACCTCAAACCCCACATGTAAAAGTGAAATAATATCAGATCATTCAACTGAGTTGATAAATGAGGCTTATAACAAGATGTGCTACACTGTACACCAAGTAAAATGCCTGCTTCATAGTACACACTCTATAAATGTCATACCCTGTCTTATGTATTCTTCCCTACGTCTTTTGGGGGAAATAAAGAATGCCTGGAATAGGAAACAGGCTTCATACAGTCAGTTGAATTGCTTTCTCAATACATCACTATATTGCCAATATTGAAAAAGCTTTTACTATAAACATAGTATTATTTTTCTGCTATAAGAAAATCTCATAGATTTTGTTCATTTTTTAAAAAAATTTAACATTTATTTATTGCTGAGAGCCAGAAAGAGACAGAGCATGAGGAGGGGAGGAGCAGAGTGGGAGGGAAACACACAATCTGAAGCAGGCTCCAGGCTCTGGGCTGATAGCCCAGAGCCTGATAAGGGGCTTGGACTCATAAACCATAAGATAATGACCTGAGCCAAAGTTGGATGCTCAACCAACATAGCCACCCAGGAATCTCTAATTTTGTTCATTCTTATACAAAAAAGTCAAAGAGACTCACACAGACAGAGAAGAAGAGAGAGAGATCAATTGTGAGTGAGAAAATGTTATCAGCCAATATATCCCCCCAGGTGAAGACCAGAGTAAAATGTTTCACTAGGGTAAGTTTGTTATTTTCTGACAAATAACGAAATTTCCCTGGAACTGAGGAAGCATTATCAAATTTTTATCACTTTAGATATATAATTTAATTTTTTTATATCATAATGTGCTCACAACTTGTAAATATTTGTTGCCTTTGAATTTCTGTACCTTCAAATGACTGAACCATATAACGTACTACACATTTACTGTGGACATGTCAGATAATTTTGGCATTTGTTAAGTTATGTATAACATAAAAGATCTGTTTACTTATTTTTTAAAAAAAAATAATGTTAATTTATTTTTGAGAGAGAGAGATAGAGAGACTGTGCAAGCAGGGGAGAGGCAGAGAGAGAGGGAGACACAGAATCCTAAGCAGGCTCCAGGTTCCAAGCTGTCAGCACAGAGCCTGACACGGGGCTTGAACTCACCAACCGTGAGATCATGAACTGAGCTGAAGGTGGACACTTAACTGACAGAGCCATCCAGGCACCCCAAGATCTGTTTACTTCTAATGCTTGTATTTTAGGAAAGCTCTTTAGTCAAGATTTATCTGAGTATATACAATTTTTAAAAAGCTTTTTAAGCTAATCTATTTTCACCAAATAGAAAGCAAGGAGACAATTTACTAAAGACTTAAAATATGTCTGTGATTATTATGTTGGACAGTCCACAATAACCTCTGAGGCGTATACTGTCATCATTTCTTAGATGAGGAAATAAACTAGAGGTAAGATAGAGATAAAAATGTGTATAACTGTTTAAAAGTTCTTTGCTTTTTACACTGCAAATCTGTAGTAGTAAAAAAAAAAAAAAAAAAAAAAAAAAAATCAAAGGGTCCAGAAGAAGAGGACTGGAGAATTTGTTGACTCTAAGCAGAATTGTAGAATAGAACAAAATGAGAATTTAAACTTGACTTGTGAAATCCTATGGCATAAAGGAAAATCAGATAAAACTGATTAATTAAATGTATCAGGAGGTTTTTACTTACAGTCAATAGAAATCCCAAACAAAATTGCACATGACAAGAAAGTGGGAAGTAGATGCTACTAATTCTTAATACTTTCATTCAAGATCTCTTGGCTTTCACACATTTCCTTTTTGCTGGTCCTAGAATTTCTTCTTTTATCCATAGGCTTGTTATATCATAGTTAAAATTAAAACTTCACCTGCAGTCCACCCTCGTGTATGTGATTGCAGCCAAACAAAGGAAGGGGAGTGTCTCCCTACACATTGTTTTAGTTACAGTGGAAATCTTTTTCCCTAGGTCCATCCAGCCTCACATCTCTAATTTATCGTTGGCCAGAACTGACCCAACTTTCCCGTCTCCTTAAACCAATTGCTGGCCAAAACTATTAGTTTTGCTAACCTTACTTAATTCAATCATAATTTATCCTCTGGGCCTAGAAGGGGCCCATCTTTTCTGGACACAATATTTTCATCTGCCTTAACTACATCTAGATTATTTTGGCAATAAAGAATGAGAAAGTAGCTTCTGGATAGACTGTACCTGTCACTTTAGATATGAGTGACTTGGAGACAAGATATGGTCCTGAGTTGGGGTGTTATGGGCTTTATTCCATTGTAAGCTGACTAGGTTCAGGTACCAAAGCATTATAGTACTTGAGAGAGTGCCATCCATTTGTAATCTATGTAAGTGATACTGCCTACAGTTTTATATCATATAGCTTGGGTAGCCATTTACATAAGCTCTGGCAGATATAGTACCTTACAACTATCACAAAGAGATGTTGTATAAATTACAATGGATTTCAGCACATATAATATTGTATACAAAGCACTGAGTGCCACAATACAATAACCATTTAATACTACTAAAATATATTAAACCTAATGTGCCACAAACTGAGATAATACTTTAATCCTTTAGTATAGTTTTAATTTAATCATAACAATGGTCTTATGAAATGAATAACCTTATTGTCCCCATTTACAGAGGAGGAAATTGCTTTATAGTTCAAATATCTTTCCCAGTATCACAGTTAGTAAATAATAGAGATAAAGCTAAAGCTTGTAAATACCAATTACAATATCAAATCGTTGCAGTTAAATACCACTGTAGTATATTTCAGAAACCTAACTAGGAAGAAAATGAGTAATCAATGGTCAAGAAGAAAAAAACAACTGGAATATAAAGGGAATTATCTTGGCAATAACAAAAGAGAGAGAGAAAGAGAGAGAGAGTGCAGAGCAGAAAAATCAGGGGATTCTCTTGGAAGCAATATTAACACTGATTAAGAGAATGTCAGTTTCTCTAAATTTTGACATGTGAAATGAGTCCAGAAATAAAAATGAGGTGTTCTTTAACTAAGTATAATTATACTCATGATTCATAAATCATAATGTGAACAAAAGTTTTTTGAGTTTCATTGTGTAAGTGATTGAAGTAGAAGTAGTAATAGCAAGAGTAGAAGCATTTACAATTTGTTAAAAATAATAAATAGACACAATATATTAACAAGGATAGAGAAATGCCAAAATATCCTATCTGTATGTTTTCAGATTCAGATGATTCTAAAATGCTTTTGAAATAGGTGACTGATGCAAACAAACTTGTAAAGAATAGTGTCTTTAAGGACCATTCCTTTTGAGGCTTTGTAGTCTTAGAATCTTTTCTTTTTCATTTCCTAGCTACATTGCAATGGGGAAAGTTACCTTCTTGAGATTTCAAATTCTCCAGCTGTTAAATATAGATAAATAATATTAATTTGTCTTGGTCTTTTTGAGGTCAAAGGTTGATAATATATGCCAATCATCTAACTGGCTGGTTGCTTGGTACATATCAGGAATAGTTTTTACCTCATAACAGGAAAAAGAGTTATGAAAAAGATATGGAATTTCTATTTGTGTTTAGTTTATCTTGCCTTTCACCTTACTCCACATGCAGCCTGCATTCAAAAATTATCTTTGTGTTCTATATCCCCTAGGCAATTATTAATTCATTAACTTTAAGTAGTTCCCTTCAATAGAATATAGTTCCTTAATATAGAGAATAAAATTGTATAAAACTTCTTTTCAAAATCATCAGAGTCAACATATGCATATCACAGAGAGCTATGCACAAGGAATGAGAAATCTGAAAGAGTAAGCTCCTATTTTATACTGTGAGTCTGTGTCAAGATGGCAGGTAATGGCACCAAACTTTACCAGCAGTAAGTAAGAAAATCTTATCAATATATTCTATTTTCTGTCTTACTCTATTTGGTATGCCTTTGTGTCACTGGTGACTTTGCTTGATGAGAATCAGTTTTAATTTCAATCATATTTTAAAATTCAATATTAAAAGATAAACATAAAACAAATTCCAAAAGGGTTTTCCCCATACCTTTCAATGAAATAGAAAAACTAAAACTGAAAAAATAACCCCAATATATTAATTCTAGCATTTTTATGTTTTATTAAATAAAAATATTAGATGAAGCAAAACAAAGAGCGACATCTCAAATAAATCTACTATACAGTCTACTATGTGAATTTATCACTGAAGAGAAGGGAAGTCATATTTCAGAATAAGAGCCTTCTAAATTATAATACCTTAAGTACATAAAGAATTTATTATATTGTCATTAGCTTTCTCATTTAGCTACATAAAAATGACAATTTAACACATTGGCAACAGCTCTTGGATATTATTGTCCCAAAAGACTAAGATGAACACTATACAAGGAAAGACAGCTTGGAAGCTGTAATAAATGGAACATATAGTCTTAATAGTATTTATATTTAAAGACAATAAATATTTTTTTATTTTTTTATTTTTTCCATTTCATTTCATTTTTTATTTTTATTTTTATTTAGTTAGTTAAATATAGTGCAATGTTAGTTTCAGTTGTACAATATAGTAATTCATCATTTCCATACAGCACCCGGTGCTCATCACAAATGCAGTCTTTAATCCCCATCACCTAATTAACCCATCAGTTTTTTCTCTGTAATTAAGAGTCTTTTCTTGCTTTGTCCCTCATTGTCTTGTTTTTTCCCTTTGCTTATTTGTTTTATTTCTTAAATTCCATCTATGTGTGAAATAATATGATACTTGTTTTTCTCTCACTTTCACTTAACATTATACTCTCTAGCCCATCCATGTTGTTGTAAATAACAAGATTTCTTCTGTTCATGGCTGAATGATATTCCATTGTATGTATGAACCAATTTTAAAGCAATCTGAACCTAGAATTCTATTAGATTTTCACCCTTTACCAATATTCCAGTGTCCTTACCCATCCACACCTCCCAAGATGCTTTAGTAGTTCCCCATTATTGTGTGTTTCTCAAGTTTTATTGTGTTTCCAAAGTTTTATAGATGAAATTATTTGTCTTCCACATGGATATTTAACTAGATTGTGAGACAATTAATAAATTTACATTACTGTGAAAACAAACATCACAGAAAGAGGGGAAAACACAATCACCTCACCTTAGCACTCTGATCAGCTGGGAGGAAGGCAGAGCAGATGTGCTCAGGCTTTCTAGGGGAAACGTTCACTAACAGTTCACCTTTGTACAAAAATCAGTTAGCATGTTTAAGTGGCAAAGGAAAATGGCCAAAGTTTGCTAAAGGGGCTTTCTATTGTGTCTGGATCATTAACTATTTTATCTGTCTATCATGTATGTATGTATGTATGTATGTATGTATGTATATATGTATGTAACTATCATCTATCTATCATCTATCTATCATCTATCCTTTTTTGATCTATCAATCATCTATCTATCTATCTATCTATCTATCTATCTATCTATCTATCTATTTCAGAGAAAGAAAATATGTGCAAGTAAGTGAAAGGGACAGAGGGAGACAGAGAGAGAGAGAGAGAGAGAGAGAGAGAGAGAATATCTTAAGCAGGCTCCACACTCAGGGTGGCAATGTGGGGCTCGATCCCATGACCCTGGGATCATGACCTGAGCCGAAATCAAGAGTCAGATGCTCAACCGACTGTGCCACCCAGACACCCCTGCTTTATCAGTTTAGGTATTTTGATGTTGGGGAACCTGAGTAATGCAACTGAGTTCAGATTACTCGCTTTTCTTTGGTGCAATGCCTATTGTTATATTTCATTAATTCAAGAAACTGATGATTATGTTATTAGGCAATAAGGCTTTATTTAATGTGGATAAATTAAAGATCACTAGTGATTTGATATTGATATCCTACTCATCCATTCAAATCTCCTTCTCCTTTCCTGACCCACACAGGCAGAGATGAGTGAACATTCCATTTGCTGTCATAGCATTTATGCACACTATCACTTAGCAAAGATAAATCTTTGTTTAAATGTCTGCTTTCAAAATCTGTGATGAACAACACGTTTGAATCCCTTCTGATTTGTAACAGAGAAGGGGCTTTGTCACTGATGGTGTATATCACTATGCAGAAATGAAACTACTATAGTTTTTCCATGTTGTTCTGTTGTAACTTTTGTGTAATCACCTTTATGACTCTATTAACTTTTCCAATCAAATGTGGCACAAACTAATATGTATGAATAATGCCTAAAATATATGAATATACTAGACAATAATTAAACCAGGTTAAATTATAAAGAATTTTAATATACTGAATATATTATATTGTGATACAAAAACATAGTTTTCATGGGTAGTTGTTTTTCACCAGGATGGATTTTGCTGCCACAGCTGACTTTGGATAATAATTGGAGAAATTTCTAGTTGTCACAATGGTTAGAAAGTTACTACTATCTAGAAGGTAAAGGGCAGAGATGCCAGTAAGTATCCTACAGTGCCAAAGATAGCCAGCCACCCTCCTCTTTAAAAGAATTATTCAGGCCAAAGTGCAAATAAAGCCAAGGCTGAGAGAGCCTGCTATAGAGGTGGTGGTGGTGATGATGATGATGATGATGACGATAATGATGACAATGATGATGTTTCTTATCATTAATTTTTCTGAACAGTTTCTACCAAATATAGCGTTTCTATATTAAAAAGGTACTAGGTTGTGAAGTTTATTTCTAAAACCTTCATTAATTAATTAATTTTATTCTGTAAGAAAATATTTTTTCACTCACTTATGTTTTAAGCCATTGCCTGTGTATGACGGAAATGGATAAAATTTTAACCAACTCACTAAAAATTATATATACTCCCAGATGTATATTTCAGTCACATGAATATGACTCCAGTTGCAGATAACAACTTATCTTATACCCTTTGGTACTTGACATTTTGAATAAACTGTCTTAAAATACTTGTGTTTCTGTTCTTCTTCATTTAGACTTTAGGCAGATGGCTGAATAAAGTCACCTGACTATATTTTTTTAATGTCCCATTTCCTGACATGACTCAAGGGACTTCGGCATACATCTGCCATGATATTTCTTTTCTCTCTTTTAATCCTACTCATTTTTACCTCTGCAAATGTTCATCTATTCCCGAGTACGTTCGGCATACACACACACACACACTGCTATTGCTATTTCTGTGTGTTCATGTGTATATATATACATTATATTATATATGTATGTATATAAATATATATGTATGTGTATATATATATGCTCTCTCTATATATACTATTTTGCATAAGATGCTTATACATATGAAAATTAAAGTACTTCTCATAAGATATAAATTAATTCTTTGAATTTATAATTTAGTAGTTCTTTAACAAATTCTCCTTTCTTATTTGTTGATCTTTACCATTTCTTATAAAATCAGTGTTGTTTTAAATAACTAAAAGTGCAAAGGAACAAAAGATTGATGATATTTAGATCTATGAAGGGTACCACATTTAGATATATTGTTTTCAATTCTTATGCTAATATAGAACATTTAAATTATATATTCAAATACATATATATATGTTCAGCAGTAGACTATATTATTTTAATTACATGCTACATAAATCTATAGGTTAGTTTTGTGGTAATTGTTATTTCATTTAATAAAAACAAATTTTCTTGGATATACATGAAATTTAACTAGAATGAGTCATTAAAAAGTGTGAAAAATTTTCAAGTATTTTAATATGATAAATAATAAGGATGCTATAAAGGTTTTATCAATTACTGAAGTACTGATTGGCACACACATTTTGATGTATAAATATAGACACATGATTTGAAGATGCTAGTGAGCTGGTATCTGACTTGACAAATTCAGGGAATTCTAGGATGAATATACTGCTAAAATACAGCTGAAGATGTTAGGACATATTTGGAAAAGCAGTCAGAGAGTGAAGTAACAATGCTTATTTCTTGGATGAACCTAGATATTTGATGATAAGGCAGATGCCTTTTTTATGATAGTAAAAAAAAATTATCTTATTCTATCATTAGATTTTTTTTTTGTTTTTTAAATTAAATTGTTTAGGTATATTAGTTCAGTGGGCTAGTAACATTTTTTTCCCCTCCAAGATAACACATTCTTAATGGCAAGATCAAACTATTTCCAAACAAAGTTGAGAGAATTGTGCTGCTTCTCTATATGCCCTTTTTAAAACTAAGGAATGAAGACATTTCCATTCTAAAATGTGTCATATATCTGGTTTATATTGCTTTCCATTCATAAAAAGAAGGGGAAAAGAACAACTCATTTTTACATTACTCATACTCTGTTATTTTCGGGCAGGAAATCATTGTTCAGATGAGTGAAATATTTATGCATTTGTTTAAAAATATTTATTTGGTATATAGTGTATTTTATTAATAATGTGAAATGCTAAATTTCCATGTTAAAAAGCTGTACAGACCTTACCCTCACAAAGCTTAACTCTAGCAGGAATCACAGTATTTAAACAATTATTTACAATAAAGTAGACATATATTGACTACTTAGACTCTAGGAAAGACATTCCCCAAAAATTAAGTTACTCAAGAGAAAATCAAAATAAGAAGAGTGTTCCCTTCAGATAAAATTATAGGTAATTTCATAAATGCAGAGACACCATGAAGTAATAGAGAAATAATGTTTTCAAGATAGCTAAATCTAGAAAGATGGAGACAAGGATGGGAGAAGGAGTGTATAACTAAAGCAATAAGATATCTAGATTCATCTAGATTCAATTTTATATCATATTTACAGTAAAATATACTAAAGAAAAGCGAAATACATCTATAATAATACTTAAATTGAATGCATTTTGCTTTAACCATCATTGAATCTGCTGGATCATATGGCTCAAATTGCATAGCAGCTTGGACCTGCTACAGAGCCTTATTTTGTTCTGGGTCCTACTCACAACTAGCATCTTTTACAGCTGTAAAACATTTTTTTAATGTTTATTTATTTTTGACAGAGAGACACAGAGCATGAGTGGGGGAGAGGCAGAGAGAGAGAGGGAGACACAGAATCCCAAGCAGGCTTCAGGCTCTGAGCTGTCAGCACAGAGCCTGATGTGGGGCTCAAACTCACAGACTGCGAGACCATGACCTGAGCCAAAGTCAGATGCTCAACCGACTGAGCCACCCAGGGACCCCTACAGCCACTTTTTAAATGGAATAGAGTAGCACACATAATTGCTTTTTTTTTTTTTTCTACTCTTTAGAATCTGTTAGTCTTTGCGTAAGTTCTGTAGACATATTTTCAAGTGTAAACCTTTTGTAAAACATGAGTTTCATATTATTACCCTAACTTGCAACAGAGGGGAATTGACATACTGGAAGCTCAATCAGCAGTGTTGGAGCTGGAACTTGAATCTGTAGGACTCATATTAACAAACTATTAACTGCCATGCAATTTAAGATTACACAGAGATCAATTCAAATAATTTTCCAAATTATTTGGATGGCCTTTCTCATCTCTCTTTGTATTCAACAATCCACCCATGAACTATTCCCTATTTCTTTTGATAACAATTATTAAACAGTCTTTGAATAAGTGCCTGATATGTTACAGACACTGGGTTAAACCTGATGATTCAGAGATGCATGACAAAATTCCAGCCATTCAACAATCTACAGAATTGCTGACACCCAGACAACTGATCAGACAAGAGACAGTGGAGAAATAAGAGGAGTGAGTGGTAAGACAAAATGATACAGTAGTTATCACTTACTCTTCATGATTATTAGGAGATGCTTTTCCAAGAAAATCATTCCTGGATTGATATTTGAAGAATAAGTAGCAGTGAAGTAGGATAATAAGGTCATGAAGGGCATTCCAGACAAGTGGAAATGCACACACCAAGATTTAGAATTGTGAGAAAGTATGATAAAAGCAGAAGGAATATAAAGAATTGAATTAGGGGCACCTGGGTGTCTCAGTTGGTTAGGTGACCGACTTCGGCTCAGGTCATGATCTCACAGTTTGTGAGTTCAAGCCCTGCGTCAGGCTCTGTGCTGACAGCTCAGAGTCTGGAGCCTGCTTCGGATTCTGTGTCTCCTTCTCTCTCTATCCAGCCCCTGCTCACGCTCTGTGTCTCTCTGTCTCTCAATAATAAATGAACATTAAATTTTTTTTAAATCATTAAAGAAAATAATTGAATTATATGCATTGATTTTCAAGAGATATAGGGGGAAACATAATTTTTAATTGATTGTCCTGTGAAAAAGGGAGAAAAGAAAAAGACTAAAAATTCCCTTCATCTTGGCAAATTAGACAAATAATATAATTATTAATTAGATGTTATTAGCCAGGGTTCTCTAGAGAAATAGAACAAATAAGATGTGTGCAGAGGGATGTGTGTGTGTGTGTGTGTGTGTGTGTGTGTGTGTGTATGTGTGTGTGTGTTTAAGAAATTGGCCCACACAGTTGTGAAGGCTTCACCAGTTCAAAATCTGATGGATAAGGCTGGCACACTGGAGATTTGAAAGAATCACGATTCAACACAGAAGCAGTATGCTGGAGAATCAGGAAGAGCCAGTGTTCCAGATCAAGTCTGAAGGCAGGCTGCTGGCAGAATTCCCTCTTGCTCAGGAGAAGTCAGCTGATTGTTCTACTAAGAACTTCAGCTGATTGAATGAGCCCCATGTACATTATGGGGGCCAATCTTCTTCACTGACATTACACCAAATTAAATGTAAATCTCATCCAAAAACATGTGCACAGAAATATTCAGGATAATGTTGGACCAAATATCTGGCATCATGGCCCAGCTAAGAGGACACTAATATTAATCATTATAGAGGGGGAGTACTTCATATCACCAATAATACTCTTCTTTTGGAAGTAGTGGAAATCACAAAAATTCCCAGCATATTTTCCAATTGGTAGGGAGCCCCACATGACAGCTAAAAAAAAAATCTCTTTTTGTAAAATTCTTCCTGATTATTCTTTTTTAAAAAGTAGACATGGAATCTATCCCTGAAAATGATGGCCTTCGTAGCAAGGAGTGCATGGTAGTAATCTTAAATTTTCCATATTACCAGAATATTTTCTTTTTAATTATCAAAAAAATCAAAATCTATTTAAAACTGAGATGACCTGAAGAGCAGAAATTTCAAAGGTTGGTAAATCATCTCCTTCTGTATCCTATTTGAATTGGTCTCTGAGGAATTAATCTCCAATGAAATGTAGTCTTATGTACTCAAATTGACGATTATGTTCATATGTCCAACAGGTTCATTATATTAGTTCCTCTTGTAAGTCATTAATTTGATATCTTGATAATTTAAATTTATGGTCACAGATAGGGACATATTTATAGATAATTTTCTAAAAGGAATCCGTTTCCTCTATAGTTCTATTGGACATTATATAACCTACATTTAGACTAAATCATATTCATGGTGAAAGATAAATATCTCCAACTTAGATGCTTCCACTTAACTGATTTTCCTTTTTTAAAGAACTTGAAAACTCACTACTACCAAAGTATTACAGTAATTTTTAAAGGCTTTGTGTAGTCTCAAACCACTAATCTATTCCTGTCAAATCTGTTAGATCAAGTTGCACTAAGGAAGCTATTCTATCTCATTTTTTTTACTTTTCTTTTTTTTAAATCTTTTAAAGTCACTTGCCCTAATATGCCCTACATAATATGTACTAAATGCACTCATCCAATTTTTCTTCAGTATTACTTCAGGAGAAAAGTTTTGGCAAATGGCAGTACAATTAATTCAAGAAAATTAGGATAAAAAAGACAACAAAATGTCTATGACTATAAATATGAAGTGAATTAGTTTACAGCAAGAGCATTCTCTATCCAGAAAAGCAACATCTCTCTTTTATTTTGTGATAATTCTTAAGACCCCAGAAAATTATAGATACCAATATTAAGCATAAATATACATATTTAAAGAAAATGAAATGTCTTTTCAATACACCTTTTGTCATTGTATTGTTAAAATAGTTAATACTGTGTTAATATTTAGTGAATAAGTATTTAAAGTATTAAATGAGTTATTAAAGTTTGTGTCTCTTTGGAACAAATCCACATTTCTCCATGGTCTTATGTTAGGACTAGAATTCTGCAAACTATATTTCTTCATGGCCACCTGATTTTCTTTTCTTTTTTTTTTTTTTAACGTTTATCCATTTTTGAGAGACAGAGACAGAATGTGAGCAGGGGAGGGTCAGAGAGACAGGGAGACATGGAATCAGAAGCAGGCTCCAGGCTCTGAGCTGTCAGCACAGAACCCTACGCGGGACTCGAACCCACGAACTGTGAGTTCATGACGTGAGCTAAAGTTGGACACTTAACTGACTGAGCCACCCAGGCTCCCCTAACCACCTGATTTCCTATTAGGTTTGCTTCTGTTTATAGCAGGTGCTACAAGGAGACTGGCAAACAGAATATGGAAGAAGGAACTTGCTCCTTTTTCTTTTACTGCTGCTCCTGACAGCATTGTCCCGATATGAACTCATCCTACCAACAGCCATTGTTTCTGTTTTCCAGCTTGTTCTCACTTTCCAAAATTAGGTTTGTGGCACTTTCAGTGTTCAATATGAACACTGGCTGAGGAGCATCTTCCTCAGAGGTGCATGCTTCAGCTCTATAGGCCCCTCTTTTCCAAGCTTCTGGGGTCTGACAATGGCAGCCAATCCTCTTTGTTTCTCCAGCCCTAGGTTTAGGGCTATTCCCTACAACTCATACCTTTGTTACTTTGGTTTTCATTTGTAATTTTTATAGTTGTCTACTATCCATATAACCAAATACTTCCAATGAATCTCCCTGTTGAAATAATTAGCGTGGTTTATTTTTCCTTGATGGGACCCAGAGTAATAATACAGATTATTGCCAGTCATTCTAGAAAACTTCTAAGAATGGGTCTCTTTAGTTCTAGAAGCAAATGAGAATATGTGTGGTTATAATCATGTAAAAATTTTGCAACTATGAATTTCCTGAAAAACACAAACACACACATGAATATATATAAATTCTACACAATTGAAGTACCCAATATCTGGATTTTTTTTTTACCAGTTAATACATTACAAACCATTTTCTAGCTTACAACTTCTTTAATAGGCAATGTGGTGTGGCAGATTAAAAAACAAAAACAAAACCTTATGTTCTAAAATCCGACAGAACTAAGTTTTCCTATGCTGCTGAGGCACTTTTTATAGACATTTATTATCTAAATTCTTATTTTATATCACAATTATATTTTTAGGTTTCTACCTCACTGGGATCTGAGCAACTTGAAGATTATGTTGATTTATCTTTGTATCTTTATAACTAAAATAACACAAAGCATAACGCTGGTGCTCAAAACATGTTAAGAAACATTAAATTATATTGAATTGAGCACATTGTAAATTGTAAAATGGTGTAAAAACACAAACTGTTATTATTTCAATGTTACCATAAACTCATGCGATAAGAAATTTGAATCAATTTATACTATGAAGTGATACACATAAAGAAAAAAAATTTATGGAGACTAAATTGTCTCCTGCCTGGCAAAAATGCTTTCGTGATTTCCCATGAAAGTTAATTTTAAAGTACATAGATTGGTAGCATATTCTCCATTCCTATCATCCCTAAAATGATCTGACTGATGGGTTAAACACAGTTATCTCAGATATTGATTAATATTTGTAATTGTCTTAGTGTCCTATAATACAAAAACAGGACATACCTAGTGTAATAAAAATAGTAATATTATCTTATTTGTAAGACCAAACTTTTAGTACATTTCCAATTTTTTTACCTGTTAACTGGCCCTAGAAAATAGTATCTTTCAATAGATGTTAAAACAGGTAGAAAACTTTTGTCTTCTTTTAGTTCAATTTTTGCTCCCTTCTTTGCTCTGTTAATCTCATTAAATAAATAATGAATCTATAATATTTTCAATTTTTTCACTCAAAATGTAATGGTTTGCACTGAGACAATAAGTGTGTATGTCATAATTGCTATAAAATTATATGTATTAATAGACACCAGAGAATTAAACTTCACTGAACAGAATCTCTGCACGGTGAAAGAAACTTATTCATTTTGCTAGAGGTCTCCTGTTCTCTTTTCTATTATACTTTGTTCTTGTGTTGTCTGGAAAACTACTTCTCAATTTGAGTGTTATTGCTTTAAAAGTTCTATCTCATAACTAAGCCTTCTGGTCCCACTAAGAAATGCTTTTTGGTCTTGTTACATAAAAATAAAAAGGATACCATGAAGAACTGCTTACCTTGCACATGAAAAATCAGCTGATACCTCAATTACATTCCAACACTTTAGGGACATTCCACAGTTATCCTTTGTGGTAAGCTTTAAATCAGCCATCTGGATTTCAACAATATTTAGGCTCGACACTTTGAATGGGGAATCAAGCATTTCCATAACAGCTCTCCCAGTGCTCAAATCCTCATATCGATTCAGTTTTGCAGCGTGTGTTACACTGTACTGTGTTCCATGCTGAAAATGATATGTTTTTACTAAGCTGATGGTAAAATCATCATAACATTTATCAGTATCGCACCAGGCTATTATGTCCCCTACTGGAACAGATATTACTTGTTCAAGCATTTCTGTCCTAAGAAAGCAGATTGTATTCCCTTGCTTCTGATTTTTGGCCAGAGGTCTGATCTAGACAACAGGAAACCTGAGTTTTGAATTATATTAGTACTTCCTTTTACTGTAACTCAGGTCCCTTATTGAATACATAGTAATCACATTCACCTTCCTATTTAGAATTAATATCCATTTGAAAATTCAAGGTATGAATTTAAATACAGAAAATTTGAAATTAAATCCAACAAAAATTATTGAGCACCTATTTTACTCCTCAGTGTAGATTTTTAAAATATACTTAGAAAACGGTTTGTGTCCTTAATATATATTTTAATTTTGTTGTATCGAGCTGATAATATATTAAACAATTGAGAGTAGATACAGAAAAGAGGATTGGGATGTCAGAGTAACCAATAATTATAATAAACAAGTTCAATTGTATACATAGCATATTTTCATTAAATTTAGAGCAAAATAGCCTATTTTATGTCTTTTTTTTAATTTAGAACCACTTTCTGCATGTATGTATGTGTGTGCAGCTTCTCCCCCAGATTTATCTTATTAAAAAATACTTTTTAGAATCAGGCCTGTATGCAGAGAATAATCTGATGGTTATCAGAAGGAAGAGGACTTGGATGATGGACAAAATAGGTGAAAGGGTGTGGGAGATATAGGCTTCCCGTTATGGAATGAATGAATGACAGGAATAAAAAGCACAGCAAAGGGAATAAAGTCAATATGGATACAAAAAAATGCTACTTATGATAGCTTCCAAGGCATAATCTGAGGATCTTTCCTGCTCATACTTTTAAGAGTTAACTTTTACTACATTTTTTACTTTATTCATTGTTCTCCATGTAAGTGCTCCACAGCCTTTTTAATGCCAATTGCATTCTTCTTAGAATGCTTTACGCTTACTGCTCCCTTTTTGTGAAATATCCTTCCCTCGATCTCTTATTACTCAGTTCTTTGCATATGTTATGTTTTTGTTCTAGTGTCCCACTCCTGGAATCTTTTCTTTTCCCTTTCTGCCTTCTTTTCTTTGTCTCTCTATCTTTGTCTTTCTTTCTCTCTCCATCATTCATTTTCTCTAACCTTATTCTTTTATGTTTATATTGTTTTACTTGTTTATTTTTTATTCCCTCTTTCAAAAGGAGTACTTTTGGAAAAACAGAAACCATACTGGGTATTTCAGCAGAGAATTCAATATGAAGAATTGATTTTACAGGCATTAGAGAACTGGGGAAAAAAACACTGACCTAGCAGAGATATTGCAACTGCAGGTATCAACTTAATACCCCAATAGCTGACAAAAAATGGAAGAGACAGAGAGAACTTCTGAGAAGACACTAAATGGTTGTTGGTAGTGCTCTGACAACTTGGGATTCTTAAGAATGGGTTCTAGGGAAATGGGGCTTAGACTGCTCAGCATGGGACGAGATTTGGCTAGTGCTGAAGAAGCTGCAGACAAAACCTCATGTTGCAGCACAGGGATGATAGTTTAATAATCAACATATCTCATCCCGTTGGTACATTGTATCCATGTATCCACTTATTATAATGAACTTCCATACAATAATGATTGTAATTTTATCCTTTTGCCTAAAAAGATGCAATTATTTTTCATGCAAGCAGAGAAGTTATTACCCTCTCCCCCAAAAGGGCACAAGATGTTAAGACTCATTTTATTTAATTTTCAGCATATTTAATATCATTCCATCTGTGGTTTATTTTATTTTATTGATTTTATTTATTTATTTAGTATGAAATTTATTGTCAAATTGGTTTCCATACAACACCCAGTGCTCCTCCCAACAGGTGTCCTCCTCAATGCCCATCGCCCACTTTCCCCTCCCTCCCATCCCCCATCAACCCTCAGTTTATCCTCAGTTTTTAAGTCTCTTATGGTTTGGCTCCCTCCCGCTCTTTTTTTTTCCTTCCCTCCCCTATGGTCTTCTGTTAAGTTTCTCAAGATCCACCTAAGAGTGAAAACATGTGGCATCTGACTTTCTCTGTATGACTTATTTCACTTAGCATAACACTCTCCAGTTCCATCCACGTTGCTACAAAAGGCCATATTATATTCTTTCTCATTGCCAAGTAGTATTCCATTGTGTACATAAACCACAATTTCTTTATCCATTCCTCAGTTGATGGATATTTAGGCTCTTTCCATAATTTGGCTACTGTCGAAAGTGCTGCTATAAACATTGGGCTACAAGTGTCCCTATGCATCAGCACTCCTGTATCGCTTGGGTAAATTCCTAGCAGTGCTATTGCTGGGTCATAGGGTAGATCTATTTTTAATTTTTTGAGGAACCTCCACCCTGTTTTCCAGAGTGGCTACACCAGTTTGCATTCCCACCAACAGTGCAAGAGGGTTCCCGTTTCTCCACATCCTCTCCAGCATCTATAGTCTCCTGATTTGTTCATTTTAGCCACTCTGACTGGCGTGAGGTAGTATCTCAGTGTGGTTTGGATTTGTATTTCCCTGATGAGGAGTGACGTTGAGCACCTTTTCATGTGCCTCGTGGCCATCTGGATGTCTTCTTTAGAGAAGTGCCCATTTCTTCACTGGATTACTTGTTTTTCGGGTGTGGAGTTTGGTGAGCTCTTTATAGATTTTGGATACTAGCCCTTTGTCTGATATGTCATTTGAAAATATCTTTTCCCATTCTGTTGGTTGCCTTTTAGTTTTGTTGATTGTTTCCTTTGCTGTGCAGAAGCTTTTTATCTTCATGAGGTCCCAATAGTTCATTCTTGCTTTTAATTCCCTTGCCTTTGGAGATGTGTCAAGTAAGAAATTGCTGCAGCTGAGGTCAGAGAGGTTTTTCCTGCTTTCTTGTCTAGGGTTTTGATGGTTTCCTGTCTCACATTCAGGTCGTTTATCCATTTTGAGTTTATTTTTGTGAAAGGTGTAAGAAAGTGGTCTAGTTTCATTCATCTGCATGTTGTTGTCCAGTTCTCCCAGAACCATTTGTTAAAGAGACTGTCTTTTTTCCACTGGATGTTCTTTCCTGCTTTGTCAAAGATTAGTTGGCCATACTTTTGTGGGTCTAATTCTGGAGTCTCTATTCTATTCCATTGGAATAGAATAAATGAACTAATAGGTGTCATAGTTTGGCAGGCAGAATTCTAAAATTGTCTGTCCCTACAAAGATGCTCATCTCCAAATTTTCAACAGACATTAATCTAGATGCTTTTATGAAGGGACTTTGGTGATGGCACTAAGGTTACTCATAAACTGACTTGAAGATGGCATTATTTTACATTATCCAGGAAGGCTCAATGTACTCATGTGAACCATTGAAAACAAAATAAATGCTTAAAAGTCATTCACAGACGTTCAGCTAAGGGGGAAGCAGGAAGGAGGAAGTAGCAGAGAAGAAACGAAGCAGAAGTGGCGGTCAGAGAGATTTGAGGAATGAGTATACAATGCACCATTGCTGGTTTTGAGGCTGAAGACAAATACCATGAGACAGAATATCTGGGTGACTTGTAGAAAATGAGAAGAAATCCTGGCTAACAGCCAGCAAGGAAATGGAGACCTTAGTCTTTCAACTACATGGAACTGAATTCTGACAGAAAAGTCTGCATGTGCTTGGACTTAGAGTTGACTCCAGAGCCTCTAGAAAAGTTTGTAACTCCTGATGCTTTGATTTCAGTCTCATTAGATGCTAAGCCAAAAAAAAAAAAAAACAAAAACAAAAAAAAAACAAAAAACAAAACAAAAAAAAAAACAAAACAAAAACAAAAACAGATAAGCCCATCAAACTTCTAATTGACAAACTACTTAGACAATAAATTTGTGCTGCTTTAAGTGAATATTTGAGTTTGTGACAATTTGTTATGAGAGTAGTGGAAAACTAAAGCAATAATAATTTGATCTATCCTCATTTCACTCCTTGATTCCAAGGTATGTATTTTATGGCAGTGGAAAAATATAGCCCATTTTTTTGATATTTATCTTAAAGCATAGATCACATTCTGTAAGATAGAACAATAAACATTCGTGGTGTTATCTCTCCACTGGTACTATAACTGAGCCTGCAGTAGCTGTTCCTCTTTTCTATCAAAGCAGTTTCTTGGGTTGGCAGAGTATATGGAAAAACCTATGAATTCTATGTCATATAATAATTCTAAAATTTGTTTGATGCAAAAAAGTCTCTTGTTTAGAAGCAATAAGTCCATAGATGGTGGTGCTAATAAAAGCATTACATGCAGGAAAGGCAAATCCTTAGGTATCTTTCTAAACCAGTGAGAACAAATCACTGGCCTCACCATGAGATGGGATCCAATGAAATTATCCCTGGAATGGTTCTGATGTAAGAAAGTTAGGCACTCAGAATTGAAGATAGCAAAATGAGTCTTAGAGAATAAATTATATTGTTTAGCTCATGGCAGAACCTCTGTCCTTTTTACCATGACCAATCTGTAATAAAGCCCACTGAACAAGATTCAAGGTGGCTGTAGAAAGAGGTTGACTGATATCCAAAAGATAGGTCATGTTGTCCAGCTGATATTGAAACGTCCTGAATTAATAAACCACTTTTTAGGTGAGCATTCAATGCTAGACAGATATCTTCATATTCTTCTCATGTTAAAGGATCTATTGGTATTTCCTTCTGAACTCATTTTCACCAGTTTTCTAATAATTTTCCAATTTTATCATAGAGCCAAATAATTAGCTACTTCCCATAAATTAAAATAAATCTATATATCTACATGTTTCTCAATTCAAAAAATACAAAGCATATTACATATTGATGTTCTGTCCACTGAGATGATTTCCATTCATCATTGTCTTTCAAGGATATACTTTTGATCAAGGCCCTTTTACTGCAGTAGTTTCTTTATGTTTGGATACATTATATGGACAAAAGTCCTACGGTTCTTACTCTTCAGTCAATTTGTTGTAGGAACTCTGAAAGATGCCATGAGGAGAGTGGTCATGTTTAAAAAGAAGGTAATAAAGGAATCCGAGTCACTTTCTCATTCCACTTCCTATGCCTTATTTACTGCTGGTACCTGATCTCATATGCATCATTTACCCAGGATGACTTATGACTTCTGTGCATTCCCTGCCTGATGATTTGGTAGGTCAGAAGACCAGCAATCCAAATTGTCAGATAATAATATCTTGTGAACATTTTCAGTTTATAGAGGGCTTAGGAGTAAGCCTGAAAGCATTTCACATAAGGAAATGAAAAAAAATATTATATGCAGGAGAGGGCAAGGTGTTGCTTTAAAACACTCCCAGAGTTCCTCAATGCCCTATTTTGTCTTGCCAAATATTTCATAGAGCATACCTTTTCGCCACAAACATTTACATACCAATGGAACTGCTATGTAGAAAGTTCATATGACATCACAGCTTTTATTGCAGACTGGACTTCCTAAAGAGCTTTCTCTTTCTCTTGGCCTCACTCACTCAACATTGACAGTGTTAGTTGTTACACAAAATATGGATAACACATTGTTTTTGAAGTAAATGATGCAAAGTGCCTTTGGATGGGTTATATTTACATGTTCTAGACCCGTGGATACCCAGAACATATAATGAGATGGGAAAATCCTTCATTTTTGTGGGGTTTGACTCCAACCTCTGGTTCACAGGTTTCTTACTAATCATTTTATGGCCATTGCTACATTCTGTACATTATATTTAAAAAGCAACACAGGTAAACTGTCGTTTGTCAATACTGTCAAGATGTATTCAGGCTAGGTTATGGCAAAAGCAGGAAAATTGATACAGTCTTTTAAAAAGACCTTGAAGGTGTACTGTTGTACCTGCCAGACAATAATAATCAACCTCTGGTGTACTTTATGTATTGGTAAAAATAATAAAGCATTTCCTTGATCAATACCTGTATAGATTTCTTCTAGTGAACATACATATAAAAAAACCAAAATCACAATATATTTCTACAATCCGTCTGCCTCTGCACAGGCCAAACAAGTGAGTTAAATTGAGATGTTTCAGGAATCACCAATACAGAATTTTCAAGTATTTGCTAGTGACGATAGTCATTTTAATCCTTTCAGAGATGTGGTATTACCTTCCACTCTCATGGATATTTACCAATATGTCCTCACTACTCATTAGGAAAATTATATCCTCCTTGCCTCTTGCCACTATGTGCTGCCATTCAATCTTATCATTCTGAGATGCTATCTCTGGAGCTACTGAAATCCTGAATCTCATTTTAAGAACAACATCTCTCATCACCATACCCAGCTTTCAGAGGAAAGCTATCACAGAGATTTCCAGTATGCTGGCAATCTCCTCACAAATGTTGTTTTCAATGCCTTGGTGAGGGGAGTGCCAGTAGCCTCACTTCTTTATTGGAGAATAGAATGAATGAATAGGAAGATATAACATATGATAAGTGCACTACAAAATTTCTAACTACCTTAAGACTTTGAACCATTTTGTCCTATATTATACCGGGAGAGTCCTTACCTCCCAACATCATTAAATATAGGTCACCGTAAGTACAAGTCTCAAACAATCAAGTAAACTCTTATACCCAAAGTTTCTGTGCAAACTGGCATCTTAAATGCATATCTGGTAAGTGTACTTATATAAATTTGGCTTACTACAGAATTTTATTCCATTCCTTGTGTTCTACCACTAGTAGAATTCCAAAACTTATGTGTTTTATGTTATAAAATAAACTAATAATATGATATATAATGGACTAAACTTAGAATTATTTTGTACTCTATATACTCTGAGTCACTTAGTTTCCTGATACATAATTCCATTTATTGTACTAGGAGATATAATGAGAGGTCAAGATGTGTTTAGACAGGAACAAGTAACACTTTGCAAGCCAGCTTCCCAGGATGAGATTAATAAAAGTTATTAAAGGAAGTTAAAAGTTGTGTTCTTAGATTTTGGAGAGCATCAGCCTCCTTAGAGCAGACATCCTTGTGCCAACAAAAAGGTTCAGAGGGATTTGGGGATTTAATGTTCTCAGCTTCATCTCATTCTATGTGTCTATATTCTTAGGATTCTACTCTTTCAAAATCAATGCTTCATCTAAGAAACTGAATAAATCTATGAATTCATCACATGCTACAATTCTGAAAACTATGTAATTACATTTTGGATCTAATATTCAGTGCTTTCTATCCTACAGCTAGAAGAGATGATTAGGTGATTCTTTTAAGTCTGCCATAGAAACTCTCTGAGCTGTAAGTTTGTGATTTTTTTACATAAGCTCTTGTATACATTCACAATCACACATTCCATCTCACAGATCCTGTAGCTATCATTACAAGAATCATGGTTATGTACAACAGCCTCTGGCACCTTCCCCCATGTACTTGCTCAGTAATCATTACTTTATAGTCAATCAAGGTATTAATTTAATAAATGCTATTATCAAGACAATATATTAATATTTAATTTTTAATTCCCAAGGAATTTATGAGAAGTTCAAGCGAAAACATAACAATCCCATAATCACATGTTTTTGGTTCTGTTTTCTTGAGACCATTTCTAATAACACATTCTGAATCTAATACTAAGTATTGCCTAATCATGGGATGCAAAACTTCACTAAATATTTCAACAGAAAAAAATTAATATAGGATCTAATTTACATACTTTTGGGATATCTTGAAAAGAAAAATGAAAGCATTCAAGTAAAAGAGCGAGAACATTTGAATCATTTAAGATTAAGCATGGGGGAGGAGTCCCTATCAAGCTGGGGTTCAGACTTCTAGGAATTGGTGCTTCTGGGAAGGTGTTGGTACCTCAGCAGAGACCTTGTAGAACCAGGCTCTGAGCAGGAATCAGTGTCTAGCTAGTAATGGTAGTTCTAAGAAAGTATAATTAGATTGATTTTGAGTGCTAAAGGAAGCTGGAAAACAAAACCAGATATTGCTTCAAAGGTGAAAAGCCAATGATGTAGGGTACCACTGTAATAGCAATCAGAGAGGAAGTGAAAAGTGCATCTCTCTCTTTCCCTTCCTACATTCTGTAGTGCACTTATTTGGCAGGAAGTAAAAGAAATCAGCAGACAAAGAAAAAATGTGGTTGAAGAATCCTAGTCCAAGCATTGTAAAATGGAATAAAAAGGGTTAGATTTGAAACTGAATGACAAGAGCTTAATTATTGACAGTCATGATTCTGAACTACAGTATATGTTGTATAGTAACAAGATTTTGGCAGTCAAGTTCATTATTTTTCTAGAATCTTGGGACTCCTACTGGAAAGGTCTTAGTACTTATTTGTTGAGGAACTTGTTATGAAAAAGTGTCTTGATATATATGTAGGGGGATAATATATAGTAGCATATGCCACCTTAGATCATTTTATTGGAATATGATGGAATTTCAACAAAATTAAAATAATCACAACAAAGTATGTATTAGCATATAATTTAAAATATAGTAAATTAATCCTATAAGATTATGTGTTATATATTATCTTAGCTATACTCTAGTTCATATGAAAAAGCAAACTCAAATGCCCATTGTTTATTTTGAAAATAAAATGCCAAAAAGACTTTGGATCCCAGAGATGAAGTTTGACTAGACTATTTCTTTCTTTCAAACTTCTTTTCAATATTTATAAATGACTTCCCTAAAATATTTTACGGAATATGTTTGAATTAGTTTTCCTCTTCTAAATGGGTTATTCCCAAGATAATGACATATAAAAATATAAAAAACAAATAATACATATGAGTGGGCTCCAAAAACATGTGTCCAATCTTCTCAATTAATTAGTTAATAAATTAACTAATGCGTTATTCATTGAAATACTTAAAAGCCTAAAAAATAAGGAAAAAAATAAACATGGAATCTGTGATAAAATATGCTAGCATTTTTAATTGTCACTTGTACAGAGAATTGAGGGAGTATGGAAAAGTGAGTAACTTACTCTTGCCAGGTGAATTGAAGACAGCTTTGTGAAAAGAGGTCACACTAAGATCTTAGCAAAGCATTTTCCCAATATTACTTCACTTTCCATTGGGATTTTTTTTAAGGTTTTACCTGTAAGCCACATTTTATATGCAACTTGCAACATTAAATCAAATGGCAAGGTAACCTTGTCTCTCATGACAAGTACATGGTCTCCCATGAGTTATTCTTTCCTTGATATATGAGCATATCACTTTTGATTTTGTTCCTTTTTGTTTAGCAAAGTATATATTTTAGCGTAGTTTTATGATGTATTTACATTTACATATTACCATTCATTTCAGTTCTTGGTTCGGTTCGTTTTAATACCTCATTAAATGAGGTATTAAATGGTAGTCCCTCCGGGGCTATGTTGATGTTTCTTGTGGAAGTCATGTCTTATCATAGATTATAGATAAGAAGAATTAGCAGTTAAAAGACCCAGTTAGTGGTAGAACTTGATCTTATATTCTGTAAAAGCTTTGTCCCACAAACAGGTAGTGTGGGATGTTTTGAGTGATATTTCATATGAGTTAGAGAATAGTATATGGTCTTTCTCTTCTCCATAATTGGTCATGTTTGTTTACTTCACCTACAATGTTTATTTTTGTTTGTCTGTTTTCATCTAACCTCTTTACTCCTAGTTACCTTCCAGTACTCCTTCAGCATCTTTTTCTACAGAAATATGTCACTGAAACTTCATAGACTTGGTACGATTCTTCTTAACACTTGGGCTTACTTCTCCCAAATTATATATAAATTGCAGATAACATTTTATGTTTCTGCATCCCACACAGTACTGTATCCTCCGTGTTGGCAAGGACTACATCTTGAATTCTGTTTCCTATTCACTTAGGAGTGGAATTTGGAACATACTATAAATTATCCATTTTTGGGCTTAGTATGTATATGAATAATAAGGTAGTTATATGGAATCTTGTAGGTAATAGAATATTCAAATGTTAAGTTTAGAAAAGAATCTATAGGAAGATTTTTTTTTTGTGGCTGTAATGTCGATTGAGACAGTTTATGAATAATTACTTTATTTTGTTTTTGTTGGTGAAGTTTTTTTTTTCTTTTTCTCCTTTCTGTTGGTAGATTTCCTAAGCCAGTTTTAAGTGCCACTAATTTAGCTAAGCTTTCACTATTCCCAGTTGAAAATAATTGACAATTTACTGTGTTCCTTTACTATTTTATTTCTATTTGTTTACAGTAGTCACTCCCTTATCTGTGATTTCACTTTCTGTGCTTTCAATTACTCATGGTCTCAGTTACCCATGGTCAACCACAGCCCTGGAGCATATGATCCTCCTCTGACATGGGGTCAGAAGATGAATAGTAGCCTAATGCTATGCCACAGTCAATGCCCATGTCATTTACCTCACTTTATCTCTTTGTGTAGGCATTTTATCATCTCACATTAGCACAATAAGAGGGGGGGAGTCCAGTACAGTTATTTCGAGAGAAAGACCATATTCACATAACTTTTATTACAATATTTTATTATAATCATTCTGTTTTATTGTTAGTTACTATTGTTAATATCTTATATGTCTAATTTATAAATGAAACTTTATCATATGTATATATGTATAGGAAAAAGAGTATATTTAAGGTTTGATACTATCCATGGTTTCAGGCATCCACTGGAGGTCTTGGAACATATCCCCCTTGGAAAAGGGGGATAAACATAGTTTCTATCATGCTGGCTTTATATCTTAACTGTGTACAGTACAGTGGCTAAGAGGCAGTAGAGGGTAATGTTTAGGCAGAACTTCTCTGAAGTCAGACTGACCACTTTGAACCTTATTTAAGTCAATGATTACCTATGACACTGGACAATTTGTTTAGACTCTATTTGTCAGATTCCTCATGTAAAAACCCTCATTGGGTTATTGTAAGGATTAAAAGTTACAATATTTAAATTTTTTTAACGTTTATTTATTTTTGAGACAGAGAGGGATGGCATGAACAGGGGAGGGCCAGAGAGAGAGGGAGACACAGAATGGGAAGCAGGCTCCAGGCTCTGAGCCATCAGCCCAGAGCCCAACACGTGGCTCGAACTCACAGAGTGCGAGATCTTGACCTGAGCTGAAGTCAGACGCTTAACCGACTGAGCCACCCAGGCGCCCCTAAAAGTTACCGTATTTACAAAACACATAGATCATTACCAAACATAAAGTAATCTCTGACAATATGTTAAACATTATCATGCATTTATTCTCTTCTCTGAATTAAATAACTTTTGATTTAGCTTTTTGTGCTGCAGCAGATAATGCAAATTCTATCAAAATTATTTGTTTTTGTTATTTTTACCATTGATCCTTGAAATAGCCTCTTTTACTCACAAAGTCACATACATTTTCTTTCCCATTCTCTTTCTGAAATTGTTTCCTTTTCCCTTTCATAATACCTAGAAGTTTAAAAATAAAAACTCAATATTGCCTCTTTTGCTATGTATTGCTTTTTAAACTGGTCACACTAAGCCTTTAGTTATAATTGTATTGCTTTATTATAACTATGTCTATATTGTGCTTTTGTGACTAAGCTCTTGACTATTGTATGCTGGCATTTCAATAATTTATAAGGACACAAAACAACATGTCATTAACTTTCAGAGAATGTTCACCAGAACTGTTCTGAAAGCTTTGAACCCAGGGGTTTTTCACTGAAGCTCTGACAATCAACCTGCCTGGTCCCATTCATTCTTCATCTTTGTATTTTCTCTCACTGAGAAGAATGGTCCAAATAGGGAAGTAGAGCACTCTAAAGGATAATGCACCAGATTAGATTCCAGAAGGCTGGGGACCAGTCCCTGGCTCTACCTTTAATTACCTGTGTGGAAAAAAAAGCAAAGAGATTTAATGTCCCTTGACCCTAATGGCTTCAGCTACTAAATGAGGAAGTTTAGCTAAGTCAGTGGTTTTCATTTTTTGGAACACAGAAATAACAAAGAATGGCTGTCTTCTTGTTTCTTTGCTATATTTTATTTTGTTTCTTTGTTTTTGTAAGCAATATGGTAGGTCTATAGAAATATAAACATGTTCAACACAAAACGTAGTTTGTGATGCCTGACCCCAGTTGGATTTTTGTTATTGTTTTTCGAAAGACTAATGGAAGCAAACATAAATGTAATAATTACTACACCAATTATTTCTAAAGACTTTCATATTCTACTGTAAAGACCAAAGAGACTTTAATTTTAATCATTCATTCACTCAAGGTATTTACTTAGTAATTCATTCAGTGCACAATTTTTGAAAATTTATTAATTTTAGAGATAGAAAAGTGAATAAAGCATGTTCCAGAGATATTCTGAATTAAACTGCATCAGAGTGAACAGAAGAATAGGATTTCCCTGAGTATCTTCAGTAGAGATATGTATTATAACATATACATGTTATATAATGTCATAGTCTATATTTCAACCCTCTTAGAAGTTCTCTAACACAAGGATCGTGGCTACTGACTCCATATGAATTGTTGAGACTCAAAAAAAATGAATAATTTATTCAAAGAGGTGTTGCTTGAAGTTTCTGCTAAAATTTCTATCTAAAAATTCACCAATTTCTTGCATACATTAATGTGCCTCTGCAGAAAAGAAAACTTGGATGGCTTTAACACTTTATTAGTACCCCATGAAGGCTGAAACAAATGATAAAAGGAGAGATTTGTTTTCCAAACTTTGGTTATACACTTATCGTTATTCTTTAGTTTCATACTAATCAATGTCAACTCTTCCAATGGAGTGTTTATGTTTTGTGGAACAATAAAATAGGTGCTTTCAATCTTGATTCAAAGGAATCAATCAAATATTTTCTTCAAAATTGCACAACTTCAAACATATTTCTACATTGTATTACAGACAATCATTACAGAGATATGAGCCATTTCTTCTTTTAACTTTTGGCTACCAAATTGGAAGCAAATTCATTATAAAAATTGCATTCACTTGCAGACTTTTTATTTTTAATCCCAACTGTCCATTCTAAATCCCCAAATCCCTAGGGGCAAATAGACATGTAACATTTATGTTTTGAGCCATTTCTCATTGTCCCATTAGGGAAATAAAACACTATACAATTACTTTCTTTCCTTTTAAACACACTTCAAAATCCCCCTTATTTCATTCATTGTAGTAAATGGAAATTTACCAAACAATGTGGCAAAGACAAATCTTTTAGCAGCAAAAGAATGTCTCTAGGGCTTCCTGTAAAGTGAGAACAAAGTGCTTCATAACCCTATTTGAAGCTGGTTAATAAGACACAAATGTAATAGGCTTCACTGCATTTAACTTCAGAAAAAGCACCAATATCTTCAAATGTGAGCCTCAGATTATTGCCTCTGCAATTTGTTTAGGCAGCCAATGCACCACAACTCATTCCCAGCCTACAAATTGCTTTTGTTAGTGGGAAACAGCATACAATAAAGCCAGATTTCCTGGTGCTTTATTGACTCATGATCAAGTAGTTGTTGAGAATTCTTTTGTCTTCTTTCAATGGCTCTCTTAAATATTCTAAATGTTTTCAAAATAATAGCCTCTTTAAGTACTCTGGGGTTTTCTTTAAACCACTGTAATTCTTTGGAGTTTTTGTTTCCTTAAAATATTTTACTATTTTTTTTCAAATTACCTATATTTGTTTGAATTTTAGCACTACTATTTATTTCTCTAAATGTGGAAGATAGCACTTATTGTCAATACATTCATTTTTTAAAACTCATTATTATATTATGTTCTGATGGGAGTAGAATATTATAAATCATTTCTTGTAAGCATTAATGTAAAATATGCCCCTACTGTATATTTTGTCAGTTACATTTTGCATTACTTTGTAAATGTTATATAGTCTGATATACGTATCTGGTATGCAACATATAACTCTGTGTTACAAACATAATTTTTCTAGCATTCTGGATTATATAAAGTTTGTTCATTAAATATATTTAACATATAAACATGCACTTCAATAGTTTCTATTAAATGAAAAACAAAAAGTAAAATATTTGAACATCAACATTACTATAGAAGTACAGGACAAATATCTTTACATCAAATTTCAAATTATAGAAATCTTTAAAATAATTTATTTTAATAACATTCATTTATAATTTCCTTCATAAACTTACATGAGACATTGTTTATAATTATTTTTAGTTTACTCATGAAAATATTAAAATTAATGTTACTAACATTGAAAAATTTTGTGTCAAATTAGTGATTGCAATTTAAAAAACAAACATACAAAATGCGTAGATCTTAAAGAGATTATTACATTACATTACTTTGTAATAACACTATCCCTGGGGACAATACAATAAATGGAGTTCATTGGTTTCTAACATCTGTGGTATCTGAATTCTATCAACATCCAGCTTTATTGACAACTTGGAAGCAGTGTACTGGTATGGCATCATGCTTCACTGTAGGGATTAAAATATCTAAACTCCAGTAAAGTTTTGAACTAGGATATAGAGCATATGTAGAAACCAAAGACCGACACAGATCTGAAGTTCAATAGATAAGAAGGAATAGAAACCAGGTTGGTGCAAATTTCCCTTGTATGACATCTTGTCAAAACTATTTTTGATAAATGCTGCTAAACTAAGAAAACTTTAATGTGCCTATGTTATTTTTATTAACTGTGTGTTCTTACTTTTACCTGAGGTAAACCCTAAAGTTTATATGTGACATATATGTTTACATGTGATTATATATGATCAATATATAATTGATCATAAAGTCAAAATCTTTGTTGTCAAATAAATTGCACAAAAAGTGTGAAAATTCTGAAAAATGAGCTATAGAGCACACTTTCTAAAATATCCTAATAAAAAAAATGGAGCTGATTAGTAATGTAGATGCCTAAACACAATTTGAAGGCTTCTAGTTCAAAGACATATAATAGAAGCTTAAAAAGAAATCCACTTCTTATTTTGATAAGTGCAAAGCATAAATGCTACTAATTTTTGAAGTTTAATGCTGCTGGCAGTGCACTGCAGACTCTCAAATTGATATAAGCACCTTACATTAACATATAACCTAGAAGACTCCAAAATCAATTTAAATGCCTTAAATTTATATACAACTTAAAATTGAAGATTTAGGTGGATTTCAAACAATGAAGAGAATAAGGGATTAATCAAAATTTGCGAATTCAATATCTATTTGTCCCAAAAGATGTCTTTCTCCTGAGAAGTGGTCTGCAATAGAAGACACTTCCTTTTAATCATTTTTATTCATACATGTGTATATGTATATGCATGTGTATACTTGAATGAATGAATGAATGAATGAATGAATAGTGAATGATTGATGTATGAATTAGCAAATGCTAATTGAAAATGTAATATTAATTACATATATTTTACTTAATATATATTATTATTCAGGGATGCCTGGGTGACTCAGTCAGTTAAGCATCGGACTTCGGCTCAGGTCAAGATCTCATGGTTCATAGGTTTGAGCTCTGCAACGGGCTCTGTGCTGACAGCTCAAAGCCTGGAGCCTGCTTCAGAGTCTTTGTCTCCCTCTCTGTCTCTGCCCCTCCCTCACTCATGCTGTGTTTCTCTCTCTGTCTCTCAAAAATAAGTAAACATTAAATATATATTTTTATTCAGCATGTACTAATTGAGCAGCTACTATCCAACTAGAACAATGTAGATAAACAGTGGTAAGTAAAAGTCAGATATAATGCCTCTGCCATGGAATTTATAGTCCACCATGAAAATAATTATAAAGCTACTTGAAATGTTAAGAGATTATAGAAGGTTTTACTATTAATAAAAAGAACTAAGTATAAAACACTCAAATAATCAAAACAAAATATAAAATTGAGACAATCTATCTCCTTCATCCTTCTTCCTGACCTCTTTGAGTATCACCTCCTACCCGTGTGAATTTTGAACAATGACAACAACAAGGTGTTATCAGAGAGATCACCTAGAATTAATATAAACAGTATTTTGCCACTTGTTATGATATTTAAAGTAAAGGTATTAGGCATTTGATAAAAGGTATCTTGTAAAACAAAAGTGAGGTCAGGAGAAATCAACTCCTAGCTAATATTGAAAGTGTTACCATCATGAATTCACAAATTTTTAGTCTGACTTTAAGGGTTGTAGACTTAAAGACTTGAATTTCAAAATACATTGAGAATGTTTATATCACCTATGCATGACCTCACACCAACAACCTCAAAAATAATTTATCTATAAACCAGAATTGAGTTTTGCTTGTTTATAATGAGATATGGGATAACCTTACTTAAGTGATTCTTCTCTGAAATCAGTTACACTATAAAGCTTCATGCATGTGGATTAGCTATATGCACCCATATCCTCAGTAGGTAAACGCTTACTACCAGAAGTAATCTTCAGCCATTTTACCTCCGTGAATGGGGATGGACACATAACATAAGATGCAGGGCTTCTTTAAAGTTTTGCACACTAAATAATCCTTCAACAACTACCCCTCCTCCCATTCTTCCTTGAATCATTGGTCAGGGAGCTATTCTGTGTTCCTTGGGAAGTTTGGCATATGTTGTGATGATTCTTAAAACCTCTGATTTCTCTTAGAGGAAAAACTTATTTCTAACTTCTATAAAAACAAACACAATTTCTAAGAGAACAAAGTTACTTGTCTGTGGTTGCTTTAGAAAACAATACATTTTTAAAAAAATGTTTGTTTATTTATTTTGTATAGAGACAGTGTGAGCAGGGTAGGGGCAGAGAGAGAGGGGGAGAATTGGAAGCAGGCTCTGCACTGTTAGTGCAGCACAGAACCCAAGGTGGGGATTGAATCCACGAACCATTATATCATTCACTGTGCCAAGTCAGGTGTTTAACCAACTGAGATACCCAGATGACCCAGAAAAGAATACATTTTTATAATTTGTATGAGTTATGTTTTCCAAAAATGAATTTATAATCTTTGAAAATTATACCAATTCCAACGTAGACATTTGTATTTTTCAACTTGAGTGAGTACATTGCAGTGATATCACTTGTTGCCCTCCCACTGTTGTAAGTAAGGGGCTTTGCACATAAATTATGAATCTTGAGGGACACCTGGGTGGCTCAGTCAGTTAGTTAAGGTCCAACTTCAGCTCAGGTCATGATCTTGCAGTTTGGGAGTTCGAGCCCTGCATAGGGCTCTGTGCTGATAGCTCAGAGCCTGGAGCCTGCTCCAGATTCTGTGTCTCCCTCTCTCTCTGCACCTCCCCCACTTGTCCTCTGTCTCTCTCTATGAAAAATAAAATAAACATTTTAAAAAAATTTTAGTTAAAAAACATTATGAATCTTGAAATGGGGAGATTATCCTGGATAAACAGATAAGCTCAATGTAATCACAGGGTCCTAATGGGGTGGAAGCAGGAGGGTCAGAGTCCGAGAAGCGAATGGAGCAATGGAAGCGGAGGTCTAAATGATGTAATTGCTATCTTGAAAATGGAGGAAAGGGCCATGAGCCAAGGGAGGCAGTCAACCTCAAGAAGTTGGAAAAATCAAAAGAACATAGCCCTAGAGTTTAATGCATTGAAAACCATTTAAGATTTTTGTCCCCAGAACTGTATGGTAAATTTCAGAGAAAATAAAAATAAATGTGCATCATTAAACCACTAAGCTTGTGGTAATATTTCACAACAGCAATTGGTAACTAATACATATACTTAACCAGAATAAGTCATTGTAAATAAAACAAAGAAACTTAGAAATTTAATCTCCATCTAGAGCAAAAACATAAACAGTATCCTAAGAAATAAATATATTATATAAAAATACACCTTTATTGGAGTGCCTGGGTGGCTCAGTCGATTAAGCATCTGACTTCATCTCAGGTTATGATCTCACCATTCATGGGTTGAACCCCACATAGGGTTCTGTACTGACAGCTCAGAGCCTGGAGCCTGCTTCTGATTCTGTGTCTCCCTCTCTCTCTGCCCCTCCCCCACTCACACTCTGTCTCTCTCTCAAAACTAAATAAACATTTAAAAAATTTCAGTTGGTTGAGTATCCAACCTAAGCTCAGGTCATGATCTCACAGTTTGTGAGTTCGAGCCCCGCATTGGGCTCTGTGCTGACAGCTCCAAGCAAGGAGGCTGCTTCAGATTCATATCTCCCTCTCTCTCTGTTCCACTCCAGCTGGCACTCTGTGCGTATCTCTCTCAAAATAAATAAACATTAAAAAAATAAAAATAAATAATTTTTAAAAATTTAAAAAACACACCTTTATTTACTCAGCATTAAAAAAATATATTGAATACTGTTTAATTTCATTAACATATTGTTTTTGAATCGCAGCCCCACTAAATCTAGTAATATCACCTTAGACAAGTTATTTGCCAACTGTGTGCTTGAGATTCTTTTTCTGCAAAGCAAGCAAAATACTTATAAAATGGGCTAGAAGAGAGCCTGGCACATTATTAAACGACAGTTGGTACTCATGTACTTATTTATTAGATTTTTTTGCTGGGTATTACTCTATTTTATTACATACCTTGCAGTAACTATATATTTATATATTTATATTTTATAAAGTGTAACTTATATGAACTGTTACAAATTTTCAGGTCACTGTTTATTCTTCAAACAGCAAATTTCAAAAATATTTGAGTACAATAGACCATACTATCTGGTTCTTTTATGGCATTACATTAATCATTTCATTAACATGAGAAACTACATAATTACATCAAATTATTAGTAAAGAAAACATAATTCCTCCAAATTAAAAGCAAGATATAGAAAAATTCAATAAACATTCTGAATAAATTTTTTCATAGTATATATATCGCAATATGTCAAGCCTGAATTAACAACAAAATCTAAAGTCCTATTTAATGGTCTCTGAAAACACGCAATTCCCTTCATCTCCTAGCTTAATAGAAATCAGATATAGCCATGGTGTTAGACTATAAACTAAAAATTCAGAAACCTAAAATAGAGTAATAAATTTCTTTTTAACATTATGCTACCATCAAAGTAGTCAATAATAATTGTTTGTAGAAAATTGTTTAGCCTTTCCTCAACTATGACTTAAAAAGTAATTTCATCTGAAAGTATTATATTTTAGCTGACACGAAGGACCTGCTTAGTGAGTCCTATTCTTATGTAGTGTGGAACTGTACTTCAGGGTAATTTACAAACTACATGTGTGACTGGTGATTAAAATGATCTCCAAAGACAGTGTTCTATATTGGTAACAATTCTCTGCCTATTCAAAGAGGAAATGAACAATCAGGAAGGCAATAAGCTATTCTTATGTGTTCCTACATAAAGATTCTAAGTAGATTTCTTCTCAAGATAAGCATGGTCAATTCAATTAACAACTACGTAGAGAGACTGTTTGGTTACAGTTTTTATAATGATCATTATTATCATCGTTATTGTAATCATTATTTTTCTTTACTTTTTCTCAATAGTAGACAGTAATTCTGTTATTTTGTCTCTTTTTTACCAAACACATAAAATATCGAATATGTTTTGAATAGTGAAGTAATTTTACATGCAGTTTTAAAGCAATCCCAGGAACCAATTTAAGCACATTAAAATATAAATATCATAATCTATGCTATAATATAAATATAATAGATAATATTATAAAAGTAAATATAAAATATCATTTATAAATACACAAACTTCAAACATTATTGGACACTATTTAAGAATATGACACCTAGGGGCGCCTGGGTGGCTCAGTCGATTAAACTTCCAACTTCAGCTCAGGTCATGATCTCTCAGTTCGTGGGTTCAAGCCCTATGTCAGGCTCTGTGCTGACAGCTCAGAGCCTGAATCCTACTTCAGATAATATGTCTCCTTCTCTCTGCCCCTCCCCTGCTCATGCTCTGTCTCTGTCTCTCTCAAAATAAACACTAAAATAAATAAATAGATAAAAGAATATGACACCTATATTGAAATCTAAGTAGCCATTTGATTATTTGGCATGATATGTATCTTTTTATAAGTGTTAGCACAGATATTGGCAATTAGAAGATGGTCTATATGTCTCTTTCTCTCTCTCGCTATGTACTGCATTGTATGTTCCTACATAAAATATATGCATACATATATGTATACAAAATATATACATAAATATATACTTTCAGACATATGTATACTTATATAACTATATACATTTCATTCATAAAATACATCTCTAATATATAAACATATATTATTTCAATAAATAAATTAACATATCCCAACTTCCTATAGAATATGTTATGTCTTGTCAGTGATTGCACTTTCTTTCTTTGCTAGCAAATTTTCTGATTCTCATCTATAAAAGCACCAGATCACAATAAAATGAAGCAAACATTAAGGAAAATGACATCAAAATTAATAGCTACAAAAAGTAAAATACAGTGAAGCAAGGAAAGCCATTACAGTCCTTCCCATTCCATAATATGTTTTAGAGGTGGCCTTCCTGTTCAGAGCTGTGAGGCCGTGCCCAAACAATGTTTTGGGCCAAGTATTGTTATAGGCAATCAAGTAAATGGTAGCCTGATTGTTATGGCTGAGTGAAGAACCAGTCCTGGCAACAGTGGGAAATTGGGACTAAGCAAAAATTAAAGACTTTGAACTAAAATGAAGTGAGGCTTCCCACTGTCAGAGAAGGAAATTTTAAGCAGGGAAAAAGTCAAAGGCAAAATGAACTGTATGGTGTTGAGATAAAATGAGAGTTTTTTGTGTACATAAAGGTAGATATAGAAAGAAACATGGGTGTATATGTGTGTGTGTTTGTGCACATATATCCATTCGTGTATTTTTTTGGTCTATCCACTGAGAAAGCCTAGAAACGGCAACACTCTACAAATAATGAACAAACCCATTGCTTAGATCTTAAATTACATAGAGGAAACCCGGGAAAAACAAAGAATAAAATGAGCTTGGAATATTTTGCTGTGATCAGAAAATAAGCAAATGCTCAAAGGCTAAGAGCAACATGCCAAAAGGGCAGGTGATCTAATTTTAAGAGGCTCCACTGGACAAATCTGTAGTAACAAAAAGCAAACACACACATTCAAAAATATAGTAACAGATTATTACTATGGTTTACATGAGAATTCATAAATTCATACCAATATAAATAAATAAATATGAGAGAACATTTCTTTACAGTTAAATTCCAATTAATAAATGCAGAATAATTCATAGAATTAGAAAATCACCATTTGGTAACTCTTGTGGTGAGAACAGATATAGACAAATATCAATGGATGCAAAATAATGGGTAAAAATGTGAAAAAGATAAAATTTATAGGGTCACAAATCATCTCTTCCTAAGATACTCATAGTGTAAAAACAAAAAAGGAGTGAAGAAACTGCCAGATGCCATTGTAATTTATTGATCAAAATTAACAAGACCTACGATAGGGCAAAGTTTTACCATGCACCAACTGACATAATATAATGAGAAGGATCCACCTCAAATCTCTGATAACTCTATTGAAAGAGCTCTATACAGACTGTAATCAGTCAGACTCAGATTGAAGCAGTATCCTATAAAATAACTTCTTGTAGTACTTACTAAAAAATAAAATCAAGATTGTGAAATGATGAAAAGACTACAAAACTGTTCCAAATTGAATGTGACTAAAGAGAGTCCGCAATGTGCAGTGTAAGATTGAATCCTCTACTATGGAGGACATAATCAGAACAACTGGGAAAACTTGAAAGTAGTATACTGATGTTAATTTTTTAATTTTAATGTTTGTACACTTGTTCTGTAAGAGATGTCCTTGTTGCAGTACCTGGGTGGCTCAGTCACTTAAGTGTCTGGCTCTTGATTTTCATTCAGGTCATGATCTCCCATTTCGTGGGATGGAGTCCCAAGCCTGACTCTGCACTGACAGCATGGCAGCATGGAGCCTGCTTGGGATTTTCTCTCTCTCCTCTCTCTCTGTGCCTCCCCCACTCATGCTTTTTCTCTTTCAAAATAAATAAACTTAAAAAAGAGAGAGGGGGTCCTTGTTTATAGATAATAGACACTAATTTAATAAGGCTAACAGATCATCATGTCTGCAAACTACTTTCAACAAGAAAAAAGAAAAAAACAAAAAATATAGATAGATTATGGAGTAACAGAGATAGAGATATATAGATGCTGACAAAGCAAATGATATGTTAACAGTTGGGGGATCTGGATTGGGTATATAATGTAATTATTTACTACTTTTGCACACCCACAAATATGTTGATCTTTTATTCAGGACACATTACAATGCAGCTTATTTTGCTTTTTAATTCTCAGCCACAAATTATCATTTCTACCTTTGCTTCCCCACTCTAAATCTTGACTAATATTTTGTCCAGACATTTGTGGACACATGCTTTGGTGGTCAATTCTATAAAATGGAGACTGTGCATTTTCATCTCTTTTCAGTATATACTTGGTGATAAAGAATCTTCTCAACTACCACAAATCCCATTTGAAAGCTGTTCAAAATAGTAATAACAGGGAATATTTTATCAAAGTATTATTAAATCTGGCTTTCTTCACTCATTTTCAGTTCTGCAGAATATTTTTTATAAACTCCATGCTTTTTCAGTCACATACAGAATATTTTGTGTGCGAATGCCTCAAAATTACTTTAGAGGTTAGCTGGATTGTTTATTTACAACAGATCAGATAGATCTGCATATTCTCTATCACTGAATTAGGAACACTGCAGATTCCATCAACATGATTAGAAAAATAAGTCAGTAAATAAACCCAGTCACATTCAGCAAACAAATCATGAGATTATAAATCAGAGCAAAACAGTTAATATCTTACCTCTATCAGTCATTGAGAGTAGGATATTTATTTATTCACCTCATCAATCTGAAGATCATCTCTTACATAGACAAATTTTTAAAATAACAGCACTTATCTTACATAAATCACCAATTTAAGAGGGGCAAAGTGAAATAATGAATATGTAAGTTCTTTATGAAGGGTAGAGTATTCTATATGATGGGAATATCTGAAATGATTTCTCAATAATTTAAACTCATAGTCTATGTGTTTCTATCGTACTTACGTTTTAGTTGTTTTTGTTTTAATTTTTGCTGTGTTTATGTTTGGACGTGGATTAACTCCTGTTTGAAAAAATAATCCATTTCTTTCTGCAGTTGGGAGTTTTTTCTTGTATGGCTCTCTTAGGCTCTGATGTAGTAGATAACAAATAAAATTTTAAAGTTATTTCTAAAATATAGCCTGGGTGAAAAACACCTCTGTACTCCAAATAATTGTGGTCTTATATGTCTGAAAGGAATGTGATTTTCTGTATCCATACAAAGCCAGGAATATTGCCAAAATATGCTTAGAAAATCATAGAACTTTAGAGCTGGAACTAAATTTATAGTGAAACCCCAAATATATCAGAAAAATAAATAGATCTGCAAAGGTCAAATAACAAGTAAAATTTAAGGTCATGATGTTAACTGATCTCAGATTTGTGACTAAATCCCGTATTATTTTATCTTTATATTTCATTCAACTGTACAAGTTCCTCACAATTTCAAATAGGATTTGATCAAAACCCATTCCTATTTCATTTGAAGTTTGCACAACTAAGTAAACACTTGCTTCTAGACTCTTTCTGAATAATATTATAACAAGATATTTTAGAAAAAAATGAAGATTTTTCACTGTCAATGTGTCAGAATTATTTTTGAAAGTAAATTAAGGGATATTGTTTATATGCAATGGCTAAAGCTCTAGAGTTTAAAGAAATCAAGACAGTGGATGGTTCTATATCTGCTTTGCTAGAAAGAGAAACCAATATCGTTGCTGTAAATATTTTTAATGAGATTTATTTAAAAACATTTATTATTGACTCCTGACATTTAATACACACCACGTGATTGGTCTAAAACTATTATAATTATTTAATGAAATGTCAATTAGTGAGTCAAGGAAAAGTCTGATGAGGACTTCTGCAAATAGAGTGTTTTTAGTTTTTAAAGGAAATCCATAAAAACTCAGTCTTTCAGTTTTGCTGAATAAGAATCAATTATCACATTACCTCAGGTGCAAATCACAGCCATCTTGTATGTGAATAAGAAGCCAAACTGAAGATGTGGTCAGCCCACACTGTGGTTGGCTAAGCAGAGTCTGAAAGAAGCTGGATCTTCTATGACATTTGCTGAGATTGTTGAGTTATTGAATTACCTACCCTGAAGTTTTTACTCACATATTTCATGTGCAGACTTATAAATAATGAAAATAAATGGTTTTTGTTTACAAAAACCTAGAATATAGATTTACTTACAAGACAAAAGTAATTATAGGGATAGAAAAGGTCACTGGATACTTTTTACTACAAATTTGTTAGATCAAAACACATATGTCCTTACAAGGATCTACAACTTGTAATAAGTATACACTCCCTTATAGTAATTAATACAGTAATGATATAATTATTTATCCCCCTCCTTTTTAGTGATTGATCCAGGAATGCTAAAATCTTCCTTTGAATAAAAGCTGAAATAGTCTATTGTTCTAGGGAAAAAATATTCCTGCAGTCCGTATATAAAAAGAGTGGATATTCTTTGTCAGTAACAGGGACAGATTTACTAGTAGTTTTAGTTAGAATTGGAAAATACTTTAGAAATGTATATGTATATATGAAGGAAATGAAGACTAAAACATTAGGCTTAAAATATGAGTGCAAGGAGATATTTGAGGATTAGTGTTAGATCTTCTGGTCAGTTTAGTTTAATACACTAAAATATATTGCCACTTCTATCATATGATAGTACCTATAAAAGGTAGTATGGACTAGAAAAACCCTTGGGAAAATATGTTCTAGTAATATGTAAACCGAAATATGGATTTTTTAAAGTACCACCTAAAAGGTAATCAAGTAAAATTGAATATATATCTATAGCCTTGTAAACGCTATTCTGTTTTTCAGGTTCACTACTCAGAAATTCCAGGATAATTTCAAATATAATAAAAAATTTTTGAAGAAATGAACAAAATCTGAATGAAAGCCTAAGAGAGTGAATAGCTTATACTTGACACAAAGGAAGCTATACAAAAGACACAAGTTGTTGTTGTTGTTGCTATTATTAATTATTGATTATTTAGAATATGTTTGGAAGTTATAGAACCCCAGGGACTTTGTCAAAAATGTTAGAAACCAGAAATGTTTCAGGTCATATGTTGACTACAAAAAGGGAATAATGACTCATTTTGTTCCCTCCTATTTGTAAAAGTTGCAACTCAGAACCACTCATGTATGCCCATGGCAGTTCCAGAAATACCACAATCTATCCCACAGAGCAGAACAACCAAAATTCAGACTTAGAAAGAAGTAGATTACTCCAATTTGGAAAAGAACTTAAAGATTTTCCAACTGACTTTCCATTTTCCAAATGGATCTAGATGATACATTTATTGATGGTTGTGAAATTATTCTTCACATGTATAAAATAAAGATTTGTAAATGAACTTAAAAAACACAAAATCTGCTTATGGAATAGGTTTATATGGCAAATAACAAGATGTTTAATGAATTGGACCTTCTACCTTTTGAGTACCTGATAAGCAAAATTTATATTACTTTGTATAGTGACATAAAATTCACTCCACGAAACAAAAGCAAAATTCAAATTTTGAATTCAAATTCAAAATTTAAAAATTTTGATTCAAATTATTAAAAAAACACTAGTATAGATAATAAAGATTGATATTAGTTTGATCTTCAAAATTCATGATTATTACTGATATAACTATACCCATTGCAGTGTAATAATTTAATATTATGACATTGATGGAAGCAATTTTTTTTCTTTTACTGACATTTGCCCTTTCCTGTTAGAAAAATTAATCCTAAAGTTTTTTTTTTTATTTTGATTTTTCATGTTTTAAAACATAATCCCTCAGTGAAAGTGTCACCTTGTAGAGAAAAAGGATTTTGGAACTCTATTTAATTAAAGATAATCAGTGCAGTGTGGTAACTGCCATTTTTTTAAATAAAATAATAGCTAATAAAAAAGGAAAAATAATATCAAGACAAGGTTACAAATAACAAGGACATGAATGAAGTAACATGAGAAAACACATACTACATACACATATGTATACAAATTATATCAATGAATATGATTTTATTTGTTATTTGCTACAAATAATTTCCCAGATGATTTCAATTGGCATACACTTTTTTAAAAAAGATGGCAAACTTCCCAGTTAATTATACATACATATATATACGATTCTAAATTTAAAAAGGAACATGAGAAGTATGAGAAAAGAAGAAAACATACACCAAACCAGATGGATAGATAGATATAAATATAATAAAATGTGGGCAAAATGTATTCATAATTACTTTCCCAATTCAATATTCTTAAAACACATTCTATGTTTAGTAGAGTGTTATGGTCTCAATGTTTGTGCCCTTGACCCCCAAATTTATATGATAAAATCCTAACCCTCAAGGTAATTATATAAAAGGTAGGGCAGGGCCTTTGAGATGTGATTGTATCAGTAGGATGGAGACCTCATGACTGAGTATGCCTAGTCCCTTGATCTTGCAGCTAGCCACCATAACTGTGAGAAATAAAGTTCTGTTGTTTATAAACCATCCAGTTTATGGTATTCTGTTATAGCACCTGAAAACAGTAAGATATCAAGTGAAGTTACTTGTAGGAATCGAACTTTATTTTCCTCCGCCAAATATATCTAATTATCCTAACAATATTTATTTAAATTGTCCATTTGTCCCCCTTAACTTTATCTGTCTCTAAACAAAACCTAATTGCTTTTACTTTTATGTGTCTCCCATTTCTTTGTTTTATTATAATTACCTACGTTTCTTTATTCCTGCATTAATATCAAACTCATAATTATTGGTATCACTTGGCAGAGGTCACTATTGTTAAATATTTTCTAAGTTTCCCTAACTTCATTTATATATTTTTCCTATACAGAATTAAGAATTATCTTGTCCTGATGCATAATACTCCTGTTCAAAATTCAATCTTAATTACTCTAACTTTTGGATTTATTAGGGTAAAAAGACATTTTGTTTTGTAATATTAATAATGGGTAGAGTATTCACAGGATTTGGAGGCTGATTGAGGAAAATATATATGAAATCCAGAGGCAGCAACACACAAAAACTTCATCATGTAGCACTTAGAGTGGTATGAGAGAGGGTATTGCAGATAGCATGAGGCTGTCCAGAGTATTAGGCCAGGGGATCACCATTTAGTAGGGGAGGAAGAGAAAGGACTTAGGTGTCTAGGTGAAGTCACTCAGCAGCAGAGTAGAGAGTCTCTAGGTCAGAGAGTTCCAAAGGCCAGTGGTGGCTTCTCAATGGCCAATAGGTATTGGGTGTGTTACCATAGAGTATGCAAAGAACACAGTCCCTAGAAGGCTAAAAATATGCTCATTTGGACTGTTTTAAAAATAAAAACAGATATATAAAAATCTGAAATGGGCATTGGTAGACTGTTGAGCTTATTATGAAGAAATAAACAACCTAAGGGGGCAATGTACAGGTTCCATCTTAGGCTGATTTATACAAGATCATACTATCTATGAAAATGGCGTTTATTCAGGTTTTATAGAACATCTTTTATTAGGATTTTATTGAGGTTTTATTTTACACTTTGTACTTTAAAAATTATTTTCTTTACCACATGTGATCCATTTTTTATCTCTCCATCTATTCATTGACCCATGTTTTTATCTTGAAGTGCTTCTCAAATTTAGTTGCATTAGCTTCACCTTCTAAACATCTCAGCATGGCTATCTTCAACTAGAGTTGAATATTTATTATGGTACTTTCAGTACTTTCTTTTCCTTTTGAAGTCAAATTACCAACTATGAAAGGAAAGAATCTTAAGAGTAATAATCTGTGAGTTTTAACTAATGAATACACTTGTGTAAACCCAAATTCTTGTCAAGATATAAGATATCATCATCACCTCTGAAGGTTATTTCATGCTCATTCCCAGTCAATCCATTTCCCCATGCCCTCGAAGACAAACACCTCATGAATAGAACCATACATTTTTTTGTAAGTGCACATGCATTCAGTAAAATAAAATTTTGAGATTTTTCCATGTTGTCAAATGTTTTCAGGAGTTTATATTTATGGCTTATATTATTCCACTGTATACATATGCCACAGTTTGTTTATCCATTTTCTTACTGATGAATACGTGGGCTATTTCCACTATTGAACTATTATTAATATTATTAGTTTTTAAGTTTTTATTTTAATTCCGGTATAGTTACCATATAGCATTAAATTAGTTTCAGGTGTACAATATGGTGATTTGACATATGTATACATCACTCAGTGCTCATCATGATAAGTGCTCATCATGATAATCTCCAGTATTGAATTATTATAAAGTGACTATGGAATTCTAGTAGAAATCTGTTTATGGACATGCATTTTTATTTCACATTTGTCGATATCAACAAGTATAATTTATGGGTCATAGGGTGGATGTATACTTAGTTTTATAAGAAATTTTGAGAGTTTTTGAAGTAAGCATATCATTTTATATGCGTATATGAAGGTTTCATGTACAACAATATATAAACAAAGGTACTCTGTACAAAAATATATAAGCATTGCAGTTGCACTACATTCACAACTTTTGGTTTCACCAGTATCTTTAATTTGAGCAGTCTAGGGAGGGACATGTGACATCTCATTATTTTTAGTTTGCATTTTCTTGAGGAATAATGTCTTGAGCACTTTCTAAAAAAATAGTTTTTCTGCCCCACCCCATATATTTTGCCATATGTTGGTCTTTCTTTTGAAGTATCTGTTCTAACTAATGTTCATTTTTATTGGATCATATGTAATTTTATTGTTGAGATGTAGAAGTTTGTTGTATATCCTGTATCCTAGTCTTCTTTCAGATTTATGTACTGCAAAAATTCACTCTAGGACTAAGGCTTTTTATTTATTTCCTTAATTTTGTCTTGGATAAACAATTTTTTTATTATTTGCAATATATTTTTTAAGGTCTGGATCTATCAAGGAAGCTTTTACTTCTCCAAAACTGTGTTTCCTTCTAGAAAGTTACAGTTTTTAAATTTTTATTAATGGATATGATTATCTCAAATTTATTTTTAGGTAATAAGTGAATTAATGATCTCAGTCCATATTTTTCTTTATGAATATCCAGTTATTCCAGCTCCAATGATTTAAAGGTTTTCTTTTCCCAAGTGATGACACTTTAATCTTTTGAAAATCAAATTATCATTATACAAAAATGGATTCATTTCTAAGTTCTTGTCACTGATGTAGTTGTTGGGGCCTCAATGTATGAATTAGGGGGGGCATAATTCAGTCCATAATATATTGACTCATTTTTTTAAAGACTATATTTAGTTTTTAGTTATTCAAACTAAAAACTTTTTTTTCCTCTGTTTTTCAGAAAGAATTATTTCCACTGGCCTATGTTTCATTCAATGAATTTTATTGTATTATTTCCACTCACCTGCTAAGTCCATTCAGTTAAGATTATTATTTTCTTTTAGATATTGTATTTTTTTAATTCTAGAATTGTAATTTGATAATTTTCTTTTCTTAGAACATTTTTTATTTTTTAATTTTATTTTTTATTTTTTTAAATTTACATCCAAATTAGTTAGCCTATAGTGTAACAATGATTTCAGGAGCATATTCCTTAGTGCCCCTTACCCATTTAGTCATTTCCCCCCTCCCATACATACCCCCTCCAGTAACCCTCTGTTTGTTCTCTATATTTATGAGTCTCTTATGCTTTGTCCCCTCCCTGTTTTTATATTACTTTTGTTTCCCTTCCCTTATGTTGATCTTTTTTCTCTTAAAATCCTCATATAAGTGAAGTCATATGATTTTTGCCTTTCTCTGACTTACTAATTTTACTTAGCAAAATGTCCTCCAGTTCCATCCATGTAGTTGCAAATGGCAAGATTTCATTCTTTTTGATTGCCAAGTAATACTCCATTGTGTGTGTGTGTGTGTGTGTGTGTGTGTGTGTATGTGTGTGTATATATATATATATATATATATATATATATATATATATATATCACATCTTCTTTATCCATTCATCCATCAGTGGACATTTGGGCTCTTTTTGCATACTTTGACTATTGTTGACAGTGCTGCTATAAACATGGGGGTGCATGTGTCCCTTCAAAACAGCACATCTGTATCCCGTGGATAAATGCCTAGTAGTGCAATTGCTGGGTCATAAGGTAGTTCTATTTTTAGTTTTTTGAGGAACCTCCATACTGTTTTCCCGAGTGGCTGCACCAGCTTGCATTCCCACCAACAATGCAAAAGAGATCCTCTTTCTCTGCATCCTTGCCGACATCTGTTGTTGCCTGAGTTGTTAATTCTGACAGGTGTGAGGTGGTATCTCATTGTGGTTTTGATTTGTATGTCCCTGATGATGAGTGAAGTTGGGCATTTTTTCATGTGTTGGTTGACCATCTGGATGTCTTCTTTGGAGAAGTGTTTATTCATGTCTTTTGCCCATTTCTTCACTGGATTATTTGTTTTGTGGGTGTTGAGTTTGATAAGTTCTTTGTAGAATTTGGATACAAACCCTTTATGGTTTGGAAATATATTCTCCCATTCTGTAGGTTCCCTTTTAGTTTTGCTAATTGTTTCCTTCGCTGTGCGGAAGCTTTTTATTTTGATGAGGTCCCAGTAGTTCATTTTTGCTTTTGTTTCCCTTGCCTCCAGAGATGTGTTGAGTAAGAAGTTGCCGCAGCCAAGATCAAAGAGGTTTTTGCCTGCTTTCCCCTGGAGGATTTTGATGGCTTCCTGCCTTACATCTAGGTCTTTCATTTTGAGTTTATTTTTCTATATGGTGTAAGAAAGTGGTCCAGGTTCATTCTTCTCCATGTCACTGTCCAGTTTTCCCAGCACCACTTACTGAAGAGACTGTCTTTATTCCGTTGGATATTCTTTCCTGCTTTGTCAAAGATTAGTTGATCATACGTGTGTGGGTCCATTTCTGGGTTCTCTACTCTGTTCCATTGATCTGAGCATCTGTTCTTGTGCCAGTACCATACCTTCTTGATGATTACAGCTTTGTAGTATAGCTTGAAGTCTGGGATTGTGATGCTTCTTACTTTGGTTTTCTTTTTCAAGATTGCTTTGGCTATTCGGGGTCTTTTCTGGTTCCATGCAAATTTTAGGATTATTTGTTCTAGCTCTGTGAAGAATGCTAGTGTTATTTTGATAGGGATTGCATTGAATATGTAGATTGCTTTGGGTAGTATTGATATTTTAACAATATTTGTTCTTCCTATCCAGGAGCATGGAATCTTTTTCTATTTTTTAACTTTTGTGTGTTCTTCTTCAACTTCTTTGTTAAACTTTCTGTAGTTTTCAGGATATAGATTTTTCATCTCTTTGGTTATATTTCTTCCTAGGTATTTTATGGCTTTTTTTTTGTGCAACTGTAAATGGGATTGATTCCTTGATTTCTCTTTCTGTCATTTCATTGTTGGTGTATAGGAAAGCAACCTATTCCTGTGCATTGATTTTATATCCTGCAACTTTGCTGAATTCATGAATCAGTTCTAGCAGTTTTTTTGGTGGAATCTTTTGGGTTTTCCATATAGAGAGAGTATCATGTCATCTGCGAAGAGTGAAAGTTTGACCTCTTCCTGGCCGATTCAGATGCCTTTTATATGTTTGTGTTGTCTGATTGCAGAGGCTAAGACTTCCAATACTATGTTAAATAACAGTGGCAAAAGTGGACATCCCTGTCTTGTTCCTGTCCTTAGGGGGAAAGCTCTGTTTTTCCCCATTGAGGATGTTATTAGCATTGGGTGGTTCATATATGGCTTTTATGATCTTGAGGTATCCTCCTTCTATCCCTACATTCTTGAGGATTTTTATCAAAAAAGGATCCTGTATTTTGTCTAATGATTTCTCTGCATCTGCATATAAGAGAATCATTTGGTTCTTGTCCTTTCTTTTATTGATGTGATGAATCATGTTAATTGTTTTGTAGATATTGAACCAGCCCTGCATCCCAGGTATAATCCCACTTGGTCGTGAGGAATAATTTTTTTGATGTATTTTTGGATCTGGTTGGCTACTATCTTGTTGAGGATTTTTGGTTCCATGTTCATCAGGGAAATTGGTCTATAGTTCTCCTTTTTAGTGGGGTCTCTGTCTTGTTTTGGAATCAAGGTAATGCTGGATTCATAGAAACAGTTTGGAAGTTTTCCTTCCATTTCTATTTTTTGGAACAGCTTCAAAAGAATAGGTGTTAACTCTTCCTTAAATGTTTGGTAGAATTCCCCTGGAAAGCCATCGGGCCCTGGACTCTGTTTTTTGGAAGATTTTTTATTACTAATTTGATTTCCTTAGTGGTTATGGGTCTGTTCAAAATTTCTATTTCTTCCTGTTTCAGTTATGGTAGTGTATATGTTTCTAGGAATTTGTCCATTTCTTCCATATTGCCCATTTTATTGGCATATAATTGCTCATAATATTCTCTTATTATTGTTTTTATTTCTGCTGTGTTGGTTGTGATCTCTCCTCTTTCATACTTGATTTTATTTATTTGGGTCCTTTCCTTTTTATTTTTGACCAAACTGGCTAGTGGTTCATCAATTTTGTTAATTCTTTCAAAGAACCAGCTTCTGGTTTCATTGATCAGTTCTACTGGGCTTTTTTTTCTTTCTTTCTTTCTTTCTTTTTTTTTTTTTTTTTTGGTTTCGATAGCATTGATTTCTGCTCTAATCTTTATTAATAATTTCCTGTCTTCTGGTGGTTTTGGGTTTTAATTGCTATTCTTTTTCTAGCTCCTTAAGGCTTAAGGTTAGGTTGTGTATCTGAGATCTTTCTTCCTTTTTTAGGAAGGCCTGGATTGCTATATACTTTCCTCTTATGACCGCCTTTGCTGCATCCCAGAGGTTTTGGGTTGTGGTGTTATCATTTTCATTGACTTCCATATACTTTTTAATTTCCTCTTTAACTTCTTGGTTAGCGCATTCATTCTTTAGTAGGATGTTCTTCAGTCTCCAAGTGTTTGTTACCTTTCCAAATTTTTTCTTGTGGTTGAGTTCAAGTTTCATAGCATTGTGGTCTGAAAATATGTGCGGTATGATCTCGATCTTTTTGTACTTACTGAGGGCTGATTTGTGTCCCAGTATATGGTCTATTCTGGAGAACGTTCCATGTACACTGGAGAAGAATGTATATTCTGCTGCTTTAGGATGAAATGTTCTGAATATATCTGTGAAGTCCATCTGGTCCAGTGCGTCATTCAAAGCCATTGTCCTTGTTGATTTTTTGATTAGATGATCTGTCCATTGCTGTGAGTGGGGTGTTGAAGTCTCCTACTATTATGGTTTCTTTATGTTTGTGATAATTGATTCATATATTTGGTGCATAAATGTTTACACATTTGGTGCATAAATATTTACAATTTTTAGGTCTTCTTGGTGGATAGACCCTTTGATTATGATATAATGCCCTTCTGCATCTCTTGATACAGTCTTTATTTTAAAGTCTAGATTGTCTGATATAAGTATGGCTACTCCGGCTTTCTTTTGTTGACCATTAGCATGATAGATGGTTCTCCATCCCCTTATTTTCAACCTGAAGGTGTCTTTCAGTCTAAAGTGGGTCTCTTCTAAACAGCATATATATGGATCTTGTTTTCTTATCCATTCTGTTACCCTATGTCTTTTGATTGGAGCATTGAATCCATTGACATTTAGAGTGAGTACTGAAAGATATGAATTTATTGCCATTATGATGCTTGTAGAGTTGGAGTTTCTGATGGTGTCTCTGGTCCTTTCTAGTCGTTGTTGCTTTTGGTATGTCTGTATGTATGTATGCATGTATGTATGTATGTATGTATGTATTTATATTTTCATCTTTTCTCCCCTCAGAGAGTCCCCCTTAAAATTTTTCAAGGGCTGGTTTAGTGGTAACAAACTCTTTTAATTTTTGTCTGGGAAACTTTTATCTCTCCTTCTATTTTGAATGACAGCCTTGCTGGATAAAGAATTCTTGGCTGAGTATTTTTCTTATTCAGCACCTTGAATATATCCTGCCACTCCTTTGTGGCCTGCCAAGTTTCTGTGGATAGGTCTGCTGCAAACCTGATATGTCTTCCCTTGTAGATTAGGACTTTTTTCCCCTTGCTGCTTTCATGATTCTCTCCTTGCCTGAGTATTTTGTGAATTTGACTATGATATGACTTATCGATGGTCAGTTTTTGTTGAATCCAATGGGGATCCTCTGTGCTTCCTGGATTTTGATGTCTGTGTCTTTCCCCAGGTTAGGAAAATTTTCCGCTATGATTTGCTCACATAACCCTTCTACCCCCATTCCTCTCTCTTCCTCTTCTGGAACCCCTATGATTCTGATGTTCTTCCTTTTTAATGAGTCACTGATTTCTCTAATTCTTAAATCGTGCTCTTTTGGCTTAATCTCTTCCTTTTTTTTTCTGCTTCGTTATTCTCCATAGGTTTGTCCTCTATATCACTGATTCTCTGTTCTGCCTCATCTATCCTTGTCACCACGGTATCCATCGGTGATTGCAGCTCAGTTATAGCATTTTTTTATTTCATTCTGACTAGTTTTTACTTCTTTTATCTCCGCAGAAAGGGATTCTAATCTATTTTTAACTCAAGCTCGTATTCTTATTATTGTGATTCTAAATTCTGGTTCAGACATCTTGCTTGTATCTGTGTTGGTTAAATCCCTGGCTGTTGTTTCTTCCTGCTCTTTCTTTTGGGGCGAATTCCTTCATTTTGTCATGATGGATCCGCAATCCAGCAACCGTCTTCTGTCTTCAGCTTTCATCCACTCCTTGCTATTTCACTGTCCCTGACCAAGCCCCAGGCAGTAACTCTCTCCTGAGTTTTGTCTCAGATGCAGCTGTTTTCCCAAGCCCCTTACTTCTGAAGGACTGTGGCTCTGACTCGTTCCACCCCTCTGCAGGAGGGTCTCACTGAGCAATGGCCAAATGTTAGCTGCACCCAGGAATGCTTGCTGGACCCTGCTGCTGCCCATGCTCCGAGACTGCGGCCAGGTGCCAGCACGCCCCAGAAAAAGTTTGCAAGATAGTGTAGCAGCAGCTTTTCAGGGATTATGGAAAATCACAACACACATTTGGCACCAGGCTTCACCCTTAACGACCTTGTTCCAGCACCAACAGCCGTTCTCTGGGTGGGGTCTGCTGGGACCAGGTGGCTTCAACAGTCTCTACCAAAAGTCCTTCCAGCAGTGGAACCGCTTTTCTCTGTGTGGCCTAAGAACCTCCCGGACCCCACTCTGCTCCTGGGGATTCGCCCTTCCCACCAGAGTACTGCCAGGTATCGAGCTGCAGAGTTGCAGACTTTGTGCTCCCCTTGTTTACAGTCTTAATGGAAATTAAACCCTCTCCTTTCTCCTTTCTCCCTTTTTAGTTTAGTCCCTGCAGCTGTTTCCAATTTTCTACTTTCTCTCCGGCTGTTTTTGGGGAGGGGAGCTTTTCCCATATTCTCCCCCCCATCTCCATCCTCTCTCTGCCCACAAAAGCACCTCCCTGCCTGCCTCGGCTTCTCCCTCCCCAAGTTCACATCTCTGTGCCAAGTTCCTGCTTAATTCTGTGGTTCAGGTTGTGCAGATTGTTGTGTTAATCCTCCAATCAGTTTTCTGGGTGTGCAGGATGGTTTAGTGTTGGTCTGGCTGTATTTCAGGGACATGAGACACACAAAAAACTTCCATGCTGTTCTGCCATGTTGGCTCCTCCCCTAATTTGATAATTTTCTTATAATTTTTATTTGTTTGCTGTAATTCCCAACAAGGTCATTTCATATTTGTCTTTATTGGTTGCCTTATTTTCTAGACAATGTCATATTTTCCTTTGCCTTAATTTGTTGAGTAGTTTTTATTTCTATCCTGACCATGATGAATGATGAATATTTTATTTTAGTATTTCTAGAGCTTCTAGTGTAAGTTCTGTACGTTCCTCCTATGATTATTGATTTTTTTAAAGCAAGTATTCAACTTTCCTGAACTATAGTTTGCCTCTCCTATGGGGACAGAAGCTCCAGTCTCAGTTTAATTCTTTAGCCTTATCTGTGGTGCTTGGAGTGTTCTCCAGTAATTCACAATGCAGGGGTCAAACAGAAACTCTGGAAATTTTTATAACCAAATTTGTGTCTCTCCTTCTCTGGTCATTTCCAGAATTTTCCCTCTCAATTTCATTCACTCTGTTAGTTCAAACTCCCTCTTCTGTTTCTTCAAGTCTTTTAGCTTGATTTGTCTAATAGAGTTTGAACTATCTTTGCTGGAGAAGACTGAGATTGAGCCTCAAGAAATATCTATAAAAGAGGGAACTCTGGGGCACTTGGGTGGCTCAGTCGGTTAAGGTTAAGTGTCCAATTCTTGATTTTGGCTCACATCATGAGCTTACGGTTCCTACGATTGAACTCCACATCAGGCTCTGTGCTGAAAGCACTGAGCCTGCTTGGGATTCTCTCTTTCCCTTTCTCTCTGCCCCTCCCCCTTCTCTCTCTCAAATAAGTAAACATTAAAAAAAAAGAGGTAACTCTAGTGCTATTTTTTTCTTCCAAGTTTGATTTTCATTCACCATATCTAAGTGATTTTGGTTATGCTTAGTGCCTTCAGGTACATTTTTGTTAACAAAATTAATAGTTTTTTTCAACGGGAAGGGTAGTCTGACAGGACCTGCCTAACCATAACCAGAAGCACTACTGATGAAGTATTTTTATATAACCGAAAAGAAAAATAGCACAGTATTAATATCTCTCAAATATTCTTGTAATGAATAGTGTGTTGCCAATACCTCAAACATATTATATAATGTAAATATCTTAATTGAATTGAAGTAATCACAGAATACATATTTACTGCCTGATTCTATTTAGGTATACCAAAAAATAGTTTAAAGCTTAATCATGTTATTTTGCTTGGAACATATCCCTCTGTTTCTTCATTTTGCTTGACTCTTTGTGTTTTTAAAGATTATATAAAACAGTCATCTCTCCTGGACTTAAAGGAGTGGCCTTGTATAGGAGGTAAACTTTCTGCTCTAGCTTTTGGTTGACTCTCAAACCTGTCCAAGCAGCCTATTTTATTTTTAATAGTTCCCAGGAGTTGAGTGTGTGGCAAGATCTGTCAGTATCCCCAAAGGGAGGGTCTCAGTCAGCACCAGATTCAGACCAATTGGAAGCCAGACCTTCAGGAAACAGCCTTTAAAGTGCGCAAATTTATGCAATCCTCTGGGATCACAACTAAGAACCTCTCTAGTTACAAGAGACAGGAGATCTGGAGGTCACCCCTGGTGGCAATTGCTAAGAGTGGTGCTCCTGATAGCTGTATAACTCCTTTCTGGGAGGTACCAAGCAAAGGGAGAACATGAGGATGGGGCCCACCTGCCTCTGGATGTGTGTTAAATTAGATGCCTGGCCCTCAGGCCAATGCTTTAAGAATAGCAAATAAATCACATTCACATTAAGTTTGTGAGTGTTTCCATCTTCTGTCTCTGTACTGAGCCCTAGAGCAGGAGAGTCTGAGCATGCAGACCTTTAAGAGCTGTTTCTAAAATTGTTATAGACTTATGGTCTTGTGGACTCCAACCCCATTGGTTTTCAAAGCTAGATGTTTGGGGAGCTCATCTGTCAAGTGTAGGTCTTCAAAATTAGTGTGCCTGATGTTGGGTTCAAATCTTTTGCTCATCAGAGAGAAACTTCAGGTTTGGAGTTCCCTCCTGATTGTGGGTTGCTGTATTGGGGATGGAGTTTATGTCAAGACTGTGTTCCAGCTTCCGCTGACTCAGAGGTGTGTCTTTTCCCATTGACTTATAGCCTAAGAGTTACTCAGACTGCTTTTAGTTTAGTTCCACCCCTCCCCCACCCAGAGGAAGTTGTTCCATATTTAGCAGCAGATTCATTGTGTCAGTGGGAGGAGGTAGGCCTAGAATCCCCCATATATTTTTTTAAATGTTTTTATATATTTATTTTGAGAGAGAAAGAGAGAGCATGAGTATGGGAGGGGCAGAGAGAGAGGGAGGGAGAGAGAAAGAATCCCAAGCAAACTCCACACTGAGCAGAAACCCTGATGTGGGGCCCTATCCCATGAAATGTGAGATCATGACCTGTGCTGATATCAAGAGTTGGTTACCCCACCGACTGAGCCACTCAGGTGCCATTTTTAACCAGAATCTCCCTCAAAAATAGGTTTAAAATGCTTGAAGAAATATACAGTAAGTATTTACTTACATTCTCTTTTATTTTTTAAATATTTTTAAATCACATTTATTGACTTTTTTTATTTATGGAATTCAGAGACAAAATTTAAATCTGTAATTTATTCCCATATTATAACATGGAAAGTTTAAAGGAATGCCAAGAATATGAACATTAGAAAGCCATTACACTGATAACAGAAGGAACTATCTAGAAATTGAATGGCAGTTGGAAAAGATGTGACAAAAATGGCTGAAGTTTTACTCATGACTCCTGCACTTATTTATTAGAACCAAAATCTATACCGGGGAAGTCTAAATTGAAATTAGGCTCACCAGGACAACCTGATAGTTAAATGCACCCTGGTTGTTTTCATGTTTGCTTAGTGAGATGTGTTGATGGAACAGTCCTATGTAAATGTATGTAATTTGGAGATGTAGTTCTGTCTCATAGATGAGTGATGATTGCATAGAGGTGACATCTGAGGCCTTCTTCTTGGTTAAAATAACCAAGCAGAAAATTACAAAAAAAGCTAATAAATCAATACCTATGCATTTATTTATCATCTAAAAAGAAAAAAAAATAACATGCTTCTTAATATAGAGCTTCTTAATATATTTTATGTATCTTTAAAAAATGCATGCACAACATATGTGTCATTCTGAATATGGAATTTAAAACCTGAATCAGCTTGGCTGCAATAAAATGAACTTTAAGTCAAGGCAGGTAATATTCCTAAACTTTAGTTTTTCCCCGCTGTTAAAGTGCTTAACTAAATTTGTCACTTTAAAATTTCCTTATTTTTCCATTTTGCAATGAAGATACTAAAGTATCTGTGAGTGGATAGAGAGAATGATAATCAGAAGAGAGAAAAAGAAGAGCTTCAGATACATTCACCTTTCTTCCAGGATATGCAGCCTCTCCAGAGACAATTCCAAAACCAGAGGATATCTCACTTGTATATACTTGTTTGTGAACTATAAAAGATACAAAAAAGTCTCCACATACTTATCACTCTATGTTGCCTTTACTTTTCTCTATCTCATCAGGAGTCAACAAAGGAAACTGCTGTTTTCCAGATGGAGTACCCAATCTATTCCCAAGCCATACTTCTCACAAATGGTAAGGAGTGAATCAGTCACTTTATCTTTAATTGTAGTAGTGCATGTATATTCATATGTCTATTGAAAATGAAATATTTTAGCAGTGCCAAGTACTTTCTGAAAATGCCATTCAAACATATGGTACAATATGTTTATACCTATTGCAGACCATCTGCTGTCTAAGCTCAATTGCACATTTATTTTACTTCTAATTCACAAAGAAAATGGAAAATAGAACTGGCCTATGTACCATAATTTGGCTGAGCTTTAAGCAGGTGCAAATTCAATAAGAAAACATATTTGGAGCTATAAAAACCTCACTTATTCTGTCCCCATGTGGGTATATATTCTTTCCAAAGCAATGCAAATGTTTCAGCTCTTTATGCTTAGATCTGTTGCACTGAGTTTGTAATAGGGTCAGGTGGGATGAGACTGATTTGGAAACTGGAGAACTATATAACCTTTTGCTAAAAAAAAGTAAGTGATGTCTATAATAATATTTGTAATACAATTTTAATGGTGCCATACAGGTTTTATAAGTAGTGTTAACAATTACAAGGGCTTTATTCTTTTAAAAAATTTTTTGCTTTTAATGTTGCATGTCTTATACACAGAATGAAAGAATGAAAATATGATGCTGGATTTCCATGGACCTAGTCATCTTTCTTATTAAAAATGTAAATATTTGTCAGAAACCAAACCATAGATATACAACCACAGAAAGAAAGAGAGAAATAAAATGAGATAATATCCTTATATAACAATTAAGGCATATATATACTTGTAATCTCTCTAATACTTAACTCTGATACAAAGGTATTTTTCAATGATAGTTCATTCCAAACAGCTCAGATGTTCTTCTAAATAACTCTAAGTAACTTTTTGTTAAGTAATGTTTTGGGATTAATTTTAATATAATGTAAACTTTTCATTTGAATCATCATAATTCCAAGACCATTTGCCAGAAAATGTCTGATTAAATAAATATGACTCTCTTTTATTTGAAATATTCTTCATTGTCTTGGTTCATTAGGTATGAAATGTTGATGACATTTTCATAAAGAGGATGCATACATCATAGTTCAACTGGATAAACTCGTTTTAAGAGTTCCTATACCATAATCTCAATATAAGTAAACATCTTTTCTATGAAAAAGGCACTTGATGTGGTCACTTACTTGATATAGGAATGATGTGTATTTATAATGTCACTTGATATATATAAAAAAGCATTTATATAATTTTTCCCAAATGTGTCACCTCTAAGATTGGATATATATCAGTAGAGGCAAATGCACAAATGAACATATGTACATATATCTAGCATACAAATAATATCCCACAAAGACAATATAGGTACATTATAGGAACACAAAGAAATAAATTATTTTTTTGGCCAATGGCTGGGAAGTACTACTGCAACAGAACAGAGTAGGCATCTAAAGATTTTTCTTAAGGAAGCCCAATCTAAAAATGAGTTTGAGTGAGTGTTTGGAACTTGACATGTTGAAATAGGAAATAGCATACCTGTGGTAAGGAACCATGAAACTTACAAGCACTGAGACTTGCTTTATATGAAACAACTATTTGCATTGCTTTCAAATTCTTACCGCTTCTGAAATATAAAAGCAAAAAATAAAAAATAAAAATGAGTGGTATTGATTTTAAAAATGGTCCCCAATCAAGGAGCCATTACCTTTAATCAGGATGGTAAATAGGTTTATTCTAATGGTCATCTTGTGTTAATTGATAGAGGTCTCCAAAAGCACTATCCTCAGTATCATTCAGGGTCTTTTATGTTCAATGGAAACAAACACAATGATTGATTAGTGTTGCCTTCCAAGGTCATGTGACACACATTTTTCAATAGTACCTTTAATTTATGGCTCCAACCTTTCCCCCAGTATATATTTAGAATTAACAAGCTGAATCCTCTTTTCACTATAATTTATTTGCATTCATCCCTAATCAAAATTGACTCAAAGGAATCACAGAATAAATTAAATCAATTAATTAAACAACCTGACTTTTCAAGAGACACTTAGTATGTCACTAGATTCCTCTGCCCTTCTCTAAAGTGGCCACAAGGGAAAAGAGACTTTAGCTGAGTATGAGAATATAAAGATGAGGTTGTGATATTTTTAGCGGCAATGTGTCTAAGTTATTCAGAAATGTTGGTTTGATTATTATTGAATCTCTATATCTGAATCAGACAGAAGTCAGTTTTGTTTTCTACCTTTTTTCCTCTCCAAATACCTACCCTATAATGTTTGTTTGCTCACACTGCTTTCTGAAAAGTGACACAACCAATAGGAATAGAACATTATTCATGATTTTTATTTACCTAATCGATCCTTACTGGGCACCAGAAACTTAATTCTATAATTTTGACATGGATCCATACAATAAACATATATAAATATATATATATATATATATATATATATATATATATATATATATATATATATCTAACAGGATTGTTCCAACCTCCAAGCTCAAAAAAATGAATTAATAACAATGACTTACTGTGCAATTAAAGTTGCAATAATTAAATATATATTTAAAGTCAATATGTTATACATATCATGTCATATATACATTACATGTAAAACATATTATATATGTGTATATATGTATGTGTACATACATAAAATATAGTTACAATTAATATACAATGTGAGTTTGTTCAGTTCAATATTTAGCTGACTGTGACTTACAAAGATATACTTGTGAATCCACAGAAAAACAACCTGAAACTGAAATTTTGGGATTCAGATTCTCTATGGTCTACTGATACATCTCTAGTTGCTCTTGATGGATGCTAGCACTTTATGTCATCAAATTCAATACTGACATTAAATTAGAATCCCTATGAAAATTAGCTGAAAGGTCAGACATTCTCAATGCTAGACATCAAAATATGTAGCAGTAGAGACCATTGCTCATACAGTAAAAACAAAACAAACAAAAAACAAAAGTAAAGAGCTCTCTCTACCTTCAATATATTCCAGTCACCTACTTCACCCATGAAATAGTATCTCTTATTGCCACATAGAAAGTTTCTGTGTGATTGCTTTTTTTATAGCTATAATTTATTTGGCATTTTTCTATGAGGCAGTCTCTGGGTAAGGAGTCTAGAATGCTTTTACTTTCCTACTCTAAACCCTATTCAAACCCTGACTTAGGCTGTCGTGGCTTTTAAGCTTTCATTTTACATTAATAAAAAAAAAAGGTTTTCTTATGTTTCTTTGTGTTGAGAAAGCTGTGTGTGTGTGTGTGTGTGTGTGTGTGTGTGTGTGTGTTCTAATTTATATATAAAAAATCATTTACAGTCAGTAGTACTCTTGTTTCCTGAGCTAAGAAGTTTTTTCTTCTCTCTTTTAAAATGTTTACACTCCTTCAATAGACTTTTGTTCAATATAACATGCCAAGTACTGTCCTCAGCTCAGGCACATGAGTGTTAAATCTTGCTATGAATTCTTCCATTACTGTAAAGATCTTATTTGATCATTTAACATGAACAGTAAATTGAAAATCATTTACTTTTATCTTTAAACATCATTCTACTGATTTCGCTTTTCCATGGTTACCAATGTGAATTCTGAGTAAAAAAGGCTGATTCTCTTTTCTTCCAAGGTTTACAAAAAGTGGGAAATATTTTTTTCTTTTCCACTTTACCCTGTGTATTTAGGAATTTCAAAGGACACATGCATGTGTCTCTACTTGGGACTTGGCTAATCCATTCAGTTACCAGATTTAAGTTTTTCTGTAGAGTATTACTCTAATTACACTACTACATGTCTTGTAAAATTCTTTTTATTCACAAGATACATCTCTTGGATCTACCCTTCAACAGATTTTTGTTTTTCTCATGGTTTCCATTTCTTTGGTCTCATGCTTCAGGATTGTATGGTTTTTATTGTTGTTCATTTGTTTAATTCTTTTAACAACCATTTCCTCCTATTGTTTTCTGGACATTAATTCATTTCATAGAAGTGACCATTCTCTTTTTAATTGCCTACTTTTTTAAAAACGAAATCATGGTTTTTTTGGTTCTACAAAGTAGTTCTGTGTTTGAATTGTATTCCTTTGATAGTTATATTTTTAGGAAGTTTTTCCATTAGTTCCATTTCAACAGGAGCCACTGTTACACTTATTCACATAGGTTCCTCACCTTCAGTTCATGTAAATTATTTAAAAATTCTTTTAACGTTTATTCATTTTTGAGAGACAGAGTGTGAGCAGGGAAAGGGCAGAGAGAGATGGGAGACACAGAATCCAAAGCAGGCTCCAGATTCTGAGCTGTCATGGATGTCTTCAGCAACCCAACTCTTTTAACTGGTCACTTCAGCTATAGTAAGGGATGGATTTTTATACCATCTCTTCTCATTGTATGTCTTTTTTAAAGGGGATAACTGCCCACATGATGCACATATATTTTGAATAATTTTTTCTTCTACAAAGCTTCCCCAAATAACCAAGGGAAGTTGTATTCTTGACAGATTGCCCGAGCAAGTTGAGGGCTCTGTGATATACTAGGGAGATTTCTGTAAATATTGCAGATCTCTTAGGAACATCTCTAAGGTGGAAATTTTTGTGTTTTGGGAATGGAGGCAAGTTAATGGTTGATTTCTACAAAAGAAGCATGATTCCAAGTGTGCAAATGATACCCTAGAAAGTTGGAATTTAATCAGCTGCACAGGTTGACAGTGCATCCAACATAGCCTCCCAGCCAATTGGTTAACGTTATGATACCCAATTGTTCAACTTTAATAATTAGTTTCTGTTTTTGGAGGGATTGCCTAGGGCATTGAGTCCAATCTGCCATATTTATCTAAGACACCTGATCAGTAGAATCTGTCTATGCCATACAATGACTGAGAATGGGGTTTGGACAATGTTCCAAAGTAATTTTTATGGGAGGTACAGGAGTATGGACCATCTTTTGCTGTCTTCAATAGACAAGTAATATTTAGGGTAAAAGTGATCAAATTGTGGTCACAGCTTCTGACAAAGGATAGCAAATCTAGCAGTTAGTTAAATTCAAGGTACTTTAAACAGTTTGGGAATGCCACACTAGGACATTTTCATACTGGAAGAAACATTCAAAGTTGGTTGTGAAATCAAAGTTCATTAATATTTCTCTCCTTTCCCCTACCAAACAGGTTGATTGTGTTCTTTCCCCAAGTGCCAGACTGTTCTCCCTTTTTATCTGAAAATCTGTGTGCCACATTCCATTAGCTATGACATATTTTTCCCTCCAATAAACTGTTTGCAACTAGACCTTCACACAAAAATATCAGGTGCAAGTTGGACAATGCATTTTCATAAAACTAAATTGGAAGTAACTTTGAACCACATTTCCCCCCCACTTTGACCACCCTATCACATAAAGGATGTATCAACCAGGCTGGCCTAAGGTTACTGGTGGTGAAAGAAATATGCATCATCGCCAGGATTGAAATGGGTAAGGTAATTGAATGGAAATTGAAATGGGTAGAATCCATTCATTTATCTCTAGCTGAGAGAGGATGATCTCTTTCCAAAAGAGCTAGATTCACTGATCAAACTGCTTTTTGAGAAACAGGAAGAGGTAAAGGAGAAATCTCTTTAACTCATAAAGAAGCTGTTACAACACTTAACGTTACCAATTGCCCTCAGATGATGATGGAATTTCCATAAATAGCCTATCGGCTTATTGTTGAGTGACTTTTCTAATAAAATGAATGTCATTTTCAGAGTGCAAATGGTCTCAAAATCCAAAAAAAAAAAAAAAAAAAAAAAGAAAGAAAGAAAGATATCTTAAAACTAAAGAATTAAAAAAATATTTTAGGAATATTAGCTACATTCCACATTGACTTCTCTATATCAAAAGAGAAAATAGAATAGAATAATATATTTATGTGTACTGGCTCAATCATATTTCTATACTATATACAATTATCTGAGAAGGGAGACATTTGTCAGTGGCTGGTTAATACCAAAGGAAGAAGGAAAGTAATCTATGATATGATATAGGTATGTGAATGAGGAGGGCGAGGAGACATAAATGAGCAGGAGTAATTAAAATTGAAATATAACATAATATAAGCAATTGTAATTGAAATTTTAAGCTGTTATAAATTCATATTAGAATATTATAGCTTTAGGATGTTAAATGCAATTCCTGTGATAACCTCAAATTACATACCTATAGAACATATACATGAAGAAATGAGAAAGAAGTTAAAAACTTCATCACCAAAAATTCACTACACACAAGACAACACTGCAGGACATGAGGGACAACAACTATAAAGTACAGAGAAAAGAAATAACAAAATAGGAGAATTAAGTTCCTCCTTATCCGTAATTACTTAAACGTAAATGCGTTAACTCTCCAGTGAAAAGACAGAGCTGGCAGAATGAAACAAAAGCAAAAATCCAACTAAATGCCATTTACAAGAGACTTACTTTAGATCCAAAGATACAAATAGGTTGAAAGTGAAAGGATGGAAAAATATATTCTAGGCAAATAATAATCAGAAGAGACTAAGGGTATCTATACTAATATCAGGCATAATAGACTTAGATTTTTAAAAAAAAGTTACAAGAGACAAAGAAGGACAGTGTATATTAATAAAAGTTCAACAGTAGGAAGACATTATAATTATAAATATTTACATACATTAAAATATATGAAAGCAAAAATTGACAGAATCAGAGGGAACATAGTTCTACAAAAATAGTTGAAGATTTCACTACTGCATCTTCTATAATGGAAAGAACAACCAGACAGAAGAAAATTTAAAAAATAGAGTATTTGAATAATACAATGAACAACTACATCTAAAGGATATATACAGGACGCTATACCCAACATCAACAGAATGCACATTCTTCTCAAGTGCACAAGGAACATTTTCCTGGAGAGATCATCTGTGGACCACAAATTAGAGCTCAATAGATTTAAAAAGTTGGATATCATATAAAGTTTATTCTCCAAGCACAGTGGGATGAAATCATAAATTTCAGAAGGAAAGTAAAATAGCAGGAGGGAATAAAATAATAGACAGTTGGAAGAGCCACAAATATGTAGAAATTAAACAACACATCTTAAAGAAATAATGGATCAGGGACGCCTGTGTGACTCAGTTGGTTAAGCATCTGACTTTGGCTCAGGTCGTGATCTCATCATGGTTCGTGGGTTCAAGCCCCACATCGGCCTCTGTGCTGACAGCTTGAATCCTGGAACCTGCTTCGGATTCTGTGTCTCCCTCTCTCTCTCTGCCCCTTGCCCGTTTGTGCTTGACTGTCTCTCTCTCAAATATAAATAAACATTAAAAAATTTTAAAAAAAGGAACAATGGATCAAATTAAAAATCTCAAGAGAAATTACAAAGAAGTTAAAAATGAATGAAAATTAAAATACAACATACCAAAACATGGGATCCAGAGAAGGCAGCACTAATGGGAAGATGTAAGCTATAAACACTTGCATTGAAAGAAAAACAAAAGAAAACAAAACAAATAAAAAAAATAACCACAAACCAGCAACGTACATTTACAATTTAAAGAAGTGGGAAAAGAAGGAAAAAAAGTAAACCTAAAGCTAGCAGAAGAAAGGAAGTGGTAAGGATTAGAGCAGAAATAAGTATAATAAAGACTAGAAAGAAAAAAACAGTAATCAATGAAAAGATAATCAAAAGATTCTTTGAAAAGATAAAAAAAATGGACAAACCTTTAGCTTGATGGATTAAGAAAAAAAGAAAACTCAAATTCCTAAAATCAGAAAATAAATGTAATTAATATCAATTCTATGGAGATAAAAAGGAGAGTACTATGAACAATTGTATGTCAATCAATGTATAACTTAGATGGAGTAAACAAATTCTTAGAAACATACCAATTACATGAAGTATTTAGAGTAGTCAAAAGCACAGAGAAAGAAAGTGAAATGTTGTTTGCCAATGCCTAGAGGGGAGGGGAAAATGGACTTACTGTTTAATGGGTGGTGATAGTTACACAAAAACATGAATGTACTTACTACCACTAACCTGTACACTTAAAGGTGGTTAAGGTGGTAAATTTTATGGTACGTACAATTTGCCATAAAAAAAAGTACTGCTCTAAATCTTTAAGAACAATACTGTCAATGCAATAGGAAAATGGGCAAGAAGACTAAATAGGGATTTCTGAAAAAAAATTGCCAATATATCAAAAAAAGGTATTTAAACCACATTAGTAATCAGAGAAAATAAGCAAAACCCATAAAATTCCTTTTCATACTCATTTTTGTGGTAACAATTTTAAAAGACTGACAAGTCCAAGAGTAGTAGGAAATGGAAATGTTTTAAAACATTTGCACTATTCATGGAAATGTATACTGGAGAGTAGTTTGGCTTTATTTAGGAAAGGTGAAAATATATATTCCCTAAGACCAAAAACTATTTCATCCCTCAGAATAAAGTTAGAATCTAGGGTGGCATAATGCATGCGTAGGAATGATTACAGCAGGATTCTCAATAGCAGAGGGAAAAATGGTCAATACAATGAATAAATAAATTGTGATTGATTCTAAATGTCAAAATCATTAAAAGCAAGAATGCAAGTCTATATTTTAATAAAAATGAACCTACAGTTATATAAAATAACTGGAAGAGGTCAAAAAACATCTTGTTAGATGAAAGAACAAAGAAAAAAGTCTGCCTACAGTATGAACTCTATACATAAAATGTTCAATAACATAATATAAAACTATACTGTTTTAAAGATGTGTACATCTTTAGGGACACAATAGAGACAAATGAAATAATAAATATCACAGAAGTCAATACAGAGGTGAATTCTGGGAAATAGCTGTTTGTGATTGAAAAAAATCATGAAATGAGGGGAGAGGACTATGAGTTGCTGGTGATATTTTATTATTTCTTGACTATAGTGGTGTTTATACAGACACTCACAATATGATTATTCATTAAATAATATATTTTGTTCTTTTGTTATCTGTAGGAATCATTACTAAAATGTGATCTTGGTTAATATTTTATTTTTATTATCCTTACTATTCTTTTTAAGTACTGATACTTATTGTACAAATAAGTATCTCATTACTTGCAGTGCCTTTATCATGTGTTTTTGCTATAACTTAAAAAGAATACCACAGCATTAAATTTACTTTTACAGAGCACTGAGACCTACAATTTTCAGTGGGAGTTTTGTGTGTAAAAGGACACCCAAAGACAGAAAGAAGCGGCATGACCTAAATCCCCAAGTAGTCATGAAGATAGTGACTTTGAAACATATGTCAGGAATATTTTAGGAACTGAGAAAAATACAGATGGTGAATACATATGTGTAAAAGTGATACTATTACAAATTGTGTATATAAATACAAACCATATCATAATTAAAACAAATCCCTTCAAACCCAAATGAAAACTTAGATTTTTATTTAAGGAAATAAAAATATTTCAAGATATTTAAATTCAAGTATAATTCAAGATATTGGATATAATGGAACACACTTAAAGCTGAACACATGGATTTTTCTGTTTAGAGAACACAGCATTTTTCTGTATTGTTGCAAAAGCTTATTACAATGAGAATAATAGGTACAGTTGACCCTTCAAAATTGGTTTTGAACTGTATGGGTCCACTTATATTTTTTTCAAAAAATACAGTACAGTACTATAAATATATCTTCTCCTGATTTTCTTAATTATACTTTTCTCTAACTTAATTTTAAGAATATGATATATAACATATAATATACACAATATGTATTAATTGACTGTTTATGTTATTGTTAAAGCTTCTGGTCAACAGCAGGTTATTAGTAGATATATTTGGGGGGAGTCAAAAGTTATATATGAACTTTTGACTATGCAGGGGTCAGTGCCCCTAATCCTCACATTGTTCAAAGGCCAACCGTATATGCAAAAAAAAAAAAAAAAAAAAATGACAAAAGGACATAGTAAACTATTTAAACATTACTTTAGTATCCATTACCACAACGTTTTTCCAAACTATATATACATATATATGACAAATGTACGTATCAAGTTATTCCCACTTTATAAATGATGAAATGAATTAAATTATCCAATCACTGATTGTGATACCAAAGCTAGTAAGTACAATCTTAAAATAAAATTTAAGGCTGATTATTGTGTAATTTATACATGACTAAGAGGAATTGCTTTAATTTAAGGCCCAAATATTTCCTAAAAATAAACAAATAAATAAACCAGATTATTGTTCCAAATATACTATGTACTGCCTTAAACCATATAGAAAATAATTTAGCAAGTAGGGTCTTTTTAAAGGGAGGAATGAGGAGATGGAACAGCTCTAAGCAACAGATATTGACTAAATAAGCATTTACTGAGGCTATTAAATCTGAATAAATGAAGCAAAGAGTGAAAGGTCCTGATAATTTAAATAAGCCAACTAAATAGGGTGAATTTCTCAGGGGAAGAAGTGGCAAAAGAAATGATAGGAATGGGAATAGATTTCCCAACTTTACAATTGAACGTATGGTGAAGAATTTCACACACACACAAAATGACGCTTGATTCTTTGACCTGTTCTGAACAGGTTATAGAGGAGTTCCTCTATAACTCAGTATGGTGTGAGGATGAGGGCTGGATTTACCCTAACAAATATTTGTCTGAAATTTGAGAACTAGCTTGCTTTGATGTCATCATTGTGCCTTAACAACAGGGGTAAGCCCCTTTGCAAAGGGCAAGAAACATTCTCGGCTGTGATTCTGGGATACTTTTTTGTGATCTTTGCTAGCTCTCAAATTTAGAGTATAGGAAACTGACAGTTCATTGAAACACAATCCTGAGCATGTGTACATCATCTTCCATTAAACTATCCCTCTTCTAAAATATTTCCTATCTATCATTCACTTTCCCCCCAAATTGTCTCTGTAGCTAATTAAATTTTATCTCTTTAAAAAGCTTACTTAGCGTTTTCAATTGCTTCTAAGAAAAAATCCGTAATACTTAACATCACTCTATTTTGTCTATGATTTAGCCCTAAACATATCTACAATAAGAATTTCACTCGCCAATACATTATTTCCTTGTTTTGATCTGTAAATAATTAATATATGTCTTTGTCACCCTACACGAAGCAAACCCAATCCTTGGGCCTGTTAGCTATGATAAATCCCAAATCACACAATGCACTCTAGATTTATGTTTGTTTCTGTTGCTAAAATTGAAAAAAACAGAGTGCATTTTTTGGATTTGCTTCACTTTAAGCCTTCTACTTTGGAAAATTGTTAATGGAACATTTGCCTTGCTGTGTAAATCACATTCTTGTTTTTTGTTCATTTTTCTGTTTTTGTTTTTATTTTTTATTTTTTTGATGGCTGACCTAAATACTCATTTCATATTATGGAAAGAGAAAAAAACAAACCAAGTCATTAGCTCAAGCTTATATTACAGTGTTGCTAAGTGAGACCAACTATGAAATGAATTTTAGAGAATGAAACAAGATGCTTAAATATATGATATGACAGAAGGAAGAAGATCAGTCAGAATTTAGGTTTTGTTTTGTTTTGTTTTGCAAGGGCACACATTACAGAAATTCTCAGTATTAGAGAAAATTATGTGACATTAGTTACAGGACAGGATCCTAGAGCAACAAAATGGTAGTTGCAGTTTATCAGCTATTGGGTGATCCACTTGAGTTTAGGAAACTTTTAGTGGGGAGGAATAGTTGGAGGTGTGTTTTTCAAGGGTCATAGTGAAACATTTTTAATATTTTAGGGGCTTTAATAGTCATTCCTCTCTACCAGCATTTGCTAACATCCTTATGCTGAATATCAGTGTCCAGACTCTCACCTATATACAGATTTCCAAGTCTGAAGAACAGGTGAAGTCCAGTTGCACAGGATACGTTTGAGTTTCAAGTAGATCACTAGTTTCATGTGACTGTTCTTTGTTATAAAGTCATTCATCAGGTAGTGGCTATATAAAAGCACCTATGGCTCTGGACAAGATATAATACAGAATTGTGAAGTCAAGGAGCACAATAATCATTAATACACTCAAAGTGCTTCTTTTAGCAACATTGACTCTTCACAATCCTAGTCAGAAAAAAAAAATCCTACATCTGAATTTCCCAACTTGGAAAGTGGCATAGTGGCCATGTTTCCAAGTTTTCATCTCTCTCTGTTTAGTTTTTTTATCCTCTCAGTTAAATGTTGTCAAGTACCAAGGATTAGCTATTTAAAAATGTAATAGAAATAAAGGGAAATTTTTAAAAAAACTCATCCCTGTTAATTAAAAATTTATAATTTTAAACTACAAAAAATGGCTTAAAGGTAGTTATATAAAAAGAGAGAGAGAAGAGAGAGAAAACAATTATTGGTTTTTTGCATTCAGATCTGTGTCTGCAAATCTTAGTCAGAAGTAGAAAAATTGGCTATATGATCCAAAACTTTTGGAAAAGTTGAATTATTTACGATGCTATCTGTTTCTAGATAATCCCAAAGGCTCTCAGCTTTATATTTGCAAGCATTGAGGACATCCAGGTCATGAAAGTTGATATATTGTGAGTTTGGAAATGTAAATCCAACAATATGTGCTTTCAAAGATAACTACTGGGTTAGTAGGCTCTGATATGGTCTTTTTCCAATGAAGTACAAGACCTCCTTATGTTGTTTTTGAGGTTTTCCTTCAGTAAATCTGCCTAGACCTGTTAGTTATAAACTTTTGTATATTGCAATAAACCTTTACAAGATGGCAGTCCATTATTGCACATGTAATTGCCAGCCTCGCAAGGTGAGAGTTGAGAGAATGATAACCTATGATTTCTGGTCAGTGAATTTTTAATGGCCAAGGAAGTTAAGAATACCTTAGGTCATGGCAGCTCATCCTTCAAATAATTGTCCAAGCTTTATTTGTTCTTTTATTTTTCACTACTGATGCAGGATGATAAAGATGATGGAGTTTCTGCATGATGAGCAGTACCATGTATAGCTCTTTGATTACAGTTATTGTAAAATAGCTCTAGATAAAAAGCTTAGTAATATACCAAGTTGAATATACAAAGTCTAGAAGGCTGATTGTTGTTCTTTGTTTTGTTTCATCTTGTTTATTTTCTAGTTATTAATGCATTTGCCGTTTGGCAGAGAAAACCTTATGGCCATCTGAAAATATATGGACGATAGTAAACATATATCCATATCTACTTGAAAGAAGCTATTAATTTGTAAATATCAAGTAGATATTGAAACTTTTGCCCTTGTTCATGCCTACATTTTGCAGGTTTGCCTGGATTACAAATTTGGAATATGGGACATGTGCCAGAAACATCCTAAGCAGTTTTGAGTGAAATGATCCTAGTTGTAGTGATTTTAAGGTATCAGCCAATTTATCTTTGCTTTTGTGTTCAAACTGAATAACTATGTTAATAAATTATGTTATCTAACTATCTTAACAAATTATTGTAATCAATAGTTATTATGTAAGTGAGACTATATAATAAACAAAATAGACATGAACAGGCATTTATAGCAATTTAATTTATATTAAAAACCAAACTGATTGTCATTAGTTGTATTTGATAGTCAAGTATATTGAGTCTAGGAAAAAAACATTTTGTAGAGTTATTATGCAAGCCTTTCTGCTTATACATAAGTATATTTTAATGTGAGGACTTCAATATATCTTTGTGGGAGAACAATTCAACTCATAAAAGTACACCCTCGGTCCTTCCTTAAATTAATATCTTTCCTAGGTACAAAATAAGTTCATCTCATCCTGACACCCTCAAAAGGATTAATGCATTCCATTGTCAACTCAAAGTCCCAAGTCTCAGCTAAATAATCAACTCAACTAATCTAATTTAGTTATGAGTGAGAATCCAGGTATGGTTCATACAGAGAGAAAATTCATTGTAATCTATGGACTTGTGAAATTAGAAAACAAGTTATACACTTATAGAATAGAATACATTGTTGGGATGGTCATAGGATTGACATTTCCATTCCAAAAATATAGAAGTAGAAGAAAAAGAGGTCTCAAGTCCCAGGCAAGTCCAAAAACAAGCAGGGCAAATTCAATAAGTTATCAAGGTTTGAAAATAATCCTGGACAGGAGACTTTTGTAGTTCTCCTCAATTTTCTCCACCTGAACTGCATGTCATCTCACTGACCCTGGCCCAGTGTCATTCTGTGGGGAAAACATGGAAATTAGAGAGCTACCAAGTTTCTTGGTCTTTTCTTCTTACCTGCACTATTGCAATACAGATGGTCCCCGACTTAACAAGGGTTCGACATACAATTTTTCAACTTTATACTGGTGCAAAAGTGATACACATTCTGTAGACATCATAATTGGAAATATGAATTTTGCTCTTTTCCTGGACTGGTGATATGTGGTATGATCCTCTCTTGTGATGCTGGGCAGCAGCTCCCAGTCAGCCACATGACCACAAGGGTAAATACATGATATACTTACAACCATTCTGTTTTTCTCTTTCAGTACACTATCCAATATATTAAATGAGATATTCAATAGCTTATTATAAAATATGCTTTATGGGGGTGCCTGGGTAGCTCAGTCGGTGAAGCTTCCGACTTCAGCTCAGGTCATGATCTCACAGTTCGTGAGTTCAAGCCCCGCATCTGGCTCTGTGCTGTCAGCTCAGAGCCTGGAGCCTGCTTCAGATTCTGTGTCTCCTTCTCTCTCTGCCCCTCCCCCACTTGTGCTCTGTCTCTCTCTGCCTCTCAAATAAATAAATGTAAAAAAAAAAATTTTTAAATAAATAAATAAATAAAATAAAATATGCTTTATGTTACGGGAATTTGCACAACTGCAGGTCAGTGTAACTGTTCTGAGCACATTTAAGGTAGTCTGGGCTAAGTTGTGATATTTGGTAGGTTAGGTGTATTAAATGCATTTTTGACTTAACGATATTTTCACATTATGATGGGTAAAGCATAACCTCATCGTAAGTCAAGGAAAACCTGTATTTGTATAATAGCTTGATTATTACTTTTAGTTTGGCTCACTGCCCCAGTTGGCCACCTTGACACCTGGCAGCTTAACAGCTGGCATAAAGCAGAGTAGTTTTACTTTCAGGCTTGCTGTCTTCATGTTTATGTCACAGAAAAAGTATTTTCACTTCAGTGCCCTGGTAAGAGACAGAAATATATTATAAGGGAAAGTTTAAGAAAAAACAGGATCCATCAACAAACTATGATTCTTTAATTGCAAGTCCTTTTCCAAGTTCACCATGAAACAGGTAATCTTTTTCTGTTTCATCTACCGTAGACTTTGCCTAATATTTTGTTTGTTAAAAGTAAACACTGAAAAATTTATAAGAGTTGTTGAAAAGTTACATATTAAATTCTGAATCCCTGACAACAGCATTCTATGTTTCCTCTAGCTAAAATTAACTATACTTATTTTGCTTCTCCATAGATATGCTCTCAAAATATTCAAAGAAAGGTTTTTCATATAATTATTTTTGGTTTTGTTTATGTGTGATTGTGTATGCATGAATGCTTACATCTATATGTTCATGTGAACAAGAAGATATACAGACAATAAACACAAAAGGGCTATATGTAGAAATTTCCAGATTTATATTTTTAAATAACTAAGATTAATATAGTAGAGGAGGGAAACAGCTAGATTGATTATTTCAAGTTGGGACAGGAAATAATAAATATTATATGGCAGATCTGAATAAAATACAAATTGAAAAATATGCTTATCAAAATTAAAAACTCAATGAGTAGACTAGATACCAGATTTAAACTGAAGAAAATTGGTGAATTGAAGACAGATCAGAAGAAAGGAAAAAGATAAGAGAACACCTAAAAAAAAGTCATAAAATACATCAATCATACATTTTCAAACCCTCACAAACCCTGGGAAAATGAAGGGAGATCTATAAAGCAGCCAGTAAGATGGGGAATGGATCTATTTTATCTTATCTTCAAAGAAGAACAATCACACTTATACACAGAGAAGCAATAATCACACGTTGTAATTAAGAGTAACAGTTGACTTTTAAGCAAAAAATTTGAAAGCTGTAAGTATTCATTAATAATAGAAAACCAAAAGGGGGCCTGGGTGGCTCAGTCAGTTAAGTGCCTGACTTCAGCTCAGGTCATGATCTCACGGTTCCTGGGTTAGAGACCCACGACGGGCTTTGTGCTGACAGCTCAGAACCCGGAGCTTGCTTCAGATATCGTGTCTCCTTCTCTCTCTGCCCCTCCCCCACTCACTCTCTGTCTCTCAAAAATGAATAAACATTAAAAAAAATTAAAAAATAATAGAAAACCAAGTGCAAATGAAGAAGGTATTTTGTCCCAAGTACAAGCAGTAAGAGGGTCCACTATAATCAATTTAATTTTTTTGTAATGTTTATTTTTGTGTGTGTGAGAGAGAGAGAGAGAGAGACTGTGAGTAAGGGAAGGGCAGAGAGAAGAGGGAGACAGATTCCGAAGCAGGCTCCAGTCTCTGAACTGTCAGCACAGAGCCCGAGGCAGGGCTCGAACTCAAGAACCGTGAGATCGTGACCTGAGCCAAAGTTGGCCACTTAACCAACTAAGCCATCTAGGCGCCCCTGTAATTAATTTAAATAAATAATAAAACTGAGTAGAAATGAGCCTGCTTTGTATTATGCACTGGCATTTCTAAATAGCATCAATGATAAAGCATACCTTCCTACCTTGGTTGGTTATTTGGATCCTCCCTACTGTTTCAGAATACTGCAAAAAAATGTATTGGTTTAGAATTATAAGCTCCATAAAAATCCTCTTCAAGAATGAAGGTGGATACCTAGGCATTTTTGAAGATTCCCCTTGTGTCCTACAAACTTCCTAGCCACACTTATTAGTTATGGCAGCTTTATTTCTTTGTTTTAATTTCTTTCTTTCATTGCTTTGTCTTACTGTGCTGGTTAAATCTTCCAATAAAATGCTGAAGAGAAATAGTAGATGGACACCCTTGCCTATTCCTTGATTTTAGGTGGAAAAGTGCCAGTCTTTTACCATTAAATATAATGTTAGCTGCCTTTTAATAGTTTGAAGAAGTTTCCTTCTAAGAATGGATTTAAAACAAAATAAAACCAAACCAAACATCTGACAATACCAAATATTGGCAAGGATGTACTGGTCACATTTCAATGTGCATACCCCCTTTGGAAAGTTTTTTTGGAAGCATCTAGTGATGCTGAAAACAATTTCTAAACCAAATTGTATTCACATATGTACCAAAAGATACCTACAACAATATCAGTAGCAATATTATTTGTGAAAGTTCCAAGCTGGAAAATTGAAATATCAAACCATAAGTTGCAATTAATTGGGATATATTTACCCAAATGAATAACACACAGAAATTAAAATGGCATAGCTAAAGCTACAGTCAATGGCATTCAGAAATCTCATAAAAGTAATGCTGAGCAAAAGAAGCAAAACCTGAAAGACTACATATAATACAATTAACTTATATAAATTTAACACATAAGCAAAACCACTCTGGATTGATTTGTTAGAAATAATAGTGCTTAACTTTGGGTATGAAGGCAGCTTTTGACATACTGGTTATGTTCGCTTACTCACTTGGATTATTTAAAATATACAAATCTCGGGGCTCCTGGGTGGCTCAGTGAGTTGGACATCCGACTTCGGCTCAGGTCATGATCTCGCGGTCTGTGAGTTCGAGCTCTGCATTGGGCTCTGTGCTGATAGCTCGGGCCTGGAGCCTGCTTCGGATTCTATGTCTCTCTCTCTCTCTGCCCCTCCCCTGCTCATACTCTGTCTCTCTGTCTGTCAAAAATAAGTAAACATTAAAAAAAAAAATTAAATATACAAACCTCTCTGCATACATGTTTTGCTAAGTTGAAAAAAATAAGAAAATTTGTGCAAATAGAAATATGCTATAATACAATTTGGGCCACCTTTAGCTTCTTTGCATCTGAGAATGAAACATAGGTCACCAGGACTTCTACTGGTGCCATCCAAGGAAATTTGGCCAGGGTTCTCATGGTTGTACTGTCTGCTCAAACCGGCATGGTCTGATCCAGAAAAAAAGTGCCACAGTATGTGCCATCAGTTCTTCTGTCAGTACACAAAGGATGTAGACTTCATTAAGTTGAATTAGGAGAACTTCCTTGAATGGGTCATCCAAGATACTTATTTCAAATGTAGAATTCCAAGATACCTACCTTAATGCTAAATCATTGTACATAAAGTTAAAATACCTCAAGTATTAAATAAATAAATAAATAAATAAATAAATAAATAAAAGAAATTTGGACCTATAAACCAACATCTATTTCCCCCTCTATCTTCCTGCAGTTAGTTCAAGAACATTGAGTTCAAAAACATGCAGTAAAGGGAGGATCAAAATGAATTTAGAACAACAGAATAATTAGCTTTGTGTTTCAAATTCGATTTTTACACTTAAGGCATGGACAATAACTTCAAAATGAAAGACTTCATCTTCAAGACTCTGCTATTTTAAAGAACGAAAGACAAAGTTTTGAAGGACACCAAGCTTAATATGTTTGTCATTAAAAGAAACAGGAACAGAGAACAGAGAACAGAGAAGGACTGCATTTCCTTTCTCCCACAGTCTTGTTAAAGATTACCCATATGTGTACCTTTCTAATGGGGGATATGCTCAATCAAATCCATAAAGAAATCCACTATATAAGAACGGTAAACTAGCTTTAATGGAGAAATGGTAGTAAGAATAAGCACCTCAGCATAAGGCTTAAGTGTAAGACTTGAGAAACCCTCTCCCGCTAAGTATCTTGGGACCAACCCAAGAAAGAGTTTTGGAAAGAATTTCAGTTTGCATCATTTCTTACTTTTATCTGAATATTTGTAAAGTACTATATATGACAAAGAGCAAGCAGACCTGAAAAACACTTGGCACTTGAAAAAAATCTAAATTTCCTAGGTGGCTAGGATGTTCATGGGTCTAAACTCTTATCAGATGGAACAAAGAAAGAAGCTTATGATGAATAACAAGATGAGATAAAGTGTGTTTCTGAAAATGCTTGCAGATGAATAGACCAAATTAGCTCCTACTACCTATTCCACACCAAAATCTGGATGCTACATAAGGCACTATGTCAACTGGACTTTAGAAGTCATAGGAGAAATAATATGTAGAAGACAGAGCCCTGTATTTATTAGGTTAATTGAAAAATTGAAACATTTTTGAAAAATTATTCAATTGAAAATTGAAAAACTGAAAAATTATTGAATTTTGAAAAATTGTTTCAAATTATTGAAAAATTATTCACTTCATTAACATTATCTCAAATGATTAAGTTATGCTACTGGGACCAGAAGATTAGGGCATGAGATAATATTTTGTTTGTTTTCTAGAAAAAAAAATTGTAAATTTACACACTTCATTTTTAATTATGAAATTTTATCTGGCTCCTCATTAAATAATGATTATTTGTTTAATATCTTGTACTTAGTGGACTCCTATAGCCAGAGAAGCTCAAAGGTCCTATAGAGTCCAATGATTTTTAAAAGGAACTAAGGCTGGGTGCGCCTGGGTGGCTCAGTCGGTTAAGCGTCCGACTTCGGCTCAGGTCATGATCTCACGGTCCGTGGGTTCAAGCCCCGCGTCGGGCTCTGTGCTGACAGCTCAGAGCCTGGAGCCTACTTCGGATTCTGTGTCTCCCTCTCTCTCTGACCCTCCCCCGTTCATGCTCTGTCTCTCTCTGTCTCAAAAATAAATAAAACATTAAAAAAAAAAATTTTAAAGGAACTAAGGCTGAATTTACTGAGGGGAAAAAATTACCCTACCATCATCCATACATTTCAAAAGAGATCTTCTCCAGTTTCCAAATTGTAGTCACTTAAGCCTTTTAGCTAATTTACTTGTGTCTTTGTTCCTCTGCTCATTGTATGATCTTAGTCATAAATAGATTTTAAAATTTAAATTTTCTATTCAAATTAGTGATTGACATTTAACTTACCAAAATTTTAGCAAAGTATCTCATGTTCAGCCTATTCAAATCATCCAAAATATGTCCTGATAGTTTCACAATTTATTTCTTAAAAATTTCCTGAGAAAGAAACAGGAGAGTGTTTTCACATCAAAGTATCTACTGCTCATGTCAAAACTATCAACTGAAATATTTTCAGGTAATATGCTTCAGAGTTTATTGATATATACCTATACTGTAGAGAAAAATAAGATGAATATAATGCTTTGACACCTCTTAAATAACACACGTTTTGGCCACTTGATGTTTTGCTAAATCTAATGCAAGCCTTGGAAAATCATGATATTTTGAATTATTTACCATCTATATGATAAAGAAGATTTCACATGTGGATTTCTGAGTGATTTTGGTTATAAAATAACTGACAAATAAATGACCAGTAGGAAGACATAAGTAGTAGCTAATTGACTAAGGTAAATAAATATAATCAACTTTGATGCCATTTGCAGATAACCAATGAAACAAAGTATTTTGTATCAAACTGCTATACATTAACCTGGAATAACATAATGAAAGTTAATAAGGTGGGAATAGTAACTAACTGGAATATCAAAAACTTCAAGCCTGAATGTAGATATCTAAGTAAACTCACAAGTAGGAAAATAGAAATATTTGAGTCTTTGAATGCCAGTTTAATATACTTGACATTAAGCATAAAATGAATGTTTTTCTTTACAAATCATAACCTAACAACACACACTTATAGAAGAAATGTCAGAGGGCACTATGGCTTTTTATATCCACACTTTAATAAGATAATAAATATAATATATCCTATAATAAAGTAGAAGAGGTCTTATCCAGCCATATATCTTTAGAAATACTTTAAAATTTTTATTGTAACAAAAGTAATGAGTGAAACTGGTAGTGTGGACTCATCTTACTTAGGTTTTATTTTCAGCATTTTCTGAAAAAAAATTTATTAAAAAAGGAATAATTAAAGTCAACAGGAATGATTTTTTTGAAAATTGCTAACTATAACGTACTGTGGAAAATATACTGTAGAAATATTTGACTTAATATGACTTAAAATGAAATTGTAATTACTATGACCAAATAAAAGAACAATGATTGTGTCAAATCCATGGGGGAAAAGGCTATAATAAAAAAGGAAAATGTTTTTTCAAGGGGAGAATAATAATATTAAGTTTACATGCTATTAAATTAGATAGGAAGGATAAAGTAGATTAACTATTAAAGAATTAGAACAAGGCATATGCAAATATAGAGTTGATTTACAGAATGGACTGATAAAGTTTTGTCTTCATCCCTGAGGATGTCTGGGGGTCCAGTTTTTAACTATTTGCTAAGATACGGGCCTCAGGATCTTTGTTTTGGTGTTCAAGGTTCAAATATCCCCTGGTGATATGTTTCATTACTAATGGTTTGCTGCAGGCCTAACTGCTTTGATGAACTTAGCTGTATCAAGTAACCAAGGGACTGTAGTTTCCTGAGAGCTTCTACAATTCTTGGTCTTAGTCCTCAGTGCTTACCAGCACTCTATTCCTCTTGTAAAACCGTCACTTTGCTTTTAAATAAAAGCTTTTTGTGAGTATATGCTAGAAAGTCCAGGGAATCTTTTCAAATATCTAAGGAAATCTTTGCAGCATATAAGAGCAAATGACCAATGAATCAGAGGGAAGACAAAGTAACAACAGAAGATCTCAATAATTCAAAAAGAAGACAATATAGAAAGAGTAAACTGTAAATCAGAAAAAGGGCAAAACAAAGAATGCAGATAGCAAATGCTAGATACTGCTCCAGATATTAGAATAATCATTGTAAATGTAAATATGTGGAAACACAGCTAAATACACTTCAGATTCTTGTTGTTTACTTATCTTTTTGTTTTAAACGTTGCTTAAAAACCTTTCTAGGGGTGCCTGGGTGGCTCAGTCAGTTGAGTGTCTGACTTTGGCTCAGGTCATGATCTCACTATTTGTGGGTTTGAGCCCCACGTGGGGTTCTGTGCTGACAGCTCAGAGCCTGGAGCTTTCTTCAGATTCTGTGTCTCCCTCTCTCTCTGCCCCTCCCCCTCTTGCACTCTATCTCTGTCTCTCAAAAATAAATAAATGTTAAAAAAATTTAAAAAAACTTTCCAAATGCTTAAATTTCATTTGAAACAGATATTTTAGAATAAAAATATTTTGTCTTTAAAATAAAATGAAATGTATTTACAATATATTTTTCTTTGGTTAATGCTGGAATGTTGGCCTAAAAAGGGACAGTCAACATGTTTTCTCAACCCACAGCTTTACCATCTATGATTATAGCTGCTGAAAAAGATGAGTTTGACATTTCAGTGAGTATTCTGACTCATGAACAAGGAAGCTAGTCCAAATAAACTGGGTCAGCTGTAACTAAGAAAGGAAAATATGACAAAGACCATCTATCTCTCAGCTTTATGTTAATCATTTGACTCATTGTTTCTTATACCACAGACATTTTAAATAGTATTATGTGCCATTTAAAATATGGCATCATTTTGAAACCAATCACTCTGAGTTTAAAGGAAAAAAATACTTGAATCTTTTAAAGGTAAACATGATGATCTTTTCTAGAGCTGAAAGTCATTTGAAAAAGTCATGGAGTCTCTCACAGGGTAAATCTTTGTATTTCATTGGTTGGATAAGGGTACATGATGGCTGGGAAATTGAAAAGGCCTTGTGTAGTTGACATTAGTAAATGCCTGCCAGATGAAAAGCTAGTAAAAAAAAGTCTTGCCAATATACTTTTAAATGATAGAGTAAATCTTAAAACTTCAGTGAAACAAAGTTTTTAGCTGAAAACATGAAGACTGAGTTAGCATCTTGTCTTCAGGTTGTACTTTTGACTTACAAATGCACATACAGATGTGACTATACTTAACTTTTTGCCGACATCAGTTGAGAATAAGTGCAAACTAACCATCATAAAAGATAATTTATGGAAATGCTTGGCAAAAAAATACCAATATTACTGAAATATGCAAAGTGCTGAAAAACCCTTTTGAATGGTCATTTTTTTATCTTGAAATAATTGTATTGATGTTTGCACTTTTGATGCAGAAAAGATAGTAAGTAACACTTCTGGTTTCTTATCAAGATATACACACCAAACTATACCAATAGTGATCTTTCTTCATCATTATACACAGTTTAAAAAATGTCAGTTTCAAGCAAGTATTAGAATTGCAGAAACTTGTAGTACCTTTCGAACATTTCAAGTTTCTCTGATAGTAAGATGGAGATATTATTAATTCCAATTTTTTAATATGAAAAATAAAATGTGTCAATATTAGGAAGATCTGTAGAATTCATTGAACAAATATGATACAAAATCAAATATGGGTAAAATACCCATTCAAAAGTAAACTAACTAATATTACAATACAAAAGTGTAAAAGATTCATTGATATGGATTCAGATTCTACATTATGATTAATTTTTAAGAAACTACCACTGGTCAAGATGGAATATAGTATCAAAAATAGCTACAATTATCTGAAAAAGACTACTAAAATACTTCTATTTTTTTCCAACATAATTTTTGTGTGAGACCAACTTTTCCTTATATTCTTCAAGCAGAAAAACTTATTGCAAGAGATTGAATGCAAGAATAGAAATGATAGTCCAGATCTTTTCTGTTAAGGTGTAAACCAATGGTATTCTTCTAATTACTTATTTAGGATAATATTATTTTCAATAAAATGCATTAACATATAATAGTATCTTATTATAATTGTTATTATTATTAAGTAAATTGATAAGCAAGTATTTTGAAATATCTTAATTTTAATTTCTAAGAGTATTGACAAATATAGACCATATAAAATATTTGAGGAGATTTTTAATCATTTTTAAAATTATACAGATGGGCTAGGATCAAAAAGATTGGTACTTGAACTTGTTAACAGAGATCAATATATAAGAATGTTCAAAAAAGGAATTACTATTGTAACAGATTGTAAACAATTAAATACATTTTAAGTAATAAATGGGCAAAAGAATTATGTTGTATTAATTTATGGTACTTATTTTATCATATGACTATTTACAGAAAAATTTAAATTTAATAAACTGTGATCACAATGCAAATCCTCTAACATGAGCTCATATGAAATTTTAGCCCTGCATAGCTATAGGACAGCTCTGATTTTTTTTTTCTTGAAAGGCATATTTATCTCTCTACTATGTTGGTTCTAGGTTATTCTCTGTCTCCACAACAGAATATGAATCCCTCCTTTAATTTTAAATCTTTCTGATGTTCATGTTGATAAATTTTAGAGTGTAAAGACACTCTCCTTCTATGTTCTCAGTTACTAAGATCTGATTTGTCCTGATCTGATGCTGCTCTGATATTGCACACTTTAGATATTAAAGAATTTCACACTCCCCCACTGAGATTTGGACAAGGTGCTCTTTTCAACTTTTCAATAACTTTTCAACTTTTCAATAACTATAACATTTACAGGGACTTTAAAGATCTTTTGGATAAATATATATAATATATATAGGTATATTTTCAGGTTTCATTCATATATGTGTGTATTAATATATGAAAACATATGTATATGTGTGTATGACATATACACATATATATGTCTATAACATATGCATATATATATATATGTTATAGACATGTATATAACTAACTGAAAACTGAAAATGTCCTTTTCAATTGTCAACATATCTTGACTTTCTGTTATATCCACTGTGAACTCTAGACATTATTTAAGTTACAGATTAAAAGGATTTTGCTTTACTGTCATTTAAATTATTTTGAAATACAAAGACAATTCTGTACACTGCATTTAGAAAGAACTTCAAATAAAGTAATTCTATGTCCACTGAAAAAATACAAATAGTATTCTAATTTCAGAACCACTGATTCTTTTTTTAATCATAGGCATTTTATTCCAAATATAGTATAGTCTTATACAGATTTGATTTCAAAATAAGAATGTAATATTAACAAGACACTGAGTCGGGCTGCAGAATGACTCATCGAAAAATATTATTGTTGAAAATGAATTTGTTTTTAACAGAAACGTTGATAAATGTTCTTTAGATTTTTAACCTTTGATATGCAATATTTTTATAGAAAATTTGTTAATTTTTTATATAAGGAGCATCTTTATAAAATAAAATTCAGCATAATATAATGACAAACAGAGAAATATAAAATATAAAGAAAATTTGATATGACTTTTTTTATTGAATTCAGAGAGTGCTAGGGACATTCAATCAAATGGTTTTGCATTCTGGTGACATAGCTTTTAAATAAAATTTCAGTGGACATAATAAATATATTTCTCAACTTTTTCTCTATTTTTTTAAAGTCAGGGAATTTTTAATATTTTATCCATGAATAAAAAATGCATTTTAGTTTTTAAATTACACTAAAATCAAACAATCTATTAAGTTCTGATCCTGTCAGTTGGTACTTATTAGACCATGGAAAGGAGAAAACTCATAAGAGGGAAATCACAACTTGAAACATTAACCACAGAATTAGAGCTCAAAAAAGTAGCAATGTCCCCTCTCATGTTTCTCCACAGCTTTTTGACATAATGCCCCAATACTATACCACAGTCAGCCTCAGACTCTAATAATGTTACTAACTGTATTGATTCCTTGACATTTGTAATTTGTTGTGCAAACTATTTGTCTTCTACTCCAAATGCCTTTATATTACCTTATTCCTTTTTAAAAATTTTTTCACTTCCTATTTAAGCTTTCTGGTTATAAAAGTAGTGTGTATTCACTATAAGAAAATAAACAAATATTACTATAACCCAACACACGAGGTAAAACCTAAATAAATTATAATGCATATGGCTTCAGGCATAGAATAGAAGGTTTAAGATGAATAGCTCAGGAGCTTGATTCCCTGGTTTCAAACCCTCTCTTTGCTAGTCTTTAATGTGTATTCTAGAACAAGGTCAATAAGCTTTCTGGGTTTCAGTTTCTTTGGGAATTAAATGGTACAGATCTCATAGGGCTGATGTAAGACTTAAAATAATTAACAATTTATTAGTAATAGTGACCTCATAAGTCTGAAGATGTCTAAGATTAAATTTATCTGTTGTAAAGATGAAATTAACCTGAGAGTACTATTTAACATCCATTATACATTTGCTTTATAGAGTAGCAGTAAAATGGTGTGCTGTTACCACTCTATCTCATATTATGTATATTTAGCAACTGCTGTTTCATTTAGCATAAACATCTCCCTATACAGTAAATATTTCTCCATGTACAGTAAAAAATGTGGGTAACTTGTTCTGCAAGTGTTCCGCAAGAACAGCAAACCTTTCTAATAAATTTTAACTCGATAAATGAGAGATGTCTTGCAATATAAGTAGTACCTGACACCAAATGTCACATGATCACAACTGAGCCAATGGTTCTTGAAATTCAGTTTGATACACAAGTGCTTTGACTTACAAGCACGTTTCCAGAACGATTTATTCTCCCCAACCAAAGTTTTACTATATTCATAATTATTGCTTTTTTAAAATAAATCTCTACTATTGTATGAACACAATGTAATTTAATCAAGCAGTCTGATATTTTGGGATATGTATATTGTTTCCATTTTTAGTTTTGGAAAGAAGGTCAAATTTAGCACTCTTTTACATATGTTTAATGCTAAGCTGTTTTATTCCTTAAAATGCTTTTCTGGTATCAGAATTACTAGAATTAGAGGTATTTAACTCATTCATTCAAACAATATTTGGTGCATGTCTGTATGGGGCCTGGCATTCATCTCAGAACACTGGCACTTACTGCCAGGTTTCCTGTCCCTGTGGAGGTTGTATTCTGTGCAGAATAATTTATGTTTTTGATACACAGTGTCAAATTCTCTTATTTACAAAGCTGGTCATCTTCTGCCAACAATTTATGAAATACTAGTCCTTAAACTTTAGCCAATTGTGAATAATCTAAACAAGTAAGTGGAAATTTAAGAAGCAAACAACAACAAAAATAGAAAATGTGCAATTTAACATGAGAAAAATAATATGAAATTTTTTGCTTTACTTCTTTGAGATTTATCTTAAATATATATTTTAATTGAGTGTTAATATTAAATAGCTCCTGAATTTACCAGTATCTCTCTCAATCATCTATTATCTATCTATCTCTCCCCTGTCCACTTTTCAGTTGTACTATACATAGTGGAGAGTCTAGCTGCCAGTTTGGGTACATGGAATGAAGCGCATTTCTGAACTTCTTTTCATATATAAGTAGGCATATGATAGAGTTCTGGATAACAAGATATAAACTGATTAGATCTTCAAGTGAAAATAATTTCTTAATTTTTTACCTTTACAAGTATTCTATTTGTAATATTCTACTTTATTCCAGTTTCAGACTCCATCTTTTCAGTTTTGCCAGTTGTTTTAGTCTGTATTTACTGATGTACAAAACAAGTACTTCTCGTGTGTTAAAATGCACCAAATGAACCCAGCAATGCTGATTGATAGCACGGTTAGAGTAAGAGCAATTGATTTCAGTCTTGACTACTATTTAGTTGTTATGTGACCTTGGAAAAGCTATTTAACATCTTTGAATTTCAAATTCTTGATTTGTAAAACAGTGATAGTAATAGCCATATCACATATATCATATGATTAATGTCAAGTTGGAAAACAGAAACTATATGTTGAATCCTGAGAATACTGTCTCAATTATTTCTTTCATTATTGTTGTAATTACTACTATTAACATTTTAACTAGAATGCCCCAAGCTTTTGATCACAAAGCAAAGCCATATTACCTGTCCTTTTTGTGCCTAAATTATGGTGGCCTCAGGAAATTTATTGTTGGAAATTAGACATTCCTTAATGTGTCCTTCCCATTCTTATGAGAGTTCATAACGAAGTGTCTCATGTATGCTCACAAAAGAAAACAAAAAACAAACAAACAAAACAAAACAAAACAAAACAAAAAACAAAACAAACCCTGTCACTTATTTGGGAAGACTTCATGGTGCCACTGTTATTGACATAATAGCATTCATGTACAGTCTACTTTTACTGATGATACAAAAATTTGTATGTATTCTTGGAATCAAAACATTGATAACTTCTATGGAAGGTTAGGAAGAATGGCCTTATCTCTGATACTCTGAAAAATGTTATCATTGTAGCCCTGCATATAAAAGTTTACACCAAGATACCCTTGCCATATTAGCTCCATAAGTTACCAGCTTTCATCAACATCTTTCCATTAAGTTTTGTTTTGTTTTGTTTTTTGTTTTATATCTCTAAACACAGGAACAAACTTTAAATTTAAGCATGTAAGAATACAGTCATAATAAAACAATCTTCATTGTCTGATATCACACATCTCCTCTACCCACCCAAAAAATAATGGGTATAAAGCAACCCAAAACAACCCCATACTTTATTATTATTATATGATTACTACAACTATTCAGAACGTAAATCAAAAATTGGGAAGCAAGAAAATGGGATTCATAAATATTCAAAATAATTGTTGGGCCAGTGAAATACAAGTCAAAATGTGTGTGTGAGAAGCTGGGAAGCCAAAAACATTAAAATTCTACCTGAAATATGCTACTTTTCCTTGTAAAGTAAGAAATATTATCAACAAAAGCATGTTTGAGTTTTATGCTTTGCAAAAATAAGATTTAAAATGTTCTTCATGGAACGAAATATGGCCCTTTGTAGCAACGTGGATGGAACTGGAGAGTGTGATGCTAAGTGAAATAAGCCATACAGAGAAAACAGATACCATATGGTTTCACTCTTATGTGGATCCTGAGAAACTTAACAGAAACCCATGGAGGAGGGGAAGGAAAAAAAAAAGAGGTTAGAGTGGGAGAGAGCCAAAGCATGAGACTCTTAAAAACTGAGAACAAACTAAGGGTTGATGGGGGGTGGGAAGGAAGGGAGGGTGGGTGATGGGTATTGAGGAGGGCACCTTTTGGGATGAGCACTTGGTGTTGTATGGAAACCAATTTGACAATAAATTTCATATATTGAAAAAAGAAATGTTCTTCATGGTATCCGATAGCACAGAAGCCTAACAATAAAGAGAATTATCATGCCTAAAAATATTCATATTTTTATAATGGGAAAAGGCAGAAAAAGTCATCACCTTTATTCTGATTTTGACATGGTGGCATGCAAGTTAAAGACATATATTCTAACAATAGATTTAAAGTGTTTAGTATGTGTTGATAATACCAGATAACCATTTTCTCTTTTATACCTTATATTTATGATTATTATGTTGTGAGCAATGTCTTATCCAAAGAAGATTTAAATGAATATGAATCAGGAACATAAGTCAGATAACATTCATTTGTATAATTCTGTTAAAGAATAAAAACAATTTCAAATATTACAATAGATGAATACAAACAATTTACCTGTGACATCGTGCACTTTCTATCTTAGAATTTGTAAAATACTTACACTTTCTCATGCTATTATCTCAGTTATTGTAGAAGAGACATGCTATTGACAGGTTTTCGATAATTATTTCCATTTTACATTGAGATAAATTGTGACATTGAAATACTTCATGGATTTTCTTAACAGTATATTATTTCAACGATTTGGACCAATGAAACAATGATGTAGGGATATGACTGAGGTAGTGTATGAAAGAAATAGACAATAATACATGACCCATAGAAAGAATACAGGCTTATAAGTGAGAGTCTCTTGTTTTTAATTTCAGTGATCTATAATGTGTGAAAATAAATCTTTCAGACTCAGCTTTCTCATTAATAAAAGTCAGATAATACACAGTCTCCAATTGGTCTTCTGTGAAGATTTAAAATAAAAATTAAAAAAAAAAAACAAGAAAAACTATATAAAATTCCATTCAAGTTCTTAGCACATGGTATAAAAGTTCACTCATTAGTTTTCCATTGCCATTTTATTTATGTTAGCCACAACTACATTTATATTAATCACTTTCCCCAGCCCTCCCCACACCTACACCCCCCCACACACAGTTTATTTGATCTTCTTTTAAATATTACATAAATAATTAAGGTCTCAGAATGCTATCTTTGTTATAAATAGCTTTCTCTTCTGATTTTTTAAAGAAAGCTCTCAAGCTATTAAGTCAAACTTAAATCCATGCTTTTTGAAATGGACATTGTGTCTAATATTTAAATAATAAATACATATGTTTTCATTCCTTCTAGTATAATGGATATTTAATGATGGAGAAATCCAGTTTTGTAATGTTTATTTACTTGAGAGAGAGAGGGAGACTAAGAGAGCAGGAGGAGGAGGGGCAGAGAGAGAGGGAGAGACAAAAAAACAAGCAGGCTCCACGTGTCAACACACAGCCTAAGCCAGGGCCCAACCCCCACCAACCATGAGATCATGACTTGAGCTGAAATCAAGAGTTGGAGTCTTAACTGACTGAGCCAACCAGGTGCCCAGAGAGATCTAATTTAAATACTGTAGAGTGTTGGGGGGGGGCAGGCCCCTTTGGCAGGGTGGGTGTGGTCTTCTGTGGCTGGGGGGCAGAGCCTGATGTCCAGCACCTGGGGATGTGGGTCAGGGTGGGCATGCACCAGATTTTGAGTGGGGGTCATCACCTTCCTCTGAAAAAAGATTAGGTACAACATGAAGCAGAATGGTGCAAATGGGAAGAGCATGAGCTCTGACATCAGACAGGGGGACAGAGAACTTCTAGTTGTCCAAGAGAAGTAGTCTGCAGAAATCTTTACCACCTTGGAGTAATAAAGAGAAGAAAGAGGGACATCTGGGTGGCTCAGTAAGTTAAGCGACCCACTTCTACTCAGGTCATGATCTCGTGGTTCATGGGTTCCAGCCCTGCGTCCGGCTCTGTGCTGACAGTTCAGAGCCTGGAGCCTGCTTAGGATTCTGTGTCTTTGTCTCTCTCTACCCCTCCTGTACTTGCTCTCTTTCTCTCTAATCAATAAACATTAAAAAATTTTAATTAAAAAAATAAAGAGAAGATAGAGTATAAATAAAGTATTCTAACCCCATGGGGAAAAAAGTTAACTCCATATAACTGTGGAGGAAAAAAGAGATGTGTCAAAAGGAATCATCTATAGAAAGAAGATTGCAGTCTGTCAGAATGTGGTTCCAAAAATTTTAAGAAAAGTGAGCATTTTAAACGTACCTAGTATCCATTTGCAAGAGGAAACATAGCTCAATCCTCAGGAAAGAAGCATGGCTACATGCAGTCACTGCCCTATGTGGACGCAATATGCATCTATGAAGGAAGACTGTTTTCTGGGAAATTATGGAAAATCCAGATTGAACAGAGTTAGTTCAAAGAGGCAGGATTTCAATCACAGGGGCTGGCTTTCTCTACTGCATTTTGGAAACTTTTGCCAGCTCATTCTTAAGACAAGGAGCCCAGAAGGGAATTAGAATGATGGAGATGCTGCTAAAGGAACAGTGTAGTGCCCCCTTACCTGAAGAACCAATCATCAGGGAGCTATATTGTGCTACGTTTGCTCCAGAATCACTTCTTGGCCACAACCCATCACTGATGCAGGTTTCAAAATACAAATTTAAGGATGGTGCCAGCAGCTTACAGAAGAGGACATGAAATGGACATCAAATGATATATTCCCCTGGGAGCATGCTGCAGACAGGGGCACTCATGGACATGAGACTTCTAACTGGATTTTTATCGCACAGTCTTTTTATGATTACAAATGAAGGAAAAAAGGAAGAAGAAGGTGACATCTGCCCTTCTTCAGGATGTCCTGCTGATTGATTGGTGACGATGTCAGGGAAGCCAAGGACTGGAAGCCTGGCGAGTGGTGCTTGTGCCCATATGTCATCAGCATCATTGCTTATAGGATTCATGAGAAGATTCTAGGATGGATAAAGGAGTTAAACCGGATACCTGATGCATACGTGACCTACAACAGAAAAGAATGAATGTACCAGGCCTGTGTTGAAGCTAAGTAACATTTTTTTAACGTTTATTTATTTTTGAGACAGAGAGAGACAGAGCATGAACAGGGGAGGGGCAGAGAGAGAGGGAGACACAGAATCTGAAACAGGCTCCAGGCTCTGAGCTGTCAGCACAGAGCCCGATGCGGGGCTTGAACATACAGACCGTGAGATCATGACCTGAGCCGAAGTCGGACGCTTAACCGACCAAGCCACCCAGGCGCCCCGAAGCTAAGTCACATTTAGAGTAATGTTTGAGTTTCAGAAATGGGGAGCATTAGAAGTCTACTCATAGGTACTACTTACCTGCCACTAGTATAGCTTTTATAATGTGACATGTCAACCACATGATTTGATCTTCTTAACATGGAATAGAGTGTGGGAAGGCAGGTGTGACTTTGGCATTGTGTGATGTGGAGCGCACCATGAACCTCTCTGTGTTTCACTGGCAAATGGGGATTCCAGGGCACAGGTGTTCTGTGTCATGATGATTAAACAAGGAAAGGGAGTTCAGTGTGAAAAGCATAGGTTTGGGAGTTTGACAGACCAAGTGTTGCCACCCACTAGCTCAGTGATCGATAATCTGGAATTTTCAATCCTTCTGAAGCTCCTTTGTACAGAAACCCTTTTGGGGTTACAAAATTAACTTTGTGGGGTTGTCAGACTTATTTGAGATTGTATATAGAGAGTACCTACTACTTTCCTTGTTGCATGGAAGTCTAGTACATAGAAGCCATTATTATGTAAAACCATTTTGAAAATGTGCTTTTCAAATGTAAGGTAGTAATAGTTTGCAAATTAGGTGACAGTAGTTTGCACTTCGCATGTTTGGAAGCCAAAATACAAATGCACACTACTTAACAGAAAACTTGACGAGAGGCAATAATTTGGAATTCATATACTTAAGATAAAAATTGGGACATTACTGGAAAGTCTTGGAGAAATAGTTCTTTTTTTTTATTTGAAAAATTTTCCACTTCGTGCAGTGATAAATTTCAAATCAATTTTGTTTTTTTCTATACAAGCCTGCCACTGTGAACCTCTTCTTACTGTTTTTGAGCTGTTTGTGCTGCTTGGGTTTTGTCTCAGGATAACCTCTCATTTTCTTAGTGTTTCATTCCTCAGGTGTGTTGGAGGGAAATGAATGGTAGAAATCAAAACACACTTTGACTTCTTTTATCAGTAGGCTTTTGGAATAATAGCCCATTTCAAAAAATAAGAGACAATGTAAATTATCACAGAGGTGAGAGATTAGAAATCCGTATTTGGAGGTTGACATTGAAATAAACTTAATGTTTCCCACTCAACAACCTGCATCCTCTGAAGCCAGGAGTTCTCAGCCTTGGGTGTTCATTGGAACCATTTAGGGAGCTTTATGCACTGCTGCTGCCCAGGGTACATCCCAGAGCATACATCAGAATCTCTGGGGGTGGCCCCCAGACATGTGTATTTTCTTCTTCTTCCTCCTCCTCTTCTTCTTTTTCTTCTTCTTTTTCTTCTTCTTCTTCTTCTTCTTCTTCTTCTTCTTCTTCTTCTTTCTTCATCTTCTTCTCCATCTCCTCCTTCTCCTTCTTTTTCTTCTTCTAGTGTTCATTTATTTTTGAGAGAGAGAGAGAGAGTGAGTATATGCAAGGGAGGGGCAAAGAGAGAGGAAGACAGAGAATCCGAAGCAGGCTCTGTGCTGTCAGTGCAAAGTCCAACGTGGGGCTCAAACCCAGGAACTGTGAGATCATGACCTAGCAGAAGTTGGACACCCAAACGACTGAACCACCTAGGCACCCCCAGGTATCCGTATTTTTTAAAGTTCCATAGGTGGTTCTGAGGGTAGCTAGGAATGAGAACACTAGAGTGAATTCTAGGTGATTTGCAGACATTATCTGATTTCTTTCTTAACATGTCTGAAGTAGGAAAGGATCTTTGTCGCAAGAATTTTTGTTAGAAATAGAGTGAAGCACAACGAGGCTGATTTTTTGCCTTAATTCCTTAAAGCTGGAGTGGACAATGCAAATGACTTTGGGGACCTGGCAGGTGATCTGATGCGTCAGGCAGGCTGGTGGCCACTGGGGAGGCCCTGGAAATGCACACCTGTGTAAAAAGGTGGACAGCTGCTGCCAGGATCCTTCCCACTGTTGCCATGTGGCTGGTTTTTCTAGTTATTCCAATTTTCAGTTTTGAAAGAAAAGATTTTTTTAAAGAAAAGAATTATCCCAATTTTTACATGTTGGCAATAATTCAGAGTTGTTTAAAACATTGTGCCGGCCAAACAAAACATGTTTGCTGGTAGTTTTCAGCTTCTGCCTCAAGAGTGTTAAGGTCAGCCTAAACATCCCAGTCAATTTTTAATAGATTTGCATTTCCCCATTCTGGATGTAAGCTACATTCTGCCTCTTCAAGACTGCTTTGAGATGTATCTTTCTCTCATGCCCAATAAATCCTCTGGACTTGCTTTAGACACTTATCTTCTGTATTTTTTTAAGCCCTCTGCAGGCATTCATTGCTTCAAGAGTTATATATATGGTTTAGAATCCTTATACTCTTTTTAAAATGAATTAGAGCTTGTTAGAGTTTGTTTTTATTGTATGTCATAACCCTTTTTCTGTGATAAAACATTTAGAAATGTCAAAATCAGGAGTATCATCTTACCGGGCATATTAGGAACAAGTGTGGGAAGGGGTTAATTCACAGGTGCGACTAGTCTCCTCTTGACTGGGCGGCTGGGCCTATGCTTTGAAGCAATTATTTTGTACAGTGATCCCCAGACTTTTACTAGTACCAGAAATCTTCGTGGGAGGTGTGCTAAACTGCAGGTTCCCAGGCCCTCCCTCTTAGATTCTGATTCATGAAACTTCATTGGGGCTTGGGGGATCTACATTTTAAAGCAATTTCACCAGGAGATTCAGTTGTTCTGTTCCACAGACCACATTTTGAGAAACACTGATTTGGGGGCAGCATTTTGCCCTCTGTGTCTCCTATCACGTAAAAAGCTTTTGCAGGCAGTTCTGCCCACTGATCAATACAATTGACCACTCAAGACACAATATAAAGTTCTTATGCAGAGATCAGCTGACTTTAGCTATCCCTATGTGATTAAGGTGCTTTTACCATGAAGGGGCTTTTATGCTTTCAATCATATGTGGTTTAAAAAGGTGCTGTATTGTTTTTATATAAATTGCTTTGTGTATTTTATAAGCAGTATATATGTAGTAATATTCCATTTGTCAGACATTATAGGGTGCATGGTGTTGACAAGTCAAAGTTGTTCTTTTAAGTTGAACACCTTTTTTTTTTTTTTTTGCTTTATTTTAACCATTTACATTCTAAATCTTAATTAAGTATGTATGTCCCTGCTTTTGCAAACACTTTACTAAAAATAATGAAAAAAAGTTAAGTTCATCATTTATGTTTTTCACTCTTCCAGGCCCTATTTGGGTTTGTTAAAGCCCCTACACTGAATGGCTCTGCTCTTTGAGATCTACAGTGGTTTTTGTAGTTTTTCTTTCCACTCACTGTTACCTGTTGTCCTTTCTCTCTGCCATTACTCTCTCTTGCCTCTAGGAACTTTCCTCTCATTCTTAATGGGGTTGGGAAATCATGTCATTGCATACTGTATGTCCAGTAACAATAAACAGGATTTCAATGAAGCTTTGATAGGCTTTTCTGAGAGCAGTAAAATGGATGAATGTTGCTGTATTGACTTGGTGATGTTATTTTCCTGTAACTTGCTGATTTTCAACTACAGTTGTCAAATCTTTCACCTCAAGGTGAGATGTTATTACAAAAATTCTTTTGATCTAAAAGCCATTGTATCCCTCAATTGTGTTAATGTTTTTATGTGTACAGCTGCATAAAGTGAAACATAAGTAAATTAAATTCAAAGGAACATTTCTCAGGCCACGTTTTTGTGCAGGATAAAGTATTTTAGATTCAGTGTTATTGTGATTTAGAGCTATAAATTAGTCGTATAGCTATGAAACTCAGTCCTGTAGGCATTCTAAAATAAAGGTTCTATGACTAATATAAATAAACAAACAAACAAACAAACAAATAAACAAATACTGTAGAGTGGTGTTCCTTCGAGTCAGGGTTGAAAATGAAATTGTATATGGCATTAGAGTAGCCTACCATCTTTAAATTGTGCTTGGGGGCTTCCACATGACACTAGAATTGTACTTTCTTGGTTACTTTATCAAAAAACAAGAGTGAAAGAATTGGTTAGGGATCACTTGATAACGATTTAAGCAATTTCTTCACAAGTAGCAAGTCTGTGTTGCTTTTACTTTATTCCTAACACCTGATAAATGTTTTAAAAGCCAATCATCACTAGTTCAGAATTTATTTTAAGTATCTATTTTATATTGTGTAGACATTCAATCTTTGACAATTTAGAGGGAACTTAGTTGTTTTTTGTTTTGTTTTGTTTTGTTTTGTTTTTGTTTTGTTTTTAAGGACAGTAAAGTAGCAGAGGCTTCCCTGGCATTGTATACCAAATGGACAGGTTTCTAAGATCAAGGAGTGGTTAAGGTCAATATCTCAATTACCCTTTGTCCTGTTAATGATTCTTTCTATGTATAAAGAAAAGTGTCTTGTCAGGATAACATGATAGAAGATTGTGCACTTAGTGCCCAGGATCTATTTTTCTTTGGATAAACAGAGCACTTCACTTTCTTCCCTTTCTGCCAATCTTCCTTTCACAAGGACTAAATTACCTAAATAGAGAGTAGGTTGTTACCAGTCTGAACTTCAAAATCCTAAAGGTAATGGCAGTTTGACATATTGAACACATGACAAAGACTGGCCTTGTTTTTACTTAAACACTGCTCCCTATTTAGATATCGACAATATAGAGAATGGGAATGTCCTGTTATTTCCTGCCACATTTTTCTTTATTGGTAGAAATCAGTGTCTTTATAGAACTTTTGTTTTTATTTCTTTCCATTATGACTTCCACTAAAGTATTCATTAAAGTGAAAACTTTCACAGTTTCAGTTACTCTAAAAACAGAAATTGGAAGATTATATCCCTGTGCTACATTTTTAATTGCTACTTTACCTAGAATGAACTGAAAAGACAAAATAAAATCAGGAAAGAAGGGACTGAGAAGAGTGATGGTAGGGGAGTGTGAAGAAATAGGAAAGTAGTACCATCTTCTACCTGGATAATAGTGTTTTTAAAACGTCACCTTATTCCCATTGAAAGACAACTACTGCAGCATATATACATACATATACATCCATTAGAGGTCAGATGTTAATCCAGTCCTGAACAATTAGTAAATTTGTGACTGGCTTGAAGAATTTATAAACTCATCTTTGCTTACATTTCTGTATTTCCAAAATAAAGGTAAAATGAGTTAAATATGTAGAGTGTGTGTGGGTAGCTAGCTAGAACATTGTAAATATTCAATAAATTTGCTGATATTGTCACAGCCTAGCTTCTCTCAGATACATTGACCTTCACAGATACCTTCAGGTGTAAGCCAATTTTTTTGGTCAGATTTCTCTTTTTTTTTTTTTTTAATTTTTTTAAATGTTTACTTTATTTATGAGAGAGAGAGAGAGAGAGAGAGAGAGCGTGAATGGGGGAGGGGCAGAGAGAGAGGAAAACACAGAATCCAAAGCAGGCTCCAGGCTCTGAGCTGTCAGCACAGAACCTGATGTGGGGCTTGAACCCATGAACCACAAGTTCATGACCTGAGCCGAAGTCAGACGCTTAACCAACTGAGCCACTCAGGCGCCCCATTTATTTTGTCAGATTTCTTAATGTAACCCTATAGTGATATCATGTCACAAATCTGACTGTAGCTAAAGGTATCAAGGTTCAATTTTATGTTTTCCCCTTTTAAAAGTTGTGTAAAAATTCAGAAACATATATTTAAGGAATTTAAGTAACACTAGTAAAAATTTCGTAAGTATTTTTTATTGGGGAAAATACTACTTCAACTGACTATTACTCAACTCCTAATTTCCCCAAATTTTACATTGTTGCCAAAGTGCAATTTTAAATTGTGCAAGTCTGAAATGTCAGTCAAATCACTGGGGATATAGCAGGGAAAAAAAAGAAACCCATAGTACATGATAAATATAAGAAGGAACAAAGTATTTTGTTTGAAGTGTCTGAGTTGCACTTATAAGCTTCATCATTGTGCATGAAGTACCTAGTTGAGATGATTTACAAGAATGCATTTAGCTATATGCAAACAGCATATTAATTGCTCATTTAGAGAAAGCCGCCTAGTGAAACAGAAAACATGCTAAACAAACTAAAGATTTCAGTTGATACTTTGCAAATATCATATTATTAAATTCACTCTAAATGATTAAAAAATGTTGGAACACTGATAATACCGACCATCGGCATAATTCTCTCCCTCATACACACACGCACATTCATACATTTTATATATGTGTAATATTTTTATATATAAAAATATAAATTTAGTATTTTAATGGTCTTTAGTCCAGTACACGTGTTGTGAGTATATTGCATGGGACAGAATAAAGGGAGATGCTCTTTTGTTTTTCTTTAATGGTTTTGATTCTGATTGCCCAATTTTTTGAGAATATATTTTGTTTCCATTTTCTCTTAAGCATCCTCTAATGTCTTCATTGAGTATCCTTCAGAATATTATGGTTTCACCAAACAAATTGAGGTTTAGATTTAAGCTCTACTGTTACCTAAATTCTTGTCATAGTGACTTAGATGTCCCAATCTATATATGCATTTGAAGATGAATGTAATAAATGATAAGAAATGATGCATAATGTTTGGCACATAATAAGAACTCAAGAGTATAGGTCTTCTATCATTATTTTTCACTAGTCAGTTTTTTTCTTACTTCTCACCATCCCCCATTACTAACAAGAAGAGCTATAGCCTGACATTTTATTTGGATTATTAAAACTTTTTCTAATTCTTTTATTAATTGTAGTTCATTTGAATACACATCATTGTTAAATTGCACATCTTTCTTGTCTCATCCCCATCCCTGTTATAAAGATAGATTTACTGAAAAGAGCAAACTTTTTTTTTAAGTAAAAAAATAATAATTACTGATCACTTTAGTCAAGCAGAAGTTCACAAATCAAATTTTGAATCGGTAATTATTTCTCACAAATATATACAAAAATAGATAATTTCTGAGGGATTTTTAACAACATATATTTTATGAAAGCCCAGCTTTCTCAAGGCCAGGTAGGCTCTGTCCATTCAGTCATAACATATAAAGTTTTGCTAGCTCAACTCAGTCAGCACTTGTGGAAGGTGCACTAAACCAGATTCCAAACCTTACACAGAAATCAAAATCCTTGCTGGCCCTGTATTGAAAACTAAGCATTTAATTAAATCTAGAATCATAAAGTCAATATAAAAATACAAATTCCTCATTTGTCCATAGGAAACACAGGTTATGTCCCAGAAGTCTTCTACCTAAGATCCTTTTCCTCCAATGCAACCATCCCAAATCTTTGCTTTCATTTTTTTTCAAAAGAAGATTTAGGAAATCTCGAGGCATCTTTTTATAAACTCGTGAAGTGAACTTTGCATTAGTGAAACTATATGTGTGAAAGAAGTTTGTTTGAATACCTTGCTATTTGTATTCAGCTTTCTAATCTATAGAGGTATGCGTTTCTGAATTTGTATTAAGATTTTTAAAAATAATTCTGTGAATATTCTGAAAAATCAGCAACTTTACATATAAATACATTTTTATCAGCCAATTTATCAGTTTAGCTGATCCTTTATATGATTACAAAGGCCTAGTACATTAATTTGTAAACTTCAAAATCTTTCCTATTTTGTTTAAATATTCATTTCCCCAACATATAAAATATATCAAAGCAACCAAAAAATCACATTGACTCTATCTGAAATGATCAATGTAAGCATTATCTTAAGAGTATGAATATATCCCATTATATACTGAAAAGCAGTGCTACTAAAAATAAAAATATATACGTTGATCAATAGAAGTTCATTTAAGATAAATGAAGAATGTAATGACCTTTAATATATAATTGCTTCTAAAATAACATCAACTTGGGGGGCCTCGGTGGCTCAGTCATTTGAGTGCCTGACTTTTGATTTTGGCTCAGGTCATGATCCCAGGGTCATGGGAATGAGCTTCACATTGGGCTCCATGCTGAGTGTTGAGCCTGCTTAAGATTCTCTCTTTCTCCTTTGCCCTTCTCCCCTACTTGTGTCCTCTCTCAAAACAAAAACAGAAACAGAAACAAAAGAAAGAAAAAGAAAAAAGATAAGAAAAATAATCATACAAATAAATAAAATAAAAATAATATCAATTTAATAATAAGTGGGGTGGTAGGTAGAGGTCATCCTGAACTGTTTATTATTAGCACCTTTATTTTACAGTTATGTTAACTTAATTATTTAACCTTGCATACTGTCCAAACCATTTGGCAGTCCTTGCAATTCTTGTACTTTTTTTCTGAGCACTTTAGAATGGTATGCCTTTCCCCTGTCTTTCTTTTTATCGAAGCTATATTTGTTCTTCAAGATTTAGCTCAAAATCCACAATATGCTCCTCTAAACCTCTAGCCCATTTTCATTCAGCTCTATATCAATGTGCCCAAATGTGATTCTTCTCCTTTTTGTTTTTCTTTTGCCTCTGCCTTCTCTTCTTTCCTCTTTTCCTTCATTTTTCATTAAACTTGCTCATCATCAGCCTTCCAAAGATCTATAGTTGTTGCTGTGGTTATTTGGATCTTTTATTCCACAATATGATTTTAAGCTGCTGAAGAGAACAATTATGTCTTATAGTTTTAAAAATGTAACAGTGAACTTGCAAGATCCTTCTGTAGTCAAAAATCATAGATTATGTTAATTAGTCTGTTGTTTATTTAGTATATAAGTGAAATAAATAGTGGATGAGCTTCAAATTTTCTTAGAGAGGTCATGAGTGAGTGTAAGAAAAAGAGCAATATCCAAGATGTTCTCAAACCTGAGCAACTGAAGAGGTTGTAATATCTGTTTATTGACATGGGCATGTATGTGAAATAGTTTTAGAGAGAAATTTAGAAGTTTTGCTTTGAGTTTGGTAGATTTTAAGTATGATAAATTTAAAGTGTTTATTGGAGCAGGCAGTTTGCATACCACTGTAGATTACAGAGGAGAATTTATGCTAGAGATAAAAACTGGATATATAAATCAAGGTTTTGTTAAAGAAGCAAAGCTATTAGCATGATATATATTTTATTGTATATATATTCACATACATAATTAATTAATTAATTCATTCATTCATTCATTCATTTATTTTTGGTTATAGGAATTTGAACTTTAAGCAATTTTGGGTGCTAATTAAGTTAGCCCCTAAAGCTTTTCTAAGTAAATCTGACGCTAGAAATAAACACAGACAGGACAGGCAAGTCAAGAAAGAAAACTGGGGAGATCATGCAAGTTCAAGCTGGAGCCCGTTAGCATGAGCTGTACTCCCATGAAAATGGACTCTGAAATCTGTATTAGTGCTTGTTGCCTCTGATCTTGTTGGGGAGGAATCTATAGAAATTGAGTTCTTTGTCATGCTGATAAACACACTCACTGGACCCAGAAGTGTGAGAAGCAAAGAGAGAATCCATAGGAAAGTGAAGGCACTCCAGTGTTGTGACTACCTCATGTCATTGAATTAATCCAGAAGGTGAGCAACATATATGTGGGCTACAAAACAGTTTCTGCTTTGCTTTTTACCTTCCAGTCTCCAAAAAGATATCTTTTGTGAAATCTCTGAGAAATCAAGATTTATCTGTTAAGACAAGTTTCAGTACCTTAACTAAATTGAATGTTGACAGAGCAAGAAGTTCTAGGACTGATCTGTGAGACATTCCAGGCTTGTTATATGGTTTGTCTTCTGGAATTGTTTGTTAAGAAAAAGAGAAAGAATACTTAGCCATTCTGTTTACTGGAAACGATTTCAAAAATATTTCCAGTGGGGCACCTGGGTGGCTCAGTTGGTTAAGCGACCGACTTCGGCTCAGGTCATGATCTCACAGTTTGTGAGTTCTAGCCCCGCTTTGGGCTCTGGGCTGATAGCTCAGAGCCTGGAGCCTACCTCAGATTCTATGTCTCCTCCTCTCTCTACCCCTACTCTGCTCATGCTCTGTGTGTCTCTCTCAATAATAAATAAACGTTAAAAAAATTTAAAAAAATATTTCCAGTGAGAATGCATTCAATGTCTATCTTTATCATCTTTAGACTGTCTAAGGTCACTGTCACATTTTTATTTACAGCATTGAGTAATATTCAATTATTTTTTTTCTTTGTCATTGAGAGACAAAGCAAGAAAAAATCAGATAATGCATGATATTAAGATGGGGAACATATGGGTGTATAGATGCAATTTTCAAAAAATTACCTAGAAAGTTGGGACACTATTTTCTCAAAAGTTGAATGAAACTCAAAAGCACAAGCAAAGCTCTGGGCAAGACATTCAATGTCACTGCAAGAAGAAGAATGAGAAGCTGAAGGATTTACAGCCTCTTGGGAATTAAATTTTACCTATGAAGCAATAATTATGTGAAGCATGAAAGAGAATAGAACCCAGAGATGGAAATTTACCTGCTTTGGGATGTCATCCCCTTTGTCTACAAGCCTATTTCAGATGCATGTGCTTTCCATAATTTTATTACCCATCTCCTCATGGACACTGCTCCAGGAAAAGATTCCTATCTCCATTAGATACTCATCTTCTATCAATTTGTTGTGTATGTATCAATCTCAATAACAACAAAGACAACAATATAAAACAAATGTCTCTATTTATGCTACTGACTCTCAGACTTTATTTTCCCTTCATTTATTCAAATTACAGAACATGAATTCTATATTTTGAGTCCAGTTTCTTGGCTCTCATTCACTACTGGCATTTTAAAATCCAACAATTTAATTTCTTTCTCCAAGCCTGAATTCAAAATATTCCCTGTAAAGAAATTAAAAGCCTCCTAGGTATTAAATTTAATGAAAACCATTCCCATCCTTATATGACTGTATCACTCTACAGTTTCATCAATGCGGCAGAACTCCAGCCCCTTGCTTGTACCCTCCTTGTTTGCTCTCATTATCCTGGTGCTTCTTTGACAATTTCGTTTCATTTTTATTTTTGCATCTTATATTTATAATCTCTGGTTTTTTGCTCTCACCGCTCTGACTGCTTTACAGATGAATATTTGACTGTATGCTTGACATCCTTTTCTGGGCATACAACAGTTAGCTAAGAATTACTATATGCCAGGGTGAATGAATCATCTCTTTCAGTGTTGTGCTAACTCAGTCTGTTTCTGCTACCTAATCCTACAATTATTGACTGAGGAACCATAATTCATCTTTGACTATATCTTCATTTTTATTAGCACATGAAATAAATCACTCCAAAAATATTTACTATCTTATTTTATATAAATTAATAATTATAAAGGCTGAGAAAGCTAGCTATCAAGTTAAAAAGACTTGAGTATAAAATTGAGCTCTACCACTTAAAGACTGTAGTATATTACACAAGCTCCTAAACATCCCTGTAATAGTTAATTTTATGGGCCAAATTGACTGGGCCATGGGGTGTCCAGATATTTAGTCAAACATTATTCTGTGTATCTGTGAGGGTGCTTCTGGATGGGAACAACAAGTGAATTGGCAGACTGAGTAAAACACATTGCCCTTCCTAAATTGGGTGGGCTTTATCTAAAGAGCTGAAGGGCTGAATAGAACAAATACAGTGAGTGACAGAGAATGTATTCTTCTTGACTGCATGACTGGCTCTAACTTTGATGTAGGCAGGCCAGTCTGATGGCGGGGGTGTTCCTGCAGGACCAACCCAGAGAGTCCCTGGCTTCAGGCAAGATGGAAATCAAATATGAGCCAGCAGCAGGTGAAAGCAGAGTTTATATGTATATATGTGTGTGTGTGTGTGTGTGTGTGTGTATATATATATATATATATATATATATATATATATATATAAGAGATATGGGTGGAGAGCCCAGGAGACATGGAAAGGAAGAGAGCATGTCTCTTCTATACGTGAGGGTCTGGAGTTTTTACTGAGGATGGTAGTCTGGTGTATATGTCCACTCAGGAATTCAGGAACTAGTCAAACAAGGACAAATGTTCAGATGTCCTCTATAAATCACTTATGCTCTGGAGCCAGGGGTCTTGGCTTCAAAGTTTTTGGAGTAAGTGGTCTTGGAGAACATTTATAATGACCATGCTGGTTACTCCTTAGATGTTATTTATTGTGCTGGAAGACTCCAAAGAAATTAACTCCTTGACCTTTACAAGGATGACATACATTAAGGCATGTGGAAGGTGGAAGTTCAAGTCCTAGCAAGAATAGAAACTGGAAAAGAAACAAAGAAAGAATATATATATAATAAATAAATTAATAATATATTAATAAATAATATAAAATAAAATATAAAAATAAAAATACATAATAAAAATAATATTAATAAAATATTAATAATATAAATAAATAATAAATATGTATTTTATTTTTTATTTATATTTATATTATATATATAAATATATATTTATATTTATATTATATATATATATTTATATATATATATATTATGGAATCACATTCGTTTCTCTGTCTCAGTTTGAGACTTTTTTTTTCCTGCCATTAGACTAGAACTGAAATTGCCTCTTTCTGAGTCCAAACCTACTGGCTTTCACATGGAACTATATCATCTGCTCTCCTGGGTCTCTGGTCTCTTAACTGAAGATCTTGAACTTCTCAGCCTCCATAATCATGTAAATCTAATTTCTTACAATCTCTTGATGGCTACATAGCTATACAGATAGATAAAAAGATAAAGAATAGCAAGATGATGATAGACAAATACATACATACATAGATATCTCCCACTGGTTCTTTTTATCTGATGGACCCTAACAAATACAATCCTTCTTTTATAATGGGAAATAACAATAATCCATACCACATAGGATAGATTCAGTGGCTCTATAAAGTTGTCAGTAAAACTGCCTGGCTCAAAGATTGTCACTGTATTTCAATTATAATTTTGTTATTTTTTTAAATTTTTTTAACGTTTTATTTATTTTTGAGACAGGGAGAGACAGAGCATGAACGGGGGAGGGTCAGAGAGAGGGAGACACAGAATTTGAAACAGGCTCCAGGCTCCGAGCTGTCAGCACAGAGCCCGACGCGGGGCTCGAACCCACGGACCGCGAGATCATGACCTGAGCCGAAGTCGGCCGCCCAACCGACTGAGCCACCCAGGCACCCCTATAATTTTGTTATTTTTATTCAAACTCATGAATTTTATCTTTGATTATATTTGTAAAGTCTTTTGACTAGTTACTCTGTCTATAATGTGCTTCCCTCTAAAAAAGTTCCCATACAGCTATAAGTTTACTAGATCAAACCGTTCTATGAAATACTACAAATTAAAGTGTCTCATATGTCCAATAGTCAAATAACTTTATTTTTATATTCTAAGTCATCTGGCTTCTACCTTAATGCCCAGCATTATCTCCTGCCCTGCCTAAATTGTAACTGTAATTACAATTCTATTTAAGGAAAACTTTTATGCTAGCAATAGCATGTAACATGTGCCAAGTTCTTCTCTGTCTTTATATCAGTTAACTCAATATGATGATGTTAATCCTCATATTAGCAACTAAGAATGAAGAAGTAGGTAACTTGGTCAAGGTCACACAACTAGTGCATGGCAGACCTGGAATTTGAAGGCAGGCAGATTTGGACCCAGAGGCTTCATTTCTAATTTCTCCACTCTGTGTCCCCTCAAGTAGTACAATAACTTGAAAATCAGACTAACTTAACTACCTGTCTACACAAGATGGAATGCTCCTTTGGAAAAAAATTAAATAAATTAGCCAAAATGATATTTTATTTGAAGATTTACTTAGGTCTTGTTCAGTTATGAAAACTGCAGGTTTGAGTCTCTAAGACTTAGAAACAGAATCCTCAGTTGGCAAGAGTTCAGCTGTTTTATCCAATACATAAAATAACCCATCAAAGTTCAAGTACACTGCAGGTACTCAAAAATATGTGTTGAATAGACTAATGAGTGAATGAATAATGGATCACGAAATGATTGAAAATAGAACTCATCTGGGTGCCTGGCTGTCTAATTCAGAGAAACATGAGACTCTTGATCTTGGGGTCATGGATTCAAGTCCCACATGGGGTGTAGAGATTATTTAAATAAATAAAAAACCTTTAAAAATAAGAAAAGAAAATGGAGCTCATATAACAAAGTTAAGTTTCTTAACTTCAAAATATATCATGGAAAAATGTAAAAGTCTTATGGAGTTATATCAGACTTTTTAAAGTATAATACTCTAGGATAGAGCCTGAGCTTGTTTATCATTGGCTTTCCTATACTATACTATATGATTCAGGAATTTGTACTGGTAGTTTCTAGTCTAGGAATAGAGATAGGAAATAAAAATCTTTTAGATATATTTGTCTATAATAAAAATATTAAATTACTACCACTCTCATCAAGTGCATTTAAGTTTCCAAACTCATTCTAACTTTTTCATACACTACACAGAGAAACTTTTTTGTGTTGGATGATTCAGTACTGGAAAGAGGCGTTAGCAAAGCCTCTAATATGTTGGGGATCAAAAATTGAATAACAAGCTTCCAGAACATGAAGGTAGAAGAAGGAATTATCCCTTAAAATGATCTTGGGATTTTAGAAATGTGCTTTTACTATATTTTTTCTAGGGTTTCTAGATAGATGGGACAAAGTGTTATAACAAAAAGGAAACAAAAAGGAAACTTGGAAGACGAATTGACTCTTACTTTAAGCATTTTCACTCTATGACCTTGGCAATAAAAAGACAGGCTTCAATGATGTAATGTTTAGTTTGCCCAGTACTAATGTTCGATGAGTTAAATAAGAGTATAGGCTTTACGCAACAGAAAATCATTAGATATCTTACATGTGTGGCTGATTTGTGTGCTTGTGTATATGCATATGTATAAGCTTAGATAGCAAGTGGATTAGTGTTTGACTGCAGGGTTTTCTCCTTTATTCTGCAATTTACTTTTACTGCCAAATAAACAAAAAGAGATTTAATGTATTCCACTCAATTCCAAGGACGATATTGATTTTTTCCCCAAACTTCTAAACAACACGTCTTTTCAGTATAAATAATGGCCAATATTGCCAATAATTTTTATACTCTGCATTTTGATGTTATTGTTTGTATCCATTAGTAAACCAAATAAACTGTCACATGTCAAGTGTGAAATTAATACATCAATATGATGCAAACTAATTCTGCTTCTGTTCTTTTTTTTTCTTTTGCAAGAGATTATAAAAATACTTTAGTAAATAAGTGGAGTTCAAAGAATGAGGAACTAAAACAGGATTGCCTGGTTTACAAAAATAAGACACCTGGTATTTTTTAAGTTTTTATTAAATTTCAGTTAGTTAACATACAGTGTAATATGAATTTCAGGTGTACAATGTAGTGATTCAACAGTTCCATACTCATCACAACAAGTGCCCTCTTTAATCCCCATTGCCTGTGTAACCCATCCCCCCACCCACCTCCCTTCTGGGAACCATCAGTTTGTTCTCTGTAGTTAAGAGTCTGTTTTGTAGTCCCCCCCCTTTTCTCTCTCCCTTGTTTTTCCCCTTTGCTCATTTGTTTTGTTTCTTAAATTCCACATGGGTGAGATCATATGGTATTTGTCTTTCTCTGACTGACTCATTTCACTTCACATAATACTCTAGCTCCATCCACATCATTGCAAAGGCAAAATTTCATTCTGTTTTGTGGCTGACTAATAATCTATTAAATATATATATGATATATCTATTATATATGATACTAACATATATTATATATATGATATATGTAGGATATATCATTAATAAAAGAAAGTATAAGAACAATATGATCCTTTCAATTGCTGCAGAAAAAGGATTTGATGAAATACAATATCCATTCATGATAAAAACCCTCAATAACAACAACAACAACAAAATATATATATATATATATATATATATGTATATATACATATATATATGTATATATACACACATACACACACACCATATCTTTATCCATTCATCAATCAGTGGACATTTGGGCTCTTTCCATAATTGGCTACTGTTGGTAATGTTGCTATAAATATCAGTATACACGTAACCTTTTATTTAATATTTTTGTATTCTTTGGATAATAGTACTGCAATTGCTGGATCGTAGGGTAGTTATATATTTAATTTTTTGAGGAGCCTCCATACTGTTTTCCACAGTGGCTGCACCAGTTTGCATTTCCACCAACAATGTAGGAGGGTTCCTCTTTCTCCATATCCTCATCAACATCTGCTATTTCCTGTCTCTTTAATTTTAGCCATTCTGACAAGTGTGATGTGATATCTCATCATGGTTTTGATTTGAATTTCCCCGATGATGAATAATGTTGAACATCTTTTAATGTGTCTGTTAGCTAATCTGTATGTCCTTTGGAAAACTGTCTATATATGTCTTATGCCCATTTCTTAACGTCAAGGGTTATTTGGTTTTTGGGTGTTGAGTTTGATAAGTTCCTTATATATTTTGGAAACTAACCCTTTATCAGATATGTCATTTTCAAATATCTTCTCCCATTCCATAGGTTAGCTTTTAGTTTTGTTGACTGTTTTCTTCACTCTGCAGAAGATTTTGATGAAGTCCCAATAGATTATTTTTGCTATTGTTTACCTTGCTGCAGGAGACATAGCTAGTATGAAGTTGCTACAGCCAATATGAAAGATGTTGCTGCGTGTGTTCTTCTCTAGGATTTTAATGGTTTCACATCTCATCTTTAGCTCTTTAATCCATTTGGAATTTATTTTTGTGTATGGTAAGAAGTAGTCCAATTTTATTCTTTCGCATGTCCAGTTTTTCCAACACCATTTGTTGAAGTGACTATCCTTTTACCATTGGATATTCTTTCCTGCTTTCTCAAAGATTAATTGACCATGTGGTTATGGGTTCATTTCTGGGTTTTCTATTCTGTTCTACTGATCTATAAGTCTATTTTTGTGCCAGTACCATACAATTTTGATTACTACAGCTTTGTAATAGAACCTGAAGTCCAGAATTGTGATGCCACCAGCTTTGCTTTTCTTTTTCAAGTTTGCTTTAGCTATTTGGGGTCTTTTGTGGTTCCATACAAATTTAAGCATTGTTTGTTCTAATTATGTGAAAAATGCTGGTGGGATTTTGATAGGGATTGCATTAAATGTGTAGAAAGGATAGTATAAACATTTTAACAATATTTGTTCTTCTAGTGCATGAGTATGGAATTTCTTTCCCTTTGTGTCATCTTCAATTTCTTTCATCAGTGTTCTTTAATTTTAAGAGTACAGGTCTTTCACCTCTTTAGTTAGGTTTATTCCTAGGCACCTTCTTGTTTTTGGTACAATTGTAAATGGAATGGTTCCTTGATTTCTTTTTCTGCTGATTCATTATTGGTGTAGAAATGCAATAGATTTCTTTTTTTTAAATATTTCTTTAATATTTATTTGTTTTTGAGAGAGAGAGAGACAGAGCACAAGCAGGGGAGGGGCAGAGAGAGAGAGGAACATACGGAATCCAAAGCAGGCTGCAGGCTCTGAGCTGTCAGCACAGAGCCCAATGCAGGGCTCAAACCCATGAACCATGAGATCATAACCCGAGCTAAATTTGGACGCTCAACCGACTGAGCCACCCAGGCACCCTAAATGAGATAGATTTCTGTATGTTGATTTTGTGCCCTATAACATTATTTAATTTGTGTATCAGTTCTAGCAATTTTTTGGTAGAGTCTTGAGTTTTTTTGTAGAATATCACATCTTCTGCAAGCCACAAAAATTTTAATTTTCCTTGCTAATTTAGATGCCTTTCATTTCTTTTTCTTGTCTGATTACTGTGGTGAGGACTTACAGTACTGTGTTGAAAAACAATGGTAAGGGGGCATCCCTGTCTTGTTCTTGACTATAGAGGAAAAGCTCTTCTTTTTTTCCCATTGAGGATGATAATAGCTGTGGGCTTTTCTATATGGCCTTTATTTTATTCAGGTATGTTTCCTCTAATTTTTTAATGTTTATTTTTGGGAAAGAGAGGCAGACAGACAGACAGAGAAACAGATTGTGAGTAGGGGAGAGGCAGAGAGAGAGGGAGACAGAATCTGAAGCAGGCTCCAGGCTGCGAGCTATCAGCGCAGATCCCAACATGGGGGTTCAGACTCATGAACTGTGAGATCATGACCTGAGCCAAAGTTGGATGCTTAATTGACTGAGCTACCCAGGCACCCCGAGATATATTCCTTCTAAACTTACTTTGTTGAGGGTTTTTATCATGAATGGATGTTGTATTTTATCAAATGCTTTTTCTACAGCAATTGAAATAGTCACATGGTTCTTATTCTTTCTTTTATTAATGTGATATCTCACACTGATTGATTTATAAATGTTGAACCACTCTTGAAACCCAAGAATAAATCCCACTTGACTGTGGTGAATGATTTTTTGTGTGTATTGTTGAATTTGGTTTGCCAGTATTTTATTGAGAATATTTGCATTCATGTTCATCCCAGATTTTGGCTTGTAGTTCTCTTTTTTAGTGGAGTCTTTGTCTTGTTTTCTTATCAGGGTAATGCCAGCCTCATAGAATGAGTTTGGAAGTTTTCCTTCCTTTTTCATTTTTTTGGACTATTTTGAGAAAAATATGTATTAACTCTTTTTAAAATGTTTGGTAAAATTCCCCTGTGAGGCTATCAGGCCCTGGACTTTTGTTTATTGGATTTTTTTTTCTTTTTTGTATGGATTCAATTTCTTTGCTAGTCATTGGTCTGTTCAAGTTTTCTATTTCTCCTTGTCTCAGATTTAGTAGTTTATATGTTTCTAGGAATTTATTTCTTCCAGGCTGTCCAATTTGTTGGCATATAGTTTTTCACAATATTTTCTTATAGTTGTTTGTATTTTTGTAGTGTTGATTGTGATCTCCCCTCTTATTTGTGATTTTAATTAATGGGGTACTTTCTCTTTTCTTTTTGGTAAGTCTTGCTAGAGGCTTATCCATTTTATTAATTTTTTCAAAGAAAGCTCATGCTTTCATTGATCTGTTCTATTGTGTTGTTTTTTCAGTTTCTGTATTATTTATTTCTGCTCCAAACTTTATTATTTCCTTCCTTATGCTGAATTTATGCTTTATTTGTTGTTCCCTTTCTGGGTTCTTTAGGTGTAAGGTTAGATTTATTATATGAGATTTTTCAGACATAGACTTTTTGCTATGCATTATACTCTTCCCAAAGACAAAGTCTTGTGGAAAAGCTTTAAAAGCCACAATTGCTCCACAAATGTGGAAACATCGTAAAGGGACAGGGAAACATTATTGTTAGCTATAAAAGTGCAACAGCTTTTAGAACATTTCTTTTTCTGGGGCATCTGGGTGACTAGTCAGTTGAGTGTCTGACTCTTGACTTTGGCTCAGATCATGATCCCAGGGTCATGGGATCAAGCCCCATGTCAGACTACATGCTGCTGAGCAATGGAGCCTGCTTGGGATTCTCTTTCTCTCCCTTTCCTCCCTCTCTCTCTCTCTAAAATTAAAAAAAAAAATCTTTTTTGTGCATTATTTCCAGAGTAACCCTGATATCAGAGAATAGAGTAGACAATAAGTTAAAAGAATTTTCCCACTGCAAAATTCTGTTGTCCACATAAATGTTTTTATACCATTAATTCTGTGACTTTTCATTATGTCTTTATAATTTTAAATTCAAATAGTGGTGTGTATGTGTGTGTGTGTGTGTGTGTGTGTGTGTGTGTGTCTGTGTGTGTGTGTGTGTGTGTTACTAATTATAGACATCAAATTTTATTTTATTTCTTGATATTTTACTTCCCTCCCAAACACTACTGAGGGTCTAGCTTTATACCACTTAGACATTTTAGCATTGTTTATTCCATTTTGGGGCAACTTTTAGTAGACAACAAGTTTCATTTATCCTGTAAGATAAGTCACTAGAGACTCTATTGATACCATAGTAAAATCTTGTCAATTAATATGGGGTTTTAAATGCTACAAAGATAAATTATAAAAACTTTAAGACCTGTTTTTGTTCAGGATTGTTATTAAAACCAACCAAAACCAAACCAAACCAAAACAAAGCAATTATGACGGCAATATAATATGCCACTAGGGGTATGTTAGGGAAAAAAAGGTATGCTATGGTCTGGATGTTTGTGGTCCCTCAAAATTCATATGTTGATATCCTAAAATGATGGGGCCTTTAGGATATGATTAGATCACAAGGGTGGCTCGTTCATGAATGGAATGAGTGCTTTAAAGGGAAAAAAAAAAAGGATACCATACTTATCCCTTGCTTCTTCCATTGTGTGAGGTCACAGCAAAACTAGGAAGAGGGCCCTCATTTGACCATGCTGCCACCCTGATCTTGGACTTCCCAGCCTCTAGAACTGTGAGAAATAAATTACTGATATTTATAACGTACCCAGTCTGTGGTATTTTCTTAGAAAAGCCCAAATGGACTAAAATAAGATGCAAGATGCTTTCCAAGTTTTCCTTGTAGATGTTTAAAATACATGGGTCCTCTGAATATCAATTAATTTTTATTTATATTATGTAAAAGAGAATAGAAAATCACAAGTACATCTGCATATTCTTATCTCTCTCTTGAATTCTTAACCTACAAATACATCTAATTACCTCAAGGATATCTCTTTAAAGGTTGTGTAACACATCTGAAAATAATTGTATATCCAACTAAAAGTGTTTTTCCATGTTGTCCCTAATTTAAAAAAATACCACCCCCATATTTCCAGATAAACTTACAAAGACTTTATAAATCAATAAAGCCCCTTTTGTAACAGAAAATGCTGATTGCCAAATACTTTCATTCCTACCTCCTTGAAATTCTTCTCTTTTTCTATTCTCAGCCTTATGAATAATATGAGTAAGCCACAATGTAGAGCATTATCATCTCTTCCTGATATTTAAATCTTAAACTAGACTTCTCTATTTAAAGATTCTTCCACATCTGCAACAAATTTCCCTCTTAAAAACACAAAGAAGATCATATTATTGTCAGCCCTAATACTATTGATATAATTCTAGTAGAAACAGATTTAGTTCAAACTTTTCAGCATAATTTTAAGACAGTCCACATTCTACCATATCTCCAACTTCTATAGCCCTGAAATATCCTTTTCATCTGTCAAAACACAGATCAAACATGTTTTGTTAATCTGTAGTAGAAAAAATGTGTCTCTAAATATGCTCATGTCCCAATAACTGAAACCTAAGAATAGGTTATGTTAGGAGGCAAAGGGGTTTTGCAAATGTAATTAAATTTACAATAGTGAAATTATTCTGGATTATCTGGGTGGGTGCACTATATTCATATGAGCTCTTAAAAGCCAAGCACATCTCCACCTGGAATTAGGTATGACACAAGAATAAATCAGAGGGATTGGAAGCATAGCAATGACTCAACTCCTTGTTGTTTGATGGTTCCAACGTGGAAAGCATAAGCAACAAGTGCAGCCTCTAGGATCAAGAACTGACCCCCAACTGACAGCTAGCAAGGAAATAGAGACTTTAGTCTGACAAACTGCAAAACACACACACACACACACACACACACACACACGCACACACAAATTCAGTCAACAACCTGAATGAGCTTGGAAATGGGCCCTTCCCTAAACCTGTGGTTACCTTGGTTTTGGACTTCTAAGAGCTGGTCAGAGAAACCAGCTAAACTCACTAGGATTTCTGACCTACAGATCTGTGAGATAGAAAAATAGGAATTGGCCTATACACCACTAAGGTTATGAAAATTTCTGATAGTGACAAAAATTAATATAAAATTTCCCTTAGAAATAAACATTGCCCCTTAAAAATAAATATTTTATCTTCTTCCTTCCTATATAATCATACTATATGTATATGTTGCATGATAGTAATTTCTATATAGTTTTTACTCTTTGGACATATAAATACCTTGCTACAGATGTTCTTTGAGCTAGTTAGTATTCCAGTCTTCCTAAATTTACCAACATGGGATATATGGCAGATTTGTTTTCCAAAGATAACCACAACAATATCTCTCATTCCATATGTGCTACTACAATGTGGTTTGCCACTACTCTAGCATGAGGTAGAATTTAATTTCCCTACCCACTTAAATCTGAGTGGGCTTTGTGACTTCATTGACAGGCACATGCACACACACACACACACACACACACACACACAGAGGCAGGAGTAATGTGGTGCTACCTCTAGGTAAACTCCTTAACTGACCAGTTAGCCTCCACTTCCTACCTTTTGGAAGCCAGCCACCACAAAGGAAATGTAATTTACCCTGGGACAACAAATGTGTGAGAAACCCTAGACACATGGAAAGACACTGGAGGATGAGACACCATAAAACTGTGGGGTTAACTGTGGAAAGACTCACAGAGAGAGAGAGAGAGAGAGAGAGAGAGAGAGAGAGAGAGAGACACTAAGGAATAGTGAGGCAACAGATACATGAATGGAGAGGCCATCTTAGAAGGGCAACCTCCAGTCACAGCTACTCCAGCTGTTACCAAAAAGATTCAATTTACCCTTTCTAAATTGTTATTCTCAAATTGTGAGCATTTTAAATGTTTGCTAAAGCCACTAATTCCGGGGTAGTTTGTTGTGCAACCATAGATAACTGAAATAAACTTATTAAAGAAAAAAGCTCTGACCATTAATAAATAAAAAGACAGATGATAGATAGATGATAGATAGATAGATAGATAGATAGATAGATAGATAGATAGATAACCAGCAATCTTCCACCTCTGGTGTCTTGATGTTGTGAGTATACATTGCAGATTTCAGCTCACGGCTAAACACTGTGTGCGATATTTCAGGCCTGACCACAGGCAACTCAAAGGTTTTTATCTGGCAGGCTCATAAAGGAAATCTGACCTCCCCACAACAGGCTTGGTGCCCAGCCAGTGCATTTCAGTCTCTGAGGGAGTTCAGTCAAGGACTCAGACCCCCTGGCGGGCCTTGCTCTTATGTGTATAATTTGTTCCTTCTCCAGTTGCCTTCATCCAGAGACTCTCTATCTGGGTCCTTTGTCTAAGGCTTTCCTCAGGCACTTTTGTGGAGACTTCTTCATAGGGGAAAAGAGGAAAAATGTGAAGAAACATTTCTCCATTCTGACTCAATATTCAGTATCTTTCCAATCATAGTCATCTACTCTCTTTCTTCCTGGCTTCTAGGTTCATAAAACCATAGGAGCCTTTTGTTAGGAGACTCCCTCAGTAGTGATACCATCCCCAATGACTGGGTTGATCCAACTAACCCTCAACTGAGGGAAAATGAGACAGAGGGAGTCAGTGCATTCTCTTGTTTAATCTCTTGTTTATACTATCATGGTGAGTGATTAAAGGCTTGACCGCTACCCTTATTTTGGCTTGTTGTTTTGATTGATAGCTGACAGTTCTGTTCTTTCTCTCCACCTCAGCTGAGCTCTTGACATATACTTGAATAGTGAAGATAGCTAATTGCATTTGTCAGGGTATGCTATGTAATGCTATGATGTTGAAATACCAATCCCCAAATCCCAATACACAAACAATAAAAGCTTACTTATTCAGGCTACATATCTTTCATGGAGTATCAAGGATCGCTGTTTATAACATAGTACCTGAGGGAACTGACGAAACAGGTACCATTTTAGTTATGCTGGTTACTATATGAGAGGCAAAAAATGTCCTGGAGGATCTTGCATTAGCAATTAAATATTGTGACCCAGAAATGGGACTTATCTCTTCTGCTCACACTCAGTCTTATTTAGCTACAAGACCTCATTCAGCTCTAAAGGAGCAGAGTGCAATCAGAGTCTGAGAGTCAGAAATATTTGGCAGGAAATTCTTAAGACTACCTTTCTGAAAATACTTTTATGTTAATGCCCATTCCCTTCCCCTAGATGTACTGCCTGCTTATAAGCATACCACAGATTGTTCAAAGTGAGGTTCCATGGGCTCTAGTGAGTATTTGTAATTAAACATGAAGTTCAAAACATTATTACCAAGTCTCAATCCTCTTGTTGACTCTGTGTGACTAGTAAGGAGTTATAACAGTGAAGCTGAGACAAAAAGCTTTCTCGGAGTTTCTTGTTTGGGAACAATGAACTCAAGATCATTTTCTTTCTTCTGTCCTTGGTTACAGTGTAAAAATGTAGGATCCTTAGAAAGGGCATCAAATTAACTATTAGTTATAGTTTGAGAATGGAGGAAGGGATGGGGAAAAACTGATCTCACAGAGGGACCTTCAAGGAATTCCCTGAGGATTCTGCACTGTAGGTTAGACAGCTAGATTTACAACTCTATCAAAGTTACAAAATTGGGCAGCAGTGATTTCCAAAAGGAAAACAGAGTTAGAAATGAGAACTGAAAAACAGAAAGTATCAAGTATTGCAAGGGAATAAAATTTGCTCAAGGCCAGCTTTTACTGACAAGTAAAAAGTTATCCCTAATTTATTTCCTGAAAACAGTGCATTCTAAAACAAAACATGTTTAGCATGACCTTCCTTTTTTCCCCTTTTTCCCAAGGTGGAATGCATAAAGTAATATTCTACAGACAATACTCCATATCCTTGAAGGCAGAGACTGCCTTGCTCGTTTTGGAATGTCCCCTGTGACTTGCTCACTGACTAAACGCCGGAGCCAAACTCACTTCCTATGATGACAGCAGGTTGTTGGCAAATCTCCATAGAAATATCATCACATTGAGACTGAAACTAAATTAGAACAATGTTATTTAGCTTGATAGGAGTTGAAGCCATTTTTCTGGCATAAAATAGATCTCATATCAGTACCCTTCAAGAAAGTACCCCTCAAAGCATCAACTATATTATTCTTTCACTAACGTAGTCAGATAAAGGAACACTTTAAAAATAGTAGAGAAGCTTATTCTTTCATCTGGGACATGAACCCCACATTATTTGTTAAAAAAAATAGTTACCTGGTTAAGAAAAATACTCCCGACATTGGTCAGAATACATGAATGAGCATAACTGGAGAACACTAAAATCAGTGATTGTGATAGAATATTGACCTAGGGCACAGTTACTAGGTCAAGTGGGATTAAGGGACTGCAGAGTCTTTGAGACCTATAAAAGTCCTCTGAAACCTGCTGCTCTTCCAGCACGTAATAACCTGAATGAATTAAAGGAAGAATAATTATTACAAGAAGATCCTATAGCTTAAAGGAGAATCAGTCCTGAATCTTTCCAGGATGGTTCACATGCTTTTTTGCTTTTTTGTTTTTCGTTTGTTTGTTTGTTTGTTTGTTTTTGGTTGCCTCATTGATTTTAATCTATAGCAAAAGAATCGTTCTGTTTGTCCATGGACAAATTATCATAATTAAGCAACATGAGGTTACCCAGACAATAGTGAATGGGCTTAAATACTAAATTAATATTATAAACCAAATCTAAGGTGGACACATGGTTGAAAACCGTCACCTTTGTTATTTTTCCCAGATGCTTTGGTAAATTGCCCAATCCTATGAAAAATAAATAATAAACTCAAGATCTGAATGTAGATCTGGAACCTAATCCAGAACTCTAAATAAGTAAAACTTGCAAAATATTGGTACCACAGGTTTTTGAAAATGTTTATGGTACAGATTTTGACTAGGAGCATTATGTAACACTTATTTGCAAAGAATAATAAAATTAAATTAAAAATTAACTTTTAAAACAGATGAACAGGTTACTTGACCTGACCAAGTCTCAGTTGCCCTCTTACTTAAATGAGCTTTGTGGGGCGCCTGGGTGGCGCAGTCGGTTAAGCGTCCGACTTCAGCCAGGTCACGATCTCGCGGTCTGTGAGTTCGAGCCCTGCGTCAGGCTCTGGGCTGACGGCTCGGAGCCTGGAGCCTGTTTCCGATTCTGTGTCTCTCTCTCTCTCTGCCCCTCCCCCGTTCATGCTCTGTCTCTCTCTGTCCCAAAAATAAATAAAAAACGTTGAAAAAAAAATTAAAAAAAAAAATAAATGAGCTTTGCAATGTGAAAAGAATGGAGTCATATGTAGTATAGCATTTATTACAATGGTTGGCACATAGCACATGATCACTTAAGTTCTCTTCCCCTCCCTGTCTTTCCCTGCCCTCTCTCCTTTGATCTTTCTCTTATTCTCATTTTCCCTTACTTCCTTCCTTTCTTTATTTTTGCCAACCTTCTTTATTTTCCTTACTTTTGTTTTCAAGAATTATCATTTAATATCAAAAACAATGCATAGTTTGATACTCTAGAAAAAATAGTCATTCAATACAAGGAGAAAACACACAAAGCTGTCAAATTAAAGAGGGGTTGTATTTTTAGAACTGTTGTTACTGTTTTATATTGACATTTAAACAATTTGTTTTGAAACATTTCTTCTCTATTTATTCTTTGATCTATCAGCAAGAATTTGTTGGAGATCATTTGTGCACCAAAAAGACTGAATATGGTCGGTTAGTGTTAATTAACAGCAAATATTTTAATGCAAATATTGGTATGTCTTGTTTGGTTCTTGTCTGCATAAAAACAACTTTGCTGTTACTAAGTTTAGATATATTGCATGAGTTCTAAATCTTTTCAAGTTTGAAAGGTCTTATGATTTAAAATTTGTTAAACTGTCATGTTGTCCACTAGATTCATATTGAAGATTCTAAACCATATTGACCATATTAACAATGAAATCTACATTGAAGTTAACATTATACACACATTAATATTTCCTGAATTCTTTAACTGATGGAACTCTTACTCATCACTAGATGGCACTCTAAATTTAGACTGTAATATATGTTGAACTAGAAGCTACTCAACTTCTGTTTTATAAAGAATTCATCATATGAAATAAACAAATAACTCCTTCCATTCCCCATATACAAAGTTGCTATTTCTTCTCCTATCTATCAGCAATAACTGAAGAAACCTACCAAACTTAATCTAAAAAACTTTTAATGATTGCCAACATAGTAGGATGAAAAACCAAATGATAAATAAAATATGATGGTTTTTAAAAATATTTCTCACAAACTTTTCAAGCATTCTGTTTAAACTTTTCACTTTAGTTCTTAATATATATATATCTGAGAATATAGAAATATTTGAAGTATCTTATTTCTGTAAATCTAAAATTAAAGATTTTCCTACCTTTTAAAATAAAGCCGACTTATTAAAAATTATTTTTATTCATAGATATACAAATAGGATGGAAACAATAAAAATGAATGTACTTCTCTTAAAATATGCGTTCCTAATCAAATATAACGCTATGTGGGCTGCTTCAAATACAAGATGATAACTTGCATGATTCCTGTGTTTCGGAACTCTTATGTTCATTAAACTCTTAGTTTTTATATTGGCTTTTACCTTCATAAAAAGACCAAGTGCTTTCTTATCTTACTGTCACGTGAGTGATGACATCTCATATGAAATTATAAAAATGATTCTTTAGAAATGTGATCATGAGCATTTGAAAAATAACTAGCCAATGATCCTGACCCTGGCATAATTGAAACCGTCAACTGTTCTCTGTCCAGGGACCGCGGCCCGGATGGTTAGCATAAGGGGCAGTGAGGTGGCTCGGCCTCACATTCAGACTGTCAATTAGACCACATTAGGGAACACTTCTAGCAGGGCTAATGTCACTGCTAGAGAAAAGCAGGCGTTTAAAGGTAGCCAATACTTACTTAGAGATGTTCTATATTAGAAGCCAGCATTTTCTATGGATGAAAGTCCATATATTTATCTCTCATGCTATGCTAAGGTCATGACTCCAATTATTATGCAAAAACCCTGAATGGTTTTGGCTTTGCTGATGACTACAGATTTTTTTTTTTTTTCTTTTCTGATGCACACTAAAGTTTGACTCTTTAATTCTCTAGGTCAGATATGTGGGAAAATGACTGTTATAGTCTTCCTTTCCACATCAGAGAATGAGATCTTTAAATAAAATCTCTACTGGGGAAAAAAAAAAAGTAGAGTCATGTTGCATTGCAGCATCATTTCTTTTTCACTGCATAAGTCTCTTGTACAATGTGAAATGAGGGGAAAGTCCATCACTGTTAACACTGGTAATTAGGTACAATTTTAATATTTATATTTCTAATCAGTTACTATTAATATGATATAAACAAGAAGGCAAAATATTATGTTACTTTGAGCTAAATCAAATACATATTGCATGAGAGGGATAAAATATTAGAAAAGAATTGTGATTTTCTTTAAATATTCTAAAAATGTTTAATGTATTATAAAACATAAAATTAATTTATCTTAAGATTTCATTTTGTTTGAAATCAAAAGTCATCTATATCAATATGGGTAGTAAATCTATTTATGGGTAGTAAAAAAAGAGATCAAGAATTCAGGGAAATATATTACTCTACATGGCTTGTGAGGACAAAATTTAAGACAAATATTTACTGACTAATATTAAATGTATAGAATTTGATACAGAATGCAATAAAAGCTTTACAAAATTAAAATGCATCCATGAAGAATAAAATATATTATAAAAATGTTCAAAAATTAAGAAAAATATTTATGTCAGTAGATAGAACTTTAGGAAAAATGCCTAAAACAATCACAAACTTTGCCCCAAATTCCTCACAGAAATCGATTGGAAGCTACAAATGTCTAATTCATTGCATCCATGCATCAGAAGTCTTTCCAATAACCTCAGGCACATTTGTCAAAAGAATAAGGTACTTGGAATTATTTTTGAATCCTGACTTTGTTATTGCTAGTTTTGGGAACTTGGACAAGTGATTTTATCTCTCTAAGCCTAAGCTTCTTCATCTTAAAAAAAAAAAAAAAATAATGCCCAGACAATTCTACTGTCAATTGCCTATTTGGCAGAAGACCTAGAATTGAAATGTCTGGAAACCATGACCAAGCATTCATTACATAGATTAACTCTAGTTTCTTCAGGAAATAGAGTGGAATTGTGTTTCTGAGTTTTTTTTTTAAATGCCGCAAGTAACTCTATTTATTATTTAATGTCTGCTTGTTACAAAATGCGTTTGAGGCTACTACATATATCTTTTGCCCTAAAACATACATTGGCTAATGTGCTTGATTACTTGTTGGTTTACTTACTATTTCCTTTAGCAAGAATTACCCAGGAGATTACCAACTTTAGGCCACACGTTTTTTGTTTTGTTTTGCTTTAATCAAGAAATACAAAAATTAAAAATATATGTAAATGATTTAAAAAAGAATATGGGTATCAAATAAAAATATGTGTATTCTAAGGATTTTAATTGGAAAAGAATACTGGAACTCAGACTGTTGTGGTTCCACTTTTTGATGGTGTCTCCTAAGTTTTGCTGACCAAATTATTGGTTCACAGACCTGCAGCATATGGACCACCTGGGGATTTGTGGGTAATGTGCATTTTCAGGTCATAAACCAAACCTGTGGCATTTTAACATCTTCCTTTGATTCATAAATACAGAGGTTTGAGATGCATTACTATTTATGTAATTTGCATAGGTTCATTAACTAAACATACTATCTTTCCATTATATTACCCCTTTGTCATCACTTCATCATTTTATAGAGCTCATAGAGAGCAATAAGCTGTCAGTCAAAAGTGTTTATGCAGGGGTAACTTTAGCCAAATTTTCTTTATAAGTAGAAAGACGGAGTTTATGTAGTTCCATTGTTTTCAAGACTGTAGCCAATTGCATTAGTTGAAAAACTTTCCATATAGTGGGGAAAAAAATCAAATTCTGATTTTCCTGGAATGAAAAGTCATTGAGTATATTCCACTTAGATCTCTATATATCAGTCTGCTCCTTGGTTAGCCAGTGTGGTTTCTAAATATACACAATAACAATCACCTTTTCTCTGTCCCCTTTAAACCTTTCTTTTCTTTTTGTTCTCCAACATACAATATCCAATATGTTCAAGAAACCATATGGATAGAGAATAATCTTCCAAGACTGTTTCATTTCTAGACTAAAAGCCATCTTTGGTTTCACTCCTAGGCCAAATAACCATAATGCCTATCATTGCAAGTATTTGTGTTTAATATAAAGTGACATTGCCAACAGACTCTTCAGATGGCTACAGTTTACTACCCAGCTCAACTTTTATTATGTGCTGGTCATCTTTTCTTCCTCTTACAGAAAAATTTCATTTTTACATTAAATTTAAATTTGTTTTGGGTTAAATAGATTCAGTGTTGACAACAATAACATGACTTGGAATATAAAAAACTTTTTAAGCAATTATTAAATATTAGGCGTTGTGATTATCAAGTTGGTTCCCATAGCACTGTGAAATAGTTATGTTTATTATCCCCATTTTACAGATGAGTAAACAAAGATTCAAAGAAGTTAAGTGACTTTCCCAAAACATGAATCTTCTTATGTCACTTTAACCATAAAAGCCTTGCTAATAACTGCAACTATGCCTTACCTCAACCAAAAGATTCATTTTTTTAAGAGGAAAAAAAATTATATCCCTCTATGTTTTCCTAGGGGTTAACCATAGAGAATATAAAATGACTATAATCACTCAAATGGCTTTGCCTCAAAATATGTTGGTTTGGAAATTTTATTAAAAAAAAGCATGAATGGAATTATTAGGTAAATAAATCTTGTACACAAATGTTGTGAAGGGCCTGCATGCATTTATTGCTTGTCCAAATATTTGTTTCCTTTGATGATTCAAGTTTCCCAACAATAGTCAATCCGTCTGCAAGCAGTGAACTAATCCTTCTCTTAAGTCAATTTTGTGTAACACACTAAATAAATAGATGGTTAATATAATGTAATTACCAAATAGATCAGGACTAGCTTATCTGAAATTGCAGTAGTTCTGCACTTTTAATGCATCACAGTAGACCTGCCTTAAATATTTTGTTCCACCAACAGAACTAGGAGATACATTATCTGTTTTCTATTATTTCTTCACCCACAATCTGAAAGAAATTCTTTCATGGATATGTAGATTGAAAATTATCTCTTTAAGTATCATTGCTTTTGTTAAATTAATAAGTTTGTTTCAGGTTTTATTATAGCTATATATAAATGATTCGAAGTTCACACATCAACAAATCATATAAATGAGAGTATAATCAATAGCTAAATTTGGAGGGAAAATTCAATTATTTATAAATATCACCCATATTTTGTTCATAGGAAATTATATTTATGATTGCTTATTTTTTATATTATAAGGAAGGAAGGAAGGAAGACAGAGAAAGATAAAGGGGAGGAGGAAAGAAGAAAGGAAAGATTTTTTTTATGTTTATTCATTTTTGAAAGACAAAGAGAGACAGAGCACAATCAGGGGTGGGGTGGAGAGAGAGAGGGACACAGAATCTGAAGCAGGCTCCAGGCTCTGAGCTGTCAGCACAGAGCCCAACGCAGGGCTCGAACACATGAACTGTGAGATCATAACTTGACCAAAGTCAGATGCTCAACAGACTGAGCCACCCAGGCGTCCCAGAAAGGAAGGATATTTTATACATTATTTATGTTGATAGCATGAGGCACAGACCCTGTTATAAAATAGGTCCTTAATTAATTTTCTTCTGCTACTAATTAGCTAGGCAACATTTGGCATCTATTTTAGTCTGCTAGTACTTTATATTAATAATTTGTACATTTAAGAGGTTAGGTGGTACATTCAGGTATATTTAATATCAATAATCATGCACTTTTATTATATAATATAGCCACATTTGTTAAAACAACATAATTTCAAGAAAACTGTAGCAGAACATGGATTATCTTAATGTGGCAAAATCCTTGAAAAGTTAGAGGCTAGATTGATTAAGTAACATATAACAGTAAAATTATAGAGTTATACTTTGAGACTATTTCTCAAGTAATCATACACAACTTTCAAATATGTAGTAACCTTTAATTTTATTAACTAGGATACAAAGGGTTTGAAAATCACAGGCCTACAAAAGTGAAAAATTCTAGGAAAGCAAAGAAAGAAAAGGTACTATGACCCAACAGCTAGTAACAAAGAATACAAAAAAAAAAAAAAAAAAAAAAAAACTTAAAACTACACACACATACACACACACACACACACAAATAAACAGAAAAACAACAATACTTGTGGCACTCATATTCAATTACAGCTGATCTCTGTGGTCCCATTTAGTAGGAAAACAGCTGCAGCAGAATGTATTTTCCAAAAATGGCTGTATTCTTTATTCTATGTGAACGTCAAGAATCTTTTTCTTTTTTTAAAATTTACATCCAAATTAGTTAGCATATAGTGTAACAATGATTTCAGGAGTAGATTCTTTAAAGCCCCTAACCCATTTAGCCCACCCCCCCTCCCACAACCCCTCCAGTAACCCTCAGTTTGTTCTCCATATTTATGAGTCTCTTCTGTTTTGTCCCCCTCCCTGTTTTTATATTATTTTTGTTTCCCTTCACCTATGTTCATCTGTTTTGTCTCTTAAAGCCCTCATATGAGTGAAGTCATATGATTTTTGTCTTTCTCTACTGACTAATTTCACTTAGCATAATACCCTCCAGTTCCATCCATGAAGTTGCAAATGGCAAGATTTTATTCTTTTTGATTGCCGAGTAATACTCCATTGTATATATATACCACTTCTTCTTTATCCATTCATCCATCGATGGACATTTGGGCTCTTTCCATACTTTGGCTATTGTTGATAGTGTTGCTATAAACATGGGGGTGCCTGTGTCCCTTTGAAACAGCACACCTGTATCCCGTGGATAAATGCCTAGTAGTGCAATTGCTGGGTTGTAGGGTAGTTCTATTTTTAGTTTTTATATTTTTAGTTTTATATCCTGCAACTTTGCTGAATCTCCATACTGTTTTCCAGAGTGGCTGCACCAGCTTTCATTCCCACCAACAATGCAAAAGAGATCCTCTTTCTCTGCATCCTCGCCAACATCTGTTGTTGCCTGAGTTGTGAATGTTAGCCATTCTGACAGGTGTAAGGTGGTATCTCATTGTGGTTTTGATTTGTATTTCCCTGATGATGAGTGAAGTTGGGCATTTTTTCATGTGTTGGTTGGCCATCTGGATGTCTTCTTTGGAGAAGTGTCTATTCATGTCTCTTGCCCATTTCTTCACTGGATTATTTGTTTTTTGGGTGTTGAGTTTGATAAGTTCTTTATAGATTTTGGATACTAACCCTTTATCTGATGAGTCATTTGAAAATATCTTCTCCCATCTTGTAAGTTGCCTTTTAGTTTTGCTGATTGTTTCCTTCGCTGTGCAGAAGCTTTTTATTTTGATGAGGTTCCAGTAGTTCATTTTTCCTTTTGTTTCCCTTGCCTCCGGAGATGTGTGGAGTAAGAAGTTTCTGTGGCCAAGATCAGAGGTTTTTGCCTGCTTTCTCCTCAAGGATTTTGATGGCATCCTGTGTTACATTTAGGTCTTTCATCTATTTTGAGTATATTTTTGTGTATGGTGTAAGAAAGTGGTCCAGGTTCATTCTTCTGCATGTCACTGTCCGATCTTCCCAGCATCACTTGCTGAAGAGACTGCCTTTATTCCATTGGATATTCTTTCGTGCTTTGTCAAAGATTAGTTGGGTATATGTTTGTGGGTCCATTTCTGGGTTCCCTATTCTGTTCCATTGATCTGAGTGTCTGTTCTTGTGCCAGTACCATACTGTCTTGATGATTACAGCTTTGTAGTATAGCTTGAAGTCCGGGATTGTGATGCCTCCTGTTTTGGTTTTCTTTTTCAAGATTGCTTTGGCTATTCGGGGTCTTTTCTGGTTCCATACAAATTATAGGATGTTTGTTCTAGCTCTGTGAAGAATGCTCGTGTTATTTTGATAGGGATTGCATTGAATATGTAGATTGCTTTGGGTAATATTGACATTTTAACAATATTTGTTCTTCCTATCCAGGAGCATGGAATCTTTTTCCAATTTTTGTGTCTTAAATTTCTTTCATAAGCTTTCTATAGTTTTCAGTGTATAGATTTTTCATCTCTTTGGTTAGATTTATTCCTAGGTACTTTATGTTTTGGTTTTTTTTTTTTTTGTGCAACTGTAAATAGGATTGATTCCTTGATTTCTCTTTCTGTCGCTTCTTCATTGTTGGTGTATAGGAATGCAACCTATTCCTGTGCATTGATTTTATATCCTGCAACTTTGCTGAATTCATGAATCAATTCTAGCAGGTTTTTTTGGTGGAATATTTTGGGTTTTCCATATACAGTATCATGTCATCTGTGAAGAGTGAAAGTTTAACCTCCTCCTGGCCGATATGGATGCCTTTTATTTCTTTGTGTTGTCTGATCGCAGAGGTTAAGACTACCAATACTATGTTGAATAACAGTGGTGAGAGTGGACATCTCTGTCTTGTTCCTGCCCTTAGGGGGAAAGCTCTCAGTTTTTCGCCATTGAGGATGTTATTAGCGTTGGGTGGTTCATATATGGCTTTTATGATCTCGAGGTATGCTCCTTCTATCCCTACTTTCTTGAGGGTTTTTATCAAGAAAGGATCCTGTATTTTGTCTAATGATTTCTCTGCATCTATTGAGAGGATCATATGGTTCTTGTCCTTTCTTTTATTGATGTGATGAATCATGTTAATTGTTTTGTGGATATTGAACCAGCCCTGCATCCCAGATATAAATCCCACTTGGTAGTTGTGAATAATTTTTTGATGTATTTTTGGATCCGGTTGGCTACTATCTTGTTGAGGATTTTTGCATCCATGTTCATCAGGGAAATTGGTCTATAGTTCTCCTTTTTAGTGGGGTCTCTGTCTTGTTTTGGAGTCAAGGTAATGCTGGATTCATAGAAAGAGTTTGGAAGTTTTCCTTCCATTTCTATTTTTTGGAACAGCTTCAAGAGAATAGGTGTTAACTCTTCCTTAAATGTTTGGTAGAATTCCCCTGGAAAGCCATCTGGCCCTGGATTCTTGTTTTTTGGAAGATTTTTGATTACTAATTCGATTTCTTTACTGGTTATGGGTCTGTTCAAAATTTCTATTTCTTCCTCTTGAGTTTTGGTAGTGTGTATGTTTCTAAGAATTTGTCCATTTCTTCCATATTGCCCATTTTGTTGGCATATAATTGCTCATAATATTCTCTTATTAATGTTTTTTTCTGCTGTGTTGTTTGTGATCTCTCCTCTTTCATACTTGATTTTATTTATTTGTGTCCTTTCCTTTTTATTTTTGATCAAACTGGCTACAGGTTCATCAATTTTGTTAATTCTTTCAAAGAACCAGCTTCTGTTTCATTGATCTGTCCTACTGTTTTTGTTTGTTTGTTTGTTTGTTTGTTTGTGTGTTTGTTTTTGGTTTCAATAGCATTAATTTCTGCTCTAATCTTTATTATTTCCTGTCTTCTGTTGGTTTTGGGTTTTAATTGCAGTTCTTTTTCCAGCTCCTTAAGGCTTAAGTTTAGGTTGTGTATCTGAGATCTTTCTTCATTTTTTAGGAAGGCCTGGATTGCTATATACTTTCCTCTTATGACCGCCTTTGCTGCATCCCAGAGGTTTTGGGTTGTGGTGTTATCATTTTCATTGACTTCCATATCCTTTTTAATTTCCTCTTTAACTTCTTAGTTAGCCCATTCATTCTTTAGTAGGATGTTCTTCAGTCTCCAAGTATTTGTTACCTTTCCAAATTTTTCCTTGTGGTTGAGTTCGAGTTTCATAGCATTGTGGTCTGAAAATATGTGCGGTATGATCTCGATCTTTTTGTACTTACTGAGGGCTGATTTGTGTCCCAGTATATGGTCTATTCTGGAGAACGTTCCATGTACACTGGAGAAGAATGTATATTCTGCTGCTTTAGGATGAAATGTTCTGAATATATCTGTGAAGTCCATCTGGTCCAGTGTGTCATTCAAAGCCATTGTTTCCTTGTTGATTTTTTGAGTAGATGATCTGTCCATTGCTGTGAGTGGGGTGTTGAAGTCTCCTACTATTATGGTATTACTATCGATAGGTTTCTTTATGTCTGTGATAATTGATTTATATATTTGGGTGCTCCACATTTGGTGCATAAATGTTTACAATGTTAGGTCTTCTTGGTGGATAGACCCTTGATTATGACATAATGCCCTTCTGCATCTCTTGATACAGTCTTTATTTTAAAGTCTAGATTGTCTGATATAAGTATGGCTACTCTACCTTTCTTTTGTTGACCATTAGCATGATAAATCATTCTCCATCCCCTTATTTTCAATCTGAAGGTGACTTCAGGTCTAAAGTGGGTCTCTTGTAACAGCATATACATGGATATTATTTTCTTATCCATTCTGTTACCCTGTGTCTTTTGATTGGAACATTGAGTCCATTGACATTTAGAGTGAGTACTGAAAGATATGAATTTATTTCCATTATGATGCTTGTGGGGTTGGAGTTTCTGGTGGTTGAACTTCAAGAATCTTACCACCTTCCTATCGAGAAGAAATCAGTAGTCCCTGGGTGGCTTGGTAGGTTAAGTGTCTAACTTTTGATTTCAGTTCAGGTCATGATCTCATAGTTAGTGACATCAAACACCACATTGGGCTCTATGCTGACAGCATGGAGCCTGCTTGGGATTCTCTCTCACCTCTCTCTTCGCTCCTCTCCCCACTTGCACTCTCTCTCTCTCTATCTCTCAAAATAAATAAATAAGCATTAAAAAAAAAGAAGAATCTGTTTTCTCCTCATGAATTGAAGTGGGCCTTTGTGACTGCCTCCACTAAAAGAGTAAGCTGCCATGTGATTTCTAAGACTAGATCATGAAAGGCAATACAGAAGTTGAGTCTAATTGTCAAATTGTGGATAATAACTGCTATAATTTAGTCATGTTGAATAGAGCAGAATCTGATAAAATAACAAGAAGGACTTTAATTTGGGTAAAACAGATATGGATATGGAGATCAGATTATTTGATAAGTGAGTCAGTGGAAACAATAATATACCAAATCACACTAAATTAATATGTATATTTAAGTAATGTCAACTTGAATCAAGTATAAGAAAATATGAAATCGGACACTTGGGTGGCTCAGTCCATTGAGTGTCTGACTCTTGGTTTCAGTTCAGGTCATGATCTCACAGTTTGTGGGATCAATCCCCATGTCAGGCTGTGGGCTGACAGTGTGGGGATTGCTTGAGATTTGCACTCTCCCTCTCTCTGTCCCTCCCCTGCTCACAATCTCTCTTTCAAAATAAATACATAAACATTAAAAAATATGAAATGAATATAAATTTCTGCTGTGAAATTAGGCGATGTAAAATATAAAGCATATTAATAAGAATTTTATGTACATGTAAACAAACAATCTTGAAAGAAACAAAAAATTAATATTTAAAATAAGTTGAGTAAAGAGACCAAAAGCCATGGTGATATTTTCATATTTTTCAATCCCCACTTATAATTAGTATTTATATTTGGTGCATATGCTAACTAATAATATAATTAGAAATGCTTCTCATTTTATGCTGTTCTTTACAAATAGTAAAATAGACTTTCATCCTGAAGAAACAGGTTATGTTAGAAATATGCTCAACATTGTATCATATTTGGTCTTCATTTTTTTTCTGTATTTTGTTTGTATGAGCTTGTTTTACTACATAAAATTTTCTCTTTTTTAAAAAGCAGGATCTTGGGGCATCTGGGTGCCTCAGTCAGTTGTGTCCAACTCTTGATTTTGTCTCAGGTCATGATCTCCTAGTTCATGGGTTCAAGACCCACATTGGGCTCTGCACTGACAGATAAAAATCAGGATCTTAATTATTCAGTGTTTTAACTGTGAAAATTGAATTCAGCATAGAAAAAAAAATAGTAACCTTGATACTACCAAACAGTTGAGTAATGTTCCAGGATTTATGAAGTATTATAAAGTTTTATAAGAAGTGCATAACATAAATATATATGCATATATATGCAGAACACTTTGCACTCATATTTTGTGTTTGTCTATTATAAAGAAAATAAATTTTAGTATCCAATATAGATCACACTTTTAATCATATATTAATGCCTGGTTCTAAAGGCAAACAGTGAGAGAAGTTCAGTTTCAAATACATGTTTTTAATGACACTGTGTAATCTATGGGGTTGTCTGGGATCATGTGGTTTTTCATTATACCACCAGGCTTCAAAAAATATTACCCTCTAATTTGGAAAAGAAGCTGGTAAATCACGATCTGTGGAAGCAATAAAGCTAAGTTTAATCATAAATTTGGCTCTTACCAGTTATGTCACTAAATGCCTCTAAACCTGAGTTTCCAAATCTTTAAAATGAATATAAGTTTCAATGAGCTACTTTATAGATTAAGTGGAAATAAATTGTAATAGTTCATGTAAGATGTGACTGTCATAAATAATCACAATATTCAGTGTCTTTCCTTGGGAAAATATAGGCAAACAAGCTAATCACTGCCAATGGGAATTGATCTTCTAATATATTTCACTTATGTCTTTATTTGGTTTGGGGTTTATGTGAATCTTATGACAGTATGTGTTTTTCAACTGCAGTGATTCAATTTTCAGGAGGCAGGGATGAGAGATAAGAAATAAATTATGAAATATCTTGATGAAAGGCTGAAATTTCAACTTTGACTCTGATATTCTAGTTAAAATTTTATGAACAGATTATCTAAACTGATTTTTATTTTGACTGTTTCTGGTTCTTCATATTAAAATATACCTGGTATTAATTATAATTCTATTGGTGTGAGCATAGGGACCCCTCTGGGTAATTGTGACTTCCATGCACCACCAGAAACAATATGGGTGTTTCTACATGGTATAAGCAACCATTTGGAGGATCTAGTTCATTGTCACCAAGGATACAATATATTATGCACTTAACTCACTGTTCAGTAGTTCAGAGATCATTCTGCATGCAGTGGTAAATCATTGAGATTTCTTACCAAATGGGTAACAAAAACAGTTGACATTTTATAGATATATAGATGTGCAAATATTAAATTTGTGTGTCAACTCAAAAAATGATGTTCAAGGTTTTTCAATTTCTTACCCACAATAATAAATAATTTGAGATGAGATGAAGATTGATTTTAAATTGATTGAATATTTAGGGCAAGAAACTATTTCAATAATCTATGTCAAATAATAAAATCTAGTTTATCTATAGTAAGATAGAAAAGGTATGAGGAAAAGAACAACATTATAAAGGAATAATCAAAAAGTTCAGATGAATACTGACACTGTGAGATGGAATACAAGGAGAGAGATTGAGGAAGGAAACTTAGCACAATATAACATTATGAAATCACTGTGTAGTCATTGATCTGGATTGTTATGCTGGATGTGCTGATCAATCTTTATCTTTCCTTCTTACTAGTGTGGTGTTTTCTTCCTCTATCTTGTTACAACGGATAGAAGGCACTTGTTTTGGGGACTGGGATGATGCATAATCTTCAAGTTCTAGAATTTATCAATCTATTTGTACCCAGATTCACTCACTCTGATTCTGGAAAATGCCAACTGTAGTCGATTTTTGTTATTCTCAGTAGGTATGTTCTATGAAGTCGCCACAAATACTGAATTAGGAAATACTGAACCATTGTTCATATGATAAATCCAGGGTTGGGTTCCTGCAAGCTTCTGGTCATAACAGTTTTTTTTCAAAAAATCAACACATTATTTTATGTATATTTATTTAAATGTCATCTTATTTAATATATAGTTGATTTATTAACATGGAACTGACAGCCAATGGCTCTATAACTCATGTCTGAACAAAGCTTATCTAACACATGTATTTATCCGTAAGGTACATGAGAACCTTCTTGCACTTGGGAACACTAGACAGCACTTCCGCACTATGTTTGGGAACCATTTTAGAAGTAAAATCATCAACAAAAAGCACAAAAATTGGAAAACTTTGACATTAAATAGACCAGGAAAAGGACACTTATTTGTAGCATAAGAACTAAAACAAGAAAGTAGGGCATCATCTTCTTTGTACTATCTGTGAAGAGATGGGTTAAGTGATTGAAATTTTTGGCCAATCTGTACCCATGTCCCCAAATGACCAGAAAAGCACCATGCATATTGTTCTGGGAGGTTATACAGAAATTTTAGTGAAAAGGAAGTTCTCAAATACACAATCTATAAAACATGAGAATCCATGGTGTACGTGTTTTATTTATTATCCCTAGAAAGCCTGTTTGATTCCTTGAAAATTACATTTTTCTTTACTCAAATGTTTTCTTTTTTGTGCCTTCTTGATTTTTATGTGTCTGTGGTCTTTGTGGTGATTTGGCATAAGAAAAAAACATTTACATGGAATCTTAATGAGAAGAATTGGTTTCTCATTTTTGTCCAAGTGAAGAAAAGCAACTCATGACAAAGCATAATTCCACTTCTCTTTACCACCACTAAACATCTGTCTCCTGTTGGGCCTTGGAGCTCAGGAAATGTTCTTATGTATATTTTATGCTCAGTATTACATAGGTCACACTACATCAGTAATAATATGAAGTCAAGAAAATAGTATACCCTTGGAAATTATGTACTTGAAATAAAAATCTATGCCTGATATTTACTAACTCAACAACTTTGAAATATTGGCTTATATGTTCAATGCCTCCAATTTCTAATTATTAAATAGGCTTAATATATTGCAATGGTTTCCTTCAGATTTAATGAGAATATATATTTTAAATCATTCATAGTGCCTGCCATAGAGTAGGCAGTAAATAAATGTTATACTTTCTCCTGTACAATAAAAATGTATAATGGTTGGGATGCCTGGATGGCTCAGTGGGTTAAGCGTCCAACTCTTGATTTTGGCTCAGGTCATGATGGCTTGGTTTGTGGGATCGAGCCCCACATTGGGCTCAGTGTTGACAGTGCAGAGCTTGCTTAAGATTCTGTTTCCCTTTCTCTCTGCCTCTCCCCTGCTTACGCTCTTCGTTCTTACTCTATAAAGAAATAAACAACAACAAAAATGTATTATAGTTACAGAATGTGCAATACAGAAAACACTTTCTTACCACAGGAAATAAAGTATGCTTCGCAAAAAGTTAAAAACTTAGAATATAATTTAGATATCTTAAGTGTAAATTAAAAAAAAAGGAAGGAAGAGAGAAAAATCCTATTATCTATCATTTGTTTTTCTAAATGCAGTGATTTGTTGAGTGAATTCACATGGTCGTGAAGCAATTACAGAAATTTTGCTTGATGACATCTGAAATATATAAAGTTATATATCAGTTATTTTTTTTAGTCTAAAACAAAATCAAGTTAAAAGGTGGTTGGTTTAAAGAAAAATAAAAGGTTTGACAAGTTTCAAGTGAACTTGGCAAAGGATTTCAAAAAAGCACCATAAAAGGAAATGTGTCTAAGGAATGAATCAGTGGCAGGTGTGGCAAAACAACTTACTGAAAGTGGGAAAATATGTCCTTGGGCAAACCATCTTGACATAGAAAATTTCAAAGGCATCAAAAACAATATGAACATTCCCTTCCTTGAGTCACTTCATTTGAGCTACCTGACTGAGGAATATTTTTGGAATTAACAAGGGTCACCATGCCTAAAGCTATAACAAAGCAAGCCACAAAAAGAAAAAAAAAACATAATCAATAATAGCAACAAAAGAAAGGAAAACACAAAGGAAAATATGGTATTTTTTTCCTTTTATCTAATGATAACTAAAGAACAGTAAGGTAGGCAAAATATATTACCCCATCGGAGTGAAAGTGTCTCTGAGAACAAAAGATTTTTCTTGATAATAATAAATATTTGAAATGAGCTTTTCCAAAACATTTTTGTAATGTGTTACAAAATAGACATGTGTTGGGGCGCCTGGGTGGCGCAGTCGGTTAAGCGTCCGACTTCAGCCAGGTCACGATCTCGCGGTCCGTGAGTTCGAGCCCCGCGTCAGGCTCTGGGCTGATGGCTCGGAGCCTGGAGCCTGTTTCCGATTCTGTGTCTCCCTCTCTCTCTGCCCCTCCCCCGTTCATGCTCTGTCTCTCTCTGTCCCAAAAATAAATAAATTAAAAAAAAAAAAAAAAAACGTTGAAAAAAGAAAAACAAAATAGACATGTGTTAACAGAAGATAATTAATAGCTGATTGATTAAAAAATGAATTTTTTCCTAATCTTTCAAAAAGAAGTAGAACTGGCATTTATAATGATTCTGGCATAGCGTATTTTACTCATCTAGAACAAACTTGCAGCAGGTCTTATAGGTAATAAATGTGTTTTATTATATGATGTTGCAAAAGTTTATAATGGAAACATTTGTGCTTGTAGCTTGACAATAAAGTCTTTAAACTAGTAATAAGGGTCATTTTAACTGATCCTTGATCTCTACAAATGTCAATACTCTATTAAAAAAATCAAATGGTAATTGAAGATAAATAGTTTGATTAATTAAGTCAATGCAAAAACTGACACCAATATGTTGTATCATTCAGATGATAAAATAGTGGGAAAAGGAAGGAAAATCCTAACAAATTCACACTTCATATATATGAGATAGCAAAAAGAAGAAAAAGAAGAAGAAGAAGAAGAAGAAGAAGAAGAAGAAGAAGAAGAAGAAATAAATCATCTCTCTCCCATTCTGTCTCATTTTCTCTTTTAATCCAAACAGTGAATTTCAGGAGTAGCCAAATGTGGACTAGTTTAAGTGATTTGTATTGGAGAAGACATTAAATAACCAAGACAGCAGCTATGATTCCATTTTTGTCTCAGAGTGAAGTATTTTCCCTTTACCTGTACAAACTTTTCAAAGCCACATGGGAGGATTACCTCCACCCCCTGTTCAGCCTTTTAAATCCACCTGCAAAATGAAGTTTTGTACAATTTTTGCCAGTTCTCTCTTTTGAAGTTTTACCTTTTCAAGAATGTTTGATCTGGGGCACCTGGGTGGCTCAGTCTGTTAAGCGTCTGACTTCAGCTCAGGTCATGATCTCAGGGTCCGTGAGTTTGAGTCCCGTGTCAGGCTCTGTGCTGACAGCTCAGAGCCTGGAGCCTGCTTCAGATTCTGTGTCTCCGTCTCTCTCTGACCCTCCCCTGTTCATGCTCTGTCTCTCTCTGTCTCAAAAATAAATAAACATTAAAAAAATTAAAAAAAAAAAGAATGTTTGATGGACTCCATTGCATTTATGTCAGGTATCTTGTGGCCAGAGAAAAATAGAAACCACTCATGGAACTGCTGACCTAAGTGAAACATTGGCACACATATTGGGTTTTCCATCTCAACCTATTTTGGGTATGCTTTACTGAGCCTTTTACTTTGTGTTTGTTTATTTGCTATCTTCTCCTTGAGTCACTTTGAGATATTTTTCTCCCAGATGATAGGAAGTATTTTGGAGCTAAGCAGACACTTCAGTAAAACTACAGAAATGGTTTCTGTATTCGGTGCTCTTCTCTAAGCTGACCCTAATAACTCACATTGCAAAGTTTCTCCATTTGGTGACTCTTTGGTCTCCAGAGCTAGTCAAGTGTGTCAGGCTAGGGCTTGTGTTAAGACAAATGTTCTGTATGTCCCAATTCCCTTTTGAAACATAGCTATTTGGTAAAAGGACTTCTTAATAGGAGAAATGCACAAAATAAGAGCCCTGGAGTGGGCTGCTTCTTTTTGATTTCTAAGGATGCTTTTTCTACAATGAGGATGTGACTGACCTGAGTCTGCAGCCTCTATTGGAGCCGGGGTGTGTCACTGTTACCATAGATTTTTTTTTTTTAAAGAAAGAATTCTAATAAAGTTAGTCACTAGACTATTAGGATATTGCTTTCACCTGTCTTTTAAGCTACTCTAGAATGACAATAATGTGGATGTTCTGAGAAGGAAAATAAAACCGTATATGATTCAATGAAATTTTGATTAACATTCTACCTTTTTTGAAACATCAAAACGTTTCCTGTTTTAAATGCTTGATATGCTGGTGCTTAAGGCTAATATAATTAAAAACCAAGTTGCCAAGCATGTAAATGTGGATATTTAGGAACCTGGGAATATTCAAGGTTTTAAAGCATGTCTTATCCTTCATGTATTTTATCCACATTAAAATATGTAATAAGGGTTGTTCACAATTTACTAAAACAAAAACCTTGGACAAATGAATTTTTAAAAGGTTGAGTCTAATATGAGTTTAGCCATGTTTTCTCATATAACCTTATACAGTGTTTCATTTTTATAAGCCTAAATTTATCTTTCTATACACTAAGACACATTCTAAATATTCTGCCAACTATAGAGTCTTGTTTTAAAGCCAGAATAAAAATGACTTCATGTCAGTGCACTTTGGAATGATTGCCTTATCTTCAGGACATATACATATACATTATGAAATTGGAACTTTTCTTTTTTCCCTGCCTTACTTCTTTACCTCCTTCCTTCTTTATTTCTTTCATTGGCTTCTTTGTTCATAATGATGTTATTGTAGCAAAAAGCTACATATAATAAACTGGCCTATTGTATTGGAAAATATAATTTGGCATTTATGTGATATGGAAGTTAAAGGATGTAATTTTTCCTGATGATGCCATTGATAAGCACGTTCTTATAATTGGTAACAACATTCAGATCTTGTTTAGTTTGAAATTGTAAGCAGTTACCTAGTGACCTTCATATTTAACTTTAAAAAACTTCTCAGTATACAAAGAAAATTACTTGCCAATTTGGATTAAACACAATGAGAACATTTGGCACTGAATTAAAATTTTGAGTTCTGCCTAGTCATTAATGTATTAATGGGATTGATTGCCAAAATTAAAGCCAGTCTACAAAAAGAAATGCTATCTAAGGTAAAACCATAAAAAAATGTGCTGTAAAGTGGACTTTAATTCACTCTCTGGGTAGAAAGAAAGAGAATTACTTGAAAACCTATAATGAAAGCCCACACTCGCTATTGTGGTAACAAATAAAAAGTGATTTTCTAGAATTCTCTTTTTAACTATCAGCTTCTGTGTTTTCATATTTTATTATTAACCCTAATCCAGGATAGTGTTTTTCATTTGCTTTCATGTTATATTGATTTTTGTTGTTTTTATGCTTGACTAAAGAAAGTATATAACATTTACATAAATTTACCATAATGCCTGAAAAAGACAAATGTTATTTGTTCAAGTATAAACAATATATATTAATATGCAACTTTAATTCTATAAATTCAGATTTTAAAATCTAACTTTCAACTAGCTTACTTTCCTTCGTGTGCCCACTCTATTCTTTTGGGCATGGAAGCAGGAAATAAGTGTTTTGTCTCCTTATTATTAATGATGCAAACTGTTGGTAAAATGCAGCTATTTATTTCATAAATTTTTACCTCCTGCCTCTTGAAATTCTAATAATGTAAGAAAAGGAGACAAAAAGCAGAGTCAGCATTGGGTAGGGGTATGAAATTCACAAAGTCAAAGAGACAGTAGAAAGAGGAACATAAAATGCTAGAATCTGGTGATAAATGCACAAGTAGTAACTGATTTATGAGACAAGAAAAAGTTTAAACTTAAGTTGCATTAGAGTGCAGGTTTACTCTCTGGAAGGTTTGAACAACAGGAATAATTTTGGAGACACTGTACCCAGCTAATGGCGGTAACAGGTGCTAAAAAACAAGAAGATGAGTGGAAACTTGCACGTAGAAAGTTGAGAGGGTTAGCAAGTGTGTGCTCGACTCCCCGTAGAAAGTTTAGAAAACCCATCCTTACCCACAGGAAGTACAATTAAAAGCTTCTCTTTAGGAAATTAATTAGAAATAATGAATTATAAATATCTTTAGTTAGGGGCCCAGCCAGATCAATCTATAGAAATGTTCCAATTCATAACCCTACCTAACCTCACAGAGATTCTGGTGGATTTTACCCTTCTTTATTCTTGACCAAGGATACAGAACCAGAAATCATCAGACAATTGAGGAAATTTTCTGATATGAAAGATTAATTAATGCAGTGAGGAAACAATATGGAACCAGACAATGCATGGAATAGAAAATATCTTTTTTTAATTTTTTCACATTTATTATTTTTGAGAGACAGAGTGCAAGCTGGGAAGAGGCATAGAGAGAGGGAGACACAGGATCTAAAGCAGGCTTTAGACACAGGGTTTGAATCCAGAAACCGCGAGATCATGACCTGAGCCTAAGTGGACACAACGACTGAGCCACCCAGGAACCCTGGAATAGAAAAGATCTTAAAAAAATGAAACAAAATAAAACAAACCAAAACTCAACAACTACTGTATACTTGGTATCCTCAAAAAGAAAAAAAAAGTACAGTGATATTCTATGTATCCTAAAGCTTGTGTAAAGTAAAATATTGAGAGCACTTAAAGACATCATTGAAAATAAATATGATAGCAGTAATGAAAACAATTAAGCTAAGTATTAGGATATAAAGTTGAGAAAATAGTCCATATTAGAAAAAAAGCTATGTCATTGAAAATAGGAGAGAAGGTATAGAATTAGAGAACCAGGGCAAATATTATACCATGTGGTTAATAAGAGAAACAGGAAGAGAGTACAGGAAATAAGGAGGATGTTTTCAAGGGTTATATTTTACTTACCAGAATTAAGACATTTTTTTTCTTGATTGAACTTGTCCTCTGCTAAGCGGCAAACCATAGATAAATGAAGAAAAACTCACACTGATACAAAACATTAGAACATTAGGATTAAAGTCCTAAATCATCCAAATTTTAGAATAAAATCCTTATCATCCAAAGAATAGGAAAAAAAGACATTTTTACTCTACCTAATACCAAAAGTTACAAAATAGTTATCTTCCTTCAAAATTTTGATGTCTTATTCCAAGTTTTATAATTCTTTACAGAGGGAAACTATCAACTAATTTACTCATTCATTTATTCAATTATCCAAGAATTTTTGAAAACCTGTTATGCTTCAAACCTTGTTCTAAGTGGTAAGGATAAAATATATTACAAAATAGACAAAATCCTACTTTAATGTAGTTTATACTTGATACTGGAGACAAGATAAATAAGTAAAACTAGAGAATTTGAAATCTTGATAAGTGCGGATGACAACAAATAAAGAAGACCAAAGTAAAATAAATCAATTCAATTAGCCTTCCTTTTCTGAGCAATAATAGAGGATCTATAATAAAATGATAATTGTAAGATAAAATATGCATCAAATTTAGACTTTTAAATGCATGTATGTTCACATTTCTGGAGGAATCGTTAGAAGAATAGAAACATATAAATTCCAAATAAAGAAAAAATAGAAAGAATAAAAATTTTGAATACATCTAAAAGATAACAGAAAAAGTAAAAGAAACAAAGTCAAAACAGTTTTGACACCAAAACTGAGGTGAAAAGTAGCCTGCAGTCTCCCACATAAAACCTGTGATTCACTGAGCAAAAAATGATGGGATTTTTTGTTTCTTTTAGTTCAAATATATTTGACGTATAACATTGTGTACATTACATGTGTACATGTGTGTTAATTTGATATATTTATATATTGTATAGGATTGTCATTCTAGCAATAATTAGCATCTCCGTCATGTTACATAATTATACTTTTCGTTTTGGTGTTCAGAGTAACTAAATTCTAGTTTCTTATCAAGTTTGATGATTATGATACAGTGTTATCTGAATTCACTATACTGTATATTAGCACTTTAGAACTTATTTACTACTGTTGTAAGTTTGTACCCTGGACATCTGTCCTATTCCTCCCTCCTTTATCTCCTGGTAACACTTACATGTGGAATCTTAAAAAAAAGCTATGGCTTTAAAAGGTAGAGAAACAATGATTTTACCAAGCACTTTCTAAGTCCTAAAGAAACAACAATAACAGAAACTTGCTCTTAGTATATTTGGAGTTGTTCTTTTCAGTTCTGTATGTGCTCAGACATTAATATAGTCTTTTGTCTTGTTCCAACATAATCATTGAGTGACTTTATATGATGCTGGTTTCTCTGAAATTTAATGTTCAGGAGGACATTGTAGATCCTGTGTTAGAGTAAGGTCAGTTCTGTGTTGAAAACAGCCAGATGCTTTTTTTTTTTTTTTCCCTCAGTTCCTGCCTTTTTTAGTTATAACTTAAAGACTAAGATCAGCTCCTTTAGGGAATTGTTTTTGGGTCATCTATGATAAGAGAAGTATAGAAATATCTGGCAAATATAAAACACAAAGTAAAATCTTAAACTTGTAAATTAATATAAATGTAGTAAATTTTTGAAATAAAAGGTGAGGATGCCAGCTGAATTCAAAACCAAAAGCATATGCTGTCTATAGCAAAGGTACTTATAAGGACACAAAACCTTAAACAGTAAAAAGCCTATAAATATATATATATATATATATATATATATATATATATATATATATATCAAAATAATACTGATCCCAACCAAAGTTCATATAGGTCACTTGGTAATAAATAAAACAGGCTAAAAAATAAAAAAATAAAAACATTACTAGAGAGAGAGTCACTATTTTCCTGTTAAAATCTTAAATGTATCAATTGAAGATATAAAAATAACAATCTGGTAGATTTTAATAGAATAGTTTCAAAATAGATAAAATAAAAAGCCCAGAAACAGATTCCTTAAATATCCTTCCAACCAATCTTCATGGTCCTCTCCATCTGAAAACAGCATAGTTTGTTGATGTTATTATTTTTTTTTTTAACGTTTATTTATTTTTGAGAGAGAGAGAGACAGAGCATCAACAGGGGAGGGTCAGAGAGAGAGGAAGACACAGAATCGGAAGCAGGCTCCAGGCTCTGAGCCATCAGCCCAGAGCCTGACACGGGGCTCGAACTCACGAACCGCGAGATCATGACCTGAGCTGAAGTCGGATGCTTAACCGACTGAGCCACTCAGGCGCCCCGATGTTATTCTTAATATACGGATGAATTATATGAATTATAACTAAAAGCGGGTTTCTGCCATAACAAAACCTCAAATAAGAGAAGTTAGTAATGGGAGCCAAAACCTTCATTGAAACTATGGCCTATAACAACTCAAAATGGTTATCATAAATTTGCTTAGCTGGGAGTTCTAGGGGAGAGGGTTAGAAAACTAAAACAGTGTTGTGTGTTGGTGTGTTGATTGCTTACACAAAAGAAATGAACCCAGAGCAGAATTGGCCAGTTTTCAGTTAGAAATGGAAGGAAATCAATTTTTTTGTAACACTGTGTTCTGAAAATACAATTTTGCCTAGAATAAATGATTTAGAGGGTGATTTAAATGATTTAGAGGAGCCAACACTGAAAAAAATCTTGTGTGTTTTATCAACTCTTTGAACTATGTGATGTGCGGGAAATAAAAGATCAGGCACCAAACTAATTCAACCTGTGAAATCCTAAAGAAAGTACAATCTTTGGGTGAGAAACACAAAGGCTAAAGCTATTGAATGATCCCTAATTCTATCTAACTAATTTCTTTAAGAAATTGGGATGATTTCTGGGGTATCTGGGTGGCTCAATCAGTTAAGTTTCTGACTTCAGCTGAGGTCATGATCTCAAGATTGATGGATTGGAGCCCTGCATCAGGCCCTGTGCTGACATCTCAGAGCCTGGAGCCTGCTTCAGATTTTATGTTTCCCTCTCTCTCTCTGCCCTTCCCCCACTTGTGCTCTGTGTGTCTTTGTCTCTCAAAAATAAAAACATTAAAAAAAAAAAAAGAAAGAAACTGGGATGATTACAATTTTTGAGATTTTTGACCGACAAATATAAGATAAATTTATGTCAGACTTAACTATTTTTCATTTAATATTTTTACCTTTAATCTGCAAGACAGTTTTGGTTGTGGACATTTATTTCCCCTCCATGAAATATCTTAATATACCATGTGAGTATGTGGATGGCGTTTAAAAAAAAATCAGTACTTCTCATGATGTTTCTTAATTTTATTGCAGAATTTTAATAGACCACATTGGACAATTTGACTGCAAATTATTTGAGAAATAATCTTGAGTAATGTATGATTTTGGAGTGTGCTTAATTAATTGAGTCTTCTGACCCATTACAGAGATTTCTGGCTCTAAATTCTATACGACCTGCCATAAGTTTCTTGTTTTTTCCATGTTTGTTGCCCCATCTCTCTCTCTTTTTTTAAACTATTATAAAGGGGGTTAATTACCATGTTAGGAGAGGCGATGACCACAATTGGTGCACATTTCTGAAATAAGCTAACTTAGGAACATAACCACATATGGGGAATTCAGTGCATTCTTTTGTCCCTCAAACAAAACAGAAAACACAGAAGTGGTTTTGTTTTGTTTTGTTTTGTTTGTGTGTTTGTTTTTAAGTGCAGATTCTGCATTCCCTTTGACTGGGATATCCTGTGTAGAGTTTGGTATAATTAGCTTTACCAGTCATAAAAATTATATTTTGGTGTCTTATCTGGTGAGTGTGAGGTTTTCTTCCTCAATTTATTCATAACTTGAATACCAAAAATGAGAGCTATTTACTGGGCTCTCAAAAAGAAAAAAAATAAATAAGTAAACACATTAGCTTTAGATATTTCATGTAAATTCTGTAGCTTGAGACAAAATCTTTAGGCTGATGATTCTGATTTTTATATATTTTTGCCATTATCTCTATTTTGAAACTGCATTTCTATAAGTACATTTTCTACACCATTGTCTCATAAACAGGTCAATCTTAATATATTTAAAATCAATTTCATCCTTTAATTCTTATCCTACTATATTCCTTATTTTTGTTTATAATCTTTAAAGCATCTAATTCAGGGGCACCTGGATGGCTCAGTTGGTTGAACGTCCGACTTCAGCTCAGATCAGATCTCACAATTATTGAGTTTGAACCCCATACTGGACTTGCTGCTGTCAGCCTGTCAGTGCAGAGCCTGCTTCAGATCTTATGTCTTCTTCTCTTTGACCCTCCTCTGCTTGCACTTTCTCAAAAATAAATAAACATTAAAAAAATAAAAATAAAACATCTAATCCAGAGGTTATACATGACATTGAGATGTAATGGAACTAAGGCTAATATAAGTACAGTATGTCATTGGGGAGCTTGGGGAGCTCAGTCAGTTAGCTGTCCAACTCTTGATTTCAGTTCAGGTCATGATCTCAGGGTTCATGAGTTTGAGCCCCATGTCTGGCTGTGTGCTGATAACACTGAGTCTACTAGGGGTTCTCTCCCTCTCTGCCTCTCTCCCTCTCTCTCTGCCCCTCCCCCACAGTTCTCTCTCTCTCTCCCTCTCTTTCTTTCTCTGTCTCTCTCAAAATAAATACATAAGTTAAAAAATAAGTATAGTCTGTCATAAACGTAGGAACTTTTAGAATTTCAAAGGCATGTAACTTCACAAATTATGTGGGAGAGGCTAACATAATTTAATTCAACAGTTGATTAAATGAAGGGATTTTCTTATCAAGAAATAGCTTCCTTGATCTTCCCCAACAGGAATGATGACAAAAGCATAGAGGATGCTATTACTGGAATTGAAATATACTCAGGTATCCCATTTTAGGAAGCTGATGCTGTTGGTAAGAAATGAAATTAAAGGAAGAAATTAAGGTAAGGAGCAAGTAAATGTGGAAGATGAGGTAAAGAATATAGACATTTTATGTAGGTGAAGAAATTAATGAGGCAAGAGTATACTCTCCATAACATAAAACGTTCTAAGTTTAGTACACACACATCCTTGAAACTTCTCTAATACATGGTATCATTGGCCTGACCATGGCCTATCATGTGAATGATTAAAATTTATTCAATTAAATTAAAAACAAGCATACTATTCAAAGCTTTAACTGATACTAAAATGAATTTGAGTGGAATTTGCCTTTCTGTAATATACCAACGATTGACTAAGACCTCCATCAAATATCCAGTATAAAATGCTGAGTTTCTTTAGGCAGAGAATCACAGTAGAAGATTCTCTAATTTGTCTGAGCATCTCCTCAGGATAGTAAACTAGATCATATTCACATTCATTTACCTCTTATTTCCCCTTCCCCAGTGTATGTTTTTCATTTTTAATTTTCTAGAAGTACTTTTCTGAAAGTGACCCTTTCATTCTAGATATCATAATACACTCAGTGTCACAAGTTAGCATTGTTAGAACTTGATCTAGTTTAAACAAGTTAATGCTTTTCATTAGTTTCCAAGAGGCCATTTAACTTTCAAGTATCCTTTGACTCCCCCAAAGGCACAGTGAATTAATATAATGCCTTCTACTTCTGAAAATGTATTATCCTTAAAGGAATACAGTAGTCCTCCTTTATTAGAGGTTTTGCATTCTGCAGTTTTGTTACCCACAGTCAGGTCAACTGTGATCTGGAAGCAGATGATCCTCCTTCTGACAAATCATCAGGTCGGTAATTGCCTAACACTATGTTACAGAGCCAACGTCATTCACTTCTCTTTGTCTCATTGTGTTAGCATTTTATCATATCATATCACCACAAGAAGAAGAAGGTTGAGTAAAGCCTAGTAAGATATTTTGAGAGACAGACCACATTCACGTAACTTTTATCACAGTATATTGTTATAATTGTGTTATATTTTATTTTAGTTATTGTTGTTAATCTTACTGGGCTTAATCTATAAGTTATACTTTATCATAGTATATGTACAGACAAAATCACAATATTTACAGCGTTTGGTACTATCTGCAGTTTCAGGCATCCAGTCTATTCCCTGTGGATAAGCAGGGCCACTGCACTCTCTCATCACTGAAAAGCTAGAGTATATAACCAGTGACAAGACAAACTCTGGACCCAGAATGTGTTCAAATCTGACTCTTAAAATAATTTAAATATGTGTCCCTGAAGAGCTTTTAAAAGTTGTATCTTCTTTAAAATGGGGAGATAATTCCAGCATTCATTTCATAGAGTTACTTAATACTGAAAAAGTTATATATGCCTGTCAATGTTAAGAACTATGTATTTGTTATTATTCTAAAATATTATATTATTATCAAATCTTCATTTATGAAAAGAATTTGGAGGAGTATTTTTTTGCAAAGTATATTTTTTGTACTAACCGATCATTTGAGCTCTCTAAATAATTATGGCAAAAATAATCATTTCTCAGGAAACTTGTGCTGACGGTCTACCTAGCTTACTTCAATTTTAATATATTCTAGGCCAATTTCAATTTTTAGGATGTCGCCTTCCTTATTGTATCCGTATCTCTCTGTTCTCAGTGAAACTACCACCAGGTCAGGACTGTCTCTACAGTTAGTCACATCATTCCTGGAACACTTCGAAACATCCAAAAGTAAAAGGCTATTTTTGTTTAAGAAAGGGGCAGAAAGAAAAGGAAATGATCAGCAGATTCAAAGTTCCTTAGTGAAACAATATTAATTTCATATAACATCTCACTGGGAAATTTGTTAGCATTTTACATTGATATTGAAGTTTTGATTATTAATGCTATTAAATCTATTAAACAAAATGTAATGTATTAATAATATTGACTAGAATCTTTTCTTCCTTTCACTAAAAGAGCTCACTGATTACACAATGGGACTGCTCAGGTTTGCTGCTGGTTTTATCATTTGAACATTGAATTAGCTAGTGAATAATATATAAAGGAAAAAGAAAGACCCAAATTCCATCCCGCTGCCATCTGGCTTGAGACGATAAATGTCATATGCAATTGGCATACTCTTGCCTAAGATAAATCTCTAACCTTTTTTTGTAAATTCTAAACCATGTTGTCTTCACAAGCACAGAGGGGAGAATGATCTTCAAAATTATTTTTAGACCAGAGAATGCCAGACTAGATAAATCACCATGTTATTCCAAATGACATAGTCTATATTCCCAAGTAACAAGGTGCTAGGTGAAGTTCTCATGCTCTCACTAAGGAAAATGAGAAATAGCTAAATATACAGCTTAAAGTGTTTATTATTCTGGAAAGATGAATTGAAATATTGATGGGAAACAATTCACATGAAGATGATTTTTATGATTATTTTACATTTTTGTTCCTGTATTTTATTCATAATATCTTTGAAATATTTTATATTGTAATTCAACATATGGTACTAAGTTAATTATGTAGCTATGTTTTTAATAATTTCATTCAAACTGTGTTGTGATTCTAGAATACTATAACCCTTAGCATATAAATATAATGAAAATTTCATATCACTAGATATCTACTTTTAATTTTTTTGTATTTTTATTGCCCATATATAATAGTATCACTGTACTTTTATCAATATATTTTGCAGAAAATATTACAAAACTTTTATAAAAATTATAATTAGTTGGGTTTTTAGAAGTTATTTTACGGATTCAAAAAGCTAGTACACTGAGAGTAAAATAACTACAACAATAAAAGCTTCATTTACAAATAAATACGGAGAAACAGAATCACATAGAACACAGATTTATAAACATATCTTATCATCTTATCACCCAGAGATACAGGTTGTTTAAATATGATAGATAATTCTATGTATATTAATATAGATATTATATTAGATATATAGATATATAGATATATATAAATATAATAGATAATTCTATGTATATTAATGTGCAAAAATTACTACAAATATATAAAATGTACAAAAATGACAGCATACTGTATTTTTCCTATATCTTGGAATTTTTTCTTCTTTTTTAATTTTTTTTATATTTATTTATTTTTGAGAGAGAGGGACAGAGAACAAGTAGGAAGAGGACAGAGAGAGAAGGAGACACAGAATCCCAGCAGGGTCTAGACTCTGAGCTGTCAGCACAGAGCCCAACATGCGGCTCGAAATCACAAACTGTGAGATCATGACGTGAGCCAAAGTCAGATTCTTTACCGACTAAGCCATCCCGGTGCCCCTCTTGGAATATTTTTCTTATTAGTATTTATAGAACTGTCTCAATATTTTTACTGGTCCTATACAATTCCATTATATTATTGCACCATAATTTATTAGGTAGGCGAGTACATATAATTAACATTATTATCCTGACATATAAATGGAAAGATGGCCAAAGGATAGTAAAAGTTAGTACCAAGTAACAGCACATACTGATGGCAAGTATACTGGGTTATTGTTCAATCTGTAGTGTGCATTGCCGTCAAAGAAGCCAGAGGGGGGAAGCAAAGCCATTATTTTATTGTCTATTCATTGGCTAAAATATAGCTGTCAGACATAAAGATTTCTACAATTGGCACTTTGGGTTCAGCTAGTTTAAACTCTATATTGTCAATAAAACAAAACTACTTTTTTTCTTGACAAGAGAAAAACTAGGAGAAGAGATGATGAATAAAGGAGTAAGAAAGTAGATAAATAGCTTTCCTTACTTTAAGGATTGAACTTTAAAAATCCTAAGGACAGGGCGCCTGGGTGGCTCAGTCAGCTAAGGGTCTGACTTCAGCTCAGGTCATGATCTCACGGTCTGTGAGTTTGAGCCCCACGTTGGGCTCTATGCTGACAGTTCAGAGCCTGGAGCCTGCTTTGGATTCTATGTCTTCCTCTCTCTGGCCCTTCCCCACTCATGCCCTGCTTTTCTCTCTCTCAAAATAAATAAAGATTAAAAAAAAAAAAAACAACTTAAAAGTCCTAGGGACACAAAACACATCACATTGATATTTTTGATAGTTTTCTCAGAATTTTCTACCATACTTTTTCTTCTATCTGTCCCCAGATGGCCATGATTTCTTTCTAATTCAGTCCTATTGTCAGCATCTCCATCACTTTGGTTCTTCCATTTTTCCTTTGATTCCACATAGAACATTGAATGTCCTTTTTAGACCATCAGTAATATTTCAGAGTGCTCATAATTTCCCAATGAATTTTCTTATTTATATGAAAAAGTAGAAAATGGTAGCATCAAATAAAGAGTTGTAGTTTTCTTGCTAAATTCTTCATTGGAAATGCAGAGTTACATCTTTCAATTGCACATTTAATCAATAGTTACACTGACATGGTGGATAGAGTATTGAAATTTTGAGTGGATTTATATACTGAAATTTCTATCCATTCATTCTTTAATGGAAAACTCCAACTTGCTCACAGGTTATGTCTCTAGCCACCACAATGCTGATGCGTAATCTGTTTCCTGAAAATAGCTGATGGAAAAAAAATGGATGCGCATCTGACATAAGCTAGGCCAATGAAATTCTGCTTTCAGTAATATGGAAATTGGGTGGATGAACAGTATTTAGTGCCTATAGATGATTGCAATTTTATTGGCTTTTAGCAAACTGACCCCTATATCCAAAGAAAATTGCCTTAAAATTAATCTCAATTTTAGTTAGCCCAAAATGGGGGAAAAGAACTAAAAAAGAACAACGGGAAGAAAAAATAAAACAAGCCCTTATCAAAACCAACACAACTCAGAGCTTTTTGACATCTGATTCAAAGCAAGATAATGGCAGTAACCATGTCACAACATACACATCCTACACACACCCCACACATGCCCCCCCACCCCCAACACACACAGAATTTATCCCCAATTATTTTCTCATAGGTAGCCTTAAAAACCCCTGGGCAAAGAACATCATCCAAATGAGAAACATACTGTGATGGCCAGAATAGCAATCCAAGGGAGTCAAATAGATGGCCTTGATATTTGATGTTATCATGCATGTCATTTTCCACCTAAAGCTGCAAATATTACGTGTTTTAGATTATTGATCAATCTATAATATGAAATTTATGTCTCTGTACGTTCTCATTTCTAAATGCAAGCTACATTTTATTTATCTATTTATGTATGCATGTATGTATGTATGTATGTATGTATGTATTTACTTATTTATTTACTTGTTTTTAAGATTTTATTTTTAAGTAATCTCTATACCCAACACAGGGCTCAAACTTACAATGCTGAGAGCAAGAATCACATGCTCTACCGACTGAGCTAGCTAGGTATCCCTTTAATACATTTTAGTGGTTATATTGGGATTATTGGAAGTGTCCATAAGCTGCAGAATAAAAATCTCACACTTGTATTAAAATGAGAATACACTAATGGAAATATGGAAGTTACCGTAGTGTCACAGACTTAAAAAAAAGAGGGACTTCATGTCATGACTATGAATGAAATAGATTTATCAGATTTTAAGCTGCTTCCCAAAAATGGAAGGGATGTTCTTGACATTTTACTGAAAATTGTTATATTTTGATAATATTTTATCATCAGAATTACATATTTGGAGGAAAGCATTTGTGCCTGAGCAGTCAAGGGATATAATATAATGCAAATGTTTTTTGGGTTTTTTTTTATGATTAAGTTCTGATTTTCTGGATACTGCTTTCTCCATATAGAGGAGTGTTTCCTCACCTCTTTGTACTGTGTGACCTTATTCTCTAATAACTGAGTAACTAAATGCTCTTTGGAAATACATTTGATCTAATCACAAGACTATTAAATTTGAGAATTTGAAGTGGGATTGTCAGAGAGCAAATTGGGCTCAGTAAATGCTAGCAAGTCTAAAATGCAAGCATTACAGAAGGTGAGGACAGTTTCCCAAATAGAAATGGAAAGGAAAGAAAAACTAATCCTAAGGAGCAATGATCTCAGGCAAATTTGAGTCAAAATTTTAGTGAAAAGTGTGTACATATATACATGCACACTATATCTACATGCTCTTAGCTCTATAATTCTTGGTCCCAATATCTTTCAGATTTCATGTTCTATTTGTGTGCATGGATCCTATCACAGTCAATGATTCATTTTATTTCATTTTTTTTCTAAAGCTACTTTATTTTATTTTCATACTTTACTGTTTGGCAAGTCATAGCTAGTTTTGTACAGGGTCCTCACTTATGATATGTGTATAATGTTAACTGTTATGTGCATTTTTGGGCATAATGCATACCATATTACATGTAAAAGCACCTCACAAGTTAAATAATACTATTTTAGTTTGTGTATCTACTGAGAAAATATCTGAGACCATATAAGAAATTTGAGTCATGAGTTTTGCCATACTTACTACCATAGATGAAAATTTCTAATCAAATTAAGAGAACAATTAAATTTGGCACAGTAAAAGCCTAGCAAAAACATGACCATAAGGAAACATGATTTTAGAAATGGAAGAAAGTAGAGAGTAGGAAATGGTGTAGTTTAGAGATCAGTATCTTGTGTATGACCTTTTTATAATGCCCAAATTTGGTGTGTGTGACCTTGAGCAAGTTACTTAATTTATTTAAAGTTTGCTTTTTTTACCTGTAAAAATTAGATAACAATAGAATGTACCTCATAGCACAGGGTTTAAGTTTAAATAAGATTATGGGGAGCCTGGGTGGCTCAGTCAGTTAAGCGTCCGACTCCTGATTTCAGCTCAGCTTGTGATCCCACGGTTTGTGAATTCAAGCCCCGCATCAGGTTCTGCACTGACAGTGTGGAACCGGCTTGGGATTTTTTCTCTCTCCCTCCTCTGCTCATGTTCTCTCTCTCTCTCTCTCTCTCTCTCTTTCAAAATAAATAAATAAAACTTAAAAAAATTAAATAAGATTATATGTCAAAATCATTTAACTAGGTTCATAGTTAAGGCCTCAAAGAAACATGACTTCCCTTTAACGTTGATTACCACCACAACGCACCATGGTCCTGACAACATTCACCAGAAGATTAAGGGAGAATATCAACATAGATCAGATTTTTTCTTTTTGCCAGTTCAACAACCCCATAATCTTTTACTAAGAACAATATAAATCAAAGCCAGACATGGAGGTTCTAGGATTTCATAAATGAATAGGTCATACTCTTGACCCCAAATTAGTTCAGTTGGTTAAGAATGACACTTCACTCAATATGAGGACTTAAAGACACAGAACAGATGAACATAGGAGAAGGGAAGCAAAAATAATATAAAAACAGTGAGGGGGAAAAACGTAAGAGACTCTTAAATAAGGAGAACAAACAGATGTTTACTGGAGGGGTTGTGAGAGGGGGGATGGGCTAAATGAGTAAGGGGCATTAAGGAATCTACTCCTGAAATCATTGTTGCTCAATATGCTAACTAATTTGGATGTAAATTTAAAAAAATACAATTTAAAAATGCCCAAAAAAAGGATGACAAATAATGGACAAATAACAAAAATACTATATAATTTGGTTAAGTTGTGACATAGTGTCTTTGTATGCAGTTTTCTCCATTTGGAACACCTTGTTTCTTTTTCCAACATAACTTCTGTCTTCCCCAGGTTGAATATAACTCTTGTATTCCACTGCTATATGTATGTTCAAGCTCTTATCATATTGATTTTTTTTCCTCTGTAACTAATCCCTGTATTATTATGGCTGGAATTATCTACTTTTTCCTTTCAGTCTCCAATGCTTCACAAAACAAGCTGTGAATAATAAGCAATATAATAGAATTATAATATGATAATAATAAACATAGAGATTTTTTTAAAATATGGATTAGCATAAAATCAAGTTCTTCCTCTAAGGAGAACAAGAAATAGTTTACACAATTATCAGTAAATTAATCAGGTAAAATTAGAAGAAATAAACATAAAAATGTCGAAGCCACAATATATTAAAAAATGAAAAGAAGTCTAGCTCATATATTTTATGTTAATAAATTCCTAGTCATCATGTAGTATGAATATGATACCTTACTATATTACTATAACAACCAAAAATTTGTATGAGGACTTTCTCTGGATAAAATGACTCCACCAAAATTTATTTTTGCATCTTTAAAGAACCTTCTTTAAATTATCTCTATGGTCGGGGCGCCTGGGTGGCTCTGTCGGTTGGGCGGCCAACTTCGGCTCAGGTCATGATCTCGCGGTAGGTGAGTTCGAGCCCCGCGACGGGCTCTGTGCTGACAGCTCAGAGCCTGGAGCCTGTTTCAGATTCTGTGTCTCCCTCTCTCTGACCCTCCCCCATTCATGCTCTCTCTCTATCTCAAAAATAAATAAACATTAAAAAAATTTTAAAAGAAAATTATCTCTATGGTCATTTTTATTGGCTACAGAGTCCATGTCCTATGCTTGGTTTGTACACCTCATCAGAGAAATGGATGCAGGATATTTTTCTCTATTTTATCTATGAAAATCAATGACCTTTCTCCAGCAGCTTTTAGCTCTGTTCTGCAGAGCTGAAAGGAACCAAAATCCCCCTTCCAACTGTGGAACTCAAATTAGCAAGCATTTGAGCTCCTAAAATATGCCAAACATTGTGCTATGACCTGAGCTTATCAAGATAAAATATTGCAGTCTCTGTGGGGGAAAAAATCTAATGTTTATTCTCCCAAAAGGATTCATAAACATACAAAAAATTATCTTAAAAAAAGACCTCAGGGGCCCCTGCGTGGCTCAGTCAGTTAGGCTTCCGACTTTGGCTTAGGTCATGATCTCACAGTTTGTGGGTTTGAGCCCCACGTTGGGCTCTGTGCTGACAGCTCAGAGCCTGGTGCTTGCTTCAGATTCAGTGTCTCCCTCTCTCTTCCCCTTCCTCACTCACATTCTGTCTCTCTTTGTCTCTCTAAAAATGAATAAATAAACATTATTTTTTTTTAAATCTCATACTATAAAAGAACATGTGTATATGCAGCACTTCTGTTCTCCCAGAAATCACTTTGTTCCTATAATAAAAAGATCATCGTGTCCTTACATAGTTCCACTTAGATCCTCTTCCAAAAAAAATGATGTACAAACATCAGTGTATATACTTTGTTTAACATTAAATGTTCATTGGAAGCATTTTTAATATAATTGTTATATAAGATGATTTAAGATGTTATATAAGATGATTCTAATTCCTCTCTAAGAAATCCTATTTGGTCCATAATGTCCCTAACGTATTTTATTGTTCTCATAAAAGCATAAAACCAAATAATTTCACTCATCAATAATCCTTTGAAGAAGAAGCCTAACTTGGAATTCTACAAATATATCTTTTCAGTGCAATGCAAACATTCAAGACCACAAGCTATTCCATAAAGAACTATTAGCTTATGTATAAATTATAAATTGGTGAAAAGACTGGGAATAAAGTAGACAACTAGACAGACATTTGATGTACAGATAAATGTTAATCACTGGTGGGGTGTGTGGCAGGGACAGAGGGCTAGTGGGACATCTAAGGCTTGTAGACCTAGCTATAGAGCTGATGATGGTGAGTGTCTGTGTTTTTACATCCATGTGAGACCAGTTGTAGGCAACAGAATGTAAAGTTAAATGACATTGGCCACAATATACCTCCTTTATACTCTTTCACCTTCCTTTGAGTCATTGGGGCCCACATGTAAAAGATGGTGATATCACAAATTGGAAAGAGTCTAGCTTCCTGAATTACTTCTTGGAGTAGAGCTATGGTTTCCCAACCAAGAACATCTGAAATGAACTTTGTGTAAGTGAGAAGTAATTTTTATTGTATTTTGCCACCGAGATTTTGGACTCATTTATTACAAACCCTGCATTAATTGTCCTAATATAAGGGTAAGGAGAAGTTATGATTGAATTAATTGGAAGATAGGGGTGGAATTAATCAGAACTACTCTGTTGTGCTATTTGTTCTTCTTATACTTTTACACTATTTCCACATTTTGCCCTCATTACCTCTTTAAAAACTGCTCCTCAGGAGAGCTTGTAGGACTAAAAAACAGGATGGATGTAAGAGCCTAAGAAAAGAAAAACACTTTTAAAAAGAGCACTTTCCCTTCTTTCACCTTTGTTCATGTTTCCAACATTTAGTATGGGAGGTAGGAGGAACAGGGCATGTGACTTTGATGAAAAATAGCAAGAAAATGAGTTTTACCTTTATTGCTTTCTCACCCTGTATTTGGCTCCACAATTGCCAACCAGAATTAAAGTTGCAATTGTGAGTGGGTTTAGAGAAGAGTTAAGCAGGGAAAGGATGTTCTCACACTATCATTCTCAGTAGCTGAGGAAGCACAAATACATAGTATTGGTATCTTAAGTACAGAAATGCATACACTAATTAAGCCATTCTCATAGGTATTGCTAATGATGACTGCTTATCAGAACACTGCTTAAGTCTTTTAAATTTTCTCAAAGATATTCAAATCCTTTATGTTTAACAACGTGCTAAATGTACATACATTACTTAACCTCAGGTGAAGAGGACTGAAAAAATCAAAACAAGATTTCATGACATTTAACTATTATTGATATGTGCAGATGCTCTTTTTTATTTTATATATATGCCTTCTTTAGCACTATAGTCTCCATCTCTTTTTTCCTCAGGGCAATCATTCTGTTCTCCCTACTGTGTTCTTTTTCATTTGTCTGAGTTTCCTTGAGGATTTCATGAGTTTGTTTTGGGTGGTGTAATGGATTTATTCAGACTTAAAACAGCCTAATTAAAATGATCTCAGAATATTAACTTATAATAGGCTTAAATTGGCATACTATGCTGTCTCAAATGTAAGTCCTCAAGCAATGTTCCTAGGAAACATTTGAATACTGGTCCAAAAATACTACCAAGTTAAGATCAGGTGGTATGTATCAACATTTGCAAACACACACACACACACACACACACACACACACACAATGCATATATTTATGAATTTGTTAGCTCAGGCTACCATAATAAACTACCACAGACTGCATGGTTTACACAAAGAAAATTATTTTCTTGCAGTCCTGGAGGTTGGAAAATTCAAAATCAAAGTCTAGCAGGGTTATGTTTCTGGTGATAGCTCTCTTTCTGGCTTATATAGATGGCTGCCTTCTCACTGTGTCCTGAGAGAAAGAGAGAGATTATTTTCTCTTCCTCTTCTCATAAGAGCACCAATCCTATCAAATTGGAATCCACCCCTAGTGACTTCATTTAACCTTAATTATCTCCTAAAAGCCCTGTCTTCAAATAAAATCACATTTGGCGGTAGAATTTCAACATATGAATTTGAGATGGGCACAATTCAGTCCTTGGCAATGTATATCTTATACACACATAGAAACACACAATTAGTCATACAACTATCTGAGGGAAGAAGATTATAGGCAAGGGAATTGTGAGGGCAAAATCTCTAAGGAAATAATATTTAAAATAGTAATAAGACAGTGTTGCTACAACAGAAAATTAAGAGTGATAACAGTGGAAATGAGGTCAGAAGCCAGATTGCACAGAATTGCATAGGCGTTTAGCTGTAAAGTCTTTGGCTTAAACTCTAAATGAAAATGGGAATCATTGGAGCATTTGAACAGAAGAGTGTTGTAATCTGGTTTAAGTTTTAAAATAATTAATATTATTGCAGTATTCAGAATTGAAGACAAAGAATGGCAAAATTGGAACCAGAGAGCAAGTGAGTGGCTACAAGAGTAATACAGGCGAGAAGCAAGTGTGTTTCTGATGAGATTGGGCGCACTGAAGGTGGTAGGAAGTATCAGGATTCTGGATATATTTTGAAGGCACTGTTCAAAAGGATTTATGGATGGCTTATATGCAGGCAATTGAGCACAAAAGTACATAGTTGATTTAACTTATATTATTATCACTATCTTCTGCTGCAAAAAGCAACAGGACTTTTAGCAGGTCACACACCTAGTTATAAAACCAATATTCTGGAAAATAAAAATGTTGCAATGAAGGTAGGCTGTGGGTAGATTCAGCATTGACTAGTTCAGCATATCTAGTGTGTTACCTTTTCTGGTGAAAAGGTAACTTTAGAGGACGTGAAATGACTATCAAGTAGATAGTTTGTATATTCGGCACTGTTTTTCTTAAGGTGGGATAACAATGTAAGGTTTTGAACTACATCAAGTTATTTATAGATAATGTCATGATATATTCTGTTGGCCCAAGGTGCCTTCAAATGATACCTATTGAGACCCACTGGTTATGTGGGCTAAAGAGTCCCTCTGAAGGGATACCTGAAGAATCTTAATCCTGGACAGTCTCACTTTTGGCTACATTCCAGTTTAAGGATGGCACTACAGCAACTGCAAGAGTCCCTACTTCTTAGAATATTTTATTTTCTTTCTTATTTTTTTAATTTTTTAATGTTTATTTTTGAGAGAGACAGAGACAGAGACAGAGACAGAGAGACAGAGCATGAGCAGGGGAGGGGCAGAGAGAGAGAGGGACAGAGACACAGAATCGGAAGCAGGCTCCAGGCTCTGAACTGTCAGCACAGAGCCCAGAGCAGGGCTCAAACTCAGGAGTTATGAGATCATGACCTGAGCCAAATTTGGATTCAACTGAGCCACCCAGGTGCCCCTCTACTGATTAGAATCTTTTTTTTTAATGTGTATTTATTTTTTAGAGAGAGAGACAGAGTGCAAGTGGGGGAGGTGCAGAGAGAGAGAAAGGGAGACACAGAATCTGAAGCAGGCTCTAGGCTCTGAGCTGTCAGCACAGAGCCCGATGCAGGGCTTGAACCCATGAACTGTGAAATCATTACCAGAACTGAAGTCAGATGCTTAACCAACTGGGCCACTCAGGTGCCCCTGGAATCTAATGTCTATATGCTAGTGATTTCTAATCTATTTCCACTGTCAGAATTAGAGGTCAACTACATAGGTGAGATTTGCTTTCACACCCAAAGAAAAGTCTGCATATGTCCCAGTTTAAATGTGAATGGCCTGAGACAGAAGGTCACTGAGAGGTACAGAGTTTGCCTTTTTTAGGCTCCTGGGAAATCAATTTCTGCTTATGCTATTTGGTTTCACTGAAGGTACACAGTCCTGGAGGGTTACAGACTATTGCTGTTGGACCACACTTGCCAGCATGTGGGGTTCCAGATCGTGTTTCTTTTATCTGTGCCAAATGCACTATAATGCTTGCACCCTAAAATAAAATAACAATATCACTCTAATATTCTTTTTCCAGATATAAAAATGTAGATGTAATTTTGTGAGTTTTTGATAAAAAAATAAAATTTAAAATAAAATATCAAAGCAATATTTCTGTGAATAAATGTTTAAGGAAAGTCTTTCTCCTGAGCTGGAGAGCTATGCCACTCGGGCAGGGGTCTCTTTGCTATGACAGAGATAAAAGCTTTGTCCTGCCATGCAGATATCTTGGGTCTGTTTTAAAAGACAACACAGAAAATAAAATTTCTTTGCATGTGACTCTGTAAATCTCCTACTTCAGTTTACAGATTATTATGTCCTGAGATTTTTCTTCAGCTATTTTCTTACCACCTATGAGCAGAGAAACTTGATATAGATCAGGTCCCTCTTAATGTCAAAGGTAATGTGAGTGCTATTAAAAGTACCAACACCACAGGAAGCATCTACAGGAATGTGGACACTGACCACAGGAGAGGAGAAAGGAGAGTGTGTCCACCATAAGCATGTCTCCCAATTGGTCAGGTACCCTCTGTAGAGGATACCACCTGGGAAAGTAAGACTCAAGGCTGGAAACATATTTACCTTGTATTATAAACTACTGTTTTATATCAGTGTATATCAATAATAATGTCAGCTCTTTTGTCTTTTATGACTATCTGTATCAAGAAGTACCGAAAGAGCAAACAAGTGTGACACAATGGAATATACACACGCTCTTCAAAGAGTGAGCATTTTCAAAATGAAAAGTGTGACGGATCACTGTCTTGGTCCACTTGGCTGCTATAATCAAATACCACAGATTGAGTAGCTTATAAACAACAGATACTCATTTCTCACAGTTCTGGAGGCTAGAAGTCCAAGGTCAAGATGCCAGCATGGTCTCATTCTGGTGAAAATTCTCTTGCTGGTTCATAGCCAGTGCCTTCTTGCTGTCCTTCACATAGCAAAAGGAGTGAGGGATCTCTGTAAGTTCTCTTTTATAAGGACATTGATCCTATTCATGAAGGCTCCACCTTCATGACCTAAGTGCCTCCCAAAGGCCCGGCTTCTTTACATCATTATCTTTAGGGGTTAGAATTTCATCATATGAATTTGGTAAGAGTCACAAGCATTCAGACTGTACCAATCACCATCTTTTTCCACGCTATGATTTCTGGTGCTATTAGATACAGACAAAAGATCTTGTTAGACTTATGGATTGGTCTACTGAAGTTAGAGATTTACTGAAGTTAGAGTTAGAAGTTACAGATTTACTTCTATTGAAGTTTAGAAGTTGGTGGGTAGCTGGGGCGCCTGGGTGGCTCAGTTGGTTGGGTGTACAACTTTGGTTCAGGTAATGATCTCACGGTTCATGAGTTCAAGCCCCACGTCAGGCTCTGTGCTGACAGATTGGAGCCTGCAGCCTGCTTCGGATTCTGTGTCTTCCTTTCTGTCTGCCCCTTCCCCACTCATACTCTGTCTCTGTCTCAAAAATAAATGAAAATTAAAAACAAAAAAAATTTTACGAAGTTGGTGGGTGGCATGATCTTCTTAATACAGTCTGTGGATTTGCCCCTTAAATACAAGTAAACATTACTTGTTCATGCTCAGATATGTAGATTCATCAGGGAGAAGATCTCCAATGTATCAATATGTCTTTCAGAGAAAATCTAATCTTTTAGATTCCCAAATATTTGCAATGAGGAAAAAGATGTCTGAATGCTAGCAGAGGTTTAAATAAATGAGACAATTTTTAATAAATTTAAGTGAGATGAAATTTGCTCCAACCCAATAACAAAATTTAGCTGGGCAAAATTAAATAATCCAGGTGGAAAGATCATATAATGGGTTGAAAAAAGGTTGTATTTAAGTATGAAACAATGATAATCCAATTACCATTAATATGTCCTTCAATCTATAGGATTTGTTTATTTTTTCATTGCTTGATACAATGATGATTAAAGTTTGAAAAAAATGAAGAATAAATCAGTGAGTTAAGTGACAGAATAGGCCTTTGATCTAGGCTTGATAATTAGAGTTTAATTTGTATTTTATCATCAGAAATGAAACTTATTTTAATGGATAATTTCATTCCATTGCAAAATATTTGAAAAATAGATCATGGATCTACAGATACTTTAAAGATTGAGGAGCTTTATATGGATGCAAAATATAAAAATTTATGTAGGAAGATGTAAGAATAAAATAAATCATATCTTGACAGAGGATTCTGTGTAAACAAGGCAAGAAATAGCTGAAGGTCTCTTTTTAACATCAGATCAGAAAACTAAAGCCACTTTATCATTTTTAATTCCATTTCTTTAATTGATCTTTGGAATGCTGAACAAGCAGAAAATAATATAACTGATATGGGCCAAGAAAACATTTGGCAATGAATGCAAATCATTTGGAGTTTCTATTTTGCTAATGTATTTTGGCTCTAGAAGAAGTCAGGACAGCTCCAATTTTTTCTATAAACATATATATTGGTAATCACCTCCTCCTTGTTTGATAAAAATAGCACTAATAAAAGGAAAAATTGCTTAACATTTTGATAACCTATCATTTACTAGGGTGTTTGCTATTTAGTTTATTAGGAACTATTATATATTTTAATTTGATAGGTGTATACATATGTGACTAATATCATTTTAAATATAGTTAGAGTTATATATTGTATATAATTAGGTATAGTTTATTACTTAGTGTAAGTGTTAGAAGGTTATTATAGTCATGTATGATATGACATCATTTTCAATTAATGCAACTAATAAAAGCACCTATTATATAACTTTTTTAAATGCTCTATGATTTACAAAGCACTCTTCCAAAGCACTCTATGACAATACTATTTCTGTATATATTAAAAATATAACATTTTCTAAGGCACCTGAGTGGTTCAATCAGTTAAGGTCTGACTCTTGATTTCAGCTCAGGTTATGATTTCATGGTTAGTTTGGTGAGTGAGATCAAGCCCCATGTCAGGCTCCACACTGACAGCATGGATCCTGCTTGGGATTCTCTCTCTCCCTCTCTCTCTATGCCCCTCCCCTGCTCACGTGCACATATGCAAACACACACTCTCTCTCTCTTTCAAAATAAAACATAAATATATATATATATATATATATATATATATATATATATATATGTATACACACACACACACACACACACATACAAATATATAAAACACTTTCTGTCTGTTTATTAGGGTTATAGCCTTGAGTGGATAGACAAATGTTTAAAATACCCAGATATTAAGGCAAAAGTAAATTATGTGCTAGAAATAAATATGAGGATAAAGTGAGGTGAGACTGATACCAAATAATGGACAAGGACAAGGAACAGAAGCTAATATTAATTATAGAAAACATGAGAATTGGGTAGGGCAGAGAGGGAGACAATAAAAAGCAGGAATTATGAAGAAGAAAGAAGAGTAAAATCATAAGGGCTGGAGAGAGTGGGATTTAAGCATGTAGTGTGGATAAGAATAGGATATTTAAAGACATAAAAGGCATTGAGAAAATACCGCATCTACTTTTCCTAATGTATGAATGTATAACCTTCCAGTTTGTTTGAAATCTACAGCTCATTAAAGAGCATCCACTGCATAGCTAGGCTTGTGTTTGATGAAAAACGAAACAGTTTCTTGTTCAAATATGTAATTCCTAAAATCTCCTCGTGTTTTTCATTTTTTTAGTATAAATCCACGTTAATTGCATGCCGCTTAAATGTGGTTTTACATATTTACTCTCAGCAGCTCACTTTTAGAGCTACACTTATTTTTCCACAAATGAGTCTTTCAACTCTTCTATAAATGCTCTTTCAATATTTGATATGGTGGTATATATGCAGTTGCTGTCTTATCCTAAATTAAATGTTTATTTGAGACACTTCATTTAAAGTGTTTTCATTTTCTACTCATTTCAGTTGGAAAAGCAATCATGCAGTCTCGTTCAAGTTATCTTTTCCTCTGGCATTATTGTTTTTGTTAGTGGTGAAGTAACCTGAAAAAGGGGAAAAAAATCAAAATGAAAAAGACATGTAAACAAATTGTAGCTTCCAGTCTTCACAATGGATAGACTGCAAACAAAAAAGGTTTAGCAGTGATCTCTGACTGTGCCATTTCAGTACACAAAGACCTATTTGTTCATTCACAACAAACAAACAAACAAAAACCCCAAATGAATTCCCCTGAAATCCTTTACTTAATAGCTACATTGATGGCATGTGTGTTTTCGCTTTCATGTGGTAGGACGTGGGGCCAATTATAAATAAAGCACCTGTGGTTCTTTTGAGAGAAAATGGCTGGGTGGTAGGAAATATATTTTTTTTTTGGTTGATCAAGATGATGGAAAAGATTCATCTGGTCTATGTACAAAGCTGCCCTTCATCTATTTTATATCTGATGATGATCTTCATTATATTATTTTATACTCCTACTGTTGTTCTCAATACTTAATACCTCATGTATAATTTCACCCCTCGTTCCCATGTTAAGAATAAAACCTGTGATTCCTTCTCCTTTTTATTTCCAATTTGGTATTTAGGAATAGTGAAAGACAAATGATTATAAATGCATAGTCATAAATTCTGAGCCAGCATATTTATTTTAGCTTGATGTAAATAGAAAAGCATGCACTTGAAACATAATGCTCTAGAGACTTCAGGAGTAAGGATTCCTGAATTTAGCAAATAAAATTTCAGGGTACGCAGGTAATTTGAATTTTAGATAAACATCAAATAAGATTTTATTGTAAATATTCTGTACAATATTTGAGACATACTTATACTAAAAAAAATTAATTGTTGTTTATCTGAAATTCAAATTTAACTGGATGTCTTTTATTTTACTTGGCAATCTCATTTAGGAGAGACATGATTTTGGCCATAGAGGTTTGTGTCCTAATTTTCCCTCTATCATTTCAGCAGGAAGAAAGACCTAAATTACACAATTTCTCCTCCATTATTATGGTTAATTACTAAAGACTGAAATAGAACAAAAAGTACATGATTAAAATTCACCAGTTTAATCATTCTATTAAATTAACAAAATGTTAACCCATTCCCTTTATGTTTCCTAAGTGAATCTGATTGAAGCAGTATTTATTCTGTAATTAATTCTGTTTATTATCTTATATCCATTTAAAATTCTATGGTTCTATGCTGTGTATTCCAAGTCATATAATATTTCCCCAAATACTACAAAAATTGCTATAAATACTACACAAAAATTGCAAAAATACTGTAAAAATTATTTTATAATCTAATAAGATGATTTTATAAGTATTGTTGTGAGTGTATCTGAGAAACAGTGCTACTTGAGCCTTTTCTCTGAGTTTCTTCAGTAGTCTCTGGAATAGGACTGAAAATGAAAATAAAGACAATGAGAAGGGAAAAGAAGGCAAACTTCCTTCTGGGTAAGTTTTTAATTTGAACTTTCTTTTAATAAACAAACGTTTTTGACCTGTGCCATCCGATATGGTAAACAGCATTTTTTCAGAATATTCAAAGACAGTGTTCCTAAATATTCTCTTCATTGCATGAATTTCAAACAGTTTGTGCTAATAAATATTCCTTTCCTTTTTCACACATGCCTTACCCTTAGTAACTTAACAAAGTGGTACAGAATGAATGAAGGAACCTTTGAGTCATGATGGCTGACATTATCTATGGTTCCTACAAGTAACACATGAATTTATGGGTTAAAGGCTATACATTTATTTATTTATTTATTTATTTATTTATTTATTTATTTATTTATATTTTATTTTATTTTTTTGAGAGAGAGAGAGAGTGCAAGTGGGGAAGTGGGATGGGGCGGGGGGGAGTAAGGAAAGAATCTTAAGCAGGCTCCACAGTCAGTGCAGAGCCCGATGCAGGGCTCAATCCCACAAACCTGGGATCATGACTTGAGCAGAAATCAAGAGTTGGCCACTCAACCAACTGAGCCACTCAGGTGCCCCAGATTGTGCTTATATTTAAAAAGACCCAAAGTATGATTATTATTGTTGCACTTTTTTTTACCCTAAAATACTTTCCCATCAAATTTAAATTAGCCATTTTAGAATCATTCAGCTGTATTAATGGCATATGTTTTGAATTATAGACTTTAGTGATATAGTTTATTATATCAATATTTCTTCAACCAAAAGAAACATAGTCCATATTTTTCTTTTATTTTTTACCATTTACAAGTGTTCATCTCTGTACTTGGATTTATATGATATCCGACACCATAAAGTGCTTCCTTTTATCCAATAGAACAGGTTTTTCTGGACCCATATGCAAGTGACAGTATGTCACCTTGGTTTAAAGTGCACCTTCTAGTATTCCTTTCTTTTTCTTCCTGTATTCCAGCAACTCTAGTAGTTGTTTGACTTCTTTATTTCTGGAGGTGGCAACAGTAATCCATTTTGTTATTCCAAATTCCAGAAAACAGTCCTTTATTATAAGTCTCCTCATGTAAAAAAATTTGGAATTTATCGACTCCTGCCTACTAGAAGTTTAGAATTCTCCCTAGAGATATACAAAGAACAGTAAGAAACATCATAAAGATAATAATAATTTTAATAGTAAAAATATATCAAGTTCATCTGTGTAGAGAATCACACTATAAAAAGGTAGAGGATTTAAGTAAGAAACGCATTTCTTGGGAAGTTGGTGGCTATTAAGATACCAATGAGACAGCCTTTTCTACAGTTTGTCCAATGAGGACAGGAAAGGCAAAGTCTATTGTTTTCTTGAACACGTGTGGCTACAGAATTAATATCTGTTTCATGTGGATGTTCCAAAAATGTTGTTGCATGAATGTATCCCCTTTAAAATAGATTTACTTGGGGCACCTGGGTGGCTCAGTCGACTGAGTGTCCGACTCCAGCTCAGGTCATGATCTCGCCATCTGTGAGTTTGAGCCCCGCATCGGGCTCTGTGCTGACAGCTCAGAGCCTGGAGCCTGTTTCAGATTCTGTGTCTCCCTCTGTCTCTCTGCCCCTTCCCTGCTCATGCTCTCTCTCTCTCTCTCTCTCTCTCTCTCTCCCTCTGTCAAAAATAAATAAACATTTAAAAAATTTAAAAAAATACAATAGATTTACTTGTTAGGAGTTTGCTGAATTATTATACTTTCAGCAGGCAAATTAGAGATCAATTAATTTCACAATGAGTAAACATTTAAGAGACTTTCTGAAGTTTTTCATTGATAGTACAAAATTCAACTTTATATTAGTAAATTAATGTGTTAGTTTTAGAAATACTTAAGATTAAGCATTCTAAATCATTCCTTTATTCATGAGGTATCACTCATGAGATAAGAGATATCATGAATTTTTCTCCACACTAACAACATTTCAAATGCAGTCTGAAAAATGGTGTTTTATGGCATGATTTATTATGCCTATGTCATCACCTTGAAATAATTTATGAGACCATGTTTATGGGGTGCAACATCTATCATATGTTTGTATTATTATAAATATAAATAGCACTTTACACATTTGCCTTTATATCTGTTCTAGCTTGCAAGGTTTAAAGTTTAATATTCCAAAACTTGAGACACATTATTTAAAAAAAAAAAAAAAAACCCTCATCAAAGCACACAGATTACTTGTAATGGTTATGCAAGGTCATTTAAATAAATACAAAAATTTGGAAAAAAATATCTACTGTAGAACTACTTAAATAATCCTTGTTAAAATGAAGTGTTTTAAATTTCACCTAGTTGTATTAATGCAACTTTTCCTGGTTTAATTATTTACTTTGTACCAACCATTTAAAAAGACTCCACATTCTGCAAATCTCAATGATCATCATCCTGAGACTGACCATGAGTCAACATGAATTCAGGATTAAACAGTAAGATGTGAGTTCTAGTCTCAAGTCAATATGTAAAGTGTCTTGTATCTGATGACCCATCCTGAGGGAAATGCAAAAAATTGTCTTTCCTGGGTGATAGGAAAATTCAGTTTGTCTTTATCAGAGTATCATTCAAAAAACACTAATTATGGACTATGGTGACATCTGAATGTATAATTTTGAAGAATTCTACATACTTATTTTCCATTTTTAAGAAATATTTTATAGTATATATTTGTTTTTTTGAAAAATATAATGAAAGAATTGTTCTCAAAAAAACCCACTATAAATGTTTGGATAGAAGTCAAAACAGACCAAATGTTGTAAGCCAAGCATATACATTATTTGCAGAGTAACCAATAACAAGATACTTAACGTATCCAGTCTTCAGTTTCTTTCTTATAGAGTAAAATAATTATATTAATATCCTATATAATGTAAAAAATCTAAAAATCTATAATTTGACAACTGAAAGATGTCTCCACTATCTATTCCCTTTTCAACAAAATTGCAGAACTAAATAATCCTTAAGATCTTTTATATTCTTAAAATATAATTCTATGAATATTTTGAGGTTTATATCCAATGATTAAGTTGTATATTAATAATTCTCCTCCTAATTTGAAAATAGTGTAACGGATTCAAATTTTTAGTCTGATAAATCATTATTAACAAGGATTAGTCACAAGATCATATTTATCATTCAATTTTTTTTTTAATTTTTTTTAACGTTTATTTATTTTTGAGACAGAGAGAGACAGAACATGAACAGGGGAGGGGCAGAGAGAGAGGGAGACACAGAACCGGAAGCAGGCTCTAGGCTCTGAGCCATCAGCCCAGAGCCCGATACGGGGCTGGAACTCACGGACTGCGAGATCTTGACCTGAGCTGAAGTCTGATGCTTAACCGACTGAGCCACCCAGGCGCCCCTTTATCATTCAATTTTATGCCAATGGCAAGCATAGAAATTTAAACTTTACTTTTTTATTATGATAAAGTCAGATTTAGTAATTTGTCCTGCTCTGAGATTCCTCAGTGATAAGATGTAGAAGAATAAAACAAACAAACAAAAAAATATGAAAAAAAGGCGGTAAAAAAAGGATGACAAAAAAGATAGAACTTGTATGATAATAGTGTTGGAACCTGGATCAAACTGATTACAGTGAAATGCAGTTAAAGCTTTCTTTTGCCAGGCTAGTATAAACATTGTGATGAGATTAAAATCCTAAATGATTTATAATGAATCTTTTTTTTTTCCAAAAAATTTTAAGTTTATTTATTTATTTTGAGAGAGAGACTGTGGGATCAGGGTAGGGGCAGAGAGAGGGAGATAGAGAATCCCAAGCAGGCTCCACACTGCCAGCACAAAGCCAAATATGGGGCTGGAACTCATAAAACCGTGAGATCGTGACCTGACCCAAAACCAAGAGTCACATGGCTAACTGAGTGAGCCAACCAGGAACCCCTATAATGAATCTTTTGATACAAAATAATTATGTAAATGCTCAACATGGCCAAAACAGAGAATTTAATTATTTTTATTTTTTTAACATTACACATCTGATTGCTATTCTGATTAGTTGTGAGATCCAACCAACTTATTTTGGCTTCTATAACAATTCTGGGGATATGGGTGATAAGAAAAAGAATAGTATAGTGAGTAAGACTCTGACGATAACCTGTGCAAACTGATGGTTAAGCGTCCAAGTCTTGATTTAAGTTCAGATCATGATCTCATTGTTCGTGAGATTGAGACCCACCTTGGGCTCTGCACTAAGAGTGCGGAACCTGATTGGGATACTCTCTCTCTCTCTCTCAAAGTAAATAAATAAATATTTTAAAATAAAATAACATATGCAATAAAACAGGAACAAATATATAGACACAGGCAGTATAACAAAATTTTACCGAATTGAAAAGCAAGAAAAGCTGCAGAATTTACATTTCTTCTAGGTCTTGAAAAGTAGGTTTTATAAAGATTTTATGCATTGAAAAAGTAAAGGTAACTTACAGAAATCAGTTTACTTCTATAAACAGAAAGAAAGTTTATAGAAAGTGTTGGACAGCATTAGCGTTGTGAATTCACTACTACAGAAAGGCTCACTGAAATATGCTACAACCAGCAACATGGTCTATTGCTTTCAAACCTGATGTACATATATTTTTATTGCTAAAACATTTCTTTTTCTTGTTCTTCTAAAGCATTTTAATTGACTTTTTTGTGAATTAGTGTTTATACATTTATGTTTTTGTGTTTACAGGCAAGGAATCTGGGTTAAAGGTGCTTTGGGAAACAGCTTCTATTGCCAAATAAGTAAGATGTTTTCAAGCAGCACTAAGGGAGCCATTCTTCCAAAATTTATGTTCTAAATGTGTATGGAGATTGCTGTTTGTCAAAACTTAATATACCCACAGATCCCTCTAAAATATATAAAATATTAATATTACATATAAAATTTACAATTTAAAGATAAAATTCAGGAAACGAAGTGCAATAGCCACTCATTTCCATATGCAGATCATTATACATGCATTATACTCAGACAATGAAACAGATGCTAAACCAGATTTCCTTCTCACACAAACACACAATAATATTGATTCATTTAGCAACAATGTGTTAAATATTCCAGACAGAGTACTGGGTTTGCAGTTTATTGTTGAAAACATAATGGACAGGACCCTGATTTTCTCTTGCTTAGAATGTTGGCTGAGATGGATACCTGGCAAAGCTAAATTGAGTCAAGTTCATAAGTTAATAAACTCCTATACAGTTAGTTTGCATCTATGCTCACTAGGCCCTTGGGTGGCTCAGTTGGTAGAGCACTGGACTCTTAATTTGGGCTCCGGTCATGATCCCAGGGTTGTGGGATCGAGCCCCACATAGGGCCCTACAAGCCTGTTTAAGAGTTTCTCTTTCTCTCTCTCTCTCTCTCTCTCTCTCTCTCTCTCTCTCTCTCTCGTTCCCCCACCACTCTCCCCCACTCACATGCATGCTCTCTCTCCCAAATTAAAAAAAAAAAAGAAAAGAAAATCATTCCAACTAAGAAGTAGGCAGAGCTAGCACCAAACACTGCATTGATAGAGAGATAGTGATTGTCTAATTTCAAGAAAGTATCTTTTTAATCCTTTATCAGTATATAACACAGACCTTTTTACATTAGGGCTCTTTACCCTTAACACACTCCTGAGTTCCTTTCTTGGAATTCTTTAGAATTCCAATAATTTTGATTAAGGTGACCATTTAAAAATGAAACCTGCATTGATTTCCCATCACACATATAATAAAAAAGTAAGAGGGATCTTAGTACTGATATTTGAGCTTCTTCTCCCAAGCTTTAGCATCCTGCTCCTATCCACATCCACTTTACTGGAACTTTCCTTTATTATTCCTGGAGTAGAGAAATGGAAAAGAAGGCTGATTGCAGATAGATTATTTTCCAAGAAAAAGGATAGAGAGGAACATAACTAGCGCATTCACAGAATCTCTAAAGAAATCACAAATATCTTTCCTACTTCTCTATGGCACATGAGACACAGAGCAGAGAAGGCAGTAGAAAACCAGTATCTCCCTAAAAAACAAACAAACAAACAAACACCCAAAAAACAAAAGACAAAAAAACCCAAAAAACAAAAAAAAAAAAAAACAAAACAAAACATTGGGAGTGGAAAAGAAGCTTCCATCCTGCACCAGTAACATACATGTACCCACAGGTAACTTGGCTATTCTGATCTCTTAATATTCTGCTCCTCCAGCTACACTGAACTCCTGACTTTTCTTTTTTCTTCTCTTTTCTTTTCTTTTCTTTTCTTTTCTTTTCTTTTCTTTTCTTTTCTTTCTTTCTTTTTTCTTTTCTTTTCTTTTCTTTTCTTTTCTTTTCTTTTCTTTTCTTTTCTTTTCTTTCCTTTCCTTTCCTTTCCTTTCCTTTCCTTCGCTTCCCATCCCTTCCCTTCCCTTCCCTTCCTTTTTTTCTTTCCTTTTCTTTCTTTTCTTTTCTTTCCTCTCTCTTCTTTTAAACTCCTGACTACAGCAGTCTAAGCATGTTCACATTTCAAAGAAGTCTATTCCTACCACTTAAAATATCTTTTTTTAGGATTCCATGTCATTTGTGACTTTGTTTCTTTTAGGTCTCTTTTCAAATGTCATCTTATCTGAGAATCCTGCCCAAACCACTTTCTAAGACAGATTATACCATTGTCACCATGTTTTATTTGGTTCATGGCTATTATGACTACCTAGCATTTTGCTCTGAATTTACGTTCTATTTTTCATCATTTTCTATACCTCAACTGGAACTTAATTTCTTTAAGGACTTTGTTCAACGTTCTCTTTTCTTAGTATCTAGTATAGTGCTTAATAAACTGTGGGTATTCAATATTTGTTGAGTGAATAAAAGTAGTAAGTAACATTATTATGTCTTATAGGGGGAATTATGAAATGCTAAGTGTATTCTCCTTTGAAGCTCACATAGGTTTAAAATGATTGCAAATCGAAACATTTCTAAAAAGCTAAGTTTTGTATTGAGATTTCAGCTCTTTTTATTATATCAAGAAATTGATTTTAACCATCACGAGTCACCTAAATATGGGTAGTTTTTATTTGCAAGTTGTTTATAATATTTTTTAAAAAAGTTAAATCATATACAATAATTAAGGCAAATTGGCAAGATTTAAGTTTTGAAGTCAAATAGATTTGGGATAAAATCTTTGCTCAGTCACATCTTCCATGACCTTAGAAAAATGGACCAATTACTTTAATTCTCAGTTTTCAAACCTGTAAAATTACCTTACCATACAGTCCTCAAAAGTATATACATGTATATCTATTGCTGCACCTACTATAAATAAACATTTGCTAGCCTCCCCAAATATTGTGAAATAAGGAAGGTAATATTGAGTCACAATGAATTGCTCACATATATTAAATTATTTATAATATGTGAAATGTGACATGTGGCATAAATAATAAACAGGTATTATGAAATAACAACACAGAAATAATATGCAAGCAGTCTAAAATGTAAAGTTTATGTACAATTATAAAGAAATATATGAATCAAAACTGTTGATTGATATAAAAGTGTTGTCATCCCCGAAGATGTAGATTAGGTATAAATTCAAACGCCGTTAGGAGTTGGGCAGGTAAAACATGTGAGTGAAGCTGGATATAGGATGACCATGGCAAATAGGAGACTCATACATTATCTAAAGCAGAGAGCTAAGGCTCATCTCTGGTTAACTGTTGCCAATAGCATAGCTGCATCTGTATTATAGATTCACAGTTTTTGCTTTTCAAATATCCAGATATTTTTGTGAAATTTGTAATTTTGAAATATTGACAATTCTGAGAACCAATCAACATCCATCACCTAATGGTTATTCTGTTTATTGAGATCTAGGGTAGACCTTACATTTGCATGTGTAGGGAATGGAAAGGAGTGCATGAAGGCCACTAGATTTTAAACTTATAAATAGTTTTGTTGTACTTATCACACTGGTATTATTTATTGGATAATATCTCTGTTGTTTCCAGCACCTGCTGGCCAGGGACCATTATCTTGATCATGCTTATATTATAGTACTTGGTATAGTGCTAAGTCTATAGAAGTCATTCTTGCTAACGTGTTAACACTGAATAAATCCAGATTGAAAGCCTGAACTTCTATATGATTGACTTGAAGTGATTAGAGATAATTGCAGCAATCAGAAAGATTAGTGAAGACCTTGGCTAATATAACCAAGAGACAGAACTCTTATTATAGGTGACAGGAGATGGACTTATTTAAATTATAACATAGCAAGCCATTTGTATTTTGCAATGTTAGTAGATTTGCAGATAAGACAGTACTTTGTTGAAGATGCTTCCACCAATCCAAAATATTTAGCATCCTGGGTTCTGCCCACTAAGTGCTATCAGAGTACCCTTATCCCTGCAAGAATCCACAGTACATCCCATTCCACTTTTGAGAACCACTGGAGAAAGAGAGTGTAAATAAGAAGTTAGTTATTAGAAGAAATAAATATGGAAAGTATAACAACAAAAAAAAAACACTTCTCTTTGATATTTGCCTTTTCAACTGAGCTGAAAGAAAACCTAAGCTTTCTGAATTCTACTCACATTAAGTGGAGGGTTCCAGGGCAAAGATCTGGTGAAGTCATGGTCCATTAAGGTGAAAACAATTCAAGATGTAGTATTTTAAGTAAAGCAAAGTTTAAATATATATAAGTTGATATATATATATATATATATATATATATATATATATATATATAAATTAACACTAAATGCCTGAGCTGAATTGCTAAAGATCAATTTCAGAGCAACCAAGATTGCAGAGTCATGAGAAAAATAAGCTTCGAACAAAAGTAGGTAAGGAATAAATAATTTAGCAAATTGCCTAAGGATATCCACCTCCTGCCCTTATCTCTTTAAGTCATTTATGTTTAAGAGAGTTAAAAAACTAGAGGCAGAATGGCAGAGCCAAAGAAATTACTCCATTTCTGTGCCAGCCACATACCCAACTTCTGATCTCAAATCACTTGGATGTCTTAAGACTCTTAGAATCACAAAATAAACTTCTAAAAGCTGACTCCTAAAACTGTTCTTTCTCAGGGAAGGAGCAGAGAAAGAGAGGGAGAGAGAGAATCCCAACCAGGTTCTACCTTCAGCCTGAGGCAGGGCTCCATCTCACAACCCTCAGATCATGAGCCGAGCCAGAATCAAGAGTTGGTCACTCAACTGCTCAAAGCCATCCAGGCGCCCCTGTTCTTTCTCAAATTTTAAGTTGCTAATTCAAGTTGCTGATCTGAATTTCTGCCTATATTATTCACTCTTGTCTTTCTAGTATGTACAACAGCACCTGCCATATAGTGAAGAAAAAATAAATATCCCCTGCATAAATGAGTCATTGACAAGGTAGTCAAATCAATGTTTAAATCAGAAAGGTGAATTCTTTTTGGTTTCTCCTTTCCCCTCAGCCTGTTCATCCTCTGATGAACGCATTACCCATTACCCATTCCATGACTAAACACATATGTGGAAGGGTATGCTGCTTGATATATATATATATATATATATATATATATATATATATATATATATATTTTTTTTTATATGATATATTTTATAACACACTGATGAAGCAGTTTCCTTTCCTTTTGCTTTCTTTCTTCTCTTCTTTTCCTCTTTTCTCTTTTTTCTCTTCTTCTTCCTTTTCCTTTACTGTGGTAAATATGATACAAATTTTAGAGAATAAAAGAATGATCAGACAAAAACCTTCTTTCTTCAAGTTGTTTACAAAAACTGTTAACGAGTGACCCCAGGGTGGCTCAGTAGGTTAAGCATCTGACTCTTAATTTTGGCTGAGGTCATGATCTCATGGTTTCTAGGGTCCAGTCCCACACTGACAGCATGGAGCCTGCTTGGGATTCTCTCTTCCTCTTTTTCTGCTCCTCCCCAATCTCTCAAAATAAATAAACTTTAAAAAATAAAAACTGTTAACAAAATCATATCAATCTTTCCAGTTGCTAATCTCATAAAAGTTTTTGTTTTTTTTTTTAGTTTTAATTCATTCCTTTTTTTTTTTTTCCTAGACAGCTATCTGAGTCTATTATGATACAAACAAGGGACACTTTATGAGGAAAGTGATTAGGAGAAGAACACAGAGGAAGGCCTCTAGTAATGCTGTGAGATGGGTTGGAATTGGAGGGAATAGCCTGGAGGTACTAGGAAAACGGACTCAAAGAAACCATTGAGAGAAGCACTTTCAAAATGTCTTGAAATATTGCTGGATCAGACCTCACACATTGCTTGCATATAGGATCCCAGTATATATGCTGTCCATAAGGCTGAAGCACTACCATGGAGCCCCGCTGATTTTATATACATCTAAATAGATCACCAAGGCAAAGATTTGAACCACTGCTAATTTGAGTCTTGGCAAAATTCATTGTGATCAGTGTGTTCCAGAAAGAACACAAGAGGATGGGAGACTTGTACAGAGTTGCTGTGAAGCCTCCTCCACAGAGCCTTGGAGCCTATCACAGACAGTATTCTTGGGCTCCCCAAGTTCTGATGAGATAAGGGGTTTCTGGACTTACCTCATATTTCTCATTGACCTCTGTCTACCTTGAAAACTCTAAGAAGCCTTGCCATCTCTGATCCTATTAATCTTTACCTCAGCATCTTCCATTTTTAATCAGAGCACTTATAATACTTTTCAGTGACATTGATTTTTGTTTTTTACATGCTTTTTATCTGTCTCTCCATCATGAGTGCCATCTAATTATATTTTATTAAGGGAACAGACCATGACTATTTAATTCACCAATACACACCCAATACATAACATAATACCTAACATATAATAAGTTCTTGGATGTGTCTATTAAATAAACAAATTTATGGTGTTTCATACTTTTCTGTGTCATCAGAAATTAATGTCTCTTGGTAGTTGGGGTGTAAAGTCAACCTTTGCTTAGGAAAAAGACTCATCTTGAACATTTTAGGCTCACTGGACATTTTATTAAAATAATACTCTGGTAGAATTTTTGATTTTGATTAGTCTCCTAAAGGATTAATTTCAAATAAAAACCCATTCAGATATAACTGAATTGGTGTAATGGACATATAATTTTTAATCATATATATCTAATCCTGTCTTGCCTTCTTAATCTCATTTTGCTTTAATTTAGCATCTATTCTTTCTGTTAAAAGTGAATGTACTTCCAAAATGCTCATTATGTAACAAAACCTGTCACATGTAATTTACCTCTATTATTTCATTAAATCTTTGCAATAATTCACTGGGATAGGTGTTATCATCCGTATTTTATTAAGGAGAACATGAAAAGACACAGAAGAAAAATAACTTGCCAAAGAATAAAGACTTAGATACTTGTAGAGCTGGGATTTAAAGCACATTTGCATGCTAAAGGGCTACTACTGAAACCTTGATAAAAATTTATTATACATTTAGTTTTATTTTCAACTTTAGAGACAATTTATAAGTCACTTCAACACACTAAGCATACTAAAACAAAGACTTCTCAACATTACAGAATTTTTAAAAACATTCTCAAAATATAGATGTATGTTATTGCCAGAGGCATCATCCTTGTAAGAAAAGTGCGATTTTTTTATAGTATAAAACTTTATATATATTTTTAATGGCAGAAAAATATTCTTGCAAGTTACCACAAGAAAAATGAGAACTAAAGAAGATACAGAACTGAAAAATAACTGAGAATGAGAGAAGAAACATAAAGTTATAGAGAACAAAATACCTCTTTTTGTAAAAATCTCTGAAGATGTACGTTATCTGGAAAAAAAAAGGAATGTGCATGCCATACTTCATTTTTCATTTTGCATTGTTTCTCAGTTCAAGGTTAGGAATGTGAAATCCAATAGATTACAAATTACAATCTATACAGCCTACAGGATAAGCACAAAATGTTGCCTTAATTCCTTCTTTTTTTTTAGTATTGTATCTTGCCTTTGAAACACATATGTCTGAGAGGCACCTGGGTGGCTCAGTTGGTTGAGCGTCCGACTTTGGCTCAGGTCATGATCTCGAGGTTCGTGAGTTGGCGCCCCGCGTCGGGCTCTATGCTGACAGCTCAGAGCCTGGAGCCTGCTTCACATTCTGTGTCCCCCTCTCTCTCCGCCCCACACCTGCTTGTGCTCTGTCTCTCTCTGTCTTTCAAAAATGAGTCAACATAAAAAAAAAATGTAAAACACATATGTCTGATAGCCAAATTTTGGAAATGATTTGAAATCATCACTGCGACCTCATTTATAGAACTTTTGATGCTTGCTGAATATGAGAGAAGAGTAGAAAATATATTTAAACCAATTACGGTTTTCTCCATAATCGTGATTCTCTAAACTCCTCAATTTTATATAAAATTCTATATAATTATGGGATGTGAAATGGAGTTGCATGACTTACCTTTAATATAATATAAGAATCCTCTTCCTAACTTAACTAGTAGATAAAAAAGACAGCAGGTTTTGAAATTCATGTGAGCAAATCCCATCAGCAGAAGGTAGAAGAGATGACTATCTCAGTGTGAAAGGTGAAAGTGTGAAAAATTTCACTGTTTTTAGTTAAATAAAATTATGCCCATTTATGCTTTGGAATTTTTTTGCAGAAATCTACATTCTGATACACATATAAAAATAATGTTGCTACTAAGGTAGAAAATTCATAAAAAAATATGCAGTGACAGCAGCAACTATCACAAACAGCAGAAAACCTAAGAATGTCTATGTTAATAGTTTATCTTCTTTTCTTCTTTCCTAAACGTATTAACTGGAGAAATGTGAGTTTTAGATATTCATATTCAAATGATATTAGTCTTCATATCTTTTCTGTTCTATACAGAGAAACCTAGTTATTTAACACGTTATGAAATGTCATTATCACATTATAACTACAGTACAGAAGATTTTAAATGTTTGTACTTAATTTTCATAGGCAAGCAAATGAAACAGTGGTCTCTGTCTTATGAAAAAAATAGTTTGGATTATATACCTCATTATAATACAGAGGTTATATTCATATACATGAATCACATGTATCTCCAGTTCTTATTCTACTTTACTGCTCCCACTTCCCAAATTCCCATAGAACTTTTTCTTGCTCTCCTTTGTCCCCTCCTTCTTTCTTGAATTTAGATAATGTTTAGCGTGAATATTATCACTGAAAAGTTACCAAGTCAGAGTGTGAATGCATTAGCTATATTTTCTTTTCCATTTTCTTATATCAGTTGATTAACGGTACCATACCAACTATTTTCTTCTCCTTCTCCATTAAGTGGAATGTTAAGAGCCTTATACTCCCCAATTAACCTCCATTATTACTCCTCTGGTGTTCATACATCTACCAGCATGGAGTCAATAAGAAGGTCTAGGACAAAGGGTTCTCTCAGCAAGACACTCATATCTCCTAATACCACAAGGTAAAGTTTATCAAGAGGAGTAGGGTCAACCTGGCAGAGAAATAGCGGGGCCCGAAGGTCCCTCGTCTCTGAAACACAACATTATTGAGGCCAGAAGACTTGGAATTCCAGGAATCTGGGCTACAGAGTGACAGAAACATCTCCAGGGGCCCATGGGGACAGCTTGGCGGGCCATAGGTGCATGATTGTGAATTAGGAGAGATAAAATGGGCAGCATAGGTACAGAGGAGAGGGATCCCTTTCTGTGGAGAGACAAAAGGAAGAGAAAGAGAGGCTATATGCCTATTATATTTTGACAAGAGAAAAACCTCTTCGGACCACGGACCGAGGAATGGAAAAAAATGGAGAGAAGGCCAATTCCTAACTTTCAAATAGCCTTAGTTAGGAGTAATGATCCAGGGTTGCAGGACTTTCTCCGTACTGGGGCCAGCCACCCTGTTCACACACCTGGGTGGTAAGGGGAGCTAGCCCCAGGCTCAGTAGTGAGCTCCCTTGGGACAGTAGTCTCCTCCCTCAAGTGCTGTGGGAAGAAGGTATATAGCCATTTCAAGGACAAAAGACGCTGCAGGTGCCCATCAGCCAGAGGCCCTTTGTTGGCTGGGAGGAGTGCTGCTACCCCAGAACCAGAGCTCGCAAAGCAGGATCCTTTAAGACATCAGGCTTTGAATCCAAGCCAGGTGCAAGAGAGGCACGGGAGACTGTAGAGCAAGACAAACCAGCCCAATCACTCCTGTTCAGGTCTGCTGGAACAGTGGTTTGGGACACCCAGTCCAGGGAGGAGAGACTGGGATGGCACCATTTTCCTTCCCATCACCAACAAGATGGGGCTTCAGGGAATAGGACAGCAGGCCCACAGCGGAGGCCGGACCTACTTACACCAAACCCTGCCCACACGCTGCCTGGTAACTGAGTATCTATAGGATCGAGGTTGACACTGACCGAACCAGACGACCCCACCTCCAGACCAGCACAGCCACTGGTTTCAAGGCACCATCAGGTATCAGTGCAGTGATTTTGCATTTTCTGATTTGATTCTTGGTCAATTCTTACCACTCCCCCCACCCCCCTTATTTCTTCCCTTCTCTATTCTGGTTGTTGGTTTGTTTAAACAGACATTTTTAATCTATTCTTTTTATACCTCTTCTGTATCTCCTTCTTTATTTTCCTCTCTCTCTCTCTCTCTCTCTCTCTCTCTCTCTCTGTCTCTCTGGATTAAACCGTATACTTTTCTGATTCTCTGCCTGGTCAATTGTTTTTTGTTTGTTATATTTTTCCCCACCCCTGTCATTTTTCTCTTTATATTGGATAAAGTTTCTTCTGCCACCACCCCCCTTTTAAATCTTTTCAGGAGTTATTTCAACAAACAAATCAAAGCACACCTGGTAGAAGATCTGAACCACCATTACGAGTAGGGAGATAAAGCAACCAGAGTCACGGCAACAGAGGACATGCAACACACTCCAAAAATACCTCCTGAAGGGCCAGGCACTGGACAGTGTATTACCCCTTTTTAATATAGTAGTGCTTGCAGGTTCAGGACACATAACAAGCTGTTAAAACACGTAAAGAACAGAAAACTAGCCAAAATGATGAATTGGAAAAATCCTCCTCAAAAGAAACTTAAGGAAGAAATGACAGCCAGAGAATTGCCCAAAACACATATAAACAATATACCTGATCAAGAATTTAGAATAATAGTCATAAACTGAATAGCTGGGCTTGAAACAAAGCATAGAAGACAATAGAGAATCTATTGCTGCAGAGATCAGAGACCTAAGAAATAGTCACAACAAATTAAGAAATGTTGTAAATGCAAAATAAACTAGATGCAGTGACAGCACAGGTGGAGGAGGCACAGGGGAGATTAAGTGAAACGGAAGATAAAATTATGGAAAATGATGAAGCTGAGAAAAAGATAAGAAATACTAGAAGACCAGGAGAGGAGAATTAGAGACCTAGGTGGTTCAATGAAATGTAATAATATCTGTGCCATAGGAGTTCCAGAAGAATAAGAGAGAGAAAGGGGCAGAAGGTTTATTTGAACAAATTATAGCTGAGAACTACCCTAATCTGGGGAAGGAAGCAGACATCCAAATCCAGGAGGCACAGAGAACTCCTTTCAAAATAAACAAGAATAGGTCATCACCATAGTATATCATAGCAAAACTGGCAAAATATGAAGATAAAGAGAGATTTCTGAAACAGCTAGGGACAAACAGGCCTTAACCTACAAAAGTAGACACATAAGGGTCATAGCAGAACTGTCCACTGAAACTTGTCAGGCCAGAAGAGAGTGGCATAAGTATTTAATGTGCTGAATAGGAAAAATATGCAGCCAATAATCTTTTATTCAGCAAGGCTGTCATTCAGAATAGAAGGAGAGCTACAGGCTTTCTCAGACAAACAAATCCTGAAGGAGTTCATGACCATTAAACCAACCCTGCAAAAGATCCTAAGGGTGACTTGGTGAGTGGAATGCTGCAAAGACTACAAAGGATCATAAACATCACCACAACATGATACCTACAGATAACAGAATAACACTAAATCCGTATCTTTCAATAATCACTCTGAATGTAAATGGACTAATTGCCCCAATCAAAAGACACAGATTATCAGAATGGATAAAAAACCAAGATCCATCTAATTTCTGTCTACAAGAGACTCATTTTAGACCTGAAAACACCTTCAGATTGAAAGTGAGGGGATGGAGAACCATCTAACACAGTACTAGAAGTTAAAAGAAAGCTGGAGTAGTCATACCTATATCAGACAAACTACATTTCAAACTAAAGACTATAACAAGAGATGAGGAAGGACATTAATCATAATTAAGGGGTCTATCCATCAAGAAGAACTAACAATTGTAAATGTTGTTACCTCCAACTTGAGAAAACCCAAATATATAAATCAATCACAAACATAAGCAATCTTATGGATAATAATAGGATAATTGTAAGTGACTTTAATACTCCACTTACAACAATGGACAGATCATCTAGTCAGAAAATCAATAAAGAAACAATGGCCCTGAATGATATACTAGACCAGATGGACTTGATAGATATATTCAGAAATTTTCATCCCAAAGCAGCAGAATATGTATTCTTTCTGAGTACATTATGGAACATTCTCCAAACTCAATCACATACTGGGTCACAAAACAACCCTCAATGAATATGAAACAGTTGCGATCATACCATGCATATTTTCTGATCACAATGCTATGAAACTTGAAATCAACCACAAGAAAAAATTTGAAGCCTCCAGATGCAGGGAGGTTAAAGAACATCCTACATAAGAATTTTTTTTTTAATTTTGTTGTTGTATTAGTCATATAAGTTCTTCATATATTTTGCATACTAACCCTTTATTGGATATGTCATTTGCAAATATCTTCTCTCATTCAGTTGGTTGCCTTTTAGTTTTGTTAATTGTTTCCTTCTCTGTGCAGAAGCTTTTTATTTTGATGTATTCCCAATAGTTTATTTTTGATTTTGCTTTCTTTGCCTCTGGAGACATATCTAGAAAAATGTTGCTATGGCCAATGTCAAAGAAATTACTGTTTGAGCTCTCTTTTAGGATTCTTAGGGTTTTAGGTCTCACATTTAGGTCTTTAATCCATTTAGACTTTATTTTTTGTGTATACTGTAGGAAAGTAGTTCAGTTCCATTCTTTTGCATGTAGCTGTTCAGTTTTCCCAACACCATTTATTGAAGAGATTTTTTCCATTGCATATTATTATCTCTTTTGTTGAAGATTAATTGACCATATAATTGTGGGTTCATTTCTCAGCTTTTATCCTGTTATATTGACCTATGGGTCTATTTTTATGCCAGTACCATATTGTTTTGATTAGTACAGGTTTGTAATAGAGCTTGAAATCTGAATTGTGATGTCCCTAGCTTTGTTTTTCTTTTTCAATATTGTTTTGGCTATTTGGGGTCTTTTGTGATTCCATATAAAATTTAGGATTATATGTTCTAGTTCTGTGAAAATGTTGTTGGGATTTTGATAGGGATTGCATTAAATCTTTAGACTGCTTTTAAGTACCATGTACATTTAACAATATTTGTTCTTCCAAACCATGAGCATGAAATATCTTTCCATTTCTTTGAGTTGTCTTCTATTAATTGCATCAGTGTTTTATAGTGTTCAGAGTACAGGTCTTTCACCTCCTTGGTTAAGTTTTTTTTGAGTATTTTATTCTTTTTGAGGCAGTCGTAAAAGGGATTGCTTTCATAATTGCTCTTTGTGCTACTTCATTATTAGTGTGCAACGGATTTCTGCATATTGCTTTTGTATCTTACAACCATACAGAATTCATTTATCAGTTCTAATGTTTTTTGGTGGCATCTTTAGGGTTTTCTCTAGCATAATGTAACTTTAAATTGTGACAGTTTTACTTATTTTCCAATTTGGATGCCTTTTATTCATTTTTCTTGTCTGATTGCTATGTCTAGGAGGACTTCCCGTATTATAATCAATAAAAGTGATGAGAGTGGGCATCCTTGTCTTGTTCTTGACCTGAGGGGAAAGGCTCTAAGTTTTTCCCCATTGACTACGATATTAGCTGTGGGTTTTTCAAATATGACTTTTACTATGTTGAGGTATGTTTCCTCTAAACCTATGTTATTGAAGGTTTTTATCATGAATGGATGTGGTACTTTGTCAAATGCTTTCTGTGTACCTTTTGAAATGACTATATGGTTTATATCCTTTTTCTGATACCTCTGTTAATGAGGGAAAATATTTGAGCTATAAAAAGAAAAGTCTGATGGCAAATGAGGAGACAGATCAACAAAGAAAAAGAAAAATACAACGCTAGGAATGAAAGACTTCAAAGATAAGTGCATAGATATAATCCACAAAATAATATTGGTACAATGTGGCTGTGAATCTACACTACATGTTTTGAAAGTATTCACATATTTTATATTTCTCAATAAAATACTTTTAATTTTGCTATTTATTTTTCATGTTTCTTTATGTCTTTTTTAACGAATGTCTCCTTTTATTTTTCATGATTTTATCTATTATAGCAAAATTGACCTAAGGCCAATTAGTTTTGCAGCAACATTGTTTGTGACAAAAATCCTTGTAGCAAAGATCTTATGGCCCGGATGCTTACAGTGAGAACACCAGACACGAATTTTCACCTATTTTCTGAACTTATGTTCTAAATGCCTCCTTTGATCTATTGATCTAACTGATTGCTGGCTCTCCCCTGGGAACATGTCTTCTCCTTTTCTCAAAACTCTTAGTTACTTTCTCTGCACACTTTTTATATGATTGGGCTAAGAAATGAAGTAGGTGTCCTCTTGCTGGTTTCAAATATTTTTTTCTTTTTCCATTAAACATTCTCAACATTGAGTCACATGTCAGCATACCATAGGACCCAATATTCCTGATTATTATTGTCACCTGTAGAATCCCCAGGTTAACTGCCTTCATTCAGTCAATATTTTAACTCCTAGATGTCTGTTAACTCTATAACACTACTCTTATTTGTGTATCTGAGTGAGTTCAATATCCATTTATCTGTCCTTCCTTCCAATACTCTTGACTTCCCATTCCTTGACCTCATATCTTTCAATATTCTATCTAACATTAGCCACCCATTCCCATAGTGGTAATATAGAATTAAAAATAACTTCAGCTCATCCATTATTTCAGTATCAATATCTTTCTACTCTGATCTACAGAATAATGCAAGTAAATAATCCTTAGATTTCTGCTTACAACAAGAACTTAAAATTCATTTATCTCACAATGTTTCACTACTTTTAGCTATCTTCATTTCTACATTTTTATCTTTATCTAGCTTAAATTATTTGTTAGAATGTTATAACCAGTTTTCTACATATAATTTCAAATACAGTGCCTTCTATTTCTTCTGAGTCTCTTGGGAAAACTCCAATGTTGATAAAAGATTAACTGGTTTTACTTGGATCCATGGCCACTAATCTCAAGATGGCCCTAAATGCTGCCCAGTAAGCATATTAGTGTTTCATAATCTGTTTAGTATCTTATTCTTCTAGAAGCCTTATATATTCTCCCCTCTCCCCAAGTTTGTTTAAGGACCTCCCACCTTCTTCATTGTTTTGAGTTATCACACTTTTCCTTTACTTACTGGCATTCTTTTTTTATTGAGGAAAAAATTCACTCCTCTTTCAGCATCATTAACCATATTATTTTCTTCCTATATTTAAAGATAACCCATCTCTCTTCTTATTTAGGACCATTATGTCTTCGTGTTTATAGAACCATCTTCCTTTGTGTTTTCATATCACTCTTGTAATTTAATCTCTAAATCTACCCCCCTCAACTCTCTCTCTACTTTTTTCCCATTGAACTGTATCCTTTCCTTCAAACTTCAGATGAAGTCATTTGTTTCATGTTAAAATGCACACACACACACACACACACACACACACACACACACACACAACTTTGTTGACAATAACGTAAATGTTGCTTAAGCCATGGGTCAATTCTTAGTCCTTACTTTTCCTGACCACCAGATTACTGTTTTCTCTTCAAAATTTTCTTCATTTGACTTATATTTTTCAATTAAAGCAGTGTGGTTTTTGTAACCCTGTTCTGTCCTGTAATATCAGTAAAATATGTCAGAATAAACTCTTAATTCCAATAAACTACGTAATTCAAAATATGCCTCTTGGGAAAAATCTGTTCAATGTTTAGAGAAGGGAACTGAGAACTGAGGAGAGTTGAAGTAGGATGACATTCTAATACCAACATAAACAGAAAGAGCAATATATTAAAATAGAAAGGAAAGAAGAAGAGAAGGAATAAAGAAGGCAGGGAGGAGAGAGGGAAGGATAGATATAATGGAGGAATTAGAGAAAGAAGCAATAAAAATAGAGATGATGGCTAAACATTAGGGTATTTTCTGATAAACTAATTCACTCTCTATCATAAATTATAAATTTGCTTTTAGCATGATCCAGAGTGTTTAGTGATGGAGGAAATGGGCTTTCATTTCACTTATTTGAAGTACATAACTCCAGTTTCTGAAACATTGGTACCATTTATATGACACCAATATTTATATTACTGTATTCACAAGTCCTGGTGACATATCAGTAAATAGCAGCACAAGCACATGCCAGAGAAGAGTTCAGCTAAAGCAAGAAATGAAGACCATGGCACATGAGACATGCCAGAAGAACTCTCAGGCCTAACGTGGTAAGATTTTGTACTGAAGTGGGGCGCCTGGGTGGCTCGGTCGGTTGAGTGTCCGACTTCGGCTCAGGTCATGATCTCACGGTTCGTGGGTTCGAGCCCCGCGTCGGGCTTTGTGCTGACAGCTCAGAGCCTGGAGCCTGTTTCGGATTCTGTGTCTCCCTCTCTCTCTGCCCCTCCCCTGTTCATGGTCTGTCTCTCTCTGTCTCCAAAATAAATAAACGTTAAAAAAAAAAAAAATTAAAAAAAAAAAAAATAAATAAATAAATAAAAAGATTTTGTACTGAAGTGTGTTTTCTGTAAGCTGTCCCATAAGATCCAGAAAATTTTGGTAATTGTATTAATATTAATGCTCTCTACCCTCTACCAGAAAGAAACTGAGGCATGTATGAAGTTAAATTAGAAACAGAAGAAGTATTAAGACTACATATAGGAATGCTCTTTTTATTGTTCACAGTAGCCTTTACAATGTCCCCTGAATTATGCATGTAGGCAATTTTGAATAAGCAACCTGCAGTCTAGTTTGTTTAATTGGTGAACATTTATAACCATTATCTGGTATCATCTAAACACTGTGCAATGATCTTTAATGATTCCCATTTTGAATAAATACTTATGTTAACTTATTAGCCTATTAGGAATATACTTTGTTTGGTTTCAACAGTGAGCCAATGAACTTCCATTTTTAAGAATTTTCAAAGGTGTTATAATGAAAAGAGTTTATGGTTTTTAAACATAAAAATGAAGGTAGTTTGTTTTATCATGTGTATGGAATGGTGTGATAATCATTATTTTCTTAATGTACTTTTATCATTGTAACAGCTTATTAGCTGCCAAGCATACACAGATTTGATTATTTTGTTCTATCTTCAGCAAGGATGGTGTATGAAAATCTAGACCATCCACATTACATTGTAAAATAATTATAGCAGTATAGGGGGAGAAAAAAGTCAAATAATTAGCTAAGGCAAGTATTAAGTAAATAAATTATATTTTCATTAAACTTCTCTGGGATCAATTTATATTATTATCCAACTGCTTTCTTACTTTTATATCTTTTGATTTTAACAATATTTTTGGTTTTGTAAAAAAAATGTGGTATATGTTTGGACTCATCTTTTTCAAATAAGGGACACTCAAGTTCTAAAAAAAAACAGTTTTTATCATGTAGTAACTGTTTTTATAAATGAGTTATGTTTTATTCTTATTTATTTAATTTTTAAAGTTTATTTTGAGAGAGACAGAGACAGCATGAGTGGCAGAGGGGTAGAAAGAGGGGGGTATGGAGAATCCCAAGCAGGCTCTGTGCTGGCAGCCTGAGATCATACCCTAAGCCAAAACCAAGAGTCATATGCTTAACCTACTGATCCACCCAGGTGCCCCGAGTTCTATTCCTTTTATTAAATGCCTTCAGTTGAAATATTAAGGAAATTAAAGGGAAAGTGTTATTGTAGTTGCACTGCATAATACATTTCTCATTCAGACATGATCTTTCAAAAATAAGATAATCAAAAACAATGTAAAAATCTCCTTGATAAAGCCAATTTATATAAACAGAGCTCTAATAGATTTTATGTGCCTCACATTTATGGAATTCTAAGGATGCATGAAGTTTTCAGTATGCAGAAATATCTTCAGAACACCTCAGATAATTGTCACTATCTTTTAGAAAAAATAAAATATATAATAAATATCTCACTGGGCAATGAAGGATTAAAAAAGTTATAGAAACTAAGAAATGGGTATATTTCAGATATACAATACCAAACACATTCCTTGATATTTTCTCATGCATGTGATGTAAAAACATCTTAGATCTTAATATTTAGATTCATCTTGATGAAATCACTTCAAAAAATTTGCCAGAAAGACATTTTTTGCTGATGCCTTGAAATTTAATCATAAAAACCTAAAATACACTCAAATAAAATATTCCTATAATGCACTGTGAAAATTGTGGCATACCATGTTTTAGATCTTGTTAACTCTGAATCATAAAATGTGACATTTCTTATGTCATTTGCAAGGCAGTTAATTCATCCCACAAATCTCATGATATTTTGTACACTCAAAAAGCTTTATTATTTAGTAATAAAAACTATTTTTGAATAGGTAGAATGATGTACATGTATAATGTGATAAATATTAGATTATGTTATAAACTGTGAAGTAACCCATTCTAGAATGCTGAAATATCAGTTTCCAGATCAACAAGGTGCAAAACAACTACAATAAAATGTTAACTATCAACTAAGCACATTATATTTTAATGTAATTGTAACAAAGCTTTAACAGTGAAATCTAACCTTTTCATTGTACATACTTCCTTAAATAGTGTCTTTGCAGAATTTTTGATATTAGTAATAATAACATCATGTGAGTAATCTATGAAATATTTACAATTTTTACTCTTATTGGAGAAAATAAAAATTTACTAAGAACTCATTTGTAAAAACATCAAGTGTTATTTTTAAAAGATTAAATGTTACACCCTCAGCAGATCTGCAATGTAGGCAAACACATGATTAGTAACTTTTTAGTTCTTTTTGTGAAGGAAGCTTGTAGAAGATTCTAATGTAACTCTTATTTGAGAAAAGAGTTAAAGGTATGTATAGGATCTGTAGAAAGCCAAAAAATGTGAAAAAATTTACCTGTCAATGATAAAAATATAACTATATGTTATCACATTTTATACCTTTTTGTCAACACATTCAGAATTTGACTATTCCCAAATTAAGTCCCTTTTATTTTTATAATGTTTATTTATTTATTTTGAGAGAGAGAGAGAGAGAGTGCATCAGCAGGGGAGGGGCAGAGAGAGAAGGAGAGAGAATCCTAAGCAGGCTTTGCACTGTCAGCAGAGAGCCTGATGCAGGGCTAAAACTCACAAACTGTGAGATTATGATCTGAGCCAAAATCAAGAGTCAGATGTTTAACTGAGGCACCCAGGTGCCCTCCAAATTAAAACCATTTAAAAATTTTTTTTGCCCCTTTGTCGGGGTACCTGCGTGGCTCAGTAGGTTAAGCGTCCGACTTCGGCTCAGATCATAATCTCATGGTTTGTGGGTTTGAGCCCCACATCGGGCTCTGTGCTAAGAGCTCAGAGCCTGGAGCCTGCTTTGGATTCTGGGTCTCCCTTTCTCTCTGCCCTTTCCCCTACTCATGCTCTATCGCTCTCTCTCTCTCAAAAATAAATAAACATTAAAAAAGTTTAAAAAATTACTTTTGTCATTCTCTTTTTGAAAGAATGATGATCTTGTAAACAAAACCATAGTATTATTAGATTCACACTATGTTTTAGGTGGTTTCAATTTCTCCAGAAAATAGTAAAAACATTTCAGAATTGTTTCAATTGTCTGTAGACTAGAAACATTATAAGTGGTGACAGTCTTTAAAATATATATGAATAATAAAAATTGCATCAAGATGTCATTCAGTAAGTGAATAGACAAATAATAAGCTTCATTACATCCAGACAATGAAATATTATTTAGCTATAAAAAGAAATGAGCTATCAAGCCATGAAAAAGCATACACAAAACTTGGATGCATATTGCTAAATGAAAGAAGCCAATCTGAAAAGGCTACTACTGTATGATTTTAACTATATAGCATCCTAGAAAAGGCAGGAGATAGTGACAAGGTAGTAGTTGCTAATGGTTGGTGGGATGGAAATAAATGGAGCAGAGAGAATTTGTAGAGCAGTGAAATTACTGTGTATGACACCATAATGGTGAATACATTTGTCTGAGCCAGGAGAATATACAGCATCTAGAGTGAACTCTAATTTAAATAGATTTTGGATGATTATGATGTGTTAATGTAGGTTCATTGATTATAACGAATGTACTGCTCTGGTGGAGGATGTTGACAATGGGCGGAGACTATGTATCTGTGGGGACAAGAGGTATATAGGCAACCTCTGTACCTCCCCCTTGATTTTGCTGTGAACCTTACACTTCTCTAAAAAGTACTTAATTTTTGAAAATTCCCGTAAATAATCATTGATGTGACCCACAGGAGGAATGAGTTATTCCAAGTCAGCAATGCAATATTCCCACTCAACCATTAAAATCAGCATGAAACATGTGTTGTAGATCCTCTATAACTCATTTTATCCTTACATTTTTATAAATCATCTGCTAGTACTCACAGACACTTCTTTGATGTACAGTATGTTCTTAAATAATGAGACTTTTATAAATTGGTTTATGCAGCAAGAAATCTATGCAAAATTCATGGGATAATGTTGCTGGCAGCTCAAAAAAAAAGTCAAAGAAAAGACTTTAGTGTTTATGTGTAAAACATAATAGATGACTTAATCACTAAATTCCAATAGGACACTTCTCAAAAGAAAACGAAAATGTTAGGAGAAAGACAATGTTTTCCAAGCATGCATGTGCAATAGTTAGGAGGGTTAGTATTTGGAAACAATAATGCCTTAGCGATTATGAGCAGAGGAGGGAGACACATGAGGGAGTAGAAGAAAGAGAAAAGAGTAAGGGAGGGGTAACAATGAGAAAGAGAAAATTAGGGAACAGATGAGACATTTTAGCAGCAGCAAAGTGTAAAAGGGCACAATAAGGATATATTTCAAAAGAAATGTTACAGATTTGTTCACTTAGTGTTTTCTTTCCAAAATCCCACTCCTTTTTGCACTTAAAAAAATTAGCATCAGATTTGTCTTTTTTTACTGTAATACTATCCTAAGGAAATTCCAATTTTCTGAAATACATTGTGAAGGTTTTTTTTTTTTTTTGGTTTTTTTTTTGTTTGTTTTAGTTTAAAGTACAATAAATTCTCAGATACACCTTGGATTGAATTGTTACATGAACTTGAGGGAATAATATTCTCCCTCTCTTACTGCATTATTATTATTATTAGACTTCTGACTTAAAGCCTTGTCATGAGTCAGACTTAGGCTCTAAAATCATAGGAAACCAGTAAGTACAATTGTGGCATGGGCGAGAGTCTGAGACTGTAGGTGCTACAATTGTGGGAGATGCAGGAGAGAAGGATCAAAGGAAAAGACTTCAAAAGGGAAGGGCTGGAGAAGGTGCAAGGCCTTAGGACATGTTTACACAGCTGAACGAGGTTTCGGCTTGTAAGGAACGCCTGGAACTATCAATATTGTCCAGGGCCGGATCCTCCTTCACACCTGACCCTTCTTAGTGTTATAGAAACTAATTAACTCAAAATTCAACCTTGAAAAGCTAAACCATTAGGCTGATTAACACACTTGCTTAGCTGACTTCATGCATGTAGTCTTTAGCAATTATCCTAATTAAAAAAAAGCTTCATTCTGGAGTAGGGGCCTCATCCTCACTGGACTATGAGGACCTTCACTTAACTGCACTTTGTGGACTCATCTTTTGCGACTCTGGCCATACTCCCTGCAGCATACAATGAAAATTAAATTTTGATATTTCTAGGAAAGGTGATGAAATTGATGAAGTGGGATAAAAACCATCATAAACTTGCAACCACAAAATTCATTTTTAGCCCATAGACATCTGTTGTATTAAGAAGTTAAAGTACTTTAGGGGCGCCTGGGTGGCTCAGTCAGTTAAGCATCCGGCTTCAGCTCAGGTCATGATCTCAAGGTTTATGAGTTTGGCCCCACATCAGGCTCTGTGCTGACAGTGCAGAGCCTGGAGCCTGCTTTAGATTCTGGGTCTCCCTTTCTCTGCTCCTCCCCCACTTTCAGTCTCTCACTCAAATATAAATACACATTAAAAAAAAAGAAATTTAAAGTACTTTTAAATATATGAAATCAAAATTATTCTAGGTTTTTGCTGTAGTAAATGTGGTTCCCTCTCTGACTAATTAGATTTTACAGTGGGATTTAAATTTAACATACTTTAGAAATTCTGGTACTGGCCATTTGCCATCAGAAATGGGGAAAATTAATGAGATACCTGGAGCACTATACCAAGGACCAGGAGATAAAATATCTACATAGGGATGCCCAAACATTTTGGCCAAGAGACACTAATTTGTGGAATACACCCCATGACAGGATAGCTAGACTAGATACGTCATAGCAAACATTTGAATTCTCCTTGGACTCTGATGGTTTAAAGTTTATAAGGCCTCTTCTAGGAGTGTAATCCTGACCACACCTTGATCAGATTTCCGGCCCCAAAACATATGAAAGAATAAATTCCCGCTTTTTAAGCCACCAAGTTTGTGGTAATTTTATATGGCAGTACCAGGAGATTAATACAAGTTTAAATCACAAATTTGACAAATATTTAATATGAATTCTAAAAGAGAGACTAGAAAAAAGCAATAATTCTTTTTGAGAATTTTCCAGATTGATGACAGACAAATTAAAGAAGTGTAATTTCTGAGCAGTAAAAGCAAAACTTAATCCATGTCCAAGCCCATGACAGAGTAACTGGACACCACCAAAAATAAAATATCCTAAGCACAGTAACCACTGTAATTTCATAACACACTTCCAAATAAATAGTAGGTCATAAGAAAATCATATGAGATATTTAAAAACTATTTCAAACTGAATTATAAGAAAAATAAGGTATCCAAATTGTGGAATATAGATAAAAACATTCTTATGGGGAAATCTCCAGTTTAAAAAAGCTTATATTAGAAAGGAAGAAAAATAAAAAACAGTGGTATAACTGTCCAAGTTAGAAAGCTAGGAAAAGAAAAACAAAATAAATCCCAGACAAAATAAAATGAAGAAAATAGTAAAGGTTAAGACTGAAAAGTCAGTGATACAAAACAGACAGTGGAGAAAATCAAGTGACACAAAATATGACTCTTGAAAAGTTGAACATTGATAAATCTTAGAGTAACCAGGAACACAGAGAGAGAACACATCTGCCAGCAGCAGCCATGAGAAAGAAATCTCTATGCAGATTCAATACATAGAAAATGTTACAAGAATGTTATAAAGGGAATTACGCCAATAAATTACAGTTTTCATATTAAAAATTATAATGACCAAAACTAACATGTGATTAATAAAAACCTGAAGAATGTTTGTAAAATACATTGAATTCATTCCCAAAAGCTTCCCTTAAAGAAATTAAAAACATTGATTTCATTGGTAAATTACAATTTCAATAAATCTGAAGAAATGACACCAATCTTACTTTTCCAGCTAAAGGAAGGAAACATTCCTAAATTGTTTTTGAGACCAATATAATCTTTATAAAACACCTAACAAAAACTTTTAAAAAAAACTTTTAAAAAAATTATGAAATAACTTATAAACACAGATAGAGTCAATAGACTCTAGCAATACATAAAATGAACAATATATGATGACCAATAGAAGTGTATTCCAGATATTCAAGGGTAGTTTAAAGAAAAAGAGAGCTAATGAGACATGAGAAAATAAAAGAAAAGCTCTACAGTTACCAATATACTTACTTAATGGTAGAATATTGAAAAAAAATGGAGCCGTCGAGTTGAAAATAACACCAGGCTGTCTGCTCTCCCCATTTCTGTTCAACACTGTATTGGATACTTGAACCAGAGATTTAAGGAAGTTCAGAAAGGAGTGAATAAAACTGTCTCTATTCCTAGATGACATGATTATTTTACAGAAAAAATGGTTAAGCTATCTACAAAACAAAAACTAGAAAAGAATGTTAATTCAGCAAAGCTGTAAGATTGCACACAAAACTAATTGCAATTTTTATATACGTTTGGCAAGCTAATGGAATATGAAACTTATGAGAAGTATTTTATTTACAAAAAAGTCTCTTAGGGTACCACCCATCCTTTGCTTTGTGCAACATCCCTTCCCCATTTTAAATTATGGGATGTGAAAACACACTGCACCAAAGCAGCATTTACAAGGCTTATACAGGTTTACTTCTCATGCAGGGATAGGCAAAACAAGAGCATTCCCTGGAAGAGAGGCACGGGCCACCAGCAAAAGGGCTCTCTGACAATGTCAGATGCAAGGGAATAGGTATAGCATGGGACTGCAATAAAAATATGTGTAGTGTAAGAGTTCCACTGATCCCACCCAGTCAGTACAGTTGAGCTTTTACTGGTTGTTGACTTGAAAAATGTTTAACAGTTCAGCCAAAAGTCATTTTGCTGAGGGTGACTTAATTGTATTCATTCACAGCATCAAAAATACAAGAAAGAATACCTTTAACAGAGGATATATAACAATGATACACTGAAACCTATAAAACTTTGCACAGCAAAAAGGCTAAATAAATGAGAAAATAAACCATGGTTACATAATGAGACTGAATTGTTAAGAGGAAAGTTATCCCAAATCATTCTACGTATTCAATTAAATCTTTTATAATTACAGTTGGCCTTTTTTGTAAAACTAATAAACAGAATATAAAATGTATACAAAAATGTAAATGACCTAGATTATTTAATGCAATCTTGAAAAAGAACAAAGTTAGAACACCAGTACCTGATTATAAACTTAACAATAATCTAGACAGAGGGAGTTTCTTGCATAAGGATAAAAAAATAGGTCATTGGAATAGAACACTAAAGTAGACCCAGGCTTATACAATCATTTAATTTTTAAACTCTGATAAAATCAGAATGTATTTTCTATAAGAATGGTTAAAACAAACATTTTAATCAAAATTATTGTCCAGAGATTTACCTTGTTTAATCAAAACATTGTCCAGAGATTTACCTTGATTTGAGATATTTCCTGAGGTTAAATTATATGACTTATTTGTATTTATAGGTGACATAGTATATAGTTTTAAAATCTTCAATTATTGCATAAATATATTAAAATTATCACATTTTTTCAACTCCTTGCCAGCTTGATTTGACTTCCTTACTTTTTATTTTATGAATTACAGTGATTTTATCTCTAGCTAAAGTTAAACAAAATTTAGGGGTTCCTGGGTGGCTCAGTCTGTTAAGCGTCGGATTCATGATTTCAGCTCAGGTCATGATCTCATGGTTCATGAGTTCAAGTCCCACATCGTGCTCTACACTGACAGCATAGAGCCTGCTTCGGACTCTCTTTCTCCCCCTCTCTCTGCCTCTCCCACATGCTCTCTCTCTGTCTTTCTCTTGAAATAAATGAATAAACTTAAAAAAAAATCAGGGTTATAGTTCAGTGTCTGAAACTTTTCTGAAGGGATGACACTTTACAGTATTTGAAGCTAAATTTATTTATTGTAGGAAATTTTTGAGTTCCTTCACTTAGCTTTATTTTTTTTTTTCTTCCCTCCTCACCATCAGTCTTTGTGAATTAAACTCCTCTTCCTACTTCCACATGGCCCTCTCCTGCAGAGACATTAGCCTGGTTCTTGAGTAACAGCTCTATTATAAGGAAACAAAAATTACAATCTACACATAAGTTAATTTCCATACATTAGTTCTTAAATTTGATTTGATATTTCTGAGGGCCTACACTGCACAGTCAAATCCCTAAGTTCTGTCAGGAGATCATAGAGTTGGCTGAATTTTAATAACCCATATGTATTTTTTTTCACTTAAATCTCCTATGTCAATTCTAGCTACAATTTCAAATTCTGAGGCATTGAATACCTTTCTTGTTCTTTTTTTTTTCATTTTTTAAAAAAAATTGAAGTATATTTATCATACAGTGTTAATGTTAATTTCAGGTGTACAATATAATGATTCAACAATTTTATACATTACTCAGTGCTCATTACAATAAGAGTACTCTTAAATCCCCTTTATCTATTTCACCCATCCTTCTATCCACTTCCCCTCTAGCAAATCCTCCTGTGTAGTCTGTATTTAAGAGTCTGTTCTTTTGTTTGTTTCTTTTTTTCTGTTTGTTTTTTGTTTGTTTCTTAAATTCCACATATGAATGAAATCATATGATATTTATCTTTCTCTGTCTGACATATTTCATGTGGCATTACACTCTCTAGGTCCATCCATATTGTTGCAAACAGCAAGATTTCTTTTTCGTGTTGCTGAGTAATATTTCATGATATGTATGTTATATATAGAGAGAGAGAGACAGAGACAGAGACAGAGAGAGACAGAGACACTTGGGTTGCTTCCATACCTGACAGTGTATGTATCTTTTCAAATTTGTGTTTTTGTTTTCTTTGGGTAAACACCCAGTAGTGGAATTACTGGATAATATGGTATTTCTACGTTTAATATTTTGAGGAACCTCCATACTGACAGTGGCTGCATCTGTTTGCATTCCCACCAAGGGAGCATGAGGTTTCCTTTTTCTCCATATACTTGCCAATATTTGTTATTTCTTGTCTTTTTGATTCTAGTCATTCTGATGGTGTAAGGTGATGTCTCATTGTGGTTTTGATTTGCATTTCCTTCATGATTAGTGATTGAACATTTTTTCATGCACCTGTTGGCCATCTGTATGTCTTCTTTGGAAAAATGTCTATTCACATCCTCTGCCCATTTTTAAATCAGATTATTTAAATTTTTGGTGTTAAGTTGTTTAAGTTTTTTAATGTATTTTGTATATTAACCCCCTGTCAGATATATCATTTGCAAATAACTTTTCCCATTTAGTAGGTTGTCTTGTTGACTTTGGGTGTTGTTTATTTTTCTTTTTCTAGCTTTTTTAGGTATAGGTTTAGATTGTTTATTTTTCTTGTTTCTTGAGGTAGGCTGTATTCCCATAAATTTCTCTCTTAAAACAGCTTTTGCTGTATCCCAAATATTTTGGACTGTTGTGTTTTTATTTTCATTTGTCTCTGTGTATTTTTAAAATTTCCTTTTGATTTCTTGGTTGACTCATTTGTTGTTTAGCAGTATATTTAGTTTCTATTATTTGCATTCTTTCCAGATTTTCTTTCTTATGATTGATTTCTAGTTTTATGCCATTGTCATTTGGCAAGTGGTATGATATGATTTCAATTTTTAAAAATTTGTTGACACTTTTTAGTGGCCAAACATGTGATCTATACTAGAGAATGTTCGTTGTGCGCTTGAAAAGAAGGTATATTCCACTGTTGACAGAATGTTCTGTATATATTTTTTAGTCCATCTGGTTTAATGTGTCACTCAAAGTCACTGTTTCCTTGTTGATTTTCTCACTGGATGATGTATTCATTGATGTAAGAGAGGTGTTAAAGTTCCCTACTATTATTGTATTACTGTCAGTTTCTTTCTTTATGTCTGTTAACAGTTGCTTTATGTATTTAGGTGCTCCAATATGTTAATAACAAATTGATATGTACAACTAACCTGCAAATGTTTAAAAAAGTCTTCCAATGATATGAAAGAGCCACCACAACTATAAACAGAACATTATAAAAAGCTAAGTACTTTTAATTTTGGGAAGCGATTTTTAAAAATAATAACATCAGAGGAAAAACTAACAAAATTGAATACACAGCACAAGATAAAAAGCACTAAGTATATTATAAATAATTAGGAACAATTTTAAATGTCCTTTGTATTCCAGATGCCTGGAGATATGAAAATCATCAAGACAAACAAACAAATATAAAAAAGATAATCAGTAATGCTTACTACTACTTCAAAGAGTGATATTTTCTGCCATCTAATAGAAACTAAATGATTGCAAAAACTAACTTTTCAGTGTTGTTATTTGTAATGAGGACAAAATGAAGCAGACTAGCTCTGTGGAATTAGAAATTTGAAATTGTAATTTATTAGGTTGGATAAAATTTAAGAAGAATTTGGGCACAGGGACATTGTATCAGGATTTGTACAGGTTTAAGCTGAGATGTTTATTAGATATCAAAATACAAATCTAGTAGCACTTTGATAAATGAGTCTGGAATTCGAGGGAAAAGTTCAGTAAAAATATAGTCTACAATTGTTAATTTATGGATAATGTTTAAAGCTTTGAGATTGGATAAGAAAGACAAGAGGAAAGGACCTAAGATTGTGCTCTAAGACGTTCTAACATGGATATGAGGAGAACCTAGCAAAGGAAATGGAAGAAGTAACCAGTAAGGTAGGAAAAACAGAGTATGATATCCTGGAAACAAGGAAAACCACATGGTTCAGGAAGGAATGTGTGGCTAACTGTATCAAATACTGTTTGCAGGTGAAATTATATGAGTGAGAATTATCCACTAGATGTAATAATTTCCAGGTGATTGTTGTCCTTGACAAAATCTCATTCAATCAACTTCTTTGTAAAAATAGCTCATTGGAGTGGTTCCAGAAAGAAAAAGAAGAAAAAATCATTATGGACTTCCCTGTCAGAGATTTTTTCAGAGATTTTTATTATAAAGAAGGACAGAGAAACAGCTTATTTACTAGAAGGGTCTTTGCTATTGATGTAGTTTAATTTTTGTTTTAAGGTAGATAAATTATAGTTTAATGATGATGTAGATAATGAGGCAAACTGCTGAAACAATGTGCAGTTTTCATCACAATTCCTGCACATCCATTCACAAATCTTAGGGATTTGGTTATAGTATTATTTTGTAAGTGTAAAGTTCTGAAAAGTTTAAAAATGAATGATAAAGCTGATCTTTTGAAAAATAAAAACTTCCCTAAAATGATACAAAATGCAGACATCATAGAGTTGAAAGAATGTACCATTGGTTTAGAAAATCAAAAAAGCAGGGTGCCTGGGTGGCTCAGTTGGTTAAGCATCAGACTTTGACTCAAGTCATGATCTCACAGTTCTTGAGTTTGAGCCCTGTGTCAGGCTCTGTGCTGACTTCTTTGGATTCTGTGTCTCCCTCTCTCACTGCCCCTCCCCCATTTGTGTTCTGTCTCCCTCTTTCAAAAATAAATAAACATTTAAAAAAATTTTTAAAAAGGAAATAAAAAAATAGTTCTCTGTGTGTATGTGTATGTCTGTACATGTGTGCATGCATGTGTGTGCTTGTGTGTGTGTGTAATAGAGACGAAAGGATATGACTGGGCGTCATTAGTAATTAAAATCAAAATGGTGACTATCAATAAATATAGTCTGCACAATTAGATATACAGTTGAATACAAGTGAAATTAAAGCACTGCCTTGTATAATATTTTAAAAAAGAAAAATACTAGTAAGATTAAAATTTTCAGATTTTTAAAATTTTGCAAAATTTAAAATGTAAATTTTTGCCTAGTGAACAATTTCATTAAATTATTTTTAATACATATTTCCTTGATGCTTAAGGGAATTCTGCATCCTTTCTATGTCTTATAATTTTTGAGTTCCTTATAGACTTCTTTGTTACCCATATGGATTGTAGCTGCCTTTTGTTTCTCACAATGTATAGCTTGTCTTTTTACTTTGTTTAAACTGTTAGAGAATATGTTTATTTTAATGTAATCAAATTAATTAATTTCACTTTGTGCTTTATGCTTTTTTGAGTCTTGTTTAGGGAATCATATGCTTCCAGGGCACCTATTTGGTTCAGTGTGTTAAGCGTCTGACTCTTGGTACTGGCTCAGATCATGATCTCTCTGTTCTTGGGATTGAGCTCCCTGTCAGGTTCTGCAGTCAAAGTGTGGAGCCTGCTTGGGATCCTCTCTCGCTGCCCCTCTCCTGCTGACTGTCTCTCTCTCTCTCTGTCTCAAAATAAGTAAACTCAAAAAAAAAAAAAACAGAGAAAGAAAGAAAGAAACCATATGCTGTATGACTTCCTAAAGATATTTCAATCTAGTTTTAAATAAATTATTTAACATAATGCTTGTGTTATTTTTAATCTATTTCAAAATCGGTATTTATATATTTTTCTAACTATTTATTGCTGCTGTAACAAATTATTTCATGGTTTAAAACAACACAACTTTATTTTCCTGGTAGGTCAGAAGTCCGAAATGGGTCTCACTGGGTTAAAATCGAGGTGTCAACAGAGCTGTGTTCCTTCTGGAGGTTCTAGAATATAATCCATTTCCTGAACCTTTCCAGCTTTTAGAGGTTACACACACTCTTTGACTCATGACCCCTTTTCCTCTATCTTCAAAACCAGTAATAGTGGGTCATTTTGTTGTTGTTGTTGTTTGTTTCAAGTATTTGGTTAAATTCTGGTTAACATATACTGTAATATTGGTTTCAGGAGTAGAATTAATAACACCCAGTGCTCATCCCAAGTGCACTCTTAATACCACAACACCAGCAACCTTCAGTTTGTTTTCTATAGTTGAGTCTGTTATGGTTTGCCACCCTTTTTCCCACCCCCATCTTTGCCCCTTTATTTGTTTTGTTTCCTAAATTCCACAAATGAATGAAATCATATGGTATTTGTCTTTCTCTGACTGACTTGTTTTCTCTTAGCATAATGCACTCTGGCTCCATCTACATCATTGAAAATGGCAAGATTTCATTCTTTTTGATGGCTGAGTAATTAGAATCAGCTTTTCTGATGCTTAGTCAAATGGCTGGCTTTCCCTTAAGTATTATTTTTTATCTATATCATAAACATTTCCCGTATTTACATAAGTGTTATTATTAAATTTAATTTAAAGATTTACTCAGAGAGTGAAGAAAACTATTTAAATAAAATATTTATTTAAAAGGTATTATTTTTTCTATTACTACTGATAATGAAAATTAAGAACATGATATATCTCCCTTCATAACATTAAAGACACATACACACACATAATCTATGAACAAAAAAATTGCATTATTTTATGTAATTTTATATGCTAATGCTGTTTTGTGTATTATAAGCTATGTATTCCCACACTCTGTGAAATGCAGAAGCAAAGCCATCCAAGGGCAGAATTTCTCTTCTACATTGGGTAAGTAAAGAAAATCTTTCCTCACAAATGAATTTGTTTCTTTCTTTCTTTCTTTCTTTCTTTCTTTCTTTCTTTCTTTCTTTCTTTCTTTCTATTTTCCAGAGGTTGAAAGAAAGCCATGTGCTCATTTTATATTAAATATTGACCTTAGTATTCTCATCATGAGATAAATCAACCAATGTAGCTCTTTTTTTTTCAGTTTATTTATTTATTTATTTATTTATTTATTTATTTATTTATTTTGAGAGAGAGAGAGAGAGAGAGAGAGACAGTGCAAGTGGGGGAGGGGCAGAGACAGAGGAGGGAGAGAGAGAATCTCAAGCAGGCTTCATGCTGCCAGCACAGACCCTGAGGCAGTGCTCGAACTCACTAAACCAGATGATCATGACCTGAGCTGAAACCAAGAGTCAGACACCTAATGACTGAGTCACCCAGGCACCCCCAATCAATGTAGCTCTTTAATGTGACTTTGCAGTGTTTAATATAATCAATTCTAGGTAGTAAAGATTTTGTGCTCCTAGCAAATAAATTTTAAATGATAGCAAAGAGTCAAATTTTAGATTTCTAAGATGTTTTAGACATCATGAAGTATGGTATGATCATCTTGTATAGTGGGTTCCAGAAAGAGTAAATAAGGACTTCAAAAAGGTCACAAATAACTTTATTGGTAGAGTTAGAATTCTGATTTTATCTTTTTTTTTTATGTATTTATATTAAGAGAGAGAGAAAGAGCGTGGGTGCTGGGAGGGGCAGAGAGGGAATCATCCCATGTAAGCTCCACTTGAGGCTCCTTCACCCAGCGGGAAGACCGGCTCGGGGCTCTAACTTAAAAACTGTGAGATCACGACCTGCCTCAAAAATCAACATTTGGACACTTAACCAACTGAGCCACCCAGGCACCCCTGATTTTCTCTCTTTAATGGAATGCTTTGAGTACTACCTAATTCCAACTTTAAATTGATTAATTCACTTTAAGTGATTTGTGACATCATTGTTTAAACTTTTTAAATAAATGTGAATTTTATGAAAAAGAGCAGAATATTGGAGAGTGAATATTTTTGAAGGTAGCAAAAATGTAATTATGATAACAATGATTCTAACCATGACTTAAATTTGGAAGAAATATTTCAAACAATTGAGACTGAAGTAAAGGCATTGCATGCATGCATATGGAACAAATCTGAAGAAGTCATTGCTCTGAGTGAGGAATATCTCTCATGTATTAAAGTTCCAAATGATATCCCCAGAAATTAAAATAATTATTTTTTGTCTACCATCTCAAATTGTGATTCAGAATTTAATCATCTGCACCATTTTATATTTAGAGACTTTTAACAATACAACATTTGTCTCACAATGTGCTTTTAAATTTTTTAATATGTCACTCCAAGATAATTGCAATGTAATGCAAGTTTGGTAATCAAAATTATAAACACGGTAAATAAGGATAACATAGGTGTACAGCTGGCAGTTCAGTTGATGGTTTTCAATAAGGTGACTACAATGAAAAGCAATGAACCTATTTCCATATATGCTGGGCAGAGATTTTTCTAATAAATGGGGTAGTAAAACATAAGATAAAACAGATATCCATTCTTCTGTGTTAATATTGAAGATAGTACCATCTTCTATTGCAATCATCCCAAATTCTAAAATGTGAATTTCTTTCTTACTATTCACTTTAATCTGAAAATCTGAGATTTTGTCCCCGAATTTAGTAAGTCCTCAAACTGACTTCTATTCCTTTTTTCTGCATCTTCAATCCCTTAAATAATTATGTACATTTTGTTGAGTATAAATATTTGGAATATTTATTTGGAATACTTTAATATACTTGGAAATTTACAAAAATATTTACATTTAATATATTTGGAATATTACAAAAATACTTACATGTACATATGTCTAGATAATGTGTTCTTCTTGCCCACAGAACTATGACACTGTCCTTTCTAACTGCCCATATGTTTAGCTCTAGCTAAAATCATGGATGCCAGGGAAGACTATTTTTTGATTTGTGGTCAGTGTTGAAGTTTGCAAAACCTGGCACTGTGACTGCCTATTAAGCCCCAGGTCAGCTCAAAGCCCGAGTTGAACAAAGCGACCTCCTCTGTTTGTTGCACAGCAGGGCGATCCATGTAATATCTTTGCTGCTTACAGCTTTGTTGGTTTGTTGAAGTTCTGTCTGGAACAAGCTTTGAAAACTTGTCTTTGCTTGCTGATTTATATCCTCACTTGGTTCAAAGAGGTGATTGGTGTCTATGGCATAGGCAGTACAAATTTATCCACAGAATCAGAATTGTCAATATGCTTGAGTGAAGTATTTTGATTGAACCAGTAAGAGCTTTAGAATGTAGGTGTGTTGGACATATTGATTCATATATGCATGCTGTCTGTTACAATATATCTCTTGTGTTCTCCACCTACATTGTTCACTTGTTCTGTAAATAAGAGAGGTCAGAAATAAATAAACATTCTTATTTCATTTATCAGAACTGAAATGAATTCCAGTAGCTGGAGTCTTCAGAACTACAGGTAATTGTTGGATCAAAAAGTCTCCTTTGTGTGATAGACAAATCATATAACCTCTCTTTACCCAAGTTCTCAATCTGCCAAATGGATTAAATATAATGTTAGCATTGAAGAACAGTATATTTAAAATGGCAGGCACAGAATTCTGATTCATTTTATCTCATGATTTCATCCATTTTGTAGTTTCATAATCTTATTATAGCTATGTAGTAATAATATGTTTGAGTGTACTCACTCCAAATGTAAAAATTTGGAATTACAAAAGGGACACTCCAAATGATTAATGGGAGGTGATTATTTACTACAGGAGCTAGCTATATGATATTTTGATATTATTTTTGATATCAGGATATTAGGATATTAATTGGTTTGCAAAATTAAATTTGTATAAAGTATGAAAATTATTTTATTAAAATAGGTACAAACATCTTAACCTTTATAGACAATGCACATATTATATTAATTTAATTTTGCAAATGCTGGCACAGTTTATTGAAGCATTAGTGAATGTATATATTTCTGACATGTGGTATATACATCAGGTAAAATTTAATTCCATAAATAGTTTCAAAACTGTGCTATAGTTGATTGCCACCACTTAAGAAGCACAGCCTAAGTAACACCATACAAAGTTTACATGAACAATACAAGATTTCATGAAGTGCACTGTTTATAAACATTAAAATCTTCATTCTTGGTGTATGAATATTTTTTCTAATCAAAATAAATATTTCAGGCCATTTTATAAAGACCATTGCATTTTCATTATTGTTACCCATAATATGAGGTGAGGAAAAGCTAGAATAATTCAAAATCATCAAATAAGATCAAAACATGTATTAGGTCATGTTGTCTATTGCCCTATGCTAACCACTGTAGAGAAACAATAGAGCCAATACAGTCTGTACATTCTAATTCACCCTTTTAGTCAACATATAGGAAACATATAGGTCAACATATAGGAAAATGTGAGAATGCAGAAATGTAATCAATGTTAAATGAATGCTGTTCTCTTTTGAATTTTTAGATACAGCATTTGTAGGGAATTGATATCCTGAGTTATTTTAACTCAAGGGACTAATACTATTGAGAATTATGCACATCTCAGCTAGCTAAGTTTGCACATTTATTTCAAGAGAGATTACTTTCAACATGACTGATCATTGGCGTTGGTAGAATCTGTGCCCATGAAACAGACTTTCAATAACTAACACATACCAAGGTGGAATTAGACATCTGCCTGATGAGCAGGGATCAGATAGTATATAGAGTGATTCACAAGTTATATATGCATATATAACCTCATATAATACTAATATATAATCTATGTCATCATCTCATGGGTAATGATACTGAAATTGCAATACATATATGCAATAAAATATATAATATATTTTTATTTTTTTAAATTTTATTTCTTTTTTTTTAAATTTACATCCAAATTAGTTAGCATATAGTGCAACAATGATTTCAGGAGTAGATTCTTTAGTGTCCCTTACCCATTTAGCCCATCCGCCTTCCACAACTCCTCCAGTAACCCTCAGTTTGTTCTTACGTTGCAACACACGCACATACTTTTAGGAAGTAAGTTTATGTGTCAAAATCTAACAATATTCTCCCAACTCATAGAAAAGAACAACAATGCCAATCGTTTCACAGTTCACCTCTTTCTTGGCTGCTCTAACTCTGCATTGCACTTTGTCGACATTTCCTGAATAGTTAAGTTGTTCTAAAATTATTATCTGGTTCTGCTCTAGCTAGAAAAGTAGAACACTGTAGTTAGAGAAAAGTAGAGGATTCAAATCGAAACAGGCCTTACACAATACCTATGGAGCTGCAGTAATGTATAAATGAGAATTTGAAAGGGAAAACCTTAAAGGAGCTTCTCAGAAATCATGTTGCTAGTTAGAAGGGGAGTAAAACCAAATTGCTTTTCACTTTAACTCACTATCAGCAAATGATACAGTGTGCTCATTCGCTCTCTGCTCTGTTCACTCTTCCTCTTAACACTGATTTCTTGTTTTAAAGTCTGTCTTAACCAAAGTTTTTATGTATTCCCATGGAGTGGATGGTTTTGTTTCATCAAATTTTTTAAGGCCTGAAATTTGTGTATGGTATTTTGTCTATGTGTACATTTTCCTGTGGCATATGGATAGATGTGATAAAATTTTCAAAAGAAAAAAATGACCTAATAAGTCTAAATTTCACAACATTTTCAGTAAAACAAAGCACACAGACACATAATAAAATATTAATTTATATATGTATAGGTAGATAGAATGATTAATATAAAAATTACTTGATTTTTATTAAACATACATGGTAGGAGTATATATTTAGACTGTAATTGAATATATATTTTTGTTACTTACTTAATTTTATGATTATAAAATCTCTATTACATTTTTTTATTAACCAGAGGTTCCCAATACAATTGTTTAGCTTATCCTGCAAGTTCCCACAGGATGTGGATCTTACCAACTGTTTATTTCCTGGGGTTGCTGTAACAAATTAGCACAAATTAGAGGTTTTAAAATAACAAATATTTATTTTCTTCTAGTTCTGGAAGCCACAAGTCCAAAACTAGTTCCACTTGGCTGAAATCAAGGTGACAACAGAGCTGTGCCCCTCCCCCGATCCCCACAGATGCTCTAGAGAATCCATTCCTTGCCTCTTTCAGCTTCTGGTGACCATAAACCTCCCTTGGCTTGTGATTGCATCACCACAATTTCTGCCTTGGTGGCCAAATTATTCTCTCCTCTGTGTGTGTAAAATTTTTTTTTCTCTACCTCCCTTTTTAGAGGATATATGTGATTGCATTTAGGGAAAGCAAAGGTACTCTGGTAAAACTCATCTCAAGATCCTTAACTTAATCACATCTGCAACATCTTTGGCCCATAAAATGTAATATTCACAGATTTCTAGGGTTAGGACATGCATATATTGTGGGACGGCATTATTAAACCTACTGCACTGACTCCCCTTTGCTAATGTTTACTTTCTCACCAAGAGTACCTTACATCTCAGCTACAGACAGAAAACCAATTAGAGTTTTTTAACACATCAACTTCTCTCTCTTCAGTGCCTTTGCACTTGTTATTCCATCTTCAATGCTCTACTTCATGGCTCTTGACTCCCTTAATTGCTTCATATCCTTCAGTCTAATTCAGGTTAAAACAAACTAAAGAACAAAAACAAAACAACAGCAAAATGTTCCTTGCTCAGGTTACACTACAACTGATCTTTGGCCCTTATTCTCTGTGCATATTTCTGTATTTCATAAGTGTTTATTTGTTCTTTTCGTACTGATGCACAAAGAATATATAACTTTCATTTTTGTATCTGGTAGATAGCTTATTGATTGACACATATAGGAGAGAAAACGTGTTTACTGATTGCTTCATTGTGTAAATAGAGATGACGTCATTAGTAGGAATGGTAATTTACTTTAAAATAGTGTTCTGTCATTAGGGAAATAAGCTGAATTGCAATGAGAAAATTGAAATCATTAAGTTATCTATAAATAAGAATTGGATTTTCTCTTATTATCATGAGTAGGAATAGCAAAGCTTTCCAAAACTAAAATGAATAGTGTAAAGAGAGTTTAGTCTTTTTTGAATCATAACATCTTCTAGCTTATAAAATGGCATTAATTCCTTATTAGAAAGCTGACTATTTAAATTTTTTTAACGTTTATTCATCTTCGAGAGACAGAGAGAGACAGAGCATGAGCGGGGAAGGGGTAGACAGAGGGAGGCACAAAATCCAAAGCAGGTTCCAGGTTCCGAGCTGTCAGCACAGAGCCCGACGCGGGGCTTGAACTCACTAACCGTGAGATCATGACCTCAGCCGAAGTCGGACACTCAACCGACTGAGCCACCCAGGCGCCCCAGAAAGCTGACTATTTAAAATGAAATATGTAATATCCTAAAGAGGAATATCCCTTTCGTACATTTTCAGGAAAAAAAAAAGTTTCTACACATTCCATAATATATGAAAAGCAAAAGCATATAATACCATTCAAGAGCACTTCATTCTAAAACTGAAAATACCGGTCAAATGTTTATTTAATTCAACTCATAATCAAGAAAATGTACCCTGAACTAAGTAGTAAGCTAAAAAGGGAGGATATAGAGTACAGTGAGATGTGGCGCTTGTTGTTAAGAAAATTTTAATATAAAAAAGGAGATAAATGAGTTAACAGTAAGTAAGAGAATTGGGTAAGTGATATAGACTTTAAAGTATACAATAGGAACATAGACTAGAAATCAAAGATGAGTGTGTGTGTGTGTGTGTGTGTGTGCGCACGCGCACACACGTGCGCACCTGCATACACATGGACACACACGTGGATTGAATCGTAAAGATTAGTGGGAAGCTGGGAATGACTGTAGCTTTTGGACTGCACCCTAAAGGAGCAATAGATATCCACCAGGTAGTCTGAGTAAGAAACAGATAACATAATAAAAAACACTAAAGAGTCAGACCAGTACAGAGATATACAGATAGTCTAGATTATTCAGCGCAGATTCTCAAATTTGACTAATGTAAGAAACTGTAATAAACAGAAAATAAATCTTACATAGTTCCCATTGATTTATGCCAAAGTGTATTGTTACTAAATATCTATAAACATGAAACATGATTTTATTTTACTATGTTTTTAATGTTAATTTATTTTTGAGAGACAGAGAGAGAGAGAGAAAGAGCGCAAGCAGGGGAGGGCAGAAAGAGAGGGAGACACAGAATCCAAAGCAGGCTCCAGGCTCTGAGCTGTCAGCACAGAACCTGACGTGGGGCTCAAACTCACAAACCACGAGATCACGACCTGAGCCGAAGCCTGAAGTTTAACTGACTGAGCCACAGGCACCCCTGAAACATCATTTTAAAATATCTTATGCATAAATTAATGTGAAGCTATAAAATTAATGCAAATTTATACATTTATTTAATGAAAACTATAAAATTAATAGGAGTAAAATTAATATTTAATGTGGTAACCTGCTAACATTCAGTTCTGTGTTAAATTTAAAATATAAATTTTAACTTTAATTTTACTAATATAGAAAATATCTGTTCTCTAAAAGTAGAAATACATGGGATAACTACAAATTTATTTTTGGGTAGATCAGGATAAACAATCCTTCAATTTAATAAAATTTCTGCTCAGTGAATATTACTTAAAGGCCGATTTTAAATAGATGCTATATGAGGATAATATTTAAATTGTGGCAATATTTAACTTGACCTAAAGGACAAGTCAATGTAATTATTGCTAAAATTGGAAAATATGGGATTATACCTTAGATTCATAGTAGCCACTGGAAATCTCAGATTCACAGTATTTTGAAAATAACCAATTAACCACACATCTCTCTCAAATTTTAAGCCAAAAGAGAAACAGATATACCAGTCAGCAAGAGCTAAAAATACCCTGCTTATTACTAATAACAAAAAATATTTTGGAAAACATGTTTTGGATCTGAGTCCAAATTTGCTGCTTTACTGGTATTATGTCTCCATAAGTGTAGACACTGCAAACAGCATATAAATAGTGTAGAGTTAACAATTCGAATCAGCCAGTATTAAAGTATATCTTGGTGTATAGCACAGTCCAACCAGCACAAAGTCAGAATGAAAAACCACTCAAGAATAGTAATTTATGAATCAATAGAACATATCATATTAACAGAATAGAAGGCAAAATGCATGTGGCCGTTTCAAAAGACACAGAAAAAAATCTATTTACTATGATAAAAAAACACTTATGATAAAAAAATTTTAACTTCTGATAAAAAAACACTCAGCAAATTAAGAATAAAATGAAATACTGTCATACTGAAAAAGAACATCTCATTACTTTTATTCAACATTTCTTCTAGAAATTCTATCCTGACAGGCAAAAAGAAAACATTAGAGGCATCCAGATTAGAAACAAAGAAGTGAAACTATTTTTATTTGCAGATGGCATGATATGGTATATATAAAACCCTAAGGAATCTACAAAATAATTGCTGAACTAATAAAATGAGTTCAGTAATATTGCAAGATAAAAGATTGATATGAAAAATGACATGTATTTCTACGTAATCACAGTGAACAATCCAAAAATGAAATTAAGGCAACAATTCTATTAAACATCAGAAACATCAAAAGAATAAAGTACTTAACAAATTTCATAAAAAAGTGCAATGAATACAACAAAATATATTTGAGCAAATTACGAAAAAAATCTCTAGATAAATAGGATATCGCAAGGTCATTGATTAAGAGATTTAATATTATCACAATCACATAATGTTCAAATTGATCTATGGATTCAATGCATCCCCTATCATAATCTCAGTTGGCCTTTTTTTAAAAAGTGTATTTATTTATTTATTTATTTATTTATTTATTTATTTATTTAGAGACAGCACACATGCAGGGGAGAATGACAGAGTGAGAGAGGGAGAGAATCCCAAGCAAGCTCCATGCTGTCAGTGTGGAGACTGATATGGGCTCAAACTCACAAAATGTGAGATCATACCCTAAGCTAAAATCAAAAGTCAGATGCCTAACTGAGTCCCTCAGGAACCCCCCAGGTAGCTTTCTTGCAGAAATTGGTAAATTAATGCTAAAGTTCCCATGGAAATGCAAAGGTCCCAGAGAGACAAAACAACATTGAAAAGAACAAAGTTGGAGTCCTCACATTCCCTGATTCCAAAACTTACTATAAAACAATAACAATCAAGACAGTGTGGTGCCAACATAAAGAATGGCATATAGATCAATAAGCTGGAATTGATCAGAAATAAACCTTTATGTTTATGGTCAATTGATTTCTGGCAACAGTGCCAAGACAATTAAGAAGGGAAATATTGTTTTTCAACAAAATGATGCTGAGACAATGGGATATCCACACAAAAGAATGAAGTTGGAGACTTCTTCATGGGGGGCACCTGGCTGGCTCAGTCAGTTAAGTGTCCGACTCTTGATCTTGTCTCAACTCATCAACATCTCTCAGTTTGTGAGTTCAAGCCCCACACTGAGCCCCACTTCAGACTTGGCACTTGTAGCACAGAGTCTGGGATTCTCTCTCTCTCTTTCTCTCTTTCTCTCTCTCTCTCTCTCTCTCTCTCAGATTCAATAAATAAACTTTAAAAAAGTGAACTTGCTCCTCGACCTTTTATAATATACCTAAAAAAAGTGAATCACAGACCTAAATATAATAGCTAAAACTAGAAAACTTTTATATGAAAGCTTAGAAGTATGTTGTATCGAGCAATAGTTTCTTATATAAAACATCAAAACACAAGTGACAATAAAAATAAAAAGACTTAAGATATCTCAGCAAAGAAGATAAATAAAATAAGCACATGAAAAGATGCTCCACACCATATTATCAGGAAAATGCTAATAAAGGAAAATGTTAATAATAAAAACAACAAAAATTCCACTGCACAAATAGTAGAATTGTCAAAATGCATCACACTAATGACACCAAATACTGGTGAGGATGTACAGAGTAACAAGAACTCTCACTTATTTCTGGTGGGAATGAAAAATGGTACAGCCCCTTTGGTTTTTTATTACAAAGCTAAACAGTGCTCGCTTCAGCAGCACATATATTACAAAGCTAAACATACTCTAATCATATGATTCAGTATTGTGCTCCTTAATATTTGTGCAAAGGAGTTGAAAACTAGTATCTTCATAAAAACCAGCACATGATGTTTACCAAGTTTAGTGTCAAAACTTGGAAACAACTAAGATGTTCTTCAGTAGGTAAATGAATAAACTGTTATACATCCAGATAATTGAATATTATTTGTTGCTAAAAATAAATGAGCTATCAAGTCATGAAATTACATGAAGGAAATTTTAATGCATGTTAGTAGTAAAAGAAGCCAATCTGAAACGGCTATACAATGTCTGATTCCAGCTATATGACATTCTGAAAAAGGAAAACTATGGAAATAGTAAAAAGATCAGCAGTTGCCTGGATTAGGGAGGTGGGAAGGATAAATAGGTGGTGAAAAAAGATATTTTAGGGCAATGAAAATACTCTGTATGATACTATAGTGATGAATATGTGTCACTATGTTTGTCCAAACTGATAGAGTGTGCAACACCCAGAGTGAACCCTTACGTATACTATGGACTTTGGATAATTATGACATCAATGTAAGTACATCAATTGTAACAAAATCCCACTCTGGTGGTAGATGTTGATAATAGGAGAAAGCTATGGATGTATGGGGTCAGGGAGTGAATGGGGAATCTCAGTACCTTCCTCTCCATTTTGCTGTAAACATAATGTCTAAAATGAAATTTTAAGGGTGCCTGTTTGGCTCAGTTGGTTAAACATCGCACTTTGCCTCAGGTACTGATCTCGCAGTCTGTGAGTTTGAGCCCTGCATCATTGGGCTCTGAGCTGTCATCTGTCGTGGAGCCTGCTTTGGATTCTGTGTCTCCCTCTCTCTCTACTCCTCCATTAATAGTGCTCTCTCTCTCTCTCTCTCTCTCTCTCTCTCTCTCTCAAATAAATAAACCTTAAAATGAAATCTTAGAAAAATCTTAACTCTCTATCTCATGTAATACTTTAAATAAAATGTGGATAAATTCTCAAAAAAAATCTTAAAACAGAATAATATCTTTTTCTATTTTTTTTAATGTTTCAGACAGAGCATGAGCAGGGGAGAGAGGAAGAGGGAAAGAGAGAAAGAATCCCAAGCAGGCTCCATGCTTAGCACAGTCCATACCCTGGGCTTGATCCCACAACCCTAGGGATCATGACCTGAGCCAAAATCAAGAGTTCGATGCTCAACTGACTAAGGCACTCAGGTGCCCCAAACAGAATAAATATTTTAAGATCATGCGTTTTGGGGAAGAAACTGGACACAGTAAGTTGCCCCTAGCAAGGAGGAAACAAGTAGGGAACTGAAAAAACAGAGACAGGTTGAGAAAATATGTCTATATACATTAAAAAAGCCTCATATGCAGAAGTCTATTACTTTAATATGTCTATTGAAAACAAGCAGATTCTGAGGGATGATAGTAGGTTTAAAGGTTTTCTTTAATATTGATAAAGGCTATCCCAGTAAAATGTATAATAAATTCATATTTTTGAAGAGCTTCATGATTTTAGAGAATAAATGTATTCACACATACATAAAATATGACCAGTATGAATAAATTTGAGGGGAAGAAACCAGTTTTAATTTTTTTTAACATTTATCCATTTTTGAGAGACAGAGTATGAATGGGGGAAGGGCAGAGAGAGAGAGTGGGAAACAAATTTTGAAGTGGGCTCCAGACTCTGAGCTGTTAGCACAGAACCTGACACGGGGCTTGAATTCATGAAAGGTGAGATCATGACCTGAGCCAAAGTCAGACACTTAACCAACTGAGCCACTCAGGCACCCCATAGAAACTGGTTTTAAATAACAGAATCATGAAGCAATGGTTTTTGAAAAATAAATGTCGTTTAATTTCATCCTGGCCTATTTGGTAAATAAGATGTAACTAAGTAGAAGTCTTACTAGAATTAATAGAGACAAAGGAATATTTGTACTTAAAATTTTATTTGTTCATATACAATAAAGACCTCAAAATACTGCTTTATTTCAAATTAGATGCCATATGAAATGTTACTTATACCATTAATGTGCTTGGGAAGCATTTATGTAATGAAACATAAGTTTCATTACATTCTCATGAATTATGCATTTGTGGCTCTAATTATATATGGTTTTTACTATACTAAGTAGACGATTGAGGTAGATACATTAAGGAAATCTTAAAATCAGGCTTTGTAAGTAACCTACATTAATACTGTAGTTCAGAAATATTTTTAGGATGCTACATTTTACTATAAAAATGTGGAATAGTTAATAAATTTCAATAGGACTAATTATTATTCTTGTTAGCATACAGTATTTCTTAATTTAAATTTTACTGATTTTATTAGCTGGCTCATTAAATGCAGATTTTCACTCGTAACAACCAAAGTGAATTAGTGACTTACTCATTTGGTTATACTATGAATTCACATAAAATCTCTGCAAAAAAATCTCCTGCTTGCTCAGTGCCTTTGGCACTGATATGTCTCACCCCAAACTCAGAATATGCTTTGAGTTTCCATTGGGAAAACAAACATCTCATATTTCAACAATTTCTATCCAATGTTTTGAGTCCTTATGTTAACAACACGTTTAAACCTGATAAGCATTTGACTAATGTATTTCAGTGTGAGATGTATAAAATTTTTAATATGCTTCTACTGTATTGTAACTGAAGTTGATATGTTTTCTCCAAACCCTGAAAAGATACAAATCTGTTTTTCCTTTAGAGTTTAAATACAGCAGAAGTTGAATTAGATATGATAAAAGCCAAGCCACAAACTCACATTTGGCTATCCTCAGACAGCACAAGTTTTTCTTATTTACTTTTTTTGTCAGGCAGTGTTCATTTCATTTTAAAATTCTCCAAGCTATGGATCATCTCTCTACTCTTTGGGGAGACTATTCCACCATCTAATACAGTTCACTAGCTATGTCAAAGTCCAGCCTTACTGGCTAGAAATCAGAGTAGAGTGGAATTTCCTTCTAACAGAAGGGCAATTTGACTCATTTTATTATTTTTATTACTGAACACCATAGTGAATTAGCCAGTTGACTGTGCATTCAAAGACATGGGCCTGCCCTAAGGACTCACATCTCAGCAAATGATCCCTTTCCTCTGCCTGACTTGCACAGCAAAGGACAGAGAATGCAATCATCTTGATCAATGAACCCGAGTAAAAGCAGAGCAGGCAGGACACTAATCAAATAAGTGGATCTGCTGAGGCTAATCCTTCAACCCCAAACTTTGTTTCTTGAGGGCCCACAGGAGATAAGCAGAGAAAAGAAAGCTAGACAATATGCTGTACTTGCATGCCTCAAACAGGCCTTCTGCAGTTACATTTCCATTTAGTCACCTTGAGCATACGATGTAGTGTCACAGACCTAGAAATGCATATTCTGCTTCAGATGCAGTTCCATATATAACTTTGGTATTATCTATAGTCTTTAGGTTATGAAATATTTTGCCTGTAACTAAGAGCATCGTCACAGAGGGAGAAATAAGTAGACAACCAATTTGAAAATAATTAGTCTATAAGATTCCTCTTATATTATTCTTCATAGATTGTTACAATTAACTACAAAGAATTACTCAGGGCAAAGAATGGGAATTAATATTTAAAGTGTGACACTAAAAGCTATGTCACCTTGTGAAAAAATATTTTACTTCCCACATTTCAAATGTATCTGTAAAACAATAATAACCCCTTCAATAGGTTGTTGTGAAGTGTATTTGGAATAATGTACTTAAGATGTCATAGAGCATAGTTAACATACACTATATTAAAATTTTCTCTTCATTTTTAAAAGAAATACTAAAATACCAATCCTAATTGAAAAGTATTATGGACTTGTATGTAGTGTATGTATGTATGTAGTGTTTGGGGAACCAAAAAAAAATGAAAAGTGTGACTTATTTCCTAAAAAATGAAATAAACTTAACTGATGAGTTCATTTTCATGAATGGCCAGAGTGGACAAATTATTTAATGGAAAGAGGGGAATATTCTACCACAGAGTGTAAATATTTGCTTTATGTATGAAATATTAAGTATTAAAGCATTTCTTTGAAATTCCTTTTCACCACCAGTCTATATAGCTTTGTATCACATCCTTCTTTTCATTGGCGCCAGGTTCTCAGCTTTAAATTAGAAATTTTCTTTTACAAATGTTTAGTGAAATAACTAACATATTCAATACTTAAAATATTAGTGTGTGCATTTAAGTGTAAAGAATGTTTTTAATGGGTCGCATTTACACCTGAAAAGAGAGCTAATGAATGTACCTCAATGATTACACATGATGAGGAATATTTGAGGGGCAAGATCATGCCAGGAGGAAGGGGAGTTTGAAAAGTTAAGCCCCAGAAAGATTTCCCATAACAAAAATATGTGCTGAGATGCCATGTAATTATATCTAAGAAACACACACACACACACACACACACACACCTGCCATAAGATTAAGCATAGGGTATGTGATGCAGAGAAGTCAATATTGAGCAGGGAACTCCAATCGCCAAGGTCAAGAAGAGTATACAAAAGGTCAGTGATGACCTTAATCAACATAAATGATATGTTATTGTACTTTCAATCCTACATTAATTCGAAAAACATGATGTTGGGATGGGGATTGAATGTCTACAGACTAACCAAAGGTATTCGAGCAATGTAATTCTCATTAATGTACTTTAAAACAATATTTAATACTAATAAATACACATTAAAAACATTCTGTCAGAGGAAAATACTTCATGAGAAACAAGTTTTACTTTAACTTCATACAATCCAATGGCCGACTGGGCATTTGGACAAAGAGAGAGGCAAGCAGAGTGGAATTGCTGTCTTACTTTTAGAAGCTTCATTTCTGTAGTTGATCCACAAGACTTCCTTCATTCTCACAAATGAAATTTGCTTTTTGCCTCTTTCTATCTTGTTATTTGTCATTTTTATTATCAGCATGATGCTGTTTCAGAAGCTATCGTAAACATTTTTAAAAGAAATCGTTCTCGCTTTTGCTTATCTAATACTCAGACATAATTATATTTTATTTATTTAATAACAGTGTTGGGAGGCAGCTGTTTCAAAAGCTTTTCCTACATACTTCAACCCAGCTGATATCTGTTAAGATTTATTGGCTTAATTAATTATATCTTGGACATCATGAAATTCTTTGGAGCTACAAGAAAGCTTGATTGTTTTTAGAATTCTGATAATCATGGGAAAGTAAAAATTAATAGAGTGATAATGTGCATATGTGTATATTTGTATGCCATATAACCCCAAAATTATATATATGGTCAAAAAATGATAAAATACGGTTTTTGCTGAAGGCTGAGTTTTTCTTTTTCATTTTAATCTGTCTCCTGCGGAATGTTTGCAATGTGCTAGCAGGTTGTACAAAAGACAGGTTGAAGCTATGCTATTTCATGAACTTCCAACACATGACTCTGTGAAGTCTTTTGTCAGTAAGCCAACCTTCAATTAATCACAATGTCTGAGAGTACTCTAACACCTGACATATTATTTCCAGGTCTGACAACTGTAAAGACAACCCTGGAGGGCAATTCCCATCCTCTATTGCAATACTTCTGAAGCCCTGTCAAAAAAGTAGGTGATAGATACAAAGACCTTTCAAGCTAATGTGCTTGCTGTTCTGGTTTCTGTGATGAAAAACTATTTTTATATGGCTATCAATTAACTTAGATGAGTAGATACTTAATTATATAGGAATTAAAAGAATGAAAACATCTTCATTTCCTCAGGGAATAGATGACTTTTTTTTCCCTCAATGTGACAAGTTGTGTATGTGTTATTTCTCTGATTTCTGCTAAAAAGATGAGCTGTAAATCTTTGGATATACTACCAGTTAAATAAGCAAAACCATAATTTTAAGTCATGCCTTTCTCTGAAAGGAAGTTTCCAATTAATATTCCTGTTTAACTATAAAGATCCAGAATAGAAGTAGGCTGTTGGAGTGTCACTGTAGTTGTCCTGTTAGATTCAAGATTTGACCTGACCCATATCCATGAAAAAGCAAAAGAATGGGAAAGTAAGAATTAGTTATATTCCCTTCTCATTTTTTGAGGAAGAATTTTTCAGTTGTATTAATTTTTAATGGTGACCTTCTGTAACTATACTTCCTTGAAGACAACATTTAATGGTAGTAAATTATATTAAAAATCTCACCAATAACATTATGTATTTAATATGTATTTAACTATATTGTATAGTTATTTTATTTAGGAAATAAATTTCCTGATCTTCAGTCTTCCTAATGTGGTTATGAATCAACTGTGAATAACTGGAGAAAAACACAAACAATAAATAGTGCACAATCTAGTCATTTCTATCATTTCTACAAAAATATTATTCTAAATAATTGTAAAATATTTCAATTACTAATTTAAATAAATACACAAATGAAAGCAAAATTTTTAAAAATATCGGCATCAAGGTGAAATTACACAACATTCCGATACAAAGACTAAAATCAACCACTGCATACCTACATGTGATTTATTTTATTATCTCGTACATTTTCTAGAAGTAGTTAATAAAGCCAGAAAGTTGTTTGATTTATTAAATATAGTCAATGTGTTTGATAAAATTTATAAGCACTATTAAGGGAAAAGACCTCTCCTTAAAACTTAACATATATTTTATGTGTCAGAGAAGATGGGGTAGATGTATTTTTCCCCATTTCTTACACTAAATGCAACTAAAAGCCCTAGATAAGTGACATTTCTTTTTTCCTTAATGCAAAATGTGTTTTGTGCTGCACCTCTGTTTTCTTATTTCTTTCTGCTTCATACATTCCAGACTTAGAACTGGAGAAACTGACAACCTAGAAATGCCAATGGGTATGCACAATAAAAGCCCCAACAAAAGCCTGTCCTCTAGACAAAAGACAAGGGAAAACAGCATCTTTGCATGACAGAAAATTTTGAGAAAATAACTGCTCTGGGGCATCCAAAACCAGAGCAACAACAAAACAAACAGAAACCTGTGGCTTCTCACTCATCTACACCTGCAAATATTGAGTGGGGTCCCTAGACATGCTAGGCTGTGATAAGGCCTCCAAAATCCCACCAGAGCAGTATCAGAGAGGGCAAATACCTGAGGTTATCATTTCTGACACCCTGTTGTGTCAGAAGAGACAACATGGGGAGACTGGACTGTTATGTTTCATTAGCAGTAATGATACACCCTTGCTCCCTCCACAGTGTGATGGTGTCAGAAGGGGCCACACTGGGGAATCAGTACTTTTACCATCTCTTGTGCTTGAAAGCCATCCCCAATCCAATATATTGGAAACCACATGGGAAACTAGAATGCCCACCCACACCAGCATTAAGGAGGAACCAACACCCATCTCAGGTATCAACAGAGGATAAGTGGGCTTCTACCTCCACCTGTCAGGAATGGGACAGTATCCCATCCCCTGTCTCACTAGAGTGGTGTCAGAGAAAGCCAGTTAAAAGAGAACCTGTGGGTCTAACACCCATGAGTCCAGAGACAATATAAAAATATCCAGGTTTCAAACAATTCTTTTTCATACAAGAACAAGGAAAATGTTATAATAAATAAATTTTTAAAAAGAAAATCAGGGGCTCCTGGATGGCTCAGTCAGTTAAGTGTCTGACTCTTGATTTTGGCACAGGTCATGATCTTGAGCCCTGTGTCGTGCTCTGCACTGATAGTACAGAGCCTGCTTGGGATTCTCTCTCTCCCTCTCTCTCTGCCCCTTCTCCACTTGCCCTCTCTCTCAAAATAAATAAACATTTAAAAAAAGATAATCAATAGATGTCATTACTGAGATAGCAGAGATGTTAGGGACACATGTAGCCATGTTAAAAATGCTTCAATGACCAATTACAAACAAAATTGAAATAAATACAAAAGTAAAAACACTCAAAGAAATAGAAGACATAGGGATGAAACAAATGGAAATTTTGAAACTGAAAAATACATAATAGCCAAAACAAACAAATAAACAGAAACACCTATATGAAGGAGATTGACAGCTAAGAAGCAGAATGGAGGAGACTGAGGAAATAGTGAACTTAAAAATGGAATAATAGAAATGACCCAATCTGAATGATAAAGCAAAATAGACCGGGAAAAAAAATGAACAGAGCTTTAGGGACCTGTGTGACTATGACAAAAAAGCTACATTTGTGTCACAGAGCTCCATGTCTTGGCATTGGACTCAATTTTGGTTATCTTTATATTCAAGCATCAAGAGCATATTCAATTAGATTAGTCAAAATCTCAAAACTCCCGTGAAGTACTTTGAAACACCCTGTCTCTAAACATAAAGCTTGACATAGAAAAAATGTTATTTTAGGTTTACACTTTGCCAAAACCCACGTCTTGCTTCCTGGTCCAAAAGCTTCCCCTGAGCCCAACAGATCTATCATGGTAAGAATCATACACTCAACTCAGTGCAACAAATCTTTATTAAGTACCTACAAGGGGCCAGGCCCTCTGAATTTTAACATCTGTTCTCCCTTCCTGGCATGGATTCCTTTTATCTGGATCACGCGGCAAATTCCCATTGTTCCATCAAATTCAGTTCAAATGCAGTCTTTACTGACTCTTTCAAAAAGATATGTGAGTTCCTTCATTTTTACTTCTAATTCAATACATTGTGCGTTGATTTCTGCTCTCCTAACTATACTGTATGCTCTCAAAAGCTAGGACTCTCTCATCTTTGCTCTTCCAATTGCATTGTAATCTCTTCTGTCATGAAATGTATTCATAATTATCTGTTGCATAAATAAGTGGATCAATGTATTCAGCTATACATCAGATATTTTTTATTACTTACTGCCTTCTATGCATGATAATAGACAAAGGTATATATGGTGAATGAATGATGTTACTCACTGTTCTAAAGAATTCAGATTTTAGTGGAGAAAACATACCATTAGAGTACCGAAGTAATTATAGTAGAAGATAATGAGCTGTATACAAATCCCATAGTCTTGGAAGATTTTAAGAGTAAGCATAATTTTGTGTCTTTATATCCCAGGAAGCCACATGTCTCATAGTACTCTAGTGTATATGGTATTTTACTTGCTTAAAAAAAGCAAAGACTGGGGCGCCTGGGTGGCTCAGTCGGTTAAGCGGCCGACATCGGCTCAGGTCACGATCTCGCGGTCCGTGAGTTCGAGCCCCGCGTCGGGCTCTGTGCTGACAGCTCGGAGCCTGGAGCCTGTTTCAGATTCTGTGTCTCCCTCTCTCTGACCCTCCCCGTTCATGCTCTGTCTCTCTCTGTCTCAAAAATAAATAAACGTTAAAAAAAAAAAAAAAGCAAAGACTGAAAAATTTTTATAATACTCATTTTGTAACTGCCCTATCACCTTTTCAGCAATAACAAAAGTCATATTTTAACTGCTAGACTAAATTACCTTTCTAGCATACATCACTGGGCCAACCATACAGTTAATTCTCAATACTTTGCTGAAAAAAAAATTTACAGAAATAATCAAATTAGTGGTCTCCAGAAGTTTAAGTTGAGATAATCCTTTCTGAATATATGTACATTTTATTAATTTTATTTTTTAACTTTTTTCATGTTTATTTATTTTGAGAGAGAGAGAGAGAGAGAGAGAGAGAGAGAGAGAGAGAATCCCATCCAGGCTCCTCACTGTCTGTGCAGAGCCTGACACAGGGCTCAATCTCACGAACTGTGAGATCATGACCTGAACTGATATCAAGAGCTGGATACTTAACCAACTGAGCCACTCAGGCACCCCTGTATATTTTAAATATGCAATCCCCATTTCCTACTACAACAATATATCTAGTATCTTTAAAATATATAAATGAAAATAATTTTGTAAATATGAAATAAACAATGCTTATATAATAACGTGTAAATATTTTTAAGGATAACTGAACAATTTAAAATTCTGGTTTTAGTTTAATTTATATCAAAACTTACAGTATCTTTTAGAAATATCTTAGTTTTTATAGTAAAAAACAGTACTTGAACAAATAATTTTATTCTTTCTTTTTTTAAATAGTAAAAAGGTAAGAAGTCCATCCTGTTTTATCTTTTCGAGTATGTTTTCAAGGACCACTGTCCTATCTTCCAATTCTGTTTTTTTCAACACGTTCAACATTTTTATGTTCATACAATGCTGCATCTTTCATATTCACCTGTTATCTAGGGCAAGAGGTAGAATCAGGGTGAGAGGCACAGAGGTAAAGATTGAAGAGGCATGTCCTTAAGTTTTTTTCCAGCACACCTAGTGCTTGTATTTCTATGGTTAGAACTCTGTCACAAGTCAGCCCTAAGAAACAGGTTAGCTTGGGAAAATAATTTGGCTTAATCTATAGTAGTAGAATAAGAAAATGAGAAGGGAATACGAACTACTAAATTTAGAAAAATACTAGATTTGTCTAAATATACCACTGTTTCTAGTTTGACTATCATAGCTCAAAATGGTAGTAACTAATGACCAAAAACAAATGTACAAACAAACAAAAACACAACAGATTGAAATCAGAGAAATAGACAACCTGCATGAGTTTATTAACTGTGGAAAGAACATTGAATTCTCATATTCCATTAATGTTTTTCTTCTGAAAACGAATTAGAAAGGATAATTTTTTAAAAATTATGATATGGATCTAAAACTAACTGAAACTTTTATTTCAAAAATTTAAAACAAGAAAAAGAATATTACTAAATTTCCTGTGCAAGTAATAGGAGACTTTGTACGGGCAGACATTCCTGCAACAAAATCATATAATTATATCAACATTTCCAAAACTTTGGTTTATGAATGTTCTTTCCTTAGAATAGTACAATGAAAACGAACAGACTCTGGTGGCACTATCTTCAAGCCTTCTACATGGCAAAACTCCCACTGTTGCCTCAGGATGCTAATATGGAAGTTGCAGTTAGTGAGACAGAGTAGATCTATAGATTAAATTTTGGAGAAGAGAATGTTTTTGTTTTTGGTAATGTTGCATATTTGAATAGTTTCTTGTTGCATCCTAATACATATTGTTTTGCACCTCCTTGCTACAAGCAGGTGACTTTGGAGAACTTTGGTGTAAAATTCTGTAAAGTTCTTGAATTTAAAATTTCAAAGACATCTTTTAGTTGAAAGCACTACAGTAAACTTCGATTCTAGTCCATGATCATTAAAACACTTTTATGGTAGGATGTCCTAGGAGATAGCTTTCACTGAAACTTCACTGAAAGGTGAAATTATAACTGCTGGTTTTCAGCTTCATAAACTGGTTCCAGAGCCCTACTGTTTTCTAATTTCACTTCCTATTCCCACTGTTTTGTTTTAGTTTTCTATATACCAACATATTATATTTCAAAGAAAATACTTCAATTTTCCAACTTACAGAAAGACTATTTTGAACAGTTCAGTGTCATAGTAGTTTTATGTTACAACTTGTTTCAACAGGTTATACTTTGAGTACAAATTCAATACCAAATGCATTCAACTACATGTTTACCTTTTCAAAGGAATAAGATAAGTTTCACATCCTTAGGATTTTAGATTTACACTGGGATGATTTATCTTTCTAAATAACTTTCTATTTTTCTGGCAACTTTTTCTCACCTAATATATTAAATTACCTTTCTAGATAGACACTTACTAGATAAATCCACCTCTTTTTTTTTTTTTTTTTTTTTTTTAAGGGCTAACTACATGTTTCTACATAAACCTCTGTATTTGTTTCTATCCCCAAATAGAATTTCCTATTCAAAGACAAATTTAATTTGATAGCATTACTCACTTTCTTATAATAATTAATATAAGTTGATATATTCATTTTAAGTATTATTTTAATTGCTAAAGACGTTCTTTTAAGTTTTGCTTAGAACAGAATGATAACCAAATAATCATAGAAATATATATACATATATATGTATATGTATATATATATACACACACACATATATATATGTATATGTATATGTATATATATATACATATACATATACATATATGTATTTTTTTTTTCAGAAGGATATAGCACCTGTCCTGAGAACATGACAACTCTATTCCCGGAAAGGACTACGCATTTCCCTATTTTCTTACAACAGAGACTACCAAAGTATAGTAGTCCGCACTTATCCGCAGTTTTGCTTCCGGCAGTTTCGTTACCTGCCATCAATCTCAGACTGCAAGCATCTTACCGTCCTTCTGACGAATCATCAGATGGTCAATTAGTAGCCTGACGCTACATCACAATGCCTACGTCATTCTGCCTCAAGTTACCTCATCACGTAGGCATTTTATCATCTTACAGCGTCACAAGGAGAAGGGTGAGTACAGTGCAGTAAGATATTTTGAAAGATATAATAGTCATGTAACTTTTAGCACGGTGTACTGTTATAATTGTTTTATTTATAATTAACTTATTGGTGTTAATCTTTTACTGTGCCTAATTTATAAATTGACTTTTATCATCGGCATGTATGTATAGGAAAATACAGGGTTCTTTACTATGTGTGGTCACAGGCATTCATTGAAGGTTTTGCAACATACCTCCTGCAGAGAAGGAGGTGCTACTCTATTAGGCAGGTGGTAAATAACTGTAGTTACTAAACTGAACTAAACTTACATTTAATCTTCTAAAAATAATTTTGTGTTTTATTCAACAGTTGTACTTCATATATGTTGTATTTAATAATTAGAAATAAGATTAAGTTCCATGCCATTTCAGGTAATATCACTGATAAAGTTTTTAAAACATATTTCATACATAAATAAAATTATCAGAATAATTATATTAATACACCTTTCCTTTAAAATGTTTTTTCCCATTTCTAAAAGTGTATTTTTCAAAAACAAGTTTAGCTATCTTAAGGCATAAATTTGATACAATATCTTTCATTTTAGAATTATAATCTTGCAAAGAATTTGTAAATGACCCTCTGTGGGCTTGTTCATTATTCATAAATCTTGGGTTGAACTTGATCTGTATAGTCAGTAAAACTGACCCTTATGCAATGAAAGCAAATAGTTCATTTAATTCATATTAGAATTTAGTTATCAGTGAATTATCCTTGCAACTTATTTATACATGCTCAAGGTTAGTGCTACAAATCATCCTTGCTTTTACTGTGTGTCAAACACTTTTCCTCAAAGAAGAAAGGAGAGACAATTATGAATCTGACTCTATGATAGCACCTAGTGTATTAATTATAAGAGATTTTTTGCGTATATAATTCAGGTCCCTGTATCACATCCTTAAGCATATGTGTGCAGCTATGGAAGCATGTATCACAAAATAAGCTTCCCATTGTTTTCCTTTTTGTTTCGTTTTTCTTTGTTTCATTTTTTTTAACCTTGTGCTTCCGTCTTTTTCACCTTGAACATAATTCATTGTAGGAGAAGATTAGTTTGGGGGGATGCAAGCGAGATTGTCACAGTGGAAATGTCTGCTCTGTCGAGGGACTGATCCTGGGTCAACCCAGTTTGTTTCCATCTCCACAAAAAATGAATTAACTAAGAAAAAACACGTAGCCTACTATGTGCCTTACTGAGTGACCAGGTATTAAAATATTAAAAATAAAAAGGAGAATATGAACAAACGCAGCTCTCAAGAACCTTATATTGTGTCTCAGTGGTCTTTCACCAACATTCTGCATCCTTGACTGCATACTGTCACATATTAAACTTCTTTTCTCATTTCACAAGTAATCCTCTTTTAATGAACAAATACTCCAAAATTACTTTCCCATTTGCTTTCTTATTGTTAGCTAACATTGCTATATATCAGACACTAACAGATACTAGTTATGTGCTTATACTAGCTATTATTTAATTCAGAGACTCTATTAAGTAAATCCTCTTGTTATCCACTTTTTTTTTTTTTATAAATTATGATATTGTGATTTTGGTGGTTGAAGAAACTCATGCAAGGTCCCACAACTAGTATCCTACTCTGCAGCCACATGGACAGTTTTCTGACCCCATGCCAAATTCTTAGTCACTGAGGCAAAATATTTAATTACAATTTCTGTTCCCTTTAAGTAAATTTGTTTAAACAAAATCTCTTCCCAAACTGTTAGCACTAAGAATGGGATAAAGAAATAGCTCCTTTTCCACTGTCTACATTTATGTATAACCTAATTTCCAACTACATAATCATATTGAGTTCTTGAGAGCAATCTTACATGGCAGGTATTACTATTCATCATTTTCAAATGAAGACAGTCTGGCTCAGAAACTTCAGGAAGTTTTGCCGAGTATCATACAGCTGATAAGTGCCTAAGCTAAAATTTCAGCTTCCGTTTTCTAACTAATTTCTTCTGCTCCTTCCATGACCCCTGCACATTTTTTAACAAATCTTGGTGAAACTTGGTCAAATGTGTCCTTTCATTAGTCATGCAACTTGGTTTATTCTGACAATGTATATGAATAAACTTGGCAAAAAAAAATAGAAAATGAAATGGGAGTAGTTGTGGTACCTCTATTTAATCTAACAGCATAGAGGAGTGGAATTAGAGAGTGGCAAGACAGCAAGTGAAAGAGTAAATTCCTTCTGAAGACACTTGACTCCACAGCCCAGAGCAAAACAGATATTTAAATATCTTTACGTCCACAGAGAAAGCCCTAAGTAGGAATGCCAATAGCAATAGCAATTGCTATTCTTAGCTATGACAGACACTTTGGTAAAAACCCTACTAAAGGAATTTTTTATTCTCGTTTGATGGTTGTATGAAGGCAGAGAGAACTATAACAAGAATCTTCCTGGATCGAATTCCAGAAAAATAGGGTTTCTACCTGGAAGGAAAGAGAAATAATGAGTTTTGTTCTTCAAGTATGACAGTCACTTAGCATGGTAAATAAGACAAAATATAATCTGCTTCCCTCGCAAGCTTTCTGCAAGCTTCATTTCCTACTACCTCTTGCTCAAGTACTCAGACGTGCTAACTGCCATGTATATTGTGTTTGCACAGCAGTATAATTTTGCACATGTTGTCTTTCCACTTGCACATGCATTCCCTGCTTTGTGTATTTTTTAAGTAGCATATTCTGTTCCTTCAAGAATCTAACTCAGGTTTTTCCTATTTATGAATATTGTCTTGATTGTACGAGGCAATGGAGTCTCCTATTATTTGTTCCTACAGCATTCTGTTTATACCCATACCCCTACTATGCATTTTTCTCTATTAAAGTGTTGGAGAGACAAAATTTTTCTTTCATCCTTTTTAGGTTCTTTGCCTGGTCTAACAGTTAAATTGACAGAGTCAGATTGACAGGACAAAAATTTGATTTTGTATGTATGGGAGCCCCATAAAAATATGAGACTTAAAGTTAAATGACCAAAGCAGGAAACATTTTATACATTTTAGGCAAAGGAACAGTAGATTTGTGAAGAACTGGAAAGACAATGGGGTTTGGGCTTGGTGTGCTAAATTGATAAAAAAGTAACAAGTTTTGTTTATAAAGGCTTCTCAACCCTAGATTTTCTATCTCTGATGATAAAGATGCTTTTTATCCTCCTGGAAAAAGGAGGGTAACTTTTACATGGGAAAGTTATCTTCTGCTTTCAGGGGGAAAAGGCAGGGTCAGGGTGTTCTTGTGCCATCTGTTTCTCAAGTACTTTTAATTCAAAATAGCCAGTATGCCCAAGTGGTATGTTTAGGGTGATATATTCTGGACTCCTACAGTAGTTTTCTGGTTCTTGTCTGGCTCCACAAAAAACTGAAATTCTTGAGAAGACTGTGTCCTATTTAGTTCCTTGGCATCAAACACAAACCTTGGTTATAGTTTGAAGTTAATGAATGTTACATTAAAGAACTAGATGAATTTATAAAATTAGTTTCCAAAATAACAAGTTATAGTATTTCCTGTTAGAAGCGTAAAGAGAGCATACTAACTGTAATAGGTCTTTGGATGGAGGGAGATCCCGATAGCTTCTTGCTTCTTTACATTAACAAATAGGTATGGCTATCTTAAAGTCATTTATAATCATGTCTGCAAGAGACTTATATCTAATTATGATGCAGCACCATGAAATTGTACATATTTAATGTGGCAATCAAATTTATTGAAATATTGTGTTTTATTTATGAACACTCTTCCTTAGATTTTATATAGCATAATCATTGTCTCAGAGCTTAAAATAATTAGTGAAAATTAAGTATTCCATAAGAAAGTATCATCTGGAAAATTAATATTGTACACATGTAGTATTAGACATCTGAAAAACTGATACATGCTCAAGTTTGATTCAAGTATTCTCTGATTCTGTAGACAAATGAAAATGGAGTTTGATTTTCAGACTCTAATGTACATATGAATCACCCGGGGGTCTTGTTAAAATGCAGATTTGGATTCAGTAAATTTGGGGTGGGGCCTGATTATCTGGCTTTCTAACAAGCTCACCAGGTTTCTTTAAATACACTTTAGAGTTTGAGACACAGATTGAAGGGATATTTGGATTTCTCTCTAGCAATTAAAAAAAATTAAAATTGAAATGTTAAGTAGAATCCCTCCTTAATATTTATCTCAGTGTCTAATTTGACCAAGTGACTAAACACTTTGAGCGCTAAGGGTCCTCTTTGAAATTACCTGGAACAACGATAGTGCTTAGACACAGAAAAAAGATTTCAGGCAGACACATGTAGAGGGCACACTTTTGAGGTCAAATTACAAGGGGAGATTCTGGGCTCTGGGAAACAAACCACCTGAAGCAAGAAAGTCGAATGATATACCATAGGATACCCCATAGGAACCAATGGTTACAGCTTGTGGTCACTTGAATATGCCCCTTCTAGAAATCCTGGTGAACTGTGTATTCTGAGAGAATAGAGAGTCAAAAATCCCAAAATAAAAAATAATTACAAAATGAAACTCCTACTAAATATCTCCTAAACATTGAAGGCTGGCACCTTCAATCAACTGAGTAGCAGTTGAGAAAACTTCAAATAGTCAACTAACCAGGTTAGTAAACAAGCTGCAATGACAGTAATTAATAATCTTCAAGGGAGAGTTGACCATCTGCTTGTGCAGTGGAGGTGACATTTGAGTAACAGATAAAAAAAGTGCATGCTTCGTAATTTTGGTCCAAGCAACAAGTTTGACAACTAAACAGTATAATGTACACTGTAAAATATAAAGTAACTTTATTACTCTGAAATTTTCAACCTATTCTGAATATTAAAAGAAGTTAGGTATTTTGGGGATTTGTTTTTATTATCTTAACCCTAACGTCAGCGCTTTGTGGGTAATAGCTGTAACAATCAGATTTAAGTATGCTAAATGTTTCCATTTGAAATTTTAATGGGGTAAGTAATTATTATAAAATATGTTGATTTCTCATTGTCAGTGAAAATTGCAATGCAATGCACAGCAAGCTTTTAACTGAGTGAAAATAGTTTTTATAGTGTCAGTTTATGGCATACCATCAGTAATTGTCTAAGCAACCATTATATTTTTATTGGGGACACATATGGTAAAACAACTGAAATACTCATGTAAAGTCTTTACATTGCTTGTTGTTTTTTCATAGTTTATCTTATATTTAAATACCAGTACTGCCAAGTTCAAATTTTACTGCTATAGTGAATTCCAAAAGGGAATATTTTAACATTCAGGTATGAATATAAAGTAATTATATTGACTTTGCAATCCAAAAATGTGAAAGTCAGTAATTTTTTCAACAAACATGTTTTATTATACTGTCATTTTTTTTTGCAGAATACAATAGCATGCTGGATCTCAGAAATCATTTTAAACATGAAAATATCCACAAGGTAAAACACAAATTATAATACATACCTGATAAATCACGTGATACTTAAAAGAGGATTAGGGAGACATCTGGTAGCCAATTCATAGCACTTTAGGCTATAAACTAAAGAAAAAAAAAAGTCTTGAAAGTCCAAGACCCAAAAGGTGACAGGGCTCTCAGAGCCACAGTGAGACTTGGGATGCTAACTGGTCTCAGGCAGTGTGGCTGGTCTCAGCCCTTCCCTATGTCAGCCACTTTTAATGTGTTACTGTTTTCATCCTCAGACATTCTCAAGCTCATTTGGCCTGCCGTGGCCTTTGGCAGGTGCTAGAGAGCCCTGAGTATTGCCTGTGTCCTGTATCCAATCCCTAGCTACTGCGCAGTACAATGGTCACATTAGCTTTGTAACCAGTATATTCACTGGTTATATCTGAAATTTAAGATACCTCAGTATTTAGAGTGATATGTGTGTGTGTGTGTATGTGTAAGAGAGACAGAGAGACAGATTAATATTAACCTACACCCTTGGGATGGTTAAATAATATTTGTATGACCCTAATTAGGTATATACAATTCAGAGTTGGTTTCTGTAATCAGAAATTCATAATTTAGAGCTCCTGTATAAGCTCATTACACATTACTAATATGAAACAGAAAACTCATGATTAAAATAAAGATTAAAAATGTTTTATTTGGAGGAAATAAGTGATGATTATGATGTATAGCTATCTAGGAAGATGGTATAGTACATTTACAATACACACACATTCATTCTTTCTTTTGATCTCTTGATCTGTCTCTCCATCTCTTTCTTAATCAAAGACTCTAATTCCTGATCCACCTAGAAGGCTGGCTTATCCTGCCTTTAATTTATAATTTTATGTACCTTAGAGTGAACTGAAAGTTTCAACGTATTTTTAAGAGTGCCTAAAAGATAGCAAGTATCAGTGTTACAGAATAAGTTACATAATTATTTCTGTACATGCTTGGTAACAAATATTTGTGTGTTTTATCAGAATCCAGTCTGAGGCTCACTTTCATTATAGCATGGTCCATGTTGGCAAGATTGGGAAGTTGGATATATCTCCCATGTGGTAGTCAAAAACGACCAATATCTACTAAAAGAACCTGACATTAGGTCTGTCAACAACAGTCACTTTGATATTCATTACTTTGCATATTTCTGAAATATTTCACTGACAAAAGGAACATTCATTTGTACAGTTTAACATCAAAAGTACTTGCATCACAGACTAAAAGTAAATGTTCTATTTAAAGGCAAACAGTAACAGTAACAGTATTTACAGAATAAGGTAAGGTAACAGTATTTGCAGAAATTCTGAGTCTTAAATTTGAAGTTTCAAATATGATAAGTGTTATGCCCAGAATTCGTGATCCCCAAAGACCACCAGGGAGCTGAGTCTGATGCAAAAGCAAAGAGCCTTTATTAGAGCTAGCTCGAGCTCAATCCCCTGCCTGCACCGACACAGCGGTGAGATGCTGGAGAGAGAGCGAGTTTCAAAAGCACAAAGGTTTTATAGGGATCTAGGGGCGGTTGGTGGGGTAATGGTCGTGGCCTTAGCCGATTGGCTGGGGAAGGGTCAGAGTCCCATTGCGCAGGCTGCCAGGCGTGGTTTGAAGGGGAAGTTTGAACGGGTGAGTGGGAAGTTACTCAAGGGGAGGAGGTGTGGTCTGAGGTTTGAGCTGTAATTTCTTTCTGTGGTTTTCCCAGAAAGGGGCCCATGTCGGGGACATAGTCACTCAAGATGGAGGACACAGAACAAAATGGAGTCGGCCGGCCTAGGTCCGCTCTTTCAATAAGCGTACAAATCTGAATTTTATTTTAGAAAAACAATAATTTGTTAAAAATATAATATTAAACAAACATTAATATGTGTATACCTAACTACTATTTGATATTAAGAATTACCAGATAGTCATAAAGCCTTTAAATGAATTTGTAACTCAGTGATTATGTAGAATGTTTCATGTGCCTTCTTTTGGTATCATCATAGAATACATGCACTTTGTTGCCGACTCTGTTAGTTGCTACTCAGTTATCTATTCTGTGTCCTTATTTTGTAAAAGGTACCATAGTGCCCAGTTGAAAAACTATATTTCTCAGACTCCTTTGCAATTTAGTCCTGTCATGAAACAGAATTATTTCTAGTGAATTTCCTGCTGGGGATATCCGGGAAAATTTACTTTCCTGATACGAGCATCACTTATTTCCTTTTGTTGCTTATGTATCCTTGAATTTATTTTGGCACTGCAAGCATGAAGCCATAGGTAGAGCACTATCTTGCAACCACAGGAAAACTGTAAAAATAGTCATTTATTAAAGATGGTAAAGTGGAAAGAAGGAGCTTGGGAACATTGCTGATACCATAGAAACTTCTTTGCAGCTCTGGGCTGCTTGCCTATACATGTTTCCTTATATGAGGAGTCATTGGGTGGGGGTGGGGGGCACTTTTCTATTACGTATAGCTAAACACAATCCCAAACTGTTTAAAATTCTGATAATTAACACTTTTCATCTTGTCAAAAACAACACGCATAGCAATAATTATTCACTAGAAAGAACAAACTTTTACATATTTTTGGTTTACTTTTTTTAGAAGAAAAACCAAGCATCTATTAGTATGCAGACATATTTTAAAAGGAAGCAATTCAAGTGTTGTCCCACGATAATCTGTTAACAACTTTCAGTAAATTCATCGGTCCTGGGTGAAGAAGAGATCAATCAAAACTGATTAGCCTCAGTCTTAATTTTGAACATCTCTGTTTATTTTATATGGATAATCCAACTTTGAATATGCTATTGCTAATGATGATAAATAAAATCATACTTAATATTTGGAAATACTGATATAGGATACATAGTATTTTGACATGTGGTGTAACCTTACTTTGAAAATAACTGAATTTGATAAAAACACTACCACAATTTTATTTTGCATTTTACTTTAAAAATATTTTATGTATTTATTTTTGAGAGGGAGAGGGAGAGAGGAAGGGGAGAGAGAGAGGGAGATAGAATCTGAAGCAGGCTCCAGGCTCTGAGCTGTCAGCATAGAGCCCAATGTGGGGCTTGAACCCATGAACCATGGGATCATGACCTGAGTCAAAGTTGGACACTTACCGACTGAACCACCCAAGCACCACTACCACAATTTTAAAATTAAGCAAATTGACGATAAAAGGAATGAAAGACTTCTTAAGTATGATTAATATATTGAGGAATCAGATTTTATATACCCATTATTCTAAGTTAATTCCAATTTTGAAGTTAGACTGTTTTAATTACCTTTGTTATGGTTCTGGGAATATTTTAGAAGAGTAGGTCATGTGAGCTGATATCAGTTGAAGTAAAATTAGGTTAAAATGTGAAGGCAGCAAATAGAGTTAATTTACCATTTTCAGCCAATGGTTTTCACATTTACACTATTACAGCAACCCATTGCCATAGATATTTTAATGGGTCCGGTCATCTCAAACTAATCCCTTTCTGAAAATGTTAACTGAAATAATCCACCTTCTCAATTCATATTTGATTTTCTTTATGATGACAAGTTGATCCTTGTTCTCAGTGAGATGTTTAATCTTGTAACCAAATTATTTTTATGCCAATTTATTGATTCCCTCTTGCCATCACTTTCTTTCCAAGGCAAAGACCTCATGTCATTGTTGAAAAGATCCTCAGCTTCTTATCCCTTTCTAGAACCTGAGCCCTGAGCAGTTCCTTCTTCAGTGTTCTGAATCCATTTCTCTTTATGGCCTTGGGGTCCCACTCTATTATGATTCCCTATTATTTCTGGACATTTACTTTATAGATATAGGTTTGTTGTTCCATCTAAATATTTGTGTGACTCAATTTCTCTCTGGAAAATACTACTTCTTGCCCTAAGAAGCTGCTTTGTTTTTGTGTATTTTTTAAATGTTATCTATAGTAATTACATTGTCAGATTACTACTTCTCACTCATACTTAAATGAAATGAAATATGATTTGAGTTATGATCATCTCACTGGAATGCTCAGTTATTAACACCATCACACCTTCAAAATCTACAGACGAGTTTTAATTTGCTCTATCGTTTTTCTTTGACACTCAGTAGAATATAGCATAGCTCATGACGCCCTCCTCTGGACAATCTCAGTTTTCCATGGTTGCCATGATGCAACTCCTTTGAAGTTCCTCTCTCATTTCTTTGGTTGCTTTGAAGTTGGTTAAAAAAACAAACAAACAAAAAAACAAAAGTCCACCCTTATGCTTTTTCTTGACATAAGTCAGTGTTTTCCCCTACCTTCTTCTGCCACTGATCCTATTTCTGAAATATTCCTCATATATCTTTCTTTCTTTCCAATATTTTTTTACAAATTAGTATAAGGCCATATAATAAACATCCTAAATGATTATCTTAGTGTTTTTCCGCATACATGACTTTTCTACAAAAGTGATATGCTATTGCATATTTAGAGATAAAATAAAAGTTGTGACTAAAAATCTTAACCTGAAATAGTTCTTTCTGACCTGACCCTGAGAAATACTTTCTAGCACCATTTACAGAAGTTTTCCTCCTGAAACTTTGGTTCCGGCTATACACAATGACTTGCAATTTTCAAACTGTGCGATGCTCTTGCATATCTATTCGGTAGCATACACTGTTCACTTTCTGGACGGCCCTTCTTCTGCTCTACCAATCAGGTTAATTCTCATTCCTTTTCCAATAGCCAGCTCAAAAATTACTTTTCCTATGAATCTTCATTTGAAAAGAGAGTTAAGCTCTCCTTCACAGTCCCATAGAGGTTGATATCTACTGGGATTAAATATTTTTCCAACAATATTAATAAAAGCTAGCATTTGGGTGCTACTCCATGCAAATATTCATTCCTAATAACAGCCCTGAGATAGACTTGTTAACATCCCTGTATTACAAAGTAAGGAAACAGAAATGGTTAAGCAACTTGCACAAGGTCTTGCATCTAGTACACAGCAGAGACAGCACAGCATGTATAAATTTTATTCCATTTTAATATCTTCAATAAAAAACACAGCATCCAGCTGAGTGAATTCCTCAAAGCAGGTACCTAACATGTTTGTTGAATGTTGAATGAGATAGAGGAAATACATGAGCAGACATGGGAACATACAAATAATTCAGTTAAGTACTTGAAGCTGCTTCATCATGTCTCCTTAATTACTGTTCACAAGAGAGGCATCAAGATTTAAGTTTAAAAGCTTATGTACAGACTAGCATATGGTAATTTCAACAGTTTTTTCCCCCTCATGTGGGAATGAATTTAGTTTATAGACAGATGTTTGATTTAGGTATGTAGACAAAAATATCAGAAATGCTAAAGAAAAATTGAGCAGAAATCAAGAGGGTCAATGTAGTCATAAAATGAAATTCCATTATTTCCCTCCTAGACTTCTTTTCTCATTCCTTTAAGCTTTCAGTGGCAGCATTTTGTGATCTTGGAAACTTTAATCATTTCAATGCTTTGGGTAGACACTTTAAGTACATGATCATAAATCTTAGTGAGGAGGGTAGAGCCAGAACATTTTGTAAATTTATTGTTGTCAGTGTCATTTTTAATAAGATCCTTCTGTGTTTTCGATATGCGAACAAGGTTCTAAGGGAAACAGGAGCAACCTTAATTTCAGTTATCTTCCATCAAAAATCATGTTCATTATATAAAGAATATTTCAATTGACTTCTTAGAAATATTTTAAATATAGTTTTTGATTTATAATTTGAAAGTTTATATCAACTATTACAAGCTATACTTATGTTACAGAAATGTGCAAAATGTTACAAAATGTTACAAAAATGTACATTGTTTTCCCTAAAAATCCTCATCAAGCTTCTGTCATACATACTGTGTTCATTCATGACTTTACTCATCTTTACCATTCTCTGGAAATGCCACCCTCTTACCATATCATATCTTACCTTCCAGGTTTCACTGAAATAACAATATTAATTGATTATTTGAGCTGCTCATTATTATTTGAGTTTCTACAATGCTTATAAATCTGTTCTACATTATATAGCACTTCTTTGCCCACCCCCCTTTTTTACCCTCACTTTTTTGGTGAAATGTTTTCTTAATATGCATTTATTGTGCAATGACTACAAGCCAAACACCCTGCTGGGGGCTAAGTTTATGTAATGGCGAAAGAAACAAAACACACACAATAAAAAAGAATGGTGGAGCCAAGGCCATGGAGAACGATGAAGTGTAAAATGGCCTACGGTCACAAACTGGGACCTAATCAAGAAACATTCTCAACCTTCAGTGGAGGCTCCCTTTGCAACTTCTGCTAAGAAAAATTCAGGATGCTAAGGAAGAGTAACTACTATTTGACATTCTGAATGCTAGTATTTATTATGGTTGTCTTATCCCCATTTTACTATTTAATGCTTAATACGCTTGATATATCTGTATATCTATATATCTATATCATCTATCTATATCTATATATTATCTATCTATCTATCTATCTATCTCTCTCTCTCTCTCTCTCTCTCTATCTATCTATGGATTCAGGGCTTAGAGAAGGGGATGAGAAATAGTAACTGGACATTTGTGTGTGTGTGTGTGTGTGTGTGTGTGTGTGTGTGTGTGCATTCTGGATCAAGAAAAGCCATATTAATTGGCTCTCAGTGCAAATTTTAGTAAAAAAAAAAAAAGGAGGAGGAAGAGAACCACCATGGTATTCAGATCTTATGTAGGGACCATTACAATATTCTGAACTTTGAGTCTGATATTGTGACTGAATGGGTCCTTGAACAAGAAGAAAGATTCTGTTGGATGGAATCATGAAATATTTGCTTATACTCTGTACCAGGCCTGTCCTTGTGTGAGGACGATACTTTCCATTGACTCCAATGTATGTGAATGTGGCACTTCAAGCAAGGGCTTTAAGAGTCATCATGAATTCTGAATTTCCATTTTCCCAATTGTCATGAGTCTGGATAATCACAGACAAAGGCTTCTTTTTTAGCTTGGGTTCAGCAATGAAAAACACTTGCCACAAAGCCAAAACTGTCATGCAAGGGACATTAACATGATTGAGAAATCAACTTTTGTTCTTGTAAACTAATGAGAACTTAGTTTACTTTTTTCTGCAAGACAGCTTAGTCGAAGTTATATGATAAAGAAATAAAACAAAACACACAATTTGTCATCATAAAACTTACTGGTCTATTAGCACAGAAAGCTCTTAATTTAATAATTGCAGAAAAAATATAAAACTGCAACTGAGAAAAGTGTTATAAATAAGAATCATAAAGAGACTCTTAAAGGAGTATGCAGTAGTAATAGATGTCAAAGGAGGTACTCCTGAGCAGCATTGCCCTTACACCCTGAGAAGAGGGCTTCCTGCCCAAGTCCTATGCCTCTAGAGACTCAGGTTTCAGAATGCTTTCCTCAAAAACTTCCAAGTCCTACTTTGATGCTGGGACAGCTGAGGCTGGCAGTGCCATCTGAATGGGGTATTCCAGGTCTGGACCTTGATAACATGGGCCCTAGTACCCATTTATCTCCTTTGAAGAAAATAACTTAATGAAAAGAAAAATTTTATAATAGCACCAGAGTCACTATGTCATTATAAGATTATGTATCTCTGAAGTCTATTCATTGAATAGAGTTGTAACTTATATTTCACATTTTTAAGTATTAGAGAATCATTGGTGACAAATTCCGTCTATATGAAAATGGTCATCATAGGTGAAGGCTACTATCTGTATATAATATATTACCATGCAGAAATGAAAATAAATACAACAAATGTGTGGATATAAAAACTCATAAATTTCAGAAACACAATGTTGAGTGAAAGATGATAAACATAACAAGATTTAGCATAGTGTAATTTTTTTATGGATTTGAAACACATCCTGGTAAATTGGCTTCAATGAACAGCATTATTACTATAGTAATGCACACACAGGAATCTCATTTCCTAGCAATGTTGGGGGGATACTCTATAGTGAACCAATGATATCAAAGAATAAAAATAGGAATTGATGTTTTTGTTACATGTTGGTGGAATATTGCAAAATGTACCCATACCATAATTTATAAAATATCCAATATTTTACCTTACAAAACTCAAGTAATATGGTTAAAATAAATTATAAATACAGATCTGATAAATTATTTGACTAAAATGTTACCCTTTAAGGGAAAATACTCTGAAATTCTCTTTTCACTCTTTTTTTCAGGCCCCCGGCAGTTCACACTGATTTCCATGTTGTCTTATAAAGGCAGTATTAATTCACCCACCTATCCAAAAATTTTTTTGAAATTGTTTGCAATAACAACATCAGGTGCCTATAACGTAAATGGGAAGGAGTAGGGGAGACTAAAGGCAAATGATAAATAATATAAGTACTATGAATGAATTAAAAAATTTGATCATCTTTATTCCAAGCTGTTATTATCAATTTGAAAAAGAATTTAACATGATTGGGAAGATCAGATATTCCCAATGTCTGTTTATCTCTGATTTTCTTTTTTATTCCTAAAAATCTAAAGCATTTAAAAACAAATTACTTCCAGGGACTTCTCATGCTTCCCCGTGTAGCTTATAGTTACTGCCACCTAATGAACATGCCTACTCCCTGAAATTTACTAATTTACTAACATTGAACATTTTGAACACTTTTCATTACCACATCTAAATTGGCACCATTCACACTACAGCAATGAGGTAAGCAGTTGGGGTCTGTTTCCTCCATTGAGGCCCTCATTTCATTAAATAGTCCTGTTGTTTTAATGTTTTCTTTGCTTATTTTTCTATGTTTCTTCTTTAAGCACAGAGTGCCCTTAGTCTATTTCCTTCCTTTTTGCTTTAAATGTCAGATACTTGTTTTCCTAACACATTTGTTAAGGTTATGCAACATATATATTCATAGTAAGTAAATAAATTATGGGTCTACAAAAAATATCCATGGTTCAAGCAAATATTGTTCAGTTTTGCCTCCCAGTGTAAGAAAAGCCACCCAATACAGATATTCCCATTACGTCTAGCATCAGCTGAGGTCTGGATTCCATCTATTGGGGCCATACTTTTTTTTTTTTTGATTGACTTACTTGTTTTTATTATTGATTGATTGACTGATTGATTGATTGGGTTTCTTTAGTATCTTCCTTCTATTTCATGGGCACTATTGTTTGCCCATTCAGATTAGCTCTCTAACATCCAATGTTACTTAAATGATTTAAAAAATATTCCCATACATACTCTTTTAAATATGTCCAAGTTTAAAATAACCACCTGAGTGACTCATCATATCATAAAATAACTTCCTGGGTCATCATATTATGGTTACCTAATTATGTAGATTATTGAATTCTGTCTGCAGATTTTAGTCTTCCACCAATAATTTTGTATACCGTAGGTTCACCTGAGAAAGACATCCTCATTAACTTTCTGAAATCTCTCTACTTTATGAGGTCAAGCTCCCTTTCCTAACTCACTAACAATTTAAGAAAATATATTCCCTAGAACTACCCTACCCAGGTAGATATTTGATCTTATTTTATATTTCATGCAATTCTAGATTTGCCTCTTAAGAATCCATTGCATTCAGTATGTATGTATGTATATATGTATGTATATATGTATGTATGTATGTGTGTATGTATTTATTTTCCATAGCTTCTTTTTGGCCTAACATATTAAAACCTCTTTTGTAAAAAAATGAACATTGCTAACCAATTCCAAAGGAAAGAAATGTGAGAAGCACTTGCTGTTTAACTTCAATGTACTCATTATGTGTTCATTGATAACATCAGCTATCTCACTGTGTTTGATCTCCATCTGGTTCCCAGTCACCTACAACCATTGTTTAAAACCTATGCAATGGAAAATACAGAAATAAGTCAAATGATGGTACAAAGGATAGGGATATAACCAGAACCCCAAAGATAAGACACAGTAATTCAATCTGTGGCCATTTTTTGGTTCAGTTTATTTTTGGCCCTTGAAACATTTTTAAATGACTTTAAGAAACATTTAAGAGGCAGTTTTCTAATGGCCACTGACTTGTGTCTAACTGAACATTTTATTTTTATTATTTTATTTTTATTTTTTCCTCATTTCAAGTTTTTATTTAAATTCTAGTTAGTTAACACGTGGTATGATATGAATTTCAAGGAGTAGAATTTAGTGATTCATCACTTTCATGTAACACCCAGTGCCCAATACAACAAGTGCCCTCCTTAATGCCGACTACCCATTTAGCCCATCTCCCACCCACCTTCCTTCCATCTACCCCAGTTTGTTCTCTCCCCCAGTTAACAGTCTGTTACGGTTTGTCTCTCTCTCTCTCTTTTTTCTTCATTCTCTCTGTTTTGTTTCTTAAATTCCACATATGAGTGAAACCATATGATATTAGTCTTTCTCTGACTTATTTTGCTTAGCATAATACACTCTAGCTCCATCCACATAGTTGCAAATGGCAACATTTCATTCACTTTGATGGCTAAGTAATATTCCATTTTTATATATACACCACATCTTCTTTATCCATTCATCAGTCAATAGATATTTAGGTTCTTCCCATAATTTGCTTATTTTTCATAACACTACTATAAACATTGGGGTACATATGCCCCTTCAAATCAGTATTTTTTGTATCCTTTGGGTGAATATCAAGTAGTGTAATTGCTGGGTCATTGGGTAAATCTATTTTTGATTTTTTTTTTTTCTGGGAGACAGAGAGAGAGAGAGAGAGAGAGAGGAGTGGGGGAGGGGCAGAGGGAGAGAGAGACTTTTAAGCAGTCTCCTTGCCTAGTGCAGAGCCCTATATGGGGCTCCATCCCACAACCCTGAGATCATAATTTGAGCCAAAATCAAGAGTTGGACACGTAACTAACTGAGCCACCAATTGCCCCTATTTTTAATTTTTGGAGGAACCTCCATACTGTTTTCCACAGTGGCTGCACCTGTTTGCATTCCCACCAACAGTGTAAGAGAGTTTCTCTTTTTCTACATCCTCGCCAACATCTGTTGTTTCCTGTGTTGTTAATTTTAGCCATTTGACAGGTGTGAGGTGATACCTCATCCAACTTTTGATTTGTATTTTCCAGATTATGAGTGATGTTGAGCATTTAACATTTCAAAGAACATTGATCCCATAAACAGGTGCTTGCATCCTCTTGGAACATTTAAAACTGATAACATAATCTGAAATACAAATAAATAAATGCATTCTACACATTGATGACCATAAATTTTGTATCTGCCTGATTTGAAACAGTCTCAGAAAAAATTATTTTTTATATCTTTATCTGTAAATCAAATCTAAACCTTAACCAGTTGTAAGCTGCTGCATCCAAACACAACACTTTGTCTTCCTCTGAGGGGTATTGACCCCAACTCAAAAAGGCAACTTCTTTCATAAACAATTTTTGGCACATGTAAATATTTAAGATCATCATTAGTGTGTAACATGGAAAATATAATTTGAATATTAGAGAAATGCTATAATCAGTAATAGTGTATTTTTCTGGCTTAGTAAAAAAAACAGAGTCATGATGAGTACTTCAAGATAAAGGGATTTAATACAGGAATTAAACCTTACACAAAAATGGGGAGTGCTGAGAAAATGAATGTCTGGAGTGGAAATCACAAGATTATACTCAGAGCCACTGAAGATTCTACTTTAAAGACTGACAGGTGAAAACATGGAAGTTTTCAGAAGTAAGAAACCAAAACAAACAAGAAGAACAACAAAAATGTCCATCTTCCTGAGGAAAATCATGAAAGAAAGGTTCAAGAATAGGGACTCTGTGTAGCAAACACCTCGATAGCTCCACAAACAAGCAGTTGGGGTGACATAAGGCCACCGTTGGTCAACTGGATCATAAGTTGGGAAGACAAGCTAAATGCAGAACAAAGAATGACTGGGGTCATGTCTGTGTCTGTCATCTATCTGAACATAATGACCTTTGTAGGATAATTGACAATGCTTCAGCTTTGCCCTCCAAATCTCAGGTAAGGTCTTCTTTTAGCCACTTGTAACTTAAAATCATAGATGGAGAGATAATCTGAGAAACCTAGTTTCCATGTTAACCAGGTTGACATTAGCACAATCCAAAAAACCAAGTACACATTTAACTTGAAAAAGACTTTAGGCTACCCTGACAATCACTTTATTTATAGTATTATTGAAATGTAAACATTTTCTAACCTTTTCATCCTTAACCTTCATCCTTAACTGAGAAGAACAATTTCATAATAGCACCAGGATAATTATGCTGACAAGATTATATTCCTCTCAAGGCTCCTCATCTAATGGAATTTTAACTTATATTTCCATATTTAACTCAAAGAAATTAATGTCTGTAATTCAGATTTTTCAAAATAGAATTTTAAGTATAGAATCCATTTTCAATATTCTCTGACTATAACCTTTAACCATGAGGTTGTGGTGACCATTAAATTAGTAAACTTTATATGTTATCAGAAGTTACATATATTTGTTTAATTTAAAATATTTAGTATGGGAATTTGCTCACTTATTCTGTAAATTAAGTCATCAGATTTATTTATGTAGGTTCTCATCTGGGCAGAGGCTGTTTTGCGTCATGCTTTGCTATGGATGCATAAAAAAATAATAAAATACTCTGGCAGAGCAGATTCAAACCCAAGGCAAAGTTTGATTTTGTTCCTTACTGGTTTCACTTAAAATTCATGACCACAGACCTCAAATGGGAACTTGATGCTGCCTAGAAATCTAATATATCTCTCTAGTATAATAATTTTCCACTCTTGAAACTGTTTTATACCCTTAGCTCTTTCCTCAATATCCAACTGCTATTCCTCTTTCCTCTCAGCTAAAGTCTTCATCTCAGATTGCTTGAGAAAAGAAAAGTATTGGGGAAAACCATCTCAAATTCTTATCTCTAAATCTCAAACTCAACCTTTCTCTGAAATCATTATCTTAGTCTTCCCTCCTGTTAAATGGGAGGGTTATTCCATCTTATTCAAAGTCCAGACAGACTCTTGAGAAATCACCTAATTATAAATCAGAGCTTACCATTTCCAAAATTATTCTCTTGATTTATCCATCTTCTGGTGACACAGGATTGCCTCAAGCATCCAATTCTAGAAAGTGCCCCTCTTCCTTTTACCTGCTTGGTTATGGCTGTTTATGTGTTAGTAATGGAGCAAGATCTACAGCCCCTCTCTAGTTCATGGGATAGCCAAATTGTGCCAATCAGTCCCTTCCTGGAAATGTTGGAAAATAAACTAGGGAATAAGTCCAATATTTCTTATGGTAGCTGAAACCCTTACATACGAAAACAAGAAATTGTCAATATCCAGGTTTGGCCAGGTGAAACAGAAAAGAGATTCTAGGTGTTGAAAACAAAAGGAAATTAATGAACATTCTCAGAAAGACAAGCAGAGGCCATAGAGGGAATGAGAGACCTGTTGATGTATGAATTCCTGACTTCAACTTTTTTCTGAGATCTAGTAGGATACCTATTGTTGAGTTCTACAAAAGGCCCCAGTGTGTTACAACGAATTTCTCTTTAAACTGAGACTAACTCAACTAACTTTCAGTTACTTATATTCAGCAGAATGCTAACTATTCCTTGTTTCTTAAATATTCCCTGAGTTGCATTTCTGGAGTCCAAGTCTGCAGTTTCTTTTGTTCCTGGGCACAATTTGGGTCTCCTGTCAAACTGAAATAAATTTTCCTTCCTTGCTTGCTCTGTGTTTTAGTGAAAAACAAACAAACATCATTTCTTATACTGGAATCTATTGCACTATTTATCATGGCCCATTACATTGTAGTCACTTATGTGTGTTTATCTTCTGCAAGACTGTAAGTCCTTTTCCTGGAGGACAAGGCAATATTTTATCCTTCATTCTATCACAGCTAGTACCTAGAAGAGTGGCACATGGGTGGGTTCAAAATAAATATTTATTAAATTATGTGTTACATTTTGAATATTTCACTTTAATTGTAAATATATTAAGGGGTGAAATGGTATTACTTCATTTAATCCAATAAAGTTTCTAATATGTTCAACGAACAATTTAATATTAGTTCCCAGAAAATGACCTATTATCCTGATCAGGTCACTGATAAATGGTTTAAGGAGTGGTATATTAATGTAACTGCAATTTATGATTTTAAAAGTAAGTTTTAGTGCAGCTTTAACTACAGGCTGCATTCCAAAGCTCATTGTAAGAAAGTGATTCATGCATGTTGTGCTTTGTAATAACTTTCTTCAATTACTGAATGACTTTGTTTTACAGTTTATCATGTGACCAGGCAGTTCATAAACTCCCCAGTTACTGGAAAATTATTAAATCTATATATTAATTCAACATATTTCCATAATAAGAGAATCTTTTAAATGTAAATCATGTTAAATTAGTTTTCACCATTATGGGGATATAATTAAATTATATTCACCTCAAATTAATGTTTCATTTTTTGGTTTTGTGGTTTGTCAGCCCTTGGATTTTGATCATTAGCACAGTTTTGACAGCAAGCTATGTCATCAGAATAAACAAAGAAATTCTTGATGGAAATCTAAGATACTAAAAAATTTGGACCATGAGAGAATTGAGAAGTTGGAATTAAGACAGACGTGGAGTTACAAAAATCAGCAAAGCAATCAAAAAACAATAAAAAAAATCATGTAAATAGTGGCAAATAATTATCATGTTATACCAGCCAAAAATTAATGCTAATATTTCAGCAACTAGTCTATAAACAATTTAAAGATATGAGAAAAAAATTAGAGAATATGCAAGATGGGTGATTAAAACACAGAGAATAATCAGAAATCAGGCTCTCTCATCAAGATTGTAGACCACCTGTGTACTGTTTCTTCTTTTGCTCTCCACATCTCATGTGTGAGCGAGCTAGAAGGGCAGAAAACAAAACAGAGTAAGCCTACCATAGAGAAGAGAACAGGAGACAGCAGTCATCAGCATACAGGATATTTTAGAAACTTATGGAACATAGAAAGCTGCTGGTAGTATCTATCTGTTTTGTTTATCTACTTGCCTTCATAACCTCAACAGTCTGTTGAGAGGGGAAAAAAAAGGAACAACATCACCACATTAAATTCAATTCAATGAGAACCTGAGGCGGGTCTTTGTAATTTGTCACCAGCCATGCTGCTCAGCTGTGTGTGTCCTGCCTTCTTCCCATTTTTTATTCTCATGGAAGTTCCAAATCAGCAAACTCAAAAAAAAGGGACTAGACAGCTCTCCATTAATTTTTTTTTAAATTTATGGGACCATAAATAAATACATAAATAAATAAATAAATAAACATTAGTCTATACAGGCATACCTTGGGAGATACTGTGAGTTCATTTCCAGACCACTGCAATAAAGTGAATATCACCTTAAAGCATATAAAAAAAAGTTGTCAGTTTCCCAGTGCATATAAAAATTATGTTCACACTAAACTGTTGTCTATTAAGTATGTAATAGAATTCTGTCTAAAAAGACAATGTACATGACTTAATTAAAAAGTACTTCTAACAATGATAACCATCATCTGAACTTTCAGTGAGTTGTAATAACTGATCACAGACCACCGCAACAAATACAATAATAATGAAAAGGTTTGAAATATTGTGAAAATTACACTTTGGCATAGAGTAAGCAAGTGCTGAGGTGAGCAAGTGCTGTCAGAAAAGTAGCTTGACACAGGGTTGCTGCAAACCTTCAATTTGTAAAAAAAAACAAAAACAAAAACAGAAACACACCACCAATATCTGTGAAGAGCAATAAAGCAAAACACAATAAAATGAGGTATGCCTGTAACTTTAAAGAGAGCTTGAATTCTGATCATTTGTCTAGCCATTAATTTTACTTTGTGCTCTAATATTTTGTCTTCCTAGTTCCTTTTTTCTTGTATATCTTAACACTGTTTTCTGAGCTATTGGTTTTGGTCTCTTTCCTTGTTCCTCAAACACCTTTCCTCAAAACTATATACCAAGCCAAATCCCTTCTATCACCAGCATGTTGGGAGAGAAACAGACACAGGGTGGTGGGGAGGGATTTCTGTTCTTTTGTAGCTTGGTGTTGTTTGAAGGATTCTGACACTAGGTGTTAGGGCTGTCATTGAAGATGGCCATTTGAAATAGATGACAGTTGTCTTCAGAGTACTTCTTATACCTTATCCCTATATTTTAAATTGTTAGCAAGAAGGAAAGAGATGCAATACCCATGGAGAGAGTGGTTGTAATCACCATAAACAAAAAATAAAAGCAATTATTTTTGAGAAATTGAATGGGGTATAGTAAGCAGTATATTTTATTTTATTTTTAAAAAGTTTTTCAATGTTTGTTTTTGAGAGAGAGAGAGAGAGAGAGAGAGAGAGAGAGAGAGCAGGGGAGGAGCAGAGAGACACAGAATCCAAAGCAGGCTTCAGGCTCTGAGCTGCCAGCACAGAGCCTGATGCAGGGCACAAACCCACGAACTGTGAGATCATGACCTGAGCAGAAGTTAGACACTTAACCAACTGAGCCACCAAGGCACCACAGTGAGCAGTATATTTTAATTTTCATTTTATGTTCATCAGATCAGTTTGCTTTATGTGTTATACATGTGTATACATGTGTATAACCCATAAAGCAAAAGCATGTAGTATGTCGATAATTAAAAAGATAGATGTTAGTAGCAGGAGCAGGCTGACAAAGCATATGATCAGGGAGCAAAGTCTCTGGCAAAAGTAAAAACAATAAACCAGAATAGATGAGATTCCATGTATTCTGGCTTAGGGGGACATTAGTAGCTGACATAGTTTTCTTTGACCTGAAGACACTATGTGGCCATCACTGAGCTGAAAGCAATATAAGAATGATGACTGGTAGAAGCAAAATTTAAAGTAATTTTATGGGGCAAAAGAAAGTAAAATTTTCTGGTACAGTGATATGGAAAAATTCTTATTATATTTTGTACTTCCCCAATAATTCTGGGCACATTTTCTCAGTTTCATATGTGTGTACTTTATAGCTGAAGTCAGAAAGACATGTTTTTCACTTGTCTTCAAATTTGGTCTCACCGTTTACTGTCTGTATGAAGTTGGCTTGGTTCATCCCAGGTATCAGTTTCCTCATGGGAGAAATCAGAATAAGAACACCTTTTAGTTTATACATTGGGTAAATTAAATGATATATTTTATGCTTACAACCAAGGATGTACACATATTCTAGAACCTTACTCTTAATTCTACTCAACCTTACTCTAAGGAGAGATACTAGAACTTCATTTAAATATTAATTCAGGTTGGGGTGCCTGGGTGGCTCAGTTGGTTGAGCATCTGACTTTGGCTCAGGTCATGATCTTGCTGGTTAGTGAGTTCTAGCCCCACGTTGGGCTCTGTGCTGACAGCTCAGAGCCTGGAGCCTGCTTCAGATTCTGTCTCCATTTCTCTCTCTCTACCCCTTCCCTGCTCATGCTCTCTCTCTTTCTCTCTCTCAACTATAAATAAACATTAAAAAATTAAAGTAAATATTCAGATATGTTACCCAATAAAATGAGTATGTACAAAGTATCAAATTCTGATGAACCATTTTGTGATACAAATTCCAATGCAAGTTTACTGTCCTCTATAAAGTATTAATTTTGGAAACTGTCACAAATAACAGTGAACTTAATGCGTTCTCTATCAGGCAGTTTCACATACACCATCTGATTTGCAATACACAAAAATTGTGATATTTTTGTGATAAGGAAAATGAAAATTAGAGCAGAATTATCACCCAGTTTATAATTAGAAAGATGTGAATTTAAAACCATGTTGGTTTTAATCCTGTACTCGTGATTCCATAGTACTATTATAGTAACTATAATGCATACTATCTCTCAATAGGAAATGGGAAAAGAGATAACTCCCTTGACCCTCACCATTATACTCAACTTATTATCTACTTCTAAATCAAGTCCCCTCAATTTCATATTAAATATGACCTCCAGATGAACAGGGTTAATTTTTGTACCCTTTAGTTCTTTGGAATTTCTTGGCAGTTTGAAACGTGGTCTCCTTGGTGTGCCTTACTTCTGATCTCTTCTCTGGTCCCATTTGCAGTGAACATAAATGCGGCAATAACATTGTCAAAAAATACTACACCACTTTCTTAGATTGCATACTCACACATGCAGTATCTTATAAGGATATGTTTGTCATATATCTCTGAAAATATTTAAGAATATATAAAAGATATCCCAATGTAGAAGTAAAAAGATTAATTGTGGATATATGATGGTGTATATGTAAGAATTGTTTGAAAAGGCTGTCTTTATAAAGAGTATTGTCTGTTGCAGTCAAAAAGTGCAGTAGTTTAGAGATACTAAAAATTATTTTCTTTACATTAAAAAATTAAGAGATGTGGATCATCACCATTAATTAAAGAGATGAATTAAAAGAAAACAAAATAGCATCGCTTTATTCTCAAGTGCATCACCAAATTATTTCATAAACTTCACTCCTTTCTTGCATCTCATGTAGGATCGCTGTACATTTTAAACTATAGCTATTTATTGCTTAATGACTTAATTATAGACATATTTTGACAAATAAAGACTATTTCAAGTTTTAAGCTTTTTTTACTTTTCATCTAAATCATGGAGATAATAGGGGCGCCTGGGTGGCTCAGTCAGTTTAGCGTCCGACTTCAGCTTAGGTCTGATCTCAGTGTTCATGAGTTCAAGCCCCATGTCAGGCTTTGTTCTGACAGTTCAGAGACTGGAGCCTGCTTTGGATACTGTGTCTCTCTCTCTCTCTGAACCTCTCCCACTCACACTCTGTAGCTCTCTCTCAAATAACCTAAAATTTAAAAAAATAAATCATGGAGATAATATCACAGTTTTAAATAACATTTAATTATTACTTTGGTTAAGATTTTATTTCTATGAAAACAGTAGTTATGATCTAAATATATCCTGACAGGACACTTCCAAAGGTATATTAGAAAACAGATACATAATGCAATTGAAAGTTTTAATACAATGGGATACCTGGGTGGCTCAGTTGGTTAAGCTTCAGACTTTAGCTCAAGTCATGATCTCTCAGTTCATGGGTTTGAGCCCCCTGTTGGGCTCTGTGCTGACAGCTTGGAGCCTGGAGCTTGTTTGGATTCTGTGTCTCCCTCTCTTTCTGCCCCTCCCCTGCTTGTGCCCTCTCTCTCTCAAAAATAAATAAACATTAAAAATTTTTTTTATACTTTTAATGTGATTATAAATTTTATTTAAATTTTAAATGAGGGAAATACATGTTTATGAGTGTTTTAAAATTTAAAGCTAATGTTACTTTTAAAAATATCCTAAAAACATAATAATGAATGTCATGAATTGGCTAAAATGTTAGTGTGTAAATATAATTTAGTTTATAAAAGCAGCATCACTTACACCTATTTTCTACATTATCTGCTTTATTTTTTCATCTTTAAATTTGATAGTGTTTGCACTTCTCCACTGACCTAGAGAATTAACACTTTTTTCCAAAAAATATTTCACTTAAGAAATGTCATTCTAAAAGAAAAAATAACTAGATATTTACTGGAACAAGACATGAAAAGAAAAGTAAAACATGAAGCAGAAACAAAGCCAATGTTAAATCAACAACAAATCTTCTCCAAAATACAACTACACAAATTCTATTTTCAGCAAATTTATTTTGTAATTTGATAATGATTATTCCCTAAGTCTGATTTATACAAAAAAATACCTGGTAAACTATGTTAAACTCATTTGTTGACATCCTCACATATTTAAAACTATTTTGGAAAAAAAAGTGTTTTGTTAGTCAAATAAAACATTTAACAGAAATGGTTATGTTAAACCAAAAAAATTATATAATGTAGATTTTCAGGTTAGTGGAGGGACAGCCAGAGATTATTAATGGAACTTAAGAGACCATATAGAATTAGCCTATGTTAAAGATCTATAAAAATAACTATTATGAAATTTCAACGGTTCTAGACCACATAAAGGAAGAGAGAAGTTTTGTTGGTGTGGTGTCTGTTTCATGCATGAGTGTGCTTCTTTTAAGTCCTTAGGAGAGAATACTATTAGTCACTTTGATAGACATTGATGAGGAAAAGGAAAAAAGATAATTATTCTGTGCCAAAATTAACTCTACTATTGAGAAGATTTTATAAGCCCTGTATTACTTCATTGTGCAAAGATAAGATGAAATGGACAAACTAGCAGATGATGGCCTGATGAAGAATACTTTTATTAATCTATAAAAGTATTCCAAGGAATACCTGCTGGGTGTCATAATAGTAAAATAAAATAAAGTTAAATGCTATAAATTATGGCACAAGTCCTAAGGAGAAGAGAGATATGTGTGTATATAGAATAGGCAGGAACACAGTTAGCATGAAGAGTATTAGTGAAGGAAAATAAGAATCAAGAAGAATACTATTCTACATTTAAATATTATCCTGTGGGCAAACAGTGGCCTTTCAAGTAGCCCATTAATGAAAGGTTATCTGACAACATAAAATGATAAATACCTGATGCATTAAAAATAAAATATTTAATTGACTTCATGTTAAATTATTAATTATGTGATTACTTATTGCTCTGAACCAAAATATTATGTGATTTTTTTAATGTTTATTTTAGAGAGAGAGAAAGAGAGCTTGAGCAGGGGAGGGGCAGAGTGAGGGGGGACAGAGGAGCTGAAACTGGCTCTGGGTGGACAGCATGGCTCCAGATTTGGGGCTCGAACTCAAGAACCATGAGATCATGACATGAGACGAAGTCCCATGCTCAACCCACTAAGCCACCCAAGAGCTCCTTGTCTTCTAAATATATGTGATATAAATAAATGTTCAAGAAGGATTCAGACTTAACATGTTAGCTGGTTTTAAACTAACTCTCATTCTGAAATTTCCAGTTAAACCATTTAGTTTCATTTTATTTGTGTGTAGGAATTGATTATTTAATAATGATAAAATACAAGATAAAGAAAACGGTGATACCATCTTTGTGAATTATTTAAAAACTACACACTTTCTGCATACTGCTCTACTGTAGATAGAAAAGACAGGATATATAGTAACTTGGTAAAAATCATTATCAGGTTCACATTTAAGTACAATTTGAAACTTTTGATTGAAATTTTGTTCTTCTATAGACTTTTACACTTTCTTGAAAGGAAAAAATACAGCTTCAAATAACTTCCTTTTATTTATCTTGTCACTAAGCTGTTCACTATTATATGTAGTTCTTATAACCGAGGGTGTCTTAGGTATAATGAGCTGAAATGCTATCTACGATAATCAAACCTTGCTCAGAAGTTTCTTTGAGTTTCTAAATTGGAAACTTCCCTTGCAGATTAACACTCTTATCTAATTAATGCATCATGCATACCTGTTTCACTATCTTGTTAGAAATCAAAAGTAATGTATATATGAGATAAAATAGAATATGTTTCAGTATGAGCATGTTGCCAGTAAGAAAGAAAACATCCTTATACTTTGTAAACTTTCCAAAAAAACGTATAAAAAAATACTGTTCAAATTATAAAAATATACACACTTTATAGCTTAATTTACCCATTAAAGTCCCAATTTTATTACATAAGTTTAAACATATATGAATATATTTGATACAATAAACAATGAAAATTGATGGATGGTTATTATCCTTTAGAAAATTACCAGATAGTAATTAAAGTAGTAAGGATACCAAACATTATATATAACATTTTATTAAAATTATTTTATTGAGGAGGGCACTTGTTGGGATGAGCACTGGGTGTTGTATGGAAACCAATGTGTCAATAAATTATATTAAAATAAATAAAATAAAATTATTTTAGTCATGTTAGTTTATTAAAATATGCACTGGTCCGATGTCTGGCTATTACTTTGCTTTTTGACAGTTCTCAATTACTTTAAAAAGATAGCTAGAGTAACAGAAACCATATCTTGAAACCACTGCAATTCTAATTCTAAACTACACAGGAATCAGAATTCATCTGGAGATCTCCATTTAAACTGTTCTCACCACTCAGACAATTGGTTTCAATGGAAATTAATTCTAAAAGTAAAGTTAAGAGAATGAAGATATATGTATCTTTTGACCATCAAACTAAAGGATATATATGTATCCTTGACCATCAAACTAAAATTTAGCATAATGACCACTTCCATTTGGAGCAGAGCATAAATTTATTAGGTCCAGTTGACAGGATCTATGTGATGTCATTCCAGGTATACAATTATATGCTTAAATCTTTAATATTTCCTAGACCTGCTTAAGGGTTGTGATATTACTTTAAGGAAGCATCATGCTATTCTACTAATAATTTTGACAATGAAATGAGAATAATTCATAACAAATGTACTTGTTCCAAACTTCTGGTAAGAGATCTATCATCAGAAAAAGCAGAAAGCAAGAACATTGGGGAACTTTTTAGAATATTTGTAACAAAATTATGGTAGATAGGAAAGAGAAAGTGGTCAGCAGACAGACCAAACAAACAAAAACAAAACAAAACAAAAAAGAAGTCATCTGATCTGGGAGGTATTATTAACCCAGACTTCTGTTCTACATTAGGGCTGTGATTACCTTAGCAGACCCTGTCTATACGCAGAAATAGTATGAACCAGTCTAATAGATAATCACCACATATTCTGGAGAATTCATAATATTAGATATTACAGGGTCTGGAAATGCCATATCTTATGTATTCTCAGGGAAAGAAACATCTATATGAGTATTTTCACACTGTAAAATCTACAGCAGTGCTCCTCACACTCTGATGCGAATATGAATCACCTGGAAGATCTTATTAACATATAGATTGTGATCAGAAATCTAGGGTGGGATCTGAGATTCCACATCTCCAGTAAGGTCCTGTGAACAACAATGCTGTATATTAATGAATTACATGTTTCTTCAATACCTTCTTGGTTCTACTGTCTCCTAAAATTATAAACATAAGTATTTTACTATAAATTAGAAGATAAAATTTCTTTAAGATGTTTTTCCCAGTATTTCATTCAAAATACTTTTTTCTCTCTTTTTGACATACAACTTATTTACTCTGTAGAGTCATACAATCTGTAGCCATTTCTGACTTCCAGAGAACAATTAAAAAAAATCTTACATTGAAAAATTAAGGGAGGAGAATTATTAGAATAATCCTGGGAAGGAAAAGTGAGCAGATTGCAAATTTTCTTACCTTAGTCACTTCAACATTGTTCTCTATAAATATGTCTCATCACCATTCAGCCTGATTCTGTTTTGAGAATCAGGCTGGAAGAACTTGGCAGTTCACACATATAGTCTTATTTAATTTCATAGTAACCCTACAAGACTTTTGTAGAAGGGGAAAATGCAGTTCAGAAAGGTTGTTAGTTGAGCAAGCTAAAAATTGAAAGAGCTGTTATTTGAAGCCAAGTCTTTTGGCTCTAAGACATGTATACTGTCTCCTTGGCTCTGTTCTGAAGAGTAGGGTTGCCAGTGTCTCTGAAATAAGCTTTGACTGTTTGACAGCCTTGACTAGGACACTTTTCTTTGGAACTTCAAAGATGATACTTTCATGGCAGTTGTAGACTTAATTCACCTATTTTAGACACAAGGGGCCATAGAAACAGTACACAACCCAGGTGGAAATCTAAATGCAATGAAAGAGATTCTCCCCCTGGAGGTCACATAAGCTGCAAGATGGGGATAAGTTATAAGAGAAAGAAGCTAGACATGGTGGGAAGAAGCTCGCTGGATTCCCCCCCACCTTCTCACTCCTCTTAAATGTTCTAACTGTAAGAATATGATAGTTAAAAGGGGATAATTATCCATTAATAAAAGAAGAGATTCATGAAGGAATAGAATTACCCTGATATCATGTGATCTATGAAATGGCTCTATTGATGATACAATGCTTAACTGACTACTGGAGGTATTAGGGTTTGTGATGTTTAATTTAAAAAAAAAATTTTTTTTTAACGTTTATTTATTTTTGAGACAGAGAGAGACACAGCATGAACGGGGGAGGGGCAGAGAGAGAGGGAGACAAAGAATTGGAAGCAGGCTCCAGGCTCTGAGCCATCAGCCCAGAGTTCGATGCAGGGCTCGAACTCACGGACCGCGAGATCGTGACCTGAGCTGAAGTCGGACGCTTAACCGACTGAGCCACCCAGGCGCCCCTGTGATGTTTAATTTTATGTGTCATCTTAACTGTATCATGGTGTGCCCAGATATTTGGTCAAACATGATTCTGGGCATATTCGTAAGGCTGTTTCTGAATGAGATTAATATTTCAATCAGTAGGCTGAGGAAAGCAGGTTGACCTCCCTAATGTATTCTGTTGATTATGTTTAAACCAAACTAATGTAGCTTGTTTCTACATTCAGGATTTCAGGACAGTGTTTATATAAAAGTGTGCATGTGGGAATTTATGTTTACTTCATTTTACTTCTCTTAATCATTCAGGTTTTCAAAGAGGTTGCAATATTTTAGTAGCTTTCAATGGAGTACTTGAAAATGTTGGGTTTATGATGTCTTTTGGAATGTAGAGCATCTATATATACATAAGCATCTATATGCATAAGCATCTACATGATGCTATATGCATATGCATCTACATGAACATGCATGCTTCCACTAACAGTTACTTGGCTAACCCTATTCCTTACTCTCTCTCCCATGTGCTATGAAGACTCAAGGTAACCAACAATGGTTTACACCTTACAGAAGTTGTGACTGATGTCATAAAGTCTGCAGACATTATGGCAATAGGCTGCACACCATCCGTAGCCTAACTAAAAATAATGAGTATGGATGATATGTGATAAAGCAAAAACCTTTTTCCCTATCCCCATATATCTAAAGCTATTTCTGTTTTAAATATCCTATTGTCATCTTATTTACATTCATGAAATTTTAGGTGATATCAGAGGACATAGGAGGAGAGGTAAGGCAATAATAACTTCTATCCCCAATTTGAGCTTATTATCTTATTATTAGAAAAATTTAACACTCTAAGAGATGCGGCCCATCTCATGAGTACTGAATGGTTGTCAAAAATATCCAAGCCTTGCTCTAATAACTTTTTTATTGTTTAGGGGAAAAATGGAACTCTAGGTATTCTAAAATCAGAATAGCTCTGATAAATAGATGAAGAAATGAATAATCAATACAGAAGAAGTTTGTTCAAATTTGAGGAAGTATTTTAAACTATTCAGTATATTAACTTGGAAAATACTTGTTTTACTTAATATTGTTTCCTGCTTTTTCCCAAAATTAAACTTCAGTGTTGGGAATCAAAATTGACAAATAGCCAGCATTCAGTTGGTCCTTTAGTTCTTGTACATCCTTTGTTTTTCCAATCATCCTTCTGTTCCCTTTGTAGGAAATATAATCTCTGTAAGATCTTATCTCTGGGTAGCCAGGGAGAAGTGGGACAGTAGGCAAATTCAACTGCAGGCCTGTGGGATGGCTATCCTATGTGTAATATTTGGGCAACTACCTCTAATAAAAAGTATTAAGGAAATAAATTGGTTTGGGAAGGAAGAGGTAGTGAAATCCTCCTCAAAACAGTAAATATCTTCAGAGGACTAAAAATATGTAAGCTCCATTCAAGAAATTAAATAAATAATTGCATAAGGATATAACTTAAATGTATAAGGCACAGGCTGTGATACCAATCCATAGAAAAGATGCAGACTTGAAATCAGCTGATGTCTAGAGATGAAAACAAGAAAAAAAAAATGAGAGAAACAAGGAGTAGTGGACCTATCTCTGACACACCTATAATCTACTCTGAAGATTATAGCCCTCAGGGTCTATTTCCTCCATCCCGTCTAAAATCTCAGTAACTAATAATAAAATTGTCGTAAATCATCATAATTAATAAAATTGTCAAGTAAACTTGAATTTTTATACAATATCTGTTCTTAGTATCTGTGTGTTTTTTATTCAAATCTTTTCAGGCTTAGAATTAAATATAGAGGTGATTAAGTTAACCCAGTTTATTACATGGACACCTCTGTGTAATATTTAGAAACAATCTCTGTAAGATTGCTATTTAAAGTATTTATGATATTTACAGGCATTGTAATGGTGGAATGTGTTACTGTTTTTCTTATCAGTATATTCACATTAATGTATTAATTCTAAGAGGTTTTTAAGTAATTGTAAGACACTCTTGTTTTATTTGTTGAAATGCCTTATCAAGCTCTTGAAGTCATTGCACTGTTGGTGGGAATCCAGATTGGTACAGGCACTAGAAAATAGTGTGGAAGTTCCTCAAAAATTAAAAAAAAAAAATAGAATTATCATATGATATAGTAATTTCAATACTGGGTATTTGCCCAAAGAAAATAAAAACACTAATCTGAAAATATATATGCACCTCTATGTTATTGCAGCATTACTTACAATAGCCAAGATATAGAAGCAATCCAAATATCCCTCAATAGATGAATGCATAAAGAAGGTGTGGTATATGTATATAATGGAATATTAGTCATAAAAAATGAGATATTGCTATTTGCAGCAACATGAATGGACCTATAGGGTGCAATGCTAAGTGGAATAAGTTAGATGGAGAAGGAAGATACCATATGATTTCACTTATATGTGAAATTTAAAAAACAAAACAAGAGACAAGTAAATGAAAAAACAGAATTGTAAATACAGAGAACAAACTGGTGGTTCCCAGAGGGGAGGTAGGGTGAAATAGAAAAAGGTGATTAAGAGTATGCTTACCATGATGATGAGCACTGAGTACTGTATAGAGTTGTTGAACTATTATATTGTACACCTAAAACAAACAAACAAACAAACAAACAAACAAACAAACACCTTGTCAAGGTCTTAAAGCCAATAAGTTCGATAATAAAATTAAAAGCATTAAACATATAAATTCAGCTAAATAGCTGATTGCTTAAAGGTATTCTGTTGAATTTGAGATGATCAAACAATAAAAATTTCTCCAATAGTAAACATTTCATTTTATGTAAAAGTTATGTATTTACAATGGAATAACAAGAATTAAAGACTGGTAGACCTTTGAAACATATGATTTCAATTAAGTGATTAATAAAACTAAGTAACTCTAGTCTTTTATGCATGCAAACTTTCCTCAGACACAAAACATCTCATATTCTCAAAAAGAGATCTTTATAATTTGTTTAATCAAGGGTGTGTGAGGTACAGAAACCACTGTTACTATTTTAAGTAAAATAATAGTAATAATAACAATAAAAACAAAAATCATTGAAGGGTTAGAGGACTGGAAGTTAATGAACTACCATAAGCTCTTTGCATCTAAGTCAAACACTGCAGCTGAAATCCAGAGTCAGGAAGATGTTCTCCTGTGGTCATCATCATTCACCAACCACACAGTACCATACCCACAAAACTGGAGACCAAGTAGTCTAGCCACTGTGAATACTCTATTCTTTTGACTCATTCAAGGTGAAACATTCTGAATCTCATTAAAGTGCCTAAAAGATACAACCTAGTTCACCTCCAGAACTCTGTTGACAGGGAAGGAGGAGAGGTACAGGTTTTTAGCTTGCTTCTTTCCTCAGATAGAGGGAAAGTGGAATGGAGGTTGAGAGAGCCAAATAATCATCTTGCACATTCATGGTCAGGAAATCCAGGAGAGTGTATGAAGTATAAAGATTGTTTTAAGTGACTGAAAAAAGTATATTTGACATTGAAACGTTCACGTAGTGATTGAGATGCACTTGTTTTGCAACTATTACTTCAAAGTAGGGCTATATTTAAGAAGACACGTTAACAGTTTTATAAGCCCACATCATTAGGCAGCATAAAACAGAAACCGTTTGCATGTAATCATTCCTATCTTCAAGTAACATGAGAAAAAGACATTTTCATTTTAACTGAATTTTACACCATACCCAAATCTCACTCAGCTTTAGTCCTCACCACATATAATTAATGTGAATAAATTGAAAAAAAAAGCCAAATTAATCTGCCACCCTTCAAAACAAGGATGTCAGATGCCATCTCGCTAAGGTGCTACCTTGAAATGGCCTGAATCAATGTTGAAAAATATTGTAGTTATAGGAATAAAGAAAAGTGACAGAAAAAGTAAACAAAATTGAAAATGTAAGTGAAAATGTAAAAAATGGTAATATACTTTAACCCTGAATGATATACGACAAATTGTGAAGATAGGTTAGCATCTATTAATTCTGACTGCCCGACCCCTTATATTATTCCATATGCAAATGAAAGAAAAGATCTCACAGGAGGATAATTGCACTTAGTCAAAAAAAGCCAGGGATTATTCTAATGAAATAACAGATGTGTATTGACAGTGAATATACAAAGCAATATTGTATTTGATTTATTTGGTGGTCAAGTTAAGTAGAGGATAACATATGAAAGATTCACCATAGAACCTAAAAGTAAAATCAGGATTTGGGCTCTGAAGAGCAGTACTTTTAAGTCTCATTTTTACAGTCTCTTAAACTCCTACCTGCTCTCAAATTTATGCACATAATTTGTACATGCAGGAAACTTCGTTTATAAGACAATTTGATAAATTAAGGATATTCAATCTTTATTGCCATAAATATTTCAAGTATTTTCGCAGTTTATTTCTCAGATTATATATATCATTTCAGTTGATGGAAAAGTTTACATTTTTATTTATTTGAAAATATCAATCTTTCTTCCATAGAATTATACTTAGAAATGTTTTCCTTATTCCAGGTTTACATTTAAAATAATCTATGGCAAGCCTGGGTGGCTCAGTCAGTTAAGCCTCTGACTTTTGGTTTTGGCTCAGGTCATGATTTCATGGTTTCATGGTTCAAGCTCCAAGCAGACAGTGCAGAGCCCACTTGGGATTCTCTGCCTCTCTCAAAATAAATAAACTTAAAAAATTTTAAGTAATCTATATTTACATTTATTTTTTACCTGTAAATTTTACTCTTATTGAAATGTATTTGAATGTATAGTGTGACTTACTGGTCTGATTTGGATGTTATTACTCTGTATCTAACCTGACTTCATGTCTTTGTCATCACATTTTGTTTCTTTACAATTTCCAGGCGCAATTTCATAAAAGCGATAAAAATTTCATAAAAGCGATATATTTTTATATCGTATTGTGGACATGAAGCTGAAGTTCTTTGAAATTTTCCTCAGCATTCCCTAGATAGTTTTTTTTTCCAAGTTTCATAGTGATACCTCTTTCTCTTTGTATTTCAGTGTTTTTTTTTTTTTTCTTAAACCCTGTTATTATTCTTCCCCTGATTTCTCCAGACAGACATTAGTCCTTCTCAACCATTCATTCTTACACTTTGCATTGTTTCCACCCAAATCGCAAGGAGGGGAAACAACCTTGTCTGGATAGACTGAGGTACTAGAACAGTTGGCTAGTGAGTTTAATCCATTTTCTGGTGGAAGAAAATGTTGAACATTTAAGCTAAACGTATTGAGGAAAAGCCGAATATATTCACTACTTCTTGGAAGTTGATGTCAATTCATTTCAAAGAGTAAATTGCAATTTTGTTACATATTTTTGTATTTTTTTCTTTCCTTTGGTAGATAAAACTTTACTGGAATAATTCTCGAATCTGACAGAAACACTTGGTATTTTGCCTTAATGCCTCCAGAGACATTTATGTGATAATGGGAAAGGAGAAATTAGTAACTTTTAGCATGATGTGATTTAAAAGCAAAAGTCTTATTATTAAAATATTGCTCTTTGGACCAAATATAATTTTTTCAGCAGTGATCAGACAAGCACAAAGTAACATAGCGCTCACACGCTCTTGTCCTGTCCTCCATATAGCTACCAAAGCCAGATGAGCTAATTTTGGCATTCACATTTTCCAACTACTACATATCATACTTATACTTCAAAAATACATTTCTTTAGAGGTAATGTAGTGATTATAGTACTCATTGATAGTGCTTTAGAAAAATTAATAGAAGAAAATTGGGAGAACTTGTGATATTTTTCATGTTCTAGTATCAGATATCAAAGAACCAGTTAATACTTGGAAAGAGTAGTTCAGTGACAGAAAATCAATTCACTACCTATAGGAATAATAATGTTATAATCTAACGTCTGAAAAGCCACAGTAAGGAAGCACAGAATAAAGATACTTAGGGATAAGTGATGACACATTTCATAATTTGTATCTTTCAAAAGGATGTATCTTATGCCAGAATATCTATTTTATCATAAATTTAGTGTTTTAAATGTGATTTTTAAATAATTGCTTAAAAATTCAACATATTATGTAAATAATAATTGTAATTTTGGGGCAAATTGAATGTATTAGCATACTCAAAATGTGATAAAAAATTCAGATTTAAAAGTCTAAGAGTCTGTGAAAATACATAGCACATTTCAGATACAAATATTTATAACACAAAACATAAATTATGGCCACATTATTTAAAATTATTTTAGCCAAAAATTTATTTTCTAATATAATTGAATTAATAAAGTTAAAATATATCACCTGATAAAACATTTTTTAATGTTTTTATTTATTATTTTTGAGAGACAGAGAGAGAGAACACGAGCGGGGGAGGGGCAGAAAGAGAGGGAAACACAGAATCTGAAGCAGGCTCCAGGCTCTGAGCTGTCAGCACAGAGCATGATGTGGGGCCCGAACTCACCAACAGTGAGATCATGACCTGGGCCGAAGTCGGATGCTTAACTGACTGAGCCACCCAGCTGCACTGATGCTAATTTCTTTCATTTGGGATATATTTTTCTGTCTTCTTATATTTTTTTAACTCCCAGTGTCTGTTTCTCTGTGTTAGGAAAATAAGCTATGTCTCTTGCTCTTGAAGGTAGTGGCCTTATGAAGAAGAGGTTCTGAAATGCCCTGCAGTGCTGTGTCCTGTGTTCCCCAGGAACTGTCACTTCAGATTGTGTCTCTTGTGTTTGTTGTATATGCCTTTGTGTTCTTGCCTCTTTTCCCTTCAGTTCAGTTATCTGCAGTGGTTCTCTGTGCCTGTTGTGGCAGTGTTTGGTCCACAGCAGGTGTGTGGTACATTTTAGGAAGGTACACTTTGGTCTGCTTGCTAATTGAGACCTGAAGCCACTGATATTAAGACCAGCTAGCTTGAACTGATGTGCGAGGAGCGTGTTGGTCAGTCCCACATTATTTTTTAATTAATTATTTTTTATTTTACATCCAAGTTAGCATATAGTACAATAATGATTTCAGCAGTAGAATCCAGTGATTCATCCCCTACATATAACACACATTGCTCATCCCATCAAGTGTCCTCCTTAATCCCTCTTACCCATTTCACCCATCCCCCCACTCCAAACTTCTCCAGCAACCCTTAGTTTGTTCTATTTAAGAGTTTTTTGTTTTGTCCCCTTCCTTGTCTTTATATTATTTTTGCTTCCCTTTCCTTATGTTTATCTGTTTTGTGTCTTACATTCCACATATGAGTGAAGTCATATGGTATTTGTCTTTCTCTGACTGACTAGTTTCACTTAGCATAATACACTCCTGTTCCATCCATATTGTTGCAAATGCAAGATTTCATTCTTTTTGATTGATGAGGAATATTCCATTGTATATGTATATACCACATCTTCTTTATTCATTCAACAGTTGATGGATATTTGGGCTCTTTCCATACTTTGGGTGTCATCAATAGCACTGCTATAAACATTGGGATGCATATGCTCCTTTGAAACAGCACACCTATATCCTTTGGCTAAATACATAGTAGTGTAATTGCTGTGTCACAGGGTAGCTCTATTTTTAATTTTTCGAGGAACTTCCATACTGTTTTCTTGAGTGGCTGTTCACATTCCCAAAAGCAGTGCAAAAGGGTTCCTGTTTCTCTGCATCCTCACCAACATTGTCGTTGGTGACAGGTCATTCTGACAGGTATGAGATGGATCTCATTATGGTTTGGATTCATTCTTATTTCCCTGATGATGGGTGATGTTGAGCCTTTATTTATGTGTCTGTTAGCCATCTGGATGTCTTCTTTGGAAAAGTGTCTATTCATGTCTTTTGCCCATTTATTTCTTCACTGGATTATTTGATTTTTTGGGTGTTGAGTTTTATAACTTCTTTATAGATTTTAGATACTGACCCTTTATCTGATATGTCATTTGCAAATGTCTTCTCCTGTTTGTCAGTTGCCTTTTAGTTTTGCTGATTGCTTCCATGCTCATGAATTGGAACAACAAATATTGTTAAAAAATGTCAATATTACCTAAAACAACCTACATATTCAATGTAATCCCTATTAAATAACACCAAAATTTCTTCACAGAGTTAGAAAAAACAATCCTAAAATTTGTATGGAACCAGTAAAGACTCCAAATAGGCAATGAAATCGTGAAAAAGAAAACCAAGGCTGGCAGCATCACAATTCCGGACTTCAAGCTGTATTACAAAGCTGTAATCATCAAGACAGTATGGTACTGGCACAAAAACAGACACTCAGATCAATGAAACAGAATAGAGAACCCAGAAATGGACGCACAAAAGTATAGCCAACTAATCTTTGACAAAGCAGAAAAGAATATCCAGTGGAATAAAGATAGTCTCTCCCCCAAATGGTGTTGGGAAAACTGAAAAAGCAACCTGAAAAGGAATGAACCTGGACCAGTTTCTTACACCATACACAAAAATAAACTCAAAATGGATGAAAAACCTAAATGTAAGACAGTAAGCCATCAAAATCCTCGAGGAGAGAACAGGCAAAAACCTCTTTCACCTCGGCCACAGTAACTTATCTCCAGAGTTGATTGATTGATTTTAAGAATTTTAGGCTTTAAATCCCATTAGCTGTAAGAACTCATGAAATTCAGTCCCTCTTGCTTTCAAAGTCAAATGTTATTGGAGTTCATCATCATGCAGAGTCCCTTGTATGATCATGTATTCCTCGTCCTTCACCACGCTCCTGTCTCTCTCCCTTCTACAAACAGCCATGGTCCCTCTAGGTCTCAAATCATGTCTCTGCCTTTTGATATGGCCTCTTCTCTACCTTTGGTTGTGGAGTTCGTTCTGTCAGTCTTCAGGGTTTCTGGGATATTTAAGCTGATGTGAGAGTGCTGTCTAGTTGTATTCATGGGAGGAGGCAAGGCTAGGGACCCCCTCTCTACCATCTTCCCAGTCTGCCTTAGCTTGGTGTTTTCCTGAGGTTTTCTGTGTCGTACCATAAATCAGTACTTCATTCCTTTGTATTTTCAAATAATATTCCAGTTTGTGGATGTATCACATATTTTCATCCATTCATCAGTTGATGGACATATGAGTTGTTGCCACTTTTGGCTCTTATGAATAATATTGCTATAAATATTCATTCATAATTTTTGGCATGGACGTATCTTTTCGATTCTCTCCTGCTATACCAAAGGATGAAATTGCTGGGTTGTATGGTAACTCTATATTTAATTTACATGTTTCCAAAGTGATTGTAGCATTTTATATATTCCAGTAAAGTATGAGGGTTCCAATTTTTCTGGAGATTCAACAACATTTGTTATTGCCTCCCCCTCTCTCTTTTTTAATAACCATTCTGGTGAATGTAAAGTGGTATTTTATTGTGGTTTTCATTTTCAATTTCCTGATGACTAATTATGTTGAACATCTTTTCATATCCTTCTTTGCCATTTTATATATTCCTTGAAGAAGTGTCTTTTCAAATCCTTTGCCTATTTTTTAACTTGAATATTTATCTTTTTATTATTGAGTTGTAGGTCATTTATACATGATGGAAATATGATTTGCAAGTGTTTTCTCTCCTGCTTTGTGTTGAAAAATATTGTTTGATGCAATATTATTCTTAATATTTGTGAGGGGGTAATTACAAGCTACCTGATAGTTTTATCTGACTCTATATTCAAATAATCCTTCTCTCATTGATAATTTGAGAACTTTTTGAAAAACTGTGGGTGTTTTTTGATCAACTGCAATATTGATAGTCAACTTCAGTTTTTGTGTCAAAGAAATAATTACCATTCTTTATTCATTTCATAAAAAATTCGTTTTATAGGTGGTGACTACGATGCAGAAGTTACTAGTATCAGTTTCAATATTGTTATATTCGTAGTCCACTTGCTCAGAAAGTCTTTGATCTAGACCAAGAATTCTTAAAATAGAAGCTTGACTTATTCATTGTTTTCTTACACTCTTAAGAACTATAAATATATAAAAGAAAGTTTTTACAAAAATTTGATGTAGCATAAGCATCTTCAATGAAAATTGAATCATTGACGTCTTAATATCATCATAAAAGTGATTTTTATTTCAGATCTTTATTGTACATTTATTTCAGTCCTTTAAAAGATTTACTGAAGGATTGCCCTTCCTAGATTTCACTGCTTCCTTTGACTGTTTAAAAAACGTGTATTTATTTATTTATTTTGAGAGACATAGAGAAAGCATGAGCAGGGTAGGGGCAGAGAGAGAGGGGAATTCCAAGCAGGCTCCACGCATCAGTGCAGAGCCTGATGTGGGACTTGATGACCTGAGCCAAAATCAAGAGTCAGTTGCTTAACTGACTGAGCCACCAAGATGCCCCAACTTCCTTTGACTTGAATCCTCTTCAACCAATCTTCACCCTTAAAACTGGTAAATGATATTTTTTCCCCCACTGGGAAAGATGGGCTTGAGTGAGATAAATGGAATCATTGGAGAGGCCAGAGACATCTTGATATTTTTAGGATGATTTTCAGAGAGTGTATTAGGGAAAGGAATAAGAAAGAAAAGGAAAGAAAGGGGATTGGAAAAAGAACAAAAAGTGGTATATTATTTGAGATACTCAAATCCAATAAAAGACACCACCATGATGAACCAATGTTTATGACCTACAGGTCAGAAAATAATCTACCATAAATTTTCAAATAAAATTTCTTTGAAGCTGCAATACAATGATAAAATAACATGTTTTCATACATTTTCACCATTACACTTATACATCAAATGGTGGTGCAAAAAAGAAAGTATATTTTGTTCAGGTCCTATTTATTAGGAAAGGACAAGAGTCACTTATGATCACAAACTAACTTTGCTCCAAGAAGGAAGATTAATTTTAACAAAATAGGTCAATCTTCATTAATATTTCCAAGTGACTTAGTGTATAATCAACTTTGCAAATTTGATAAAAATTGTATAAACAATTAGAAAGGAAGATATTTTCCCAGGTTTAGGGCAGTAAATATTTAGGTCAATTATTTTTTAAAAATTAGCATCAGGGCACCTGGGTGGCTCGGTCGGTTAAGCATCTGACATTGGTTCAGGCCATGATATCGCAGTTTGTAAGGTGGAGCCCTACATTGGGCTCTGTGCTGGCAGCTCAGAGTCTGGAGCCTGCTTCGGATTGTGGGTCTCCCTTTCTCTCTCTTCCCCTCCCCTGCTCTCACTCTTTCTCTGTCTCTCTTTCTCTCTTTCTCAGAAATAAACATTAAACTTTTTAAAATTAGCAACTATTAATTGCTGTTAATAGTATATCTAGAAATATTCACTATAATTAGTTATATTTTCATTCACCTTCTAAGAAAGATAAAATACATTAATAAATAACTGTCTCCTAAATCATCTGTTATTTTTTAGTGATTGGAGACAGTAGTCATGTGTACAATTAAAGGATTTGATAAATTCAGCTAAAAAACTAATTTGATTGATTTAATTTGCAGCACATTGCTTCAAAGTAAGTTGAATAATTTATCATTACTTTATTAGGGCATTAAACTCAGCAGTGATTATCATATATACCAACTTTCAACTTCATTAATAAACTCTCACATACATACATATTTCAAATAATTAAATAAATATAATATGGCTCCTAATTTCCCACTTATTTGTCCTACATGGTCTTCTCCTGGTTTATATTCTGCCAGTGATTTTTGCATCATTTATCTAGTTCATCAATGTAAAAACTAGAGACCATAATTGACTCTCCCTGTGTATTCCATCCTGTAAAAGAATATTTTCATTTATTTCCTTCTCCACTGGTACCATTTTAATCAGAATTTTTCTCATTATTCCTTTAGATAAATGCAACCAATTAATGGCCACAAGCATCCATACTTCTTTCCTAAACCCTTTCCCCCACTCCATAGTTGAAATTAATTTTCAAAATGCAAATCTGATCTTCTTACCTATCTCATTCCTTCAGTGTTCATCATGTTTTCTTAGAATACGGTCCTATTCCTTAACTTTACTTTTGAAGTCCATTCATTGTCCACTTTCCCTTGTATTTATTGCCAGCTTAATGTGTGTGCTTCTTTCAATTTCACCAAAATGTCAGGGTACCTTCAGTGCTGGGTACTAATGTGTTGGCTCTGCCTGAAGAACTCATCTCCTTCCTCTTCACATAGTTAAAGCTCTCAGCTTCATATTTCATTTTTTTCAGAAAGTTTTTAATCAGCACCCACTACTGAGACTGATATACATATATTTCCATATTTGACACCTAATGAACTTTCCATTGAACTGTGCAGTTTTCTCGGGACATGCCTGTTTTGTACATTATACCTCTTAGTGCTGACTGGTAGAGTGAACACTTCTTAGGGACTCAAATACTTTTGAATGAATGTCTGAAAGAATGAATGTGTACATTTTAGCTTGGATGTATGTTTAAATAGACCTGCATATCATTCAGTGTGTATTGCATGTGCGTGTGTGTATGTGTGTGGTTTTCTAGCATGCAAACTTTCAGCATCTTTGAATTCTATGTACTTGCCAACTTCTTACCCTAACAATTTGAAATAGCATAATATACAATTCATTAATTCCTTAAATCCTTTTATCATACTACTGAGTAAAAACAAGAAATTCATTTTTCTTAGTTAACCTTGTAATCACATGTAACATCCATGGGACATGAGTACATTTCTATAATAAATAAAAACAGCTTTAGTTGTAAACATGAGTATTTAGCTATTTCTCTCTTTATCAGCAGTGTCATTAAAAAGAAATACAAGAACATTCAATATTACTGATTTCTTTGTAAAAAATTTATGTAGGGGGGAAAAGTTTTTGCAATATGAAAGAACTAATAAGAACTTACTTTCACTTTCATTATAATGTAAATGAGATATCAGAATTTTAAATCATAACTTATTCTCTCACTAAAGTACTAAATTGGAATATGGCATCTGTTTTGAAATATTTTTAAAAAATTTTAACGTTTATTTTTGACAGAGAAAGAGAGAGAGAGACAGAGAGAGAGACAGAGCATGAGTCAGGGAGAGACAGAAAGAGCAGAAGACACAGAATCTGAAATAAGCTCCAGGCTCTGAGCTATCAGCACAGAGCCTGACACAGGGCTCGAACTCACAGACAGTGAGATCATGACCTGAACCAAAGTCGGTGGCTCAGTCGCCCCTGTTTTGTATTATTTTTTATCGCTTAGCTTCTCCTGTTCCTCTAAATAAAGTATACAAAGGGAACACAATTGACAAATAAGTTGTCAGTGTTAGGTAATTAGTTCCATTATTCCAAATTTAAGTATTAAAGTTTGATATATCCATTACAAAACTACAGAATAGTAAGAATACAAGAAAATTGATGCTCATAAGCATAGTGCTTAAATAAAAATTATAATAAATTTTAAGGAATAATTTAGGAGACTTAAAAAGTCCCAGATGTTTTGGGTAAAGATTTTGATAATTGTTCATGCATTTTAGGCATTTTAAAATAAATTCTGTACAATTATTTTGAAAATTGTCTTCATATAAAGTATACTTTATTTAATGAAAACAAAACTTATATATTTCTAATACATATATTTTTTTTTTTTGAGAGAGAGAGAGAAAGTGAGCAGGGAGGGGGCAGAAAGAGAGAGAGAGGGAGAGAATATTTTAATTATGCTCCATACTCAGTGCAGAGCCTGATGTGGGTCTCAATCCCAGGATCATGAGATCATGACTTAAGCCGAAATCAAGAGTCAGATACTTAACTGAGTGAACCCCCTAGGCACCCTGAAAACAAATCTTTTAATTGAATGTTTTCAGTGAGTTATTAAATAAAATGATTAATCATTTTGAAATAAAGCATTAGCAAATAAAAACATTTTTCACAGAGGTAACAAGTATTTCTTTAAATTTTAAAAAAGATGTATTGTTTCTGTGTAATTTTTTCTTTCAAATGAAATATTTTAAAATTTATTTATAGCATATTTTTATTGCCTTCAGTTCCTTGGTTTCTGTTTCTTGATCTTTTTTTTTCCTTTTATTTTTCTCTGTGAACATTAAGAAAGCTGCAAAAGATGGACTCGCATGCATGTGTACTATATACAGAACTCCCTCTTTGTTTTCTTAGCCAAATGACCCTTGGTAATTTATTGTACCTCTCTGTTCTTCATTGTTCATGTCTATGAAATGGGGGCAAAAAAATAATACCTACCCACAGAGTTATGAATAGCATTAAATACATTAATACAAGTAATCGTTCTTAAATATAATGAACAGTGAATTCTTAGCACATATTGGTGTTTTTATTTCATTACATTGGTGAAAGAATGAAAAATGCAATGAGTGGGACAAGATGGGAAATATAATTGATAACTTTGCAATTAACTTTTTAACCAGTTAGGCTATTTCTCAGTATTGGATACTCATTCTTCATCAAGCATAACAACAATGAATGCAAAACAAAATACGTTGAATAATAGCATTAATGTCTTATAAAATAATGCAAACAGACCATGGTTTATCCTAAAAATACATTGAACATTTTTATTTTTAATACCATTCTTATGAAAGTCAATCATTCATTTGATAATGAATAGGAAGGAAGCATAGGATTTGTAGATAAATAGGAAGAAAACGTGGGTAAGTGGTTCAGAGTGCCACCTCTAGAATCAAGTGGCTTGAGCTAAGCGTACGGTTTCTGCTATTTACTAGTTTTATGCTCTTGACTTCTGCTTTCTCACCTGTGAATTATGAATAAACGTAGTTTGTACATTACTGTTAAGAAAGTACACTCTTATACTAAGCACAGAATAAATATTCACTATTATTACCATTATTGCATGTTACTGATGAAAACCACAAAATGGGAATCACCAAATAGACCACCATAATATAATGGTTTTGATTTCTTAGTTGAAGTGTTTGTAAAGTTCTAGAGATTAATTTGTTTAATATAAATAGCTAAAGCAAACATAGTGGATAAAATATTCAGTTGTTAAGTGTTCTTACCACAGAAGCAAAACAAAACAAAAACAAAGGAGTAGGAGAAAACATTTGCAAGTGATCAATATGCTTATTACATTGACTGTCATGATGGTTTCATTGTATATGCATCTCTCCAAACTCATCAAATTGTATACATTAAATATGTTTGTTTTTTTTAATTTATCATACCTCAAAAGAGCTGTTTTGAGAAATATATCTGACTTGATAATATTACTTACTTAAGTAAATATAAAATTTCCACTTTGCTTGAGTGTGTATCTCCATGTACTATGAATGTATGAAGGAATAATTCTTTATTAGGGCATGCTGTTTTCTACTTTGGTAGGTTTAACTAAGGTTAAATTTTGAATTTTGAATTTTGAATGGAAGATGTTAGCAGATATAATAATACTATGGAATCCATTCCAAGAATTTGAATTGCCTACCACACATTTGAAAATAAGTTGAGAAAATTACCTGGTGATACATCAATAAATTAGTGAAAATGACATCAAAGGAACTAATAATGAACTGACTATAAACTTTCCAAAAGTGGACAGATAGTCATTTGAGATTTGTGTATTTAGAAGAGACATGTATTAACATTTTTGTCCATCGGAGTTGGTAAGAAATAGTCTTTAGTTATGAGATACTGACATTAACCTTGCTTTTCTAGAGATAATTTATTATTATTACATAAAGTAGGATTAACATTGTGTGATCTTCTCTTTGAGACAAGTGCTTTCTAGATAAAGTATGGCATCCTTACAGAGGGAACAGTCATACATGCACTGCCACTTAGAGACAACTAAATTTGTTGCTACAGATCTGACTATTTGGTCCTGTTTTTCAACACACAGCCCAAAAGAAAAACATTTAAGTAGCACCCTAAAATTTATCAATGTCTTTTGCTTCTGGGGCTGAGAGTAAGGAGCAATATTTAAGTCCAGAGTAACAGGAAGAAATGATGTCCTAAAATGTAACACTGTTTGTCATAACATTCGTGTGAAATCAACATTATTACCAAGCAGATGGAAAATCTGAAGTACAAAGAGGTTAATTGCCTAATGACACAAAAATTAATGGCTGAAGAGAAAAAAAAAAGACTATGATCACCCGACTCACTAGTTCTCATGACCAAAAAATTAAAAGAGAATTACTGAGTACTTTCCCTATTTGACATATCTATTACAATTAATTAGCACTAGTTAGCATTGTTCTTTCATTTTGCAAGACTTAAAGCATTTTTGTAAGTCTTGTCATTTATAAAATTTAGTGTTTGGTATTACTTGAAGTTATAGCTTCCAAGAATCTTAGAACAAAATGGTCCCCAGCAAATTTACTCTTCTATTCCTTGAGGTTACCAATGAGCTATACATATGAGGTAAAACAATAGATTCAAAATACTCCTTTTACAGTCTTTTTTCAAGGTCCCTTTTTCCTCCAATTCACAGCTCCAATAGAAGCCTAATTGTTATGTATAGTGTATGTTTAAAGCTTAAGGAAAGTCTTATATCTACTCAAAAATGAAAAATGTCATTCGAAGGGATACATTTTTCCAAGAAAGGAAAATTAACAGTGTGACAAGGCAAGTCCAGGCCACTTCACCTACTCTTGCTACATTGAAGAGACGAGAACAATAATAGGTCACCTTGATTTACTTAGATTTACTTCTAGATTTACTTACCACATGGACTAAATACCCATTGAAAATTGAATGGAGAGGCTTATGTCTTTTAGTGACATGGGAAAAAAATCCGTTAATATGTAAATCCTGTTGCCTTGGGAATTTTTAAAATCACCTGTAGCCTCAATAATCACTTGAAATCTTAACACTCAAAAATGCTATTGTAGGGGCGTCAGATAGCTCAGTCAGTTGAGCGACCGACTCTTGATAGGGGCTCAGGTCATGATCTTGCAGTTCATAGGGATCAAGCCTCACATTGGGGTCTGCACTGACAGCACGGAGCCTGATTGGAATTTTCTTTGTCCCTCTCTCTGTCCCTCCCTTTCTGTCTCCCTCTCTTGCTCTCTCTCTCTCTTTCTCTCAAAATAAATAATAAACGTTTAAAAATTTTATTTTAATGTTTATTTTTGAGAGAGAGGGGACAAGCAGAGGAGGGGCAGAGAGAGAAAGAGAGAATCCCAGCAGGCTGCAGCCTCTGAGCTGTCAGCACAGAGCCCGAAGTGGGGCTTGAACTCATGAGCCATGAGATCATGACCTGAGTTGAAGTACGACGCTTAACCAACTGAGCCACGCAGTGCCCTTAAATAAACACTTAAAAAATGCTATTGTAACCATGGTTATGGCTTATTACACCAAAATAATACAGATTAAAATCAGCAAAGGGAAGAGGTGGAGGTACATGGGTTGAAGGTCAGTGGAACTGAGATGCAAGCTTTCCAGTGTCCTCTGCCAGTGGAGTAACATAGACATGCACTCAATTTTCTGCTATGCATGGCAGAATGTATGAAGTGATGCCAAGCAATTCACCTGAGCCTAGTTGTCCAGGGGTTTTTGAGGGATTCAGTCATGAAATTGACAGAAATTAACTACAATTTGTGTCTAAACCTTCCCCTAGAAGTTGCATGCCATCAATAGATTCTAGAGTTCCAAAATAGTTACATCACACATATTATCCTTTAGATGGAGAGTATTCTTTATTTTATCTCACTTTATTTCATTTTATATTATTTTATTTTATTTTATTTTATTTTATTTTATTGATTTTTGAGGGAGAGTGCACATGTGAGCAGGGGAAGGCCAAAGGGAAAGGGAGAGAGAGAATCTTAAGCAGGTTCCAGCACAGATCCTGATGTGGGGAATAGGGGGCTTAATGTCAGGACCTTAAGATAAGACCTGAGCCTAAATCAAGAGTCAGATGCTTACCCTAAGCCTGAGCCACCCAGATACCCCCATGGAGAGTATTCTTGACACTTCCTATTCTGCTATTTTCCCAGAATCCTCTATCCTAATATTTTCACTGAGTCTTTTTTCACTTCCTACAGGTTTGACTCTCCCTATTACACTGTATTTATTTGTTGGTATGATATCAGCTTTTTAAAATGATGAACATACATGTCAAGAAGATTCCATTCTTCAGAGTTAATTTGCCCTGTTCATTTTTCTTTATAACTCTATTTTTAAAAATATTGTCTCATTATTGATGCTAGAGAGACTGCTGCAGTGTTTGAAGTTTGAAGAAAAACATATTAGAGTGACAAGCAGTGGCACACACCAAAGTGAAGTTGTCAGATAGAAAGCCAAAGCCAACATTAAGTGAATAGAGACTGAGAAATAAAGTTATAACCAGCTTTAGATACGTCCAAAAAAAGAAGAGACCAAAAATCAAAGAGTTGAAAACAATGTTTTTGCTCTTGCTGTTGAAAATGCTATCATCTTCACACAAACATTCAATTAACAGCATGATGACAGCAGTTGAGGGGTATCTAGGTCTGGAAATAGAAACTGAAGTTCTATGTGTTCAGTTTAATAAGACTTTCAGAGTTTTAAAATAATATTTCAAAGATAATATAGTTAACAGAAAAATCAAGTATGCTAACAGGGCTCACTCTCTGAACTTGAATATTTTTCCAGTTATTTTTTCTACTTAAAAACTTTAAATGTATGTTGATAGTAATTTTTGCACATGAAAAATAAAAATTACTTTAAAATGAGAGATTATATCAATTATTTCACCATAGTTAACATATTTTCCCTGATGCATATAGAAATCAGCAGGTAAAAGTATAGAATTTGTCTCAAAGTTAAATGATAAAGCAAAAGACATAACATGAAATTTTAAATAACAATTTCTCTCTGTCTTTCCCTCTCTGTATGTATTTATGTATGTATGTATGTGTATATAATATATGTTATCAGATACATAATATAATGTAATCAGAAATTTCACATACATTTCTTAGTGGATCATCTGAACTACGGGAAACATGGGTTTTAGATACTGATAGACCTTTGTTAAAATCTTGCCTCTGACATTTACTATATGTGTGACATTTGATGATTACTTAAGTTTTAGCCTTCTGTCTCTGATGAACAGGAGAAAATAATATCACGCTTTCAAAGTTACTAAAATGATAAAAATAGATAATCTATGTAAAGTGGTTTTGAAAGCACCTAGCTTATGGGAAGTTCTCAAAAAAATGGCAGATGTGATAGTAGAAGTAATTTACTGACTACATATATACTAAACAGTGTTCAAAGTAGTTCACAGAAATCAACTCACGTAATCACAATAACTGAGAACTTGTGACATTTCACTTCTTTTTACGTGTATCTGAAGTAAAAATGAAAACCATCAACTCTTGCACAAAACCAAGGGTGTTGATACATTTCAGTCATCTAGTCAATAATCACTGGCCTCAGCAAGAGAGGTAGTTACAAATTCTGGAGCCAGTATGCTTCAGTTCAAGTTTGGGCATAGATACTCATTCAATGAAGAAGCTTAATTTTTGTAACCTCTTTTTGTCTAATAAATTGCATGTAACAGAGTGATGAGTTAGTATAGTCACAGTTCCTCAACATTTTCTGATTCATTATAGGAACTCAATAAGTGGTAATTATTATTACCAGTAGATGCTGGGAGCTGAGTTTGTTTATCAGCATATTACCATAAAGATATCCAATCTGGTAAAGCAAAGTAAGTATATTAGCAGATAACAGCACAACAAATTGATAATGGAAAATAATGTTTGAGAAACATGGGAGATACACATAAGAGAGTAGAAAGTTTTACTGGAGGGGCCAAGGTTAGGAATTATGATCTCAGGACAATTTTAGAAGCAAGAAAAATCACAGGCTTTGACAGAATCTGAAGTTGCTGGGGAACTTTATGTAGTTGGGAAGAGCAAAATAGAATGGAAATTTAGCAAGATACAAAGCTCATAGACACAGGAAAGAGCTAAATCTTGGGAATCCATATAGGATATATTGAAGACTATTCTTATAGACATTTGTACGCCATTGATGTGTTTTAATGTAGGAAATTACATAATCAATAGTTATGTTTTCAAAAATTTGTTTTTGATAAGAGAAGATACATTTTCAGAAACATGAATTGAGGAAGACTAATAATTGAGGCAGGGAAAAGGTTTGGATAAAATATAAGACCCTGAAATTTATCCATGAAACTAGTAATAGAAAGAATGAAAAATATATTCTAAATGGTGTGGCAGTAGAATCAAAAGTTCCTGGCCAATAATTGATGGCTGTGTTATGGTGAAGAGGAGTTCCTAAGATGGTCATCAAGTTTCTGATGGGTGAAAGCAGGTTGTATCACACACCTGTTAAGTTATTTGGGAGAAGCAGTTTAGAGGATAAATGTGTGCTGAGGCATACAGGTGTGGAGGTAGCTGGTTGCAATTGACTATAGTCTGTAATTCAGGGGAATAGTCTGCGTTGGAAGTGTAGGTTTTTGAGTCCTCTACAAAGAGAAAAGCCATAAACGAGGATGGAATCTTGTGTAAAGATAGGAAGAGAGAGAAGATAATTTACAATAATTGTGTGATGTTGGGAAGGTGCTAAAATGCCACTGAAGTTCGTCCAAATTTAAATCTCCAGAATCAAAGAGTTCCCTCACTTGGGATTGTTCCCAATCTTGGATTGTACCTTTCTTAAATCTACCCGGCCTATGAAAAATACAGCTAGTCTTTAGAAAAACAGATAGAATATTTTCTTTTATTTTTTAAATGTTTCCACTGGTATTTAACATTTTGGCTTTAAATTTGAACTTTTTACAAAAGTGTTTTTGTTTGTCTGTATAACATTGCCTTGAAAATGAGATACATTTGCTAATTCGATTTCCATGTATATTTTAACATTTAAGATGTATCTGAAAAGTATGTGTAGCACAGCTGTCCCATAACTTTGATATGGACCTCAGATTGTGAGAATCAAGTGTTGGAATCAACAACAACTAAAAGAAATTGGGAAGATTGGGATAATCTAAAAATAAATCATGAGAAAAGTATAATCTGCTTGCTTATTTTTTTAAATCAGTTTAAATAGAAGCTGCTGAAGTCAGGTCTATCTTCCCCCTACAAAATGATGAGCTTTTTAAAGAACACTTCTCATGATTTAGCTATATTCTTATTACATTCATGTTCACAGTTGCTAGGGCATTTGATCACCTGTGGCTATATAACAATAAACTTAACTGTTCCAGATCTTGAAGATGTATATCTGCTCTAGGCTACAAACTGCCACCTATCACAGAAATTGTTTCTAAACCCAAACAAGTATCCTAAAATGCCATGTACATCCCATTAGGTGTTGATAATAGTTTTCCTTATCATCTATCACTTGTAAAGCCTCTACTATGCCCAGGCATTATACCATGCATGTACCATTCTCACAACAATTTTATCACATTTGTTTCATACATACTACAGATGTAAAGTATGAGAGGTGAAACTAAAATAGCTTAAGGTTTCCATTTAGAAAGAGCCAGACCAAAATATAAGTCCTGTTTCCAAATTCCAATAGATTTCCTTTATGCCTTTTACGTACTTCAAATGCCAAATATTTAAAATAAACTTTGTCCCTCTCAGTAGACGAAATAAAAGACACAGTTATTCACTCAATTATCAACCAGTAATCTGAGAATCTGAGGCAGTCTAAATACCTGCTTTTCTCTGTATTCTCAAATCTACTTTTTTTTTTTTTTTTGAGAGAAAGAAAGAAAGAAAGAAAGAGAAAGAGAGATTTTAAGCAGGTTCCACGCCTAGTGTGGAGCCCCACATGGGGATTAGTCTCATGACTGTGAGATCATGACCTGAGCCTAAATCAAGAGTCAGAGGCTTAGCTGACCCAGGTGCCCCTCAAATCCACTTTATGAACGAAGTCATGATATTTTACCTGCTAGAACATGAGGGGCTTACTTCTTTCCTTTTTTGACCTGCTATTTTGGGGCTAGAAGAGAGTTTTTGTCTTCTTTATTTTATTTATATTTTAATTGCACTTATATTAAAATAATCTTTATAGAAAGTACCACTTCTTTTCTAAAATCAAGTGTTTATCTCTGTTGCCTTCAGTATACAGTCAAAATGCTTTTTGTGACAGTCAAATTCCACCATTTCTAGTACTGACATATTACTTGTCTTGACCCCCAAACCTACATGATCCAGTTTCACTAACTCCTTGGTTCATAATATAGTTTCATGACTTGAAGATCTTGTTTATGTTGTTTAATCTACCCAGAGTATGATTTCCCCATGTTTTCTATTTGTACATATCTATTTACATTTCAACTCAGGTTCAGTCATCTGTGAAACTTTTCCTTGCCTCATCCTTGGCTTCAGGGGGAAGTAACCACTCTCTTTTTATTTGCTTTATAAATATTCTAACATTTTTATAAAATATTTATATTTTAGTATCTGTCCCCACATAATTTATTATACATTCTTGAAAAAAAATATTTCTTTCTGACTGACTCACATAATCTTTGGCTATGGAAACAATTAATTAAATGTTATTAAATGAATGAAAGAAGGTATTTTCATTCCAGGTTAATCTCTTTTTCATTATTCTTTCTATGGGAAAATTTATCAGTATTGTTTCTATTCCTTTGGCATAGATGTATACATTTTGGAAAATGTATAATTGCAAAATTATTTTTACGTTCTCAGAGGGAATGTCAAGATAAATGTCTTGAATTATTCTTCAAGAATTTTATGATATAGTTGAGATTTGGATATGTCTGTAACAAAATATGACAACAAAGCTGATATACCTGGTGGCTAAATAAAATGATTATCAGTAGTAAAAATAATAAATGTAGGTAATATGGTACAAGACAGATAGAAGTAAAAGTAGATTTGTTGGAGGTGTTACTATGTAAACTGTCTTGAAAAAACATATTAGCCAGTTGGAGATGTAAAGGGAATAATACTGATCTAAGGATAAAGAAAGAAAAATCAGAACCAGGCAGGGAAAACAGATTGTCGGTAAGGAATGGAAAAAGATCTAGTAAGACTGCATAGGTGTCCAGTGAAGTGGAAGATGAGTTTAAAAAATTCTTTTTTTAATGTTTATTTATATATTTTTGAGGTGAAAGGAGCAGAGAGAAAGAGAGAGAGAAGAGAGAGAGGGAAAATCTCAAGCAGATTCTACACTGTCAGCACAGAGCCTGACATGGGGCTCAATCCCATGAACCACGAGATCATGACCTGAGCTGTAATCAAGAATCATATGATTAATTGACTGAGCCATCCAGGCACCCAAGTTTAAAAAGTTCTTAGGGTTAGTTTTGGAAAAGCTTGCATTGTAGGCTGGGAAGTTTGGACTTAATTTTGAACATGTTTAGAAGCTATTAATAGTATTAGAACAAAACAGTGAAAAGACGGTGCTTTTGTTTTGAAATTAAACAATTTCATAACACTGAGTGGAGAAAATGAAATCGAGTGATCTGTTAGTTAACTATTATAGTAGACTAGGCAAGGATTATTAGAACTTAAGTGGCATAGTGAGAATAGTAATAAATAAGCAGAATAGTTATAAAAATATTGAAATTTAATTGATATTTTGAATATACATTGAATATGAACAGTGAGAAAAGTAAAGATGCAGTGATTTTCAGCCTAACAGTTAGTTACTGATCACCTATAAGTGAGACACACTGTCATCTCAGAGATGGTAGATGATGCTACTCATCAGTGTCAGACAAATAAAAGAATGATGAGTTGAAAGGAATGATAAATGGAGGTTTTAATATTTTGAGTTGTAATTTTAACCGGAAGCTCATGTCAAGTAAAAAAAAAGTGAGGTCACAGATAATCAGTTTGCATCCAGTACTTTTAACAGCACAACTACCCATTTCCTTAAATTCAATAGAAATTATAAAAGACATCATATTTGATGTTTTGCCAAAGAAAGTAAGAGTTAGGTTTTATATTGTATGTCCTTGATAGTAGATTTTAAGGTAAAATATATCAAAATGTGAATGAAAATAATTATGAGAAACATGAAACCCTTTGTTTAAGAATTCCAAGATAACTAACTAGTTTAATAAATATTGGCCTAGAAGAAATGATAAGGAGGTGAATGAAATACCATGGCATAAAAGTTTAAGAACTTTCCACAATGCTTCTTCACGAAGTGCTGCAAGTTTTAAGCCTCTATATTCCGTTTCTGTGATAAACTCTAAAACCACTATACTTTGCCCAGAGTTATCTTTAGGCCATCTATGTCTGATAAGCAAGTGATCTCCTCCCTCCACACATCTTACTTTACTGTTTTTGTCACCCATTTTGTAACCAAACTAAGTATCTCTAACATGTAGCATCTCTGCTAAGTATTAGAATGTCAAACATACCTTTTTCAAATAGTGATAAAGTTTTCTAAGTGTTTGTTTTCTTGTGGTTTTACTCCATGACCCTCCATAATGGACTGTTGATAAGGAAATGAGGTACCAGAAGACATATTCTATGTTTACGTCACTTGAGTCTGCATGTGAAATACACACATGAAATAACACATAGGTAGCTGAAATTCCATGTGGGACATCATATTTTGACATATTAATTGACATTTTTGGAGGATAATTCATACAAGTAATACTGTAGCTCACCATCGATTTACTCAAATATTATTTCAATGAGAAAGTAACAGGGTAGAACTAAAATACTGTACTTTAATTTTGAGTTTTAAAATATAAAGGCTTCAAAGCATAGGAGACTGTTAAAAACTGAGAACAAACTGAGGGTTGATGGGGGGGTGGGAGGGAGGGGAGGGTGGGTGATGGGTATTGAGGAGGGCACCTTTTGGGATGAGCACTGGGTGTTGTATGGAAACCAATTTGACAATAAATTTCATATATTGAAAAATTAAAATAAAATAAAATAAAATAAAATAAAATAAAATAAAATAAAATAAAAAGGCTTCATTCCCTTATAGACGTAATCATGTGGAACTAGAAGCTTTTTTGATTTGCAAGAGCTAAGCTCTAAGTATGGGAGGGGGATGCCATGATATTAAAAACTTGATCTTGCAATATCAAGGGCAAGTTTATGATGGATTAAGGATACAGATACTTAACAGCTACACACCGAGTAGAGGCATTTTGACTTAACATATAATAATAATTCTTATGCTTCATATGCAGAAAAGAAAAGCTAAAAATGGCTAATTTTAATTAAGAGGTTTGAAGTAATATTTGAAATTTTCAAGTCTTTGAAGCCTGGGAGGAGGATGCTTCTATTCTTGCTTATAAAATTTTAAAATTAATTCAGTTGAGTGAATATGAAAGAATGAAACAGCAACAAAACAACTCCAAGAAAATCTCTTCTTCAAAAATGTAAGTCTTTGAAATACTTTGCTGTTTTACGTTAAATCATAAACTGCAAGCCCCAAATAAACTGACTGATGAGAATGCGAAAGCATCTCCCTCTGGTTCAAAAGCCAATCAAAATTATTCCCGCTTTTCTTGGAGCCAATGAAAATTCTCAATGGCTGTGTTCTATAACATATATAAGATCTGTTCCAGCACTGAGAGAGGCAGTCCCTTGACCAACAAATTTAATAAATTCTGTTTTGCCTTAATTAGTTTCACTATCTTTCTTTAAAACATTTTAATTTTAAGTAATCTCTACACCCAACGTGGGGCTCAAACTCACAACCTTGAGATCAAGAGTGGCACGTTGCAGTGAGTGAGCTAGCCAGATGTCCCTAGTTTCATTATCTCGAAGTCATCTTGAATCTCTCAGGCAAACTCAGTCACACATTTCTCTAGATAGGCTGTAGTCAATCTACATATTTTAAATGCTTCTGTTACATTTACTACATAGTAACCACAGTATCACTGCGATATTATGATTATACATTATATCTTTGATCCCCTATTCAACCTAAAATAATATAAATTAATATAAATAATAATATTAGCATGCATATAAATGTAAGTCTATATCTAACATTTCTGGACACATATAATAAACTAATATTTGTTGAAACATTCATGTCCTTATAGGGATACATTGCAAGGGAAGAAAAGAGAGGTGATAACTTTGGGGTAGTATCTCCACCTTCACGTGGAGGAATGGGACAAGAGTATGGTGTCACAGGGGCGCCTGGGTGGCTCAGTTAGTTCAGCGTCCGACTTTGGCTCAGATCATGATCTCACATCTCGTGAGTTCGAGCCCCGCATCAGGCTCTGTGCTGACAGCTCAGAGCCTGGAGCCTGCTTATGATTCTGTGTCTCCCTCTCTGTCTACCCCTCCTCCGCTCATGCTCTGTCTCTCTCTGTCTCAAAAATAAATTAAAAAAAAAAAAAGAGTATAGCGTCATCAAAGGTGAAGGAACATGCCAAGGACCATGTGGCCAATCATGACAGTAAGTCTAAAGATAAATCAAATACCATGAGAACCATCTGATTTGTGAAACTGTTGGTGGTAATTTTGAGGGAGTGTTTCTTGTAGACTCATTTGGAAAAGCAGAAATACAACTGATGGATGAGTGGAGTTAGTCTAGGACAGTATATATATATATAGTTACAAATATATGTAATTGTATATATAGTTACAAATATATATAGTTACATATAGTTATATATATAGTTATGTATGTAGTTATATATATATATATATATATATATGTAGTTATATATGTATATAAATAGTTCTACACTCTTTTTTTATCTTCCTTTCTTCCCTAACACTTATATATATGTGTATATGTGTATATATATGTGTGTATATATTTATGTATATATAAGTGTTAGGGAAGAAAGGGAGATAAAAAAGAGTGTAAATGAACTATTTTATTATTAAAATGTATTGAGAGGACCCCTTTTTTTAATAAATGGGGAAACTAATAAAGAGGTTAGGAGCACCCAGTTTAATCCAGGAAAACAATTTCTTAAGCAAGAAGCAGAAGCAGAAAACAGGGCAGGAAGAAGCAATTTTTTTGTGGTAGATGTGACCAAGTGAGTAACTTCTGGCTAACGAGGGGCAAAGATCAGAAGTAGGACTTCAAGGATGTCTCCTTGAAAGGATAGGGCCATAATCATCTCCCTCTTTCCTGTTGATAAATTGAGGCTCTGTCACAAAGGACAAAGGCAAATATTATAATAGGTTTGACAACAAACAGCCTCTGCAAAATCTACACCTTTGCTCTTCACATTTCCACATATATTCCTTTTCTGATAAACAGAACTGACTTACAATATTAATTGAACCAAAGGAATAATTTCCCCAAACCTCCCTGAGAACAAACTTGGCACAAATGAGTGTCAATGTTATCTTCCCCATCAGGTATGGGTGTGGGATATGGTACATCCTAAGATCAACTGATAAACTAAAAGTTCAGGTATCTATCCTCATATACCCAATACAGTAAATCAGAAAGGGAAAATGATAATTAGAATAAAAAAACAACTTTTGTTTGGAAACAAAGAATTGGAAAATCACAGTGGTCAGTGCTTTTAGCAGTAATAAGACCCTGCCAGCAGGAATGTGGCAACAGAATGAGGTGCTCAGCTTGTCTAACAGTCTCTGATTAAGCTCTCTGAGGACTGACTCTCCTGTCTTTTGTTGCTGGCTTTGTCTTCCTGGAAGCTACTCCTTGACCACTGTTTTCCGTGGTCACATCTGAGGTAGTCTTTGGGAACTATATGCTTCCTGGACATAGAGCTTTGGGCAGCATGGGGACTACTTTGTGAGTTGTACAAACCACATACAAGTTCCTTTGTTAGTATAGTTACCTCACTATCTCCGAAGGAAAAGAGTGTCTCTTTATTACCTTCAATCAATTCCATGGGGGAAGTTACCACACCCAAAGACCTGAACCTTGAATACTCCCGTCTTTTAAATGCAGTCTCTGTGCCCTGCTCCCTTCTCCTCTCTTCAAATGAATGACAGCTCTCATAAAGCCTTGGAGGGAACATGGCACATTTTATCTGATTTAGTTGGAGTGCTAGATCCCATTGTCTTTCCACAAACATTTGACAGAAAGCAAGCACAAGCCCAGAAGCAAAATAAAACCGTGCCTCCAGTCTTGACTTCTACTTAACGTGCAGTTCTGCAGCCACTTTTCATTACTGCTTCAGCACTTTGCAGTATGGCTGCAATTGGTTTTTCAGCCATAGAATGCTCCAAATCATGTAACTTTTGGGCAACTTAGGTTGCAGTCCTCAGGACTTCTGTAGCCATGTACTTTTCCATTTTCACTTAAGAGAAAACACATCTAGGTTTTTTGAAATATCTCTTTCTTTGGTATCTTTCTAAAAGCCTTGGGAAACACCCTAAACATGCCAATATTATTAATTTTTCCTTCTATTTCCCTGACTGCCTAAGCACACTGTCTGCCTTCTAGCTTACAGCAGGAAACAATCTGATGATTTTGCCACCCCGTACTGTGCATCAGACATTTTCTAACCGTAGTATCTGAACCCTTGCCACCCACCTCCTGCTTACCTCCACGAAGCCAAAACATTCTTTTTTGTTTTTTCTTACATTAATTCATTGGAAATATATACACTTTTTTTTTTTTCTTTTAGGTTGCAGCTGTAATGTACATACAGATTATCTGGGGAGCCTGTTAAAATTCAAGTTCTGAATCAGAAGTTCCGGTGTGAGCCCCGAGACCTGTAATGTCTAACAAAATCCCAGCTGATACCAGTACTGCTATTATAGGACCACACTTTTAATTGGAAGATCAGTGTGCCACACTGCTTGTATCTAATTACTTTCTTTATCAGTATTCTCAATTTAAGAGAGCTTAATTTTCTCTGGCCAGTTCAAGTAAAAGAGAATGCAAAGTCGAAGCATTCTCCCAGGGTGATCTGGAGGACTGTTTCAACAGATGATCACCTGGTGCCTCAACAACAAATCTCAAACCTCCATAGCACTTGGTCATAGAAGTTGTTGCCTTTGCAGAAAGATCAGGCAGAATATTACATTTGGCACCGTGAATACTGCTTCCAGACCTTGTGCCTCGTCAAAAACCAAGCTGCTACCGTTGTCTCTGGCTTCTAAACATCACCTCTGCCATAATCTATAACAGTAAAATGGATTTTCCGCTCCCTGTGCCTCTCAGTGCATAACTAATAATGAATTCCAGTTTCATGGGAGTGCATCTGATTGGCAAAACTTAACTAGCTCATCTTCCTAGACTAAACTGCCACAGCCCTGATTGCAAAACAAAATAAAACAAAACAAAACAACAACAAAAAAAACCAGTATGAAATACAGTTTTTACCCTTCTACTTTCCTCCCACTAGGAGATTGGCATGGAAGTGTGATAGTTCATAATATTATGCCATCAAGGGAAGTTTTTCAAGGGATAGATAATGTTTTATAGTTGCTTAAATGGTTAATATAAGAAAAAATATGAAAAAAAAGTAAAGTGGATTGATATGCAGATAATCCATGAAGTAATATAAAAACGTAGTTTTAAAAGTCAAACTGATAAATCTGTATTTACAAATCAAAAAGGAAAAAAGGTAAAAGAACAATGAATTGTTTTTTTCTTTTTTTTTTAAATTTTTTTTAACATTTATTTATTTTTGAGACAGAGAGAGACAGAGCATGAATGGAGGAGGGTCAGAGAGAGAGGGAGACACAGAATCTGAAACAGGCTCCAGGCTCTGAGCTCTCAGCACAGAGCCTGACGCGGGGCTCGAACTCATGGACCGCGAGATCATGACCTGAGCAGAAGTCGGCCGCCCAACTGACTGAGCCACCCAGGCGCCCCAACAATGAATTATTTTTAATCAAAGGAGCTATTTAAGGAAAAGTAGTAAATAGATTTCTTACCTAAATACAACAGGTTAAAGGATGTTTCCCTTATGACAACATATTGTCAATTAAGGCTTTAAAACTAAAACATTACTAACTAAATCTCTAGAGTTACAATTTTTATCAGCTTTGGTTAAATAAATGATCTAGATTCAAATCTTGAGACATCTGAAAATATTAAACATTTATTTTACATACCCGATAGTAGCAACCAAAATTTGCATGTCTTCACCCAGAGAAGAGGAACTATGAAAAGCCAGTAGTTGTTTTATGATAGTTATTCACAAGCATATGCCATGAGGTTTGAGCCCAAAAAGATTATACATGTAGAACAGAAATGTATCGTAACATTCAACATTTTGACGTGTTTTCTTTTCATTTTTTTCCTGCTTTTGGTTTACGATTTTACAAACATACATTGCTTCATTTGATAAAGGGAATGTCACTGAAACTGACAGTAAAACCAAACTGTTAATTGTTCTGATTTGCTGCTAATTAACATATTTATCAAATAATATAGTTGAAAATTTGGACAGTAGTTTTGGGATTTAAACATTTTATAAATTCCCTTTATGTCATAGTCATATTTTATTTTTATAGAACCAGCTGCATACTGTTTACTACCTAAGCTGAATGCTTCAACTGTGAGGTTTCTGCATACTTTACTGATTGAAATGAATACATTAGTAGTTGAATTTGCATATACACTGATTGCCCTGAATATTCTGCAAGTGTATATGTTGTTAAGTACAAAAAAATATCTAAGTAGTTACTTCTATTAAGGAGATTTAATAAAGCCCATGACATAAAATTAACCTGGACATGAAGATTTCATGAGATTCCTTATTACTATTCTCTCACTCTGTTATTAATAGGTGAGATTATTCTTTAAAGCCTTTCAGTAGTATTATTGGTCACTTTAAAATAAAACTGTTGTTTTGATGATCTGTTGTTTTTATTTTATGATGGGTGCATGATTGTTTCAAAAAAAGAAAAAAAGAAAGAAAAAACCTCATTAGCAATACATCTTCTTTTGTGATAGTGATATAATGGAGATATAAGGTCTATTATTTTATATCTTCTTTTTTAATGTTTATTTTTGAGAGAAAGAGACAGAGAGAGCACAAACAGGGGAGGGGCAGAGAGAGAGGGAGACACAGAATCTGAAGCAGGCTACAGGCTCTGAGCTGTCAGCACAGAGCCCAATGCAGGGCTCAGACTCACAAATGGTGAAATCATGACATGAGCCAAAGTTGGATGCTCACCCGATTGAGTCACCCAGGCGCCCAAACTTTATATCTTTTATATAATACAATTTAACTGAGATATTTATTAATGTAATTTCTATGAACATATGACATGGAGGAATGAAAATAATATTAATTTAGTTTGTACTATATGCTAAGTGACCAAAAATATGTTTTGCTTTCATTCTTTCAGAAGCTGCTATCATTTCACAGATAAGGAGACTCTCAGAGATGTTTATATAAAGCCCATGAAGATTACATTCCAACTAAGTAGTAGATCTTGAACTATAATCTGGAATCATCCAAATTAAAATCCTCTGTTTTCTAGTGTATTATTTATGCCCTAGATTAAAAGAGAGTCTTAGAGTCAAAACTGTCACTTACTAGGTTTGTGTTATTGAACAAATCATTTACCGTGTGTCTATCTCTGAAATTGAGATCATATTTACTGTTCACACCTCACTTAATTTCTTAAGGGGCACGAAATGAAGAAAGTTGATACTTTTTGAAAATCATAAAGCACTCTATTATTTTAAGGTGTCTTGAATATGTTTAGTAGTCAATTAATTTATGTCATAATATAAAAACATGTTTTTAGTGAGAAAATACCTACTAAGAATCAGGAGTAGGAGAACTTTCCATGTTCACCAGTATCATTGTATAATTTAAGGACAGGGAAGCAATGATTCACTTGCAGAAGGATGTCCCCATGTTTACCATGATCCTTGGCATGGTTTCCTTCTCGTATTCTGTTCCCTTAATTTGAAAGATCCTTTTGCCCTTATGCCTTGCAAACCCCAATTATTCTTTCTGTTTGTGTCCCCTTACTCCCTGAAGAGACTTTTCTGATCAGTTCTCAATCTGTATTACATCCCTGTTGCTGAAGTACTTTGTGCATATACCATCATGGCATTGATAAAACTTTCACATGATTGATATTCTCTCTGTGTATAAATCTTGCCAGTTGGAGCATCTCTGGTACATTGTAAATGCCAAAAAGTATTACCTGAATTAGTGGAAGAGTTACTATCTCTACTATAATATGGCTATAATTAGGTGGTGTTTGTTATTGTTTAACTTTATGATATAACACATAACAAAAAACACATAACATGAAATCTACACTCTTAACAAAATTTTTTGGTGTTCAGTACAGTACTGTTAACTATTAGTTCAATGCTGTATGGCATATCTCTAGAACTTTTTCATTATGCATAACTGAATTTTTATACCTTAAAAATTTTTGTGAAGAAAATAATTTGTGAGTGAGAAAATGGAGCATAATATTGGATAAATCAGATTTTTAAAAATTTTTTTCTTTAGAAAAATATTTGCTATAATACTGTGCAATATTATAACTGAATATGTATCACAAATCAATATCATATATATGCATTCATATATGTGTGTATACATATATACATACATATATGTGTATGAACTTTCAATTTAATTTTCATAGGCAAGATACATTATATGATATTTTAAGAATCATAGAAATATATTTTGGTAGTAATAAAATAGAAAAAATATTACAGAGTTATATTTGCTTATTGAATAATGATAAAATAATTTTATTTTTATTTTACAAAGTAATTTTATTTATATTTTATATTTAAAATTACAAAATAATTTTATTTTACAAAGTAGTTAATATAAGTGATATCACAAACTTGGCACTTAAAATTCTAAATTTTATATTAATTGAACTTAAAATGTGAGTCAATGGGAGTGGGAAATGATAACATCCAGAGTCAAACATTCAGCTTTTATCAGTAATGACTAAGGCGTGACTAATAAATTGTACTACATTTAGAGCTAAATTATTAAATCAGACAACCTCATCAGAAAATCAAGCTGCACAACCTATAGTGCAGTTTAAAAGTCAGCAATTGTAACTTCAAAGTGTTTAGCTGTATCAGTGGAATTGGTGGTTGAATCATCAAATATGCAGTGCAATTAGTTGAGTATGAAAATCCCACAGTGTTACAATATGGAAATGAATCAGCAAAGCTTCCTGGTGATTGCTAAATACCTGACTACTTCCTCAGTAACTATAGTTCTTGAATAATTCCCTAAATAAATATGGAAATGAAGTTTAATGAAATGAAATAGTGAACATGAGGTAGTCTTTGATAAGTTTGGGAAAATTTGATATAAGTTGAAAGCAACTGACTAATTTTCTTCTACATATGTTCACTGATCTGTAGGAACTACTAGTATTTACTGCACATTATTTCTATTCTCTTAAATTTTTTTTGTTATTACCTTTCTCACTAGAAATTTGCTCAAAAGTTGAAAGTTCCTTCATTCAGAAGAATTAACCCATAGAAATACTGTATTTGCATTCCTCAACTTAACAGTGAGATTAACTATACCAGCTATAATTTACAATGCAGGGGTCGAACTCACAGACCACGAGATCATGACCTGAGCCGAAGTCAGATGCTTAACCGACTGAGCCACCCAGGCACTCCCCCTGCCATTGCTGCCATTTTAAAGAAACACCAGAAAATCTTATTTTCTGTTTTGAATTCAGTAAGTATTGCTTACTATTTTTTTCTTTTAAAGAAGTAAGTATACAGTCCAAATACATGTTATGTATAAGTTTACAAACTTTTCTATAAATGGAATTTTATTACAGATGTCATCTTCTCTCAACACGGTTACAGGTATTAGGTGTTGATTATTGCATGAGGCAGTTTTCTTAACTAATAGTCAACTTTGTTAGAAGCGTTTTTTTTTAACAAGGACTAAGAATTCTAAAGTAGAAAGGTCAAAAGATGATTCAGTTCATCCTTTCCTTAAATGGGACACTGAGAACTAGAAAATGCAAATCATTCACACAAAGTCATATAATGGTTTAATAAGAGATCCAGAAAGGAAAGAAACTAAAACAAAGTAAGCACCTATCACGTGAGAAATTTCATGGTGGATGTCCTCATATTTGTTCTTCCAGCAATTCTTTTGATGTAGAGACTCTTAACCACATTTTACAAGTCAATAAACAGTTTCAGGTCAACTTCCCATTACTACACAGTCACTGAGTAGCAGACTAATGATCTGAATCACATTTGCTAATTCCCATGCTAACTCTCCATATTATGCTACCAATTGTATTAAAAAAAATACCCTGGGGCACCTTGGTGGTTAAGCGTCCACCCATTTGGACGTCCAACTGATTAAGTGTCTGGCTCTTGATTTCAGTTGGTTAAGCATCCAACTCTTGATTTCAGCTCAGGTCATGATCTCATGGTTTGTGAATTCAAGCCCCATATTGGACTTTCTGCTGATGGTGTGGGGCTTGCTTGGGATTCTCTGTCTCCCTCTCTCTCTGCCCCTCTCCTACTCTCTCTCTCAAAATAAAGAAATAAACATTAAAATTTTTTTTAATATCCTAAGGATTCCTTTCCTATGAAGAATTTAAAAAATCTCTTTGGAAAAGCTTAAGATTAGGGATCTTCATACTATTTCTCCTTCACTACTAATCTTGATTATTGTTTATAAGAGACACAGCTGATTTGATGTAAATTGTGGAGGGCTTTTGTGTATTTCAACCATTATAGACATAGACAAAAGGCTACAGTACCAATGGTTGATTAAACCTGAAGACATACAACTGCTATTTCCTGCTGGGCACAAAGGAACAAGCAAGATAGCCATTTAACCCTAGTTTCTCCAAAATACACCTCAGCAAGTATTGCTGTCAAATGTCATTCTAGTCACTTACAGCACATCCTAGCTGGGATGCACACCAGAGAGCCTCAGCCGACAGCAGACATCCAGTGGGAACACCCTAGCAGGATGAGCCAGCCATTTTCCCTGCATTCAGGAACTGCTCATTGATAGGACAGAAGACACCCAGAGTGAACTGTTTTCTAACACAATACTTAGGGCTTCAGTCCTAAAGCTAAATACACTTTACAAACCTCCGAGGTTAATATATATTCTTAGTAATGGTGCCTGTCCAAATTAAGCAGATACCAGGTGGAACCAAAATAAATATAATAGAGCCAGCATTAAAAATATATTTATCAAACTCAGATTTATGACATACTTGGAAGAAGAGTTAAGAATAGAATTAATATGCCAATGGTGTCCAATTGCTAAAATTAATTTTAGCCCATCTCAATAAATAAATTTATGAAAAACTTATCTAAATTTGGCTACCCTTTTTACTTGATCACACCTCTTCCTTAGATGTAACAATTTGCAATTTTTTATTTATTTCAATACATGTAAGTAGTTTATCTTTTCATATTATAATCCAAATGAGATGAAGGCAGAGGCCTTGTGTGATTTGTTAATCATAAAGCTTGGAAACAGAGTTTAATAAAAAATAATTCATTAATGATGGAAAATCAAACTTGGAAGTTGCAAGAGGATAAAGAGGATAAATGCTAAGTAATTATTCGTCTCTCAGAAGAGTGTTCAGATAGTAATGAGTATATCAAAACTGATAAAAAATTAAAGTTATTCACTAAGAGAAAATAATATTTAGAATTTTCAAATACTGTAAGACCTTGGATTTTGAGTAACTTGGTCTGCGAGTGTTCTCCAAGACAAGCAAATATTTCTAATAAGTCTTAACTTGATAAATGAGTGATGTCTTGCAATACAAGTAGTACATGAGACCAGATATCACATGACCAAAACTGAGCCAATAGTTCTTGAAATTTGCTTTGGGATTACAAACATGTTTCTAGAATGAATTATTCTCACAAACCAAGGTTTTATTGTAGCTGAAGAAAAAAAAAAACGAACACAGGAACAGTTCAGAAAAGTAAAAAGACAAAGGAAAAGCAGGAAACTTGTTATGAAATTAATTTATTTAAGCCCTAAATTGCTAGGGGTGTTGAGAAAGAACACAGGGAAAATACTCCCTGTAGACTATTGGGCAAGAGTAACTGGGAAATCAAGACAAGCTATAGTAATCATAAATAGTCATAGTAGACAATGGGTTAAATGCCAGACACCTAATCTCTCATATGTTATGAATCTTAAAAAGTAGCTACCATACAAATAAGATAAATCGTATTTGATTTCGTCTGAGAGGAAATTTAAGAATTTCTCTTTAAGACCAGCAAATATGTGTACACATGTTCTAGGTTTTAACCTCTCTTTTTGTAAGTCTTAAATGGCTATTTAATCTCTCATTTTGTAAATCTTAAATGTTTATATACACAACCAACCATTTTATTTTAACACCTGCCTGCTTGAAATTCCAGGGTGGGGGCGCCTGGGTGGCTCATTCAGTTAAGCAGCCGACTTCGGCTCAGGTCATGATCTCACGGTCCGTGGGTTTGAGCCCCGCGTCGGGCTCTGTGCTGACAGCTCAGAGCCTGGAGCCTGTTTCAGATTCTGTGTCTCCCTCTCTCTGACCCTCCCCCATTCATGCTCTGTCTCTCTCTGTCTCAAAAATAAATAAACATTAAAAAAAAAAAAAAGAAAAAGAAATTCCAGGGTGAATTCTAATTAGATTATGGTTAAAGTCTAAGATCCATATACTTCACTGCAAAACTCTACCTAGTGTAATATACTCTTCTCCAATGTTCTTTAGCTTAGTTTCCCCCATCTTTGTTTTAAGATAATCTTACAAAAATTAAGTAAAAATAAAAACAATTTGAATTGCCAGGCTCCCATCCTAGTATATATATTTTTCTATTCTTCCGCAGTGCTTTAAATATAGTTTCAGATCCAAACCATTCAAACTTCCCAGCAATGTTTCTGTGCCTCAACACATTTGTCTTCATCATCTCCCTCCCAAAGCTTCTCCATCTAATCAATATCTATTCATCCTTTCGTAGAAATAAAACCTTTACCTAAGAGCCGTTTGGCTTGAGGCAGGAAACCAGCTAGAAGCTCTTGTTATTTTCAGTTCTTAACAAGTCTGGCACAAAGTCCTTTAGACCAATTCATATTTATTTTCTTCGTTGTAAAGCCATGCTTAAAAGAAAAAAAATGGAAGCAATAAAATATTCTTTGAAGTAGCATCTTATTGATTCATGCATTATGCACAGATTTTTATATACAGAAAATGAAAATCTAATAGATTATTGCTGGCTATGGTGGCATGAAAATGCACCTCTCAGACCTCTAACTGCAGGAACTGTAACTGCAGTATTGTATTCAGAAATTCATTGCCAAGTTTGCACCAGGGCAATGCTTCTCATGGACTGCTTCCAGCCAATGCCTTTATATAGCTGTGATACTAAATGAGGTCCATTCCTAGGAGATGAATAATCTCCCAGAAGGACAACAGTGCTCAAGGAATACCCATTATCCTTGCCAAAGTTTGGGAACTGCAACACAGTCTAGGATTCTCCACTTAACAATCCATTCCTCTCTCCTTCAAAAGGTCAGACATGCATCATGCACTTGACTCCTCTCCCAGCTACCCTGGTGTACTCCATTTTGCCTCACAAGCCTTTCTTCTCATAAATCTCTTGAATGTATAATCCCACTTGCATCCACTCTTTAGGGGCTTGGACTATAACATTGGGCTTAACCCCTTTCTATTGTCAACAACAATGGCTGTATTAGACAGCAAACTAGAAATTATGTATAATTTTTCTCGTGAAAAATGCTTTGCAGATTTCTTATTGAACATGGTGGATACATGGATGTATTTCTGCTCTCTACTGAAATTCTTCTATGATAGTGGCAAATTGAATTAAAGACAGAATCATACACAACGACAGGGTGAATAACGAGATAAAAACAGATGGAATATATCAGCTAAACTTTGGAAATTAGAAGGCGGTGGGGGGGGGGTATGGTACATTAATTAACAGAGCGGAGAAAGCATCACAAGTGAAGCCAAAGAAAAGTAGCCTCTTTAATTTATATTTGTGTATGTACTAGGGAGTTGTTAATAGTTCCAACTTCTTTATGTTATTTTAAGGAGGAATTGAGCCAATGCATGTCAATCACTTAGAAGTTAAAGGATTTAGCCCACAGTAAATATTCAATAAATATTAACTGCTGTTAAACTGTTATCATTCTATCAAATTCAAAAAAATATTTAGTTTCTATGCTAGAGTAACTGCCACCTAAATAAAATATATAAAATTTCATAAAATGATGAGGGAGGCGCCAGGGAAGTAGGGGTGCATAAATTCTCAGAAGGCAGGGAACCCCATAAGGCAATGGTTTAAAACTTGGTACTTCTGCAAATTTTATGCATATCTATATTTCAATTATGTAACAAATATAGAATCATAAAAATTAACTATAAGAATGACATTTAATCTTCTTTACAAATGAGATGTTTTCAGTAATTAAAAAAAAGAAAAAGGCAAAAACCCTGAAAGTTACTACTTATTGCAAAGATGCCTGTGAGCAGTGAGGAAGGCAACATCTGCACCTCAGTGTGAGAGGTTGCTGCCCATGAAGGCATGTTGGGAAAATGTCAACTTTTCTCGTCAACACAGAATTCTATTGTCCAGGAAATATTTTCTCATCTCTAAATACATTTACTCCAGTCTTCTTCCAAAACTTTTATTCCTATTACACTAAAATTACCTTTATTCCACCACTGCCTCTGCTGATTATATTACCGGTTATTCCTTAGAGAAGCATCTCATTTGCTAGGTTTGAAGGACAAGAAAAGGGGAGCAGTGCTTCATAATTGGTCGAGAAAGGCAAGGAGAGGTCATAGGCTATGTTGGGAGGCATGCTGACTGGTGGGGGTGAGGGTGGTATGCTAAGGGCAGTGCTGCAGCAGCAATGCTCATTATCAAGACCATGTTTCAGTTCTCATGCAGGTGGAAAGTGAAATGGAAAGATGCTTTCTAAAGATTATGATTTGTTACTTTACTTTATAACTAACCACTTCTAAAATCATTTAAAGAAATAAGATCAAAACTGATTCAGTTTTCTGAAATGGAAGAAAAAAAACCAAGAAGTGTTATTAGTAATATATGATCTGTGCCCGATTATTTGATAGCAATGAATATATCTCAGTTTTCAAGGTAAAAATCTTTTTCCCCAATTGTAAAAACCAAATGGTTGCATATATATAAGCCCTACCAACACCGAAAGCTGCATTTTTTTTATTATCCCCAAATACCTCCTCCAGTCTAACTTGTTCTTTGTGTATAACCTATTTGGACTTGTGGTGGCTCAGCCAGAAGTCTTTGCAGAGCTTCTAAAGCACTCTCTTCCTCTCCTTTCACATGTGATGAGGCATAGAATCCTACTGTTTCTGCTTTCATCGGTCTCAGTTCATTCTCTTCTCCACTGTTTGGCTCCTCATGAGCCCTAGAATGCATCAATAAAATAGCTGCACAAGCGTTTCCTTGTGAGGCCATAGGTCATAGTCAGAGATCTGAGAGCTAATGAGCTGTGAAGATTTTGAAAAACTCCCTATCTCACCAGGAAACTAGTGACACATATGTGATATCCAGTACAGATGTTGGCACATATCTGATGTTCGATAAGTTTAAGTGAACAAATTAACAGGTTAAAATTGGTCTCCCTCAATTTTGCTTCCATTCTCTACCATGTAATCTGTGTTGCTGCTCAAATAGTTTCTAAAACACAAGTCTGATTATGTCTCTTCCCTACTTAACAGCATTCATAACCTCCCTCACCATTTACTGCCCTGTTTCTCAAACAATGGTGTATTTTTTGCAAGGCCTGGTAAAAATTCAGAATCCTGGGTTTTAACCAGACCTGCTAAATCAGATTTTTTGGGGTGTGAAATCCAGGATATGCATTTAACATTTCTCCAAGGTTATGTTTGCATGCTGAATTTTGAGAGCCATTGACTCACAGGAAAAAATTAAGCTGGTTAATATGTGATGTGAGTAATGTCATTGTTTGGCCCTACCTTATTGACTTTGTACCAATAGCACTGGACAGTTTTTATTTTCTTCATTCAAATGACACTCTCTTCTTCTTTTAAGTTTATTTTTCTTCCAACCAGACTATCTATTCCCTCTTATGCTCTTAAAAACTCAAATTTTATATTTTATTATCCATCTTAGGTATAATCTCTTTCGGAGACCTCATCTACTGTCCCATAAACCCTGCAAGAATTAATCAGTCCCTCTTATGATACCCTTGTATGCTATTATAGCTGCCTGCGTCCCTCACAGGGTATTATAATTTGTTTATATATCTCTTTCTAGACTATGAATGCCTTAGGCCTAGTGCCTGTGTTGTATTCTTTTCTTTAACACAAATCCCTACTAGAACCACAGTGGGTCAGTACATTTTCCATACATATTGCATGGATGACTGCATGCAAACAGTGTGTGTTTGGTTATTCATGCAGTGTTTTTCTTTCTTTTCTTTTTCTTTCAAAATTATCCGACACACAAATCTGTTCATGGAGAACTTTTCTAAAATGCTTCTTAAGCGACATCTCATTAGAAACGTAGAATATATTGAAGAAGATACTGAGTTTCATGCACTAATTCACTAGTACTAACAAATTAAAGATTAAATTAAAAATGAACATAAAGAAGCAAATCAAGCTGTGCTAGTCACATATTTTCTGCTTGTTAAGAGGAAAACTGCTTAAACTCGTTCTAAGATTTAATTTTTAATATGTTCCTTATTAAAAAAACAGTTTAAGGTTAATAAGGGAAAGTAATGTGTTTGTTTATTCATTTTTCCTCTTAAACTCCTATACAAAGTACTTCCAGCTTCTCTTTACAGAGAAAACAAGCCAAATGTCTCAACAGTTTAAGTACCAGATTAGCACCTGCTTTAAGAGTTTAGGAGGCACTAATTGACCTGAAAACAGCCCAACATGAGCAGCAGGCATGGCGCTATGTTTGCTTCAAAATCTAAGTCTTGTTGCCAGCGTTTACCTAATGTAAATATAAGAAAAGCAAATTGAACAGTACCATTGCTTGTGTACTAAAGCCATCTCTCATTGAGCCAAATTCTCCCTTGGAGCACACCGTTCCTTGGAACCTACATAAGCATCCAGTGAGATGGATTAACACTTTGAAGTCACTAGGGTATCATCAAGACTTTTTTGTTGATGATACTGTGTCTTTGGCACTGGGGAAAATCTGGCTCATCTTGTTAGTGGCAGAAAAAATGCAATTTAAGTGAGCTGCCAGGATAATTAGAGCAGGTGAACAGTAGACAGAAATAATGCCCTAAAGAGATGAAAGAAAATGCTTAGATTCTTTTTCACTTTATTTCAGTGCTACTAAATGCTATTGGTATCTGTTTGCTCCTGTATCTCTGTCAATCCTTGGTAGAAAATTAGGTATTTAGGGAGACATTAACTCTTCCAAGCTACTTGGAGACTATTTAGTGCACTTCTGAGCAGTGCTAATTGACAGAGTTGTAAACGAAAACATCACAAAAATGTGATATTTATCTATACTGATTTAAGAATGTTAGAAAATCACAGGAGAATGACTCATTGTCATCCTTTTTAAAAAGAAATACAATTCCAGAATTCTGTCAGTATTTAATTATATGAGAACAATGAGTCAGTGGCTTGTTATATTTGGGGAATTTACACTAACTATATGCTAAAGTTTTGTAGGCAAGAATTTACTTCCCAAAATCTTAATAGCTCCCAAATTCATAAGAATAACATTTAAATGGTATTTGATTGGTTTTTCAAGAGAATTTGACTACAGTCCATTCGATCAGTATTATTTCAAATACTCCTTCTGTGTAAAATGACCCAAGCGCTTCACAAAGTTTATCAACTCCTCCCTGAATACAGTTTATGCATTTATGTCTTTTGTATATTTTTGTGTGCATTCCTTTAACTAGAAAGTTTATTTTCTATTTCCTAATGAAGATTGAGCTCCCTACTATCTTTCCTGTTTAGCTCACGGTGACCAGACCAAAAGTCATAGGAACAATGAAGCATAGGAAAAATCTTCAGGGCAGTGAAACTCTTATAATATATAGTAATGGTATACAAATAATGCTATGCATTTGTCAAGACCAATAAAACCTTACAGAAAAAAAAGTAAACCTTAATACAGGAAAATTAAAAAAAAACTCATTTAAAGGGCAGGAGGATTCTTTTGCAGAATGTGACATTATAATCATATGCAACAATCACTCTGAAAGAGTCAAGGAAAGGAGCTGATTTAAGTAACTTTGGGAATGGATGGAATGTGTAAGATTAAAGGTTCAATGAACTTTATACAAGCGCCATATTCCAGTTAATAAAGTTGTTTCCATTGGCAGTATGGGTTAACACTTCTGGCATTATTATCCCTGTTTACTAAATTTGAATAGTTAAGTAAATGGATGGCAGATGGTAGAAGTTAGACTTCTTACTGATGGAGTGGAAAGTTATAGATAATGAGGGGGAAAAGGCTATATTCATGCAGTAATGGACAAAGGTTGGATATATTAGTTTGAACCCATATTTAGCTCAATGTATGGATGATTAAATATTGAAATATATATATGTATACACACACACACACACATACACACACACTGATTAGTATACACTAATATATTGTCAGCTAAAAAGTCTTAGAAGCAATGATACCCCAGTCACAATGAACACATCTAGGGCCCAGATTTTGTTTTCTAATATAATTCTCCAATAAAAGGAACTAAGACTCTTTGGTGAAACTGTGGATTGTAGGATAGCAGCAGGAAGTATATAAGAAGGGAATGGAATATCTTGAGTTGCCAGAAAGTAAAGAAGTGCTCAAACCAATACAAAACACATAAAGATGGTGATGTGAAAGAGTTGTTGGAGCCAACTGAATAGCCAGAACTGAAACAACTTGTTCACAGAATAAGTAAAAGTGTATTGGGTTATAACCCAAAGTGTAAAATAAATTATTTTAGTTCATGATATAATATGATCCCATACTGATATAAATCAATGATATAAAAATAAATAAATAGTGGGGAAAAGACAAATCTATGCAAGAAAAAATATATTTAAAATGGAGATTCTTTAATTTCAATGAGGGGAGACGTAACTTTCCAGTCTTTAATTGTGAACTGCACATAGTGTCTTCCTTCATTAGAGTACAAATGCAAAAGGACGAAATAAAGAAGAATTTTATAGTAGATAACCCTGGAAAGCACCATAGCAACAAGGAGATCAAGATCGATAACAGCAGTTATAATGATATTGACAGTATATACTCTAAGTATTATATGATCAAAATAATTTAACTGATACTGTCCTCTCTAAAGCCCTTAACCACAGTCTAAACAAGACTTAAACATTAGACAAATTCCAACAGAGAGATATCCTATAAAATATCTGACCAGTACTGTTCAAAACTCAAATTTTTAAAATAAGAAAAATCTGAACTTTCACACTGTCGCAGCCAGAAGGAACCTAAAGAAATGACAACTGAATGCATGTGGTATCCTGGGTGAGATTTTGGGACAGTAAATATCACATTAGAGAAAAATTAAGAAAAAACGAATAAAGTATTGTCTTACTCATTTAGAGTACTATAGCAAAATACCATACAATGAGTGGCTTATAAACAACATAAATTTATTTCTCACGATCTGGAGTCTATGAAGTTCAAGATCAAGGTGCCAGCATATTCAATGTCAGGTGAGAATCCCCTTCTTGTTCATAAATAGCCACCTTTTTTCTGTGGCCTCCCATGGTAGAAAAGACAAGCTATATCTCTGGGATCCCTTTTAAAAGGGCACTAATCCCAATCATGAGAACCCCACCTTCATGACTAAATCACTTTCCAAAAGCCCTGTCTCCTAATACCATCATATTGGAGTTAAGTTTCAAATGAATTTTGGAGGAACACAAACATCCAGTCCCTAGTAAATATGTACTTTATATAATAAAATGTATTAACGCTGTTTCATTAACTATGACAAACACAGCATACTAAGGTAAGATGCTAATAATAGAGGAAACTGCATGAAGTATTTGGGAACTCAAGTACTATGTACAGTTTTCTGTAAATCTAAAACTTTTTAAAAATAAAGTCTATTTTAAAAAATAAGTTGGCCAGGGGAGTATGGGTGGCTCAGTTGGTTAAGCATCCTACTTCAGCTCAGGTCATGATCTCATGGTTCATGGGTTTGAGCCCTGCATCACATTCCATGCTGACAGCTCAGAGCCTGGAGCCTGCTTTGGATTTTGTCTCCCTCTGTCTCAGCCCCTCCTCTGCTTGTACTCTGTCTCTCTCTGTCCCTCAAAAATAATTAACTCTTTAAAAACAATTTAAAACCATAAGTTGGCCAAAAGCAATTAGTGAAAAGAAACGCTATAGAAGCTATTGGTTGAATCAATTTGGTAAGTAGAACAATTTAGAGTAAACATCTTGCTTGAATATGAACCAGTGATACACCATTATATTTGTCAATCAGTATTATCATTTCTCCTATACAACCATATTATATTCTAAATAGTTATTATACTATTGATTCATTCATCCTTTAATTTAAAAATGACTTAAATATAATACTTTTTAAAGTTAATTTTAATTTTGAAAATTCCAAATCCAGTTAAATATTTTATGTAAAACTAAAATTTCCACTCACTAGACACACAAGTTTCACTATGCAGATTCTACTCTGTTTCACTGTTTTGAATGGTATATACTAAATCTAACTAATTACATCATGTGATAGAATTAAAGTAACTCAAATTCTGTTATTTTGATTATATGAAAGCTTCACTTTCATAGGGTCTTTCAAATCTGCTGTTTCAACTCAGGTATGTGTAGTACAACAGAGGCTGGAGATATGAATGAGCCTGAGAAGGACTCAAATCATCCTGGTCCCTTATGAACTTTCTCTTAAAATGAGTCTCTGTAGATGAGTCTGTACCTGTCAGGGGACAATTTTGTAACGGGAATTTCTCCAACTTAAATTCCACGTAGAAATCAATGTCTATTAAAGAAGAAGTAATAAAAATGCAGTGTTATACATAATTGTTATATACATGATTAAAATCAATGTATCCACATATTTTTTTAGCAGTTAGGACAACACATGTTGTTTGTTTGTTTTTCCTCTGGGAGGAATGTTTTATAATTGAAGTTATTTAGCATTGCTAGTGCATCATGGTTATAGAAAACAGAACATTTTTTTTCAATAGAAAAAAAATCACTGTTTAATCAGTTTTATTATTTCCTATTTAATTAATTATGTTAACTATTTTTCTAAAAACTTCTGTACAGATAGTACATGCTTTTCTTGCTAGAACCTGGGGTGATTCATTCCCAACACCTGCCTCTTTATATACCACAGATATGAACATTTTTTTCCTGTCCCTTGAAGAATTTGTATTGTTTGTTTTATTTTTAAATTACTAATTTATATTCTGTCAGTTAATCCTGCTCTTCCCTGTGATAGCAAATACTATTTTTAAATACTAAATTTTAAAAAATAAAGCTAAATAGTTTTAACAAACAACATAGCTTGTTTCTGTTAAATATACAATTTTCAGAAGATATGTGATCAAACCACAAAAATTGTTTTTAATCTATTGCAAATTATGTAATCAATATCATTGTTAGACATTTTCTTGTTACCAACAGTACAGAACAGAAATGACTAAAAGTGACTTGGAACTTAAAATTAAATCGTTATAGGGCTGCCTGAGTGGCTCAGTCAGTTAAGCGTCTGACTTTGGCTCAGGTCACGATCTCATGGTTCATGAGTTCGAACCCAGCATTGGGCTCTGTGCTGACAGCTTGAAGCCTGGAGCCTGTTTCATATTCTGTGTCTCCCTCTCTCTCTGTCCCTCCCCTGCTCATGCTGTGTCTCTCTGTCTCTCTCAAAAATAAGTAAACACCAAAAAAATTAAGTTTCATTAAATTAAATCACTATAAATACATTACAGATTAAGCAGTTTAGAAGATCCACTCATCCCAAATAAAAGGTTGTAAAATTATCTTCAATTTTCATAAGATTTATCAACTATCAGAAACATTTAACTTAAGATATATGTCTGTTAATATTAATTATTATTTTTAAACATTTTTATTTTGACTAGATAATATTTTATCAATTTATATTTTGTTCAACTACTTTCAGTCAAATGCGGTTTTCATTTTTTAAATGTTTTACAAAATAATAATGTTTTACATAGTGAGATTTGTAGTTCTTAAGTGCTTGTTCATTCTTTCACTCCTTAATAAGTCCTCAATGAATTTGTAACATAAGAAAAATTCTTATTTTAGTTTCCTATTTCTTGGTATCGTTCCTCATGTTTTCACAACAAGTGGAAAGCTGACACTCTATAAATGAGCAGATTCATTGCTTTATATTAACGTTGCACTTCAGTATATTTAAAAAAAAATTAATGTTCACTTTTCCTTGAGAGAGAGAGAGGCAGAGTGTGAGTGGGAGGGGTGGGAAGCAGTGAAAGGGACACACAGAATCTGAAAGCAGTTTCCAAGGCTCTGAGCTGTCAGCACAGAGCCCAACACAGGGCTCAAACTCACAGACTGTGGGGTCATGACCTGAGCTGAAGTCAGACAACTTAACCGACTGAGCCACCCAGGTGCCTCACCACTTTAGTATATGTAATGATATGTTTTTCTTCAGGTGAGAGAAATAATATTTACGTTTACAATTTCTACCAAATGACTCACACTACTAGGGAAGTTAATAGTGTTAAGTAAGCATCTACATTAAAAAAGAAGAATATTTCTTTTTTTATTTTAAAAATATTTTTAACATTTATTCATTTTTGAGAGAGAGAGACAGAGCATGAACGGGGAAGGGGCAGAGAGAGGGAGACACAGAATCTGAAACAGCTCCAGGCTCTGAGCTGTCAGCACGGAGACCGACATGGGGCTCGAACTCATGGACTGTGAGATCATGACCTAAGCTGAAGTCAGATGCTCAACTGACTGAGCCACCCAGATACCCCAGAAGAATATTTCAAATAAGTGAACTAACTTTACAGCTCAAGGGACAAAAAAAAAAAAATACACCAAGAAAGAAAATAAAAGAACAAACTAAGTCCAAAATCAATAGAGGAAAGGAAAAGTAAAGATTAGAGAAGAAATAATCAAAATAATCAAAATAGAAAATGGATAAACAATAGAAAACAAATCAATGAAACCAAGAGTTACTTTTTTGAAAAGATTAGCGAACTTGAAAGACCATTAATCAGACTAAGAGAAACAAGAGAGAAAACTCAAATAAAATCATAAATGAAAGGGGAGACATTACAACTGATACACAGAAATAAAAACATAATTAGACACTACTAAGGACAAATCTCTACTAACAAATTGGAAAATCTAGAAGAAATGGATATATTCCTAGAATGGTATCTGACTAGATATAATTATGAATAGAAAATCTGAGCAATGAGCAAGGAATGTAATCAGTAATCAAAAACCTACCAACAACGATAAGTACTAAAGATACTAGATAACTTTACCAGGATTATAGAATTCTACCAAAGATTTAAAGAACTAACATCTGTAACTAATAATCCTTCTCAGACTCTTCAAGGCCAGCAAATCATTGATACCAAAGATGGAGAGACACTATAAGAAATCTATATGCCAGTAACCCTGATGGACAGACACTACAAGAACTATAGGCCATAACCCTGATGAACATTGATGCAAAAATCGTCAACAAAATACTAGCAAACCAAATTTAGTAGCACATTAAAATAACCTTACATATTGATCAGCAAGATATATCCCTAAAATGCAAAAATGGCTTAACATCCCCAAATCAAGTATTGTGGTATACTACATTAACCAAGTGAAGGATAAAAATCACATGATCATCTCAATAGATACATTGAAAGCATTTGACAAAGTTCAATATCCTTTCATGATGAAAACTTTCAACAGTCTGGGTATAGGAGGAACTTACCTTAATATAATAAAGACCATATAATAAACCACAACTAATATACTCAGTGTTAATAAACTGAAAGCTTTTCTCCTTAAGATCAGGAATAAAACAAGGATGCCCATTCTCACACTCCTACTCTACATAATATCAAAATCCAAGCCAGAGTAATAATGGAAAGTAAAAGAAATAAAAATCCTGCAAATAAAAAAGGAAGAAGTATATTTTTTCTCTGTTTGCAAAATGACATCATCTTATGCGTGGAAACCCTAAAGATTGCATCACACACACACACACACACACACACACACACACACACACACACCAAAATTGTTACAGCTAATAAATAAATTCAGTAAAGCTGCAGGATACAAAATCAACATAAAAAATAAGTTATGGGGTGCCGGGGTGGTTCCGTCAGTTAGGTGTCTGACTTCAGCTCAGGTCACAATCTCACGGTTTGTGAGTTGAAGGCCCATGTCGGGTTCTGTGCTGACAGCTTAAAGCCTGGAGACTGCTTCAGATTCTGTATCTTCCTCTCTCTCTGCCCCTGCCCAGATCTCTCTCTCTCTCTCTCTCTCTCTCTCTCAAAAATTATAAATAAAAATTTAAAAAAAATTTAAAAAATGTTACATGTCTATACATTAACAATGAACTATGTGAAAAGGAAGTTAAGAAAGAAATTCCATTTACAATGATATTGCAAGTAATAAAATACTTAGAAATAAATATAACCCATTAAGGTGAAAAACTTGTACCCTGAAACCTATAATGCAATGATGAGAGAAACTGAAGAAGACACAAATAAGTAGAAAGACATCCTGTATTCATAGATTGGAAGATTTAGCATCGTTAGTGGGTATAGTACTCAAAAACTACCTACTGCATAGATTCAGTGCTTTCTCCATCAAAATCCAGTGGCATTTTACACAGAAATTTTTAAAAATCTTAAAATTCATATAGAATTACAAACAGACCTATGGAGTCAAAGCAGTTATGGGAAAGAAGAACAAAGTTGGAAGTATCACACTTCCTGATTTAAAAATTTCAAAACTATACTGATTAAAACAGTGTGGTGTTGGCATAAAGACAGACATATAGACCAATGGGACAGAATAGAGATCACAAAAAATAAACTCACACATATAGTCAACTGATCTTCAACAAGGGTAACAAGGGTGCTAAGAATACACAATGAACAGAAGACAGTCTGTTTAACAAATGGTGTTGGGAAAACTTGATATCCACATAAAAAAGAATGAAATTGGATATATACACAAAAATGAATGAAATAAAAATGAATGAATACAAAATTTAAAAATGAATGAATAAAAAAGAATGAAATTGGCCCACACACAAAAATCAAATCAAAATGGATTAAAAAATACTTAAATGAAAGACCTAAAACTATAAAACTCCTAGAGAAAAACATAGTGGAAAAGCTTGACATTAGTCTTAACAGTGATTTTTATGATATGACACCAAAAGCACAAAAAAGAAAAGAAAAAAACCAGCAAGTGTAACTATATCTAACTGAAAAGCTTCTGCAAAGAAAAAGGAAGCAATCAACAGAGTAAAAAAGGCAACCTACAGAATGGGTGAAAATACTTACAAACCATATATCTGATGAGGGGTTTATATATAAAATATGTATGGAACACTTACAACTTAATAGCAGAAATACTAATAACCTAATTAAAAAGGAGCTAAGGACCCAAATAGACACTTCTCCAAAGAAGATATACATATGGCCAATAGGTATATGAAAAAATTTTCAGCATCATATATTATCAGGTAAATGAAAATCAAAACCATAATGAGATATAACCATAGTGTTAGAATGGCTAACATTATATATAACTTACATATTATGTAATATATATTTACATATATCATGTATAAATGTATATTATATATAATATATAAATATATGTTATATATATATAAATTTTAGTGACAATGTGGAGAAGTTAGAACACTTGTACATTGTTGGTGAGAATGTAAAATGGTACAGCCTTTGTGGAAAACAGTATGGAGCTTCCTCAACAAATTAAAAATAGAACCACTATACGATTCAGCAATTCCACATCTGAGTATATATTCAAAAGAATTGAAGTCAGAGATATATGCTCTCCCATTATTACTCACGATAGTCAAGAAATGGAAGCAATCCAAATATTGTTGGGTGAATAGATAAAACGTGGTATATACATACAAGAGAATATTATTCAACCTTAAAATAAGAAGGGAATCCTGCCCTATAGGGAGACTTGGATGCCAGAAACAGAAGGACAAATATTACATGATTCTACTTCAACCTCATATTAACAGAGAATAGAATGGTGGCTGACAGGGTCTGGAGGAGAAGGAGAATGGTGGTTTGATATTCAACAGTTACAGAGTTTCTTTTACTCAATAATAAATAATTTCTAGATATCTGCTATATAACATAGAACCAATAGTTAAAGCTGTATTGTGCACTAAAGCATTTAAGAATCTCAAGTTGTCTTCTTAAATACAGAAACACATGGATGGGAAGAAACTTTTGAAGGTGATGAACATATTTATTGCAGTAATGGTTTCATAGGTGACTACATATGTTCAAATCTATCAAACAGTGTACAGTAAATGTGTACAGTTTTTATATAGCAATTATATTTCAATTAATTTATTTAAAAAATGAGGAATGACCCCACAACTGAGCACATTTCATTTAAACTTTATAATGTAAAAATCAAAACAAAACCTTCTAAAAGATTTCTGAAAGAAGCAGTTTACCTACAAAAGGTCTAAGCTTAGATTGACAAATGACTTCAACATCATCAATGAAACATACAGGACCACTTCAAAGTAAAATCTTCAAAATGCCAAATGAATTAACCTCAAACATATAGTTTATATCCAGTAGAAGTCTCACTTAATTGAAAGGGGAAATTATTCTGAGAATACAGTGTATCAGAATGCTTAATTGTATCCTCTTTAAAAATTCTTAAATAAGATAATCATATGATTTACTATCCAAACTATGGCATTTACTAGAATTAATTTTTAATGAGAAAAATAATTATTAATTAATCATTTAATATTTAAAATTGTACTGTTCAGAGGGTAAACTAGGTCTGGCCCATGAAAACTCAGAAAAGATTAGCCTAGTCTTAAAATATATACTCCTTCAAGTACAGAAAAATTAAGATAAAGGTCTATATGGGGGAAAATGATATGTAAATAGCTTAGTAAAATATTGTTTTCTTCAAGTGTTTCAACGCCCAAATATTATATTGTATTTCAGAACTGACAACAGTAATGCATCAGTAATGATGGTAGAGAGAAGATGGGGAGATAAGAGGGAGATGAAAGTGTTTTAACATAGTTGTTTGCTGTAAGAATATCTGTGTCTAATTCCACAAATTTAAGTAAGTGATAAAGATATAAAAACATAAGTTTCACAAAGTTAGGGAACTACAAGAAAAATTTGTATTGAATTCATGATTTTCACAGCAACACAACAGAACAGTACACCCATCCAATGAAAGTCAAGAAAGAGAAATAAAGACAAAAATAATATACACAGAAAGCATATGTAAGAGCAAAAATGTTATATCATAATCACTATAAAAATTTATTTAAGATATACCATAAAATCAAGAAATGAATCATACAAACACACACACACATGTGTGCGCGCGCACAATCAGATCTATCAAATTGTCCACAAGAAACATAGTAAAGCAAATATCTATACAAAAAATGAGGGAAAACTAAAGAAATGAAGAAATTATGCAGGGAAGCATAAACCAAAAAACTGGAGACAGCAATTTAAAATCAAACAACATAGAAGAATGCAGTGAAAAATCAAAGCTAAAGGATGTTATGTACAATTTAAAAAAAGGTTAACTATCATGAATACACACACACACACACACACACACACACACACACACACACACACACACACACACATCTTGAATGTATAAGGCAACAATTGCCCAAGCCAAGATAAATAGTAATAGAAATAAATAATAGTTGACACAATTCAGTTAATAAGAAAAGGATGGCTAGTTGAATTGATGGTAGAGATATATTTATACAAACTCCTAGTTTAAATATCATTTTGCGGCCTTTAATTTAAAAACTGCATATAAAAGCTGCATTAAATATAATCAGCTATTGTTCTAACAAACGATTTTAATAACTTAATACTTCTCTACTTTATCACTACGCATTTTAAACTAACCCTCTTATCTGAAATTTGGTAGTTTGCCACTTTGTGTATTAGAAATAACTGAAAAATGGGGTTGTATACAAAGCTCTCTAGACATTTCTGATTCTTTTTCTTGATGATATCCTTAAAGGACTTACTTGGGTATTTAGGTATGAACTGTTCTTATATTCATAAGACTTCTATAACAAAAACAGCTCATACCAATTTATAATTCTTTCATTATTGCTTCTTATAAATGTCAACAATGATCTTTTTATTGCCAAATACAAAAGATATTTTCCATTCTTACCTTAATTTCAATTCTCAGAACATTTCAAACAGTTGACTTTAAAAAGATGATCTTCACTGTTTCCATGATGGTACGTGATCCTACTTTTCCTCAAACAATAAAGGCAGTTGTTTCTTTGTCTACTTACATGAATATTCCCCACCCTCTACCTGACCTTAAAATATTAAAGTGCCTCCGTGGTCTCTTCATGACTTCACCCCATTATCCTGTATTTTGTATAGTTATACACTTATAACTTTTGAATGTACTCCTGCTGCCAGACCTATACTGTAAATTCCAAACTCACATTCCAAATTTAATTGATTTATCTAATTTGATGTCTCTGAGCTGTTTCAAATTTAATATCTCTAAAATGAAGTTCTCATTTTTACTTCAAATTGTTTCTCACCATTTTTTTTCCTTAGTGAAAGGCAATAAAATCCACCCAAAGACTGAAGTCAGGGATAATAGTCATACTTTACTTCCACCATCTCACCCTCACATCCAATTCAATGTCAAACTCTGTCCTTTATGACTCTGCACCATATTCTGATTTATTTTACTTCTCTCATCTCTGCTGATACCACTCTTGGCCAAGCCACAATCAATTGTTGGACTATTGCCATGGCCTCTCAACTGTTTTCTCCAGTGACTTTCTAATACATTCTTTGCTGGAAAGTAATTTTAAAAAATTTAATTTACATCATGTCGGTCACCTTCTTAAAGTCTTGTAATAGCTTTCCATTAGATTTTGAATACGATCCAAATTCCTTAACGTGGCCCAGTGACCCAGCTCCAGCTTCTTTCTCAAACTTCATTTCTGACAGTTCACCCTGTCTTACTCTGCTTCAGCTACCACACTGTGTCAGTTTCTAGAACCCACCAATCTCCATCCAGCAGCAAGGTCTTGCCCTGCCTATTCATTCCCTTTGCCTGAAGTAGCCTTCTGGATTTAGGCCCATTTGCTTCTTACCTTTTGGAGTTAACCATAATAACCCCAGTGATATCATAGCTTCCTGTTACTCTCTGGATTTCCAGGTAGCACTTGTTTCCTTATACTTAATACAATTTACCATTGTTCTGTTGAGTTTTATGTTTGTTTGTTTTGTTTCATTTTGTCTTAATTCACACAAATTTTTGCTTTTTCTTTTACTACAACATAGGGTCATAAGACTAGAGGTTGTATCTACCTTGTTTCTAATTGTGAACAAGTATTTGCTATTTACTATGTTGTATGGCAGAAAGTACACATTAAATTATTAAATACAATAATTATATGAGATATTTTTTTGTGGAGATTAACCAACAATGAATACATACATATATATGTATATATATAATATATATATAATATATATATAATATCATTATATTATGTCATTACATATTATTTATATGATGATCATTATATATTATTTAATGATATATATCATTATATATATATGTAAAATATATATATAATGATATATATATGTAAAATATATATATATGATATATATATATATATCATATATATATATATATATATGTCTTAGAAATCCCACTGTAAAAATTCTTGTAAGTATGAGGGAATAAAAATGTCTGTTTTAGGGGCACCTGGGTGGCTCAGTTGGTTAAGGGTTTGACTCTTGATTTCGGTTAGGTCATGATCTCAAAGTTTGTCAGATAGAGCTCTGCATTGTTTTGGGCTGTGCATTGACAGCTGAGAGCCTGCTTGAGATCGTCTCGCTTTCTCTTTCTCTCTGTGCCCCTCCTCCCTTTCTCTCTCTCTCTCTCTCTCTCTCTCTCGCAAAATAAATAAATAAACTTTTAAAAATATCTGTTATATTTTTTATTCCAGTTGTGCTTTAACATTTCCTGTATATTTCCTTTATTTTCTTTTAGCTTTACTGAGATGTAATGGACAAAGCTTTAAGGTATTTTAAGTGTACATCATAATGATTTGATATATGTATATATGTGAAAAGATTCTCCCCTTTTAGTTAACTAACACTCCATGACTTCACATATTATATATTATTTTCATTGAGAAAATGTAAGTTTTACCCTTTTAGCAAATTTCAATTATGCAATATAGTGTTGTCAACTATAGTCACCTTACTATATATATTAGATCCTCAGACCTTATTCATCTAGATAAATGTTATTAGTCCTTCACTATTTCCCCATGTCCTTTGGCAACTACTTTTCTAATCTTTGTTTCTATGAGCTTGACATTATTTAGATACCACATATAAGTGATATTATGCCATATTTGTCTTTCTATGTCTGGCTTATTTCACTCAGAGTAATGCCCTGAAATTTCATCCATGTTGTTGTAAATGCCAGGAATTCCTGTTTACTCATGGCTGAATGATATCCCATTGTGTACATATATACCAGCTCTTCTTTGTCCATTCACTTGTTGACAGACACTTAAGCTTTTTATCTTGGCTATTGTAACATTGCAATGAGCAGGAAACTGTAGATATCTTTTAGATATTCTGTTTTTATTTCTCTCTCTATATAGAGAGAGAATTCACATTTTCACCTGCAGTGCATATAGTTCCCTTTTCTCCACATCCTCACCAACCCTTATTATTTCTAGCCATCTTGATAATAACCATTCTAACAGGAATGAGGTTGTTCCTCATTGTGGTTTTGATTTGGATTCTTCTGATGACAGTGATGTTGAGCACATTTTTATATATTGGTTGGCCATTTGTATGTTTTCTTTGGAAAAAAAAATGTCTTCTCATTTCTTCTGTCCATTTTTAAAATCAGATTTCTTGTTTTATTCATTATTGAATTGTATATAGATATATAGATATATAGATATAAATATAGATATACAATGAACAAATGCTATGAACAAATAACAGCACAATGTTTGATATGAACAAATAGCATCACAAAGTGCTAGAGATATTTTCTGTTTTCCTCACAATTAGGTAAGACCATCATAATGTTTCCCAAACTTGAATTGTGAGAGAAAGTGATATTAATCACTTCTGAATGTGGTTGTTAAGAGCATTCTCTGCATTGTTGGCCATATCTGTGAACCCACAACTGAGGAAGAAGGCTTGCGGGCTTATGAAGCCACTGGTCTAAAAGATCTGCAATCCCTGAATGTTGGCATGAAATGGAGAGCCCTCCACCTCCTATTTTCTATGTACTTTGAACAGATAAGTAAGAATGCACTAAACTTATTACTTGAGCCACCAAGTTTTTGGCATCATTTATTTTGGAAGATAACCCTCTCTCACTAGTAGCTCACATGTAGCATTTTCTCCAAGGATATCTGTATACCTTTACATTTTGTTCAAGTTGATTGATATATACAAATTATTTCTACCTATATAAAAAAGTTTCCCACTATAATTTCTTTTGATTTATATTTAAAAATATTTTCTTTCCTAATATCAGATAGTCATTTTCTTCATTTTCCCCTAGTTTTACTTTTATGTCTTTAAACAATTTAATATTAAGTTGCAAATTATTTGAAATAAAATCACAACTTTTAAAAAATAATTAAACCATTTTTCTTCAGGCCAACATTTTAATAATTTTTCCAATATCCATAGCTTTAAATGTTACTCTTATGGAAAAGAAAATTCTTTAATATCTTTGTCTTTTTATTCTAATCCATCTGTGTATAATTCCTTCATCAATATTAATTTTATTTAACATACCTCCTTTATATACTTTCTTTATTAGTCATTTTTCTAAAAAGCAGTCTAATTCTTTTTTATATACAAAGTTTAAATAATATTTATTACTATTTTCAAAATTAAGTGGGAAGGTCTAGGAATTTTATTTAACTTCTTAAGTGATCTAAAAAAAATAAAAGAACTTCATCTGTATCATTCTTTTCTTTTTCAAATATTTATTCCTTAAAAAAAATGGCATTATTCCCTTAGTATGAATCCTGCTTATTGCTTACTAAATGCTTTTTTAGCTATTTATACTCTTGTTTCTATTGCATACTTTTTAGTTTTAGTTTCACTTACAAATTAATAATTTAATAACTTCTAAATGTCTTCACAGCCAGGGTGATTATACTTTGTTTTCCCAAATCTTCAATTTATTCCCTTAGAGTTTGCGTGCACACAACTGTATCAACTGCAAATTGTATTTCTTTTTCAGAAGTGCTTCGTCTTCTAATGCTTACATTTCTGGCAATATCTTGTGCTGTGTCTTGCAGGTGATTGTCTTAGTTTGGAAATAGTAGTTTACAGAAATTTTCTCCCAAAACTCCATAAATGGTGCTTCATTGTTTTCTTTGCTTAAATATTTTAAAGTTGATTTCTGAGTCCAAACTATTTTGAGTATATATAGATTTTTTTCTACCTAGTAGAACAGATTTTTTTCTTATCATTAAAATTCAAACTTTGCACCAAAATGTGTTTAGGAATGTTGTTAACTTATTTTTTCGTAATACTTGATGAGCCTTTACACATGTGCTTATTCAAAGTTCTTCAGCTTAAGAATGTTTGACTTCCTTTTTGTTATATCTTTGATCGTTGTTTATATTCCAGTATCTCCTGCTTTGAAATTCTGAAATTCCTTTTATGTTTATACTGATGTCTACTTTTCATCACTTTTTCTTTCATTTTTCATTTTATTTCTTTATACATGTCTATAAATGCTGGATATTTTCATCTTCTCCTTTACTGATTCTAATTTTGAAACATCTAAACCATTGACTCTTTTCTGATTTTTTAAATTTATTTATATTCAAGTTAGTTAAACACAGTGTAGTCTTGGCTTCAGGAGTAGAACCCAGTGATTCTTCCCTTATATATGACACCCAGTGCTCATCCTGAAAAGTGCCCTCCTTAATGCCCATCACCCATTTAGCCCACCCCCCTGGCTCTTTTCTGATTTTAATTCAGCATTGATATTTTTCATCTCTGTGTGCTCTATCTTGAGTTAAGATACTATATGATTTATGATTGCCTAATTTTATATGAAATATTTTAACCTTAAATTTTAATCCAAATATATTACTAATTGGTACAACTGTTTATGTTTTTAAAAAGTGGTCTGATTCCTGACCATTTTTTTTTTTTAAATTGGCGCTTGTGCATGTATCTGTTGCTTTTCCTGCCTTTATTCACTCTCAAAAGAAATTTTATTTTTGTTATGTACCAAGAGTTGATTTGATCTAAATCACTAATGTTGGGGTTCCACATTAAAAACCTTTAGGTCATATAGATGCTACTAAACATTGATATATATTTCCATTTCTATTTGAGAATTCCAGAAACATTTAGGAAACTGGGTGAACAACAGAGCTATAATCAGCAGCAACAAGAAATGTGTCCTGAAGCTTGAGGAGTTGAATCCCATTTAATATATATCATATTTAGATTTCTGATCTCCCATTGGGTTACATGATATGATGCTGCCTCCAGCAAGTTTTCAGGAACCAAATAAACAGAGGTATGGATTCTTGTCCTTTGAAGTTCAAACTCCAATTCTAGGTAAGACATAATTTTTTAAATATAATTGATGAGAATTTTTATTCCATCACCCTGTCATGTCACTAATAGACTTGATAATGTAAGAGATCTAAAATATATATTAAAAAGTAAATCAAGAAATGGTCAGGGTTTTTGTGAAGTAGCTCTGCTTCCTCTCCACCCACTCCAATGGCAGGCTTACCATCAAACTGTACCTCTTTTCCCACTGGAAAGCTGAGAGAGAATTCAGTCAGTATCACTGTGGCTTAGTCAAGTGGCTGAACTTTCCAGAAATACTGAAGAGGGAACAGAATCACTTTGAAGAGAGGAATTGGTTATTCTACAGCAGTTTTAAGGTTGTAATGAGGGGACTCTGTAACAAAAAGTAGCCTAGACTTAAGATGACAATACATTTTATCCAGAAACTGGAGTGCTATAGAATACAACAGTACTATTAGTAATTAAGTCATTTCAACAGGCATATACTATTCCAAGGAAACCAAGATATATGATTACTCTATCTAGACTCTACAAGTAGAGAACTAGTAGGAATACAAATTATTCAATAGGGACAGATTGCTAAATTTGCAAGTAAAATATAGCAAAACATCTCCAGGCACCATAGTTGGATATATGACTGAGAATTCAATCCAGTCTTTTGCTAGTCAAAGCCTGGTCCTCCCCACTAGTCATTTGCAGCTGGCTTTTTTAGAAATACAAAATCTCAGGTCCCATCCCAGACCTACTGAATAAGAATTTGCTTTGTACCAATCCCAGGTGTTTTAAACATACATTGATGTTTGAGAAGTACTTGTCTACATACTATTCTCTCATTTCTCAAAGCCTTGATGTAAACCTTTGTTCCTTACATTCAACCGAAGGAAGAGAATGAGAAAAGCATAAGTCTCAACTGAGTAAAATTTTCTCAAAATTATTTGTTGACCTGAACAAGTAAGATTGGTCCAGTTTAAATACAGTGTCAAAATACTAATAAGATTCAGTCACAGAAAAATAAATTGGCTTGATCATCTCAAGAACTTTTATCATGTCATCACGTTTTAACTTGTCATCATGTTTGGTATGGTAGCTGAGAATTGACTAGGACAGTATCCTCACTGTTTTCATATGGTAGCTGAGAATTAACTAGGACAGTATCCTCACTGTTTTCATGACGCAACTAGTTGCCTTGTACCTAGTCCTTCGTTTAGTTATGGGTAGCAGAGTCAAATGTAATCCGGGAACAATTTCCAAGATGATGGTAAATTCTATACCCTTGATGCTGATACTTGCTCTTTGGATTTGCAACTGGGCTAGTGAAGGTATATTGGAATGGGTGTCTTTCACCCAACTCCAAAGCAAATCTGTTTTTAATTATGGGCAGTGGTGGGTCCATTGATTCATCCTTTAATTTAGTTGTAGCTAAGCTATATCAGTAAACTGACATCAGGAGAAATTGCTCAAAAGTTTCACTACATGGATGCCTCCGTTTCTTTTAGCAATGCCATGAAACTTTCCTCTCCAGTTTTATTTGTATTTTTATATTCAGACTTGAAAAGAAGGATAAAATGGACTAATCATTTCTCCTCTTCAACACAAAGGAAATCAGCCAGACAGGAGGACACTGAGGACCAATGTGGATTCTACAAGGGGAAGGGGTACAGATATATAACAGGAATGGCAAAGATACTTTGTCTGAGCCATATTTTTGTTGAGCTATTATCTGGCCAACTCAGATGCTAGAGTGGTTTTGTGATGATTTTTCCCCAGCATTTATTTATAGAAGCCTTGGTGAACTGCCATAGTGAATCTTAGTGAAAATGTACTTGAATATAGCTGGCCACATAAAGGCAATTTTGGGGAAAATGTCACAGATTTCTTCTAAGTGTAAATGAATATATTTCTTATTAGAGATATTTTATAGTAATATTGTGATCCATTTTGTTACATCAGAAGGTAAGGTGTCTTCCAAATATAAAAGACCTTTTTAAAGTGAACCACATGCTATGTAACGTATTTTGATGTTACATTAGAAGGGCCTGTCTCATACTGTCAAAAAATCTAATATTATTGAAACAGAATGCTTACAGGAATTATGAGCTTGGATATTAAGTGCTAAGAACACTCCAGTTTAATGAGTAAAAGAAATTATCTTGTCACTAAGAGGATAAATTCAAGCCAATAACCACAATGTACTGTAGGCCTGAGTGAAAATAATTATTTCCTTTGAGAAAAATTAAAATAGGTCTTTTTAAACTGTAACCTGCATTAGATTTTTTTTCTAAATCACACATAGGTTTTTAAATATCCTCCCAAAGTAGTCTGCAATTTACTTTTTATAAAGTTATAAGACAGATTGTTGCATTAACCATCATTTCTGCCGACACATTCATTCAGCAAACTGAATTGAATTTTTTTTTCTGCCTATCCTAAAGAAAAAAAATGCTCTTTTGGGATTTTTAAAAATAAATTAATTAGATTGATGCCTGAGGTTTAATTACTTCAGAAATAATAATCAGAGAATGGAAACTGTATGAGTTACCAGAGTCTGTTTATAAGGTTATAGTTGTTTTCTGTCATGAGCCATCATGGGGGATATATTATCAGGAAGATATTTTAAATTTAGGTATAAATTTAACTGCTAAAAGAGATGAGACTAGTTATAAATTGGTGGTACTTTAGTAACTTGATGCTTCAATTTAGCAAAGACTATCTTGTGTGAGCCTGCTCTCCCAGATATGCACCAAAGTGCAGAAAGGACCTCAAGGAACTCACCAGGGCATTGTAGAGAAAACAATTGCTTATATTAATAGGATTTCCTGTGTTTATATTGGCAGGTAATACAAAATACATATTTTTGTTATATTAAAAAAATGGACTGCTGTTACTGGTGTGTGTTTTAACTCACTTTTGAAATTTCAAAAAGCAGCAGATATTTCAGAAGAGGGGTTGACCCATATATGTGAGAATGTCTTGATACTGGCTCCTGGATTTCTGGCTACCCCACTGTTCAACTATTTAGTGCCATGGGATCTACAGAACATTCCTTTCAGTTGGGGAGGATTTGGTTAATGGAAGCATGAAGAGATATAAAATGAAAGTAGTGTATTTGCTGGCGCCCCTGAGTGGCTGAGTTGGCTGAGTGACCAACTTTGGCTTGGGTCATGGTCTCGTGGTTCTTGGGTTTGGGCCCCTTATTGGGCTCTGTGCTGACAGCGCAGAGCCTGGAGCCTACTTTGGATTTTGCATCTCCCTCTCACTCTGCACCTCTCTCTCTCTTTCTCTCCATCAGAAATAAATAAACATCAAAAAAAAAAAAAAAAGCAGTGTATTTGGTTCGTGTGTCAGGCTTAAGAGAAAGACTAAAGCCATGGAGAAAAGACAGATTGCCTGTATTGAACATAAAAATTAGATATAAGAGGACATATGAGAAACTACTTTACATATACATTAATGAGGAGAGTAAATAAAAGGTACCTGAATTGGGTAAAAGTAATTGGATAAAGTAGAGGCTTCAGTTAAAAAGACCGAGGATAGAACTTAGAAATGTCCTAAATTTCACTGACCTACATCTCCTGGTAGAAATGACTAAAGATAGAACTTATTTTAAATATGTTTTTGAAAAAGTTATTAAAGTATTTTTTTCATTTCTGCATAAGAGACAGCATGACACATTGGTGAGCATCATGTGATTCAGAAGCAGCCCAGTAAGGCTGGATGCCCCATTTTACCTCTAAATGGTCATGTAGCCTCAGGCAATTTACCTCCTCCCTTGTGCCTCATTTCCTCAACTGTAAAATAAAGATAATTATGCTATCTAACTCAGAGAGTTGTTGGAAGCAAGCAAATTATTTAAAATGCTTAGAACAATGTGTGGCACCTAGGAACCATGCAAATAATAATTGGAAATATTAACTATTATATTCATTGTGTGCAATTAGTTTTAACTGTAATTATTCTAATATTTAAAGCTAATATTCAGGTAGTGCTAATGATACTATATCAAGGAAATGAAGAAGAGAGAAAAGACTGGTATGTTTATAGGACTTATTTTTATCTCTTTTAGATCACCTTATAAAAAAGGTGACTTTTGAACAGACATATGAAAGGAATAACATTGCAAGCCTACACATATTGACGAATATTCAAAAGAGAAGATTCGGTAGAAACAATGAGGGGAAAATGTGCTTGGTAAACTTGAGGAACAGAACAAATCAGAAAAATGATGGTGGAAGATAGGAGTTGAGGTAGGCTAGATCATGTCCCGCCATTTAGTTCAGAATAGGGAGGTGAAATTTTATTCTATGAAAGGAAGCCATTGGGGGTTACAACAACATAATATTTTAAGAAGGCATCCTGAGCTATTATGTGGAATATAAATTGTTATGGGAAATAATAGCAATAGGAAGATGTGTCAGGCAACTTTTGAGTTATCCAAACAAACAGTAATCTATGAGGGTGGAAGAGGGAAATTGTGAGACGTGGTCCCTATTTGGCAAAGAAAGGTCGACCAGTAAAAAGAAAATTTCAAGTTAACTCATTATTCAAAATCATTATATCTTAAAATAGGAGAATATCTGTAGCTTTTTGTGTGTGTGTTCCCAGGACATCATGAGCCTTGGTGTGGCTGGGGTACAGCATTTGAGGATGCTCTGTGGGAAAAGAGAATTGTGAATAGCTATGCCTATGACTTGGGATTCATTTTACATAAAATTTCAAACTAGACGTTTGAGCAGGTTATGACTCTGGCTTACCTACTATACATAAAAATAGTGCTGTAGAACAATAGTGGAAACACTGGTGAAATGTAAATGAATCGTGGATCCTAGGTAAGAGGAATACGGCTGTATTAGCTTCTTAGCTTTGACAAGGATCACATAGTTATATTGGTAGGCATAATAATACTCTCCACCCTCCCAGAAGTCTACATTCTTATCTCTGATACTTGTGAATATGTGATGTTATATGGCATAAGGGGAATGAGGCAGCAGGTGGCATTGGGGTTTGCAAATAAAATGACTTTAAATTAGAGGGAGTGGCCTGGATTAACCTGGCGGACCCAGGTGGACCCAGTGTAATCTCACGATCCTTAAATGTGGAAAGGGAAGACAGAGGAGCCAGTATCAGAATTATGTAATGTAAGAAAGATGCTGCTGGCTATTGCTGTCTTTGAAAGTGGAGGGTAACCACAAATCAAGGAATACAGGAGGATGCCAAAAGCTGGACGAGGCAAGAAGATGGATCTCCTAGAGACTCCAGAAAGGATAGAAACATTGCTGGCACCTTGAGATCCATTTTAGGCTTCTGACCTCCATAACTGTAAGTTGATAAATTTGTGTTGGTTTAAGACACTTATTTTGTGGTAATTTGTTACTAAAGTTATAGGGAACTAATTCAGTTACATGAAATGTCCATATTAGGAGAAGTTGGGTGAACAAAATATGGAAAATTATCTGTAACATCCTTGTGACTTTTCTCCAAATTTAATATTATTGCACAATAAAATGTTTGAAAAAATTAGTACTCCTCTTGCTCCCCACTTGCCCCCTTCATCTTCTCCTTGCCCCCACCAGTTCTTAGATATGGTTTTCTTTTGGCTTTATATCTTCTATTATACCCCTCTATCTCATTGGCATATTTTATATATTTATATTCATAGTCTCATATTCTTATCTTAAATGCATTCCCAAACTGTTTGCATGCTCTGTCTTGCACTCTGATATTTTCAACTGTATTTCCAAAAATTATAATTATTTCCCTAAATTCCACTTTATACATTGACTCTATCAAAGTTATAACTTAAAACAAGTTTTAAACCTATTGAACTGTATAATATTTTCTCACCTGTCTTAAGTATCACAATATTAACAATTATTCCAAAAACTATCATATCAATTCACTTTTCTCCATCCTCACACTCCACCTCATATTACTGGAGACCTTTTACTAGCTTTCACTAATTATGCATATCTAAATTCTCTTTTTCACTGACACTGTTGTACTTTTCACATGCGTAACTGTTTGTGATATTCTACTACCAATGGCAATATATGCTTTCAGCATCTCATTCTAGCTTTTCATCTCTTTTTTTTCCCTTCACATACCCAAGCTCAAGGCACACTGACCTCCTCTGTTGTCCTTGAATAGACCATACCTTTGATACTGGATTTACTTTAGCATATATTTTTTTTTTTACATCCTCCTAGCCTATTTCACTAACCCTGCATTGTGTTGTTAGTAAAGTAATAATGGTTGTTACGTTGGTGATAAGGAATCAACCTTTCCATGTTTTCAATGGTTTCTTATTCTGTGGTCTTACACAAAATGTCAGATCATTTATCCACAGTTAAATATCTTAGCATATAGGTAACAGTACAGGTCACATTGCATTATGCTTGTTTTTGTATACTCTCCATTCATTTCTGTATTCCTCGAAGTAGACACCATGTCTTATTGTATATACAATTACTATAATCTTAATTATCAGCTGTGGAGGAGGGCTCTCAAAAGGGAGAAAAATTGGCCTGAAAGATACACATTTGAAGCTTGTTACAGACTTGGACGGATTCTCTTTGTTGATTTACATGTTAGTTTCATCATTGACAAACTGTTTAGGATAAGACAGCATGATTCCACAATTTACTAATTTTATGATAGAGCAGCTAGACTTCATAGACTATATCCTTGTTTATAACAATCTCTCATATCCTCCATACCTTAAAGGTCTTCCAACCAAGGACAAATGAAGGTTTCACTTTTCCCTACTTTTGTGTTTTTTTATTCAAGGCATAGGTGGTATTTATCACATCAGGATACATCTGAACACATTAAAGCTAACGGGAAGCTCATTCAACTTAATAGGATGCATACTTAACTAACAGGATAAACATCACCCTAACAAGGCATCTGTAACATATTTCACTTGGTTATACATTTTGATACTTATCCTGGTGTGAATTTCAACTGCAGAGGCTGATGTTCTAATAGTGGTATAGAGAAGCAATGTGAGTGAAATTAAAGCAACGTAAATTGAAAGGTGGTGGGAACTGATTGAATTGATGTTGGTGCTATTATTGAAGGGAAAAACTTGAGTACAAACAGTGAGAATAAAGAAATTATTTGCAACTTCTGGCTTGAATGGCTAAGAGAATATTCCAATCATTGCCAAAGAGTATTAGTCATTAATACATCCAAGTGTTATTTAGCTCTGTCTTTTGTTGTACTCAAAACTCTACTTTGTGCTAATATGAAAAAACCCCTGTGACATACTAAAAAAAATACTCTAAGATTGTTCATTTCTTTGTAAAGTAGATGAGGTGTAATGAGGCAACAAATGTGCTGAAAAGAACAATGCATGCAAAAAGAGAAGTTGGATTTAATTTTGTTTTCCAATTAGAATCTGTATAATTTGGGGAGAGCGTCTTTGCAAAGTCGATATTTGTCACTTCGTGTGAAAATTGTATGTTAACATCAAAATTATGAACTTGTATTCATTAACATATCAATTTATATAACTATCTCTAAGTTGCAATAATCATAGAAGATTTGGCATTACTACTGAGAGATTTAAAAATTACTGTATCTTTTCTTCTATATACAGAGATTCTTAAAAGTGGTTTACATACTGATTCCCTTTCTTCTTGACTCAGGCACTTAAGAATCATTACTATATAAAGATAGAAACTTTAATTTTTGACCAAATTTACCCACTATATCCATGATTCTATAATAAAAAGTCTTAACCTCTATATCATGTAAAAAAATGCACACATAGAAGCCAAAAACATAAATTCTGGACTACTTTTTGTATGCAAGAATTGTATTTCTTTTTAACAAGTAATCATTACTTGATTTTTTTAAGTTCACAGAAGAGCTTAAAATATTATACTTCAGAAACATTAATTTATTAAATTGAAGATTCAACAGGCAATCTTATTTTGAAACAAAACCTAACACATGTATTTCATGCAGGCATACACAGCATATAAAATGTATTAGCCTTTGGGGTGCCTGGGTGGCTCAGTCAGTTAAGCATCTGACTTGATTTTGGCTCAGATCAAGATCTCACAATCGTGAGATCATGAGATCAAACCTCATGTCGGGCTCCATGCTGAGCTTGGAGCCTGCTTAAGATTTTCTCTCTGCCCCTTCATGCATTACGCATATTCATTCTCTCCACCCCCCCCCCCAATAAACAAATAAATAAAGTAAAAGTATTAGCCGCAAATCTTTTTATCTTGAGATTGTGTTCATAGCTCATGCCCAAAGAAAATTAAGGGGAAAATAAACATCATTCTGGGGTTGTTGCATTTTGTGTGCCAATTATTTTAGGCTGGATTCTTCAACAAAACACTTTTGGGAAGGAGAGGAAGATGATTTTTTAGTAACAGAAGGAAATTCAAAACTAGAAATGAGAATAAAACCAAACCAATAATAGAGTATATTGAATCCAAGGAGTGTTTTCATCACATTCATATAAGTTCACGTATCTAGCTTCTGTTTACCCATTGTCACAATGAGCGATTTGGATTAGAAGACCACTAAATTCCTATCCTTCTTCATTATTCCTAATTGTGTGATTTTTATATCTCCTTTGTAAAATTATAACTTGGTTGTTCCTGTTCTGCCTATATCCTTTAATAGTCGACATGAGATCATGTGGGGAAAGAGTAAAGAAAAGACCTTGAGTACTTATAAAATTTTTTAATGTTTATTTTTGAGAGAGAGAGAGAGAGAGAGAGAGAGAGAGAGAGATGGACAGAGTGTGAGCAGGCAAGGGGCAGTCAGGGAGAAACAGAACCCCAAAGCAGGCTCCAGGCTCTGAGCTGTCAGCATAGAGCCTGACTCAGGGCTCAAACTCACAAACTGTGAGATAATGACCACCCATGATGCTTAACCCACTGAGCCACCCAGGCACCCAGAGTACTTCCATTCTAAATAACAATAGCACTTGTCAGTTGCTCACCTTCAGATCCTTGTGCCATAAAAACAGTGGGTTTGGGTCAGGTTAGGAATTTCATCCTTGATTATATAATGTCTGTCTTTGTTCAGAGTAAACTCTTTTGTATGAAACTGTGGTTGTCTCCTGACTGCTAAATTTCTTTTCTTCCTTTAGCTTCTAATATAACTGAAACAGTGCATGGCTAATCATATCTAGGAATAAAGGATGATTTGTAAGTTTCAAAAGCAATATCACTTTTCAGACCAGTTGCATTGAACAGATATCTATTTAGAGGCATCCTTCCTTATGTTCAGAGGATTGTGTGAGATGTTTTAAGGCAGAGTTGATGAGTACCATTAAAATTATTTTAGGGCAGAGGATAATCTCAAATATGTACAGTAGTCAGTTTAAAATACTAGTCATACTTTTGTTAGCCATACTTGTCTTATTAATATATAAAGTTTTAACTCTTTTTAAATGTAAAATAACAACCCAAAAAACAAATCAATGACTTAGTTTCACAGTTTAACCATAAATGTGCTTAGTGATCATATGTTAATAGGATTATAATTTTAATGCCTACTTTACATCTTAGACCATATACAATTAGTAAATGGAATATTATATGACTGCACTGATTGTAAGAGAATTGAGTATTGGAATAGGAGATTTAAATTTCATTGTTTTATTTACAGACACTAACATAGTTAGCAAAAGCAAGTTAAATAATTTGTACTAATTTTTTTCAATACTTTTAAATACTTAGGCAAAAAAAGTTCATATGCACTCATAATTTACTATAGATGTATCTTTAGGTCCTGTTCTTGATACTGTGTTAAAACTTCCAACTGAGGGCAATAAAACAAATCATCTATTTCTAGGAGCCTTGCTTTGGAAGGGCACCATGAAAACTGAACAAAGTAAATGAGATACAAATGTCTATGTGGCAAGATTTTCTACATGATTGCCATTTTAAAGTTGTGATGCATTTTAATATGCATAACATAAAGTGGTATCTATTATAAAAATGATTAACTATAATGCACAAAGTATATCCCTTCAGAGATTTGCTTCATGGCAAAGGAAATGTGTTTAAAAAATGAGGCATAATTTCTTAGTTAAGCCTAGGGATATAAACAAAAGAGAAATAAAAAGAAAAAGGATAGATCATCTAGGGCAAGTTCCAAAAAGGGAATAAAGTACGTCTTAATTGCTAGCATGCTAAAAGTTCATATGAGTCTTAAGTTAAAGTAGCAGTCCCAAGACAAACATTTAAAAGTATGTTGTGGGGCTCCTGGGTGACTCAGTTTGTGAAGCATCTGACTTTGGCTCAGGTCATAATCTCCCAGTTCGTGAGTTCAAGCCCTGCATTGGGCTCTGTGCTGACCGCTCAGAGCCTGGAGCCTGCTTTGGATTCTGTGTCTCCCTCTCTCTCTCTGCCCCTCCCCTGCTCATACTCTATATTTCTGTCTTCTCTCAAAAGTAAATATTAAAAATTAAAAAAAAAGTGTGTTATTGTTTTATGTTAGGATAGTTTGGCTATTTAACACAAAATGAGACCTAAACATCCTTCAGAGTCCCTCATGTTCTCCTTCTTCTTCCCCGCCCCCTCTCCCTCCTCTCTGTCCCTTTCTCACATTGTCTACCTATCATCCTACCTTACCCACTTTTGCTTCTGGGGATTCTCAAATGTGATTCCTCTCCAAAGGAGCTCTATTCATCCAAGACAATTCTTATGTAACAGTCAAGTCTCACTTTTAAAAAACCTGTCTCTTCACAGAAGCCTACCTTAATTTCCTTGTACTAGGTTAGGAGCTAAACTAGGAATAGTATGTGTCCCTAATCCTCCTGAACTTCTGTGGTAGCACTCATAGACTTTACTGTTATTCCATGTTTTAGAGTCTATCTTCCCCAGCCAAGTCATACATTATGAAGCTGGCTATAGCTCATGAAGAGTCAACCAGTCACTTAGCCATTTGTGGTATCTCTGGAGAAATCATAGAAAAAAGTCATGGCTGGAGGATTTTATTGAAGAGAAAAAGGAGGATTTTTTTTTTTTTTGGAAAGTCCTTTTCTGGTTTCTTCCATATCCCATATGTCATTGACTCAAAGTATGTCCATAGGGAGTTAACTGATTTTTCTGGGTTGGATTTTCCTGCTCTTTTTGCAACTTGAGGCTTCATTTGAGCCTTGAAATGTTGGAAGAAGGCCCTCACATGGGGCAGGCTTCATAGTAGAGGGTCTGGAAGACAGATATGCTCCCAAAGATCTTAGGGAAGTAATAGATGGTTAAGGTACAGGAAAAAAAAGCCAAAAAAGTAGAACTTTTTTTCTAATCTGCAACTTTATTTCTCATAGGAGCTCTAAAATATTAAATATACTGAGTCTGATTCTCATTTTTGAGACAAATTAACAAGCAGAAATTATTTACAGAAGTCATTAGATAGAGGGAACCCTGTGGCTCAGTCAGTTAAATGTCTGACTTCTGCCCAGGTCATGAACTCACGGTTCATGAGTTTGAGCCCCGTGTCAGGCTCTGTGCTGACAGCTCAAAGCCTGGATCCTGCTTCAAATTCTGTGTCTCCCTCTCTCTCTGCCCCTTACCCGCTCATGCTCTTTCTCTCTCTCTCTTAAAAATAAACATTAATAAATTTTTTAAGTTATTAGGTAAAATTGGTGCTAAAATCCCATTCCCCTTATACTCTACTGTCCCCATTGTTTTCCTAGTGAGAGCATACTGACAGTTTTAGACTGTTGTTATTGCATGAATTGTCTGATTCAACCATTTATGTTAATTTAAATAATTTGTAAAATGTTTTCTATTTTAATAAATTGTCAAATATGCTCCTTCCTTGCAAGATGTATGTACCTTTCTTTTTTTTTTTAACAAAACTGTTCTTTAGTTGGGGAGAGAAACACAAAATCTGTCAAACTACTGAGACCACATAGTTATGAACACAGACTGTTTCTGAGACTACCACAGAATAACTCTTGGAAATAGGGAACAACAATTGAACAATCGTCTGCTTTTAACTCCTGACTAAATGCTTATGAAACACTATAATAATGTGTTCTTTGAGACAATAAGTTTTTTTTTCCAATGAAGCAATGGAACTCTATTATATTGACCCTAATACAAAACAAATTCTTTAATTTTATGGGAAAAGTTACTCTATTTTATTTTGAAAATTACTGTATTTTAAACAATAATGTGATCATGTCACATGTACTCATGAAATTTGTAATTAGAGAAATCTCTCACATGAACAAAATTTCATCCCAGTTAAAATAACCAATTTGAAGTATGATACCATAAATTTATACAGTCAAGATAGTCTTCTTAGAATGCATAGAAACATAGGAGATTGAATTGAGTATTTGTTGGAAAAGATGATAGCAGATTTTGTGTTCTTCAGATATGCTGTTTGGGAAACAAGGCTTCAGTCTCTGCTCTCTTACTGCAATTTTACAATCCCTAAAGCCCTGTTGTAATATATCAGACTACAATGTAACTAATTATGCCACTGGAGTTCATAACATGATAAATGTCTCTTATTTTCACTCTGAAAGCTTTCTGTTTGCTGAAAGAAATGGGAGAAGGTTAAGATTACCAGAGGATTTTCTCCCGTAATATTACAGCATTTGGGGGAGGGCATGGAAGGAATCATAGCAAGCCTCATTTTGCAAAGATAACTTCAAAGCCCCTCTTTACGTAATTTTTTCTCACCAAAATATAAGTAATATTCACAATTGGACAGATACAATTTTTGGTGGTATTAGTCTATGTTGAAACTCAGCAACATTCTCAGATTTTTCTGGTGAGGTTGGTTCTGAAGTATCAAGGTCTTTAGTGAAGATGCTTAGAAAGATGGCTACATATGTCAGCCTTGAATTATAAGTACTTTTCATCCTAAGTAGAATGTTAGTTATACTGACAGGAGATTGTTGAGCTGCTAATGACTTTAGCAATGATTAACTTCACCCTTTTATTCAGACTATATAATATATGTGAAAAATGAACTCCAGGATTTCTAGTCAATGAGCACAAGACCTTATAGCTAAAGACATGCTTGTTGTGAAGCTAGACTTCTTGATCGGCTCTCCAACCCTTGTTTGTTGTTGTTGTTGCTGTTGTTTGGTTTTGTTGCTGTTGGTTTAACTCTTGTTTCTTTATTATATTTCTTTATAGCACACTTCTTCCAATCTTAGATTCAATGGGCCCATTGTTTCTGTGTCAAAACCTTGCTCGTGTAGACAGGCAAAGTTGTATATGGAAAATGCTTGATATACAAAGATATATATATGAGAGACAGAGTGCCCAAGCTTTTTTCCCTTTCTAACCGGATATCTACCATATATGTTAAGAACTGAAAGATCTTTTGATATCTACCATATATTAGTTAAGAACTCAGAGATTTTTGAAGTGTCTATTAAAAACGTTAGTTAAAAACAAGGCACAATCTTACTTAGATATTTTGTTTTATTATCTAATTGATATACAAACAAATAAAATAATTTTAACTATTAAAACAATTCTTCATTAAAATGCTCACCTCTACTGATTTGGGATGACTGCAGACATAAATAGAATTTCTTATTATGTTGGGACAAGGTCTTCCCTGGAAAGAGTAGAGACCTCAGGGTCATCCCTGCCTCCCCACCAAATATCACTACTGGTTTTGTTCATATCAGACGGCATAAAGGTTGATGTTAATTCCATAAAATTATGATGACAAGAGTCAATTTATATTCAATATCCTGCCATTCCTCGAATATTTAGGTTTGTATTTTGGATGAGGATAAGTTATCTAAATTTATGTATATATAATAAATAAGGTATGTATTTTTACTCCACTTTGTTTTTCTTTTTTTTCCCCCTATGGATCCTTTATAGGGTTTCATTTCCTATATAGAAATGGAAAGTAGTTCTACTCATTTATTACGGATAATAAAGCATACATGAGAATGGAGAAGTGAATCAGATTCAGAGAGTTGTGCTCATTATGACCATAGTATGTATGTTTGCGTGTATATGTGTATTTATTTCATTTCTTAGTAAGTTTATTTTTTTCATGATTTTATTTAAAATTCCAATTAGTTAACATAAAGTATAATATTAGTTTCAGGAGTGGAATTCAGTGATTTCATTACTCATATACAATGCCCAGTGTTCATCACAAGTGCCCTCCTTAATACCCATTACCCATTTAACCCATCTGCCACCCCCACCCCTCTGGTAACCATCAGTTGTTCTCTGTAGTAAGAGAACAACTTGCCTTTTTGGTTTGCCTCTCTTTTTTTCCCTCCATGTTCCTTCATTTTGCTTCTTAACTTTCACATATGAGTGAACTTATAAGGTGTTTGTCTTTCTCTGACTTATTTTGCTTAGCCTAATACTCTGTAGCTCCATCCATATCTTTGCAAATGGCAAGTTTGCATTAATTTGATGGCTGAATAATATTCAACTGTGTATGTATACCACATCTTCTTTATCCATTCATCAGTTGATAAACATTTGGGCTCTTTTCATAATTTGGCTATTGTTGGTAATGCTGCTATAAGCATTGAGGTGCTTGTTTCCCTTTGAAATAGTATTTTTGTATTCTTTGGGTAAATGCTTAGTAGTACAATTGCTGGATTTTAGAGTAGCTCTACTTTTTTACCTTTTTGAGAAACTCCCCACTGTTTTACAGAGTGGCTATACCGGTTCGCATTCATACCAACAGTGTAAGAGAGTTCCCCTTTCTTCACATCCTCACCAACACCTCCACATCTTGCTTCCTGTGTTGTTAATTTTAGCCATCCTGACAGGTGTGAGGTGATATCTCACTGTAGTTTTGATTTGTGTTTCCCTGATGAGTGATGTTGAACATCATGTGTCTGTTGTTCATCTGTATGTCTTCTTTGGAAAATGTCTATTCATATCTTCCCATTTTTTAACTGGATTATTTGTTTTTTGGGTGTTGATGTTGATAAGTTCTTTATATATTTTGAATACTAACCCTTTATTGGATATAACATTTGCAAATATCTTCTCCTATTCCTAAGATTGGCTTTTAATTTTGTTGATTGTTTCCTTTGCGGTACAGAAACTTTTTATCTTGGTGAAGTCCTAATGACTTATTTTTGCTTTTGTGTCCCTTTCCTCAGGAGACATATCTAGTAAGATGTTGAGACAGCTGTTGTCAAAGAGGTTCCTGCCTGTGTTCTCCTCTACAATTTTAATGATTTCCTGTCTCACATTTAGGCCTTTCATCCATTTTGAATTTATTTTTGTGTATGATGTAAGAAAGTGGTCCAGTTTCATTCTTCTTGTTGCTGTCTAGTTTTCCCAACATTTGTTGAAGATACTTTCTTTTCCTCATTGAATAATCATTCCTGATTTGTCAAAGATTAGTTAAGCATATAGTTGTGGATCTATTTCTGCATGTTCTATTATTTTCCATTGATCTATGTGTCTGTTTTTGTGCCAGTGCCATACTGTCTTGATCACTACAATTTTGTATTATTGCTTGAAATCTGGAATTGTGATGCCTCCAGCTTTCTTTTTCAATATTGTTTTGGCTAGTTGAGTTCTTTAGTGGTTCCATATAAATTTTAGGATTATTTGTACTAGCTCAGTGAAGAATGCTGTTGGTATTTTGATAGGGATTGTATTAAATATGTACATTCCTTTAGGTAATAGAGACATTTTAACAGTGTTTATTCTTCTAATCCATGAGCATGGGGTGTTTTTCCATTTCTTTGTGCCTTTTCAACTTCTTTCATCAGTTTTTATAGTTTCTGGATTACAGATCTTTTAACTCTTTGGTTAGGTTTAATCCTAGGTATCTTATGGGTTTTGGTGCAATTGTAAATGAGATCAATTATGTGATTCTCTCTCTGCTGCTTCATTATTGGTATAGAGAAATGCAACAGATTTCTGTACTTTTATTTTATATCCTATAATTTTATTGAATTCATGTATCAGGTCTAGCAATTTTGGGGGAGTCTTTTGGGTTTTCTATAGAGCATCGTGTCATCTGTAAATAGTGAAAGTTTGACTTCCTCCTTGCCAATTTGGATGCATTTCATTCTTTTTGCTGTCTGATCACTGAAGCTATGACTTCCAGTAGTATGTTATACAACAGTGGTGAGAGGGAACATCCCTGTCTTCCTGACTGTAAAAGAAAACTCTTTTTTTCCCCATTGAGGATATTAGCTGTGGGTTTTTCATATATGGCCTTTATTATGTTGAGGTATGTTCCCTCTAACCCTCTAATTTTATTGAGGGTTTTTGTCATGAATGAATGCTGTACCTAGTCAGGTGCTTTTTCTGCAGCAATTGAAATGATCATATGGTTCTTATTCTTTCTTTTATTAATTTAGTATATCATGTTGATTTATTTGCATATGACGAACTATCCTTGCAGCCCCAGAATAAATTCCACTTGATTATAGTGAATGATCCTTTTAATGTACTATTGGATTTGATTTGCTAGAATTTTGTTATCAATTTTTGCATCCATATACATCTGGAATTTTCACCTTTAGTTCTCTTTGTGAAATCCTTGTCTGGTTTTGGTATTAGGGTAATGCTATCCTCATAGAATTAATTTGGAAGTTTTCCTTCCATTTCTATTGTTTGGAATAGCTTGAGAAGAATAAGTATTAACTCTTCTTTAAATGTTTGGTAGAATTCATCTATGAAGCCATCTGGCCCTGGAGTTTTGTTTGTTGAGAGATTTTTGATTACTTATTCAACTTCTTTGCTGGTTATCATTCTGTTCAAGTTTTCTATTTCTTCATGTTTCAGTTTTGGTATTTTGTATGTTTCCAGGAATGTACCCATTTCTTCCAGGTTGTCCAATTTGTTGACATATAATTTTTCATAATATTCTCTTATGGTATTGGTTGTTATTTCTCCTTTAATATTTGTGATTTTGTTTGTGTCCTTTATCTTTTCTTTTTGGTAAGTCTGGCAGGTAGTTTAGCAATTTTATTTGTTTTCTCAAAGAACGAGCTCCTGTTTTCATTGACTTGTTCTATTATTTTTTTAGTTTCTATATTTATTTCTGCTCTATATTATTTCCCTTCTGCTGCTGCCTTAGGCTTCATTTGTTGTTGTTGTTGTTCTTTTTTTTTTTTTTTTTTTTAAGCTCTTTTAGGTGTAAGGTTAGGTTATTTTTTTGAGATCTTTCTTCTTGAGGTAGACCTGTAATGCTATATACTTCTCTCTTAGGACCACTTTCACTGTATCCCAAAGATACTGGAACATTTTCATTTTCATATGTCTCCATGTATTTTTTATTGCTTCATTGATTTCTTGTTTGACCTATATATTCTTTAGTAGCATGTTGTCTAACTGCCATGTATTTGTAGTCTTTCCAGATTTTTTCTTGTGGTTGATTTCAAGTTTCATAGGATGGTAATCAGAAAATATGCATGATATGATTGCAATCTTTTTGTATTTGTTGAGGATGATCTGAGACCTAGTATGTGATCTATTCTGGAGAATGTTTCATGTGTACTTGAAAAGAATGTGTATTCTGCTGTTTTGGAATGAAGTGTTCTGAAAATATTAAGTCCATCTGGTCCAGTGTGTCATTCAAAGCCATTGTTTCCTTCTTGTTTTTCTGTTTAGGTGATCTATCCAATGCTGTAAATGGAGTGTTAAATTCCTCTGTTATTGTATTTTTATCAATGAGTTCCTTTATGTATGTTTATTATTGTTTTATATATTTGGATGCTCCTATATTGGCAGAATTATTTACAATTGTTAGATCTGCTTGTTGGATAATCCCCTTTATGATGATATAATGCCCTTCTTTATTTCTTGTTACAGTCTTTGGTTTAAATCTTATTTGTTGGGGTGCTGGGTGGCTCAGTTGGTTGAGCATCTGACTCTTGATTTTCCACTCAGGTCATGATCCCAATATTGTGGGATCGAGGCCCACATCAGGCTGTGCACTGATTGTGGAACCTGCTTAAGATACTCTCTCCCTCTACCCCTCTCCCCTGCTTGTGCATGCGCTTGCGTGCTCTCTTGCGCTCTCTCTCTCTCTCTGTCTCTCAAAAAAAAAAAAAAAGAAAAACACTTTAAATCTAGTTTGTATGATATAAGTATTGCTACTTGAGCTTTCTTTTAATGTTCATTTGCATGAGAAATATGTCTCCATCCCCTCACTTTCAGTCTTCAGGTGTCTTCTTCTAAGCAGCATATAGATGAGTCTTGATTTTTTTTAATATATTCTGACACCTTCTGTCTTTTTTTTTTTAATCGAAGTTTTAATTCTGGTTAATGTATATGGTGAAATTGATTTCAGGTGTAGAATTTAATGATTCATCACTTACATGTAACAACCAGTGCTTATCACAGTGCCCTCCTTAATACCCATTATTCATTTAGTTCCTCTCCTGCCTCCCCCCCCCCCCCATCAACCCTCAGTTTGTTCTCTATAGTTAAGAGTCTTTTCTGGTTTGCTTCCCTTTCCCTCTTTTCCCCCCTTTGCCCTCTGTTTATCTGTATTGTTTCTTAAATTCCACAAGTGAGTTCAATCAAATAGTAACTGTCTTTCTCTGACTTATTTCACTTAGTATAATACACTCTAGCTCCATTCACATTGTTGCAGTTAGTATGATTTCATTCTTTTTGGTGGCTAAGGAAAATTCTATTATACATACACATACATACATACATACATACATACCACATTTTCTTTATACATTCATCAGTTAATAGAAATTTGGGCTTTTTCCATAATTTGGCTATTGTTGATCATGATGCTCTAACCATTGGGGTGCATGTGCCCCTTTGAATCAGTATTTTGGTATCTTTTGGGTAAATACCTAGTAATGCAATGCTGAGTTGTAGGGTAGTTCTTTTTGAGGAAATTTAACTTTTTGAGGAAACTTCCATAAATGGACCCACAAATATATGGTCAAATAATCATTGAAAAAGCAGAATAGAACATCCAATGGAAAAAAGGCAGTCTCTTTAACAAATTGTGTTAGGAACACTGGACGGCAAAATGCAGAAGAATGAAGCTGGACCACTTTTTTACATCCTACACAAAAATAAATTCAAAATGAATGAAGACCTAAATGTGACACAGGAAACCATCAAAAATCCTGGAAGAGAACATAGAAACCTCTTTGACAGTGGCCATGGCAACATAGAATGTCTCCAGAGGCAAGGGAAGCAAAAACAAAAATGACATTTGACACTTATTAAGATAAGAAGTTTCTGCACAGTGAAGAAAACAATCAACAAAACTAAAAAACAACCTAATGAATGACAGAAGATATTTATTAATGTCAAATGTAAGAGTTGGTATGCAAAATACATAAAGAACTTATCAAAGTATCTATGTCTTTTGATTAGACTGTGTAGTCCATTTACATTAAGTGTAATTATTCATAGATATGTATTTAATGCCATTTTATTACTTGTTTTATCATTGTTTCTGGCTGTTTTTTTTCTGTTCCTTTCTTTGTCGATTTAGGTCTTTCCTTTCCACTTAAAGTTACCTTTAATATTTTATGCAGGGCTGGTTTAGTGGTTGCAGTCTCCTTTAATTTTTATTTTTGTGAGAAATTCTTAATCTCTTCTGATATTTTGAATGATAGGCTTGCTAGATAGGGTATTCTTAGCTGCAGAATTTTCCTATTCAGCATGTTGAATATATCCTGCGCTCACTTCTGGCTTGCCAAGTTTCTGTTGAGAGATCTGCAGCTAGCCAAATTGGTATTCCCCTGTAAATTAAGGACTTCTTTTGTCTTGCTGCTTTTAGGATTTTTCTTTATTACTACATTTTGCAAAGCAAATTTAATTACAATATATATTGATGTTGTCCTGCTTTTGTTGACTTTGATGGGAGTTCTCTGTGCCCCCTAGATCTGGATGTCTGTTTCCTTCCCCAGATTAAGTAAATTTTCAGCTATTATTTCCTCAAATAAATTTTCTGCCCCTTTTCTCTCTCTTCTTCTGGGACTTGTATGATAAAGATGTTATTACATTTGGTGGAGTCACTGAGTTCTCTAAGTCCATTCTCATGTTCTAGAAATTTCTCTTTTGTTCAGCTTCATTATTTTTCATTATTTTATTTTCTATGTCACTTATTCATTACTTTATCTATCCTTGTGTTCATTGTATTCAGTCCATTTTGAATCTCAGTTACTGTATTTTTCATTTCTGACTGATTTTTTTAACTCATTTATCGCTCTAGTAAGGGCCTTCCTGAAGTCTTTCATTCTTTTTTCAAATCCAATGAGTATCCTTATGATTGTTGTTTTAAATTCTCCATCAGGAATATTGTTTATATATGTTTCTAGTAGATTTCTGGCTATGACCTTTTCTGGTTTCATTTGGGATGAATTCCTCTGCCTTGGTATTTTGTCCACGTTTCTGTTGTCTTCTGTGTGTTAGAAAAACCTGGTATGTTTCCTGATCCTGAAAGTAATGGTTTTATGAATAAGAAGTCACACAGTGACCAGGACTTGGAACTTCAGGGAGTGTTTTTGGTGTATGCTGCATGCACTACGCTGCTATGTTTTGGCTGCTCTGTCCTTCAGGTAAATCATCTGCAGAGGCTCTCCTTGCCTGCAGTGGGCAGTATTTGATCCTTGGCCAGAGTGTGGTGAATTTTAACTAGGTGTGCTCTGGTGTGTTTGTTAAATGATACATGATACTACTTCCGCTAGAATTGAAGCCTTGCAGAACTCTCTGGTCAGGAGACTTGGTGTGGGCAAGTCTGCTGGTCTTTTGGGGAAGGGACCTGCTGCACTGTGACTGGCATACTTACCTGAGAAGGGAAGTACCTGGAGAACAGAGTCATGAGACTTGGTGTAAGCAGGTTAGCAGTCAGTGTCAGGGCTGTGCTTTTTACTGCAGGTGGTGGATCTGTACCTATTCTGAGGGTTGAGGGAAGAAAATGGACCCTACAGTCTTTTGTCCCTCTAGAGGCATCTCTATGAATGCCACCTCTCACAGATGCACTCCGAGAAGAGGGAAACAATTTCCTCCTGTGCACTTTAGGCATTTATCTGATTGTGCTGTCTGCCCCTGGGTTGTTTGCCCACCTTCTGTGTAGTTGTGATGTGTACTGGGTGGTATATGTAAGTAATGAATCACTAAATTCTACTCCTTTAATATTACATGTTAACTAACTAGAACTTAAAAAAATACTTGAAACAAATAAGCAAATGTTGATTATCCAAAAAAATTAAACAGACAAACAAAAGCCCTCCAGTCTTCAAGCCTTGCTGGTTATAAAAACTCATGAAAATCAGTCCCTCTCATTTTGCTGGCCAATGGCTTTGGGGAGGCGTTCTCCTGTGTGGTCTTCTCTTTTGCCCTCTTTACAACCATATCTCCCTCCCCTCCACAGCACCTGCTATCCATTACTCCCCCAAACCACATCTTTGCACACTCCCTCCCTTCCTCAGTGTGGCCTCTTCTCTCCTTCTAATTATGCTGTTTGTTTTGTCAGTCCTCAGGCCAATTTCTTGGGTATTCAGAATGAGTGGATAGTTACCTACTTGTGTTTGAAGGATGAGATGACCCTAGGGTCTTCCTACTAAGTCACCATCTTTGCTTCTCCTATTAGGACCATGGTATTTAGTTTGGAAGGTACAAAAATCTATATACAGAGCATAATATTTAACTCAAGTATTATGTATAATTACTTGTCTTGTCCTTTGTTATCACATTAAAATACAGTGTGGGAGTGTTATGGATATGAGAGAGCCTGCATTGTGTGAATGGAGCTCCCGGTCCCTGGATTCCCCAAATGATGATTTACGTGAAGATCTGTGCTGGAATAAAGAGGGCCAGAGGGAAAGTAGCAAGCAGTTTATTAAAGCAAAAGTACAGTCTCAAGGTGGGAGAATGGGTAGACTCTGCAAGGTGGAACCAGCCCCTAGGTTGTTTGGGGATTGGATATTATTAGGTCTTTGTGCTGGAAAGAGCTATAATGTACAGTGAAATGGTCTCTTGGAGTCTGCTTCCAATCATTTGGGAAACTCCTCCCATAGGTTGGGAAGGAGAATTTTGACCCTACAAGATTATGAAATGCTTACCATGTTGTAGTTATATCTGTGACAAAGTTATTATAATATTATTTACCATATTTCTCTGCTAAACATTTTGTTCTGTGGTAATTTTATTATCTGTTATTTTCATAAATTTTTGTTATATGATACTATACTTAAATTTTAACTACGTATCAATTTGTTAAAAGGAGAGAAAGGTGAACCTTTTCATGGATAATATGTATGTACACCAGGCCAAACCAGGGAAACTACTGTATCTATTATTTTAATAATGATAGGGTGAAAATGGTTAATACTTAGCTCCTATTATATAGATATTAGTAAGATGTTTGTGGTGGCTTGGCATAGGGCAAGACCAACCCTTCACTCAAAACTGGTTTGAAAATTGAAACAATTGATGCTCTATGTGCATTAAGAAGGTATGAAAAAGTTTATTACTCATGTGAAGGGCTTTCCTGAGGAAGGCAGGACTGGTACCCAAGCCAGTCTGGAGTGAGCTGATTAAGGAGGTGGGGGCTGGTTTAGGGGTGCAAATTATGGTTAATAGGTGGAGTTGGGCAAAGTTCCAGGTCTTGGGCCAGGGTTTACATAGTATGTATTTCCACCTGAGCCAGGGGAGATGTGGGACCAGAGAGCAAGAAACAGAGGTAAGAATTAAAAGCTGTCCATAGTCAAACACCAAAATTGGAGTCCGACTCCTTAATTAATAGAATGTATAATTAGAATTTAGAGCATCTATTTTCTTTTTCTAGTTCCAATATTTATTAGCTATGTGATGCTAAAAAGCCAATTAACTTACCTAACTGCTCTACTTCACAAGGTTTTAAGAGGATATTTTAAGGTAAAAATACTAGAACTTTTGAGACTCTTTTGAGTCTAGTTGATCCCAGGCAGCCTGTGCCCAGAATCAATCTGCTTAAGCATTACATTTGCTGTCTCCTAGTATTGTCTTGCTCAAACACACTAGACAGTCTGGGTCCAGCACAGACTCCATCTCTTCTTGAATGATCATGAGCAGCACCCCAAGGCCCTCTGTTTCTCAAGTTTTTATATCTGTCAAATGAAGTAGTAATACCCTAAGAGTTACTGTGAGGATTAAATGAGTTAATATATGTAGAACACTTAAAACAGTGTCTGCAATATAGTCTGGCATGTTGTAAGCACGTTACAAGTGTTACTTATTTGTAGAGAAGTGAAGAAAAAACAATGTCACTTTTATGATGTTATCTTAGTAAATAAGTAAATATTTATATTTAAATTTCTCAGAAGCATGTCTTCAGTTCAGTTTATCATATTTTCTTAAAATCTTATGTAATAAAGTAAATTTAACTTAAAATAAAATTAAGAACTTCGTATGGCACCTTCAGAATATCTTTTCTTTTCAGAAATAAATAAATCATCAAAAAGATCCTATTGATTCTCTTCATAAATATCACTTATTATTCCACCCTCTGTTGTTTTGAAGTTGACAGCAGGTTCTTTACACTTAGAAAATCCCTGTCAAAGTAATAATTACAGGCAAACAGCTTCAATAGTAATTTCAACACATGGGAGACATGGGCCTACTTTTTAAAATATGATTAACAGATACTTGCCTTATAGTTACCTATATTTGCATCGTAACTGGATATATCACCCACTGTCATTGAGGCAGAGTTCTGGCTCTTATTTGAAAAGACACATAGTACATTTTCACATTGTTGCAGTCAAAATACCCTTGGAGGGTTTCCTCTAAGCTTTGATTTTTTTTTTTTTTTTTCCTTTGGGAGATGGTTTGACTGTGGATTAGTGACTCCCTTTCCTTACATTGGTATTTATCTATCGCTAAGAAGAATCTTAGCTTGAGTTTGAGAGTTCAAAGGAGATATAAGAGAGCTCTAAATAAAGGAAATTCATTTTTAAAAACTTTTTAATGTTTATTTATTTTTTGAGAGCGAGACACACACAGAATGAGCAGTGAGGGACAGAGAGAGAGGGATATACAGGATCCTAACCAGGCTCCAGGCTCTGAGCTGTCATTAGCACAGAGTCCAATTCGGAGAAGATTATAACCTGAGCCAAAGTGGGATGCTTAACCTACTGAGCCACCCAGGCACCCCTCAAAAGTCATTTATAAGTTTGGATATTACAATTGGAGTTGGCGACCAAATACTTCATGAACTCATAAATATCCTTGCTGACAGGTGATGTATGATACATGATGTCTCTGTTTAGTATTCTTCAAAATTTCTTAAAAGTCCTCATTCACTCTTTTTTTTAACAATCTCAGTGAAGCAAAGTTGTATTCTCAGGGACATCCTTTTAACTCCCTTTACAGATTCCTCAACTTTAAACTGTTTCAGTGCAGGAAAGTCCATTAGAAAATTCTTGAAGAGACTTCACATCTCTCATCAGCAAGCATGGACAGAATTTCAACTTAAAGTGGATTTGTTTATAGACTAAGTAGAGAAGCTCTCTTAATTTTATGGAAAAATCAGGTATGAAGGAATCAGAAAAAGAATGAAAATGCTGACTCTTGACAGTCATGAATTCATTCAACAATGGCTCATTCTATACTTAGCATTATCCCAGGCCAGCCTTCCAATGCTGTACCTCTGCTTCTATAATAAATTATCCTAAGTAGAAATGTAAAATTAGAAAGGGTCCAAAATCACTAGTATTGTAATTGTTAAATGTAATAAATACATTTGAGAAACATGTACTTACATATTCCCACATCAACTCTGAAACATTTTCATAATGAATAGAATACTTAGGACATGGAAATTTATGATATTCTCAAAGCTCCTAGAATTTGAAAGTGACTAAAGATTGGTGAGAAAAATCCCAAATATAATAATGCTTACATATTCAGTGACAAGAGCACAGCCTACCCGTAGTGACAAAAATTTATATTTATAACTCCTGTTTGCCTGTAGAATTTCTAAATCCTTACAGGCAAAGGTTCCCAAAGTTTCATCCTGGAGAACATTCCAGAAATGCTGATTCTAAAGACTATTGATAGAGCAAGTCACCAATCCCTGATACAGGGATTGTGGGTTTTGTAAATTAATCTTCAGAAGAGATTATGATGATCATTTAGATTTGGAGCTACGAGTCTAAAAAAATACTATATTAAAGTAAAATGTATAAAGCATAGTGATATATGGTTCTCAAAGTGCTTTAACATATGCTCATTATTCACTCAACTCTAAGCCATTTCTAAAGACCAAATGTGAGATGTTATGGTTATACACCAAAATCAGAGCCAACATGCTAGTACGCTTCAACTTTACTTTCTGCATCCATTACATGGGAAATGTGATGGGGCATATTTACTTGGCCGTGACACCCCATTCCCACCCGTTTGAACAGCAAATAAGAAAGCTTTGAATAATGTCTAGAGTCTTCTTGGATAGCTCTCTCATAAACACACAGATGAGTGTGTACACACAAGTGTGCATTTGTGTACATGTGTATACCTATATAGAGAATCCTCATTTCAGAATGGGAAGAGTGCTAATACAAAAGTATTTATTAAAAATAAAAACTCTAGGAATAAAATAAGATAAAATATATATGGTAAGACTATCAACTTTATATATTAACAGTATCAATTTAGGAATATCAAAATATCCTCTATAAGTTCTATACATTTGGTAGAGTTAACATATTGAAGTTGAGAGAAGAAAACTTAATCTAGCCAAGGTAAATAGGTAAGGCTTTTAAATGGTACTTTAATGTCTATCTTAAAATAGGCAAGGTTTTGTCTGATGAAACTAGAATATTTTTAGAGATTCATAAGTTGAGAGGCATAAAAAAGGAAATTCAAATCATTTTTGAGCTTGTAGAACAGTTTGGTTAAAGCAATGCTTATGTTGGGAAGTAGTCTGAAGGGAAAAAATGGAAAGGTGATATGAGTCCAGACTCAGAATAGAAATGGCTCCATAAATTATTAATAAAGAGTCTAGAGAACAGTAATTTTTTGTAACTTTAAAGGGGGATAAGGGAGGGCAATATCTGAAGGAAAGAAAATGTGAAACACTGTACTTAGCCATGGTGGTTAAAAAGTCTGGGAGATATGAGGCTTGGAATCTAGATTATTAGGAACACGTTCGTTATCTTCCTTCCAAGCATGTTACTTCCATTTTTACCAGCTGTAATTATTAAGCTTTTTTCTTTATAAGCCCTTAAAAGCTCTGCAGGAGGCAAAAATTACACTAGCAATAGGTCTTAGTGATCAGTGATGCCACATAACAATGGAAAAGCTAGAGAATGAGAATCTCCACCAAGTACCATAGCTAAGGGTAACAGGGCTGGAAAGAATATAACTGGGGGCATGATCATATTTTGATCTGGAAAGATTAAAAATTAAGGTAGAAATGGATATAGAGTGATTAGTTTGTAGGTGCAGTGACATTTAATCCTCCTAAACAAAAAGTATAAATTAATATAGTTATTCTTAGAGATGAGAAAACCTAAGTTATATGGGTTAAGTAATTTGCTTGATGTCTTAGTCTGTTCAGGCTACTATATCAAAACCATATGTTGGTTTATAAACAACAGAAATTGATTTTCACATTTCTGGAGACTGCACATTTCTGGAAAGTGCAAGATCAAAGTGCCAGCAGATTCAGTGTCTGATGAGGAAACTTCCTGTTTCATAGACAATGAAAACCCTTGGACCTCTTTTATAAGGTCACTAATCCTATTCATGGGGGTCCATCTCATCTCATGACCTAATCACTGTCCAAAGGCCCACTTCCTAATGCTATCACATTGGGAATCAATTTCAACATATGAATTTTGGGGGACACAAATATTTAGTTTATCACCTACATTTACAAACTTTCTACGAGGCCAAATTGGGATATGAACAGAGGCAGTCTGACTACAAATCTACTCTCAATTTTTAAACTATAATCCACAATAAGAAAAAATAGAGTTCCAGTTGGTTGTCAGGCATAAGTCATGACTTTGGAAATCTTTCTTATTGATCTTTGTGGTATTACTCAAGTTATAAACAGAACTATCTTTAAAACCAAAGAGGCTTCTTAGGCTCAATTATGAAGATATATATTATCTCTGCATTCAAACACAATGAATAAGCCATGCTATGTTTCCTTATTATTATTTTTTTGTTCCTAGTCTCATATTATGCTGGTGTATCTTAACCTTTGGAGAACTATGTTAATAATTGTTTATGATAAGGTACAAGATATTTCATTCATTTAGTTTTTCATATTAGAGACCTCAACATTTTTCTAAATTTGCACTCTTCATATCCATGATTTCCCAAGAGAAACATTGACACCATTATAACTCACACTTAAAAATGTTTGTATTACACAAATCTTATCTATGCCATAGGGTATTTAAATGATTGGTTTAATCATATACATAATTGTAAAATGCTTTTATGAGTTCTAACTTCTATTAAGGATATTTTAGAATAAATATTTGAATTAGGATAAATCTCCAACAGCATAAAGTAATATGGTTACTTATTATGATTACTTATTATGGTTATTCAGTAAATATGGTTATTCAGTAAATATGGTTACTTATACAAGGCAGGAGAGTAGGATGACAGACACATGGGAAAGAGATTTCTCTGTGTACAGTTTTAGATAATTTTACCTTTGAACTATAAATATAGCACTTATTTAAATAATATTTACATCTTAGTTCCATGCATAATTTGGGGGTGTTTGTAAGAATCTGCATATACTTCTAGGAGTTTTATATCCAAATACACATCAACTTGCCTGCTTTGGGAGTGAGGGGGAGGATATTAATCTTCTGCAGGGTAGTTGTGGTAGTTAGTGCTAGTTGTGGTAGTTGTGGTAGTTAGTTTTTAAACATCTCTGGCTCTTCTGTTTATGAGCACACTTTAAGACAACAATTCCATGCCTCCTTTGAGTCATCTATGGTCTTGTGACTTTATGAAATGAAGTGTGAGAGGCCATAAGCAATTGGGCACATAGCATGAATAGCTGATGCATAGTTTGGCATGTTGTCTACTCATGGTTATTAGGATTGGCAGTATTTCATGTGGTGGAATATCTATCATCTTGGGTCCCTGAAAAACAATACTGCAGAGAGAAATATTATTTACTTGAGATTGACTGGTAGCAAGAAAAATGAAGAGGAAGTGGTGGTGGGTGGTAGATGGGTTTTCAGTCTAGTGAGATTGTTTGGGTAGCTTTTATGCAACAATATCTAACCTGACTGAAAGCAGTTTTTCAAGTACTTAAATGTAATTATAATATCTCTTCCTAATTTTTCCTCCCTAATAATTCCAATACTTTCAACCTTACCCTGGTTGACATGTTATCCAAACAGATAATGCTTTCTAGTTTTGTGGTAATAAAATCTTTGAAACCTCAAAGAGTTTGACATTTTCTCCTTTGGATTTCTAAAGATTATGTACAGGCCATGTTCAAATTTGATGCATTTCATTGTGAAAATTCTTATATAGAGGTCATGACACTGCTAAGAAAGGTCATTTTTGCTGGAATGAGTGTACATAAACTCAACCGTATATCATTGTTTTACAGATTTTAGGGATTAGTCATTTCATTAGTAAGTACATTAATCCTGAAATAAATAAAAACATGAACTATTTGAAACTTTGAATAGTTCCATAATAAAATTTTATTTTGTATGGTGCAGCTTGAGTCATCACTATGAATATAAAACACCTTATATACTAAGAGGATCGTAAAGGGGCCAAGTGATGGCATCACAAATGAAACAGACTGGAATGCCTAAAAGTAGTATTTGTAATAACATTGAAACAGCCTTTGGCTTTTTTTAATTAAAATCTTTATAAATTGAAAATTGACCTTACTTGTACTTCTAAGCTTTGCCATGAACTCTTAGAGAGCTCTTGAGGAGTGACCTGAATTCCACTGAGGAAACTGAACACAATTAGTTTTCACTCGAGTTTCGGACATGACATGAAAAGAAAAATCAGAAAAGTTGAACTATTTCTTCTTCATGTAAATGAAGTTTTCAATAAAAATTTTATCTTTTATTTGAAATCTACAAATGTGATCATGTGATCTTTATGAACCCCTCAAACATAATTCTATAAACAAAGGGTAATGTGTCCGGATATGTATTTTGAAATCAATTGTCATGGAGTTCAAAGTGAAAACATTGTACATTGGCCAACAGAGTCAAAGATTTTTATGGTTTCTGATTAAGGCAGATGGGGTATAGAGAATGAATGTGTTTTATGAGTATAGTACAGAGGTAAAGGATGGTGATTGCTTGTGATTTGATTATAAAGCAAAGGAATCTCAAATAGTTCTAATATACTACCCTTCATCTATTTTGCATAGGAGAATGAACAAGACACAACGGAGCACTTATTCCCAAATGTGGTGGCATTAGGTTATTCTAACTTTGTGTGAAGAAGGTAAAATCAGATCATTCCCTAAAGTACAGAACTTTAACATGCTCCTCAATAAATGTGGCTTAGTATCTGGCTTGTCTTCTTCCCCTTCCCTCTCCCGGTCCCCATAGGGAAACCCATGGAGAACCAGTCTTATAGGAAATGATTCTTCCCTATCTTCTGATTCTAGATGTAAGTACATAGGCAATACCAACATGTTTCTACTCCCCATCACCAGAGCAGGATAACAGAGCACCAGGAGACAAGAATAGGTACAAAATTTTAATTATAAATGTGTATTTGATAGAGATTGAGTATTTTAAAAAGTCATTTTTCTTCTACACCCACATGTAAATTCAAATGATATGTGTTATTGTGCTGGCTTAAGTCCACTGTTGAACATCTGCCTAAGTACCAGGGTAAAATCTCCTTTAACAGATGGTGAAAATTTTTTGATTTTAGTTTAGTTTAGTTTGAGTTTGGTTTTGATTTTAGTTTTGATTTTTTGATAATAGTTTTTATATTATATTCTTGAAACTATTAAGAAAAAGAGTTAAATATATTAAAATGTACAGAAGGACCAGGGACCTTAATTTGGAGCATAATAGTAATGAGTATAAGTGACCAATGAAATAATCATGAATTTGCATGTATACTTAATCAGTACACTTTTAAACTTCTAAATTGTTTAATTAGGGATTTAAATGATTTTAGCTGTGATATTGGTTTTAATATACCTAACTAGTTTTCTGTTTTTATCTTGGAGAATTTTTAGAATTGCGGCAAGAATATTAGGTGACCAAAGTATATGATCAAAAGATTAGGACATTTTGTCTCTGTTTTTGAATAGTTCCTCACAAATAAAATAGTAAATCTGTCCTGGGGCAATACAGAAATGGTAACTAGCCATGTGCCATCTGTGAAGGAATCTGCCTGGTAAAAACAGCAATGTCTCATTTAATAAACATTTAGTTACTTGGGAGTTTTTTTCTTGCAGGTATGATATTTTAAAAGGGTTGCTAAATTGCCATAGTTTTAAGATTCTGAGTGACCTCACTTGCTGCACTGTGGATCGTTACTTATAATATGAAAGAAAATTTAATCATTTATCTTGTGGAAAAGAGTCTATTTATTCACAAACAAATGTTAGTACAAGGTTAGTATACATCGGGTGACATGTTTATTAGTTTAATAAATAACAATAAGACATGCCAAGCACATTCTTGTTCTGCTAATGCAGTACACCATAAGAGAAAAGCAACAACTAAAATGTGCATAAGATGAAAAATACTTATTTAGCATATATCCCCCAAAAAACACTGAATAACTTTCTAATTACTGATTTTTATTTTCAGTAATATAATTTGTATCTATTTAAAAATATTGGAGACAAAGCATTAAATAAACTTGATTTTTAAATTTTCCACATAATCTCAATGCACTTCTTAATACATTATGTATTAATTCATTTTGTCCATTTAAAACTACTTTGCAGATTGAATGAAAATGTAGGCATTTGATTGTATAACATCTTTGACCAAACAACTGAATGGGCTATTATCAAGTAAATAAACAAAGTGTATCCATGAAATACTTTTTAAAGATTTTATTTTGAGATAATTACAACCTATATAACATTTGCAAAATAGTATTGATAGTTCACATATACTCTTCACCATCTTCCTGTAACACTAGTATTTACATAACCATGATTTGAATATCAGGAATTAACAGTGATGCAAATATATCAAAGTTTATTGAGGTTTATCCATTTCCCCCTGTGGTTTTCTGTTCCAGAATCCAATAAAAAAATCTCAGGTTTCATTTAATGATTTCTCCTTAATCTCTTATAATTTGTGATCAGTTTCTCATTCTTTCCTTGTCTTTCATGATTTTCTTGATACTTTTGATGTATACTAGATATTTTATAGAATGTCTCTCAACAAGGGTTTGTCTGATTTTTCTTCTACATAGAGTAATTTTATGCATTTTTGGTAATAATTCTATGGAATTGATGTTGTCATTCTCATATATTGGGCATTTGAGCATTCAAGATGTCAGCATGTTTTATTACTTGTGGTCTTAAGAACTTGATTAAGCTTATGTCTGCCAAGTTGCTCTACTGTATAGTTTCTATTTTAATTTTGTAATAGATATGAGATAATGCTAATACGAAATTTTAATATCAAATTTCTAATCAAATTTGCCCACTGGTCTTGTTTTATTTTTTAAATAAAAATTATATATATTTAAGGTATATAACATAATGATTTGATATACTTAGTGAAATAATTATTAGTCAATCTAACATATATTTTTACATCATTACATTTTTGTGTATGTTAGCAAAAATACCTGAGTTCTATTTTCAGAAAATGTCCAGGATTAAATAGAATATTATTAATAACATTCACCATGCTATACATGGGATCATTAATTATTTCCACTTGACTTTAGCATCCCTTGGTTGACTGTGCCTGGAAAAATTATTAGTGTGCTGTTTGCCTAATGATGATTTGGGGTTTCATTAATTTCTTCTATATGTGTTAATTTAAGTTTTTTAAGGAAGAGCTATTTTTCATATATTTGATTATTCATATCCATATGTCCTCATGATTGCTAATCTTATGTTTTATAATCCAATACTATCATTCAAAAAAAATAGCTCAATTCATACCAGTTTTGGCCATGGAATATTCCTTCAGATTCCTCTTGTTTGTTTGTTTGTTTGTTTGTTTTTGACTTGCCACCATTTTTTTTCACTTATTACCTGGAACCATTAAATATTTCAGATTCTTTTATTTTAAAGTAGCTTTTAATCTTCTAAAAATAATAGGCATAAAAAAACAGTTATTCAATATTAATCTCTGATCAAATAGAAATATGACCTAACAAAACAGAAGTTTCACTTGCTTGATATGTGTAAATGGTAACCAGATATGGTTAATATACATGAGGTTAATTATTGAAGGATTTAAGGAGAGCCAAGTACAGTAGTAGAAAAAATACTTATTCATAAAGAGTAAAAGTAGAGAATAATATTAAACTAAACTAGTAATGATGGTGGCATATTCTCATTCTTAGGTCAAATGTTTGTTAACTTGGTTGTATAAATATGTGTGGTTCTCCTCTTGTATTTAAAGCATGGCACTGGATGTAATAGGAACTCATTTTTGTCAAAGAGCTTACAATCACGTCCAAGATGCCCATAATAACTGTATGTGTATGTATTCAATAGTCATTGGATACCTATTATATAAGGTGTTAGGCTAACTGCTGAGGCCCCAAAGGCAAATAAGAAATGTATAAACTCATAATTTTAATAATACATGGTATTGTGACAGAAAAATAAACATGATCTTGTGGGACACAGAAGAGAAGAATGCTCTAGTGCATGTAATTAAAACATATACTGATTTTAAAAGGCTGCATGTAATTAGTGCTGTAAGAGAGTTACAAAGACATACAAGAGATCAAAGAAAGTAGAATTCCCCTACAATTGGGAGGGAACAGGGAAGGCAATTGAAGCAGATAAACATTATGAATAAAGTACAAAACCTTCATAATGCAATGACTTCTGGCAGATATTGGGGAAATGGTGGTAGGAAATATTAAGAATTTCAGGGATTTTGCAGACAGGTCATCTCCATACCAGGATAAAATATCAGACTGTGACTATGGTGTAGAAGGCTTTTAAAACCAAGTTGTTGCATTTTGACTTAGCTTCGTTGGCAACAGGAAAATATTGAATATGTTTTATCCCTAAGTAACCGAGTTGAAATTTGTTCTAAAGATATTCAGACATTGGTGTGAGAGATAATTTGTGTAAATGTTGGGGATTCTAGGAAGACGTCAGAATGAGTGAGAGGTGGAGACCTTCCTGTTTCCATCTATTTAAGAACCACTGAAGATCCACTGAATGTTAAAAGCAAATGCAATGAATACAACCTCATCTACATCTTCAAGGAATTTCGTGTAAGAGATAAAGTGAACACATGGCTATGATAGAAATATACTGAGAACACTGTATGGCACCATGAAAACGGAGCACAGATGCCCAATCCAGATTGGAAGGGGGTTGAGAGCAGGTCATCGTGCTTTGAGGTTTGAATGATTCAAAGTAGTTTTGGAGCTGAAGTGGACCATGTGGGGAGAGCGCCTTCTGTATAGAAGGAAAAGGCAAGAAAAGTGAGATTATGATATATATGGAGAAATTACAATTTGATGTCTATGGTTAGAGTTTAAGAACTAAAAAGTAAGAAATGAGTTTTAAAGTTAACAAAACCATGAAGAATTTTAAGAAGTGTACACTTCTTCCTGTGGACTACTTAAAAAAATGTTTAGAGGAACCCAGTGAGTTCACTATATATTAGATGGACAGGCAAGAGGTAGGATCATTGATCTTTGAGCCCTTTCAACCACACTGAAATTATTTCTATCCTTGAGGCATAAAATTTTATTTGCAGAGCTTATTTTTGCTGAAGAAAATACATTCTGAACTAATGTGCAATAATGAAAGTCTGCTGGGAGTAGGTAAGCATAAGGGTAAGAGTCAAGAGAGTAAAATAACTGATTGATACATTGGTTCTTGGACACCTGAGTAGAAACTTCAGAACAGACGGGAGAAAAGTTGTTTCACATGGTCACCAAAATTGGTAATCAGGGAAACAGCAATTAACAGAGCAAAAACCTGCTCTTTTTTTCTATCCAATTAGTAAGCATGAAATAGTAATAAGCAATCCTGGCTTGCACATAAGGAGTTGAACAATAGTATATACTTCTGGAAACAATCTATTATATGCATTCTGAAAAGCAGGACAACATTGGCTAGTACATCATTAATTAAAATTTGTCATGGTAATTCTACATTGAAATGAGTCTTCTTATAGAAATAGTAGAAATGTGAGCACATCTACACTGTTTATGCTGGCTGAAGCCCATTTATATTATAGAAGAGTTAACCTGAAATTTAAACATATGTGACTGCAGATACATACAAAGGAATACTGTGAAACTATTAAAATAGGCATCAGAATTTTAATAACCTGTAAAAATGCTCCCAATATTTACATCTCTGCACTTATGTCACACTATCATGATGTCTTGCTCTGCAACACTAACATAGGACCTCCTTGGCCCCACCTCCCGCAATGCCCACCACTGTCTTTTACTTTAGGATGGCTTTATTTTCTTAGCATTCTGTTCTGGTATATTCATTTATTTATTGTGTATTTCCTATCTGTCACACACTGGAGTATGAGCGCCATGAGAGCAAGAGATGTGTTTTTTCAGTGCTATATTCTTGGTGTCAAGAACAAAACCTGGCGCATTATAAAGCTAAGCAAATATTTGCAGAATAAATAAGCAGTACATAATTTTATTGTCAGATATCAATTGTGCAAAAATATGTATTGAACATTCAAATATCAAAAATGCCACCACTAATTATGCCAGAATTTTAAAGTTGTCACTGTGTTTTTTTCTTTATCATATTTAGGTACAATTATATTTTCTGTAAGAATGAATGCCTTGTTAGGGAAAAAAAGTATCAAAAGTTAAGACTAAAAATGAAATATTGTGATGTCAGTGCAATGAGGAGCACAGTGGAGTCCATTATGAACTTTTGCAGTTAACTCAATTGGGAAATGTTGAAAACATGAACTAGGAATGCTGAGATAAAAAGCCTGAGAATATTATTTTGTTCCATTAAAATATCCATGATAATATGCGAAATCAGTAGTTAAGGGACCAGTGTTTTTTGTGTTTTTTTTTGTTTTTTGTTTTTGTTTGTTTGTTTTTTGGAATTGCCACCCTTCTACCTGCCCACACTTTTCTGGATGCTTTCTTTTATCCTAGCACAGAGTGGAGGAACAGGCAGGTAGTGGCCACACTTGAGCTGTCCCCACACTCCATGGGCATTGGAACTGCTGCTTTTTGCTTATCACTTTTTCTGTGAACCTGACAAATGTCGTCCTTTTCTCTATTGTGGTTTGCACGATCCCAGACCTTTTATTTTTTTCCCTCATTCTCTGGGTCTAGTTTAGTCATGGCATCCTAGAACTTTCTTGCACAAGAAAAGACCCTACCTGATTCTACTTACTCTGCATCCAGAGATTTCACATTGGATCCATTTCTAAGAGAGGACTACAATGCCCAGCTTGTTTTTCCTTGCTTCACTGTGCATATTGCTTCCTCATGGAGCTGTAGGGAGAGCAGGGTTTTGAATGTGTATGTGTCCTGCCCAAATTCTATAATAATAACAATCTGTAAACATATAGTCTCTTCTTGTATCAACCTAATTTAATAAGGAAGAAAACTCAGCCATTTAGAAATTGACATTTTAGATATTATTTCAACCAAGTTTTATATAAAAGTTTCAGGACACTAAATGTACTTATTATATCAGGGCATTTTTTTGTGAGTTACTTTTAATTTATTGGTGCAGAAAGAGGATGGAGAGGATAAATGATGTATAAAGTCATAGATACAGAAAAAGGTGGGAGTTGATTTTAACAAGACCCTATTCAGTACATGCACACCATGAAGCGAGAATAGCATGGATAAAGGTTTGAGTCACAAATTTGGGCACATTTGGAGAAAGAGATGAAATGACACAGGAATACTGCATTGACAAAAACACAGTTCTGTCATAATCTAGCCTAAAAATAGCCCTAATTATAATACATTCCTCTCCACTTTTAGTATAGAAATTAGCAAATATTGTAATAAGGCAGTTAGTAAAATATACTTCTTTAACTTAAAATTTTAACCAATAAATGATTATATGTAAACCACTATCTGAAGTTCTACTGTTAAAGAAGTTCTAATTAGTATAAAGCTGGTTCAAGATTACTAGAGTTAAAAAGCACTAAATTTTGTAGCATACTATCTATTACATTGGATTCCTGTTACAGAAATCTATAGAGAGATAAATTCACTTGCCCACATAATATAACCTTCACATTCATGAAGATGTTAAACTTATCTTCAGAGAAGATTGAAATTGCTTATGTGAAAGTTCTACCACCTGAAGGTATTGGTTACACTAGGAACACATCTCTATTTGAATGTCTTATTAGACTCATATCTGACAGATCCTTGTCCACAAATGAAATGCTAGTGTGAAATATTAGTGAGGAACCTCATATCCATTATCTGAGATATTCTTAAAGCAAAGAAGGAAGAGAGAACTGTCAGCACAGACATCATTTTCAGAGAACAAAATAGTTAAGGCACGAAGCAAATACACAAGCAGGAATACAGAAATTCCTGAGGTATACCAGAGTAGGGGCTATCTCCTCTTCCAAATATTTCAATAACTCCACTGCAAACTAATATATTTCATTACTGGAAATATTTTACTTTCAAATGTAATTGATATGGCTCATGGTTTACTGCCAGCTACACTTTCATTGTGTCATAGCTGCTGATTATAATGACATTCTGCAAGGATACCACTGACACCAGTACTTTGTCTTCCATAACTGCACTCAAGGGCATCTTTCTAACACAGAATGAATCAGGGAATCACACCCATAACTTTGGGAATGTGATGCTGAAAATTGATTCTACTGAGTTCTAACCAGATGTTTCCATAATCTGGAATAATTTATTGAAAGAATTCATTCACATTTATGAACTTATTATTTATGTTGAATCATAAGTTAGCACAGCTATATAAAATAAAGATAGGAAGATAAGTGATGCTTTCATATTCTAAAAGGAGTTAAAACAACTAAAGCAGAAAAAATGCAGATATAAGTCATAATTTTCTGGAGCAGTTAGAAAGAAATAGCATATGAGGTTAAATATACAAAAGTACTTGAAGATGGAGAAGTGCTTTCAAGAAATATGACTATATTGTACACCTGAAACTGCTATTACACTGTATGTTAACTAACAGGAATATAAATAAAGATTAAAACAAAAGAAAGATTATGGCATGAATAAACTTTGACTATGACTGCAATGAAAAGGAAATAATAAGTGTTCACTTTTGTTGAAAGGGAATTTAAAAAAAATAATATGAATGAGGTAGTAAGATTACATAAGACTTGAATTTTCAGAATATCTAAAGTATTCTCGATTTTTGTACAAATTGGGAGTTACAAATAGCAATTTAATATCACGAACAAATGGAGTGTAATATTTAGCTACAGGCTGAACTCAGGCTGTATGTCTTGAAAAAACCTATTCATTACACACACACACACACACACACACACACAAAATATATTTACTTTGTACCTGCAAGCTACCAAGTACTTGACAAGGCGCTTGGCTACGTTAGAGAACAAACCAAGGATGATACCTAATGTATCTGTTGTTATCGAACTTCAACAGCTTTGATTGCAATGCAGATAGAAATAAGAAAATAAAATAGGTATAACGTATCAGAAGGTGGTAAGTTCTGTCAAAAAGCCAGGTAAGAATCATGGGTATGTAATGAGTTAAGAGGGAAGGCACATGACTGAAGGGAGGTGTGAATATTGCTTTATGAAATAGGATATATAGGGTAGGCCTCACGGAGAAAATGACATATGAGCAAAGATTGAGATGGGGCTGTCATCAGTATTCAGATCTGGAGAAAGAGTGATCCATGGAAGGGAATAGATAGGGCAAAGCCCCTAAGGCAGGCAGGCATAAAGCCAAGCATGTTCCTGGAGAATTCAGGAAGTCTATGTTTGCATCCCTGTGAGGAGGATGGGATGAGTAGTAACAGAATAGGCATCTTGTTATGAAGAGACGTATAGGCCGTATAACTAAATTAAATGAGTAGCCACTTCTGGATTTTCAGCAAAGGAGATATGCAGTGGCTTTCATTTCAGTAGGTCTTTTGAATGGCTAATAAAGATTAGAAGGGGCAATGATAGAAGTAGGGAAAACTCTTTGAAGTTTCTTCCACTAGTCCATATGTAAAATTTGGTGGTAGTAGTGCTAAACTGATCAGTTCCTGGTTACAGAGATTTGGTTTTACTCAGATTAAATGTGCAGTGTGTGACAGAGAGTGGAGTTACAGATGGTACCAGTTTCAGCATAAGCAACCTGAAGTATTGCCATTGCTTAAAATGAGACATATTAGAAGTGGAGGAGGTTTGGCAAGAAAAGCAGGTTCAGATTGGGCACACAGAGTTTGAGATGTCCAGTCTCATGTGAGTAGAGAATAATGAGTATGCAGCTCCAGCTTAAGTCTGGGTTTGGGGAGGAAGACCTGGAATAATGATATAAATTTAAATGTTGTCAGCACATGGGTTAATTTCAGCATTTAATTCCAGAAGATGGGATGAGGTTACCAAGGAAAAAGGTATAGACAGAAAAGGTGAAAAGTCCAATTCTACTGAAGGGATGCTTCTCCATCAAAATTGCCAGTTCATATACTTCTAGGTTAGAAACTATAAAGAAAGCTAGGTAAATGTGGATGGAGAGATTCAATCTGATTATAGTGAAAAATCCCTAATAGTGATAAACAATGTCACTGTTCCATATGGAAAAAATTGTGCAAAAGTTACTTCGAGTTCCAACTCTTAATTCCATGATTCAAGAAGTAGGATAATGAAGATAACTAAAAGATATCAAGAGTAAAATAAGATCATATTGAAAGAATGATATAGATTTACTACATTGGATTAGAATGCTGCCTTTAAGTTAAAAGTTGTGGAAAGTAAGGGCTCCTCAGAACTGTGGTTAGAATTATATAAAATGAAACTTAGTATTTTTATTATGGCAAAATAATTACTGTAATAATAGCATATGCTAAAATTTATTACATGGAAGAATTTTTTCTCATTTTATACTCAATTCACAGTAAAATAATAGAAATACTAAAACATTCTAATGAGATGTGAACATAAATGAAACAACATAAAGTAAAACTCCATGCTGTGTCATACAGGTTTTAAATTTAAACAAAAATAATGTGAAACAGTCCAATATTCTTTTCTGAAGGGGGAGAGTGGGGAAACAGCTGTACAGAGCTTAACATTCTGTAGTTGACTCATGAAGTTGAGTGTCTGTACTAAGTGAATATTTAGTATTGCAGCTGGCATAGTTACTGATTGAAGAACTCTGTTTATTTTTCCAAGTATCTATTTTCCTAGAAATTTGTCTCAGTGCTTTCTACTCTATTTATGTGACATCCAAGTGAAATGCCACCAGTGTACAATAGAATAAGAGATTTTATTTTAGTCAAAAATAAGTCTAGAATTAAAAAAAGTTGGGCTTTGAAATATTCAGGTCCCTGTGAGCTTCCTTGTTAGCTAGGGGAAAAGTTGTATTTATTTTTTTAGTATCACATTGGGTCTGCTGAAGAATTTAAATTTACTTTGTAATCCCAAATTGTTAGATAAATCTATGGCATCTAACTCTACTTCCCTAACTATTAATGTAGAAATAACTTGAATTTATTTCTATGAAAAACATTGGATTTCTCTCCTCATAAGAATGCTGTCTTCTCCTACTAGCAATTATAAAGATATATTTGCTATAAGTCACAAGAATTATTATTGTGATACATGTGGTGGGAAACCAGGTGCAGAATAAACATCAGCCATGGCTGTCAAGTAATATAAAATAGAAGCACAATTAGCTATTACAAGAGAGCTTTTAGGGAAACTTTCCAAATAGAAACCCAGTGCCTGAATAACTTAATTAACTTCCTGTGGGATCAAATCCATCACTGTTAAGCACCTGTCACATATAAGCATTGCCCATAGTGAGGCTCAATAAATGTTTTGTATTAATGCTGAAATTATTTATGCCTCTATAGTAGGATATCTAGGGAAATAAAACATATTTGCTATATTAAAAAGGAACTTTTGTAATTGAACTAGCAACTACTGTGATATTAAAAGAAAACTAATATTGAAAGTGAACAATGGGGGGGATATATTGAACAGTTTATTAGGGGTTAGAAACATAAAGACATTTCTCTGCAATACTGTTGTCATCTCCATATATCACTATATGAGGTGGAAAGTTCTGTCAAATTACATAAATGCCTACACAATTACCTTATGACTGCTCAAAGCTAAGCCTGAAAAACCATAAAAAAACAGTTGTTTCAGAGTTACTCATGAAATACATTCATTTATTCTCTATTCATTCAATCAGAATTTGATTTCCAAGGTGTCCTCAAATTACATATTCAGGTAGGTGTCACCACCTTGTCTTTCAATATAAAATGTGTCAATTTAGTTCTCCAAAACTGAAGGCATACAAAGCATTTAAGTACTACATGCCCAGGATATTTTATCTCAAGCACCATATTCTTAAATACTGCATTCTAATGGAGATAAAAAATGAAAAACAATGGTTTTATATTCTAAGAGCATATTTAGGTGTGCTCTAACAGCTGTTTTCTTATATTACTGAGATGGAGCATAACTAGTGTGTGAGTTGACAATGGTAGAACCCACATTTAGGAATTAGGAGACAGTCACTATGCCATTGATTCACCATGGAACTCATTTTTTCAAAGTGGATTTTATTATTTTTTAATTTGTTAATGTTGAGAGAGAGAAAGAGACAAGATTGTGAGCAAGGGAGAGACAGGGAGAGGGGGGAGACACAGAATCTGAAGCAGGCTCCAGGCTCTGAGCTGTCAGCACAGAGCCTGATGTGGGGCTCAAACTTATGAACCGTGAGATCATGACCTGAGCTGAAGTGGTATGCTTAACTGACCGAGCCACTCAGGCGCCTCTCCAAACTGTACTTTAAACAAAGTAACTTGGTACAATGTGACAACTGTGGGGAAAGTTGTGCTAATAACAGATAACTGCCATTTCTTTAACCATGTTTCAAAGTGAGCATTCTGTGTCCATTCACAGAAGTCTGGGACTCGGTTCAAATGTATATGTTCATTGGTTGTATAGGGAAAGCATCCCAATTTTTGTAGTTTAAAAACTATATAATCCCAATCATTTTATACAATGAAAAATTAAATATGTACCAGTAACACTTGTAAGTACCCCAAATATACCTATTTTATGTCTGTTTAACTTAATAGTTAGAATATATCCAGGTATCTTTATCTCAATATTAGTGAAAATAGCAGAGTTTAAAAGTTTGTTTTAAATATTCAGAGCCACCTTGGTGCTCAGTAGTAGAGTCAGAATCAAACCTTTATTTATGTGGCTTAACAACCAATGCCTTAGTTTATTCAACGGGAGAAGTGAATGAATATGCTTCTCAAATCTGATATGAATCTTTGAGGAAGAGCATAAGCTCTTCAGAGTGGAGTTTAGTTGGGCTTTAGGACATTATTCCTAACTGGAATTTAATATCACGGAATTCTCTGATAAAGTTTATTTTAATTGAGGTATAATTTACATTTAACATATTAGTTTCAGGTATACAAAATAATGATTTGATATTGTATACATTGTGAAATGATCTCAGTAAGTTTAGTTAATATTCATCACCTTACATAGTTATTCTTATTGTGATGAGAACTTTTAAGATTTACTCTCTTCGCAACTTTCAAATATACGATAAAATATTATTAACTATAGACATCCTCTTGTATATTAAATTCCCATGACTTACTTATTTATAACTGGGAGTTTGTACCCTTTGACTCCTTCATCATTTTTCCCACCCTTGCCTCTGGCAATCACCAATCTATCCTCTGTAGCTAAGAGCTTGTTGTTGTTGTTGCTTGCTTTTGTTTTATCTTTTTATATTTCATGTAAGTGGGATCATAAAGTATTTGTCTTTCTCTGACATAGCAAAATGACTTCAAGGTCCATCCATGTTGTCACAAGTGGAATATTGTGGGCATTTCTTTCTTTTTATTATGGATATATATATATATATATATATAATATATATATACATATATATTATATATACTGATATATATATGTATATATAACAGTATATATAATATATATGTATATATATACATATTACATATGTGTATATATACTGCATTTTCTTTATTCATTCATCCATTGATGGGCACTTAAACTGTTTGTCTATCTTGGGTATTGTAAATAATGTGGCAATCAACATGGGGGATGTGTATTTCTTTTCAAATTAGTAATTTTGTTTCTTTCAGATAAAAACCCAAATGTGGAATTTCTGAATCATATGGTAGTTCTGTTTCTAATTTTTTAGGATATTTCAAATTATTTTCCAAAGTGGTTGCTCCAATTTACATTTCTACAAACCCAAGGGTTTCCTTTTCTCTACATCCTCACCAACACTTATCTCTTGTCTTTTTAAAGTGGTCATTCCAAAAGGTGTGAGATAATATCTCAAGGTTTCAATTTGCGTTGTTTTCTGGTTAGTAATGTTGAGAATCTTTTCATGTACCTGTGGACTATCTGTATGTATTCTTTGGAAATATGTCTATTGATCCTGTGCCATTTTTTAAATCTGATTTTCTTTCTTTTTTTGTTACTGAGTTTTATGATGTTTTTAAACATATTTTGGAGTTTTAGATATTTATAAATTTTGGATATTAACCCCTCATCAAGTATATGATTTTAAAATATTTTCTCCTATTCAAAAGTTTGCCTTTACATTTAAAAAAAACCTTAATGTGTATTAATTTCTGAGAGAGAGAGAGAGAGAGAGGGAGGTGCAGAGAGAGAGAGAGAGAGAGAGAGAGGGAGAGAGGGAGGCAGAGTCCGAAGCAGGCTCCAGGCTCTGAGCTGTTAACACAGAGCCCCACGCAGGGCTTGAACCCACAAACCATGAGATCATGACCTGAGCTGAAGTCGGACGCTCAACCAACTGAGCCACCCAGGCTTCCCTGTCTTTATGTTTTTTTTAAGATTTTATTTTTTTTTTATTTTTATTTTTTTTCAACGTTTTTTATTTATTTTTGGGACAGAGAGAGACAGAGCATGAACGGGGGAGGGGCAGAGAGAGAGGGAGACACAGAATCGGAAACAGGCTCCAGGCTCCGAGCCATCAGCCCAGAGCCTGACGCGGGGCTCGAACTCACAGGCCGCGAGATCGTGACCTGGCTGAAGTCGGACGCTTAACCGACTGCGCCACCCAGGCGCCCCTAAGATTTTATTTTTAAGTAATCTCTACACCCAGTGTAGGGCTTGAATTTACAACCTCAAGATGAAGAGTTGCATGCTGTACTGACTGAGCCAACTAGGCACCCTGCATTTTCATTTTGTTGATGGTTTTATTCACTGTGTAGAAGCTTTTTACTTTGATGTAGTCCCACTTGTTTATTTTTGCTCTTGTTTCGGCTTCTGGTGTCAAATTCAGAAAATCATCACCAAGACATTATGTCAAGGACGTTACCATCTATGTTTTCTTGCAGGAATTTTATGGTTTCAAGTTTTTATGTTCAAGTCTTTAATTCATTTTTAGTTATTTTTTGTGTATGGTGTAAGATGGTAAAGTTTGCTTCTTTTGCATGTGGCTGTCCAGTTTTCTCAATACTATTTACTAAAGAGACTGTTTTTTCCCCCATTTTATATTCTTGGCTTCTTTGTCATAAACTAATTGACCATATATGCATGAATTTATTTTGGGACACTCTGTTTCATCAATCTGTGTGTCTGTTTTTATGGCAAAGCCACACTGTCTTGATTAGTATGGCTTCGTAATATAATTTGAAATCATGGCATGTAATGCTTCCAGGTTTATTCATTCTTTCCCTCAAGATCACATTGGCTATTAGGGATTTTTTTTTTCTGGTTCTATAGAAACATTAGGATTTTTCTGTTTTTGTGAAAAATGCCATTGGAATTTTGATAGTAATTGCATTGAATCTATAAATTGTTTTGGGTACTATGGACATTTTAAGAATATTAATTCTTGTAGTACATGAGTATAGATCTTCTCTTTTTTTCATTAATGTCATATAGTTTTCACTATATAGGTCTTTCACCATCATGTTTAAATTTATAGGTATTTTTTTTTCTTTTTGATACAGTTGTAAATGGATTATCTTCTTAACTTCTTTCTGATAGTTTGTTATTAGTCTATAGAAACTCAGGCAATTTTTGTATATTGATTTTCCTATCCTTTAACTTTATGGAGTTCTTTTATTCTAACAGCTTTTTGGTGTAGTGTTTAGTGTTTCCCATGTATAGTATCATGCCATTTGCAAATAGTATTACATTTTCCTTTCCAATTTGTATGCCTTTTATTTCCTTGTCTGACCTAAATGCTCTAGCTAGAGCATCTAATACTGTGTTGAATAATAGTAGTGAGAGTGGGCATTCTTGTCTTTTTCCTAATCTTAGATGGAAAGCCTTTAGCTTTTTACTGTAAAGGTTTTTTTAAGAAATATCTTCTTACTTAAAAACAATTTCCATGAGTAGTATAGATTATATGACCACAGACCCTGGATATTTAAAATTTAAAATGTGTTAGAACATTCACATGCAAAAATGTACTATTGATCTGAAATAATATAAAAAACTAAAGCACTCTAGAAATGAAAACTGTTAAAAATCAGTTTTAACATTGTATGTGCGTGTGCATATATATACACACATATGTGCTAAACTTTCTATATTTTCTCTTCTGCTATTGTTGGTTAATTACAATTCTGTTACTATAATGCATATTACTCAAAGGAAGGTACCATTGGCAAAATTATTTCAGTAGCTTAAACCAGCAGGAAAATAGAGGATTAAATTATTCTATTTCATTGATTAAAACTTTTCTACATTATCTGTATTTAATCTGATTTCCCCCCAGCTAAGGCAGTATTTTCCAAGGATATAGTCCTTGGAGATTTCCTCACATATTGCACTTTGGAAGATAAGGATGAAATGAAGGCAGATATCAACAGTAAAATTTTTATAGAAGCTTCTGATTTTAAAGGTGGTATATCAAACACTCCACAGAGCTTCTTATAGGTCTCAGATATTTATTACTTAGATTCAAACAGAACATGAAAAGTTTGAGACTATGAAAAGAATATTACTCTATTACTCACTAAATGTAGTATGTTAAATAACTTTCTTGAGATATGTAAATGATCAGAAATTAAGTTTCCTCATAAGAAAAATAGATATACTACCACCTGCATTGTACTGCTGGTATATGTAAGTTATGGTAAACCATGCTTGAGAGATCCATAGTAAGCTTTCAGTAGATGTTAGCATAGTTGAATAATGGCAGAAATTAATCACACCATAGTCAAAACTTGGTTTTGAACCAACTGAATAAAGGGCACAACTTTGAACTGGTGACAAATGTCAGATTTATTTGAGCCTGAGTTAGAGAATGAGACTTGAACTTGAAGCCACTTCAACCTTTAGGTCTGGACATTATGGCCCATCTTGAGGAGAATCAGGTCTTTCACAGATCATCTGGATCTGCAAAGTAGGCCAGATCAAAGAGCAAACTAAATATACTGGTAACCTCTATGGTTACCATATCATAAGTAGTATGATAAGGGGAGAGTAACACATAACCACTTTTGTTCCATATTAATAAAGTAAATTACCCCTTTTCGTGAATGGAGGATCTAATAGTATGCAGAGGAAAAGAAAACACCTTATGTCAATACTTCAAGGAAGTTCTTAATTTCTATGCTAGCTGAAAGGAAGAACAAAGTAGCACAGTGCAATGGTAAAGAGGTCTCTAGAACCACACTGCCTGGATTCAACCACAGTTCTGCCACATATTATTAGGCAGCCATCAGTGAGTCCCACGTTCAATTTGCATAAGAAGCAAAGAAGTTCAGGGGCACCTGGGTGGCTCAGTCAGTTAAGCATCTGACTCTTGAGTTTGGCTCAGGTCATGATCTCGAAGTTTGTGAGTTCGAGTCCCACATGGGCCTCTGCATTGACAGTGAGGAGTCTGCTTTGGATTCTCTCTTTCTCCCTCTCTCCCTGCCTACCCCCTCAAACCAAAGAAACGAACAAACAAACTTAAAAAAAAAGAGGCAAAGAAGTTCATATTTGCATAGTGCTCAGCGCAGAGCAGAGGAAATGATTTCACCAAGAGCTAATTCCATTTATGCCCTACCCAAGTGAGTTATAATTTACATATAGCTTTAAAATGAAAATATGAATAATAGAATAAGTTCTTTCACTTGTGGGGCAGTGGGAGGCTAAAAGGTGTTGGTTACATCCACAGTCAGTATATGGGAAGAAAGTTAATGAGTGAAGACAAAAGTTTACTACCCATATTTAAACATAGGAATTCTAAGTGCTATTCTACAAGGTGGACCATTTTAAGCAGAAGTTAACCTGTGTAAAAATTTTTAAAAATTTCAGTAGGGGTCTTTCAGCTGGAGTCTAAATTTGGTCTACAGGGAAAACTGGAGCTGTGTGTAATCTCTCTGATGGCTTGGTGATGTGCATCGATTTGCATGAAAAACTAGGTACCTTACTTACAGAGAATATATTCTAAGAATCATAGAAGCAGATAAAAACAAATAATAGCTTAAACTATAGGAGGATTGACAGTGCAATTTTTAGAAGTGATGGTCTATAACTTGCATTTATCCATGGCTCGAGCTTTAGTAGACTTACATCTGTGACCCAGTGAATAAGGAAACTCTGGTTAAATATTTTTTTCAATAAAATCTTTTTAACGTATTATTGCTCTGATTATCCTCTAAGGGATTATAACTACAAAGGGATTATTCTTCCTGCGCTGGTTTCCATAGAACACAAAACAACTTTGGGCCCTTAATGGCTTCCACACAATTTTGATACTGCACATCACAAATGAAACCAGTCTTCACAGGATGTGGCAATGTTCAGTGAAAGAGTCAGCCATCCTGGGGAGACTCCGTGGGAAAATAATTTTACAAAAATTAATTTCTAAGGTAACTATCAGAAACAAAACATTAAAGATACCAATCGTCAGGGGGCACCTGGGTAGTTCGGTTACTTAAGTGCCCAACTCCACCTCAGGTCTTGATCTCGTGGTTCGTGGGTTTGAGCCCCTCATTGGGCTCTGTGCTGACAGCTCAGAGCCTGGAACATGCTTCGGATTCTGTGTCTCCCCATCTCTCACTGCCCTTCCCCCGCTTTGCTCTGTCTCTCTCTCTCTCTCTCTCTCTCTCTCAAAAATAAATAAACATTAAAAAATTTAAAAAAAGATAACCAATCATGGATGTAACCCAACATGCTAATTTGTTTTCAACTTTCTAATGCACTCAGTTGCCAAATACATAGACTGTTAGCATATTGGTGTTGGTAGTGGTGTTGTGGACAATTTTGGAAAAGATGTCAAAGAAACAAGTTAGATCTCCAACTGAAACAAGTACCCATATCAAAAATTAATTGGACCAGTAACACAGAAAGATGAGTTATCTATATGTGTAGCAAACAACAGTAAAGGCAGTATGGACAAATAGCCCCTGGCAGTATAGATCACAGCAAATTTCTGAGTAGGAGTAAAAAAAAAAATCTTTAAAGATACACTCTCTTGTCCTTCAGAGAAGCCTCTGAATGTTCTCTGTTTTTAGGCTATGAGAAAAGGAAATCTGGAATTGCAGCACAGATAATATCAAATACTCTTATGAGAAATCCTATAGCTTACTCTATTCAATCTGGCACTCTCCACCATTTATATTGATCTAATAATTGCACATTTCTTCTACATATGATGTTTTAGTGCTTATTTTTTATACTATTGTAGTTGTCAGTTCTTTTCAGGTTTTAATGCATGCTCAAAAAAGGAATATTTTAGAAACATGTATTTAAAAATATAATTAGAAATATTTGATACATTGTATGCAGCATAACAAATACCTAATAACTAAATTTTCAATTTTGCTTTTTCAGTTTCTGAAGTATTTTATGGCTGTGTTTCAGCATATTATGGGCATTTCTCTAAGATTTTCAAAAATAAATCAAAGGCAAGACGAGCTGTACTCATTATTTATACATAATAGATGACATCTTTTCTTGATATGAAAAACTTTCATGGCCTAGAAATAATTTATCAACTTTAGATTCAAATAAACTTCAGCATGCATGCTGCATTATCAGATTCCTTGTCTCATCATATTTTCTAGTCCTTTAAATTTATTTGGCTATAAAAATGCTAATCAATTAAGTATATATAATGTGTATATATAAAGATCTTTTAGAGAAAAGTATAATTGCTAATTGACAAATCAACTATCATGAGTAACAATGACATGCATTGTTTTTTTCTCTAGGAAATATAATGTGTGGTATTAATATACATAAATACAAGAACTTGTTTAATACAAGGTACTTAATGAGTTATAAAATCATTTGGTTTACAAATGTGATCTAGTGAAAAACTTGGTAGTTTAATACAGTGTTAAAAAAATAAGATCTCACTGATTAGGCAGAATACCATATTCATTCATAAGATAATTTTCATAAAAATGTTTAAAATAGTTAAATTGGAACAACTTAGCATTTTTGGTACACATACTTAGGTCCACAGGAAGCCTGAGGTCTAGGCATGAACCAAGTCTTGTTTAAGCAGTTGGCTGAACTTTACTAAGCCCGTGCAAAAGTTTAAGCCCCTCAGGTATTATCTTTGCTGCTTTGTTTTGTTTGGTTCTGGTTGCCTATTTGTTGTGAGCCTGAATAATGGTGCTCTCCTCTTTCTTTTCTCTTTGACCTTTATTTAAAGCCTTATTCCTTTTCTGTGTTTTTTTTTATCGTGTGACCTTTTGCTATATTGATTCCCCTCTAGAATCTGAATCTGTTTTCTGGGTTCTTGATGATTTGAAACTAGTTCTTTCATTTGATAATTTATTTTCAGTAATTATGATGATATAAAATTAGAAAAAAGAAAGATATTCAATATGAGTGATTTTTTTGTGCTTATAATCAATTATATTTACCTCAGTTAATGGTGGTTTATGACATGCATACTTTTGATGCCATGATTAGGATTAACTGATCAAAACAGCCTTGGCATTTCCCTAGGCTTGACTAAACTTTAGGTACATATCTTTCTGACTCTAGGTCCTGATCATCTTTTTCGTAGAGCACTTATTGATGAAAACTTATAGTTGTCAACTCTTTCTCTAACCCTTAAAATATATATAGATCTTACAGCTTCTTACCAGATCCAGGAATGAGGTCTTCAAGACCTGGGAGACATCCTTTGAATTATCATCAAAGGAGATTTCTATCTCCCAGTCTGTAGGAGGTTAAGAGTCTAACATCAATAAGTACCAATTAGCAAACACAGGTGGCCTATTCACACTACTAATGTCCTGCAGTACATTCCCCTAGCTTACCCCAAGACATAAAAAAAAAAAAAACAACAAAAAAAACCAAAACAAAACAAAAAAAAAAAAACAATAAAAGAAAAGAAAAGAATAAAAGAAAACCCTCTGGCCATTTGTTTCAATAAAGTATACTTCAAACTTCCTTGTCTATTACTTTGCCTATTTAACTTTGATGTGTATTTTCTTTGGTAGTTCTGATGCCATAACTTGGATTGGATTCATCTCTGGATGCGCCAGGACCTCATCTTTGATTCATGGTGTACACTGTACAGAGTTAAAGCTTCTTCACTCACGAGCGAGATCCAGCAACAGTTGGTGAGTCTTTTGATCCAGTGATCTGGACATCGAACTGTTGAATCACGGTAAGGAATTGACTTCAATTCTAATAAAGTGTTACTGTTTTTAATGGGATCTCATTTGGTTGAACTTTGGTTCTTTGGTATTTTGAATATTTTTTCTTTGAAATCGCCATATATTAAGATTTAGTTTGACCTTTTTTTTAAATTTTTGTTTGTTTTCCTTTGATGCCTCTTCTCTCTCCTATGGAAATTCATACTCTTCTGATTCTCCTTCTTTGAAGACTCCCGGTGACTATATGCTCAGCGACTGTAGTGCTATGGCTTTCCTTTTTGGTGTGATCTTACTAAACATGATTTAGAACTTCAGTGATCTTTATGGGAAACTTGAGATCACATAAACTAACTATGCTAAATTTCTATCACCTCTGCTCCTCCTTTGATCTCCTCTTCAGTTCCCTTAAATCTTTTGATATGCCTCCCTTCAAAATCCTTCTTTTTATTCCTCAACCCACCTCTGCCAGAGAATTCCCATTCCAGCCCCTTAATTCCCTAGACTCAACCTGAGCTCTAGGCCCCTGCCCCTTCTGATAGTCAGAAACTCCAAATGCAACCACCTGAGACTAAAAAGGCTAACTGGAAAAAGACTGGATGTTTTATTCACTTAGATAAGCTTTGGAGACACCCAAACATCTACTTGGTGCTTCCTTGTTCTCCAAATTCAGCATACAGTCTCTATAAGATTGTATATCAGGGTAAAAGACAGATTTAAAAATCACCACACATATTCATGGGAATCTGTAGCCCTCATATTGAGCAGGTCATCTCAAATTAACTGATCTACTAGCAACATAATTCTGATAAAAGTGTAAAATAGGGCAAAGACAAGAGCTGAATCATTTAATAAATTAGTGAGTTCGGATTACTGTGTTTATGCCTGACTCATAGCTAAATATTTAGAATGAAAACTAGGTCTCTATTTGTCAAATCTACATGTCTGTGTCTATGTATGTGTATATAATATGTTTCCTGCCTCTGATGGAATTATCAAATTATAGTAACTATTAAAGGAGCTCTATTCTTATGGGATTAGAGACAAATAAATGTTTATATAAATATACTTGAACTTCTTAAAGTAAAAAATACATGCAACTTATGATTCTTACAATACAAAAAAATTTATTCTTAAAAATTAATCAGAATAGTTTAAAACCCAAGTTCACATAAATTAGGTAAACCTTTGGCAATGATAATTTAATATTGCTGGGTTTTGAGCTATCATCATCAAATGTGATCAAAATATACATTTCTGTGGCGCTTGGGTGATGCAGTTGGTTGAGTGCCTGATTCTTGATTTTGGCTCAGGTCATGAACCCAAGGTTGTGGAATAGAGTCCTATGTCAAGCTCCACACTGGGCATGGAGCATATTAAGACTCTCTCTCTCTCTCTCTCTCTCTCTCTCTCTCTCTCTGTCTCTCTCTTCTATCCCCCTCCATTCCTCCCTCCCTCTGTCCCTTCCCCTATTCACATGCCTGCTGTCTCTAAAATTAAAAAAAAACAACATACATTTCCATTCCACTTGGGTTTGCTAGTCAAATAAGCTGATACATATACTAGATATTTAAGATCATAAAACTTGATTTTAGTCAAAGTTATTAATTCTGACCAACTTTAATTCAAAATTTGTGTTTTAGATTTCTATTTAAAAATGGTTTACAAAATCTTGGGGCATCTGGGTGGCTCACTTGGTTGAACATCCAACTTTGGCTCAGGTCATGATCTCACGGTTCATGGATCCAAGTCCTGTGTTGGGCTCTGTGCTGACAGCTCAGAGCCTGGAGCCTGCTTCAGATTCTTTGTCTCCCTCTCACTCTGCCCATCCCCTGCTTGCTCTCTGTCTCTCCATCTCTCTCAAAAATAATAAATATTAGAAATAAAAAATAATAGTTTACAAAATCTTAACATAGCATCGTACTTATGCTAAATTAAGTAATATCCATCAAATATGTAGATCATTTCTAAGTAAGATGATCTACTGAAACATTTTATGCACAAATATAAGTTAATATAATTTTAATTTATTTTTTATGATGCAGAAAGTCTTATCAGATTGGATATGTTTATAAGTATATTGTTGCAATTGAGAGATTGTACAACAAGAAAGCATGCACCTTACCTACAAAAATTGAGATGGTATATTCATAAACTTTAATAGTCTGCTACAGAATGCAGATAAAACTGTTCACATTTATCTACTTGTTTTGTCTATGAAATGTAAGCTATATGTGGTTAAAATTATCAATATATCTAAACACAACTACTAAAATGGGGCAAAGAGAAATAATTTCATATGCAAATATATTAGGAGTTTAGGAACTGTTAAAGTATCATATGTAGGATATGTTTTTGTTAAGGGGGAAAATAGGTAATTTTATCCTAAATCAAACTGTTCCAAGGAGAAAAGAAGAAAAAAATGTAGGACAAAACATGATGGGTAGAAATAGTCATAGGTTGGCAGAAATGGAATCTTATTTTGTGTATTCAAAGCTAGTTAAGATTGGATGGGTTAATTTTCTTCAGTTACCCTTAATATCACTAACATATTAATGCAAAACTAGAATTTTGCTTTCTCTCTATTAAAAAGATAAAATTTTCTTTGATTATGGGTTTACTTCTACTAAGAGATTGTAAAGGATTTTCCTTTGCATTCTGAGTAATTTTCTGAGGAAGTATGGATTGGGGCTGATCAGAATAGCTTAGTATGTCTTATGTTGACCTTATCATGTCTTTGACTATTTAAGTGAACAAGAGAGAAAGTTGTTTCAATTATGTTCCCACCTATATTTGCTTTTAAAATCCTTTACACTTTGGTTACGTAGATAGCTAAGTATTGTTTCTTAGTGACCCATGATCTCTTTTAGCCAGTTGTCCAAATCTTTTGATATTTTTGACAACCTCGGATATTTGCCTCCCTAAAATGGAATTCTAAATGAAATATTCTTGGTCCAAACTGACTTTGCAATTCTTGACGGTTCTTGGTAAATCACACAAGATTTGTTCTTTCATCTTGTGAAAGGAGAGTCTTTGAAATAATTATACTCGATACATTGAGTTGAATTAAAAGCATTGCTGAATAAGAGATGCTTAACCTTCTATAGGTTATTTGTACGGGTAAAATATTAACATAACATTTCAGAAACTTTAAAGTTATTAGACATTTGTCAATTCCTGTGCTGTTTATGATAGGTCCTGGTTGTGCTCTGCTTGCATTAATTAGACAGCAGCATAATTTTATAGTTATAATTTCTGAATTGTTCAGTGGGAAGCCTAGAACACTCCTATCCCTCAGCTTCTGTGGGAGGTAGGATCCTAACTTTAATAAGTACCAATTAGTAAACACAGACAGCTTACTCACATTGACCAATCTCCTCCATCATGTTCTCCAGTATTTTTCTACCAACCCACCCCAGTGTTTAAAAACCTTCCCACCTTTGGTTTCCATAGAGTTGAGTTCAGTCCTTCTCCCCTATTTCAAAGGTCTTGACTAAATTCTGTTTAATGTTGTCTGGTTCCATTGGTGTTTTATGTAACCTTAACACAAATATAGTATCATTCATATTGTTTTTCCTGCCTCTTTTCTAGATGTTTTACAAACATAATCTGATTTAATTCTCACAGCCACCTTCAAGGAATGTTTTACTCTTTCACTTGACAGCTGGGGAAACTGATGTGTAGATTCATTAGGCAAATCATCCTCAGCCATCAGAATTTGAAACTGGGAATGTCTTATTCCAATGCCTGTGTGCTTCCTCCTGTACAATTACTTCCCATCTTTGTTTTGGAGTCCTAGCTATTCAGAAGAACTACCTCAGAGGCAGTTCTGCAGAACTATATGCAGTGAGAAGGGCTAGGACTGAGCCCTGCTTCTACCTCTCCCTCTATTTCCTTGTGTTATGAATTAAATTTATTTTAAGGAAATTATTTTGTGACCAAAATATTTTGAAAATAGTGGCATAATGCCAGACTGCCAAGAACCTCTTCACTGAATACATGTTGACATAGGGTACCAACTGTGGGAAATTAATTACACAAAATTTATTCAATTTATTTTGAGCTAAAAAGTCTTAAGAAATTATCTAGCCCAACTTCTTCCTTTTAAAGATGGGAGGAATGAGTCACAGAAAAGAAAGTAATTTACCTAAGGTTAAGACTGGTTCAGCATAGAATTGCAACTATTAAACTCTCATCGTGGATTATGTCATAGCTTATTTTAAGAATACTTTTAAAAATTGCCTAATGAAACTTGTCATTACATTGACTGTACTGATGTTTTGGAGGTCGTTGTTCACTATACTTCATTCTTTTTATGAGTGAGCACAAAAGGTATTTAATTACATTCAGAATCAAATGGTACTAAGCAGCTTTGCTTTTGTTTTGCGCTTTTTTTTTTTAATGTCAAATATATAAGTGATTGAATTTCTCTCTTTGATCAGGTTCTAGAACTATCACTAAGGGACCTAATGCTATAGTCTGAATGTTGTGTCCCACCCCAAATTAATTTGTTGAAGTCTTAATCCCTAGTGTGATGGTATTTGGAGAGTGAGGCCTTGGGGGAGTTAATTAAGGTGAGGTTAGGTAATGAAGGTCATGAAGGTGGGGCTCTCATGCTCGAATTAATGCCCTTAAAAAAAGAGAGAGAGAGAGACAGACATGAGAACTCATTCTCCTTGTGCCCACTCCAAGAAAAGGCCATGTGACCACACAGGGAGAACGCCGTTCTCTAAAAGCCAGAAAGAGTTCTGACTAAGAACTAAATCATCTCATACCTTAATCCTTACACTTCAGTTTCCAAAATGAGAAATAGATTGTGTGGTTTAAGCAGCAGACATTTAGGATACTTTGTCATAGAAACCTGAGCTAAGACGCTTAATGTATATCCAAATAATGGGTACAGACTTTCAGTTTGTATCTTCTACAGCAGGCTATTTGCTGCTTGTTACTGTTATTTGGTATTATCTCTCAACTACTTATATTTCTTTATTTTTTTTTTGCCTAATATATATTTTGGTAAGCTATCACAGTTCATTTGAACTGAACCTAGACCTAAAGACAAGGAACTATATCCCATGAAGATTTGTATGTAATTATATCCTTATATCATTTGCATACAAGTATTTCTCTAGTTTTCAATAGTCTTGCACATTACAGAAGCTCTAATAGATATTGACTGAATGCATACAGGTATATGAAATACATGTGAATGCTAAAGTTTTAAAATCTTTGACAAAGATCAGAAACAAGTCTCCTGATTCTCAAATTATTGAAGGAAAAAAGAGGAAAACATCATTTATCCTTTTGGTGTTTTGTATTCTGTGTAGTATACTTTGTATAACCTATCACATTTATAAGCTTTCATTTAGAGATGAGAAATTTGAGACTCAGAGGGGCCAAGTGGAAGTTTATATTTCTAGCAAATTGAAGAGTGAGAATTTGGATATGTAAATGCCATTTCCTATTACTATCATAGAAGGTATTACGTTTCATAATAAAGTTATGGAGAAAGTGCTACAATAGCAAAAGTCAGGGAGAGAGGACTTATTACAAGGTAGAGGACTTATTACAAATCACAAGGTAGCATTGAGGTTACATATTGAAAGTGGGATAGAATTTGAACTGTAAGTAGAAGAGGAGAGAAAAGAAAATATAATTTAGGTATATTAACATCCTCTGAAAAATGTTATGGTCATAAAAATTGATCATAATTAAAGCAAATTAAGGACTTTTCATATCACTCTCAAGCTAAGCACTTAATTCGGTTTTATGGATTTTCTTCACAATTATGGAGAGTAACTGGCAGTCTGTATTATATAAAATATCAATTCGGATGAAAGGATCTAGATTAAGAATGCTTGGTTTGAAACTCAGACCCATCATTTATTCACTTGAACAAGTTACGCAGTCTCTATGCACCTCAGTTTCCTTGTCTAAAAATGAAGCTGATACTACTTTCTGTATCACATGATTGCAGTATTGAGTCATATAATCCTTGAAAATCCCATAAGGAAATGCCTTGCAAGTATATACTATTTTTTATGTTCTCAATTACTTCAAAAATCTTCCTAATCCTTTATAAATAATTATTTTCTATTTATAAAGGTATTTCCTTCTAAAAATTCTCTGGATGGAAACCATAAGCTGTTTCCTTCACATTCCCCTAGCTTTGAAAATGTGGCATCCGATTGGCTTGAAATTAATTTCTCTTGAGTGCACCAGTCATATAGACATGAGTTTTATGCCCTGTTCAATTCTAAACATAGTATCCATTATCAAAATGAAGTGAAGTACTCTTTCTGGTAGGCTCTATTTCTATCCAATCTACTTTTTGGTCTTTGCTTGAGGATACAATATGAGATCAAGAAGCCATCATAAGAATAAGCCATCATTCCACTCCCCCAGGGAAAATTCACAACTCAAAGATTTCCAGATTATCAAAGATTTTGAGATAGAAACCAATTACTGATATATAACTAATGACCATATGTTTGAATGGCTTAAGCAATAAAATAGGCAAAAAAACCTAGGACCAGTTTTCAGAATCAGCAGTGTTGATTATTTTTAAAAGAATAGCAAAGTCACTCCCTATCTGGAAAAATACACATAAAATAATTTTTAATTGTCAATTCCTTTATTGAAAATTAACATTTTAATATACCAGATATTGCCTAAAGTTTCTATATACATCATACTCTCACTCTCCTGCAAATTATTCTTTAATTCAAAACAGATTCTTCATATGCTTATTTAGTGTGTACAATAAACCAGATATTGTGTTAGGTGCAAAGTTATAAATCATCATTAGAAATTATCCAGACCTTCAAATAATCCCATAAAAGAGAATAAAGAAAATTAACAAATAAGGTACCCTGTGACAAGCATAAGTCTATGGGAATATGAAGAAAATATCTATCAAATTAGTGGGGGGTGGGGGAGCCAACATCTTAGGTCGATGTAAATCTTGGTTAAATTAAGTTTGCTAATTTTATTAACATAGGTAAATGAAAAAGTGTACCTAAAAACAGGCATTAGTTGCCTCTACCCATCTGCCCAGCTGTCATGTCTCACTCAATCTAAAGTCTTTATTTTTTAATTTTTTTAATTTTGATTTTTGAAACAGAGAAAGTTCAAGCAGGGAAGAGGGGCGGAGGGAGGGAGGGAAAGAGAGAGAGAGAATGAATGAATCTTAAGCAGGATTCACACTCATTGCAGAGCCCATCAGGGGACCTGATCCCACAACCCTGGGATCATGACTTGAGCTGAAATCAAGAGTTGGACATTCAGCTGACTGAGCCACCCATGCATCTTGATCTAAAGTCTTTAACCAGGCTTATTTTTAATTTTCCTGTAATGATTATCTAACATTCTTTATCTATACCAAGAATGAAGTTTTTAATTACTTAGTAAGAGACCACTTCCCTTGCAGCAAGACTGTACTAGTCCTACCACATGCTTTTAGTATTTTTTCCAAATAGTGGATGAAGGCATTCAAGACAGATAGTAGTACAAAGACAAAGAGTTGCAATATGATTGTGTATAAAACTTCAAGTAATTTGGTTTGAGTTGTGTGACTAAGGGTGAGTGGTGAATTTAGAAAAGTAAAATTTCTAGTTTAGGAAGTGCTTTATTTGAAAATGAAGGGAAGTCTGAAATTTTCACTACAGTTCATGAAGAGCTATTGAAGAATTTTAAGAGGAAGGAGACAATTATGTTTATATCTTTTAGTTAAAATAATCATGAATATTTTCAAATATATTCAAGAGCAGAGGAAGCAGTGTAAAGTTAGCCCAGGTATATCTATAATCCAAATACAATAATTATCTAAGCACTTATAAATTAACAATACTTCTTTGCTGCCAGTCAATACCCAAATCATAATTAAGTGTCCCTGATTAGTCTCAATAATGATATTTATAGGATTTGTTTAAATCAGAACCCATATAAGGTAGCCACATTATTTGGTCATTATACAAGTTAAGTCACTTGACATGGAATAGTGTCTCCTTTATTGTTTTTCCTTTTTACTATAGATTATTACAAAAGCCAGGCCTATTCTTTCAGAATGGCCTATTTTATTTTTTTTTCTTTCTTTTCTGGAGTCATATAATGTTCTACCTTCTGTGTTTCATGTTAATAGAAATGAATTTTAGAGGCTTGACAACTACAGATTCAACTTTTGAAAGACTAAGAATTTATATTTAATTTTTTATTAAGAATTTAAATATATAACCTGAATTCATATATAATATAAATTCATCATTTATATAATAACTGAGCAAGGCAAGACAGAATTTATAAACCACTGTTGGTTTATAATGAGTTGTATTCTCTTTTGTTTTTGTTTGTTTTTATTTCTTGTTCTTGGGCAAGCTGATTGACTGAAAACCATGAGGGATAACAGTCTGCCCTATAACAGATTGACACAGTTATTAGGGAAAATGGTTTCAGTTATCTCTGGATGTTTCTTAAACTTGAGATTGCAAGTATAAATTGTACATGTTCTTTTCATCCCTGGGTAATGGCCATTGGTATGCTTCTGTTAGCCTCTCCACTAGTTACACAAAGATAGCACCATTTCTCATACTAATTCCTGTTTTTCTTTTGGGTCAGACCCAGTTCCCAGAGGAACCAAACTGACTATGAAGGCTACTATCTCTTTTTGACATGCCATCTGCTGAATGACAGCTCAGAATTATCACTGGAAATTAATGTTTAAGCATCTGTATATCAGACAGCAGGGGAAGAATTATTTACACCATCAAAAACAACTTAGGTGACATGTGGAAACTTCCTTTTCACCAGTTTTTGTTTTTAGTTGGCCTAAACCCTCCTAAAAGAATTAATCCCATATTAGTTTGGCCAAATTTTGTTAACCAACAAGTCTTTTTTCCTATTTGAATACTTGATCAATCTACTTTTCTAAAGTGTTTACTCAGGGTTTTTTTTAATGGACTAATTTGTTAGGTGTGTAAAGCTCCAGCTGTTTCATATGATAATTGAACAATAATCAGAAATTATAGATCATATGTTTTAGTCTAGATGAGAAGACCTTATAAGTTAGTGAATCCCATTGGTAAGCCCCATTAGGCTCTTAATAACATAGGAATAAATAGGAATTTGTTTGAATTCTTTAAAGGTAAGATGGCCATAGAAAGTATATTCTATGTTTTGATGAAATAAGCATGTTAGAGCCATTTGATCATACAAAAAAGTCTCAAGGACTATAGTGAAAGATAATAAGACAAAAAAATATTGGCTCAAATACCTATCTGGATTTGTTAGTCTTACTGTAGAAGATAAATTCATGGTTTTATAAGAAAATAATTTGGTCATAGCTTGTTAGTGCTATGTCTTTTGAGGTTCTAAAAAAATTTTTCCTGTTAACTGTGGGAGTCCAGGGTTTACCTACTGAGTATCAGAGGGGTCTGGAACAAAGTGAATAGTTGGTAAGTATTACAGCTATTGGAATTGTTTGAGAATGGTGAATCAGAGATAACAAAAAGTTTAAAGGGGCAAAAGAATTGACAGAAGGGGAAAATAATATAGTGGTAATTTTTATTATCTAAGTGGTTAGGAATAACACAAGGGAAATGGTAAGGGTAAGGGAAGAAAAAGACAAACAGAAGTATATGTACCTTATAAAAATCAATTGGAGATCTTGGTAGGAAACTGTTTAGAACCTACTGTCAAATTCTTGATTCATAAATTTTTGTAGTTGATATCTGCTTTTGGAAATGTGTTCCTTTTGAGGTAGTTTGCTGGATTTCAGGGTTAAATCTTTGGTGTGAATGGATGTCCAAGTTCTAAATTCATTAGCCCATTTACACAGGGCAGCATTAATCTTTGGGTGTATTCTGGGGTATAAGAACAGGGCATACAGTTAAATAATTATCCCTTTTCAGTGCAGTTATAAATTTGCATTTGTGCTACTTTTTTCAATAAATATCAATATTCTAACTGTATACCATATAAAGTTCTACCTGGTGAATATCTGTTGGAAATGTTTCTGTGGTATATGTATATGTATATATGAGAAGTTTAGTCTGAAGATCAGAATGTAACAGTGTCTGACAAAGGGGGAGTCTAAGATTCATGGGATATATTACATAATTAAAATAAATAGCATGCAGATAAAACATCATTAGAGCTAGGGATAAAACTTTAGGTCAAGATTAAATCTTTTCAGTTTGGACAGTTTTGATTTTAAAATGCATTAGTTTAACTCTTGATGAAAACTGGGATAGTAAGGAATAGAAATTTATCTTTTAATGATAATTTGTATAATTCCTTGGTTGTTAAATTCATAATGTAAGTTTCTGTCACATCAGCATGTAATAAAAGTATTTGCCAAGGAAGAAAACAAAGTGTGGAGTCATTTTGCAAGTTAAAGATAAGGAAATGCATCAGTCTAACCAGGAAATTTTCATATTATTACTAAAACATTGATATATGTGAGATTAGTATAATTGATTAAAATCCATTTATAAAGTCAAATGGTCTCTGGATGATTGTTTTGAATCTCACCCTACTTTATAGTTCTCCTGAATTATAATTACAGATAAGGCAAATTTTGGTCATCCTTTGAGTCTCAGATAAAATTTCACCACCATTTTTTTTTACAGTTTTGATTAAATTGGCATTATGGGTGTTTTATGTAACACAAGCTTTCAAAATCTTGATTTCAGTGATTCTAGGCAGCCACTTTGGATAAGCCAAAGTCCATGGAAGTTGATGAAATACTTCTGAGAAAATAGATAGCTTTATTCTTTTATGGAGACAGAAGGTTGTATTTAAATCAGTCATTCTGGATTCATAAAAATCAGATTGAACAACTGTCTTTAAAATCTCAACAGTGATAAAATCAGTAAGTACTGCTTGTTTTACAGAGTAGTCATCCAGGGATTTATCTCTACCTTCTCAATTATGGTTTAAATATAATAAAGTATATAGAATGACAGATTTTTGTTTAGAAACATTTTTCATATAAGGTGTTCCTTAAACTTGAATGTGCATATAAATAACTGTATTAAAAAATTCAAATTCCTTTACCATACTGCCAGAGAATCTGGTTAGGTAATTCTGAGGTGACACCTGAAAATATACATTTTAACAAATATTTCTCAACTCTAAATTGAAATTTATAATAGCAAGCTCTCTGGATTGTTAGAGGATTACAGTGAATGGATTGTACACTATTTTCATTCACTTGAAGATCATTACTAGAACTAAATAGTTTTATATTCTTAAACAATTTCTAAAATGCCTCAGTTGAAACAAAATAATATAAGAATTAAGATTCTGGAATCTCAAGCTACTTCCAACTATGAGTACTAGTTCTAAAACTTACTAGTGCTTTGATCTTTTATAGGTTTCTTAACCTGAAATAGTTATACACTACATAAATGAATTTCTACTCCAAGTGGTCAGTTGGGGTAGGGAGGAATTAAATACAAAGATAATAGCACATGCTTAACTCATAGTAACTACTCAGTAAATCTTAACTCGTTTATTATGTGAAACACCTGCCACATTATAACAAACACTAAATAGACAACACTTTTTATACTATTTTAATTCAGGTTAATGAGATTTATTTTGGAGATTTTGAAATCTAAGAAGAAAAGCAGGTTGTTTTAATAGCAACCTTGAAATATTTGTTACTGCATCATTATGTATAAAATGCACAGGCGTTTGTTTATACAATAACTTAAATTATTCACAAAGACTTCTCTTTCACTAGCCATCAACATTTGCTGTTTTGGGCAATTACAGCTCTATGAAAACTAAAACATTTAGAAAAAAGAGATAATGAAGTTGATTTGTGTAAGATTTTGGAGAGCAACCAAGGCAGAAATGATTTGAGGAGTCATCGATCACTTTAGGGGTGAGAACCCCAGAAATATGTGATGTTATAATTGTTATGTCTTTTCATTTTGAGACATTTGCTAATCAAGAACTGGCGGCTGAGAGAGTGAGAAACCAAACCAAATAGTTGCCAGTCACAAAATCTAGGAGACAAAATTGGACCTCCGGCCTGGCAGGTTTGAGAAGCTCTTGTACATGCCATATGTTATCAGTTGTGATCTCTGTTGAGCTACACTCTAAAAGTACAAGTGAAGTGCAAGTAGTATAGTTTTTGGGTTAAGAGGTTCCAAAATCCAGTGTCCTAGCAGTGCAGTTCTTATTTGAGTAAGGCATTCTTCCCTTAATTTCTTTCAGTAAATTGTCTGTGTGGGAAGTATATATGAGTGCTTTAAATTATCCATAGAATTCTTAATACAAAATGCCCCACACTTATTTAAAATAATCAAGCATACAAAAAGAAAATAATTGGACAGCATCAGACCCACAGAGAGTCCAAGATACTAAGTATATTAGGCAAATAGTTTTAAATAACTGGCTAATATGATTAAGAGATTCAAACACAAGTTGAAACTATAAACTTTATAAAATCAGATGATTTTACAGAAGTAAATAAAATCTCTCAGATTCATAAATAGGTTTAATAATTGATTAGACACAAATGACAAGGAAATTAATAAACTAGGCAAAGAAGAAAATATGCAGATGAAATTTCACAAGCAACTAAATATTAAAGTATGTAAAGGAAAAAATAAAGTAAAATATTAATATTTTAATATGTCTAAAAATATTAAAACAAATAATATGGAGATTAAGAACATATGATAAAGAAAATTAAACTAACTGCTAAGTGACTACACAAACAATATCTAAAACTGCTTAATTCATTTCGTAAAGAATTCTTGTCACAAAGCAAGTCTCAATAAATGTCAAAAATTTAGAGAGTAGGTGTACCTTTCATAGAGAACTTAATCTATAAATCATATTTTTAAAAGAACTAGAAGAGAAAACTTCATACATTAGGAAATAAAGATCTATACATCTAAACCTCATTGTTAAAATTAAAGTGTTTTGAACATTTCTAATAAAATACAACTTATAAAACACATGTGTGGTAGATAAAGCTGCACTTAAAGGATATTATGTGTATATATACATATATAAATGTAAATACATATAAAATACAGTAGAAAATAAAGTCTGAATTAGTGATTAACACATCCATCTATCCATCTAATGCTATCCATAGAATAGCAGATAAATTTCAAAGAAAATAGAAACAAAATATAACCACAAATGAATAAATATAAGACATACAGATGTACTAGTGAATATTAACAATGGCAAAACTCATTATTCTCTCAGTGGAGTAATGAAGTTGCTAGATCTCTGGTAAGGCTGGTTAAAGAAAAATTAGAGAAGGCACAATTTGCCAAATTCAGGAATTAAAATAAGATTTCACTGTAGGCTTACACATTAAAAAGTTAATATAAGAATACTATAAAATATTTTAACCCACAAAATTTTTAAATTTAGGTAAAACTGGTAAATTTCTGGAAAAACACAATGAAATGGTTTCAGATATTCTAATGAAAATATTAGCAAATGCAATTGAGCAATATACATTACATCTAACCTAATTGGTACAGTTGGTTTAATATTTGGGATTAAAAATAAATTATATGATTATTTCAATCAATTCCAATAAAATCATGAAATTCAAGATATGAATTTTAGTATCTAGAATATTTCCTGTAGCAAATATCATACTTATTGTAAAACAATAGACATTTTCTACTGAGAATGGAAAGAAGGCATACATTGCCACCATCAATACTTCTATTAAGTCCTTACCACTGCTAAAAAAGAATAATAGTAAGCTGAATATACAAGGGGTGTAAAGAAGGAAAATAACATCATTGATAGCACCGATGAGATTTTTGTATATGATTAAATTACAAAATAATTTAAAGATATATTAATAAACAATAAGTTTACTAACGGTGCCTTAATGTAGCCATGTATGTTGCTATATACCAGCAACAAGCAAAGAATAAAAAGTAAACAAAGAAATAAAAGAAAGACAGTACCATTAAAAAACTCAGATACAGATGTATTCGTTTGCCTAACAAAATGTTTGGAGACCTTAAGACAGAAAATTATAAGCATTATTGATAGTTTTTCTAAAATTTAACATAAGTAGAATATGTTACGTTCTAAAAATGAAGGTTTTATATTGAAAAGATGTTATTTTTTCCCCGATTGATGTGTAGATACAAGGAAATGTCTACCAAAATCATAATTGATTTTGAGGATTGGTGTGGTTATTGGTGGTGTCAAAATCTTACTCTAAAATGTATACAAATGTATATAAAATTTAAAAATTTGAAGTTCAGAATAACCAAGATAATCGTGAAGACCAGGAAAAGGAGAATGGGAATGGGCAGGGGAGGAGGAGGAAGAGGAGGGAAATCCAATAGAACTTAAAATCTAAACTGTGTGTGTGTGTGTGTGTGTGTGTGTGTGTGTGTGTGTGTATGTTTTCTATGATGCAACAGTACTGAACATATTGTAGTGTTGACACAAAGATAAAAAATTAGATTAGTGAAACTTCAGAAATAGCCTCACATGTGAAGCGACATTGGAATTATGAAGATGGCAGACAGAAAATTTTAAATGGTCTTCAATAATTGCTGTTACTTCAGTTGACTATGTGAAACCAAATGAATCCTTATTTCCAATCTATATCATACACATGTATCAATTTCACTTAGAACATAGATCTCAATATGAAAGTAAAATAAAACTTAGAAAATAATACAAGACAAGCATGGTCTTGGAAGTAGGAAACCATTTCTTCAGCAGGATATATGATACACTAATCGTAAAGGAAAAGTTTGACAAACTGGCCCGCATCAGAATTAAAAGTATGTGTCCATTAAAGAGGTAAAGGTAGTGAACCAAATGTTAGGAATGTTTACAATTTATGTCATAAAGTAATTTTCTAGGTTGTACAAATAACAGATAAAATATATTCATAATTTTTAAAATGAAGGGAAAAGTTCAAAAAATTAGAAATGTATTTAACTAGTCATAGCAAAATTGTCAAGATACATAAATGCTGTTTAAATTTATGTCATAAAAATACAAATTGTAACCATAATTGATACTATTCCATTCTTAATAATGACTTAAATTAGAAACTCACAGAATGACATAGAGAAATGAGAATTCACATACACTGGTGATAGAAGTACAAGATGCTATAATCACTTTGGAAAATGATTTGGCAGGATCTACTAGAACTAAGCACATGCATCCTCTGTAATCCAGCAATTTCATTCCTAAGAATAATATATTATACCAAACAGAATTGGTAAAATGTATGCAAAATATATGTATAAGCATGAGTCCATAGCATGTATATCATCATCCTAATGGCAAACAATGAGAAATTATCAGCAGTAAAATAGATGAATGAATGTGTGATACCATCACACAATGGGAGCAATATGAGGCAACAAAATTAATAAATTACAATTACTTATAACTGTAAATCACACATCTTTACACATTGAGCATCCTACCCATCTGCTTACCCCATCTACAGCTCTAGACCTCTTCAAATCTAAAATTAGCTGAAAAGAATGGAGGTGTTGTGGGGAAATAGCCCAGGGAGGAAATCCTTGGAATTTACTCAAGGATCCCTGTGCAGAGCATTGGGAAACTGGTCTGGTCCTTCTCCAGTTCCCACTTGGCTACATCTTTTTTACTCCAGCAGTTCTTTGGTACTTATCGGACTTTCTCCTATATTTCCAAGTCTGTCTTCTGCTTTTTGTCCTCACCACTCCCCTCCATCTGCAGCCAGATTATGGTACCTTGATACTCAACTGACACACTGAGACCGGTATGCGGTAAAAATATATCCTGCTAGAGGAATTGTGCCAGCCTCCTAGTCTTGCTGACTCCACCACTCACTAGCCCCAGCTGTCCTAAGTCACTTCTCTAAGACTAAGTTATTTTGTTTTGTTTTTTCTCTCTGTACAATTCAGTTGACAAAACTATGGTATTAGGTGGCAGGATAGTGGTTACCTGTGAAAGGTGAAGGTGGAAAAGGATATGAGGGCCTCCTAAGGTGCTGGTTATAGTCTGTTTCTTGATTGGAATGCCAGTTTCATAGGTCAGTTCACTTTCTGAAAATTTGAGCTCTAACTCATAATTTCTGCTGTATGTTTTCTGTTTGTATGTTATACTTCAAATAACAAGTTCATATAAGAAACATATTTGTTTTATTGTGTTATAAATATTTATTATTTTGACTAAGTCTTGCAATAAGATATTAAGGTGTAAATATATAAGTGATATGCAGAGAATAACCAATCATTTAATTCATTAACACGAATAGTATTTGAATAGCTACAAAGTCCCAAGCACTATGTTAGATATTTGTATAATCTCTGTCCTTAAAAATTGTAAGGTTTAGGGGCACCTGGGTGGCTCAGTCGGTTGGGCGGCTGACTTCATCTCAGGTCATGATCTCATGGTTGGTGAGTTCGAGCCCCACATCAGGCTCTGTGCTGACAGCTCAGAGCCTGGATCCTGCTTTGGATTCTGTCTGTCTGTCTCTCTCAAAAATAAACATTAAAAAATTTTTTAAAAATTGTATAGTCTAGTTGATGTACAAAAATAAGCAAAATTAATGAATAAATGAAAACATAGAGGTAATGAAGAGGGTAGTTAGTAGAGAATAATAAGGTCTATGGGATATTTGCAACTAGTTGACAATATATTACTAAAATTTTGAGAAATTGATTAAGGCAATAATAAATCTGAAATTTAAAAAATCAAGTAAACAATGGTGTTTAATTTTGCTAGATTTCAACTTGTTTGACACTGTACTACTCTGGTTTAACCCGCTTTAATATTTGCATTAATAGAAGGTATCTGGTTCAGTGTTGCCTCTTTATTTGTTTATAATTTACAAGTTTAAGACTCATATCTCCTGTATATAAACAAAAGAAACAAGACACAAAATACTTCACATATATTTCAATTAGACAAAATCCAACACAAGCAAAATGATTCTGTTACTATTTGGCATGGTGGTTGTCTTGGTAAAGAAAAGAGTGGGTAGTCACTGAAAGGGATCAGTAGGTGGGTTTCCATTGTACCAGTAATTTTCTATTTATTAACCTGTGTGGTGGTTACATAGAATTTCGCTTTTTATTTTAATTCATCATATGACATATGCAATTATTTTTTATGTATATACAGTTTAATTAATAAGCTTAAAATTGTTAATTTGAGAACCACACAAAAATAAAATTACAGAAAAGTTTGACTCTAGACTTTGAGGGGTGGGGATAAACAAAAGTTACTTCCTTCATTAGTCACCCTTAAGTGGAAATTGCTTTTTTATCATCAATGTATGATCTTATTCTGTGCTGCAATTCTTAAAGACTCTTAAAATGACTCCCTAACTATGAATTTTTGTCCAAGAATGTAATATATTCCAAGTGCCATCTTAAGAGAGAAAATTTCAAAAGATATTGTATTTTACAAATATGACAGAAAATGTCTCTGGGAATATCTTTTCTCCCCCTCATAGAAATTACTAATTCTCTAAGATGACAGCTACTCCATAAAATTAAGTAATGTACCCAAGTATATTCTTGTATATTCAATACAAAAGTTTCCCTCAGTTAAGTGGAATCCCACTATTTGGATGTATGAAGCAAAATAGCTTCAGATATCTTGAATTTATGGTACCTTAAGTTATAGGTGATAATGAGAAATGGTTGGACTATGGTTATATTTTAAACATAAAGTTGAGCGAATTTGCTGGTAGTTTTTTCATATGGGGCAGAAGAGAAAGAAAATACCCTAGCATCTTTGCCTTGAAGAACTGAATAAATGAAACTGTCGTATTCTAAAAGAGAAAGATTAGGTTGCTGCATATATTCAGTAAAGAATTCTGGCTCAAATATTTTAAGTTCTGAATGCCATTAAAATAAAAAATGGAGTCTTTGAGTTGGTAAGGAAGTGGTCACACCAAAATATGCAGTTGAGTGTTATCACTCCATATGAAGTGTCCAGGGGAGAGAGAGGAGACAACAGTGTCAGGATGCAGAGTAGAGTTGGAATCTTGACTCAATGTAGCCTAGATGGGATGGTGTGGGTATTACGTTTACATTGTATGATCACAGTAATGCCTATATTGTAGGATTTTTTTAAAGGTGAATGAGACAATGATGTCTGTCAAGATCAGATTACAACTGGAGGTTCAGATTTAAGTGCTTAACAAACACTAACTTTAATTAGGCTGTTAATGACTTGACAACATGCTTTAATATCTCCAAAAGTACCTTCCAACATCTTTCCCCTGCAGAACCACCACAAAAAAAAAAAAATTAAAGAAAGAAAAAGTAGAAATAACTAACAAGAAAATTATTTTCTTACCATTAATGCTTCATGTAATTTCACCTCTAGAAATGTATCAAAACAGTGCAGCTAGCTAAAGAATTGTTCTAGAGCAATCCTCTGAGGAAATGGAAAATATATTCAGCACTTCTGTTAGCAAGAAGATGAAGAAGTAAAGACATAGACATTGGAACACATTGTAGGAACACTACTTTTCCTGCAAGGAGTTTATCACTGGGAATACTTATAACCATATGTTAAAACATTTCTAAAGTCTTGTATAATTGTGTAACATGTGGGAAGATACTGCCCAATACTAGACAAATCATTGCAATCACCATGAACTCTTAGGCACCTAAAGAATAGAATACTTTATTAGAAATAGTGAAGGTAGGAGAGTTGCGGGTATTTTTCAAACTTTATATCTAATTTATATCCTGAGAGTTTATTAGTTAGATACAACATTATTTACAAATACAATAGACATGCAATTAATATATTTCTCAATATATTTGTGTTATTTAAAATAATATATTGTAGATGTTATTATAAAAGATATTGATTATTTGAGTACTATATTTTGACAACAAATTTAAAACACTCATGTATAATAATTCTTCTTACCCTGCCCCTTTTCTCTGTTTTTACTTTCCTACCATCCAAGAATATTATGACACTATCCACTCATATAACCAGCTACTGGCTTGTGCAGTGAAATATTTGTAGGATAGCTGCATGCCAGATGGAAATCACAGGTAACAGTGCCAAACAATGTATATAAAAAAAGCATACTTCTATTTTCAAATTCCAGTGGAGTCTATTAATATTTTTATGAACTCAGAGTTAGAAAAAAGCATCAGTGCATGATTTTGAAAACTGGGTTGCTCAGAACAAAAGTAAAAATATCAAGAAAGGGAATGTCACATAGCAGAGCAGATTGTAAGGTGCAAAATAAAGGAAACACAAGGGCAGAAAGCTGAAATAAAATTTCAATAGTGATGGGAAATATAGACTGTGTTCTCCTAATGCAGGTTACTAACGTACCAGAAAGTCTGTACATAATAAAGAAAATACACTGTGAAACTTCGAGTGCTGTGAAAATTTAACTAAGAGTATTTTGGCTTCATCTTTCATTTTGTAGTATCAGAGGACCTTACACATGTTTGCTTTTTACTTTTGACATTTCTCATGAGCTAAATGAAACTATAGGGTACAAGAATCCATATTCTGTAGATAATTCTGACAGCTGCTGATATGAAAGTGAGAAAAACCATTGGAGACAATAGCCATGATAGAGAGTGCATTTTGTGATGTTGGCAAAATGTGGATCTAAGCTGGAAGTCTCAGACTCGGCAGCAGAGAAGAATTATAAGCAAAAGTTCAAGTGCACAAAGGAAATGGGAAACACAGATACATGATTTTTAGGGAAGAATGCTGTAGGAAATGGTTACTCTTTTGTTAGGAGAGCAGTTAATGACTTTAAAAAATGTGGGTCCTCAATAATGGATGATCCTTTGTTATCCAGTCACTCTTCTATTTTCTGGAGAGTCTTAATGGACAGAGTGTAAGGTACTTGAATTTATACCAGGGGAAAAGCTGATGCCTGGTTTGTTTTCTGATATTAACATTCTTTATTGCCTTCTTAGAGGATTTTGTCCTATTTAGGTGAAAGTTGTAAGGCAATCCCATTGCTTACTAATTTAAAAAAAAATTAAATGTTTATTTACTTTTGAGAAAAAAGGAGAGTGCAAGCAGAGGAGGAGCAGAGAGAGAGAGATAGAATTAGAAGCAGGCTCCAGGCTCTGAGCAGTCAGCACAGAGCCCGATGCGGGGCTCAAACCCACAAACTGCGAGATCGTGACCTGAGTCGAAGTCAAACACTTAACCAACTGAGCCACCCAGGCACCCCTCATTGCTTACTAATTTAATTGCAATGATTCCATTTCCTAATTTCAAGTATTAACACCAGTCTCTACCATTATATCATATCATATTATATATTATATTTTCAGAATGAATTTATATATATATGATATATATATGTGTGTGTATATATATCTCAGAATATTCTGAGAATATATATGCATTCATGTATATACATACACGCTTTTGGAGACATTTTCCAAGTTAGTATGTTGAAGAAGAATTGATAATTTATCATTCTAGCAGATTTGGATATAATGTGGGTGATAGTAAACTATTTACTAAAGCCTGGTGGATTTCATTGTATTAAGTTCCAAGCATCACTAAGAAGTATACTGTAGAACTAAAATGTGTAAATTGAGGGAAGCAGGGAGTCTGGCAGCTTGCCACTCAATGTGTGATTTGTGAACCAGAAGCATCAGCATCACCTGTATTTTACATAGACAGTATCTTGACCTCACCCAAAATCTATAGTAATTATCAGCATGACTCCATCTGTATTTTCCAAAAGACAAGACTCTAATAATTGGATATAAATTATGAAAGACCCTGGCCTTAAGATATGTAAAGCTTCCCAACATCAGTGTTTAGTTAAAGTGTCCCTTAGAAGGCAGATGCCATGTAATAAAGCACATTTTCTTAAAAAAAATTGAGAAAGGATGAAATAACTACCTCTGAGGAATATGTGAGAAAATGAATTCCAGTTTTCCTCAAATCACATTTCTGTGATAAAATCAGTATTTGTTAGTAAATTCCAGTTTGTCTGATCTTGCATGATGAAATCACCCTCCTTAACCCATGGACCATTTTTGAACAATGTCAAACTTTTGGAACTCACAAAACATGTAAATTTCTTTCCTTCCTCCCAGTTCTTGTATGTCCCTAATAGAAATTTGTTGCTGTAACTAATTCATTCCCATCCTTTAAGAATCCTTGAATATACATCCACTATGGAGACTTCTCTGATATCCATTCAACTAATTCTAGTCAAAGGTGGATGACTCCTCCCCGGTACTTTTATATACTGTAAACCCATTTCTCTCATAGCATGTTTTAAATAATTGTACATATAATTATGTCACTGGTTATAGTATGAAGTTTTTGAGACAGGTTTGCTTTATCGTGTATATCCTCATGTAGAACATTTTTTAAAAACCTCAAATAAAATTAGGTCTCAAATAAGACTGATTGATAGGCAGGCCAACGAATAAATAATGGCATGTGAATGAAATAAATGAATCCTTTCCAAAACATGAAGTTTTTAATAAAATTGCTTCTTGCTCTGGTTTCTTAAATAGAATATTTTGAATAGAAGAAAATAATTTTTTTTTGCTTGAAGAATTTTTCATAGTTGACCATTGACTAGCAAATGTGGAACCTAAACAATTAAAAGCTTGGATATATAGATGACTAGCTATTTGTATCAGCACATTTCCTATTCAGAGTTTCAAATGGTTAAAGATCATAACATGTATTTAAAGTAAAAATTCTAATATGGTGCTACCTTGTCCCATCTGCTATCCAAAAAAATGAGAAACTAAGCTTTTTCTAGTTATTATCTTATTACATTATCATTATAATATTTTAAACATAAGATTATATGATAGATTGATGTTAAAAATGTAATTGTTTATAGTTTTCATGTTTAAGGTGAATAAATTTGTATGCATTTATGTTTACTTTCTATAAACCCAGTATCAGACATGCTGAGGACTTGTTGTTTATTAATATCAGTTTGTGATTTGATTATGGTGTTTCTCTGATATTCAGAGGAGCTTTCTCATCATGTACATTTGCTTAAATATTAGATAGAAAATTTAGGCATTAATTTCATTTGGCAGCTTTATTTTTTAATTTTTTAATGTTTATTTATTATTGAGAGACAGAGACAGAGCATGAGCATGGGAGGGGCAGAGAGGAGGAGACACAGAATCTGAAGCAGGATCCAGGCTGTCAGCACAGAACCGGACACTGGGCTCAAACCCACAAACTGCGAGATCATGACGGGAGCCGAAGTTGGATGCCTACTGACTGAGCCACCCAGGCACCCCATATTTGGCAACTTTAAAACAAAGATAAATCTTTAATCTGAATGTATAGATTAAAACAAAATTATATATATATATATATATATATATATATATATATATATATATATACACACACATATACAGAAAAGCTACTTCTCTGTCTTTAATATATAATTATAGCAGAATAGTTCACTTCCAAGAAGTTAATTTTGTCCTGGCAGAATTCATAAGTGCCAGCTTGTATAATAGCCGCTCATGATCTCAACACACAAAAAGGTTGTTCCCAGCAAGTCTAATAGATTTATCGTAGCTATTTAGGTATAAAAACAATAGTTAGTACTTTTAAAATCACAATCATAACATAATGATTGAGCAGTGCCCTAAAAAGTGTAATACTGAAAAACACCTAAGCATAAAAATATTGACTAGAAAATTGCAAGTAAACCCAACATTTCCAAATGTATTCTCAAATTAATTCAAATGACCAAATTTTATAATGAATATAATTAAAATTCATGTAAATTTTAAATCCGAAGCTCCAAAAATTTGCAACCTTACTTAGAATTTAGAAAATAGATGATTGCATTTTTTTTCAAATTGATTAGATGTAAAATTTGTTTATCTAAAATAGGAACAAAAACAGCTAACATTTGGTGAAATTCTTATGCATACTTAAGATGTATTTATGAATGCATTAGCACAATTTGTAACAATCCAGACTGACAATTTATATTGAGTGATAAGATACTGATATAATTGTGTTGTCTGTGGTATGTGAAAATAATTGTATTAGATTACAAACAAAATCTGTTACTTAGTTTCTCTTTTTTAAAAAAATAGAAAATATATATGGGAAGATTATAAAAATCATAATAAATTATAATTTAATACTCCAATTAAGCTGAGAAATTTCTAGGTGTACACTATGATAAAGTTTAGATTTACTTAAATATTTAAGCCATAGAATTCAAAGAAATTCACAAGGGAATATAAAAACTGTGCTATTTATTTACTCCAATGCTTAAAAATAAGATTACGTAAGTCAGGGGTGCCTGGGTGGCTCAGTTGGTTAAGTGTGATGTTGGCTCAGGTCAGGATCTTGCCATTTGTGAGTTTGAGCTTCACATCAGACTCGCTGCTGTCAGCACGAAACCTGTTTTGGATCATCTATGTCCCTCTGTCTGCCCCTCCACTGCTCACACACTCTCTCTCTCTCAAAAATAAACATTAAGAAAATAAGATTAGGTAAATCACATGTAATATTAACTAGGAGATATATCCATAATATAATTTATACATACATTACTGGCTGCATGTTCCATTCTCTTTTGCTATTTGTGTGCTTCATTATTGACCTAATCTAATTTGCTTTAGCCACCACCTCTAAAATAAATCCAGTCTTTCTCTTTAGGAAGTTCTACATTTACATCCCTTCCCTCTTCCCCCTTAGATATGCATTATGTCCAGATTGAAACATACTATCCTAGAAGAGATTGTCTTACTCTAAATTTTATTTGTATGTATGGATAGATGGATTTATTTATTTGTTTGTTTGTTTGTTTATTTATTTATTTATTATTTTTAAACTCATTTTTGAGAGAGAGACAGTTTAAGCAGGGGAGGGGCAGAGAGAGAAGGAGAGAGAGAATCCTAAGCAAGCTCCACGCTATCAGCACAGAGCTTGATATGATCTCACAAAACCATGAGATCATGACCCAAGCCCAGATCAAGAGTCCACCACTTAACTAAGCCACCCGGACACCCCTATTTTTATTTATTTTTATTTTGTATTTAAATTCAAGTTAGTTAACATACAGTATAGTCTTGGCTTCAGGGGTAGAACCCAATGATTCATCTCTTACATATGACACCCATTGCTTACCCCAAAAAAGCAATTACCCCTCCCTAATTCCATCACCCATTTTACCCATTCCCCCACCTACCACCCCTCCATCAACTCTCATCTTTTTCTCTATATTTAAGAGTTCTTATGAAGACATCTGGGTGGCTTAGTCAGTTGAGTGAGCATCTGACTTCGTTTCAGGTTGTGATCTCACGGTTTTCAAGTTCAAGCCCCACATCAGTGTCTGTGCTGACAGCTCAGAGCCTGGAGCCTGCTTCAGATTCTGTGTCTCCCTCTCTCTCTGCCCCTTCCCTACTCATGCTCAATAAATAATAAACATTATTAATAACCAATAAATCATAAATAAATAAAAAATTTTTAAGAAAGAGTTTCTGTTCATCTGTTGTGTTTCTCAAATTCCACATGAGTGAAATCATATGATATCTGCCTTTCTCTGACTGATTTATTTCATGTAACATGATACCCTCTAATTCCATCCATGTTGTTGCAAATGGCAAGATTTTATTTTTTGATCACCGAGTAGTATTCCATTGTATATACATACCATATCTTTATCCATTCATCAGTTGATGGACATTTGGGCTCTTTCTGTAATCTAGCTATTGGTGATGGCACTGCTATAAATATTGGGGTGCATGTGCCTCTTTGAGTCAGCATTTTTGTATCCTTTAGATAAATACTGGTAGTGCACTTGGTGGGTCATAGTTGTATTTTTAATTTTTCGAGGAACCTCCATACTGTTTTCCAGAGTGGCTGTACCAGTCTGCATTGCCACCAACAGTTCAAAAGGGTACCACTCTCTCTGCATTTTCGCCAGCATCTGTTGTCTCCTGAGTTGTTATTTTAGCTATTCTGACAGATGTGAGGTGTTATCTCATTGTGGTTTTGATTTGTATTTCCCTGGTGATGACTGATGTTGAGCATCTTTTAATGTGTCTGTTAGCCATCTGGATGTCCTCTTTGGAGTACAAAATGTTTTATGAAATTTTTACATGAGGAAATTATTTCTAGTGTTTTAACTAAATTTATTACTTTACACGTTTCTACAGATGTAAATGAGCCATTTGACAGAAGTTAGACATTAAATGACAAATTGAAAAAAAAAGAAAAAAAATACTCCCTTTCTAAAATCTTCTTTATTCATCCTGATAACACCTTCCTCCTGGCTACTGAACTTCTAAACCTAAAGCCATATGGACATTTCAATAGGATGTGCAACATGATCATTTAATACACATTACAAAATTAATACATCTGTCACCTCACATAGTTACCTTTTTGTTGTTGTTCCTATGGTATCACAAAAGATCCTGAATAACCAAAGCAATGTTGAGAAGGAAGAACAAAGCTAGAGGTTCACACTTTCCTTCAGCATAATCAAAACAATATAGTTCTGACTAAAACAGATACATAGGCCAAGGGAACAAAATTACTCAGAAATAAACTCTACACATATACATTTGACCAACCTTTGAAAAAGAATATACAAAGGAAAAGGGATAGTCTCTTTAATAAATTGTTCTGGGAAAACTGTCTATCTATAAGCAAATGAATAAAATTGGACCCTTATACCATATACAAAGAGTAACTGGAAATGGATTAAAAAATGTAAGACCTGAAACCATGTTATAACTCTGCCTTGTCTTAAGCAGTTTAGATGCCCTGTTGAATGCCCTTATATAATTACCACTTAAGTTATTCCTCATCTTCATGTTCCTACTGTCATTCATATTCCAGTACCTAGATCATACACCATGTACTTTATTGAATGTGTAGATTAATTAATAAGGCTGGCATGTAACTTATTACAATATTTTTCTATCTTGTGTCTCTAAATGTATTCATATTCGTAGTTAATTTTATAACCATAAAAGCTGTAAATTAGTCAAATATTAATGAGTTGGAGGAAACTCACAAGGTATGCTTTTAGTACTAAAGAGACATTGGTCTTAATTTAGTCTACTAGTGACCAGTTAGACAAACATTATGCATGTTGTGTTCAATTTAATACCTTTTAGAAATAGAATATGGTACCTGAGCATAGACTGTTTCTGTTTAATTAATTTTGTGTTTATGAGTATGCAAATGTATCAAGAAATGGATAATTGACGTAATTAGGGATACTGCATGTAATATAATTGATTCTTTTTTTGAAAAAGGGGGTATATGGAAAATCTCTGTACCTTCTCAATTTTGCTACTACCTAAAACATCTCTAAAAAGTAGATAATTAAAAATGATATGTAAGTGGTAGTTTGGACAATTTATTAACATTGTGTTCTATATGTTAATCATAATTGGCACCACAGAGTAAAATATTAATGCAGACTAACTGCTGTAACAAATAATGCAGATATGTACAATGTCTCCAATAAAAGTTTATTTATTTTCACCTAAAAGCATTTGGCAGGTGAACATAGTAGGGTTTTCTCTTCAGAGATCTAGTTTGATGAGGCTTTGACATTTTAGTGAGAACCTTCCAAGGTTACATGGAAGGATGGTTTCCTTGGATTGGCAGGTACTCAGCAAATGAGGGGGACATGGATCATCCTGTGAATCTAGCACAATTGACCAAAGTCTGTCTTTCTGGACCACAGGTATATATGTATGCTCTTCACTCTCCTTAATCATCTTCCAAGGCCCAGTGCCTATACTCAGCATCATTTTTTCTCTTCTTAACTGAGACTGAACCATGATATCCTGTAAAACTTTAAATTTCTAATTATTTCCCTGTGCTGTGCCTTTTGATATATATTCTATATAGAAAAATATATATAATATAATATATATAGTTTATGTATATAGTTCATGTATATGTTTACACAAACTCACATTACTTTGGTAGAAATTTAAAACAAAGTAAAACATACTTTTTTGATGTCTAAAAATAAAAATGGTTACACATTTTATCAGTTATCTCCTCTATGACTCTGTCAAGCAAACCATATACAGATTGGGAATTAAATATTTTAATTAATAATTATGTAATTCATATGGTTTAAATTTCAACTCCCATTGATGATAACATTGTAATGTTTAAGCACCCCATTTCTATTCTAAATCGTAGAAGTCTAAATAAAATAGAAAATAAAAATGCAAGAGTCCTATCTCCCAAATGAGATCTCTCAGAATCAAAAACAAAACTAAAACAGAGAGCAGAGAGCATGGCTGAAACCACAGCCTATTGTACTCTTGATCTGGAAGCAGGTGGGAGTTGCCAGAAGTTCTGTTCTCGCAATATAACCATGGGAAAAAAAAAAAAAAAACAAAAACCTCCATTGAAAACTTGAAAATGACTGGAGTCAGGCTCATAGAAGGAAACTAGAGGTCAAGTGTGTAGGTCATATCTCTCCCCAGCTTCAAAAAGAGGGCTTCATAAAGCTGATGCTGACCTTTGCCCAGAGCTAAAGCTTTTATGAAACTATAGTCCAGGCAGATGGGAAGAGGAATTCACAAACCCTTGACCAGAGAGTGAGTCAGGCCACCTACCGTTCTGAAGAATAGATTTTCTACATCCCCAAAATAAGCACACAGCATCAGCCCATACCAAGATTAAAGACCTATTTTTTGGAGAAGAGGCCACAAAGGAAGAACTAACTGAAAAAAAAAATGCTGGATGGGATGAGCGCATATATAGAGAGAGTAATGAAAAAATGATCAAAATACAGTCTGACACAAAGAAATTCAACAGTGGATAGTGTATAAAGACACCTAATTTTAAGTAAGATAGACAAAACCCAGAATATATATGCTTCCATATAAAATTTCAAATATTAGTCTGAAATAAACTTCAGAGAGAGTATTTTTGGTTTCTTCAAAAAGAGGCATAACAGAGATGGAAATTAATTTTTGCAAAAATGGTAGAAGCCACATGCAAAAATATCAGTTGACTGTCAACAAGAACGATTAAGATGTTCCAAATGAGAATGAGATGATATGCAAAAATTAAGACGCAAGACAGAAGAAGGTGTATGTTAAACAAGTAAAAGTCAAAGGAAAACCTGTGAATGAATGCAGATTAAGAGATATCTTTAAATGTTTAATGGAAATTTCAAAAAAAGACCACAGAAACTTGGTAACTTAGGTCCTCAAACTAAGGTACATTTCAAGTGCTAAACAAGAAAAAGGAATTTTAATGTGGATACATGAGAGTGAAAGGTGACTGTTTAAGGGTAAAAACGAATGTTAAAAATAGTACAGGCAAAACACAGAATATTTAGAGAGGATGGCAGGTGTCCTAAAAGTGCTTTGCTTAAAACTAAATGGTAAAACACAATAAAAGTAAACATAAGAGTGAAGAAGGAAAAATAATTGTCAGTCTAGAATTCTAAATTCTAAATTGAAATTCTAAATTATTCATTATTAAAGGAAAATAGTCTTTGGGATGATACAGTTATTTACTGAAAGAAGAACTCAATGATATAATTTCACAAGAAAAAAATGTATACAAAGGGTGGAATGAGATGCAAAAGAAAAAAAAAAAAACTAAACTCAGATATTGACAGAAAATGTTGGTGAATTTAACCAGTGAATGTGAAGAAAAAAATTAAGTTTATATGTGGCTAAATGTTGTATGCTAGAAAAGGTGAACCCAATGTCTAGAAAACTAACAAAGATAAAGAGGGAAAATGGGAGGAAAGGTGTTGTTTAGTCAATGAAGATGCTAAAGAGTTTGTTGTATTCCAGGAGATGGAAATCAGTAAGTTGAAGAAAGCAGGTCTTATTAGAAATAGTTATAACTCAGTATTGATGTTAAATAATCATGGATATTCAATAAAAAAATTAAAAATGCATGTGGCTTACAAATGCACAGAGAAAACCATCATTTAGAAAACTTTAAAATACAATAAAAGTTTTTAATAGAAAATAATAAATTAGGTTAAATGATGCTAAATATAAATATATATTTAAGATATATATTCAGAATGATTAAAAATGATTTGTAGAACCATTATGCCTATTTATGTCTTTTAAGACAGTTAAAACGAAAATAAATATTTAAAAAGAGCAGATATATCACATGGCCACCAAAAGTAGGATTTTCTAAATGAAAACTATAAAATATAACTTAAGTAAAATACTAAGAGATAATAAATTGGATAATTAATGATAAAAGAACTCCACAAGAAGTTTTAAAAAATCATGAAGTTTTATGTACACAAAGTCCAAAAACATGTAACAAAAAACTCAAGCATAAAGCCATAATCATAGTAGATGTCTCAATATGCTTCCACAAATATGTAAACTGTTCAAGCAAATATAAAAAAATGTAACTTCAAATAGACATATGTTGAAAAACTATTCAATACATATTTAAGATGATGACAGAAGAGAAATGAAACTCACTTGTTACAATACATGCAGAAAATGCACTAAAATATAGGTAATCTTCCTTCAGCCCTATAGAAGATGAAATATGGCTATAAGTTAATTGCTGTTTCTCATACTAAAAGCGGACACTTATTAATCTCTCTTGAAAATGACCTTGTTTTAATGACTTGGTTGACCAATAGAGTATCATCAGATGATGCTAAGCAGTTATTAGTCTCATCTCTGAAAACATTAACAGTTTCTACTGATGCTATTTTGGGGCCTTGAACTGCCATATGAGAAGTCCAGCGACTCTGAAGCTACAATGCTCTGACAAAGCCCAAGACACAAAGAATTAAGTATAGGTGCTCCAATTGAACTCCAACTCTGTAATTATCTCTACCAGAGACTAGAATGTGAATGTCATAAACCAACTTGGATTTCCAGTTTAATCCATCTGCCAAAATATTACCAAATGGTGTTTGTTGGCACCACTTGGAATAGAAGAATTAGTAAGTAGAATATTCCCCAAATTCTTGACCTACAAAATTTAAAATACAGCAAAATATCTGTTTAATCTTGTGGGCTATTTTGTTAGGGAGTAATAGATACTGGAAACAAGTAATGTTTTAAAAAGCATATATCAGACACTCTCTCTCTCTCTCTGAGATATATATAATCAGACTCTCTCTCTCTGATATATATATATATATATATATATATGTATATATATATATATATATATATATATATATATAGTGTGTGTGTGTGTGTGTATTAGTGTACCTGACCACATTAAGAAATTGAAGCAAGACAAGTTGTTGCCTCAACAGATGCAAAAAAATTCAATAAAATGAACCATTAATGTATAACATTCAATAAACTAATCTGTTCAGTTTATAAGTAGAAGAAATACATATTTTTAACTTAAATGTTAGCAAAATGGACTTAGTTTATTTTTTTTTCAGAGAGAGAGAGAACACAAGCAGAGGAGGGGCAGAGAGAGAATCCCAAGCAGGTTCCACACTCAGTCAGATAGCCAATGTGGGACTTGATTCCATGACCCTGGGATCACGACCTGAGCCAAAATCAAGAGCCAGACGCTCAACCGACTGAGCCACCCAGTAACCCAGATCTGTTCAATTTATAAGTAGAAGAATCCCATATTTAAAGTTAAATGTTAGCAAAATAGATTTAATGCAGCGTTTTTTAGAAAAAAAATTGATAAAATGATAAAAGAACTCCACAAGGAGTTTTAAAAATTATGAAGTTTTATATACACAAAGCAAAGTCCAAAGACATGTAACAAAAGACTCAAGCATAAAGCCATAGTCAGTATTCTGCACAGTTCAAGTTTCTCACAGTTTAGTTTTCCAGGGGTGACTCCTCATAGTGGTCCCTTAAATCTCATGAAATGGATAGATACGTAGATGATGGATGGATGGATGGATGGATAGATAGATAGATAGATAGATAGATAGATAGATAAATGCAATTCAGGTTTTGCTGCTACAGGGACTAAATCTGTTAAATGTTCTAATCATTCTTAATATAAGCAGATGGCTTCTATTCAAGCAAAGCAAAACAATAATTATACACATCTGTACAATACCAATAAAATCTAATACATCCAGAAGCTATTGGCTGCCATTTCAGAACAGTGTCTGAGAATAACATTTGTATACTCATTTAGTCATTTTTCATAAAAGTTATAATGACATCCAAATAATTTTTATCATGTAAAATATAAGAGATGTGCCTTTGATACATTCCCTGTGTTTAAAAAAAAGGGCTATTGACTATTTGTCAGTAGAACATAAGCTTGTTAATATTAGTATCTCTTTGCCATTTTTCTTCCTTTGTGTGATACTGATATTTGCTTCTGTTTGTAAAGAAAACTCATGTTTACAGAGTTATTTGACGAGACTTGTATATTCCTGTCATCAGGGGTATGATAAATATTACACCTCCCCAAATCATGCTAAAAATATTGGTTACTAGCAAAGCTGAATACAGTTCTTTGAATTCTAAATGTTTCTTCAGAATTTTCATACACGGGCAAAAATGCCATCACCTAAAGTAGGGTGTTGCAGTTCCACGTGAAGGAACAGCAGCTTGGCCATCTGGAGAGATACTTTAAAGGTTTTTATTGTCCAATTGGTTTCTCTAGTTCTGTACGGCAGCCTGTAGACACCCACATTTTCTGTCTAGAAGTGAAAATGAATGCTTTTATTTCTGGCAGCTCATGTAAGATGCTTTACTCCAGATAGCCAGACTGAAATGCTTCTGGCAACCAAAATAATTTCATTAGCCCAGTTAGAATGACATGCATAAAATTCAAATTATCCCTGTAAAATCAATTCTCATAACTAATCTTAATAGGCCCAATATGTTTTTTTTCTTTATACAAACTGGTGAAGAATTTAGCTTAAGTTTAGGATCAAATGAAAATGCACATTTCTGAATGTTTGTGGATATTGTGCAGTTTATTGCAATAAAAAAATTCTAAGTAATTTTAAAGGAAATTATGATGAACAACTGTTAGGAGTATCGCCAGAAATTTTATATTCAAAATAGCTATTTCTGTCTTTCACATTCCTGTCTCACTTCAATTAAACCTGCATTGATTACTGTGAGTTAGTTGGAATATACTCAGATAAATTTTCATTGTCTAAATAGGAAAGCTAAAGCTTTGCCTGTGTTAGCAAAGTGAAGTGAAGTTGGTGAAAAATGGCTTTAGTATTGAGAAAGGTATTAACCACTTAGACCAATGTAAGTCAACAAGTATTTATCACTATCTCTCTTATAGAGCACTTTTAAAGTCACTTGTAGGAATATTGGCAGGAGGTATAGGTAAGGAAACAGATACTCCATTTCCTAACAAATTTACAGTTCTGTAAAAAGTTTTAGATATAGGGGCACCTGGTGGCTCAGTCGGTTAAGCGGTCGACTCTTGAATTCAACTCAGGTCATGGTCTCGTGGTCCTGAGTTTGAGGCTCACATCAGGGCTATATCAGTGATATAGCTGTGAGTATGGCTAATGACATAAAGCACATAGTGGTAAATTTGACATTTTGAATGGTAAATAATGCTCAAAAAATGAAGAATGATTCTGAAATGATAGGCATTGAGACTATCCTAATGCTTAAGGGAAGGGATGCATAATTGCTCAAGTGTATACATGTTTGGCAAAATATGACATCTGAAGGATGAAGCAGATTAGTGTTTTTCATTATAAATGAGGCAACTATATATAGATAAGTATTTATATTAGATATACATTTATAATAATAAAGTTGAATTGTTGAACTAGTGTTTAGAATGTTAGATTTATAAAAATCATATGAATTATGTGGAATAGCAACATAATAAATAATTATATCTCACATGTTCCTCATTCAACACACATTCCTTTAGAGACAGTAAATAATTTCAAAAAATGAACTACAATGGAGGGGAAAATCTGTTTTAATGTTATAAGTTACATTAAACCTTACATGGTAATTGAGAGCATTGATTGAAGCAAATTTTCTCAGGACAGAATAAAAGCTTTTATCTGAACCACACATGACAAATATTAGTAAAGCAGATACACATGGGCAAAGGGCTAATTTCTTAAAATTAGAATGTGCTTATTATAGAAAGTGAGAACATCTTTACAGGTTATTTTTCAAATTAAAAATCTTAAAACTGACCATTTAGTTCCTACATGAAGTAACTAAAAGTCACAATCAGAAAGGATTTAAATTGGTAGAAATGATTTCCAGTTTAAAATCTCCAAGAACATTCTTCATATGTGGAATGTATAATCTCACCTTACTATCAACTTGGCTCATTAGGCTACACTGTGAAGACATTAGAGTATCAAGTAGAGAACACTAGACACAGAATTAATCCCTACCCATGTAATGCTGATAGGTGGTAATCCAATAATCAAAAGCCTAGAAACTTACAGTAGCACATTTAATTCTGGAAAAGTTCTAATTTTGAGAAAATATTCCTTTAGAGTGATGGCCTATCTGATTTTATATCATTACTGCTATTTAGTCCATGTTTCAGCATACATATAGTTTGAATCCCTGTAGCACGAGTTTACAAAAAGAGCGTGTGATGATACTATGGAGATTGTTTTTTAAGAGACTACTTCTTTCATAGAGATGAATACTGAAATATACATGGGTTAAAAATTTTGGATTTCCTTCAAATACTTAAGCACAAGAAGACTAGTTGAGGGGAAAGAAATCAAAATTAGCAATAAGATAATTATTGCAGGTGGGTAATGGATACACAGATATTTGCTATACAATTCTGTCTACTTTTATATGTTAGAGGTTTTTATAATTAAAAAATTAAACAAGGAGACAAAAAAGACATATCACCACTTCCCACTCCAGCTCCATATTTTCCCTAAGCTAAAATACCAGAGGAAATGCCAAATTTCCGAAATATGAAATATCTTTGGGGTATAGAAATATTATTGTAAGAATATTGTAAGAAGCTTTCCTGCTTCATCAAATATAATCATTCACACTAGGAAAACAATTCTTTAAATACTGGCTAAGCTTCAAAAAATAATTTAAGGAAGTCTTTAGACAAAATAAAATGAAAATTACTATGATAAGTGTGAGCAAATCCTGAGCTTCCCTGAGGAAATTCCCCAATTGTGAAACTGAAAGTCATGGATTTTTATATCTTGTAGGGATTTAAAAAAAGGAATTAAGCCTTATCACAGGGGAACTAGGAACCAAGAACCAAGATTTTCACATATAACCAGAACCTTGTAAAGCTGCCATTACCTGTGAAACTATAGTCTGGGGGAAAGAAAAAAAATCAATTCTATACAAAGTCAATCTGTTAAATTATTGTTTTACATTCTAAGTAGGATAAAAGAATTCTACCCTGTGATGGTAAATATAAGTAAGTTCTCAACTTACAAATTTGTTCCCAACTACAAATTTGACTGATAAAACTGAGTTTATACTACATGCTAGGTCCAAGATACCTTGTTATGAGATATAAATTTAAAGTAATCCCAGGTTGATAGAACCTAAGAGTGCTGTCTGAAACAAATATAAATACTGCCTAGAATAATTCACCTTAAATCCAGCACCTCAAAATTCCAAAAGGCAAAATTAAATTCTAGTGGACTACAGATAAGGAAATTACTGAAAATTTGATTTTAAAATACTCATATATGAAATGTAAACAAATACTACTAATAATATCCAGAAATAAAAGACTATTAAAAGGATCAAACAAGATTTATAAAAGTACCACAATGTTTCTGTAAATTGTGATGTATGAGAGAGGTTAAAAAAAAAAAGGAAAAACTCAACACATGGAGTTAATATAACCTAAACAGAGCTAAAGAGAAAATTGGTCAACAGAAAAGACCAATGTGAAAAATTTAGCCGGGAATTCAATAAATGGAAAGGGTAAAAATATTTAAGAAGAATAAAGAATCATGGAGAACAAAAAATGAGAATATTTATTGTGGGTCTAATTTGATTGCCAGAGTGTAGATGAAAATAGTCAATGAGAAAATGAGTAAGAATTTTCCACAACTGATAAGTGATTAACCCTCAAATTCAGAAAGCACACAAAAATCTAGGAAGAATATATAAAAAGAAATCTACAACAAAGTACATCTTTAAACTGCCCCCAATGCATTAAGATAAATGGATCTTAAAGACAAGGAAATTGTATACAAATGAACAATAATTACACTAACATGAGAATTTGCAACACCAGTACGAAAAGCTGAAATAAAATCTTCAAAGTCTTAAAAAAATAACTATAAGCTTAAAATTCTACACCTAGGTTAAAAAAACAACACAGCATTCAGATATGGGAATGAGGCAAAGGCCTTTTCAGATATAATGAACTAACTAAAATGGCATATCATCAATAGAGTAAGAATTAGAACTGAAAATTGATCCTAGAAAGAAGACATAAAATACAAAAAATAATTGGAAGTTACGACTTCCTGTGTCCATCCATGGTGTTCCAAATGGCAGAATTTCCTGTCTTATAGCTGAACAATATTCCATTGTGTGTGTGTATGTGTATATATATTTGCGTGCACATATGTGTGTGTGTGTGTACACATAACACAATATCTTTTCACCACTGAGTATGACATTAGCTGTGGGTTTATCATATGATCTTAATATGTTGAGGTATGTTCCCTCTACACCCATTTATTGAGGGATTTTGTTATGAGTGGATGTTGACATTTGTCAAGCGCTTTTTTTGCTATTGAGATAATTATATGATTTTTTAAATTCAGTTTGTTAACGTAGTGTATCACATTGGTTTGTGGATGTTGAACCATCCTTTGGTCCGTGGAATAAATCCCCCTTGATGATAGTATATGATCTTTTAGCATATTTTTGAATTCAGTTTTCTAATATTTTTTTGAGTATTTTTGCATCTCTGTTCATGAGGGATATTGGCCTGTAATTTTTTTGTGTGGTGTTTTTGTCAGGTTTTGGTATCTGGATCAGGGTAATTCTGGCCTCATAAAATGAGTTTGGAAGTATTTCCTTCTCTTCTACCTTTTGAAAGAGTTTGAAAAGGAGTGACATTAATTCCTCATTAAAAGCATGGTAGAATTCAGCAGTGAAATCATGTGGTCCTGGAATTTTGTTTGTTGGGAGGTGGTTGTTTACTGATTCAATCTCATTAGTTTTAATTTCTACAGATTTGCTATTTCTTCATAATTCAGTATTGGTAGGTTGTACATTTCTAGAAATTTATCCCTTCCCATTTGTCAAATTTGTAGGCTTATAATAGTTCATAGTCATCTCTTGTGATCCACTGTATTTCTGTGGTACAATTATAATGTCCCCTTTCATTTCTGACTTTGAATTTTCTTTTTTCTTTTTTTCTTGTTAAAGGTTTGTCTATTTTGATGTTTTCAAACAATGAGCTCTTAGTTTCATTGATCTTTTCCATTGTCTTCCTTGTCTCTGTTTCATTATTTCCAGTCTATTCTTTGTTATTTCCTTCCTTTACTAAGTTTGGGCTTTGTGACTCCTTTTCTAGTTCTTTTAAGTGTAAAGTTAGACTGTTTATTTGAGCTTTTACTATTTTCTTAATGTGGTGTTTATTGCTATAAACTTTATTAAAACCTCTCTTCTGGGCTGCCAGGGTGGCTCAGTCAGTTAAGTATCCAACTCTTGATTTCAGCTCAGGTCATGATCTCATGGTTTGTGAGATCAAGCCCTATGTTGGGTTCTGTGCTGAAAGTGTAAAGCCTGCTTGGGATTCTCTCTCTCTCTCTCTCTCTCTCTCTCTCTCTCTTTGCCCCCCACATGAAAAGAAATAAACATTTAAAAACTGCTGTGCTGCATATCATAAGTTTTGGTATGTTGTATTTGCATTTTTATTTGCCTCAAGTTATTTTTTGAAATCTTTCTGATTTCTTCTTTGACCCATTGGTTGTTCAGTAACATGCTATTTAATCTCCACATATGTGTGAAATTTCCAGCTTTCTTCTTATAATTAGTTTCTAGTTTCTTACCTTTGTGGTTGAAGAGAGGCTTGATATGATTTTATTCTTAAATGTATTCAGACTTACTTTGTGGCCTAACAATTGATCTATCCCAGAATATGTTCCATGTACACTTGAGAAAATGTGCATTTGGCTTTTATTGGATGAAATGTTCTGTAAATACCTAAGTATTTCGGTATACTGGTCCAAAAGATATTTTAAGTCCAATGTTTTCTTATTGATTTTATGTCTGGATGATCTATTCACTATTGGAAGCAGGGTATTTACAATTCTTATTAGTATTGTATTGCTGTCTATTTCTCCTTTTAGGTCTGTAACTATCTGCTTTATATATTTAGATTTCCTATGTTGGTGCATCACAATGTTAAAATTTTTTTTTAAAACCATAGAAATATTTTTTGTTTTTCAAGCAAGTTGGTTATACCTTCAAAGAAGAATATTACTGGCTGTAAAGGACACTGGCATATAACAATAGAAGTTGAGAAATAACATAAAACTATTAAAATAACATTTCAAATTTTCCTTATAAAATGATAATTTCAAAAGTATATGCACCATTTAGCATGGTTTTATATAGCATATACAGATTAGTTTCCAGAAATAAAAACACAAATATAAGGATACTTAATTTCTAATGTATGGGACACTGGAGAAAATATTGTTTGGAATATTAATTCATCAAAGATACTACTTAGAGCATCATAAAATAGCATGAAATAGGCCATAGAGTAATGTAAGTTATTTGTAGCACAGTTACTCAATAAAAATTTTATAACAATTCTATGTCAAGTGCTCCTTTAAATCAGTAAAAATTGAAAAATTTGTATCATAAATGAAAAATTAAAAGTAATATCTAAGAAGCTAATATATATTTGAAAAATGCTCAACATCATTAATCTTTAGGGAAAGAAAAAAGAAAAACCACACGAAGTCAAAAATCACCCATCAGAAGGGTTGAAATTAAAAGATTGATGATGTCAACTGTCAGTGAAGGTGGAGAATAATGAGAATCTCCATGCATTACTGATAGGAATGTAATTTGGAGAATCACTTTCAGAAGCTGATTGACATTATTTATTAAATTTTAACATTTTCATTACCTATGGCTCAGTAACTACCTAAAGAGAAACCCAACGGAAATGCATTTATAAGTGCACAAAAGGACATTTAAAGGTGTGTTTATAGCAGCATTATGCATATAAACCAAAAGCTGTTAATCCTCAACAAAAGAATAGATAAGTGTACGGTGATATATCAATCTGTTTTACTGTTGGAATAATATGCAGAATTAAAAAATGAACATATTATTGGTATACCATGCATGGATGAGTTTCAAAAACATAATTTTATATTGAGACACAAAACATTGTATAATGTATGATTTTCATAAAGCAGACAAAAATAATCTTTGATAATGAAAATCAGGACAGGGTTACTTTCTAAAATGATTGAGTAGGTTTCTGTGATAGTGGTATATTCTATTCCCATATATGTTTATGATTAACATTTTAATATTTATTTAAGTATGTACATATAAAATGTATACCTTGTTTTACTTTAATAAAAATTATATCTAAAATATATACAAAGTGGAAATTGGTTAACACAAATGGAAATTCTAATAGTCAGAATCTTACTAGAAATTTTAAAAATATACCTCTAAGTAATTTAGAGTTTAAGGGGGTACAAAACCAGTAATACACAAAAGAATTGAAAAATCAAGTGAAAAGAACTTGGCTTAGAAAGCATGTAGAGTACATCCATTTAAGCTATAAAGGTTGAAACCAAAAGAACTAACTACTTACTAGATAAAGCTCAATAAAATTTAAAGAATAAGACTGTATCTTCTCACAATGTAAATAAATAGATAATCAATAATTATAACTACAGCAAAAGAGAAACAAATACTAGAAATATAAAAACTTACTATTAAATGGCTTGTGAGTCAAAGAAGAAATTACATGATTTCTTACATTTTTAGGAAAGATTATAATGTAGTATATGCAGTAGTTTTACAGTTATTCTTCAAAATCACTAGGCATAAGAAATTTTACAGTATTACCAACATAAAAGATATGGTAAATATTGTATTAGGAAAGAGATTACAATCATGAAGAGGTCTTTACTAACAATTAAGAAAGGATAAAAGAAATTGGCCTAATTTCAACATAAAGAGTAGGTTGTCTGTGTTGTTGATTTTGCATAATAAATGCAGAATGGGGGAGAAGAGTAATTTTAAAATTAAAGATACTAATTGTAGTATAATATGAAGACAAAATAGAAATTTAAAACATAATAAAAAACTGTATTTTTGGGAAAAAACTAATTGAATATACAAAACATCAGCAATATTGGTCATGAAATACTGAGAAAAATTAATATTAGTAACAAAAATAATGTGACAGGGCCCTAAATATTATATAACACAAATATTAAAATATAATCAAATGATGCATTTGAAAACTAAGAAAAATAAAACATCTTCTCAAAAATATAATAATAATACTCAGTATAATACTCAGTATCTAATAATATCAGTATAAATAATATCTAATAGTACTCAGGATAAAAATAGAAACTTGAATTCTCTTGGGATTCTTACAGAAATTTAATCATTAGTTTAAAATCCATCCATCAAATTCACTGAGCACAGATATTTTTAAGAGTTTATCAGACATTCAAAAACTGTGTAATGCTGATTATTTTAAATTATTCCAGAAAATAGGACAAAAGTGAATAGTTTACAATGTGTTTTTGAAACTAGAATTTATTTTGTTACTTAAATCAGAAAATGAATATGAGGTAAATTTTACCGTATAATATAAATTATATGCATAGATAAAAATCCTAAACACAAACAAATTGAATAAACAACCATATAAAATAATTATTCTTTATGACCATGTATGTATTCTCATAATGGGAGAAAATCAACTAATATAATGATAAGCCTGCACATGTGATTGTTCAAAATAATAGCATAAGAGAGAGAATCTATATGATCATGTTAGTATGATATTGTATATAAATTAATTCCATTATTTTTAAAAAGGCTTATTGACAATCCAGCAATAGATACATAATGCATTTACCTGATAAAGAACATGTGTAGTATTTGTGGGTTTTAATGCTATGTGTGAATTCAGAATGTATGCACACACTTACTTTTTTATTTAATGGTGACATTTCAAGTATATCTTAAAAAACCAGAAATGAAACCTAACATTCTATATTATTTTCTATTCAACATTCTCCTAAAAGTTGTAGCCATTATAATCCAAACGAAAGTCACTATTTGAATACTATAAAATGGTCTATATAGAAAAAAATAGAACTTTACCAAGCTTCATGGATACATGATTAATAAAACACAAAATCAATTTTTATTATAAACTAGCAAGAATCAGAAAATATATAAGTAGTTGTTATTAAACAAAATAAGGTATTTAGCAATAAATCTAACAAAGGATAAGCGTATAATTTATGAAAGATGTAATTGTATTAAATGACATTGAAGAACACTCAAATAAATATAGAGATATATTCATGAATAGAAAAACTCAGTATATTAAGCATCTCAATTATATTCAAATATACAAATTGTAATGAGGTTTTTTTTTTCAGAGAACTAAATGAGATAATTATAAAATTCATACAGAGGTTCAGATAAAATCTTTTCTGGAAAAGTATAAATAGTTAATAATACTCAGCATAAAAAATAAAGACTTTAAATTGTTTTATAACTCTTAGAGAAATTTAATCATTAAAGTCTACCCATCAAATTCACTGAGCATAGATATTTCTTGTGGTTGATTTCTAATTTCATAGTGTTGCAGTTGGAAAAAATGCATGGTATGACTCTGATCATTTTTGAATTTGTTGAGACTTGTTTTGTGGCCTAATGGGTGATCCATTCTGGAGAATGTTCCATGTGCACTTGGAAACAATACATATTCTGATGTTTTAGGATGGAATGTTCTGAATATATCTGTTAGATCCATCTGATCCAATGTATCATTCAGAGCCACTGTTTCCTTGTTTATTTTCTATTTGGACAATCTATCCATTGATGTAAGTAGGGTGTTAAAGTACCCTAATATTATTGTATTGCTATGAATTACTTCCTTTTTATTTGTTATTGACTGCTTTGTCTATTTGGGTGTTTCTATATTAGGTACATAAATATTTTCAACTGTTATATCTTCTGTTGGTTTGATTATACTTTTTCCTTCTTTGTCTCTTGTTATAATCTTTGTTTTAAAATACTTTTTCTTCTCATGGTCAGTGAGTTCAAGCCCCACGTCGGCCTCTGCAGTGACAGCTCAGAACCTGGAGTCTGCTTCAGATTCTGTGTCTCCCTCTCTTTCTGCCCCTCCTCTACTCATGCCCTGTCTCTCTGTCTCTCAAAAATGAATAAACATTGAAATAATTAAAGTATTTTTTCTTATATAAATATTGGTACCCCAGTTTTCTTTTCACTTCTATTTGCATGAAAGTGTTTTTCGATTCCTTCACTTTTAAGGTGCATGTGGTGTTAGGTCTGAAATGAGTCTCTTGTAGGTAACATATAGATGGGTCTCCCTTTTTTGTCTCATACTATTCTGAATGATAGCCTTGCTAGATATATCATTCTTGGTTGCAGGGTTTTGTTTTGTTTTGTTTTTTTCTTTTCTTTCAGCACTTTGAATATATTATGCTACTCCCTTCTGGCCAGCAAAGTTTCTGTTGAAAAATCCACTGATGGCCTTATGGGATTTCCCTTGTATGTAATTGCTTTCTTATCTTTTGGTGCTTTTTATTTAATTTTTTTTTTTCTTTTGCTGTATTTTGGCGTGGACCTCCTTGGGTTGTTTTGTTGGAGTCTCTCTGTGCCTCCTGAATCTGGACTTCAGTTTCCTTCCCCACATTTGGGACATTTTCAGTTCTTATTTCTTCAAATAAATTTTCAGCACCCCCCCCTCCCCCCTTTCTCTCTCTTCTCCTTCTGGGATCCCTATCACACAAATGTTATGACCATTATGCTTCATGTTCTCACTGAGTTCCCTTAGTCTTTTTTTTTCTCTCTTGTTCAGTTTGATTTCTTTCTAATACTCCATTCTCCAGTATTCTCCCCATGTTCTTCTGCTTCCTCTAGTCTACTACTTACTCATTCTAGCATATTTTTAATTTCAGTTATTAAGTTCTTCATCTGTGATTGGTCCTATTTTCAATTGTTTATCTCTTTGCTGTGGGTCTCACTGAAACTCTCCAGTCTTTTCTCAAGTCTGGTGAGTATCTTTATGATAATTACTTTAAATTCTTTTATCAGGAATATTACATATCTCCATTTCATTTAGCTCTCCTGCTGTGACTTTGTCCTCGTCTTTCATTTGGGGTATATTCTTCTGTCTCCTCATTTTGTCTAACTTTCTATGTGTTAGGAAAGTCAGGTTTCAAAAGCTGACTCCTGCTTTTGAAAGCAGTGGTCTTATGAAGACAAGGTGCTGTAGTATCCTGCAGTGTAATGTTCCCTGTTAATCAGAATCTGGCACTTCAGGGGTGTTTGCTATGTGCGTTGTATGTGGGCTACTCCTGTGGCTGAGCTACATTTGCTTTCAGCCCAATCATCTTCAATGTTTCTCTTTGGCTGTTGTAAGCAGGATTTGGTCTCTGTGTTCTTAGTTGGACAATCTGGGGCTGCCTGGTGCTTGAGTTCTATCAGACCAGGCATTTGCCAGAGATGCAGTTACACTGAAATGCATGGTGCTTTTCCTGTGTTATCCCCTGAGAAGATTTCATTGATTGGCAAGGCCTGTAGTGAGACCCAATGTCTGTTCCCAGTCCACTGCTGGAGCCACAATTGGACTGATGTGTATGGTTTTCCTCCCCTCTCTCTGGAGCATGAGTCACTTTGTTGTGGTGCTGGCCTCTGTCATGGCTGATTGAACACTGTCAGGCTTATGGCACCACTCTGGATGGGCTCCAGCTAAGGATTTATTTGAGGGGGCAATTCCACAAGAGAAACATGGGGCTGAGCAAGTGGTGCCAGCAATTCTGCTCATCCGCTGAAGGAAGGGACCTGCAGCTGCCTAGGAAAACTGTTGAAGCCTGCTGTGTTGAAGGTGGTGGATCCTATGAAGATTGCAGGGATGGGCAAACTGTTAGCAAGGAAAGTGGAGAGTATTGTTGGTGTGCTAGTTTCTGCAGTTGTCTGTACATCTCTGCTAGGGGTTGGGGAGGGAAATGGTGCCTGCCAGCTCTTTTCTTCTTGGAGAAGTCTATGAAGATCCCTGCCTCTCCAACACAAGCTCTGAAATTAGTGAAAAAAATCTGCTTTGGGTGTACTCCAGGCCTTTTCAAACTGCTGCTTCTATGCTATATCTCAACTGGGCTGTTTGTTGTGCTGTCTCACTAAGGTGGGAGGACTCTGCCCTCTGGATCTCCCAGAGTCAAACCTGTTGGTTTTTAAGGTTCCAGGTGTTAAGCCCCACTAATTTTTAGACCCTTCTGTTTTCAAAGCCAACTATTATGCAGATTTGTCTTCTCTGGGTGGGTCCCTTGTGCCTGAGGTACCTGTCATAAGGGTCTGCTCTTCTCTTGTGTGGTACCTCCACATCCTTCCTTGCCATGAACAGTTGCAGAGGTCTGTGTGGCTCCAGACCACACTTCCACCTTCTTATCCTCTTTGATGTGACCTTCTGTCTACAATTAGCTGTGGAGAGTCTGTTCTACCAGTCTTCAGGTCATTTTATGGTTTAGTTACATTAATGTGGTTGTTATCTAGTTGTATCATTGGGAAGAGGTGAGATTAAAATCCTCCTACTCCACTTTCTTCCCCAGAAGTTATAAAAGACATTTTTAAGACGTTCAACCCCATTATTAATCATTTAATTACAAATTCAAACAGCTATGAGATATTTTTTCATACTTTCAGTGACAGAGAATACAATATCAAATGTTGGTGAGAATGTCAAACAGTAACCATTTTTATTTGTGGTAAAATCAAAGATATATATAGCCTGTGAGCCAGCCATTCTGTTCCTGTGTATACACTAGGGAAATTTAAGTCACACAGAATACACATACACAAATGTTTGTCGTATCATCTGTAATAGGAAACAAAAAGTGCATGTGTGTGGGTGGAACCTATGTATGTATGCATTGGCAGAGAATAAAACATTATATTCACATTTCATTACGTGTTCATATGAGATACTACACAGAAATGAATATTAATAAAATAACACAGCAGCTATTAATGCTTATGAATTTTACAAACATAATTTTTTCCTGGAATAAAATAAGTTGTTGAGTTATATACCACGAGCTCAACTTCTCTAAAGTTTAGAAACACAAAATAACATCATTGTGTCCTTATAAATGCATATGTACAGAGCAAGGTTATGGAAGATGAATCAGAATCACAAGCATAAAATTTGAGTAGAAATTTCTATTACGGAGTAAAGCAAATAGAGAAGGAACTTCAGCAGTGCTGGCAATAAATTAAGTATGGTGATGCGTATACACATGTATATTGTTTTATTCCTTATACATTTTGCATGCATTTAATCTCTTATAGCAATATATTTTAAACATGTATGTTAAATTTCTCTTACCATTCTAACTGCTCCATTTTTAACAGGATTTCATTTACTGCCTTTTTAAAAATATTTACCAGAACTGTATACAATGATACAGGTATTAACATCATAAAGTCTATTATATTCCTTTATCTGTATATATCAATTTTACTAATGTTCTTAAAAGCAATTTTTTTTGTCTTTTATATTATGTGTTTTCTATCTTATTCATCTTGTCAGAATCTTTAAACTTGTTCCATGTGTGTTGATGTGGGTTACCATCACTAGTTTTTCTATAGCTGATTCTGAATATATGCTGGAATTTAAAAATCAGAGCAAATGCTGATTTTGAATAGTAAATGGCAATTCTATGCTGAATGGTGTGTCTTCTGGGAATGGTCAGAGGCTGTCCTTCAAGAGGGTCTCATTATGGTGCTCATGTATTCATGAATTTACCATGGAAGAGGGTCTGACCCTCATATTGGCAGGGTCAGAAAACTGATTATATAATTACACCCATAATAGATCTCTCACTTGTGAAATAACTTAATCAAGCTCTTAAAATTGATCTATAAAAGCAGAACAACAATTTATTCAAAAAAGTAAATAACTTTTAAAAGGAAGGGAATCTTTGACTTGGTATTAGTGACTTATTCTCTCCCTGTAGGCAGAGCCATAATGGAAAAAAATAGCATAGTCAGAAGGTTGTTTTGAGAGCATTTTATAAGGACAAACAGATGAATCTCATATTTGGTGGTATCAGGATAACATAATATGTTTATAAAAATATCAATAATAATTTTATTAATGTAATATGAATATTTTAAACCCATTAGCTAAGATTATTTCTCTCTTGACCAGGGCTAGAATAGTAGCATCCAGAGTTTGCCTCAGTGACCCTTCTTTTTCTCATGATAGATACTTCATACTTGACCTATCTTTTTAATAAACTATAATTGCATATAACATATTAGTCTTAGGTGTACAACATATTGATTCAATATTTGCATACATTGAGAAATAGTCACCACAATAAGTTTAGTTACCATCTATCACTATACAAAATTACAATTTCTTATACAATGGAATACTACTCAGCCATAAAAATGATAGCTTACTATTTGTAGCCACATGGATTGACCTTGAAGATTTTATGCAAAGTGAAATAAGTCAGATAGAGAAAGATAAATACCATATGATACCACTTATATGTGCAGTCTAAAGCAATAAATTAACAAGCAAAACAAATCTCATACAACCTGAGAACAGATTGGTGGTTGCCACGGAGGGGGTGTGGATTGGAGGTAGGCAAAATGGATGGAGATCCAGAGGTACAAACTTCGTTATAAAACAAGTAAGTCATGAGGATATAAACATGGTGATTATAGTCAATAATATTGTATTGCATATTTAAAATTTGCTAAAAGAATAAATTTTAAAAGTTCTTATCACACACAAAGAAGACATATTCTGTTTTGAAATAAAACAATGCCGTTAGCCAAATTACAGCCAGTCTTTGAAGGCTTGGACCTTGCCTGCATTTCAGGTGACTTTGTACAAATCTGCTTTAATACATTGTGTTGTTTTTCAGATGTAACTGTCATAGGACAGCTGATGGTCTTTGTTTCTTATTTGCATCTAATGTCTGTCATCCAATATAATAGCTATTACTTCCAGTTTTGTGTTGTCTACAATTTTAATCATCTAACTCATTGATAAAAATGTAAAACAGAGCAGAGGCAAAAACATCTGTTGCATGCTACTAGAATCTGTTTTCTCTCTTCACAGATTTTTCAGTAATTGTAGCTCTTTCTGAACATGATCAACCATTAACAACTCCATTCATATGCCCTGCCTTCCAGCAAAACGACTTCTTGTTCCCAAGACATTATGTTACTCCTGTGAAGTGCCTTTCTGAAATCCAGATGTATGGCATCCAATAAATTTCCCAGACTAATAGCTAAGTAAATTTCCATAAAAGAATGTGTAGTTGATCTGAAGTGATCTAGTCTTTGTGTCCACATATTCTTGGTTAGTTCTTTTTAAGAATATAACATCATTTTTTGTTTGAAACATTATAGTATATACATCTTCTTTCACAATTAGTCACATGTTAAAATTCATATTAATGGCTCTTCTACCCATGCAAGCAGAAGTATAGGAATTATTTGAGATTCTGGACTCCCTTGTCTTTTTCTGATTTTCACTTTGCCACCGAATCTTGGGTTCATCAGTTCCATTCACTCTGCTGTCTACATTCCTACATATTATCATTCACTGTTTTTTTTAAATCTGTAAAATAGATGTTATGGGATTGAATTGTGCCCCTTCTCCCAAAATCATCTCCAAAGTAACTGTATTTGGAGACAGGATGTTTAAAGAGATAATTAAACTTAAGTAAGGACACAAAGGTGGGGTCCTAATTTAATGGGACTGGTGTCAATATAAAAAAATAATAAGACACTAGGAGAGCATCACACACACACACACACACACACACACACACACACACACACCACACCACAGAGAGAGAGAGAGAGAGAGAGAGAGAGAGAGAGAATACAAATGTGGATTAAACATGAAGGTAGTCATCTGCAAGCCAAAGAGAGAGATCTCCAGAGAAATCCAACCTGAAATGTAACACCTTGATATAGGACTTCCAGAGTCTGGAACTTTGAAAAAATAATTTTAGCTGTTAAAGCCATTCACTCTGTGGTATTTTGTTTTGGAAGCTGTTGCTAATAAATGGTAATCTTCTATTAAGACTACCTTGTATAAAGCTATCACTTCTTGGTAAATTTCTAATCTCTCATTAATTTAGATTTTTGGTTTCCCACAAATACTTGTGTATGTCAGTGGTATACTTTTATATTTATCATAAGTAGTGTATCTGACTTTCCATTTTTGATCAAGACCAATTATATATGTTATCAGTGTGCCCTTGGAATGCACACTGTTGGATACATGACTTGTTTCTTCTTCATTAAAAAATACTTGTGCTGGCATGTAAAAATTAATTTTTAATTTATACACTACTTCAGATAATGAATTATTTCATAATTATTCAAGCAGAAGTAATTCCCTCTCTTTTGAGTGGTGATATTATTTTGTTGTTCTTTTAATTCTGGCACTCATAAATATAATTATTATAATATATTTAAGTGTTTCTTACCTTCCTTACTAGATTATATATTCCTTGAGCACAGATTTGGTTTGGCTTTTCTCAATTCTCCTTTTACATTTTCTTTCAACTAATAGAATATTTTTAAAAAATTTTTATATCCATTTACTATTGAGAGAGAGAGAGACAGAGCGCCAGCAGGGGAGGGTCAGAGAGAGAGGGACACACAGAATCTGAAGCAGGCTCCAGGCTCTGAGCTGTCAGCACAGAGCCCGACACAGAGCTCAAATTCACAAGCCATGAGATCAAGACCTGAGCCGAAGTCAGATGCTTAACTGACTGAGTCACCAGGCACCCCTCAACTACCAGAATATTTATATACTGTGTGAAATTGGATAAATTTTGATATATATTTTTTAAATTTTGTCAACCCATGGTACTATTTAATGTTTTCTAAGAATTTTAATTGAACAGTCTTTTCTAAAGCTTCTGCACACCTAAGAAAGCGTAGATGTAGTAGAGATAGAAAAGACTTTCTATGGGAAGAATTTTTTTGATGTACAAAATGAGCATAGTGGATTCAAGGGAAAGGACATTAGAGTGTCTGAAGTGGACTTGTCATATTCGTCAGTAAAGGGAATAAATGGGATAGGAAAACATTTTGAAATGTTAACTACTATTTCCTCTGCAGTTTATTATATGTTGTGTCAATCCCACATTCCTTCATATGTTCCTTTCTAATTTATTATCATTCTTATTGTTTTCTATAGTCTAATTCTCTTGGGGTTACCTTGTTGTTTGCTTTCTTGACCCAGTCAGCTGTCATTCAACTTCTATTCGAAGGTGGTAAACTGTGAGGCAGATTGTGAGGTGTCAGTCTAATAGGTGTAGACCCATAAAGATGCAAGAACTGCAAGAAAGCAGTAGACCAGAAGACACCAAATCAGAACTTGCCAGATCCAGTTTCAATGCCAGTGTCATGGCAACCTAAAGATCTGTCTGCCTGGTGTACAAAAACATGGTTTACTCCTTTTCAGTAAATCCAAGAATTATTGTACAATAACTTATGATCACAGTAGTGGATCTCCTGTTATTAGAAGTAGGTAGGTGGTTAACAATTATTACAAAAGGAAAAAAAAAGGAAGCGGTCACATTTATTAATATCAAAATCCGATGAATTAGATCATACCAGTTGAAGTACTAAAATAAATATTTCAGCTTTATTTTAGCCATATTAGAGGGATAGTCAGGTTAGAAAACTCTGGGGTGATAAAGAACCGTCACTATCACTTATGATTAAAAAACACCTCTTTTCCTTTATTCTATGGGCATAAAAATGGGAGCCACAATGATAAAATGAGACAACCACAAATTTAAAACAGTAGAAAACAGATTTCCATCATTATAGTAAGCTACCTCTCCTAATTGTTATGTATTCCCTACAATGGTTATCTATACATACATGTGACTTAAGAAAATTAATACAGCATAGATAAAATTGTGTATATGTTGCTTTAAGAAGAGAAAATATTTCATATATTATCACAGGATATTTGGGAGATTTTTGAAAACTCTATGGTTAAAGAAAGTCACTATAACAGTGAAAAAAGAAATTATTTGAAAAACTCAGAATTCTTGGGGCACCTGGATGGCTCAGTTGGTTAAGCACTGGACTCTTGGGTTTGACTCAGGTCATGACCTGACAGCTTCGTGAGTTAGAGCCCCACATCAGACTGTTCACTGGCAGTGCAGAGCCTGCGTGGGATTCTCTCTCTCTCTCCCTCTCTCTCTGCCCCTCCCACTTGTGTTGTCTCTGTCTCTCTCAAAAGAAATAAATAAACTTTAAAATAAAACCTGAGAATTCTAGACACAATGACAGAAATAGAGGAATTTCTATTTATTACTAAACAGGTTAAAAGAAGTATTTCCAAGCAAATATTTAATATGGATGTGCTACTACTGAGGTAATACTAAGACCTCCACTTATCCAAGTTGGAAATTTCCAGTTTAAAAAAACGAAAAAACAAACAAACAACAACAACAAAAAACTGGAGCAATAGTCTAGGTGAATTCTCAAGTATAATTTTTCTCATTATTGTACAAATAATGTAAGATACACATCAGAAATATTGTAGTTACTTTCAGTGGTTTTGAAACTGACTCAATGTGTGGTATATGGTATATGTATGTAGTACTTCTTAGCTTCATTGAATACAACAGGGGTTAATGTATCTAATGGGTAAAGTGTCACTGTCCAAGATAACATATAAACATTGTAGTCAGTCATCATACTCTTATTATAGTTCTATATGATTCAGAATTCTCTTCCCTATGGTAAATTTTAACTTTGTTTACTACAAGCACTATCTGTAGTCAGATGTTAACTACACGATGTATGTTTAAGGGGTTTCAGGATGGCCATGTATGTGCTACTATACAGTTAGAAGGGCAAAAACAGTTCACTGAGATCTTTGACATCACACAAAACTGATTTTGAAGAGTGGGGGAGGTCTAAGCACTAATATTGATTCAAAATTTTAAATCAGATAATCCTGCAGTTTATTATTAAATCCAGTTTAAATGAGGCTAAAACAAATAGAGAAGATTAGGCATAGATTAGATACCTGGATGTAGGGCTAGGGGTATGTTTGGAAATGGAAGGAGCACCAAGACATAAGTTAGATACCCAGGTTCTAGTCCTGATTTCTTTGCACATGATGATTTAACACTGGATAAATCAAGAACATCTCTGATTTTAGTTTCCCAAAACTAAAGATTTTCACTACATGGTATCTAAATTCCATTTTCACACTTACACTCCACATTAAAATATCGATGCGTTTTGTTTTGAGTTACAAAAGCTTCCAAGTACAAGGAGTCCACTTTCATTTTTTATCATAGGGCGTTATTTCTTTCCATGTCATGTATGCTCTTACCTAACCTTAACAAGATGTGTTATTTTCATGCAGATGTATTGACAATTCATTAACCAACTTTAAAACTTAATTTTTCTCAAATCAATGTATGTGCTATTTATTAAATATGCTAAATTTAAATCATCCGTCTAGAAGAGGGAATGTCTAACACACAACGAATCTTCTCTGTTTCACCTCTTAAAATTTAAAGAACGCTGTATAGGGTGAAAGAATACAAGCAAGATATTTGCTTCTGTCCTAATACAGTATTCAGACAAAGTTTCTTTTGTTTTATTTCATTCTGAGTGATTTGGCCTGTATTGAAAAACAGTTCAGAGACTCTCAGATGAGGATAATGTCTGTTGAGGATAACTGATGCTGACTTCCATGGAAATGCTAATTTGGTAGCAGTCACTGCCAATCAGTTGCCTTGAGTTATTGTCCCAGCACTTCTAGATGCAGTATGTGATCGCTGATGAAAAATCCTCACTACAGTAATTAGACTGTTTTCAAAGAAGAAGAAAGTGCTGGTAATATAGGCTCAGGTAAACAGTTTCAGAGCAGGAAAAATAATCATAAAGAGCTGGAAATGATTCAAACAAAAAAGAGGAGATTTAGAAAATCCTTCTGGGTCTTATTTTGATAAAAGAGAGCGTAGGTTGAACAAATTCAGCCTATTACACAGTTTAAAATAAATGGATTCTTCCTGGTTTGTTTATATATGTACTATAGATACAGAATTTAAGGCTGATCATGTATCTATTGAACTCATATGCATTTTTTTAAAAAAAAAGTTTAATGTTTATTTTTGAGAGAGAGACAGAGACAGAGCATGAGTGGGGGAGGGACAGAAAGAGAGAGGGAGACACAGAATGAAGCAGACTCCAGACTCTGAGCTGTCAGCACAGAGCCCCACATGGGATTCGAACCCACAAACTGTGAGATCATGACCTGAGCCGAAGTCAGATGCTTAACTGACTGAACCACCCAGGTGCCCCCATATGTATTTTTAATATAGTATTCAGGTGTAAAAGTTTTAGTTCTGTAATGCTCTCCTTCATTTTGAATGTTTATACAGCTGTGTATTCAAGTTCAAGTATCTTTTCATTTGTGATATCAAAATGTGTTTTTAAACCCACTCAGTGTATTTTTTATATTAGACCATATAGCCTTCATCTCTAAAATTATAGATCTGACTTTTTTATATCTTTCCTAATGCTTTTTCTTAAGTTAGTTGTTTGAGAGAGAGAGAGGCAGAGAGGCAGAGAGACAGAGAGAGAGAGACAGAAAGACAGAGAGACAGAGAGACAAAGAGAGAATCCTAAGCAGGCTCTGCACTGTCAGCCCAGAGTCTGATGCAGGCTCGAACCCACGAAACATGAGATCATGACCTGAGCTGAAATCGAGAGTCAGATGCTTAATTGACTGGGCCACCCAGGTGCCCCTATCACTGCTGACTCTTAATTTTTTTAAACCATTGAATACAGGTAAAATAACTATTTTAATATTGTGTGTTCCTAATTCTAACATCTGTATCAGTTTGAGTTCAGTTTCAATTGATTAAATTCTATCTATCATACTATAGGTCAGAAGTTCTTTTTTTGCTCTTTGAATTCTTGGTAACTTTGATACCTTCTTACTGGATGGTGGAAATCATGATATTTGCCATTGGCAGCTAGATACTTTTGTATTCTTAGAAATATTCTTGACTATATCTGTGTGACATAGTAAAGTTACTTGGAAACAGCTTGATCCTCTGTAATCTTGCTTTCAGTTTCTTTAGGCAGGACCAGAGCAGTGCTTGATCTAACTGTAACATTCCCCATCAGTACAGAGGACACTTCTCTATATTCTCCCAAATATACCATGAATCATAGGTATTTCAATCTAACTGTTGGGAATGGGCACTATCCTGGCACCAGGCACTACCACTTCTAACCTACAAGGGAGGTTCTTGTAATTGCCCGTATTCCTTCACTGATGAATGCTCAGGTGACTATTTGAGAGGTACCACCTTCTGGTCTGAGACTTCTTACTACATGTATCTCTTACCTCCTCAGGACTCTGCCCTTGGCTCTTTCTCCCTGGACTCAGTTTTTGTTCTTCACCTCATAGAGTCCATGGAGCCTTGACTGAGTTCTCTTTTCCTACACTACCACCTGAAAACTCTCTCAATAATGAAATGGAAAGAAACATAGTGTTCATCTTATTTGTTTCCCATCACTCAAACATCATTGTCTATTATTGTCTTTTGTTTGGCATCTTGAAATTAGAAACAAAATAGAACAAATATTCCACTAACTGCCCAATTGATATTTGGAATACAAGTCCATAAACTGATCATCATGGCTTGAAATCTGAGTTATATGATTCAGGTTTTCTAGATACTGAAGATCCCCTACCAAGAGCACAAACATAATATGAACTTACATCTAAGATCAAAAAACGTTCTATCCTAATTCTCATCTGCAGAAACCCTGACTTCTAGGGAAATACCTTGCAAATCTTCCCAAACTCCTTCACATTTACATCTCTATCACTAGCCTCAAAAGGCCTGTGATTATAAAGAACTGGCAAATAACACCTCTGTGACTATATTAACTAAGATCATTAGAAAAACAGTTATTAGTATAGTAAATGTTTATACTAGATTGTAGACAATGACAGAATATACTCAATAGCAAGAACCTATACCTATTATTTTGCTTCTAAACTATTTTCCAGAACTTTAAATATCTTAGAACTAGGCAAAAGGAACGTACAAATAAACACTTGACCATTCAGCCTCATATTCCAAAATTAATATTTTAAAAGCAATTACGTATTTAACTTAACCATGATTGTTTTACAAATTATTAGAAATGTATATAAATTTATGTTTTTATTTTGTAAGTAATTTTATATTTGCCTAAAGAGTAAAAAATGATCAATTGGAAATCATTGTAATGTTATTGATAGATATGTTTAACTGTACAATTCCTACTATCTACCGTAACTATGATTTTCAAGCCTTCCCAGGGTTTAGTAACACACACAGTACACACACACAAAGCATTGTATTCTCAACTATTCTGTGAACGAGGATTTCATCAGAGAGGAGACAGCTTATCTCTCTCCTGTTTGGGACTTCAGTTGCAAAGACCCAAAGGCTCGGGTAACTGAATGGATGGTGCCTGCAATCATCTGGAGGTTTCTTCACCTTCATGATTGTCAGCTGGTCTGTAATAACTGAAGCACTGAGTTTAACTGGGACTGTCCACAGAATGCCTAAATGTGGCTTTACTTCCTTACAATATTCATTGTAGCCAGTCTTCTCAGTTCAGATCTCAAGCAAGAGTAATCCAGAGAATAAGTCATCCCTTTTATGACCTAGTCTCTTGAAAGTCACTTCTAACATACTTTTCCTATTGGTCAAAGCAGTCACAAAGTTGCCTAATTCAAAGAAAGGGGGTAGAGACCCTGCAACATCATGGCAGTAGTATCTTAGAATTGTGTGGTTATATAGATATATAGATGTATAGATACATAGAAATTGATCAGTTTGTGTTCAGTTTCAATTGATTAAATTCTGTCTATCATACTATGGGTCATAAATTCTTTTTTGCTCTTTGAACACTTGGTAACTTCTTACTGGATGGTAGAAATCATGATATTTGCCATTGGCAGCTAGATATTTTTGTATTCTTATAAATATTCCTGAATATTTCTGTGTGACATAGTTAGGTTACTTGGAAACAGCTTGATCCTTTCTAATCTTGCTTTAAGTTTCTTTAGGCAGGACAGAGCAGATAGATTAGATATATATAGATGATAAAGATAGATATAGATGATATAGATATAGATATAGATATAGATATAGATATAGATATAGATATAGACAGAGAGAGAGACAGAGAGATAAAGGTAGATAACCCAAAAATGGCCATGGTACTTTAAGTCGTATCACAGGATGTTTAATCAAAATTTGACTTGTCCCCCAAAACAGCTTCTTCACTGTTTTTAGTCTCTTATCTATTTTCTTTTTTCCTTTCTAAAGAACTATAATTTAAAAATGAGAGAGAAGTATTGCCCAATGTGATCACTATTAGAAAAAATGAGATTATTGGGGTGCCTGGGTGGCTCAGTTGGTTAAACATCCAACTTTGGCTCAGGTCATGATCTCATGGTTAGTAGGTTCGAGCCCCATGTGGAGCTCTGTGCTGACAGCACAGAGCCTGGAGCCTGCTTAGGATTCTGTGTCTCCCTCTCTCTCTTCCCCCCCTCAAAAATAAAATACACGTTAAAAATTAAAAAAATAAATAAACATTTAAATAAAAAAATGAAATTCTTTGATTGAATTGGGCATCTAGAACCCAGACAGAAACTTTTCATTATTGGCTGCACTAATCTCTCAATATCTATCTTCCTAAATATCATTGTCAGGTTGTTTTAATTTTGTATACCTTGCTTGTCTCATCTATACTGGTCCATATAATCATTATTTAAAGGGATTCAAAAGAAACGGTATTTAGTAAAGTTGTGGAAAAGAAGAAACAGCTACAGTTCCTGGTACTCACTTGCATACATTTTTATTTATCAGAGCAATAAACAGAATCATCAAAAGTAAAGTCCAAGATGTTCGCAGCTATGATTCTGGTCTCACATACTTGATAACAATGTAATGCTTCTGGCTTATAGAAGCATGTGTTATGAACATGTATGAAGATGAAATAAATATATTGTAAAAAAATACAACACAAAATATATATTGACACATGCCATAGTTCCATGAGATTGTGTTTATGCACTTTTATCTGTGCCAGAGGGTAATGCCAAATACATCATCATTTCATGTTTTATAAACATGCTTATTGTACCTGGTTAAATTACCAAAGGTTACGACCTTGGAAGCTAACAGAATTGATAGCATAATTTGTAATTTTACTGTATACTTAAAATGTTTACATACATTTTTTTCCTCAAGATAATATGTTAACTATCCCCATTGCTTACTATGGAAATAGTCAATGAGCAGCATGCTAAACAAATAAACAGTGTAAAAACAATTTACCTATACACACTGGACAGACATGAAGTGCTGGATAAGTTTAAGGATTTCAATCAGAGAAACAGCTATGACAATGTGCCCTGAAAAAGGTATATTTGGTTGTCTATGAAAAGGAAAACTTGTAAGTACCACGTTAATTCAAATATTTAATCTGCTGTATCAATATCACTAGAATTTTAGAATTTTTAACCTGGAATATCCAGTACAATCACCAATAAATAAATCGAAGGAAAAATCTAGAAAATTAAAATTAGTTATCTAAAACCAAAAGCTATATATTTGTAGAGCAGGAAATAGAGAAGAGGTTCTCAATAGGCTAGGTTATCATAATTACCTAGGGAAATGTTTAAAACTAAAGATTCCCAGATCTACTTTGCACAGGTCTATTTCAGAAATCTCTCCTACCACTTCCTTAGGATTTAAAAAACTGTAATAGTTTAGGAAGCATGCTATGGAATTGCTGTCATTCCAGAAGCCTTTATTCAGCAGCTACCATGTGCTGAGGGTTGGGATTTGGAGTGAGTACAAATAATGAGTGTTAAGCTTCCTGTCCTTGAGGAACTCAGTCCACTGAAGGAAATAGAGAAGTAGACAAATGTTTGCAATTTAATACAGTAAGCACTATGACTGTGTACCAAGAGAGTACTTAAACTAAATTGAGGAAGAGAAGGACATTGCATGTTCTTGAAGGAGAGACACTGACCTGATTCTTGAATGATGATGGAAAGGGAAAGGCATTTAATAAAGCTGGAGGGGGAAATGACTCTAAGAAAATGAACAGGCTTCAGTAATCTAAAGCCTTTTTGGACCCTTTTATAGAAACTGGCCTTTATCATAAAGAATAGGGGGATCAATTTAAGGTATCTATGCAGGACATTAGTTCATTTTGTGATTTGGAAATGCTGATCTGAATACATCATGGGATTCCATCAGAAGGGTACAAGCAAGAATTTTATTAGAGGAAGCTTTTATTTTGCATAAAATGAATTACATTGCAGTACCATTATTGTGTCCTCATTATTGTAGCTTGGTTATCGCAAAGTTCAATTGTGGATCAAACTATACTGCATTAGTTTGCTTTAATTAATAAATACACATTTTAAGTCTTGGTAGAATTTCCTATCTCTGGTATACTTAACCATGCACTTTTGTGCCTTTCCAGTCCTGACTTACTATATTCAATTTCAGACTGAGAAATTGGAACCTGGGGAGCAGAGATATGACTGGAGCTTCTGCTGAACTGCTTATATGTAGATACATGGCATATCTCAGCATAAGAATCCATGAAGCAAGGTTTGGCATGCTGTTTTCCAGGGCTGGCTGACATTTTTAATGTGGAGGTCCTGCCTCCTGATAAGCATAGCCTCTCTAATTTAGGCATTTGCTCTCACTAAACAAATGAGACACTCTTCTTCACAGTGGAAAAGAGAACCTGAAACATTCCTTCAAATATTTCTCTCTTGAGAATTAGGACAGAATTTCTCAAGGTACCATAAGACCATGAAAATCAGGCTTTTTTCCCCAACATTATTTCCATTGTTTTCCCCTAAGATTTTTACCTTCAGAAGCATGTAGTCAACCAATAGTGTGATGTTTCCTTTGGAGTCATACAGCAATAGAATATGAGGGCAGTCTGGCTCCCTAACGTTTTTCTTTTGAAACCAACTCTGCTTCTTTGTGTATCCTTTGAGACTAGCCAAACTAGAATGAATAAAGTCACTATAGTATTTCCAAAGTTGTATTAATATAACCACAATTCTCTCAGGCATTCTCCCTTATAAAGAGTATAAAGAACCGCTAGGTACATTGTGATTATCACATGAGTATACTGAATTTTGAAAACTCTGAAAACACAAGGTAATCCCTCATCATACCTGCCACAGTTTCATGCATTCAGGCAGAGGACACAAGACTCCTAGATCAGAAAAGTGTGTTCACAGCAATGGAAGTAGCCAGAATAAGAGCATTTTTTGCCCTAGTTTCACAGGCCCAATTCCCACAGGGTGACAAAAAGCCTGATCCTGGCACATACAGTGGACTGAGCTGAAGAAGAAGAAATTTGCACTGAGAGAACCTGTAAAGGGTATAGTGGACAGTAAGCATGCCTGCCCTTGCTCCTGAGGGAGACACTCTCTCTCTTTCAAGGTTTTAAGTGAATACTCCCCTTCCTTAGTGGGGAGACTTCATTTTTAATGCTATTTTCTATACAGACATTCTTGCAAAGTAAGTTTGGAACAAAGGACAGTAACATGTGTACAACATATGCAGAAATGTGAAAGACTCCTGGGGAATTGTCTCCCCAAATATAGATCGATACACACACACACACACACACACACACACACACACACAGAGGCATAAAATATTTTAGAGGCAGGATAGTGCATTCTTTCTTAAAGGATAGTATTGACCCATTTTTGTTGTAAACAAATTTACAATGTGTACCAAATTTACAAGATTTTAATCTTTTGTGTATGGCTAATAATATTTTAACCCATTTAATTTTCATTTTTCCTTTGAGTTTTGTGGTTCTGGCATTCTAATGATGACGTGTGCATGAAATTTCAACCCGGTGGTCCAGTTAAAATATTTTTCTTAGCTTTAATAAAATCTATGATCGTTTATCTACATGTTTGGTATCATGAATTAGAATCCCTAAGGCTATTTTGTTATCATATTGTAATGGCCACTGTAATTTCCTGATTTAGCATCCCACGATAGGGAAAATATTGTGTTTGTTAATGCTGTTATTTTATTTTTTTTAATTTTTTAATGTTTATTTTTGACACACAGAGAGACAGAGCATGAGTGGGGAGGGGCAACAAGAGAGGGAGACACATAGTCTGAAGCAAGCTCCAGGCTCAGATATTAAACATCAGAGAAGGGAGTCTCTTGATGAAGATAGTTGTAGATCCTGTAAAGAAAAAGGATATCAGGAAAAAATGGGCTATGTGAGCTAAGAACTGAAGGGGTAAAAATGGGAGTAATGAGTGAGAGTACTGAGGAGAAATCAAGCACACAGTTTCCATTTGGCCTTAAATTTAGGAGAAACTTCTGTATATACAAAAGAATAACTCATGCAAGAAATTTAGTTGATATAGGTGCTACAATATTGACCTTAACCTTGCAGCTGTACAAACTCTTTTGCAGTCAACAATTACTCTGGTGGTAGGTATCTCCAATAGTTCTCAGACATTCACTGTATCCTGGCCTATATCACTCATATTCATACATTAACCAGAGGATATTCATTCCTCCTTGGCCTTGCTACACTCTCTAACTTAGTAGGGAATAATTACAATATAAGTGAAATTGCCATATTAAATGTTGTCCTGATGATCTCTTCCTTGAAATCCAGGAGGACTCCTCTATTCATAATGTGGTTGTGTCTAATTTGGACCTTATCTTACATAGCCTGTATCTAAAGCCCAGATTAAATATCTAAGGAAGATAATGGATATCTTTGTAGGCAAAATATTTCCCATTATAGGTAGGATTATATGAATCGAACCCTTAAGAGTATAAATAGGCCCAACAAAGCCTCTAATAAAACTTGGACAATATGCTTTGAAACCAGAAACTAAATAAAGGACTATCTCCTTTAAAACCAGAAGTTTAAAAAGGGGAGGGATTAAAACCAATTCTCAAAGCCTTATAGAAGAGGGACTTCTATCTTTTACCAATCCTGCTAGTACTATCTTCCGGGCAAGGGTGAAGCAACTCTTTGGCTTAATAACAACTCCTTTGGTAAAACTACAATGAAAAATGCTTTGTGGATGGGTTATACCTTAAGAATGAAATAAAAATATATAAAGTGGGATACACTGCAACCCTTTATCATAGGAAAATCCTATCAAGACTGCAGAACTAACTCAAGCTTGCTACATTATATTGGTTAGCTAGAGATGAGAAGAATGATATGTGTATTGATAGTGGGTATTCCTTTGAGGTCATCTATGAATTTGGAAAGTTTTAGAAACAACAGTTTTCTGACCTGAGTGGAAACTCAACTAAGCATGATCACGAGGTTAGAGAAATTTTGATTGTTTTAATGTATTCTATGGTGGTGGCTATTATAAATGTAGAAATTTGCACAAAAAAAGCATAGATATGGAAACTAAAAGAAATTTCCTGGCATAGACACGGAAATTAAAAGAAATTTCCTGGCTGATCACTTCCCCAGAAATACTACCATAATAAGATCCTACACCTCATGATCAACCATGAGGCAAAATCTTTGGAAAAACTTAGTCAGTTTTAAAATGTCCATGATTGTTTTCTTTTTTAAATTTTTTAAATACTCATTTATTTTTGAGAGACAGAGAAAGAGAGAGAGAGGGACAGAGACAGAGACAGAGAGAAGGAGAGACACAGAATTGGAAGCAGGCTCCAGGCTCCAATCTATTAGTGCAGAGCCTGATGTGGGGCTTGAACTCACGAACTGTGAGATCATGACCAGAACCAAAATCAGATGCTTAACTGACTGAGCCACCCAGGTGCCCCCATGATTGTGTTCTGATTTGAAAAGTGATAGTGGGAAAATATGACTGCCAAAAATGAAAATAAGCTTTGTTATTCTGAGATTAGAGATTGAATAGCCCTGGAGAACCTTAGCGGAGACCTGCAAAAAAATTTACATGGAATTACCATCACAGCAAGAACAAATTTGCCACATAACTTACTGAACATTGTTGGGGAAAGTTTATAGAAAAACTAAATTTGTTTCTGGTGTATCTGTCACCACCATAATCCTGATAAACTATAAAGATATGACATACAAAAGCCCAAACTTCAGGACTCTTTTGAACACCTCCAAATGAATTTTCCTACAAGTATCTCCCCATGTGGACTTTGAATACATGTTTGTCATTGTTTGCTTGTTCTTGGGTAGCCTTTCCTTGTCAAAGAGCTACCTCTCAAATAGTAACAAAAAATTGCTTGATTTTGTATTACCAAACTGGAGAATTCAAAGCTAACTCTCTAGTGACAAAGACACCTGTGTGATTTAGGTTGTTATCAGAGAGTGTTGCAAAGCTCTGTAACTATTGAGAAAATTCAAGGTTTATATAACCCCCACTCTTTATGAAAGGTGTAAAGAATAAGTAGAATTCTGAAAATAAAATTAGTTATACTCTCAATGATGTTCAAACTTCCTTGGCCTAAAGTATTGTAAATTCATTATAATAAAACTCCTATTGGGATGCTTTAAATATCTCATTATGGGTTAATAACCATGTTCATTTTTACACTCTATAAAAGTATACACAGCCAAATATTTTGGGAGACTCATGCATTGCACTCATTCTTATCAACAGATAGAGGCAGCTTTTCCTCAGCATTCTCCTAAACCATCCTTGCATGGCCCAGTACCTGGAGAAATGGTATTATGGAAGATCCAGTAAAGATTGACAGTCCTAAGTAGGGATGGAAAGAATCCTGTCAAAATACTGTTAGCTATTTTAGCAGTGAAATGGCAAGGAATCAATACTTGCATTTGTATATCTTAATAAAAGAGGACAAAGCCATCCTCTGATTACTGAAAGATAGTCCCTACTAGAAACCTTGAGCTGAGAACTTTTATAAACTGAAACCAGTTTCCATTTGGAGACTGCTTGTACCTAAGACATTTGAATCAAGTAGTTGGCTCTATGAGATACAATTTCTTCCCAAGATACATGGGACAAAGAAAAAAAAAAAAGAACATGATTCTTTAATCTTTCTTAATATTGCTTTTGGAATCCTTAGTCACCCCTTGAAATTGGTTTAATACCTGGACACAATTTATTCACAAACTTGATGAAGTGTATATAATAGAATGTATTGTGGGATTGGTGAGCATTTTCCTTTAGGAGCGACTAGGCTTACCTTGGTACAATTTCTTTGTGATGAATTAGTTGATTTCCTGGGAACTGATTCAACCATTAGGTAATTTTGAAATGGCATACACTGCAACAGGCTAAATAGCTAGAAATTGAAAATCCTCTATAACTTTATTATTTAAAAATTAGGTTCCTGTCCCATCAAAACAATACTCCAGGATCTTGCATTAGAGCTAGATTTTTTCTTTTAAAGATAATTGGTGTATGCACTTTCATGGAGATAAAACATGGAGGATGACTAGAGAACAGATGGTGTACATTGGAGACTGTCTCCCTTCTACTGATCTTATGAGAAATACCTACTTTTGCTTTAAGTGTAATTTACCTTAATACTACAAATTTTATTGCTTAGGGACATTACTGATTGAACAGTACCTTACTGTTACAGCACTGGGCCTCATTTTCAGAACTGAAATCCTAACCCCTAAAGTCAATTCTAGACTATTTTCTTCTCTCCTGAAACCTGTTTACTCTGTGCTTTATAAGATGTCCATGATGGGGGGAAATTCTCTGTGTATAGGTTAGCAAGGGCAGTTGTACTACATAATGCCTTCTTTGCCCATGAAACCTAAAAGGCAGTGATTCAGAATAGAGCCTCTTCAGATAGCACGCTGGCCTTCCAAGGAGGAACGTATACTGTTTTAGGAGAAGAATGGTGTGCTTATATCCATGTGGATCTCTCTATAATCTTTGATACTAATAAAATGATCTGAAAAAAAATTGGGTAATTTGTCTAGTATAACTGTATCTATTCTGAGGACACTTTGAATTGGAAATGGGATCTAGGTTTGGCCTAATTTGGGCACTCTTGGCTACTGGTTTAGAAGCAGACTATAAACTCTGATAGTAATTCTTCTATTTTTTGTCTGTGATGTACTATTTAGATGTGTAGTCTCTATTGCCATAAATGCTTCTGTGTAGCTGCTATGTACTATCAAATGTTCTAAAAAATGATCATCAAGCAACAAGACAGGAAAACATGACATTTGGTAAAAACCATCTCCCAGAACTTGATACACCATTAAGACACCTGAGATAGTGCCGAAGAGCAGGATTGATAATGTCCCCAGGTATTAATGGTACTTTTCAGGGCAAGATGGGGAAGAAAGGGGGTACTGTGAACTGAAACCATCTCCAAATATTCAACTTATTGTCTACCCTAATGTGATTTTACTATTTGGTTGCATTCATTAACATGATTTTGTGATCTACTGTGTTCTGTAATATAACATTACTAATCTCTGGAAGATAAGTGTTCCAAATAATTTTATTGTCAATTCAGAAGCTTCATGAAAATCTTATTTAAAAATATGACACTTCTAATCTTTGCAATATATCACATCAAATAACTGTATCATCCAGAAGCTCTTTCAAAACCCCCACCTCAAAATCTTTGTCTTGCTGAGTCTACCAATTCTAGACTATTATATCATGATGCATACTCCCTTTTTGGTTAAAATCCCTTCATCACCTCTTCTATACAGAATTTCTTGTCATAACATTCAAGGTTTCTCAATGTCTTCACGCTCATCTCCCCAGCCTCATATCCTATGGTCCAAGCATCCCCATGTTCCAAACTACTTTTATTTTAGATAGAACCAGTATTTGTTGTCAATTTCATTTCCAAGATTTCACCAACTCGTTTGCAAGCCATTTCTTTTAGCTTTTTATTATATTACCTCCTTTATGACACTATCTCTGAAGCCTTAGGATTACTATCATATACATACACTAATATTTATTAAATTACACTTTAAGGTTGTGTTTATATGCCTGTGTTTCCTGTTATTTTTGTATTAGTGGATTGTTTGTAAATACTAGAAATTTTGGCAGCTGCACTTGACAGAATTAAGAGTAAAAAATTACTACCCACAAGTCAAGAATAATATAACAAAATCTCTACAATATAACAATGTCTCAGAGTGTCTATAAAGGAATCCAGAGTTACTGCACTATTTAATGTTTGCCTTTCAAAACCATGTTGCTTTTAGAGTGGAATGTTTACTGCCCTGAATAAACTCTCTTATGTTCTCAGGAGGCCAAGTTCTTGCATGTTCCAGAAAACACTTTCTTTGACATTAATTTTAGTTTATGCTTCATCTCTTACCTCTGACACAAAGAAGTTGTACTTTGCTCTTCAAACAATATTGCATTCAGTCTGACAGATGTAGCTATAAAAATAGTTGTATAGAGTTTCAAATAAAAATACATGTTATACATCCCTCAGAATTTGGCACATATTTGGAAAGGCTTTAGAAAACACCATTATGCTGTATCATGCTTTGTCATACCATTGTTTAAGACAGAGTTTCTTGAATGCTAGTGTGACTTTTTATTTTTATATTCTCAGGGCTTAAACGGTATTTGGAGTATCAGCAGTTCAAACTGAGTCAAATTCAATATGCCTTACCTGTCTTTTGATTTTTAGCTTCATCTGCAATAAATATATCAATAAAGGTACTGATTTCTCAATGGTAATTTTTTAACAGAAATCTTGTGAACATTTGTTTGAAATGGGTAACAGAACTTCTCAAGTCCTCCCTTGGACAACCTTCGGATATGTGCTTGGGAGTTGCAATTCACTGAGATTCAACTGGGGGTGCAAAAGAGAGCCCAGGGAGATGCAAGTAGTTTTGTTAACAAATGACTAAAAACCACCTAGGTCTTGGTATTATCTGAGTTTTCTCTTAGTTGTGAAGAAGTTGGAAATCTAAAGATAAACTCAAAAGTTTGGAAAATCTCATATTTTTCACAAAATCTAATTATAAAACCTGTAATATGCTAACCCCTTCATCATTCAACCTTATAACAAATATTTACTTTCTACTATATATAAACCACTCCATAAGAAATGTAGCTGATGGGGCTAAGGAACTGAATTTTAAATCTTATTTAATTTTAAGTAACTTAAATTTACATATTCTCATGAGGCCTGTGTGAGTATATCAGACAGTACAAGTCTAGATAAAAAATTCTCCCTCCTTTATAAAATTTACTTGTATTCCTTTTCATTTACAACTGCTGTGATTCACATTCCATAGTGATCTCTGTTTTTAAACAATAACATTAATATACTCACAATTTTTCATATTTTAAAATAAGTTAAATGTGTACATAAATTTAAGTTCTTAGCTTAATTTTGGAATAAACATAACTAATAATAAGTATATTAGTGTGCTCTTAGCCAGTCTTATTTGTGGAGAAATATTGTCCAGTTATATATACAGTATAAACTTTATGTGATTTCCTTAAAGGGAAATTTTCCTGTGCAAGAAATAGGAAAAAAAAAAAAAAACTGTTTTAGCAGACTTTGATGCACGATTTGTATTTACTCACTGTGTAAATTATGTTAAAAATATCAAGAGACAATCAATGATCAGCTATATTAAAATAAATTATACTTATAAATACTTAATAACTACAATTATATTTTAATCACGGAAATAACCTCATCAGGGAACATACTATCCACGTGATTTATTATTTTTGATGTTCACCAGCTAAGGCAGTATTTTTCTGGTTTCTTTACCATGGCTTATTCTTTGTCTTTTTTTTCTCTTTTCTCTTTTCCTAATCCTTCTACTCATTCCTGTTGTATTTTTTATTGCTTGTTGTTCTTGATCTTGTTTCTGTCCTTGTATTTCTTCTTTGCTTGCTATTTTTCATGTTGTCCTTGCCATTTGCCTTGATATTTTTCTTCTTATTATTCTGTTAACTTATAGTTCCATTTTTGTCCTTGTCCTTATTTTTTTTAATTACTCTTTCCCTTCTTTTTCTTTCTTTTTGGTTAAATGTTAGTGTGATTTTGATTTTTCTCTGTTCTATCTGAAGGCAGTTTCTCTTCAGAAGTTTTTTCAGCATTTTAATCAGAAGAATCTCTCTAAAATTATTTCAGTATATAAGTTAATTGAGAAATTCATTGATTGTATTTTATTAATTCTTTTTATCGTTAATAATTGGACAGATCCATAGGAAACAAATAAATACTCATTGAATAATAAATAGGCTGTCATATAGAGATGTTAGACTATATCGATGTTAGACTATATTGTGTGTTAATTTCATTCCCTTAAACTTTCTAGGATTTACCTTGAGTTTGTATAACTTTATAAAAAAAAAAGCAGACACAGATCTGCATGCACATAATCTCTAATTCCTTGGTCATACTGAAAGTGAAGGACAGAAAAGTGAGTACAAGAAAAGGTATATCCCGAAAGCATTCCAATTATAACTTTTGCAAGAATTAAAATCAACCTCTAATATCAGTTTAGGTTTGAAATGCTTCTGAGAGTCTCCATTAAACTAATGCTAAATATATCAGGTTTTTCTTCAAAAGCAGGTAGACGTAATTCCTTTAAAGTAAGATTCTGTCATTTCAAAAAATGTATAGAACATTTGATAAGTTTTATGCATTCACTAAAGACACGAATCTACTCCAAAGCATATTTCTTAGGTAAGAATATTGACTATATGATAGTATGTAGGTGTGGGAGTTTGGTTTTGCCTTTTTTTATTATTATTTTTAATATTCTCGATTTCTTCTGGTTATTCTCACTTCATCTCTATTTTGACTCTCATTTTTCCACCATAAAAATAATGTTAATAGTAATGTGTAATATGGACTAGATATAGTTTAAATGGCTTATAAGGAGGAATTAAGGAATGTCTATATAATTTAATCTGCTTCTGATCAGTCACTGTCTCCCTCCAGTCATCCACAAACACTAAACTGATTCCCCAAAAACTAATGGAACTAATACTTTCATTGCTGTATAAGCCTCTTCAGAAAACTGTTTTCATCACTAGAAAATCAACTATCCCAGGTAATTTACAGTCTTCCTGACTCTAGTTTTATATAAAGCATAGCTGTCTGACCCAGTTTCAAACCTCTTCACATTTCCACTGTTCTCATTAGAACTCGTTTTATCATCTTTACCATTTTATATATTCCTCACCTCCACCATGTGTGTTTCCCCATCACCTTCGTGCTTTAAAATGAACTTCACTTTCTCCTGAGGATACTTCTTCCTTGTATCCCTGAGCTCATTGGAGATCTCTCACATCTTGCCTTTTGCTTTGTTTTGTTTCTAATTCATTCCACGTTCCACAGGAGATATGTAGGGAGTCACTTATCTTCCTTGATTTTCATTGTCATTCCCAAACCATTTCATTTCTTGTTTCCTTCAAATACTATGGATCTTACAAGGCAAATGTCATCAGATTTACATACATAATTTTGTATTTGTAAGTATTTATAAAACTTCCATATATTCTAATTCATCAAAATTCAACTGCCAGAATCTTAGTCTTAATTCTTTCAATATTTCAATACTCCCTTGGAGTGACTGGATGGCTCAGTCATTTGAGCATCCATCTTCAGCTCAGGTCATGATCTTGCAGTTCATGAGTTCAAGCCCTGCATCCAGCTCACTGTTGTCAGTGCAAGGTCTGCTTTGGATCTCCAGTCCCCTCTCTCTCTGCCCCCTCCCGCTTGTACTCTCTCTCAAAAATAAATAAATCTTTAAAAAAAGTTTTAAAAAATAATATTTCAGTACTCGCTCACTACACAGAATCTTTCCATTTGAACCCTCAGCTACTTTATGACACTTTCAGAGATCTTAAACTCACTCATGATAACTAAAACATTATCATTAACTAAACAATCTCCACAGTCTTTATACAAATCACTCCTAATTTCTACCTGGTATTTTTCCAAGCTGCTATTGAATCTATCACCACCTTTTTAAAAATTTCTTCATCTCACGAGACTGCCAAACTTTGACCACATCACATCCATCCCTTTGCTACCTATCACCCTCCAGTCATGTCCTTATTTATCTCATTTTCTCCTCCTTGCTACACAAATTCTATACCTTATTGCTGTATCAGGGTTCAACCAGATAAATAGAACCAGTAGGATACATGCATATGCATGTATGGATGTGGATGTGTGTTTATACATGCACACATGCAAATAATGAAAATAGTAAAGGAAGAAAAGTAAAACTGTGGTTTCAGTAAAGCTTTCACCCTTGTTAGGTTTTTAAAAATCATTTAATGCATGCTCTTTTAAAGTAATAAAATCCAAAATTCTTTAACAACTAAATTAATGACTTTTTAGGCTTCAACTGCTTAACATGACATACATAACCAATATGTGCCCAACATGCTAATCTGAGTTTCAATTTAGCTTTGTATTTAAGACTATAACTGACAAAGCTTTATAAAAGAACCCGTTGAATCATTACAATTATTCATTGTTTTCTACAATGGAGAATTGATTCCATTTTTAGTATATTACCACTGATGGGGTAATTTTCCTATCAGATATTGGTGTAGGGTAATGAGTAGTTATATTTTAGTAAAATAAAAAAGTATCTCAAATATCTAGCTTTTCTCATGTCTAAAATTTCTAAGAAAATCACAATTTAGTGTTCAAAATGAAAAAATGTGAATCTATCATAATATTTCACATAGTCTAACTAGTGTCTCATTTTTCTTATTAAGCTACCCTCTTCTGGTGATGACACTATATAAGAATTAGTTGTTGTGATGAGCACTGGGTATTGGATGGAAGTGTTGAATCACTATATTGTACACCTGAAACTAATATTATAGTGTGTGTTAACTAATTGGAATTTAAATAAAAACATAATGATAATAATAATAATAATAATAAATACAAAAAAGAATTAGGAAGTAGGAAGTATCTGGTCTTACCTAAAATGAAGAAGGCCGCCATCTCCATGCCAGCCAATTTTCTAATATAGAGAACGAAAAACTCGTAATTAAAATTTGTTTACTACAGAAAGTTTTCTATATTTGAAAATCTACTTCCCTCTGATGTCCCAAACAACCTTGGTCAAGATCTCACTGTTTTCACAATTATATGCCTATCTAGGTGGAGTCTGTTTAGTAGAAAGAAAGGAAATTATTATTTTGTGTTTTTAATATTAATTATAAATAAAAACTAGCATTTCTTGATAACTACTCATTTTGTTAAGATTTTGCACTTTTAATATTACTGAATCATAACTAATTTTTTAAACAGAACCCTGCAAAGCAAGTATTAATTATGATAAAAATAAGTTAATTAACTTACCAAGGGTTAAATCATTCTAAGTCACAAAAGTAGTATTCTCAATAAGGATCTCCAAATATGAATAACACTTTATATTTCAATTACATAAGTATATCCACAATATATATTATAATAATTAAATATTTAAATGAGAGGGAAATGATGACTTATAAATAGATCTTTTAAATAATTATTAAGCTTTGCACAAACTAAAATATTGTAACATTTTTATGTAAACATAAAAATATTTGTAACAAATCTATTGGATTTGGTTTTCTCAGAAATGTTCTGAGAGATGACATTCAAATGTCAGTTAAAATATTAACATAGCAAAGTTATATTTTCCTTTTATTGAAGATTAAGCCATATAGTTCACTAACATATTAGAAATGGAAAACAAATACACGAACATATAAATCTCTCTAAAATGTAAATTAGGTGTCTATATGAAGTCTCATGTTTTGACATATATTTAAAGACACTTTAGGAAAAACACATAATATTTACTGTCTCAGTTTGAGCTCGTGTAAACAAGGAAGTATGTATAACTGATTTGCAATTTGAATGCTCCCCTGAGCACATTCACAGGAGAAAATATCTAGAAGGTGAGTCAGATGACTTGGATCAAACCTGGTAAAATATTTTAATACATAGAGAATTAATTAGTCTGTCCCTAGTGCAGTAATAACTCCTTGTTTGAAAGTTATGAGTATATGGAAGAGTATTAAAATTTTAAGTTTAAATACACAAATAAATAGTAAGGGTGCATATAAGTTTAAAGTACTGTGATCCCTGTGGAAAACAGTCTGGGGTTCTCAAAAAGTTAAAAATAGAGCCACCCTATGATGCAGCAATTGACTACTCGGTATCTACCCAAATAACACAAAAATACTGATTTGGAGGGATACACATACCCCAATGTTTATAGCAGCATTATCTGTAATAGCCAAAGTATGGAAACAACACAAGTGTCCATTGACTGATGAATGATTATACACACACACACACATACATACATATATGTATGAGATATTATTCAGCCATAAAAAATGAAGTCTTTGCAACAACATGGATGGGGCTAAATAATGAGTGTTATGCTAGGTGAAGTCAGAGAAAGACAAATACCATATGATTTCACTCTTGTGTGAAATTTAAGAAACAAAACGAACAAAAGGGAGAAAAAGAGGGAGAGAGGCAAACCAAAAAAACTAACTCTTAACTGTAGAGAACAACCTGATGGTTACCAGAGGGGAGGTGGATGAGGGAATGGGTTAAATAGGTATTGAGGAGGGCACCTGTTGAGATGAGCACTGAGTGTTGTATGGAAACCAATTTGACAATACATTTCATAATAAAAAAATAGGTAATGGGGATTAAGGGGTACACCTGTGAGGAACACTGGGTGTTGTATGAAAAATTGTTGAATTTACTATATTGTACACCTGAATTACTATATTGTACACCTGAAACTATATTGTACACCTACATATTACACTGTATGCTAATTATTTTATTTTAAATAAAAACTTTATTTTTTTTTCTGTGTTTATTTTTGAGAGACAGAGAGAGAGCACGAGCAGCGGAAGGGCAGAGAGAGAGGGAGATACAGAATCCAAAGCAGGCTCCAGGCTCTGAGCTGCCAGCACAGAGCCCAAAGTGGGGCTTGAATCCATGAATACCTAGACCATGACCTGAGCAAAAGTCAGATTCTTAACCGACTGAGCCACCCAGATACCCCATGTTTTTTCTTTTTTCTTTAGCTTTTTGATATGTGAAACTTTTTTGTGTAGGATGAAAAGTAGTAATCCAGTATTTTTCACCAATATAATTTAATAATTTCAACACAGTTAATGGAAATGTTCATTCCCTATTATGCTGCAATGCTATTTCTATTGTATATCTAGTGCCTGTGTAAGCATGGCTGTTTCAGTTTTTATTCTTCTACACTAGTCTGTGTGTTTATACCTGCAGCAACATCACACTTTTATAATATATCTTGATACCTTAAACAGGCATATCTCAGAGATACTGCGGATTCAGTTCCAGACCACAATATGTCGCAGTAGAGTGAGCTTCCCAGTGCACATAAAAGTTATACTTTTGCTTCACTGTAGTCTATTACATGTGCAATAATGTGTCTACAAAAAAGTGTATACCTTAATTAAAAATACTTTATTCCTAAAACGCTAGCCATCATCTGAGCTTTCAACAAGTCATAATCACTTATCACAAATCACTATAACAAATATAATAGTGAAAAGGTTTTAAAATATTGTGAGAATTACCAAATAGTGACACAGAGACTCAAAGTGAACAAATGCTGTTGGAAAAATGGTGCCAATAGACTTGCTCAATGCAGGGTTGCTGCAAACCTACAATTTGTTTAAAAAGAAAAAAAGGGGGGAGGGGGAAAACACAGTATCTGTGAAGCAGAATCAAACAAAGCCCCATAAAACAAGGTTTGCCTGTAGAGAAAGCGCCTTCATCTCACTTTTCTTTTTCGAGCAATGTTTGGCTATGTTTTCACTTTTGTAGTTCTATAGAATTGTTTTATCAGCTTGTCAAATTCTTCAATAAACCTTTTTGAATTTTGATTGGGATTACATTGAATTTACACATTAATTTGGAGAGAATGTAAATTGTCATGTGGATTTCCCCAGTTCATGAATACCTTGTAAGTTTCCATGTTTTGATTCATCTTTAGTCCTAAAGAATGGTTTTATATTTTTCAGAAGAGGTCTTTTAAAACTTTATGAAATAGATCTCAAATTATATCTCAATTTTTATGCTAATTACAATAACCTCTTACAAATTTAATATTTTAACTATTAGATTGCTTCTTTTAAAAATATTGCTAATATATATGGATATAATTTCTGTATATTATTTTGGTGTCCAGAAACTTTTAAAATTCTTTTCTGAATTTGAAAATTATTCTTTAGACAGTTTGATATTCTATCATATATGTTATCATTTGAAATAATTAAAATTTTGTTTTTGTTTATTTTTCTTAGTACTGTTATTATTCTTTGTCCTTTGGGACTAACTAGATTCTTTATTGAAAAGATGATTAAAAGTGACAATGAACAGCAAAGTACACCTATATAATTTTAAAGATGTAGGCTTGCAACTGATGTAGGATCATTTCTTTCATTTTCTGTTAGGACAGGTCACCTGATCGAGTTTTGGGATTAAGGTATAAGGAAATAAACTCTACCTCTTTAGTGGGGAGGACTGGAATCTCACTGGCACAGGTTATGGATAAAGTGAAGGATGATATTTTTGAGGCCATTAATGTAATCTCCAACAGAATATTTCTTTTCACCAACATTTGAGGATTACTTTTTTCCATGTTTCACCATACATCATAATATTTACAGTAGATTGTGGTTTTATTAGACTATTATTACAAATGGCTTCCTAGAGGCAATTCCTGTGACCGAGTTTGGCATTCAGGATATTCTCAGTTATCAGTGCATGTGAAGACACTTGGAGGAAACAAGACTGAGCACAGGTAGACATCAAACTGCATATACCTCCAACAAACTTTGGGTGACTCAGTGGGATTCTCGAAGGAGACATCATATCAAAGTCGTCTCACATAAGGCTAAATCTCCAAGTCATTATACCATTACTGTGATCAATCATAGGATATGGGTTGTCCCAGGAAAACTGTTACTTTGGATGAGGCAACTCTCTGAGCTTTGTAAAATCCCCCAAAATCTGAGAGTTGAAGACAGTCTGCTGAGAGCATTTCTAGCTGCTGCAGCAAGATGTGCTTTCTTGAAGGGAAATCTGATCAAACCATCTCTCAGTCTATAATACCTGTATTACATTTAGAAAAATTGTTTCCTTTTCCCAGCTGACTAGCAAAGTTAAATATCATAAAATTGTTCTTTAATACATCAAATTGATCTTTGTGTTATCTTTAATACATAATGAATTTTATCAATTTTTGTTAGAGTTTAGAAAGTCATATTTTTTGTTTAATCCGTTAATGAAACAAATTGAATGAAGCTGCTTGCTATTTTCTAAAATACATTGAACCTTGAATTCAATTGAAATCAATTTTTTTCTTCCACTTGTGTCTTTGAGCAAATTCTGGATAATTTCTTCTTACCTATTTTCCATTTAACTACTGGTTTTCAGCCATGTATTAGCAGTAGGGAAGCCTATCAAATGACATTTCACCTTTAATTATTGTGTTTTTCTACATGTAGGAGGTGTGTATTTGTTTTTTTCTCTGAAAGATTTTTTTTATAGTTCCCTATCTTGTGAGTATTTTCTCTGCTGAAATGCTTATTGCTATGACTTCCCTGCAGCCTTTAGAAGTAGGGAGGATGTGGATTTATTACTAGCTCCTTCTTATTCTATGGATGTAGCCCTTTGTGTCCTAATTTTATGGGGCAGAAATCACCTTATTAGAATTCTTGCTTGGCAGACCTCTACCTTGACTTTTGACTCCTCACGTCCAGTCTCCTGAACACAATTCTATCAAATATAAAGTTGAGGGCTATTAGTTGGACAAATGCTCTCAGAACAAAAGCAGTCTCTCTATAACCTTTGAAGTATTGCTTTTACTTTGATTTCCTATTGATGTTTATTATATTACTAGCTTTCTGAGGATTTTTTTAATTTAAGCATCTAATCTGCATTTTCGATAGTTGTTATTGAAAGAATTTTATTAAGATAGCCCTTACTACCCATATTACTATAAATAGAAGTCAAATATTTATGTGAAAATCATTACTTAAAGATTATAAAACACAGATTCCATACAAATAAACCTAATGGTAAAAACAATAAATTCCTCTATCAAACTTCCTAAGATTTGGAAAACTAATGCATCAGCGTCACATGTGATCTGCTTGTGATATTGAAACATACTTGTATAAGGTACTTATGGGTGTCAAATGCAAATTTACTTTTTACTTCAAATAGAGTATGTATTATTTATTTCTCCATATAGTAGAAAAATCCTAGAAAGGATTATTATTTTATGTATCTTATGGATCATTGCTTTTCAAAAGTAGAGCTCAAGGTAGTGATATTGATTTAATATATCACAAATGGTATTTTAATATGAGAATAACAAATATAGAATGAAGTAAAATAGAAAATATCAGAATGAATTTTCACGAAGTAAGTATAAGAATTGTATATCATACTTAAGTATCATCTAGATACAAATGTATACACTGGGAATTAAGGTGAAAGTAGTTTTACACTTTGGGTCAAAAAAGTTTGAATGACACTGCATTGATTGAGGAAAAAGAATGAATACTAAAAATTCTATTCCATATATCTTGAAGGAAGAAGACAGTCCTATCTCATTTAAAACTATGGAGAGTAAACTAGTCTTCATTTATGAAATAACAAACCTATAACTTTCTGTTATTTAGGATAGTCAAAATAAAATGCAATATACCATGGGGGTGTTAAGTAATCAAGCTGTAGGGATTTAGATTTTATATGTTTGTATTAACTTTGCTGCCTGTTTTTTCCTGATTTTCTACCTCCATCACTAAGGAATAGAAAGGACATTATGAAACAGTGAAATATCCAAATTTATTTTATCAAGGGAAACCAAACTAAAAAAAGAAAAAAATAATAACCTTAGCTTTGAGAAAAATACAAGGCAGGTAGGCTCAAAAAATATTTTTGTACTCCTTGAGAATTTAATTTATACATCATTTCCTCTGTTACCATGATTAGATTAAAATGATTATAATTGATAAACTTGTGTATTATATTTGACACTTTCTAGTCTGAAAATTTTCTTAATTTTGATATAAATTAGTTTTAAGGGAGTCAGAAACAAAGATGATTGTATTTTCACAGTGATATATGTGATATACTATGTGTATTGCACATCAGTAGACTAAAAAGTGCTAGGAACAGCAATTTTCAACTTACTCAATATAAGTAATGACTTTTACTGATTGTTCTGCATCCATCCAATACACTGAACTACATTATTTTGTATAGCATATATAAGCACAGTTTATAATTTGTCAGCAGAAACTCATCTTGCAATTAGTTTGCTATACAGAGCTGACCTCATCAGTATTACCTGGAGAATGCCATCTAACATTGACAGCATTCTCTTAGTTAAAGATAGGAACCTGTCAGGGTTTCCATTAAATTTATATTCCCAGAGGTTTGTAACTCTGCTTCTAAAAATGCCACAGGCATAAACTTAGCATGCAAGGTGTTAGCAAGGTAGTTTATTTTAAAAGGGAGGCTGTTTGTAAACTGTGAAAATGTCCTTCAAGTTTAAAAAGGCAGCCAGGCAGTATGAATGTCTGCATAAGAAAGCATGTGTATTAATACCATCTCTGTGTTCCTAGCAATCCTGCTGATGTTAAAATCAGAGAAAGAGAATAATATAGCTACAGTTGACTGGAAATGTCACACTGTTCAGTCAGTCATTGTGTCCTCAGCTGTCCATGTATGGGTTCAGTAAACTATTTTTTTATTGTAAGGTTATCCCCAAATGAGAATATCAGAATGATATTGCAAACTCTGAGATGAAATTTACCCTTTAAGAAAGAATGGCATGGCTTCACAGAAGCAGAGAGTAGAATGATGATTGCCAGGGGCTGGGGTGGGGTAATGGGGAGATATTGGTCAAAAGGTACAGACTTTGAGTTAAGTTCTGGAGATAAGATTCAGCAACTTGATTATAGTTAATAATACTGTCTTGCATACTTGAAGTTGCTAAGTGAGTAGATCTTAAATGTTCTCACTTAAAAAAAAAAGATAACTCTGAAAAAAAGAATGATATAACTTTTAATCTTTTAGTCCTAGATCTAACACTGTCAGCTAGTAGAAATCAAATTCATGAATATTAATGACTCAGATTGTAAACAAGAATAATGATAATTTCTTACCAAAATACATGTACCAAGTTCCAAAAAAATAAGGAATGTAAAATTTACAAACTAGAAAGAGTTATGTGAACACAATGACCCAGGATACCTCAAGCAAGTTGCCTCAACATAGATTTCTATAGCCTAAGTGGGAGGCAGATTCAGACACTGATATTGTTGGAGTTCAGAAGTATTCCTTGTGAGTAGTCTTAAGGCATCCCTTTATTCTGGTTTTTATAATTTCAAGAAAGAGAGATTTTTTTTTTCTATTGGTGAATGTTTCTATGAGAACCCCTAATGCCCACATTAGTTTGTTTAACTTTCCAACCATAGAAGTCATGACGTGGAGTCACTTGGCCAAAATAAAGTTAACAGTCACAAGATTTACTGTGCTAACTGAAATAACCATAAAACAAAATGCACAAGACAATGGTTTTTAAGATAATGGACACCAATCACTAAAGGAAAGTGATTCCATGGGGAATAGAAATAAACAAGGTGAGCTGTACGGTTATCCTGGTTTACTAATAACAAAGTTTTCAAGCTGCAGTACAGAAAAGGGGAACAAAGGTAGAGCCCAGTAATCTCCCTGAATTGAGGAAATGAAACTAAGGATCCGGAGAAAATGAGACACTGTTACAGTCCACAAGGCAGATTATGGGAAATAAGAGAGCAACACAGAGAACTACAGAGACCTGAGCAGATCCCTACCAAGTATTAGGAAGAATATTGACCCAAACATGTATACAATGAAACTACATTAGAGAATCGCCCAAAAAAGTTATTGGAAACAACAAACACTCAGAGCTCACATGAGACCAAGAAAAATACCTATCCACCAACAGTCAGACTAGAATATTTTAAATTCTCATAGCATCGAGTAGAATATCCTTAGGTTTCTTTCCTCTGTACGGAGACTAAATTAACTCTGGAATAAAAACTGCCCATACCCATGTAATAAATTTTTAAGAGGCAAAACCTAAAAATACCAAAGTATTTCAAATTAGCTTAACTGTGTTATACAATAGTACTCAAGAATATTTATGGAAGAAAAAATATATATATATATAATGTTTAACCAAAATTACCAAACATAAAGAGGTAAGGAAATATTCTCTTAAAAAAAAGAATCACTCAAATCTGAGAATTTTTATAGATATCAGACTTAGCAGGTGAAGACAATGAAAGTTATTAAAACTGGGGCACCTGGGTGGCTCAGTTGGTTAAGTGTCCAACTTCAGCTCAGGTCATGATCTCATAGTTTGTGAGTTCAAGCCCCACATCAGACTCTGTACTGACAGCTTGCTCAGAGCCTGGAGGCTGCTCCGGATTCTGTCTCCCTTTCTCTCTGACCCTCCCTGATTCACACTCTGTCTCTGTCTCTCTCGAAAATAAATAAACATTAAAAAAATGTTTTTTTAAGTTATTAAAACGTAACTATATTCCATACATTCAAAAACTTAAATAGATGCATTGAGGATATAAAAATATTTACAAACAATTAGAGATGCAAATGTCAATATCTGAGATATATTTGCCATGGATAGAAAAAATGGCAGGTTAATTATTGCAGAGGAAAATGTTAGTTGAAAACTTTACTTGAGAACATAACAAGGGAAACTTTCTAAACATTAAAAAAGATGTAAAAATCAATAAAATTAAAAGGCATAAGTGTAATAAAATCTTTGAAAAGAGTAGAGATTGATAGAAAAATAATTTGAACTAATGTGATTTTTTCTAAACCTGAAAACAATTAACCCACGGATCCAGGAAGTTTAGTGAATCCCAAACACACACAAAAAAATTGAAGTTAATTTCAAGATGCATCATAGTCAAATTGCATAAAACCAGTGATAAGGAAAAAAAAATCTTAAAAACAGCCAGAGAAAGAGACCTATACAGAGGAAGAAAAGTAAGAAAGAAAGCAGATTTCTTTCCAGGAACATTGTAACTGAGCTGACAGTGGAGCAATATCTTTAAATTCTGAAACGAGAAAATTATATCAACACAGAATTCTGCAGACACCTGTAATATCTTTCAATAATGAAAGAAAAATGACATATTCTGAAATTCAAAAGTAGGAAAAAAATCAATCCCTGTCAGGTATGCTGTACAAGAAATGTTAAAGGTATCCTTCAGTCAGAACGAAAAATATACCAGATGTAAACATCGATCCCCAGGAAGGAAAAAGTGGCAAGATAAATGGTCATGATTTATAGAAACTTACAACTTATGTGCCTTTAAGGGAAGAATTATTGCTGAAACATAAATAATAAGATATTCTGCAGTTAATGTATATGTGTATATAAAATGTAGGTAAACAATAGCATAAACATGGGAAAGGAGGAAAATGAAATATTTTTGAAATACTCTTATACTATACATCTGATAAAACATTTGCATTTAGGCTGTGATAAGTTAAAGGTATATACTATAAAATATAAAGTACCATTGAAGTAAAAAAGTAACTATAGCTAATAAAGTGACAATAGAAAAGGATCATAAAAATACTCAATTCAAGAGATAGCAAGAAAAAAGGAACAAGGAATATTTAAAGCAACTAAAAAAAAAATAGCAAAATGATAGACTTAAACTAACCACAACAATGACAATGTTAGATGTCACTGGCCCAAATCTCCAATTAAAAGGTATAGAATATCAGACTGAATGAAAGAACAAGAAGAAACACGTACACCTAAGATATAAAGGAAGAAATGGATTAAAAGTAAAATCGGAAAAGCTATAATTTGATTTCAAAATAAAGCTTGCATGGCTATATTGTCATGAAAAATAGTTATCAGAGCAAATAATGTTACCAGGGGAAAAAGAAATCATTTCATAATGAAAAAGAAGGCAAAAGTAATTAAAAATCTTAACTGTCTATGTACCTATTAACAAACCTTCCAAACACATGAACAAAAACTAAACAGAACTGTTTAAAAAATAGATAATTCTACATTTATGGCCACAGATTTCTATACTGTTTCCAATATTGGTAAAATAAGTGGATATAATATAAGTAAAGACATAGATAATCTGAATATCACTACCAATCAGATGGAACTAAATGATATTTATTCAACACTCCATACAACAGAAACCCTATATTTTTTTGCAAGTGCACATGAAACATTACCAATATAGTAAATATATCCTGTGTCACAGAATGAATCTCAATAATATTAAGAAGATTTTACTTAAATATTCTATAAAATATTCTATGAAATATACTCTGTGACCACATGGAATTAAATTAAAAATCAATATATGTATCTTTGAGATATGTCCCATAAATATTTGAAAAATATAGTAATGTAATTCTAAATAGGCCATTGTTCAATTTGAAAAATATTTTGAACTGAATGAAAATAATATATCAAAATTTGTTGGCTCTTGTTAAAACATGCTTTAGGACAAATTTATAGTGCAAAATCCATAGTAGAAATGCACATAAACATAGAAGGCCTCCTATCAATAACATCTATACCTTAGGAAACTAGAAAATAAATTATAAATGTAACCTAAGGTAAACACTAATACAGAAATAATAAAAATCAGAGGATAAATCAATAAAATGAAATTTTGAAAAAGAAAAACCAAAAACGTATACCTTTCAGATCAATAACACTGATAAACTTTTAGCTAATTATCAAGAAAAAAAGTAGGAATACTCATATTACCAATGCCAGAAACAAAAGTGTGACATCCCTATATATTCCACAACCTAAAGAGGATGATAAGTAAATATGAAAATCACAGTGAATTCTTTCCAACTTTAAGAAAAATATAATGCCAATTCCACACAGAATTTTTCATAAATTTTCAGAGTAATAAATATTTTCAGTTTATTTTAAAATACCTAACTTACCCTAATATCAATTATAGAAACAGTTTAGGGGATAACACATTATTATTATCCCATAGAAATATAAATTTAAATGATATAAACTATTTTAGGAAATTGAACCCAGCAATATAAAAGAAAAAAATATATATCATGACCAACTAGGATTTATCCCAGGAATAAAAGGTTGATTTAATAATCAAAACCATGTATTAATGTATCATCTTATCAAGCTAAACATAAAAAAAATGTGGTAATTTCAAGAGACAGAAAGAAGTACTTGACAAGTACATCTATTCTTGCTATCTAATATCAACAATGTAGAAATACGAAAGAATGTGCTCATCCTAATAAATTTTATCTTTGAAAGACTCTGTAACTAATGACTCCTTAATGCTAGAAATTACTGCTCTCTCCCTAAGATCAGGAGGAACAGAAGGTTTTCTCCTCTCTTCACTTTTAGTCAATATTGTGCTGGAGATTGTACCCATTGCAACTTAAAAAAAGATAAAAAAGAGTCATACTTATTAGAAAGGAAGAAATCAAAGTTACTCATAGACTACCTGAATATCAATGTAGAAGGACAATGGACTTTTAAACAAAAAACAAAAATAATAACAGAAAACCCTACAGCTATTAAGTTAATTTAGCAAATTTGTAGTATCAATATATAAAAATCCAGTGTTTTCTATAGACTACTAAAGAATAGTCCAAACTGATTTTTTTTATTTAGAAAAATTTTAATGTTTATTTTTTGAGAGTCAGAACTTGAGCAGGGGAGGGACAAAGAGAGGGAGACACAAAATCCAAAGCAGGCTCCAGGCTCTGAGCTGTCTGCACACAGCCCAACATGGGGCTCGAACTCACGAAATGTGAGATCATAACCTGAGTGGAAATGTAAGATCATGACCTGAGCTGAAGCTGGACACTTAACCAACTGAGCCACCTAGGTGCCCCCTGCAAACTGAATTTTAAAAGAGTACAATTTACAATAACAACAAATATATGAAATGCTTAAGAATAAATATTATGAAACATATGCTAAGCCTGTACACTAAAAAGTACAAAACTTTGCTGAGAAATTAGAGAGCCTAAGTGAATTTATTCTGTTCACGAGGCTGAAGACTCTACATTAACATAGCAATTCTCCCCAAATAGCAATAGCAAATACCAATCAAAATCCTAGCAGGCTCCCCAATAAGCACATGAAAAGATGCTCAACATCACTAATCATAAGAAAAATTCAAATCGAAACCACAATGAGATCTCACCTCAGACCCATTAGGATAGTCACTATCAAAAGAACAGAAAAAAACAAATTTGGTGAGGATGTGAAGAAATCAGAACTCTTATGCACTGTTAGTAAGAATGTAAAATGGTGCAACAATTATGGAAAAAGCATAGAGATTTCTTCAAAATTTAAAAATAGAATTACCATATGATTCAGCAATCCTACTTCTGGGTATATTTACAAAAGAATTTTAAAATAAGATTGATCTCAAGGGGATATTTACATACTCATGTTCATTTCAGCATTATTCACAGTAGCCAAGTGGTAGAAACAAATCAAGTGTCCATCAGCAGATGAATAGATAAAGAAAATCTGGCATATACACAGACTATTAGACAACCAAAAAAGAAGGAAATCCTGTCACATGCTACAGTGTGGAAGAACACTCAGGGATATTATACTAAGTGAAATAACTTGGTCACAAAGGATAGCTACTATGTAATGCCAATGATATGAAGTACCTTAAGTAATCAAAATCATAAAAACAGAAAGAAGCAAGATGTTTGACAAAGGTTGGGGGAGAAGGGATTTAATGGGTGTAGTGTTATAGTTTTGCAAAATGAAAAATTTTAGACATCAGCTATGCAAGAATGTGAGTATATTTAATACTACTGAACTGTAGACTTGAAACTGATTAATATACTAGATTTAATATTATGTTTTTTTGTTTTTGTTACCATACACTCATTCACACACACACACACACACACACACACACACACACACTTCACAAGCTTTCTTGTAGAACTTGAAAAGGTTATTATAAAAATTGATATGGAAATGCAAAGAACTTAAAATAATGAAATAAAATTGAAAAAAGAACAAAGTTATAGAACTAGAAAACTACCTGACTTCAGTGTAAAAGCTGTCTCAAAACTTGTTGTAAATCTATAGTAATCAAGGTAATATAGTTTTATTACAAAGAGAGATTAATAGGTCTATGTAACAGAGAATATGGAAAGAAATACAGAAATTTATAAAAGATTGATTTTTGGCAAAGCTACAATTCAGTGGAGATAAGGTAGTTTTATTTTCAACAAAATGGTGCTGGAATAATAGAAAGTCCATATGAAAAAAAAACTTTAAAATATACCTCACTTTACAAAACAATTAATTAAAAAATGGAAAGTAGACCTTAAGGGATGCCCAAAACACTATTTTCAGAAGAAAGTAAAATAAACTGAGACCTCTGGGTGGCTCAGTTGGTTAAGCATCCCACTCTTGATTTTGGCTCTGTTCATGATCTCACTGTTTCTGGGTTCGAGTCCCACATCCAGCTCAGTGCTTATTCTCTGTCTGCTTGGGATTCTCTGTCCACCTCTGTCTCTGCCCCTTCCCCACTCATGCTCTATGTTTCTTTCTCTCTCAAAATAAATAAATAAATATTTAAAAGCTTTGTGATCTTGAATTCATTAATATTAAAAATATCTGCTTAACAAAAGTCATTGTTAAGAGAATAAGACAATCCACAGATTGGTAGAAAATATTTGCAAAATATATCTGCTAAAGTACTTGCATCATTAACTTATAAAGAACTCTCAGAACTCAACAATAAGGAAATAAACAACCTGGTTTTCTGTGATCAAAATATTTTAATAGATATATCACAAATGACAAATAAGCATTTGAGAGGATGCTGAATATGATTAATCATAGGAAAACTAAAATCAAAACCACAAAGAAATAGCACTACCTACTAGAATAGGTAAAATAAAAACAACTGACCACAGCAAGTATCTGGAGAGGAGGAGGAACTGGAACTCTCATTACTAGTGAAAATAAAAAAATGATACAATCACTTTAGGAAACATTTTGGTGGTTTTTGATAAAGTGAAACACATACATACCATGTGAACCAAACATTCTACTTCTAGGTATTTAAGAGAAAAGAAAGCATAGAGCCAAAGTCTTCGAACTAATGTTCAGAGTAGTTTTGTTTGTTATAGCCCTAAATGGAAAAGTCCCAATGTCCATCAACAGGTGCTTGGAAGAACAAATTGTAGTATATACATATAATGGAATACTACTCAGCTGCAAATAGGAATGCACTATTGATGCATACCACTGCACTGATGAATATTAAAATAATTATGCCAAGTAAAAGAAGTTTGACAAAAAATGGAATGCATACTCAATGAATCTACGTATGTAAAATTTTAGAAAATCCAAATAAAGCTCTTGTAACAGAGATCTGTGGTTGCTTGGAGATGAGGAATTCATGTTCAATGGGCAGGAAGAAGAGACTACATGGGGTCATGAGGAATTATTTGGGGGCAATAGATATGTTCATTATCAGGATGACAGTGATTATTTCATGGGAGTATACATATGTCAAAATGTATTGTTAACCTTGAACATAAAACTGCCAGGTATTTTACCAGCAAAAATGGGTTTATTCAGGAATAGCAGAGTTGCAATATGGGACAAGCAAAGCATGACAAAATCAGAGAAAAGAGATGACTGCTCTCTTATGGAGAATATGAGTGAGTTCGGAGAGCTATTATAAACAAAATGTCCATTGAAGTGAATTGGGAATTCAGAGAATGATGGCCATACATTGGCTTTGTTTTATTTTTTAAAATTTTTTTCACATTTTCATTTCTAATGGAATTTATTATTTCTATAGAAAATTATGAAAGTTTTCTTTTATCTTCTGTATATTTACTATATAGCTTTCTTGTTATTTGAAAATAAAACATTTTATTTCTGAAAATATTCTTTTTTTTTTTTAAATGTGGATCCTGAAAAACTTAACAGAAGACCAGGGGGGAGAGGAAGGAAAAAAAAAAAGTTAGAGAGGGAGGGAGCCAAAACATAAGAGACTCTTAAAAACTGAGAACAAACTGAGGGCTGATGGGGGGTGGGAGGGAGAATGGGTGATGGGTATTGAGGAGGGCACCTATTGGGATGAGCACTGGGTGTTGTATGGAAACCAATTTGACAATAAATTTCATATTTAAAAAATGCCATGAAGAATATATTATATGGAAGAATCATGTGGCTGATAAATGAAAAGTTAAGACAATCCCAGATTATTCTTAATTCTTCTGTTTTATTTTTCTCAAATATATTTTTTAAAAACATTGGCTTTGCTTTAACATTTATCTCATTGGCTGGACTGTTACCAGGGGAGGAGGAATCCTTTCTTCCTCCTGCTGGGGTAAAAAAAGAAGTAGTTAAAGTAGCATTGACTTGCAAGAGATGAGTTTTTGTTTTGGGTAACCAAATATTGACCAGTGGTAATGCATGAGGTCTCCCCCTTCTGGCCTCTGCACTCCATTTTAGTGATGTTTTCTTTTATTATTTTTCACTGTATCAAATTGTATGCTCTAATTATATGCATTTATCTTTTGTCAATTTTACCTCAATAAATAAGCACAGAAATAAATTAATACAATTTATTGTATTGTCCTAGCTGTAAAATAAAGTTAGTTATTCATAAAATTATAGAAGTGCTAAATCTAGCTGACATTTTGGATTAATTTTATTATTACTGTTTGATTATTTGGGGTGGTATTTTGCTTTTCCTTTATTCTTTTTCTCAAACATGTCCTGTAAGTTGAAGTATACATATGTTTTATCTTTGCTTGCTGTAGCCAGATTTAAATATTATCATTTCTTGTTAAATGCCACCAGTCTATTATAGTTTTGTATATGTATATGCATATATATATGTGTGTATATATATATATATATACACACATATATATATGCATACATATGTGTGTGTGTATATATATAGTGTATATATATTAGCTTTCAAAAGACTCAATGAATATTGTGTGTTTGTGTGTGTTTCTTTGTGAACATGCAATATCATTTTAAAAGCCAGGATAGAAGATACAAATAGAAGGAGAAAGGAAAGAGGAAGGAAAATATGAAGGTAGTATTTGCTAAATATTTGACAGATAAAACTAATTGAAGTTACTTTTAATTAAAAGGTAAATTACTAAAGACTATGTTTTCTGCATTTAAGACCTAGATTGTTTTAATTGTGCTAAAATGTCTATAACATAAAATGTATTTCAATGACAAAATTTATTATTTTAATAATAACATTTAATATGAATGTGGTATATGACATATTTTCTCTGTTCACTTGTCAGTGGATATTTGAGTTGTTTCTACTTCTTTCCTTTTTTAAATAGTGCTGCTATGAATACTGGTATAAAAATACCTGTTAGAGTTCTTGCTTTCAGTTCTTTTGGGTCTATTCCTAAAAGTAGAGTTGTTCATTTAGTAATAGGTTCATATAGTAATTCTATGTTTCATTTTTTTGAGCAACCACTATTCTGATTTCCACAGCAGCTGCAACATTTACATTCCTACCAGTAATCTACAAGTGTTCCAATTTTTGTACATCCTTGTCAACACTTTTTTTAATGATTTTTTTAAGCCATCCTAATGGCTGTGAAGTAGTAACTCATTGTGATTTTCAGTCATCTTGGGCTTCTTGTCATGTACTTATTGAACATTTGTGTGCTTCTTTGAAGAAATGTCTATTCAAGTTTTTTATCCGTTTTTTAAATGGGTTATTGTTGAGTTTTGGGGGTTCTTTATACATTCTATCCAGTAATTCTATTGATCACTTATCAGATATGTGATTTGCAAATATTTCCCCCCATTCTGTGCTGATTTAATTCTTAATGATTTGATCACTGTTGGGCTTACTGTAAGCCTGAAAAGTGCCTATTATTTTTTTCTCCGATTTTGTCCCCTCTCATGCAGCCTTTCTGGCCTTGATGTTTTTCTTCATGACTAGAACTGCTTTGAGTATATAATGGACCAGTTTAGTTCAGATTCAAAAGAGAGGTGAGATTTTTCCACTCTTTGCTCAAACCTGACTACACAGCAATAACTTTAGACAGTATACTTACTATAGCAGAAAGAAACATAAATAAGTCAAATTTCTCTATAAATTTTACAAGGGCTCATAGTTGCCTATTAGAACAATTCCATTCATTTTCTTCATTTGTACTAGTTTTCATCATTGTACTACTCTTTCCAAATGCATAAAATTCATAAACACATTTACTTGGATGTTCTGTTTCATCACAGCATGTTATAACATTCTTAGTATAAAATTTTCTAATGCTTTCAATGATTTCCTTAAGCTATGCTTCCTCCAAATTTTATTCCAGCACATATTTGTTGAGCCATTTCTATGAGCCCACAATCTTGGAAGGTATGGATGGTTGAATAGAGCACGAAATGTAGTCTGCATTTTCAAGCTGTTAGTCTTAAAGCAATTGGGGCACAATAAAACAAACATGGAATTAAGCAAATAATATTTTTAAATGCCCACTGTTGAACACACAATGATGTATGATAAGGAAGGTGAAATTTAAGGAGAAATCTACAGTTATAAACCTGACATCATCACTTGGAATATATATGCCCTTATATATTCCAAGTGATGATGTCTTGGGTCAGAGAGGTCATGGGACACCTCTCTGACCTTTATTATGTTCATCTGTAAACTCCATTCCTTACTGAGTGATCTTATTGCATGATTTTATCTAATTTCTTGAATGTTGGCTCAACTGTATTTTTTATTATTATTATTTTAGTGTTTATTTTTGAGAGAGAGAGAGAGAGCACAAGAGAGAGAAGGGCAGAGAGAGACAGGAGACACAAAATCTGAAGTAGGCTCCAGGCTCTGAGCTGTCAACACAGAGCCTAATGCGGGGCTCGAACCCATGAACTGCAAGATCATGACCTGAGGGGAGGTTGGACACTTAACCGGCTGAGTCACCCAGGGCCCCTGACTTAATTATATTTTATTAGAAGCTTCTACACCAACACCAAACTTCTGTACCACTATGATGAAATCAATTTAATTTTTTTTTCTGTTTTATCACATTATTTTGCAATTTTAATACATTTTAATATAGTATTTAAAAATTTTTGGTCTTGGGGCGCCTGGGTGGCTCAGTCGGTTAAGCGGCCGACTTCGGCTCAGGTCATGATCTCACGGTCCGTGGGTTCGAGCCCAGCGTCAGGCTCTGTGCTGAAAGCTCAGAGCCTGGAGCCTGTTTCAGATTCTGTGTCTCCCTCTCTCTGACCCTCCCCCATTCATGCTCTGTCTGTCTCAGTCTCAAAAATAAATAAAAGTTAAAAAAAAATTCCTTATGGGGTGCCTGGGTGGCTCAGTCGGTTAAGTGGCCGACTTCGGCTCAGGTCATGATCTCACGGTCGGTGAGTTCAAGCCCCGCATCGGGCTCTGTGCTGACAGCTCGGAGCCTAGAGCCTGTTTCAGATTCTGTGTCTCCCTCTCTCTGACCCTCCCCCGTTCATGCTCTGTCTCTCTCTGTCTCAAAAATAAATAAACATTAAAAAAAATTTAAAAAATAAAAATAAAAATTTTTGGTCTAATATGTTATTCCTTTTAGAACATTTTATAGAAATCTTAGTGTATCATGAAAGTTGTATTTCTTCCTTTTTTTATAGAAGGCAATAAAATGTTGCCAGTTTTACATTAATATCTTTATCTTTCATCAAATTGCTTCAATAAGTTTAAGTAATGTGACCTTCTGGTTAAATGTCCTTTTATCATTGAAAAACAGATATGTAATGTCAGGTATATTATTGTTTATTTAAAATCCAAATAAATACATGTTTTTTACCTGTAATCTAGGTGTTCTTTTTGAATTTATCATTGCCTGTAATGTTAATTTGTTTAAAATATTATGGATCATATAACCTCAGTGAGAAATTTTTATCACTCAGAAGTATAATAATGGCATTGATCCATACTGGCTGTCAGGCTTGAAAACTCTCTCTCTCTCTCTCTCTCTCTCTCTTTCTCTCTCTCTCTCTTTTGAAATCTCTTTTGTAGTGAGTCTAAATTAGTGTATTATGGGAATATGTCTAACTTGACTAAACATGTTTCTCCTGCATTAGCAACTGTTCTTCTAGACATGGCTTTAGAATAAAGGCATGGAATCAGTCCAGTAAGTTTGACAAATTCTGTTTATTCTCTCCAGTAAGAGAGAAATGAGTTGTCAAAAGGAGAATTAGAATATGACTCTTACTCCAAATGTTCCATGGCCAAAGAAAAATGTTTGTAGGGAAAAGTATACTTCATGGCTTCATGACAGCTGCCTGTTTGTTTGTTTGTTTCTTTTATTTTTTCTGGAATTGAATGAACATTTCCTTGAAAATTTCATTGCTGTTCCCCAAATTCTTCATACAATATTGTCATTTTCTTGAATTATTCATTATTTCTGACTGCACACTTTCAGTCTATCTATTCTTTGTTTACATACTATGTATTCTATATATTAATGGAATTGCACTGTCATTTGCATTTGTATTAACATAGTGTCAGACAGTCTTTCCTGGCTTGGCCAGTTACTACAGCTCAAAATAATCCTGAAATCTGTGAACTTCTTGTTACTCCATGGTTATCTATTTTTAACAATTCATTTGGCTAAGAAATAAAATGCTATCAATAGGGGGGAAAAGGCCACTATTGTTAAAATAATACTTAGGTGTCAATGTTATAGATCAGATCAAAGCAGGCCAGACTAGGAAGTTTAAGCTCATGATGTGAGTCAGGGAGCAATGCCAAGAACGGGTTGCTTCTCCTTCTTCATGGATAGAATGGTTGATGGATCTGAAATAATGAGATCATCGCCTGTTGTTCCAGAAATTCTTGGCTTCTTCAGCTTTCAGTTATCAGTCTTCTTATCTCATTTCACTTGTCGACAGAAAATCTAGTCATTTTCCAGGTTTGTCTCATGTTTGCCAGTAAGTTCATGATGGATATATGTAACGTGAATTGACCTGAGATTCAGATTCTGCCTCAGCCAACAATCTTGTATTTGCCAGCTAGTGAACACATTTGCAATATGTGTTTCCTTTCCTCCCCTAACTCTCCAGGGTGCTGACTTTCACAGTATATTTAAAATTGGACACTCCATTTATTCCCCACAATATTTGTAAAATGTGTCACATTAATGAGACTTTACAAAAGGCTTGTAAATGAATTACAATATCACACACACATAGTCACACATATTTAGACTCCTTTGATGAAGTTTCTCTCCTACCAATCCCATATCTCCCCAGTCTCTGGTCCCTACATAGGTTTTCCTTGTTCTTTTGAATAATGGAGAACATTATCTCATTCTTATCTCTCTCTTTGACTGAGTCCTCCAGTTCAAACCTCACAATCCATGTGTCATACCACCTGGGCTGCCATGGCAAAATATCTACCAAAACTGGGTGGCAGAGACAATAGAAAAATATTTTCTTACAGTTCTGGAGGCTAGAAGTCCAAGATCCAAGAAATCAGTATGGTTAGTTTGTGCTGAGCACTGTCTTCCCAGCATATATACTCCAGCCTTCTCACTTGTCTTCACTTGTTGGGGGGATAGGGGGTGAAGGGAAGGTGGGGGGAGAGAGAACATGTTCTCTGGTATCAGTTTTGTGAAAGAACTAATCCTACAATGAGGTCCTTTATAACCTCATCTAAACCCAAAGACCCCATCTCCAAATCTCCAAATAGCATCACATGGGAGGGTAAGGCTTCTGGGGGACACAGTTTAGCCCTTAACACCATCCATAGATCATTTCCTTTCAGGATGGAAATTGGAATGTCTGTTCTTCTCGGGCAAAAGAAGTTCTATCCCTTATTCGTTCTTTTAATTTGACCAGCCTCTGCCAATGCCCTCTGCCATGTCAACCAGAATAATCTATTAAAATTATTTATCCTTCTCATTTATATTATAAAATGTTTGTCTTATTGCAAAATCTGAGACATGTCAGCACGGAACACCACTTTGGGCTGAGTGTCATGCAAGTGCATTCTCCTCTAAATTTTCATCTGGCCTGAGGTGACTCCTTTTTCATTCTTTGCTATTGTCCAGTGGGTCCTTCAACTTTACTCTGGATAACTTTTGATAGGAGATACATGAATTGCAAAGAAAAAATAATTCTACAATGAAGAAAATGCTTTATTATGCAGAGTGATTTAAGTGTTTATTGTCTTGAAACTCTACTTGTCATAATGGAATCTTTAATTTATCTTTGAATAGGAAGGAGGCCCATTAGAGTGTTTTTTGTTTGTTTGTTTTGTTTTTTGGTGTTCTTTTACTTTTAAAGACAAAGTGATAATTTGCTAAAACTAAAATAGGTTTCTGTTTGAAAAACAGGAAGGCAGCTCAAAGCTTAAGTCTCAGTTCTTATTCCTTTCTAAATTTTACATTTTCTAATGAGAGTGTCCAATATTAGAGACCTACTAAAGTCAGTGGACAGAATTTTTCTTTAATTGAATGCAAATTAATGTTTTCTTTCTAGTAATAAAATGTTGTAATACCATGGGTTGTCTAGTACTTAGTATAAATAGGTAGCAGGATGAAGTTGTCATTTCCCTTCATGATTATTTTTCCCCACTGCATGTATTCTCAACTCCCCCTATTTAGCATTAGTTTCTTTCTCAGTTTCACTAATTCCTTCAGGGAAGGAATCAAGAATAAAGAAGTTTTTAAAACGATTTGCAGTCTCCTTCATGGATATTATGGTAAAATGGTATTGTGGAAATAGTTACTCTTAATTTAATTAATTCACTGAGTGGGAGAGCGCATGTGCACAAGTGATCATTGCCTTAGAAACTAGGAAATTATTTTCCAGTCATGACAAAAACAAAATAGAGATAACGCTACATGAATAAAATGGTTCTTTAATTCATTTTCAAGGCAAAGCCCTGGGGAGGTAAAGAAATCACAGGGGTCATACAGTTGGAGAATGAGATTGTGCAGAAAAGACAACTGTCCATGATATTTGTGCTGCAAAAGAACCTGAAGTAAGCAAAAATGTCCCATATCTTCAAGTGGTACTAGCCTCATGGAGGTAAATAATGGCTGCCTCAGCAAGCACCAGTCTGATGATATCAATTTCCAAGGACCAGAAGGAGGAAAGGACTTTTCAGTCTAGAATGGAAGACTGGATGTGACACCTCCTGCAGTTGTCCCACATGGTCTTGCTATCAGGTTACACCCACACCCTAAGAATGGAGATGAAATGCAGGAGGAAAAAATGGATCGAAAAAATGAATGGAGACTAAATTGCAGGCACCTTAATAGAAAATTTAAATTTTAAGTAGAAATTAATGGAGATGCACTTATTCAATTACTACTTGAAAGCATACTGTGGGATAAAATGTTTAGCAAAATAATCACAAGCCCTCTTCATGTTTTTATAGTTTACTAACTTATTAAATAGATGTTAAATACACAATAAATTATCATGGCAATATGTAATAAGTAATAGAAAAAAGTACTATGAGAGATGGGGATTATGCAAGCAAATAGTAGATGGAAATGACCTGGTCAAGACAGACTGGAGATAGTATTTCTGGGGAAGTTATATCTGAGCTGAGAAAAAAGAGATAATTGGAAATTAGCCAGTTAAGGTGCTGTTAACTGGAGTGTTTGAATATTTGAAGGTAGGCCTAGGGAAATGGATAGACTTAGAGTAACAGCAAGGACTTTGAGATGAACAGGAGCCGGAGCCCAGAGAATAGTGGGAGAGGAAGATAGGTGATCAGAGGTAAGATCATCAAAGGTGACATTATAGGTTATTTGCTAGAATTTAAGAATTATAGAAATATTAATGGAAAGGTACAAAAAGGCTTTACACATGACTGGCATGACCAGATTTCTGTTTGTAAAATTTCATCCCAGCTACCCCTACACTCTATTAACAATGGAGAGTGAAAGGCAGTGAACCAGGTAGTATTGAAAGAGAGGATTCAAAGGCTACTACAGTCATTTAGGCAGAGTATACCTTAGTTGTACAGGAGGGAAATAGTGACTGAAAAGAAATAAGGGCAGGTTTGAGTCTATCAGGAAGTAAAAGTGACAGAATTTCATGAATGATTGATTGAATATTGGGAATTCAGGGAGAAGAGATATTCAAAAGTGACTCATATGTTCCTCCATAAAGAATTGTGTATATGGTGGAAGAGGGCATGATTTAGGCAGAAAGTTTATAAGTTTGAACTTAAGACTGAATAGGTCTGGTAGAGTATTGCCTCATACAGACTTCGACTTTTACTCTGAATGAAAGGGAAGACTCTTCAGATATTGAGTGGAGAAGAGATATGATCTGATTTAGGTTTTAATGTGATCATGTTGACTATGTATTAAAAGTATACTGGAAGAAGTTTCAAAGCAAAACTTGTACTGAACAAATTAAACAGGTATCTTAGTCCATTCATGCTATAATAACAAACTACCATTTTGTTAGTAGGAGGTTGGGAAATCCAAGATGGAAACTCTGGCAGCTTAGTAAGGGCCCACTTTCTGCTTCATAGGTGACAGTCTTCCTGCTGTGTCCCTACTTGGTAGAAGAAGTGAGGGAGCTCTTTGGGGTCTCTTGTAGAAGCAGTACATGGGGGTGTCATCCTCATGACCTAATTATCTCTCAAAGACCCCATCTCCAAATACCATCACATTGGGGATTAGGTTTCAATGTGTGAATCTGAGTAGGGGGGGCGGGAGGGGGCACTTTCAGTCTATAGCAACAGGCAAAAAGACTTCATTCAAGACAGTAAGGGAAAGAGGTCAGAACTCAGTCTGTACTTCACTAAAACGAAGGACTGGATAGTTTTTAAGCCCTGGGTTGTGATGGGTAGTGGATGAGGCTGGGAATCTCACAAGCCACTTGTGTTTGATAATTGGGCTCATCTAAAGGAAAAATAACTATTATCCTATTTTCATGACAGTAGCTAGTTTTACAACTTGGAGCAAAGTGTTCACTAAAGTTAGAAGTTAGTCTTCTACTCTTACATAGAAACTGGGAGATGGGGACACTGTCTCCCTTGAAGTTTATATCTCAAAAGGATGGTTCCCAGGTCCTTAACAAAGACTTTCTTAGATTGTAAAAATGTCAACAGACTTTTTTTCACTTTCTTTACTTTTTTTTTAAATTTTAATTCCAGTACAGTCAACATGCAGTGTGATATCAGTTTTGGGTATACAGTACAGTGATTCAACAGTATCATACATACCCAGTGCTTCTGAGAACAAGTGTACTCTTGCATCCGCATCACCTATTCACTCACTCCCGCACCCACTTCCCCTCTGGTAACCATCACTTTGTTCTCTGTAGTTAAGAGTCTGTTTCTTAGTTTGTGTCTCTCTCTTTTTTTGTTTCCCCTTTGCACATTTGTTTCTTAAATTCCACATATGAGTGAAACCACATGGTATTTGTCTTTCTCTGTCTGACTTATTTCACTTAGCATTATACTCTCTAGCCCCATCCATGTTGTTTCAAATAGCCCCTTTGCACTATTGGTAAAAATGCAAACTGGTGCAGCCACTGTGGAAAACAGTATGGAAGTTTCTCAAAGCGTTAAAAATAGAACTACCCTATGGTCCAGTAATTGCATTACTTGGTATTTACCCAAAACATACAAAAAAAAAAAAAAAAACACCCACTAATAAAGGGATACATGCACCCATATCTTTATAGCAGCATTATTTACAATATCCAAATTATAGAAAAGGCTGTGTCCATCAATAGATAAATGCATAGATAAAAGAAGATATGGCAACCTGCTTTTAATAGATTAATATCACAAAGTGACAGAGAAAATTTACAATTAAGATTTTTCTAAAGTAAATGCTATGAAAAAGATGAGATCAGACGCCTTAATTCAAAATGATGCTTGTCCTTGGGGCGTCAAGGTGGCTTAATTGGTTGAGCATCAGATTCTTGATTTTGGTCCAGGTCATGTTCTTGTTATTCACTGGATCAAGCCCCATGTTGGGCTCCTCACTGACAGTGTGGAGCCTGCTTGGGATTCTCTCTCTCCCCTCTCTGCCACTCCCTCAGTCACACATGTGTGCACACTCTCTCACTCTCAAAATAAATAAACATTAAAAAAAAAGCAAAATGAAGCTGAAGTTCAGTTAAACTGAGGGGGCTGTTAAGGCTTACTTAGTCAAAGGAAAGGGTAGAAGCTAGGATACTTAGTTTTAAAGATGAGATATCCCTCCTCATTCTGTATTTTATCTTCCTGTGTCTGATTATTGGCTCATTATAATTAGTAGGATCATTCACAGGATTTATCTCCTGATATAAGAGATTAGATGTGCGTATTGTTCTCCTATTGAAACATTTTTTTGGTCCACCTTCTTGAAATATATATGACCGGGTATTCTTCATTATGGATTTCATGTGTGACGCCCACTTCATATGTTCATATATATGAACAATATATATTCATAATTATGAAGCACACATACTTTCATATTGATAAATTGCAATATATATCATAAATGACAGCACTTATCTCATGTAGATCAATAAAAGACACATTGGATATTCTAGTAGATGACAGAGGAATGAATAAAAAGCTAGAATTTTAGCAATCAATATAAACCTCAACTATATAATTTTAGATGTGATCAGCCCTATATAACATCCTTCCTTACCCAAAAAGGAAAATGAATTATGTCATTGTTATCAGAAAATACAAATCACATATTTTTAAAATATGTATTCATTGCAAGTGTTATTTAGACCAAGAGTTTTAACATGAGGGTATTATTCTCATTTTAAATGCTCAATAGCCTCATTTGATTATTGATTACATATTTGAGGGTGCAGACACAGAACTTTCCCATCATTAAAACAAGTTCTATTAAAACTGATTAGAGTCATATAAACAGATGCAAGATAAACTTAGAACAACAGAAAATAAAATTCAAGTCTAATTGGATTAATATTGTGACAGTAATAATTGTCTAAATGTTGAAACAGTTAAATCACAGACAAGAGGTATACTAATTGGATTATACAAAGCTGTAAAACCTGCACAAAGTGAAAAGTAACTGAGAAAGTAAAAATAGACTTGGTAAAACTAATATAATTGTGCTAAAAAGCTTATGTATAAATATACAAATATATAGGAAAATTATAAATAATCTAAAGTTTACAATATAAATGTTATGCTAGAATACAAAGAATAAGTGATTTCATGTAAAATAAATAAAGCCAATACTTATGGGAAAATATAAATTATACATAATTTAGGGAGGATTTCAGCAATATTATTCATCTCACAAGGGGAAAACAATCAAGCATTATATTTTAAAGACGTAAATTCTACTAGCAACTTACCTTTAGGATATAATTTCAAAGGTTAGAGAGTGGTATATGTTCAGAGATGTTTATCACAGATTTTTTTTTTACTACAGATTGGAGTTACCTTGTCCATGTGACAATTGGGAACTTGGAAAGAAAGGGTTTTGTCCATAATTTGTAAAGGGTATAAAGCAACCTAGTAAGTGAAAAAAAAAATGCAGAAATATGTACTGTGTTTACAATTATGTAAAATTATTGAACTATATAAACAATAGTAAGAGGACAGTAGAAAAATGAATTTCATAGCCTAGTTGGATTTTATCAAATAATGATTGTTACTATTTTTCTAAAAATATTTATTAAATGTTTAGATTACTGCATAGTGGGCATAGCGCTAATCACTGTATATCTATTCATTAACTTAATCCTTCTAACAATTCAGGGAAAGAGTTATTATCATTCTTCATTTTACAAATGAGAAAACTGCATATTAGGCTCTGCATCTTGTCCAAGGTCACTTAGTGATATCAATAGCAGAATTTAGGGTTTAACCCAGGTCTCTGTTGCTAAAATGCTGACTGTGCAATTTAAAATAGACAAGAGTTACACACACTGAAAAATTATCCAAGAAAGGATTAACTCTTTCTACAGCATTTGCTTCTTTTTATTATCCACAGGGTTATGGATTTTCCTAATTTTTAATGGTTAAACAAGTCTTAATAACGTCATATATGAGATGTGAGATGTGGATGTGAGAATAAAATAGTATCTGTTTTCATTTTCTATTGTTGCCATAACAAATCACCAGCAATTCAGTAGCTTAGAACAACACAAAATTATGATCTCACAATGTCTGTTTGTCAGAAGTCCAGGTGGGCTCGCCAAGCATCACAGAAGTGAAATCAAGGAGATAGCAAGGCTATATTTCTTTCTGGAGTCAGTGGGGCGAATCTTTCAGGTTGTTGGCAGGATTCAGTTCCTTGCCACTGTAGAACCAATGTCTCTATTTTACTTTCTGACTACTGGCTAGGGGTCACTTTCAGCTTCTAAAGGACACCTGTATTTTCTAACATCTGGCTGCCTTCAGTGCCATCAATTGTGAACTGAATTCTTCTCAAACTTCTAATCTATTCCACTTTCCCCTCACCCTCTCCTTTGTTTCCTTCTTCCATGGAATCTCTCTATCTCTACTACATTTGTCATCTTTAAAGGATCCTGTGATTGACTGCACTGAGCCTAGGATTATCCTGGATAATCTTCCTATCTTAAAGTCAGCTAATTAGCAACCTTGATTCCATCTGTACAGTACCTACACAGCAGTCCAGTTACTTTGTATGTTAAAATGAAAGGTATATTTTTGGTCACAATTATGTTATAACAATCTTTGAACTATAATATTAGAAGTTTTAATGCATATCTAAAAATAACTTTAGAAATATTCAAATTAAGTGGTTACTCAATTTCTAAAATTGAACATTTTTGATCCGTTTCATTTGGAGTTGTAATTACATTTGTATTTTCAGTCACATGACTTTGCTTTTTCCATTGATCTTTTAAATCTACAATGGAGACATCTCAAATAAAATATTTTGTTAGAAGGAGCTTGACTATGTTAATTAAAAGGAAATTACAAAATGACCTGAGAATTTCACTTAACAATGCCATTCCCTTTCTGTTCTCATAGAGAGCTAATTGACTTTACATATATTAAATGCAATCAAAATAATGACTTACATTTTCTTCAGTGACTAAGTACACTCTTAACTGCTTGGGTTGGTTTGGATGCATTAGAATACCTCACCCTTGGAGAGAACATATTGTCATTTCACAGGAATATACAAGAGTGATAGGAAAACACACCTGGTGGGACTAAGTATTTTTGCTTAAAATATCCACTTGTCCTATTTACTAACCTAGCATGAATTAAACTGCTGGTCCTTGGTGTGAATTCTTTATGTTTGTTTTTATTATAAGACAGAAATTCCTGGTAAACTAAAGTTTCTACCTTATTCTATGTGGAGAGATCAGCCATAATGTTAATTTTCTGTTTTTTTGGTTTTATAACAGCTCTTCACTACCTGCTGCCCCCCCCCCCCCCCCACACACACACCTTGGAAAAGGCCAAGTGAAAATTATGGTCTTTAATCACCTTATTTTAACTCTAGCTTGGTTCTTTTTTTAAAAAAGAATGATTAGAAGGTAAAATGTAATTCCCTTCCTCCAAGGCTATTATTAGTTGCACTAGTATACTCTAATGTGGTATCATTTTGAAAATTACATTCTCCCATGTTCCATCAGTAATGAATCCTAACAAAACTGAGCTAAATTCATCAGCCTTGTTAATCCACTAAAATCCTCTAAGATAGGCAGGGGCACAGTTCTGAACACTTGTCTTACATTTTGATGGAAATATATTCTCAAGCCATAGATCTAATTTAAAGTTTAAAATGAATGCCTCCTTTTAAATCAAGACAACTGGGAAGTATGTGACTCTTTGACATAATCACTTTGTAAGAAGGAAACTTTGCCCTTGCCTCAAATTGCTTTTTCAGCTTCATCTCTTGCTTCTATCATCTATTCAACAAATACCATGGGTACATAGCTCTGTGCTAGGCAATAGAGATAAAGGGAAGGAAAACATGACCCCTGTTCACAGAGTGCACAGCCTCGTGAAGGAGCTGGAAGAGTGGCTATGCTGTGCTCTAAGAGCTGTAACACATACATACCTGGTCTCATGGCAAACACAAAAAAGAGACAGATATGTCCTAGCCCCACCAGTCAACTTGTCTCTCCTCAAACAACCATGCACATTCCTACCTCTATGCCTCTCACCACATAGCATCGTAATTCTATTATGCGCTTTTCATTGTAAAATTCCCAGAAACGTTTCAATTCTGAAGGCAATTTAAAGGACTATATTGCACACGATTCCACCTCCTACCCCAATGCATGCACAAGTACACCTTCCAAAATTGGACTAAAGGTCCATGTCCTTTGCATCTCTAGTGTATCATTTATAGCTCCAAGAAACTTAGTTCATAAGTAAAAATAAGAATATAGCACTTCTCTCATTAGGTATTTATGATAAATAAGTATGACTTTGGTAAAAGAAAACAATATGTAAATTCTAACGAATTACAGATCCTCCTCAACTTACAATGGGGTTATGTCCTAACAAACCCATTGGGAGCTGAAACTATAGTAAGACAAAAATGCGTTGAATACACCTAACCCGCCAACATCACAGCTTAGCCTAGCCTACCTTAAACATGCTCAGAACGCTTAGATAAACTTACAGGTAGGCAAAATTATTTAATACAAAGCCTATTTTATAATAAAGTGTTAAATACCTCATGTAATTTACTGATTTCCGTACTGAAAAGTGAAAAACAGAATGGTTATATGGCTTCAGAACGCTTGTCATCAGTGTGTGGGTTGTTGACCCTTGTGATCAAAAGGCTGACTAGGAGTTGCAGCTCACTGCTGCTGCCCAGCATCATGAAGAGCATCAAAACACATATTGATAGTCTGGGAAAAGAGCAACATCCAAGCAACGGTTTCTACTGGATGTATATCACTTTCATACCATTACAAAGTCAAAATATCATAAAGCAAACCACTATAAATCAGGGACTGTCGATATTTAAATAGATTATACCTGGCCTTTTTCTTTAGATATGCTAGTGCACTTTTTACACTTGATTGAAGTAATTAGAGGACTGCAATCATGCCAGGCTGTTGTTCATTTATCAGCTAACATCTGTTGGATTTTGTACATTGTCTCTGCAGACACCCAGAAATTGATTACACACATATCTGTTTTCTTACCTTAAGAAGAGAACACCTCCTTTCATCTATTTTAGTTAAAACAGTTTTCTCCACCTTTACCACAATATCTTCTGGAACTGTATCTAAATGTAACTGATTTCATTATTACTCATTCTGCTGATGGTCCCCTAAATATGTTTTCTTGCCCCCAGATCCCCATACCTAATTTTGCGTATGTTACTAATGACCTTCATATGCATAGCAGCTTATTACATTTACTACCCTTTAAAACAATAACATTTGGCCCAGCTGAACACTTCTTGAAAATTTGTACACCCTAGTTTTCATAAAACTGTAAAGTCTTCATTCTCCTCAGTTACAATTAACTCAACAAATAACTTGAGTTCTTACCATGCCAGTTACACTTTCTCTGCTACTTTTACAGTTTTCTCTGTCTTTATATCTGACTTGCATCTTGGATCATTTGCCATTTTTTCATGCTTTTTATTATTTCTTTGACAAACCAACTTGCTCTCACATACAAAAAAAAAGTATAACATATGTAAATTATTTCAAATGTATTTATTATATGAATTAATAAATTGGGAGGGGGGCTTTTTTGAAGAGTAGAATGCTAACTAAAGGAACACTATAACTAGAAAAATGAATGGATGTTAAAACCACTGGATAAAATCTTGAAGAGGACCAGGATATTTATACCACTTCAAGATATCTCACCATATATTACTTATAAATTACAAAGAATAAAATGTTAACTTTACAGTGGAGAAAACTGAGAAACATCATCTTAAGTATCAAAATTAATATCAACCATAATGGGACACACATTAAGAGACACACTGTCTCTTAACGCAATTCTGTAAGAATGCATGATCCACTATGTGGTATTCTGGATGAAAATGCAAATTTTGAATCATGTGGGAAAAATGATAAACAAGAGAATTCTACAAAACAACCATCTTGTATTTTTGCAAAACAATTCATAGCAGTTTCAGAATAAGTGAAATTAAGAACACACAGGACAATATAATAATACAATGCATATTTTTGGATCAAGAAATTGCTGCAAAGTCTATTATTGGGAAAATAACAGTGCATCAATATTAAGTGTCCCGGATTCTTTTTTCTGTGATTATGGAATATAATGTTCTGAAGAGATATGCACTGAAGAGGTACAGAGTTAATTATGTCTATAGTTAGCTCTCAGCGGTTTCTAGTAATGTAAATGTGTGTGTGAACTCACAGAAACAAAGAAGCAAATGTTACATAATATAAACACATGGTGAATCTAGGTGAAGGATTTACAGGTATTTGTTGTACAGTCCTTGCATTTTTATTAGTTTGAATTTTTAAAAAATTAAGATTCAGAAAAAAATGACATATAAGATCGGAAAGAATAGTGAAAATGGTGTCTAATGATTCTGCCATAAAGAAACCTACATACTGAAATAAAAAAATAGATACAAAGTATATAAGAGTGTAATTACAGATTATGGTGAATTTGACGAAGGAAATACATTTTTGCATTGTGGGAAAAACCCTCTTTGGAAATCTTGATCAGGACTTCCATCTCAGAGATTGCACTTGAATTGAGATGAAACCACACAAAGGAAGTGCTTGTGAAAGAGCATTCCCCCAAAAACAAACAGAGAAACAAACAAACAAACAAAAAACCTCAGGTGTTTTACCTATTTAACTCCTTCCCTTCCCCTTATTTTACAGCCACTATAGCTTTGCCATTTCCAAACTGCCAAATAACTAGAATCCTACAGTGTGTAGCTTTTTCTGACTGGCTTCATCCACCATTTTTTTTTCCCATGGCTTGAAACCTTGTTTATCTTGAGTGCTCAATAATATTGCATCATATGGATGCATCACAGATTGTTCATCCACTCCCTGTTGAAAGAAATCTTGGGTGCTTTCAGTTTTTGGCAATTAAGAATAAAGCTACTATACATATTCACAGCTTCTATAAGTATTCAAATCAATTGAGCATGATTACCAGACTATATGCTAAGAAGATTTTTTGGTCATTTTCATATGAAGTCTTTTTTGTTGTTTTTATTGTTATTTGTTGTTATTGTTTTTTGTTTTGTTTTTGATCTTGTTTTTGTTTCCAATCCAGTATAATTAACATACAGTGTTATAGTAGTTTGGTGTACAATATAGTGATTCAACAATTCTATACTCAGTGCTCATCATGATGAGTATATGCTTAATCCCCATCTATATCACCCATCCGCCCAATTGGTAACCACCAGTTTATTGTCTGTATTTAAGAGTCTGGGGTTTGTTCGTCTCTTTTTTCTTTAGTTTTCTTTCTTAAATTCCACATATCAGTGAAATCATATGGTATTTGTCTTCCTCACGCTATTTCACATAGCATTATAGCCTCTAGATCCATCCATAACATTTCAAATGGCAAGATTTCATTCTTTTTTATGGCTGAGTATTATTCTATTGTGTATATATACCACGTCTTCTTTATCTATTGATGGACACTTGGGCTGTTTCCATATTTTGATTCTTGTAAATAATGCCAAAATAAACATAAGGATGCATGATGTATCTTTTTGAATTAGTGTTTTTGTATTCTTAGGGTAAATACCAATATTGGGATTATGGGATTATATGTTAATTCTATTTTAAAATTTTTAAGTAACCTCAATACTGTTTTCCACAGTGGTTGCACCACTTTAGATCACACCAACAGTGCGCAAGGGTTCCTTTTTTCCTACATCTTCACCAACACATGTTGTTTCTTGTGTTTTTCATTTCAGCCATTTGACAGATGTGAGGTGGTATCTCAATGTGTTTTTGATTTGCATTTCCTGGTGAGAAGGTATTTTCAGCATCTTTTCGTGTGTCTTTTGGCCATCTGTATGTCTTCTTTGGAGAAATGTATGTTCATGTCCTCTGCCCAATTTTAGATGGATTTTTCTTCTTTTCAGTGATGAGTTGTATAAGTTCTTTATATATTTTGGATACTAACCCTTTATGAGATATATCCTTTACAAATATGTCTTGCTATTCAGTAGACTGTCTTTTAAGTTTTGTTGATTGTTTTCTTTGCTGTAAAGAATCTTTTTATTTGATGTTGTTCCAATAGTTTATTTTTGCTTTTGCTTCCTTTGTCTCACAAGACGTATCGAGAAAACTATTGTTCAAGCCAATATCAGAAAAACTACTGCCATTCACTCTTCTAGCATTTTTATGGTTTCAGGTTCTACATTTAGGTCTTTAATCCATTTTGAGTTTATTTTTGTATATCGTGTGGGAAAGTGGTCCAGTTTCATTCTTTTTCATTTTGCTGTCCAATTTTTCCCAGCACCATTTATTGAAGAGACTCTATGCCTTTGATATCCTTGCCTCCTTTGTTGAAGATTAATTGACGATGTATCTGTGAGCTTATTTCTGAACTCTTATTCTGTTCCACTGATACATGTGTCTGTTTGTGTGCCAGTACCATACTGTTTTGATTACTACAACATTGATTACCCAGTATATCAATGGGACCGTGATACCTCCATCTTTGTTCTTTTTCAAGATTGCTTTGGCTATTCTTTTGTGGTTGCATACAAATTTTAAAAGTATTTGTTTTACTTCTGAGAAAAATGGTGTTGGTATTTGATAGAGATTGCATTAAATCCATAGATTGCTTTGGGTAGTATGGACATATTATCAATATTGGTTCTACCAACCATGAGCATAGAATATGTTTCCATTTGTTTTTATCATCTTTAATTTCTTTGTGTCATCCTCAATTTGTTTCACCAGTGTTTTACAGTTTTAAGAATACAGGTTTTTCACTTCCTTGGTTAAGTTTATTCCTAGGTATTATTTTTGGTGCAATTGTAAATTTAGTTTTTTTCTTACTTTATATTTCTGCGACTTCATTATTCATGTATAGAAATGGAACAGATTTCTGTACATTGATTTTGATACTGAATTCATATATCAGTTCTGGTAGTTTTTTGTGAAGTCCTTAGGGTTTTACATATACAGTATCATGTCATCTACAAATAGTGAGTTTTACTTCTTTCTTCCTTTACTTCTTCCTTCCTTCCTTCCTTCCTTCCTTCCTTCCTTCCTTCCTCCCTCCCTCTCTCCCTCCCTCCCTCCCTTTCTTCCTTCTTCGTTGGATGTCTTTTATTCCTTTTCTTTGTCTGATTGCTATGGCTAAGACTTCTAATAGTGTGTTGAGTAAAAGTGGTAAGAGTGGATATCCTTATTTTCTTCCTTATCTTAGGGGAAAACTGTTTTTCAACGTTGAGTATAAGGTTACCTGTAGGTTTTCATATACGATCATTATTATGCTAAGATATGTTCCCTCTAAACATACATCGTTGACAGTTTTTATCATTAATGGATATTGTACTTTGTCAAATGCCTTTCTAGAATCTAGAGTTTTTATCTTTTCTCTTGTTGATGTGATCTATCACGTTGATTGATTTGTAAATATTGAACCACACATGCACCCAGGAATAAATCCCACCTGATCATGGAGAATGATTTTTTTTAACATACAGTAAAACCTTGGATTGCAAGTAACTTGTTCTGCAAGTGTTCCATAGGACAAGCAAACATTTCTAATAAGTTCTAACTTGATAAATGAGTGATGTCTTGCAACAGGAGTACTATATGACACCTAATGTCGCATCACCATAACTGAGCCAATGGTGGTTTTCTCTCTGTGGGATTGTGGGTGATCGCCTCCGATGCTCAGATGCTCAGTCTCAGGCCATGGTGTTTGGCAGAAATCAGTATTTTTCAGAATGTTGGAAGATGCCTACAACTGGCACTAGTATATTTTTGTCAATTCAAAGCACCTATGGACAGTCCTTTGCTTTTCTATTCAAGAGTAAGCTTAGGCATGCTTTGCTTCATTCTAGGTCAGGCTGCCTGCAGATATAGACCCTTTCCTCTACTGCCTTATTGCCACTTGCATTCAATACAGTATATGACAAGAATTTATTAATATAGTACTGTAGTCAACATCTGTTAGTAACAGTGAAAGTTGTCCTACACAATAACCCTCCTCTCTCTTGTCTCTCTCACGCCAGCCATGAAAGTTTTCAAAGGTAAATGTAGGTTAGTTTGTTTTTCATCATATTTTGTAGTTTCATTATTATTTTGTATTCTATTAAAGTACTGTAGTCATTTTTATATGAATATTTTTGGGTTGTGGAATGAATAATCTGGGGAAATTTCACTTTGGTATATAAGTGCTTTGTATTACAAGCATGTTTCTGGAATAAATTATGCTTGAAAACAAATGTTTTGTTGGATTGTTGAATTTAGCTTGCTCATATTTTGTTGAGATTTGCATCTATGTTCATCAGAGATATTAACGTATAGTTCTCTTTCTTTATAGTCACTTTATTTGGATTTCGTACAAGAGAGAGTGTGCATGCACAATTGCAAGAGGGGCAGAGAGAGAGAGGGAGATAGAGTATCCAAAACAGCTCAAGCCCTTGAACTATGAGATCATGACCTGAGCCAAAGTCGGATGCTTAACTATCTGAGCTACACAGGCGCCCCTCTCTTAATACTTTTAAAATTCTCTATCATTACTTTTTACCATTTTAATTACTATGTATCTTGGTGTGGACCACCTTCAGTTGATTTTGTTGAGGGTTCTCTGTGCCTCCTGGATCTGGATTTTTGTTTCCCTCCTCAGATTTGGGAAGTTTTCAGCTGTTATTTCTCCAAATACATTTTCTTCCCCCCTTTCTCTTTCTTTTCCTTCTGGGATCCATTTAATGCAAGTGTTATTACATTTCATAATGTTGCTGAGTTCCCTTAGTCTATTTTTATTTCTTCTTCTTATTTTTCTCTTTCTGGTTCAACTGATTGCTTTCCAATACTTTGACTTCCAGGTCACTGATCCATTCTTCTGCTTTCTCTAGTCTACTATTATTCCCTCTGGTGTATTTTTAACTTCAGTTATTGAGTTCTTCATCTCTGATTGGTTCTTTTTAATATTTTCTATCTATTTGTTGAGCATCTCTCTGTAGTCCTCCACTCTTTTCTCAAGTCCAGTGAGTATTTTTTTTTACCTTACTTTAGATTCTCTATCAGGTATATTACTTATCTCACTTAGCTCTTTTGCTGTGATTTGTTCTTTCATTTGGGACATATTCCACTGTTTTCTCATTTGTCTAACTCTCTGTGTCTGTTTCTAATGTTTTAAGAAAGTCAGCTACATCTCTTGATTATGAAAGTACTGGCCTTATGAAGAAGAGGTACTGTAGTGCTTGCAGTATAATATCCCCTATTCACCAGAACCTGACACTTCAGGGGTATCTCCTATGTGTGTGTTGCTTGTGTGTTACTGCTGTGGCTGAATTGTGTTTGCATTTAGTCCAGTTATCTGCGGTGGATCTCTATGACTTTTGTGGACAAGATTTGGTCTCTGTGCTGTTAGTGGTCCAGTCTGAGGCCACCTTGGGATTGAGTTCACTTAGACCAAACATATGCCAGAGCTGCAGTCACACTGAACTTTAGGACACTCTCCCTGTGTTTTCACCTGAGAAGCTTTCATTGATGGGTGGGGCCCACAGTCAGACCAGATGTCTTCCCCCTTCCCAATGCTGAGACCACAGTCAAACTTGTGTGTGTGTGGTTATCTTCCCCTCTCCCTAGGGCAGGTGTCATGTGGAGTGATGCTGGCCCCTCTTTGGCCTGTTTGCACACTGCCACATTTGTGGTGCTACATTAGATGGGACTCCTGCCATGTGGGTGTTGGGTAGGGTAGGTCTTCAGAGGATCACAGGGTGAGGTATATTATTAGCAAGCTTGGTGGAGAGTATTGATGGGCTGGTTCCCACAAGTATTTAGGCTACTGGGAGGGAAGAGAAATGACACCCACCAGCTTTCTTGTTATTGGAGAATCTCCTAATGATCCATATCACTCCAGCACATGTTCTGAGGTTAGTAAATAATTGTTTTTCATTCTGCTGGCTTATGTTGTATCTCGAGTTGAGATGTTTGTTATGCTTTCTCTTTAATGTTAGAGACTCAGTAACCTATTGTCCTCTTCTAGAGCTGAACCTGTTGATTTTTAAAGTTCTGTGTCTTAATCCTCACTGATTGTAAAAATTCATGACTTTAAGCCCCTCCCATTTTCAAAACCAAATGTCACGAAGATTTGTTTTCCCAGTACAGTTCTCCTATGCCTGGGGTGCCTGGGGTGAGGTCTACTCTTCTCCTTTCTCCATGACTGCAGTGTCCCTTCCTGCCATAGACAGTCTCATGGACCAATTTGGTTCCCAAACAAGTCTCTGCCCATCCTAACCTTTTAATGTGTCCCCTTCTCTACATTTAGTTATGGAGAGTCTGTTCTGCTTGTCCACAGGTCATTTTCTGGTTTATTTACACTGATGTGGGTACTGTGCAGGTATATGTGTGGCACAAGGTGAGCTTAGGATCCTCCTACTCTGCCTTCTTCTACAAAAGTGCAAAAGTATGTTTTGTTCTGTCAGAGTCTGCCAAACTTTTTTTTTCAAATTTGTTATAACATTTGCATATAAATGAGTTTCAGTTGCTTTTCAAACACTTGATAATGTCAACTTTTAAAATTTTCATATGTAACATTCTATAAAAGTGTAGTGGTTTCTCATTGTCGTTTTAGCCTTTTTTTTGTTTTATTGGAACTCAGGTGCACCAGTCATTTGTGTATTGTCTTATTGCTGCTTTCACATTACAATGGCAGAGTCTAATAGTTGTGACAGAGTTGCATTTGATCTACAAAGACTTAAAATATTTACTATATGGCCCTTTACAGAAAATGTTTGCAGAACTTTGTCTTAATTTATTAAAAAATGCTTTAAAAACATTTATATAAGCTTCTAAAATTATACTTTTGACTTTTAATTATACACTATAATGATTTTAAATAAAATTAATTAAAATTATACAATTACATTTCTTTACATAGAATTCTAAATAATATATATATTTTTTAATTTATTTTTATTTTTTATTTTTTAATATATGAAATTTACTGTCAAATTGGTTTCCATACAACACCCAGTGCTCATCCCAAAAGGTGCCCTCCTCAATACCCATCACCCACCCTGCCCTCCCTCCCACCCCCCATCAACCCTCAGTTTGTTCTCAGTTTTTAACAGTCTCTTATGCTTTGGCTCTCTCCCACTCTAACCTCTTTTTTTTTTTTTTTTCCTTCCCCTCCCCCATGGGTTTCTGTTATGTTTCTCAGGATCCACATAAGAGTGAAACCATATGGTATCTGTCTTTCTCTGTATGGCTTATTTCACTTAGCATCACACTCTCCAGTTCCATCCATGTTGCTACAAAAGGCCATATTTCATTTTTTCTCATTGCCACGTAGTATTCCATTGTGTATATAAACCACAATTTCTTTATCCATTCATCAGTTGATGGACATTTAGGCTCTTCTAAATAATATATTAATATAAACTTTCACAGAGAATATTCTGCAGATAAAATTAATTTTTACATCTTGTCTTGCTTTTTTTTAATATTTGCAAAATAGAAAATTATGTAAGTGTAAATCTTAAGGGATATAGCAGAAAGTACTTACAAGAAAAATAGAAACTAGAGGAAATAATATATTTTAATTGTATTGTTAAATTCTATGTAATAGCTCCATTTAAAGATAAACCCATGATACAGTTTTTATTCTTTAAATATTAAATAATTAAAAATCATAAAGTTTTCCAAATGCATAAAATAATAAATGGGTAATCCAACATTTTAACTTATTTCTAAGTAGCAAAATTTCTTTGTGTTTTCAGTGCTACCTAGTTCAAAATATCACGAAAGACAAAGATTCAAATATTAGTGGAGTCTGTACCTAACAGGTGCTTATAACAATAGCATTTTCTCAAGGGTACTATATTTCTTATCAAAATTTTGGTGATTTGGGGGAATGTTGCTTATACATATATAGACTATATTTACTAAATCTGCAATATCAAATAGTTGAAAATGTAGAGTTTCATATGGTTTCAACTCATATAGAGTTGTCTGTTGAAAAATGCAGATTTGAGGTGCCAAACTCCCTGCATAGTCAAAAGTTTATGTAAAATTTTTGACTCCCCCAAAACTTAACTACTAATAACCTACTGTTGACCTTACTGATAGCATAATTGATTAACATATATTTTCTATGTTTTATGTATTATGTACTATATTCTTATAGTAAAGTAAGCTGGAGTAGAGAAAATATTATTAACAAAATAATAAAATAAAATGCATTTGCAGTACTATACTGTATTTACTGAAAAAAAATCCACATATAAGTGGACTCATGCAGATCAAACACATTCAGTTCAAACCCATGTTGTTCAAGGTTAAAGAGATAGATATATAGGTGATATAGTTTGATATTTTGGAAAAACCAATCACCCAAAAAGCTGACATATAGTGAGTCAACATGCCACAACCATGAACTAAAGATAGAATGATTATTTTGAAAAACAATGATAAGTTACAAAAATATAAGTGATGTGTCTTGGCCACAGACCTTTAGAGCATACAGAAATAAGTCCCATTTTCAGCACCTGAGAATTTGAGCATTTATCTTGAGAAAAAGCTTGAGATAGTCTGGATTTAAAAATCAACATTGAAAATAGCTCTATTTTTTCATATAGTAACTATGCCCATAAATGGTCATCAAGATTTAGAATACCATAAATATTTAATTGCTTCTATTGTCACACTTGCCATTTAACATGCACATTAAAAATGGGTAGAATACATCAAACATGGGCAGTGGCAATCTTCCTTAACAGAAGATTGGTTTAACTAAGCCTACCACCAACATACCATCTGTTCTGCAACTCTTCTTAGATCAAGACACAATAGACTTAAGCATATGGACTGTAGGTTGTGAACATGAAAGGATTTTGAACATGTTAGCTTTCTTTTTTGGATTTCTGTTTTGTTTTGCTTTTGATTGTTGTGATTTGTTTTGTTTTTCAACAATGTATGCTTTTATGTCTCGGGGGGTAATCTAAATATTATCCTAATTGAAGGATAAATGAAACAACATGCCTTCTAAGGATATTTAAGGATATTTGTTTCTTAATTTGAGATTTGGCAACAACTGATTGGGTTAGCTAAAAATTCCAAGCGCATTTTCCCTACCCCCAGCTCTTCAGAGTTAAACTTAATATGTTGACAACCACTGCGGTTGGAACAAAAGTTGTTCTCTTTGCATACCTTTTCCATATTCCCCTTGCCTTCTTAGAGTCCATAGGTCCAAGGGCACAAATGCTATATATGGCTATATGATATTGTCTTCCTGCAGTAAAATAGCAGTGATCATGAAGATACTATCTAACACTAATCCTCTGCTTATTCTGTATCACATGTTGTTCTAACCACCTTATAGATACTAATTCTATGAACATGTATGTTAGATATTGGTATTATAAAAGCCCATTTTATATGAATGGGAAGAAGGAGAGAATAGCTCTTTGAGCCTGATAATTGGAAGATACCCTAAAGTACTTAGACAAAACATATGAATCTTATGTTCAGCATAGTCAAAGATCAAAATGGAACTTTAGGCAATTTAGATAATGAAATTTTGAACCTTAATATCAAGAAACATGTTATTAACTTTTATTATCATGTGGAAAGCAATATTTTGATTACAAATCAGGAATGGCATTAAGCTGGACTTGACATATAAGTATTGCACCTTCTCTCTGGTTCTCATTGAACTAGACATTTGCATCCAAATGAAAGCAACTTACTTTATAGATCTATCTGTATAAAATAAAATAAAAAAAAAAAACATAGGAAAAAGATGAGATTCATTGATGCACTGTTTTATTCTGTCTAGTCAGGAGAAATCAGCATTTTGATTACCGAATTGTTCCATTCCCATCGTTTTTTTCCCGTGATCAGACATAAATGGCCACTTCTAAAATATTCTTGTCAGTGTTTCCTATCATTTCAGATGTAAAGGTAGTCATGACACTTCCTTGCTACTAGTTTGCAAGTCTGCTAACCTGAACAGCTTTCACAAAGTTGGTTCCGCCTATCAGTCAAACAAGACAAGAGAAAAACAAATTTCTGGAGACCCTAGACAGAAGAAGAGAAAGAATGAAAAAGTGAAAGAGACATGCAACATCAAATTCAAAAGATGTGGAAAGCTTTCTTGTTTAGAACATCAGTTTCTGTCTGTCAGGTTTAAACTAGTGCTTCCACCTAAAAGACCTAACATGTAGTAGGACAGCCCATGCTATTGAAAAGGGAAAATAAAGCCTGAGAATTTATGCCACTATAACAAGTACGAAAAAAAGATCTTGAACCTCAGTTGAGTTTGGCTTTCTTACTTTTTAGTTTTGCTTCTAAGAAACAGTTGTTTAACACCTGTGCCTTGGTTTCTGCCTCTGAAAAATGAGAATGATAATTATATGTGCCACATACAACTTGCCATGTAGATTAAATTAATTAATACAGGCAGAATACTTAAAAATATTTTCTCCAATGTAATAAGTCCTCAGTAAATAACATTTATTAACAGCATTACTATTTTTTGGAGTTCAGGTCAATATTTTTTGGAAGAAATGATGAGTCATAAGAAGTGATAAGAACACAGTAAAGAAATGGAGTATATGAGCAAAAGTAATCTAATGTCTAAGTTCACCTTCTTAATCTTATACCATTTAAAAAGTTTCATTTAGATTTAAAATTTCCATGAACTAAGGATTTCACTTAAACTAGAATTTACATGAATTATTAATGAAGTTTATAGTTAAATTAAAAAATTATTATTGTTATATTATCACTAGTGGGCTGAAAGATTTCACATAGAAAAGAGAATTTTTTTTAAGTTTACTTATTTTGAGAGAGAGAGGGAGAGAGTACATGTGCCAATGGAGGAGGGGCAGAGAGAGAGGGAGAGAATCACAATCAAGCTTTTCTGCACCATCAGTATGAAGCCTGAGGTGGGCTCAGTCCCACTACCATGAGATCATGACTTGAGCTGAAATCAAAAGTTGGATGCTCAACTAACTGAACCAGCAGGAGCCCCATAGAAAAGAGAATTTTTAATTAGTAATTTCTGCTTTAATATCTGCAAAACTTTTTTAAAAAGTTGCATAGGATACTTCCCTAATGGTAAGATTTAAAATAACTAAAAAACAGGGCACCTGGGTGGCTCAGTCAGTTAAGCATCCAACTCTTGATTTCAGTGCAGGTCATGATCTCACAGTTCATGAGTTCATGCCCCACATTGGGATTCTCTCTCCCTCTCTCTCTGCTCATCCCCTGCTCATGCTTACTCCCTCTCAAAATAAATAAATAAACATTACAAATATAAATAAAATAAAATAACTGAAAGACATATTAGTTATCTAAAATACCTCTTACTTGGGCTGCCGTCATTTCTTATATTCTTGCTTATCCTACTTTTTTGTTTGTTTGTACCATGAAAGTCTGAATGAACCTAATTAGATCATAAGTAAATGATAACACTTATGAATATGCTAGTAAAGGGTTATTTAAGGGAGAAAGTAAGAGAATGTCATTTAAAGTCCCACAAAAAACGTAACTAGATTTTTAAAAATTTTTTTAATATTTGTTTATTTTTTGAGAGAGAAAGAGACAGAGCATGAGCAGGGGAAGGGCAGAGATAGAGGGAGACAGAATCTGAAACGGGCTCCAGGCTCTGAGCTGTCAGCACAGAGCCAGACACGGGACTCAAACTCATGATCCATGAGATCATGACCTGAGCCAAAGTACAACACTTAACCGACTGAGCCACCTAGGCACTCATAACTTGAACATCTTAAAAAAGTTTTTTCTGGTGATAAAAATACGTGAAAAGTTAATATAATTTACAAATCTAAATGAAAAGAATAGATTAGTATAAAACTTTGGAGAAATGGTTCAAATTATTAATATACAACTTAATATCAAATCTAATACTCTAAAGATACATATTTATATTACTAACAATATACCATTTTCAATAATTATCTTAGCCAAAGTGTAAAAAGAGAATACTGTGATAGGTAGACCAAGTACGCTCATGCCGTGCTGATGAAAAATTAAATAGATCCCCTCTAAACTGATTTGCAAAATTAAAAATCTTAAAAGTAATTATAATTTGAATCATATATTCTTTAGTTATTGATGATCTTTTAAATAATTATAAATATAAATAATGATTTAAGCCAAGACATGTCTATTACAATTTAATATATAGTAACAAAATTGAATGTTTTGAATACATAGAAAAGCCTTTTAATATGTATTACTTTTTTTCTTGTTGAATATTAGGAAACTCAGAAAAGAGTGAAGGAGAAAATAAAAACTGTCAAAACCTTTGCACCTCTGCTCTTTAGGGCTAAATAAATATTTAGGTCCATGTATATACACATACATATATATGTATATGTATGTGTACATATATGCATGTGTATGTATGCTATATATGTATATATTTGTGTAGGTATATACATATATTTGTGTATATGTATTCTTTCAAAGTATTTTTAAATGTGTTTCCAATTTTATTGAGCAATAATTGATATACAAAAAAAGTACATGTTAACATATATAATTTGATGAGTATGGACTTAAATAGACATTTCTCCAAAGATCTACAAAGGTCTAGAAGGTATAGAAGGTATATGAAAAAGTGTCAACATCAGTAATCATCAGAAAAATGAAAATCAAAACACAATGAAATATCACAATGCATCTGTTAGAATGACTACTGTAAAAAAATTAAAGATAACAAATGATCAGGATGTGGAGAAATTGAGATCCTTGTACAGTGTTGATGGGGCATGTAAAATGGTATAGACTCTACATGTAACCATATAGATGTTATCAAAAATATTAAAAATAGAACTGTCATATAAACTACTGTTCCCTCTCCTAAGAACATATTCACAAGAATTGAAATCATGTTCTTCAGGAGTTGTCTACACTTTCATGTTTATTGCAATATTATTCATAATAGTCAACATATGGAAACACCCTAAATGTCTATCCACAGATGAATAGATAAAGAAAATGTGTATATACATAAAATGGAGGATTATTCAGTCTTCAAAAGTAAATTTTTTATTGAAGTGTAATTAACACAATGCTATATTAGTTTCAGTTGTACAATATAATGCTTTAACAATTCTATACATTTCTCAGCGCCCATCAAGGTAAGTTTACTCTTGGGGCGCCTGGGTGGCTCAGTTGGTTGAGCATCCGGCTTCGGCTCAGGTCATGATCTCATGGTCTGTGAGTTCGAGCCCCGCGCCGGGCTCTGTGCTGACAGTTCAGAGCCTGGAGCCCGCTTTGGATTCTGTGTCCCTCTCTCTCTGCCCCTCTCTCACTCATGCTCTGCCTCAGAAATAAATAAACATTATTATTATTTTTTAAAGATAAGTTTACTTTTCATCCTCTTTATTTCTCCCATTCACCTCACCTCTAGCAATCCTATATATCTCTATATTTAAGAGTCTACCTTTTGTTTGTTTCTCTGTTTTCTTTGTTCACTTGTTTTCTTTCTCAAAGTCCACATACGAGTTAAATCATATGGCAGTTGTCTTTTTCTGACTTAGATTAATCAGCATGATATATCACATTAACAAGGGAAAAGATAAACACCATGTGACCATGTTAGTAGATGCAAGAAAAGTATTTGACAAGGTACAACATCCATTCATGAAAAAACTCTCAACAAAGGACTAGAGTGGACATAATATAATAAAGGTCATATATGTAAAAGTCACAGTTATCATCATACTCAATTGTTGAAAACTGAAAGCTTTTCCTGTTACAGCAGAACAAGACAAGGATGTCCTCTCTCACCACTTTTATTCAACATAGTACTGGAAGTCCTAGCCCCAAAAAAAAGAAATAAATTCATCCAAATTGGTAAGTAAGAAGTAAAACCCTCACTATTTGCAGATAACATGATACTATATAAAAAAAAAAAAAACCCTAATGACTCCATCAAAACACTACCAGAACTGATACATGAATCTAGTAACATTGCAACGCACAATATTAATATAAAGAAATTTAGTAACATTGCAGCATACAAAATTATTTACAGAAATCCATTCCATTTGCATATACTAATAATGAATTACCAGAAAGAAAAATAAGAACTCAATCCCATTTACAATTGGAAGAACCAATATTGTTAAAATCCATCTACAGATTTTACACAATCTCTATCAAAATACCAACAACAGTTTACACAGAACTAGAACAAAAATAATACTAAAATTTGGTGAAACCACAAAAGATCCCAAATAGCCAAAGTAATCTTGAAAAAGAACAAAGCAGGAAGTATCACAATTCCATATTTTAAGATACACCATAAAACTGTAGTAATCAAAACAGTATGGTACAAGCACAAAAACAGATGCCTAGATCGATAGGACATAGTATTTTACAAAAGTTTTTTTACTGTTTATTATTGAGAGACAGAGAGACACAGAGCATGAGCAGGGGAGGGGCCGAGAGATAGAGAGACACAGAATCTGAAGCAGGCTCCAGGGTCTGAGCTGTCAACACAGAGCCCAACGCAGGGCTTGAACCCACAAAGTGCGAGATCATGACCTGAGCTGAAGTTGGACGCTTAACCGACTGAGCCACCCAGGCCCCCTGTGTTTTTAATATTCAATTATAGTTGATACTCAGACAACAAACACCATGGGTTTGAACCGCTTGAGTATATTCTATGTAGACATTTTATAGTACAGTACATGTATTTTCTCTTATGATTTTCTGAATAACATTCTCTTTTTTCTAGTTTACTTGGTTGCAAGAATACAGTATATAACACCTCTACAAAATATATAATACCTCTACAAAGCTGATTGTTTATGTGATCAGTAAAGTTTCCAGTCAAGAGTAGGCTATTAGTAGTAAAGTTTCGGGAGAGTTAAAAGTTATACACATATTTTCAACTGCTTGGGGGTCAGCACCACTAATACCTGTGTTATTCAAGGGTCAACTGTTATCAAACTTTTAAATATTTTTAATTATATTTTTTGTTTGAAATAATAATTCAGTGGATGTCTTTGTATCTTATGGATGAAATCATTTTCCTAGTAGATACATTAAAAATAATTTGTTGAGAGAGTATAATTTTTTAAACTTTGATATGCATTTGCAAGATATTCTTTCCTGATTTGTCTAATTAATATTCTACTTATATTGTTGCAAGTAGTATTTAAGTTTAATAAGGAATGGCATCAGAAATATGCAGAGCCACTAACACGGCTCTGTTGAATAAACAATTGTGAAAAATTTTCCATATTGTTTCCCTGAGGAATTGAAACAGCATTATATTATGGATGTTAGGAACTAGAGAAATAAAAAGGGAGTTGGTAAGCACCAAAAATCTCCCATTTAATCTTCCAAGCTTATGTATGTTTGGGACACAAATAAAAATTAAATCCATCACTGGGTATTCCAAGCATCCCTCTTCATTTTTTTGCACATAGATCCTTCTGTGAAAAAATCTAAGTATTAAATTTTAAATCATCATGTGTTTTTAAGTCAAAATTCTTAATCCAAAGGAAAGCATCCAAAATGCAAATGAATATAGATTTTTCACTACTTAAAAGCACAACTCTATCTGGATTTCCCATCCTTCAATCCAGTCCCACTATTCTTTTCCAATCTCATTTCTTAGAACCAGTTAACTCACACTTTACTTCAGGCCACAGTGAGCTAGAATGCTTAATTGTTCTCATTCATTAGTCTTGCTGGTTTCCCTGCTCCCCTGCCTAGACGTAAAGAACCACTCAAGTCTCATTTTCCATAAAATACTCAGTTACTACTGTTGAAATCTGATTCTCTTAAAATAATTCTTGCTATTAAAGCAAAATATTATAAATTTTAATTATTTTTTAAAATTTACTTTCAAATTGGCTAACATACAGTGTGTAAAGTGTCCTCTTGGTTTTGGGGGTAGATTCCCATGGTTCATCACTTACATACAACACCCAGTGCTCATCCTAACAAGTGCCATCCTCAGTGCCCATCACCCATTTTCCCCTTTCCCCCATCCCCTAAACAACCCTCAGTTTATTCTCTGTATTTAAGAGTCGTTTATGATTTGCCTCCCTCCCTCTCTGTTTGTAACTTTTTCCCCCTTCCTTTCCCCCATGGTCTTCTGTTAAGTTTCTCATGTTCCACATGTGAGTGAAAACATAGGATATCTATCTTTCTCTGACTTATTTCATTCAGCATAATACTTTCCAGTTCCATCCACATTGCTGTAAATGGCATGATTTCATTCTTTCTCATTGCCAAGTAGTAATCCACCATATATATAAACCATATTTTCTTTATCCATTCATCAGTTGATGGACATTTAGGTTCTTTCCATAATTTGGCTATTGTTGAAGGCACTGCTGTAAACATTGGGGTACATGTGTCCCTATGATTCAACACTGCTATATCCTTTGGATAAATTCCTAGTAGTGCTATTTCTGGGTCATAGGGTAGTTCTATTTTTACCTTTTTGAGGAACCTCCACATTGTTTCCAGAGTGGCTGCACCAGTTTGGATTCCCACCAACAGTGCAAGAGGGTTCCCTTTTCTCCACATCCTTGCCAGTATCTGTTGTTTCCTGAGTTGTTACTTTTAGCCACTCTGATTGGTGTGAGGTGGTATCTCAGTGTGGTTTTGATCTGTATTTCCCTGATAATGAGTGATGTTGAGCATCGTTCATGTGTCTGTTGACCATCTGGATGTCTTTTTTGGAAAAGTGTCTATTCATGTCTTCTGCCTATTTTTTCACTGGATTATTTGTTTTTCAGGTGTTGAGTTTGGTAAGTTCTTTATAGATTTTGAATACTAACCCTTTATCTGATATGTCATTTGAAAATATCTTTTCCCATTACATCAGTTGCCTTTCAGTTTTGATGATTGTTTCCTTTGCAGTGCAGAAGCTTTTTATCTTGATGAGGTCCCAGTAGTACATTTATGCTTTTAATTTCCTTGCCTTTGGAGATGTGTCAAGCAAGAAATGTGCTGTGACTGAGGTCAAAGTTGTTGCCTGCTTTCTCTTCTAAGGTTTTGATGGGTTCCTGTCTCACATTTAGGTCTTTCATCCATTTTGAGATTATTTTTGTGTATGGTGTAAGAAAGTAGTCTAGTTTCATTCTTCTTAATGGTATTCTCCAGGTCTCCCAGCACCATTTGCTAAAGAGACTATCTTTTTTCCATTGGATACTCTTTCCTGCTTTGTAAAAGATTAGTTGGCCATACATTTGTGGGTCCAATTCTTGGTTCTCTATTATTTTCCACTGGTCTATGTGTCTGTTTTTGTGCCAATACCATACTGTCTTGATTACAGCTTTGTAGTAGAGGCTAAAGTCTGGGAGTGTGATGCCTCCTGCTTTGTTTTTGTTTTGTTTTGTTTTGTTTTGTTTTGTTTTTGTAATACTACTTTGGCTATTCAGGGTCTTTTGTGATTCCATACAAATTTTAGGATTGTTTGTTCTTGCTTTGAGAAGAATGCTGGCACAATTTTTATTGGGATTGCATTTAATGTGTAGATTGCTTTGGATAGAAAAATTTTTTAATTATTTTAAAATTTTAACAGGAATGCAAAGTTATCAAATGCTGGGACTATACTGCTTCTCCTATCCATTTATCTCTCCACCCATCCATCCCTCCATCCATCCATCCATGCATCCATGCATAAAATTTTGAAATTTTTCAGAATAATTATAGAACACTATCAAATTATTAAGTTAACAAAAATGTTTTATTTATGATATGTAGCGATGCCGTTGCTATTTAAGAAGTGGAAATTTGTATACATTGAAGACTTAATTTGGGACAGTGTGACTGGATTTATTTTTAAATTGGTTTATACAAAAACATATTTTTTCTCTGTAGTTAATATATTTTATGCAAGCTTGGTAGCCTTTTATTTATTTAAATTTTTTATTATTTATTTATTTTTGAGAGACAGTGAGACAGAGCGCAATCGGGGGAGGAACAGAGAGGGAGACACAGAATCTGAAGTGGGATCCAGGCTCTGGGCTGTCAGCCAGAGCCTATTGTGGGCCCCGAGCCCATGAACCACAAGATCATGACCTGAGCTGAAGTTGGACGCTTAACTGACACAGCCACCCAGGTGTCCCACTTGGTAGCCTTTTAATGTAATTATTAATGCAAGGTTTTATTTTATTCAGGCTGCTATTGTAGAGTTAAAAACTATTAGCTAAAGTACAAAGAAGAGTGTTTTGCCTATGGCACTGTCTTTTCTAACAGAAATAATGAACCAAAAATATAGATGCTTTATTTGTAGATCAAAGATAAGGAGCAGGTTGTGAGATAGAAGCTTTTAGTTTTGGCAAAAAAAGAATTTGATTAACTAAATATGAAGCTGGTATATTTGAAACATTCATTCTTTTCCATAACTGTATAACCCTGGAGTAAATTGTAATTGTTTGCATTATTTGGTTGAAGTAAAATTAAACATAAGGCAAGGATCAAAGACTACAAATAAAAGGAAAGGTAGCTTAAAATATTGTGTAAATGGGCATAATCTAACATTCTTTTGGTGAAGCCATTTTGCCTCATAATTTAATATAATGGATTTGTTCCATTTGACTTTTGATGCCATTTTCTCTCCTGTTGGAAAAGTTTTCTGGTGCCAAGGAATAGAAGTCTTCATAAACATGTTTTGTAAAATAAATGAGGTAGAAGAAGGTTTTTACAAAGATAAACCATAGTGTCAGAGTACTCAAGAAGTTTTGAATAGCCTGGTGGCCCATAAGGAGTGAGAATGAGTTAAAATGTTTAGGGTATGGTACATACAAGATAATAAAACACTTATGCTATCAAATTTCCATCCTTCAGGGCATCTTCCGTGGAATATTATGCCAAAAAAATTTAGTTTTTTATATTCTGAGAATTATTTGCCAAATCTCAAGAGGAAGAGGGGAGGAGATGGGGGGAAATATTCTGTCATACATGACAAATACAAATGCTTATCAATAAACATTTCTTAAACATAGCTATGGACAAGACATCATTCCAGTAGTTACCATGTTTAAAACACATATGACATATGGTTCCTGCTTCTAAAAATTCAACAAAGTTATAAATGATACAGATATGCAATTTTATGTCAGCATATCTAAAGGAAAAGTAAGGGAATTAACAATTATTAGGAGGATAGTGACATTTGAGATGTTCTTTAAATGAGAAAGGAGGTTGAAAGATGGATGATCTGGAGACAGATGGGCTGGTGAAAAAGTTAAGGGAATACAATGTGAGCAGTTCTGTAAGGAAAGAAGCTACAAATCATACACAAGTAATTCTTCGTGGCTGAATGGGAAGTTTGTGTGACGATAAGTTTGTATAATAACATAACTTTAAGATGTGGTATATAGTGGGAGTAAGGATGTTTTTACTAATTGAATCTTATTGTTACTCCTCTGTTTTTTACAACTTTTTTAACATTGCATAAGTTTCAAGTGTATAACATTGTTTTTTGAAATCTGTATGCACTACAAAATGATCAGTGCTAAAGGTCCCGCTAACATCCATTAGCATACAATTGACCTCCTTCATGTATTTCACCCATTCCCCGCTGGAAACCACCAATCTGTTTTCTGTATCTATGATTTTGTTTTTGTTTTGTTTCTTTTGTTGTTTTCTGATTTCACGTAAGAGTGAAATCATTTTGCATCTTTCTCTGATATATTTCACTTAGCATAATACTTCAAGATCCATTCATTCTGTCACAAATGGCAAGATTTTATTCTTTTTAATGGCTGAGTAGTATTCCTTTGTGTATGAGTTTATGTGTGAATGTGTGTGTGGGTGTATGTGCATATATATCTCACATCTTCTTTATCCATTCATCCATATGGACATTTAGGTTGTTTCCATTTAAAAGCTATCAGACATAATGCTGCACTGAACATAAAAATGCATATCTTTTTGGATCATTTTTTGTATTATTCAGGTAAATACCTAATAGTAGAATAGCTAGATTATATGGTAGTTCTCATTTTAATTTTTTAGGAAGCTCCATAATGTTTTCTATAGTTCTGTACCAATTTATATTCCCACTAACAGTGTGCAAGTATTTTCTTTTCTCCACACCTTGCCAACACTTGTTAATTTTTTTAATTCAAAGTATTGTGTATGTTTCAGGTGTACAATCTAGCAATTCAACAATCCCATATATTACTCAGTGCTCATCAAGATATGTCTATTCTTAAACTTCTTCACCTAATTTGCCCATCCTCCACCATCTTCCCCTCTGGTAACCCTGTATTTATTCACTATGGTTAAAAGTCTGTTTGTTGAGAAAAAAAAGTCTGTTTTTTGGTTTGTCCCTCTTTCCCCATGTTCATTTTTTTTGTTTCTTAAATTCCATGTATGAGTGAAGTCATGGTATTTGTCTTTCTCTGTCTTATTTTGTTTAGCATTATACTCTCTAGATCCATCCATGTTGTTGCATATGGCAACATTTCATTCTGTTTTATGGCTGAATAATTTTGCAATGTATAAATATCTCACATATATATGTGTGTGTGTGTGTATATCTGTATATACTTCTTTTTTAATATACCACTTCTTCCTTATCCATCCACCTATCGATGGGCGCTTGGATTTTTTCCATAATTTTGCTATTGTAAATAATACTGCAATAAACATTAGGGTGCGTATATCCTTTCAAATTAGTGTTTTATATTCTTTAGGTAAATACTCAGTACTGTGATTACTGAGTTATATGGTAGTTCTATTTTTAATGTTTTAAGTTAGCTCCCTATTGTCTTTCACAGTGACTGCAACAGTTAGCATTCCCAACAATAAAGCACCAGAGTTCCTTTTTCTTCACATTCTCACTAGCACTTGTTTCTTGTGTTTTTGATTTTAGCCATTCTGATATGTGTGAGATGATATTTCATTGTGGTTTTGATTTGCATTTTCCATATGAGGAGTGATGTTGAGCATCTTTTTATTTGTCTGTTGGCCATCTATATATCTTCTTTGAAGAGATGTCTGTTCATATATTCTGCCCATTTTTAAATTGGATTATTTGTGAGGAGTTCTGGTGTTGAGTTGTAGAAGTTCTTTATGTATTTTGGATACTAACCCTTTATCAGATATGTAATTTGCAAATATATTTTCCCATCAGTAGATTGCCATTTAGTTCTATTGATTATTTCCTTTCTGTGTGGAAGATTTTTATTTTAATGTAGTACCAATCGCTTATTTTTGCTTTTGTATCCCTTGCTTCAGGAGACATATCTAGAAAAATATTGTTAGAGCCAATGTCAGAAAAATTACTGCCTGTGTACTCTTCTAGAATTTTTATGGTTTCAGGTTTCACATTTATGTCTTTAATCCATTTTGAGTTTATTTTTGTGTGTGATGTAAGAAACTGGTCCAATTTCATTCTTTTGCATGTAGATGTTCAGTTTTCTCAACACTGTTTTTTGAAGAGACTATCTCTTTGCCTGCATACTCTTGCCTCCTTTAAGATTAATTGACCATATATGTATGTGCTTATTTCTGTACTCTGTATTCTGTTCCATGGATCTATGTGCCTATTTTCTGCCAGCCATACTGTTTTGATTACTACAGCTTTGTAATATAACCTCAAGTCTAGAATTGCAGTACCTCCCATTTTATTTTTATTTTTCAAGATTGTTTTGGCTATTCAGGGTCGTTTATGGTTCCATACAAATTTTAGGATTTCTTGTTCTAGTTCTGTGAAAAACACTCTTGGTATTGTGATAGGGATCTCATTAAACTGCAGATAGCTTTGGGTAATATAGACATTTTAACTATATTGGTTCTTCCAATCCATGAGCATAGAATGTCTTTCCATTTATTTGTGTTATCTTCAAAGTCTTTCATCAAAGTTTTATAGTTTGCAGAATACAGCTCTTTCACTCTGGTTAAGTTTATTCCAAGATATTATTATTATCCAAGATTTGTTATTTTTTGTGCAATTGTAAATGAGATTGATTTCTTAATTTCTCTTTCTTCTACTTCATTATTAGTGTATAGAAATGGAATGGATTTTTCTACGTTGATTTTTTTATACTGCTACCTTACTGAATTCGTGTATCAGTTCTGGTAGGTTTTTGGTGGAGCCTTTAGGGATTTACAAAGATAGAATCATGTCATTTGCAAACAATGAGAATTTTCTTTCCTACCAGTTTGAATGCCTTTTATTTATTTTTGTCTGAGTGCTGTGCCTAGAGTTTTCAATATTATGTTGAATAAAAGTAGTGAGAGTGGTCATGCTTGTCTTGTTCCTGACATTAGAAGAAAGCTCTCAGTTTTTCCCTATTGAGTATAATGTTAATTGTGAAATTTTCATACAGATGTTTCTTCTAAACCTACTTTGTTGATGTTCCTCATCATGAATGTATGTTGTACTGTATCAAATGCTTTTTTCTGCATCCATTGAAACGTTCATAGGGTTCTTATCCTTTCTCTTATTGATGCTCACTTGATTGATTAGCAAATATTGAACCATCCTTGCATCCCAAGAGTAAATCCCACTTGAACCTCATGAATGATTTTTTAAATGTATTGTTGGATTCAGTTTGGTAATATTTTGTTGAGGATTTTTCCATCTATGTTCATCAGAGATATAGGCCTGTACTTCTCTTTTTTTTTTTTTTTTTTTGTAGTGTTTAAATCTGGTTAAATTCACAGAATGAATTTGGCATTTTTCCTTCTTGTATTTTTTTGGAAAAGTTTGGGAAGAATAGGTATTAACTCTTCTTTAAATATTTGGTAGAGTTCACCTTTGATGCCATCTGTTTTGGGGCTTCCATTTTTGGGGAGTTTTTCTGATACCGATTCAAATTTATTGCTGGTAATCAGTCTGTTTAAATTTTCTCTTTCTTCCTGCTTCAGTTGTGGTAGGTATATTTCTAGGAATTTACCTTGTTTTCTGGATTATCCTGTTATAATATTTAATAATATTCTTTTTTATTTCTGTGGTGTTGGTTTTTTCTCTCCTTATTTTGTTTATTTGAGTCCTCTTTCTCTTTTTATTTTAATGAATCTGGCTGGAGGTGTATCAATTCTGTTAATCTTTTTAAAGAACCAACTCCTGGTTTCATTAACCTGTTCTATTGCTTTTTTTAGTTCTATATTATTTATTTCTGCTCTACTTTTTATTATTTCCTTACTTCTGTTGGATTTGGGTTTTGTTTTTTTTTTCTAGCTCTTTTGGGTTATTAATTTCATATTTTTCTTGCTTCTTGACATAGGGCTGTATTGCTATAAACTTCCCTTTTAGAACTGCTTTTGTTGCATCTCAAAATTCGACTGTTGTGTTTCCATTTTCACTTGTCTCCATATAATTTTTTATTTCTTCTTTGTTTTCTTGGTTGATCCATTCGTTATTCAGTAGAATATTATTAGCCTTCATGCATTCTAGATTTTTTCTTGTAGTTGATTCTAGTTTCATTACATTGTGGTCAGAAAAGCTTCATGGTATTAGCTTTCATTCTTTTGAATTTGCTGAGAATTATTTTGTGATCTGATATGTGTTCTGTCCTGAAGAATGTTCCATGTTCACTTTTAAAAAATGTGTATGCTGCTGTTTTAGGATGGAATGTTCTGAATATATCTGTTAAATCCGTCTGGTTCAGTGTATCATTCAAAGCCACTGTTTCCTTGTTGATCTTCTGTTTAGATTAACTTCCCTTTTATGTAAGTGGGGTGTTTAAGTGCACTACTACTCTTGTCTTAACTATTGATTAGTTCCTGTATGTTTGTTATTAACTGTTTTATACATTTATGGACTCCCATGTTGGGTGCATAAATATTTATAATTGATATATCTTCTGGTTGGATTATCCTCTTAATAATTACATAGTATTATTCTTTGTCTCTTGTTACAGTCTTTGTTTTAAAGCCTGTTTTTCACCGATATAAGTATTGCTACCTCAGCTTTCTTTTCAGTTCTATATGCATGATAAATATTTCTCCATATCCTCACTTTTATTCTGCGTGTGCCTTTATGTCTGAAATATGTCTCTGATAAACAGCATATAGATGAGTCTTGCTTGTTTATATTTTCTGTGACCCTGTGTCTCTTGACTGGATCATTTAGCTTATTTATATTCAAAGTAGGTATTGATAAGAATGTATTTGTTATTTTTTTGTTATTTGTTTTGTAGTTGTTTTTACAGACTTTCTCTGTTCCTTCTTTCTCCTCTTCTCTCACAGGAAGTTGGCTTTCTTTAGTGTAATACTTGGATTCATTTCCCTTTATTTTTTATATACCTATTACTGATTTTTGATTTGTGTTTACATTCAGATTTGTATACAACATCTTCTCATATAGCAGCCTATATTAAGTTGATAGTCACCTAAGTTTGAACCCATTCTTTACCCTCATCTCCTCCCCACATTTTAGGTATATGATGTCCTATTTTACATTATTTTATTTTGTGAGTCCCTTGACTGAGTTTTTTTTAGATATGCTTATTATTTTTACTGCTTTCTGCTTCATATTTTCTTACTTTTACTTGTAGTCTTTCCTTTCCTGTCAGAGTCCCTTTTCACATTTCTTGTATAGCTGGTTTAATGGTCATGAACTCCTTTAGCTTTTGTTTGTCTGAGAAACTTTTTATCTTTCCTTTCATTCTGAATAATAGCCTTGCTGGATAGAGTATTCCTGGCTGCAGCTTCCTTTATTTTCATTACTTTGACTATATCATGCCCCTCCCTTCAGGCCTGCAAGGCTTCTGCTAAAAAAAAAAAAAAATTGATAACCTTATGGTGTTCTTCTTGTATGTAACTGTCTACTTTCTTCTTGCTGCTTTTAAAATTATCTCTATATCACTACTTTTTATTACTTTAATTACTATATGTCTTGGCGTGGACCTCCTTGGGTTGATTTTGTTGGGTGCTTTCTGTGCCTCTTGGATCTACATATCTGCTCCCTTCCCAAGATTTGGGAAGTTTTCAGCTATTATTTATTCAAATACATTTTCTGCGCCCCTTTTCTTTCTTCTTCCGGGATCCCTGTAATGCAAATGTTATTATGGTTGTTGGAGTGACTGAGTTCCCTAAGTCATTCTCATTTTGTATAATGTTCCCCCCCCCCCCCCCCCCAGACACCTGCTCAGCTTGATTACTTTTCATTGCTTTGTTTTCCTGGTCACTAATTTGTTCTTTTACTTCCTCTATCTTGCAGTTTATTCTATCTAACATATTTTTAATTTCAGTACTGAGTTCTTCACCTGTGATAGGTTCTTTGTATGTTTTCTCTTTGTTAAGGGTTTCACTGATGCCCTCCATTCTTTTCTACAGTCTAGTGAGTATCCTATGGTCATTACTTTATTTTTAAGTCTACTTATTTATTTTGAGAGAGAAAGCGTGAATGGGGGAGGGGCTGACAGTGCAGAGCCAGACATGGAGATTGATCCCATGAACTGTGAGATCATGACTTGAGCCAAAATCAAGAGTTGGATGGTTAACCAACTGAGCCATCCAGGTTCCCATATGGCCATGACTTTAAATTCTTTATCATGTGTATTTTTTATATCCAGTTCCCTTAGGCTTCTTGCTATGTTTCTTCTTCTTTCATTTGGGATATATTTCTCTGTCTCCTCATTTTGTCTTACTTTCTATGTTTGTTTCTCTGTATTAGGAAAGTCAACTATCTTCTGGTCTTAAATGTCATGGGTACGGTATGCACTTTTAATAGGGTACATGGGTTATCCCTGGGGCGTGACTCGCCACAGCTGCCACAGGGACCAAGATTCCACAGAGCATGAAGTTGGGAGATATGATGTTGGCAAGGTTTGCATTGGTCTTCTGGGAAAGGGAACCCACAGTGCTGGGACTAAGGCCAGGTCCAGTTGGTGGTGCTGGCTGGGCACAGTGTAAGCAAATTATATAGTGAATGCTGACACTGCACTGCTTCCCCAGGTGACCTTATGCTTATGCTAAGGAGCAAGTGAACCAAACGGCACTTGTCAGCTTCTTTATCCCTGGAAGAGTCTCCTAATGAAATCTGCCCCACTAGGGTCTGCTCTTAAATGAATAAAAAACTCTCCCTACTGCATGCCCCCAGGAACTTTTCAAACTGCTCCTTCTAAGCTGTACCTTTGAGGCTGTTTGTTGTCCTGTCTTTTTAAGGTCAGGACGCAGATTCATTGTGCCCTCCAGTCTCTCCCAGAGCTGAGGCTGCTGATTTTTCAGGTTCCAGGCTTTAAGTACCATGGTTTTAAGAACCAAGCAATTCAGCCATTCTGGTTCTCAAAGCCAAATGCTATGGGTCTTCCCTGTGTGGGCTCCCCAGCATGAGAGTCCATTTATTTTCTCACTGCACTCCCAGGACTCCCTCCTGTGAATGGCCTACATGTCCATTTAACTCTTTGTCATGTCTCCTTTCTTCCTACCATCTTTGATGTGGCCTTTTCTCTACATTTAGTTGTAGTGTTTATTCTGCTAGTATTTGGGGCATTTTCTGAGTTATTTACACTGATGTGAGTGCTATCTAGTTGTATCCATGGGATGGGATGAACTTAGGGTCCTCTGCCATCTTCCCCAGAAGTACCAATGCTATTTATTTCTTATCTTTATTAATTTTTTTAAGTTTCTTTATTTATGTTGAGAGAAAGAGAGAGAGGGAGAGAGAGAGAGCAAGCTGGGGAGGGGCAGAGAGAGAGGGGAATGGAGGCTGAAGCAGGCTTTGTGCTGACAGCAGAGAGCCCGATGCGGGACTCAAACATGAACAATGAGATCATGACCTGATCCGAAGTCAGACGCTTAACCAACTGAGTCACCCAGGCACCCCTATTTCTTGTCTTTTTGATAACACACATTCTAATGAGGTGATATATCATTGTAGTTTATATTTGTATTTCCCTAAGAATTAGTGATATTGAACGTACTTGTATGTTCCTATTGGCAATTTATATGTCCTCTTTGGAGTAAATTTCTATTCAAATCTTCTCATTTTTTATCAGGTAGTTTGTTTTTTTATTGAGTTTGATGAATTCTTATATGTTTTGGATACTAATCTCTTATCAGATACATGATTTGCAAAAATATCCTCCCATTTAGTAGGCTGCCTTCTCATATTGATACTGGTTTCTTCCACTTTGAAGAAACTTTTTAGTTTGATGTCATTCCATTGTTTATTTTTGCTTTTGTTTACTTTGTGTTCAAAATATCTGCTAAGACCAAGATATCTGCTAAGACCAATGTTGAAGATCTTATTGCCTATGCTTTCTTTTAGTAATTTTATGGCCTCAGGTCTTGCATTCAAGTTTTCAATCCATTGTGAGTTAATTTTTATTTATGGTTTAAGATAGTAGTCTACTATCCTTTTGTGTGTGGCTGTCCAGTCTTTCCAGTCCCAGTTATTGAAGAGACTATCCTTTCTCCATATTTTTGGCATTTTTGTCATAAATTGTCCACATGTGTGCGTTTAATTCTGGACTCTCCAGTCTGTTCTGTTGATCTCTGTGTGTTTTTATGTCAACACCATACTGTTTTGATTGCTATAGCTTTGTAGTATAGTTTGAAACCAGGGAGTATGATACCTCTAGATCTGTTCTTTCTCAAGGTTGTTTTGACTGTTAAGAATCTTTTGTTGTTCCATGAAAATTTTAGAATTATTTGTTATAGTTCTGAGAAAAGGGGCAATGGAATTTTGATAGCATTGAATCTGTAGATTGCTTTGGCTAATATGGACTTTTTTTTTTTTTTTTGATAGAGAGTGTGTGAACTGGGGAGAGGGGCAGAAAGAGAGAGAGAGAGAGAGAGAGAGAGAGAGAGAGAGAGAATCTTAAGCAGACTCCACACTTGGCATGGAGCCCAACACAGGGCTCAATCCCACAACCCTGTGATCATGACCTTAGCTAAAATCAAGAATCAGATGTTCATTCAGTTGAGCCACCCAGGTACCCCTAATATGGACATTTTAACAATATTAATTTTTCCAGCCCTTGAGCATGAAATATTTTCTCATTTATTTGTGTCTTCTTTAATTTCTTTCATCATTGTCTTATACTTTTCTGTATATAAATCTTTCACATCCTTGGTTAAATCTATCTCTAGGTATTTTATTACTTTTGGTGAAATTGTAAATTGGATTGTTTCCTTAAATTCTCTTTCTAATAATTCTTCACTAGTGTATAGAAATTTCACAGATTTATGTATATATAGATTTTGTATTCTACTGAATTAATTTATTCTAACTTTTTTGTGTGGAGTTTTGGGTTATATATAGTATCATGTCAATCATGTCATCTGCAAATAGGGACAGTTTTATTTTTTTTTTTTTTAATTTGGATGCCTTTTATTTATTTATTTTGTCTGATTACTATACTGGGACATCCAGTACTATGCTGAATAAAGTAGTTAGACTAGGCATCCTTGTCTTGTTTCTGATCTTAGAGAAAAGGCTTTTAGCTTTTCACTCTTGAGTATGTTAGCCATGGGTTTATCATATATAATTTTTATCATGTTTAGATATGTCATATGTGTATATATATATATATATATATGTCATGTATATATATATATATATATGTCATGTATATATATATATGTATGCATATATGTTGTGAATTTTTATCATAATATTAAATTTCATGAAATGCTTTTTTTTCTGCATCTACCGAGGTGATCATGATTTTAATCCTTCATATCATATTCATAGGTTTGCAGATATTGAACCATCCTTGCATCTGTGGAATAAATCCTATTCTTACCTGGATGTGCCCACTGGCTCTACCAGGTTATGGGATAGTTCTAAAATGGCATATGTCGGCACCAACCTTAGCAAGCTAGGACAAGTTTGAAAATTTGGTGCTGGTGCATGCTTCCATCTCTAAAACAAACAAACAAACGAACGAACAAAAAACCTCAAATGGTTTCCTGCCTCTCCGGCAGGCAATATAAGAATCTTAAATCCTTCACATATGGTCTAGGTACTTTTCACATTGGCATTTTGGTTGGTCCCCAGGTAACTGAGTATGCATAAAAGCCCTTTAAGAGCAGATTCTGTGTTTCCTACAGTTTTATGGTTTTCCTGGAAGTGAACCTGTTTAATTTCAAAGCCTGGTGTTTAGGGAGCTTGTCTCTCTCATGCAGGATCTAAGGGTTGGGATACCTGACATGGAGCACAAACCTCTTACTTGTCACAAAATAGTTCTATGCTTTTGAGATTCCTCTCAATTGTGTATCACTACACCTGGGATGGGGTGTTTGTTTGTTTGTTTTGGTGAGATAGTGTCTTTGCCTCTCCTACTCATCTTGTTACTATCCTTTTGTATTTTGTTGTAGAGGCTCTATTTATCCAGTTTTCTGGTCCTTTTCAGAGGAAATTATTCCATATATAGTTGTACATTTATTGCATACATAGGAGGGAGTGAGTTCAGGATCCTTTGGTGTAGTCATCTTGAATACCTCCCCCAGTTTTTGTAAATCTTATATTTGAGAGTTCAGATTTATATAAGTCTAATATCCTACTCTCTTAGTATTTAATTCTCTTGGCACTTTAAAGCAAAGTATGCTTTTCAGTTTTTACAAATTGTGGAGTCAGAATATGGTAAATCTGAACTTAGTCTATGACTTGTTGATACTTAAATATTAATTTAACTCATGAATAGATGTATACATTTTCAAATCAATTTGTAGTCTTCAAATGTACCTGGAAAATAAGATTTTATTTGTTAACTTATATTGGATTACAAAACATTGAGATTCAGAATCCATTGAGATTTTTAATTTCCTAATGAAATGGAAAAAGAGAGAATAAGCAAGCTGGTGGAGAGAAAAAAAAGAGGAATTAGAAATCTTGATAGTTCAATATTGTAAGGGTGTGAAGAAGTGGAATGTGGTGATAGGACATTTTAACTTTACATAGCAAATACTTAATACTTAGAGTTGTAATATGAGTGCAAAGTTATTGGAATTGAATTGACATATTACAAAATTAAATGTTTTTATTAAATGCCACTGGAAGCCTATCTCCCAAAATTAAATGTTTAGGTGTATAATTACATTTCACTGAGTTCTGAGAGCAAAAAAATAATTATTCAGAAAGATCTGAACCCAATCTTTCTGAGTTTCACATTTCTTATTTATAAATTGATGTGAGGGTGTTTACCACATGTCACATGGTGATAAAGACGAAGTGACACAACACATGCTGTTAAACACTTACCACAACAAAGTAGCATTTTTTTTTGGTAAATTGTTGCAATTATTAGAATATAAACCTTTACAGTGAGTCTTGGTTCTTTGTTGTTTAACTGATTTGTCTAATAAGGGATAGAGGTAATCAAGCATTCCTTACGCATCAATCTAGATTAACTCTGATTCACACATCAGAATCAACCTGTGCCCAGAAGATTCACTAACCTACTTTTAATAACTTTCATTTCTTGGTTCTACAGAACATATTCAGATTAACAGGAAGAATTGCCTTACTGTGTTCTACTCTGAAGCCTAATAATAAATTCATGTGCTTCTGCAGCCCCTACACTTTCTAAGCACTGATCATTTATATTTACTTGCATTCCACCAAACAAGGTAGGAACTTTTACAGATCCAAGTCTTTGCTTGCTGTCTTCCTTCAGGTAAAACCCAGCTCTCATCCCACCTGTTCTCTGTCTCACAAACTCCTGTGAACCCCCAAACAAATGCCACTTTCTTCAAAAAATATTTCCTATATTTTTAAATTTGAATTGCTAACTTTTCAAATTACCCTAAGGTCTGTAATGGTAGTAGTGTATCAAAATGCCAGGTAAAAGGGGAATAGAAAAGTTTTCTTTGATAATGAGAAAAGTAGCAACTTAAAAGTTTATAGGCACATGTGTCTAGAATAGTACTTCTTGAACAGGGAAAGTTCTGTCCCCTAGGTATAGTTGATAAAGTCTGAAGACATTTTGCTTGTCATTCTTGAAGGGGGAGAGGGTGCTACTGGCATCTAGTGGATGGAGGCCAGAAATACTGCTAAATACCCTACAATTGACAGTACAGATTTCTAGAACAAAGACTTACCCTATCAAAATGTCAGAAGCACTGAGGTTGAGAGACCCTTGTTTGGAGCGGAATATCAATACTTCATTTCTCTCATTCACTGCTAAAGGACTGAGTATAAAAGTGTGCTGTTGGAATAGCAATTCTGTGTCATTAGAGCTGATCACAAGGAAGGCAAAGGAGTGTGACTGAGCCCCTATTCACAGAGCTATACAGTATAGCTGCCACAGCAGAGAAAAGTCTCCACTGTTAAGCATTTTCTATTCTCCTTTTCTGAGGCTGTTAAAGTATAGGATAGCTTACAAGCATTTGGACATATTATGGGAAAGAGATACTCAAGACCATAACAATTGTGTCTGTGATTCCAAAACTTAAATTTTTTAATGTGATTTTTTTGGTGACATAATAATAAAACTAGGCATGTTGGTCATAACAATAACTGCTTCTAAGTGGCTACCATTTGTCAGGAATTTTATGTCTGCTATTTAATATTCATAAGAACTTTGAAGTAGGTGCTACTATTTGCATTTGACAATACTCTGTTTATTCTCTTTTCTTAATAAACTAATAGGTGTTCCTAAGAAAATGTTATTTGCATATAAACTTTTGTACTTTGCACAGTGGTTTGCTAATAATAATGATAATTATAATAAATAATAATAATAATAATAATAATAATAGGATTATCAGCACCATCATTATGCTGATGATGACAACTACCTTCACTCTGCATGCCTGAACTGCAGTGAATTCTCTTTGTGGTACTATTTCTTATTCTAAGTGCTTCACCTCTATTAACTGAATTTAGTTGTCCCATTACACTATGGGAGAGATATTTAAAGATTAGAATAATAATAATTAAACATACAGAAATATATCCCAAATTGTCCAGCTTCTAACATGGTAGGACTAAGTAAGCAGTCTGAGTTGAGAGCCATTATTGGAATCACTCTGCAGTAGAGAAATGTTCTATACTGTTTATCAGCACTGATTAAATATGAAACATATATCTACTTGGGGAACATCCGAGAGATTCCTGGAGTATGCAAGGATGCAGTCACACATGAGGATGACTGGCTGGCTGCCCAGAAAGGTCTCCCTTTTATGCCTTAACTTAATCCTCTGACCTAAGTCTAGAGTTCATATCAGGCTAATCTGTAAGTAGCAACAGGCCCACATTCTCTAAGATAATTGTGCTTTAACCAAGTTTGATATAATAAACAAAAATAACAATACAATTAGCTTACAGTGATAAATAAAATAGAGAAGGGAATCCAATGCATATCTCTTTCGGTAGGTACTGAGTAGAAAATGACAGACTCCATATTTGAAGATTTCTTGGTAAACATACAATTAAATTGGAAGTATAAATAATAAGAATTCTATATTTGATGTTATCATATTAAATTAGTCCCGGAAATAGATCATCACAACAGGTTCTGATCAGATATCATGGAGGAGAATCTCTTCTGTGCGTAAGGTAATTTGTAAGGTAATTCCATTCTGATACAGTGGTATTAATGTTAAATTTTATAACTAAACCCTCTCCAAATCTGTGTTTTCTAGCTGTTATAACTTTTATTTTGGGGAAGGGTTTGGTTGGAGAAGGCCTTATTATACCTGTTATTTAGTGATATATGCTTATGTTTAATTTTTATAGTTGCTAATTCTCTAGTTACGATAACTTGTTTTTCCCTTAAACAATACTGTACTTAAATGCCATAATTATTAACAATTTAAGTACGTAAGCCATAGAACTAGGCATAGCATTTACATAGAATAAGACAAGCAGACTACCAGGATTTACTTATTATGATATTATTAACCTATTAAATGTTTAATAGGTGGTATTTTAATTAATTTCTGCAACAGTTTCTCATTTGAAGATAGAAATTCCGTCTTAACCTTCAAAATTATAGATCCATACATTTTTTTAGGTAATCATTTATCAATTTCCATATCAGAAATTTTCCTTTGTTTTATAATAACCAGAAGTATGGTGGTGATGATTAAATTTCACATATTGCTTTATAATTTCACAATCTTCATACTAATTGGTTGCTTATGACTCTATGACTACTTAAGTTACTGCCTCCATTTCTCAGATGAGGGATAAATTTGATAATGTTCTCAAGATCAGTGGACTAATTAAGAGAGATTGTCATGTTTTGGATTTAGGTTTTCTGACTCTAAAGCCTACCAACTTTTGTGTTTCCATTCTTATAAATACATAACAAAAATTGCTATATAGTACATCCTATTTTCCTCTAAAATATTTTGAAAGACTGTTTCCACAGTGCTTTTTGCATACTTTATGCAAAAGTATATAGTCTGTCTATATTCTATTTTTGTAGTTTATAAGTCTAAATGAATTAGAGAATTTTAGGTGTTGAGTTTGTTAAGTTCTTTATAGATTTTGGATACTAAACCTTTATCTGATATGTCATTTGAAAATATCTTTTCCCATTCCGTCGGTTGCCTTTTCGTTTTGTTGATTGTTTCCATTGCAGTGCAGAAGCTTTTTGTCTTGGTGAGGTCCCAGTAGTTCATTTGTGCTTTTAATACCCTTGCCTTTGGAGATGTGTTGAGCAAGAAATTGCTGTGGCTGAGGTCAAAGAGATAGTTGCCTGCTTTCTCCTCTAGGGTTTTGATGGTTTCAGGTCTCACAGTTAGTTCGTTCATCCATTTTGAATATATTTTTGTGTATGGTGTAAGAAAGTGGTCTAGTTTGATTCTTTCTCATGTTGCTCTCCAGGTCTCCCAGCACCATTTGCTAAAGAGACTGTCTTTTTTTCCATTGGATACTCTTTGCTGCTTTGTCAAAGATTAGTTGGCCATACATTTGTGGGTCAAATTCTGGGTTCTCTATTCTATTCCACTGGTCTATGTGTCTGTTTTTGTTCCAATACCATACTGTCTTGATGATTACAGCTTTGTAGTAGAGGCTTTATAAATTCTGGGAGTGCTGTGCCTCCTGCTTTGGTTTTCTTCTTCAACATTACTTTGGCTATTCAGGGTCTTTTGTGGTTACACGAATAATCCAATGAAGAAATGGGCAGACGATATGAATAGACACTTTTCCAAAGAAGACATCTAGATGGCCAACAGACACATGAAGAGATGCTCAACATCACTCATCATCAGGGAAATACAGATCAAAACCACACTGAAATACCACCTCACACCAATCAGAGTGGCTAAAAGTAACAACTCAGGAAACAACAGATACTGGCGAGGATATGGAGAAAAGGGAACCCTCTTGCACTGTTGGTGGGAATCCAAACTGGTACAGCTACTCCGGAAACAGTTTGGAAGTTCCTCAAAAAAGTAAAAATAGAACGACCCTATGACCCAGAAATAGCACTACTAGGAATTTATCCAAAGGATATAGGAGTGCTGATTCATAGGGACACATGTACCCCAATGTTTATAGCAGTGCTTTCAACAATAGCCAAATTATGGAAAGAGCCTAAATGTCCATCAACTGATGAATGGATAAAGAAGATGTGGCTTATGTATATAATGGTATATTACTTGGCAGTGAGAAAGAATGAAATCATGCCATTTGCAGCAATGTGGATGGAACTGGAGGGTATTATGCTAAGTCAGTCAGAGAAAGACAGATATCCTATGTTTTCACTCATATGTGGAACTTGAGAGACTTAACAGAAGACCATGGGGGAAGGGAAGGGGGAAAATGTTACAGAGTGGGAGGGAGGCAAACCACAAGAGATTCTTAAATACAGAGAATAAACTGAGGTGATGGGGGGACATGGGGAGAGGGGAAAATGGATGATGGGCGTTGAGGAGGGTGTTTGTTGGGATGAGCGCTGGGTGTTGTATGTAAGCAATGAATCATGGGAAACTACCCACAAAACCAAGAGCACGCTTGAATCGTAATCCCCAGTGTTATATTTGGAGGTGGGGATTTTGGGAGATCCTTAGGTCATGAGGGTAGAGTTTTCATGAGACACCAAATATACAAGCACCTTGATCTTGGTCTTCCCAACTTCCAAAACTGTGAGATATGAATTTCTGTTGTTTCTAAGCTACCCAGTCTATAGTATTCTGCTATAGCAGCCAGAACAGATAAGATATACATTCATATATAAATGTATTTTTTTTAATATGAGATTTTCTTGCAAAATGTTCCATTGGGGAAATAGGTCAAATTAGTGACATTTCTCTTATATAAAAATGTTTCCCAAAATAGTTTATGTTCAATAAATATGAATCTATGAACTTCTGAATGCCAAATACTGAATAGAAAAGTGTTCTGATTCTAGCTACATGGCCAACTGAGCAGATATAGGTCACTCCTTCCATCAATACATAAGATATCTGGATATAATGTAACAAAATAAAAAAAACCATTTTTTAACACTAGGTTCATAACATGAAAGGGAAATATACAGGTCCAAGAAACATCATTGGTATAAAAGCCACACCCATAGCCAGAACTTTGAGATGTTGCCAAAGTAAAAAACCCAGAAGTCTGGGAACAGGTTCCAACTCCTTCAGTCTTGAGGAAAATAAAAAAGTTTGAAAGCTTACTTAGGAATGAAAAATATGATGTTAGAGCCAAGTGAGTTTGAGAGATAAACAGGAAGCTTTGAAAGTCTGCCCATTTAAAACATGGTATTGGTGGCCTAGAAATACATCAACCCAATGAACTGGAGAAGCAGTAAGCAAGTTTGCTGGGTCATAAAGTTCTCAATGGGGAAGAAAAGGGCCTTATTGACATATAAATTAAAAATCCATGTGGAGCACATTTTAAGTTGATTTTTTTACATGTTCCACATGGGGTCTTAAAATGGACTTCCCAAGAATGAAACTCTAAGATCAAGTAGTATGTGGAATAAGTGTACAGTGGAGTGCTTTCAGGAGCACATGTAACAGAGTGAACCATGATGCTATGAAAATGAAAAAAGGCCTCCACTAATTAGGAAACCTGAGTCCAGGATGGTCCTTCAGAGTTGTTCTCAGTAGTGGACAACATTGTGTCCCCATATTGAACAAAAGGAAGGCATAACCTTGGGGCAGACAGACAGTTATAGCAGAGGTAAAGAACTAGGCTGTCATCTGTAAGCAGAAATTCTCTTAGCTGCTGAAAGAATACTTGCCTTAGTCTTGAAAATAATGCGGGGGAATTTGTATAGCATTTCACAGCATTCACCATAGTCCATTCTTATGTTGGTCTGATCTGTGTGCTTTATATGAAACGTTAGTCCCATTTGGAAACTTGCAGAATGTTTGCTCTTTTCCTGGAGAAGCTTTCATGGCAAAAGTGGAAAAACAATACAACTCCTACAGCTTTTTATACAATAGCTGGTCTGTGGACCACAACTGATATTTGTGGTCTCCTCTACTTCCCTTCCAGATTCTTCTCTCTTTTAAGTAGCTCCTCTGAATGTCTTGGTGGCTAATGTCTTAGGGTGACCCAAACACTCATCCCTAAATGTCCTTATACTATATAATTATCAATCTGTCAGTTGTACTTGTCCACCTAACATCAAAAATAAGCAGGAAAATACCAAGAGAGGCCAAATGCATTCTTCCCTGAAACTATCCTCAGCTTTATCTCCTCCTGATTATCATGGTAAATTACTCCTACCCAAATGTCACTTCTTTTCTTGCATGATTGACACATGGTACAAGGATCCAAAGTAACCAGAAAGAAGGCAGGGCTTTAAGTTCAGTAGCCTCTTGCTATATTTCCTAGTAAAAGATTTTTCTTTTTGGAACCAAGACCCCTACATGAACATATCCTAGTTTGGGGATGAGAAACACAAATTCCCAAATGGGTAACTGGAAATGGTAATAAGAAAAAGTCATTCCAAGTTGAACCTTAGGGGCTCAGACATACTTTACCCCTGGGGACACAGCAATATAAAATTATGATCAATTTAGACTGTACACTACCTCCTAGAGAATGGTGCTCTATTCTCCCAGGTATCCTCTCCACAAAGACATTTAAGCGTTGTCTTCAATGGCAATTCTCTTTCTCTGGATTCTGAGTAGTGTGGTAAATTCTATGGCCAGTGGCTCCTATGATAGTATACTCACATGTTGACATATATTTCCACTGAGGGAGAGGCCATGGTGCAACAGTAATGATGACATGGGGTCTAGGCCACCTGTTTCTGCTGAATATTTTGTCCTCTAATACTGGTTTGGCCTGTATGTGGTATATTACTTTTTATGATGTATTATTTCTGGGCCTGTCCAAACTAATGGGTTGGATTGTCTGAGAGATCTCACCCCATGTTGGTTGATTCTGGCACTGTGGTCATGTGGTGTCTGATGGCCATGTACTCTGTCTCCACCAGCACCTACTAGCTTACAACTGGCTGCTTACATCATGGCACGAACTTGTTGCAGAGGCATTTCGCGCTCTGAGCTCAAATCAAAATGCAAACTCTCCATGTCATTTGGTAAAGGGGGTAAAACAATATTTCAAGTGTAGAGTATCTGGATTCCAGAACCCAAAGATGCCTACTAGTAATTTTGCTTCCTTTTAAATTGTGGAAGTCATGCAGGACTTAAAATACATGTTGTCTTTTATTTTGGAGGGGAAATCTTGGTAAGCCCCAGAGTACTAGACCCTTAGAAACCTCACCAATATACCAGGTCCTTGAATCCTGAGTGTTTATCTCACACCTTCTACAGTGCTTTGTGCATTACAAGTCCATTAATATGCCTACCCCTTCTTCTCTATTCTGATTACACAATATTATTGAAATTGAAATTTCTGTGGAGTGTTTAGGTAGTCCAGGTCCCTTGAAACTATATTATGACTGACAGGAAGAAAGATTCAGCATAACTCTGGGACTAATCTGTGAATGTAAACTACTTTGGCCCTCCTTCATAATAGCAAAGGAAAAGAACACCTTCACCTTCTGATTGCCTTAAGTGCTCTAATAAAGATATATTTATCTAGCACAGCAGCTGCAGTAGGGCTTCTGCAAAGTTTGTAGTAATATAATATAATCCTTCAAAATCCATCTGATTTTTTTAAGAGTGCCAGATAAATTCTTTGGTAAATGATAAATTAAATGGAGATGTAGTGAGGCTTACCATTCCTGCTTTTTGGAGGTATTTAAAGAAGTCATTAATTTTTGCCTTAGGATGAAATATTTTTTGGAAAAAAAATATTGACTCTATTGGCATATTCAGATGCTTCTGCTTGAATTCTTCTGTATGATTGTTGCTACCCAAGGCCAGGGAACACATGTAGACTTCTGTCAGTGTATATCTAATCCAATTATACATTTTAGTAAAATAACTATCAAATGGGTTAATGGACTCAGTGAAAATATAGATACTTATAACAAGGCTGGATCCAGTTTATCACCTGTTCTTGAAGAATGCATGATAGCACTTTTAAAAGTTCATAGGTGTCAGTGTTCACTTGGTCTGTGTTTCCCAATGGTTCTTGAAATGTCTGTGTATTTCCTTTTCTCTAGTGTATTTTTATCCAAGAGAACAAGCCATAAGTCTCTTTGTGTGAGGGTGGATAAATCATAACTGTATGTACTTATAGTGATATTACAGTTTCCTTCCCCTTGCTAACTTGGCCTTTCCATCAATCAGAGCTAAACCAGTTTTGAACACTGGCCCAATTCCAGAATCTGAGAATGAATAATTATTTTTTATTGCACCAGCTGCCCTCCACCTCTAGATCATTCATAATTTATTATTTTGATTATATAGATTGAGAAATAGTATTGTTGACTGTCTCTATGACATTTTGATTTTAGTAACCATCTTCATATCTCTCTGCACATCTGTCTCCACTGGCTGCCATTCTGACCTTGCTGTTCTTATTAATTTTATGTCACCACCTGGCTTCTAGTATGTTGGTATCTTATCACCCCCTCTTACTATCAGGGAGTCAGTATCTGTAACACTTTCATGTCTTGTAAGCCATGAAACACAGAAGACATTCATTATTAAGCTTCTCGAAATTTCTGTTGCCCTTCTCAATAGGATATTCTTTATCATTTTCATAAATAGTTTCTTTTAGCTCTTCCTAGAGAACACAGTTTGCTTTTCTGATCTTCATAGTAGATCTATCCCAGCTTGTCATTTCTCTGAACCATTTTATTCTTATATCTACCATTTTCCAATTTATCTCTTGCATTTTTATTTTGTGTTGGGAAGGCTGTTGCTTTTTCCAAGTTTCTAAGAGTCAAATTAGCCTATCTAATTATCTCCTTCTTATGAACATATAGAGTATTAAATCCTATACTGAGTAATTGCATATAAATACACCGTCTTATCCAAATTTATATTCCATTCCCCATATTCCAGCTCTCAGATCTTGTTGCATTTATACTCTCTCAGTTCCTACCAGTATACATTGGCTAGATCCTACAACTCCCTCCATGTATAGTGCCCTTTCTCATTTTATAGGCCCAGCACATCTCTTGCTCCATTACATTGTGATTCAACATTAGTTATTGGTCTGGCAGCCAACATTAAAGGTGACTGTAAATCCAGAAGGGAGTTATACTTGTCTTACAAGACAGAACCTCTGCATTGTCTTTAAGGAAGAAAGGAGTGTTAATATTATTGCGGACAAATGTGTTAATTCTACTGGCCCAAAAAGTTTATAAAATCTGAGTTTTCAGGTTCTTGAGCACATCAGCCCTTGTGTTTCCATCCCAAATCTGAGAATCCATTCTTTCTCAACAAGGTCACTAATAATGACAAAACCAACACGCAAGTGTTTCAAAATGTACAATGTACAGAGCCTAATTAAATCTAATTCCTGATTAGTGTGGATTTCCACACTTTGCCTTATTCTTGAGTAATTACCTCACTCCTGAAAGTCTTTATTTCATTGATGGAACTCCGTGAGAGTCATATGATTTTATAGAATTTAGATTTAAATTTACTTCTCTCCAACTCTCAACTACCTGAGAGATTGCACCCATAAGCATATTGCCTTCCACTAACACCCTATGCCAGTTCACTACCTGTGAAATTGTTACCACTACACTGATACAGCATGTCGGGTGGGGGGTTGGAGGGTTGGTAGTGATGAGTTAAAAAAGATTGGACTGAGGTAGAAGTTGAACCATGTTGCAGTTGGAACAGAAGCTGAGGTAGTACTTCAGAGTTGACCAAAAGCATGGTTTCTAGGTTTTTACATCCCTACATCAGATATGTGCTGTTCACAATGAGGTAATGCAAACTTGCATGATGCAGTCCTTTTGCTGGAAAGCTTCCTGGGGGTATGGGGGAGAAATGTATTAAAGATGTGGTCTCAACAAAAAATTACATCACATAAGGAATAATGGTGGTAATGAAAGTAAAGAGAGGAAACATAAGTGATGGTTCCCCCAAAGTATAAATTAATCTGATAGATCTATAAATTGTATAGGTTTAAAGTTTTTAGAGATAATCAAATAAAGCCATGCCATAATAAAAGAATAATACATGAAAAAAAAGAATTTTAAAAGGAAACAGACTATCTAGATGTAAAAAAATATATATAGTCATTGGAATTAGAAATTTAATTGGTAGAATAAACAGCTGAAAAGCACACTGGTTACCTGGACATACACTTGAAGAAATTACCTTCAATTAAGTAGACAGAGATAAATTAAGGTGTATTTAATCAGTACAACAAAGTCATATCTTCTCTTAGATATTGTATTGAAAGAGTAGGGCACCAAAGTCAAAGAGAAAATACTAAAAACAGAGACAAGGAGTGCCTGGACTTAGTCTGTTAAGCATCCAACTCATGATTTCTGCTCAGGTCATGATTTCACGTTTCATGAGATCGAGCCCTGCATCTGGCTCTGGGCTGACAGTGTGGAGCCTGCTTGGGATTCTCTCTCTCCTCTCTCTCTGCTCCTTCCCCCACTTGTAGGTGCTCACTCTCTTTCTCAAAATAAATAAATAAACTGAAAACATTTAAAAAACAAAGACAAAATATTTATAAAATATTGAAAAGTAGACTAACTAATCTCTTTTATCATCAACAGTGGAGCCTGCAGAAGAAATGTATCCTAGTCATGAAACTGCTGATGTGATATTGTAAGCTGAAAATTATACCATCAGCTAAATATTATGAAGTGTGGTGAAAAACTTAAAATACATTTAGAAACTTGTAAGAGTTTACTACATATAGGACATTGAGAAAAGTAAACATGAACCTCAGAAAAAGAAAATTTGAAGTCAGAAATATGAACAGAACAAAAAGTAGTGGTAAATATCTAGTTACACATAAATATTGACCATATAATACTGACAAATTGGAGATTTTTTTAAAAGTGGAATTTAACAATGGACAACAATATAAGGTTAAAGAATTATAAGGTATTTACTTAGGGAGGAGTGTATTATTTTTATTCATATTGACTCAAAGATACCTGTTTAAAAATTTAAGAATGATTACTTAAAAATAGTAAGCAAATGTGTGTCTAAATCAGGAGAGAAGCCAAACACACACACACACACACACACAACACAATGGAAGAAAGAAAAGTAAACCTGAGGCAAAGAAAAAGCATGTAAAAAGAAAGTTCGAAGTGATATGGTCAAGATTACTTCAAGCTAATCATGAAATACAGAAATAATATTTTAAAATTTTGCTTTTCAAAACAAAAATTTTAGGGTAGTTTTTATTGTTGTTTAATCAGTAAAGCAAAATGATTCAGAAATGCAGCTAAAATATGACTCAAAACGATTGAGGGCTAATGGTGCATAAAAAGGTATTCTAAGCTAATTGAAAAGATAAATTGTTGCAGGAATATTGTCTAGCTATGAAAAAAATGTTAGAGAAAAAGAGCATCATGACTCAATCAGTAAATTCAGCAATTTATTAATTATCTGTGACATTGAACTTTATATACCTGATGTATGTCTATGTGTAGATATGAAATATGATTGAGTTGATTCCATTATAGGTATCCTAGTATGCACACTGAGTATGAGAGGGTAAAAGCTAATTAAAAACTTAAACCTTTATTAAATTTATCAATATGAAATCAGAAACAGAGAGTGTTCTGGGGGGAGGGAATAGGATAGATTGAGGAACACCAAAGTCAGCTTCTTCCTAAAATCCTTTACTCCTCAGAAGGAATGGGGAGACATGGATTTCCTCAGCCCCAGGCCAGCACACAGGGAAATAGAGAGACTAGGATTGCCCTCCAGAAAACTATTGGTTTAGACAATCTGTGTTTAGCAAAGGAGTGAGAATAAAATGGTTGAAGATTAAAATCTTGCAAAGGTTACAGTGGAAAAATGTAATATTTCAAGCTCTTTTCCATTAGAAAGATTCTTTTTTTTTTTCATCAGAGTTAAAGAGGAAAAATAAATTCAATCTTTAGATGTTCAATTTATGATTTTTGTATTGTGTTCTTCAAAAAATTAAAGGGGTTTTCTATAATGGGTTGAGGATATAAGTATAAATATTTTTCAAGCTTTTGACTATTTCTATTTTTGTCTAGCGTTTTGTAATTTCCCCCCCCCCCCATTTATTTTTAAAATGAAAAAGCAGAATGGCATTAATTTACTTTCATCATCTTTGGTCTTTTTCAGACATCTATGTGGAAGGTTATGTATATATCACCTCACTGCAACTTATTAATTTTGCAACAGAGACAATAAATGACAGAATTCATAGTAATCTGAAATTTGTGACTTGCCCTTAATAGAAAGAGTTTGAGTTATCTATAATCTATGTACCTGATCTGAACTTCATATAACTCTATTTTAATGATTTCAAATAAGTAATTTAATTTCTATTTTAAAAAAAGATTTAAAATTGTGAACTTTTCAGTTACCTTTTATATCCCATTATTTAAAATGTGCATGCTAAATAAATTCACTTAATTGAAAACACATGTTTTAATTTTCCAAGTAATCCTAATTTCATTTATAATTTAATCATGCACAGAAAAAGTCTTACTTTGCTACTTTTTGTCATAAGTACACATTCTCTAAATTCAAAATTAAATAAAACAGATTTAGCTGTATCTCTAACTGTAGGAACCAGACTTCAAGATAGCCCCAGGATTTCCACTATTATTATTATCCATATCCTTGTGTAATTTCCCTTCACATTGTACTCAGGTTGATCTGTGTGGTCAATAGTATACACTTTTTAACTTTCATGATAGCATATTGCTTTTGAACTTAGGATATAACAGTTCAGGGTTATAACAGTTGGGGTCTCCACTGCTCCCTCTCCCCCCCCTCCCCACCCTCTTCCCCTTCTTACTTCTGGAGGAAGTAAGCTGCCATGATGTGAAAAATCTTAATGATAGCCTGACAGGAGGAGGAATTAAACTTTCTGGTGAATAGCCATGAAGGAACATGTTGTGTTGCCAACAGACATGTAAGGAAGCTTACAGATTCTGCCACCTCAGACCAGCAGCACTTGTGCTTAGTTTGACTAGAATCTCATGAGAAACCCTGAGGCAGACTTCGGCAACTTCCACATTCCTGATCCTCAGAAACCATGAGACAAAATCAATGTTTATTGTTTTATGCTGCTAAATTGTGGTGTTATTTGTTATACAACAATATATAACAAATACATCCATCAAGCAACATTTTGATTAATGGGAATTCACACAAATCCATACCTTTTAAAAATTTAATTACTATATCAGATATTGAAACAATATAAAATAACCATTATTTAAAACATCAAATGAATGCGGTCCATAAATGTTCCCTGTTCACAGACAAATATATATAGAACAACAGTTTGCTTTCGCCTCTACGATACATATAGAGTTATGAAAAAACTAGAATCCAATCATCAGTATAAGAGACAGATATATTTATAAGGAGCTTATATATTTAAAAACTATATATAGCCTCAAATTAACATATACATGTATATGTATATGTATGTATGTATTAGCTCAAGTAAACAGTTGTATAGAACCAAAGTGATTTTCAATCCTAACAGTAGTTCACACCTCAAGAACAACATACATATCCCTGTATTCTTCTCCAGCAGGTATAAGCTTATTCTCTGCCTTACTTGTCCAAAATAGTTGTAAAGAAAAAAGAAATAACGTTGGAACACAACTGATGTTTCATGTAAGAAAATGGAGATGTGGAAGAAGAATTCAGCTCTAGTTTGTCTTAGCCAGTTAAATTTAAGATAGAGGATGAATGGCCTCTCTTCTCCACATCAAGCCAAGGGTTCCAACCCAGAGAAATCTTCCCTTTCCACAGTAGCTTATAGGACTTTGCTACTCATGACCAAAGGATATTTTTATCAACTGATCTCATAAGGGGTAATTCTTTAGTTATCTGATTTTCTAACTATATGGAAGACTAAATTCTGTTTTATAAATAACTGTAGTTAAATAGGCAAGATGAAAACACAGAAATTGATCGTTCTTCTTTGTTTCATAATTGGGGTGGGAGAACCAATGTGTCAAAACCCTTGGGATGGAACCACTATCTAACCTCACAATCAATTCATGTAGGGTATGGATATACATGTGTCTACGGTAGTAAGTATCTCTAATTTTATTGGCTTTCTTTCTCTGGTTCAAAGTATAATGAGTCTTCTTGGGGTGCCTGGGTAGCTCAGTCAGTTAAGTGTCCGACTTTGTCTCAGGTCATGATCTTGTGGTTTGTGAGCTTGAGCCCGCGTCAGGCTCTGGAGTAATAACCCAGAGCCTGGAGCGTGCTTCAGATTCTGCATCTTCTTCCCTCTCTGTGGTCTATCTCTCAAAAATAAATAAACATTCTGTCTCTGACCCTCCCCCGTTCATGCTCTGTCTCCCTCTGTCTCAAAAGTAAATAAACGTTAAAAAAAAATTAAACAAAAAAAAGAAAGAAAGAAAGGGGCTCCTGGGTGGCTCAGTCGGTTAAGCGTCCGACTTCAGCTCAGGTCATGATCTCACGGCTCGTGAGTTCGAGCCCCGCGTCGGGCTCTGTGCTGGCAGCTCAGAGCCTGGAGCCTGTTTCAGATTCTGTGTCTCCTTCTCTCTCTCTGACCCTCCCCTGTTCATCCTCTGTCTCTCTCTGTCTCAAAAGTAAATAAATGTTAAAAAAATAATAAATAAACATTTAAGAAATTAAAACAAACAAAAGAAAACCTTCAAAGTAAAAATGAGTCTTCTCTATGAACGCCATGAACTCAGGAAGAGGATATTTAGCATTGCATCCAAATTCTAGGAGTAGCTGTTAAAAATTGAGCAAGGAAACTATCACTGTCCTATTTGTACCCTTGACTCTTCTCCTACATTTAAACATACAGAACTAAAATTCCCATAATTTTAGGTAATTTCTGAGGAAAGGAGACCAACTAAATCAGAAAATAGAAACCATGCTACTGTCATCAGAATCAAGTTTTCTAAGCATAAAGGTGTACAAATTTTTTTAAAGGTTCAGGTTTTGAAATGATGTGAGAGGTGCCTGGGTGCCTCATTTGGTTAAGCTTGATTTTGGCTCAGGTCATGATCTCAGGGTCATGAGATCGAGTCCTGCCCCAGGCTCCGTGCTAGGCATGTAGCCTGCTTAAGATGCTCTCTTTCCCTTTCTGCCTCTCTCTCAGAAGGAAAAGAAAGAAAGAAAAAGAAAGAAAGAGAGAAAGAAAGAAAGAAAGAAAGAAAGAAAGAAAGAAAGAGAAAGGGAAGTCAAAGTACAGAGAGGTATTTGAGGGCAGAAGACATGAAAGAGTGGTATTATTTTGCAGGCAAATGTAGCACTATACAGCTATAAACTATGCAAAATTAAGAAATGAAAGAGAATATTTTCAAATATATCTTATTTATTTGAGATAAGGAATTTATTATGGATTACTCTTGAGGGTTTGCTATGTGTTTTAGAAGGCAGAATGATCAAGCTAGGTAAATGGGGGACTCACCAGGAATAGACATTGGCTGTGTATATTAAACATCACATTTCCGTATTTTTAGGAATTTCTCCAAAAAGCTCGTCAACCTTACAGTACATGGGGTCTTAAGCTCTGGTAGTGTTAGTCTGCTTTGCATGGAATTCTTGGCAATAAATAGCTACGGGTTATTGGGCAGCTTGTCAACCACATATCATATATTGTTCTTGTGGAAAGGAAAACTTATTTCCCAATAGAGAAGTGAAATGTACTGCAGGGCCTCATTCTGGAATGAAATAGAACACTATGGGACAGGATGTGAGTTTCTTATTTGCCCTCTGAGGTATCACTTTCTTTTATTGAATTGGCTGGTTTTTTTTTTCTTTCTTTTTAATTGTATAGTGCTTCTTATTTCTAATCTTATATATTCTAAATTAAACTGGAAAATTTACTTTCTTCATGTAGAGTGAGATTTAATTACTTTGAACTGCAACAAGGGAGTAGGTGGCTGGAAATATGCCAGGATTTAAGGAAAAGGAGTGTGAATGTGAACTCCGTGTTTTCTATTTTAGCCTTGCTCTCTTGCTGAAAGCATCAGAGAGGTGAGGCAAGCCAAAAGCAGCTGTAAAAGCAATAAACCAAGCACCTGAGAACTGAAATAGATAAACAGCATCAGTTTTTAAGTAAACAGATTAGAAAAGGAGAGTCATTCATAGCAAAGTATTAAATGATGTGGAAACTATTTGAACTATAAAAAGGTTGAAGGTTCAGAAACGCATAGTTGAAAATAATATTGAAAATGATTGAAAAATATAGCAGGCATGGAATTATGTATTTTAAAAATAAGAGATAAACTTCTGTGTAGGAAATGTATTTTCCTGTGTAGGAAATATTTTCTTTTTAATTTTACATTGTTATAGGAACACTATGTAAAACAGTGTATCTTGCTTTTAAGCAAGGTAAGTAAGAATTTAATGTTTTGATGTGAGATAGATAGCTCCATGTACACTATATTGACTTTTAGGTTATTCTCATACATTTCTCCCTAAAAATTTTAATGACTTCCATATACCTGAATGATTCTTCTAGAACTTCATTTATTGAACTCTCCTCCATCTTAACCTTTATCCTGCTTCTGCCACTCACAGCTACCGTCATGCTTGTCACTCTCAAAAATTCAACCCTCCACTGTCTCTGTTCTATGCAGCCCTCTCTGATCACTACCTCCTTTGATTGCTGTGAGCTTCCTCTGCCAGGATGCTATCAGCTTTTTGCTGCCACTCAACTCATTGATGTCCTTTCTTCTGCCCTTAACCAGTTTAAATACCATGATCAATCATTATAAAATAACACCTCAACTTCCCTGCCTCTCTCATTCTTCATCACACTCACTTGACAAAACCATAACCCTTTTTAAATCCAACTCTCTGCCTACCTCATCCTTGTACCCATGCAGCTCAATGTGGCTGTGGGAAAACATACAGCCACAAAACTCTGTCTATTTTAAATTCTTATTACAAACCTCAAAGGATTTTAATGCTGTCCTGTAGTCATTCTATATTCCCCTAATCCAATCACTGACCCACACTCTGACGCCTGTTCCTGTCTTTAACACTTTCTACTCCATTCTCAGCCTTAATATTCTTCATAAGATTAAGTAATCAAAAGAGAACTTTCACAGGTTTTTCCAAAAACATCTAACCAGAGACACACTCCCACCCCTCTGTTTGCCTCTTGCTATAGATTAGTTGTTCATATTCCTACTATGTCTCTCATACCACTGGAGCCACACCAGTTTTATTTAATTCCTTAAATATTCCAGAGAGCCCCTCACTTGGGGCCTTTGTGCTAATTATTCCTTTTTCCTGGAACTTTTTTCCCCTAGGTATCTATAAGTCCTTCAAGTCTTTGCTTAAGAGCCCTCCTCTGAATGAAGTCTGATAGGACTATTCAATTTAAAACTATAATCCCCCTTTTCCAAATTCCACATATCTGGCTGCACTATTTTTCATTGCACTTAACATAATCTAATGTAACATAGCACTATTTGTTTTTTGTTTTGATTCTTATTTAACATCATGATCTCTATAAATAAGCTCTAGAAAAGGCAGTACTTTTTGCCATCTTTGATCACAGATATAAGTTCCTTGAACTGTGTCTGCATATAGTGCATATTTAATATTGACTTGTCAGGAAAAACAGAAAAAATGGTTTTGTCAATGGTAATAGGATTAATTTAGAATCAGATAACATGGATGGGTACAATTTCCCTTATCTACTACTGGCTGTGTGACCAGAAGAATGTTAGTTTAGCCTCTCTAAACAATGTAATAATAATGTAAAATGTGGTAATAGTAATATCTACTATATAAGATAGTTACAAGAATTGACATTTTTAAGCACTGTGTAGGCACACAGTAATAATAACATTTTTGTTACAATTATTTAATAAAAATCAAACTACCTAGATTCATTAAATAATTTGTTTATAAAAGTAAATTTTCTTCAACGTTGTTTGAATATGTTATATTGTCAATTGGATATTCTACTTAGTAGCTGAAGTAAAACTTTTCAAAGTCTAAGATTGCATACTATTAATCATTGTATTTTGGGGATTAACATAGTGGGCACATAGAGTATTCAAACTGTCCAATAGAATTGAATAGAATTGGCTACAAAAGAGGATCAATAAATAGATCACTTTCTCAATTTTAATAGTCTTACATAAAAAGGAAATTACTTTTGGTACTTCTTTATAAGCAAGGAAACAAAATCTCTCACCTCTATATCCATTGAGTACCTAGTAGATTTAGATGATTTTATCACTTTTGTCTAATTTCCAGTCAAGACTAAAAATAATATGCATCAATTAGGGCTATTTCTAGATTGTTACTGAAATTCATGGTTAGTGCAAATAAGTAAGGTGGCTGAGGTCAATTGCACTGGAGTCTGAATACTAAAAGCAACCTTTTATTCAGTAGAGAGATATCAAAAGATTAAAGAGATTGTATGGAAGAATCACATTTTCAGGAAACAGGATTTGCATGTTGCCCTTAATTCTATTTTGCTGTCTCTTTGAGGCCATTTGAGGAAACTTTAAGATCAGAGAGCGAAAACATTGTGCTGGCAGTAATCAGGATAAAGACAGCTGAAGAGCCACCTGCTTGTCTGAATGAATTTATACCATTTTTTCATGCGTGGAGATCCTTGCTTTCCTGCTACCTCCACACACTCTTCAAGTTTGATAGGTTTCTAAGTACTTAGTCCCTGTTTTTGTGTCCAAGACTGACCTGGGCATTCTGGCCTGACTCCTTATGTTTAAGTGATTCTTCTTCCTCTTTGACAGTGTCTGTTCTTGTAGATTTCAGTTATTTATTATTTGTCTCAGGCTATGATTTTAGATTTAGGTCCAGCTACATATCAGAGCAAGACTGCCAACCCACCATTTCCCTGCTCGGGGTCCCTAATGGATTTAGCTCATGTCAATTTCTCCTTTACCAGTCCCAACCTCTAAGTAGTAAAACCAGTGAGCCTTTGAAGGTCTTTTACAGACAATTAATAGCTGTCTAACCCCTTTCTCTTTCTCATCCAGCTGCAATATTGCCATCCAACATTCAAGCATAGGCCCTTGGAAAATCTACTGTAATAATTTTTAATAGTCATAGATGAAGAGCCCCTAACTATATAATCACATAATAACCCTTATAGTGGAAAATAAATATGTAAAATAATGAATAACTGATTTTCTTCAATGTTTTACCTTAGGGGAGGTTTCCTTCACAGAGAAAACAATAAACCAACTAAATGTTGTGAAATCCATAATTTAATTTAAAACATATCATCCAGGACAGCACAATATGTAAGCTACACTTTAAGGCCAGTTATTTGTCCTACTTCAGAACTGATCAGCTGGTCAAATTAGTCTATCTTAAATCAGTCCAGTAGGTGTTAGGAATTGGCTCTCTCTCTCTCTCTGATAAAATTTATGGTACTTAACAACTATAAAATGGCCAAAATATTTTATGGACAAACCCAAACGTTACGTGAACAAGCCTAAGAATCTAAGAAGGTCAGTAGGAAGAAACATAACATTTTATCCATAAAGAATTCTACATGTAGAAATTAAATTGGAGACTTTCAGTTTGCCATGTGCCAGTAATCAAAGTCATAGATTCCTCCTTCCTGAATATCCCAGATCCAGGATATGGGATTTCTCCAATTTAGAACACAGGTTTTATGAAATATTCTGTGCCTCCTAATACATATTTACTTAACAGATGTCTGTATGTATTATGGAATTTTGTCTGAGAACTGTTTTAAAAATAAGTTGATGGCAAGGTTGTAGAGAGATATTTAACTTTGTCTATTTCAAGTAATTATAATTTACAAATAAAAGGTACTAAGAGTTGTTCATGTCAAAATTGGCTTAGTATAGTTTATCACACTTAATTGAAGAAGATAAAGTTGAGTAGAAATGATTTTCAGAAAGAAAGTAAAAATTGTAAGCTTAAGGAAAACTGCATGCATAAAGAAAATTTATAATTATATAAATAATCATAGTCCACATGAAAAAAAATTGTTTCATCCAGTGATAGTCTAGATGAATGGAATCTTTTATTCAGTACAATTCAGTGGGTTTTCAATTAATCTAATTTAGAATTAGATTAGGAAAATTTATTTTTTTGTCACTAGCTAAGATTGGGAAAGCTAGGTTCTTTCACTAAAGGACAAGAGTCTTGAATAAAAATTATAGATGTATATAATTAGAAATGTTAAGCTTAGCATGCCATAATGACAGGAAAATGGAGTATTTGAAAGCCTGGTGCATTATGCTCATTTATTTTCCCTAATCACAGGAGTCATTTGAAGGGTAAGTCATCTGTTCTTCAGGCAACAAGATCAGAAAATTGCTACCCACCCCTGTTAAGATTTTTTGCCTTTTTTTCCCCAAAAACAGAGCAATCTAGAAATCTTATAGTAAGAAAAAAAAGTCCTAGTAATAAAAGGAAGTATTAGGATGTTATCTTCAGAAATGTTTAAAAGGAAGGATTCCTAGAGAGGAGTGGCAAATGTAATGGAGTAATTCCCTTTGTGCTTCCTTAAATGTGCCACACATTAGCACAACCACAGATAGCTCCGATCTCTTTTTTCTAAGCTTCTTGAACAGATAAAGCAAAATCCTTGATTTCACGATTTGGTATCAAAACAGGGTTTTGTTTTTGTTTTTGTTTTTGTTTTTGTTTTTTTTCATCTGATGAGTCAATCTCAGGATTTCCTTCAAAAGAGGAAAAATGAACTGAGCCAAGAAAGTACAAATACAACCAAAAGATGAACAAAAATATGAGATTATCATGTGGTCTTTAAACCTACTATGAAAAATATCTGAGTTGTATGTAACAGTACTAAGGAATGAAAGGAAAGAACAAAATAATAATTCATTGATAAGTATATGCATCTTATTTTACTAGATTCTATCAAAACAGACTGTATATAGTTACCACTTCTCCTGAGTCTTGTAATAGTTTATGTCAAAATTCTTCAATATTAAGAAATTCCACCATACTCTATAGTCATTATTCTATTCAAAGAAGTTTCTGGGTTTTTTTTATTTTTTATTTTTTAGGGTTTCAACTACATATTTTGCCTAATTATCCAATTTTTAAAAATATTTTCTTGCTTTTTTTTTTAATATGAAATTTATTGTCAAATTGGTTTCCATACAACACCCAGTGCTCATCCCAACAGGTGCTTTCTCCAAAACCCATCACCCACTCTCCCCTCCCTCCCACCCACCATCAACCCTCAGTTTTTAAGAATCTCTTATGTTTTGGCTCCCTCCCTCTCTAACCTCTCTTCTTTTTCTTTTTTTTTTCCTTCCATTCCCCTATGGTCTTCTGTTAAGTTTCTCAGGATCCACATAAGAGTGAAAACATATGGTATCTGTCTTTCTCTGTATGACTTATTTCACTTAGCAAAACACTGTCCAGTTTCATCCACGTTGCTACAAAAGGCCATATTTCATTGTTTCTCATTGCCACGTAGAAATTGTGGTTTATAAAAATATTTTCTATTCTAGAAGGGCTTGCACAAATTAAATATTAGAAAAAAATAATATACACTTATAAGTAACATTGTTTATGCTTTTAAATACAGTTAACCCTTGAACAAAATAGGTTGGAACTTCATGAGCCCACTTATATACAGACTTTTTTCAATAAATACAGTGGATTACTGTAAATGTATTTTCTTTTATTTATGATTTTCTTAGCATTTTCTTTTCTCTAGCTTACTTTATTATAAGCATACAGCACTAAATATGTGTTACTCTACTGTCTATGTTATCGGTAAGTCTTCTGGCCAACAGTAAACTGTTAGGAGTTGTTTTGGGGGAGTTGAAAGTTAAACCTGGATTTTTGACTGCAAAAGGGGTCGGTGCCCCCAACCGCTGTCCTGTCCAAGGGTCAACTGTATGTATAGATTTCCCAACCTATATACTATTGGTGGTTTCAGTCTTGATTGCTGTTACATCAGCTTTAGTCAAAAGAGTAAGTTTATTATTTTACTCCACATTATTTTTTTCTATTATCAAATTAAAAACTTGATCTATTGTGTCCCAAAGATATAACCCAATTTGACCTTATACAGATATTTTTCTATAATTTTCTTTTTTCAGGATGTTTTTATATTTGTACTGAGGCCCATCACTAATTTGTTGTTATAAATTGAGGAAAGTTGTGAGATAATGAAAATATAATGTGTATAATCTCTTAGAACCTCAGTTCCCTTGCCTGAAATGTGGTGAAACTCATGAATGGCACAGACTATACACTTTAATCCCAGTTTTAGATCTATAAACAGTTCTAGCCTTCGCTGAGTTCTTATTAAGCCAAGGACACACTGTTTCTATCCACACTGTTCTATCCACATTGTTGTATATAACATGATCTGGCAATGAGACCACACTTTGGAATAGGGAAAAGAAAAACAAATTGAAAACTAAAGGTCTAACTATTTTGGTATCTGTGTCTTTGCCTTTAATATTTACTTTATGGTCCTTATATGTACAGTGAATTGCACTGTATTTCCATGCATAATGCAAAAGATGCCTGCATCACAAACATTTTGTGAGCATTAAGAAATGCTTTACAGGGGCGCCTGGGTGGCTCAGTCGGTTAAGCATCTGACTCTTGATTTAGGCTCAGATTATGATCTCACAGTTCATGAGTTCAAGCCCTACATCAGGCTCTAGGCAGACAGTGCAGAGTCTGCTTGGGATTCTCTCTCTCTTCTTCTCTCTCTTCCTGTCCTGCATGTTCTCTCTCTTTCTCTCAAAATAAATAAACTTACAAAAAAAAGGAAAAGCAAAATACTTTACCTACAGTGGAACATGATTAATATAGTAATAGCACTCACATGGCACTTACTAATGCCACACATGGTGTTAAATTTATTTTTCAAATATGACAAAAGAGTAATTATTTTACCTCTTTTACATATAAGAAAACTGAAGCACCTAGAGGTTATGTGAATTTCTCACAGTTGCCCAATCTGAAAGTAACAGGGGCACAATTAACTTCCAGACTTTGTTGTTCTCTTGTTCTCCATGAAAAGATTGTGAGTTCTGAGGAAGCAGAAAACAGCCCGAAACTGAACGAGTAAAGAAATCTTCTCAGAACTAAGACAGTAAACATCAGCTCTGCAGTTAATCAGACAGTAATAACAGACATTGATAAAGGCAGCTGTAATGATAACCAGAAGTAATATTTCTCTCATTGCTGCTGTATAGTGTCAAAATGACTTCCCTTCTTTGGGTGACTGTTAACCTTGCTTCGCTGTTCTCAGCTTGTGAATCAAGGGCTGCAAGACACTTAATTGTTAGCCTCCATCGGCTAAGTCAGCAACCAATCCTGGGCTCAAATCTACTTATCTTACTTCCACCTTAGAAATTGCAATCAATCCAGAGTTGATCCTTCCTATACTTACCCTGCCTTAGAATCAATCATGACAAATTCAAAAGTTACCAGAAACCTTTCCTACTCAAACCTCACTCACATGAACACCTCATGGGTCTGGGGTGTGCTGTCTACCTTGTTGCAACAAATCAATAAGCCTATTTGCTACTCTACCAGTTTGTGTCTAGGGATCTTTATCAGATGAGCTTTATAACCTGATGGCTAATCCATAGACATCTCACATATATAATGTGCTTTGTTTGTTTTCTTTCCTTCACCTCCCTGAGGTTTCATACATCCTGGATTCACTTTGCTCTTCTGATCCATGCATTAAAATCTACTTAGTATTAGTATTGACTAAAAATTATGTTCCTGTATTGGCAAATATGAACAAATTATTTAGTCTTGTTAATATGCAGTTCCTTGTGTATAAAAGAGGTATAATCATTTCTCAAAGAATTTTGTAAGAATTAAGTGAAATAGTACATCTAAGTAGCCCAAGTTATGACATGCAGTGAGTAAATATTAGTCATTATTATTACTGTTTATATGTAACATTTTTACTTTTACATTGTTCCAAAACTGATTTTGAAATGGGACAGTTAAATAGATATAGAGATAGATTTTTGCAGGTACATAATAGATATTCCTGTTGCTCCCGTGGGCTAAAAAAGGGAATTTTCTGTGCAGATGGGACTTTTGTTTCTCCCAATGCTTCAACTAAAGGCATCCTAATTTACTTTCTTTTTTTTAATTACAAAAATTTTTAATGTTTATTTTTGATAGAGAGAGACAGCATGAGTGGGGGAGGGCCAGAGGGAGAGGGAGACAGAATCCGAAGCAGGCTCCAGGCTCTGAGCTGTCAGTACAGAGCCAGATGCAGGACTTGAACCCACAAGCAATGAGATCATAACCTGAGCCAAAGTCAGACATTTAACCGACTAAGCCACCCTGGTGCCCCAAAAGCATCCTAATGTTCATGTATATCATCTATTGAGGGTCAAACATAACTCATCATTAAAAATGACTCTGCTGAATAAAAACGTTTTTAAAATATTGAATTAATGTATAAAATATATTAACTAAAATGTTGAATCAGTGAATAAAGGACTATAATATCTATAAAATTTTGCAAACAATATAAATTTGGGGGTAATTTTTGAAAATAAAGATTATTTAGAGTCCATTAATATGGCTTTAAATTGGTATTTTCAATACCTCCAAGTTAATAATAATCTTGAAATGTTTGAGATATATTCAGGGAAAGACATGGAAAGCATTGATATTTTCCAGAATTACTTTTCTTTATTTTTGCATTGGACTTATTCAAAAGAGAGGAAGGGAAGGAACGGAAGCAAGGGAGGGAGACAGAAGTTGCTAATCTTTTGGATTCAGTCACTATGCAAATATAATGCTGTAAAAAAAAAAAAAAAAACTGCAGTGATTCTTTTTGGCCATGGATTTAGCAATGTAAGTATGGAGCCAGCAGAACTAAAGGAGCTCTTTATAACTGTCCATCCTGAAAACAAGTGTGAAAAATAAGCTCAATTTGAACAAGGCTGGACACTAATTAAATCTTGGATTTGCCTCAATCCTTGCCTTAAAGCATCTTGTAATTTCCTTGTCATGCAATCAAACTAAGAAATCAACACATAATTTGGCACAGTTTGGTTAAGCTATTCATTGCGGTCAAGTTCTGGGTTGGCAGAAATACAGTAGATGACATGCCATTTGACACTTGACACCTTGCCACCAACACCCCCAAAATGACTTTTCTGTTGGTATGTTGAAACTAGTCGTGAAGAAATAGATTGTACGATGCCTTTCCTTTCAACATTCAGCAGATTAGAATGTTCATTCCCCTCTTTGTGGCCAGTTTCTAGGCTCACATACTGACATGTGTTCTCTTTAAATGGTGTCAGAAGTTTTCAAAAACAGTGAGAAAACTTTTAGGGGGGGAGCTATATCTGCAAATAAAATACAATTGGAGTATTTTGTGCTTTGGTGAGCACCTGTGATATTTGTTAGCATATCTGATTATGTGGTGCTGGAGATGAAAGTAGCATCAGATATCATCAAAATCATTGTTTATAATATTTGTATATAATGTCATAAAATCTTAGTTAACACTGATGGAATATGTCTTATTTACTACTTTGAATGTCAGCAGCTTCATTAGAGCCAAGATTTGGAATTATTTTCTGTTTTAAGGATGTTGCTTTTTATAAAATGGGAGCAAAATGTGTCATTTTTATCTATGTGTAAAAATTTCCCAAATCTTCAGAGTAAAAGTATTAAAAGAACTCAATTGAACTTCAAGTAGAAGTTTTTATTCTTTATTTTGAGAAGAAAAAGAAACAATTTGACCAGAAGGAGTTCTTTTATGGCAAGGTTTAATTAGAAGATCGTTTACTTAGAGCAATGAATTTCAAATTGTAGTATGCAGCAGAATCACCTGGAGGGCTTGTTAAACCACAGACTTTTGGGTCCTACCCTCAGAGTTTCTGCTTCAATAAGTCTGGGGTGAAACCCAAGAATTAGCACTTTGATACCCACTGACTTTAGCAATGTTTTGATTACATGAATAATTTATTCTTTATTTCAGACTCTGAATTCAGGAATATGGATGTTGCTGATGAACTATGAGTTCTTTTGACTAAAATGCTACTTTGGAAGGAGAGATTAAATAAATTGTAGGAACTTTTCAATATTACGGATATATACCAGGTTTGATGGTGACGCAGTCTTACAGATTTGCAGACACCTGAAAATGCTTTTCATTTTTTTCAAGTTGCATTAAAATAAAAATGTAGAGTTACAGTAAAGAGGCAGTCCTAGCCATAAGTGGCCTCACCATTAACCTAAGGACAAAGAACACAATGGCAAATATGCAATATGACTTTGACTTAGAGTCTTGCTGAATTCTAGAAATAGCATTATGTTCATTTTGCAAGATGAACAGAGCAAGCTCTCTTTGATCACATTTTGTACGTAATATGTTTGTAAACCAGTGTTTTCAGCAGTATTTATATGCATACTGCCATTCAACTCTTTATTAGGTCAAATAAATAAAATCTCATTGAAATAATTTTGAGCAAAATGCTATTTGTATTTGTCAATTTTAATTTCTGGGATTTTTTTCATAAACTGATATTTAATTTTCTATTTAAGCAAAAGAACAGGAGACTAATAAATCTTCGTGTAGTTAATTTTTTGTACCTCCATATTTTATTAATCTGTTTGTAGTTAATAGAGACCTAATTTGAAATATGAACAGTCAGCTCCAATACATTTCATTTTTCCAATACTCCTTTCAATCTCCTTGATTTCCTCAATGGCAACCAGTCCAAAAGTCATCCTTGTATCTTGCTCATTCTTTCCACTTCAGAATTTTTTCACGAAATCCTCAGATGTTTATGGCATCCAGATCCTACATGCCAGACACGTACAAAACAGCTCTTCATACCCTTTCTGTCAGTACTCGCGTATCTCAGAGATTTTGCAGGCTCAGTTCCAGACCACTACAGCAAAGCGAGTATCGAGCTAAAGCTAGTCAAATGAAATTTTTGGTTTGCCGCTGCATACAAGTTATATTTACACTATAGTATAGTCTCTTAAGTGTGCAACAGCATTGTCTACAAAAGCAATGTACATATCTTAATTTAAAAATATTTTATTGCCAAAAAATGCTAACTACTATTTGATATTTCAGCAAGTCATAATCGTTTTGCAGGTGGAGAGTCTTGACTTGATATTGATGGCTGCTGACTGATCAGGGTGGTGGTTGCTGAAGGCCGGGATGGTTGTGACAATTTCTTAAAATAAGAGAACAATGAAGTTTGCTCCATCAGTTGGCTTTTTCTTTTCCTAATGATTTCTCTGTAGCATGCCATGCTGTTTGACAGCATTTTTCCACAGTAGGACATCCTTCAAAATTGGAGTCAGTCCTCTCAAACTTTGTCATTGTTTATCAACAAGCGTATATTCTAAATCTTCTGTTGTCGTTTCAACGGTCTTCATAGCATCTTCGCTAGGAGTAGATTCTATATCATAAAACTACTTTCCTTAATCATTCATAAGAAGCATCTCCTCATCCATTAAAGCTGTATCATAAAATTGCAGCAATTCAGTCACATTGCCAGGCTCTCCTTCTAAGTCTAGTTCTCTTGTTGTTTCTACCACATCTGCACTCACTTCCTTCACTGAAGTCCTGAGCCCACAAAGTCACACATCAGGGTGAGAATCAATTTCTTCCAAACTCCTGTGAGTGTTGACCTCTTCCCATGAATCACAAATAGTCTCAATGACATCTAGAATGATGACTCCTTTCCAGAAAATTTTAAATTTACTTTGAAATTTAGATCCATAAGCATAATCACTGTCTATGGAAACTATAGCCTTAGAAAGTGTATTTCTTAAATGATAAGACTTGAAAGTTGAAATTCCTCTTTGACTCATGTTCTACAGACTGGATATTGTGTCAGCAGACACAAGAACACCATTAATTCAGTGCATATCTCATCAGAGCTCTTAGGTGACCAGGTACATTGTCAGTGAGCAGTAATATTTTGCAATAAATCTTTTTTTTTTCTTTTTTTCCTGAATAGTAGGTCTCAACAGTTGGCTTAAAAGATTCAGTAAACCATGTTGTAAAATGAAAGTCACCAATGGAATTAATCCCTAACAAAAGAGTCAGCCTTTCCTTTGAAACTGTCATTGGCTGAAGCAAAGCATTGACTTTTCATCTTTAGTTATGAAAGCTCTAGATGTGGCATCATCTTCCAATAGAAGGCTATTTTGTGTATATTGAAAATCTGTTGTGTAATATTCCATTGTATATATTCACACCACAATTTTTTATTTGTTTATCCATTGATGGACATTTAGATTGCTTGTATATCTTGCCTATTACAAATAATGTTGTAATAAATGCATTACATTTACACATTGCATTTATTGTTGCAATGAACACTGTCTTTTCAAATGAGTGTTTCTGTTTTTTAGGGGGTAAATACCCACTAGTAGAATTATTGAATCATATGGTATTTCTATTTATACCTTTTTGAGGAACCTCCATACTGTTTTACACAGTGACTGTACTAATTTACATTTTCACCAATAGTGCATGCATATGTCTTTTTCTCGACATCCTTGCCAATATTTGTTATTTCTTGTCTTTTTCATTCTAGTCATTCTGACTGGTATAAGATAATTTGTTTAAAATTTTCATTTTGGTGTTATTTGCATTTCCCTGATGATTAGTGACGTTGAGAATTTTGATGTGTATTTTGGCCATGGGTATGTCTTCTTTGGAAACGTTTCTGTTTAGGTCCTCTACCCTTCTTTAATCAGATTACTTGCTTTTTTGGTTTTGAGTTGGATACATTCATTATATACTTTGTATATTAAACCCTTATTATTTATATTATTTGCAAATATTTCCTCCCATTCAGTAGGTTGGTACACACACACACACACACACACACACACACACACACACACAGAGGAATATTACACAGCCATAAAAAGCATGGGATCTTACCATTTGCAACACCATGAATGGACCTAGAGGGTATTATGCTAGGTGAAATAAGTCAGACAGAAGGATAAATACCATACAATTTTGCTTATGTGTCGAATCTAAAAAACAAAACAAAGGAATAATCAAACAAACAAACAAAATGCAGAGTTAGACCTATAAATACAGAGAACAAACTAATGGTTTCCAGAGGAAAAGGGCAATGGCAAAATGGGTGAAGGGGAGTGTGAGATACAGGCTTCTTATTATGGAATGAGTAAGTCATGGGAATGAGAGGTACAGCACAGACAATATAGCCATTGATTTTGTAATAGCATTGCATGGTGCCAGATGATATGTGTGCATAGCATAACATATAGAAATGTCATATCACTAGGTGGTACGCCTGAGACTAATGTGACATTGTGTCAACTATACTCAAGAAATGTTTAAAAAAATCTATTGTTTAGTGTCGTATTCATTAATTACCTTAGCCAGTTTTTCTGGATAATTTGCTACAGCTTCTACATCAGTACTCACTTCTTCACCTTGAACTTTTGTTATGGAGATAGATTTTTTCCTGAAACCTCAGGAGCCAACCTCTGCTAGCTTCACATTTTTCTTCTGCAGCTTCCTCACCTCTCTCTGCCATCATATAATTGAGGAGTGTTAGGTCCTTGTTCTGGATCAGGCTTTGGCTTAAGGAAATACTGTAATTGGTTTATCCAGACAACTAAAACATTCTCCATATCACCAGCAAGGTTGTTTTATCATCATTCATGTGTTCAGTGGAGTAGCGCTTTTCATTTCCTTCAAGAACTTCTCCTTTGCATATACCACTTGGCTGTTTGGCATAGGAGACCTTACTTTCAGCCTGTATTCTCTTTCAACATGTCTTTCTCACTGAGCTTAACCATTTCTAGCTTTTGATTTAAAGTGAGAGACTTGTGACTTTTCCTTTTACTTAAACATGTAGAGACCATTGTAAGATTACTAACTGGCCTAATTTCAATAGTGTTGTATCTCAGGAAGGAGGCCTGGTGGGGAAATAGGGGAATGGTGTATCTGTGGAGCAGTCAGAATGCACACATTTATTAAGTTTGCCATTTCATATGGGCATGATTAGTAGTGCCCCAAAATAATTAAAGTGAAAGACAAAGATCACCGACTACAGATCACCATAACAGATACAATAATGACGAAAAAGTTTTAACTATTGTGAGAATCACTAAAATGTGACACAGAGACACAAAGCGAACAAATGCTATTGGATAAATGGTGCTGATAGAGTTGCTCCAGGCAGGGTTTCCACAAATCAATTTGGAAAATCTGCAACCTCTGTGAAGTTCAATAAAATGATATATACCTTTATTCATAAGCCATGAAGAAACCTCTAAAGACTGTCCCTGAAAGCCAGAGGTTTTATCACTGCTGAGGTAATTTATTGGTATCTTGATCTCAGCATAGAGTGCAGTGTTTCTTCATAGATTGATGATTCTCTTCCTCAATATTATGGTTGCCCAATGCCTAGCATCTTATTGTTGCAGCCCTAAGCCCTCACTGATGTTAGTTCACATGGTCTTCTCAACATGGAAAATGACTGTGAAAGTGTAGGACAGGACGGGTTCTAGCAATTTCTGTCCCAAGCATCACAATTTCCTTCTGACCTTCCCAGGGATACTTCCCAGTAACAGCATCTCTACTAGTGTCTAAAAACATAAGTTATCTTACTTGTTTCTCTTAGAAAACCAACAACCTGTATCTTCCCATCTAGTGTGGGCAGAATGAACTGTCCTCAGAGATTTCTATGTAATGTTCTTTCCTTGTAAGGAATGTTCCCTAAATGACTCAAAGGTGATTTTTATCCTGGTTAATTATATAGTGCTTTACTCATTAAAAAACAAAACAAAAGAACAAATTACATATCTCATCGACAAATATAATTTCTAGGTGCCTGTGTTCTTGTGCATTTTTAAAGGGAAAGGTGCTCATACTTTTTTCTCACATTTTCAAAGAAGTCCATGACCAAAAACAAATTTATAGCTAGTTGGTTATAGGGATTGAAGTTTAGGGATAGACCATGTCAGGGTAATTTTTAGAAAGAGGAGTCAGCACAGAAAATAGCACAGATGTATCAAAGATACAGAAAAAGAACAAGAACAATGGACATCATGGAAGTCAGGGAAGTAGTGAGTTGAATGCTGAAGAGTCCAGTTAGACCAAGAATACACTGATACCTGCCATTGGGAGCATTTCCTGGGTGTTGCTATTAAGGCTGTCACTTTCAGTGTGAGTTACCTCTGGCAACGTTGCCAATGAACACAGCCTCCAGGGACAATCTCCAGCAGCAGTGGAGGAGGATGACAACTTACAGGAAAGAGTGGGAGGTACAGAAACTCTCACTCACTCCTCAAGGTTAATAAATAATTGAGAAGCCAGCCTGACCATTCAGGAACATTTATCTGGCCTGATTCTACCTGGTCACTTCCACACATTTTCCTTAATCACATGGTGCTACTGCACTACCACTAATGCTTCTCAAATTATTCATGGTTAAAAAGGAGGGGAGGCTTTTCTCCCTAGATCTATTGTGAGCCAATCTTTTTGTAAAACACAGAAAAAAATGAAATAAAAAACATAGAAAATGCAACATTATTTTTTATTATTAGAATATCTGAAGTCTCCATGCTATAGGATTCCATTATATAGGATTCTTAGAAGGACAAGATTACAGAAATGGAGAATAAATTAGTGGTTGCCAGGGGTTAAGGCGAGAGTAGGAGCAAGAGGGGAAAGTTTGTGGATACAAAAAGGCAACCCTCTTGGAGTCTTGTGCACTGGGCACGTCTGTATTTTGGATATCAATTTCAATATCCTGGTTATGATATTGCATGAGAGTTTTATAAGTTACTGGGAGGAATTTGGTAATGTGTACCTGGGACCTCACTATACTATTTCCTATAACTGCACGCAAACATATAATTATCTCAATTAAAAAGTTTATTTAGTAAAAAAAAAATAGACATGACAATACCTTGTTAAATTGCTGTGAAAGTTTTAAATGCTCTCATTTTCCATTTTTATCTCACTGAATGGTAATGTCCAGTGGTCCACACTGGTCCACAGACCACACTTGCAGGAACACAAAGTAGCACTTTCTTTTTTTCTATTTCAGTACAAATTCCTTCTGCACAGCCTTCCTCTAACCATTCTTCTGAAAACAGACTGCTCTTTTATGCCATTCGAACTTTTCAGCCTCATTACCCACATCTTTACCTCAAACCATCCTCAATATATGATGGTTTGTCTTCTTAGCATAACGGTTCCTCCTGCTTAGACTCTTCTCTCCTAAATCAGATCTGCTTTCCCAAATCCACATATCTTTTACATGCCAGGATGACTCTCTTTATTCACAAAGTTTCTCTAGATTCCACCACTGAGAATTAATATCTCCTATTGCAGTTTTCTGTGTTTCTTTTTATCAGCTATAACAATTTATTTAAGAATAACTACTCATGCATTTTACTTTCTTCTCACTTTAATGAAAAGCTATGAAGAACATGATACCCAGGGTCACACAGTGGTTGTTGAAGTAGGAAACCACACAGGAACAATTATCATCATCTAGCTGGTACCTAAGGAGGTCCCTGTCTGACTGAGCATGTTCCCTAAAGTCAGCATAGGAAGCAGTAACTGGTGACGTCAACTCAGGGGATCTTTTGAATGTGTTCTATTTCAAGTTGATTCTTCTCTGATCAGATAGGCATTAAATGAAGAGAGAATAACAAATCCCCATTAAGGACCATGTTGGGGTAGGAATCCTACAAACTTAGTTTAAGGGGTTGAGACCACTATCCTGACTTGATAGTAATAGAATAGCTTAGCCATTCCTGTTCTGGTTGAGAATATCACTCCGGAACAATATGCCACATTGATCTAGGGGAACTATGGAAAAGAGTAAGCTGGTGATGAAAGAAATTACATTGAATGTGTAGATAGCTTTGGGTAGTATTGACATTTTGACAATATTTATTCTTCCAATCCATGAGCAGGGAATGTCTTTCCATTTCATTAAATCTTCTTCAATTACCTTCATAAGCTTTCTATAGTTTTCAGCATACAGATCTTTTACATCTTTGGTTAGATTTATTCCTAGGTATTTTATGCTTCTTGGTGCAATTGTAGTGAAAACTCCAACTGCTGATTAGGCAGCTTCATTTTTAAAAGTTTTTTAATGTTTTTATTTATTTTTGAAGGAGAGACAGAGCATGAGCATGAGCTGGGGAGGAGCAGAGAGAGAGGGAGACACAGAATCCGAAGCAGGCTCCAGGCTGTAAGCTGTCAGCACAGAGCCCGATGTGGGGCTCGAACTCACGAACTGTGAGATCATGACCTGAGTCAAAGTCAGACGCTTAACCGACTGAGCCACCCAGGCACCCCTAGGTAGCTTCATTTTTAATTTATATTATGTATACATGCATATAATCAATATGATAACTGTAGCAATATAATTAAAAATAGTATCACGTTCACTACTTTAGCAAACACCTTTTATTGACTTTAGGATTTAGTCACATGTGGTCCAAAAGCTTTCCTATTTCCATAAAATCTATGGAACCATTTGACTTATTTATATTTACTTAATATTTACAAAACATTTGTTAAAAGTAGCAATCTGAACAGTTAGAGTTTTAGCAGTGAACACATGCCTCAACTTGGCTGTATTCTGAGTTCAGATTTCCCTTTTTGTGATTAGTGCACAGCTAGACTAAAGGCCCTAGGAGCTGCCCTTCATCTTCTTTAATAAATTTAGCTTCCCATGAAGATACACAATTAAACTTGGCAGTGCAGTCTGATAATCTGTCAAATATAAACAAGTCACCCTACTACCGTCAAGTACTAGTTCTTTGTGTCTACGATGAATTAAAACACTTCAGTCCTGGATGCAGAAGTGATGAAATCTCCAGTCAGCACATATTTATTGAATCCCTGCTGTGTGCCAAGCAGTCTTATATTTGAAGAGCAGTTTTGAGATAAATTATACACATTTTTTTCAGCTTATCCTCAGAACAGCTCTCTAATCTATAGAAGCAGAAATAGTGGTCTCAATTTACAGATGAGGAAACGGCACTTCAGAGAGGGAAAGTGATTTCATAGGGGTCACATGATTTTAAATGGTATAGTTATGAATAAAACTTGCAGCTCCTGACTCATCACCGTTTGGTCCTTTCACATAACTTTCTTGGTTTCCAAGAACAAGATGCTCTGTGCATGACAATGGAGGGCTGACATCCTTTGTGTGAGTTTCTTTATCATCAAACTACTTACAGTTTTGAAAAAAAACTATTTCTCTACTCCAAAAGTATTAGCTCTGTTGGAGTCAAGGAGAGTTCTACATCACAGATCTTTAAAATGAAATAAATAGAATTTACAAACATTTCTGCAGACAATAGCCCATTCAAACTTGTGACAAAAGGAGTTTTAATGACAGCAATAGTCATGTTTTCACTAAATAACGTTCCTCAGTATTAGCTCAAAGCAGTAATATCTGCTAGGAAAAGTTGATTCTTACATATCTGGTAAATGTACACATATTGCTTTGTAATTAACTCTTCAAGTGTCCCTTATATATTTCTTCATTTTACAGCAAAGAATATGAAATCTAAGAAAACATTTCAGGATGAACAAGTGATTGCTGCAAAGCCCATGTGTTTATCATCATAGTAGTGTCCTTTACTAAATGTAGTGAAGACAGATAAGCTCCCCTGGAATGTAAGCTACAATAGGGCAGAACTTCTGTCTGATTCATTGCTCTATCTCTAACCCTAGAATAGTAACTGGCACACAGTATGCCGTTAATAAATATTGGTCAAATGCATGAAACACAAGAAGTCTGTTTTCTTCTTGATCCTTACCTGATTGCATGTATGTCTGTAATAATCGAGGTAATTGTCTCAGAATGTTAATTTAATATGTGGCTAAGTGAAGCTAAAATAGCAGAGTGATGATCCTATGATATCCTGTTAGTTCGCATTGTACCTCAGCCACAGTTAGCACTGGCTGTTTCAACAGCCATCTTGAAATAGAACAGTGAACACCTACCAGTGGCACAGATAGAACAGAAAGCATACATTCCTTTAATTGCAGGTCAGGAGTTGGCAGATATGCAGAATAAAAGACAGCATATGTCAAAGGTTCTAGCCTAGTTCTGGATACAGAGGATGCTCAATAAACATTAAGTGAATGTCCGTTTGATTTTGTATTTCTGTAAACACGACCTTGTGGGTGTAGAACTTGTGTCTTATCTAATTCATGTGATGATAAGGCCAAAAGTCTTTATAACTTAACGTTGTATTTAATAATATTTAAGGAACTTCTTTAAAATAGTTGTTAAGCTAATGGAATTTGGAATAAGAAGACTTTGGCTCAAAGCTTGACTTCATCAATTATCATTTATCTAAAATTTTTCAAGCTAAACTTGTCAAGCTTGAATTTCCTTATCTTCAAAGTGAGGATAATAATAGTAACAACTTTATAAGGTGGTAGGGTGTAGTACTTGAGAGACCTTGTATTCAGAGATCAACAAAAGAGGGCAGGTCCAAACCTTCGGTGATGGCTTAGGTAATTCTATTTGCATAAATAAGGTACCAGTGAGACCCACTTTGCTTCTGTGGATCTGTATATGCTACTGGCTTGAATCCAAGTTCTATAATCCACTGATTTTCAAATTCCTTTTCAAGGTTTTTGAGGATTCTGAAGAATCCCATTTTCATAGTAAACAGTGCATCTAGAGTTCTGTTCTCAGAAGAGATCAAATGTAATTAGATCAATTTCTTTAGATCAAATGTTATTATTGACTGAGATCAGAAAATAAGGCTCTTCCATTCCCAAAAATACCCAGTCACACAAGGTATTAATTAAATGACTTTTCAAATATGTTGAAGCCAAAGGAAAGAAATCATATTAACTAGCAAAATAGTGTTAAATTGTATTTTATATAATCTTACTTTAATTTTTAATTTTTATTTTTCAACTACCAAACAGTTTGGTCTCTTACACCACATGGTTACCTAAGCTCCCAAGATCTCTTTACCCACCCTAGTCCATTCTGTATTCTCCTTTCTCCCACCCACCTCTAAAAAAATTCTCATTACTTAAGCAAAACAGATTTACTGTTTATTCCCTTTGAAGATTTCTGTGGTCAGAATTTCAGAGTTTCATATTTTAGTCCATGGAACTTAAGACCCACCTCCCAACCAAAGGCAATTCCTATCCAGAGAATAATATTGTACAAATGTTACGGTTATGTATTTTTCACTTCATTATACTCAAGACTAACTGCCAATGCCTCCTGTCATGAGAAGGACCAGATGTCTCTCATTTGTTTGCTTATTGCTACTGCTGCGGTACACATACTCCAGCTTCCACTGCTAATTGGCCATGTGAAATACTGACTACATTGTATACTGAATGACTCTTCCAGACCAAACTTGATTTCTACTAGTCATGATTTTCTCCTTCAAATGACAATCAGGACTAAATTAAAACTATGTATATGGTGTGTATGTGTGTGTGTGTGTGTGTGTGTGTGTGTGCGCGCGCGCGCACTCACATGTGTACGTGTGTCTTGTGAGCTCCTGAACTATACTGGTTATGAATATTTCTAATCATCCAGTCATTCTAAAGGTGCTCTTCACCTCCTATAAATGTACCTTTTCTTTTAAGCATTCCTCACCTCACCACCAACTGCCATGTTCTTTTCCTTGCTATCATATTCCATCTTCCTGGTAAATCTTTTCATTCTTTGAAGACTTGAACACTCTCCCACCGTTGCACTCCCCATCATAACTCCTGATTCCCCATGAGCAGCTTCCATGTGAACATCCCCTTTAGCTATTTGACACATTCCCTTGGCTAGTCTAAGGATCATTTTTTTCTTCATTATGCTATACAGAAGCTCTTTAAAATCACTAATATAGCATTCCTTATTGTAACCATGTCCTGTTCTTCTACCCATAGTCCAATTCCTTCAGTTATTCACTGGGATTGATAATTGCTAATTATCAATTAACTGTCAATCTTTTAAATATCTGTTATCAATCTTCTGTCCTCAGTTCCCTTCTCCCAGCATAGTGTTCAGGATTTTATTTGCAACTACTCTCTTAAAAGTACCTTAAACTTCGTATTTTCCCATAGAATCCATATGGTTAAACACTAACATTAGAATATATTAGGATAGGCTACTATTGCTTTAATAACTGTTCTATTAGTTAAGGTAGAACAATTCCTGTTTAGAAACCATACCAGACCTCAGTAGCTTATCACAATTAACTTCATTACCTTGCCATCTCTGTTCAATGCAGTTTGCTGGAAGGAGAATGGACTTTCCTTTATGTAGTCATTTCAGAGGCTCATCAAACTCCTTCCATTCAGGTTGCTATAAGCATGTGTGGAGAAGACATATATTTTGTTAACTATTTTGGACCCCAAATAATGCATCACATATTTGCACATTTAATTTGTGAGAACTAGTCAGTTACATGGCCTCTATTTTATGCAGAACTCTGGAGGATACAATTTGTATATCCAAAAACAGAAAAAAAAAATGTTTGCTCAGCAATGATAGACCACCACATGCTAGTAATACCCCACCCAAGAAGCTGAGTACTAATAATTAAAACAAAAAGACAAAATAACAATGACAACAGCTGGGATGTGTATACTCATCCTATAAAGCCTCTATTCTGCTCAGCAGTTTCACCACATTTCTCTAGCTAGTTCACACTTCTTTGTTATGCTATTTCTCTTTCAATTATCTTCTAAAATCTGTACCCCCAGTGTTTCTTCTTTTCTTGCTTTAGTTATCATGGAGAAAAGAGAAACCTCCAAGTAGAAATTTTATCTACCTCTTCCCAACATATCGAAACACATTTCTATATCTGAGTCTTTCTTGCTCACTTTTGGTTCTGTTGAACAGAAATAATTGTCCATCTTCCATTTCAAAGACAATCTTCCAGTGTACAATGTCCCACATCATTATATACTTTGGTAAACAGACATTTCCCATATGTTAATGGGAATCATGCCAGTGACTTCCATCTGTAAGTATCTGTATAACTCTCTTCTGCTCTCTTATTTCTCTTTTCCTTTCCAAAGTGTCTTGAAAGGGCTGATTGTTGCTCCTGCTTCTTGATACCTCCAGTAATATGCCCACAACACTCAATGGAAGTTGCTTTTATCAAGATCCTGTTGATTTTTGTCATCAAATCGAACAGTAACTTTTAATTTCACTTGTAATTTTACATTTTAACAACTTTCAATACACTTCAACATTCAAGTCTCTTTGAAACACTTTCCTTAATTCCTCTCACATTGTGCCCCCTTTCTCCTCCTTGCTTCAGTTCCATTTTATATCACCTTTCTTTGCTGGAACTTTACATACTGCAGCTCTTCAGATTCACCTTTAATTTCTACTCAACTTTCCCCTTAAAGGAAACTCAAACTGAATATGTTCAACAGTAAAATTCATGATTTTCTCTTTTCCTCTAAATCTATACTTCCTCCATACTCTCCCATCTCAGTATCTTACTCAGTTATTCAAATCCAAACTCCATGAATCATGAGGCTCTTTCTTCTCCATCAGCCAACAAATCAAATCAGTTATGAAGTCCCGTTCACAGTAAAGTGATGTTTCCATTTCCATAGAAGTCACCATCAGTTTTTGCAACAGCACTCCAAAAGTATAAAATCCCTCTAATTTTCTTGAATCTCTTGTTTATTGCCACCTTGTTATCTCCAAGAACATTCAGAATGGTCTCCTTTAGTCTCTCATCAGATCTTATCGTTCTCTTTTAAAACTCTTTGCTGTTAAATTAAGGAGAACACCTGTTTATCTTACTCTGCAAGACCTTTAATTGACTCTGTCTTCTTCTTCCAATTTATGTTGGGCCATGCTCCCTTCCCACCTCATTACTTCAGTCAAAATTGTTCTTATTCGGTCCCTCAAATGTGTTCAACTCCTAGCCACAGGAGTTTGGGAACATTAAGTTCTACTTGCTCTAATTTTCACCTAGAAAATTGATCGTAATTTTCAGTTCTCAGTTCAGTTTCCACTTTTCCAAGAAAAAGTATGGCATACTTTACTTTGTATTGCATTAATTGATTTAAAAAGCTTCTTAGAACCAGCATCATCTAGTTGCATTTAGCCAGACTTTAAAAACCCGTGTATATCATGTGATTCAATGCTGCTAATAGGTATTTACCTAGTAAGAGCTTACACTGTTGTGTCTCCTCTGTTAAAGTGAACTAAAATCAGTACTACTAAGAAAAGTTTCTATATGTGTGTTCATTTGTCAATTGTTACTCTATTCTGTTCTTCCTTGTAATGACATTATATTTTTCTCACTACTCCAGATTAAACAAGAAAGTATTTCTTATCAAACATTCTACATTTGTTAATTAGCAGGTTACATTAGTGTTGGAAATGCATTGCAATTGTGACACTTTAAACCACAATTATTTTATAAAATGTATTTTCTTCTCCTTAAGATAGTTTCTGTGGGATGGGGTTTGAAGGAAATGAAATAACACTACATTTACTAGTCTGATGTTCTTATATAAAAGGAATTCTCTTGAGAGAACAATTAGAAAATTCAGTAGCATTTTCTACAGATTATGTGATAGCAGTTATTTCTTTACTTCAAGCCCTTTTTGTGCATTTAGCCATCAATAGCAGATAAAATCTATTTAGTGCTCAGCCCTTTCCCCATGTGACTTCATTTCAACTTAAAAGAACCTTGGGGATAAGTACTTTTAATACCATGTAATGAAGAAACTAACAGCTAAAAAGAATATCTACCTTGTTTAAAGTCACATAGCTACTAAATTGAGCCGAGATGTGAAGCTAGAATATGCAGCATAGAACCCTTGATTCTAACCAATAAGCACTATGATATTTTGTTTTACTACATAGCACATTCAGATGACATAATCTTGATATTCTATAAAGGGCTAATTTTACCTGACTTTACACATTTAGCTTAATTTGAATTATAAAATTCAGAGGAAGTCCAGACTCCAGAGATCTAAAGTAACAATATCTAGAAAAGTGTTTTTTATTTGGAATGTTATAAATGTAATTATAGGATTTATTGGAATTCCATAAACTCATTCTTAATTAAGAATGTGCACAAATTTATTATATACTGTAGGGGAGCACTCTAAAATTTATGAAGTTGCTTTTGATATCAGTATCCAGGGTTCCCTCATTAAGAACCCCCTCCAGATCTTGCTTATGACTCACATTTATCTATCCTGCCTACACAAACATTTTTGCTGTTTTGTTTTCTGGCTTGTATTATTCATCCCAGATAGTTATTAATTATTGTCTCTCTAACTGAAAAATTCTGTAGATGTTTAGGATATTATAAACTCTCCAGTTCAAGGTTCCTGTGGGCAAGAGGGAGTGTATAATACCTATCTGGTGGAAAAAACAATTTCAAGACTAAGATCTAAAATGAATTCCACCATTTATACCATGTCATTTATTATTACTCATGTGGAAAATTATTGCAGTTATAGCCTCCAGTTTTTTCTTTCCTGAATATTCCTCCTTTGACAGGTCCTCCCTCCACACATCCTAGTCTTTTCTTTAAAACAAAAAACATTTACTTCTCACAGTCCTGAGGTCTGGGAAGTTCACGAGATCTGGTGTCTAATAAGGACTCATTTCCTGGTTCTTAGACAGCCTTCTTGCTGAATTATCACATGGCAGAAGAGGCAATGGAGCGCTCTGTGTTTTCTTCCATAAGGGAACTTATCTCATTCATGAGGTCTCCACCTTCATGACCGAGTCACCTCCCAAATACCATATTTCCAAATACTTTCCCATTGGGGATTAGGTTTCAACATATGAATTTGGGGAGGGGACATAAACATTCAGTCCATAGCATTTTTTTATAGTCCTTAGATAGGTCTTCACTCATCCTAGTCTTGATAATGTGACTTGCTTTGGCCAAGGAGTTGGGGAGGTGGCTAGCAAATGTGACACAGAGACTTGAAAAATGCTTATGTTTCAAGACTTAATTTGTCTTATTGCTCTTGTAACTTTAAATTGTCCATGAGCAAGCCCATCCTAGCCTGCAAGATGACACATGACCTAGTTTTTCCTCTCTTCTTGGCTAATCATTAGTCAAGTAAAGAAGCAGAGCCACTTTGTTGGTGGCTGATGACACTAACAACACCTGATGACAGGTACAGAAAGCAGCCCACGAGAGGCCAACAAAAGCACTGCTTTTCTAAGCATGGCCTACTTGTTGATCCACAGAATTTTGAGCTGAATAAATGGTGGTGTTATTTGGTTTGGTAATTATTTTTTTGTGTTTTTTATACAGTAAAAGATGGCTAATGCGAGTATTCTCTCAGCTACAGAATTTATGCTACAGAGTTTACTGTTTAATCACTACTGGCCCTATAGCATATACTTATGCCACTGTATTTTCAAGTGAGTAATATTCATTTTATAGGCCTTGTAGCTGGAGGAGAAATAGTACTTAGGCAAAAAGGAATAAAGAAAAAAAACATTAAAATTGAGTGCTCAGTCAGTGTCAAGCATTGTATTATATACTTATATACATACTATAAAATGTGTGTTTCTTTAGGACAAGTCAAATGTCAGCAGGAGTCCAAGGATCAATTATCTTGATAAGTAAAAAGAATGCATCTTTTTCACTGGTTGCCCAATTAAGGGACTAACCTCTCAATGCTTGTAATAATCAGCCCGTACAATAAATACATGTCTAGATGCATAAGTATCTAAGGAAAAGCTAGAAAGAGGTAAATTTAGTCAAAGACTTGCCATCGTAATTATCAGGAAAATTGTGGGCTTACCATTCCTTATTGCTGAAATATCCCTGGATTTGTAAGCATTGTACAAAAAGGTGTGTAACATTTATGTATTTCTTTGGATTTTAAACTTAAAGACTATGTGGTACTTGAATACAACCTAATGATAATTTGCAAGGTAATAATTCTCTTTTGAAGAGTCCTATGACTTGCATTAAATCAAAACCTGATTATTTGATAGATTATATATACCATGACTGATAGAAATATTTCTCTCCTACCTCATACACACTAGGAAATAAAATATTACAATGGGCTAAAATTTCACAAATACACTTATATTCAAAATGTTCCCTTAAAGTCATTCATACCATAAGAAGTTTCTCTTTCATTCATCACCCTGTTGTGGGAGGTTTCTCAACTATTTGTCAGACAGTTCTCTAAGCAGAAGGAGTAGAAACTAAAATAGAGAAGTTGTGAGTGGTATTCTTAAATGAACAGAATAATGAATCTTTGTAAATCATAATAACCTTAGGAAACTGAAAACATGTCATACTTGTTGATAGCTTAATAGCATTTCTTTTTTTTTTCCTTAAGCATAAGTGAAAGTTTTCTATTAAAAAACAAATGATATATATTTTATTAGATACCTCTATTGTATAACGTTAAAAGAGTAAATCCTGAAATATTAAATTATTTAATTTGATGAATTAGATTTTGAGGTTATATATTGGTTATAAATGGAGAGGATGAGATCAGTTGGTAATTAATATAAAAAATTGGGCTGTCCACACTTTTTAATAGAGAATGAGAGTAACTTCCAAATTGATGAAATGAGATTTGTTAATGTACCAGAAAGTATGAGTTTTCAGTCTATTAGCATAAATCAAAGATTATCCTTTTAAAATATATTTAAAATATAACAATGCTAAAAATTACCTTTTAGCAAATAGATGAGATACTTTAAATTGCTTCGCATATATACATATGAAAACAAAATGTTACTGCATATTTGAAGTTAATTTTGGAGGCATATATACTTTTACATTGCTTGCAATTATACAGCCTTGATTAGTTTTTTCCTTAAGATATTTAAAATGTTTTTTGAGAATTCAGTTTTTTTTTCCCAAAACACTTAGTATAAACAAAATTGTTTCAGTTTCTTTATATCACCTACTCTCTGTTGCACAACTCTCAAAGTTGCACACTTGTCAGGGACAAAATTTCAGTCAGGTGAACTCTCACTTGCCAATATTTTTATATTGAAACTTATTTTTCATGGGTTGAGGTTGAATGAAAAGATGAGATTGAATGCTAAAATATCCTCTTCTTCTGATACAAGGTTATTGAAAACTGAAATACAGAAGAAAGAGTGTCAGCATTATTACTTATTTAGCAATTATCAAAAATGTGTAGCCTATATGTGAGTTTGTAAAAATTTCTATGTAACAAAACTACATAACTGTTCATTTCATAATATACAACTATCAAGTTTTAATAGTTATTTTACAGGAAGCTAGGTAGCATAATATGTATTAACGGTATAAAATAAAAGGAGATGATTTTTTTTCTATCACATGGCAACTGAAAGAATACAAAATTAGAAATCATGACAGTGGCATGATTTAGGCTTGAAATACATGTTTGAATATGATTTAGGATTCTCAAGAGAGTAAAGATGACATACCAGTTCATTCACTTGTGAATAAGGACACAGGGGATGATTGACAGGAATGACAAATATTCTTGTGGCCAAATAAGTAATAGTTTACCTGCAATTAAAGTTTAAAAGGCAAATGAATGTGTAATTGAGTCTTAACTTTTCAAAGAATATGAGCTTTGATATCATAGACAATGAATAGATGGTTACTGACTACTGTTATAGTGCTACTCAATGTGGATTATTTTGGCATCATCATATAGAATCATCTGAAAACATGAGTGAGAGCCAGTAGAGTTTTGCATGCATGAGAAGGGAGGGGCCTGGAATAAAGTCAAAGCTATGGAACACAAATAATGAGTTAAATCTTAAAGACTTCGGGATAAGTAAGCACATGATTTATAGGTGAGTAAAAGAGGGTGAGCACCCTGAAAGGGTAGCTGGATAGAAAAAAACAAACAAAAATCTAAAGTACCCACACTAAGTGGTGCAGGTAGATGGAGGTAGAGACATTTAGAAAGGTTATTACTCGAATGAGAGAGATAATAAATGCATTTTCAAGCAGAGAAGTTACTAGGTAAAAAGAATAAAAAGTAGAAGGAGGTTCCGTGAGAGCTGCAAATATGGGGGTTATCTACTAATATCACCAGAGGTTCCTGTTCAAGCAAAACATAGAGATGCCAGACACTGACACGGGGAAGAAAGGGAGTGAGGGAAAGAAAAATGTGAACAGTATCACAGAAGTCAAGAAAGGTGATTTTGAGAAAGATAATAGTCAGTAATAGCAACTTTTAAAGAAGAAAGAAAGTAACGCAGTATCTAGTGGGAGAAAATTATAGGCAAACTTACAGAATAGTTTAAATGTGGTTATTAGGAAGGAAATCAAATTCTACAGAACTATGGAGGGAATAGTGAATGAGAAATTGGAGTCGACAGTACAGAAAACTTATTTAAGAAACTTAGATATGAGCAATAAGAGAAAAAACAATATTTTTATAAGCAAATGAAAGCTATTCTTCTATTCCGTCATCTTATTTTCCAATATAGAAAAAATAACTGGCAAATTTTTCCTCTGTTACAGAGTAGGGGAAAAGTTTTGGAGAGTGGGGGGATATTTTAAGAGGAAACATTGGAGAATATTGCAGAAATGGAAGAGAGGGAAGAGGAGGAGGAGGAGAAAGAGAATTAGGAAGATGTCAAGTAAGGGAAGAGATAATGACTGAATAAACTTTCACCTCTTAACATTTACAGTCACATCAAAGCAAGGACTGAAATCTGTGTGGGCTTAACAGGAAAATAATCAGACAGATGGAGAATAAGTTTAGCAATCACTTGATGAGACAGTTGTGACATCTTGGCTTTGCCTAGAGGACAATTATCACTATTAACTCTCATTTAGCAGTGAGGTAGAGCTGATGGAGTCTCAGACTTCTTATAGTATTATTTTTAACAAATGTATAATAAACATTAAAATGCTGTATTTGTCTATAATTGAGGTTAATATGATGGCAGAGACAGAGGTCTGTTGTCCTACATTGGGGGACAAGACATCAAGGAGGAAATAAGGGGAGACTGCATGTATCCTCGTAGGGGGAGTGCCAGAAAAAGGAATTTCATGTATAGAGTGACAGTGGAAAAGTGAGAATTATTAGAATAGAGAATTGGGAGAAAACAACATTCATGACAAAAACTGTACAGGAAGTTTCTGGCCATAAAGGGAAGTCTTATTTTGGGGGTGACTCGGTGGAGAATAAAAAAGTAACATAGCAGAAATTCATGAAGAAATTCATGTGGGGATAGATAAAAGAAGCAAACATGAAAGAAATATTGTGCAAACAAATATGTCCTAGTAAGTAAGTATGCAAAATTATGTTAATACACCTTTGTAGGCATTAACATCCAAGTGTATACAAAAAGGATGTTTTCTGGGGTTAAAGTTATTAAATACTACAGACTTTTGAAGACTATATACTACAGCTTTTGTCCTTCTATATCAAGATTTTTTTTTCAGGGATAATTTGCCTCATTTAGAAGTTTGGACAACAAGTATCATTAAATATGCACATTTTTAATTTACTGACTCTGGCATTTTTTTTAGCACATGTATCTATAAAACTATAAACAGTACTTAGATCAATGCTTATTCAGTAAACATTCTTATTATTCTTTCATATCAGTATGTTTTTTCCACTGTGACAATAGTAATTTTCTCTATTCAAAAACTGTACAAATTGTCATCAACTAGTTTTATTAAATTATTTATCATAAGTGTATACTGAACCATAGCTATACTGAGGTTTATAACATACATAGTTTTCATAATGTGACAAATATTACTGCTTGCCTGCCTAATACCAAGTCTTATTTTTCTTTTTCAAAAGATTTGATTTCTCAGCCTTTTAGACTTTTATATAGGGTATGAAATGTAATCTGGTATACAAAATATATTCTTTGGAGGAAAGCTTCATAAAATGCTGCTGCTTCAAATTTATTCTGAAAGAAAGCTATAAGGATTAGAATGTCATTACACTGGTATAATGTATCATTGTATACAATGCATAATTCTATACATGCAATAATTATATCAATGTATATAATATTACTGTATAACTAATGATATCAAGTGGTAGCTCTCTCCTGTTTCAGCTGATATGCGTATTTTCCCTTTGGGTTTCTTCTTCGTGCCTCGAACACACACTTGATAGAAGATAGAGTAACATCCTGTGACAGTGGGGAAGCAAGCTACAAACTAAGAAAAATAGACAACCAGAGTAGATGGGACCTGGAGTGTGATACTTGTACCAGCCATAGTTGCTCATTCCCAAACTGCGGATTATCTAAGAAAAATAAAACTTGCATTTGTTAAGCAACTGTTATACACAGCCAAAGATGATCATAGTTGATATTTAATGTGCTTATTCAGAATCAATTATATTTGTGAAGACATCTTAATCTAAATATTGAGACATGATATTAAACATAACATTAGCCTATCTATCAATCAAACACTTTGAAAGAAGTCACTAAAACTGAAGAACTATCTGGCCAGTATTCTCAAAAGAGAAGTTGTACTCTGACAGTTTTCAAATTTTCTCTACCTAAACTATTGGAAAGCACTCTGTATTTTGTTGCAGGGTCATTGGGCAGATAAATAGGAAGATGAATTTTTTAAAAAGGGCAGCAATCTTATGTATTGTGTTAAAATACAGCATGTCTTATGTATGTGTTAAAACTGTATTAGATGGAAAAGATACCAAATTTCTCTTTTCAAACACCTCAACACAGAATGAGCTCTAAAAGTCATTTGCATAAGCAGGGGCTCTCAGATCCTTCTTAAACAGTCTTCTTTGACTCCCTAAAGCCATAGGTACTTATTACACATTAGAGTCAGAACGTTAGGAGACAAACTCATCTACTGAGGATTTCCGGTGCATCAACTACGACATAAATTAGGTGACCTTTCCTTACTGAGGAGGGTCTTACAAATACTTAATCAAGTACATACAAAGAAGTGTAATATACCTGGAGAAAATTTTGTTGGGTTATTTCTGGAGCTTTCTTGGTTTGCTTAGAGTATAAGGTGAAATCCATGACTTTGACAATTATATAAATTCTACCATGCTCAGCTGATGCAGAACATGGTTTAAAGCCATTTTCCAAAGGCTTTAGGTACTTTAAAGTGAACAGAGCCTTTACTTCACAGCATGACTTCCTTATTCAAGAATAAAATAGAACTTGCAGAGCAGCAATAAAAATGATACCAAATAAAAGCCTGTGCTTTGTTGAGTGGGGTAAGAGCCCAGAGCAATATTTTAATTCAAGCAGAAAAGCAAAAGTTTCACATTATTGGTCCGACACACCACTTCATGCTCAAAGAGACACATCTCTCCTGTGATGAATATATGCATAGCAAAGAAGCATCTCTCTCATGTCTCAGCCTCTGAGGAAATTTTTTTTAAGATAAGTGAGACTTTGAACATATATAGGTTCTTTAATAAAAGAGAGAAAGGGAGGCATGGGTTTGGATAAGATAAATTCTACAAATACCAAAATGATATTCCTTTTAGTTGCCAGTAAATAAATCCATGGGGGCTCAGATATTAGTGTGTCTTCATAGGTTTAACCTCACATGGCTCTGTTTCTGTCATATTACTTGGCAGGGGAGTGGGGAACTGGGATTGTTTACTTGCAGAATATTTATTTTTTGAGCATTGACAAGGAATTTTCTACTAGACTGGGGCATAAGAAAAGTTTTACTTATAGCCAAGCCAGACTCCAGCTCAAAGAATTACCTAAAATGTTAGGAAAATGTGTGAGGGAGAAGGAAAATTTTTGGAATTAACCTTTTGACCATGAAGCATTGCAATTCAAATATTAGAGTAACTCCAGAGTATAAATAGCTTCCTGAAAGTCAGAAAAAATATGGAAAACTATAAAACTCTTGTATTCCAGTCAAAGCTTTTGTTGTAACATCTATGGAACTATTGCCAAGACCAATGTCCTGGAGATTTCCCCCATGTTTTCTTTTAGACATTTTAGTTTCAAATCTTACAATGAACCCATCCTGTCATGATGCCTATTATTTAAAAAAAGTATTGGAAAGAATGTGGAGCAATTGGAATTCTTTTTCTCATTTTTAAGTTATTGTTCCAATGTAAAACAGTCTCAGAACAGTGAATGTGCAATTCATATCCCTAACTATGTATGGAGAGCTGTGTCTACAGTCAGGAATTTTGGATTTGTTTGGACTGGGGCTGGGTTTTATTTTTTTTTTTTCTTTTAATCCCTGAATTTATATTTCATTCCAAGTTATGAAAGCGAAGCAATTTAGATAGCATGAAGAGACCGTGGATAGTCTAAATGACTAAAATTAGGCAAACTAGAAGATTTTCTTTTTCAGTGTCTTTGGTTGCTCACATATACTGTTTAACTTTCTATCTAAAAAGCCTGGAGTTAAAAGGTAATTCCAAACCTCTAATCATGTGCTATATAAATGAATTCTGAAAGTTCCCTCTTCTACATCCACATGAAGAACAGTCAAATCTGTAATTCTAGCCTATTCTTTAGCTTTTTAAAAAGTCACCTTTAGAGGTCTGCTTTACAATCATTAAAATTCAACAGTATTAAGTATAAATTTGATATATTTGACAGTTGTATACAGTTATGCAGTCATGTAATCACCACCAAAGTTATTAGGTAGGACATTCCCATCACCTAAAATGTTAATTTATCTCCCGTTGCAGTAAGTACTCTCTCTACATCCCTCTGATTTTGATTTTGTCATCATAGGTTTATCGAATAAAAATGATACTGTATAATATATGGTTTTCTATATTTGTCCCTTTTCACTCAACATCATGCTTCTTAGATACATTTGTGTGGTGGTTGCAGCTATAGCCTTCTCCTTTTTATTGCACAGTTGTAATCCAATGAATGGATAAACCAGAATTTGTTTATTCATGCCTAAACTGATGGTTATTTGTGTTGTTTCCAAGTCTTGCTTATTATAAACAAAGCTATTGTGAATATTTGAGTAAAAGTCTTTGTGTGGGCCTAGGTTTTCATTTTACTTTAGTATATACTTCAGAGTGGAATTACTAGGTCATATGGTAGGTAAATGCTTAATTTTATTTAAAACAAAACAAAACAAAATAAAACTGCAATCTGTTTTCCAAAGTGGCTGAACCATTTTGACTTCCAACTAGTAAACTATGAGTTCCAATTTCTCTGTATTTTCTCCAGCACTTTTTATTTTCTGTGTTTTTCAGTATAGCCACTTCAGTAGGGTATAGTGGTATATCATTATACTTTTAATTTGTATATCCCTAATTGTTAATTACATTGGGCCCTTTTTCATGTTATTATTTACAGTCTTCTTAGGTGCAGCACAGGAGCAAATCCTTTGTGATTTAAAATTTTCTTATTGAATTGTAGGCATTCTTTTTATATTCTGGATATAAATTCTTTATCATATATCTAGTATACATATGGCTTTCTCTTTAATTTTCTTAACACTGGCTTTTGAAGAACATGTTTTCACATTATCTTTTAAAGCACATTTTGATCATGTTCAGTTTATCCATATTTCCTATAACTATAAAAAATTTCTTTCTATATTTTATTTAGGAATGTTTGCCAAATCCAAGATCACTAATATTTTCTTTTAAGTTTTCTTCTAAAGTTTTCATAGTTTTAACTCTTATAGTTATATCTTGATTAATTTCAAGTTAATTTTTGTATATGACTGAGGTAAAGGTTAAGATTCATTTTTTAATGTGCTTCTCAATCTATGGAAAGGGAATAATTTTGGTTAACTTCCAATTTTGGTTTTATATAACTTTCTAATTTATACACAATTTATTAAATAAAATTAATTACTAAAAAGAAATTAAATATCAAATATATACAAAATATAAGCCTAATTATTTTTATTTTTAGGTTCAATGCATAAAAGATTACTCTGTTAAATTGAGACAAATGTTCTTAAATGCTTACTCTAAATTTCTATCCGTATCCTATCATGGAATATTAGTCAATTCAAGCGCCAGTATCTGTAAAGTATGTATTGGATAGGTGTAGTTAACAGGATATTTTGATTTTATATTATTTAAACATATCCATTCTATTGTTATTCTATTATTACTATGAATTTTGCTATCAGTAAATTGCTTGCTGATGGGTAAAGATAGATAAACCTTCCTCCAGCATCTTCCTTATTTGATTATGATCTTGCGGATCCTGAGTTCAAGCCCCATGTTGGGCTCTGTGCTGACATCTCAGAGCCTGGAGCCTGCTTCGGATTCTGTGTCTCCGTCTCTCTCTGTCCCTCCCTCACTCGTTCTCTGTCTCTCTGTGTCTCTCAAAAATAAATAAATGTTAAAAAAAAAATAAGAAAAAAATAAAAAAGAAGAAAACTGGGCAATCAGAGCATGCTGCTCTCCAGGACAATTTTTTTAAGATAGGGAAAGAAGCTACAACCTATGTGAGATTGGTGTACTCCTGGCAGGGAGGAGAAAGTTCTGTTATGGGACACTCAAAATGGTTTTAAATAAATAAATAAATAAATAAATAAATAAGGAGACCCCAGGTTCCCTTTCAAGTATAGCATGAAGCCTTAGCTCTATTTCCCCCTTTCTTGTAATTAAGATTGCAAATATATTGATTGAGGAAAACATCCATACCTTAAATTACAGCTTTAAAGAAAAGAAATACAGGTCATAAGTAAAATGGACGAGCAGAAAGAAATTTCTTAAAAAGGGAAGGGGGAAAAGGAGGAAAAGAGCAGAAAGAGAGAGAGAAGTTGAGGGGTCCTAAGAGAAAATTCATATGAAAATAGAGTGAGATTATAACAGGCAAAAGAAATAAAACAATAGGGGACAAAATTTAAACTATAATACAGAAAACCTCTGTTTTAAAAGTGCTTCAATCTGCTATAAAAATAGTTAACACATAAATTTATTAGAATAAGTTCTCAGACATAAAAGATAAAATTATATAGAGAATTTAAGGAGGCAAGGCAACAAGCATGAATCAGAACTATAAATTATTGATTTAATAATTTAAACAGAAACAGCAAGAAACAGAACTGACTCAGCTGAAAATTGAATTTCAGCATGAAGATTTAGTTTGTAATAATTATAATGAATAAAGAAACAAAATATATAACAAGATTAGACACAGAGAGGGGATACAGGGTTTTTTTTAGTAAATATATTAATAATTATTGGCCATGATACAGCAGAAGATATAAACAATTCAGAGATATAAGGAAAGTTTTGCGTTGATATGAAGGAACTGAATTTATTGACTTTAATGCTGCATCATATAAGATGAAAAGTGTTACCAAATGATTTATTCAGTACATATCCTTTTTAAATTATGAAATTCCAACAATGAAAAATACAACAGCTGTCTTGGCAGGAATAAAAAAAGCAAAAGAAAAAACCTTTACAGTGAAGAGAGGGTGAAATATCAATTTAAGACTTCTTTGCAAAATCTCAGCCAGAAAATACTGGTATAATTTTGTGAAATGATTTGAGGAAACTTTGACAGTTCTAAAATTATACCAATTGAAATTAATCATTTGCTAAATATTTCTACAAATATTTTATTAAAAAATTCTCCCTTCATGTAGAGTGGTGGACATGAAGTTACTAACTCCCTTGAGTTTGGCTGAGGCCACATAGCTACCTGTGGCCAATCAATTGAGAGCAGAAGTGCCTGCCTCATTCCCAGATGAGTGCTCAAGTCAGATCCTTCAGTGGAAAGTTATCCAACAGAACTTTCCATGATGAGGGACAATAGTGTGTCTTCCAATGCAGTAGTCATTAGCCACATGTGGCTGTGTGGGTAGTGTGACTCAGAAACTGAACTTTTAATTTTATTTAATTTTAACGAGCTGAAAATTGATAGTCATACAAGGCTAGGGATTGTCCTTTGGGTAATTAAAACCCAGAACATTCTTTTCCCTTTGTTGGTTTATCAACCTCAGTTTGTCAGCCTTGGGCTCAGAATTGAGTAGAATGGAAGGAACCTATGCTTGATTTGTGATGGGTATTTAGCATGACAGGTAACAGAGGTATGTTGTTTTAAGTAACTGAGATTGGGGGTGCCTGGGTGGCTCAGTTGGTTAAGCTTCCTACTTTAGCTCAGGTCATGATCTTGTAGTTAGTGAGCTAGAGCTCCCTGTCAGGCTCTGTGCTGACAGCTCAGAGTCTGGAGCCTGCTTCGGATTCTGTCTCTCCTTCTCTCTGCCCCTGCCTGCTCATGCTCTGTCTCTCTTTCCCCTTCTCAAAAATAAATAAATATTTTTAAAAAATTTTTAAATAAGTAATGAGATTGATTTTGTTTCCTTTTTAGATAATATAACCTATCCTGATTCAGATGCATGGGTAAGATAATTTTAACAGACAAACATTCACACAGATGAAAGAACCCATTTTGTGTAAATAATATATTCTTCTTGAAAAAAATCTATCCTGAAGACTAAATGAAAGTAAGAACTCAAGAATGTGTAAGATTAATAAAGTCCTGCTGATAAGCACTAACCAATATATACCTTATTATATATAATATATGTATATATATTTTCAATGTATCCCCTCATTATGTTATAGAATTTTAATACATATATAGATATAGATATTAATATGTATTTGATATAGATATTGAAAACTCTAGTTTCCTCAATACTAAGAGGATGAATGTTGACAGATTGTAAGTGTGCTTATATAAATGATATAAGCAACAAAGATGAGGCTATGAGAATGGAGAACAGAAAGAAAACATAAAACTGAGCACAAGAAGTGGATTTTTACCACATATAATTAAAGCATGTAGTTACACAGAATATAATGACAGTAAGTCTTTTTTAAAAATTGCCATATTCCACATTTTCCATCTTAAGGTTCTTTTCCAATTTTTGCTTTAGTATTGCTGAAAGCTCAAATCTTTTATTCTCCAGATTTAAACATTTGCCACCATCTTTCACTTGTTTCTACTGCTAATAATTCATTTCCAATGTAAGTAGTCCCGCTATTGTTTTCTCAGAAAATTTCTAATGTTTTTGTCCTTAATTTCCATCTCTCCCATCCTGGTTAGGCCTAATTCACTCACTTTCTCCATAACTGCAGGACTCAGAAAGTGGATCTATAATTATTTGCCATGTGGATTAATGTTAAATGATAAACACAATAGCCTCCTGCTTCTTTCAGTAGTTCTTATCAGTCTGTTTTATTTTTAACAGCCAGAAAATAGGTTTCAAATCTCCTTAATGTAAGAGCTGTTCTGCAGCTCACATTTCTCTGCAAGAAGTTAGAATTCACCTATTCTAATCTCATCCTTCTCTGTCATCCTTGAATGAGCCTCTATTCTGCTGGTTTTATGAGATAATCATTTTTATCCTCATTTAACCTATAAGAAGACAGGAGATTAGTGTCTCAATGCTCGTCACAGAGCACGGTAAAACCAGCCTTTGAGTCCAGGTGAGCCAGCCACACAGACCCCCAATAAGCAAATTGCTAATAAAGGCTATAAATGAATAAGAGCTAAATTTGCTTTATGGAGCTCTCCTTTGAGGCAGGGAATCAGAAAGCACATGCCTAAAAAGACAAATTAGAAAGAAGAAATAGGACACTTGTAATTTTTACAATGACGACCACCTTTCACTGCAAAAATGTAAAAGAGCTAAGCAAAATATTACAAGGAGAAAGTGCACCCAGTTAAGTGTACAAAGAATAGAGGAAATGTGTTTATAGAAGCAAAAAGAAAAGTGAAAGCTAAAAGGAGCAAGTCTCCAAGCAAATAGCACATTGACCCTGCATGTTTAAGACAAGGAAGATAGCAGACATAGAACTTAATTGCTATTTATATCTGATTTTACTTTTTATAAATTTCAATTTGGATATAATTTAAATGTAGAGAAATATTGCAAAAAAGGTAAATATTTGCCAATCATCAACATTTTTGGCTATTTATTATTTTCTATTTATCTATGCACACATACGTAAATGTATGAATATATATATATGTATGTATATATATATATATATGTTTGTTTTTTCTAAAATATTTGAGAATAAATTACATTTTTCATGCTCATTGTGTCCATAAATATTGAGTGTGTATTTCTTAAATACAGGATGGTCTCTTTTGTGACTAAAATACAAGTATCAAAATTCAGATATTTAATATTGATGACATTGATAACAAGAATCCACAGGCCCAAGTCAAACTTTGCCAACTGTCCTAATAATGTTCTCTTCAACCTAGAATGTTTCTTTAACCATTTTTGTTCTCTCATGAACTTGACATTTTTAAAAGTACTAGCAGATAATTTTGTAATCTGTCCCTGAATATAGGTTTGTTTGATGTTTTATTATATTTGGATCATACATATTTAAAATTATTTTTGGCAAGAATATTACAGATGTGAGGTGATCTCAGTGCACTATGATGTCAGATGGCCTCAATATTGGTGATATTCAATTTTATGACTTAATTAAGTTTGTGGAAGCCATGTAATTCCACTGTAAAGTTACTGTTTTCCCTCTCCAATTCATCGTTTGTGGGGAGATACTTTTGGGATTCTGTAATATATTGCTCATCATTTTTTTCCTATTTTTAGCATCTCTCCACTGATGATTTTTGTCTTAATCAACTATGACTATGTTGGTGAAGAATAGGATTTTCAAATTCCATCGTTTCTGTTGTACTTATTAGTTCCAATTTCATGATGAGGAAAACATCTCTCTTTTACCTCATTTATCTATGTGTGTATATATATATATACATATATTTTTATTATGGATTGATTGAATTTTAATATCCTCTCAGGGACAGGGCATGAGGTCTTGGGATTGTGCAAAGTTTTGATGTTGGAACTGAAAATCCATGTATGTATTTGAGACTCTCCAAACACTGAATCTTTAACTTTAGGGAAACCACAAAATCTGAATCTCAGGGAAAATGACCAAAAGATTTTCTCTACCCAGGACTCTGTGTAAACAAAATTCCCGGAGTAAATATTAAAAAATAAAATATGCATGCTTCTGCTAGCTGCAGATTTGGGGTTTGATTTTTGTATAATATGCATGGTACAGAAGTACCCAAACTTCAAAAGTAACAAACAATTGTTACTAGTCTAATGAAATCCCTGGACTATCTGGAATATGCCAGTGAACAACACTCTTTTTTAAGTATGGCAGTAGAGTGTTCCTAAAGTAAAACAATAAAAATTTCAAAAACATAAGAGTAAACAAACATAATGGAACCAGAAAACATAACAATCAGGAGTATTAATAAGATCCAAGAACCCCTTATAGTAAATAAATATATTTAAAGTAACTAAGGATGTTAAAGAAAGAATGAGATGATGAGCAAAACATTTTATACTATGAAAAATGTAGGCAATATGAAAAAGAGCTTTAAAAAATGAAAACCAGAGCCATTTGAAATAAATTAGCAAAGGACTGACTAGAAAACACGTTATACACCTAGAAGACAACTGAAAGATGGATCAGAGGACATTAACCTTAATGAGCACAGATTGAAAAATGATGTTAAAATGTGAAAGAGAGTTTAAGCGACAAGAAAAAAGAATTGGCAAAAGAGATCAGACCAACAGGGAGAAGGGAGGGTTTTAAACATTCAGGTTAAACTAGAAATAGATGTATAAGTTTGTCAAATAAAACAAATGTGGACTTAGGTAAGGAAGAGCTTTACTGGAAAGAATGATGGACATGGGGGAGAGGGATGAATAGGGAAAGGATTATTGTAACAGAGAAGATGCTCTGACCATACAGTCTGCAAGTGTTTGTTTTCTTTGACAGGGAGGAGTAAACAAGACTAGAAAAACCAGGTGTGAGGGAGTAGGTGGCATGATCAGACAGTTGATCAGGGGAAGTTTTGACCAGTTTCCAAGAAGGGCCTTTGAGGAGGGGCTGTATGGTGGATCAGGCTGAGCATGGGCCAGAATTCCCTGGGAGAAGAGAAGAAGCGTCATCAAAGTTTAGTCTAGTCAGATGTTTTGTCCAGATTGGTCAGTGGGCACAAACTATTCAGCCAATCATTTATGATGCAAAGAATGGAGTTTGGAGGATATGTATTTGGCTTTACCACAGGCAAACAAGGGAAGAATCTTTGAGTCTTATCTAAATCATACTGGGGGGGGGGGGGAGGGGCACCTGGGTGGCTCAGTTGGTTAAGCATTGATTGATGAAGCTATTGATTTCTTGATTTTGGCTCCGGTCATGATCTCACGGGTTTCTGAGATCGAGCTCCATGTCAAGCTCTGTGCTGACATCACAGAGCCTGTTTAGGATTCTCTCTTTCACTCTCTCCCTCTGCCCCTCCCCTGGTCACATGCAGCCTCTTTGTCTCTGTCTCTGTCTCTCTGTCTCTCAAATAAATAAATATTAAAAAAATAAATCATTCTGGGAACATAAAGGATAGGAACATTTCTTTAATCATTACTGGTGTCCAGGATCATAGACCTCTGATAACGTTCAACATTGTCAACTTTTAAACCAGCATAACAGGAAAGAAAAGGGAAATGCAGAAATACCCAGTAATATATGCTTAAGGGCAGTGTGAGCAATAAAGGTAAAACATAATCCAAAATTTCCTATTCAATAAACTTTTATCTAGTGGAAGTTGTGCACTGGGTAACATTGAAAAGCCATGAGTGGAATAATAGATAATGCCCATAACTTCAAAGGGCATCTTATCTAATGCAGGGTATTTTGAGTCCTATACCACAACTACTATAATGGAGATATAAATTAAAAGCTTTTGGAGCCCAAAAGGAAAAATAGTTTTCTTAGATGTAGGACACAGAAATACTTCCTGAATAAGGTATATTTGTCTTGGTTCATCTAGTAAAGCTTTGCTCTTTTCAAATTGATTTCACACATGTAATCTTACTTGAAAATCACAAAATATCAAGAGTTAATCATAACAGGTATGGTTTTCCTACTTTTACAAATAGAAGAATATGGCCAGTTAATGATAGAATTAATTCACTAGACTCTAGTTTGTTTGACTGCTAGTAATTTTTTTTTTTATACTTCAAGGGCAGTCAAGAGATTAGAGAGTGCACAAAAGAAATAGATCTTACTTAAGATGGAAGGGAAAGTTAAAAAAAAGGAAGAGGAGAATAAAAAAAATAAAACAAGTTAAGATAGAAATGTCTACCATTGAGCCTAGGGTTTAGGAAGAAAAGTAATGAAGAAATCTGGGAGGTAAGATGGAAAAATGCCACTGAATACGGCCTTACATGGAATACTAGAATTTACTGTTGTGCAATGGAGTGTCGGAACACTTCTGGCAACACTTCCATAATGTCTTTCCTCTCAAATCTAGCCCAAAGTCAGTTTCTCTTTTGCTATCATGATTTTCACCCTAGGTGGTCCCCTTTTTTTATCTTTGAGTATGTCATTATTTTGAGTTTTCTTCCCTGATCTGAATTTTAATCTTATTCTGTTTTTTAGTCACTTATATTTTATTTCAAGATTTATTGAGGTATAATTGACAAATAAAGACTATATTTTTAAGTATGCAATGTGAGGATTTGAAATACCCATACATTGTGAACTGATTATCTACCATCATCAACCTAATTAACACATCCATTGTTTCTCATAGTTATCTTTTTTTTCCCTTACACATGTATGGTGAGAACACTTGAGATCTACTTTCTTAGCAACTTTCATGTATACAATGCAGTGTTATTAACCACAGTCCCATACTATCCATTAGATCCCCAGAATTTGTTCATCTTACAGCTGAAAGTTTGTACCCTTTGACCAATATCTCATTTCCGCACCCCCCCAAAAAACTTGAGTGTGTGTGTATGCACATATAGTATGTGCATTGATTTGTATACACATTTATACACTTACAATGATTATATTCACAAATAATGCAAACAACCAGGAAGGGCCTACAGTTGACACTGAAACACTTAACAGGCTGATTATTGTGCAGTTTGAATGGTTTATCAAAATTATCTGCTAATAAAGAGAAATATAAATATAATGTTATTCATATAAAACAAAACATTGCAGATCTTACAGAAAATGAATATTTTGCCTTTTTAAAAGAATTCTTAAGTTTCATCTAATAATGAGATGATTTTCAGTGAGTTATGAAATTATTCAAGCTTGTAAGAACAGCTCATCATTTACATGATTGCACCTTAAGGAAACAAATTTGATTAATAATATTCAAGGCTGGGCAGTGTCATTAGATTAAAAAAATGTCATCACCTTTTGAAACAATCTTCTACATTATTTGTGTTTATTAGAATATTCTCTATTCAAGAAGGTAAGCTAGACATAAATTAATTATGTATTGATAAAGATAGATTTGCAATAAAAATGAAATGTTCACTCAAAACATTGCATTTTTTTTCTGGATAAACATCCTCACTATAGCTACAGTCACTATAGTAAAATCTAAAAGAAAAAATGATTTTTCAATAAAAATCTATAGTGTCACATATAAAAAGTTGAAACAATATGCATGATAAGTTTCGTCTTCACCAAGTGAAGGACTTGAAGGAGCTATAATTGAAATATCCTGAAAAAGAACTGACATTCTAATTTGCCAAAGGTTTGTGGCAGACACACTAGCTGGAAGAGACAGAATATCAGTCTTAAGGAATACACATAAAGGGGAGATCCTAAATTATCCAAGAAAAGAAGTTCTGAAGAGTGCCAAATACTTTATATGGCAAACTGAAAATGTTGGCAATTATTTTCCTACAGAAGCCCCAGGATTCTAGTATGTAAGTGAGAAAATGAAACCCAAATGGGCAAATAACAACGGTTTCTCATTTTACACACTACTGTAAAAAAAGCCTATTACCTACTTCAACCTAAGCACAGTATCATATAAAAGAAAAGTGCTAATTAATTTGAAATAAGTTAACAAATACTAAGTAATGGCTGTGTTCAGTGCTTACTTTGGACAAAGCATGTCCAAAGGGCAGAATGTAAAACAAACCTACTGTCCAATCCTTATAATCTGTTGAAACAGAGAAGGAATAAATGTATTAGATTGTTAACAGCTCTGCAGTTATTAAAATGACATGTGCAAAGACCTCTGTTGCTTTGTCCAGATCCTCTGCGATTTCTTTTAAAGTCTGTGTGTCTGTCTTCTACCTTTGAGGAGTCGGTTTCTACTGTCTGGCCTCTTCCATCTTTGGTAGATTATCACTGTGCTACTAAAGCTGTATGACTCAGAGAAGCCTAGAGCCAAACATGATGAGAGTTACATCCCACTCCCATTTTGACCCTACTCCCTACTCCTTGGTATTACTAAACACTGAATGCCTGCTACAGTATTATGGAAATTATGGAAATTCAACTCACTTACCTAGAAATGGGATAAACTTGCTCTATGTTTTACATGCCAGAGATCCCCAGGGGATCCAAGTGAAGCTGTGTGTTCATCTCAAATAACACTTCTGCCTGACTGCTTCAATTTGCATACAAATTTTTGTCTCAGAAGTTGGTCTAAGAAAATAATTGTAAGAGATATTGTATGATAATCAATACTTTTTTAAAAGTTTATTTGAGAGACAAAGAGAGGGAATTGGGGAGGGACAGAAACAGAGAGAGAGACAGACAGACAGAGACAGACAGAGAGAGAGAGAGAGAGAGAGAGAGAGAGAGAGACAAAGGGAATCCCAAGTAAGCTCCACACCGCCAGCACAGAGCTGGACGCAGGGTTTGAACTCACAAACTGTGAGATCATGACATGAGCTGAAATCTAGAGTCAGACACTTAACTGACTGAGTCACCCAGGTGCCCCAACAATAAATTCTTCGTTGAAAATAAGTGAAAAAAATACACACACACACACACACACACACACACACACACACACACACACACACACACTGATGTCCCAGAAGAGAGAGACATTATTGTGGGGTGGGAGAATAGGCTAGTTTTCATAGTACAGAGAAGCTCTTGTACTTGAAAAAAAAAAGGATAGGATTAGGACAGGTGGAGGAAATTAGCTATTCTGGTATAGGAAACAATGTAAGAAAATCTTCACAATAGAGTGCTTAAGTTTTTTTAGATTAGAGTAATTCTGCTAGAATAAAAATCTTGATGATAAGTGGTGATTTGCCTACAAATAGATTATAAAGGTCCTTAAACCGAAAAAGAATTTGAGTTAAAAAGACCATATAACCTAAAATGTGTTCTCTAGAATTTGAGGAATTATTTAACACTTAGGAATAGAGGAATGTTATAATTACAGTTGTATTTTAAGATTCATCTAGTGGTGGTCTGGTATATAATTGAAGGACAAGAGAGGAAAGACAAAACAATTTGGAGCCTAATACCAATGAGCAAAGATGAAGTTACTGATGGACCTAAACAGAAGTTACAGGTTATGGGGGGAGCATCAATAGGAATGTTAATGAAAAGTAGTTATAATAATGAATGTTCTAAAATGATATTTAGAATCACTCACAAATTTCTTTGATTAATTTGATGGGAGGTAGGGGATGTATAAACAGGTTTTAAAAATAGAAGTAAAAATGTATCCAATGAGACACATTGATTCTTAGAGACTAAATAATTAATAGCACCATTATGAGAACTGTGCACGTATAACATCAGAGTTCTAGTAGAAAGAACACAGAATAAGAATTTGGGATTCATGCATTTTAGTGCTAACTCTATCCAAACTCTTGGTGTAATCTTAGATAAATCATATTTTTTAGGCTTTAAAAATCTATCCTTAGATAATTCTTGTGGCCCTATTGGTTGTCAAATTATCTTCTGATTTTTACATTATGGAGAATATTAATGAGTTGATGTAGAATATTTTCTTTAGAGAGGCATACACGGAGAATTATCTAGACTGTAGTTGCAAGAAATGCGGAATTGATCTTGAGAAGGTCGTATTAGGACAGAAGTTCTCCCACAGGACTTTGATAAAACCTGGAGACATTTTTGGTTGCCACAACCAGAAAACTGCTGCTGGTATCTAGAGAGTAGAGACCAGGGATGCTGCTAAACATCCTATAAAATGCCTGACAGCCCTCACAACAAAGAATTTTCTGGTCTGAAGTGTCAGTAGTGCTTAGGTTGAAGAACACTGGGCTAGATGTCATCATCTTAGATTAGATGTATTAAAGTTGCATATATAGACAAACCAAACCAATTTGATTTGATTCTAAAGAGTGGTGGTTTCAAATCTGCCTCATATTCTTTCTTGCATTACATATCTTCTAGTTATCTGTTTGATCTTACTTGTAAAGTTGTCAATCAGTATTCATAGCACACCAAATTATAATCTTCATGCATTCACCACTGTCTACTCAATATATAGCATAGTGTCTAATCAGTGTTGGACAAAGAAAATATAGTTGTGAAGTAAGTGAAGAAAAGAACATGTAATTTTTTTTTTAATTTTTTTTAACGTTTATTTTTGAGACAGAGAGAGACAAAGCATGAACAGGGGAGGGTCGGAGAGAGGGAGATACAGAATCTGAAACAGGCTCCAGGCTCTGAGCTGTCAGCACAGAGCCTGACGCGGGGCTTGAACTCACGGACCGCGAGATCATGACCTGAGCCGAAGTCGGCTGCTTAACCGACTGAGCCACCCAGGCGCCCAAGAACATGTAATTTTTATTATGGTTACCATTGCAATTAATTTTTAACTTCCCAGATAGTATACATGTCTTCAGGTATAACTATCAATTACATATTCTAAAATTAGATATTGATATGCTAATTAATGAGTGGTGCATGGCACATAATGGATACCACATATATTGATATAAAAATATATATTTTTAATGAATATTTATTGTATGGGACAGGTAGAGTAGGAAGCTTAAGGAATTATATTTTCATATAAAGATATTTAAAGGCTAAAAAGAGAAAGTAGTGGATTTAATATTAACTGGTCATTAGGTATCTTAATCTCTGTTTTGTTGATATGGCACCATATTGTCATTTTTTTGCATACTACGAACTTTTTTAGACATGTTAATTGTGAAGTTGAAAGGAACACATATAGACAATATCTCTATATATCTATATTTAATAATTACCTCAATCTTAGCATGCTTAAAACAAAACCCATATTCTTATCCATCTTGAGGCATAGTATCACCCAAACTCTCTGGAGCTTAAGGTCAGACCTAAATATCATTTTGCTCTTTCCCTCAACCTAAAATCCAAATAAGCAATACATGTTTTTGGTAAAATCTCAAATATAGAGGAAATCAGTTTGCCTCTCTGCGTCACTGTTGTTAATCTCTATGTTAACATACTGTTGCCTACACTGTGCACTACAGTAGTATCTCAACTGGCCTCTCTGATTTCACACTTAGTTCCAACAACCCATTCTCCATACAGCAGCCTAAGCAATTTAGAAAAACCACAAGTTAATTTATGGCATTTCTGCTTAAAAATGTACAACCTTTTACTTTATTTAGTGTAAGCTCATTAATATAGCACCATGGATTATTTCGCTGCCTTTCTAGGATCATTTTCTTTCTTTTCAATGGAGGATTCTTAGAGTTCTGGAAAAAGTGACTCTACCAGGGCAAGAAAATGAAACTAAAAAACAAAAGCAAAAAGTCTTGCCAACACATGTTACATCCTTGACTACAAGGATTAATGAGGAGAAGGTATACAACTTAAGCCTATCTAATCAAAGTGAATTTATTACCAAAAGTATTCTACAGCAGTAGGCATTAGACATTGGGGTCTTAGGACTCCTTGGCCCCCTTAAAAAAGTGTTAGGCACTCCACAAATATTTTGCCTGTGTGACTATATGTTTTTAAACAACATTAATAGGGGCCCCTAGGTGACTCAGTTGAGTCTCTGACTTTGGCTCAGGTCATGATCTTGCGGTTTGTGAGCTTGAACCCTACATTGCACTTGCTGTCAGTGCAAAGTTCACTTTGAACCCTGTGTCTCCCTCTCTCTCTGCCTCTCCCATGCTCATGCTGTCTCTCTCAAAAATAAAACAACAACAAAATAACGTTAATAAACTAATTGCTTGTTAACACGAATAATTAAAGTTACCATTTTTTAAAACAATATACTGGCATTATTCATTTTTGCAAATCTCTATAACATCTGGCTTAATAATAGACAAAGCAATTATCATATCTGCTTCTGTATTCAGTCTGCTGCAATTTTTTTAACCTCATGGACAAAATCTGAGCTAACCAAAATATGCAATTAGAAAAAGAATGAATATGTCAATAACCTTTCATATAATTGTGTATAGTCTTTGTTGATACTACACCAAAACTCAACAAGTGGTCATTTCTTAAAGGTTAACTGCAGTGTGGAATCTAAAAGCACCTCAATAAATTGTTCATTATCTGCTATTTAAAACTCCAGTGGTCTATATAGCACCTGGATTAGAGCTGTTAATCATACAAGATTTTCTAATATCATTCATTGATCTTTTAAGAAATAGTGGTTTACTGGTTTTTGCGGATTTCCAAATGTTAGTGTATTTTATTACAATGTCAAACATTGCATATACTAAAAGAATCACAAATTTTAGAAACAGCTGTATTCCTGTGGAAGTTTCACTCTCATTGTGGCAGATACAAATTTTCTAAAATCTGATTTTTACTTAAAAGTATGGGTTTTATCATTGGCCACAAATACTGCTAATGACCTTAAATAGATAAGTTCACTTAGGGTGATATTCAGAATAACCATAGTTTTCCTGACAATCATTCTTTCAATTAAAAATTGTGTTCCGTGATAAAAGAAGTTCATTTAAAATTTTAAATATCTAGGGCGCCTGGGTGGCTCAGTTCGTTAAACATCCTACTTTAGCTCAAGTCATGATTTCAAGGTTCATGAGTTCAAGCCCTGTGTGGGGCTCTGTGCTGACATCTCAGAGCCTGGAGCCTGCTTCACATTCTGTGTCTCCCTCTCTCTCTCTGTCCCTCCCCCACCCATGCTCTGCCTCTCTCTCTCTCAAAAATAAGCATTAAAATTTTTTTTAAAGATTAAAAAATAAAAAAAATTTTAAAAACCAGGGGTGCCTGGGTAGCTCAGTCAGTTAAGCATGTGACTCTTGGTTTGGCTTAGGTCATGATCTTGCAGTTTTGTGGGTTCAAGCCCCACATCAGGCTCTGCAGTGGCAGCCCCAAGCCTGCTTGGGATTCCCTCCCCTCCCCCACTCGAACAGTCTCTGTCTCTCTCAAAATAAATAAACTTTTAAATAAATAAATAAATAAATAAATAAATAATGTTTAAATTTTTTTAAAAAATTCCTCAAGTGCTTTTCCTTGAAACAGTTATACTTCGGTTTACAACAGAAAGGTTTTGAGTATATTTTTCATTTAAATAATCAGAATGTTTAAAAATTGTGAGGTTTAAGAAAATTGGTAATTTTTAACTACTTCATGGGCATTCCTAATTGAAACTGACATTTTATATTACTACAACTGCATGGCACTGAAGAACAAAAACTATTAATACAGTTTGAATTTTCTGCCTTTTTACAAAAATACTAACAGATTTACCCACTATTGTTTTTGTACCATAAAATAGTAAAAAGGGAAAATAATGTCTTAGCCTTGTTTTAAAAATCTTTTTGACTCTGCACATTCCCTTAAATGTCTTGGGGACTTCAAGGGCCTGGGAACAACTGTGCTAACTTAGACTGTGTACTCCCATATACCATTGCTTATTAGCCACACTTACTGCTTATCTTTTCTGCGTTATTCACCAAAGATTTGTTAATGCGCTAATGACCATTGCACATGTTTTTTCAACTTTCTAATACCCTGTTTAGTGACCGTTATAATATTTTCTACTCAAAATTTAATTCTCAAGCCAAAAGCTATACCTTAACAGAGATCTCCCCCCCATCACCACACCTTGTATTCCTCTTCATGTTTACAAAACACTTTTCTAGGAAATTATTCTGTTTTTATCCCAACATTTGGAAAAAGACTTGGCTTATAATGGGTATATAATTATCATTTGTTGACTAAGGTAACAAATTTTTATTAAGAATCATTTATTTGACCAGCTGCCCTATTTTTATAAATATATAAATTTTATACAATTTAACTAGTAACATTTATTTGGCACCAAAAAACAGTACCCCTCTCACTCCCCATTCACCCCTTCTAGGGTTGATTTCAATTTGTTCTCTTAAATCCCATGTTTATCTTAAAAATACTGTATTTTCCAACTAACCAGAAGAAATAGTTTCTAATAACTGTCTAGAAGAAATATTTTTTTGTATTGCTAATTCTGCTGGTTTACTTGTTCAATAGATGGCCAAAAAACAAAACAGGAGGTTTAAATGTACTTGACATGGGCGCCTGGGTGGCTCAAGTCTGTTACGCATCTGACTCTTGTTTTCAGCTCAGGTCATGATCTCACAGTTTTGTGAGTTCAAGCCCTGCATCTGACTCTGAGCTGATGGTGCAGAGCCTGCTTGTGATTTTCTCTCTCTCTCTCTCTCTCTCTCTCTCTCTCTCTCTCTGCTCCTCCCCCACTCTCACTGTGGCTGCCTGTCTGAAAATAAATAAATAAACTTAAAAATAAATTAAAAAAATAAATGTACTTGACACTTGCCACAACATTTTGATGTAGACGGTGATAAATTTTGGACAGGGAAAAAGTATGCCCTCCTAAACAAAATACTGTAGTAAAATAGACATTTTCAATAGCTGATAAAATAATTCACTTCTTCCAGTATGTAGGAGAAAGAAGCTTATTCTAGTAGTGGGAGGTATAAGATACGATTCCCTTCAATGTTGCTATTAAGTTGATTTTTTTCTTCCATTTCATTTACTTTAAGTTTGTTATCTGAAGAGTAAATGAATGGATCGGGTAGCACAAAAAAGAATTGAAAACAGAAGTTCTAACAGTATTAAAAAATGGTTTGTGACTGTCACAAACTGCTAGGGGAAAAAAGACCATAGTCTGACACAAATTACACCCTACACACTAATTTGCATTCATTATAATGGCATATAGGTCCTAGGCTCTATTGGATCTGAATAAGAGAAGCAGTATCTCACCACTTACTATTGTTTGATGACAATTGTCCTATTCCAACGAGACTAGAAGTAAAGCCACTGTTATTTTTGCTAGATAAGGCAAGACAAAGCAAATCAACATCTGCGGTCTTACCTCAGTCATGTGTGGCTTGTTAGAGAAGAAATAATGCTGTTAGTACTCTGCACTTCCCATCTCTGCTGCAAAAGGGCACAATGATATTTTTTTTTTGCTGTACAAAAATAGTCACTGTTACTCTTTTCATACAAAACCATTTAACACAGTTGATTTGGTATTATGTCACTAAAATTTCAAGTAGGATAACTGTATTCTCATGCCAGCATCAGACTGCATTGTGAATCGCTTTTCTAGCTTTTATTGTTTTGTACTCATGAAACAAGGGTGGGAAGAGGAGGAAATATGTATGTACACACACACACCCCAAATACCTCTAAATAATTCAGGAAGCTAAAAGTCTTGTGTTTGCTAGCAAGCAAGCAATGCTAACACTCACATACTGTATTTTCTCTGCTTCACTTCATCAGATAAAACCAAACCGGACACTATGAGTTACATTTTATGTGCACTGCATAGGGAATTAGTCCTGCAGTTTCCAGGGACAACAGCAAAAACTGTTCTGGATTTCTTTTGTGTGACTGAAAGTGACTCAAATGTTTCCAAATAAGCTGGCTTAGGGAAACTGAAAGATTTCGTAGGAGGTTAAAAGGGGTAAAGACACTGTTTTGTGTCATTTCATAATAATCTTCTGTTAGGATATTGTTTTACAAAATGATTCTTTTTTCTATTTGTGGTTTCAAATTAAAAGTAATTATTACACATATGTAGTTATATGCCCAAAGAGAACAAATAGTTTTTCTTTTATGATCAAGTAATTAGGAGTTAAGTGCTTACAATGTGCAAGCTTTTTTTTTTTCTTTATAATTTGAGTTTTAGGAGACATTTTTATATCTTTTTAGAAGTATTGTGATTCTCTTTTTTCTTAAATTTAAGTCTAAAATTGAATGCCTATTTTGAAGGAAATAAAAGTTGCTAACATAAATTGATTGCCTATAAGGCACTAGGAAATTTTACAACGGTGAAGTGTTGTATGAAATAGGCATATTTCCTTCATTTCACAGTTGAAGAATTAAGTTTAAAAGGGTAAATGCCTTGCCTGTTACTGGCCATGAGAGGGCTGGGTCTGCTCTGAACTCAAAGTACCTGCTCAGTGAAAGCCCTACCCAGTCTTTTCTCTCTTTGGAATCCAATTAGTGATTCACAAATGCTGTCTCTCTTCATTGCCAAAGTATTCCTGAATAAAGAATGAAACGGCAATGAAGGTAATTACAAATGATAAAAATAGTCCTAATAAGAAATCTAACATAATGGATAAGGTTTAACAATAAGGGATTAAAAATTAAAAAACAAACAAACAATGATTTCTGGTATGGTATGTATTATATTTTAAAAACCACAATTTAGCTATTACAGGGTAAGAAGACAGAGAAAGTGAGACAGTAGTATTTACAATATATTTACTTATGTACATAATGTGTAATACATATATAAGATTACAGGTGAGACGTCCACAGAAACCTACTGGAGCATGTTTGCTTTTCTTGTTGTTTAATTGTGTAGACTTTACAAATTGTGTGATTCTGTAGTCTTCCAGGTTTAGATATTGTTAGGCTTTCTTTATTTGACAACATAAATTTCTCTGTAGCAACTGCTGCTTTACTTGTAACAATTTCACAGCTCTCTTTGCCCTAATTAAAAAATATATATATACTCTTACTTCATTCTAAAAATTCTTTTTGAAATGAGGCAGATAAAAATAACATGACTTTTAAAAATATATTTTTCCTAAATATACTCATGTTTATAGAGCAATCCTAAGTAATCTGAATAGCACATACTTAGTATCACTTTGAATATGATGTTAATGATCCCAAGCAACTTTATGATGTCAGGTTGTAGCATGACCAGTCAGATCTAGTTTTGATTGTCTTTATCCATATTTACCAGAATTTCTAAGTTTAATCTTGGCCTTTATTCCAAATCAACAGCAGACAACAGGAATAGATATAGGGCTATGGCTGGTATTAAGGGTTGTTTGAGGATGAAGACGAGGACAAACTTTGTACAAGTCATGTATTTGCTTGGAGTCCATTTTGTTTTAAAACAGTATCAGATAATATACTTTTGTTTAGATATATACTTTTTTGTTTAAAAAAATAAACAGATAATATAGAAACTTCTTCAGGGCTAAAAAATAAAGTTTTTGAATACAGACATTAATTTATGTAGAAATATACATTGAATAATGAAAATCTAAAACTTGGGATTGGTACAATAAAAAGTTACATATGATAATAAAATAAAAACTTATGAATTTATCCTAAATAATCAAACCACTGTGAAAATATTTGAAAAGGTATAAAAACTATGAAATACGTTACTCTACAATGATATTTCACATCTGGTCTAAATAAAATTAAGGAACTGATACTAAATAGCTGTAAAATAAATTGTTAGATTTAAGAAAAAATGCAGCAAGTGTTTCCTCAGAATGTACATTAAATATATGGTATTTCAAAATAAAATACTGGCACTTTTCAATAATATTTTGTATCTCCTACTGAGAATATAACTTTTATTGAAATTACATTTAACTATGATAATTAGTTTAATTAGTATCTAAAATACCTACAAATTCTCCTGCTCTATTGCAGGAATGCAAACTGGCACAGCCACCCAGGAAAATAGTATGGAGGTTCCTCAAAAAGTTGAAAATTGAACTACCACAGTGGGTCATGGGTGGCTCAATCGGTTGAGTGACAGACTTTGGCTCAGGTCATGATCTCACTGTTCTGTTCGTGGGTTCGATCCCCATGTCAGGCTTTGCACTGACGGTGCAGAGACTGCTTTGGATTCTCTGTCTCCCTCTCTCTCTGTTCCTCCCCAACTCATGCTCTCTCTCTCTCAAAAATAAATATTAAAAAAAAAAATAGAGCTACCCTATGATCCAGCAATTGCACTACTAGGTACTTACCCAAAGAATACAATAATACTAATTCAAAGTGATACATGCACCCCAGTGTTTATAGTAGTATTATCTACACTAACCAAATTATGGAAAACAGCCCAATTGTCAATCAGCTGATGAATGGATAAAGAATAAGTTATATATAGATGATAAAGATGGTTATAGATGCAGATATAGATACAGACATAGATGTAGATATATAATGGAATATTACTCAGATATACATATAGATGGATATAGATGTAGATATATAGATTGTATATACAATGGAATATATCTCATTTAACCAAAAATATGTATACAAAAATATAATCATTTAAAGATATTTTATTTTGAAATCTATTAAATTACTATGTTTAATTCTGCACTAAACTCTGAATTAAAAAAAAAAAGTTAATAAAATAGTTCACTGAAGTAGAAGGATACCCACTCAGTAGGCCAAGAAAACCCAAAAACACATTCAGAGAAAAACCAACAGCAACAACAAAACTGCCACATACCAGGAATACATTAGAAAATATGAAAAAAAAATCCCTTCAGCAATAATGACAAAAATAAAATTCCTAAAAATTATATATAACCATAGATACATGAGACTTGTATTAAATAAAAATAAATGTTTTGTGGAATACAAAATAAATCTTGCACGTAGTTAGAACCCAGCATGTTCCTCTTGCCCTAGAACTGTAGCAAACAGGAAAATTGCCCCAGATAAAAATCACTCAAGCAAAATGTAGAGACATTTATTCAAATTGCATGAAGAATGATGACAAAGTATCCATTTTCCTGAATAGTATGATATATAATAGGAATAACCTCCCCTTTGGGAATTGTCAATTGCAAATTAAATATATTTTTAAGAAAATGTCTTTAAAGCTCTCCTTTTTTTCTCATCAGAAAACACATTAGAATTATAAAACTTAAATTCTTAGTGGGGATGTTTTGATGTGAACCATTCATCATTTATGGTGATATCACAACCTCGGCAAGCATTTTTATTTGAAAACTCAGGAGCAATATCTTTTAGAAAAATCTATCAGGCTTGGAAGGATGAACCTACAATATCTGACAATTCCTACTGCTAACACAAACTTCTATAATGTACAGTATATGGTCTGCATTTGACTTCTCTTTTGTTATAATATTAAGTTGTATTTCATTTAAATATAAAGGTAGAAATAGAGATATAAATATATAATTATCATCAATAGTTGCCTAGCTACTGTCACTGTAGTGGTGTTGAATTACAGGTAGTAATTCACTTTATTTGGAAGATGCATGTCCATGGGGGTGAGGCTGTGGGCGAAGAATGACGTGACCCCATATGATGAGAGGTGTTACTAGCTACTCTTCAAAGAGCCTGGAGACCAGCAGTGTTCTTGAGTTCTGTGTGTTTGCCATTAATAGGACATTTCTGCTAAGTTGAAAGGTGGAGCAATATCTTGAAAAGTCTACCAGAGAGACTGAGGAGAGGAAATTTAACTGACCATCTCCCTTTGACCTCCTACTTTTTGTCGGTGAAGGTTGATCCTGCCCTGCTGTGCTTTCCATCAGGCCCTGACTGGCCACTTAGGAAGTCAGATCCCATGTGCTCTAGTGCAGTGTTTCATCTAAATCTAGCATGGAAAGGCATGCAGTGTGGGTACGAACCTTGACAGTGACAGCGGAAGACAATTTCAGCACATCTGAGAAGGTATACCATGTTATGTTTAGTATAAAACTTGTCTCAATATTGCAGATAAAATCATCTAATAGATTCTGTTTCTGTGATCAATATTTTTCCAATGATAGATTCTTGAAATTTTGCAGAACCATTATTTTTAATTGCTAAAAACAAAGTAAAAAAAAATTCTCCCTCTAGTGAAATATTCTTTCCATTTTTATCAAAATAATGACCAGTTTAATCATATTCAATATAAATCAGTAGCATTTGATGTTTGCATTCAGTTGTACAAATTCTGATTGAAAAATATTTAATAATATGAAAGTAAACAAACGTCAGATTTTAAAGTTTATTAGGAAATCACGCTTTCAGATAAAAATGTTACAAACGCTTTTATCTCACTATTCCCTTTCTCTTTGTCCATCTAGCTGTTTCTCTTTCTATGCCTTTCTCTGTTTCTCTGTCTCATGTATGTATGTTTGTATGTGTGTATATACATATATATTGACTTTGAATTTAACAGATTTGTCTTAATTTTCATGGTTCCATCTATAATCTCTTTCAAATATCTAAAATACTAAAGTACTCATATCACTAAATTGAAAAAAAAATCCCTATGTTTGTCTGGTGATTTTCATATACTTTAACAGAACAGATTATGCCTGGGAAATAAAATAATTAATGTTTATCCCCACTTTCCTCTTTAATTCAATGTCTCACTTTAAATAGATCTTTTAACTTCTCCTAGAAAAATGATTCAAGTTAAAATAAGTACATTTATTTTTCATCAAGACCCAAGACTGTATTCAGTCTCTTTATGCAAATCATAGGATCTATTTCCAGTTTAGGTCTAAGATCCTAATGAAAGATCTAATGAAAGATCTAAATGATCTTTCTAAGATCTAAATGAAATTCAGAAGAGGTCAGATGTAAGATCTTCAGGTGCCAAGTTTATCCTACTGATTGATCCTAATAAGAATCAGTTTCACTTTAGATAGTGATGATAAGTATTAAACCTCAAAAATATATAATAATTTATTGGCTAATTGCTGTGGATACGTAATTTTGCAAAAGAACTACAGTTCTTTATCCTTTTTCTTCTCATTAGTGGCATAGAGAATCTAGTGTATATTTGTCTTTACATCTACAGGATATTTGGTGGGAGGATTATTAAATATGAGTGGATTTATCTTTGCTTCTGAGATGCTTTGGTCCAAAGTTTTCCAAACTTTTGGTCATGGATCTCTCTCTTGAAAAAACAGAAGAGAAAGAGAGAAGCAGCAGCAGCTCCACATTTATATTTATATATGTAGTTATACATTAATGTATATAATCTTTATTAATATAAGCAAATATTAGATAATGTAAATTATAAACCATAAAATTATAAATATTTTATATATATAAAATATCAAAAGCACACACCTTTATGTCAATAAGCAGAATTAGAAATTATACTTATTTCCCACATTTCATTAAACCATTTCACACAAAACCTGGAATGAACATATTCTAGTTTAGACATCAGTGTTCTAGAGTGGTTATAAACTCATATATTTCTTTCTTTTTAAAAACAATTTTTTAACGTTTATTCATTTTTGAGAGACAGAGTGTGAGTGAGGGAGGGGCAGAGAGAGAGAGAGAGAGGGAGAGAGAGAGAGAGAGAGAGAGAGAGACAGAATCCGAAGCAGGCTCCAGGCTCTGAACTGTTAGCACAGAGCTGGATGTGGGACTCGAATTCACAAACTGTGAGATCATGACCTGAGCTGAAGTTGGATGTTTAACCGACTGAGCCACCCAGCAACCCCAAAACCCTATATATTTCTACATTCATTCATCAAATCAGTAAATATTTCTTGGGAACCTATGGGCAAGGCACAATGATGAATACCAATTACCCATATATTCTTATACTCTTGTAAGAATATGGTTCTCATATTGTATTCTCTGTTGTTATATAATGTGAGCAAGAAAGCATGCCTCTGATGCTCCAGTAATCTATCCTAACATATCTTGGTACTTCCTCAGCCAATTTTGACAATGCAACAGCAACAAACTGAGAAGGCCATGGTGACCAGAGATGGAGATGTCACAGGAATCTTGGTCACCCCACCAGACTTATGTGTAAGAACAATATTAAAACTAACATTTTAACAGATGCAGAAAAGTAAGTTAAATAACTTACCTCAAATTACATTGGAATAAGTAGAAGTCATGAGAGATATTTCCAAATACTTGTATCCTAGAATATTTGTCTTTAACCACTGTCCAGTGTCCAGAGGATGCTTTTGGCATCAGTGTGTGATGCACAGTACGTGTGACTAACCTGTTATTTCACTCCCAGAACTCATTCCCCAATTTGAGTTCTACTTTTGGATTAATAACCCTTTATGGAAATTCTACTAAAAAAACCAGCCAAAACAAATAAGTGAACAACAAAATAATGGTCTTAAATGTTCAAAAAGCCAAACAATTCCTAACAGTACTGGTCTTCATGTAAATGTAAGCTTAGGCTTTTACTGACTAACCTATTTGACAGCCAACTGAACTTCTCTCATGGCCCAGGGGCTATTAGCAATCTAATTTTCACTCTAAAAGGAAAACAGATTCCACCAAACAAAGACAATAGGAAATGAACCATAATGATCCTGCCTATATGAGAATTTCCCTATGATTAGTATGCACATATTTTAGAAAAATATCACTAGATAGAATAGGTTTTCTGAACAATAGAAACATATTATTTTTTCTCTAGGAGCAAATTGAATCCATGAAGGTTATATTTCTATAATAAGAATAGGATACATAGAGACTGGCATATCAGTTTATCTGAATGTTGTTATTTATACTAAGGTTGCTAGAGTGCCTGGAGGCCCAGTTTTGCTATGTATCGAACTTGGGAAGATAATCTAATGCACTTTGGGTAGAAAGCTTTACTGAAAGGGCAGATGGTCAGAATTCTCAGAAGGCATAGACCCAGGCATGCAGGGCACACTCTTGCAAGCAATAAAGAATCATTGCCAATGAAACCAGATGTCCCAGCATCTGTGTGTGCTTCCAGTGAATGACAAAGATGAGGCAATGACAGTGTTGAACTCTCAGATTCTGTGGCTCTGCAGCAAACAATGCTAGAATTATGACTTTAGGCTTCTTCCTTTTGGATCCTGCTTTTTAATGCCTATTACCAGAGATCTCAGGGAATACCAGGGATATTTAGGGAATTCCTTAAAATCCCCTGTGACCCAAATCTGTAAGACTTTTCCACCATAGGAGAGGTGGTCTAAAGACCAGGATGGACTAGTCTATCCTTTTTGTATCAATCAATCACAGCCATGCTCAATCCAATGCATTCTAGTTCTAACCTTCTGATTCACCAGGCCTGGGGAGATCTAGGGGCTCTACCGAGGAACCCTTGATAAACCCTTCGTTCTCAGAAGTATAACAGAATACTAGGGAAACTCTGACACTCTGTTTTTAACCTGCTTCCGCATTGTTCTTTCCAAGTGCCCAGGCTGTCTCAAAATAAGCAAAGTCATTGGAGATAATGGAGTTTCCCACTGGAGATCAGTGATCAGTGATGAATCATTCTTGACAGGAATTCACACCATCATCTTTCATAGAACAATATATGGTCTTCAGAATGGGGTTCAGGAGCTGGGACCTGGGGCTTAGAATTTCAAATTGGAACAAAATGGTGACTAGAACTCAAAAGAATGGCAAATATTTATTTGAAGGAATAAGATCATTAATTTAGGATCAGACTAGCAAAAAGATTATTTTATGCTGAAACCTAGAGAAATCAATAGAATTTGTAAATAACTCTCCCACTAAGGCCAGAATCTAGTATGTCCCGTTAAGCCAGGATATGACAAAATTTGTTTTGTTTTGTTTTGTTTTTAAGAAGAAATAGAATTTAGATAGAAGAAGAAATAGAATGTAGAGATTAGACAGAAATAAACCAAAGCAAAAGCAACAGGACCTTACAGATTCCTAACCCATTTTGAACTTTCTCCTCAGTACTAATTTGAGGAATCCCATCTTTTCATTGTCTTTATGTCCTTATATCCCATGTACACAGTCCCACAAATTCTAAATGAAGTCCTTGAGGTGAGTTGTAAAAAATATCTGACCTAGCAAAATTCATGAGGTTAGACAGTGGCTTTCAATACTCATTATTCGGGGTAGTGACTTTGGTGCTGGGCCACAGGGCGGGTGAGGATGATAGAGAAGAGCCACATTGATGGCAAAAAACTAAAACCCAGATCCTTGGAAAAAGGATGGATAGCCCCACTTCACTCAGACTATGGCATAATTTATTACTGCAGTAATTATTATGTTAATTGGAGGGGCGGAGAGGTTGTGTTGGAAAGGCATGTTTAGACATTGACATAGCAGTTAACTTATTCCTTCAATAAACCTGCACTGATGCCAAGTTTCTCAGTAGTAGTGAGATAACAAAGTAGTATGAGGTATAATTAGTGTTCATGTTTTATACTTCCTCTGTATTTTTTCCATGTCTGCTTTATCTTCTCTGCATCAAACTAAAATGTCATTGAATTAGTATGACACACTCAATTTTGCAGCCTTCAAGTGCTAGGACAATGCTTTTGTCTGTGGTCTACATATTTGTGTGGATAAATGCATGAATGGATATATAGACACTTAGAAGATGCATGGATGGATGGATGGATGGATAGATAGGTACCACAAATAAAAATAATAACTTGTGTCATAGGAAAAAAAACTTAATTAAAACAAGATGATGAATACAGATGCTGCCTAAGAACTGTACATTAAAGAACTTGGCCAAGACAACAGCTGCATTCATTTCTCAAGAGTATTCCACAGTTACACGGATTACACTAATATTCTATTAAGACCAGTATTTAATTTCTCTTAAACCACCTGGAACAATTTTAAAAATTAGGTCTATGGATTAGTGGCCTATGGACATCATGTTTTCATGTAATTATTCTACTCACATAACAATAATGTGTCAGCTTATACCAGTGTAGATTTTCATTTCACACACGCACACACACACACACACACACACACACACACACTAAAAATCAGTGTATTATTGTGACTTTAAATATATCCTGAGTTTTACAAATGCTCATTTATCAAATTGTCAATTAATGTCATGTTACTACATTTTCAAAGCCATCCATGCAGAGAAGCTTCTTGATTTTTGTTGGTACTCCAGAATGATTTAGCTATTAAAGAAATTTATGGATGATTTATTTTCTACGCAAAACTAGGGCTATCCATTGAGAAAGAAAAGCATAGGGAAATCATCACCTTTTTCAGTGAAAATTTTTTGAAACTAGGACATACTTGTCATTTAATAAATTTTGAATTATATAGGAAGAGAACTACCTAAGAATCTTTGATGCCTTGACACTATAGTTGCTTTCATAAATCAGTAAACATTACTCTTTCTATATACACTTTTAAGTTAAAATGTTATTTAAAAAAGTAAGTCTTTGCTAGGAACTGATAGAATGGCATTTTATCTCTCAGGTCAAACATAGTAAGAGAGAAGCACAGTGATTAAAGCAAGAACTCTGGAGACTGTCTACCTGAGTTAAAGTCATAGATGGATCACTTTCTAACCTCTTGGCATTGAACAGAGGCTTGCCATCTGCGTGCCTCAGTTTTCATATCTGTAAAGTCTAAATAATAGTAAGGTTGTTTTTAGGATTAAGGGAATAAATATGTATACAGCATGTTATTAGGAGGTTTAGAAAGAATTATTTTGACTGTTAGATGGCAGGAGGACTCTAAGCTCTTGCTTAACTAGACATCATTACAAGTTACACAAAATCGCCTCGTAGTGTCGTTAAATGTAATAGGTGCATAGTGGGTACTCAGTATATGTCAGATATTGGCACAGTGGTTAGGGTACTATTCAGATTATTTTTTCCCTTAAACGTTGGTTTAAAATGCTAACAAGAAAAATAAAAGACTAATAAGGGAGATTTTTTAAAAATGAAAAGCCAATTTCAGTATTAGTACAAGCTGTATTACTTTGATTTTCTTAACCATGTTAAGTCTTGATTTCTTCACCTGCAAACAGGGATAATAATGCACTTCACCTTGTAGGGTTTCTGTGAGAAGTAAATAATACACTTCAAGTCCTGAGCAGAAGAGACTGATATATGTAAAGTTTCAAAATAAAACCTGTTTTTGTTACAATAAGCACAGTTGCATAACATGCTACTTTCCTAAACAGGGAATAAAACTATTGTAGGACATGAATTATGTGACTTTTGAGAGCTCAGAATAATCTCTTTTTATGTTGATGTACTAATATCCTGATTATTGCTCTAAACTCTAAATGAGATATGTTTTATCCCTGTGTCTGTTATAGATGTTAAGTCAAAGGCCTTGAATTATCCACAACGCCATCGTATTAGAGAACGTAGAGTCTCTAGGGAAATAGAATGAGTTTCTGTTGATAATGCAAAGAATATATCCATTGCAAAATCAGTTCAGTACAAGAAGTTAAACATATAAATATACTATGTATGCTTATACTTACTATGTGTATTTGTCTACTTTTATATTGACTAAACCCCAAGGAACGTTATGTATTTTATATAATTATATTATAGCTTTATATGTTTCCTTATGATTTATAGTCAACATAATAATAATAGCTGTTTATCCCTACATCTTTTTAAAATAAAACCATGTTAAAAGAGAAAATTTCCATTAAAACTATCCAATAATGTGTATTTGACTACTGGGCAATGTCTAGATATCTGATTATTTCCATTCCATTTTTTAAAAATATTCTATGCACTTTCTTATTTTTCCTCTGGAGAAATTTGCATCATAAAATGAAGGAAAATTAAATATGTCAGTTTTAACTGAATAGTGAAGGAGAGATGTAGCATATACAAATTTGTTTTTGTCATTAAATGACTCATACAATAATATTCTGCTTGTTTAATAGCTTTTTCTAGAATTGATAATCTGAATCATAAATATACTTTTTCTTCATACATGACCAAAACACAGGAATTTCTTCATCCTTCCCTTTTAAACATAGATCTTTATGAATAATACAGTAAATTTTAGTGCTAGAAGCTATACGATAACATTTTACACTTTGTAAAGATGACATACAGTTCTTCTGGAATCTCTAGCTTTTTTACGCCAGCTTGTTTAAGACATTTGTCAAAATGACTAACATTTATTTAGATCACACTCAACAAACCTTCTGCTGTAGGACACAGAATACACCATTCTTATTCTTGAGGAAATATTAATAATATATCAATCTATTGCTATATTCTTAGAAGATTTTACTGATCTTCTTAGCTTCTTCATAAGGTGGATACTATATACACTTAACAAATAAAGACACTGTGGATCAGAGAGATGAATTAACCTGTCCACATTCACACAGGAGCCAGGAGGAGGTAGTCAAAAGATATGAACTTGGGTCCACAGTCCCAGAAATCTGTTCATTATAGCGAGCACTACAATTTATTGGTGACAAAGTGACTGGATTGTGGGGGACTGTACTGATAGCCAAAGTTAATGTATAATAACTTACAGTGTAATTTATTTGCTAAAAATATTGTACTCCTATTAAGAAAAAGTATCTTAAGAATGTAACAGTTGTGCTAATAGTGAGAAATCCTACCATTTCAACCAAATGTCTTCTGTAAACAAAAGAAAAAATGATCTTAAGTTGGCTGGGAGATTTAGAATAAGAGAAATAACATTTTAAATAACAATTCTAAAATGTTTTATCAAACAAGGCTTGGGGAGTAAAGAAAAAAAGTGTTTCAGTTGAGTCCTTTTGCACTAGAGACAAGCACTCCAGAGAAACTTCATTCTGTTGTTTTGCTTGTTTATTTGTTTGTTTTTAACTTTCACATGCCCTTGGGTATACAAATAATTTTGTATTAGAGGAAATTGTTTATACTGAATAGAAACATTGAGTAGGTTAAGAAAATTATCTTTTCCTTTGGATATAAATTCAGTAGTGGTATCACTAGCCAGATAGAAGAAAATGAGGCTGCAGATGTTTGCCCAAAAGTCTGATCTTTGGAACTAAGCAATGAAATTGTACTTATAAGAACACAAGAATAGAGTGAAACCAAACTAGAGCAGTCTTCCTCAAAAAATAGAACGGTAGGGGCGGCTGGGTGGCTCAGTCGAGTCGGTCAGGTATCTGACTCTTGGTTTCTTCCCAGGTCACAATCACAGTTTGTGAGTTCCCTTTGTGAGTTCAAGCCATGCATCGAGGAATCTGTCTGGGATTCTCTCTCTTTCCCTCTCTCCCTCTGCCCCTCCTCATCTCACACATGTACACTCTCTCAAAATAAATAAAAAAGAAAAAGAAACACAAAAAACATGAAAGAAAGAAAATTTCCATGATACTCCATATTGAATATAAAGGATCAAAGCAAAACTAATATATAAAAACATAATATCAGTCTAGATCTTCATTTATTTAAAATGATGAATAAGAATCTATAATATTTTATTTAATAAACAGAAAACAGCCTGAAGAGATATTTTACTTTTGAATGAAAGAGAAAACAAAGCAATATTTAGGTAGAATTTCAAAGAAAAAAGTAAACATAAACCAAAAAATTTAGTAAAGCAAACTCAAATAAGTCAATATCTTCTAAGAAGAGATCACCTGGACACAACAAACTCGGACAAATTTAGGGTATTTATTTATTGAAGAAAAAGAGAACACAACATGGAGAACCTGGAGTAAGAAAGTGTTAGGAGGGAATTGTAATTGGATTTGGCTTGCACAGGTAATTTGGGTGAGGATTCAAGGAAGCAGGGATTTGGTCTTGTTTGGGTGGAAACAATGCAATTCACTAATTAAATGTGTTAAATTTTTTTCATCTAAAAAACTGGAAAAAATGGAACGTGCTAAACTGTAACTGGTAGAGAAGCAGCAGTTGCATTTCCTGGCAAAAAGAGATATTTGGTCTTTGTGTGTGTGTGTGTGTGTGTGTGTGTGTGTGTGTGTGTGTGGTGTGCATAATGTTCTTGGTTTTATGGATTTCTGGTTATGATTATGGAGTCCCTTCCTTATGTACTTGATCCTGGGCACATAATGACCTTACAGAGAAATAACACAGCCTAGCTGGGAGTGCCATGTCAACTCCCAGGGGAAAGCTGCCTGGCTTATTTTTTTTCTGTCTTAAGAACTACTCCAAAGGGTGAAACTACAGAGAAAAAGTATCCAAAAGATGAAAACAATGAGAAGGAATTATGGTTATTGAGGGCTCAAGGTAGAGATTTATCTTCTAATAAAGACAACTGGAGTAAAAACAATTACCAGGGGCACCTGGGTGGCTCAGTGGGTTAAGTGTCCGACTTTAGCTAAGGTGACAGCTCGGAACCTGGAGCCTGCTTAGGATTCTGTGTCTTCTTCTCTCTCTGCCCCTCCCCCACTTGTGCTCTCTCTATCAAAAATAAATAATAAATGTAAAAAAATTTTTAATAGAAAATTAAAAAAAAACAATTACCAAATTTATAATAAGGCAAAAATTATGGTCGTGAGAGAATGATAAAATGAACATTAAAAAGGTTATACTTACAAACAAAAATTATTTTAGGGGCACCTGGGTGGCTCAGTTGGTTGGGCAAACAAAAATTATTTGAAAGATACAGCATGAAGTTTTACTTAAGTAGGTATTAGAATTGTATAAACAAAGACCTTTTTATAGCTACAAAAGGAGAAAAATATAAATGGCTTTCATTACCTAGTCTGCAAAATAATAATCAGAAAAAAGAAACTCACATAAATAAATGAATCAATCAATCAATCAATCAATCAATAAAATATTTAAAAAAGAAAAAAAGAACTTCATCAGGGAAGATTAGGAACATGTTCAATATATGGTTCAAAAAGTGAAAATGTTGATTGAATATTTGAAATGTCTTATTAATTAGACCCATACATATTTATGTCAGCATAACCAGATAATGGGATAAAATAGGAAAACTGGCTGCAAAATTGAGAATACACATGTATTCTGTATATATATATACTGTATACTGTATATATATATACTGTATACTGTATACTGTATACTGAATATACTGTAGAATATAGGTAGCCTTTTAATGAATGATAACAGGAGAAAGATATAATAATGACAAATTTGTTAAATATCTGGGAAAAATTATAATACCTATGGTTCCTATATATTAAAATTCAACTGAATTAAAAATTAAATGTAAAGAAAATATTGAAAAATAAGTAAGTATTGGTAAATATATATCTGATCTTTTTTAAGCATTAAAAAGCATTTAAAGAGTTGAGGGGAGGGAACTAGGAAGACAAAAATCTTGATTAAAATATTTGTGTAAAACTTTTATACATCTGTGTTTCAAAAAGCATAGTTAAGGAAATATTTTAAGAGACAATATAATTCAATTAAAACATTCACAAAATATAAAACTAGGAAAAAGATACTTTTAATATCCACATTTAATATAAATGATTATTTTAAGGTATTTGTACTATAAAATTTAAAAAGATAAAGACAGTAGGGGTGGCTAGGTGGCTCAGTCAGTTAATGTCCAGCTTCAGCTCAAGTCATGATCTCACGGTTTGTGAGTGCAATCCCTGCATCTAGCTCTCTGCTGACAGCTCAGAGCCAGGAACCTGCTTTGTATTCTGTGTGTGTCTCTCTCTCTGTCCCTCCCATTTGCTCTCTGTCTCTGTCTATGTCCCTCTCTCTCTCAAAAATAAATAAACATTTAAAAAAACGAAAAAGAAAAAAATAAAGACAGTAGTACTCTCAAGAAATAATGGAAATATCATCTAAACATATGAAAAAAATCATTTACATCATTAGATGTAAAAGAGTACAATTTAAAGCATCAAGAGATTATCCAAGATTGGGGTGCCTGACTCGCTCATAGGTAGAGTATGCAACTCCTGATTGCAGGGTCATGAGTTCAAGCCCCTCCTTGGGCATGGAGCTCACTTAAAAAAAAAAATAATAATAATTATTATTATTATTATTATTATTATCCAGGATTGATTTGATTGTAGTAAAATAGGCACTAACGTATATATTAAATGTACCTGGCAATAAACTTTTTTTTAAGTTTATCTATTTTGAGAGAGAGAGAGACAAAGAGAGAGAGAGAGAGAGAGAACGGGAGTGGGGGATGGGCAGAATGAGAGAGAGAGAGAGAGAGAGAGAGAGAGAGAGAGAGAGAGAGAGACAGAATCCTAAGCAGGCTCTGCACTGTCAGCTGAAAGCTCTATGTAGGACTCTACTCAGGGCTCGATCTCAGGAATGAAGAGACCTAAGCCTAAATCAAGAGTCAGATGCTTAACTGACTGAGGCACCCAGGTGCCATGGGAATAAACTTTTAGATGAGTGTAGCAATTAAATATTATGTAGCAATTAAATATTAAATAATCATGCTCTGATCCCACATTTCCATTTCTCAAGATTTAGTCTAAGAAAATAATCAGATATGTGCACAGACATATATGTAAAAGAAACCAGAAAACAGAACTGTTTACAACAGACAGGTGATGTAAATTACTGAAATTCCCAAAAATAGGTGATTTTGGAAATAAATTGGCACACATCAACATGACACAGTAATTTAAAATTATGTTGTATAAAAATATAATGAAATCAGAGATAAGTGTATTATAGTTCATTTTTTTAGAAAGGGCAAGATGCAAAAGAATGTAATGTTAATATATGGAAACAACCATGCATAATGTATTTGAAATACAAATATCCTTTCCTAGTCATAGAAAAATACTTGATGAAATCAAACAAAATGTTCTTAGTAGTTTTTCACCATTGCACAATTTTAGATCATTTTAAATTATTTATGTTAATTAAATGTGCCTTCTACATTTTAAACATTTGAATTATAACATGTATTTTTGTAATTAGAATAGATAAAAATACATAACTTAAAAAATAGGGCTGTGTCTTATTCTGTTCAGTCTGCTATAACAAAATGCCAGACTGAGTGGCTTATAAAAGACAGAAATTTATTTCTCAGAATGCTGGAGACTAGAAGTGTGAGGTCAGTTCCTGAATGATCAGGTTCTGTGTGTGGTGAGGACCCATTTCTGGTTCATAAACAGTGGTCGCCTTGCTGTAACTTCATATGGTTGTAAGGGCAATGGAGCTTTCTCGGTCCTCTTTTATAGGGCACTGATCCCCTTCGTGAGGGCTCTACCCTCAAGACCTAATCAACTCCCAAAGGCCACACCTCCTAATATCATCACATTAGGCAATAGATTTTAACATAGTAATTTTGAGAGGGCACAGATAATGAGACCACTACTGCTGCTGTAAGTAGTGAGTCAACTGTTGCTCACTTTTGGAGGTGGCTTGAGGAAGAGACTATGGATTGTCTCTTAGGACTAAAGATAATATAAACAATGCTTTTTGTCTATATTTTTATGTATAATAATAGTTATTTAATCCATAATATTTCAATAACATAGATCACAAGCAATAGTGTTTATCCTTGTGTTACCCATGTTTTGAGAAGAAATCTGTATATTCTGTTATCAAATACTTTGTGAACATTTGCAAATTAGTTATCACCAAACAAAAAAACTAAAAAGGATTTTGTGTTAACTCTGTGGTAACAAATTCCCATTATTTTCTAAATTATTTTCAAACAGTGGTCACAATCAAAGTGTTGGCCTCTAGGTAGCCATTTGAGAATCTCATCACAGACACCTCTATGCTATTCAATAACGTACAAATCCAAACATGCAGCTGTGGAGTGTTTTTTGTTGTTGTTGTTTTTTTAATTTTGTTGGTTGGTTGTTATAGGTTTGCTTTTATTATTAGTTTTTGTTTTTCATTTGCATGCTGATTCTTACCAGTTTTTTAAAATATTTTATTCACGTTTATTTATTTGAGAGAGACAGACAGACAGACAGACAGAGTGTGAGCAGGGGAGGGGCAGAGAATGAGAAGGAGACACAGAATCCGAAGCAGGCTCCAGGCTCCGAGCTGTCAGCACAGAGCCCAACATGGGGCTCGAACTCAAGAACCATGAGATCATGACCTGAGCCGAAGTCGGATGCTGACCCAACTGAGCCACCCAAGAGCCCCTTTACTTACCAGTTTCTTATTCATGTCCATCTCTCTGGCATGAAGGAGACATCATATTATAGGTTATGGAATTGATCTATCTCTCCCCCACCCCCGTGCTCTCTCTGGGGCTCCTTCAAAAGAAGGGGCTTTTGTTTAGTGTGGCTGGACAGTTTTTCCTCATCTTGTTGCTCTACTACACATTTCTAAAAAGACCACTTGGTAACTACAATAGTTAGTCCCTCTTTCTCTGATGTAATCTTTCATTCCATGCCTATTTTGTGTCTTAGCTTCTGCTGAGTGCTTTATTAACTTCCTGCTGTAAATCTTCTGAAGGCAGAATGGAGATAATCTAAAATCCTCTTATATGATCATACAATGGGGAAGGAGGGAGTACAAAATTGTCTGTCTACAGTAGTTCTGTAGATTTTTTTCATCCACTCTCTTTCTCCACAGTAGTCTCCTAACGTCTAATTTTCTGTTTTTCTCTGAGGCACTGTTGAGCTTAAAAAAAAAAAAAAAAAAGTAAAATAAACTTAAAATCAATACAAAGTGATATATATAATTTAAAAATATAGCTGAATATGTATCTAACCTTAATGATTTAACCTATCTATATTTCCAAGCCAGATTCTGGGAATTTCTATTTGGTATATTTTCCACTTTAATCACTCATTTTCAAAACAATGTAAGATGTGCAAATCCACAATAGAATATAAAACAATAAAACAATATAGATTAAAAATAAAGAGATTTAGTTTCTTATTCTGGTTCTGTTATAAATTATTTTGAAGATTTGGGCATATATCTTAATGCTATTTGTTTCCTCTTCTCATATACAGTAGAGAATAATATGTAACCTTTGATTCATGCATGGTTTTTCTTTTACTGTAGCTTTGTTTCTATGTTCTATTTTTTCCATTAGCTGATGAAGAAAAGAAGACCACATTTAGGAGATGACAACTTTGTAGAGAAAATATAAGGTGATAAAAAGCAGTTAATGTAATCACAGAGATCTTAACAAAATAAATTTTGAACTGTATTTTAAAAGATGATAAGGAGTTTTCCAGGTGAAGTAAATAGGGTATTTCAGACAGAGGAGAGAAAATGTACAAAGATAGAGATAGCAAAGGGCATGGCATGTTAAGAGAATAATGAGAAGTTTGGTGTGGTAAAAGTTTAGGGATAGGTTAAGAGAATCATAAAGGTAGAAGTGGATCATTTTGTGATAGAGCTGTTATGTTAAGCTAAAGAATGTTAATTTTATGCTGCAAGCAATCTGTATCATGGAAATGAGATTATTAGAAATTTTGGAATGTAATTCTGGAAGCAATATTCAAAATACACTGAAATCTTTGGCGTGGAATCCAAACAAAAATAATATCCGAAGCCAAAGATAATGGGGTCTTAAACTGAGGTATTAAAGCAACTATCAGCAGGCTAGGTCAGACTATGTAAATAATTTACTAGATTTGATGAGATTTTTTTTGACCAATTCATAAAAGGAGAGAATAAGAAGACATTAAGGAAAGATACCTTGCAATTTAATATTTTAGGGCACAAATTGGCGAAAATCAAGAACAGGAGTATCTGGCGTGATCACTTGCTTTGTGATATGGGTGAACTATGTTAAGTTAGAGGAGTCTAGTGAGATTTCCATTTGGATATGTCTAAAGCTAAGAGAGAAATAAGATAGAAATTGAAGTGTCAGTGTCCTAGTGAACCTGAGATTAAACCCTGCAAGAATTTTTTGAGAGAATGATTAATATGAGATAAAAGATAGCCAAAGACAGACTCTTAAGGACATTAGCAATTAAAATGGATGGATAGAAAAGAAGGAACAAGAAAAAAATTTATGAAAAATTAACATTCAGAGAGGAAGGAAAAAAATGAAAAATATTTTTGCAATTAAAACCAATAGAGAATTTTAGAGTGGTCAACAGTGTCTCAAAGGTATTCTTGCAATATATGAATAAACAATTATATTAGGTATGCAGGTTCCTTAACATTGGCAGACTATTAGTCTCAGGTACTAAGCATGGTTCTAGTGACATGGGATATATCAGTGAAAATGTTTTCCTTATCTCATGGAAGTAGAATTATAGTCGAAAAAATAGTCAATATATAGGTAAATAATTATGTAATGTATCTAAAAAATGATAAAAAAAATCTAGTTATGGAAACAAAGCATAGTGTTGAGAGTGTGTGTTAATTTAGTCTGGGTGGGCAGGAAAGGTTTTAGCAATAAGCAACCACTTGAGCAGAGACCAGTAGAAAGCGATGATGGGAACTGTGTGTTTGTCTGTAATGGTTATGAGCAACAGAGGCATTTGATCAGGATAATATTGTTGAAGGATTCTTCTGGCTACTCTGTGGTTACTTGAATGTGGGGAGGAAATTTAAAACCAATTGAAGATATTTTAGTAAGATAATGGGAAGATGAAAGCTTCTTAACCTACGTGCTCTTGACATTTTGGAGGGGATACTTTTTGGTTACAGAGAGCTGCTGTTGGGGTTGCAGGATGTTTAGCAGCACCTCTGACCTCTCTACCCACTGGATTCCAGTAGCACTCCCATTGTTTTTGACAACCAAAAATATCTCCAGACAATGCCCCATAATGCTGAAGAGCAAAATCACCCCCCCCCCCCATTGAAAACTATTTGTCTCCATAGACACAGGGGCAAAGATTGAATGGGTAAATACATACGTTTCAAAAAGATAAAGCTGACTGGATTTTCTTTTGAAATGGATATGGACTGGGAGAGAGATGATGCCAAGGTTTTTGACATGAACAGCTGTCCTTTCAAATTGACATCCCTGAGATCTGGAAGATTCAAGGCACAGTGGGAATCACTTTATCTGTTTTGGCCTTATTAAATTTGAAAGCAGTTGGATATAAAACTGAAGTTCAGAGAAGAGCTCAGGTTGGGTATATAAATTTGGCTGCCATATGTGTATAAAAAGTATTCGAAACCAAAGGAAAGGATAAAGTCACTTAGGGAATGAGTAAAGGCAGCAAAGAAGAGATACAAAGGCAGCTCCAGGGCCTCCAGCGTGGAGAGTTGGAATACAGGAGGAGGACCCTCCATGGACACGGACAGATCTGGTGTGTGGGTGTGTTCTCGTGCATGTGTCTGTGTTTCTTCCTGTTTGCATCCTCCTTTCGTGAGTACGAGAGAATAAAGGTAGAAAAAACATTCACAGAACAGCTGCTGGCATGAGAACACTGCTATTTTCTACAAATTTTTAGTGACATAATACCAAATCCATTATGTCTACAGAATATTTTTCTTTTCATAACAGCAGCTCCTTTCTTTGGGGGCATTGCCACCCCTATCCCACGAAACCATGTAATTTGGTGCTGGCAGAAAACTATATTTCACAACTCTGGCTGTAATGAAGAGAATCTGACCCAAAGCTTTCTGGGCTCAGGAGTTGCTGGCAGCCATAATAACAGACTTGTGGCAAAATTCAGTACACTAAAAACCAAAACTGAAGCCAATATTCGTAGAAGAAAAGAAACACAGTAAAGCTCTAGGCAGCACCTGATGCTCAGATGGATCTAGGAACCCTGATGCCAAACAGACCTTTGACCCTCGCAAATTTTGTTCTTGACTAAACATTTATCCCCTCCTACCTAAACTGATTCAAGTTGAAATTCTCTCACTTGCAGCCCAAATGCCTTTGCCTAAAAATTGTGCAAAAATGGGTAAAAGATGCTAAATACTGATCAAATATATTTTTAGTATTATGTGGACAAAGAAAAAGAAAATTTTAATTGCATTGTTATGGAATGACATTTACATATGAGTAATTTGCCTGTGTTTTTTTCTTTCCCCCTGACTTCAGGTTGAGGCTATCCTAGAGACCTCCTAAATTACCAAAGGCAAATTTTCTTAAAATCACTGAAAGTAGTTCCCAAATGTTGAAGCTACAAATGCCTGGGCAGGAAGTGACTAGGATTATTGAGCTGGTTTAATAAACTCATATGGAAACACTTTTCATAGTATATATATATGGATATTTAAAGTGTCTTTACACTAACAAGGGATCCAATTTGAAAATTTGGGAAACCTTTGTGTTAAGACATAATTCGTTTTGATTTGCCTTCACTTTAAAATGAATGCTTGGGGGCGCCTGGGTGGCTCAGCCATTTGAGTCTCTGACTTCGGCTTAGGTCATGATCTCAACGTTCTTGATTTCGAGCCCTGAATCAGGTTCTGTGCTGACAGCGTGGAGCCTGGAGCCTGCTTCAGATTCTGTGTCTTCCTCTCTCTGCCCCTCCTTCACTCAGGCTCTCTCTCTCTCTCTCTCTCTCTTTCTCTCTCTGTCTCTCTCTCTCTCAAAAATAAACGTTAAAAAAATTTAAATGAATGAGGCCACGTTGCTACTTTCAGCATTACAACATAGAGTCAGTAATTAACTGAATTTAGGGAGAGGAGTGAGTTTTCCAAAAAGAAACAAATGAGTTATGATTTTTACACTGCAGAGAAAGGAGTCCCTACTTTGAATTCAACCAATTTTGTGTTTATATTACTGCTTGCTTTTCTGCCTGGCCTCTTTCCATTATTGGTTCCAATACATAACTCATCAAAATAATTCTCTGATTACTATTTTCATATTGAGCTCTTTGCTGATATTTATTAAGTGATAATTCATAATTATTATTTTTCATAATCTTACGGTGTTAGTATTCTTTACTAGTGCTAGTGTTTCCTTTCCCACTCATTATTTCTCATTCTTCTGTTGAAATTGCAGCCTAGCCTAGCAAGCTGATTAATTCTACTTCTACCCCTTTCTTATATTTCCAATGCCATAGTCTCTACAATAAAATAACACAAGATTTACACCAAAGAATCTATAAGGATTAAGTGAGTTCTTATTTGTAAAGCACTAAACTCAGGCCAACTGGGAAAATGGTAGCCCTGTAAAAATGTCTCAGGACATGGTAGGTATTCAGTAAATATTTGCTAATATATAAAAGCCTGATTTTACTTCTGACATTTAGTTATACCTCACATAATTGGTAACTACTAGACAATACATGGTATTTTTGAAGACTACATCTTAAGTCTTTTTGTCTATTACTGTTTGACAAAGTATCATAGACATAATGTGTTTTGCAAGTCATTGTACCCACTTGGTTCAGTTTTTTCATCTCTGAAATGCACGTTTGGGGATGTTATGGTGAGATTGTGAAATTGATCGAGAAAATTTAAATGTGACTTAACTAAATATGACTTTTTAATTAAACATTTTATCTTTTAAATGATTGTAACTACATGTGCAAGGACTACACCCATTTAGCCTATCCCCCACCCACTTCCCTCATCAACTCTCTGTTCTTTATAGTTAAATGTCTCTTATGGTTTACTTCCATCTCTCTCTCTTTTTTTCCCCTTTCCCCTATGTTCATCTGTTTTGTTTCTTGAATTCCATATATGAGTGAAATCATATGGCATTTATCTTCTCTGACTGACTTATTTCGCTTAGCATAATACACTCCAGCTCCATCCACGTCATTGAAAATAACAAGATTTCATTCTTTTTGATGACTAATATCCCATTATATTATATATATATATGTATATATATATATATATATATACATATATATATGTATGTATATACCATATCTTCTTCTTTATTTATTTTTAAATATTTATGTATGTATTTAGAGAGATTGAGAGAGAGAGAGAGAGAAAGAGAGAATGAGCATGAGCAGGGGAGGGACAGAGAGAGCAAGAGAATTCCAACAGGCTCCATATTCAGCACAGAGCCGGATGCTGGGCTTGATCTCACAACTGGGAGATCATGACCTGAGTTGGATGCTTAACCAGTTGTGCCTCCCAGGTTCCGCCATACCACATCTTCTTTATTCATTCCCCAGTCAATGGACATTTGGGTTCTTTCCATAATTTGGCTATTGTTGATAATGCTGCTATAAACATTGGGGTGAATGTGCCCCTTTGAATCAGCATTTTTTAACCTTTGGGTAAATACCTAGTAGTGCAGTTTTGGGGTCATAGGGTAGTTCTTTTTTTACCTTTGAAGAACTTCCATACTGCAGCGTAGATGCACCAGTTCACATTCCCACCAACCGTGTAAGAGGGTTCCTCTTTCTCCACATCTTCTCCAACATCTGTTGTTTACTGAGTTGTTAATTTTAGCCATTCTGACAGGTGTAAGGTGGTATCTCATCATGGTTTTGATTTGTATTTCCCTGATGATTAGTGATGTTGAGTATCTTTTCATGTGTCTGTTAGCCATCTGTATGTCTTCTTTGGAAAAATAGCTATTCATGTCTTCTGCCCATTTTTTAACCGTATTATTTGTTTTTTGGGTGTTGAGTTTTATTAAGTTCCTTACATATTTTGGATACTAACTCTTTAACAGATATTTTATTTGCAAATATCTTCTCTTATCCCATAGGTTGTCTTTTAGTTTTGTTAATCATTTCCTTTGCTTTGTAGAAGCATTTTATCTTGAAGTGCCAATAGGTGATTTTTGTTTTTGTTTCCCTTGCCTCTGATGGGCATTAGGGAGGGTGCTTGTGATGAGCACTGGGTGTTATATGTAAGTGACGAATCACCACATTCTCACCTGAAACCAAGTTTACCATGTGTGTTAACTAATGAGAATTTAAATAAAAATGTGAAATGATAGGCCTCTTACCTACTTTTACCATTTCCCACAGAGGTAATGGCTTGCAAATTTATAGTACAATATTAAAAGCAGAATATTGACATTGATACAATCTATCAATCTTATTTAGATTTCCTCAGAGTTACACATACGTGTGTGTGTGTGTGTGTGTGTGTGTGTTTAGTTCTTTTCAATTTTATGACACATGTAGGTTAGATAAATGAGAAGTTTTACAAACATCTACATTCATTGGTATGCCTCTCTCTGAGTGTCACTCTTCCTTTTATTCATTGTTTTCTTCAGCAGTTATATTTATGGATTCAGGAAACACTTTGACCTCAATGATTTGATACTTAGTTTAAGAATAATTCTGAATGACTTGAGGTGATAACTTTATAGTAGAGATGGAAAGTGCTCAACATGTATAGATAAGGAAATGGAACAAGAGACAGAAAATAAAACAATACATAGACTTAAATTCACCTAAGAAGAGATTAGATAATAAACTTCATCATTATATGAGAAAACATGAAGTCACAGCGATAACTTTTTTATAAAAAAGGTAAGTAAAGCAATACTATTACTAAATGGATATATTTTGAATGAAATGTATTTGTCTGTTAGTGTATAATAATGATGCAATTCAATTAATTCCAATATGTGCTTAGTATCTATTACATGAACCCATTATAAATAATGCAGATATGTAAAATCCAATATTATGTAAAAGATGTTTACAATGTAAAAGGAAAAAATGCATGCGTGGGCATAAGAGTCAGAATGAATGGTTTAGATAATATGTAGACAAGAAATCTAGGGGCATCAGAGAGCAATAAAGGTAAATGATATTCCACAAAAGAGATAAGGAATTAATTATACTTTAGTGATGGCATATTGCTGGAGAAAAAGTAAAAGGCAAGATGAAAACAATGAATCCAAGGTATGGAGGAGAGAAAGAATCTGACACAGGACTTTGGATTGACTGTGAGGATTTATATTATGGAATATGAGGAGATAATATCCTACTGATAAGTCAGGGGCTGATACTATACTAAGCATTAAAAACAAGTGTGAGATGCTGATAGGGCATCGTAGACTCAAGATCAGTACATCAAGCTGGGTGAAATGACAAATATACACTTATTTCGTTTCTTCTGTTCTATGAGACCCTATGAAGTTGACAAACACCAAGCATAAATGAGCATGTTTTTAATCTACAAAACATTTTATCAGAATTTAACAAAAGATTTTTTTCATTTTTACAGTTTTGTTTTAACCAGTATCCCAAACAATCTCTGAAGACAGAGAATATGGGTGTAACTGATAAAGCTGCTTGCACAGATAGTGCTAAATTGCTGTGTAATCAGGGTCTGATTGGGTCTGATTATGAAAGCTCCCCTTAATGAATACAAGGGGAATAACAGTCTAGCTGCTTGCTAGACTGTTAAGTTCCTTCTTATATTATTATGTATTCACTATAAAATATTCCTTTATGAGGCACTGAAGAACTTGATCTAGTCTCTTGTGAGCCTCCCATGAATGAAGTTTTAGTTTAAAAAATGTTAAAAATAAATTATATTAGTGGACTTTTAAAGTTAATTTCAAACATAATTAACAAGTAAGCTGAGGTATCAGTTTACCAACAATTGGCCATATATGTAGTATCAAGTGTCCTCTTACCAAATAGCTTATGCCGCTTATTTATGCATATGTGGGTCAAATAATGCCCCACAAACAAATCATGGGAATAATGATGCTGATGAATTTCCTTTTCATTTGGAGAGGAGTATGTTAGCCAGACTCATCATTCTAGTCCATAAACTATATTTTATTATACAGAATATATGGTAATAAATCAAATGAAGATACATACGTGTCTATGGTCATTAGGGTTGTAATCCTGGGGGTTCAACTTGGTATTGTTCTGAAGAAAAGGAAACTCAAAGAACTAGGTTCTTTTTAAAGAGTGCAAAGAAAGGTAATTTATAATAAACCTTTACTGTTACTGACTTTAAATTTACCAATTTAAGGTACTGACTTTTCTGTAAAGCTTACCCATCTATTACTCCAGGATTCCCATCTCTGGCCTTTTGAGGAATTTTGTTTCTGATTTTATACTCCCATTCCATAGAAATTCCTCTCTAGGACACATCCGCCTTGCTTTCAAATATACATACATCTCCCACGCCTTGATTCTACAACCAGAATCTATCCAGATTTGTAATCTGCATTGCTCTGAACCACTTCTCTGAATTAGAGCTGTTTTCCTAAAATAGGAGATTAATGTCCTCCTTTCCAAAACACTGTTTCCTTGACTTCCACATAACAACGCTCTTCTAGTTCTGCTTTTACTTCTTTGAACCCTGACCTCAGTCTCCATTTCTGGATCTCCCCTTGTATGAAATAATTTAGCATCAGAATTTCTTGGAGCTCTGTACTCTTCCTCTATTTGGGTTCTTTCAGCCACTTCTGGGGCTTTAGTCATCACATGTGTATCAATGCCTTTTATTTTTTTAGGACATTCCAAATTTTTGTATCTAAGTTCTTGCCTCACTGATGCTTTATAAGTAACACAAATTAAATAGGTTTGAATTTAAACTATCTTTTTACCCCCAATACTTCAACATCCTCTGTCTCCTTTATCAGGAAATATCATTATTTTCCTGGACTGCTTTTCTTATCACTCAAGATACCATTTTCTCTATTTTTTCAGTTCATTCTTGTGTGCTGTTTTCTCTGGTTATAACCAATTGTCCTCCCATTTCAACCCTCCACCTGCACCTCACTCTCATTTTAAATATTCCCTTGCAACAGGGTATCCAGTTAAATTTGAATTTCAGATAGACATATTTTAAATAAAATATGTCCCTGATATTTCATGGAACACATTTATACTAAGCAATTTTTTATTGCACATCTGATATGCAAAGTTAAGTTTAGCTGTATCTTCTTTTGCCTTCCTCCCAAATCTGGCAATCCTACATCACAATACATCTTACTTATTTTCTGTAGTTTGTACTCCATGAAGACAGGGACTGTGTGTGGCTTTGGGCTGCTCTTCCAGTGCCTACCAAATAGGTGCACAAACAGGAAGCACTTGATATACATTGACTGAATTTGTGATTTATATGATGTACAAGTTCTCTGAAAATTTATACCAACTTGCCTATACACATTTGCCCCTTGCTGCTACTATATTTTTGTTATTCACCATAGGCATTTTTACTCAGATGTATTTATTCAAACCTATGAACTTTACTCCACGTCTGCCTCTTGGAAAACCCCACAATTCTTCATGCTACAAATTTAAGACATAAACTTCTGCTAAAGTCACAAATGAGACCCATCTGTTTCATGAAAATTTTTCTGATCTACAAGATTGTATATTCAGCTATTATACTCAAACAGTGAAACTCTCAAAATTCACAGAAAAAAATAATTTCACTTTTAAAGAAAAACTATTGTAAGTGCCTAAGTTAGAAACTAAAAACACGAATTCCTGTTCTAAGTTACTGCCAGGGTAATGTCAGTGTCTACAGAGTCTGCATTTCTTTACTAAATGTCCAAATTGGCCCAGGACTTGAGTGTGTGTGTGTATCTGTTATGGGGATAGAGAAAGTGGACTGATAATAGAAAACACTGGCTCTCAATTGTACATTGTACTGGATACCAAACACTATATAGGCAGAGTGGAACTTCATGTGCTGATCACACAAATATATAATTGAAAACTAAAAATGTTTTTGAAACAAAAATGACCTCATTATCTAAATAATCCATTGCTATAATGATTTTCATTTTATATAAAAGATAAACTATAGCTCAAAATAGAGATTTTGATTATGAATACACTCTAATTCTTATAAGGTATCTTTCATATACTAATTAATAGAGATTTCACATTGTTAGACTGTTTTAAGTCTTGAAATTATTTCTTGTACATGTCAGTTTTAAAAAAATAAGTAAATACATTTATCCCTTTTTAAATAAATAATGAAAGATTCAATAATAACACTGACAATATTTTTTCTTATTATTTTCCACTTATCCCACAATTCTAAAGCATTAATCATTAAATAACTCAGAAATTTTAATGAAGATTTAATATGCCATGTTAAGGTCAGTCCATTCCTCATTTACCCAAACCTTTATTACCAGAACTGTTCAGACCCTGCATTGCTGTCATTATTTGGGTTATGCCAGTATTAATTATAGACATATTGTTAAGAAAGCAATTCTTAAATCTATCATTTTAAAGTATACAGAGTTTACATTAAGAAAAACACTTCATTTGAGATGGACTTAGTAATAGATTATGAATCCAAAGAATAATACTTGACTCTCTAAGATGGCTAAAATTAAAATATCTTGCCCTAAGAGGAGGACCACAGAAAGAACAATATATAGATAGCTCAGAGGAAATACAGCAAGCATTTCTTTAACTTAGATTGTTTTGTCCCATGTTTGTCCTCCATTATATAATAATTTTTACAAATCATATACCAAGAATCAGGATACTTTCAGTTTTATAACTATAATATTTATAACACTCTGTATTTGGCACCTCTTCCTGGACTTTTGATTAATTGTTCTCTATATCTTACAAATAACCAACAGGGCAATCCTGAGTTACTTGTGCTGTTTTATACAGAAGTGGTTTTGTTTAACTTCATGTTTTCAAAATAACTTAGGGGGACAATTCTTAAGTTTTCAATATGGTGCTGTGTCCAGATCACTGTAATCTATGATTTCTTATCTTTCCTTTTGAAAGTTTTTTCTGAGGTATTTGCCTGATGTCTTCACTACAAGAAGCATTTGCTCTGTATCCGCAGTTTTGTGTCTACAAATAAAGTTTAACTATACATAACAAACTCATAACGCTTATCCTTTGCCATCTTTAAATATCATAGAGTATCCAAGATAAAATAAGTCAGCATTCTGGCATTTGTCATGGTGTATTGATTGCCATATATATGAGTATTCCATTGGGCTCAGGACCTTAAAAAACAATTCTGGCCGTTGGCCAGTATCAGAGATTACATTTATGAGATTGAGAACAGAGCTTAACCATTCAATTATGCATATATAACCCCAGATACCATTTGCTAGTTAGTCCTCTTTGGTTGAGTATTTTTTATTTATATTCAATAATTTTATAACTTCTCATGGAGATAGTGTGTTAGTAGTATATAATAATATATGTAGCACATAATTACAAATACCAAATTTATAGAATTTATCATATACTAAAACACTTATATTTTGAAACCATTAAGTTAAACTTCCAACTGCATGGAGTCCTCCATAATTACTAGATTAATGTATTTCCCTTAAGTACTGTTCTTTTATTTTTCTCCCACAGATCTCTAAAATCAATCCTCATTATAAAAGTATATATTTTATAAGATGTCATGTGTACATATATGTATATATGTATTTACATATATATATACATGTATACATGTATATATGTATTTACATATATATGATGTATGTGTATGTATATACGTATACATATATACATATACATATGATGAAACAAAACGAATGAGATCTTGTCATTTGCAATGACACGGATGATAGACCTAGAGGTTATAATGCTAAGTGAAATAAATCAGTCAGAGAAAGACCAAACCATATGATTTCACTCATATGTAGAATTTAATAAAACAAAACAAATGAACAAATAATGAAAGAATCAAACAAAACCCAGACTTTTAAATACAGAAAACAAACTGGTGGTTGCCAGGAGGGAGGTGGGTAGAGGAAGGGTGAAATAAATACAAGGGATTAAGAGTACACTTATCTTGACGAACACATTTATGTATAGAATTGTAGAATCATTTTATTGTATACCTGTAACTAACATTGTATATTATTTATACTTCCATAAAAATTTTATTATATGTTTATATATGTTAGTAACATCTTATCAATTTGGCAGTGTTTTAATTTCCATAAAATCAGTAATGATATTCGTCTGTGTGTTCCAATTGTGGCCAGAATATTAGAGAAAGTTATTTTTCTTCCATTAAGATTATCTATTAAGATTTTATCAAGATTGAAAACAATTGGAGTGTGTTTTTCTTTTTTTTTTTTATTTTTTTTATTTTTTAATATATGAAATTTACTGTCAAATTGGTTTCCATACAACACCCAGTGCTCATCCCAAAAGGTGCCCTCCTCAATACCCATCACCCACCCTGCCCTCCCTCCCACCCCCCATCAACCCTCAGTTTGTTCTCAGTTTTTAACAGTCTCTTATGCTTTGGCTCTCTCCCACTCTAACCTCTTTTTTTTTTTTTTTTTTTTTTTCCTTCCCCTCCCCCATGGGTTTCTGTTATGTTTCTCAGGATCCACATAAGAGTGAAACCATATGGTATCTGTCTTTCTCTGTATGGCTTATTTCACTTAGCATCACACTCTCCAGTTCCATCCATGTTGCTACAAAAGGCCATATTTCATTTTTTCTCATTGCCACGTAGTATTCCATTGTGTATATAAACCACAATTTCTTTATCCATTCATCAGTTGATGGACATTTAGGCTCTTTCCATAATTTGGCTATTGTTGAGAGTGCCGCTATAAACATTGGGGTACAGGTGCCCCTATGCGTCAGTACTCCTGTATCCCTTGGATAAATTCCTAGCAGTGCTATTGCTGGGTCATAGGGTAGGTCTATTTTTAATTTTCTGAGGAACCTCCACACTGCTTTCCAGAGCGGCTGCACCAATTTGCATTCCCACCAACAGTGCAAGAGGGTTCCTGTTTCTCCACATCCTCTCCAGCATCTATAGTCTCCTGATTTGTTCATTTTGGCCACTCTGACTGGCGTGAGGTGGTATCTGAGTGTGGTTTTGATTTGTATTTCCCTGATAAGGAGCGACGTTGAACATCTTTTCATGTGCCTGTTGGCCATCCGGATGTCTTCTTTAGAGAAGTGTCTATTCATGTTTTCTGCCCATTTCTTCACTGGGTTATTTGTTTTTCGGGTGTGGAGTTTGATGAGCTCTTTATAGATTTTGGATACTAGCCCTTTGTCCGATGTGTCATTTGCAAATATCTTTTCCCATTCCGTTGGTTGCCTTTTAGTTTTGTTGGTTGTTTCCTTTGCTGTGCAGAAGCTTTTTATCTTCATAAGGTCCCAGTAATTCACTTTTGCTTTTAATTCCCTTGCCTTTGGGGATGTGCCGAGTAAGAGATTGCTACGGCTGAGGTCAGAGAGGTCTTTTCCTGCTTTCTCCTCTAAGGTTTTGATGGTTTCCTGTCTCACATTCAGGTCCTTTATCCATTTTGAGTTTATTTTTGTGAATGGTGTGAGAAAGTGGTCTAGTTTCAACCTTCTGCATGTTGCTGTCCAGTTCTCCCAGCACCATTTGTTAAAGAGACTGTCTTTTTTCCATTGGATGTTCTTTCCTGCTTTGTCAAAGATGAGTTGGCCATACGTTTGTGGGTCTAGTTCTGGGGTTTCTATTCTATTCCATTGGTCTATGTGTCTGTTTTTATGCCAATACCATGCTGTCTTGATGATGACAGCTTTGTAGTAGAGGCTAAAGTCTGGGATTGTGATGCCTCCTGCTTTGGTCTTCTTCTTCAAAATTACTTTGGCTATTCGGGGCCTTTTGTGGTTCCATATGAATTTTAGGATTGCTTGTTCTAGTTTCGAGAAGAATGCTGGTGCAATTTTGATTGGGATTGCATTGAATGTGTAGATAGCTTTGGGTAGTATTGACATTTTGACAATATTTATTCTTCCAATCCATGAGCAGGGAATGTCTTTCCATTTCTTTATATCTTCTTCAATTACCTGCATAAGCTTTCTATAGTTTTCAGCATACAGATCTTTTACATCTTTGGTTAGATTTATTCCTAGGTATTTTATGCTTCTTGGTGCAATTGTGAATGGGATCAGTTTCTTCATTTGTCTTTCTGTTGCTTCATTGTTAGTGTATAAGAATGCAACTGATTTCTGCACATTGATTTTGTATCCTGCAACTTTGCTGAATTCATGTATCAGTTCTAGCAGACTTTTGGTGGAGTCTATCGGATTTTCCATGTATAATATCATGTCATCTGCAAAAAGCGAAAGCTTGACTTCATCTTTGCCAATTTTGATGCCTTTGATTTCCTTTTGTTGTCTGATTGCTGATGCTAGAACTTCCAGCACTATATTAAACAACAGCGGTGAGAGTGGGCATCCCTGTCGTGTTCCTGATCTCAGGGAAAAAGCTCTCAGTTTTTCCCCATTGAGGATGATGTTAGCTGTGGGCTTTTCATAAATGGCCTTTATGATCTTTAAGTATGTTCCTTCTATCCCGACTTTCTCAAGGGTTTTTATTAAGAAACGGTGCTGGATTTTGTCAAAGGCCTTTTCTGCATCGATTGACAGGATCATATGGTTCTTCTCTTTTTTTTTGTTAATGTGATGTATCACGTTGATCGATTTGCGAATGTTGAACCAGCCCTGCATCCCAGGAATGAATCCCACTTGATCATGGTGAATAATTATTTTTATATGCTGTTGAATTCGATTTGCTAGTATCTTATTAAGAATTTTTGCATCCATATTCATCAGGGATATTGGCCTGTAGTTCTCTTTTTTTACTGGGTCTCTGTCTGGTTTAGGAATCAAAGTCATACTGGCTTCATAGAATGAGTCTGGAAGTTTTCCTTCCCTTTCTATTTCTTGGAATAGCTTGAGAAGGATAGGTATTATCTCTGCTTTAAATGTCTGGTAGAACTCCCCTGGGAAGCCATCTGGTCCTGGACTCTTATTTGTTGGGAGATTTTTGATAACCGATTCAATTTCTTCGCTGGTTATGGGTCTGTTCAAGCTTTCTATTTCCTCCTGATTGAGTTTTGGAAGAGTGTGGGTGTTTAGAAATTTGTCCATTTCTTCCACGTTGTCCAATTTGCTGGCATATAATTTTTCATAGTATTCCCTGATAATTGTTTGTATCTCTGAGGGATTGGTTGTAATCATTCCATTTTCATTCATGATTTTATCTATTTGGGTCATCTCCCTTTTCTTTTTGAGAAGCCTGGCTAGAGGTTTGTCAATTTTGTTTATTTTTTCAAAAAACCAACTCTTGGTTTCGTTGATCTGCTCTACAGTTTTTTTAGATTCTATATTGTTTATTTCTGCTCTGATCTTTATTATTTCTCTTCTTCTGCTGGGTTTAGGCTGCCTTTGCTGTTCTGCTTCTATTTCCTTTAGGTGTGCTGTTAGATTTTGTATTTGGGATTTTTCTTGTTTCTTGAGATAGGCCTGGATTGCAATGTATTTTCCTCTCAGGACTGCCTTCGCTGCATCCCAAAGTGTTTGGATTGTTGTATTTTCATTTTCGTTTGTTTCCATGTATATTTTAATTTCTTCTCTAATTGCCTGGTTGACCCACTCATTCGTTAGTAGGGTGTTCTTTAACCTCCATGCTTTTGGAGGTTTTCCAGACTTTTTCCTGTGGTTGATTTCAAGCTTCATAGCATTGTGGTCTGAAAGTATGCATGGTATAATTTCAATTCTTGTAAACTTATGAAGGGCTGTTTTGTGACCCAGTATATGATCTATCTTGGAGAATGTTCCGTGTGCACTCGAGAAGAAAGTATATTCTGTTGCTTTGGGATGCAGAGTTCTAAATATATCTGTCAAGTCCATCTGATCCAATGTATCATTCAGGGCCCTTGTTTCTTTATTGACTGTATGTCTAGATGATCTATCCATTTCTGTAAGTGGGGTGTTAAAGTCCCCTGCAATGACCACATTCTTATCAATAAGGTTGCTTATGTTTATGAGTAATTGTTTTATATATCTGGGGGCTCGGGTATTTGGCGCATAGACATTTATAATAGTTAGCTCTTCCTGGTGGATAGACCCTGTGATTATTATATAATGCCCTTCTTCATCTCTTGTTACAGCCTTTAATTTAAAGTCTAGTTTGTCAGATATAAGTATGGCTACTCCAGCTTTCTTTTGGCTTCCAGGAGCATGATAAATAGTTCTCCATCCCCTCACTCTCAATCTAAAGGTGTCCTCAGATCTAAAATGAGTCTCTTGTAGACAGCAAATAGATGGGTCTTGTTTTTTTATCCATTCTGATACCCTATGTCTTTTAGTTGGCACATTTAATCCATTTACATTCAGTGTTATTATAGAAAGATATGGGTTTAGAGTCATTGTGATGTCTGTATGTTTTATGCTTGTAGTGATGTCTCTGGTACTTTGTCTCACAGGATCCCCCTTAGGATCTCTTGTAGGGCTGGTTTCGTGGTGACAAATTCCTTCAGTTTTTGTTTGTTTGGGAAGACCTTTATCTCTCCTTCTATTCTAAATGACAGACTTGCTGGATAAAGGATTCTCGGCTGCATATTTTTTCTGTTTAGCACACTGTAGATATCGTGCCAAGCCTTTCTGGCCTGCCAAGTTTCAAAGGAGAGATCAGTCACGGGTCTTATAGGTCTCCCTTTATATGTGAGGGCACGTTTATCCCTTGCTGCTTTCAGAATTTTCTCTTTATCCTTGTATTTTGCCAGTTTCACTATGATATGTCGTGCAGAAGATCGATTCAAGTTACGTCTGAAGGGAGTTCTCTGTGCCTCTTGGATTTCAATGCCTTTTTCCTTCCCCAGTTCAGGGAAGTTCTCAGCTATAATTTGTTCAAGTACCCCTTCAGCACCTTTCCCTCTCTCTTCCTCCTCTGGGATACCAATTATGCGTATATTATTTTTTTTTAGTGTATCACTTAGTTCTCTAATTTTCCCCTCATACTCCTGGATTTTTTTATCTCTCTTTCTTTCAGCTTCCTCTTTTTCCATAACTTTATCTTCTCGTTCACCTATTCTCTCCTCTGCCTCTTCAAGCCGAGCCATTGTGGTTTCCATTTTGTTTTGCATTTCGTTTAAAGCGTTTTTCAACTCCTCGTGACTGTTCCTTAGTCCCTCGATCTTTGTGGCAAGAGATTCTCTGCTGTCCTGTATACTGTTTTCAAGCCCAGCGATTAATTTTATGACTATTATTCTAAATTCACTTTCTGTTATATTATTTAAATCCTTTTTGATCAGTTCATTAGCTGTTGTTATTTCCTGGAGATTCTTCTGAGGGGAATTCTTCTGTTTGGTCATTTTGGAGAGTCCCTGGCGTGGTGAGGACCTGCAGTGCACTTCCCCTGTGCTGTGGTGTATAACTGGAGTTAGTGGGCGGGGCCGCAGTCCGACCCGATGTCTGCCCCCAGCCCACTGCTGGGGCCACAGTCAGACTGGTGTGTGCCTTCTCTTCCCCTCTCCTAGGGGCGGGATTCACTGTGGGGTGGCGTGTCCCGTCTGGGCTACTTGCACACTGCCAGGCTTGTGTTGCTGGGGATCTGGCGTATTAGCTGGGGTGGGTAGGCAAGGTGCACGGGGGCTGGAGGGGCAGGCTTAGCTCGCTTCTCCTTAGGTGATCCACTTCAGGAGGAGCCCTGTGGCAGCGGGAGGGAGTCAGATCCGCTGCCGGAGGTTTGGCTCCGCAGAAGCACAGAGTTGGGTGTTTGCGCGGAGCGAGCAAGTTCCCTGGCAGGAACTGGTTCCCTTTGGGATTTTGGCTGGGGGATGGGCGGGGGAGATGGCGCTGGTGCCTTTGTTCCCCGCCAGGCTGAGCTCTGCCGTCCGGGGGCTCAGCAGCTCTCCCTCCCTTTGTCCTCCAGCCTTCCCGCTTTCCGAGCAGAGCTGTTAACTTATGACCTCCCAGACGCTAAGTCGCGCTTGCTGTCCGAACACAGTCTGTCCGGCCCCTCCGCTTTTGCCAGCCAGACTCGGGGGCTCTGCTTGGCCGGCGAGCCGCCCCTCCGCCCTGGCTCCCTCCCGCCAGTCCGTGGAGCGCGCACCGCCTCGCCGCCATTCCTACCCTCTTCCGTGGGCCTCTAGTCTGCGCTTGACTCCGGAGACTCCCTTCTGCTAATCCTCTGGCGGTTTTCTGGGTTCTTTAGGCAGGTGTAGGTGGAATCTAAGTGATCAGCAGGACGCGCTGTGAGCCCCGCGTCCTCCTATGCCGCCATCTTCCGGAACCTCCCTGGAGTGTGTTTTTCTTAATCATCTGCACCAATTATCTTCATGTTTCTCAAGTAACTAATTAGAATAGCAATTAATGATTATACTTTAAAAAATCATGTAATGTCATTTAATGTAATATGTAAGTCATTTATTGTGTGCACTTTAGGAAATCAATAAATAAAAGTTGACTGATAAGATTATTTTATGGATATTTTGCTATTCAAATAATCTATACAATTTATGGTTCAAAAGGACTTAGAGATCATCCATTTCAATTACCTTATATTTCATCTAATATATATTTCAGAACTTTTTAATATACACATGAGAAAATTAGAGTCCTAAGTAGATATGTGTTTTGCTCTCCAAGGTCAAAAAATTAGTCTGTCACAGGGCCAGCAGAGAAAACTAATAATACTGAACAATTGCTATGTACCAGGAACTGTGCTAATAACCATTCTATTCTTTAATGTTTTTAATAAACCAATGAAGTAATAATATTATTCCCATTTTATAAATGCAAAGATACCCAAACTGAGGAAATGAAGAACTTGAATCAAGCTCATCTAGATAGCATATAATGGAAATTGGTATTCAGCTGTGTAAATGCAAAGCCTATAATTATACACACTATGACATAACTCATAGGTGGTATACCTTAAAGGACTTTGATTAGGAAACAAAATGAAAGAGCAGAAAAATCACATGTATGTGTTTTAGTCTTATGTACTCATATTTATATCTAGTGCCTAAGAGAATTCCCACCACAGAAGACCCAGGGAACATCATATCATCCTCCCTCTCCACCTCTTCCTCCTCCTGTTACTGCTGCTGGTACTATTGAAACAATACTATAGTTGTTTCAAAATGTGAAGCACAATATTTTCCAGACAGGATTCTAAGTTCTTTTCATTTAAAACTTAAAAGGATCATATGGTTATTATCCCTCTTTTTATGTACAAGTCAAAAAAGCACGTAGATGTCAAATAAATGCTTGGGGACATAGTGGATGGATGTAATAGGCACACGGCAAATGGAGGCAGAATGTCTACAGAGTGTGCAGTAAAAATGACTACCTTCTAACACCAAAGTTATCCTCAGGCATATGTGTACAGAAACATTATTTCCTTGTATTAGATTGGATTTATACTGATCATTAATTCTGTGGATTTGGTCAAATTGTATTTGAACTTTTTTAGTACTCTTTGTCTTGTTTATAAACTAGAGATACTACTGATTTCATAGGATTATGTTTAAGATTAAATTGAATATTAAGAATTTAAATCATACTTTGTCAGTGGTACACATTAAAAACATTTAGCGTCACATGAATTACTGTCTATTTTTACGAGAATACAAAAGATTGTAACACAAATAGGGTGTGTGTGTGTGCGCGTGTGTGTGTGCATGTAGGTGTAAAAACTCTAGCTTATACATATAAGACATTGATACTTCTAAAAAAAAAAACTTTGGAATAGTATTTTGTTATATTCCTCTTCTCATATTTTAGAGAGGTATACTAGGATATGACTAAAGAAATGGAATAAGAATGAATAGCAAAAGTAAATGCAATAAATTATCATTACCATAAAAATATGCTGGGAAAAATATATATGCTTGGGACTACAGGGCATGCCCACCCAAATTACTGCCTGTAAAATGAAGTATGTAAGTTCAGAGTACAGTTCAAAGACCAGATTACAAACACAAACGAACAGTTTTCCTATCATGAAACCAGCCTCTTCGGAACTGTAAAATTATTCATGAGAAAATTTTAAATCCTTTTAGATATACTTCCCAAAACTTCATGTCATTTCAAGAAAGTTATAAAAAAAAAAGTCAGGCAACTGCTACTTCCTACCATTTTTTGTTTATTAAATATTTTTTTTACCTGAAGTGCCTTGCATAGAATAACCAGATACATAGCAATTTATAAGTCAATTTATTGTAACAGCCAGGAAACCAAGATGATTAATGTGTATCTCTTAATATATTCAAAGTGCTGTGTCTACATGCAAAATATTCTTTCTCAATTCTACATATAATGCATGCCACAACACCTTGCCAAGCACAAAGATTGAATCCTAATAAAGTACAACATTTATCAGAGTAATATAAAGCAGCATAGCTTTTCATAACAAGGACCTTCAAAAAACATGAACTCTAACCATGAAATATTGTTTCTTCTTTTACATGCAAACATATGTCACAAAAGCTTGTAGAACAATGCAATTTTTTCTTATTCAGTGTATTTTTTCAGAACTGAAGTATAATTTTCTTCAGAGTTTATGTATACTTGCTGTAGTTGCCTTATTTTCTTACATTCTATTTAATTTTAATAAAATATTTTAAAAGCCCCTAAATCTGAAAAACGGGAGAAATGAAGACAAACTTAATGACTACCACCTAATATAGAGAATAAGTTTCAATTCATGTTTATGTACATCTGAATCCCTTCATGGAACTCAAGTGAAAATAAATAATTGTAATAAGTTTAATAAATTGTTGCTGTGGTATAAATCAATAGTATATTAATACATCAATTATGTTTGGAATTCTTGTTAAATGCAAAACATACTCTCTTATTATTGCTACCCAGCACTATTATTTTTTCTATAGCATACACTGAAGACCAATTTATTACCAAGTTAGGGTACAGGTACTAAAGAACTAATTGGATACTTGTGGAAACACTTAAATATTCAGATTCAAAGAGACTACCACTTCTTTCCTAGATTCTTCTGAAAATAATGGCATAATTCTTTACTTTTTTGCTTCTGATGGTATAAGTTAAGATTATAGTCCAGTGAGCAAATAGGCATATATCCTTGATATAAAGTGCAAAAAAGTAGGTGCTGTTTGAATAAAAATATTTTTGGTTTAGCAGAAATCAGACCAGTTATTGCCTTTGGCAGTGAGTGGGGAGTACTGACTGGGAAGGGGTGAGGGGTGTTTTGGGGGTGATGAAACTATCCTGTATTTTATTGGAGTAGAGAATATACAAATATGTAAATACCTCAAAACTCATCAAACTGTACTGATATAATGTGTCCATTTTATTGTATATAAATTACACATCCAAAAATGGTGATTTAAAAAACCCTACAACTATCTGAGTATATAGTATATGCGAAATTGGCATCTAGTTTCTCAGTTCTAAATTAGATATAGGTATAGACATGATATCTGTCCTTTTCTGACTGACTTATTTCACTCAGCATAATACCTTCCAGTCCCATCCACATTGCTGCAAGTGGCATGATTTCATTCTTTCTTATTGCCAAGTAGTATTCCATTGTATATATAAACCACATCTTCTTTATCCATTCATCAGTTAGTGGACATTTAGGCTCTTTCCATAATTTGGCTATTGTTGAGAGTGCTGCTATAAACATTGGGGCACATGTGCCCCTATGAATCAGCACTCCTGTATTCTTTGGATAAATTCCTAGTAGTGCTATTGTTTGGCATAGGGTAGCTCTATTTTTAATTACAGTTTGGAAAATGGCTTAGAAGAAGCAGTTGTCTTTCTGTAGTTTAGAGTTATTTCAAAACGTGTATTTCTTTTCACAGCAGCATCACTTTCATGTAAAGCTGAATCTGTGTCAGGCTGCCTTCATTTTGTTCTTTGGTGGTCATATGGGCAGACCACTCTACTAAGTTTTGAGAGGGCATAAAAGAAATAAAATCCACGGCACCTGCCTTCAAAGAGTTGACAGTTTAGCGGGAGATTAAAAAGATTTAACAACCTTTAAAAAGCAGCAAATAAATGAGAGCAAATTAACATAGCACAGCCAACATGCAAGTTGTAAAGTGAAGTAAACACAAAAAGCAATCAGAGTGAGTCGGGGTTAATCAGGAGTGCTGCCATAGTGATTTGTGTCTCCAGCCCAGTCATAAAGGAGATGAGAGACAGATTGGTGGAGGAAGGGGAGGGAGGGGTGTTTTTGGACAGATGAGCATCTTGAAAAGCATATCGAGTGTAGTATAGAGCTGTCCTTGCAGTATTCATTTGGCTCCATTGAAGACCATCTCCTCAGTATCATCTCTAGTCTCCTTAGAAGTCCACCCACATAGGATAAAAGGAGGTTTGTGGCCCCCAGGGAATTCTGCCTCTTCTTGCTCCTCTGAAGCAGAACACTTTCGTTCTTGTTACAGATGAATAAAACGTTTTACAAAAATGGTTAGTTTTTCTTTAAATCTGTGGGAAATAACAATGACAAATTCCAAAATAAAACCTTTTTTTTTTCTGAGTAAGATTATTTTAATCTAATTATATGATAATTTATTGATATAATGTTTTAAATAATCATCATGCCTTGTTTCTTTCCTCATGCAGTCTGGAAAACTGCCAGCCTGTATTCATTTCAGGTTTGCCTGGCAATTCAGATAAATTCACTAGGATTGATAGTCTTTCCAAATGTAAAGAACCCTACCCCCATTACAATCTGTGTGTCCTTGATACCATGGCTGCTTCCTTCCCAGTATTGCTTTGTTCCTCATCCTATCTTTTAGCTAGATCTTGTTGGGTGCAAGAAATAGAGAGCTATTCAAGCTGTCAAGAGAGAGATGTGTTTATTATACTAAAGCGTAAGCATAAGAGAGTTGTGTTTTAAGGGTGCCTGGGTGGCTCAGTCGGTCAAGCGTCCGACTTCTGCTCAGGTCATGATCTCGCGGTTTGTGAGTTCGAGCCCTGCGTCGGGCTACGTGCTGACAGTTCAGAGCCTGGAGCCTGCTTCGGATTCGGTGTCCCCCTCTCTCTCAGCCCCTCCGCTGTTCACACTCTGTCTCTCAAATATAAATAAACATTAAAAAAAATTAAAAAGAGAGGTGTGTTTTAAGTATTTAGCACACATGACATTGTGTATATGTATGAAATATATTGTACATACACATGGGTAACATTGTATCAATAATGTGAACCCAGGAAAATGGTTCTGCTCCTCAGTTAAATGATGTGCAAGTAGTAACTCAAAAAGGAATAGAGTGGCTTATGTTAGAGATTCCACAGTGAGAAAGATAGACAAGATCTCTAAATTCATGCAATGCCATGTTTTAAATTTTTTTTAATATTTATTTATTTTTGAGAGAGACAGAGACAGAATGAGAGTGGGTTAGGGGCAGAGAGAGAGAGAAGGGAGACAGATTCCGAAGCAGGGTCCAGGCTCTGAGCTGTCAGCAGAGCCCGACACTGGACTCGAACTCATGAGCTGTGAGATCATGACCTGAGCCAAAGTCAGATGCTTAACCAACTGAGCTAACCACACGCCCCAAAAGGGCAAACTTTTTAGAGAAACAGAAGGCTTAATAGACTTGAGAGTTTAATGAGGTTAACAGGTAGATTGTGGCCAGCCCAGGCCATGCCTTTGTTGGATATTTATTATATTTCCATGTCATAGGAAACCATTGAACATGGACTCAATTGTGAGCTAATAATATGCTACCTTGCAAAGCCTTTTTTTGTTGTTTTCAGAAACAGTGCTTAGGAGTCTACTGTTTTCTCATTTTGGCTCATCTTTATTGTTATAAAATTCTATTTTGTGGTATTTAAAACTTCAAGTTGGAGTTTTTAATTCTTTCTTTTTAGCATAATAAACTAAGTTTCTTATTGCTTGCTGTTGTTATATATATGCCATATATATTTGAAAATAATATTCATTCTAAAAAATGTACATCAAAAAGCGATGTGTGTGTTTATATGTGATCAGTTATTAAAAAAATTAAAATTAGGCAATAAATAGTAATTATCTCAAAGAGAGGAAGTGAGTAAGAATAAGGATAATGATTATAATTATAACATATTAATATTTGATTTAGTAAAATAGGAATATAATTTTATACTCTATGTATTAATATTACTTTCATATTTCTCTTTTTATATAGAACATTTTAAATGTACTGTCATGATCTTTCTCCCCATTCTCCTTTCTCATATCATAACTGATATCCAAAACAATACAACAAAGTGAAAAACCAAAAAGAAAAATTAAAATATCTTTAATTAAAAAAAGTTAAACCCGTGACCAAAATCCCCTAATAAAATTGTTTTAAAATTGTCCATACAAGTAGTCAATTTTTATATAATTAGAAGTGTGACATGGTATACTTTTATTACAATATGAATTTTTTTTAAACTTATATATGATTTTTAAATATATGTCATTGTTTCAGGCAACACTGAAAATGTTAATTTTGTTGTTATTTTGCAATAAACTAAAAAAATTAAACAATGGTTATTTTCTCTGGATGAGAAATGAATAAATAAATATCAATTTTACATTTAATATAGCATATAATTGCCATCCTTCATTCAACTTTATCAGTAGTGTCTGAACCAGTATCAACATTGCCTGCCTGGAAATGTGTCCGCCAAAATATTTGTTGAATGAATCAGTGAAGATAGTTTACATACCTGTATTTTTCAATAAAATGCCATGTGAGTTGTCTCTTGAAAACTAAAAGATATCTTCTATCTCTGATGTTCCCAGCCAGGAAGTCAACCTTATGGAAATTGTTTTAAAAGTATTGCAATACATAATTATTTTGAGACTTTGTGCATCTATGATGATATCATTCATATTAATTAATATAAACAAGACATCAGTAACTCTAATTGTATTATTATTTCATTGATGATAGCATGAAAATTCTTTGTGTCTGCGAATCTTAAAGAATATTCATTATAGGGATGCCTGGGTGGCTGTCTGTTAAGCATCTGACTGTTGGTTTTGGCTCAGGTCATGGTCTCACAGTTTGTGGGTTCAATGCCCACATCTGGCTCTTCACTGATGATACAGAGCCTGCTTGGGATTCTCTCTCCCCCTCTCTCTCTCTCTGGCTCTTTCTCTGTATCTCTTTCTCAAAATAAGTAAATAAACTTAAAAACTATTTATTACATAATATCATTAGCCTTTATATATAAAGTAACAATAAAATATGTCTTCTTGGGACCTTTTCCATGCAGAGAAAAGAATGTTTTAATTTTCTTTTTTTTTTTTTTAACGTTTATTTATTTTTGAGACAGAGAGAGACAGAGCATGAACGGGGGAGGGGCAGAGAGAGAGGGAGACACAGAATCGGAAGCAGGCTCCAGGCTCTGAGCCATCAGTCCAGAGCCCGACGTGGGGCTCGAACTCGCGGACCGCAAGATCGTGACCTGAGCTGAAGTCAGACGCTTAATCGACTGAGCCACTCAGGCGCCCCAATGTTTTAATTTTCAATGCCAGAAATACCTTTGATTGGATTATAGTTTGTATTCAACAGTTCCAGTAGAGACTTTGGTGATAAACATGGCAGTTTCTAAAGGGTTTAATTGTTATAGAAATAAGCTCTCTAAAGAAAAGCTTATGAAAGTGTTTTTCTCTATCATTGTTTTAACATGGGAACAACTGAAAGCTGAAGGTAAAACTGATTATAGCCTTCAAATACATTGAAGAATGTTTCCTTATGAAAGTGAATAGTTTTATCCTTTAAAAAAAAGCAGAGTATAATAAACAGTGTACTGTATTTAGATTACGGAATGATGAATTCAGGTTTTCCATTAATTCTGAGTTGTGGAACATTTGAGTTTGTTGAGTCCCTAACCTTGGAAATTTTTAATATGAAAAAGTAAATCCAAAAGTACCTTTTATCTCCAATGAATTAAGTGTAAATAATAAAAGTGAATAAAATTGATTACAAGGTCCTTTTCCATTTCAATATTCTATGTTCCCTAAGCAGATTAAAATATCACGGTTATAAATATGTTCCTTTGCTAAAGATTTCAAAAGATTCTTTCATTACTTTTCTAAAATGTCACAAGCACCAAATCAAATCCCTGTGTGTATACAATAGCATAGCATGTTAGCAGGCATTTATATTTATTTGTGATGCTGCATTCTTTAATTGTAAGGAATATCCAGAAGCCACTTTTGAATAACAGTATTTTGCACTACACATACATAAACACACACATATTTAAGTATTTTGTGGCCTTCATTATGAATGCATATTATCTGTTTTAGACAGAAATGGCCTCCAGGAGTCAATAACAAGAAATAACTGTCTGTTTTTATACCATAAGACTTAGAGCCACATACAATACAGAAATTTTATTTTCCTTTAAATATATGCTACAAAATTATAAATGCATCAATCTCAAAATAACTAGCATATTCTAAATATTTTTATAAAATTAATGATTTCATTGACTGAACATTTCAATGTGACTTCTTTGAAAATTTTTAGTGCACCATTATAAGAGCTAAGATAAATGGAACATTTAATACATACTTTCTTAATTCCATTATACTGAAAGTTTGAGGATTTTTTATGGTTATTAGGCACACAATGACATATTCCTTTTTTTTCTTATTACACTGTCATCAAATTCCTCTTATGGACAAATTAGGTTCACGTGATTATTTCATGCCAGAATAATTGTGAGATAACAGAGTGTAGAATTCTACATTTGAGCCAGGATGTTCCAAACATTTGGAAGTTTTGTTTGTGTGTTTGTTTTGGGAAAAAAATCCTCATGAATATAAGGAAAATAAAGTCTATCCAGATAAAGACACATACATACCCCCCACACACATACTGACAAAGACACAGAGGAACAGATAATAAGACACAGAGGGAGAGAGAGAGAGAGAGAGATGATGATGATGAGACACAGAGAACAAAAGGTAAAAGTAAAACTGTATCCATTTCCAGATAACATTAGATATAGAAAACCCTAAAGACCACCAAAATACTATTAAAACTAATAAATGAATTCAGTAAAGTTGCAGGATACAAGATCAAAAGTCAGTTGCATTTGTATACACTAACAAGAAACTATCAGAAGGAAAAATTAAGAAAAAAAATCCCATTTGAAACAATAAAATACTTTTATAATTAAGAAAAATTCCCACTGAAAATAATAAAATACTCAGGAATAAATTAAATAAGGAGGTGAAAAATCTGTACTCTGAAAACTACAAGACATTGTTAAAAGAAATTGAAGAAGACACAAATAAATGGAAAGATATTCTGTGCTCCTAGAATGGATAAATCATTATTACTAAAATATCCATACTACCTAAATTGATCTACAGATTCAGTGCAACGCCTATCAACATTTCAATGTATACGTTATCCATAAATTTAAGACAAAGGAATCAAGAATATATAATGGGGAAAGGATCATCTTTTCAATAAATGGTGTTGGAAAAATTGGACAGTGCAATGAAAAAAAAAATGAACCTGGACCCCTATCTTATGCTATACATAAAAACCAACTCAAAATGAATTAAAAACTTGAATGTAAGACCTGAAACCACAAAACTCCTGGAAAAAAAATATAGGGAGTAAGCTCCTTGACATTGGTCTTGCAAATGATTTATTAAAGCAAACAAAAGCACAACCAAATAAGTGGGACTTAAAAGTTTCTACATAGCAAAGGCTGCTTTGTCATTTAGTAGATGACAAGAAATAGAAGAGATGACAAGTAGATGGAATAGAAGAAAATATTTGTAAATCATATATCTGGGGAGGGGTTAATGTCCAAAATACATAGAGAACTACAACTCAATAGCAAAAACCAAACAAAATCTAATTTTAAAAATGGACAGAGAAACTGAATAGACATTTTTCTAAAGAAGATATTTAAATGTCCAAACAGGTACATAAAAATGGCCTCAACATCATTATTTATCAAGGAAATGCAAATCAAAATCACAATGGAATTTTACTTCACACCTGTTAGAGTGGCTGGCATCAAAAAGACAAGAGACAGTAAGTATAAGCAACGATATAAAGAAAAGGGAGCCCTTTTGCACTGATGGGAGAAATGTAAATTCGTGAATGCCCTAAGGAAAACAGTACAGAAGTCAAAAGATTAAAAATAGAACTAACATATAATCTAGCAATCCCTTTTCTAGATTTTTATCCATAGGAGATAAAAACAGGATATCAATGAAATATCTACACTCTTAGTTTATTGCACCATTATTCACAGTAGCCAAAATATGGAAATAACCTAAGTGTCAGTCAATGGATGAATGGATAAAGATGTGGTGTGTATGCATACAGTGGGGTATTACTCAGCCATGAGATAGAAGGACATCCTGCTGTTTGCCACACATAGATGCAACTTGAGGGTATTTTGCTAAGTCAGGTAATCAGAGAAGACATATGTTGCATGATGTCACTTATACGTGGAGTCTAAAAAAAGCCAAACCTGTAGACACACAGAGTAGAATGGCGGTGATCAGGGCCTTGAAGATGACAGAAAAGGGGAAATGGTCAAAAAGTAAAAATTTTTAGTTATAGAATGAGTTAGTCTTAAGCATTTAATGGGCAATATAGTGATTATAGCTAATAATACTGTATTATATACTTGAAAGTTGCTAAAAGAATAAATCTTAAAGGTCCTTACCAAAAAAAAAAAAAAAAAAAGTAATTATGTGACCTAATGGAAGTGTTAGCTAAGTCTATGTTGGTAAGCATTTTGCAATATGTAAGTATATCAAATCAATGTGTTATATACCTTTAACTCACATAATCTCAATTACCTCTCTATAAAACTGAAGAAAATCTGTAAGTGGTTATGTTGAAAATTAAATGAGATAACACATGAGAATATGATTCATAAAATATAAAGTGATACAGATATAAACATTCTTAACATTATAGTGGCCCTCATGTCCCCATGATATTTCCACAGTTCTCTTTAAAAACAATATTTTGGACTATTTTTCATGGAACAAAATATCCATTAATAGACACTTAGAAATAACCTTCTAATCTGGTTATGAAGAAAGCTAACTTTATTTAGTTTCAAAAAAAATAATAATGAATGTTAAACTGGCTGTCAAAGAGGCCAGTAGTTGAAAATTCTAGTTGTGGATCTGAGTATAATACACAAATCCTATTTTTCTCAATTTAATTGACTGTGAGGAAGGATGCTGGATATAGGTTATTAGAAGGTTAAAGGTAAATCCATCCTTTGCTGAGGGCCCTATAAAACCAAAATAAGGCATGTTTGTTTTAAACCTCATATAGCCCTCATATAGCAAGCATTTGATTTTAGCAATGCACGAAACACATGTGCATACAACCTGAAAGATAGTTGATGAAAATTAATTTTTAAAGTGATATTTCTATTCAGTAATAGGGAAAAATTCTGTCAGGATGAATTTAGCTCATTAAACTGAAATAAAAGGCCTTTCAAAATCTGACTCTAATTTGCTCTTTCAAGCCTACCTCTCATATCTGGATCCTGTATACATTATGAGTAAAAATTCTACATTTCTACAACTATAAAGTTATTTTTGTGAGTTATTCTGTACAGAAAATAATTCCTTCTTTTTGGTTAACATCTCTGCATTAAACATAAGTCTTAGGAAGGCCTTTTTTCTAAAATAAAAAAATACAGAAATCATTATATGGGAAGGAACATTGAGGATCACTAGTCAAATGAATTAATAGAAATTCAGTAATTTTTCTATAAACATAGGGAAATACAATATATGAGCATGAAGCATTTTTAGTCCATGTGAGTTATGTCATATTTGGTTTTTGTATTCTCACAAAAATTCTTGAGAAGTATCTATTTTATTGGAAACAGATTATTTCCTTGTTGATAGATGAAATCAGCAAAGAACTCTGACATCTAGCAAACTGTATTTATGTACTTCTAAGTTGGCTGCAATTGGTAAACATGACACAAATTGAGCTTTAATTGAGTGTTATTAACTATGGGACCAGGGTTCAGAATCAGGGCCTCTTTCTGAACAAAAATATTGTAACATCTTAGGTCTTACCTCACCTGAGAATTCATGAGAGGCAAGAAAGAGAGAGAGAGAGAGAGAGAGAGAGCGAGCAGGGAAGCAAGCACAAACCGGCATCAACAATGGAAAAGAACTAACATACAAGTCCTGTGGTTCACTAGTGAGTACTAAAGTCTCAGGTCCAAAAGAAGCATTCCTTTTCAACTGATGGTAACCTTCAGGCTGTCATGAGACAGAAAGTCAGGACCAGACACAATTGGATATACATGAATACTTTTGGAATATTTTGTAATAACAGCATTGTGGATCTTTCCATCATGCCTTCTGTTGTTATACTTCACTAACATAATTGAAGAGGTGATACTGGATTTTTCAGCTACATCAGGTCTTCTTGAATAGATCTTGACTCCAGTCCTAATATAGAATTACACTGTGATTATTCAACTTAGAAAAACATCCACTTATGTAAATTTGGAAGGTAGAATTTTAGTGGAAGCTCCTTAGTCTAATGTGTATACAGGTGGCTGGATTTACCCCAGCACAATGGCTACAAAGCATATAACAATAACAGATATCAAGTTTCATCTCTTAGGACCTAAGAACTTGTTGCTGGCTTTAGAATCGAGTGGTGCTGGGCTTAGAGCTTCCAATTATTAGTACCTGATGAATACAGTTGTGTTTGTTATTCACCTAGAGCTATTCCTGGAATAGTGACACCACACATTAAATGTTTATGAAATGAATATTTGAAAGAATGTTTGAATGAATAAATGGGTATATGAAGGAATGAAGTGGACAAAGCAGAAGTACTTCTAATTAGTATTTACTTCTGTTTTTGAGACTGAGCAAATGTTCCATCGGTAGTATAAAAAAAGAGGGAAAGAATGCTATAGGATTAAAAAAAGAAAAAAGGAAAGGAAACTAAAATGATTGTGTTTTATGTGAATGAGACTCCTGAAGAGCATACTAGAGGTGTCTAATGATGTAAAACAGTTGAGATGGGAACCATAATGCTCAATAATGACATTCAAATTTCTGGTAACTTTCAGGAATATCTCCCTATTTTTCAACATTTAAGATACCTTCCAACTATAATAGTCATTGAATTAATAAATGATTGTATAATATTAAATATCTTGTCTTAGTAAAACAGCTTTGTTAGATCAATGAATTAAATTTAAGTCTTGAGTTCTTACTATAATATACAAGTTAAAAAAATTACTGAAAATTGCCATTCAGATTCTAGCCGAGATAGTGATTTGGTTATGGTACAGAATTCACCTATCTTACCAGTCTACTTAATTAAAGATATATTTAACTTATTGTCTATTTGATATTAAAGACTGTAAATTATTGAAGTTCAAGGTAGTGAATGTGATTGTATTTGAACAAATAAAATATGATTTGAATTTTTCTAAAATCAAGCCATTTCTTAACAATAATGTCCATTAGCTATTTTAGACACACGTGTGCACACGCACACACACACATACATGCATAAATATCCTGGCTTAGATCATTTGGGCAGCAGCTTAGGAGAGGAGAAAATCATTTATGTTATGCGAACTATTTATCTTGGTACTTCCTGGAGGAAACAGCAATGGCACAAATCCTAAACTGACTTACAAAGCACAAATGGGAATTTCTCAGAATTCTAGGTTCATATATGAAACAAATCCTTTTGTTTCATTCATTACTGTCGTCAAAGATTTTCAGTAACAGACAAATGCACTAATTGTTTTCAAAGGGAACATATGTTTTAAATGCAATGAATGTTGTTAATTGTTATGAATATAGGCGTATTTCAGAGATATTGCCAGATTGAGTTCACACCACTGCAATAAAATAAATATCGCAAAAAAGTTAGCCAAATGAATTTTTGGTTTCCTAGTGCCTATGAAAGTTATGTTTACACTACACTGTAGTCTATTAAGTATACAATAGTATTGCATTTAAAAAATATATATACCTTAATTTAAAAATAATTTTATTCCTGAAAAATGTGAACCGTTGTCTGAGCTTTCAATCAATCTTTTTTGCTGGTGGAGGGTCTTGCTTCAATGTTGATGGCTGCTGACTGATAGGATAGTGATTGTTGAAGGTTGGGGTGGCTCTGGCAACTTCTTAAAATAAAAGTGACAGTTGCCTCATCAGTTGGCACTTCCTTTACCAGCGTGTGATGCTGTTTGTTAGCATTTGACCCAGAGTAGAATATCTTTTAAATATCTTTTAAAACTGGAGTCAATCCTCTCAGACCCTGCTACTGCTTTATCAACTAAGTTATGCAATATTCCAAATTTTGTTGCAGTTTCAACGATCTTCATAAACATCCTCATCAGACATAGATTCTATCTCATAAAACCACTTTCTTTGCTCACCTGTAAGAAGCAACTTCTCATCCATTCAAGTTTTGTGAGATTGAAACAATTTAGCCACATATTCAGGTTTCACTTCTAGTTCTGTTATTTCCACCATATGTGCAGTTACTTTTTCCATCGAACTCTTGAACCCCGCAAACTCATCCATGAGGGTTGAAATCAGTTTCTTCCAAATTCCTTTGAATGTTGATATTTTGACCTCTTCCCATGAATCACAAATCATCTTACTGATATCTACAATGATGAGTTAAGGTTTTCAATTTGCTTTGCCTAGATCCATCAGAGGAATCCCTATCTATGGCAGCATTTGTATTATAAAATGTATTTCTTCAAAAAGAAGACTTGGAAGTCAGAATTACTACTGAAACCATGGGCTACAGATTGTGTGTTATATGTTAGCAGGCATTAAAACAACATTAATTCATCATACATCTCCATCAGAACTCTTGAATGAGTAGGTACATTGCTCATGAGCAGTAATATTTGGCAAGGAATCTTTTATTCTGAGCATTAGTTCTCAACAGTGCGCTTAAAAGATTCAGTAAGTCATGTTATAAACAGATGTGCTGTCATACAGACTTTGTTTTTCGATGTATAGAGCACAGGCAGAGTAGATTTAGCATAATTCTTAAGGGCCCTAGGATTGTCACAATGGTCAAAGAGCATTGGGTACAACTTAAAGTCACCAGCTATATTAACCCCTAACAAGAGATCCTTTCCTCTGAAGCTGGCATTGACTGAAGCCAAGCATTAACTTTTCATCTTTAGCTATGAAAGTCCTAGATGGGATCTTCTTCAAGATTTTGTTTTGTTTTGGGGCGCCTGGGTGGCTCAGTCGGTTGAATGTCCGACTTCGGCTCAGGTCACGATCTCGCGGTCTGTGAGTTCAAGCCCCGCGTCGGGCTCTGGGCTGATGGCTCAGAGCCTGGAGCCTACTTCCGATTCTGTGTCTCCCTCTCTCTCTGCCCCTCCCCCGTTCATGCTCTGTCTCTCTCTGTCTCAAAAATAAATAAACGTTAAAAAAAATTTTTTTTTTAATTCCATTACTTAAAAGATTTTGTTTTGTTTTGTTTACATTGCACATCTGTTGTTTATTGTAGCCACCTTCTGTAATTATCTTGGATCATCTGGATAACTTGCTTCTGCATCTACTTCAGCACTTGCTGATTTACCTTGTATTTTTACATTACAGAGATGACTTCTTCCCTTAAACCTCATGAACTTACCTCTGCTGGCTTCAGATTTTCTTCTGCAGCTTTGCATCACCTCTCTCTGCCTTCATAGAATTGAAGAGAGTTAGGTCCTTACTCTGGATTAGGCTTTGGTTTCAGGGAATGTTGTGGCTGGTTTGATCTATCCAGATCATTAAAACTTTCTCCATATCGACAATAAGCCTGTTTCACTTCTTGTCATATATGTGTTCACTACATTAACACTTTCAATTTCCTTCAAGAACTTTGCATTCCCAACTTGGCCAACTGTTTGATGCAAGAGGCCTAGTTTTCAGCCTATCTTCGTCACTAAACTGAATCATTAGTAGCTTTTGATTTAAAGTGAAAGACATAGGACACTTCCTTTCACTTGAGCACTTCCAACCCATTATAGATTTACTAACTGGCCCAATTTCAATATTGTTGTGTCTCAGGGAATAAGGAAGCCCAAGGAGAGGGAGGGAAATGGGCAAATGGTTGGTCAGTGAAACAGTCAAAACAGACACATTTATTGATTAAGTTGAGTTGTAAATGGGTGTGGTTTGTGGCACCTCAAAATAATTACAGTGGTAACATAAAAGATCACAGATCGGGGCGCCTGGGTGGCGCAGTCGGTTAAGCGTCAGACTTCAGCCAGGTCACGATCTCGCGGTCCGTGAGTTTGAGCCCCGCGTCAGGCTCTGGGCTGATGGCTCGGAGCCTGGAGCCTGTTTCCGATTCTGTGTCTCCCTCTCTCTCTGACCCTCCCCCGTTCATGCTCTGTCTCTCTCTGTCCCAAAAATAAATAAAAAACGTTGAAAAAAAAATTTTAACAAAAAAAGATCACAGATCACCACCACAAATATAATAATAATGACAAAGTTTAGAACATTGAATTACCAAAATATGACAGAGAAACACATAGTGAGCAAATGGCAAATGTTATTGGAAAATATGGATACACATAGGCTAGCTAAATGCAGGGTTGCCACAAACCTGTTTATACTACATGTGAAGTGCAATACATCCAAGTGCAATAAAATGAGTTATATTTGTATCTTAAGAGAATAACATTTTCATATCATATAATTGTCAGGTCAGTAGCTATTAGAGTTGAAAGCTACCTTGGACAATTGATTTTGTTTTGAGGGTTAGGAAATTAAAGCCAAAATTGTAAACAGTTTATATAGATAAATAGTAGCTACATTGAGATGAGGTCCTATTTTCTGATTCATGGACTAAGAAAATACTAAACTGCTGTAATCATTCTGGATTATTCAGTTGAGTTTTGTGATAATGTATGTTACTGCCTTCATGAAACAAAAAATAACTAAATTATGAATATCCTCTGGAGTAGGAAAATGGATAAAAAGGGAAATTAGTAGGACAAAGATGATAAAAGCCACAATTATTAGCTCTTTTTTACTTGGGAGAGATAAAAAGTCCCTGGGAAATGTATCTTAAGGGGAAATTGCTACAGATCTTGATAAGAGTGAAGCCCCATGACCCAAGAAAAGACGTAAGTCTTTTTCATAATCAGAACAGTGATGTCAGAAAACACAAAAGAACATAATTCTGAGTATGAATTTTAAGAGCAATGAAGTAATAAGGCAATTTGTATTTGGCTGAGAGCAATAGGCACTATTATTCTCTCCCACATTTATGAAAATAGAGTTTGAAACTCTGTATCTGAATTGTTTTCTGGATTTCAGAATCCAAAAATAATTGTGTATTTCGAATGGATCTTGAAGACTATGATTTTGAGATCCACTCTATTTACACTTTAAATTTCATATTCTTTAATACAAAATGATTTTCTGGATTTTTACAAAACAACTTTATATCCTCAGACATATACAAACTACACAAAAATAGAAAATTGATAACTGCAACGGTATCACTTTACCACGTGTATACCCATACACCCATATTGAGGCTAAAAGAAGCTTAAGCTACTTTTCTTCCTTCATGTTAAAATACTCTTAATATAAACATCTTTCAAAAGTTTAAAAAAAATACCTGTGTCTTAGTAAAAGTGTATAACCACTTGTCTTGAACATCTGTATTAATTTTTCCTTGCTCTGAATGTAACTAAATGACTGTGTATTTTTCATTCATTGTGAATATTATACATATATATACTATAAGTATATATGTATATATATATATACTATAAGTATATATGTATATATATACTATAAGTATATATGCATATATATACTATAAGTATATATGTATATATATACTATAAGTATATATGTATATGTGGAGCATGAAGAGGACAGAGTAATTAATATTATCAGATGTTGTTTAGAACCTGAGTGAAATGGCTAAAGCATCCAATGGATTTGGAAAAATAGAGATTCTGACCTTGAAGAGAGCAAGTTTGATGGGGGAACTTGGACCAGATTGGACTAAGATGAGGAATAAAGTTAGGGATGGAATATGGTGAGATGTGGGATATGCCCCAGAGAGGTGTATTTGGAAAACAGTGTGGTTGCCATTTTCCCATAAAGAAGGGTTGTATCTTCGAAATTTTCTGTGTAGATATTTTGAGTTTTGTTTCTAGTAGGGCTATTTTTCTCAGAATGCTAATGAAATTATAAAACCTTTGGTGTTTAGAAATATTTTGATATCCTATAGGAAAACACAAAGGTGTTTCTGCTTAATTGCAAATTTATGATCTATCTTATAAAAGTTACTAATATTTTTTCTTGGAGATTTCATATATGTCCACTTAATAATATAGCATTGGCTAGCTTCTACAGAGGTGAGTCCAATGAGGTAGGTTTTAAAATCAATAGTTTGTCTATAACTTAAACATAAATTGGTTCATTGAGTTGATCTCTGTGACTGTGATAACTACTTGGCTTTAAGCTCTGTCAGCGTTGTGCCAGCTATTGGGTTAATGATAACTAGCTAATGTAATGGATTAGTTAATGGGATTCTTAGTCACCCTTTTCTGACTTATGGATATATGGCTTTGTTATTTGGAATTACAACTAAGCCTCTGATATAATTAACCTTTCACATACAAAATAAACACAATAAATGTAATATGTTCAAATATATATATATTTTCAATGACACCATTCAGCCTTGGTAGGCATGTTTCCATAATTTATTTTATGAAATATATTTCATTTGGCACCAAGTCTTTAAGCATGGAAAGAAAATAAAAGCATTTTAGCACTCATATTAATGCACTTAGCCACAAAGAAAAGGTATGCAAATCAAATATATAATGCTGCATTTTCCAGGAGGCACCTGTCTTCAGTAATTTAAGCCCATTAGGGTTACCCTAAATATAATACGTTTATCAGATGCTTTTATGGCTTGTGACAGTTATAAGACAAGATGAAGATATATATCACACATTCAAATATTTCTGACGAATATATTAAAAAGGAAAGTTGGGGCTCCCAGGTGACTCAGTTGGTAAGCGTGCGACTCTTAGTTTCGGCTCAGGTTATGATCTCATGGTTTGTGAGTTTGAGTCCTACATCCAGGTCTGTGTTGACAACAGGGGTTCTCCCTCTCCTTCTCCCTCTGTCCCTCTACCACTTACATGTGCTCTCTCTCTCTCTCTCTCTCTCTCTCAAAATAAATAAATATGCATAAAAATGTTTCCTAAAATACCCATAGTTATTGTTGAACATTAGACACCGTATGAAAATATGGCCTAATTTACAGACACAGGCTTAGTTTCTATAATATAATCTACATGATATTGATACATCTTCATTTAACAGATTTTAGCAGATTACATATGTATGACTAGACATGTGAATTTAGGATATGTCAATCTGAGTGATAGGATAAATTTTCTTATAAAATAATTATACACAAAGGAGCTTTGATTCTAAAAGTTAGCAAACCATTAATTAAAATGCCAAATGATATTTTTTCATCTTTGAGGTCTTTCTCAATGTTGCTCTTTAGAAGAAAAATGTAATGGATTCATCAGAGTCAAATGCCTATTTTTTCTGTTACCTACACAGACAACATTCCTGCACATCATTTCCAGTCTCACGGGGCTTGATCTTGTCTGCTCCAGCTTTTGGAGCCTTCAGTTCCATATTTTGAATCTCATATATTCCTCAGGTCCTCTTTGCCTTGAAAGAAAGAAAAGGAGGGAGGGAGGGAGGGAGGAAGGAAGGAAAGAAGGAAGGAAGGAAGAATATCTGCCTCTATTTATTTAACCACTCTCGCATTCCTTGGTTGTAGCCAACAGACATTCTCATCTTATACCAGCCTTAAACATCCAACATGGTCAGCCTAGATCCACATAACCTTCCCACTAAATATAGTGTGAAAGAAAATAGATAAAAAGCTAAAAGGAGGTATTATTATGTTTTTATTAAGAAAAGGGGAAAGAAGAAAAAGAGTCAGGTAATAGAAAAGTAATCCCTAGGAGAAGATAACGTATTTAACAGGGGAAAGAAAAACCATCAAGCCATAGCTGGACAACTGTTCAAAGGTTGCAATTCAGTCTCATCATGTCATTATAAACAGAAAGAAGTATCCAATATTCTTCAAGAGAATACTGTATTTAGACACAACCCCACTCCAGCTTACCAATGCCTACTGGCTATTTGGACACTAATGTAAATGTTATCTGTGTGGACCACCAGATCAGTCAGGGAATAAAAATGAGGCTGCATTATTTGTGATAAGCTTTTCTCTACCAGTCATCCATTTGCTATATAGAAGGAACTCCAGATAAATTTTAAAATATGTTCCAGTTTTTCCTGTGAGCCCCCAGGGGGATATTTCTCATTTGCTCATATGGGTCTTTTTAGCTGTATTACCTTCCATTAATTCTACTGATAGTACACTTAACTTCTCCTTAGTGATGCTTCATTTTAGTACTATCACCTGACTGGTGTGTTAGGCTTATTCACCCACACAGGTTTGTGGGTTCTGTTATTCCCAAGGCTCCTTTCCCATCCTAAACACTGGCAAGGAGTAAGCACTATCCTATTGAAGCCCTCACTATGCCAATGTTAAGCTATGTTTCAGGATCCTTCTTTACAGAAAGGCCTCTGTAATTTCAGAAAGTGTTATCTTTTCCATTTTGGTTGCTTCCTATTAGATAGGTACTAAGCCATGCCCCTTTGTATCCGAGTATCTTCAGCATCTTCAGACATAATAAAATTATTAAACATGCTAAGAGAATTCTAACCTAATGATGACAGACATGGCCTTACATTTTTCCTCTAGAACTTGTCATACTTCCAAGATTAGCATATAAACTCATAAGAAGGAAGGTCAGAGAAGCCTTAATTAGGTTTTGAGCCTGTATCCTTATCTCCTGTCCAGTGTATAACATAGAAAACAGCTAAGTGAATGGCATATATATTTATTTATTTATATTTATAATTATATATATTTGTATGTATATAAAAATATAGGTATAATTTCACTGTGATAGTCACAGATTATAATTTTTTGGTAATTTTTAATAAAGTGAAAGAACAGTCTTTCTACAATATTAAATTATGATAATTAGAAGGAAAAAATAACATATGAGGTGTGCCTAAACTTAACATGTGAATAATACCAACAGAAACAATCCAAGAAATAAAATTTTGAATTTTACTAAAGGCAAATGGAGCAATGCATTTAATTTCTTTAATCTTTGTATAATTTACGAATAATTTTTCAGCTGATACAGACTATACAAATTTCATGGACAGAAAGGGAAAATCATAATGATGTTCAACTTTCTGAAAACAGTTTTTAAAAAAGCAAAACGATTCAGTTAATTATACTATGGTTTTCCTTTGTGCAAAGGATCTCAAAGTTTAGCAAACATCAGAATAACCTGAAGGGCTTGTTAAACCATGAAGTCCTGAGTCGCTCCCACAGGGTTTCTGATTCATTAGGTCTGGTGTTAGACTTGAGGATTTGTATGTCTAACAAGTTCCTAGGTGCTAGTGATGTTACCAGTGCAGGAACAGTGCATCTCCACCCCAATATAACATCACAAGCATCATTCAAAGGAAAGTCTTTTAAAGGGTGAGTGTCCTGAAAAATCTCCTTTGTACGCAGAGTTCGGAATTTCCTAGAAATCGTTCCAAAAATATACAGCAAAAGATTTATATCTAATATAACTGAGTGAATGCTTTCCCTTGAAATACTATGTGGAAGTCTATAAAAAGTAATTACTAACTTTATAGAAAAAGATTTCAGGAATGAACTTGTCAAAGAAAGCTGAGGTCCAGCTGAAAGATAAAATGATCAATGTTACTATTATTACCACAAGGAGACCAGCACATTTGTCCTTGTTGCTCTGCTAGATGGGAGATAGGGAGATGGTAAAGATTTAAAGTCTGTATTTCACTATTTCATGAGGAAAAAATATATTACTAACGAGGCATCCACACTGGTAACTTGTGTAAATTTATACAAATTACAAATAATTTTGTAAATTATACAAAATAATATAGAGATAAAGATATCTTTATGTAGACCAAATTATAAAGTTTTATATATTTTTCAGTTTAAAAGCAATAACAACACAAATGTGATAAAATAAATTAAGTTCATTGACATGTTTAAATTTCACTGGATTTTTCTCTTGATATACCTAATAAACCACCCTAAGGTGGCAGACTCCTGTACTTTTTTTCTGAATAGATTTTTTTCTGGAATAGAAAAGTATAAAAATAATATAAAAAATACTTTACCATAACTCACAATCCCATGGTTAATAGAAGGAAATTCTTAACACTTCAAAGGATTATGCAACATGTGCTAATATGCAATTTGTTATAACCCTGTATTTATTTGAATGACTTATAATAAAATTAAAATTAGATTTTAAACATGTTGTATTGTTCAAACGTTTATGATTAGTTGCTTTTCTTCATTTTCTACATTGCCTGCCAAATACTTAAAGATAACTAAAAATTATAGAGGGCCAAGGCAAAACTCCATATCCAGATCTTTAAAAACTAATCTCTCCTCTTCCTCTCTCTCTCTCTCCCTCTCTCTCTCTCTCAGAAATAAAATAAAAATTAAAAATAATTTTAAAAACTAATCCTTCCTTATGTGGCATTAGTATGAGTGGCACAAATAATCTTATATAACTCTCTGAGACCAGAATATTTATTATTTTCATGTTTGTGTTTGCTAGTAGTTCTATATTATAGCATCCAAAAATTCTTAAGAAATTGACAAAGGTCTTGATCTATTTAGTATTTCAATTATTTTTCCTTTTTTCTTGAATATTGCAAAGCTAAGTGAAAGAATGTTCCATACCTTTCTCCACTTCCTCATCTTTTTTTCATTCCTTAATTTACAGTAATCAGCCTTTCATCTCTACTCCCCCATTGAAACTGCTTTATCAAGTTCATAACAACTCCACAGAGCCAAATCCAATGGCTAATTATAAGCCACAGCTTACTGGCTTTCAGTTCTACTTGGCTATTCCTCATTCCTTTCATCCTATAATACTTACTTGGCATTTGGGATACCATTATACCCCTGCTTCCATATGCCTTCCCCTTTGCTGGCCTCTTTTCTTCCCTACCTGTAAATATTGAAACTCTAGAGCTTGACATTGATGCTTATTTTACAGGCGTAACTAACCATTTCCCTGAACTCGAAACTCACTTATCAAACTGCCTACTTCTTTCAAACTTTAATATGTATGAATATCAAAAATTTTCATCCAAAATGGAACTTTAGATCTCTCATTTCAAACTAAAAGCTGGGTTCTCTGAGAACATGATGTTATTAAAAATCATATGTAAAGGACTAACAATGGAATCCAGAATATGATATTCAAGGAATAAATACTAAAGCAAATAAAAAAAACATAAAAACAGAGACATGACAATTTTAATGGAGTAATGGGTGGGATTTGAAATAATACGAGATTTCAGTAGGTAACATCATATGATACAAAACCAGGATTCAGAAGAAAAAAATGATTGATATAGTCTCAGATACCTTTTCCAAAGTTAAGATATACTTGGCTGAGTATGTATATATGTATACATGCTCTGCATATGTAAACTCTATCTTATGATTTTATTCAGCCCATTTTTAAAGTTTATAAGGTCTTTGTGATAGAAGACTTTTAGATATTATTAACAACAACTACGGACAGTATGGATCCCGTTATAAGTATAATTATGGTACCCACTCTGGACATACTAGGTAAGCAGCATCTCTTGCAAAAGCAGACTTTGCAAGGACATTTATATGTGTCTTTTTACACTACTACACAGCAGTGAGCAGATGAATGACATTAACACCAGACACTCACAAGATAAGCATTCAGGTGTGCTATTTCTAATTCGTATAACAGATCTATGCATGTAAGACCCTGCCATTGCTATCTTCTTACATAAGTCTAATCTTCTAGTCTAAATCATGCTAGAGGGGTGTCTGGGTGGTTCAGTCAGTTGAGCATCTGACTTCGGCTCAGGTCATGATCTCACAAATTATGGGTTTGAGCCCTGTGTGGGGACTCTGTGCTGACAGCTCAGAGCCTGGAGCCTGCTTCGGATTCTGTGTCTTCCTTCCATTCCGCCTCTCCCCACTACCTGTGTTCTCTTCCTCTCAGAAATATTGAAACATTAAAAAAAAAGATTCTAAATCATGGTAAAATAAAATGGAAAACACACAAACACATACCTACACAAACCACAATATTATGAAACTATATATAAAAAATAAGTACGATGAAGTTTAATCTAGACTTGATATTAAATCTCTTCCAATTTCAATTCATCAGAGGTTTAATCAGACATGGATGTTTTACTGTGAATATTGAGAAGAGTGTTTTAATTTGCTGAGCTATTAAATGAGATGGGTGAATGCAGTATAATTTTTTTAAAAAAAGATAAAATAATCTTACCTCTATTACAAACAAGAAATCATTATTCAATTTGAAATGCATCACTTTTTAATAGCATCTTATGCTGTTCCCCCGTCTTACGTTTTATGGAACAAATAATGGTATCAAGTCCTGGGCTTGAGGATAAGAAGCAACAGCCATTGCTAACCTCAGTTCAGGAAGCAGGTGCATCCACACCCTTTAGAATATACACAACACCCTGGAATCCATGGTGGCAGCTGTGCATTGTTACTCTGGCTATTGCATTTTTTATGCTATTACATGGAGCTTAGGATACTAATTTCAGGATATAGAATATTTAGCTCTTGCAGGTTTGAAGACATAAGCCCTCAAGCTGATAGAAATGTATTCTTCAAGTTTGAATATGTCTTTATGCATCAGCATCTCTGGTAAATAATTTCTTGCTATCTATTTTCCAACCACCATACACATTTGATAGAGTGAAGCTACAGATTATTGCAGTGACACACTGCATATCTTTGTCATTTTCTTGGCAGTTTTCCATTCAAAAATATCAAGCATACTTTGGGTTTATTCTCCCAAACCATTTCAGTTTTGTAATTTTTGTCATCCTCAGCAAATTAATCCCACACATGCCTTTGTCTGTCATGTGAGCCATGCAGAAGTTGTGAATTATGTCACCTCTAAAAATGGGAATCTTGGAAGAAGGATTAAATGCTAAGGGTGATCAGTCAGAGAAAGTGGCAACTCGTCTGGTTCAATGATTAAAGTCTGAACCTGAAAATAAGAATTACTAGATTCTATTTGTGGCTTTGCTATCAATTTTCTATATGACTTTTCACCAGGAATTAGTTTTCAGATATGGGCTAAAGCAAAAAATTATAGATCTTCAAAACCAAAAGGAAGAAGTCATTTTTTTTCTTAGAAACATTAGCCTGTTTATTAAGGAGACCTTTTAGAGAGTTTAGGCAAATGTCAACAAAATAAATGTTATATGTCAGTTCACCTGATAATCAAAATATTAGCTGAAGATATTTTACTCAGTATACTGAATTCTCTTATACAGGCAGTTCAAACAGGCATTCATTCTGTCAGTTTCGGTTTAGACATTATTATGTAAAATAAGAATCTCTAAAGAACTTTTGCAAATCATTCACAAAAACAAATGGTATCTGGAAACCAAGAGAGGACTCGGGGGGGAAAAAGTGATAATTCCAGTATTGCATTGATTTTTCTACTAATTCTCTACCTGTATGTCTGGGTTTGGACCACAACACCACTCCGTCCTTCCTCCTGCTAGCATTTCACTTTCAATATGGCCCAACTGAGGGTAACCTTGCCTACAAATTGACATAACAGATTCTTCCTAGATGCTTTGTTTGTAATCATTATTTTATGCTTTGTTGGTTTTTTAATTTTTTAAGTTTAAATATTTCATATGCATTTTCCTTCAAACTACAAGAGCCATATGTTTAATGAATCACAATAGGCCACACAGATGTACACAAAATAGAAAGTCTGAAATCACTTCTCTGTTATTCACCCCATATGCATTTTCAACATTTTTCTCTATAAGAAACAGGTATGTGTATAAACACAAACTTTATTATTTACATTGTAAAATATATTTTTGGCAATGTATCTTTCTTCTTAATAATAACAAACTTTATTAGGGTATATTATTCTGGGTTCTCCAGAGAAACAAAACCAATAGGGTGTCTGTATATGTCTGTGTCTGTGTTTATGTGTGAGGAGGAGAGGCGTATGGCGGGGAGGAGAGAGAGAAAGAGAGAATGAGGGATTTATTTTAAGAATTTGGCTCACACAACTGGAGGCTGGCAAGTCCAAAATTTACAAGGTTGGCGAACAGGCTAAAAGACCCACAGAAGAGTTTCGGTTTTCATTCAAAGGTAGTCTACTGTCAGAATTTCCTCTTTTTCCAGGGATATCAATCTTCCTTCCATTAAGATCTTCACCTAATTAGATGAGGCTCACTCATATCATGGAAAATAATATTGTAATTTGCTTTACTCAAAGTCTGCTGATTTAAATGTTGATATCATCCTTAAAAATACCTTCAGAGAAGTATCTAGAATAATATTTGATGAAATGTCTGGATAATGTGGCCTACTCAAATTGACACACAAAATTAACCATTGCATAGGGTCTACTATATTCCAATTTGTGCTAACCATTTCATTCAAGTTATTTCACATAATAATCAAATAATAATAACTTAGAAAACATCATCCTAATTTCATTGACTAAGAAGGAACTGAGAACAGGGAATTCAATACATTTCCCAATGATTGAGCCAACATATGTCAGATCTGGGATGTAATACATTGCTTTGTGGCCCCAGAACACATGATTACAGTGCTCTATTGCTTCCCAGTATATTAGTCTAAACACCCTTGTGTAACAAGACATGCAGAATCCACTTACTCTGCTTAGCAGAATTGCATTTTCCAAAGTGTCGTTGTTGATCAAGGTATGGAATGCAAACAGTGCCACTTTAGGCATGTCACTGTCTCTCATACCTTTGTTTCTTTTCCTACAGAATGAGGAACTTAATAAATATCTACCAAAAATAGGTTGATACAATTAATAAAAAGACCATATATGCAGAGCGCTTAACCAAAACCTAGTATGGCATAAGCACGCTGACAGTTTTGTTATTATAATTTAGGATGTATTCAGAGATTCTCTTTTGATGTTTTTTAATGTTGTTATCAACTGCTTGCCATGACAAATATCCTGAACTAACCATTTTTATATATCTGTTAATTATTCTAACTCTGCAGAATATGTTCCTACAGAAGCTTAATTCACCTTCTTAAAATGTGCAATTCAATACTTTTTAGCATATTGACAAGATTGTGCAATCATCACCACTATCTAATTCCAGAATATTTTTATCACCTTAAAAAGAAATCCTATATCCATTAGCAATCACGGTCCATTCTCCTTTCCCATAGCCCGTGGAAACCACCAATCTATTTTATCTCTGTATTGATTTAGATTTGCCTTCATAAGATACTTTATAAAAATGAAATCATACAGTATGTGGTCTTTGTTTCTGGCTTCTTTGGCATAAGGTTTCAAGATTCATCCACAGTGTAGCATGTATCAGTATTTCCCTCTTTTATATGGCTGAATAATATTCCACTGTGTAGGTATAGTACTTTTATTTATCTCTTCATTATCTAATGGGCATTTGAGTTGTTTACCCATTTAGTTATTATGTATTGTACTCTTGTGAACATTTATGTGCAGGATTTTGTGTGAACATATTTTAAATTCTGTTGAGTTTATGCAAAGCTGTGAAATTGCCATGTTGTTTTCCCATTGTAAAAAATCATGCTGTCATTAGCAATATGCAAGGATACTTGTTTTTGCTTTGCTTTATGACATCATCATCACAGAGGAGCAATTTAATATTTTCTTAAACTTTTTCCTCTTAGATAATAGCTATGAATGTGAAGTTGAGAAATAATACAGTTTAAATATAGCAAATTTAATTTTGACAGCATTTAAACTCTGCACTTTCCTGTGGAGAAGGAATGCAGAGGCCTGAGGGTGGACAGCACGATATGAGGATCACCTGGAACACACTGGGAGAGACAGTTCCCCCTTCTCAGGGAACATCTGGGAGAGGTGGCTCTGCCTCTCACGGGAGAAAAGACAGCGTAGGCATCATTGCATTCCCCCACCCCTTAAGCATAGGAGCAGAAGCACCTGCTGAGGACAGCTAACCTGGACTCAGGCTTTTTGCTGCACTTTAAACTCCAAGCTCCTGCATGTTGGTGCAACTGCCCTTTTGCACAAACCAGCACCAGCCCCAGAGTGGCGAGACCCTCCCCCACAGGACCAGTGTGGGTCCGCATCATTCCGGGTCTCTAAAGTTTAGAGTTTTGAAACTCAGCTGGTGTGCCTGAAATAAAACACAGGTGTGCTGCACTGCTGAGTGGGCAGATAGCCAAGACACAGAGTGGAGGCAGAGATCTTAGGGATGCCTGGGACGCATAAGGGGAAATTGTGACAGGCATGAACTCCCCTTCCAGGAGGGGGCTGGCACCATTTTTCCCCACCCATCAGGACTGACTGACTTAAGTGAGCAGCACAGCACCAACAGAGGAGGCCTGAAACACACCAAGCCCTGTCACCCCACAGCATGCAGGTGCTTTTTTACTAGAGCTAGTATATCTGAGAACCAGAGGGGAGACCTCCAGAGAAGACCAGCACAATCCCCTACACCCACTACTTAACTAACCATAGAGTGCTACAAACTTCAACCGTAGTGGAAATAAGATCAGGACTCTTTTAACAAGCAGACAAGAGCACACCTATTTAAAACTCACCACACTAGTCAAATCCCAACATTCTCCACTGCAGGCAAAAAGAAACTCTGCAGAGTTCTGACCTGAGGCGGGGAAAGCAGCTAAAACACAGCAGCAGAGTGCATATAGCATACTCCAGAAACACTTCGTGAGGCACCAGGCCCTGGACAATATATGACCTCATCTTGATAAAACCATTACTCTCAGGAGCAGGAAACATAACTGTCTTTCCTAAAACACAGAAGAGACAGAGACCTAGACAAAATGATAAGATGGAAATTCATCCCAAAAGAAAGAACAAGAAAAGGTCATGGCCTGGGATCTACTTGAAACAGATATAAGTGATATGCTTGATCCATAGTTAAAGCAGCAATCACAAGGATCCTAGCTGGGCTTGAGAAAAGCATTGAAGACACCAGGGAGTCCCTTACTACAGAGATTAAAAAAAGACCTAAAAACTAGTTAGGCTGAAAGAAAAAATGCTATAACCAAGATGTGAAACTGGATGTAATGACCACAAAGATGGAAGAAGTAGAGGAATAAGTGATATAAAAGATAAAATTATGGAAAATAATGAAGCTGAAGAGGGAAAGAAAAATACTGGATCACAAATGCAGACTTAGGGAACTCAGCAACTCCATAAAGTGTAATAACATTCTTATCATAGAAGTCCTGGAAGAAGAAGAGAGGAAAAAAAGTAGCAGAAGGTTTATTTGAGAAAATTATAGCTGAAAACTTCCCTAATCTGGGGAAGGAAACAGACATTCAAATCCAGGAGACACAGAAAACTCCCATCAAAATCAACAAAAGCAGGCCAACACCAATACATATAATAGTTAAATTTGCAAAATAGAAAGATGAGGAAGAAATCCTAAAAGCAGCAAGGGAAAAGAAATCCCTAACCTACAAGGTAAGACAAATCAAATTAGCAGCAGATTTCTCCACAGAAACTTGGCAGGTTAGAAGTGAGTGTCATGATATACTCAGTGTGCTGAATGGAAAAAAAAGGCAGCCAAGAATACTCTATCCAGCAAGGCTGCCATGCAGAATAGAAGGAGAGATAAAATGTTTCCCAGATAAGCAAAAACTAAAGGAGTTTGTGACTACTAAATCAGCCCTGCAAGAAGTATTAAAGGAGACTCTTTGAGTGGGAAAGACCAAAGCAACAAAGACTGGAAAGGAACACAGAAAATCTCCATAACAGTGACTTAACAAGTAATACAATGGCACTAAATTTGTATCTATTAATAATCATGCTGAATGTAAATGGATTAAATGTTCCATTCAAAAGACATAAAGTATTGGAATGAATCAAAAAAGAAAAAAAAGACCAATATATATTGCCTACAAGAGATTCATTTTAGATGTAAAGACACCTGCAGATTGAAAGTGAGGAGATGGGGAACCATTTATCATGCTAAAGAACATCAAGAGAAATCCAGAGTAGCCATACTTACAGAAGACAAACTAGATTTTAAACCAAAGACTGTAACAAGAGACGAAGGGCACTATATCATAATAAAGGGAACTATCCAACAAGTATATCTAACAATTATAAATACTTAATGCCCCCAACTTTAAAGAACCCAAATATAAAAAACAGTTACAAACATAAAGGAACTCACTGATCATAATACAATAATAGTAGGGGGCTTTAACACCCCACTTACAACAATAGGTCATCTAAGCAGAACATCAACAAGGAAACAATGGCTTTGAATAACACACTGGACCAGGTGGACTTAACAGATATATTTAGAATGTTTCACCCTAGGGGGACCTGGCTCAGTCAGTTAAGCATCCAACTCTTGATTTAGGCTCAAGTCATGATCTCACGGTTTGTGAGTTCAAGCCCTGCATCCGGCTCCATGCTGACATCATGGAGCCTGCCTGGGATTCTCTCTCTCCCTCTCTCTCTCTCTGTTCCTCCTCTGCTCTATCTCTCAAAATAAATAAAATTTAAAAAAATTAAAAAAAAAATATTTCACCCTAAATCAGCAGATTACACACTCTTTTCAAGGCACATGGGATGTTCTTGAATATAGATCACCTACTGGGTCACAAGTCAGGCCTCAACAAGTATAAAAAATTGAAATCATAGCATGCATAGTTTCGTACCACAACACTATGAAACTTGAAGTCAACCACAAGAAAAAAATTTGCAAAGACCACAAATCCAAGGATGTTCAAGAATATTTATTAATGAATAAGTGAGTTATCCAGAATGTACAGAAGAAATACACACACACACACACACACACACACACACACACACTCACATACACACACATATGGAAACAAATAAAAATGAAAACACAATGGTCCAAAACCTTTGAGATATAACAAAAGCATTCCTAAAATAGCAATACAAGCCTACCTCAAGGAGCCAGAAAAATCTCAAATACCCAACCTAACCTTACACCTAAAGGAGTTAGTAAAAGAAAAGCATATGAAGCCTGAAATAGCAAAGGAAGAAAAATGGTGAAGATTAGAGCAGAAATGAATGATATAGAAACAAACCAAAGAGTAGAACAGATCAATGAAACTAGGAGCTGGTTTTTTGAAAAATTTAATAATATTGATAAACGCCTAGCCAGACTTGTCAAAAAGAAGAGAGAAGGACCCAAATAAACAAAATAACAATGAGAGAGGAAATATCACAACCAACATCACAGAAAAAAAATTATAAGAGAATATTATAAAAATTCCATGCCAACACATTGGGCAATCTGGAAGAAATGGTTAAATTCCAAGAAAAATATAAACAACCAAAACTGAAACAGGAAGAAATAGAAAACTTGAACAGGCTGATAACCAGCAAAGAAGTTGAATCAGTAATTAAAAATCTCCCAACAAACAAATGTCCAAGGCCAGATGGCTTCCCGGGGGAATTCTACCAAATATTAAAGAAGAGTTAATACCTATTCTTCTCAAACTGTTCCAAAAAATAGAAATGGAAGGCCAACTACCAAACTTATTCTATGAAGTCAGCATTACAGTGATTCCAAAAGCAGAAAAAAATATTCCTGATGAACATGGATGGAAAAATTATCAAAAAAATATTAGCAAATCAAATCCAACAAACAGTACGTTAGAAGAATCATTCACCATGATCAAGTTGGATTTATTCTTGGGCTGGAAGTGTGGTTCAATATCTGTAAATCAATCAACATGGTACACCACATTAACAAAAGAAAGTATAAGAACCACATGATTCTCTCAACAGATATAGGAAAAACATTTGACAAAGTACAGCATCCATTCTTGATAAAAACCCTCAACAAAGTAGGGATACCTCAACATCATAAAGGCCACTTCCAAAAGACCTAGAGCTAATATCATCCTCAATAGGGAAAACTGAGAGCTTTTCCTCTATGGTCAGGAAGCAGACAGGGATGTCCACCCTGATCATTGTTTTATAACCTATTACTAGAAGTCCTACCCTCAGCATTTAGACAACAAAAAGAAATAAAAGGTGTCCAAAACAGCAAGGAAGAAGTCAAAATTTCACTATTCATAAATGCCATGATACTCTTGTAGAAAACCTGAAAGTTTCCACCCAAAAAATTGCTAGAACTGATACTCAAATTCAGCAAAGTCACAGGATACAAAATTAACATACGGAAATCGGTGGCATCTCTATACACCATAATGAAGCAGCAGAAAGAGAAATCAAGGAACTGATCCCATTTACAATTGCACCAAAAACCACAAGATACATAGGAATAAACATAACCATAGAGGTAAAAGATCTGTATTCTGGAAACTATAAAACACAAACGAAGTTGAAGATGAAACAAAGAAATGGAAAAACATTCCGTGCTCATGGAATAAGGGAACAAATATTCTTAAAATACAGCCCAAAGCAATCTACACATTTAATGCAGTCTCTATCAAAATATCACCAGCACTTTTCACAGAGCTAGAACAAATAACCTAAAGTTTGTATGAAACCAAAAAGAGCCTGACTAGTCAAAGCAATCTTGAAAAAGAAAAGCAAAGCTAGAGGCTTTGCAATTCCAGACTTCAAGCTATATTACAAAGCTATAGTCATCAAGACAATGTAGTACTGGCACGAAAGCAGACACACAGATCAATGGAACAGAATAGAAAACTCAGACCCACAACTATGTGGTCAACTAATATTTGACAAGTCAGGAAAGAATATCCAATGGATAAAAGACAGTCTCGTCAACAAATAGTGTTGGGAAAACTGGAAAGCAACATGCAGAAGAATACAACTGGGCACTTTTCTTATGCTATACACGAAAATAAATTCAAAATGGATAAAAGACCTAAGTATGACAGGAAACCATCAAAATCCTAGAGAAGAACACAGGCAACAACCTCTTTGACATCAGCCATAGCAACTTCTTACTAGACATGTCTCCTGAAACGAGGGAAACAAAAGCACATGAACTATTGGGACTTCATCAAGGTAAAAAGTTTCTGCACAGTAAAGGAAACAATCAACAAACTTCCCAGGGGAATTCTACCAAATATTAAAATAAGAGTTAATACCCCTTCTTCTCAAACTGTTCCAAAAAAATAGAAATGGAAGGAAAACGTCCTATGGAATGAGAAAAGATATTTGCAAATGAAATATCTGATAAATGGTTAGTATCCAAAATCTATAAAGAACTTCTCAAACTCAACACCCAAAAACAAACAACCCAGTTAAGAAATGGACAGAAGACATGAATAGACACTTTTCCAGAGAAGATGTAGAGATGGCTAACAGACACATGAAAATATGCTCAACATCACTCATCACCAGGGAAATACAAATCAAAATCACGATGATATACCACCTCACACCTGTCAGAATGCCTAAAATTAACAACACAGGAAACAGCAAATGTTGGCAAGGGTGTGGAGAAAGGGCAACCTTCTTACAGTGTTGGTAGCAATGTAAACTAGTGCAGCCACTCTGGAAAGCATTGTGGAGATTCCTTTTAAAAGTTAAAAATTGGGGGTACCTGGGTGGCTCAGTGGGTTAAACAACCGACTTTCGTCAGGTCATGATCTCACAGTTCATGAGTTCAAGCCCCACATTGGGCTCTGTGCTCCTGGAATCTGCTGCATATTCTGGGTCTCCCTCTCTCTCTGCCCCTCCCCTGCTCACACTCTGTCTCTTACTCTCTCAAAAATAAAATAAACATTAAAAAAATTAAAAGTTAAAAATTGAACTACCCTATGACCCAGAAGTTACACTACTGTGTGTTTACCCAAAGGATACAAAAACACTGATTTGAAGAGGCACATACACTTCAATGGTTATAGCAATTTTATCAACAATAGCCAAATTATGAAAGAGCCCAAATGTTCATTGACTGATGAATGCATAAAGAAGATGAGGAATATATATATGTGTGTATACACACACACAATAGAATATTACTCACATAAGAAAGAATGGATCTTGCTATTTGCAACATGGATGAAGCTAGAGTGTGTTATGCTAAGTGAAATAAGTCAGCAAAAGATAAATACCATATGATTTCACTCATATGTGGAATTTAATAAACAAAACAGATGAACATAGGGGACAGAAAAAAAAAAGATATGCAAGCCACAAAAGAGACTCTTAACCGTAGAGAACAAACTGAGGGTTGCTGGAGGGGAAGTGTGTGGAGTGGTGGACTAAAGAGGCAATGGAGGGCACTTGTGATGAACATGGGGTGTCATATGTAAGTGATGAATCACTAGATTTTACTCTTGAAATTAATATTACACTATATGTTAACAAACTAGAATTTAAATAAAACCTTGAGACATCATAAATAAATAGGCAAACACACTCTACACTGAACATGATGATCTTGGTTATGACATACTTTTAATTTAGGCTGGAATATGGTATCTTCTTAAGTGATTGAAAACATTATTGACTTACAGTTCTGTTTCAATTGTCAAAAAAAAACCCCGGAAACTATTGACATTTCTTATGTTTTATTTGGGTATTTATTTTTAGTTAAAAATAGAAAACCATAAAGAATCTGATTTTGCCATTCCTAGTTGTAAAAACCATGTCAGCCCCCATCTACTTTCTTATACCCCATGCTTCCTGTGGAATGAAGAGTAATTGGCCAGTTCTTTGGATCCAGTACCTACTGGTCAATACTTCCACTTAATTTGGGGGTCAAATTACTGACTTCAAAATGAGTAAGCAGTTTCCACTCAGGCTTTCTGGCTCTCTGCTGGTCTTCTGTGCTCAGGTATGACAGATGAACCTTAGGGAGGGCTGGCCTTCTGAAGGTCTGTTCAGTTCTGGTTGCCCTTTGCTTAATTTTTCCATTTGCAGTTGGGACTGATGGAGAGGTAAAACCAGGCCTATTTGTCTATATTCAAGGAAGAAAGATTTGAATGTCACGATGGTTTGAAGTCCTTGTTTCACTCTCTGAAATTCATTTTAGCAGGGGGTTCTGCAAAATATAAAATGAGTGTGGTATAAAACACTACCTCTCTTATAGACTCCCTGTTGAATTTACTTTGGCCACTAATCCATGAAAATTAGGAAAGTAATAAAATGACAAATACAAAAAATATGAGACTGTTTCTGCTTTCTTTTACTATGCTAAATAATCACATCAGTATTAAGCTGAATAAACCACAATGTACTTTTCGTGTTCAACATTATTTTACTTAAGCCATATTAGAAAAATTAACAGTACAAAATCTGTCCAAAAAATTAACATTACTAATTAAAAATGTGTAAGGAAACTAGAGGTTTGGGCAAAAATCTAATAGAAATCTGTGCCAACAGATTTAATTGATATTTTAGATGTAGCTTTTTTCAAAATTTAAATATGAAGTAGCTTACCCCTGAGAAAAGTTAAAATTCTAGTTTAATAATGAAATGAATGAATTGCATATTATTAAATATGTTTAAGTAGGAAATTACTATTTGTTGTTTCCTATGTTAAGGAATTATTCCAAGAAGGAAACCTTGAGGGGTGCCTGGCAGGCTCAGGAGGTAGAGCCTGTGGCTCTTGATCTGGGGGATCCTGAGGTTGAGCCCCATGCTGGGGGTAGAGTTTACTTAAAAAAAAAAAGTCTTGAAAAAAGTTTCTAGCTGCTTAGCTTTCCATTCTACCTCCTCCTCAGAGACTTGATTTGCAATCAACAGTTATGTAAATTTTTTATCAGATTAGACTTTCAGAACTAAATTTTCTGTAATATATGCAACCATTACCTCAGTAAAACTGACAAAATGTCAGAGAGAGGGACAAGGTACAGTAATTAGCAAAATGGTAGGGATCTGAAAGCAATTTAAATTGAGAAATCTTTTATTTTTTTGAAGGTTGTAATATCCTAGAGAATAGAAAAGAAAAATCCTATGGACCATTTGATGACTCTAGCTAGTATGGAGACAGTGCTGTATAACATTTACATATCACCTAATTTAAAAGTCCCAATAACTTACAATTTATGTTTTATTACATAATAGTGATAATTTTAGCTATTCTTTTTTTTTAAGATAAAATGTAATACCATTTCAAGGTCATTTTTTGTGGGCATGGTAGTTGTATGAAGTCTCTAAACTTTTTGGTTGCTGTTAAATAAATCTCCTTTTATATGTTTAGAAATGCTAACTTCAGGGCACCTGGGTGGCTCAGAGGGTTAAGTATCCAACTTCGGCTCAGGTCATGATCTCACTGTCCATGGGTTTGAGTCCCACCTAGGGCTCTGTGCTGACAGCTCAGAGCCTGGAGCCTGCTTGGGATTCCGTGTCTCCCTTTCTCTGTCTGCCACTTCCCCACTTGTAATCTCTCATTCTCTCTCTCAAAAATAAATAAATAAACATACATACATACATACATAAACACTAACTTCATTTCTTTATGTGTACTCTGGTGAGATGACAACACTTTGTCATTAATGTAATTATTTTCTTATTGTGTAATTTTCTAATATACTGTAGTTACTAACTCAGAATCAAAGCTTGCAGAACCTGTAATGTGTACATTCTGATATATAATATTTATCAATTTTAAAGTTCTGTAAATAAGGTTGCCTTGTATGTAAGTATTGTAGTCATGCCTACATTTTAATTTTAAAATGTGTCTGCAAAATAGTGAGTATATGTGCTATTTAAGTAAGCCCTTTTCCCGTATTAAGGATTTTTTTTGTCATATTTGAGAGGATATTACCTTAGTCAAATTCAGATATACCACAAAGCACAGTTTCTTAAAAATAGCCATTTCTTATTTTTTTTGCACTTTTGGAAAATTTGAAATATTTTACATTTAGTTTTTCAAGATTTCTGTCCTTTCTAGTCTCCTCCTACCTATCCAATGACAGTATGTTGCCAATGTTTTCCAAAATCCCATACTGCAGTTTGCACTGTTTTATTTCATAAATTTCTCAAACTTCTAAACTCCAAAATCAAAACATGCTCTAAATTACCTTCAACTGGGAAAGATTTTAAGTAAACCTTTCTTACCAAAGTTACAGTGAAGTTGATATCCTGTATTTCCAACTGGCATTTTTAGCAAGTGATTTAACAAAAAGGAATTAGTTACAATGCCATAATTTCCATCATCTGAAGATTTGTAGGAAAAAAGAAAGATGTTTTGAACAGTTAAACCTCTCCTTGAGTTGCATCCTATAATTGTACACAATAATATTAATAATAAATTAATTAGGCACTTAGTGCAGTCTTTATTCTTTATAAGCATTTAGATATATTATCTCAAATACTCTTCACAACAATCCTATGAAATAGATGTTATTATTAGTCCCAGCTTACTCATAAGAAAATAGAACACAGAAAAGCCATCCTGATAGAATACCAGGTATAAAGAGATCATAGTTTCTGGCACTTTCTGGACCAAATAGATGTAACTCTTCTTCTTTCCCATTTATCTTCATCATGTTGTTGTGTCATGACGTTCTACTTGAGAAAATGTGAATTTGTGGTGATTGTCTTACATAGCTAAATGGCTTTTGCTGTAAATAATACTCAATATGTCTAGACACATTTTAGCAGGTTTAGAATAGATTCTTTACATCCTTGCTCCATGTCAACAAACCCAAGTAGTTAATATCTCTCAAAATGTTGGAGTTACTTTACCAGATAACATATTGGTTTAATTGCATAAAAATTAAATATATTTTGAAGAGTACAAATAACCAATGCTCTCAAAACTTTGGCCTCTTGCTTCTTTAACTACTTTCCAAAATTATATATCATGAAATTAAAAACTCCTTTACATGCTTTACTGTTACAGAATTTTGCAGTCTGGCTTTGCTCTCAAATAGGAATCCAATTGATCTGTTGCCATGACTCCAATCATTCTGATCACTTCATTTAAAATTTCTTAAGATACCTCTGGGCCATTCTTGAGTGAATATTTTACACACTTAATTTACGTAAACTGTTTTTACAGGGAGAACAAAGACACAATATATTTTTGTAGAGTGGTAGTCATTTCTTTTTGGTTATTGTATTCAGGCAAAAAGATATAATTTTCTAAAAGATCATTGATAATACAGAAACTTACCATCATAAACTTACTGTTGCAGTCAGGTTATTCATATAGTAAGCTAAAAGTTTAAGGAGTTTACTGTTGTATAGATACAGATACACAGAAAAACGACACACAACAACAAATAACTCAGACTATCCTTAGTGGCAACCTTAATGATAATTGGTGGGTCAGAATAAATATGAATTACAGAAAAGCATGATATCTAATAGAAGACAGAACTGACCCCACATTAAGTACCGACCTTTACATGAAGACATATACCTTTGCCATATTGACCATCCATTCACTAATTAATTTTAAAATATTCATTGTGTCTCCATGATGTGCTACTAAAAATTGTCTCCAATAATTGACCCTCTGTCCATTTGCCTAAGTAGCAATATATATATTGCTAATATCTATAAAATGAATAAAACAGGCTGAGGTCTTCATTACTCAGCACATTTGTCAATTTGCAGTTTTTGTTTTCCATTTTATAATGTGTTCAGATTAATTCACCAGATTTTTCACACATAAAAAAATACTTTACAATGCTAATTTCTTTATGGAAAACAAAGTTTCTGATATAATTCTTGGTTTTACAGTAGGTTTTCTTGTCCAAGAACTTATCTATGTACAGTTTTGGATATTGATCTCGAGAAAACAGTAGCTATATCCTCAATTCTTCTGAAAAATACTATGTAGCAGCAATTCAATAATCTTTAATGAATAAATACTGTGTGTAACAAACTGTACAAACTGTCACAAGATTATGAGATATGACCTTTAGAAACATAGACACATTGAGGACACAATTCATGCTAATTATAAAATAATAATTGGCAGTATATAACCTAGTTTGAAAGTAAGAGAGAAGTTGGGAATGGGGTCAAGAATGTTAAATCTTCTACTGTGTGTGATGAAATCCCTCACAAGAAAGAAATATCCCAACTAAAAATGTAAAAAGGGCAATTTAGAAATGCCAGTATGGGAGGATTTAGTTTTAGTGGTGAGTCATTGTGGATAGGTCAGTGACAGTAGGAAATCAATTTTTGTTGTGTTTTGATTTCATAAGATTCCTCATATTAAACCTGAAATAATATTCAGAACCATTTGAAAGAAAGGACACTTGAAAAGTCCTTTGAATACAAAAAAACCATGCAGCCAAGTTAGAAAAAGTATATAACTAATAATTTTCCACCTCTGTGAGTGGTATCATAAAACAAACTGCGTCATTTCCAAAAGTCCTTCCAAACAATACTTGTTCCAAGAAATGTTGTTGGGTCTCAAGAAAAAGAAATTCAGACGAAGTAAGTTTCTGATGTTCTGTATTTCATGAAAATCAATAGCTTACATATATATCTCAATAGCTTTAATATACTAATGTTCTTTGTATTTCTCAAAATAGGAATTGTATGAGTAATTACATAGCATTTCTCAACATTGTGGAAATAATTTTCTGCAAAATATATTTTCAGAAATAGGCTATTGAGGGTGCTTCTGCCCAAATGTATGAAAGTCACATCTTCCACCCATTGGTCAGAAAATCAGGCTTAATATGACTCCTCTTTTAATTTTTGGCCTATAACCTTTGTCAGCAAAGAGTGTATTTAATTATCAATATGCAATTAAGCACTTAAGGAATTAACTAATTAGTTGGCATTTGTAACACTCTTAAAGATGAACATCACTGTTTAAGAATTATCATTATTAATCTGAACAGATGCAAAGGATGAAAGCATCATTTATGCATGCATATGGCACACCCATCAACTCTTAGCTTATTCAGAGACACAATCGGTCTTTGAGCCAAATAAGCACCAGTTTCCAAATATTAGCCCAATACATCTTCAGAAATAGTATGCCAAGTCATATTCAGTAATGTTTATTACCAGTTATAAAAAAGGAAGTCATATCTAAATGACATGAGTAAATTATGACACCATTTTCAAAAAATGTCTATGTTTAGTTGTCTTCCAATACTGAGAAAAATTAAAACTACAAAATTAACTTTCAAACAATAAGTAATATGAAGCTGAAAGAAGTAGGAATTAAGTAGTAACTTAAGACATTAAGTTACTTAAGTAGTAACTTAAGACATTTTCTTCTACAGCATCTAATAGTACACGATATACCATACTGTAAAGTCAACACTTAATTTAAACCAAATGTTGTAATGTTAAATCCGAGTATTTACTATCATTTTTATGATACCTTTACTCATCTTATTTTTTAAGTTAAAAGTTGTTTATTTAATGGAAGGAAAAATTATATTAAAGCTTATTTTCATTTCTTTAGCGTATTGATTTAATAAAATACAGATATTTTTGTACTACATTGAGGTAACACCAAAAGTCATTGATGGCAATAAAATTCACATAAGCTTTTGACTAAGGCTTTCATTTTAACCTGAGATAACACCTTGAAACTTACAATTTGATAAGTGATGTAGCCACACAATATCATAGCAAGTAATAAAGAAATAATATAGAGTTTACAGACCATTTATATCAACTTCTTAAGTGATAGAGGACTGTTATCTTAGCTCTGCAGGCTATCAATTCAAATACATAATACAAAGAAGTGTTTGTTTTAGAGCATTTTTGATGCTTGGTAAAGCTCTATACTGGCATTTGTCATTAAAACAATATGTAGGTTGCCATAGTTATAAGGAAATGGCACTTTCAATTTACAGCCCATTTTCATCAACTTATGAGAATGAACACTGTTCAGAAGAAGTCTTTAGATACTTATTTTCATGATAGCACTTCATTGTGTTTCTAAATTAATGAATAAACATTAAATTAATACAAAAGTGAAAGTTTAAGCGTGCAAAAATAATGCAAGAGGCTGAAAATTTTTCATAGTCTAAATGGAAACAATATTCTGAATACATTCAAGGTCTCAATATAATAGATTTTCTTCTTTTAAAACAATGCCATCAAGATTTATCCATTTTAACTCCAGCTCTCTTATGGTTTATAGTTAGAAATGTTAGATAAACCCCATTGCAACAAAAAAATCCTATTTCTCTTTCTTAGAGATTTTAAAAATTATTGCAAGTGTATAATTTGTTCAAATATAGCATGATTTATTTTCTCATGATTCATTTTTCATCTCAACCTACAACAGTAATGATGATCCTTTCTTTAAACCACAGAATATCTAATTGATGTTTTCTTAGAAAACACACAGTCATTAAATGGAAAGGTTTTTGTGAATTAAACTAAACAAAATCTATGCTAAAATATCTAGAGTTTAAACCTCTGTATTTTTTGTGGTTACAACTCACTCACCTCCTAAGTATTTTCCAAAATTTTGCCTGAGAAATCTCATTTAAGATTTTTAAGATTATTTATTATATTCTGGAAAAGAGCTCTTCACGTAATTGAAGTCAGATTTAAAATCAGCATCCCATTTTCTTCTTCCATCCCAAGTGTTGTGTATTGAAATCTAGGCTTTAGAAGTGGAAGAGATATTAGCAGTGACAAGGATGAGGGATATGGGAGTAAATGGCTCGAGTGGCAAGGAAGGCAAGACCACTGAAAATGTGGAGAACAGAGACATTTAAATCAAGAATGATAACAAGAAGATTAGAAATGAAAACATAATGAGCTAGCTGTTAAAATATTTAATTGATTTGGAATATTGACCAGGAAGGTACAAGATCAAGGTAAAACAACTGGAGTAAAAAGATGTGTGTCAAAGTTGCTGAATTTTTCAGGGAGAAGGATGAAACAATGATACACAAGTGATAAAGAAAAATTAATCAAAGGTCTAGCCTCCCTTCTCTTCAGTACACATATGGTAAAAGAGAGAAAATAGTACCTTCATCTGACATCTAGGCTTTAGTTTTATCAGAAAGCTTAGACAAGTTTGAAAGAGGATGCGTGTTTAATGGATTTTGGTGATGACAGATTTTTAGTTCTGTCAAACATCAGACATGAAACCCGGTGTTTACAGTGTTAGGTAATGTTGGAAACCGGATTCATGCTCAAAGATACACTGAACAGTATGTAGTTGAGACTAAATGCTTAAAGATCACCTGGAAAGCTGGAAATTACCTTGTGTATCAGGAAGAAAGGACATGGGACACAATTGTGATTATTTGGATATCTTCTAAGGAAGAGCTAATCAATCATACCCTCCTTCCTATATTGTTAAGGTGTAAATTGTTGAAGAGATGATAGTAGGGAGTATTTGGAAGCCCCTCAACCATTCCATGGACCATGTTGTGAGCAAGGGAGAAAATTTTAAATTGAGTCATCTGGTTAATCCCAATGGTTTTGAATTTTTTTTAATGTTTATTGTTTTTATTTTTGAGAGAGAGACAGAGCACGAATGGGAGAGGGGCAGAGAGAGAGGGAGACACAGAATCGGAAGCAGGCTGTAGGCTTTGAGCTGTCAGCACAGAGCCCAACAGGCCCTGAGCTGTCATCACAGAGCCTGACATGGGACTTGAACTCACATGAACTATGAGATCATGACCTGAGCTGAAGTCGGACACTTAACCGACTGACCTAAGCGTCCCCCCAATATTTAGAATTTCTAATTGTATTTCACCTGGATTAATTCTCGCTAAATGTCATAAAAATCACATGCACTATTTGAACGAAGAAAGAAAAATATCTTGCCCTTTAGTTCTGGGAATCACCTTATAAAATCCCTCTGATAACTGACTCCCATTCTCCCTTTCCTAGTTTTCTATTTCTGGAAGTTTGGGGATTAAACCTAGATTGATTGCATAAATTCCTCATATCTTTCACCTTTTTATTTTTGTCTTTTCATTCTACTCACTGGAGAAATCATCATCTTTATCTTCAAATGAATGTTCTATGGTTATTTTATTTTTTTATTTCCAAGTGTATCTCTTGTTTATGGAATGTCCCTTTTATAAAGCATCTTGTACTTATTTTATGGATTTAATAAACTCTCCAATATTTCTGAGGATATTAACCTTATTGATTTGTTTTCATCTAGTCTCACTTTATTGCCTATTTCTCTAAGTTCCTTTTTAAAGTTTCTTGTTTTTGATTTCTCTCATTTATGTAAAACTCTTTCCCCAAAGCTGCATGAGCACAGTTGTCTATTCATAATTAAGAATGAGGCATTAGAAGCAGTCTGGGATCAGGGTGCCTGGCAGGCTCAGTCACTAGAGCATGCAACTCTTGATCTTAGGGTCGTGAGTTCAAGCCCATGTGGGGCATGGGACCTACTTAAAACAAAACAAAGCAAAGCAAAAGCCTGAGAACTTGAAGGTCTTATTGTGCAGTGCTTTACGTATCTGTAATTGCTTTTGTTTTCAGAATGAGGCCTCTATAGGTGTGGTCTGAAGACCTTTTCTTTTTCTCAGAGAATAAAATTCTTGCTTACTTCTTGGGGAAATGTAAACTGTTTGGTTACCTGGTTTCTCTGATATAAGGAAGGTATATGGGTTCTAACCTCTTCTTACTCATATTTTTAATATTCTTATGTTTTGGGGCCCTTACCTTACTCAAATCTTCAGAAATTCTCCCTCTAGCCGATTATGGACCTGTTTGTGGTGCTGAAAACTAATTCACATCCTAACTCAGTAGGCAGACAGATTTCAGCCCTCTATTAGAAGATTATCTCTAAACACATGACCATCCACTTTCCACCTTCCAAAACCTTGTTTATATCATTCAGCTGTCCTCTCTTTGACATTCTTATTCCTTGATGATCAATTTAATATTGTCAGAAATAGCAAAAAATAAACATGTTCATACACTATATTATGTTTGGTTTAGAAAACTTACATTTTATTCTTCTAATAATTTTCACTAATTTTGTGATTTTTTTTCTTTTTTAAATATCAAGCAAAAAATCTGGTAACATGTTTTAGTCACTAAATTATTTTAAGTAAACTGAGTTGAAGTGAAATCAAAATTGAAATATAACCTCTGTATGACATTTATATTATGTATGCATCACTATTTCAATGCAAAGATTTGTATAATGGGCCAGGTTAAATACAATTACAAATATGTAACATGCCTTGCCTGTATATCATAGTTGAACTATTCTTAGTTATTGACATTTAGGTTTAGCACTGATGTGGAAAATATATAAGAGACCTATGTTGTAGAAAACAATCTTAGGCTAAACATTTATTTTTTCCCACAAATATAGATATAATTTTGTATCATACATAGACTTTAAAGAAGCCATTTAAAACATAAATATTCTCATTTTAAATTTCTTATGTGCAGATGGAGGATCAAATTTAACGTAAATTTTCTAAGTGATAGTTGCACCTTTTTTTTTCTTTATGATAACCTGTATCAGATGCTGTATCATAGTAAGAGAATAGTCTCATGTAAAAGTACTGTGGCTGTGTTAAAGTCCTTCTGGTTCATCTTAAACCACCATCTACAGTAAACTTTCAGGACCTAGTGAAAATCTTAGGCAATGAAAGCAGAGTAGAGGTTATGATTTTGTAGTATATTATACAATATTCTGTGGCCTTGTAAAAGTGAGCTGTAAGCATCTGCTAAAAATCTAGCCATCCTTACCCAAGACATTTGAGAAATGCTGTCATATTCTGCTATATAGTAGCTAGACAATAAAAAGAAATTAATTGCTCACAAAATATGAACAATGCAAAAGGCATTTTGCCTCTAAGAAAACATTGCAAATAGTTATCCCATAAAATGCATTTGCTTAAGATATGCAATAAGAGAATGGAGTTTCTACAGATATACTTAAAATAGTTGAAAAGTGGGGCACATAGGTGGCTCAGTCGGTTGAGAGACCAACTCTAGATTTCAGCTCAGGTTGTGGGATCGAGCCCTGAATTGGGCTCCTTGCTGTGCATGGAGCCTGCTTAAGATTTTCTCTCTCCCTCTGCCTCTCTTCCCCACATGCTCGCTCTCTCTCTCTCTCCCTTAAAATAAAACAAAAAGTTAAAATAGTTGAAAAGTAATAAAGAACAACTTGTCTGGTCAAATTGTTGTCCTAATATTTGTAGGACAATATTGTTTCCTGGAGTTTTAAAAATAGAGAAACTTCATTCCAAAAAGCGTTTAAGAAACTATTTTTATTTCTCTTAAATTAGTATAATTTTTTCTATGGAACAATTTATTCTAAAGATACAAAATATAGAAAGACCATTGAAGCTAAAAAAATTTAGACATGAAGGTAGATTTCCTTTTAATGAAGTGTCTCTTAGAATAACACATTTAAGGGGCGCCTGCTGCCCCATCAGCAGAAGTGTCCAACTTCTGCTTGGGTTATGATTTCTCCATCCGTGAGTTCGATCCCTGTGTCAAACTCTGTGCTGATGGCTCAGAGCCTGGAAACTGCTTTGGATCCTGTGTCTCCCTCTCTCTCTGTCCCTCCCCCACTCGCACTGACTGTTTGTGTCTCTCAAAACAAATGAATATTTAAAAAAGTTTTAATAAAAAAAAGAATAATATGTTTAAGCCAATGGAGAGAACTCATAATTCATAAAGAAAGCATTTACTTTACAGGTCTCCAGTTTGAATATTTGATTATATGTCCTGCACATGTATCTTGATGGTTACTTGTTTGAGAGATTTTCATTAAAGTGTTTGGAAATCTGTATTTAATTTACTTGAGAAACTTTTACTAAGCATCTACACTGCCAAGCACTGATCTAGATTCTATGGGTTCTACTGAACGATTTAGAGAAATAAATCACATCTTTCAGAGGTTTACAATGAAGGTGAGAGTGTCAGTTACATACCAGCATGTCCCTTGGAAGCAAATTAACAAAGAAATTGGATAAAAATAATGAAAGACATCTGATGATATACATGTCCCTGATTTAAAGTTATATATCAATATGCTGGAACTATGTTAAAATAGTGCATAAAGTACTGCTCCAGATGCATATTTAATGCAAAAACACTTAGGCAGAGAGCAAATTCAATAACAAATTCATTTAAAAAGTTCCATCCAGGCATTATATCCATGTGAGGTAGTTTATCTTTTATACATGATTTACTTTATACAAGAACTATTAATTTAGAAAGTAAGTATAAAGTGTTACCCTAGAAAAACTTTATCATTTGAGAGCCAACGAACACATTCAGAATTTTATTATAAGTAGACTTTCTATGGTGAGTATTTAGCAATGTATACAACTATCGAATCTTTGTTTTGCACACCCAAAACTAATATAATTGTATATGTCAACCATGCATAAATTTAAAAAGAAAATAATAATAAAAAGAAAAAAATTAGTGCTATGCCAAAAAACAAAACAAAACAAAAATGGTTAGGCTACCCTTTCTTCTGCCAAATGTTTTCTTTCATTTTTTTGGTTTGAGTAGTAAAGCAGATTTACCTAATTTTTATGTTACATTGACAATTTTTCTAAAATTTATAAAATATATTTAAAATGTTTGTTCCTAGTTGCAAAAATAATTAAATGCATAACTTCTTACCATCTTACAAATCAGGAGCTCCAAAGAATTCGTTTTGCTTGCCCATTTTTTTTTCATATTTTGTTGAACATGTATAGAATTCTAACTCCCCATTGACTGTAATTTATTGTCTATTTTGCCTCACATATTTCAGAAATTCCTTCTTAAAAATTCTTTTAAGTTCCATAGCTATCTTATCAGCAACTGTCTGATAAGATAGTTTAATTGGAAGTTTTACTTGACATACCATTCACCACTGCTTCTTACATTCAAGGTCTTCCCCTTGTTTGTTCATTTCATTTGATTGTTCATTTGTTTGTTTTGTTTTGCTATAATATTACCTTAAGTTTTTTTTCCCCATTAAGTGCCTATGTAACATATTGGTTTTATTTTGTATATGTATTTTACATATTGGTATAGAATTATATAATCAAATCCTTTTATTAAATTGTAGACATTGTTCCATACTCCTTTATCATCCAGTTTTAAAATTAGGAATTCATTTGTAAGGATCATCTTCTTTCTCTTGGATTTTCTTTGCGCTTTGGAATTTTGGGGAACATTGTATTAATATGACTATAATCAAAATTAATGTAGATACAAATAATATAAGCAAATATTTAATGGATGATTCTAAAACTTTTGCCAGTCATTGTTCTAGAACTTTTACATTGCATTAACTCAAGTAATCTTGATAATAACATAATGAAATAAGTTATATTTTTTTAAGTTTATTTATTTTGAGAGAGAAAGAGAGAGAGAGAGAGAATTCCAAGCAGGCTCCACACTGTCAGCACAGAGCCCTAAGCAGGACTGAAACTCATGAACTGTGAGATCATGATCTGAGCCGAAATCAGATGCTCTTGATTTTGAGTCAGATGTTTAACTGACTGAGTCACCCAGGAGCCATGTAAGTTCTACTTTTATAAACATTTGCAAATAAAGAAGCTGAGCAAAAGAGTTTACTATTTGTTCAAGGGTACATGCCAGATATGAGGAAGCTGGAATATCAACATTCAGTTCCAGAGTCTATGTTCCTAAGCACATGTGATAATTAGTTTAGTAATAAACGCTTATGAATTTTATTGTAAATGTGTCTATAGTGACTAGGATGTCTAGGTAAGATTTAATGTGGAAATGGTTCTTTATATGAAGGTATAAGTTGGAATGTATTAAAGAGTATAGCATATAAATTATAGCATATAAATTAATGAAGATGAATTCACTGATGCAGTAGAGTGGTGTTTATACTTTCATGTAATAAAATCATCTGGAATTATTATTTAATAAAATACAAATTTCTGTGCTCTATCTCTTGAAGTTTTGTTTTGTTTTTTTTGTTTTTTTTTAATTTTTTTAACGTTTTATTTATTTTTGAGACAGGGAGAGACAGAGCATGAACGGGGGAGGGTCAGAGAGAGGGAGACACAGAATCTGAAACAGGCTCCAGGCTCTGTGCTGCCAGCACAGAGCCCGACACGGGGCTCGAACCCACGGACCGCGAGATCATGACCTGAGCCGAAGTCGGCCGCTTAACCGACTGAGCCACCCAGGCGCCCCTGTTTTGCTTTGTTTTAAGAAGACCTTAGGTATACCAGGAGATTCTCCTTTTTAACAAGTTTTCTGGATTATTTTGATACCCATAATTCATGGAGGACACTATGACAAATAATATTCTAGTATTTGAACACAGATTGAATTCTTATTCCAAGGAGATGAGGTAGAGGGGATCAGAACAAACATAACACAGTATATCTCACTGGCACATCACAACTACATAGAAAATAATGCTAAATACTGTAGAAATTAGCTTTTTTTTCATAGGGTTTGCATTTATTTGAATGTAAGCTCACAATGTAAGTTTATGCAGTAATATTTGTGGCATTTCCATATACATAGTATCTAATATTATTTTACCAAATCTGTTTGTTCTCATTCTAACCCATGCTTTGCCTATTTATTCCAACTCTCTAAAAATAACCTCAATTCTTATCATATATATATTCTAAAATTTTAGTCAAGAATGTTTTTGTTTTAGTTTTTGTTTTTTAAGTGCAAGGATACGGTTTAGTGAATAATGCTGATGCTCTTCTGTTATGGAAGGAGCATTTATCCTTCCTACCTTAGTGTTCTCAACAATCTCTTAGTAACACCCTAACTCATTCAGTGAGATCACATGGATCAATGACATTCAGAACCAGTTTTTTCTACTTTATGATATAATTTAAGCGTTCTGTTTTATAAGTGTACTTTTTGGGGAAGATTATAGTCAGGTCAAAAAAGGTAGGAGTGTGATATTGCTTTCAGAATTTAAAATCATTTTTTGATTAACAATGGTAATATTTGCAGACTTAAAGAAAAGAAGTTCCAATATACTGAAGTCATTGTGTCCTGCCCTGATTCCTTTGGCAGGATTAGTTACTTTGATCTTCTGCCTAGAAACTTGATAATTGTGTCTGTGATGGAAGTTATCACATTGCACTGTGATATTTTCGCTTAGTGCCTATGCCAAACTAGATTATATGCTTCCCCAGGGCAAGGAGCACACCTTTTGCATTCATTTGTTCATTAGTTCATTTATTCAGTCTGTGAGTCATTCACTCACTCGTCCGTTAAAATGTGTTTGGGGCACCTGGGTGGCTTAGTTGGTTGAGTGTCCTACTCTTGATTTTGGCTCAGGTCATGATCTCACCATTTTGGGTTTGAGCCTCACATAGAGCTCTACACTGACAACATGAAGCCTGCTTGGGATTCTCTCTATCCCTCTTTCTCTGCCCCTTCCCTGCTTGTTCTCTGTCTCTCAAAATAAATAAATAAACATAAAAAAATTGTAAAAATGTGTTTGAGAATATTCACCAGAAAAAACATGCAAAATAAATAATGAAATTACAACATAAAATTGAGAGCACATTTTAAAAGGTGATGTTGCATGCTCTAAAAATGTAAACTATAGTAATTTGAAGAGTTAATCTTTTCTTGTATTTGCCCTGATGATTAGCACTTTGATACCTAGTAAAAACTTAATAAATATTTTTTAAATTAATTAGATGTTCTACTATATCCCCCGAATAAATGATTAAAAAATAGCTTTCAAGAATAGTGTTCAGGGGTGCCTGTGTGGCTCAGTCAGTTGAATGTCTGACTTCAGCTCAGGTTATGATCTCACAGTTCTTGAGTTCATGCCCTATGTCAGACAGCTTGAGCCTGGACCCTGCTTCAGATTCTGTTGTCTCCCTTCTCTCTGCCCCTCCCCCACTCACACTCTGTCTCACTCTCAAAAGTAAATAAACATTAATTTTTTAAAAGAATACTCTTCAAATTAATACAAATAAAAACATATTTGTGGTATAAAATTTAAAAATCACCTAAAATAGATTCCATGTTGTATTTGTGGTTTTGGATACAAAAAAACTGAGAGATGGTTATTATAAAACTGGACTTAGTGTAAAATAAGCTGGCGAATGTTTTAATAATGTCCAGCTATAAACATTACATCAGATTCTCAGGTTCTACAACAGGCAGTATACGAAACGATAGCAACTCCAGATGAATAAACAATTGTATACATTACAAAATTTCTTTCAGATATTTTCCTCAAAGCATGGTATATTTGTTACTTGATATTTCAATTTGGACTTAAAATAAATAAAATTTCATCTTGATTTCAAGACTTTGGTTTTCAAAAACAGGCTAATAGGGGCACCTGGGTGACTTGGTCAGTTAACCATTGGACTTCAGCTCGGGTCATGATCTCACAGCTCGTGAATTAGAGCCCCGAGTCAGGCTCTGTGCTAACAGCTCAGAGCCTGGAGCCTGCTTCGATTTCTGTGTCTCCATCTCTCTCTGCCCCTCTCTTGGTCATGCTATCTCTCTCTCTCAAAAATAAATTTAAAAAAATTTAAAAATTAAAACAGACTAATAATAAACATTCTAAAACAATAAGAATAATAAACATTCTAAAAATTTATTGTCAAAGACCCACAAAATACAGTGTAGGCAAACAGTTTGACAATTGGCAAATAATAGTCAGTAGCATTTTTATATTATCTTCATTTATTCTTAAATTTTTTTAATGTTTATTTATTTTTGAGACAGAGAGAGACAGAGCATGAACGGGGGAGGGTCAGAGAGAGAGGGAGACACAGAATCTGAAGCAGGCTCCAGGCTCTGAGCTGTCAGCACGGAGCCTGACACGGGGTTCAAACCCACGGGCCGTGAGATCATGACCTGAGCCGAAGTCGGCCGCTTAACCGACTGAGCCACCCAGGCGCCCCTATCTTCATTTATTCTTAAGCTATGCCTACCTACATTCAAGAGTGAGTTTCCAAGACATTAACATTGCAAATGTACTAAGATCGCAGGTTTTGCACCATTACTTCTTTGGTCTTCTCTGTCTTCTCATGGTAAACTTGAAAATAGAAATTCAGCCCCAACATATGAGAGTGGTAAATTCTATATTTTACATCATGGAATTTAGAACATAATTTGTGCTTTTAAAAACCTAGAATATCAGTACAGATATGTCAGGCTATTCTGCTATAACAATCAATCCTAGCATTTCAGTGGCTTCAAATTAAAACATTTGGTTCTTCATATTCTAAACCCATGGAATGCTGATAGCCAGGGACTCTGCTCTCAGAGTCATCCTCATGGTTACACAGCAGTGCCTGCTAGAGTGGTCATAATCTGGAAAGTGGCCAAGTATTCTGGTGATGGGAAAAGAAAACATGAAAAAGCACATTTACCCTCTGAACATCTACCTGAAAGTGACAGTTATCGCACTTGAGTTCCATTGGGGTCATGCAATACCATCTATTGGAAGGAGAGATAGACAAAGTACTAAAGCAACTAAAAATGACCACCACTGTAGAGAGATTCCAGCATTGATCATGGATTTAGGTAGAGGTGATTGTTCTTGGAAATTTTCTGCTTTAATATAATTCACATTAATTTTAGCTAGTGAAACCTGTCTTAAAAGCCATTTAAAGAAATGTTTGCAGCTGTTAAATATACTTCTTTAAAAATCTACACTTTAACTGAACTCCATGTCAAATTAACATCAGAAAGTTAAGGATCCAAATTGATGGGGCCACAAGGAGCTCATATTGTGTTGTAAGAATGAGTACATAGGTAAGTGTAAATAATCCTGAAAATTTTGATTTATATTTATTATATGTTACTATTGTTTATTTGAAAGCAGTAAACTGCAGTATACATGTGGTTGAGTGAGGAGCACCTTCGTTGAAAATGCATCTTCTAAGAATAATACATCAATTTTAAGCATTCCTGAAGAAGTACATTAGAATAAGAAAAAAAAATCAATACCTTTTAAGTGTGTAAGATATAGGCAAACAAGAAGTCAAGTGGTTATTATTATTGGCCTTGTAATTAAAGAAGTATTTATTCTGAACTTTCTATAGTCAAATGGGTCTAATTTACAACATTTTGAATTGGAAATTGGAAAAAAAATTTAGTCCTCCTTATCCAAGAAATGAAATCTGGTATCTGAAAAGAGAAATCATGTTATTATGAATTATAATTCCTGTAATTGTCATTTGAATTTCCAGTTCATTTGTCTGTGAAATAATTTCCTTTAGGTATATGATATGGTGATCACAAACTCAATTTCCACAGGACAATATAACATTTATTTAATTTTAAGAGTTTATTTCATTAATTAAAAAAAATTGTATGCTTGTTTATTTCTTGATGGAAATTAGAAATAATATTTTGTAAGAAAACATTATCCATTTTTAGACATAAAGGAATATGAACTTTCTTTTATAATAATGTCTTTTAAATTGATGTAATTTGATATACCTTTGTATTACAGACTGGCATGTTTGGGGGTAAACTATTATAAACTAAAATTGGGTTAAAGAACTGTATCCATTAGAGTCCTAATTTAATTCCTTATAAATGGAGACATTTGATAGCCTTAAGGAAGATCTTGAGCATATTTTACATTTAAATATTAGTGAGAAGAATGTCTGATAAAAATATGTACAAAAAGTCCATGTGGTTGTAATAGGTAAAGATATTATTTATTTATAAAGGTCTGTCAGTATGGCTGCACTAAAAAAGATCATGCTACAAACACCACTAGCTGAAAAATGGCAGTTCAAAATAGATATTCTACTGGATTTGTCAAGAGTTGTATCTGGTTTAAAGACACTATCCTTCCACTGTAACTTTCACTAAAAGACAAGCACATAGAAGTTTTACACATAAAATTTATGTTAGAATACTGGAAAACTAAGGGGAAAAGGGTCATTTTGTTTTATATTAGAAGATATTAACTTTCCTACAATAATTTATGTAAAAAATTCAGTGGAATACTTTTAATACCTGTCAGAGTGCATCAACCCCTAGAAGTAAAATGGAAAATGCCTTTATAACTGAATGGAACAAAGGCTCCTATAAATGACTTTTACCAGGAACAACCTAAAGCTATGCATCAATTTGCATGAAATTAATGCAGTCCAGATGAGAAATCATGTAAAAACTTATGCATTTACTTCATGGCCCATTACCTCCCAGAGGTGGAGAGAGATCTGTGTTACTGTATAACAGTATGAAATATCTGAAACACAAAAACTTGCATATTATTTCAGCTTTAATGAAATGATAGTATTTACAAGTATAAATTAATAGAGTCTAATTTCTTCTCATTTTCATTTGATAAAGCAACTCTTGCCTGCTTAATTTTAAAATGCGCAGTCTCTCTTCAGTCTTCCAGTTTATGTATCAACCTAGGCAGATACCTCTGTGTTAAACGTTACCTGTAGACAGCACACTAAGAGCAAATGGGAGATGCATTCACTGAGCACCCCCAATGTACTCTGTTCCATGTTGGACACTTGGCATTGTATTTTCAGAGTGATCTTTGGTGGTAGGTAGGATTATTGCAGTTTTACAGATGAGAAAACAAACTCTAGATTGTTAAATAATTTACTCAGGATAACATGGCTAGTTAAGTGCCAGGAATGATTTGTGTGTGTGTGTGTGTGTGTGTGTGTGTGTGTGTGTGTGTGTGTAATCATTCATCAGTCAATGGACACTTGTGCTGTTTCCATACTTTGGCTATTACAGATAATGCTGCTATAAACATTGGGGTGTATGTATCCCTTCAGATCAGTATTTTTTCCAACCAAGAGTTGGACATTTAACTGACTGAGCCACAAAGGCAGCCTGGGTAGTTCTATTTTTAGTTTGTTCAGGAACCTCCATACTGTTCTCCAGAGTGGCTGCAGCAGTTTGCATTCCCACTAACAGTGCAAGAGGGTTCCCCTTTCTCTGAAACACCTGTTGTTTCCTGTATTGTTTATTTTAGGCATTCTGACAGATGTGAGGTGGCATCTCATCGTGGTTTTGATTTTTATTTCCCTGATGATGAGTGATGTTGAGCATCTTTTCATGTGTCTGTTAGCCATCTCTGTATCTTCCTTGGAAAATTGTCTATTCACATCTTCTGTCCATTTCTTAACTGGGTTGTTTGTTTTGGGGTGTTGAGTTTGAGAAGTTATTTACAGATTTAGGATACTAACCATTTATCAGATATTTCATTTGCAAATATTTTCTCTCATTTCATACGCTGCCCTTTAGTTTGTTGATTCTTTTCTTCACTGTGCAGAAGCTTTTAACCTTGATGAAGGTCTTGGTGAATAGTTAATGTGCTTTTGTTTCCCTTGCTTGAGGAGGCGTGTCTAATAAGTTGCTATGGCTGATGTCACAGAGATTGCTGCCTGTGTTCTCCTCTAGGATTTTAATGGTTTCCTGTCTCATATTTGGTCTTTCATCCATTGTGAATTCATTTTTGTGTGTAGTATAAGAAAGTGGTCCAGTTTCATTCTTCTGCATGTTGCTGTCCGGTTTTCCCAATATCAATTATCGAAGAGACTTTTTTTCCATTGGATATTATTTTCTGCCTTATCAAAGATGAGTTAACCATATAATTGTGGATCCATATCTTGGTTTTCTATTCTGTTTCATTGATCTGTGTGTCTGTTTTTTGTGCCAGTACCATACTGCCTTGGTGACTACAGCTTTGTAATATAGCTTGAAATCCAGAATCATGATGCCTCTAGTATTGTTTTTCTTTTTTAGGATTGCTTTCTCTATTTGGGGTCTTTTGTGCTTAGGGAAAAATTCTGTTTAACACTTACTGTAGTTTAATGGGCCTAATTTAGAGCTTTATTCTTATAGTAAGAAAACATTTCATGTTTCTCACAGCAAAATGATCCTAGCAGTGTTCTGTTTGACTCTTTATGACCTGTATCAGTTCAAGAAATCACTTAATATTGTAAACATTGGGTCCATATTACTCTGAGGTGACAACTTCATCTTGATGGTATAAGCATATAAAATGAAAAAAATAGAACATTAGTTCACTCAATAAAATTATTTACATAATATTAGTTGGGGAGATATTTTTGTTTGCTAGTTTGTTTATTTTTATTTTTTAAAGATAAATCTATCCTGAAATTTGAAGTCAGCCAAAATCTTTTCAAAGAAAGGATTTAGTATAAAATATAATCAGAAAGATAGGGATCAGAAATATATTTTTAAATAAATTGCCATTTAAAATCACAAAACAATTTTAATCTAATCAACCAAATCCATGAGAAAAATAAGCAGAAACATAATCTAGAAAGCATAAAACCAGAAAGATTTATGAAACAAAATTTCTATGTTGTCATTAGTACCTCGCTTTAAATTATTTTTTTTCTCCCTTTGTTTAAGTCAGCTTCTGATACCTTGCACTGTAAGTCTTTTGTCATCAAGAAATCTTTCAGAATTCTGTGAAAAGTAACCAGGAGAATAATTGTTTTTGAAATATATCAGTGATCCATTATCAGTACTAACTACTTTGTTAATGCTGGCCCTCATTTTATTCTTGGTTCAGTTCTACTGAATTATTTCTCTGTAGAACAGTGTCAGCTGAAGATAATGCATGCAGTTCTGGCCTCACTAAGAGTTGTCTTTTTCCTTCATTTCTGAACCATTCTAGCATAAAAGCCATGATAGAAATTTAAGGAAAAGGAAAGAAACAAAGAATGGAAAGAAAATAAGTGATCCCCTGCTGAGTCCAGATAAAATAATTTGGGATCTTTCTACCAATGAATATTATATTTATTTAGGTGACTGTGATGTGTGGAGAGAAAAGCCCTGGTAGAGATCGGAGGTGGGCACAGTGAGGTGAAAGCCAGATACCATCATGGGAGGCTAGAGTTGAAGTTATTGAAATGGCTTTAAAAAAAGACACTTAAAAGGGACACTAAACAGAATTTTAAATTGTTCGAGTCTTTGACATTTAAACATCCTATCCTACATTTCTGAAAATGTGTAGTTAACTATGTTAATACTGTAAGAACTTGTTGGAATACTTGAGCATATGTGAGCATGTGTGTATGCACATGTTACATGTTAATCAGTAAAGTTGGGAATGTGTTTTACTTTTGAATCCACATTAAATGGGCAAGAAGCCAGATGTGAGGAGAGTTCCATAAAGTGAATGAATGCAGAGATGGCCAGACCTCAGAGTCAAGGATGACCATTCCTTCACTCCTAAGAATTTACAAAAATCTTGAGATGGGCAAGTATCAAACTTCCTACAAGCTTGAAATCAAAGTTTAGACAAACTTATCTACTATATCTTGATAGATTACATTCAGATTTAATCAGATGTAGTTTTAGATTTATTCACAAGAACCTACCACTGAGAACATGTCTGCAGTCTCTCCCCTAAAAAATTTCAGAACTTGGGGGGATTTTTTTGGTATTTATGTATTTGAGTAATTAAAATTCTTACATATAACAATCATTCTTTTCCTTTGTGAAAGAAAATGAAATACTTTTAACAAATGCTATATAACAAAAAAAATACTGATATAAAACAAAATAACTTCTCCCCCCAAAATAATTCTTATAAAAGACAAGAATTAAAAAATGAGATTTTCACCAGGATAGTTTTAAAACAATAGGATTCTTCAGTGTATCATCATATCCCAACTCCCTGAAAATATCCCCCAAACATCCTGTTGACAAGAGAAAACTGAGCCTTTGTACATTACCTTGGCAGAGTGTAAGTAGGGTCTCAGAGAGTGAAGAGCAAATCTGGGATAATTTTGTGATTTTGGAGCTGTTTTTACATGAGCTTTTCAAAGTAGGTGCTTGATTAGGATTAGAACAAATTCAAATAGGGACACCTGGATAGCTCAGTTGAGTAAGTGCCCAGCTCTTGATTTCAGCTTAGGTCATGATCTCACGGTTCATGAGATTGAGCCCTGCATTGGATTCTGCTGCTGACAGCATGGAGCCTGCTTGGTATTCTCTCTCTCCCACTCTCTGCTCCTCCCCCTACTCTCTTTCTTTCTTAAAATAATTAAATAAACATTTTAAAAATTTTAAAAAGAAAGAATCAGAATATGGTAGAACATGCTCAGTGAACACAGCAATAGGAAGATTGCAGTGAAGTTCTTAGAGTATTCAGGAAAAAAAATGCTTTCATTTTATGCTTTCTATTCAAGTTGAACAGTTTGATGCTCATTTAAGTGAATTTCTCAGGAAATTTCTGGAATTAACAGCAAAGTTGTTTGTAACTTTCATCTTGTTGGATAAGGGTTTTTGAATTATGTTGATGATAACAGTGCTTCAAGAGGAAAGCCATATTAGGAAAAGACATCTAGTTATCATCATGTTGACATAGACAGTAAGATATAACACTGTATGTAAACTAACTAGAATTAAAAATAATACTTAAAAAATCCCATAGACAACTGTGCTGATGTAGACGGTTTCAGTTCTCAGTGTTTCATAAGGCGAAACTCTGAGATCATTTAAAATCTAGTATTAAAAGTGGACAAGTTCAGCAAATCTCAGAACAGAAGAATTAGCATCCCACAGACCATCTTTGACTGTATTTCCTGTGTGAGAATCCTGTTTTGTGAATGGTGGTGTATTCCAATTGAATATTTTTTATGTTCTCATATACACAAAAAGATATGGCCTCAAATTATGTAATATAATATGTTGAATGTGTATTTAGAAATTATTATTGTATCCAAAATTATCTTCTGTCAGTCCCTAACATAATATTGTTTTCCCGTTTCAAAAACTATAAAGGAATTGTTTCCTATCATATTATTAGCCAAAAAAAATCCTGTTTTAGGCAAATATTTGGTAAAGTATGCAAAAAGAAAATTACACTGTGATTCCATCTCTAATTTTATATATATGAGAATCATGATCTATAGAGAATATGTAATGATATTGGAATTAGCCTGTCTCTCGTGAAAGTTCAGGTGAAAAGGGCATACTTGGCTTAGTCTTAGAGCTGGCTTTTAAGATTAACTACTGGATTCGTGGAAATGGCATCCACTAGCTTTGAATATAACTATCAGTTAATAGCGACTTTAGCAGAATTTATTTTTCAAAATCATACTAAAAGAATTTCAGTGGTATTGTTCATTATCAAAAAGATTTTTTTTTTTTATGTCCTAGTAAATTTATCTGCTCTCAGGCTCTAAGTCAGACTCTTTAGTTCCTACCTTTATAATAGATAAGAGGGCTGTGCACAGAGTAGTTTGAAGTTAGGAGTTGAGTTAAGCAGACTTGGATTGAATTTTAGTATATGGAATGCTTAGATTTTTGTAAAAAATGGATTCTCTTTTCTATAAATGAGGATATTAATACTTACCTCATAGGGTTGCTGGCACTATCAAGGCAAATGATGGATGTGAAGCACTCAGCAGTACTTGGTGCATGGTAAAAATTTTTAAAAATAGCTTAATTTTTTTCCATCTGCTTAAAGATGTCTGCAGTCTAGGTCCATTTTTTTTCATAAGGAGATAGCATCTCACTTACAGCTTTTCATATAGACCTAGTAAAAGGGTAGTTTTCAAGGTGTTCCCTCAACACTGGATTTATAACTTTTCTCTCCGAATGACTTCTCTGCATTACAGTTTGCTTTCTGTACAATCAGGACAGTAACACCACCTCATATGGCTATTGTAGAAATTAGAGGGAATAAAGAATGCAAAATATATACAATAATATAATATACATATTTTATATATATAGCAAATATGAAGTTTCTAAAATCATTATGATTTTGTTTTATTTTTAAGACAACAACAGCAAAAGTTCTCTTCTTTTTTCCATCTGAGCTCCTTCCTGCCTCCTCCCTTCCCTCCACACACACACCCTACTGCCCCATCTCCCTTGACAAAGGGACACAAGTACTACTGTGTATTTTGTTTCAGATTTGAAGGCAAGTGTGAACATACACATATTTTTTGGTTCATAAAAATTGGTTTTCTTAAGAAAAAAAAAAAAGCCCTTTGCCCACTATTATATAAATTTTGCACCACATCTGAAATTGACTGTCATTTTGTCTTATGGGGGTAGAGTACACAAAACCCTATCATCCTAATTCCTTTGGTAAATTATTTATAACTCAAATACTCATTTAAATCACACCATCCCTTTGCAAGTCAAATGTGACTGACTTTAATTTCCACATTTAATGACATATATTGAGGTCAATGCCTACGCAAAATTTCTAATAATTTCTGGGAGGGTGGGGATATATTTATTGTCTATAATACATCTATAAGTTTCTACTGCCCTGAATTAACTCAGGTTTTGAATCATCTCATGATCCTGCACATGAAGCTGACCCAGTTGTGAAATTCCACAGCTTGTTCTGATTACCTATTACCTATTACCTATTACTTATTCTGATTACCAGTCTTGGTAACCAGCATTAAAATAGGATACAGACCATTTGTGTTGAGTAGAGTTAGAGCCAATATCCTTTTATATTTCTGCATGATGCTAGGTATTGAATAAGGAAAGGAAATCAAAGTACATCACTTGACAGTTATAAGCTGAAAAAAAAACAAAAACAAAAAACAAAAACAACAAAAACAAAACCACTGAGAATTTTTATTCTTTTCCAAATAGGAAATATTTATTCTAGTATATGTTCCCAATTTTCAAACTTAGTTATGAGAATTTTAGATGTATATTTGGATATAGAAATAATTGCTCAAAGTGTGAGAACCTTTCATTCAATAAACTTTTATATTTCTAACTCTTATTATCAACTTCAATACCAAATGCTAAATAAGGCCAAATAATAATTCCTAATATACAGCATTTATTGTAAGATAGACAATGTTGTTATTTTTATAAATACTAACTCCTTTATTTCTCATGTGCAGTTTATCATGTATATAAATTGTTTTTAATTTTTTGAAATAAGTAAACTAAAGAGATTTTAAGTAAATTCCTTAGGCTCTCTGACCCCTATATCCATGTTTATCAATGTTTATGAGAATTTCTCCCCATTCTCACAAATGTTTGAACCTGGCTATTCAAGAGAGATGATGGTGGTGTTTTAGATTCAAAGGGTAGCCATGGAAATAGCAAAAGAGATAAAATCCGGAATATTTTCTAAAAGTGGAGCTGGTAAATTTTGTTGTTGGATAAAAATGGTGTATGAGAAAAGAGAAAAGTCAATAAGGATTCCAAGTTTTTCTCCTTCATGACTGAAATTTTGGAATTCCATTAACTGACATGGAAAAGACTGTAAAGGGAGCAATCTTAGGCTGATTATTCGAAAATTTCGTTTTGACAGCATCCACTTAATATATGTATTAGACATTTAGCTGGCAGTGACTAGTAGACAGCTGACTATAAGTATATTTAAATTTCACAAGAAATGTATACATTCAGATTTTGGGTGTTTCAGTTTATAAATTATATTAAAAGACAAGAGACAAGAGATCTGAAAGGGAAAGTGACTAGAGAAGAGGAAGGACTTCTGTTTTCTGGTAGGAAAGAGCTAGTTAATCTGGATAAAATGTATTGCTGAGGTATTGTATTGTTTGTTTTGCAACTACAAAATCTGGTCAAAGTATTAGGAAATCTCCTTGAAGTCCAAAAAAGGTTAACAACTTAGTGAAATATTGCGAGACAAACAGATCAGGGATACGTAGGAACCTAAAAAAGTAAGCTTAGTATTTGAAAACAATCTTCTTTTAGGGTTCTCTACCAATTCAGAAAGAAGTACTGAAAGGCAAAGAAAATGAGCAGCATTTTTGACAACCTTTAAGGATTAGAGGAACAAGGACCAAGCTCTGCCATGGACAAACAGCTGGTAATTCCCCACATTTTGATTTAAGACCTGAAAACCCGTATCTTCTAGAAGTTAGGGTAAATGAGCAGTAGATCTGCCCTCACAGAGTCTAAAACCAAATTTTCAAGATTTTCATCCCATGGGTGGGAAGGGATACCAGATTGCTGGTACCCTTCCTTTGTTTCCAGAAGCCAGAGTAAATCTCATTAGAAAAAAATGCCTTTATCTCAGACCTCAAATACCATTTATATTATCAAATGCCATTTACAACTCCTGGTGCTCAGTCCAAAATAACTGGGCATATGAACAAGTTAAAACACAAATGAAAAACAAAAGAAAAAATAGATAATAAAAATAAACCAAAGTAATACTGAATAGGCTATCCAATGAAGATTTTGAAATTATGTTGGATTGTATAAATACAGAGATGTAAGATAATGCTCATCAACTTTTGGGGGCACCTGGGTGGCTTAGTCAATTAAGCATCAAACTTTGGCTCAGGTTATGATCTCATGGTTCGTGGGTTTGAGCCCCGCATTGGGCTCTGTGCTGACAGCTCAGGGACTGGAGCCTGCTTTGGATTCTGTATCTCCCTCTCTCTGCCTCTTCCCCACTAGTGCTCTGTCTCTCTCTGTTTCTCAAAAATAAATAAATGTTAAAAAAAATTTTAAAAAGATAACGCTCAAATTTTTGACAAGGAAAAGAAAATTATATAAAGGAATCAAATGATAATTTTAGAACTGAAAAATAAAATAGCCTAAATCAAGAAGTCAACAGAAAAGTTTTGTAGATGATTGACAAGAATGCAACATCTAGTTAGCGATTGAAGACTGAAGGAAACAAAAGAGAAATTTTTATAAGCAGAAAGAAAAAGAAATGAACAAAAGTTACTGCTTTCCTTTAAAAAAATAACATAGAGACTTATGTCTATTTTCTCAACCCAAAAGAAACCCAAAAAAGCCAATGGGGCTATCTTTAAAATATTGAAAGGAAGTACCTAAACCTAGAGTTATCTCTCCAGCAAGAACATTCCACAAGATAGAAAGGGATGGGGCCCCTGGGTGGCTCCATCAGTTAAGTGACAGACCCTTGATTTCGGTTAAGGTCATGATATTACAGTTGTGAGATCAAGCCCCACATTGGGCTCTGCCCAGGGCATGGGGCCTGCTTGGGATTCTCTCTCTCTCTCCCCCTCTTCCCCAGTCCTGCTCCTGTGGGCAGAGCCCATCTAGGGACTTTATTTCACAACTGTGAGATCATGACCTGTCATGAAATCAAGAGTCGGACACTTAACCAACTGAGCCACTCAGACACCCCTTCCCTTTCTATCTTGAAGAATATTTTTGCTGGAAAGAGAACTTTAAGTTGAAGTATTGTCTTTTAGTATTTTAAAGAGAGTCACATTGCTTTTTTGGATTTCGTTGGGGTTGAGAAAATAGACATAAGTCTTTCTCAAAAAAATATAAATGAAAAGATAGAGAAATCAATATGTTTTCAGAAAATGAAACCTGAGAGAATTTATCACAAACATATTTATATTAAAGCATATAATTAGGTGGTTTTCAGGCCAAAGGAAAATTACCCTAAAGAAACCTAGAAGATGTAGGAAGACAAACAAAAATGATGATGGGGTGTCTGGGTGGCTCAGTCAGTTAAGCGTCCGACTTCGGCTCAGGTCATGATCTCACAGTTAGTGAGTTCAAGCCCCGTGTCAGACTCTGTGCTGATAACTCAGAGCCTGGAGCCTCCTTCAGATTCTGTGTCTTCCTCTGTCTATGCCCCTCCCCTGCTCATGCTCTGTCTCTCTCTCTCTCTCTCTCTCTCAAAAATAAAATAAACATTACAATTTTTTTAAATGATGAAATGGTAAATATGAAGGTAAATATAAATGAATAGTGGTTATATAAAACAATTTTGATAGTATTATATTTAATATATATCCAATATATGTTTATATATCTATGTCCATATGCCTATATATTCAGATATATTACATTGTAAGATTAGCAGACAGTTAAGGAGGAAAGAAGTGTTCCAAGATTTTTGCTCTGTATTGGGAGTTAAAAATCTCAGTTGCTTATTGTAACTTTTTAACCATTTAAGAATACTAAACGATTGCATAGCCGTTAGGCTAACAAAAGGGAATATTTTTTTTTTGAAAATAATAAAGCTTAATTAAAAGGAAGATAGAAAAGAAGAGAAAAAGGAACTTGCTAGGCAGGAAAAATAAAAGACAAATTTAATCCCTGATATATTATTACTTACATTCAGTATAAATGAAGTAAATGGTGCAATTAACAGACATAACATGTCAAGTTGGATAAAAAGCCAATTATATTCTCTTTATAAATGGGAGATTTAAGAGAGATCTAGCAGGTAAATAATAGGAAAGATAGAGCACACCAAAGTGGAAATGCCTGTGTCCAAGTTCTAGTTAAAATCATTTACTTTTGCGACTAGTCTTATTGTCTGTCAGCATGGAAAACTAAGTGCTGAAAAGGCTTCAGGTTGATCTTGCTAACCATCAGAAACAGTTATGACACTGTGTGAGGGGATGTGAGCTTTCTCTGGATTTGAAGATCATTGCTAACAATACATGTTATTTTCTCTCATCTCCTTCCTCAGCATGAGTGAACGAACGTTCCATTTAAGCTTTGAGGCCATCCATTTTCAGGTGATTTTGTGGTCTCATAATTATAACAATTCTGCTTGAAGTTTTAAAGTTTTCATATTACATTGTCTTCTTAGTCTCTGTTTTTTTGTGTAGAAAGAATTTCAAGAAAGAGCTTAACGCAAGAAGAAGAAGTAAGGGACAGAGACAAGAAAGTAAGGGATGGGTCATGCAGTGAGAAAAGTAGGAGAAGGAGGCAGGACAATTAGGTATAAGGAAAGTATAAGGAAGTATAAGGAAATAGAGTAAAAGTATTTGATTGGGAAGAATGTATGTTCTCAAATAAAATTAAAGTGGGTTGTACATGGGATTAGTGTTTAATGAGGGAATTATTTCTTGGTATTTTTTGGTAAATTTATGTGTTTGTTTTTTTTTTGTTTTTTTTTTTTTGGAACACTGAATTCTGAAAAAAAATTCACTTGAAAGATTAGGAGAACAAGAATAATTATAATTCTTCTAGGATAATGAAGGCATCTGTGATTCCAAAAAATTCAATGACTAAAAGAGGGGAGCCAGATCAGGAATTGTTGACATGCAGTGTTAAAGGTCTGGATTGACATTTCTAGGACCTAGAGTGGCAGACTATAGAAGAAACATTGTCCTGCATTGACTGCGACTGTAGCCAGGAGTGTTTGCAGCTAGATATGCATTTTGTTGAAAATAAAATATTACTAAGCTATCATATATGGTATACTTCATACAGACCCTATCAACAGTGTCCCTTGACAGTTGGCAAAATTTAGTGTCCACGTAAGTCCTTAAATTGGCAAATCTGACTGCTATTTCTGTAAGTACTATTAATCTGATGAGGAGATACAAATGCTACATCATTAAATACTGTCTAACAATGTTTGCTGGCATTTTCCACATATGTTTGCTGGCATTTTCCACATAAGAATGTATTCACAATAAGCTATGGTTCCTTGTAAATATTATTACATTTAATATTTTATGTTTATTTTAAAGATATGCATAATGAGAATGAAGATTGCTTGAAACATTTAAGAAAAACTTTGGAGTTGGGTTAGTTGGGGAATTCCATTTTTGTGTGTGTAAACCCTGCAGATTCATATCTGTCAGTATTTTGAAAACATTCGTGTAGTATCAAAACCTGAAACATCCCTTTGGGAAAGGAATACAAGGGGTATGGTGAAATTTACCAAAACAAACTTATCTATATTGCCTAGGTTTTTAGATGACAAGAACAAAAGAGAGATAAATATATATTATCTAACATGGATATATTGGATTTAAGAGGCCCAGTAAGCATGAGAGCATTCTGAGGAAAAGTGTAGGAATATAAGAATCCAGAGTGTGAAGTGAAACATAAACATCAATTGCATGTATTTTCATTCAGCCAAACAAGCCAACTGTTCATCTTTACAGCAAAATAAAAGGTACAAACACACTTTATTGAGCTCTTATTCTTATTTTCAGTAAGGACGGTGATAGAAAATTAGAACAATAAATTGCTGATGTTAAAGAGTGCAATATGTGTGTTTAGCCCCAAATAGGAGGAGCCACTCGGGGAATGATATATTCTCACTTGTTGACAATAACCATTGGAATCAGGGTTATATGAATAACTCCCCCTTCCTTTCACTGATGTTTCTGTGATCATCCTCAGGAATCTTTTTTGTACATTACTGATTCTTTCAAGGTTATAATTTATTCTAGTCTGAAATCATCTCAAAGGAACAGGTCTTTGGAGGACTTTCTTTTTCTTGTACAATAGAAGATTCAGCATTCTTCTAAAACATGGAGAGAATTCTGCGATCTGCACCAAGTATTCCAGATATCAGAGGTTATTTCCCTTTCCTAGAGAACAGGGGTACCAAATGGTCAATTTATCCATCTCTCTCCTATTAGTTTATACTTGATTCCACATATTTTTTTTATCATTCAACAAGCATTAATTGCACATCTGTAATACAGCAGGCATTGCAAACGATAACAAAAATACAATTCCAGCCTCAGAGAAGTTCAGTCAGTGAACTTCCAACAAATGTTTCACTCATCATCATTAACATTTTCATCACCTGTTGTTAGCTACCATCCAATGTTTATTGAGCACTGTGTCTGTGTTAAGTATTCAGGTAACTATATTGCATATATTATTCCAACTAAAACCTCTGCAGCAACTAATGTAACACACCTTGGAGCTAAAAGTATTGAACTTGGAGCAATTAGGCAATTTTCTCACAGTTAAAGAGCTAGAGATTGATGAATCAAATGCTTAGCCCAGGGCTAACTAATTTCATTGTCTGAACTCTTAAGCACTTATGGTAGTAGACCCATTATATACCTAAGTGATCTACTATCTGCTGTGGAAAAAATTGGAGTTACATACTCTGATGAAATAGGAGGACATAGGAAGACAATACAAAGATAAGTTGTTTAACTTGTACCTTGAAGAAAATATAACAGATAGGAATTTACCCAATGAACAAATTGGAGTGACACATTCAAAACAGATGAATCATTCTATCAAAATATCGGGCCTCATTATTTCTTATGGTAAATTTCCAAAGTGAGAAAATGTATTAACCTAATTACTTAGAAAAAAACTATAGGTCATGGGATATGAAGTATGTGTGCTGTTATCATGAAATTTATTGGCTACGCTGAATCACACATTTAATCTTACCTCAGTGGTGATTAACAAATATTAGATTACCTGTTTTATTTTATAATATTGCAGTGGTGTTTATCATTACATCCGAAATACTCTTGTGCATTTATTTCAGTTTCAGGAAGAATTATTAGATTAACACATTTTGGTTAAAGCACTGATGATGCAAATAAAGTTATTTTATTGCAGGAACCAAACACATAAGAACATGCCAAATAAATTCTGAGTAGCCGTCAGTGTAATCATACTAATGGCAATTCTCATCTTCTTTGATCTATTTTAGTACCAACTCCTTTAACATTGATGGACAATAACACAGAGTAATGATGACAAGACAGTTAATAAGTTGCCGACTCTTATTTCACTGTATTTTTTCTATTAACTTCCTTTGATCTTAGATGGGAAGACTATTTTAAAACTGTCATTTCTACTGCAGATTAACCTATATATTTAGTGCAAATTCAATGAACAACTCAATGTGACTTTTTTCTGTATTAGAAGAAATTGATTCTGAATTTTATCTAGAAGAAATATGCAATAGGAAATAAAATATGATTTGTAAAAGAAAAGCAGTGAGGAGGAAGTTGGTTGCCTTGCCATATGTATAAATATACCATAAATGGTAATGATTTTTAAAGTATCCTGTGCAGCCATAGATAAAGAAATAAATAAAATAGAATAAATATTTCAAAATTAGGTAGAAATATATGGAAATCAGGAATATTTTCAATTAGTTGAACTAATATTTATTATCTACTATGTTTTTGTCACTTTCAAGATTACTGAGTGGGGAGCGAAACAAGCCAATGAGCTATATGGTAATATTGGAAATTCAAGTTTGTGAGGGAGGAGTTTGATTATTATTAGCAATAAACTTGCAGAAAAAATAAATTAGATCATCACAATTAACAAGTATGCACAAACCCAATTCAATTGTGTCACTATGTAATCTACAAGAAAAAAACATATTACAAGAAGAAAGCCTGAGGCTTTTTAAGATATCTTATAGTAACAATATCTATTTAAATATGATATGGCACTAAACTTATTAAAGGAAAATAACTATTTTATATAAATGGACAATGTTACATTTAAAGAAAAAACTGGAAAAATATTGTCAATAGACACTCTGGACAAATCATTGAAAGTCACCAAACATAATTGTATTATCTATTGTAATGCCTGAAGTTCCAAAACCTCCCACAAAAGACCACCAGAGTCGTAAGTCAAAGCCAAGCGGCAAGGGTCCTTTATTGCAGGTTCGAACCTGGTCCTCTGTGCACTCGTCGCCGGTGACGCAAGAGGCCACGATCAGGGTTGGTATAGCGTTTTTATAGACAGAAACAAATAGCACAGGGGAGGTTTTAAATTATGAGGGGCCTGATTAGTTGATTTTAAAGTAAGGACATTTGTTGTTCTCTGATTGGGCGTCCTTTGTCAGTCCTTTGGCAGGAAGGCTTTGTCTGTTACTTGTGGCAGGAGGAAGAAAGGGGGAAGGGGGTAGGTGAGGAATGTGCTAAGCAAGCAGGTTTACAGAAGCAAGAAATGCTGGTTAGTTTATGTACAATCACTCATTTCCTTACATATCAGACTACATTTAGGAAGTTTTACAGCCCATTCTACTACACAGCGGGTTACAATCAGGAAAGGCCTCACAATGCTCGTAGCAAACAGCAAGCAAAACAGACTTCTCAGCAATTGTATTTTTTATCAAAGATCCATAATAAGCAGAAAAGAGAACCTAGCTTTAAACTAAGGCAGGGCTGTCATTTGGATTCAAAGCTGTTCCTTTCACTATTGCTCTATAACATGTCACCCCAAAACTTAATAATCAGAAATGGGTTAGGAATTTAGGTGTGGCTTATCTGAATTATTCTAATTTAGGATCTCTCATGAGATTGTAGTCAGAGGGTTTATGGCTAGGTCATCAAAGGTTTCTTTCATTCATATGTCTAGCACCTAATCTGTAATAACTGGAAGAGTGGAGGCTTGAACAGTTGTGGTTCTGTGGACATCACTCTGTATCTCCAGCTAAATAGTCTCCCCCCACTTAGTAACATCACAGTAGCAAGACTTAAGTGCAGGCTCAGGGTTTTAAAGACATATGTACCTAAAGAAAAACCCAGGCAGAAGCTTTATCAACTTTATGACACAGTCTTGAAAATCACGTCAATCAGGGGTGCCTGGGTGGCTTGATCGGTTAAGCGTCCGACTTTGGCTCAGGTCATGATCTCACGGTCCGTGAGTTTGACCCCTGCATCGGGCTCTGTGCTGACAGCTCAGAGCCTGGAGCCTGTTTCAGATTCTGTGTCTCCCTCTCTCTCTGCCCTCCCCTGTTCATGCTCTGTCTCTCTCTGTCTCAAAAATAAATAAACGTTAAAAAAAAATTAAAAAAAAAAAAAAGAAATCACATCAATCCTTATAAGGGAGCATAAGGGAAGCTGACAGGCTGCAAACACCCCCACCCCCACCCCCAGGTGGGATACGTGTGATATTCCTCAGGCACTCCTGGCTGCCCAAGAACAAAGGAAAGAGGAAAAACAAATGGTTAACTGAGAGATCATAGTCCTGTAGGACCTGAGCCTCCATCTATTGACAAATATGTTTGTTAGTAAATCACACGAAAAAGGCAATCTTATCAATAGCCTAATCTCCAGAAACCTATAGACTCCATTTCCTGGAGCCCCAACATCACCCCTGTATTGTGAAGTGGGAAACAAAGGCAGAAGGAAATAGCGGATAGAACTAAATTTCCTTATAATCTGCAGCCATTGACAAATAATTGAGGCTGGCAGAGTAAAACATTTCTCCAGGAACTCCCTACTGTCTTAATGCTAATGCTTTGCTAGAGGGAACAACCTTAGCTTGACAATAACTAGGCCTCCACTATACTGAATGTCTTCTTTAGCATACAAAAATCTCACTGGAAACTTCCCCTGGACTTTACCTTCCCCCAACTCTATAGTATAAAACCAGTCTCTCCTCATGGTCCAGGGCAGCTCTTCCTGCCTAAGCGTCCTGTCTTGGTGCTTTAATAAAATCACCTTTTTGCACCAAAGACATGTTCAAGAATTCTTTCTTGGTCATCGGCTCCGGACCCTGTGAATCCCACTATCCCCCCAAAAAACCTCATCAAATCCTACCATATTTTATTGGTCAGAGAAGATAGAAGTCCTCATGCAGATTTAAGGGTAAGAAATATGGGACCTACCTCTTAATGAGAGGAGTACAAGTCATATGGGAAGAAGAATATCTGGAAAATACATTCTTCCACCATAGAGTGACTTACAGATGATAAAGAAAATATGCAAAAATGTGCATGCAATAATTCCATTGTAAATGTTCGAGGATATTTATTGCATTAATGCTTGCCATTTAAAAACAGGAAATGATATTTTATGTGTTATTAGAAGATTGGGTAAATCAATTAGAGTATATCCATATTATAGAATCTCATGACTTTTAAAAACATATAAATTAATATTTAGAACAATAGAGAATGAAAGATCTGTTGGTGGAAAGAATACAGGCTATAAAATAGGATATATGGTGAATAGTCTTTATACATGAACATTTCTGTAAGTGAATACCCCAACAGATTAACGTAAACTGTTGTATTTTTTATTTATAATTACGTTCTGAGGGGGAAAAACATTACTATAAAAAAAGGCAATAATCAAAATAATGATCCAAGTTTTATTTAGTAATATTACAGGGAATGTAGAGGGGAAGTTAATATGGACCACAATAATAGCACCAGATTCTGAAGAATATTCAGTGTCCTCTCAATTAAAAGAAGAGAACTGAATTGTAAAGTTGCTGTTAAGTGTACAGTTGTAAGATTCGCAACTAAACCTACCTAGTTTTATTCAGACTTCCTTTCTTATATTGGGCTCTAACATTGCATTCCAGCTTAGAAATTGAAATATTTTATTTACAGTCACTGAGCTGTTTCATGTAAAGACATGCAGTGTCTTTTCTCTGGCCCAGACTGAATGGGAATATAGAAGACAAATGTTATTTCTAAAGCTTTACTTCTGCATATGAATATGTGGCATTTCGGTTCTCACTGAGTAGCATTTTCATTGACAATAAGCCCTCTCCCTGTTCTTTTCTCAGAAAACATAAAGATAAATGCATTATCTCACACAATGAGTGAAAAGACGACTGGGCAAAGTGACCCAGATTCTATCCTAGTTCTCTTAATTATATATCCTCAAGCTGTAATGCCTGAAGTTCCAAAACCTCCCACAAAAGACCACCAGAGTCGTAAGTCAAAGCCAAGCGGCAAGGGTCGTTTATTGCAGGTTCGAACCTGGTCCTCTGCGCACTCGTCACCGGTGACACAAGAGGCCACGATTAGGGTTGGTATAGCGTTTTTATAGACAGAGACAAATAGCACAGGGGAGGTTTTTTTTACTTGTGGCGGGAGGAAGAAAGGGGGAAGGGGGTAGGTGAGGAATGTGCTAAGCAAGCAGGTTTACAGAAGCGAGAAATGCCGGTTAGTTTGTATACAATCACTCATTCCATTACATATCAGACTACATTTAGGAAGTTTTACAGCCCATTCTACAGTGGGTTACAATCAGGAAAGGTCTCACAATGCTCGTAGCAAACAGCAAGCAAAACAAACTTCTCAGCAATTGTATTTCTTATCAAAGATCCATAATAAGCAGAAAAGAGAACCTAGCTTTAAACTAAGGCGGGGCTGTCATTTGGATTCAAAGCTGTTCCTTTCATTCCCCCCTTTTCCTTGTGCCTAAAGAGCCAATCTTGGATCTTCAGTTTTTTATTTGTAATGTCTCGAGCGGTTGGTACTGAGTTCGTAAGACCATTAATTGTACAGCATTGAACCTGTCTTGGATAAAATTAATAATTTTGTTTATGATGCAGAGGCCTAACGTGAGAGCGAGAAGTAGAATGGCCAGAGGCCCGAGTAAAGCGGAGAGCAGGATAGTATTATAGACTTTCTGGGTTTTTAAATTAGAAACCTCCCAAGTTAAAGTATAGGGTATGTGGGGGTTGCCTGCAATACTTATGAGTCCGTAGGAGGTGAACAGGAGCACGCTAATGAGTGTTCCTCCGATTATTGTGGGTCCAGAGCTGCTGCAACAGTCTTGGTATGGGACACCCAGGCCTTTGGTCTCAGCTGGTTTTCGGGGTCAGGTTTTCGACGTAGAGTCAATTTTAAAGGATGGGTCTTACTCTGGTCAACCGTCCAGGCGGTGTTGGCTTCCGGCACGAAGTCTTCTCAAACCGCAAAGGGATCAGCTGGTCGGGCGTGGGTGTAATGGATCCAGGTAGCAATCCTATCGACTTTGAGAGCAGTGGGTGTGGTTAGGATCACAATATAGGGTCCCTTCCACCGTGGTTGGAGGGTCTCTTGCTTGTGTTCCCTGCACGTATACCCAATCTCCGGGTCGGTAGTGATGCGGCTCAGGAGGGGGCCCGTTTTCATAAATGGCTCTCAATCTGGGCCAAACTTCCTGGTGGGTGTGCTGGAGTTCCCTCAGGGAAATAAGAAGTTTATGATCATCAAATTTAGTTAACACATTAGACTGTAGGTTGGGAATTATGGGGGGGGGGGCACTCCATACATGATTTTAAAGGGGGTTAATCCCAGTTTGTAAGGGGAGTTCCGCACCCTGAACAGAACATAGGGGAGTAAGACTACCCAATTAGCGCCAGTCTCTATGGTCAATTTAGTTAAGGTCTCTTTTAGAGTACTATTTATTCTTTCTACCTGTCCTGAGCTTTGGGGTCTATATGCACAATATAGTTTTCAATCAGCCCCAATAAACTGTGCTATCCCTTGTATTACCTTTGAAATGAATGCTGGTCCGTTGTCTGATCCTATTAGGGTAGGGAATTCGTACCTGGGCATGATGTCTTCTAACATTTTCTTTGCTACTACCTGCGCAGTCTCATGCTTAGTGGGGAAGGCCTCTGTCCATCCTGAAAAGGTATCTATAAACACTAACAAATATTTATATTTATATTTTTTAGGCTTTACCTCGGTGAAGTCTACTTCCCAATAGGCTTCTGGCCTGGTTTCGCAGGTTCTGGAGCCAGGGTTTTTCCCGTGGTTGGTGGCGTTAGTTAATTGACAAGCTTTACAGCTAGTAACTATCTGCTCAATTTTTGTCCTGGAATCTTTAATGGTGATCCTAGCATGTCTTATTAAGTCTTGCATTTTTCTTGTGCCCATATGAGTGGCTCGGTGCATCTTGGATAAGACTTTATTTCCCATTTCTTCTGGGTTGATTATGCTACAGTCTGCTGCTCTCCACCATCCGTTAAGGCACTGAGTTAAAGGTAATTTTTGGATCCAGTTTAGGTCTTCTTTACCCCAAGTAGGTTACCTCGGATCTGCAAATTTGGGCTTCCTTTGCTGAAGCCCGGTACCCCAGGGCACCAAGTGTCCGGAGGAGATTTTTGGTGCCTTGTAAGCAAGCTTCGGCAGTCTCAGCGGCGATTAAAAGATCGTCAACGTACTGCAAGAGAGTCACTTTGGGGTTTTGATTCCGGTACTCACCCAGATCCTCGTGAAGTGCCTCATCGAACAAGGTGGGTGAGTTTTTAAATCCTTGGGGGAGCCGGGTCCAGGTCAGTTGCCCATTTATGCCTCTCTCAGGATCGGACCACTCGAAGGCGAAGAGCTCTTGACTTTTGGGGGCCAGAGGCAGGCTGAAAAAAGCATCTTTTAAATCAAGGACAGTATACCATTGTCTTTCTGGGCTGAGGGCACTTAGGAGGGTATAGGGGTTGGGTACTGTTGGGTGTATGTCCATGACTCGGCGGTTAACTTCTCTCAGATCTTGTACCGGACGATAGTCCGCACTGTTAGGTTTTCGTACAGGCAGCAGGGGGGTGTTCCAGGCTGAATGGCAGGGACGCAAGATGCCTAAGTCTAGGAGGCGACGGATATGTGGCGTGATGCCATTTCTGGCCTCCATTGACATCGGGTATTGTCGGACCCGAACTGGATCTGCCCCCGGTTTCAGCTCTATGAATAGAGCTGGGCGATGTTTAGCCAACCCCATACCCCCGGTTTCAGCCCATGCTCCTGGAAACTGTTGGAGCCAGGGCTCTATGTTTTGACTTTGTGAGGGTGGCCCCTGGTGGAGTCGATATTTATCTTTTAATCTTAGAGTAAGTGTGGTAATGGGCTGGTTGTGAGGGCCAGTCACTTGGGGGCCCCCTGGCGTAAAATGAATTTGGGCCTCCATTTTAGTGAGTAGGTCTCTTCCTAATAAGGGGCATGGGCTGTCGGGGATGACTAGGAAGGAATGGGTGACCTTTCCATTTCCTAGATCCACAGTCCTCTGGGTGGTCCAGGGATATTTTTTTATTCCGGTAGCCCCTTGGACCCAGGAAGATTTTTTAGAAATTTTTCCATGGGGCCTGATCAAGACCGAATGTTGTGCTCCTGTGTCAACTAGAAATTGAACTGGGTTCCCCTCCACTTGTAGCGTTACCCTAGGTTCGGGGAGGGGATCCGAACCCCGTCCCCCCTATTCTGCATCTTGAGTGAAGAGGGCGGGTGTGGTTTTTGGCTGCCACGGTTTTTGATCATGACGTGGCTTTTTCTTTCTAGGGCATTCTCGGGCCCAATGGCCTTTTTCTTTGTAATAGGCACATTAGTCCTTATCTAGGGGCTTTTGGACAACAGCGGCCAGGACTTTGGTCATTTTCTCAGTGGCTTTAAGTTGCCTGTCCTCTGGAGTCTCTCTATTATTAAAGACACGCTGGGCAATGTGGACTAAGTCCTGAATCTGTTTTCCCTCCAGGTCCTCTAGTTTCTGGAGTTTCTTTTTAATATCAGTGGCTGCCTGATTTACAAAGGCCATTACAACAGCAGCTTGATTTTCGGGGGCCTCGGGGTTCATGGGGGTATACTGTCTAAAGGTTTTCATTAATCTTTCTAAGTAAGCGGCAGGGCCCTCTGTCTTACCTTGTATCACTGAATACACTTTTGCCAAATTAGTGGGCTTGCGTGCAGCAGCCCGGAGACCCGCCATTAGAGTCTGGCGATAAATGCGTAGCCGTCCCCTACCTTCTGCCGTGTTGTAGTCCCAGCCATCCTGTGGGGGTCGGGTCAAGGGAAAAGCTGCATTAATGAGATCAAGGTTAGCAGTGGGTTGGCCGTCATCTCCAGGAACCAGCTTTCTTGCTTCCAATTGAATTCTTTCTCGCTCCTCAGTGGTGAACAGGATTCGGAGGAGCTGCTGACAATCATCCCAGGTGGGTTGGTGGGTAAACATAACGCTGTCTAAGAGACTTATTACATCTTTAGGGTTGTCAGAAAATCGGGCATTCTGGGTTTTCCAGTTATATAGGTCACTGGTAGAGAAGGGCCAGTATTGAAGTCGGGGGTTCCCCGTCTCATCGGGAGGCCCTTTTTCCCGTAAGGGTAAAGCTACGGTGGAGTCAGGAAGGCGGAGTCCTGGCTCATGTGGGGCCCGCCTACAGGTATGTCCGGCGGCCCTTGGACTTTGCCCCCACTAGGCTTGGGCGCGGGTTGAGCCTCCTTATTCTCTAGTTCTCCTATGGGCTGGGCTACGGGAGGCTCTGCCGGCGCAGCAGGGATAGGGGCAGCTTGCGGAATAAGAGGAGGAACCTGGTAAGGGGGAGGGTCAAGGGAAAGTAAATCTTGGTTGTCGGGGAGAACAGGGGGTGCAGATGGAGTTGGCGGCTTGGGAGGGTTGATAGGTTTATCAAATGATAGTCATTTGGCATGACTCTGCTATTAAGGAAGTGGCCATCCAAGGAGGTGGGTTTTTTACTAAATCTTGCCACACCAGAATATAGGGAATCTGATCCGAGTGACCTTCTTTCCCTGGTAGGAAAATTTTTTATTTTACTTTAAGGACCACAGGGAGGCAGAAGGTTCCCTCTGTAGGCCAATTGACCCCAAAGGTGGGCCATGCAGAGCGGCAATAGGTGATCAACTTCCTTTTGCGAATGTCTAGGCTTAAGTTGTGTCCTCTAGCTTTTACATCCCTGAAGTTGGCGAGAAGGAGGGAGAGAGGGGTGCTCTGCGTTTGGCCCATGTTATGATTCTGAGGAAGAGGAGAAGAGAAGGGGGCGGCACGGAGGGGGCCCTGAAGCGGCTGAAATCAGCGATGGAGTTCGCACAGGCGACCTCCGAGGGTGAGACCCCTGGCAGCCTGGCTGGGCCCCGGGGGGAGGGGCGGGAGGGAAAGCCGCAGGCAGCTGAGGAAGGAGGAAAGAGGAACAAAGGATGGAATAATTAATTCTGATCAGCCGAAAAAACACTTAATTCCAATAAAACTTCCGACACACGAAAGAAAAACAAGAGCCAACAAGAATCTCTGACAGTGGTTTCAACTTTCTGGGGCCGTCTCGGCCAGCCCAACAGAAAGGGTTATGGCTAGGACGGCGGTTATTACAAGGGCCCAGGGGTGACAATACATTTAGACTGACATAGAAGCACTCGCGTACTCGCCCGTCCGCGTCCCTCGCGGGAACTTAGGTGCCTCTTAGCATGGGCGGGCAGGTATAAACCCCCTGCTTGGATCAAAATAAATTTTGACCGCCTTAAGCCGTATGAGGATCACCGCGGAAATCGGGTTAGAGCCCACTCGAATCCCGTAGCTTATGCCGTGGGACTACACATAGGGTAAGTCAGGCGCGTGCCCCTGACTCCCAACAATCATTCCAGTCGATTTAACAGACAGACACACAGACACACATCACATCAAAATACGGGTAACAATTGGCATGCCTAGATGGTTTTTTTTTTTTTTTTTTTTTTTTTAGACGCCTAGAGATATTTCTTAGCACTCTGGAAGTTCATAGAGAAAATGAAAGTATTTAGTTCGCAGGCGCGTTGGGCATAAGCAGCCCACAGAAAAGAATCCTGATGGGCCAAAAAGGCCCCCCGATGGACCAGGAAGGTCCCCTGATGGACCAAGAAGGTCCCCAGATGGGCCAAGAAGGCCCCCAGATGGGCCAAGAAGGCCCCCAGATGGACCAAGAAGGTCCCCAGATGGACCAAGAAGGCCCCCAGATGGGCCAAGAAGGTCCCCAGATGGGCCAAGAAGGCCCCCAGATGGGCCAAGAAGGCCCCCAGATGTCAGTGGACGTCTCCAACTGACCCCGGCTGGGTGCCCTATAGCGCGTCCGCCAGGGTCACACCAGCTTCCAGACAGAACCGGTTCTCCAGAGAAGAAACACAGATCAGAGAGAAAAGGAAGAACGTTAGAGCCGGCTTACTTACCGATCGGAATCAAATACGACCCGTTGACCAGAAGTCTGGTGGGCTCGGGGGAGATCTCGGTGGGACCTCCAAATGTAATGCCTGAAGTTCCAAAACCTCCCACAAAAGACCACCAGAGTCGTAAGTCAAAGCCAAGCGGCAAGGGTCGTTTATTGCAGGTTCGAACCTGGTCCTCTGCGCACTCGTCACCGGTGACACAAGAGGCCACGATTAGGGTTGGTATAGCGTTTTTATAGACAGAGACAAATAGCACAGGGGAGGTTTTTTTTACTTGTGGCGGGAGGAAGAAAGGGGGAAGGGGGTAGGTGAGGAATGTGCTAAGCAAGCAGGTTTACAGAAGCGAGAAATGCCGGTTAGTTTGTATACAATCACTCATTCCATTACATATCAGACTACATTTAGGAAGTTTTACAGCCCATTCTACAGTGGGTTACAATCAGGAAAGGTCTCACAATGCTCGTAGCAAACAGCAAGCAAAACAAACTTCTCAGCAATTGTATTTCTTATCAAAGATCCATAATAAGCAGAAAAGAGAACCTAGCTTTAAACTAAGGCGGGGCTGTCATTTGGATTCAAAGCTGTTCCTTTCAAAGCATGTTATAACATCACTTGACCCTGTCACCTCATCTAAGAAATAAAAATACATCCCTTAATTTGTAAGGTCTTTTTACAGTGTAATTTACCTACTTTAGAGTTCTAAAACAATTCCATTTCTCCCTTTATCCTTGACAATGGATTTATTAATTAGTCCATGTCATGTGATGTTGCTTTAAGTTTTTTATTTATTGTTTCTGATATACTTTCTAATGTTAATATCATACAATGAAATTCAACTTTGTGAATGAAAAACTAATTTTCTAATGAAAATGATAAAAAAAGAAAAAGGAAAAACAAAATGAAAACCTGAGTGAAATACTGAAGCTTACATTTTGGAGCACATACAGTGTTACTCATTATCTAAGAATATTATGAAGGGTTTATATAAATTTAGTCCTACATGTATGTGATATGTAGTAAAACCTGCAAATGGAAGTAAGGGTTCCCTCAGTCTGATGCATGGTCAGATTTTCCTTCTCTGGATCAAAACCCCAGCATGAAGAGATTTAGAGTTTAGTGGGAGGAAAGAAATACAAAGGCAGAAGGAATTTGTGCAGGAGCTTCCACACCCCCGTCCCATCCATTATTCTGTGAAGATATTCACAAAAATTGAGCAAAAATAGAGTCATGAGACAGACGGAGAGACTAAAGATGCCTCAGGATAAAACCTCTCCATTACTGTTCTTCAAGGCAGGAATCCAGAAAATCCTTGAATCCTAAATGGTCAAGTGACACATTCAAATGGATACACTTATTTAAAAAAGGGCTGTATAATTAGGGATTAATGTATACTGGTGTGAAATGTTGGAACCTGGGAGCAAACCATAAAGAAAGAATTCTTGAGACATCTCTGGTGCAAAAAAGGTGGTTTTTATTAAAGTACAGGGACAGGATCTACGGGCAGAAAGAGCTGCCCTGTGGTTGTAAGAAGCAGCTGATTATATAGTTTCAAGTTGGGAGGGGGTTAAGGATAGCCTAAGTCTGTAACGAATTTGGAAGCCAGTTTTCCAGGACCTTGAGGGGCTAGCTGTTTTTAAGGTCATTTACTACTGTCTAATAAAACCTTAGTCATGAGCCCCTTCAGATATATGGCCATCAGTGGGCCATATATTTGGAGGATGATTGCTAACATATCTTGGGAAGGGTGGAGATAAAGGAAGTTTCCAAAGGAGTTTTCGTAGTTCAAGTAGACTTACAGGATCCTGGAGGCCAGGCTAACGTGAAGGGTAGGTTGCCTTTTGCCTTTACCAAAGTGTGAACATTGAGTCAGTTGAATTCCTGGAGGAAGTTCTCAAGTACTTGTCAATGGGCTGTAAATTATAAGTTTATTTTTTCTATATTTCTTTTGCCTTTGTTCTCCACATCATATTCCATTGCCATAATCATTTCAGGCTGCTGTAACAAAGTACCATAGATTTAGTGGCTTATAAACAACAAAAATCTAATTTCACAGTTCTGTAGTCTGGGAAGTCCGAAATCAGGGTGCAGCATGGTCAGGTTCTGGTGGAAAGCCTCCTCTGGGTTGTAGATTGCCAGCTTCTGGTTATATCTTTATGTGGTGGAAAGCAGACAAGAGAACTCTCTGGGGTTCCTTCCACAGGATATGAATCCTATTCATGGGAGCTCTGCCACATGACCTAATTACCTTCCCAAAGCTCCACCTCCTAACATAGTGGGTTAGAATTAACGTATACATTTTGGAGAGACACAAATATTCAGTCCATTATATGCATAAAAGAAATAATGGAACTATAGTCCATCATTTTTTTTTTCTTTTCTGTAGGAGACAGAGGCTCTCAGACATGAAAACACATCAAAATGCAGTTAATTTATGGAAAATGCCAAGACTGGAAAGTTTCTCTATGGATTCTCATAAAGTCAGATTCTTCATTTAACGCACTAATTTTTCAGTAGCCAGAATTATCTGGAGAAAGGAGAGACTTTAGAGCAATATTGACACATTCAAGATACTTAGCAGAGTTACTCTAAAACATATATATTTCTGAATAAGTGGATAAAATTATTATATTTCATCAACTAGTGATTATTCAGAAAAAGACTAAGTGAAAATTTCCAATAATAGTAAAGAGTGATTTAAGAATAAAATTTACTTACTTAGAAAAACAAACTTTTCAGACGTTTCGTTAGTATGCATTTCTATATAATTTGCATTACATCAGTATAATTAAACTGAATGTGGAAGTAGTAAAAAGCTAAAATTAAAAGCTAAAAAAATGCAATGAGTCAAAATGTGATGAAGCAACTAATATTGACTATCCTTTTATCTGAAGGGTAGGAGAAAATATGCCCCTTTGTCATAAGGATTATTTTGACCTGATTATTTTGAGAAAGAGTAGACATAAAAGAAGCTCTAGAAACAGAAGTCATCCTTTTGGAAGGGAAATTTATGTACAGAAGTCATTCTTTTGGAAGGGAAATTTATGTTTCTAAATTAAATCTGCATTATAAGGGTGTTGGTGCCCTCTCTGTACCAAGAAGAGATTTAGAAGATTTCTAAATCACCAGAGAATCTTATGAAAGGACAAGGCACTGACTTAAATCTGCATAACAAACCTTACCCTATATACCATGCTTTTTGCTGGTAACCATTTCATAACTGGCTTCCCCAGGCCTCTTTCTTTTTTGCCTTCACTGGTTTTTAAGCCAGTGTTCTAAGCCACCTCAGAAAAATACTTCTTCTTCTCCTGGTATCTTTCATGTGTACATAAGTTGCAAGTTAATAAAGTTCAGTTTGTTTTTCTTGTTTTAATTTGTCTTTTATTACAGAGGTCTCAACCTAGAACTGAGATGGGTCGAGGGAAAATTCTTTTTTCTCCTCTTATAAAACCACATATGGATTAAAATGCATCCCTTCTCTAATAATACTTCTCATGTGTTATTCTGTTGATTCCATCTTTTCTCATCATTTTCCTCAGATTCCTCTTACAAAGTCAATAAATGCATCCAGTCATCAGATACTACTATTAGTCCCCATCCTATTTTTTTGATTTATTAAATTTATCTTCCTATGCCTTCCAGGTCACTGGTCTGCTACCTTCCCTGATTATTATTATTTTTTAAGTAAATTTCATGATTATCATTCTTAACAATATGGACAGGCTACATTAGAGTTGGTATTAAATAATTAAATGAATGAAAAGTCCATGCTAAGGAGGAGGAATAACTTTAACAAGAAATGTTATGGATCTTAATTGTATTTCTCTTTTCAGCTTATATGCCAATTGGAGAATTACTGTTCTCTTGTTTAAAAAAAAAAAAAAAATTAAATGTTACATTATCACACCACAGAAAAAAAATGTGAAGTAAAACTCAATTCATGAGTAACAGAAAAAGTAGACAAGGTGAACAGAAAATATGGCAAAATGCTTTAGGGGACAGGAAAAGAAGCAGAAGCTATTCATAGGTATTAAGTAACTAGCAGATGATATTTTGTAGATGATATTGGAGACAATGAAAATATCTTAAGGATACTATTAATAAGAAAAGTCCCTGCTATTTAATATTTAGCATATATAAACACACACAGTCTGAGGATTTTCCATGTTTCCCAAAATATAATACTTCAGGACAATCATGTCAAAAGTATTTTGTCAAGAACTTAGAATAGAAGAAATTATTTTTATTATATATTCCTAAAAGGTTCCACCATTCTATTTATGAGTCAAATAGTAATTATTAATTCAAGAATCTCCCTTTACCTAGAATTTGTGGTTTGCTAGTTGTGTATGTACATATGGTATCTAAATTTAGGTTGACTTACACATGTATTTGTTTCTCTCATTCTACAAAGTGGAGTCATTCTCATGGAAAGTCTTTCTTACTTACATAAACCTAAGATAATGAACTTTTTGAAGGTGAATGATATCTGACAATACCGACTGGCCATCACCAAGTAAGTAAGCCTACTGCCTTCCAAAGCAACGGAAGTAAGAGTTTTTTTATTTAGTTTTTTTTTTAATTTTGTTTTGTTTTTACATCGTAGATTGTCATTCAATATCCATCTATCTTTAGACACCTCTATATATTTCTCTTTTGAAAAGTCTGTTTGATTCCAGAACTTTACTTCTACTGTGAAAATGCTTTCCAAATGTCTAGCTGAATCTTGCCTAATGAGCTTTAGATTTCATACGTTTGGTTACTTGATCAGCATCATCACCTGGATTTCCCACTGGTACTACAAATTCTGTAAACACAGAACATCATCTTTCCCAGGAGCTCTGTCACTTTACTGTTCTAAATTTCTCTTGGTGGAAAACTATTCTCACAGTTACATGAGTGCAATCATCACAGTCTAGCAGAGAAGGCATATTTTCCCTGTAGACTTCTCTGGTACCTATAGTCAAAAACAAACAAAAACTTCCTCATCTTATGGGAATGTATCTGGAAGTTACCTATGACATTTTAATTTTTTTAATTTGAAACAAAATTTATGCATTACAAGTATTTGAATATTTGTCTCATGACTGAAGTTAAAAATTTGTTTTATTACAGTGTTATGAAACTCAAGGGATTTTACATCTGAAATCTCTTTTGAATATATTCTGAATATACTTAACATGTAGTAAGTGAATGAACTGTATGTTGTACAAAACAAAAAATATTGTTAATGTTCATAAGTCAATTCATATTTTGTATTCATACATATTATAAATGCTTTTTAGCCCATAGATGTTTTTGTTTTTTATAATTTATAGGACTTAGAGTTTGACCTATTTTAAGTTATATGTCTAGGAATTAGGATTGGATGAGGATACACTTGTTTACCCAATGCATGTCTCCACAATGTTAGAGATTCTGGATATGTCATATTGCTTCTGTCTTTCTAGATCTGAATGCCAGTTTTTAAAATATACAGATACAGACAGTCAGTGTTCAAGGACCTAGAGGAGGGTCCTACAGGACCAGCCAAAAAGGTCTTTGGCTTCATGGAGAATAGAAATCAAACACAAACCAGAGAAAGTAAAAGTGGAGCTTATTAAATAGAATGACTGACAGAGTATAGCAGATGGAGTGTCTGGACATTTGAAAAGGAACGGAGATTGAGTCTCTTCATTGCATGGGGTTAGACTTTTATATTGGAAAGGGGTCTAGGGTACGTGTTCCTTTAGGAATCCAGGGTAGGATTTAAAGGAAAGTGTCAGATGAATAATAAGTGTTTTATAAATAATTGAAGATAGGGGGTATTGATGCCAGTCAGCTGAGGTTTGTCGGAAGTTAACATCCTGGATCACTTTTGGGATTCAGCCTTTCTTAGATGTTATGGGGTGTTTGGGGACTTAGAAAGAATTCAGAGAGTGATTAACTTTCTTGATCTTCACCACCCACCCCAGGTGGCAAGATAGCTTCTTTGGTTTATTCAGATGCAAAATACAGACAATGAGTAACTGGGGCCTAGCAGAAAAATCAGCAGAGACAGAGCCTTTCTAAAAATGCAGTCCTTTCAGCTTCCCTAGCTCAATACCTCATACATACTTAGGCTACTTTTTTATCTTTGTTTAGTGTGTTCTTCCTTAGATCTTTTCTAACTACCTAATCTATTTAAATAACTTGATATAATTATTTATACTAAAATAAGCGTGATCGGTTCCTTATGACTATAATTTTATATATGGATAAAATGTGTAATTTTGCTCCCAAAGATTTTCATATGATGGCCAAGATGACATTGATTAAGAATATAATTTCTACAATTTAAGCTAATGTCTTCAGGCAAGAGAATACAGAGTCTTTAATCTCTCATCATGGATCAGATACATGTATACATATATATATACTGAAATATATATATCATACATAAATGTGTGCATGTGTAAAATAGAAATATTAATAACATGATAGGACTATTGAGAAGTATAAATAAATAAAAATAAAACATTTGGAACAGTGGCTTGCACATAATTACATACTGACTCTCAACTTTGATTGTTATATATGAATCTTTCAGAGTCTTTTACAGTGAAAGAAAACCCTCTCTGCATGTGCTAGATTTAGACAGTAGAATAAGAAATATGTAGTGACTTGCCCAAGATGATATACTTAGTTTGATTTGCAAAATTGGTACTTGACTATGCATCTTATGAGTCACTTCACATTCAAACTCATCATGTTACTAGCAGTTTTAATGTGTTGTAATTTTATTTTGTGGCATTGTGTCAAAGAAATTTTTAAGATAAAAAGTATTAGTTTTTGATTTTCTTTGTCACATAATTTATCATAAAATCTTAAAAGTGTGATTAGCTTTTACAGAACCCACCTTCTTATACTCTTACATCTCCAGGCACTTATGGTTACACATAGTCTATTCAATGCCTTTGTTACACTCATCTGTGGTAGGAAGAACAGTCAAGAGAAAATTTTAGAGACCAGTGGTCCACCAAAACTTGTGCTTTACTTTCCATGGCATAGAAGTCTGTCTGGGAGGTGGGTGCCCAGACAGGAACAACATTTCCCAGATACAACACCCTACTTGGCCTCCAGCTATGGCCGTGTGACTAGTGTCACCAACAGCATAATGGTGATGACACTTCTGCTTTATGAAGGGTGTGTCTCTTCATTTTTCCTCTCCTTTCTTTAGTTACAAAACTGTCAAATCCTAAGGGATAGCAAAGATTAAGATGAAAGAGTCTTATGACTCTTGGATTGAATATGGATTCAACCTATTGACCAAAATTGCTTTGCAAACAGGAACACCATATTGGACTATCTCAGGAGTGAAAAATAAATGTCTGTTGTCTTACACCACTACCATTTTGAAGTTCTTTTGTTTCAGCCATGCATTCCAACACAATTCAAAAGATTGGTCATCTCTTCAGTGTTTCTGGAAAGTATTCAAGATTGAAGTTTATAAAATAAGCCTCTTATAAAATTAAAATTTTAGAATACTGTGGACTTTCTACTAATTCAGAGAGGCACCTCACAAAATCAGATTTAATATTAATATATGCACCTCATCTGTGTGTAGCATGTGAGCCTACAGAGATTTACAAACTCTAATAACATTTGAAGCACCAGGATTCACTGATACTTCCACATCAGTCACTCTATACACTCTCTTTAGAAAGGCTCTAAATATTGTCAGGTGGGTTAAAAAGTAGAGGGTAGGGAGTATGCTTGAATGAGAAATAAATAAATAACATGAAATAGTTTTCTCAGCATGAATGCAACAGTAGAAAAATGAAAGCAGGTTATTTGTGAGTATTGTTACTTAGAAGTAATGTAGATAATGTTTTTGCCAATAATACAGATCAATCATTCTTTTACATTCATTAAAACATTTTTTGAGACTTTGAGTTTTAGTCTGATCTTGATTTTTCCCCCCTTTTGTTTCCACTTCCCGCAGCTGTAGCTTCCCTGTGACATAGTTAAGCCATATCCTGCCCACCTTCCTTAAAAATGTCTCTTCTGTGACTTACTGGAAATAGGCTCCCAATCGTTTTTTAATTGCCATGCATGGGAAATGTTTTTCAACAGCACAGCTGGCTCCAGGATGTATCTCTGGTGTTAGAGTTACTATTTTCTAATTGCTTCCCTACCTTTGTGATTAAATTGCAAAGAACCCAGCTGGGGGCAAACTCTTCAAAAGGATAACCAGCCCTACTATGTCAGTTTCTAGTTGCTCTGATGTGATAATCAGGGAAAAGAAAGTGCTCTTGATAACCGAACATCAGTACTATTGCAAACAAAAAGGCTTCAGTAGGCAGGAAATGGAAGTTTATCTAGTCTGGTATTTTAACCTCATGGAGAAAATCAGAAACATGAGTTTTTGCCTGTTACTCAATTCATGCCTAAATTCTTCTGCACTCTCTGTACCAATTTTTTCTTGGTTACATACTTATAATCTATCTTAGTGGGAAAGCTCTTCCTCGTATCTTGACGTCCACTTTTTTTACATATATAAAACCCCTAGGCTTACTGTATCCTAATAATGAAAATTAATTTGATGTTTGTTCTGTTTGTTATTAAGTAGTGTCAGAGAAAATTGTGTACAACCACATAATCTCCAAAGTTATATTTTTCTCACTAGATAGGCAGATATACTTTTTTAACGCTAAATAGAAGATATTATCCATTGTAATAAGAACTCCTTTAGGCTCCATTCATTAAGCTTTCTTACCGAAACATATGTAGAAGACAATACTTACATACTCTTGCTGCTTCCATTTTGATCTGGTGAAGTAGATTTTGATGGAAACTCTTAGGTTATTTCCAAAATGATAAATTATACACAAGTAGCACCTCAAAGTTAGATGTTGAAAATTTTTGAAGACAAATTTAATATTATTGTTTTTATGCAAGTAATTTTTAAGGCTACTTTGTTATGCCATAGTAGAAGGTACTGTGTAAACCAACCTAGACAGTGTGTAGGAGACATGGCTCCAACGCTGCAACCAAGTAAAGGCAACTCTGATGAATTCCCCAACATGAAATAAAGAGGTTGAGCTCCATAATCAGCCTTTTGTGATTAGTCGAGTATTTAAGAATAACAGAGGCATTTTTTTGCTTCCTCTTTGTAGTTTCTAAATATTATTTCAGCTAAGAATAAGGAGATATTTCATATATCAATGTTCTTAAACTAATTTTTACTTCAAAGCTTCAAGGCCACAGGTTCTATTAATATTATTTTACAAGAAAATCAAAAACAATGAAAACAACAACCTCACAATTAAAGGGTTGAAATCAAAGTGTAGACCGGAGTCTCAGGAGAAGTTGGCTTAAATCGATACCCTCACACTGTGCTAGAAAGGTAAAATGTATGCCTTATGATTTTGATTCAGTTCTTTGATGTAAATGTTCTGATTGGGCATATTTTTTAAGCTTTCTAGAATTATTAACTAGCAATGACATTTCATTTTTGGGATAATAATTACAAGTATATATCCGTTAATGAAAAGTAAGTATAACAATGGCAGATTAGAGTAGTGTGTTATCCAAATTTAGTAAATTCTGATTTCATAACTGGAAGTACAATTATCAACAAAAATAGCAATATCTGTTTTAATATTAAGGATATAAGAACAAATTCAATAAATTGTTTGTAAAAATTATAGTCCAAGTCACAGTTTTTCTGAAAGGATTCACTTCACAAAAATGTACACAAATATTAATGAAGGTGTTATAACTCCTAAATTATATTTTAGCATATTATTCCCTTTAAAATTTTCTTACCTCGTAAATATGCATGGCAATGAACTTATCTAATTATGCTCTTAGATAAAAGCATATTGGCACATTAATTTCATTTTTTCTACTTAAATGTAGCAATAAACACAATGTTGAACTCAAAAGTGATTTTAAAAATAGAATAGAAGCAAATTAAGAACATCAAGTAAGTTAGTATTTTGAAGAAACATAATTATGCTTACATAATTACTTTTAAAATATTACCACTCTAAGACTACTCTCAGAAAACTATGTTAAATTATCTTTTTATCTTTTTAAAAATTTTTTAAATGTTTATTTATTTTTGAGAGAAAGAGAGACCGTGTGCAGGGGAGGGACACAGAGAGAGGGACGCAGAATCCAAAGCAGGCTCCAGGCTCTGAGCTGTCAGCGCAGAGCCCGTTGTGGGACTCAAACCCACGAACCGCAAGATCATGACCTGAGCTGAAGTCAGACACTTAACTGACTGAGCCACCCAGGCACTCCTCAGTTGCCTTCTTATGCACATATTTTAAATATATAGTTTTTTCCAACATAAGCTATTGCTTGAAGACATATTTTTCAACGCTCATCATAATATAAAATAAATTGCTATGACACTCAGTTATAAAACTATGTAGTACAGGAAATCAGAATAGTTTTACAACTAGGAAATACTTGACTTAATTTATGAAGTTGACAAATTTATCACTATAAACATTATTAAAATATTAACGATAATGTCATCTTTAGATTAATTATTATGAAATAACACATCCTCTCTTGTCGATGTATATAATATCTTAGGAGTACTGTGTATGCTCTTAGATAATTTCAGCTACCCTAGTTTTTTGTCACAGCATATACATTTACCAATTGAAATAACTATCTTTACCTAATGGTTTCATTAATAAGTAAATCATATATGTCATATGAAATGAAAAATGAAATATACCTATTAAATCTTCAAGAGTATTTCATCTGGTTAAGAAAAAATGAAAGATAATAAAATTTCTAATTCAATAAAAGCACAAATATAAGATTGTGCCCAATAAATGTGAAGGATTATATTAAGAGATTATAGGGGAGGAAAAATAAATCTCCCTTTACCCTTCTAAATTTTTGGCTGAGACACCCCCATAATAAGAGAGATTAACAGGAGAAAAACAAATCTAATTACATACTTGCATACTCCCATAAGACATGAGAGGCTCTCAGGCTGTTGAAATTTATGTGCTATCCTGAGCTAAGGAAAAGGGGTTAGAGGTCCTAGGACTTCAAAGGAGAGAGAGAAAGAAAATTCACAGGAAGATTGGAAGAGCAGATGTTTGATAAACAAATGTTTGCCTTGCCTAGAAGGGAAATTGTGTTTTTTTTGTTTTTGTTTTTGTTTTTTGTTTTTTGTTTTTTTGTTTTTTTATGTAAAAAGATATCTTTGGTAAGGGCTCTTCGCTGGTATAGGCTCCCTATGTAAATTCTTTTAGACAATTAAGGAAGAGGTAAAAAAAAGCTCTTGAGTCTGTTGGGCCTTGATAGTCCTCAGCTCAAAATAATCTGCATACCAAAGTGGCACATTCTGGGGCAGCCTTCCCTGGACCACACTGAGGTCCCTTGCAATTAGCTGAGATGGGGTGGGTATCTCTAGTTCCTGCTATCGTGTCATCTCATAGTGTGCAATACTTCCATGTGTTTAACACCAGCTAAAGCCTCTTTCTCTTTCCTCCATCTTTCTGAAGCGGTGTTATTAACACTTTCCTTCCAGGAACAAAATGTGAGTGCTCACCTTAAAAATGTGCTTTAGTATAAGAGTTTCCAGGGATATTGTTGCTTGCTGGGTGGTAGTCGATTGTGGCATGACATGTGCTAAAAACTTTGAAGTGTACGCTGCCAGTCGAGGAGGTCAGTAGGAAAAATGGGAAATTTATGTTTAAATGTAGGTAAAGTACATGTAGAAAATAGTCAGAAAAGAACTGCCTTAGTTTACAAAGTAAAACAAATCCTTTTACCATAGTATTTTGTCTTTTTTAAAAATAATTTGAACATATTTACATTTTGCTGGAGAATGTTTTTTATAATTTTGCAATGAGTCCTTTTACCAACAACAGGCTTAAAAATGGCATAAAACAAATATTGAGTAAAAAAAGAGAAAAGGCAATGAAAACTTCATCAAATAAGTAGCCTTATTTATTTATTTGGATTTGCTCTTTTCACTTGCCCTACACTGTGAAAGTTGTGTTTCAGTCACCTAGAATTGAATACATTGATCTTTATTAATAATAGGTGATACTAATTTTCTGATGATGCAAAAGAATGTTAAGAATGACCCAAAGTCACATAAAATCTTAGTGACAACGGTAAGAATTACACACTGACACCTGTCTTGTTTTCAGGCCTAATACTTTTAACCTTTCTTATAGTACTCTAGACAAGGTAGTGGGAGAGATGTCTGTCTGCAGAGAGACTAAGAATTAGAGAAATACAGGCTGGGTAAAATTTAAGTACACTCAACTAGATCTCAGTTCCTCCAAGACTCTTTCCCACGGCTGCCAACAATCACTACAATTTTGCTATGCTACAAAACCCACAAGTCCCTGAGAAGAAAGTATATTGCATGACCTTGTGATTTGGTCTGTGCTCTTTCCAATTACTAGTACACTTGGTCTTCACAACTTCATCTTGAAATCTCATACAAGTCTTTTAAGTCCCTGCTCAAAGCCTCCTCATCAATATCACTTTCCCTGGCAGAGTTCACTGCAGGCAATCCTTAACACACCAACTTAAAGTACTCTTTAACATAGGATAATCTGTAGGCAACAGAAAATGTTAGTTAAGAATGATTAAACTCACAGTAAGGAACAATAAATCTCAAATCATTGCATCAGAAATCAGAGGGCTTCTGGAAGGAAATTTTATAAAGGAAAAACAAAAACCGCTGATGAAAACATTGCATTATGGTTAGTACCACGGTCTCAGTCTCTGGAGGTAAACTTGCTGGGTTAGAATCCCAACTCTGCTACTCTGTGTCTGTGTGTAAATTATACAACTTGAATGTGTTTCAACATCTTTCTCTGAAAAAAAGAAAAAGAATAAACTCAAAGGGTTATTGTGAGAAATAAATAGGTTAATATATGGAAAGAACTGGAAACAGTCTTGCACATAGTGAGTGCTATACGATGATGATAAATTGAGAAAAATAAGTAAATATGTCCAAGGATTGTGATGAAAACCTTGAAGAAAATAAAAGTATCTTTAGCAACACAATCAATATAGACTATCTACCTAAAATGAATGTTAGTTAGAACAAAAGTAGAAGCCAGGACAGACTCCTTCCAGTTTAGAGTCTCTTGGACATGTCTCACTGGAAAACACACACAAACAGATTCGTGGAATGGAAAAAAAGAAGCAGAAGGAGAAGGAAGGAAGGAAGGAAGGAAGGAAGGAAAGAAGGAAGGAAAGGAAAAGAAAGGAAAGGAAGGAGAAAGGAGAAAGGAAAAGGGAAGGAAGGAAGGAAGGAAGGAAGGAAGCAGTGGATAAGACCAGAATAGAGTACAAATATTTTCCCCAGCTACTTAGGAAAAAATGCATATTAATATTAGAAACACTAATTTTTATAGGTATTTTGTTCTAGCTATTAATCTTAAAATAATGATATACCATTTAACTCTCTCCATGATTTGCTTCAAAATAATCTTATGGACAGTATAGGGAGAAATGATGAAGGACATAAATGTAACACATTTTCCTTAGATATGATAATTCTAGAAGCTGGGTGGCTATAACACTGTTCTTTTTATTTGTAAGATAATTTTTAGCATTTGATCTTACTAACTTATCAACATTTTCAGATTTGGTCTGAAACCAGTTGACATTTTTAAATATCTTTCCTGGCTGCAAAAGCTCAACATTGTTACTGTGAACATTTGTGTTAACAAATGAGCTAAAATGGCATTTATTTATTACCATTAGTCCAAAATTTCATAAACTCTAGTGTGAATCAGAATTACAAGGCTTGCTAAAATACAGATTATTGGCCTCATTCCCTCAAGAGTTTGATTTAGGAGTTCTAGAGAGAGGGCCCTCAATGTGGATTTCTAACAAGTTCTTAGTAGGTGCTGCTGTTGCTGATGATCACTGGACCGTGCTTTGAGAATCTTTAACCCAGTTTGTATAATCACAAGTTTTTCCCACATTATTAATCACTGAACATCATGAAGTTGGGATTGTAATATGTATTTTCTTTGGATTAGCAGGGCATTGAATAGTACCTGGCATATTTTGTGAGATTAATAATTAACATAAATGCACATAATATCTCTGGATTTCTCTTTGCTGATATTTAAATAATGATATCAGTTTAAATTCCCTCTGAGTATCTTTCCATTAGATTGAAATGAAAATGTAAGAAAAATGGATACCATTTTAAATTTTATACAATATGATTTTAATTGGGATACCAACATCTAATCATTCATTCAAAAATAATGAAAGGGCAAATGCATTTTTTTTTGTGGCAGGCACTATCTTGGGGAAAGGGACATAGACCTGTAGAAGTCTTCAAGGCCCTTACTTTCATTGATTAGGAAGATTAATATTATAAAAGCATGCAAAAAGAGTTAGAATAGAGTGATACCCAGGCAGGGAAGTCCTTTTTATGGCTATTGAAAAAATACAGATGTAAGATCAGACATATACTGCAGATTATAAATGCAAAAATGAGAAAAAGGAGTGGATGTAAACTGTATTATAAAAGAAATAGCAGGAACTCTATCTCTTTAATTTAAGGAATAGGGAGCTAGATCATTCTTCTTGTAACCATAAAAGTATATTTCTTGAAAAGGATAAAAATTATATCAACATAATATGAAGTAGATATAAACATATAATTGTAAATTAAATATAAAAACAATCTTTAAGTTAGATAAGAACATAATTTTCCATTTTCAAAAATTGAAAATGCTTATGACTACAGCAGTTGTGACTTTAAAATATTGTGATTATCCTATAGGTAAAGTTTATACTTCTTAATATTCATGCATCAAAGAATAGACTAAGTCTTAAAGATGTCATTTTTGTTCTTGTGATGTTTTTATGATTCAACTTTTTGTTGTGTTTTATTTGGTTTTGTTTCCTCAAGGGCTAACCATTGCTTTTCCCAGCAGGGAGAAGAAAGCCCACCCACCAGGTCCCCTCCAACTTTCACTGATGAGATCTTGGGGCTGTTTACATTAGCCATGCAAATTTGAAAAACCCAAACTGTCTCCTGGTGTTTAATCTCACAACCCAATTTGTTTTTGAGGCTGGCATGCTTAGCAGCTGTGAGGCAATGCCTTGCCTGTCCCACAGACAAAAGATAAGAAATAAAAAGTGAAAAGAATAGGCAAAATACTCCAATACCTTAGACAGATCGCTGCATTGAAGGAGGTAATTAACGACCCTGAACAGTCACAGCCAACCTATTTTCAGTTATAGGTGAGAAGAAAATATACGTGTCAGGTATTTTTCTGGAACTGGACCATATGTATAACAATTATTTGCAAGCACACTGAGAAAAGTTGGTAATGACAAAATGTACGTGAGTAAGCAATTTCCCCCTCCACATCAACAATACCTCTTTCTTATAGTTTATTTAAAAAACATCTGTTTCTGGCAGATTTAAGAAAATATGAGTTTGGGTTAAAAAATTCCTGCTGCTGTTAAAAGAAAAAAAGAAAGAAGTATATATATTTGTGTATTTGGGCTCAAAATGTCCCTCAGTGGAGCCATTTCTGAAGAAAAGTGCCTTTAACACAGGTCTCTGAGACTGGGGGGTATAAATAAAAACCTCAGAAAATGAATATCCCGAAGCTCTAAATCTGGAAGTGAGTTGGATCTGACACTGCAATTATAAGGAAATAAAGGACTTCTAACCTAGGATTCTAATATTCCATTCTGCATGTGGCACAGTGTTTTTTTGGTATATAGAAAGGTTTACTAGTTTAACTATGCAAACACCTTAACATTGTCTACAAGACCCTTTATAATTTGACATCGATCTACTTCTCCCTTTCCCAACCAGTTTTTTTTTTTAACAGCAACACATTTCTCAGTGTTGCCTAAAAACACATATCCCTTTGTGTTCTATGCCATTATTGAAGAGGATAATGTTGCCTTACCTGCCTTCTCTATTCACCTTTCAATATTCTACTTATTCAAGATCCTTCTCTAATTTTATCAGCTCTCCAAGCCTTCCTTCACCCCAACAGGCAATATTTATGTCTACCTCTTTGCTATGTTTGAACTCTCACTGATATTAAACTTATCTATTATGTTATGATTATTTATATAATACTACATTGCTCTCTGAACTAGGAACTCCATAAAGTCCCTGTGTAAAAGTCACTCCTATATCAGGAAATCAACAGTTGAAGCGAGTAATCCAGAGTTTTATTTTATTGGACTGTCTGACCAATCCATAAAAGAGTACCATCAAGAATTAGTTAACATACTTGTCTATTTCAAGTTTATAGCACCACACTGGAAATCCCTTTAAATAATTTTTAAATTAATTTTTTGGACATATGAATCAGATGCAAATCCTTTTGGAGGCTCACAATGGAAGTGAGTTGCTTATACAGCATGGATGTTACGCCTCCACCTCTGGTCCCCTCTTTTCTGTTTTTGGAAATGGCCAATGTTTTCATGATTTCAGGAACGGTGCTTAGCATAAGGTGGCTTTTGAGAGATAAAGTATGCCTTCAGTGGCCTAATTAATTATGTACTTTGCAGCAAGGTTCTGCTTACAATTGTCTCCTACATCATGGCACTTCAGTAGTAACTGAAAATTTAATCAAGTAGGAGCAATGTAGTTTAAGCAAGGTAATGATGTAGATAAGAGTAAATAGAACTTAAAAAGAAGATAAACACACCTTTCTAATTGAAAAATAAGGTGTCTCTATATAGTTAGAAGGAAATGAAAAAAGTACTCCAGTGAGTTAATGTAGCATGCTTACACTTTAAAATGAGAAAAAATAAAAGAGATAAGGTTTAAGAAACCCTTCTCACATGAAAGTCTCCTCTTACACTTCAAGCATTATCTGCCACGAAATGCTGTGAGGAACAAGCTCCAAGCGCACAGATCAACCTCACGTGTGTCTTTCCTTCCTGGAAACATATTATACTGTTTGGGAACCAGGCTGGAACACTGGCAGAAAAACCAAGTGGCACTTGGAGATCATGGTGGATCAGAGGTTTATTTAACACCGCTGGGCTCAGAGGAGACCGTTTCTCCAGAGATCTGAGCGCCCAATGCAAGTGGGGAGGGTAATTTATAGTCATCAGCTTCCATATCTGTGGGGGTTTTCACACATGCAGCAAACAAAGGAAGGAGAACACGGAGGAGGGGTCTCTAAGCTAGAGACCAGAGTTTGTTTTCAGCCCCATCAGCCATCTTTGTTGTACTTTATTCACTTCTCCAACAATATGTGAAGCCCTGGGGAAAAAATGGCAAAAGGAATTATGACTTCCTTTTCCCTCTGGATGAATTATTTAAGTGTTTTGAAGGTGTCTTTTTATTCACAACTGAGAAATACACCAGTAAGCCTAGTTTCATATTAGAATAAGATTTGTTTTGTTTTGTTTTGTTTTGTTTTGTTTTTTGTCTAGGCCACAAAAGGAGGATAATGAGCTCATAAACCTTAGCACAGTTGTAAATACTAAACTTAGGAATTTAACCTGATGAGTCTCTAAAGTGAAAGGATACACATCTAGATCTGTACACCTCTGATCCTTCCCCTCAGAAGAGAAAGACCCCATAAAGTCAATCATATTTAAGATAATCCAGCAAAGACTAGGAACAAAATATATTTCACCTATTATTCAAATTATATGTATGTACATGTCCTACAGTTTTTCTCTTTAATTTCTGCCTGTCTACATTCTTTCACAGCTCATCAATGTAGTCTTTCCAAAACATAAATTACATTATGTAGCTAGCATTGGTATTAAAATATTAGAAATAAAAGTCCATTGCTTTTTATGAGATTAGCCCCCCATAATTGAAACACTGTCTCTGAAAACTAGAAAATATATAGTTGATCCATCTCTAAAAGGTTCCCATGTATTCTACATATAGTACCTCTAGAGAATAGCTTCAGGGATAATTCCTAAAAACTAACTTCTAACTCTGGAAACAATTTATTTGATGAAACTCCTCTAGGTTCCCATTAAGCAGCTGAAGACATTCATGAGCGAATATTTTCTCTCCTTTGTGAAAATTCTGTCTCATGTTAGGGGTGACAGTGGTTTATAATACTCATTTATTTGGTTAAGTGGAAACAAAATATAAACGTGAGGCAAAAGGCAGGTGTTCAATCCAGAATCCTCCACTTATAAGCTTTGGGAATTTGGGCAATTTTCTAAACTCTCTGTGCTTCACTTGATACTAGGATTAATTACTTTATTAAAAAAACGATTTCTTATAAAAAGTACTTGCTGGTTGTCCTAAAATAATGTGGTTGTGTAATTTTCAGCTTTCTGACCTTTACTTAAATGCCATAGTTTTAACTTTAATCTGGAGATTTTTATAACCTCAATTCAATAGAAACTGGGGAGCTAAAGATTTTCCTGATTATACTTTTCTATTGGCTTACAAACCATGTTTTTGAGATAGTATTCTTAAAATGTATTCCATTTATAAAATGAATATCCTATCTTCCTATGTCTTCTGTTTACCTTATTGGGTATTTCAGATCATCTAAATGAGCATTAGTTTGTGAATTTTGGAAGTGCTCTCTAATGCCAGGACATAGACTTGGCCAGGAAAACAAACAAACAAAAAAAAGTCTTGGTGTCCAGCAGTTTCTGATTTCTCATGGCTGTGTACTTGGTTTCCCATCCACCTCTGTGTGAACAATTGTTTTACCACAATGGTGATAGAGAATCCAAGTGAACTGACCAATATCTCTCGTAGCCTAATCTTGCTTTTTGTCTCTGTTTCTCAAAATTATTATGGCAATGGGATTTTCCACCAGTTTTATTTATGAAACCCCAATGGCCCCACCCTCTGCTCCCCTTTCTTCTCTTGCAGATGTAGGACTTTTTAACCTATAATGTAATTACATGGTTTGGTGTTATTATATCTCTGGTAGGTTATTCCAGTTGTCAGAAGTAATCATGTTAAAAAAACAAATTATTATCCACATAAAGAAAGGACTCTTTGAAGAAGATATAGCAGAATATTCTGTTTCCCTTGCCACCTTGCAACTAATACATTACCAATAGTGTGTCCCCAAGTCAAAATTTCAGTCTACAAACATAGAACTTGAAATTTCAATTTCTAAAGACTTCCCTTGCATAGTCTTTTCATAAGATGTGAGGCACTACAATCCTGGGGGTTCCTACCATCCCAGACATGGCTCCACTGTACTTAGTTTTGCATCAGAATTCCCACCCCATCTGTTTAAGCTCTTACTGCCTGATAACTCTACCTTCATTTTAGGAAAGATCAGCTTTTCTAGCAGGTAGAGATTTCATTCTCTGTGTAATCCTCAATAGTGCCTTGGGTTTATTATAAATATTGATGCCAATAAGTGAAATAAGTCAGATAGGGAAACACACATATGGTCTGATCTCATTTAAATGTGGAATCCAAAGCGGCCGACTTCGGCTCAGGTCATGATCTCACGGTCCGTTAGTTCGAGCCCCGCGTCGGGCTCTGTGCTGACAGCTCAGAGCCTGGAGCCTGTTTCAGATTCTGTGTCTCCCTCTCTCTGACCCTCCCCCGTTCATGCTCTGTCTCTCTCTGTCTCAAAAAAATAAATAAACGTTAAAAAAAATTAAAAAAAATAAATGTGGAATCCAAAAAAGTTGAATTCATAGAAACAGAGAGTAGATTGGTAGCTTTCAGGGGGCTGGAAGTTGGGGTAAATGGAGAGATGTTGGTGAAAGCATACAAACTTTAAATTATAAGGGGAATAAGTTCTAGGGATTGAATATACAGCATGGTGATTACAGTTAACAATGCTGTGTTGCATACTTAAAATTTGCTGAAAGACTGGAATTAAATGTTCCCACTACACACATACACCCACACACACAGTGGTAACTATGTGAAGTGTTGGATGTGGTAAGCACAATATATGCATAATAAATCATCACATTGTACAACTTAAGTTTACACAATATTCATTTGTCAATTTTATCTGAATAAAGCCAGAAGAACAATAAAAGATAAATGTCCAATAAATACTGATGACCATCACTGCCTTACAATATAGGCTCAAAACAGTTCACAGCCCATAGAGTAGAATTGTAAATGTTTCTCTGTTTTAAAAATGTTCCCACCAATGAGAACTTTGGCCTTAGTTACACACATTTTTCAAAAATATAGGTTTACATTTAAAAGAGATTTTTCTAAAATGTCTGTTTATTTTAAGAGAGAACACAAGTTGGAGAGGGGCAGAGAGAGAATCCCAAGCAGACTGCCTGCTGTCAGTGCAGAGTCCAATGCAGGGCTTGATCTCATGAACTCCCGAGATCATGACCTGAGTCAGAATCAAAAGTCCAACGCTCAACCAACTGAGCCACCCAGGCCCCCCCATTTAAAAAAGTATTCTGGGGGGAGGAGCCAAGACGGTGGAACAGCATTGAAGTTTTTTGTGTGTCTCATGTCCATGAAATATAGCCAGAACAACACTAAACTATCCTGCACACCTAGAAAACTCATCTGAGGATTAACACAGTAATCTGAACAACCTGAATCACAGAATTCAGCAGGTACATGGTGTGGAGTGGTGAACTTGGGGAGAGAGAAGCCACAGAGGGCAGGGAGCGGCTTTTGTGTGCAGAGAGAGGATGGAGATGGGGGGGGGGATAATACGGGAAAATCACCCTCCCCAAAAGAGCTGGAAAATGAAAAATTGGAAACAGCCGAAGGGACTGAACTAAAAAGGGAAAGAGGATAAAGGAGAGGGTTTAAATTCCATTAAGACTCTAAACGGGGGGAGCACAGAGTCTGAAACTCTGCGGCTCAGTACCTGGATTCCTGGCAGTGCTCTGATGGGAAGTGCGAATCCCCAGGAGCAGAGTGGATCCGGGAGGTTCTCAGGCCACACGGGGAGAAGTGGTTCCACTGCTGGAAGGACACTTGGTAGAGGCTGTTAGGCCACCTGGTCACAGCAGACCCGAGAACAGCCACATTCGCTGATGCTGGAACAAGGTTGTTAAGGGTGAAGCCTGAGGCCAGATGTGTGTTGTGATTTTCCATAATCCCTGAAACGCTGCTGCTACACTATCTTGCGAACTTTTTCTGGGGCAGGCTGGCACTTGGCCTCAGTCTCTGGGCATCAGCAGCAGCACGGTCCTGCAAACATTCCTGGTGTGGCCGGCACCTGGCCATTGCTCAATGAGACCCTCCCCCAGAAGGTCTGAGCAGGTCAAAGCCACAGTCGGGAAAAACAGCCTCATCTGAGATAAAACTCAGGAGGGAGATTCTTCCCGGGGCTTGGTCACGGACTATATAAAGACAGACAGTGGACGGAAGCCAAAGACAAGGGATGGTGCTTGATTGCTGATTGGGGAGAACAGAGTTCTGATACTGGAGAGTGGGTAGCTGGGTGATGCCATTTTCACTGCTCCCGCGCTTGCCCATATGCACCTATAAGAGCAACAACAATCCACCCTAGTAGGCTAGTAGCACCATCTAGTGGAAAACGGAGCTGTTACACTAAGGCCCACCCAAGTAGGCCAACCTCGCTCTTCAAAAACACAAGTCTCACCTCCCACTTATTTTATGGACTATAAAGTGCTCATAGTTTGACTTCTAGGGGAAAACAAAGTAATTTCAGTCATATTTCAGTCTGTTAGCTGGTCCATCTATTCAGTTTAATTTATTTCTTTCTCTCTCTTTCTTTTTTCTTATTTCCCTTTTTCCTTTCTTTTTCTTGAATACACAAAGAGAAAAAATTCATTTTTATTTTCAATTTTTATTAAAAATATTTTTCTTTAATTTTTCTACTATATTTTTTACTTTTATTTAAATTTTTTCAAATTCTATTTTATTTGCATTATGTCATTTTAGCCTACTTCAGTGTATTCATTTTTTCAGATTTTCAAACAATTACCCTTATTCCCCCTTTTTTCTCTAATCTATCAAGCCACTTTCAACACCCAGAACAAAACACACCTAGCATCTAGCATCATTTATTCGATTTTCTCTGTATGTGTTTGTTTTTAATTTTTTAATTTTAATATTTTTTAATTTAATTTTTTCATTTTAATATTTCCTACCTATTAATTCCTTCTCCCTTCAAAATGACAAAATGAAGGAATTCACCCCAAAAGAAAGATCAGGAAGAAACAATAGCTAGAGAATTAACCAACACAGATACAAGCAAGATGTCTGAACCAGAATTTAGGATCATGGTATTAAGAATACTAGTTGAAGTCGAAAATAGATTAGAATCCCTTTCTGTGGAGATAAAAGAAGTAAAATCTCATCAGGATGAAATAAAAAATGCTGTAACTGAGCTGCAATCTCGAATGGATGCCACAGCAGCAAGAATGGATGAGGCAGAACAAAGAATCAGCAATATAGAGGACAAATTCATGGAGAATAATGAAGCAGAAAAAAAGAGGGAGATTGAAGCCAAAGAGCATGATTTAAGAATTAGAGAAATCAGTGACTCATTAAAAAGGAACAGCATCAGAATCATAGGGGTCCCAGAAGAGGAAGAGAGAGAAATAGGGACAGAAGGGTTATGTGAGCAAATAATAGCAGAAAACATTCCTAACCAGGGGAAAGACAGACATCAAAATCCAGGAAGCATAGAGGACTCCCATTAGATTCAACAAAAACCAACCATCAACAAGGCATATCATAGTCAAATCCACAAAATACTCAGGCAAGGAGAGAATCATGAAAGCAGCAAGGAAAAAAAAGTCCTTAACCTAGAAGGGAACACAGGTCAGGTTTGCAGCAGACCTATCCACAGAAACTCGGCAGGCCAGAAAGGAGTGGCAGGATATATTCAGTGTGCTGAATCAGAAAAATATGCAGCCAAGAATGCTTTATCCAGCAAGGCTGTCATTCAAAATAGGAGAGAGAAAAAGTTTTCCCGACAAACAAAAATTAAAGGAGTTTGTGACCACTAAACCAGCCCTGCAAGAAATTTTAAGGGGGGCTCTCTGAGAGGAGAAAAGATGAAAAAAAAAATACATATATACATACATACATGCATACCAAAAGAAACAAAGATTAGAAAGGACCAGAAAACACCACAGAAACTCCAACTCTACAAGCAACATAATGGCAATAAATTCATATCTTTCAGTATTTACTCTAAACAGCAAAGGACTAATTGCTCCAATCAAAAGACATAGGGTAACAGAATGGATAAGAAAACAAGATCCATCTATATACTGTTTACAAGAGACCCACTTTAGACCTAAAGACACCTTCAGATTGAAAGTAAGGGGATGGAGAACCATCTGCCATGCAAATGGTCAACAAAAGAAAGCTGGAGTAGCCATACTTGTATCAGAAAATCTAGACTTTAAAATAAAGACTGTATCACTAAATGAAGAAGGGCATTATATCATAATTAAGGGGTCTATCCCCCAAGAAGACCTAACAACTGTAAACATTTACATGCCAAATGTGAAAGCACCCAAATATATACATCAATTAATCACAAACCTAAAGAAACTCATTGATAGTAATACCATAATATTAGGAGACTTCAACACCCCACTCACAACAATGGACAGATCATCTAATCAAAAAATCAACAAGGAAACAATGGCTTTGAATGACACACTGGACCAGATGGACTTAACAGATACATGCAAAACATTTCATACTAAAGCAGCAGAATATACATTCTTCTCCAGTGCACATGGAATGTTCTCCAGAATAGACCATATACTGGGACACAGATCAGCCTGGAGCAAGTACAAACCCGTGCATATTTTCAGACCACAACGCTATGAAACTCGAAATCAACCACAAGAAAAATTTTGGAAAGTAACAAATACTTGGAGACTGAAGAACATCCTACTAAAGAATGAATGGGCTAACCAAGAGGTTAAAGAGGAAATTAAAAAGTATATGGAGGCCAATGAAAATGATAACACCACAACCCAAAACCTCTGGGACACAGCAAAGGCAGTCATAAGAGGAAAGTATATAGCAATCCAGGCCTTCCTAAAGCAGGAAGAAAGATCTCAGATACACAACCTAACCTTACACCTTAAAAAGCTGAAAAAGAACAGCAAATAAAACCCCAAAACAGCAGAATACAGGAAATAATAAAGATTAGAGCAGAAATTAATGCTACCGAAATCGAAAAACAAACAAACAAACAAAAAACAGTAGAACAGTTCAATGAAACCAGAAGCTGGTTCTTTGAAAATATTAAGAAAATGGATAAGCCACTAGCCAGTTTGATCAAAAAGAAAAAGGAAAGGATCCAAATAAATAAAATCAAGAATGAAAGAGGAGAGATCACAACCAACATGGCAGAAATAAAAATAATAAGAGAATATTATGAGCAATTATATGCCAACAAAATGGGAAATCTGGAAGAAATGGACAAATTCCTAGAAACATGTACACTACCAAAACTGAAACAGGAAGAAATAGAAAATTTGAACAGACCTATAACTAGTAAAGAAATCGAATTAGTATTCAAAAATCTCCCCAAAAAACAGGAGTCCAGGGCCAGATGTCTTTCAGGGGAATTCTACCAAACATTTAAGGAAGAGTAAACACCTGTCCTCTTGAAGCTGTTCCAAAAAATAGAAATGTAAGGAAAACTTCCAAACTGTTTCTATGAATCCAGCATTACCTTGATTCCAATAATGAAGCGGCAGAAAGAGAAATCACAGAATCGATCCCATTTACAATTGCACCAAAAATCATAAAATACCTAGGAATAAATCTAACCAAAGAGGTGAAAAGTCATATGCTGAAAATTATAGAAAGCTTCTGAAAGAAATTGCCAAAGACACAAAAAAATGGAAAAAGATTCCATGCTCCTGGATAGGAAGAACAAATATTGTTCAAATTTCAATACTGCCCAAAGCAGTCTACATAGTCAATGCAATCCCTATCAAAATAACACCAGCATTCTTCACAGAGCTAGAACAAGTAATCCTAAAATTTTTATGGAACCAGAAAAGCCCCCAAATAGCCAAAGCGATCTTGACAATAAAACCAAAGCAGGAGGCATCACAATCCCAGACTTCAAGCTACACTACAAAGCTGTAATCATCAAGACAGTACGGTACTGGCACAAGAACAGACACTCAGATCAATGGAACAGAATAGAGAACTCAGAAATGGACCCACAAACGTATGGCCAACTAATCTTTGAGAAAGCAGGAAAGAATATCCAATGGAGTAAGACAGTCTCTTCAGCAAGTGGTGCTGGGAAAACTGGACAGCGACATGCAGAAGAATGAACCTGGACCACTTTCTTACACCATACACAAAAATAAACTCAAAATGGATGAAAGACCTCAATGTAAGACAGGAAGCCATCAAAATCCTCAAAGAGAAAGTAGGCAAAAACCTCTTTGATCTTGGCCGCAGCAATTTCTTAACACGTCTCCAGAGGCAAGGACAACAAAAGCAAAAATGAACTAATGGGACCTCATCAAAATAAAAAAACCTCTGCACAGAGAAGGAAACAATCAGCAAAACTATAAGGCAACCGACAGAATGGGAGAAGATATTTGCAAATGACATAGCAGGTAAAGGGTTAGTATCCAAAATCTATAAAGAACTTATCAAATTCAACACCCAAAACACAAATAACCTAGTGAAGAAATGGGCAAAGGACATGAATAGACACTTCTCCAAAGAAGACATCCAGATGGCCAAACAACACATGAAAAAATGCTCAACATCATTCATCATCAGGGAAATACAAATCAAAACCACAATGAGATAGCACCTTACACCTGTCAGAATGGCTAACATTAACAACTCCGGCAACAACAGATGTTGGTGAGGATGCAGAGAAGGAGGATCTCTTTTGCATTGTTGGTGGCAATGCAAGCTAGTGCAGCCACTCTAGAAAACATTATGGAGGTTCCTCAAAAAATTAAAAATAGAACTACCCTACGACCCAGCAGTTGCACTACTAGGTAATTATACAAGGGATACAGGTGTGCTGTTTTGAAGGGACACATGCACCACATGTTTATAGCAGCACTGTCAACAATAGCCATGTATGGAAAGAGCCTAAATGTCCATCGATGGATGAATGGATAAAGAAGATGTGGTGTATGTATATTTACAATGGAGTATTACTCAGAAATCAAAAAGAATGAAATCTTGCTATTTGCAACTATGTGGAACTGGAGGGTATTATGCTAAGCGAAATTAGTCAGAGAAAGACAAATATCATATGACTTCACTCATATAAGGACTTTAAGAGACAAAACAGATGAACATAAGGGAAGGGAAACAAAAATAGTATAAAAACGGGGGGGGGACAAAACATAAGAGACTCTTAAATATGGAGAACAAACAGAGGGTTATTGGAGGGGTTGTGGGAGGGGGGATGGACTAAATGGGTAAGGGGCATTAAGGAATCTACTCCTGAAATCATTGTTGCCCTATATGGTAACTAATTTGGATGTAAATTTAAAAAATAAAATTAAAAATTAAAAAAAAGAAAAAGAAAAAAATATTAATTCCAGAACAGTGAAGCAACTTTTCTAGAAATATTTCCAAATTGGAAACAGCCCAAGTTTTCATCAGCATAACAATAAGTAAACTAATTGTGATGTATCACATAAAATGAATGCTACTCAGCAATAAAAAAGAGCACTTTCTGAAACATGGAAAGAAAGTAGATAACTCTCAAAAACATAATGTTAAGCAAAAGAAGCAAGTCACAGAAGAGTATACTTGAATGTTTCCATTTATAGAAAGTTCTAGAACAGACAAAGCTATTCTTAGAAATCAGAATAGTGGTTGCCTGGGGAAGGAGATTGTGATTGACTAAATGGGGCGGAGGGATCTAACTAAATGGGGCAGTGGGATGTCACTTTATTAAATATTTTCATCTGAGCTTTCGATACGGGATTGTGTACATGTGTTAAAATTGATAAAGCTGTACCCTAGTATTTGTGCATTTTACTAGATATAAATTATACTCCAATGAAATACTGATTCTTTTATTACCACAGATAATAAGGTAGGATTCAAAATTGGATATTGATTAATGCTATTAGCAGGGCTGTGGACTTACTTTTTAGGAACAACTGAATCTTTTTTTTTTTTTTTTGCCCTGAGAGGTACCATATACTTTACTGTTCTTTCCAAAGTATGTACTAATAAGAACGAGATGTTATGGTATTAATACCTTGGGACAATTCTAATAAATGGGACTGTGGTTTGCCAGGGTATCAGCTTTTAGTTTTTCCTGCTAGACATTCTTTTCCACTATTTCAGAGTACATGAAGTTATAAGCTAGTCTTTAACAAATACTTTCAACAACTAGCAGAAATATTTCAAAATGTACAAAAGTATGGGTGGTAGCACTCTCCCTACCCCTCATTCATTTATTTATTCATTCATCCATTCATTTACATGGAATGGTTTATGGAACCAGTGTTTAGATATTTTCTTTTGGAAGACAGTCTTGTCCTTTACCACCTACAGATATTAATAATTAGTTTAAGGGGCAACATGTAGTAATATATTGTGAAGGAAAATATTGCTAGTTCCATTTCATGAGAATGGTTTATTATGTACCTTTTTTTCATGGCAATAGACAATCTTCAAATATTGAGCTGGAATCTACATGGAGTCACAACTTCACATCTTTTGTCAAAATTAATTCATTAATTTCTTTCATACAGGCATAGTAACGTATATTCTGTACTCTCAAAAAAAAATCTAACTCGTTTTATATGTAAACTTAGTAAATTGTAAAATGTTACATTCAAAGGCTGGGAATAAACATTTTAAAACTCTTATGTTATTCATTATTACCCTTCCTTTTATAGTTCTTTTATCTCTGTCAGTTTAAATCAGTTTTAGTCAAAAAATTATCAGGACAAAAGATTCTTGGTATTTTGGTAATCTTAATATGGTTGGTGCAATTTGTGGTTGATTGATGTGTTCAAAAAGGAAACTCAAAACTGGAAAATTGTTCAGTCTCTTTTTTAAAAGTTCAAATTACTTAGGTATGTATGTTTTTACTGATATGATTTTATGTATTGAATCTTAAATATCAATGAGTATGATTTAAAAACAAAAACTCAAGGGGAGGTAATGTAACTTCTAACGACAGAAAGGACAGATGGTGTGGAAGACATTTTGCAAAGAAGCTGTGTATATACTTGAGGTTGGTTGTGTTTTTATCTTTTAGTGTGCCTGTGGATAATCTATTAGTTGGAATAATATATAATACTAGTCATACCATTAATGTAGCTTATTGAGATTCAACACTGTGGGAAGCTTCAACACTAGGGGATGCAATCAATAGAGATTATGCTTTGTTTTCTTATTTTGTAGACTCATCACATTAAAAAAATTAACATCCGCTATAATAATGATAAAGCAGTAAGTGTGTGTGTATGTGTATGTCTGTGTGAACCCTCAGTAAGGAATGTATAAAATAAGTATTCAAATTAGAAGCACTTCAAAGAATTATTGTTTAGCGTGAACTTTGAAGGAAAATTAGGTGCAGTATTCTTGAAAAAGAACAGTTCTCTGCAGTTTCAAAAAGGTGAAGAGGATGTATAGAAATGTCAGATCACTATCTTGTACACCTGAAACTAATACAACACTGTATGTTAACTAAGAGGAATTAAAGATAAAAACTTTAAATGTGAAGAATACCTAAAATGACATTAATAAAGACTTTGCAATTACCAAAATATAGAAATATATAGAATATATAGAAATATATAGAATATATAGAAATATATAGAAAATATAGAAATATAGAAGATATATTTATAGAAAATATAGAATATAAAATATAGAAAAATAATCACTTCAATCTGTGTGGGAGTATAATTAAAGAGAAGTGAAAAGTCCAACATACATCACCAAGAATGAAAGCAGGGTAAGGACAGTTATGGCTCACACAGGGAAGCTATACTTTATCATTTCCTTCTTCTATTTAAAATACTTCAGTAACTCCTTTTTAGCTTCATATTATTGTCTCTGATTGTCTTTCCAAATTTCTCTCTGCTTTCCTTCAAAAGTACCATTTCTTCCTTTCATTGTAATTCTCTAAAAATTCTAGATTATTTTTCTTATCAGTCATGATTAATCTTCTGCCATCTGAAGCCTGTGTCTTTTGTGTAAATCTTTTTCAGCATTACTGTTGCATCTATTAACACACTGAAAACATATTTATAACCATATATCTATTTCTTCCAGAAGACTATGAGCTCTCAATTTCAGGAAACATATTCCATTATATTTATAGCCTTAGGATCTACTATAAAGCCTGACTATAGTAAATGTTTAATAATATGTTAATTTAAAAATAGCCATTTAAAAGTTTCCTTTTTTGCACACATCTAGTCAGGGAGTATAAGATCTCACTAAAATAGGAAAATATTCAGAGATATTCATAAATGCCTTATTATTATTACTCAGTGTAAAAAAACCCTTGCATTTATGATAGGTAGCAAAAATGCACTCAATTTGTGCCTTAAATCTGAACATTACCTTTCAATATTTGAACATTATTCAAAAAATCAAATGAAACTAAACCTTTATAAAGAAAAACTTTGGATGCCTTCTTCACCCAACTCTGCTCCAAAACAAGCCTCTCCAAATTCTTTTATTTCTTATTGTATTTTCACATTTACAAATAATACATCCATACTGCATTGTCTCAGTTTTATACACTATTAATTTATAATTATGGAATATATCTCATCATTATACTTTCTTCCTTCAAATATTATATCACTATTTTTGTTAAATCACCCTTAGTACCATAAATACTGTTTACTTCTGAGCCATGTAGTTTTCTCTCTTTTTCTTTTCAATTGTTTGTAATATTTTATTTCTTGACTTAATATTTGCTTTATTTCTAATTCCTTAGTGCTATGTATTAAACATGCAAGTGAACAATCATTGCCATTATTTTGCTCAGCCAGAGAGGTCTCCATCTTCAATTTAATACCATTCACATTCCTAAATAGGTGTCACTGCCGTATCTTCCAAGTTTTATGAATGGTAGCATTGTTCCACATGGCCATGTGGCTTAAAATTAACTTTTATTTCTTGTGTCAGAAGATTTTTTTAATTGAAAGTAACAGAAATTCATCCCAAATTGGCTTAGTAATACCAAATTTACCAGTCCTTATAAAAGGAAATTGCAGAGCTGGGCCACGATAAGGTTGGTTGTTATGGGAGTAGAATAGCTCATATTGTTGTCAAAAATGGTTGACATTCACTAATTACTCTATCAAGTTTAATTAATACTTCCCAACCATCTAGGCTGGTCAGACATGAGTTCACAAGGGGCTGAGCTATGAGATACATCCTAGTGATACTATGCTGTGCTCAAAATTGTCTCAAAGATTTACTAATCTTGATTATATTATTTTAATACTATTAAAATAGAAATTCACCAAATTTCCCACTGAAACAGTTTTTTGATCCATTACATAGTTTCATCAGAAATATTTAAACTTATGTGAGTCCCAGTGTATTAAAATATTTTGGTTACATTTAGAATAACTGGGCAACTGTCAACCATGAACATCTTGGAGAAGCACTCTTGTTTCTCAAGAGGATGAAAAAGAATTAATAATATAATAAACATTTGTATAAACAGGGTAAAACAAAACTTGCAATGGGAACAGCTGGCTAATCATTTTCACATGTTTTAACACCTCTAGTTCATCCTCCACACACCTGACAGATATTACACACACAATGATTATGCAATATCATTGTTTAAACAAAACCTTTTATAACTACCACTGGTTTAATATATCTACAGGGTCATCTCAAGATCCTAATAGCTTCTCTCAAGGATCATTTCCCCTTTCTTAGAAGGTCAAGAGAACTTCCTATGTGCCATTTATACTGTAACAATAATATTGCTTTATGTGATATTTGGGTCTGGGTTGCTTTTGTTTTGTTTTGTTTTGTTTTGTTTTGTTTTGTTTTCTTTCAAACTCAGTTGTAAATTCTTGAGGTTGGGCACCACATTTTATAAATCTTTGTATTCTTTATAGAATTCAGCCCAGTACCTTGCATGTATCAAATACTTAGTATTTGTTGAGTAAATGAATTTTATGTATGAAAGAAGACAAGCTTTATCTAATAAGCTAAAAAACTTCTGGGAAATCATTGACTTTTTAAAATCTTAAAGGTCACGTTTCCCTGCATTGGCTATTTTTTGTAATTTGTCAATGCTTACTGACATCACACAGCTAATGCGATTTTTTAAAATGTGGACTATGGTGAACTTCACATAGGAGTTAATTCAAATATTCTAGGCATCAAGCTATACTGAATATGAAGTTATTTTCTTAGCTTATTTTAATTTAGTGTGAGATAGTTGCATGTTTGGCAACACCTCTTGACACTGGAGCTATCAATGATAGTCTTTTTTTTTCTTTCATTTTTCTTCTTCCTTTTTTGGGGAAGTAGCAGTGCAGTCACATCTTGTGAAATGCCCTGTATGGGTTATACACGTTCAGAATCATATACTAAAATTATAGCAGCAGATACAAACATCTTAAGTTTACTTTTAGGCTGTATTAACTTTTTGTTGATGTTTTTGGTTTACTTCATCAGGTGTGTGAGCCTTTGTTTTAATCAATATGACTTTGTCTATGTCTTTCTGATTTAAATCTTGCCATTTGCAATAATGTGGATGGAACTAGAGTGCATTATGCTAAGTGAAATAAGTCAGTGAGAGAAACATAAATATCATATGATTTCGCTTGTATGTGGAATTTAAGAAACAAAACAGATGAACATAGGAGAAAGGAAGGAAAAATAAGATAAAAACAGAGAGGGAGACAAATCATAAGACACTTAAATACAGGAAACAAACTGAGAGTTGCTGGAGGGGTGTTGGGTACAAGGATGGGCTAAATGGGTGATGGGCATTAAGGAGGGCACTGGTTGGTATGAGCACCAGGTGTTATATGTAAGTGATGAGTCACTAAATTCTAGTCCTGAAACCATTATTACACTGTATGTTAACTAACTTGGATTTAAATGAAAAAAAAAAAAAAACTTTAAATGATTCACATATCTAAGCTTAGAAGCATGCTTTTTCTCTCTCCCCTTCTTCCCTTCTGCTTTCCACTCTCTAATTTTCCTCTTCTCCCCTTTTCTCTCTTATTATTCCCAGTACCTCAAAAACATAGAAGTTGTTTAACATTTATGTAACATTGATCCAAATGAAATTAAACTGATTTAGCAAAAATATGGAGAGCCATCAAGGAGATTCAGAAATCCAGGGCATAACATTGAGTGACTCAAAGACATAGGAGGAAGACACTGTTCAGCATAAGGCATGCCTTTAAATATTACACACTGCTCATAAGCATGCATGCATAACTATTTTACTGCATATAAATTCTTCCCAAAAGGAATGTGTGTGTGTATGTGTGTATATATATATATATATATATATATATATATATAACAAAGAACCTAGATAAAAATTTAAAAGACTGTTAATATAATATTGAAGATGTAGAATTATCGACATGATAATTCTAACCCCATATCCTGTTCAAAAATTCAACTTTCTGTTACCTGTTTTTACAGCATGCAAACAGACTCTGAAGCAATGTGAAACAAAATGCCCACCTTGGCAATATGGTATCTTTTTTAGAGCTCAGCAAATTATTGCCTTCTTTTATAATCACCTAAGAAATACACTGTATAACCAAGGTTATGAAATTCTCTACCCCTTGAAGTCTGTGCCTTTGCCCAGACATCTGGGAATTCACTAAAAGATGAAAGGGCTTCTTTTGGCATAGGCCTTTGAACACAGTGCTAATCCCTTCACTTTGGCTTCAGAGCACTATGCAGTTTAAGATAATAAAGACATTCTTTCACATTTTATTGGCAATATTGTCAAAGAGCCTTAGTATTTCCATAGAAGGTATCATGCATATACATTCACAGATAGATTAAATATATAATTTATAATGCCAAAAGACTGTACCTTCTGAGTATGGAGTTTATGATATTCATAATAATCAGTCACTATATTTACATTGCTAGGTGTTCTTTTTGTCATAGCATTAACAACGCCTTATAATGAATACAATGGTTGGTGTGAATAAATATATTATTTGATAGAAAACACTTCTAAATTATATGACTGGAAAACCTAAGCTTGACTCTTTCATTGAAACATGAAAAATTAATTATATTTTTATTACTTGGCATATTAAATTTTATATACTTAGACTACTAGGTGGCAATTATCTGGAATAAACCTTAACAAGTGTTTATAAGTTTCTAAAGTCACCATTCATGCTAAATTTTAGAGAAAATCTCATGAGGTGATTGAAAACCTCAAGATGAAAAAAAATGAATTAGTGAAATTGAAGGCATTTTCAAAAATGAGGATTTTCATTGTAATAATAGAGTATCCTTCTAGTTTGGAAAATAATTCTGAGAGTTTGTGCTGTCATAATTTAATAGGGTACAAAGTTTTTAGTTAAAGGAGACAAAAAAACATTGCTCTTTATCGCTATCATCATAGATTAGATTTATCTAGTGTTTACTGTGTGCCTAGTACAGTTAACCCTTGACCAACAGGGGTGTGAAAAGCCTAGGTTTGCTTATATGTAGATGTTTTTTTATTCAGTACAGTGCTATAAATGCATCTTCTCTTCATTATTATTTTCTTAATAACACTTTCTATTTTCTCACTAACTTTATTATAAGAATACAGTATCCAATACATATAGAATACAAAATATGTGTTAATAAACTGTTTATGTCATTGGTAAGCCTTCTGGTCAGCAGTAGGCTATTACTAGTTAGGTTTGGGAGGGGTCAAAAGTTATAGGGGATTTTCAAGTACAATGGCAGACAAGTACTGTGATGTTCAAGGGTCAGTAGTGCTGTTTTACTTGCTTTACATGTCTTACCTGAATTGTTTGTATTTAATTTCATAACATTTCTTTTTTTTAAATTTTATTTGTTTATTTTGAGAGAGAGCACACAGGGGAAGGGTAGAGAGAGAGGGAGAGAGAGAGAATACCAATCAGGCTCTGCATTGTCAAAGTGGAACAGAATGTGGGGCTAAAACCCACAAACCATGAGATCATGACCTGAGCTGAAATCAAGAGTCCGATGCTCAACAGACTGAGTCACCTAGGCTCCCCTAATTTCATACTATTTCTAATACTACATTAATTGCCATGAAAATATTAATGCTTAGGGAAATTAAGTAACTGGCCTAATTTTACACAGCTAGTAATAGGACAGGCTGAGATTCAACCTAGAATCTTTTGGATTCCTTCAAAAAGCTTGAGTTTTTGACTATTTCATATTTATATGCTTACCCTAGCAACAATCAGAATGCCATCCAGAGAATACTACTGAGAAAAATCTGTTTAATATTTTAACTGAACAAAATGGTGAAAATGAAAATTAGCCTGCGTAATGTAAGAGATGATGCAGAATGTGTGACTGAAGTATCAGGGTGCTTGGTGGGTGTTTTTAGGCCAGAAAGTTTCACAGATATTGCATAACCAGAAATTAATTTGGTAACAAATTCTTCTAAAAATGCAAATAAGCCCTTCCTCTCAAGGGTTAACAACATGAGCTTAAGTTTCTTAGATGTTCACACTTATGTCTGATAATTAGATTGCTTAACACTCAGGATAAATTGAGATTCTTATGGAAGGAGAGAGTGGTTTTTTTTTGGTGAGGGGAGGGCAAGAAGTGTTAATTGCACAGGCTGGTTCAAGCGGGATGTCACCGTGGGGGACTTTAATCAAATTAATGTAATATTCATATATCCCACCATTCCTTCTGCAGATTTAATATACAGTTTAAATATTCCTACAGCAATACTCTATGTCGTTTCTTTCCATTTAAATAATCACTAATTTATTTTGGTTTGACTACATGTATAATATTCATGTGTTTTTATAAGTAAAAATAGTAAAATAATCCTTCTTCAAATGTTATAGGAAACATAAAATTAAAAATATTGACAGTATTTTCAATTCTTTATCACAAAATTGCAAAGATTCTTAGGTTATCTGATCTAAAGCCCCTTTTTTCTTTTTTTTTAAATTTTTTTAGATGTTTTTATTTATTTTTGAGACAGAGACAGAGCATGAGCAGGGGAGGGACAGAGAGAGAGGGAGACACAGAATCTGAAGCAGGCTCCAGGCTCTGAGCTGTCAGCACAGCTGACACAGGGCTCGAACTCATGGACTGTGAGATCATGACCCGAGCCGAAGTTGGACACTTAACCGACTGAGCCACCCAGGTGCCCCCAAAGCCCCTATTTTTCATAAAAGGAACATTGAGATTGGATTGCACCGTTAACATAATTGATGAATTTGCATTTGTATTTAGTAAGCTTCAGTGTAGAGGAAGTTTCACAATTTTAATTTTCACCCAGCCTTATTGCTCTTCTCCTAATCACAAATTTCTTGCAAAGAGCATATTTAAGAGTCACTCTTTAACCCGTGAGAATATAATTTTTGCCCTAATTTTTCCACTAGTGAAGTTCCTAGGTGCTCTGGTCACCTCGCTATGGCAATGTCCAATACGCACATTTGTTGTCATCTTTCCTAACCTCTTAACATCATTTGGACCTATTGTTCACTCACTTTTGCTTGAAAAACTGCTACCCCTTTTCCTCCACAGCAATATCTGCCTTCCTCTTCTCATTCATTCTTGTCTTCTCTTGCCACCTCCGCTTCTACCTGTCAATTAAGTAGTGTCTGATTATTTTGTTGTTTTCTACACTTTCTTCCTAAATTCATATTGATCCAAGGCTTAAATACTATTAATACATGAATCATTTCTAAATGTTTTTCCTCAAACTGTATTTGTCCTGGGAGATAAAGATTTCTATATCCAACCACCTAGTCCATATTTTAACTATATAACTCTATAAAGTTATATAGTTATATTTAAAAATTTCCCTTTTCTCCAGCTCCTGGAAATCACTGCTATCCTTTCTGTCTGTATAGATATGGTATTATGGATATTTCATATAAAAGGAATCATGCAACATGTGACTTTTCATATCTGGTTTCTTTCACATAAATATATGTTTTTCAGAATCACCTATGTGGCTGCATGTACCAGAATATGATTCCTTTTCAAGGATGAATAACGTTCCACTTCATGGATTTTGTGCATTTTCCATATCTATCCATCAGTTGATAGAGAAATGTTTTCCCTTTTTATGTATTATGACTAATATTACCAACATTCTTGTACAAATTTCAGTGTGTTTTCCCTTCTTGTGGGTATATAGGTAGAGAGTGGAAGTGCTGGGTCCTATGATTACATTATGTTTAATGTTTTGAGGAACAGTGAAACTAATTTATAAAGCAGCCTCACCATTTTATATTACCAGCAGCAATGTACGAGGATTCCAATTTCTTCACAACTTCACTAATGTTTGTTATTGCCTGTCTTACTATATTCATGCTTTGGGTGTGATGTGGTCACTCATTGAGGTCTTAATTTGTGTTTTGTAATGACCTATGATATTCAAAATCATTTTATGTGTTTATTCTCCATTTACATATCTTTTTGGAGAACTGTATGCTCAAAATATTTGCCCATATTTTTTAATGTTTATTATTGAGAGACAGAGAGAGACAGAGCATGAGCATGGGAGGGGCAGAGAGAGGAGACACAGAATCCGAAGCAGGCTCTAGGCTCTGAGCTGTCAGCACAGAGCCCGACACGGGGCTCAAACTCACAAATTGCGAGGTCATGACCTGAGCCGAAGTCAGATGCTTAACCAACTGAGCCACCCAGGCGCCCCAACATTCGCCCATTTTTAAATTGGGTTGTCTTTATATTGTTGAGTTATTTATATATCATATACACAAGTTATATATATATATAAGTTCTTTACATATTCTTGATGTTACACTCTTGTCAGATATATGATTTACAAATTTTTTTTTTTTTTTTTTGCGGAGAAGACATTGCTGTTTATCTATGACAGTTATTCCACACCCATGATCCTCTCCAGTCAGAAGTTCTTTGAAATGGTGCCAGAGGTCTTGGCCAGTTGGAAGATGGAGTCATCTGAATCATGACTCACCCATCCTGCAAATGGCCCCACAGATAGCATAAGTTTTAAACTTATGACTAAACTTAGACTGTTCAACTTGCCTGTCACTTTGTCAACCTCCACCATGTTCATCTGGATGCATGCACGGTCATTGGTGTGTATGATGTGTTTGCTGGTAGAGCGTTTCTACCACACATACAGGTCCAGGAAATGGACCATTTCATGTCAATATTTGTATATGGTACAAATTTGGTTTCCAGCTATACCTGTGGACCAATTATCCTACCACTCTTTATAAAATGGACTATTCTTTCTCCATAAAATATATTCATCATCCTTGTGGAAAATCAATTGGCATAAATAATATTGGTTTGTATATCTTCCTTATGCCAGCACCATAAAGTCTTGATTACTGTAGTTTCTTAATAAGTTTTGAGGTCTAGATGTGTGAGTGCTCCAGGATTGTTCTTCTTCCACAATTTTGTTTGGTTTATTCTTAATCCCTTGTATTTTCAAATAAAATGTAGAATTAGTTTGTAATTTTACAGTGTGTGTGTGTGTGTGTGTGTGTGTGTGTGTGTGTGTGTGTGTAATCATCACACTATACACCCTAGGAAAAAAATCACATTGTACAATCTGAATATATACAATTTTTGCTTGCCAACCAAATCTCAATAAAGCTATGGAAAAAAGAGTACCATAGAATTAGTTTGTCAGTTTCTACAACAAAGCCACCTGGTATTTCACAGGGATTTTGTTTGTTTGTTTGTTTTGAACTATAGATAAATTTGTGGATCATTGCAATCTTAACAATATTATTTTTCAATTCATGTACATGAGGTATCTTTCTATTTCTTTAAGACTTCTGTGAAGTTTTTAGTATACTAGTCTTCTGCTTCTGTTAAATTTATTTTAAATGTTTAAATATTTTATTCTTTTCAATGTTATTTTAAATATAATTGTTTGCTGAATTTTATTTTATAATTGTTCATCTCTAATGCCTAGAAATACAGTTGATTTTTATATATTGATCTGTATCCTACAACCTGATCAACTCATTTATCTAATTGGTTTTGGGGGAATCAAAAGTATAGACTCCTTCGCGTTTTCTTTGTGGAAGATCATGTCATCTACAAATATTGTTTTATTTCTTCTGTTCCAATGTGTGTGCCTTTTATTTCTTTTTCTTAATTGCACTCACTAGATTCTTTAGTGCAATGTTTAATAAAAGTTGCCTGGGCAGATATTTTGTCTTTTTCCTGATCTTTGGGTGAAATCCTTCAGTGTTTCCTATTTAAGTACAACCTTAACTAGGGGTTTTTCTTAGATGCCCATTATCAGGTTGAGGAAGATCTCTCCTTTTCCTAGTTTGATGAATATTTTATCACACAAGAGTGTTCCATTTTGTAAAATATTGTTCTGCATCTATTGAAATGACATAGTGGCTTTTTCTTTTATTATTATGTTTTAATACATTGTTTTTTTGTTTTTTGTTTTTTTGTATTTTGAAAAACTCTTGCATTCCTGAGATCATTGCACCTTGGTTATAAGATTTATTCCTCTTTTTGTTTGGGTGGATTTATTTTACTAGTATATTGTTGAGTATCTTTTTGTTTATATTTATAAGGTATAGTGACCAATAATTTTATTTTCTTGTAGTACTTTGGTCTAATGCTGGCATCAGGGTAATACTGGCTATTCAAAATGAGTTGAGATATATTTCCTGCTCCTCTGTCTTAGTGGGGAAGAGTTTGAGAAAGATTGATATCAATTTTTATTTAACTGCTTCGTAGAATTCAATAATGAAAACATCTGATTCTGAGATTGTGTTTGTGAGATATTTTCTAATTACTAACTTATCCCTTTGCTTCTTATTATTTATTCAATTTTCCTTTTCTTAAATCACTCCCAGTAATTTGACTCTTTCTAGGATTTTGCTCATTTCAGCTGGATTATCTAATTTGTTGACATACAACTATTATATATTTTTTGATCATTTTTATTTCTGTAAAGTAGGTAGTATGTCCCCTTTTCCAATTTTAGTAGTTTGAGTTTGTTCTTTTATTGTCTTGGTCCATCTAGCTATGGGTTTGTCAGTTTTATCTTTTTTAAGAATCTACTTTTTTAAAAAAAATTTCTCTATTGTTTCACTATTCTTTGTTTCATTTATTTCTGTTCAAAACTTTATTATTTCTTTCCTTTTGCTTGTTTTGAGGTTAGTTTGCTAGTCTTTTTTTAATGTCCTAAGGTAGCCAATTGTATTGTACTTTGCTTTTTTAGTTAGTTTTCTGAGCAAATTCTGTAAAGTTTATACTGTTTTTCATTTGTGACCACTATGTGATTTGTAGCTTAGTGATTAGCTAATGATTGGACAGAAATTTATTCAAATTCCTGGAACCATAAGTCTTCCAGTCTTTGCCAAAGAGCTCTATGAGCACGTTGTAGCATGTCTTAAACACTCAGCCAGACAGTTTTCAGCTTTGCTTTAATCTACATTTTGTGAAGATACAAAGTCTCATGGTTCACCAAAATTGAGTTCTCAGGGCCTTTTTCAGATTTCTTTGAGCATCTTCACAGTTCTACACATACTTATAGTCTAGTGACCCAGGGATTTCTTCAAAGACACCTATGGCATCTCATTCCCCAGCAGTTTTTTGTAAGTTTTTTAGTTTGTTCCACTCAATTGCCATCCATCCCTTCAGATAATTATTATATTAACCAATTATCTCTATTTTCTCCTCCAGGGGAAAAGACTGCTCAGATTGGGGAAGGTCTAAGTCAGGTCAGTGTTATACAACCTAACAATTTTCAGTTTATTGGAACCAGTTGACAAAACTCATAGTGAGGAATCTCTGGGAATCAAGCTTAAAAGGAGCTTCAACAGCATTCTGTATTCTCCATATAAGCTAGATGAAGACATTGTCTTTCTTGCTCATTGAAGTGTTACCAGTACAAGTACAAAGTCATTCACACAATAGAACTGTTGTAAATATTTTTGAATGAATAAATGGGTGAATAAATGAATTTGAATTTCACTTAAAAGTATATATATATACTCTTTTTGAATGACCATGACACCTCAGGAATTGAAACAACTTGAGATCAACTTAACAAGTATTTATAAAACCAGAGTGATAGTTTAAAGATAAAGTCAGCATAGGCTAGGTCTTGTAGTAAAGAACAACCTCAGAATTGTAGTAGGAACACAACAGTTAAGGCTTTTCTCTCCCACATCAAATGACTGTTGATGTTTACATGTTTACCTGTTGTTTTAATCCATGGTATCTTCATGTTAGAACTCAGGCTTAAAAAGGAGCTTTTATCTTCAACATTGCTACTTTCTATGGAGGAAGGAAAGAACATTGCTAACCACATCTCCTTCTTAAAACTACTCTTTGAAATGCCACATGTATTTCTGTTTACATTTAATTGAGAAAGGTAAATCATATAGGCAATCCTAGTTCAAATGGACATGCATGCACAATCTTCCAGTAGAGTGGGGAAGAGAAGTGACGTGGGCAAGCCACATGGGCAAGCAGAAATAATCTGCTGAGAGGAAGAACAAATCTGTATAAACAATAACCTAACCCACCACAGTAATATTGGCCCCTAGTCTAGTCTGATGTTAATTCTGCCAAACCACACTAGACCTGATTGTGCTATTTTTCCAAGTAGATAAATAAAATAAACTTCACTAGAATATTTTTTAATGATGGCAACAAGTTAAAAATTGGCCTACATTATGCAAGTTCCATTTCTAGTAATGTTTGATAACTGAGCTTTAAGGTTCTTATATAGAAAGTGATTCTACTATATATAAAAACAATTTACTGCAGAGATTTGTTCACAGTTCATTAAATAGCTGTTCAAAACTGGCCCGAAACTTTCCAGAGCATGTTTAAGATTTGTAGAAATGACACCTTGGATATAAAAGTAAAATAAAACATTACTTTGACTCCTGACATATCTGGAATGGAAACACATCAATCACCTAAAGCCTGAAGTATAAGATGATGCTCAGTGCTGGGAAAGTCTGTTTAAAAATATTGTCTGACAGACTATTGTGATCTTTTTTTCCCCCAAAACTTTTTCCCCAAAATTAGAAGTTCAGAGAGACCTTAATGAACAACACTTAAAAAACATCTGTACCGTATATTCCTTAGCGTGCATGTTTTACTGTAGTCAGAAAAAAAATCAGAGTATGACAGACTCTGAACAACAACTTGAATGTTTCATCTATAAAAATTTTTTTTTGTATAAGCATTTTCTAAACCTAATTTTTGATGTTGTTAGAAAAAGGAAACAGATCAATCAAAAATTTCTCTTAGGTCTTAAGTTGAGCTAGGTGATTTGAAGGGTACAATCAAAATATATATAATAATTCCTGCTCTGAGGTAGCTTACAGGTAAGATGGTAATTTAAGGCAAATTAAGAAAAAAATTATAAAAATCATAGTTCAAAATTCTGGTTGGAAATAAGAGTTTCAGTTTAAATCTCAAAAGCTTTTTAATCCAAGACTAAAGATGGGTAACAAACAAAAACGTCAGGTTAAAAATAATCATAAATAATATATATAATCATAAATGTCTACATATTATAGATAATACATATTATTATATACATTTATAAAATACATATTTATTTTATTTTTTTAACCTAACCTTTTTGTTTTGTATAAAATAAAATTACGGTTATGTTTTATATAAAATACCAGCATTAACACCCACCAGGTATGGAGAAGACTTTAGTATATAGTTTCTGACACTTCTGGAATTTTCTGTATTATCCTCAGAATTCTAGCAAGCAAGCAGAGTAAGCATTCAATTTGGGACAGGAAGCCAGTGGAAGAGAACTTGATAATAAATGAAATAGAACATAACAAATAGGATGGTAGATATACTGAAAGCAGTGCTTAGAGAAAATTCACATTGCACAAGAAGGAAATCTGAAAAGTAATGAGCTAAAGATCAAGCTCCAGAAGTTACAAAAAGAGAATAAAACGATGGAAAGAAGAGAGAATAATAAGGATCAGAGCAAAACAGGGGCACCTGGGTGGCGTAGTGGTTAAGTCTCTGACTCTTGATTTCAGCTCAGGTCATGATCTCATGGTTCATGAGTTTAAGCCCCAGAGTAGGCTTTCTGCAGTCAGCCCAGAACCTGATCCTCTGTGTCTCTCTTCCCCTCCCTGCTCATGCACACACTTGCTTTCTCTTTCAAAAACAAATATATATATAAAAAAAACATCAGAGCAAAACATAATAATATTAGAAAAGAGAGATACTGAAAAAAAACCCAAAGTTGATATTTATGAAACATCAACAATTTGACTAACTTTAGACAGATTGATAAGAAAATGAGAAGGCAGAGATAAAAAATATTAGTAATAAAGAGATATAGATATATATTATAGATTTTAATGACCATTTTATGTAGATATAGATTATGTATCATATAGATATATAATACATAGTTTAATGGTATAAAAATTGGTGAAAGGATATGGTGTGTACATTTAGGCCCCAAATATTAAATTCATTTTACAGAATTCTAGAATGTTGCTAAAAATTGACTCAAGAGATAAAAATTTGTAAATTATTACAAATAATTCTAGAACCATTAATGGAAAGGAATGAGTAGCTATGGTTTGTTTTTTATTTATTTATTTATTTATTTATTTATTTATTTATTTATTTTTTATTTATTTTTTTTTTTAATATGAAATTTATTGTCAAATTGGTTTCCATACAACACCCAGTGCTCATCCCAACGGGTGCCCTCCTCAATACCCATCACCCACCCTCCCCTCCCTCCCAGCCACCATCAACACTCAGTTTATTCTCAATTTTTAAGAGTCTCTTATGGTTTGGCTCTCTCCCTGTCTAACTTTTTTTTTCATTCCCCTCCCCCATGGTCTTCTGTTAAGTTTCTCAGGATCCACATAAGAGTGAAAACATGGTATCTGTCTTTCTCTGTATGACTTATTTTACTTAGTATAACACTCTTCAGTTCCATCCACATTGCTACAAAAAGCCAGATTTCATTCTTTCTCATTGCCAAATAGTATTCCATTGTGTATATAAACCACAATTTCTTTATCCATTCATCAGTTGATGGACATTTAGGCTCTTTCCATATTTTGGATGTCGTTGAAAGTGCTGCTATAAACATTGGGGTACAAGTGCTCCTGTGCATCAGCATTCCTGTATCCCTTGGGTAAATTCCCAGCAGTGCTATTGCTGGCTGATAGGATAGATCTATTTTTAATTTTTTGAGGAACCTCCACACTGTTTTCGAGACTGGTGGCACCAGTTTGCATTCCCACCAACAGTGCAAGAGGGTTCCCGTTTCTGCACGTCCTCTCCAGCATCTATAGTCTCCTGATTTGTTCATTTTAGCCACTCTGACCAGCATGAGGTGGTATCTGAGTGTGATTTTGATTTGTATTTCCCTAATGAGGAGTGACATTGAGCATCTTTTCATGTGCCTGTTGGCCATCTGGATGTCTTCTTTAGAGAAGTGTCTATTCATGTCTTCTGCCCATTTCTTCACTGGATTATTTGTTTTTCGGGTGTGGAGTTTGGTGAGCTCTTTATAGATTTTGGATACCAGCCCTTTGTCCAATATGTCATTTGCAAATATCTTTTCCCATCCCATCGGTTGCCTTTTAGTTTTGTTGATTGTTTCCTTTGCAGTGCAGAAGCTTTTTATCTTCATGAGGTCCCAATAGTTCATTTCTGCTTTTAATTCCCTTGCTTTTGGGGATGTGTCAAGTAAGAAATTACTGCGGCTGAAGTCAGAGAGGTTTTTTTCCTGCTTTCTCCTCTAGGGTTTTGATGGTTTCCTGTCTCACATTCAGGTCCTTTATCCATTTTGAGGTTTTTGTTTTGTTTTGTTTTGTTTTTGTTTTTGTTTTTGTTTTTGTTTTTTTGTGAATGGGTAAGAAAGTGGTCTAGTTTCATCCTTCTGCATGTTGCTGTCCAGTTCTCCCAGCACCATTTGTTAAAGAGACTGTCTTTTTTCCATTGGATGTTCTTTCCTGCTTTGTCAAAGATTAGTTGGCCATACTTTTGTGGGTCCAATTCTTGAGTCTCTATTCTATTCCATTGATCTATGTGTCTGTTTTTGTGCCAATACCATGCTGTCTTGAAGATTACAGCTTTGTAGTAGAGGCTAAAGTCTGGGATTGTGATGCCTCCTGCTTTGGTCTTCTTCTTCAAAGTTACTTTGGCTATTCGGGGTCTTTTATGGTTCCATACAAATTTTAGGATTGCTTGTTCTAGCTTCAAGAAGAATGCTGGTGCAATTTTGATTGGGATTGCATCGAATGTATAGATAGCTTTGGGTAGTATTGACATTTTAACAATATTTACCCTTCCAATCCATGAGCAGGGAATGTTTTTCCATTTCTTTAAATCTTCTTCAATTACCTTCATAAGCTTTCTATAGTTTTCAGCATACAGATCTTTTACATCTTCGGTTAGGTTATTCCTAGGTATTTTATGCTTCTTGGTGCAATTGTGAATGGGATCAGTTACTTTATTTGTCTTTCTGTTGCTTCATTATTAGTGTGTAAGAATGCAACTGATTTCTGTACATTGATTTTGTATCCTGCAACTTTGCTGAATTCATGTATCAGTCTAGCAGACTTTTGTTGGAGTCTTTCGGGTTTTCCATATATAGTATCATGTCATCTGCAAAAAGTGAAAGCTTGACATCATCATTGCCAATTCTGATGCCTTTGATTTCCTTTTGTTGTCTGATTGCTGATGCTAGAACTTCCAACACTATGTTAAACAACAGCAGTGAGAGTGGACATCCCTGTCGTGTTCCTGATCTCATGGAGAAAGCTCTCAGTTTTTCCCCATTGAGGATGATATTAGGTGTGGGTTTTTATGATGTTTAAGTATGTTCCTTCTATCCCAACTTTCTCAAGGGTTTTTATTAAGAAAAGATGCTGAATTTTGTCAAATGGTTTTTCTGCATCAATTGACAGGATCATATGGTTCTTATCTTTCTTTAATTAATGTGATGTATCACATTGATTGATTTGCAAATGTTGAACCAGCCCTGCATCCCAGGAATGAATCCCACTTGATCATGGTGAATAATTCTTTTTATATGCTGTTGAATTTGATTTGCTAGTATCTTGTTGACAATTTTTGCATCCATATTCATCAGGGATATTGGCCTGTACTCTTTTTTTGCTGGGTCTCTGTCTGGTTTAGGGATCAAAGTAATGCTGGCTTCATAGAATGAGTCTGGAAGTTTTCCTTCCCTTTCTGTTTTTTGGAACAGCTTGAGAAGGATAGGTATTATCTCTGCTTTAAATGTCTGGTGTAATTCCCCTGGGAAGCCATCTGGTCCTGGACTCTTATTTGTTGGTATATTTTTGATAACTGATTCAATTGATTTGCTGGTTATGGGTCTGTTCAAGTTTTCTATTTCTTTCTGTCTGGGTTTTAGAAGTGTGTGGGTGCTTAGGAATGTGTCCATTTCTTCCAGGTTGTCCAGTTTGTTGGCATATAATTTTTCATAGTATTCCCTGATAATTGCTTGTATTTCTGAAGGATTGGTTGTAGTAATTCCATTTTTATTCATGATTTGATCTATTTGGGTCATCTCCCTTTTCTTTTTGAGATGCCTGGCTAGAAGTTTATCAATTTTGTTTATATTTTCAAAAAACCAACTCTTGGTTTCATTGATCTGCTCTACAGATTTTTTTAGATTCTATATTGTTTATTTCTGCTCTGATCTTTATTATTTCTCTTCTTCTGCTGGGTTTGGGGTGTCTTTCCTGTTCTGCTTCTATTTCCTTTAGGTGTGCTGTTAGATTTTATATTTGGGATTTTTCTTGTTTCTTGAGATAGGACTGGATTGCAATGTATTTTCCTCTCAGGAATGCCTTCGCTGCTTCCAATGCATTTGGATTGTTGTATTTTCATTTTCGTTTGTTTCCATATATTTTTTAATTTCTTCTCTAATTGCGTGGTTGACGCATTCATTCTTTATTAGGGTGTTCTTTGACCTCCATGCTTTTGGAGGTTTTCCAGACTTTCTCCTGTGGTTGATTTCAAGCTTCATAGCATTGTGGTCTGAAAGTATGCATGGTATGATCTCAGTACTTTTGTACTTATGAAGGGCTGTTTTGTGACCCAGTATGTAATCTATCTTGGAGAATGTTCCATGTGCACTCGAGAAGAAAGTATATTCTGTTGCTTTGGGATGCAGAGTTCTAAATATATCTGTCAAGTCCATCTGATCCAATATATCATTCAGGGCCCTTGTTTCTTTATTGAACCTGTGTCTAGATAATCTATCCATTGTTGTAAGTGGATTATTAAAGTCCCCTGCAATTACCACATTCTTATCAATAAGGTTGCTTATATTTGTGATTAATTGTTTTATATATTTGGGGGCTCCTGTATTCGGCGCATAGAGATCTATAATTGCTAGCTCTTCCTGATGGATAGACCCTGTAATTATTATATAATGCCCTTCTTCATCTCTTGTTATAGCCTTTATTTTAAAGTCTAGTTTGTCTGATATAAGTATGGCTATTCCAGCTTTCTTTTGACTTCCAGTAGCATGCTAGATAGTTCTCCATCCCCTCACTTTCAATTTGAAGGTGTCCTCAGGTCTAAAATGAGTCTCTTGTAGACAGCAAATAGATGGTCTTGTTATTTGTGCATTCTGATACCTTATGTCTTTTGGTTGGAGAATTTAGTCCATTTGCATTCAGTGTTATTATTGAAAGATACGGGTTTAGAGTCATTTTGATGTGTGTAGGTTTCATGCTTGTAGTGATGTCTTTGGTACTTTGTGGTCCTTGCAACATTTCACTCACAGAATCCCCTTTAGGATCTCTTATAGGGCTGGTAGTGGTGATGAATTCCTTCAGTTTTTGTGTGTTTGGGAAGACCTTTATCTCTTCTTCTATTCTGAATGACAGACTTGCTGGATAAAGAATTCTCAGGTGCCTATTTTTTCTGTTCATCACATTGAAGATTTCCTGCCATTCCTTTCTGGCCCACCAAGTTTCAGTAGATAGATCTGCCACTAGTCTTATGGGTCTCCCTTTATGTGTTAGAGTGTGTTTATCCCTACCTGCTTTCAGAATTTTCTCTTTATCCTTGTATTTTGCCAGTTTCACTGTGATATGTCATGCAGAAGATTGATTCAACTTACGTCTGAAGGGAGTTCTCTGTGTCTCTTGGATTTCAATGCCTTTTTCCTTCCTCGGATCAGGGAAGTTCTCAGCTATGATTTGTTCAAGTACACCTCAGCCCCTTTCTCTCTCTCTCTTCCTCTTCTGGAATTCCTATGATATGGATATTGTTCCGTTTGATTGCATCACTCAGTTTTCTAATTCTCCCCTATCCTCCTGGATTTTTTTATCTCTCTTTTTCTCAGCTTCCTCTTTTTCCATAATTTTATCTTCTAATTCACCTATTCTTTCCTCTGCCTCTTCAATCCTAGCTGTGGTCACCTCCATTTTATTTTGCACCTCATTTATAACACTTTTAAGCTCCTCATGACTATTGCCTAGTCCCTTGATCTCTGTAGCAATAGATTCTCTACTGTCCTCTATACTTTTTCAAGCCCAGCGATTAATTTTATGACTATTATTCTAAATTCTTGTTCCATTATATTGCTTAAATTGCTTTTGATCAATTTGTTAGCTGTTGCTACTTCCTGGAGTTTCTTTTGAGGAGAATTCTTCCTTGTAGTCATTTTGGATAGTCCCTGGGGTGGCGCCAACTGCAGGGCACTTCCCCTGTACTGTCTGGAGTAACTTGTGTTGGTGGGCAGGGCTGCAGTCAGACCTGATGTCTGTCCCCAGCCCACTGCTGGGGCCACAGTCAGATTGGTGTGTACCTTATCTTCCTCTCTCCCAGGGGCAGGACTCAATGTGGAGTGGTGTGGCCTCTGTCTGGGCTACTTGCACACTGCCAGGCTTGTGGTGCTGCTTTGATAGGATCTGGCATATTACCTGGGGTGGATCTGCAAGTGCCAGGGATGGGAAGGGCAGGCTTAGCTCACATTGCCATCAGTGGTCCCCTGCGGGAGTGGCCCTACAGCACCAGGAGGGAGGCAGACCTGTTGGAGGGATGGATGCTTAGAAGCAAAGCATTGGGTGTTTGCCCAGTGCAAGCAAGTTCAGTGACAGGACTGGTTCCTTTTGAGATTTTGGCTGGGGGATGGGAGAGGGAGATGGTGCTGGCCAGCACCTTTGTTCCCCACCAGCTGAGCTCTCTTCCAGGGCTCAACACCTCTCCCTCCCGGTGTCTTCTCACCCTCCCTCTCTCTGACCAGAGCTGTTGACTTATAACATTCCAGATGTTAAGTCTTGCTGGCTGTCACAACTCACACAGTCCGGCCCCTCTGCTTTTGCAAGCCAGACTTGGGGGCTCTGCCTTGCTGGGCGTGCTGCCCCTCCACTGCCCCAGCTTCCTCCCGCCAGTCTGTATAGCGCACACTGCGTCTCCACCCTTACTACCCTCTTCTATGGGCCTCTTGTCTACGCTTGGCTCTGGAGAGTCTGTTCTGCTAGTCTTCTGGCAGTTTTCTGGGTTATTTAGGCAGATATGGATGGAATCTAAGTGATCAGCAAGATGAGGTGAGCCCAGCACCCTCCTACACTGCCATCTTCCCCCCTTCTCTCCCCTGTTTTTTTTTAATTGAAAACTGTAGGCCTAAAATCCTCAATTAGCCAAACATTCAAATAATAAATAATTTTAGTTGTATAAAAATTATTCCAGTGTACAAGAGGGAACACTATTCAACTTATTTTATTAAGCTACTTTAATATTGATACTAACCCATGATAAAAACTGTAGGTAAGAGAGATAAGATTTCATAAGTATACTAAAGGATTAAAATCATATAATGACCATAACAAATACAGAAAAAATACAGATAAATCTCTATATCAGTTAACATGAACTCTTAATAAACCAGAAATAGGAGATTTCTTTAACTTGATAAACAGAATTTTCAAAAATTTATTGCAAATAGCAAAGTTAATTATGAAACACTAAAAACATGCTTTTTCAAAATAGCAAGATGTGGATGTCTATTGTAGCCAATGCTATTCAATATGTGTATACAAGTATTGTATGCAAATACTGACTAGAATAAGAAGGAAGGAAGGAAGGAAGGAAGGAAGGAAGGAAGGAAGGAAAGAAGGAAAGGAGGAAGAGAAAAGGAAAAAGAGAAAGACAAGGAAGAAAAACGACAAGAAACCAAAAAAAAGAAGGAAAATCTAAAAGACATGAGAAGAAAAAAAAATTCTATCATTTTTCCAAGTCACATGATACCTACTTTAAAAAAGCAGAAACCCCATTGATAATTTATGGAGTTATTAAGACAATTTTTCAAAATAGCTGAAAAGAAATTCAGTAGACCAAACTTTGTTGGATGTCTGTATACCTGCAACAGTTAAAAATACCATTTACAAAGACATATAAAATAACAACATAAAACACATAATAATTATAAGAAAAAATATAGAAGCCATTTATGAAATATGCTATGAAACTTTAACAAAAGACATGTAAAAACTCTGAAATAAATATGCAAACATATGATGGTCAGGGGTTAGAAGTATGCAATCCTTCCAAGTGAATCTATAGTTTTGATGAAATTCCAGTAATAACCCTAAGATTGTCTGTAAATATAAAAAAAATAAAAACTCTCAATAAAGTGAAAAATAGAGGGAATTCTTCTCAAGTTGATAAAGAATATCTGTAAAACCTATAGTTAACATTATACTTAACAGTGAAAAATGTGAAACTTTCTCATTAAAATCACCTACAAAGCAAAGATGTTTCTGACAATTCTTTTTCATAATGGAAGTTCTTGCTAATGCATTAAAAATAAGAAAATGCATAAAACATATACAGATTAGGAAAGAAAGAAATAAAACCATCTTTGGTCGTGGATGACATGATTCTGATGTAGAAAATCTGAAAGGATCAACAACAACAACAACAAAAAAAACAAACTCCTAGAACTAATAAAAAATTACCATAAGCTTACAAGATTCAAGGTTAATATATAAAATTTAGTCACTTCCTTATATACCAGCAACAAACAAGGAGAATTGGAAATTAAAAACTCAATACTATTTATACTCCCATCTAAGAAAATAAGAAATAGGTTTTTTAATAAAAATTTTAAGAGGGGCACCTGGGTGACTCAGTCAGTTAAGCATCCTACTTCAGCTCAAGTCATGAACTCGCAGTTTGTGAGTTCAAACCCTGCATCAGGTTCTGTGCTGACAGCTCAGAGCCTGGAGTCTGCTTCGGATTCTGTGTCTCCCTCTGTCTCTGCTCCTCCCCCACTCTGTCTCTGCTCCTCCCCCATTCACACTCTGTCTCTTTCTAAAAAATAAATAAAGTTTTAAAAAATAAAATTAAAATTAAAAGTGATAAAATGAGGAAAACTACAAAACGGATGAGAGAGATCAAAGAAAAAACTATATAAATAGCTACTCCATGTCCATGGATAGGGAGACAATATTAACAAGATTTCAGTTTTTTCCAACTTGATCTGCAGATTTAATGCAATCCCAATCAGAATGCTCAAAAGTTTTTTTATATTCCACAAACTGATTCTAAAGTTTATATGAAGAAGCAAAAGACCCAAAATAGTCTTCAATATTGAAGTAGAATATTGAAGTAGAACTAAACTGGAGGACTGACACTACACAATGTCAAGATTTACTATAAAGCCACAATTATCAAGACAACATGGCAGTGACTAAAGGAGGACAAATAGATGAATGAAACAGAACAGAGAGCCCAGAATTAGAGTCAAATAAATATAGTGAACTGATTTTAACAAAGGAACAAAGGCAATACAATAGAGCAAAGATAGTCTTTTCAACAAATGATGAAGAAAATCTGGACATCCACATGCATAAAGATGAATCTATACACAGACCTTACATCTTTCATGAAAATTAAATCCAAATGTATCACACCCTATATGTAAAATTGTAAAAGTATAAAATTTCTGGAAGATGAGATAGGAGAAAACTTAGATGGCCTTGGGTATGGCGAGAACATTTCTGATACAGCATCAAAGGCATGATTCATGAAAGAGATACTGATAAACTGAACTTCATTAAAATTAGGAAAACTTCTGTTCTTCTGAAGACAATGTCAAGAAAATGAGAAGACAAACTATAGACTGGGAAAATATTTATGAAAGGAACATCTGATAAAGGACTGTTAATCCAAAATAATATGCAAAGAATTCTTAAAACTCAGCAATGTAACAGATGACCAAATTAAAAAGTGAGTCCAGGACCTTAACACACATGTCACAAAAAAGATATGTGGATCATAAATAAGCATATGAAAGGACTATCCGTAATATATCCTCAGGGAAATAGAAATTGAAATGAGATACCACCTGAGACCTATTAATGGGCAAAATCCAGAACATTGACAACACCAAATGTTAGCAAGGACATGTAGCCACAGGAACTCTCACTCACTGCTGATGGGAATGCAAATGGACAGACACTTTGGAAGACACTTGGGTGGTTTCTTACAAAATTAAACATATTTTGAGCATATGATCCAGTAATTGCACTCTTTGGTATTTACCCCAAAGAGATGAAAATATATGTCCTCAAAAAACCTATATGCAGATGTTTATAGCAAATTTATTCTTAATTGCCAAATGTGAAAACAATAAAGAAGTCCTTCAATAAATGAATAGTGAATAAACTGTGGTACATCGTACAATGCAATATTATTCAGTCCTAAAAAGAAATGAGCTATCAGGGCATGAGAAGACGTGGAGTAACATTAACTGCATATTATAAAGTGAAAGAAGACAATCTGAAAAGTCTACATACTGTATGATTCCAACTATATGACGTTTTGGAAGAGGCAAACCATGTTGACAGTAGAAAGATTAGTAGTTTCCAGAGGTGCAGGTCAGGGAAGAATAAATAGAGGACAGAGAAATTTTAGGGCAGTAAAATTACTCCTAAACACTATAAAGATGGATACATGTTATACATTTGTCCCAACCCATGGAGTGCACAGCACCAAGAGTGAAATTTTGGATAAACTATGCACTTTGGGTGATTTTGATGTATCAATGTGGGTTTATCAATTGTAACAGATACCAGTCTGGTGGGGGATGTTGATAATGGGAGAGTCTACACATGTATTGGGGCAAGAGCATATGAGAAATCTCTGTATGCTTCTCTCAATTTTGCTGTGAACTTAAAACTGCTTTAAAAAATCAAGTTTTTTTAAGCCAATTGACTAAGAGAACATTCATATTTAATTTTTAGAAGTTGAATAAGGAATATAAATATCTATATTTTTAATACATCACATACATATGTATAAATATCCATTAATTTGACTAATATTATCAACTATATTATATGTAAGTGTAGAAATGCTTAAAGAAAAACACAGTTAATTTTTCTGACTATAACTAATATTATTTTACTATTACTAGCACTATTTACTATTTACTAGCACACTAACATGTGCTACTAGCCAATGTGATTAGTTAAAATATCAGCTTTAATAATAGGCCATGGGCGCCTGTCTGGCTCAGCTGGCTGAGCATCTAGCTCTTGATTTCGGCTCAGATCATGATCCCCGGGTCATGGAATCAAGTCCCACATTGGGCTCTATGCTGAGCCTGGAGCCTGCTTAAGATTATGTCTCTCTCCCTCTGCCCCTTTTGTCTGCTCATGCTCTCCTGCTTTCTCTCTCCCTAAAAAAATAAAAAAAAAAAAATAATGATAAAACGAAACAATAGGCCAGAAAGAAAAATATGGAGACAATTTGATTACTTGAATGCAAAACACATAGGAATCATCCAAAGGAAAAAAAAAAAGTAAAAAGCTCTTTATAAAAAATAAAATATTCACTAAAATGGCATGTTATAAAATTAATGTATAAAAATAAATCACTTTTGCTTACTGTAAATAAAACCAGCAGATATGACAGCAAGCAACTCTGTTACAGTACTAACAAAAGTATGTATAAAATTTGTAAGAATTGTTTAGCATCTATAGATCTACATCTGTATTTATGTTTATATATACAGAAACATGAGAGAAAGAGAAGGAGAGAGAGAAAATAGCAATATCTACTGAAAGACATAAAAAGGACTAAATTAAAAGGAAAACCATAATGTGTTTCTGGATAAGAAAACTCAAATTGTAAAGATATAAAATTCCCTTAAATTAATCTATAAATTTAATTGAAATCTAATTAAAATAGCAGCAGGACAGAATTCATTTTACTTACTAAAATGAAACTCAAATATATCTGATAAAATAAATATGGTAAACTAGTCAGGAGAAGTATTTTAAAAAGTGTAATGAGGTAAAATAATCTTAACAGATACTAAAGATGAAAGCTAGGATAATTAACACTTTGTTACTGTCATCAAAACATATAGATGAAGAGTACAGGCAGGAGTTCAGAAATAACACCAAAATATGCATGAAATTTAGTCTACAATAAAAGTGGCATTTTAAGTCAGTGAGGAAATGAAAATGATTCATACTGGAAGCAGGTTATGTGTATGTGTTCATGTGTGTGTGTGTGTGTGCCAAGGTATATTTATCCTTTATTACAAAAATAATTTCCACATAAATCAAGTTCTAATAACAAAAACAAGAACATAAAAATTAGAATAAATTGTGTTTATTAGAACACTATTTATTAGGAAATCTTTTCCATGGAAAGGAGAGAAGCCCCTTCTTTTATCAAGTTCCTGATTAAAGCTTGGCTTAATTGTAGAGTGAGCAACACTTAAAACTTACAAATACAAATATTAGGGGGATTTTTTTATTTTTAATCAGAATAATAAACACATTGGATGCATTTATGTTGTTTTCACATTCTGGTAAAAGTGAGACTTTATTGTGTCACTTTTTTAAAGTACCTAAACAGTTTTCTACCTTTCTGCCCCCAACTTGAGATGTTTGCCTCTTTGTTAATGACTGGAATATGATACAATTAGGGCCAATTGCACTACTTTGCTCTTTTAAGTATTGTTCATAAAGATAACTTTTCCTAATCTTTAAAAGATTACACTTGTATAATACTTCTGAAGAGAGAAAAAGATACAATTTTGCAAAGTATGAGATACTTTTTGTTGCATCCTGCATGAACATCTCTTAAGATTTGAATATCAAGGCTTAAAGTACCCAGCTATACAGAAAAAAAAGCTATAGCTTATTTACTTCAGTTTGCTTTGTTTTCTTTGTTTATTTTCTTTGAATAAGGAACAATTGCAATCTGGGAAACAAATATGAGCCTAAAGACAGGACTCTGCAAGGTTCTCCTGGCTCACTTAGTTCAAGAGACTTTTCTAAGTACCACACTTCATAAATTATAAATGAAATATAGACATATATAACTATATAAATATTTTAAATGCTACATAAAATAATTTATCAGATTATAACAAACTGAGAAAAAAAGACAATGAGAATTCTCATTTTTTAAATCTAATTCAGAGCTGATATAAATCAGGAAATATACCACAGTCAATTCATTGGGAAACCAGACAAAATATATCAATATTTAAAAGACAAAAAGATTTTAAAACGTCAAAAATAGTGAAGACTTTGAATATCCAATTTTAAGAAAGAAAACGGTCTTAGTCAATTTGGGCTACTATAACAAATTACCATAGACTGGGTGGTTTAAACAACATTTATGTCACATAGTTCTGGAGCCTGAAAGTCCCACATCAGTGTGCCAGTGTAATCTGGTTCTTGGTTCGGCTCTATCACTGGTCTCCAGACAGACAACTGTCTTCTTTCTGTGACCTCTCATGCCTGAAAGAGAGCTAGCTAGCTCTCTGGCCTCTGCTTATAAAGGCACTAATTCCATTCATGATGGTTCTACTCTTTTTTTTTTTTTTTTTTTTTTTTTTTTTAACAATACAAATAACAACACTGTTTTAATAGGCATGTAGAGCTCTTCATCCAACAGCTTGGAAAGATACATTTCTATTAAGTTTTCATGAACATTTATAAAAATTTATTCTAGGTAATTAAGCAAGTCTTTACAAATTTTATTTTATTTATTTTTTTTTCATGTTTTATTTATTTATTTTTTTATCATTATTTTTTTAATGTTTATTTATTTTTTTTAAATTTTTTTTTATTTTTTAATATATGAAATTTCCTGTCAAATTGGTTTCCATACAACACCCAGTGCTCATCCCAAAAGGTGCCCTCCTCAATACCTATCACCCACCCTGCCCTCCCTCCCACCCCCCATCAACCCTCAGTTTGTTCTCAGTTTTTAACAGTCTCTTATGCTTTGGCTCTCTCCCACTCTAACCTCTTTTTTTTTTTTTTTTTTTCCTTCCCCTCCCCCATGGGTTTCTGTTAAGTTTCTCAGGATCCACATAAGAGTGAAACCATATGGTATCTGTCTTTCTCTGTATGGCTTATTTCACTTAGCATCACACTCTCCAGTTCCATCCACTTGCTACAAAAGGCCATATTTGATTTTTTCTCATTGCCACATAGTATTCCATTGTGTATATAAACCACAATTTCTTTATCCATTCATCAGTTGATGGACATTTAGGCGCTTTCCATAATTTGGCTATTGTTGAGAGTGCCGCTATAAACATTGGGGTACAAGTCCCCCTATGCATCAGTACTCCTGTATCCCTTGGATAAATTCCTAGCAGTGCTATTGCTGGGTCATAGGGTAGGTCTATTTTTAATTTTCTGAGGAACCTCCACACTGCTTTCCAGAGCGGCTGCACCAATTTGCATTCCCACCAACAGTGCAAGAGGGTTCCTGTTTCTCCACATCCTCTCCAGCATCTATAGTCTCCTGATTTCTTCATTTTGGCCACTCTGACTGGCGTGAGGTGGTATCTGAGTGTGGTTTTGATTTGTATTTCCCTGATAAGGAGCGACGTTGAACATCTTTTCATGTGCCTGTTGGCCATCCGGATGTCTTCTTTAGAGAAGTGTCTATTCATGTTTTCTGCCCATTTCTTCACTGGGTTATTTGTTTTTCGGGTGTGGAGTTTGATGAGCTCTTTATAGATTTTGGATACTAGCCCTTTGTCCGATGTGTCATTTGCAAATATCTTTTCCCATTCCGTTGGTTGCCTTTTAGTTTTGTTGGTTGTTTCCTTTGCTGTGCAGAAGCTTTTTATCTTCATAAGGTCCCAGTAATTCACTTTTGCTTTTAATTCCCTTGCCTTTGGGGATGTGCCGAGTAAGAGATTGCTACGGCTGAGGTCAGAGAGGTCTTTTCCTGCTTTCTCCTCTAAGGTTTTGATGGTTTCCTGTCTCACATTCAGGTCCTTTATCCATTTTGAGTTTATTTTTGTGAATGGTGTGAGAAAGTGGTCTAGTTTCAACCTTCTGCATGTTGCTGTCCAGTTCTCCCAGCACCATTTGTTAAAGAGACTGTCTTTTTTCCATTGGATGTTCTTTCCTGCTTTGTCAAAGATGAGTTGGCCATACGTTTGTGGGTCTAGTTCTGGGGTTTCTATTCTATTCCATTGGTCTATGTGTCTGTTTTTATGCCAATACCATGCTGTCTTGATGATGACAGCTTTGTAGTAGAGGCTAAAGTCTGGGATTGTGATGCCTCCTGCTTTGGTCTTCTTCTTCAAAATTACTTTGGCTATTCGGGGCCTTTTGTGGTTCCATATGAATTTTAGGATTGCTTGTTCTAGTTTCGAGAAGAATGCTGGTGCAATTTTGATTGGGATTGCATTGAATGTGTAGATAGCTTTGGGTAGTATTGACATTTTGACAATATTTATTCTTCCAATCCATGAGCAGGGAATGTCTTTCCATTTCTTTATATCTTCTTCAATTACCTGCATAAGCTTTCTATAGTTTTCAGCATACAGATCTTTTACATCTTTGGTTAGATTTATTCCTAGGTATTTTATGCTTCTTGGTGCAATTGTGAATGGGATCAGTTTCTTCATTTGTCTTTCTGTTGCTTCATTGTTAGTGTATAAGAATGCAACTGATTTCTGCACATTGATTTTGTATCCTGCAACTTTGCTGAATTCATGTATCAGTTCTAGCAGACTTTTGGTGGAGTCTATCGGATTTTCCATGTATAATATCATGTCATCTGCAAAAAGCGAAAGCTTGACTTCATCTTTGCCAATTTGGATGCCTTTGATTTCCTTTTGTTGTCTGATTGCTGATGCTAGAACTTCCAGCACTATATTAAACAACAGCGGTGAGAGTGGGCATCCCTGTCGTGTTCCTGATCTCAGGGAAAAAGCTCTCAGTTTTTCCCCGTTGAGGATGATGTTAGCTGTGGGCTTTTCATAAATGGCCTTTATGATCTTTAAGTATGTTCCTTCTATCCCGACTTTCTCAAGGGTTTATATTAAGAAAGGGTGCTGGATTTTGTCAAAGGCCTTTTCTGCATCGATTGACAGGATCATATGGTTCTTCTCTTTTTTTTTGTTAATGTGATGTATCACGTTGATCGATTTGTGAATGTTGAACCAGCCCTGCATCCCAGGAATGAATCCCACTTGATCATGGTGAATAATTCTTTTTATATGCTGTTGAATTCGATTTGCTAGTATCTTATTGAGAATTTTTGCATCCATATTCATCAGAGATATTGGCCTGTAGTTCTCTTTTTTTACTGGGTCTCTGTCTGGTTTAGGAATCAAAGTAATACTGGCTTCATAGAATGAGTCTGGAAGTTTTCCTTCCCTTTCTATTTCTTGGAATAGCTTGAGAAGGATAGGTATTATCTCTGCTTTAAACGTCTGGTAGAACTCCCCTGGGAAGCCATCTGGTCCTGGACTCTTATTTGTTGGGAGATTTTTGATAACCGATTCAATTTCTTCGCTGGTTATGGGTCTGTTCAAGCTTTCTATTTCCTCCTGATTGAGTTTTGGAAGAGTGTGGGTGTTTAGGAATTTGTCCATTTCTTCCAGGTTGTCCAATTTGTTGGCATATAATTTTTCATAGTATTCCCTGATAATTGTTTGTATCTCTGAGGGATTGGTTGTAATCATTCCATTTTCATTCATGATTTTATCTATTTGGGTCATCTCCCTTTTCTTTTTGAGAAGCCTGGCTAGAGGTTTGTCAATTTTGTTTATTTTTTCAAAAAACCAACTCTTGGTTTCGTTGATCTGCTCTACAGTTTTTTTAGATTCTATATTGTTTATTTCTGCTCTGATCTTTATTATTTCTCTTCTTCTGCTGGGTTTAGGCTGCCTTTGCTGTTCTGCTTCTATTTCCTTTAGGTGTGCTGTTAGATTTTGTATTTGGGATTTTTCTTGTTTCTTGAGATAGGCCTGGATTGCAATGTATTTTCCTCTCAGGACTGCCTTCGCTGCAATGTATTTTCCTCTCAGGACTGCCTTCGCTGCGTCCCAAAGCGTTTGGATTGTTGTATTTTCATTTTCGTTTGTTTCCATATATTTTTTAATTTCTTCTCTAATTTCCTGGTTGACCCACTCATTCGTTAGTAGGGTGTTCTTTAACCTCCATGCTTTTGGAGGTTTTCCAGACTTTTTCCTGTGGTTGATTTCAAGCTTCATAGCATTGTGGTCTGAAAGTATGCATGGTATAATTTCAATTCTTGTAAACTTATGAAGGGCTGTTTTGTGACCCAGTATATGATCTATCTTGGAGAATGTTCCATGTGCACTCGAGAAGAAAGTATATTCTGTTGCTTTGGGATGCAGAGTTCTAAATATATCTGTCAAGTCCATCTGATCCAATGTATCATTCAGGGCCCTTGTTTCTTTATTGACTGTGTGTCTAGATGATCTATCCATTTCTGTAAGTGGGGTGTTAAAGTCCCCTGCAATGACCACATTCTTATCAATAAGGTTGCTTATGTTTATGAGTAATTGTTTTATATATCTGGGGGCTCCGGTATTTGACGCATAGACATTTATAATAGTTAGCTCTTCCTGATGGATAGACCCTGTGATTATTATATAATGCCCTTCTTCATCTCTTGTTACAGCCTTTAATTTAAAGTCTAGTTTGTCTGATATAAGTATGGCTACTCCAGCTTTCTTTTGGCTTCCAGTAGCATGATAAATAGTTCTCCATCCCCTCACTCTCAATCTAAAGGTGTCCTCAGATCTAAAATGGGTCTCTTGTAGACAGCAAATAGATGGGTCTTGTTTTTTTTATCCATTCTGATACCCTATGTCTTTTAGTTGGCGCATTTAATCCATTTACATTCAGTGTTATTATAGAAAGATACGGGTTTAGAGTCATTGTGATGTCTGTATGTTTTATGCTTGTAGTGATGTCTCTGGTACTTTGTCTCACAGGATCCCCCTTAGGATCTCTTGTAGGGCTGGTTTCGTGGTGACAAATTCCTTCAGTGTTTGTTTGTTTGGGAAGACCTTTATCTCTCCTTCTATTCTAAATGACAGACTTGCTGGATAAACGATTCTCGGCTGCATATTTTTTCTGTTTAGCACACTGTAGATATCGTGCCAAGCCTTTCTGGCCTGCCAAGTTTCAAAGGAGAGATCAGTCACGAGTCTTATAGGTCTCCTTTTATATGTGAGGGCACGTTTATCCCTTGCTGCTTTCAGAATTTTCTCTTTATCCTTGTATTTTGCCAGTTTCACTATGATATGTCGTGCAGAAGATCGATTCAAGTTACGTCTGAAGGGAGTTCTCTGTGCCTCTTGGATTTCAATGCCTTTTTCCTTCCCCAGTTCAGGGAAGTTCTCAGCTATAATTTGTTCAAGTACCCCTTCAGCACCTTTCCCTCTCTCTTCCTCCTCTGGGATACCAATTATGCGTATATTATTTCTTTTTAGTGTATCACTTAGTTCTCTAATTTTCCCCTCATACTCCTGGATTTTTTTATCTCTCTTTCTTTCAGCTTCCTCTTTCTCCATAACTTTATCTTCTAGTTCACCTATTCTCTCCTCTGCCTCTTCAAGCCGAGCCGTCGTGGTTTCCATTTTGTTTTGCATTTCGTTTAAAGCGTTTTTCAGCTCCTCGTGACTGGTCCTTAGTCCCTTGATCTCTGTGGCAAGAGATTCTCTGCTGTCCTGTATACTGTTTTCAAGCCCAGCAATTAACTTTATGACTATTATTCTAAATTCACTTTCTGTTATATTATTTAAATCCTTTTTGATCAGTTCATTAGCTGTTGTTATTTCCTGGAGATTCTTCTGAGGGGAATTCTTCCGTTTGGTCATTTTGGATAGTCCCTGGAGTGGTGAGGACCTGCAGGGCACTTTCCCTGTGCTGTGGTGTATAACTGGAGTTGGTGGGCGGGGCCGCAGTCCGACCTGATATCTGCCCCCAGCCCACTGCTGGGGCCACAGTCAGACTGGTGTGTGCCTTCTCTTCCCCTCTCCTAGGGGCGGGATTCACTGTGGAGTGGCGTGGCCCGTCTGGGCTACTTGCACACTGCCAGGCTTGTGTTGCTGGGGATCTGGCGTATTAGCTGGGGTGGGTAGGCAAGGTGCACGGGGGCTGGAGGGGCAGGCTTAGCTCGCTTCTCCTTAGGTGATCCACTTCAGGAGGAGCCCTGTGGCAGCGGGAGGGAGTCAGATCCGCTGCCGGAGGTTTGGCTCCGCAGAAGCACAGAGTTGGCTGTTTGCGCGGAGCGAGCAAGTTCCCTGGCAGGAACTGGTTCCCTTTGGGATTTTGGCTGGGGGATGGGCGGGGGAGATGGCGCTGGCGAGCGCCTTTGTTCTGCGCCAAGCTGAGCTCTGCCGTCCGGGGGCTCAGCAGCTCTCCCTCCCTTTGTCCTCCAGCCTTCCCGCTTTCCGAGCGGAGCTGTTAACTTATGACCTCCCAGAGGCTAAGTCGCGCTTGCTGTCGGAACACAGTCCGTCCGGCCCCTCCGCTTTTGCCAGCCAGACTCGGGGGCTCTGCTTGGCCGGAGAGCCGCCCCTCCGCCCTGGCTCCCTCCCGCCAGTCCGTGGAGCGCGTACGGCCTCACCGCCCTTCCTACCCTCTTCCGTGGGCCTCTCGTCTGCGCTTGGCTCCAGAGACTCCGTTCTGCTAATCCTCTGGCGGTTTTCTGGGTTATTTAGGCAGGTGTAGGTGGAATCTAAGTGATCAGCAGGACGCGCGGTGAGCCCAGCGTCCTCCTACACCGCCATCTTCCGGACAATCTCCCATGTTTATTTTTGTTTTTTGTTTTTTGTTTTTTTTTGTTTTTTTTTTCGATGGTTCTACTCTTATGACATAATTACCTCCCAGAGATCTCATCTTCAATGCCATCATATTGGGATTAGAATTTCAACATATGAAATTTGCAGGGGAGTCATTCAGTCCACAACAAAAATTTTAAAAACCATATTTTTTTCACTGACAAACCAAGAGTTGTCGAGTGTATTTGCCTCCATAAGCTTAATTGCTTAATTCAAGTTAATTGTGGTGAATTATTGTTTATATTGGACAAAATCTGGAGTCAACCCAAAAGACTCTCAACAGAGGACCAATTAAATAAATTATGGTATAGTCATTTGATGAAGTATTATTTTAAATAATGACTATGCTGTAGAAGGTTAGCAAGATATTTAAACAAACAAAAAAAGTAAAAAGTAAGATACAAAAAAATGTATCAATATATTATCACCCATTATGTATAAATCAAACTAGTGGATAGATATGGAGTTAGGTATAAGTATTAGATTGATGGCTGGATAAGTAGACATATAGATAGATAAGAGATGAAAGGTGTCCTTTTTGTAGAAGGAAGCACACCAATTTTTAAAATAAATCATTTTGGAGAGAAATACTAGGGTAGGGCAAGGATATAAGGCAGAAAGAGAGGTTTTCACTCTTTTGTCTTTTTATGTGAAAAAAAAAATTTAACCATGTTGCTTAGAGCAAATCATATAAACTGTTTATTGAATACTTTATTTAATACAATATACACAGAGAAAAGTATGTAACTGATTAGGGGTACAGCATAATGAACCCCTACCAGAAGTATACACATTTAATCAGTATCCAGATTAAGAAACAGTCTGTACCCCACAAATACCCTTCATATGCTCAAGTGTGGTTTTGGTTTTAACATGACTGATATTTTGGTTTAATAGGACTGGTATTATTTAATGCTAACCTAGAACACGAAAACCATAGTTTTTGTTTGTTAAAGGAGTATATTTTACAAGGAGTTTAATATTTTGAAAAAGTAACGCTGTTAAAAGTGATTAGTTAACATTCCATTATTTCAGAAGAGGTAAATAGTCACCAATGGCTCTCCAGAAACCAGAAAAGGAAAAATGAGTTTGTGGGGTTTGTTTTTGTTTTGTTTTGTCTTTAGATTCTTTTCCTCTAGAAAAAGAAAGAATGGCATATGTGCTTTGTGATGTTTGACACCTCAGCTAAAGTGGCTTGGATGATGAGATGGCTGGGCCAACTTGGCTTGGCCTTACAACTAACTAGAGATGTGGTTCTTTACATCTTGTATATTGGGGCTGGAATATTCAAGATGACTTTTCATCTCTGAGAATTTAAATCCATATATCCAAAACCTACTTGATATTTTCTTATGAAATATCCATAGATCTTCTCAGGGTGTCTAAAACTATCTATATACTATTTCCAATTTTAAAAATACCACACACTTACTGTAGAAATACAGTGCATAACCAATATAATGCAATGCAGTTATTGTAGAAATACAAAACACACACACACACACACACACACACACACTCACATAGTCACACATATATACAGACCAGAATCCCCTTGCTTTGACAGCATAATGCTATATTTTTCTCACTGGAAATTTGATTGTTTAAGTTTTTTTGTTGTTGTTGTTACCCACATGTAAAGTGCTGTAACTACTTATGCATAAGCTTCAAACCAAGTAAATTTAGACAATTTTACAGGAGACTTTACTTCTTTGTTATATGCACTTGGTTGCATTTAAATTACAAAGGGGAATGTGCAGCAGGATAGAGATCTTTCAGGTTAAAAGCCAGCACAACATTACCCTTGAGTTACTGGGTATGATTTTCCATAAATATATTTTCCTTCCTGGAACCAATACACTCATTCTAGAAAAATGGCAGAGAACTGTACGGTGACATTTAGTGAAAATTCAGTTTTGAAATGGACCTGTGGCTTTAAACTATTATCTCACTTTCATGCATCTTAGATCAAGACCATTGAAAACTGTTTATTCAAAACTCCAAATGTCAGCATGAAGTGTTCAGGAATTAATATTATTCTGAGGTGTGTGTGTGTGTGTGTGTGTGTGTGTGTTTGATATTTTCCAAAAATAAAAAATAAAACTGCAAAAATATTTTTAATTATGAAGTAGGCATTTTTATCATTTCTAAACTTTAGACTTCGTGGAAAATTTGGGTTTAAATATAAATAATGTCAGTTTAATAGATGATTTCTAAAAACAAAAAAATAAAAATGTACTAAATCCAACTAAACTGGAGACAGGAGGTAAATACTAAATCACCTAAATGAAATGCGGGTCACTGAAAAGGGAAGCCATTCTGGAGACCATTCATTGTTTGTTTTAAAAACCTTTGCAGAAGTTAGGTGCTTCTTTAAGGTATGTGAATAACTGATTTAAAAATTAGCTCGTGGGGCGCCTGGGTGGCTGTCGGTTGAGCATCCGACTTCAGCTCAGGTCACGATCTCGCGGTCCATGAGTTCGAGCCCCCCCGGTCGGGCTCTGGGCTGATGGCTCAGAGCCTGGAGCCTGCTTCCGAGTCTGTGTCTCCCTCTCTGTCTGCCCCTCCCCCGTTCATGCTCTGTCTCTCTCTGTCTCAAAAATAAATAAAACGTTAAAAAAAATTTAAAAATTAGCTCGTTCCCATCTTGCACAATGGTGGGTGAAAAATCTGAGAAGCTGGCTACTAAGAAGAAACCTGAAGTCAAGAAGTCTGATGCCGGTGGCAAGTTAAAAAGGGTAACCTCAAGGCTAAAATGCCAAAGAAGAGGAAGCCACACTACAGCCAAAACCCTGTCTGAGATAGAGGAATTGGTAGATATTCTTGATCAGCTATGTATTCCAGAAAGACCATGTGCCAAGAGGAAGCATTCAGTGGCTAAATCCAGGGTTGAAAAGAAATAGAAGGAAAGGGTTCTTGCTGCTGTCACAAAACCAGTTGGTGCTGACAACAATTGAGGTACTCAAGTGTTAAACTTCACAAAATGCCTATGTATTATCCTACTGAAGATGTGCCTTGAAAGCTGTTCAGGCAGCATGTGAGAACCCAAGAGCTAGCACTGCTCCTGGGGCCATTTTGACTATCCTCACTGGGTACCACAGAAGCAAGAGGATGATTTTCTTGAGGCAACTAAGCAGTGACTCACTATGTGTGACCAGACCTCCAGCCCTCAATTGAATTCTTTTGTGTAGAACACACCAGAAATTCATCATTGCCACTCCCCACCCGAAATTGCTGTCAGTAGTGTGAAAGTCCCCAAACGTCTTTCTGATGCTTACTTCAAGAAGAAGCTGAGTAAAACCAGAAAACAGGGAGGTGAGATCCTCGACACAGAGGAGAAATAGGAGATTACAGAGCAGCACCAGGTTGATCAGAAAGCTGTGGACACACAAATTCTGCCAAAAATCAAAGTTGTTCCTCATCTTGAGGGCTACCCCTGCTTTGTGTTTTCTCTCACAAATTGAGTTTATCCTGAAAAATTGATCTTCTAAATTTCCTTTTTTTTCTAAATTTCTTGCAAAGAACCTAATTAAATAACTGATCCATTAAATAAGTGAATAAGTAAATAATAAAATAAATGAATAGTTAATAATTTAATAAATTAATTAAATTCACCCTTTAAATCGAGAAAAAGTTTAAATAGGAAGCATTTGTATCAGATAACTTCTATGTCTCCTACCTAATTCAGCATGAAAATTGTTTTTTGCATTGTTCAGAGAGCAAGTAATATGCACAGCAGAAAGATAAATGTGTCTGGTCACTGTCCTAAAGGAGTTCTGTACTTTGGGGAAGATGAGACACCGGGTAAGACAAGATAGTGAGTCATAGAATGTAATAAGTGACAAGAAAGCTAGAGCAGCTCTTCTTCTGTCACACAACTCCATATCGCTTGAAAAATCAGCCACCTCTAAGTGAAGTGTGATTGTATAACTCTCCTGGATATCACAATTATGCAGAATAAATCATTAGCACCCATGGAACCAGAACCCACTACCCAGCTTCAATGTAAACCAGGAATGATTCCTTGATGTTGCATAGTCCTTCTTCTGTGTACCCCAAGACATGCATTATGATCTAAGCTCTTATCTCACTTTTCTTGGCCTCTCCTAAACTGTCATAGTTCCTAATCTCCACCTCCTAAACTATGGTCTTTTGTTTTTTGGAACTTAACATCATTGATAAGCAAACTTCTTGGAATCCTGAATCTCTTTTCAGAATGTTTCCTTTACTTATTAGCTCCTAAAGAAACTTGACTGTACCCTGAAGTCTTCACTTCCTTTGTGGCCATCTCAATCTCATGGTGCTTATCTTATTTTTATTCATATCACAGTTCCATAGGAAACAAATAGCGGTCATCTTTTACCCTATTGTAACTATCAGATCTTCCAAGCTAAAAAGTATTTCCATTTCTTTAAGACATAGAATGAACTGCTTAGTCATCTTCCTTGTTTCCATGATGTGCCAAACTCCTGCTAACTCCCATTCATCCAGTCAAAATGTAGTTCTTAACTCCAAGTTTTACTTTCCAACAGTTGATTTTCTCAGCAACATCAATATCCACTAGGTGTTTCAGACAACACATAATTTTTCAGTTTATTATCTCTAATAAAATTTTCCCCAAATTTTCAGCACCTGTTTTCTCTTATAACAACACTCAGGACAATTACAATCATCAAAACTTGACCCTAATTATCAAAAATTTGAATGCAAAAACTCTAGTTTTCCCCCAAAACTCTTTCCTTTTAGTTGACTTTTTCATGTACTTTCAGTTCAACTCTTCCGTCACCTACACAACATTATATCCTCCCAACCATTAATCTTACAGTTTGCTCATAATATGTCCATTATCCATTTCCCTCACTTCACTTTTTTTGAGTAGCTTAGAGTCTATGGTGCACGATGTAATTATTCGTCTATACCTCCATACGTGTTTAATCCATCCTCTGCTCCTTCCCTATCCCCATCACCACATTTTCCTTCCAAAATTCCAAATCTGAATGAACCTAAAGAAAACCTGAATACCTCACTCCAAAATATGACATTTTGGCATATTGATTATTTTGAATTAAAAGCACATAAAAAACCACAGAACCAAGAAAGACACTCTGACCCTCCTTTTTTCTTCCTTAGATCAGAAGTTAAAACTCAGGTGAAAGTTACTGCCCCCCCATACCAGGAGAAAGGAAGACATTCTTATCGCCAGAAATGGTGGACCAAAAACCTGTACAAAAAACCTTGTTAAACTAACTTTATCTTCCTGTTAACTTCTTTACCATTTACTATCCCTCATCCAAACCCCTTTGAGTTGTCAATTCTTGACAAATGTATTGTTTCTTTGTCTAAAAGGCATAAAAGTTTTTGTTCCAACACCTTTTCAAGTCTCCATTGTCCTGTGAAGTCTTCTATGTAAAATGTAAAAATTTAACAAAGTTTGTATTTTCTTCTCTTGTTAGTTCAATTCCTAGGCCCAGCTGGAGACCCTAAAGGAAGAGGCGAATTTTTTCCTCCCCAACAAACAAAAACATGTCTTCCACGGGTCTGTGACCAAGCAGCTAAATCACACATCCAAGCAAACACACCAATTTTACTTCACATTCAATATCTCTAATTCAAGTGGGCTGCAACACTGATAATTCTACTATTCCAGTAATTTACTCACTTTCTCATTCCCAGGAAGATTATATCATGTCTTCTTCTTTTTCCAAATACATATTATCTTCCCCCCCCACTTCTTCTGCCATCTCAGCTGATGAGCTTGCCTCCCACATGAGTGAGAAGAAAGAAATTATTAGGTGATAAATCTTTTATCTTTTACCTATAAAAACCAATCCAGGCAAGGCCACCAGTGACCTTGCCAAATCCAGTATTCTTTCTACCTACACAACACTTCACAAGCACTGTATTCAATACTATTGACATACCACTCCTGGAAACATTTCATCTCTCCTGACTTTTGTACCATCAGACTCTCCTTATTCTTCTCTAGGTTTCCACCCCCACCTCTTTTTTTCAAACTCCATATATGAAATTCCCTAGGGTTCTGTCCTATATAACTTCATACATTTCATTTTCTTCCTGGAACATAGTTTACACACATTTTTGTGTCGTTTTTACCTGCTTCCTGTCTGGCCCCATAATTTCAGACACTAATGTTGTACATGCTTTTCTTAAGTTGTTCTCATCATCTTTTATATTCTAGCCATTTTGTCTCTGTTTACCTTACATCATACAGGGCAATACACACAAAATATATATTTGTTTTAGATGAATGGATTAACAGAGCTACTGTGCTCATATTACAATAGTAACATTTGTATCTCTCTCTCTCTCTCTCTCTCTCTCTCTCTCTATATATATATATATATATATATAAAAGTAGAGACAAGGTCAAAGATTTGCTATCTCCTCTGTGTTTTCACAATTTTTAGAAACACCAGGTTTTCAGCTGTTCCTTTCTCTCATTGAAAGTAATCATATTCTGCTATTACATTCTTTTTCTTACTTGATATCTGTAACTGGCAGCTTTTTCTTCTCTTCTTGAGATATTGTGTCTATGCTAACGCTAAGGAGGTCTTTACCTGCTTGCAGCCAGAGTGGGAGGCTCTGCTCCAAGGGAGAAACTGCTTTTACTTTGGTGCCTACAGGGCATCTGACATCATTCATTTTGATCAGGCTACTTTCTACCTTATTAGTGATGCTATATGCTTCATGGTGCAGGTTAATTTCCTCTTACAGATCTGCATAAATTGTCAACATTATCCTATATCTCAGCTACATATTCCTTCAGGGAATTGATCAGCATACCTTCTCTCACTTGAATGCTACATTTAAATTCCCTACATATCTGTATTGGAGTATGCCTAGAAAAAGAAGAGTATCTAGAGAATGTCTGGTTATAAACATTATCTGAAGTGGAGTTCAATAATGTCATTTTATGTATCAATAATTGAAATACTGGCTTAGTTTACCTGCTGTTTTTGAACAAAATGTTGACAGATTTCTGTTTAAGTAGGATCTCCTTTTTCTATACCTTTGTTATAACTGTTGGTGAGATATGGATTAAATAGGAATTAATTTAATTTGTAATTTTATATTCTGGAGACTTAAGTTTTAGGTATCAGGTCCTTTTTAATATCAAAATGGAGGAACTTATTGTTTGGTGAGGCATAGAAAGCCTAGCTTAACTACTCTCTAAGAAATAGAGGAAATATAAGGATGGATCAACTAAAATGAAATAATTCAGTGCTGTAAACAAGCTGCCAAATATATAACTTAAGCTAATTTTGCCTATAGGTAAAAAACACTTAAAAAAAACCCTTTTGTTTGTTTCTGTTATTGATGTTCATTTGAACTGTTATATGCAAATAGTTTAGTCAAGGAATTGTTTCCTCCATTTTGTTTTATAGCAATGAGTAGGGTTGAGTTCATGTAGGAAACAGAAACCACTGTACAATATTTTAAGCAGACAATATTTTAATATGAAAACTAATGAAATTATTGAAAGGAGGAAATGATAAAAGGAAAGACTTCTCAGAAAGGCACATATGAAAATTTCCACTTTCCAGGGGAGCTATACCCTCTGTCCACTCAGAGCATGAGTTACTAGGAAGTTGCCATTGGTTTCATTGCATTCCAAAGCATAGTCTCTATCTACTCTTTAGAAGGCTAGGACCGTAAAGCTGATGCCACCACAGATACAAATGTGTATTGACATAAACCAGTTGGGGATGGACACTGGACACTGATTCTGGCCACTGACTTATGTGATCACCTTTTAACACTTTTAACACCCACAACCTACACACGACACACTGGAAATCTGTTTCAGACAAAGCCAATTCCACATCCTTGCTTTCCAGAAGAAAGGAGCTAAATGGCAAGAGGATTGCTTATGTTCCATTTTTGCCTTCCAAGGCTCAAGTAAAGATGTTGTTTTTAGATTTATGGCATTCAGAGTAGGAGCGTGAGTAAATGCTGCATGACACTGACCAAATCCAACTTAAATATCTGTGAAGAAAACCAATACCAAAAGGTAGTGGGCATGAAAAGTCCATTTAAAAAGTTGGTCATGGGGGCGCCTGGGTGGCGCAGTCGGTTAAGCGTCCGACTTCAGCCAGGTCACGATCTCACGGTCCGTGGGTTCGAGCCCCGCGTCAGGCTCTGGGCTGATGGCTCAGAGCCTGGAGCCTGTTTCCAATTCTGTGTCTCCCTCTCTCTCTGTCCCTCCCCCGTTCATGCTCTGTCTCTCTCTGTCCCACAAATAAATAAAAAAAACGTTGAAAAAAAAAATTTAAAAAAAAAAAAAAGTTGGTCATGAATATCCCACTTTACAGATATTATGATATTGAAATAATGCAAAGTCTAGAATATGTTCTCTATTCCTTGAACTTCTCCAATCATGAAATATTTGAATTTCCTAAATTCCCTAGGCTTTCTCTTGTCTTTTGCCTTACACATTGCTCCTAAAAACGTACATCATTCTCTCCCTACATCCTATTTATTGGCCCATCTGTCTATTTCAGGAAGCCTTGTTGTATCTTCAGCTTCACTTGCATTTACTTCTACCTATATGCTCCCAAAGGTCTCAGTGAAATCTCTACCATAAACTACCTATTAACATGCCAATATATTCCAATATATCATAAAAGTTTTTAAAGACAGTCTTCTTCTTCTGTACTCAGTGTGCATAGCATAGCAGGTGTTCAGTAAAAGTTATTTGAATCTACATTCAAATGCCATTTGCAGGCTTTTTGTTACCATTTAAATATCAGTCATTTTTAACAAACTTTCATTGTATTCAAGGTGCTTTATTGCTGATTACATGGTACATAAAAGGATTAGGTACTTGTTCTCAGTTTTAAGTTTAAATGTATTGACCTGTTAGGTAGATCCAATTATATTTACTTGTTTATTTTTTCATAAACTTGAAAAATTTGAAAGATAAGGAAAATTTTGTACTGTCCCATCCAGAAATGTTAAATCAACCATTACACTGAGTCTTAGCTTTTTTTTCTTTATTAGAAAAAGTTGGTAACCCAGGACAAAATTAGAGGTTGTCATCCACACAGAAGATAATCACCACCAACCTGTCCACCACTAAGGACTAGTTTTGAGCAGCACATAAAATGGGAGGAGGAATCTTTGGGTGAAATTGGATGTCCTGCGATAGTTGGTGGAGTTGAGAACAGAAGAAATATGTTTTCTGAGAATTAATGACATTGCCTTCCTTTGCCAGAAATTCCATCCCAATACCTCAACCACTTGAATGACTGTTCTTTGAGAAAATATTAACAAAATGAATTTTTCATTTTGTGTAGTATAAACCCAATAATTTTAAGGCTTTTTTTTCTCATGATCTTAACAAAATCACAGAACTTTTAGAAAAATTTCAGATGTGAATGGTAGGTGTTATAGACTGAATTTAATTTATAGTGAATTGCTTATATTTAGGAATTGGTATCTTTTTTAAAAAAAAATCCAAATTCTAAAATCTGCAGAAGAAAAGTTTGGAAAGTAAATTATAGACCATCACAATAATTATATTATTATTATGATTTTATACATCACTATCTCATAAAGCAAATATTGTACAGGGAGTCAAACCCAGATGGGATGGCAAACATCTTTACAGTAGAGAATAGAAAAACATATACAACCATTTTATGAGCTACTTACATCTAAATAAAGCTGTTGTTAATAACTGAGGGGCTTTAGGAAACAGAATAAACTGTCAGTTATCACTCTTTCTGCTATTAATGCCTGAGTAATTAATATACCAAAAATTCTTTTTCAAGTCCTGAAAATGAAAAGCTGGCCAGGGCTGGGGTGGGAAAGAACAAGCAAAAGGAGAAAGAAAGGAAGAAAGAAAGAAAGAAAGAAAGAAAGAAGAAAGAAAGAAAAGAAAAGAAAAGAAAAAGAAGGAAAGAAAGAAAGAAAGAAAGAAAGAAAGAAAGAGAAAGAAGAAGAAAGAGGAAAAGGAAGGAAGGAAGGAAGGAAGGAAGGAAGGAAGGAAGGAAAAAGAAAGAAAAAGAGTACATACCGGTTAAAACAGGGTGAGAGTAGGCTTTTTATTTGTTTGTTTTAGTTAAATCCTAATAATTTGTTAATTCCTTTCTGATTTAAGTAAATACAAGTGAGAATTTTTTTTTTAATGTTTATGTTTGACAGAGAGAGAGAGACAGAGTATGAGCGGGGGAGGGACAGAAAGAGAGGGAGACATAGAATCCGAAGCAGGCTCCATCCAGGCTCTGAGCTATCAGCACAGAGCCCAACGTGGGGCTCAGACTAACAGACTGAGAGATCATGACCTGAGCCAAAGTCGGACCCTCAAGCGATTGAACCACCAAAGCGACCGGAGAACTTTTTTTTATAAATAAAAGTGTCATAAGTGCTTTAAATTATATAAAATTGGTAAAAATTGCAGGAATATATTTTTTCAGAGTAAACTGAAAGAGGCCAGCCTTTAGAAATTTGCCCTGTGGGTATATTAACAAAAATTCACATATTAATTATGAATAGAATGTGCCATCCATACTGGCAATTGTTCTTAATCAGAGAACAATTAGATTAAGACAAAAAAAAAAAAAAGGAATGTGATTCCATGCACCTAAGTATTATACAATACTTTAATTTCTCTTACATACTGATAAAATAGACTTTAGTGTCTCACTTTTCTTCTTTTTTTTTTCTCTTCCTGATTCTCCCTTCCCTACCTCTTTTTTTCCTTCTTATTTGAATTTGTGAAAGTAAACTGTCTTTTTGTAGAGTTAAATGCTGTTGCTGAAAATTACGGATATCTTGTTTAGTCTGCATTCTAATTTTGCATATTTTAGGCAGTTGGTATATGTTTCCAATTCCCTTGGTTTCACTGACAAGTCACAGTACAATGCAGTGCCTGACTTATTATATATGGCTTTCAGTAAAACTTATTGATTAAATAAATGAGTTCAGTACATCAAGAAATAGTGGCCCTTTTCCTTGTGAAGCTTTCCCATTGCATTAGAATTCTGCTGCTGCCTTAGTAATTTCCCACAAATTAAGCAGCTTAAAGCAGCACAGACTTACTATCTTAAAGGACTGGAGGCCAGAAGTTCAACACAGTTCTCACTGGACTAACATCAGGTTGTTTAGTTAGGCCGTGTTATTATTGGAGGTTTTAGGAAAGAAAATGCTTCCAGACTCATTTAAGTTGTCCAGTTCCTTGCAGTTGTAGGACCTGAGTCCCTGTTTCCCAGATGGCTGTCAGTTCGCAGCTCTTCCTGGCTCCTAAAAGTCTCTCTTCTCCCCTTACATGTGGACTTTTTCATCTCAGAGCCAGCAACAGCGCATTGAGTACTTTCATTCTGTCTCTCTCTTCTGCTTGCAAATGGAAAAGGTTATTTGCTTTTAATAAATCATGTGATTATTTGAACCCACCTGGATAATCTAGGATAATGTCCCCATTTTAAGGTCTGTAATCTAAATTACATCTTTGATGTCTTCTTTTGACATCCAAAATAACATATTCTGAAATACCTGAAAATTAGGGCATGGACATCCTTGGGATGTTATTACTCTGCCAACTATGCCCATATTTTCTTTATTACTCATTTGATTATTTAAGTGACTGATATCAAAAAAATAGCTCAAATTTGTGTGTTTTACAATACTTGAAATGAAATCAAAATGATCCGTGGAGTCTTGGGAAGAACTTCTTTGCTTCTCAAACATTGCACTTGCTGATAGTTATTACTAAATATTTATCTACCCTGGAGTAATAAAATAAGTGCTTCGTAGTCACTTCTTACAGTCACATGAATGTACCTTTTTGACAATCATTTCCTCAATATAGTTTGGTAGGAATAATAGGGGAATGGGATTAACTATGCTCAGGTATCACATTGGTCCACAAATAAGGCTTAATATTGATGAAACATGGCATGAACCTCCTTGTAAAGATTAGATTTCAAAATATTGTGAATCAACTTGTAATTAGCAAGATCACTTGTAGTTGGTTGATATATGATTGTTGTAGTCCATGGCTTGGGTTTGCATACATTAAACTTGATAAATATTTTTTAATATAAGAGATTTAGCATGAAGATTGAAATTTCAGGAATTTATGTTTAGTAAATTCAACTTTAATAAAAATGCCTTATATTGATATAGTACTTTATATTTCAGAAAGTCTTTTTCTTTATATTTACAAATATAATTCTTACAACCCTGTAAAGTTATTATGACAAAGTATATGATCTCTATCCAATGACAGATTGAATATATGGTCATGATCCTAAACTGAATCTTTCAATTTCTTGTTTCAGTTCCCACCTAGTTTTCTGTGTTTTTGTGCATATTTGTGTGTTAGTAAAATATTATTCAAATATATGATATAAGACTAGATAAAACCACCTGTGCAATAAGAATGATACAGAATCCTCCTAAAGGCAAAAGGATAGAGTAAATGGATTCTGGAAGATCTGTCCCTATAACTCTATTCTTCAAAACTCTATCAGGGGTTGGGGGAGGCTAAGAATATGATAGGTAAGATGTTGATCACTTCAAAACTTTACAAATACCTGACAATTTAAAAAGTTTTAGTCTTTTTTTTTTCGACGTATTGAGATGTTTGCTTATTTGATGTCTATATTCACACAGGTTATATAACTTCACCCCCCCAAAAAACAACAGTTAAAATAATTAAAGTCAATAGTACACTCAAGGGCAAACATTTGTCAGTCACTGTATGTCAAACTCCTATGTATGAGTTATTGCTTATTTATGCACTGCAGCCTGAGGTAGAATTTCCTTGAATTATAGCTACCCAAACTAAAAATTCTAATTATTTTTGTTATTGGATCAACCTAAGCAATGAAAGCACAGTCAGATTATTCAAAAAACAAAAAGGCCAAAATCTTCCCAGAACATTCCTCTAACATAGAAGTTGGACATCTATTCCAAATCAAAGTTTTTAAATAATTTTGTGTCAATTGTATATCTTGGTTTATTTTATAAAAATAATCTCTTGTGCCAATGATATCTTTACTTAATTTATAATACATAAATGAACTGTCTTAACATTCTACCAAATATTTGAAATTTAATGTGAGAATCATTTCCTATTGTATATTTGTTTAGTAATTCACAATCTTTGAGGTTCTGATTGATATTGAACTTGCACTGCATTGTAATTTACTAGATTTTTTCAATAGCAATGAAGCGTGACAACTCATAAAATACCCTACATTGCCTTGTTTATTTCAAGGACATTTCTCTAATAAAGAACAAAATGAAATAGAGTGAAGACAAGCCAAATTTTAAAGAGAATACTATTTAGTTTTGTGAACTGCATTCCTTGAGTGACGCAAGCAAAATGACTGTCTAGGGTGTGACAAATACAATAAATTAGGAAAGGTGTCTCAGTCTTTAGGATTTCCTACCAAATGGTTTCTTTAATCATTAAATACTGACCTAGTCTAGGAGGGAAGTTAATGAAATCTGGCTGAAAATCTATTGCACTTGACCATCATGGCCTTTGCATCCCCCTCAGATTGACTAAAAACCTTTAGACCTGTTTCTTCTTGATTCTTGTCTTCTGACCTCCCTTTTCTTAGAACATTTACTTTAGAAAACTTGTAATTGTCAACCCTTTCTCTGCCCCTTTGAGATGTAAATCTTTTTATAAAACCTCTTGTCAGTTTTACGACCAAGGACTGTATTTCTCAAGGACCTGGAAGCCATCCTTTTGAAATATAAACTTGAAGGAAGGTGGCATCCCTATTCCCAGTTTTCTGTAGGAGGACAGGAGCCTAACATTTGGGAGCATCTTAATCCATATTGTAAAATTATCTCCTGTCCTGTCCACCCCCCACTCCAACTCTTAAAATCTCTCCCACTTTTGGTTTGGGGGCAGGGGTGGGGGGTGGGGGTGTGCTCACACTCAGTTCCGGCATTTCTCTCCTATTGCTTACTCTTGAGTAGTCTTCCTTCCCTGTTTAACTTTATCCTGTGCAATTTTTCCTTGACACACTCTAAGACAAAACTTAACCATGAATATCAGAAAATGAGGAAGGAAAACTCTCTTTAACTTATAATGTATAGCATTGTAATTAGGTATAAAAAACATTTTTGGTTCCAGATGAATATTAAGCACATATTAAGATATGTTTTTGCCTTCCCGTTTACTGAAAATTGCACTAAAATGAAATGTTAAGATGCAGCAAGAAAGAAAATACTAACAATGCAGGGAAGATAGTGACTGGGTCAGAGAGGTGATGTTAATCAACAATTTGTGAGATAATTCATCAGATTTCATGAAGGGTGTAGATGAAAGAGGAATGTGCAGAATTCCAAAGGTAAGATTTATGGAATATACTTTGAGCATCTCTAGAGTTTGTGAGAGTCAATGTGCCCATTAGGACATCAGTGGGGCTCAGGACTCCTATCAGAATTGCCTACAGAAAACTGAGCTGAGGAGCAGGGCTGGATAGTAAGAGCTCATGAAAGGATATAAAACCAGGCAATTGTGTCATTCTGTTCTCACATTCTTCCCTCATTCCCAGACAGAACAAAGGCTATTAAGTTTGGACTGGCAAAACTGAGATATATTTTCTCCAAACTGAAAAACAAAACCAACCAACTTGCCCAACAGACAAGCAACGATGCAAGAAGCTTAGTTCCACGCCATGGTTCTGGGGAAAAAATCCTTCCCCCACAGACATCTGGAGAATCCACATACTTCAAGGGAAAACTACCTTGTTTCACAGAATTCCCACCCAAAGAAGAAATATACAAGAAGTTCTTTCTATACAACAGTAAATAAAAAAATGCAGAAATCCACCAAGCCATTTTTGGAGTGTGAATAGACAATTGCAGATCAACAGATATATAAAAAGATCTGACAAAATAAAAATTAAAACAACAAATAAATAATTATTTCCTTTAAAAACCTATATCAAATTTATGGCCCGAATGTAAAACAAAACAACTGATAGAATATAAGAGAAGACAGTCCATTATCTATCGTTTCTTGTTTAGTTCTTCTTTGTTACCTGTGCTGCCTTTCATGGAAATCTTGTTTACTTGCTGACATTAAATATTTTAAATGGGTTATTTTCTGGGTGAGTTATTTTTTTAATGGAGTCCTGCATACACAAAGTGATTTAAAATCCCTGAGTTCCTGGGATGAAAAAAGGAAAAGCTTCAGGCACTCCCTGATGGGACATTGTTTGCATGGGGAAGCTGGAGCCTGGCTAGCTAGATGCAGGGCATCTTATATGATGTATTTGGCAAACATATTTGGCTTTCTTTAGTTGGTCCTGAGTTATAAGGGAGGGGCAATAATTAGATCAGCTGATAATTATTGGGCAAATTTCAACAGGTTGGGGATGATTGCTACAGAGGCTGCAGTTTAGTTTCCTGGACTGGTTACTGCAGAGGTTGTGCATGAGAGTTTTAATTTTTTATTTGATCTCACCACTGCACTTTTGTATACTCAATCTCTCAAGTGTTTTAGATGACCTACAAGCCTGAGTTTTGCAGCTTTCACATCAGTCCCTCTCCCCAAACACACCACACACACACACCACATACAGTGAGGGCATTAAAGCTCCAGTACACAAGATGGCCTGCCCATTGGGTATTGCCATGGGCTGAACAGTTTACTTGTGTTTACTCAGTCTGGATTGTGCCTCCTCCTCCTCCTCCTCCTCTGCCTCTTCTTTTTCTTCCTCCTTCTTTCACTTTGGTATCTAGGGATTTTCATTTATTTTCTTAATTTGGTTTTTTAAAGCTCAGTTGTATAACTCATTTTCTTATTATATTTCAAACTGTATTTCAGTGAGTTTGGGGTAGAAGAACTTTGCATATTAGCTTGTCCTGCCACTTGAACCAGAGTGTTTATAACAGTAAAAATAAAAATCAAAAGATGAAGACACTTAGAAAAAAGGGAATAAAAAAGAGGTAAATCTGACACTGATGTTTAATTTTTAAAAATGGAAAATTTAGCATGAGAACTAACTAAATGTCGTTGAAGGGCAGTATGAAGCTACTATCTCTAAGTGTAAGATATAAAAATGCAATTTATAGGGCTAGTCCTGTGGGGAAAAATATGGTAAAGGACATTCTCTTAGGGGCACTACATACTCAGTTTTCTGCAGTTATTTACCACGGTTATGGGGATCTTTTTTCTCTAAAGTGCTAAGCTTTTACATGTTGTCTTCTATTAAATTGTGGTCCTTTCTTTACATCCAACAATTTCACGCTGTCCCCTTAAAAAAATCAACTATTTACTACACTTGCCCACACAAAAACACACTTTTATTCAATATTGCTCTACTTTTTCCTTTGTCAGACTTACCTTGAAAGGAGAAATGCAAATTAAAAATAAGAGGCTTAGTTCCCCCTGTTGAAAGTAAAGAAAGAGACTCTCCCTTTAGAGCATTACTTTAGAAAACTTATAATTTTAAGTGCTTTCTCTCTTTGAAATGCATGTAAATATTTTTAGTTGCTAAATAAGCCTCTTGCCAGGACCCAGAAATGTCTTTTTTTAGGAACACAGAAACCATCTCTTTCAAATGTAATCATCAAAGTAGATAGAGTCCCTACCTCCCAAATTTCATGGGAGGCCAGAAGCCTAACACAGATAGGCCTCTCCTTCCAAGTTGTAGAACTGTCTCTTGTCATAAAGATATATGTTCATTATTCCTTCAGTTAAAAACAAATAGCAAACCTAGATAGTCACTTAATCACCACGTAAATCTAGGATGAATATGTGTGGCAAAATGTCCTTTCAGTCCTTTTACTTAAGAACTAATTATTATTTGAGAACATGTGTGTAATAGGTTGTGTCTGCTTGTTTATCTCAAAGAGTGAGATTTCTTTCCATTTTTTTAATGTTTTAGATTTCCTTTGATGCACATCACCTTCTGGTTTAATGCTTATTCAATAATAAAATCGTTTTCTTTCTCTACTACTTTTATGAATAGATTTTCTGGGTTGGCAGCAGATTTTTATTTTTATTTCCCCCAAGAACCTCCTCCAGAATGGTTAAGAGTCTACTTCTGGACAACAGAGTTTCTGAATGCACATTACATAAAATCCAGAAGAAGTTGCAACTCAATGCAAATGGAGAAATCCTTTTCTGTGGATGTTTTCCTATAGATTGCTAAACCATTGATCCAAAAGAAGGAATTGGGAAGATCTTTTCTGCCACCTGGATATGAAATTGCAACCTGAGGTATTATATAACTGAAACCTCCATTCATCATCAATGGTTTGAAATAGACATAAGAACAGCCAAAACAAGTAAAGTCTGTCTTCACTTCTGTTGGAACAACTGGGAATGATGCTAGGTTTGTACACTTGAAAATTTATGAAACTACAAAGGACCATTTGCCAACAGAGATCCTGTGAGAATGAAGTAAAGTGGAGGCAAATACCAGAGGAAGAAGAAGAAGCAAGAGACAGAGTTAGAGTCCTAATGACATCCTTGAAATATTTCAGTCTAACTTTTGAGATTTAAGTTACTCTAATTTGTGCTTATATCAGTTGTAAAATAAAAATTTGAACAAATTCACTGACTATGACACATAAAATGGTCTCATATGAAAGGTGTACAGGTTGAAATATTGAAAGGTTTTCTTTATACATTTTCTCCTCTTACAAATATTTATTGAACACCTATCATATGACACACACTCCTCTAGTACCAGGAATTCCTCAGTGAACATATCAGGGAAAAATCCCTGGATTCAGTTCCTATATACCTATAAGAGGGTTAGTCAAGAAACTAGATAAATAATCAAACTGCATGGAGAAACGCCTGGGTGGTTCAGTCCATTAAGCGTCTGACTCTTAGCTTTGACTCAGATCGTAATCTTATGTTTCGTGAATGCTGACAGTGCAGAGCCTGCTTGGGATTCTCTCTCTCACACCCTCTCTCTGCCCGTCCCTGATCACTCTTTCTCTCTCAAAAATAAATAAACTAAAAAAAAATGCATGGAAAGAAGGCAAAGGAAACACAATGCTCCATGAAATAAAGAGATGAATAAGGAGGTTAGGTGGAAACTTAGGTAAGGAGTTCAGGCAGATCTTGTAGAGAAGGTGACTTTTTATTCATAGACCTGAAAAAAATTAAAGGGTTTGCCAAGAGTATGTCTGAGGGAACACCATCTCAGGCAGTGGGAATAGGGACAGCACTCTTAAATGGGAGTGAGCCTGACGTGTTCTAGAGCACTGATTAGACCAGTACAGCTGGACTGAGGAATGAGTGAGTAATTGGAAATGAGGTGTGAAAATTGTCTGACTGAAGCTTGTTGCTCCTCAGAAGGACTTTGACTTTTGCTCTGAATGAAATGGGAAGCCACTTGACAAATCTATCAGAGGATTGCCATTCAATTTATATATTGAAATATATTATTCAGATTTTTCATTGTATACTTTTTAAATAATAATATATGTAGTTATAGCAACTAACATAGTTCCCCTACTTTCTTTGCACTAATTGTTTCCTGGTTCTGACAGTTTGGCATTCAGCTCTTTTGACTCAGAGATTGAATGGTACAAGTGTTTGGACTGGTCGACAGCTATAAGGTCGAGCCTTATAGTTAATGTTTTATCCTTTTACAAGGAGAAAATACTATGAGTTAATTCTAATGACTACAATTAATTTTAAATGTCATAGAAAAAAATACATTTGTGACTAGAATAAACTTTGGAAATTCTTCATTTGCCTTTTGCTTATCATTCTTATCTTTGTGGCACAAAAACTGAAGTCAAAGCACAAAACACTGAAACTGTTAATTGGTAAGATAAGATTAACTCAGGGGTACCTGGGTGGTTAAGTTGGTTAAGCAAGGGATTCTTGATTTTGGCTGAGATCATGATCTCAGGGTTTGTGAGTTTGAGTCCCCAATTTGGCTTTGTGTTGCTGGCATGGAGACTGCTTGGGATTCTCTCTCTCCCCGTCTCTCTCTGCCCCTCCCCCACTTGTGCTTGCATGCTCTCTCTCTCTCTCTCTCTCTCTCTCTCAAAATAAGTAAATTAACTTAAAAAAAAGATTAGCCCAGCAAACTGCTAGCCCCCATTCCTCTGAGAGAGAGAGAAAGAGAGAGAGAGAAACAAAGACATTATGTTAGGTTATTTCGATAAAATGCTTACTACAATGCAAAACCAAAAAGTTGATTACAGTTTGCTTGTGTTTTTTATCTTTAAGCCTTTTAAAACTCAACTGCTTTCATTGTAATTTTTATAGTAACAGATATTTTTAAATTTATATGTGTTAAGTAATGAAAATTTCAAATATGGTACTTAAGTAGGGTTATCAAGGGATGTTTTATCTGGTGCCTTGAATAGTCAAATCTCCCCATTGTTTTGGACTTTAGAAAGTCACCTTTAATTTAAAAATATTTGAGTCATACTTCCTTCTTTCTCTCCCTAAATGTATTTGCTCATATTTTTAATCCCTGTTTTCTCCTGTTTATAATCTAAACATACTGCAGAGTGTCTATTTTGTTTAAATGTATGAAAACAATTAAGAGACAGTTATCATCAGGGCACCTGGGTGGCTCAGTGGGTTGAGCGTCCAACTTCAGCTCAGGTCACGATCTCAGGGTCCATGGGCTCCAGCCCCTCATCAGGCTCTGTGCTGACAACTCAAAGCCTGGAGCCTACTTCAGATTCTATGTCTCCCTGTCTCTCTGCCCTTACCCCGCTCACGCTCTATCTCTCTACTACAAAAAATAAATGAACATTAAAAAAAATTAAAAAAAAGAAACAGTTACCATCATTTTAGAACTGCTCCTAGTCTGAAAAGTATAATCTAGAGATTATGTTTGATTGTTGAAAGGCTATTACAGCACAGATTAGTTAATTATTAATTCCTGCAATGTACATTTTTGTCCTCTCAAACTTGTTCATTTTGAAGAAAATATGTGGGAAAAGGAAAAAAAAAACAAATTAAAAATGCTCTCACTGGGGTGCCTGGGTGGCTCAGTCAGTTAAGCGTCCGACTTTGGCTCAGGTCATGATCTCACGGTTTGTGGGTTCCGGCTCCACGGCAAGCTCCATGCTGACATCTCAGAGCCTGGAGCCTGCTTCGGATTCTGTGTCTCCCTCTCTCTCTGCTCCTCCCCCATTCATGCTCTATCTCTTTGTTTCTCAAAAATAAATAAAACTTTAAAAATATTTTTAATAGCAAAAGTAATTCTTAGTTCCTAGGGAGTACAATAGCATGGCCAGCTTTGACCTAGGACAGAGTTAAAGAAACCACCCCCCCACCCAGCCTCCACACTGGCTTCTTGGTTGCTGAGTGCCTCAGGAATCCAGGCTTAAACTAACTATTTTAAATTCCATTCAAATATATAGACTTCTTGTTCACTTCTCATTGTAGTCATAGTAGTGACTACTTGTTCACTATTTGGGTGTTTTGTCCATTTAAGGTTACCATGGCCAAAATATTAATTCTCACTGCATACATGAAGATAAATTTTGTGTTATAGACACATGATACACTGTGGTTTATCTTAGTAACACTACATGTGAATCTTCTGCTTGTTCTTTTCACTCTAGACCAACATATAATTCCCTCCTACTTCTTTCTCTCTCTCAGAAACTTCCTTTACTTCTTTCACATACTATATATTTATCTTTATGCCTATTTGAAAAAAGAAAATCCCTCCCTTTAAAGTAGAACTTGTCATTATATACGGTAAATTAAAGGGTAAGATTACATGACCACAGAACACTGAGTAGATGAAGAAATGACAACTTCATGATGAAATTACAGAAATGAAAGCCATAGTTTCTCTCTGAACTCCTGATTTTTTTTTTTAAATAGGAGCAAATACTGCAGTTTCCCACTAGACCCTCAGGCAACTATAATTAGATGTGCTTGCTAGTACAACAAGTATACGTAGACAGAATGAGGGGGAAGAGAATTAAGACCTGAATGCAGAGGAATAGTAGGTGAGTCCGGGGAACCCATAACAGAAAGAAAAAGGATAACAGATTATTTATATACTAATTTGATGAAGATTGCTTCATAAGGTAATTGTTTTGGAAGGAGAGCTATTTTTATCAATAAGTTTTAAATGGAGAAGCAAAGATTTCTTATAGGTGTCTATATATTAAAAAGGCTGATTGTTCATAATTTTTCCTGAGTACATTATCTAAATTGCTACCTTTGTTTACATCCAAGCTGGATGTTAAAGATAGAAACTCAGGTTAATAGCCAGTCGTGATTAGAAACATCAAAAGGGATGTATCACAGGAGCATAACTGAGAAAACTTTGACCATCAAAAAAGTCTCATTCAGAGATGAACCTGAAATCCCTCAAATAAGGTAACTTGGGTTAGGAAATCTGGTTCAAAGTTGAACATGCTATGTGACCGTGGGAAAGTCAGCAACCTTTTATAGGACTTAATTTATGCATCTCTGAAGTAATGGACTTGTTTGGAGAATAATTGAGATAATTTATGTGTATACAGTTCCCACACACCACCGACTTATTTATTCAATATGTGTTCATTGTGTACTTAGAGATGTCTTAACTACTGAGTGTTCAGAGTTTCTGAATTTTAGAAAAAGCAAAATAGTATCAGGAAAAATAGGCACTGATAATAAGGAATCCATTTTCTTTCACAACCATGGTTGGATTTAGCAGACATGTTTAAGCATACAGACAACCTCCTGTAAAAGTCACTCCCCTTAATAACATGGGAGTTTTATAAAATGATTACAGATAAAGCCACATATTTTTATTTAAATTGAAATTAACTCTGATTTTAAATTGCAACAAGTACCTAACATAAGAAGAAATCCAGATGAGGAAAATAATTATAAACTAACTTCTGTGTGCTTTTTTGGATTTGAAAACAATAGTTATTTCTACTTGATTAAAATGTATCATTGGCAGGGACAAAATGTCCTCTAATTAGGGAAACACAACGACCTTCTAACATTTTAATAATCGAAATGTTTTCAGTTTTTCATTTGAAAATTAGTTTCTGGGGCACCTGGGTGGCTCAGTCGATTAAGCGTCTGACTTCAGCTCAGGTCATGATCTCACGGTCCATGAGTTCGAGTCCTGCGTCGGGCTCTGTGCTGACAACTCAGAACCTGGAGCCTGCTTCAGATTCTGTGTCTCCCTCTCTCTCTGACCCTCCCCCATTCATGCTCTGTCTCTCTCTGTCTCAAAAATAAATAAACATTAAAAAAAATGTATGGTAGATTTTCTCAGTAGTTTCCTGACATTGTCATTCATACCTTTCAGTAGTCATCACTATCATGAGACATCAACATGCTTCCTAGGTTATTCCTCAATATCCATCTCTATAATTTAAGGTTCATTAAGTTCACAATACAACATTTTATAATCTCACCTGCAGTAAGTCTTATTTTTAATTGCAAACTATTTTGACAACTTAACAACTTTTGACAAATTTACTCTTTGGAGAAAAAAAGTTAGACAACTTTTACCAAGAGAGAGAGACAAGTCACTATAATGCTTCATTGTACATTTCATCACCATATTTGGGACATGTTTGGAAAATATGAAGACCTAAGTGTAACATTTTGTTTACATTTAAGACCTGATTTAATATAAAACACATGTGTAAAATGTTAAGAATTAATAATATTTTATTATTTGTATGTTTTTGTTTATGTTATGTAAAAGAAGCTTTTGACAATATAATTTTACAAATTCCAAAGTAGCCACTATATCTTTCTCCACATTAAGTAAGAGAGTGGTCAATAAGGCAAGAATAATTCTAGGAAACTTTGACAGTTGTGATTCCTAGTATGAGCATCTATAGATGTTAATAACTCTTTTCCTGAGGGTAGATTAATGCTGCTACAGAGTGTGTGCTACTGATGGAGTCACAGAATGACTTTGGTAGCTAGATGTGTTATCTCTGATTTTGATGGTTTGTGTCAAAATACATTAATTTTGGAAAGATGTTGTTAAAAAAATAAATTGTAACATGTCTACTTGCAAAAACTATTAAAAGTGTACAAAGGCCAGGGCACCTGGGTGGCTCAGCAGGTTAAGCGTCTGACTTTGGCTCAGGTCATGATCTCACAGTTCACTTCATGAGTTTGAGCCCCGCATCGGGCTCTGGGCTGACAGCTTAGAACCTGGAATCTGCTTCGATCCTGTGTCTCCGTTTCTCTGCTCTTCTCCCACTCACACACACACATTCTCTCTTTCAAAAATAAATAAACATTAACAATTTTTTATAAAATGTAGAAAGGCCTATATGTTAAGATGTTAGAGATGTTTGGTGTTAATCTTTGGAAAGACAATAAATAAATAAATATTTATTTTATTTGAAAGAATTTTCTGTAATGATGCTGGGATTTTTTCATGATATTCAAATATATCAATTCAAAGTTTTCTTGAAGTATATACTCAGATTATAGAGCAAAAAAGACAATGTATGACAAAATTATTTATATTTAATAATAGATTTATCTTTTATCCTTCATGGTTATGTTTAAAAACTATTTGAAATTATCCTGCTATTCTTAGGTCATATTTGGCACTGGTTTTAAATTATGATATAAGAGGTTCTGGGTCACTAGAGCAGGAACAGCCACTTTAGGAGAAAAGGAAAAATTGATTGAAGGGGCAGGGGTAATAGAGGTATGTATTTTGGCAGAAAATCTTGACATTAATAGAACTGAGCTATGTACTTATAAATATAGCATTCAGTGAGAAAAGCTTAGTGTTAGCTCAAACAAGTTAGACATATTAGAAATATTGGCAGGGACAATAGTGTGAAAAAGACACATTACCTTTTAAAGAAGATTTAGATTTATGTAAAAGTTTGTGTGAATTGGGACAAATTTTTAAGTGTAATGAGAAGAAAATGAACAAGAGGGTTATCCTTATTTCAAAGGTACATAAGTCTCTCTATTAATTTTGTGTCATACCAGGAGTAGACAATTTAGCTGTTTAAAGTGGGATATTGGCTGATGCTAATGATCCATGTGACCTTGAAGAAGTTGGTTAACCTTGCTTCCATAAGCTTCTTCTCAAGTGAGGATTATGAGATTATATAAACCTGCAGCCTAGAACAACATGCACTCTATGAATTAAAATCATTCTTGTTGGAGAATGGGGTAGCTTATCCAAATATTCTGGCTAATTGGGAAATACCAGATATGCCATGCCAGGATTCATTTTTATATAATTTTTTAATGTTCATTTATTTTTGAGACAGAGAGACAGAGACAGAGACAGAGACAGAGACAGAGCATAAGCAGGGAGGGGAAGGGGCAGAGAGAGAGGGAGACACAGAATCCCAAGCAGGCCCCAGGCTCTGAGCTGTCAGCACAGAGCCTGATGCAAGACTTGAACCAACGAACCAACCAAGGTCTCACCATCTCATGTGAGATCATGACCTGAGCCGAAGTCAGACACTTAACTGACTGAGCCACCCAGGTGTCCCCCATTTTTAATGCAGTATAGATTTGAATGAGAAATCACAAAATAAATTAGAAGAGAAGCACACTTAAAAATTAAATATTTCAATTCAAAATATCCATTATTCATATAAATTACCTTTTTACTCTAGAGATTTAGATGTCTCATTTAATCACATTTATGGTTTATTTGAGATTTAATAGTCTTTGTCCATGTTTAATAAATTATTAAATTCTTCCACGACATAATCTCTCTTTGAAAACATGTCAATTTGATCAATAGATGTCCTTAACTTTTTTTTGCATATTATTTTGCAATCTAGTTAATAAGTAGGATCTATAGATGCATTCTCTATTTCCTGTACTTATTAACATTCCTGCTGGAATGTTAGCTGTTTGTAGTCAGGCAATGAGTCTACATAATATTTTTTGTTTATTCAATGGCACGACACGTTTTTGAAATATAAATGTTTAATAAATAATTGACAACCCATTCTTGTTTGAAATATACATACATACTCATAGGTATGTGTATAGATGTGTATGCATAAATATTTTCAAATTGTGATCAAATCATGGTCAACGTGAAGACAAATTTTGCCTTTCTATGCCATTTTTAATTAGTAGTGGACTTTAACTTTCCTGTTTGCCCCTGAGAAGTATGAAATTTCTAGGGATGTTTCTGGGGGGTAATGCATACAGAGAATCAAGCAATTAGGGATCTGGAGCTTGTCCCAAGTTTGTTAAATATTGGATACGGATGCCAGCAGGAAAGAATGATGGGATCTTTACTTCAAACGTCTGGAAGGGAACTTTTAAAGAATATGATATTTCTGCATATTAATTTTGTATCCTGTGATGATACTGAAGTCATTTATCAATTCTAGTAGCTTTTTTGAGGGAGTCTTTAGTGCCTTCTATATATAGTATCATGTCATCTGCAAAGAGTAACAGTTTCTCTTCTTCCTTATTAATTTGATTGAATTTTGTTTCTTTTTCCTGTCTGATTGCTGCAGCTAGGACTCTCAGTACTATGTTGAATAAAAATGCTGAGAGTGGACATCCTTGCTTTATCTCTGATTTTAGAGGAAAAGTTCTCAGTGTTTCAACATTGGATATGATGTTAGCTGTGAATTTTTCAGATATGGCCTTTATTATACTGAGGTATGTTTCCTCTCAACCTACTTTGTTGAGAATTTTTATCATGAATGGATGTTGTACTTTGTCAAATGCATTTTCTGCATCAATTGAGATGATTTTATGGTTTTTATACTTTTTCTTATTGTGATATATCACATTGATTGATTTGCAAATATTTGAACAACTTACATCCCTGGAAGAAGTCCCACTTAATAGTGATGTATTTTTTTAATGTATTGTTGAACTTGATTTACTGATATTTTTCTGAGGATTTTTGTATCTATGTTCATCAGAGATATTGGCCTGTTGTATACACCCCTATCTTTATTGAAACATTATTTGTAATACCCAGATATGGAAGCAACCCAAGTGTCTATCAATAGATGAAGGAATAAAAAAGATGCAGTATATACATACAGAATAGAACATTATTCAGCCATGAAAAAGAATGAGATTTTGCTGTTTGCAACAATATGGATGGACCTAGATGGTATAATGCTAAGTGAAATAAGTTAGAAACAGACAAATACCATATGATTTCACTCATGTGTAATTTAAGAAATAAAACAATCAAAGACAAAAAAAGACCAAAAAGCTCTTAAATACAGTAAACAAACTGCCAGTCACTGCAAGAGGGGAGCTGAGTAGGTGGATGGATGAAATAAAGAGGATTAAGATGTATAAACTTTGTTACACAATAAATAAATCACAAAGATGGAAAATACAGCATAGAGAATATAATCAACAAAACCCTAACAATGTTGTTTGGTGACAGATGGTGACTACACTCATCATGGTGAACACTGAGTAATGTACAAAAGTGTTGAATCATTATGTTGTACAACTGAAACCAATACAACACTGTACATTTATTATACTTCGATTGAAAAAAAGAATATGAGAATTTATTCTGAGCTGAGAAAGAGTGCAGCAGAAGGGCAAGATCCAAATGATACCCAGGAAGAAGCAAAAAAGCACTGATAGTTCTCATTTAAAAAGGAGAATAAAATATCATGCCAGGGAAACCAACCAAAGTGAATAATCTAGAAACTGAGGGTAAGAACAGGAGGCAGATATATAATATAGCTCTTTAATCAAAATTTATTTTCTGATTTTTGTAAAGGAAACACTTTTTGTATATCTAATTAGTGGAAGAAGTATTATTGGCTTTAAGCATGAATTCACAGATGACTATTATTATTTTTCTCTCTAGCTTAAAGCACTTATTTTGAAATGGGCTTTTTTCAATGGTCTTTTTTATTTAACTGTTAAAGTCCTTAGACTGGTATTGTTTATAAATTTTTTAAATTTTTCCCAATATTTTATTGAATAATCATTATTATCCTACATGTTTAAGAACTCAGTAGATAAAATTTCAGGTAAATTTTTTAATGAAAGACTAGCAAACTCATACACTTGACTTAATCAATACATGTCTCTAAGATAAGTGCTTACTGAAATAGTTAACTGGGAAAAACATCACTAAATGTCTATAAGGATTACTTTTTTGTCAATTCTGGAAAGCTTGAACTCAATCAAGTTTGATTTAAATCATAACAAATCCAAAATATTTGGATATGTCATAATAGATCATATTAAACTGGTGATTTCTTGACAGGAAATCACTTGTAAATCATTTGTGTGAACTTCTTAATATATCAGTATATGTAGTCTACCTACAGCTTCTAATAAAAGTGTAACAGCTCATCTAGATTTATATTGCTGAAAGAATGAGAATTTTTCTAAGCTTAATCAGTGAATGTAATTAGTTGGTAGCCAGACTGATTATCATTTTTTCAGTGTTATCCACATTTATCTATTTCTAAAAGAGGACTGAAAAATGTTCATTTACGTTAGTGATATTAGCATTCCCATCCTTTTATAATTCAAATCTAAAAGTAGTTGAGAAATTTCACCCTTGAGTAGATGTATGCATTCCCTATTTTATTTAATCAACGTTTTTGAGGGTGTGCTGTGCCTTAGAAACTATTATACGTATTAAGGCCCATACAAATAAGATGTTTTTAAAGGGTTCCATCACTTCTCTAGAAGAATTCAAAGCTTAGTACAGTGCTCTTCAAAGTTGGTATTGACATTATCAGACTACTGGTGCCTGGATTCCATTACCAGTGCCCAGAATTCTGATGTAATTGATATGGATATGGTCTAAACAAGCTTTTTAAAATCTCCAGATGTTTCTAATGTGCAGGTAAGATTGAGAATCAAAGCTATATAACCAATACAGAGCTCTAATGGAAGTAATTACAATTGAAGAACTTGACAATTTCTCCTAGGAGTATTGAAAAGGACTTCACCAAAGAGGTTGAATTGAATCTTGAAGGAGAAGTGGTCACCACTAGGCAGCTTACAAAGTACTACTGAAAGAATATTTCATGAGAGGAAGTAGTAAGGTCATTAAAGAGTATGTTGTGCCAAGTGTGCTCAAACAGACTGTTTGTACTTGAACAGAGGGAAAATGTGAACTGGAAAATTAGGTTGAAACTGGATAATGGAGTTACATCAGAATACCCTTTAAGTAAACGGACTATCATATTTTTATATTTTCTTTTTCCAGTTTGTCATATTAGTAATAGCTTGTTATGTTAATATATTTGTTTTTAATAATGGAAAGTATGATAGCAAGTGGAATGGGGAGAGACTGGGAGAAGAACAATTATCTTACCTAAAGGAGGTGCTAATTGCTTGAATATGGTCAGTAACAGAAATGTTTCAGAAAGCACAACATTCTTTGGTTTAGTAACAAAACATTCATTGAAGAATGCTTTGTTTGGTGAGTAAGACAAACCAGTGAATAAAACTAGTATTTGCTAATAAGGAACTTAGTGTGTAAAGGGAGAGATGGATTCCTTTAGTGCTGCGTCAAGAATTCTATGTGAGTTCGTAACTGGTACATCACTTTTTAAACTCTCTAAAATGATTCACAGCTACCAGTTGACATAAAGGACAGTGGAAATATAATAGCCAATATTTATTTAGTGTTCGCTTACATTCTTAAGCTCTTACATGTTATGCTATTTTGTTTTTTCTCAGATCCATTCCCTGTCCTTTCTTGCTCTGCTCTGTATTAAGGAGACTGCCCCAGAAAATTACTTTAACCAGGCTCTTTTGCCAACTGGTTTCTAGTTAGATTCAGGCAAGGGAGGCTTTGGAGGGAGATTGAAGGGCAAGAAGTAGAGAAAAGTCAGTGTCTGTCTCCTCTTTTTCTCTTGCTGATCTGGCAGGGTCTCTGTCTAGGGCAAGGCCAGCATCAGGTTTCCAAGTTTCTGCCTGAAAGCTCCTCCATTTGTGTTCCTAATTCTGGATAGATGTTCCAGATCCTGAGGGACCACACCTGCCTTAGGAGAGATATTTTCTTTTCAATGTTAATCTATGGGTTATCTTACCATCTTGTTTATAACATCAACTCAACATTTTTGTAATCAGTGCCACATCTTAAATTCCTCTGTTCTACTTTGGTTAGTTTTTATTTTCTTTCTAGAACTTCAACCAATACACACACATGTTAAGGGATTTGCTTCTCAAAACAACTTTAAAAAGTAGGTGCTTTTTATTCCCACTAATAGATGAGTAAATAAGGTATAGAATAGTTAAGTAACTTGCCCAAGATCACACCACTAGTAATGGGGCTAAAAATAGAACCCAAGTTGTCTGGTTCCAAGTTCCGTGCTTTTCACTATGATTCTAATAGCTTCTAAACTTTTTTACCGAGATCTACATAAAGAAATAGATTTTATGTCACACACCAGAACCACTACACCAATCCCATACAAATACTTTTGAAATAAGAGTTTCACTAAAGAGTATATTTTCTTATGTATAAGTCATTGTAAGTAATAGTAGATGCTGTAAAAACAACTAAATTCTATAACCCAAGAAAGGTTTGTGGTTTTTTTCCCACTTTCATTTTTCTGATCCAAGTAGTCAGTTAGGAACCTAGTAGCTGAACATCACCTATGACCTTTAGGTCCTTCACTGGAATTTTCTAGTTAACCTGGGATCAAAAAAGACTACAGTCTAAGGGCATACACATTTTCTTAGAATTTACTTGCAGAAACAAATATTTCTGCTCACACCCCAGTGACCATAAGAAGTTTTCATTCCACCTAAATGCAAAGGGATTTGAGTTTATAGTCTACCTAAGTGCCCAGTTTGAAAAATGAAAGAGATTTGAGGCACTTACATATTGTTTCTTTTTTTTAATGTTTATTTATTTTTGAGACAGGGGGCAGGTAGGGGCAGAGAGAGATGGAGGCACAGAATCCAAAGGAGGCTCCAGGCTCCAAGCTGTCAGCACAGAGCCTGATGCAGGGCTTGAACCCATCAATGGTGAGATCATGACCTGAACCAAAGTTGGACACTTAACCGACTGAGCTACCCAGGCTTTGTTTCTGACAAAGTGGGTCCTGTCGATAATCTGTGTGGATTAAAGAGTGCCAGAAGTATGGGCACCTGGGTGGTTCAGTCGGTTAAACTTCCTAGTTTGGCTCAGGTCATGATCTTGTGGTTCATGAGTTTGAGCCCTGCATCAGTCTCTGTGCTGACAGCTCAGAGACTGGAGCTTGCTTTGAGTTCTGTGTCTCCCTCTCTCTCTGCAACTCCTCTGCTCATGCTCTGTCTGTCTCTTTCTCTCTCACACACAAAAATAAATAAACATTAAAAAAGAAAGAATGCCACAAGGTCTTTGCCACTTTTCTAATGAAGAAGAGGAATATATTCCCCCACCCCATTTTTGCATCTAGCTGGCCTTACTGTTTGCTTTGTCTAATAGAATATGGGAGAAGTGATCCTTTGCTGTACAGTCTTTAAGGAACTATAGGGATATCTAGCATATTCTTTTGGAGAAAGTTCCGCAGAGAGCCCATGGGAAATAAATTACCATAAGGAGCCAAAGAACGTGTGAAGCCCCAGCCTACAGTCTCCAAGACCTCAAACATATTAGTAGCCACTTGCATACAACTGAGTTGATGACTCTAATTGACACCATCTAGAACAGAGGAACTACCTGTTCAACCCACAGAATGATAATAAATAATAAGTTGTTGCTATTAAACCACAAGATTTAGAGATTGTCTTCTATGAAACGATGGAAAGCTGAAACATCACCAAATGTGGATTTCACTTTTTCTCACACACGTAAAAGAAACTCACAGCCTCCCCAAGGGTGAAAAAAATCCATCCAATCAGTTCCTTCTGGTAAATGTCTGTGATCTCCAGATAATACAGAATACTCTCTATCTTGTCTATACATGTCTCTTTGTGGTTCACCATTGCTCTCCAAGGCCCTAGATCTTCCATGAGTTTAGTAATCGTGTGTCCTATGTTATTTTCTATTCTATTATATCATAGTCTATTAAATTTTATTTTATTAAAACTGCGGGTCACATGACCCACTAAATTGATTTCATGACCTGCTAATATTAGATCATAAAGCACAGCTTGAAAAACACTGCATAACACTACACTGCCTCTCATAAAACTGATGAGTTAAGTTTTGTGTGTGTCTGGGAAGGACAAGTAAAGAGCAAGGTTACAGAGTGATTTTAAGTAAGGGAATGACACGAACAGATTTTCTTTCAGAATAATCACTCTGATTATGGAAAATTGATTGGAAAGAAACAGGACTCATAGAATTTTTCTCAGAAAAGGGGCAACCAAGGTATTTAGGTGATAATTTTCACAAAGCTGAGGGAAAAGGCATAGATGTGGATGATTTCATAATTCTGAGGTCTTTTTTGGACATGTGCTATTAACCAGGGAGAAGAAGACAAGTGTATGTCTGCTGTTAACAAAGGGAATGAAGTGATCTCTAAGAAATACAGCACATTCTACTTAGATGTGTTTTTAAGAGAGGATATGGGCTATTTCTTATAATTTTCTGAAGCACCTCTAAAGGCAATGGAGGCCTATAAGGATAATTGATAAAGGAGTGATGGTAATATATATGAAATTAAAATAAGCTAGCCTGGTAAACTGTCAAGTATATTTTGAGGTTGTAAGTGAAGCATCGAATGTGTGGTGTGTGTGTGTGTGTGTGTGTAAGATCTGTGTATGCCTATTTAGTAGCTTTTCTGAAAGAAAACTAACCAGCAAAACTGTTAGGGTATTTGTTTTTCTAGACTATCTTTTTAAGAGAAAAGAAAACAAATGAAACAAATCTCTTCAATTCTGGAGGAGTAGATAGATTTGGTACAGTCTCCTTCACGTTTACCAAATACTCTTCTATTCACTAGTGAATTAGTTTTCCTAATGGTGACTTGGAAAAAAAAAACATGGTCAGCAAAGAATTATAAAATATTCCATTCACAGTATAATTTTTTAAGGAAAATGTGACACACAGGCACATATATTTTCTAAAGATTTTTAGCAAGGATACATTTCCTTAATCTCCATTAATGAAATAATCATGCCATTGGAATTTCATTTAATTAAGATTCTATGGTAGCATTGTGGGAAGGATTTTATGAAGGGAAATGGCCTGGACAATAATAATATTTTTTTAAAAGAATGCATCATTTAAGGTAATATAAAAAAGGTGTGATTAATCCATTCGAATGCTCTGCACACGACAGTGAGCTATACCAGAATTTTCTGCATAAGATAGTCAACATTATCCCACCCCCTTGTTATTGCTATCGTGATGATTTATGTACTGGAAACTGCAAGGCTTAGCTTGCTGTTTTTGCTTTTCAAAAAAGAGGTCTGCTATGAATCATGGAATCTAGGAAATGTATTTTATAATAAATGGTTGCTTTTTTTCTTATATATTGAAGAGGAAAGATGATAGAAATTTAAACTTTGTACTAAATTTTCAAAGATGTTGATGTGAATGACATTTCAAGTGAGTTGATGGGAATCAGGAGTATATTACACTTCTTTTAGCAATCTACTTGATGAGTGTGGAGATTTATTAATTTTTTGATTCCTCAAGCTGACTTCTCTTTTGATCCCTTTTTCTTATCAAGCTCCCCAAATTTACATGAGTCCTACATAACACTTACCTTTTTAAATATTGTTGTTTAATTGAATATTTCTATAAAACATCAAAAGCAATACACACTTAATTTACATACTTAATTTTGAATGGTTTGATTTTATTCTTTTGCAAATTTCTTGAGATGTGATCTGGGATACTTGCTGGTCCTCAACTCAATCTGATATTACGAGTGAAGGTTCAATAATGATTTCTTCTACATTTGCAAAAAAACTTCCAAAAGGCAAAAATCAAACAAATGAAAAAACACCTTTCTAAATTATCTCAAAATAGAAACCTGTTGTGATTTATAAGGAAATTCAGCTACAGGCCTTTTCCTCAACTTGGATACTATTTGGAGTACAGAGATTATAGAGAGCCTATTCATTATTATGTATCAGAAAGTTGTATGGAAGTGTCTAAGTGATTTGAAGATAGAGTGCACAACCCAAAATGTCTGTCTTTTCATAGAAAAGCCAGATATGAAAGAATAGAACCACAAAAACTTTCAGGCTCTAGAGATGTTAGTATTAATTTGGGTTGCAACCAAAAAGGACTCAAAATTATGAAAGATATAAAAACTTTGTAGCAAGTCTAACTAAAAATTTTGATGCCATTAGTTTTATAACTAATACTATGGGGATGATATAGTATATATTAAGAGGAATTATACCAGTTAACATTTACTGAGCACTCACCATATTCCTCATGGTGTTGTAAGTGCTTTTGGTATATTAAACTATTTAATTTTCACAAAGAACTACCTGAGATAAAGGCTATTAAAATGCCTGCTTCACAAATGCATAGATGGAGGATCTGAGAAGTTATGCATCAGTCCCAAATATGAGAAGGAAAGGAGCAGGACGCAAATGCAGATATTTTGACCCATACAAAATATCTCTTATTAGTCAATATTCTTTCGGTATACATTGGCTGTATGATAAGTCCCATGGCTCTACTAATGAAATACAAGCATAGCTGGATGTTGTCTTTAAAATTTATAATCTAAGAAATAATTAACAAATGTAGAAAAATTATCATGTGTGTGTATTTCAAAAGAAAGATAGAATTAGTTATATTTCTCCATGCACAAGCTATAAGAAATTCTAAGGAAAGAATAGCAGAGTGGTCATCAAGCTGGGTTGTGTAAAACAAAAATGCATAACATTTTCCCTACGTGCAGAGAGAACCAATGTCCAGAACTCACTTCCAAATATATTCCTTCCCAAAAGGCATCTGTCTGAAATTAGGCCTATTGTTGAAGATGTGTGGTGATCTCTTTTTTTTCTGCCTCTCCTTACAATGCAGTTTCCCAATTGACAAGCTATAAAACTTCCCAGACACCAAACAAAAGGGCAGTTTGGACTATTGGCATCTGCATTAAGAAGTGAATAATAGTAATAACTGAGTCATAACTCCTTTCAAAAATCAGGTTGTTTCTAATTTGTTGATTCAAAAACATTGAAGGGGGACATAATGGTGATAGCTGATTAATTTTTTTTAAATACTGTTCCCTTCAGGATCTTTGGCATTAAAATTGGAAGAAGTTCCAAGAACTTAATGATTCCAACAAAAATAAAACATTTTCCTTTCCTATGTATTTCTATGTAGAATAAGAAGCATTTTCAGGTTTGATTTCACTCAAAATTAAAGGTAGCATATTTTGATAATTTTATAAAAATGAATTCTGTATGTTCTAACATGTAATAATAGTCTTATGGATACCTAAAATAATTGGAGATGATTCTCAACTATCTTATTTAATTGGGCACTTCTAATAAAATCTTACTTATTATATTTATAATTATTCATCAAAATGTGTACTATGTTTATAAGTGGTTTTGATTAGTTGTGCACTAATAACAATTTAACACATGGGGTCTTGGCGTCTAAATAAATAAAAAAATAATCTCAGGATATACACATCTTTTATTGTAGAGTGAAATATTTGTTGCCTCAAGTGAGGCAAGTGTCCTACCGGAAAACACTCAGATGCCCACTCTCCCTATTGTCTCCATGCTGATAACTGGAGTCTGGTCTCAGAAAAGTCTTAGGGAAATACAGTTCTTGCTCTTTGAGGAAATAATATACACTAAAGAGAAATTACAGGATTTAACTAATGATGATTCTAAGAACCAAGAGAACATCTTTGCAAAACTCACTGGGGCCCATATTGTCTTGTTTGGAGTTAACAGGGAGAGATGCTGCCTTGCAAATAGGCTTCTTACTCACTGTAGGAGTGATAGTATGTGTAGAGAACAAAGGTAGCATTTAACTAAGGGAGGCAAACTGGATGTGATTACTGAAAAGGGAAGCAACACTGAACTGGCAACCGGGGTTCTTTTGTAAAGTAGACTGTGGAGGTCAGACTCTTTTGTTTGGTTGGTTCTGTTTTTTGTTTTTGTTTTGTTTTGTTTCGTTTTGTTTTGTTTTGTTTTGTTGTCAGACTTTTGATAGAAAGAGCAAGTCAGGAAAAGTACAGAGAATGGAATGTGGAACGTAGGTGGGGAGTAAATGAAGAATAACCAGTAGAGTATGCCACTCAGCTTTTTAGTATCTAATCATGTCCTTTGGTTAGATGAAGAAATTCATATCTCAAATACAGGAGAACCAAATTCCTGCCAGCCACTCTTTTGCTATAGCATGATGTTTAGTTATTTTACATACCACCTGGAAACTAAACTGTTACCAGCCACCATCACGACTCTTCATAGAAGGCAATGCCACAAAGAGGGGAAGAATGATGTGTTCAGTTATAGTCCCCATTGTGATAACACAATATACCTCTATCTTGGATAATATTTGGATTTTTTTTTCTGTAACACATTCCATGTTCCCTCCTCTTCTACTAGTACCCAAATTGGTCTTCTCATTTAATTGTATATTTTGTATCATCTTGAGGTTATCTAAATTATCATTGTCAAAAGATCTATTTCTATCTCAATAGTGTTGTTGTCATTTTTGTTATTTCCTAGTGCCGAATATGGTGTACTAAGCACCACTCCATGAATCCCTAAATTTCCAGACTGGGTCCTTCTAATTTCCACTTTGCAGCAGTAGTCTCCATGCATTTTGTAACAGCTACAGAACCTGTGTCATGTTGATAAGTTGATGGGAGGACTCAAAGGAAGGCAGCAGGGCTTCCTAAAGCACTGAGAACTAGAAATACTTAATTTATCTGTAGGTGTTCTTCTCATAGCTTGGCAATCCAGTGTAAAAATGAGCAATCATAACTTGGAAGGGAAGAGGGAAAGGGAAAAAATCATACTGGAGTCATGTGGACAAGAGGTATTCTTTGCTTTGTTACCAAATCTTCTTTCCAAATCAAAACCCTACTCTTAGAAGAATCTGCTAAGTGTTGAATAACAAATGAGCAGGATGCAGTCAGCAGGGAAAAAAGAAAGAGAAGTGAGGAAGTACTCAGTGGATGAAGACTTTTGAAGTAAAAGGTCATATATTCAACTGTTTCTGAAAAGGACAGAAAAATAAGTTGAGGGCCATAAACCCAGAAAAACTTTCTACCCACTTGTCCCTTGCACAAAGATAGAAAAATCCATATCACATAAACATAAGCAGCAAAAAAGGGTTGCTGTCAAATTCTATACAAAGTCTTATAAGAGGAAAGAGACTAAGAGAATAAAGAGAATATTATCCCTATAGGCAATAAAATTACACCAAAAATATACAGAAGAGAAGAAAACTGCCACCTAATATTTCCAAATGAGCTAAAATAACTTTTAAAATAAAAAGAAATATGAAAGAACAGCATAAATATGTTCTGGAACACCTGAGAAGAAATAAATTTGAAGAAAATTAAATTTTGATAAAAAAGATGAAGAATTCAATAAAAACAAAGACTTTAAAATCGCAGCTGAAGAATAAACTGGAAGAAACACAAGTGTGTAACACAGTGGGTATCACTTTAAGAAAAAAAGGAGTTGGGCAGGTGGAGAATTTTTTAATCAAAAGGAAATGAAGAGAGAGAGAGATTTTTTTTTTAATTATAGAGAAAGAATAGACGTGAAGACAGACAAAAATCCACATACCATAGGACTTCACAAAAAAGAAGAGCCAAAATTAACTGAGCAACACACATTCTAAGAACTATCCAAGGGGGCACCTTGGTGGCTCAGTTGGTTAAGTGTCTAACTCTTGATTCTGGCTCAAACTCACAGTTTGAGTTTGAACCCCACATCAGGTTCCGTGCAGATTCTCTCTCTCTCTCTCTCTCTCTCTCTCTCTCTCTCTCTGTCTCTCCCCTCTCTCCCTCTCTCTACCTCTCCCCCACTCACACACTCTCTCTCTGTCAAAATAAATAAACATTAAAAAAATAAATAAAAAATAAGAACTATCCCAGAAAACTTTTGTGGAAAGAACAAAAGGAGAGTACATATTATAAAGTCACATTAACTCCTAGGAAGATAAACCAGATAAATATATTAGTTTCTATATAAATATATAAATATTAAACTAATAATAAGCTAGAATGTACAACATAACAGTGTATTTTAGTAAAATTATATTTCCAAAACTATAAAATATCTTTTGGTCATTCAGGTGATACAACAAAGCCACCTATAATAGAAAGAAAATCAAATTGCCTTAGCTATTTTGTCTGTAGCACTTTATGCCAGAAAATGAAGTATCATTTTTTTCAATGCTCAAGGAAAAAAATATAAGCCCAAATAATCTTGAAATGTAAAAGCAGCATACTATTAAAAATAGTCAAGAACGTAAGGAGTGTTATTCCCATGAACCATTCTTGAGGAATTGACTTGAGAATGAGGTATTAGAATAAAAGCAATCAGAGAGACAGTAAATAAGAACTGGAGTGATAATTAGATACATATTTATCAGGAGAACTAAAAATAAATGACGGCTATAAAACAGAATGTATTATATACAATAGCCATAAGACTTCCCAATGTAGTAGATGCAGTATATAAATAAAAAATGTGCAAGAAGTTAGGAGGAATATGTGAAATACATTTTAATAGAGAGGATATCTTCCCCAAGAGACAAAAATTTGTTCTTGGTGGACAAAAATATTTTAGATATTACAATATTGTCTGGCCCTCTAAAGCGCCACAGTACGTAAGCAGTTTTATATAGTATATCAGTGGTAATAAAATTGCGTGGAGAAGGGTGGCAACTAGAGAAAATAAATGTCTAAAAACACTTCTTCAGGGAGAGAAAATGCAGAAAGTTTGAGATACACCACCTGATAGATATCAACTGAGAAGAAAGAACTATTACTTTAAGTTATGTGCTGAGAGAAAGCAAAAAAAAGAGGGGGGTTGGGGGGATGGGGGGGGCAAGAACCTGACTATAGGCTGGATATTTGATAATAGTAAAGAATTATCATTAATCATTATCATTAATTATTTTAGTGTTATAGTTTAGTGTATTAGTATAGTATAGTGTATTAGTTTAGTATTATTTTGGTTATATTCATTTAAAAAGAGAATAACCTTATGCGTATATCCCAGAAATATTTATGGATGAAAATAAATGATGTTTGGGATGTTTTTAATTTAAACATAATGTAGCACAAGGGAAGGGTTGTGTCATGGGCATCAGATACTATGGGCATGATTTGGTAATTGCTGAAGTTGTTTGATGGATCTATGGGGAATGATTATGCTCTCCTTTCTTATTTTGTATATGTTCGAAATGTTCTGTGGAATATTGAAAAGAAATAACTAAGATTTAAACACACATACACACTTAGGACCCACCAGGTGTGCATATTTCTGAATATTGAAACAGCAATGTAAAGCATGTTTATTGTTTTGTAATTCCACATACATAAATGAGTAATACAAAAATTAATTTTTTAAGTATTTTTATCTAGCTTTATTTTTAAAAAATCTATTGCTTCAGTGGCACCTGTGTGGCTCAGTCGGTTATGCGTACAACTTGTAATTTTGGCTCAGGTCGTGATCTCACAGTTCCTGAGTTCGTGTCCTGTGTGGAGCTTGCTTGGGATTCTCCTCTCCCTGTCTCTCTGCATGTATTCTCTCTCTCTCTCTCTCAAAAATAAAATAAATAAACATTAAAAAGTACAAATCTATTACTTCAAAATAATTGATATTAATCAATAATGGCAATATAAGGAGGATACTTTGATTCTTTTTAAACTTTTTTTTAACATTTATTTTTGAGAGACAGAGAGAGACAGGGAAGGAGCAGGGGAGGGGTAGAGAGAGAAGGACACAGAATCTGAAGCAGGCTCCAAGCTCTGAGTAAGTTGTCAGCACAGAGCCAGACATAGGGCTCGAACCCACTAATTGCGAGATCATGACCTGAGCTGAGACCAAGAGTTGGACACTTTACTGACTGAGTCACCCAGACGCCCCAGAAATGAAACTATTCTTGACTGTTGATCTGATAAATTGAATACTTATACATGAGTCACAGCAATTTGGATAACTATTTTAATGAAAAGATGTCTGCATCCTCTATGACAATAGGCAAAATACTCACAATTGTTAAATTATTATTTAATTAATGGCTTATGTAAGACGTGATCTTTATTTCATACCTTTTAACTACTTCTCAAAATGAGACATTTTAATCCTTTAAATTCAAAAACGATTCCTTTTCATACAAGGAAATTCATTATTGTGACTAATTCTTTTTTTTTTTTTTTTTGCAATGTTTATTCTGGAGAGAGAGAGACAGAGAGACAGCGTGAGTGGGGGAGGGGCAGAGAGAGAAGGAGACAGAATCGAAAGCAGCTCCAGGCTCTGAGCTGTCAGCACAGAGACCGATGTGGGGCTTGAATTCACGAACCTGGAGATCATGACCTGAGCCAAAGGCAGACACTTAACCAAGTGAGTCACCCAGGCACGCCTGACTGTAATTCTTTACTAATGTTTTTGTAAGAATAGTGTCACGGAATGTGTGGAACTGTGGAAACATACATAAACTATTTTTATAGAACCCCTTTTCTTCAATATACATACTTATTTTTTATATTTTTAAAAATCTTTATGTAAAATGGCTAATGACTCTCTGAACTTACCAGTGTGGTATCTTTAACATGGGAATTTTCAGTTGCTCATGTATTCAACTACTGGCAGAGGTATCTTTCTACAACTTATATAAAATGCTTTTGTTTGGGGTTAACATAGTTTCATTCTCTTTCTAATCTCAGAAAAAATATATATATATCTTCTAAGATTATCTTAAGTGAAGATTAAAAGAAATCAATTAATGAAAGGAGTGGTTTTCTCTGACTTACATTTTTGTATTATGTTTTAGCTCACTGAAAAAAATTGCCAGCACAGTTATATTACTTTGATCCAGCAAATCCTAGTTTTACTTACCCAAATAACTCCACAGCGTTTATCTCCTCCACTTATTGAACATGTTTCCACATCAATCCTTAAAAAGATAAGAAACCATAGGTGCTTATAAATTAGAAACAACATCTTCTATTCAATTCTATTAGGTACATGTATATATATTGGCTATTTCTTCATGAAACTAGAAAAAAAAACTGTTTCATGAACAAAATAACAATTTTATAAATTACAGTCCTAAAAATGGCACTATTTTCTTCAGACTCAATGGTCTTTTAAGACAATGATGACTCCCTAAGGAATGCCCGTGTTTATGAGCCCCTGACATTGTTTTTGAAGGGAAAATACTTTTTAGGATGGTAAAAATACTACCAACGTGTACCTGAGGCAGCTCTTAAACACCTTCAAATAGTTTCTTCACTGACTCTCATTCCACCTGAATAAAGGAATGGCTGTTCTGTGCAATATGTGTGGTTGCACTTATTAGTGTTGTGTTGTCAGTGACTCTTGATGGGGTTTTGGGGTGATGGTGGGATTCGGAGAAAGTATTCTTAAAGACGTCTTTGTTGCAAAAATATGATTTTATTAAAGCATGGGGACAGGACCCGTGGGCAAAAAAGCTGCACTAGGGTTATGAAGAGTGACTGATTATATACCTTCAGGTTGGGAAGGGGTTAGAGACTGTAGGCCTTTAGGAAATTTGGAAGCAAGGTTTCCAGGGCCTTAAGGGACTATTTGTTGTTAGGATAACATCATTTATTACTGTTTAGTAAAACTTCAGTCATGAGACCCTTCAGATGTATATTGGGGGCCATAAGCCTGGAGTATGATTGCCAACATATATCTTGGGGGTTGGGTAAAGATAAAGGAAGTCTCCAAAGGAATTTTTATGTGTTTAAAGAGACTCACAGGATCCTTGGGGGTCAGGATAATGTTAAGCCAAGATTCCCTTTGCCCCTAGCAAAGTGTCATCATCAGGGCAGCTGAGCTCCTAGAAGAAGGTCACTCTACCACTTTCAAGGACTTGTCAATGGGCTGTAGGCAGGAAGGAAATTTAATTTTTCATATGCCTTTGTTTCCCACATCACCATGGCAAGCACTTAAATCCCCTGACCTCTTGAGGAGGGTGACATTAGGGCTCCAGGAAACAGAGTCTATAGGTTTCTGGAGATTAGGCTATGGCTAAGATTGCCTTTTTCTTGCAGTTAACTAAGTTATCTGTAAACTGAAGGAGACTCCTGTCCTGCATGACTGTGATCTCTATCAGTCAACCATTTGCTTTCCTTCCTTTTCCCTGTTCTTAGGCAGCCAGGAGTGTCCCACCTTGGGTATGTGTGTGTGAGGGGTTGCTGGTAGCCTGCACTTTGCTCCCATACTCCCTCATCAACTCACATGACCCAAAACCTTATTCATATTTTCCTCTTCATAGATGCAGATGGCAAATTGTTGAAATATATTTTTATTTTAAACAAATAAAAGGTTTCTGTAAATATTAACAATTTGTTTAAGTAACAAATCAAAAACACATTCTTAACTAATTTCAACTTTGCATAAGGTGAAATTTAAATTTCATTTTAGAACTTCTAATATATATTGTAATATTATATTTGAATCTGTTCTTTTACTTTTCTAAATATTTGTTTTAAAATAGTCATTGAAATAATTTTATTTCTTTGTATATGTTTTGCAGTATGGATAATATTAACATTCTTTGAATTGTTAATCCAAAATACCTGTATTTAACTTGACTGATAATCAGAATAAGCCAAAATAGAGTATAGCACAACACAATCGATGCAATAAGATTCACTGCTATTTAATATTGGGTTACTATAAATCTAGTGATAATGAACACTGTAGTAGTAACAACAATGACAATAAGTTAAATTTAAGTAAAAATGTAAAGTTTAAGTTTTTAAGAATAAGTTTTAAGTTTTAAGAATAAGACCTGCTACAATCCTCATTCTTTCCTACTGTATTTCAAGAGTCCCAATTTACTCATTTCATTGTTTACCTTACCTATAATGGCATAACCCTTCTATGAAACAACCCTGTAATGAAAGCAATACAAGTAAGCCCAGTTTTATAAATAAATATGGGACACTTCCAGAAGCTAATAAAATTGTTCAAGATCATGTACTTTGTAAGTAAAGACCTAAAATTAAAATTTAGAAGCTGTATTTCTAAACTCTTTTCATTATTGCCCCAATTTTGATGCCCGTTTGAATAATTTTTTGTTGGCTTTAAAATGTAAACAGGAAAATGTGTTTTGTAGTTGCAGATTATAGTTTCTACTAAAAGTACAAGAAAAATTGTTTTGAATGAAAACAAAATCAGAAAAGTATGGTCTTTAAAATTTCAGAATATTTTATTCATGCAAAGTATGTTTTTGTGCTACAAGCCCAGGCAACTGAAAGCATTTTTAAATTTAGATTTCCTTATGCAGCATACCCTTTTGATATGCAATAATTTCCTTACAGTGCAATGAATGTTAATAATTACATACATAACAATCTGACCAGATGTTTATATTAGAGGCAAGGTAAGATAAAATAACATAAATATGATAATAACACATTCATACAAAAATGACTTAAAATAAACCTTGCTAGTTTTTTTATGAATGAAAAGATTTCTTTATAAAGTTAAAAAAGGGAAGATTGTCTCTCTCTCCCTTCCAGCTTTTTAGAGGATGTAAGTTTTGTAGTCTAAATGATTAAGTTTTAGACATGGAAAAATTCTGAAAAGAGCAGGGACGAAATTACTAAATGATTACTAACATATCTTATGTGAATTTCTGTATGTCCATGCATGTGAGTTTATATACCACATTCTTTTCCTTCAAAGCAGTTGCTGCCCATATGATAAAAATGATAACTGACAATGAATAACAAGAAGAAAAAGCTATGTTAGAAAAGTCAAAAGGGCATAAAATAAGAAATGTACAAGTATAACAACTCTGCTTTTATAAATGCATATTTGGCCAAGCAGAGCGCTTACATTAAAACTTCATCATTTTACGAGAAACAGTACAATTTCCCTTTTGTACAATCAGCCAGTATTTATTGACATGAACTGTGTGCCAGGTTCTATGCTTAATGTTGAAGAGACAAAGCTGAATAAAATATGACACCCTCTCTCAGAGAGCCCACAATAAAATGAGAGGCAGGTGTGAACAAATTACTGTAAATAAAATATGGAGAGTAGAGGTATAAACCAAGTACTATGAAAACACTGAGCAAAGATATTCACAGAAAGATTCAGCGAGGAAGAAGTATTTGAACTGACTTGTGAATCTGAGGGGTTTATCATGTGGGTCTGGGGAGAGAGCCTTTTCCAGGGAGAGAAGGCAGCAGTCACTGAGGGGAATATGAAAGAAAAGGGTGAGAAATGATGAGATGGCATGTAGCAGGGCACATTGTGCTTGGGGGAGGATGAGAGGTTGGATGCAGAAGGGTAAGACTGGACTTGGTTGGGATGGACTGGGAAGCACTGTAAGTATGAGCTTTATCTTTAGGCAACGAAAGACCAATAAAAATGTTAAAGATAGAAGCAATGTTACCAGATTTACTTAATTAGGAAGATACTTCTGGAAGCAGAAGTGAAATCCCAGCTTTTCTGCTTTCATGCAAGAATTGTTTCTGAAACCCACACTTTATATCCTTTGGTGGACATAGCTGGCTCAATTGTACCATTTCCAGAAGCAGCAGTGGAAAAACAGGAGGAAGTTTGTGAAGTGCAGTGGGAGGGTTGGGGTGGGTGGGTACAATAATATGAATAGAGAGCCCATCAGCCCTACCCCTTCCACCTCTGCTAACTTCCACATCACACTTTAACAATCACTGAGGCAAGCTACAGGCACTCAATCTCTGCATGCCTCTGACCCTTAAATAATTCCAGTATCTGGGGGTAACTTCAATATCCTCATGAATGAGTCCTTTAGTAACACTGCCTGACAAGACTTGGCCCAGAGCCTTTGGAGACCTGCATTCACACCCTTCTTCAGGAACGACTTCAATGACCATAACAGACACTGACAGCCCAGGAATCAAAATCCTAGCAGCCTTTTCACTGACCAACCCTTTATATGACATTTACTTCTCCTCCTTAAGGAATAATCTTTCCAATCCCACTGATTATTGTCACTTTGATATTTTTCAAGTACACTGCCCTCAAGAAGATTAGTCTCGATGTGGAATAGTTACATAAATGTCAACTGAAATGTTATAAAAAATTCTAATAATGGGAAATGGTAGAAAACTCAGTGGAGGCCCTGATGAAAAAAGAACTATATCTTCCTTTAAAGTTAGGGAGGTCTTCAATGAAAAGACTTTGAATTGAAATTTTAGGGCTGAACAGATATTTGTCAGGTTCGCAATTAGGAATCTGATTCCATGCAGAAGAAATAGTATGTGCAAATCAGAGCAGTGTAAGAACACATGACCAGATCAAGAGATCATATGTATTCCACATTACTAGTCTATATATTTCAAAAATATCTGCAGCCGGCTATGTGCCTAATACCCCGAATGCCAGAGTATGAACTGTATTCGTTGCCATGCAAGGAAGCTAAATTATTACTCGTATAGGCTGTTTGGATCCATAGAGCAATTTGGAGTATGAAATAGTTCTATCATTTTTTCAGATGGCAAAATATTCTTCTAGTTCCAAATTTACTTCTTAGACCTTTCCATCTTATGTGTTAATGCTCTTAGACCTTTGTCCTATATGCTAATGTCTGAAATCTGGATGTCAATCTTAAACTTTACCCAGACTTCCAAACTTGTTTATCCTGTTACCTTCAGAGTATTTCCATTAGGATGCTGCATAGAGACATTTTCCCTTGCATCTCTGGAACTTCCAACACTTTCTTAACTTTTGTTTTCCTCCACCTTTATTGGTGACAAACCATCTGTTTGATCACACTCAAGTCATACTGCTAGGGATCATACTTAACTCTTTGAGTTACCACCTGTACTTAATTATTTAATGAAATTCTACCATTTTACCTTTTATCTCTCACTACCAATCTTTCTTCTGTAGCCTCAACACAACTACTTTATTTTAAGCTTTCATTCTATCTTTCTTGACCAATATCCACTTTAAATACTTCTCATTGTTACTAATAATCCTTAACCAGTGTTGTAAGATGAATAACAAGCTAAAGATATGAGTAGAAATTTAATTATTATTATCAGCCACTGTAGGTTCAAACCCTTTCTTTCTGGTGTGGATTAATTATAAGTAAATGCCTAAAGTAAGTAAGTAAATTTACTAAATTTAGGATGGATGCTAATAGTTGAGTAGAAACAGAAACACCATTTCTGGTATTCATGGTTTTAGTAGTGTATGATGGTTTTAAACTGTAATTCAACTTGGAGTATCCGTTGACTAATTATGCACCGTCTCAATATGCAAGCGACTATATATAGTTATGTATATATAACTATATGTATTTAATGTATTTAACGCATTTCTATGAAATATTAGTAGATAAAAAATTCTTACAACTTAAATGTGATTAAGTTATTGTGAAAAGCTAAAATAAAAACTGCATAAATTCATACTAAAAAAGCACCTAGAACATTCAAATAAATTTCACCAGTGTGGTATAATGCTAATGGCAAGGAATAATGCAAGAACAGATCCTTAGCTTGATTTCCTAAGTCAATTCTGCCAGATATAATCCAGATAAATCTTGTATGTGCTGTGCTTCTGAAATAATCTAGGATTAGAACACCTTTTCCAACAACTATATTTGATATGTATTATAGGTTGTAGATAATTTTCTTAAGAAAATTGTGTACAATATTCTGATTTTAATCCATGATAAGGAAAAATAATCTATCTAAATTACATAAAGCCTCTCAATATTAAAAGTAGTAGATTAAATAAAACCAAAAACAATGTTTCAAATTTCATATTAAAATGCATATTTATTCTCTTATAGCCAAATAATAAAAATATTAACAGTGACATTATACATATAATTATACATATATACACATACACGTATACATATATACATGACATTATATATATTATTATTAAATAGTACATAATGTAATAATATATTATTGTATTATTATATTATTATATTAATGTATTATTACATTATACATGCATAATGTATATGTATATATGTATATATCATATTATTTATTCCTTATAACAACTTTGTGAGGAATTATCATATTTTGGTAAAAGAAAAGGAAGTCACACAAGTTAATTGACTTGTATACAATCAAGGAGGTAGTAAATGAAGGATCCAAGGTTTAAACTGATGATTTAACTGATTAAAGGTTTGACTGATTTCAAAGATTAAGTTCTTTCCAGGAGACTACATAAAAAGTGAACAACACTGATTTGTTAAAGTTTGCTGTTATCTATGGGTGTCATTGCAGATAATTTTTTATATTATCCATCATAATTTACAAATTAACACAGTGTTACAGGAAGAAAATAAAACAAGACTTGGCAAACTTGTTCTGCAAAAGGCCAGGTAGTAAATTTTTTTGGCGTTGCAGGCCATATGATCTCTGTAGCAACTACTCAATTATGTTGTTGCATGAAAGCAACCACAAAAATGCAAAAACAAATGAATGTGGTTGTTTCCAATAAAATTTCATTTATTGGATACTGACACTTGATTTTCAGATGAGTTTCACATGTCATGAAATATTTTTCTCTTTTTATTTTTGTCCAATCATTTGAAAATATAAAGGACATTCTCTGCTTGCAGGCCATACAATAATAGGTGATGAGAGGGATTAGGGACATGGTCTACCAATGCCTGAAGAAGAGATAGTTTAGCTGTCCAACCTTATATACAAAAATATAGAACTAAAATAATATAATTGTCAATACCTGCTTTGAGTTTTCATCTGTTAAAATTAAGAGGACTAAATTGTTCTTTATAGTTTAGCTCTCATCCCATGTAGGAAAACAAAGAACAGAAATTATTAGAAAACGGTGACTCCTGAAATCTGAATGTGCTATGGTCACTGCATTTCTTTGCTAATGTGATTTCCCTTTCTATGCCCATGACCTACACCCATCCATCCTACCAGTCATAACTCACATGAACTTCCACATCTGCATCTTCTCTTATTGTTATACCCACAAAGAAAATTATAATCTTTAAAATTACATCGAAGTTAATGCTCTCTGCACACATTAAATATTTTAATGTTTTCTACTTTTTCATTTTATATTAATTTATTTCATGGTTCAGTACTTTAATAGTAGAAAAAACATGTAATTCTTTAACTCCATAATGTGCTGAGTTTATAGTGGACTTTAAACAACGTTTTTAAAAAAATTGTCAATATAAACAACAAAATTTAGAATCTCAGATCTTAGGACTAGTAGACAGGCTTATGAGGAGTTAAACTAGTGCAGCCTCCTTTGGCCACATAAAGCTTTGTTATCCCTATTTCTCTCAATAATGAAACTAAAGCCCCAAATTATGTGACTTGCACATGACTACATGGCTGGGGGCAGAATAAAGCCTATGTTGTTCTGCCACTAGCACATCAATTAACTAATTGATCAGAAACAAGTTAATTTTTCATTCACACAAGATCTCCTGTAGTCAGATGTCTCCCTGGAGTGTTCTCCACTAAGCAATGACTCAAAAGATCCTAATGTTTTCCATGTTATAGCTCCATCATCCGCTATGATCCTCTTCAGAATCTTCCACTGGATCTGGCAGGTCAAATGAAGGAAGAGAATGTGGATTATCCTGCAGAGTATTTAATGACCAACCATGGAGATTGCATTCATCATCTTTATTTACTTTCCTTTAGCCCGAATCTAAATAACTTCATGCTAATGAGAAAATGATAAGCAGAAGGAGGAGAAGGAATTAGGAGGAGGAGGAGAGAAGGAGAAGGAGGAGAGGAGGAAGGGGAAGAAGGGGAGGAGGAGGGGCGAGAGGGAGGAAGAAGAAGAAGGAAACAGAATTGAGAGTATCTTGACAGTGTTTGTTGCTAAGGTTCCCAAATTAAAGACATAATTGATGTCAGTTGTAACTCTTCTGTAAAAATTTTATAATTAGAACTTTTACTGTACTGAAATTTCTTAAAAGCTAACAAAAAAAAAAGCTATATTAAGGCTAAAAAAAAGTCATTTGTTTTTTATTTTGAGAAAAAAATAACTTATTAGTTATCTATAATAAAGACATTTTACAATTGTGTATAAAATGTTATGTTTAAATGTAGAATGTTTTAAGGCCAAATCAGTAAATGCTGATCTTTGCTTCAGATCTTTGCTTCACTAGCTTTCAGCTTTGACAAAGTGTGAGATTCTAAGTTATATCATCCTTAATGACTATAATTAACATATTAAGACTCTTTGAAAATAAGATCTGAAGCTCTTGTTTTTTTTTTCTTTTGTAGGAAAGCTTCAGACAGTAAGCCTTTAAAAAAGAACTTATGTCTTTGACTTTTCTCAGCAAATGAGTCCTGCCTTTCTGATTAACACAAAACAAAGTAAAAGAATTACTAGTATTCCTGAGAAGTGCAAGGTCCTTGATTGATCAAATTATAAAGCTTTTTAATTTTAAAATGAGACATTTAGAATTTTACATCTGGTATTCTTAATAACATTTAACTAAATTTAAACAGACTCAGTGTACTTTTACATTTGCTCAAATATGTAACTACTGGTTTTATGAATTTGTATACCCAGGGTATGGAATTGGTGATTAATGTTCAAGCAGTATAATGGAAGGGTTGTCTAGGATTTCTAGGATACTGAGTATTGATTTCACTTTTGAGATATTCTTTTATCATGTGACAAGCTTTTAATCCTATAAACAGCTCTGTACTGTTCTTGGAAAGGACAAATATGAATTCCCTTGAGAATGGCATGTAAGAACAGAATGAACCTGTTTTCTATGATCTCCATTATTTGGTGGCTTTCCCTTGCAGGTGAGGGCTGATCACCTTTCTATTATGATTTACTTGCAGGCCAGAACTCATTGAACCCCTTCAGAATGGTAGAATTTGGACATCTGTGTGTTACAACTTTGATGATCTCTCTCATATTATAATACAGTCACTCAAATAAGACACAATTTTTAAAAAGTCTACTGCGGTACTCTAGAAATATGTTGTAGTATTCTTATTAAAATGTATATCTATGTATCTCTTAAACTCGATTGTAAAAGATCATAATTTGCATATAAAAATGCTAAATTTATACTAGATATTCAACATTTTAGGTGAAGTTTTTCTATAATTTCCCTCTAGTTTATCTTTACTTGTCAAAATTTTATCCCCTATGCTATAAAAAGTCACATTCTTAATGTCTGACTTCTTTCAAGATTTTGTTTGTCTTTTTTTCTTTACAAAGTCTAGATAAGATATGCCTAGGTATAGTTTTTTATATTTATACTACTTAGTAGTCTCTAAGTTTTCTGGATCTGTGTTTTGGTGTATGTTATTAATTTTCAAAAATTCTCAGCCATTGTTATTTCAAATATTTCTGTTGTTCAGTTCTCCTTTTCTTCTCTTCTTGTCTTCCAATTATGAATATGACTTTTTAATTGTCTCACAGTTCTTGGGTGTTCTTTTCTGATTTTTCTTTCATTATTTTTCTTTTGTATTTTTGTATTTCTGTTTTATGAGTTTCCATTGACATATCTTCAAGCTTACTGATTCTGTCATGGGTTATATCCAGTGTGAGGATAAGCCCATTAAAAGCATTATTCATTTATGTTATAGTTGTTTTTTTTTTTTTTTATTTCTACCACTTCGTTCTGAATTTTGGTTGTTTTCATCACTCTGCTTAAATTTCCCATCTGTTCTTACATGTTGTCAATGTTTCCATTGAAGCCTTGATGCAGTTATTTTAAATCCCTTGTCTGATAATTACAAAATCTATGTCATATCTGTGTGTAGTTTTGATGCTTACTTTGTCTCTTCAGTTTGTGTTTCTCTTGCCTTCTAATATACCTTATAATTTTTCTAATTAAAAAAAATGTTTTTAACGTTTATTCATTTTTGAGACAGAGCATGAGCAGGGGAGGGGCAGAGAGAGAGGGAGACACAGAATCCAAAACAGGCTCCAGACTCTGAGCTGTCAGCACAAAGCCCGACATGAGGCTCGAACCCATGAACCATGAGATCATGACCTGAGCGAAAGTCAGATACTTAACAGATATTCATCCAGGTGCCCCAATATACTTTATAATTTTTGATGAAATTCAGACGTGATATATCAGGTGATAGGAACTAAGGTAAGAGAACTTTGGTGTGAAGCTTTATGTTTTCTGGCTGAAAGTTGAGCTGTTTATAAAGTGTGCTACAACTTTGATGGCAGGTGCTTCAAGTTAATCTAGTGTCCTATTGAAGACAATAGATGCTATGCCTTACACATTACTCACCTGTACTGTACTGTTAATTTGACTGGAGTCTTGTTGATATGCTGATGGGTGTGTATGAGAGCAGGAAAGATGCATTCTATAATGTGATGATTAATTCTCAGTATTTTAGTAGTCCTATGTTCCGTGGCTATAAACTTCGCAATGTGTCTTAGCTTTCTTTTTGTCATCACTAAGTGTTACAGGAAAGCCAGAGCGTCCTGGAGTTGACTAAACGTCTTTCTCTTTTTAGTTGACTAAATTCTGCTTATCTTTTTCTCCTCAGGAGAAGGATTTGAGCATATTTCACAATAGCTACTTTCTCTTTCTCCTTCCAGATCCAGGAGTCAGTTTTTTCTTGGCTCTTTACCCTGAGAACATGGTAGGAGTTTTCCCAGAGGTAATATGTACAAAAATATCTGGTCCCCACTAAGATTAAGGCCTTCAGGACTTTCTGATTCTCACATTAGTCCACAATCAACCTCTAGCAATTTGCCACAATTATCATTTAAGAGTTTGTAACAGTATTGACTCCAGCAGTTTTTGCCTTAAGTAAACAGATCTTGATTGTGCTCCTCTTTATTCACATGCCTTAACAGATTTGGGAGTATGGTTAGCCCTCAAATCTCAATTCTCTGATGGGTCTAAGAAAAGTCATTAATTTTCAGTTTGTTCAGATGTTTACTTTTTTTTTAATGTTTATTTATTTTTGAGAGAAAAAGAGAGACAGGGTGTGAGCAGGGGAGGGGCAGAGAGAGAGGTAGACACAATCCTAAGCAGGCTCCAGGCTCTGAGCTGTCAGCACAGAGCCGGATGCAGGGCTCAAACCCATGAACCGCAAGATCATTGCCTGAGCCAAAGTGGGACACTTAACTGACTGAGCCACCCAGGCATCACTCAGATGTTTCCTTACAAGGATTAATTTAACTTTTATGGGAAATTTAGTTGCCCATAAAAAAGTACATCTAGAAACATGAAGGATTTGAGTAGGATCAGGGTTGGTCTATGAACACTGAGCTATTTATAAGTAATTGTTATGAAATGAAGTAGGTGCATGTGGTTTTATTTCCAGTGGCAAATTCTTTCAATAGTTACTTATAAAATATCTTAAATTGTCATTGTTTAGTGTCAAATAGTTTGATGGCAGATAGTAGTTATCACAGAAAAGTGACTGCAATCTGTAAAATAAAATCATAATATGGATGATGTTCCTTGACAAAAATCTAAGGAGGCAAAAAAAAAATCCTATTTCTTACCTTCATTTTTTAATTTTTAAAGGTTTTACTTAAATTCCAGTTAGTTACCATACAGTGTAATATTAATTTCAGGTGTACAATATAATGATTCAAGACTTCCATACCATACCCTGTGCTCATCACAGGTGCATTCCTTAATCCCCATCACCTATTTAACCCATGTGCCCCACCCACCTCCCCTCTGGTAACCATCAGTTTGTTCCCTATAGTTAAGAGCCTTGTCTCTTGATTTGCCTCTCTCTCTTTTCTTCCCCTGTGTTCATTTGTGTTATTACTTAAATTCCATATACTAGTGAAATCATATGGTTTTTATCTTTCTCTAACTGACTTATTTTGCATAGCATAATACCCTCTAGCTCTATCCACATTGTTACTAATGGCAAGATTTCACTCTTTTTAATGTGTGAGTAATATTCCATTGTATATGTATACCACATCTTCTTTATTCATTCATCAGTTGATGAACTTGGGCTGTTTCCATAATTTGGCTATTGTAGATAATGCTGCCATAAACATTGGGGTGCCATGTATCCTTTTGAATTAGTGTTTTTGTATTCTTTGGGTAAATACTTAGTATTGCAATTGCTGACCATCCATAAAAATAAATTCAAAATGGATTAAAGACCAAAATGTGAGACATGAATTCATAAAAATCCTAGAGAACACAGGCAGATTTTTTACATCAACCATACCAACTTTTTTCTAGATATATCTCCTGAGGCAAGGGAAACAAAACCAAAAATAAACAATTGGGACTTCATCAAAATAAAAAGATTTTGTACGGTGAAGGAAACAATCAACAAAATCAAAACGTCAACAAAAGGCAATCTATGGAATGGGAGAAAATATTTGCAAATGACGTATCTGATAAAGGATTAGTATCCAAAATATATAAAGAACTTATAAAATTCAGCAACCAAATAATAAAAAAAATCCAAGTTTTAAAATGGGCTTTGTCAACTTCCTATGCAGTTTTTAAGCATGAATTTTGATCTCTCACTCCATAGACAAAAAAACTATTTCAGATGGATTATAGAGTTACATATGACAAGTAACATAATAAATTTCCTAGAAAGTAGCAAATAAGAATATATATATAATTATGGAACAGGCAGATATTTTTTAAAGTGATACAAAATCAGTAATCAAAGTAAAAATTAAAAATGTTACTACACTAGTGGTAAGAGCATATTTTTTTATCCAATTACCTGTAAGAAGGTAAAAAGGCAATCCATATTGTGGGAGAAGACATTTGCAGCACACAAATCTGATGATGATTTCACAATATATAAGGAACTCTTCTAAATATGTGAAAAACTCTTAAATAAATAAGGAAAAGTTCACCCAAGATAAGAGAAAAATGGGGAAAAGATTTAAACTTAAATAAGCACTTCACCACAGAAGATATCTAAACAGCCAATAAACACTAGAAATTGTGCACAACTTTCTTAGCCATCAGGGGATTAAAAACCTAAAATTAAAATCCTAAAATTGATACTGCTATGTACACAATAGAATGCATAAGAAAGACAAAAATGATAAATACTGGTAGATATGTTTGAGCAACTCAAACTCTTATAGGCTGTTTGTGGGGGGATGAATATAGTACTCCCCTATCTGCAGTGTCACATTTCACAGTTTCAGCTGCCTGTGGTCAGTCAAGAACAGCAAGCAGATGATCCTCCTCCTAACATATCATCAGAAAGTCAACAATAGTCAGTCATCATTCACCTCACTTCATCTCACCAGGTAGGCATTTGATCATCTCACATCATCACAAGAAGGGTGAGTTCAGTGCAATAAGATATCTTTAGAGAGAAAGAAATTACATTCACATAATTTAACATAATATATCATTATAATTTTTCTATTTCATTATTAGTTACTATTGTCGATTTCTTACTGTGCCTAATTTATAAATTAAACTTTATCATAGGTGTATAGGAAAAAACATAGGGTATAGAGGGTTTGGTACTTCACATGGTTTCAGGCATCCACTGGGGATCTTGGAATGTGTCCCTCACAGATAAGGGGGACCTACTGTATTAGCACTTTGGCAAGCTATTTAGCAGACCCTACCAAAATGGAATATACTAAAACCTTTACCCAACAATTTGGTGCCTAGTACTACCAAATAGAAATGTGTTCCAGAGTTAACTAAATATAGGTGTCAGATTTTGACAGAACTATTAAAAATAGCCAAATTTTGGGAAAAAAATAAATATTACTCAATATTGTAATGGATAATTATGCTATATCATATCCATTCAATGAATATTTAATGAATATATAGTACTAAGAGTGAACGTTAATTACGTGTAACAACATGGGTGAGTTTCATAAGTAAAATGTTGAGCTAACTAAGTCGCAAAAGAGCAATGCTGTGTAATTCTATTTTTATCCAAGATAAAATAGAGCAAAACATATTTAAACATACGTATGGTGGCAGAAATTAGGTTGGAGGTTATCTCTGGTGCACTGTAGTCTCAGAGGTTGCTGTCAGTGTTCTGTTTCTTTATCTGATTCTTGTTTACACGGTTGTGTTTACAAGGGCAAATTCATCAAACTCCATAGTGACGATTTGTACACTTTCTATATGGGGTGTTTACTTGAATAAAAATTTTAAATTTAAATTGAAAAAATATTATTGGGAAGGGCCACAGACAGAAATCCCCAGGATTGTTGATCCAAACTCTTGCTTTAAAAATTCTGAAATCTGGGGCGCCTGGGTGGCTCAGTCGGCTGAGCATCTGACTTCAGCTCAGGTCATGATCTCATGGTTTGTGAGTTCTAGCCCTGTGTCTGGCTCTGTGCTGACAGCTCAGAGCCTGGAGCCTGTTTTGGATTCTGTGTCTCCCTCTGTCTCTGCCCCTCCCCTGTTCACGCTCTGTCTCTCCCTCTCTCTCAAAAATAAGTAAACATAAAAAATTTTTTTTTTTAATTCTGAAATCCACCTGCCTCCTTAGCGCAGTAGGTAGTATATCAGTCTCATAAAAGTTCTGATATTCATGATTTCTTTTTTTTAAGTCAATCAAAGATGAATTTGGTGTAGTATTCTATCATTAAAATAAATAAGTTTGAGGTCATATCTGTCCAAATGCAAAAGAGCACAGTGGATGGGTGATTTATGTGTGTGTGTGTATATATATTTGAAAAAAGGTGAGTAGATTGATGTGATTAACTCATGAGTTTCGGAAATAAAAGATGGAAGTGATGAGGTCATGAAAAGGGAAAGATAGTTTGATTTCAAATGATGAAAATGGAAAGGAAATTTACAGTCAAGTAATTGAGATCTTTGAATGCTATGTTAAAGAATTTGAACTGGGGGTGCCTGGGTGGCTCAGTCGGTTGAGCGCCGACTTTGACTCAGGTCACGATCTCACGGTCCGTGAGTTCGAGCCCCGCATCGGGCCCCTGTGCTGACAGCTCAGAGCCCGGAGCCTGTTTCAGATTCTGTGTCTCCCTCTCTCTGACCCTCCCCCATTCATGCTCTGTCTCTCTCTGTCTCAAAAATGAATAAACGTTAAAAAAAAAAAAAAAGAATTTGAACTGTATTTTGTAGATAAATGAGTCACCACAGAAAGTTTTTGAAAAGAAAAGTGACAGCATTTAACCTGTTTGTATGAAGATAACTCACGTGGCAATGTGGAGAACAGATTAAATAGGTTAGAATCCAGAAACTTGGCGATTATTTGGGTAGATACTGTAACAGATAAAGCAGATGATAAAAATCTGACATTAAACCTGATATTAACAAGAGGAAACATTACAAGAGAGAGGCAGAGAATTTTGCAAAATGTAGTGATGTAAGAGAACTGACAGAATTTAGCAAGTGTGTGGATATGGGAAATGGGAAAAAGTGAATGAAGTAAAATAGCTTTAATATTTCTAAATATTGTGAGAAAGTGAGAAAAGCAAGTACAGAATTTCAAAAGAATTAGTAAACAAAAAAGAAACACCTTTGGAGAGAAACTAATGAATTCATCCTAACATTGGAATTTGATATAATGGAGTTTGGAATAATGCCAGTGTGAACTGGCAACGGAGAGTGAGGTGTAGAAGCAGGTTTGGATGAAGGTGTGTATTTGGTCAGTCATGAACAGGATGTTTTGGTGCAAAGGTCATCTTTGAAACCATAGAGAGGCCCCGGGGTAGCTCAGTCAGTTAAGTGTCCATTCAAATCTTGGTTTTGGCTCAGGTCATGATCTCACAGTTCTCGTGAGTTTCAGCCCTGCATCAGGCCGTGTGTGGACTACATACAGCCTGCTTGGGATTTCTCTCTCTCTCTCTCTCTCTCTCTCTCTCTCAATAAACAAACAAACATACATGATATTTTTTAAATTAAAAAAAAGAAACCATAGAAATGATTTCCAGAATCTTCCTGTCAGACTGAATCTTTATCATCATAATTTCTCATTGTGTTATTTAACTTTGTTTTATCCCACTTTATGTATACATTTCTAAATTCTCTATGCTGAAAGCAACATTTAACATTTATTTATATATTCTCCTACAGGATCCAACCTGGTGGTAGGGCCCAAAGTGATCAGTGACTACTAAATTTTTGGTGATTTGACCTTTTGGGTATGTGACAGCTCATGTTTTTATATTCATTATGAATTTTACAACTTTCAAATATTAATACTTTCAAATTTACAACTTTCAAATATATCATTCAACTTCTCAAAATATATGTAGCAGAACAATCTACATTATGTAATTTATTTTTATAATAGCAAATATGTTTCAACAATAGCTTTGAAAAAACCTGGATCCTCTAGTCAAAATTTGGTTACTGTCAGTCTAGGGATACTGAGTTAATTTATGCCTTAATTATTTCCCACATGGATTATTGCATTAAGTTCCAACTATGTCTCTCTTCAGTCTGATTCTACATTTCCTTTTTCACTCTGTAGCCAACAATCTGCCTGTCTATAATTTATATTCTTTCTTCAAGTTATACTCTTTCTTCAATTTATACTCTTTCTTCAATTTTTCCAGACATTCTTCTTATGATTATTCCACATCAGTGAAGTTTCTGTGGAATCCTATTATTAGGATTTAATGAATCAGTTGTAAAATAAGAAATGTGGCTTTAATGCAGGGATGGTGGCTATATTAGTTAGGGTTCTCTAGAGAAATAGAATCAACAGGAGATACACACACACACACACACACACACACACACACACACACACGTGTACATATACACACATGTATATATCAATAAAATATGAAGAGGTTAAGATATTTATTATAAGGAACTGTCTCACATAATTATGGAGGTAGAAAAGTCCCCTGATTGCCCTCTGTAAGCTGGATACCCAAGAAAGCTAGGGGTGTGATTCAGTCAGACCCAAAGGCCTGAGATTTGGGACCAATGAGGGTAAGAGATTGATGTCCAAAGTCAAGCAATCAGGCAGAAAAGGCCAAACTCTTCCTTCCTCTGCCTTTTTGTTCTATTCAGGCCCTCAACAGATTGCATGATGTCCACCCACATCAGGGAGAGTAAACTGCTTTACTGAGTCCACTGATTCAAATGCTAATTTCACCCAGAAACACCCTCACGGACACACTCAGAAATAATGTTTAGCCAAATATCTGGGCACCCTGTGATCCAGTGAAGTTGACACATAAAATTAACCACCACAGTGGCTGTGCTCCAGAAGCTCATTACTAGGGATATTGTTTTATTATTTAGAAATCCCTTTTTTCCCCAGATTGTCAGAAAATGTGCTAGTCCACGTAAGTGATTTTTCCCGGAATAGAAACCTACCCTTTAAAATTAAACATTTAATGTGCTTTGGTTTAAACATTTTAATGGAAATTTTTCCAAACTGATTATACATGTTCTTGCCTTTTAAATAACATGTACTGAATATAATTTAACTTTTATGTAATGATTTAGGTCCTTTATTACCAACATCAGCTGGCTGTAACTTCAAGATTATCTGTATCTACTTCTATCTGTATCTACTTCTTACCAATGCCACTTTACTGCACACAAATAACATACATCATCTGGATTGCTATAATGCCTACTTTCTGATTTCTTAACTATTCCCCATACCCACTGCAGCCTGTTGTCCCAGAAACCAGAATGATCCTTTTAGCATTTAAGTCAGATCATGTCACTTCTGAGCTCAACATACTCCAATAAGTCCTATTGATTCTTACAACGGCCTACAAAACCTTACATGACTTGACTGCTCTTATCTCACTTTCTACTATTCTCTCAAGATATGAGTCATGTTCCCACCTTAGGGTCTTTGCACTAGCTGTATCTACTTACAATTTCTTCCACCCTTAACAATATTTTAATATATCTTGTAACCTTTGACACATGTACAACCACACACACACACACACACACACACACACACACACGCACACACACACATACAAGAAAGACTTCTAATTTACTGCTGCTAATGTGCTACAGACTCAAATAGCAACTAAACAGCCTCATCCAAATGATGTCTAAAATTAGCATGCATACGCTCTGAATGGCAGCCTGAAGAACTTTTCTTTAAGGAAATTATATAATTTTTTGCATACGATTGAATGGTGTTCATGTTTTAAACTGCTCTAGATATTTGCTATTACTGGAAAAGTCATCTCAACATAAGTGGGGTATTATTTTCTATGGCATGTAAGTGGCGCTGATGAAAACCATCAACGGAGCAGATAGGAAGGAAAAAAGCTTCATGTGTCAGTGATTCAGTCTTCTAGTAACATTGTTTCTATTTTTTATTTTAAATGTAATAAGCTTGTTGAGCCACGGAAGAATGCATTTGAGGTAAATCCAAGTCATTTATCATATTCTTATTAAAAAAATGAAACTGAAAACAAAACAGGAAACATAATGGGAAATGTTTACTTTTGTTTAAAGTATTAGAATCAATCCTATTTAGAAAGATGAAAACTGAATTATAAGGCATATAGAGATATTTAAGCATTAAGACTGAGGAAAAGATGGCTACTTTCATAATGAAAATTCTCACCTCATTCCTATATTAGTGTTAAATATCAAAATTAAATTAGTTACCTTCTTTTCATTGGAACTCTAATGAAGTGTTAACAGTGCCAAATGAGTACCATGATAATTTGTTGCATGATTTAATGTAAGCAACATTTTATTATTCTAACTTATAATAATAATAGTGATTCATTATATTTATATAAGTCCAACATCCAGAAGAAAATCCACAAGCATAAGTGACATATGTATTCAGAAACTCATCCAATAGCTGTAGGAATAAAGACATATGATAACTAAACATGCTATTGACTGAACAGAGATTGACAATATCTTGTGTTCATTGTTTGAATGGCTGTTTTAATTATTCTTGTTTCCTGCATAGGGAAACCCAGATAATAGATAATGAATTGAGCCCCCCCCCACATACAAACAAACAAACGACAACAAACCAAAATCCAAAAAAGAAAAACAACAAACATTGCATTATATTGGATTTTATGGTAGGATTTTATGATAGAGACACAGTCTTGGGTTGAAAGAGTAGCTAGTGGGAAATCTTCATACATAATACTTGCTACTGAATGACCCAGTGTCAAATATACTCCATAAGTAAAAATCATGTCTCTACAATAGCCATATGTTTTCAGCCCATTGTGTTATTTTATAGGAACCTCATTTATGTGTCATTCACCCTTGAGAGTAATTTATAGTAAGATAAAATGAAATTCATCTTCATTTCATCTGAAGAGATTGAGTAACTGGAAATCTGAGAGAATCTCATTTTGTCAGCGTATACCTATTTGGGAGCAGAATTTATCCCTGGAGATAAGCGCCCATTCCTAGAGATTATGGCATGAGTCAAGTCCAAAATACAAAAGTTGAATGCTATTCCTTGCTGTTATTTTCATCCTAAAGCATAAATACTGAGAAACAAGAAGAGTCACTTTTTTTTTCTATAGAGAAGATGATGGGATTTCTAAAATAGAATGAGCACAAAACCTCCAATTGTTGTTTTTTTTTTTTCCTCTTTTCGTTTCAATCAGTGTAGCACTGAAATAATGGAAACTCTGTGGACTCCTCATCAAAATGGTCCTGAGTTAAGAATGTGGGCAGAAGCACCTTTCCTTTCTGGGTAGACCTTTGAGAATATGACTTTGCAGGATGAAGGAAAATGCTGCGAGGTTCTGATAAGGCCAGGTGACATTAGACACTTCATTAACTGTGCTCAGTGCTGGTTAAGTAGGGATTTCTTCTATTGTGAATATTAAAATAAAATCAAAGCTCAAGCCACGACTGATTCCTTTATCACCTCTTCATCATACTCTTCATCATCATAGTTAACATTTATTTTGTCTATTTTTCACGCTGTTTCATACATTTAATTGCTTATCATATGTAGTCGAAATTCTATTGTATGTACTTGTTTAGCTTCTTTCACTTGTAATATATAGATAAGGTTCCTCCATGCCCTTCCATGGCTCAATAAATCATTTATTTGCTGAATAATATTTCTGTGTCTGGATGTACCAGAGTTTATCCATTCACCTACTGTAGGACATTTTGGTTGCTTCCAAGTTTTGGTAATTATGAATAAAGCTGTTTTACATATCTGTGTGAAGGTTTTTCTGTGGACATAAATTTTCAACTTCTTAAGATAAAATATCAAGGACACTTATTGATAGATCATATGGTAAGAATACTTTTATCTTCTGAATTAAACTGTAGAGAATTGGTATAATTTTTCCTTCAGTGTTTGGTGGAATTCATCAATGAATAAACAAAGCCTGATGCTTTCTGTTTTGGAAGTTTCTCCATTATTGAATCAGTTTCTTTAGTAAATAAAGTCCTATTCAGATTACCTGTTTCTTCTTGTGTAAGTGTTGGCAGTTTGTGTCTTTCAAGATATTGATCCATTTATCTCTGTTATAAAATGTGCCGGGCATAGAGTTTTTTATAGAATTATTTTATTATCATTCTAGCGGCCATGGATTTGTAGTGATGTACCATCTTTCACTTCTAATATTAGTAATTTGTGTCTTTTCTGTTTTTTTCCTTAGACTGGCTAGATAGTGTATTGATCTTTTCAAAAAAATAGTTTTGGGTTTTGTTAATTTTCCCTATTGATTTCCTGTATTCGATTTAATTGATTTCTGCTCTAAATCTTATTATTTACTTTCTTGTGCTTTATTTGGATTTAATTTTCTCTTCTTTTTTAAGTTGCCTAGTATGGAAACTTAAATCATGATCTTAAAACTTTTTTTAAATAATATAAGTATCCAAGGCTGTAAATATCCCTCTAAACACTACTTTTGCTGCATCCCACAAATTTTAATAAGTGACATTTTTATTTTCATTTAATTCCAAATGTTTTTTTTCATTTCTCTTGAGGTGTCTTCTTTCACTCATGTGTTAAAGGTATATTATTTAATCTCTAAGTCTGTTGGCATTTTTGAGTTATCTTTCTGTTATTGATTTAATTGCATTGTGTCTAGTTTAATTGCATTGTGGTCTGAGAGCAGACATTATATGATTTCTATTATTTTAAATTTTTTAAAGTGTCATTTAGGGCCCAGAATATGGTCTATCTTGGTGAATGTTCCATGTGAATTTGAGAAGAATGTGCCTTCTGCTATTGTTAGATGAAGTACTTAAAATACATTTTTAAAATTTTTAATGAAAAAAAAATCAAGCATATACAAAAGTAGAAAGTACCTCTATTTACCCATTGCTTAACTTCAGCAAATATCACCCATCGTGATTTTCTATACACCACCTACCTCCCTCATCATAACATATCTTGAGTCATTCCCCAGACATCATTCCATCCATAACTTGCAAAATAATTTTAGCAAGAAACAAAGGTAACATTTTTCAGGGACTTTGTTCAGATATTAAACAATAATTTACTTCAGAAAGTATTATCATTAGATCTTACAAAAGTATAAATAAAGAAAAGAAGCACAGATATCTGGGAATTATCAACTATATGAATTTTACAAAGTTAGTTGTATTTTCTATTCTCTAGTTTACTTACCTGTAAGATAAGAAAAGCTTTGTAAACCTCACAATTTCTTATGAAGTTAAAATGGTAAAAGATGTGTGGATATCATATAAATAGTTGACTCAGTGTAACTGAATTTGAAGTAAAAGGGTGATTAAGAAATAGAGAACAGTATGTTATACTTATGCCTCTTTTGTGTATAGAATGGAAATACAGTCAAGTATGTAGAAATTGAGGAGCTATTTCATGGGTAACTTAATGCAGGAAGTTGACAAATTATTGCAGAATTACCCAAATCAAATTTTCCAAGAAGGTAGTGTAGATTACTATACTGCTAGTTTTATATTTGAAGTTTTTATTACAATCATTTTGTAACCATATGGATTTTGAAGTGTTTGGCTTTTAATTTTTCCTTCTGTATATTGTAATAACTACTAGAGTCAGTATTAAAACTATAGTTTGTATGCTGCAATTTTCAATATCTTAGTAAAATTTTGATATCCACATCAGCATAAACTAATCACGAAAGTATAATCCACCTATATATATAATAGATAATAGCTTTTTCCATTTGAAAATTTATTACAAAGAAATTAGTTAAAACTAGAGTGTTGAAAATATAAAATAAAATTCAAATGAAAAGAACCATAAAAATAAATTAGAAATAAATTAGAAATACATTTTATCCCTGGAGCACCTGGGTGGCCCAGTCAGTTGAGCATCTGCTTGATGTCTGCTCAGGTCATGATCTCATGGTTTGTGAGATCTAGTCCCATGTCAGGAACTGTACTGACAGCTCAGAGCCTGCTTGGGATTCTCTCTCTCCCTCTCTCTCTTCCCTTCCCCCACTCATACTCTCTCTGTTTCACTCTCTCAAAATAAAAATAAATAAATAAATACTAAAAAAAGAAAGACAGAAATTTAATTCCTGAGAAAATGATCACAACTATTGAGAGTTTTGTTGTTCTGGAGCTATCCATTTTTGTGGCATTAAAAATATTTAAAATTTTTGTATACCAGAAAAATCCATGTGTAGTTCTCAGTGTATTTATTTTTTTTAAATATATATTAAAGATATATATATATATATATATATATATGTATCATATATATATATATATATAATATATATAATTTTTCCATGTATTTTTAAAACATATATAACATATATGGGTACCCCAGTAATACAAAATAGCTTTTTAATATCGAAATGCTTTTTAATGTAAATATTACATTGTTATTAGCCAAATAGGCATGGGATAGTGATATAAGGAATGAGTGTTTGATGGTAGTATTTTGTAGTGAAAGGATCACAGAAAAATGTGTACTAAATAACGTATGGAGGGCAAATATGTTTAGGACTACATTTATAATGAAACAAATTATGGAGAGATTTTTTTTATTTTACTATATAAAAATAAAAATGTGGCTCTTTTATTTGTGAGATTTTGTTGCCCAAATCGTTTTCCATCTTTAAATTGTTAAAACCTTTATCCAAACTCTTTCCTACACTGAGCAATGCTGTCCTCACTTGAGATAATACATATTTAGGTAATCTCTACCACACTTCTTTTTTCATATATGTGCTGACTTGCTTTCTATAAATAAAACCATGAAAATCCTTTGGTGGCTATATTCATTTTATTTGTGTTTTGAGAGGAGAAAAAGAGACAGGGAGCTCTTAACCAAGTATGATTGATATTCAACTTATGTGATCATGAATATCCCTTCCATATTTTATATATGAAATATTTCATAATATGACATTAAAATAGTAGTATTTTGCGTAGGGTATTATAGAACTGCACAGGTTGTACAATAGTATTTTGCTTTAGATTAAGACCTCAATTTAAATCAATGTGTGAATAAAGTATATACATACATATATACATGTACGTGTACATCATATATGTAAACATACAAAAATAATATTTACTAACTAAAGTGTTTTTCTAAACTTTGTATAGTTTGTATCTGTTAGGGTCAGGCATAAGGCAGGGTAAAGATAAGAGTCAGGGGCTAAAAACTTTTAGCAGTCAAAGGCTTTACTGGGAACTAAGGTCTCGGGCGAGGTTCCTTGACTCAGGGAGAGAGAGAGAGGAGTCAGGGAAGTCTCCCCCGGGTGTGGTGGGGTGGGGTTTTTAAGCTGCAGCGGTTCCGGGTTTAGGTCCAGGTGGGCCTTTTTCGTGTCAGGTCTTGCTGTCGCTGGGTGATTGGTTGACCTCCAATTCGTTCTGGCACCTTACTAGGGGCTTTTCGTTGGGTTGCGCTGGCAAGACGGCTGTCCTCTCTACTGTGGTTCCAAGGACATACTAACAATATCCTTAGTCACTATATTTCTCTGTAGATATTGATTTGAATTTGTTGGATATAAAATTAAAAATGGGTATTTATATTTGAAAAATATTCCTTTATATTTGTAGCAATTAGATTATTACCAATTTGTACCAATTTGCTCAAAGTAAATAAATGCATAACCTAAAAAGAGTATCAAAGAAATAATTTGTAATAATTTGAGAATCATTTTTGATTATTTGATTCTGTGTTTAAACATTAATCTTTTGTAATTAACTATAAATGGTATGCTGTTGCAAAAAACTTTCTTAGACATCAAATATATTAGCATTGTGAAAGTTTCACATTCTAAATATATTAGTAATATCATAAGATGATATTAACTGCTTTCAGTAAATGAAATGACCTATTTGCATCTTTGAGGCCATTCAAGAAATACTGATTTTACAAAGTGTAAATTTTTACCTAAAATAGCAAGTTTCAAATATAAACATATTCACACTGACTGTGATATTAGGTAGTTACCTATACCACAGGTGTAAATGATAGGGCGTTACCTATGCCACAGGTGCTAATGCTAGAGATATTATATAGAAGTGTGTGTCAAAAAATTCCATATTCCATTCAGACTCTATCATAGTTTTCATTAACTCAAAATAGCTACTAAACCAAAGTTAAACTCTATAAAAGATGGCATCAAGATCTATCAGGCTCTGAGTTGTATGTATGATTTATGTGACTAAAATTAAACCTCAATGGAAAATAAAATCATAAACAAAGAGGGGGACATAGCTTCTTGTATAGGAGTAGAATGATGATGGCTCATAAAACAGAGTTTTGCTACATGAGACAAATGCATAGCATTAATAACTTCAAAACATATCCAATAATTTAAAATGATATAATAATTATAAGTAAATTTCATCAGAGAATGAGGCTTTAAAAAGTTTACTATTATAATAAAAATGGAAGGAACTAGAGAATCAACCCTATCAACCAGATCTAATACTGTGATTTAATGTTTATATTCAAAGTTTTCTTGCAAATGATGATGGAACATGCAGAAATTTACAGTGGTTTAACTTATCACTGCCACCTATATGTCTCTGTCAATTAAACATATACTTTCAAACTAATAGAAGAGAACAACCAATTTGTTCTTTCCTGAATTGCGTAGGAGGTATTGAATGCCATGTTCAAGAAGCCTTTCTGTTCTAACTCAGTATTATACAATTTGTTTTGTATATACCAAGAGGTAGAAGATTCACTATTTCCCCTTAGCTTATTTACAGGAGATTTTGATGTACTAAATCATTTTAAAAGTTAAAAATAGGGGCGCCTGGGTGGCGCAGTCGGTTGAGCGTCCAATCAACCTAGGTCATGATCTCGCAGGCCGTGAGTTCGAGCCCCGCGTCAGGCTCTGGGCTGATGGCTCGGAGCCTGGAGCCTGTTTCTGATTCTGTGTCTCCCTCTCTCTCTGCCCCTCCCCCGTTCATGCTCTGTCTCTCTCTGTCCCAAAAATAAATTAAAAACGTTGAAAAAAGAAAAATTAAAAAAAAAAAAAGTTAAAAATAAATTTTCTTGAGGAATTTTATTTCTTTAATTTGCATCCAATAAAACTAATAATGACTATGTCTTTCAATTTGTTGCCGCACAAAGCATAAAGCATTATTGTGTTGGGAAATCGTTTGATTTTGACTTAAAGGGAGAGTTCTTTTTTTTTAAATTGATTCCTGAGTTATTATAAATGATGCCTGTGCAATTATTCAATCAATCCAAAATCATGTAGCTAAATTAGTTCATGGTACAAATAAATATATTGAGCCAATTTTTTACATTGTTTTCTTTTTCTTTTTCTTTTTTTTTCTTTTTTCGTTTTTAAAGTAATCTCTATACCCAATGTGGGGCTTGAATTCATGATCCCAAGACCAAGAATCCCATGCTCTATTGACTGAGCCAGCCATGCACACCTTGAGCCAAAAGTTTTTTAACAGGATTTTTTTTAATCCAGTAATTTATTACAATACATATATGGACTTGAGCAAAAAAAAAAAAAATTTAAGATTTTGACTATCATTTTAAAAGAAGGTAAATGGTTTTATATACTATATATTTAAATACACCTGTTAAGCATAAATTAATCTAGTCATAGAAATGGTATTATTGTAGTCATTCATTGAATTAACAAATACTTACTGGGTAAAATATTATTCTACTCCTTTGCTTGACACTGAGCTGGTGTTGGTGGAAAGCTGTCAGGATCCCTTTTCTCATAGAGCTTACCTCCTAGCTGTGCTCTTGGTAACTCATTCTGCCTCTGGGTCAATTCCAAATGACAATGATCTCATATATTTTCTCTTGAGAGTGAGGAGAGTGAGGGCAAAAAACACCATCATTGCCTTGAGATGAGGTCATTATGATTATGCCACACAAATCAGATTTTTATTCAAACTTTGACATAAAAGAGAAAGTTCTGCATTATATATATATATGTTTTACATTATATATATGTTTTATATATATATGTTTTATATTATATATAATATATATGATAAATATATTATATATATGTTTATATATTTAATATATATTATATATGTAATATAATATTTTATATATATGTAAAATGAGAGAGAGAGAGACAAAGGTAGAGACAGAGACAAGAGACAGACCACAAGAATCAGAAGATATGGAAGTCAGAAGATATGGAAATCTATTTTTGTGTAATAATCCAATGCTTTATTTCAGTTTGATTTGTCTTGTCATATTAGCATGTGAACTGTATGGTCTTACTATCTACAGATCTGAATTTCAGATTTTTAGTTATCTTCATACCCCAAACTTTGGTTTCAGCAGTATTTCGTTTATTTAATATAATATTTATTTAAAGCAAATTTAAAGCAATTTTTAAAGCAAATTACATAAAGTGATATGTATTTAAAGCAAATACTTTTTCTTGCACTTTTGTTGAAATATTAAGACTCCAAGGTGATCAATATTAGTTAAATGTATCATAAATTAAGAGTATAGCCTTTAGTGTAAGAGTATGGATTTTATAATTAGATAAATGTAGATTTAAATCAGGTGTTCACCGATGACAACTGTGTGAATTAGACCCGTGTCTTAGACAGTAGTTACCTCACAGATGTGAAGAATTGCTAATAAGAATGTGATATATACACAAAGCTCCCAAAATTTTACTTACATACACACATAACAAACACAGAATTCAACACTTTGGAAGTGATTAAAGCTTGGACAAGAGTGAAATGCTTAAACAAAAAGAATTCTGAATGAACTTACTTGTCTGAGGCAAGGCAGTCCTAATTTTTCAACATGATACTTTTCTCAATACAGACATGTATTGAAAAGTCAAAAGGCATATGCAATTGCAGAGGGATATAACATTGATGTAATCATAAAGTTACATTTTTATGATTATAATGAAGTAATTTAGTAGAGAGGTAAAGGACATTTGGAGAAACTATTCTGATATGAATATTACTATAGCTCTTTATAGAGTTCTATTTCTCCATTATCTAGATATAAAGCATCTATTTACTGATACAGGTTAATGAGGACTTTGGTAAAGTGCTTATTTGTGGCTTTAAAACCTAATGGAAATTTACTATATCAAGTAATAGCACATAGTACCTTTCAAATAATATGAAATTTTCAGTTTACATGACAAACACAAATCTGCCCATGATCTTTCTTATTCAGTGATGAAAATGCTTTATCAAATGTAAAATATAGAAATATTTTGCATTAATATTTCTGAAAAAAAATAGTATGTAGGTGTAATTATACAACTCGTGGAACTTATGATATAATAATGTTTCAAGACCATACTGCTCAGGAATTTTTGTTCATGATAGTATATACTAGGGATATAAATGCCATATCACACAGCAACATTAACACTGTGGGAAAGAAAGCAGGATCACATAACTGGAGGAGGAAAGAGAGAGAGAGAGAGAGAGAGAGAGAGAGAGATGGAAAAACCAAGAAAAAGTATAATCTAGTACTGACCTCTAAGATTTTGGGTAGCATTAAAAATATGAGAACTTTTTGGGTACCTGGGTGGCTCAATCAGTGAAGCCTCTGACTTTGGCTCAGGTCATGATCTCACAGTTTGTGAGTTTGAGCTCCGCATTGAGTTCTGTGCTGATAGCTCAGAGGCTGGAGTTTGCTTCAGATTCTGTGTCTCTCTCTCTGTCCATCCCCCATACTTGCTCTCTCTCTCTCTTTCAAAAATAAATTAACATTAAAAAATGAGAACTTTGATTCACCTCAAGATTAAAGGAAAATACACAGACATGTATACATACATGTTTGGCAAGATATTACCCATTATCATGATACATAAAAATCTTCCATTCATTCAGTGATTAAAAACACAAATAGTATTCTTAGTGTTACTATCTCATTTATAATTATTTAATTACTTCCTACTCTGTGATGGAGACTGTCTTAAGTACTGAGAATATTGTGTTCAATGAAAAGATGTGGTCCATGCCCTCATAAAATTTTAAAACTTGTAGATGGGAAAGGTATCTACAACAGTCACAATAAGTGCCTATGTAATAGTTACAAAATGTGGGAGTGCTTTAAAGAAAAGTATGGAGCAAAATAAGAAATTATTACAACTAGACATCAAGGCAAGGGAGTGGGTCGTGGTCTGAGAAGATCTTTTGGTGAAAACAATACTTCCATTAGAAAAATTTTCCCAGGCAAAAGGGGCAGTGTATATAATGTCTCTAAATCTAAAAAGAACTTAATTCTTTGGAGGAATAGTATGAATGTGGCTGCGGGAGTGATCACAGGAGTGATATTACAGAGATTGGGGCCATCATCAAACACTTTGAGTAAGAAACCATGATAAAGATTTTATGTTTTAGCTAAAATGCAATTGGGAACTGTTAAAAGTTTCTGAGTAGGGCAGTGACCTTTTTTGATAAGCATATTAATAAGATCACCAAAACTGTGATCTTAAAGATCTTCTTTAAAGATCTAAAGTTCTTCTTTTTAAGAAGATAATTTTCAAATAACTCTATTTCACTTGAATATTGCATTCACAATACAAGAAACATATAACATAAAAAGCAAATAGGAAGTAGGAAGTTCTTGAAAGTCAAAAATATTTCTAAAATTAAATAAAAAATAATTGACAACTTGGAAAAGTCCAGATACATACTAAAGATGTAGAACAAAAGGATAACATGAGAGGAGACTAATTCATGAGAAATTCAATATACAACTAAATATGAACTCTAGATAAAGAGAGCAAAGAAAATAAAAGCTAATAGAAATTTCTCAGAAAGGTGTCTAGGCATAGACTTGACAACTGCCCAAAAGAGTAAATGACAAAAGATTTTGAAAGATAAAGGGTGGATTCTAAACCTTCACTAGCGAGTTTCCATACCAATTAATGAGAGTTACATTTGAGTCACATATCATAAACAGTGAAGTAGCTTGAGATCAAAGAAATTATAGCTTTATAGATCTGACAAAAAAAAAGATCTCAGAAGAAAGGACTGAACTAAAATAAAGAATATAAGCAAGAAATTGAATATATATGAGTAAATCAGAGAAACAAAAAAAGTAAAAAAAAATAATCTTTTTAGAAAAGTGTTTATTTATTTTGAGAGAGAGAGAGAGAAAGAGAGCACAAGTTGGGGAGGGGTACAGAGAGAGAGTAAGAAAGAGAGAGAATCCCAAGTAGGCTCCACACTGTCAGTGCAGAGGCAGACACAGGGCTCCATCCCATGAACAATGAGATCATGGCCTGAGCTGAAATCAAGAGTTGGACACTCAATCGACTGAGCTACCCAGGCACCCCAAAGAAAAATTATCTTATTAAACTAACCTATAGTAGTGCATAATTTGTAAAGAGTGATGGAATTAATGTCTTCCAAAGCTTTTGCATTGTTAAGGATAAAGATAATGAAATAACTTAAGTTTAGATTTTTAATCTCATTGACTTAAATATGCATGATAAAGTTTCTAACATAACCACTAAAATTATAAAAATAGAATGCATAAAATCTAAAAGAGTAGATGGAAAGTTGAAATAAGAGAAAAAAGTCCTATCAGAATAAGGCAAGAAAAGATTAAAAGCCTATGTAAAAAAGGACAAATGGAAGAGGAAAAATATGTAGGTAGAAATAAATCCAAACATATCAGAAATGATGATGAATGAAAACAATGTTTGCCAGTTAATATCTAAAGTTTGGCTGTGATACCCTATTTGTAAAAGCCCTAACTAATATACAAGAAATCAGAGATGATAGTAAAGATGACACCATATATATTCCAAATACCAAGAAAAAGGATTATTCATTTTAATATCAAACAAAGTGGATTAATGTCTCATAATATAACATATGAGCAAAAAGTAATCTAATTCTGATGAGATTTTGAAAAAAATCCATTGTATTATATGACATAAACATGTATGAATCAAATACTTGATGTTCAAGTAGACAAAATTATAGAATATAAAATATTGGAACATGAGTGTGCAGCATCCAATGTTTAGAGAAAATGCATTATTCTTAAAGTACAGTTAATATGTATTACAATTGTTTAACACTTGTGAAGTATGGTATTGTAACTGATCATATGCTTGAGCCACAATACAATTTAACTTGGAAGTCAGTTTCAAATACATAGTGTAGAAATTTTAAAATGCACTTTCAAATATCACTAAATAGGGGCACCTGGGTGGCTTAGTTGGTTGAGCATCCGAATCCTGATCTCAGCTCAGGTCATGATGCCAGAGTGATGGGATCAAGCCCTGTGTTCAGCTCCATGTTGAATGTGAAGCCTGACTGGGATTCTCTCTCTCTCTCTCTCTGTCTCCCTCTCTACCCCCCCACCCCTGCCCCTCTGCCCTACTATAAATAAATAAATAAATAAATAAATAAATAAATAAATATCACCAAATGAACTTCTCTATATCACATAAATATGAAAGTCAATGGAAATACTACACATTAAGACAATGGATAAGGATATATTGAATACAATTATGGATTTAGTATTTCTATTAGAAGAGCATAAAAAGATGAAAATAGTGAGCAGAACAGCTAACTGAGTTCTGGAAAAAAGATTAAATAAATCCAAAGAAGTTAGAAGCACCTTAACATGAGAGAGGAAATTAATAAATTAGAGAACAAAGTTTCAATGGAGAAAATAAAAACAAAAAGTTGACAATAAAGAAAAAAGCACCATTTGAAAAGAGTAATAAAAGTGATGTTTTTCTTGAGAATTCACTGAGGAAAAAATCAAGATAGATACATATTAAAATGAATAATGAAGTAAAACTCATATACTCATTATACACAGTATATACAATATAATCTTTAATTTGTTTCAAAGATGTATTTTTCAAAAAATGTTTTCATTTCTTATATCTTCTCAAATTTTGGACATAAAACTATTTCTTTTATCTTTCCCCCTAGCTTTATTGAGCTAAAATTGACAAATATATTTTGTATATATTTAAAGTGTACAATGTGATGTTTTAAAATACATATACATTGTGAAATGATTACTATAATGAAGCTAATACATATCCATCACCTCACATTGTGTGTGTGTGTGTGTGTGTGTGTGTGTGTGTGTGTGTGGTGAGAACACTTAAGATCTACTCTCTGAGCAAATGTCAAGAATATAATACATATTTATTAACCATAGTTACCTAATATATATGTATGCATGTATGTATATATATTTATTTTCAGAAGAAACTCTCAGGTAAAGGACAAATGTTTTCATTATTTATCTCTGTAATCTGGACTGTGGGATGCTATAAGCAGCCAAAGCTCTACCAGGGAAATCATGGAATACCTCTGATTTTACCACTCTGTACTCATCAAAGTTGAAAAGCAAGCAATTGAAGGATAGCTATTGTCTTTTGTTGCCATAAAAATGGAAAGTAGTTTTTCTTTCCTTTCTTGTACCTTATACTCACCACTTTCTTTATTGAGATATAATCAGGTAAGTTTATCTTTAAGGTAAATTTACCTTAAATTTAAGGTGTATTGCCTGTTGATTTGATACACTTATGTATTTAACTGTGATTACCACTGTAGCATTGTTTAACAGGCCATATCAATATCATTTCTTTTTTGTGGTGAGAACATTTAGGATCTCTTGCCAACTTTGAAGTATAGTATTGTTGACTATAATCACTAAGCTGTGCATTAGATCTCCAAAACTAATTCACCTTCTAACTACAGGTGTGTACCATTTCACGGAATCTGCCCAATTGCTCCACCCCTCAGCCCCTGGGAACCACCATTCCACTCTTTCTATGAGATCTGGTTATTTAGATTCCACGTATAAGTGATATGGAACATTATTTGTCTATCTCTGACTTGTTACTTAGCATATTGCCCTCAAGGTCTAGAAGTGTTTTTGTTCAAGAATTATAGCTGATGATAGCTCACAAATACAGATCATTCTATACTAATAAAGCTAACCTTCAAATATTAAGGAGCTCAGAAAACAGTATAATTTTCTTATGAAAAAGAAATGCAACATAAAGAAGTAAACAATTATCAGTGATGTTTTTGAAAGACAAAGAAAGAGAGGCTTTGAAGGGAAAAAATTGTGTAGATTATAATGTATATTCCATTATATTTTGAAGGCCTATAGAAGAGTGAATTGCTCTGTAAGGTTTCTTTGTTTGCCTCAACCATTCTCCCTGGCTTTCATTAGAGGCATGCTTTTGCCACCAAAAGATGACTTTTTTTCACCTGACAAGGGGATATTTTTCCTTGTATTTAAATAATTATAATTTTATACAAACTATGGACCTATTATTATGTTGCTACTGAAATAAATTCATGTCTTATAGTCTATATCTTAATTGTACGTGATAATATTATTGTATTAGTGTACACAATATAAGCTTATTATTTTAATCCTATGCTTATAAATTACTATAAAACAAAAATTTCCCTTCTCATTGCTAGTAATTTCAGCTAGTTTTCAATTGGCTTTCTTTGATATTGCTAATGCCTTAGTTTTAAAGTTGAATGAATGAGTGAATGAACAAATGAATGAACAAAAATATTATATGTGTAATAAGGCTTCCAGTAAGATTTTATGTGTATATGCACAGAAGAATATGAATATTTGTTAAACAGATATTCAAAATTCTTCTCAATGAAATTAAGAGTTGCATGTGCTGTGGTATCCTGGTGAGGGCAGCAAAAGATTCAGCCTAATTTTAAAAGGAGGTACTGTTCTATGCAAACTACAAGTCATTACAAAATCCAAAGTGCAGCTCTTCAATCCCAAAGGAAGTATTCAAAGACAAAAAAACTGTACTTTTCATCAAAACAATCACAGTATCATCACTGTTTTCTAAATCACAGTAGCTCTTGTATCTATTCATCCATTCATTCTTCATATAATTATATGTATATATACATATATACATATATGTGTGTGTGTGTGTGTGTGTGTGTGACTTATATCTAAGTCACAAGCCTGCAGAATTTTAGGAACCACCTGAAAAGATATAAATACATCTGTAACTGAGAACTAAGAGGATGCACACTCTTATTAGTTATCACTAAATTACAATTGTTCTATGCAGCATATATTTTTTTCTAATTTATTGTCTATTTTCATAATTTGTTTAAAGTATCAAACATCTTAAAATATTTTTTGTGATATATTTAGGTGGGTAAATGTAATAGCATGTTCTGGTATCTAATTGAAGGTATGGTCAGAAGAGAATCTGTTAAATTTATTTATTTTTTTAATTTCAATATACTAAAGCTAAATAGAAATATATTTTGATGGACTATAAACATGTTAACAGCTGAATCAACAATATTTATTGAGCAGATACTGCATTGTTTTAACAAATATTTATTTGATACTGACTCAGAGTAAAAATGAAATGATATAAATATAAGAAATCTTGGAAATGCATCATTTTATTGACTTGATGATTGTTTAGGAATTCATTGTACACATGAGTGGATTTTTTCTTAAGTTACACACCTTAACAGAAATGCAAGTTATTAGCTAGAATAATAGTAATGAAGAAAGGGCAGGTGGAATGAGGAGGAAGGCATGGAGAAACCTGTATGAGTTCCAACATGCTTTATTGGAGGTTTAACTCTGAAAAAATAGAAATGGTTCTAGAAACCTGAAATGGAATCTTAAAATTTTCAGCCTTTTCAGTGAGATACTCTATGTTTCTAGTCACTTCGATGCTAATATCATATGTGGAAACATTCTTTCAACTGAAAATATTCCATTGGATGCTGACTAGTTCAGAGCATGTGTGCCTCACATGGTATCCTCTTAGTTTTTGTTTTAAAAAGTGATTTCCATATATGTTTAATTGATAGTATAATTTGAAATTTAAACACATACTTCCAGATGCTGAGGTTCAGAAATTACAAATTTGTTCTATATTCTGAGCCACTAAAGAAAAAATAAATTAACAATGTTATCTCATATTTGACACATACAATTACAAATTGGATGTTGTTTTTATTTTTATCATGAAAAATCAAATAATAAATATGTATTGTGACCTCGATATGAGTGAGGATAAAGCATAGTTCTATTTTGAAGCATCTATAACCTAGGCAAGAAAATCAGGCACAGATATTTTACAAACTAAAGAAAAATAAAATGTGAGATGAAATAATTCTAATCTAAGGAAATTTGTAATGTGTAGATATCAAGTAAGTAGCAAAGATATAAAGTGAAATAGTTCAGAGGAGTTAATCTTAAATTGTAATTGTCATTTTTTTGTTGTTGTTTTTTTAAAAATATATGGTATCTATTGTGTTTAGTGCTGTTTCCCATGGGAATGTCTGGGGAAGACATAGGACAGTCAGAAGGTGGTTTGATGAGCATGAAATCAGAATTTAAAGGACAAGGATGTAAGTGGATACACTTCCCAGGACTCACTCTTCCCCTTAGCATTCTCAGATATGAAGAGTTTTGCCAATATCTTATTTTTCTGTTTCTTTTGTTTTGTTAAGTTTCTTGCCATGATACTACTCTAATGGTACTGTTGTTTTTATCTGATGAGCTGGTCTTTAGGGTGAAGTGGCATGTTTATCATATGATAGTATGTATCTAAAAAAGTATAACTTTTGGGCAACCCAGTCGGGACCCCTCTTACTCTTGAGAGCTTTGTACTTTGGCTCAATAAACTCTATCTCTTTGCTAAAAAAAAATTATAACTTTCAGGAAATAAATTACTGAATAAATTTTATGATTGCCATTCATACCATCGTATCAACCATATGATTATTGTGGGCTGTGGAATCTGTATATATGCATATATGTACACATACATATATAGACATATACATACACACATAAATTCAGCTTACAATTTATAATGATATATAGGACATACCTATAATATAAGCTAGACTATCATGAGACAGAATGGAAATATGGTATATGGATGGATTCTAGTAAGTTTACACTTACATTTATTGGGGAGTAAGAATTTAAAAAAAGGAACTGTTGTTTTGCAAGCTTTTCTATGGGTCTCATGTTTGGCTTTTGATACTCTTTTAACAGGTTTTCCCAGATTTATTGAAATATAATCAGTATACAAAAAAATGACACATAATTTATGCAATTTGATCAGTTTGGACATACCTATGCATTAATGTTACCCTCACCACAATCAGATAAAGAGGATAATAACTATATCCATTACCTCCAGAAGCTTCCTTGTGTCCCTTTTGTTTCTTTTTATGTTGGGGAGGGGAGGCTAAGAACACTTAACATAAGATCTACTCTCAACAAATTTTTAAGTGCATAATACCTTATTGTTAACTATAGTCATTGTATTTTCTTTTTTGAAAAGTTTAGTTATTTTGAGAGAGAGAAAGAGAGCATATGTGGGGGAGGGGTAGAGAGAGAGAGAGGGAGAGAGAGAATCCCAAGCAGGCTCTGCATTGCCAAAGTGGGACTCAACATGGGGCTCGATCTCACAAACCATCAGATCATGACCTGAGCCAAAATCAAGAGTCAGGCGCTTGACTGACTGAACCACCCAGGTGCCCCTAGTCATTGCACTTCCATCATAATCTCAACAATCATCAGTCCTCTATGATAAAATACACAGTTTTGGAGAATCTAGTAAAGTTTCTTAGATATGAACCTGGGCTTTGCTCAGCAACTTTACATAGTTAGACATTTTAAAATATTTTGCTAACAGTGAAAAGTGAGTAAAATAATGGTCACTTAGATAACTAAGGCACAATGATTTACAGTTAACAACATGCCTTTGTGTTCATCACTTCCTTTAATCTTCAGAGTATAGACATGAAAATGGGTAGAACAAATATTTAACAACTGATCAAGTAAATTGTGCATCTTTTATTTTTCGAGCCGTAAAACGTAGTGATTAAATTGACCTTTGAGCATTAATTAGTTTTCTTTGGCATCTCAATTCTCTTCCACCTCTTTTGTTTTTTGCATTTTTTAAAATAACTTTTAGCATTTTTAATTTAATTTGATAGTGTTAGTGTTTTTTATACTTCACAGTTCAATAGTTGGCTAATATTGAAAACTACTTTTCTGTTCATACCACCTTTTCAATTTAACACATACAAATATTTTGAAATGTATAAGAAGAAAAGGAATAATGGAGATCAGTACTTGGCTAATATTAGAAAATTCCCCTTTCTCCTTTTCTTCTTTCTCCCGCTTATGTTTTACTGCATATGCATACTTCAACATATACAATGATAAGAAATAAAATGGTTCACATCAAAACATTGTTTCACATAAGTAAGAAGATAAATATTGCCTCTAAAGTATTATTTCTGAAGGCATTGGCATTTGTGTTTTTCACCCAGCTCTTGAAATAATTCAAATTTATCATCATTCATGGCACAAATAGTTATGAGCATTTTTTAAGCTTCTTAACCTTTTACAAAAAGCAGACTGACAGATACTATAATGTTACTTGGAAGGAGTTTATGAAGCATACAGAGTCCATTTATCTTTGCAGACAATTAAGGATTTAAACATGGATTAGGCCATGCAATCAAGTAGTTTGTACATAGATTATTTGGTCTTGGCATCCTATCAAGTTATTTGAGTGCAATATTGTTATTTCACCAAAAGGTATTACAGGAACAGCTTTAAAAACTCATTCCTGTATATGCTCTAAGGAGTTATTATGTCATCCATAATATCACCATTTCTCAATGTCTTCTGTATGAAAACCTACATTGAAAATTCAGTACTTAAATTTAGTACTTGTGAAAAAAATGTGGTTTTCTTAAGGGAACTTCAGTTTTGTCCCCATATCACAAAGTAACTCCCAATATAGTATTTACTTTCAAAATTTGGCCATCCACTAAAGGATATTGAAAAATACCTTGCACTCAGTGCACATACTTATAAATGTAAGTAGACTATTGGAAAGTTAGAAATGCTTAGTTAAAAGAACAGAGCAAGAGCTATGGTGATTAATAATATATAAGTACAACATTATTTTTATTATGCTATCCATACTGGTTAAGTGTGGAAAGAGAAAAAAATAGCAATTCAATGAGTTTGACATCCCATAAGTAATTGTACAGAGAGGAAAATAGTTTACCTATAAGCACACCCTTACAAACTAGCAAAAGTATTATTACCCATTTTGTTTTGGACACCATAATACTCAGGAGCAAATGCATAACCAAATTAAAATGGCTCTGAGGACCTTACAGCCTGCAGGTTAGGTCCTGATGGCCTTTTCCAACTCATTTTCTCCCTAAGAATATGTCTATACTTTGCTATTTTATTGTATATATTTTCTATAAACTACCACAAATCCTTTGTGGAACCAGACATGCTATTAATTAATTGCTTAATTCTGTGCAGCTGCACTGTGCCAGGCCCTCTGCCAGATGCTGGAGATACAAAGATAAACATGACACAATCCCTTTTTTTCAAGGAGCTAGAAATCTAGCCAAAGTGGATCCCATTTTTATGGTACTTTGAAATATAGCAAGCTCTTCCACATTATCATATTTGATATACACACATGGGAAATTTAAAAAGTGCATTAGAAGTATGTTTACTCTTCCTGGGCACTGAACTGCAACAATTATTTTGTTCAATAATAGATCCACCGGGAGTATGTAGCTAATGTGTGAAAATTCAAATCTGAATAGATGTGTTATCCTGGGAGAATAACGAGAATTTTGGTGAAACCCCTTTTGATTCTGTACTGTGTTATTGTATTTTGATTTTCATGAAGCAAAATGCTTCCATCATTACCAAATCTGAGAATCTAATATTTATATAGTAGATAATACCAATTGTAGACTACTGCATTGCTTCAGAAACAAAATGAAAAGAATCCAGAGCCAAAGATCAGAGTGAAATGATAACATATTAAGAAAAACCTCTAATTTGTGTATATTTTTAAGTCTTTAAGAATTTTAAATATGTAAAATAAAATGATTTGATGACCATTTACTAAATAATAGTCATGTATGTTGACAATGTAAATATTTTATTCTGTCTTACCATGCAAAATAGAAGCCAGCCAATTACATATCCTACTGCTATCCATGGTTTTGTGCTTTATCTGGCTGCCTTTGAAAAATAGATTTAAGAGCTCCTGGATGGCTCAATTGGTTGAATGCCTACCTCTTAATCTTGGCTCAGGTCATGATCCCAGGGTCTTTAGATCAAGCCCTGCATGAGCTTCCCACTGAGCATGGAGCCTGCTTGGAATTCTGTCTCTCTCTCTCTCTCTCTCTCTCTCTCTCTCTCTCTCTTTCTCTCTCTCTTTCTGTCTCTCTCAAAAATAAATTGAATAAAATAAAATAAAATAAAATAAAATAAAATAGATTTGAAAACAAGGCTATTTATTCTGGCTTTGGTTTACTGCCCTCCTTTTCCTCCCATTGTTGAGGAAGAGAGTCACATTCCAGTGTAGTGGTTTTTCCATCCTTGAGGATGGCCAAAGCATCACACTTGACACTGGATGATTAACACTGACAGCAGGGAAGAGTAGTGCAGCGAACCATTTGCCCAAAACATGTGTGCTGATACTAGTTGTAATCAGACTAAAATGAAAAAAGAAAAAAAAATCTCTTTTTTACCTAGACTGGGAGAGCAATTTCAACATGTGTTTTGATTGACATGCTTGCAGATGTTTAAGTACTGTGAAGCAAACTATAATTTATAGAAACCAGATTTTGCATCCCGTTGATTTCCCTTAGAAACATTTCATTGAGATATGACATTTGATTTTGATTTTTCAAGACCACCTCAGAGACAAGATGTTATGTGCTATCTCCTAATGCTATTAACGTATTTTGTGTGCCTGTAGTGACTATTTCAGCAAATCTTCCTTCAGGAATACCAGGAATTATAAATATGTTACTAAACTAATGGTAAAAATCTGGGAACAGACCATCCATTTTCAGTGGCGATGATCACCCACAAGGGGGGAAGTTGGTTTGAAATGGCAGAATATTAGATATTGCAGTAGTTGTAGACATGTAGGACATGCACGATATATAGTACATCTTTTATGAACATTTTAGGGGAGCAGGAATAGGGGAAAAAGAAGTCTAAAAAAGCTCTTGGTATGGGAAATGATAATGGAAAAAATTAAAAGTTTAAGAAACAATGGTATAAACCTAGTCATTTAGGGTTTGAAGCCACATACTGGTTTACCTAAACTAAATTTATCAAGCAAAAGGCAAGACTTTGCTGAACTGGAAAATTACAAATAAAATAGTATTAATACTTCAGTAAGTAAACATCTTCTAGAGAATTCCTTAATGATGTTCTTTTAATATAAGAGAACTGAAATACAGTTATGACAATTTCAAATATGATTATAATTATTTCTAGATTAAAATAAGTATATGAAGGATTAAAAGTATGAGAAAAGTTACAGGTTTTTAATGTCTTGTGTTCTAATATATTTATTTCCAATTTCAAAAGGGGTAGAATATTTAATAACTATCAATAAAATATTTTCAAATCAAACTAGTAAAAATTATGGAAGAGCATATTAAAATAATATCTCTTCTTAAACAGTTCCAAAGATGAAAACATTAAAGTATAATGAAATTTTAACTGTGTTATTTGTTTTAATTCTTCTTTCCACTTAGTTTTTAAGTCAAGGTAACAATATTTATAATTTGTGGAAGCCATATTCTTCAAAGACAATTATTTTTCTGCAGGTTGTATGCTAACAAATAATTCAAAGTAGTGAAATTCATAAACTAACAAATAAGCTAACCAATTAAACTAAATCCAAACTAAAATCAAGCAATGTGAAGTCAATTATAGTGATATATAAAAATCCATGGCTGTGCACAAAGGCATTTTAGAAATTTACTGTGAAATAAATTTTTGCTAAATTTGCCCCTTTAATTAAAACCTATTATGTAAAAAAATATTTAAGAAAACAACGATTTACTGTATAAGTTTTAAAATGCAAATTTAGTATCTAACACAATCATTTTTAACATAGCTTTTTAACTAGTAAGTTTTTTTATTTAAAATTTTTCATTATATTTGAAATAATCTTTGCAGATATATTTCTTAGGCCAGTCAATGGATTTTTTAGCATGATAATTTCAAGCTGTAATATACTGAAAAGAGGAGGAGTAAACTAAAAAGATAAGAAAAGCAGGCAGAAAATATTTTTTATAATGACATAGAAGAATAGAAATTGCCCATTATTGGAGCACCAGGGTGGTTCAGTCAGTTAAGCCTCCAACTTTGGCTCAGGTCCTGGTCTCACAGTTTGTGAGTTTGAGCCCCACGTCAGGCTCTGTGCTGACAGCTCAGACCTGGAGCCTGCTTCAGATTCTGTGTCTCCCTCTCTCTCTGCCCCTCCCCTCACACTCTGTCTCTCTCTCTTTCAAAAATAAACATTAAATTTTTTTAAGTTTAAAAAGAAAGAAATTGTTACTATGTAGCAGAATCTTATGTTCTCAAAAATAAGTTTTCCAATAAAGTTTTTCAATAAAAAAAAACAAATGATAAGATTTAGTCGCTTTTCCAAAAATCATAATAATGGGAAAATACCAACTTGAGATAGAAAACCACGCTTGAAAAAATATATATATATGCATGTGTACCTATATATGTGTGTATATATGTACATGTACATATATTTGTTTATTAACTTATGTAAATCACCTACCAGATATGACATCACTTCCTTGACTTCATGATAGTTTTAGAGGACAAAGCTTTTGGACAAAGCAAAATATTCTGGGAAAGGGAAACCTCACTGTGCTTTAGATACAAATTTCAGCTTGAAATAATTGGAAACTGAGTATAAGCATTGTATGTTTAATAAATGGCTATAATAGAGGTGCTTGTTCAAGAAAAAACAGGAATGTAGCTAGTTAGCCTAACTTCAGGGACACAGTAAAATGAGAAATGATAACAAAAGTCCCTCAAGGGAATTACTCAAGCCATGCAATCTAACTGCCAACATCAGCTTACTTTCCAGGATGCTCCTGGAGATATAACAAGTAGGTATATGACTGTACAGCAACAAAGTTAAAACTGAGCAGATAACTGGGCATAAAGCCTTATTTCTCAGTGTCACCTTCAAAGTGGCACTGTGGGTTTTCAAACAATTACAAAATTTGAATTTGTGTTCTGCTGTGTCTGTACTACAATATTCAGAAACCCTGAACCATCATTGTCTCAGAAGTAGCCCCGAATTACCTACTTTCTTGTACAATTATCTTTGATAAACTAGCATTAGAAAAAGGATTGGTAAAATTTGGGGGTGGGGGGAAACAACCAGCATAAACCAGGACTTTCCTGGGAAAACATGGATGTAAAGTCAGTCACCTTACTCCCACTCAGATCAGTCAGATTTCCTGATTTACTCAAGCAGAGAAGCCATTTAGAAAAAGGTAACTGGGTAGCTCCCAGAATCTCTGGAAAGATCAGAGAACCAGTTTGGGTACATGGACAGGAGCAAAAGTTGCCCCATAATCAAAATGGTTGAAGTTAGACCATAACATTCCTCTGCTGAGGATGGTGCTGCCAGCGCTGGAACCAGCAGCAAAACGCTTTCAACAACTCCCTTCTCAGCCCTGGACCCTGAGAAGTCCCCTGCCACAGTTGTGTTGGATATTCTCATTGCTGCCGTTGCTACCATAGCCAGAGATAATCCTTCTGTTTCCTTTGCCACATGTCACTAAGTCTAATTTCAAAATCCAGACACATGAGCCAAGTCATATGATCTGCCCTAGCCACCAGAAGAACTGGGAAAATGGGTGTCTAATGTTTTACCATTTATGATATTATATGTGGTTTATCTCCAAATAAGACTTAAAAGGTAGGAAATTGACTGGTATTAGGATCGGAGTAAGAGATTCTCCCATAAGCCCAGTGTACTACAAAGTATGATTTCCTGAGTTTGATGCCAAAGCCCATGCTATTTTCACTGCTCTAGGCAACTGCTCATGTGAGATAATGCTTTTTCACAGCCTAATAGTTACCATAAATGTAAGAACTGCCAATTCCAACTGATTAGAAAATAGCATGTTTTCTAGTTTAATAAATAATATTTAATTCTTTTTTCTTGGGCGATTTAAATGCCCTATAAGATTTCCATTCTCCATAATATCGAAACCAAAATTAGTTACTAGTATATAGTGCTTGTGGACAAATCTAAAAGAGATGGTGTTGACCTTTTTCATCAGCTGATTAGCCACTAGCCATCTGCACGATGTAATGTAATGGTCATCACAACAAGGCATCCACCTCTGTTAAATGCATCTCTACCTGGCCTGCAATAGTGCATGTAATTCTACCTTTAGACATTTATTTCTCTAGATCAAGACATTGTATATTTAAGAATCAAGAGTGAAAATGTAAGTGGCAGCTTTGTCCATCTTGCAGTTTTGGCATTCTGGTGTTTTGCATACAGTAGGTTTTTTTATGATTTATTGTGCATACAGTGTATATACATGTTTGTGTATGGCTAGTGTACATGTGTGTGTGTAAAAGGAAATAAATGATTTTAACACTTTGTTTTTGAAAACTGGTGAAAAAGAATGTGGGTATAATACATTTTTAAATGGTACATAATCTTGCCATCATATGAACACTTGAAAGACAGTCAAATTTTGTCCTGAAATAAGTCCCAAGGAAGACATAGTAATGTATGTAACAAAATAATAATGAGTGGGACAAAGAGAAAGGTAAAGAAAGAAAATATTTTAGAAACAAAATAGGGGGCAAAAGACAACTTAGCATCTTTAAGATTTTGCCATAGCTCTGAAAAAAAAATAACAGAATAGCAAATAATATTTTTGTATTCATACATTTGTTTTGTTTTCACACCTTTTAAAAATCCAGTCAATAACCTGAAAAGTTAACCTCACTGGGTCTATAGACTTTCATGATCTTTTATATTCACAACAGCTAATTTCATAATCCACTTCCTCTTGCAAAAGCAGCAACGTGTCCCCATCATTAGCATCATCACCCATTCATTGGTTGTCAACTAGGTCCATGGTGCTATACTACTCTTATGGGATATACAAAATGTAGGTTAGAAACTCATTTTCTAGAGGAAAAAAATTCATAAATACTTGCGTGATAATACAAGAAAAATGTATAAAATGCACATAATGCATGGAAAACATGAAACCTAAAAATGTACCTAAAAAATTCACAGATCATATCACTTCCTCAGGTAACTAGTTTGTGAATTAATCCTGTCTCTGAGCTTCTAACTCTTGTGATCTGTCCTATTCAATTTATCACTAACTTGCCTACTGCCTTATTTCACCGGTAGAGTATACATCTCACATATTATGTGCCCATTGCTCTGCTAGATGACTGATATAAAAATATAAAAGAATTTTATTCTTTCAAGAATATTACATTTTAGTGAGGAATCAATGCCACAAACAAATAATTTTTTTTAAAAAAATACACAATTTATTAGTTATTTTACTGAATACATTAAGCTGAAAGGTCCTGAGATGCATAGATAGGTTGGTCTGGAAAGTCACAGAAGTGATTTTAAGCTGAACCATATCTTAATACTTAAACAGGAATGAAGAAGGTAAACAATGTACTCAATAAATAATCATAAATTGAAAAGTATTTGCTTAAGTAAATGGATCAGCTTGGCTTCACTTTAAAAGTACTGAACTGATTGGAAAATATTTTAAATAATAACAAATAGTGTTGGCAGGGGTTTAAGGAAATAGCAAATCTCATCTACCATGGATAGAATATAAATTAGCAAAATTTTTGTGTAGGCAACTTGTCCATTTGTGTCAAAAGTCTTAATATTATTCCTACACTTTGACCTGGCAATTCTACTTCTAGGAATCTATAATAAGAAGATAAATAATGATGTTCATAGTGATTTGAGCACAAGGTTGTTCTTTGCAGCATTATTTATAAGAGCAAAAATTTTAGTAAGAACTAAATATCCAACAATGTGAAATTAATTCAATGAATTATTCTATGCCGTACAAAGGAATTCAGCCTCTAATGTAATATATAAAATATAATATATAAAATATAATATATAAAATATAATATATAAAATATAATATATAAAATATAATATATAAAATATATATATAAAATATATATAATATAATATAATATAATATAATATAATGATGGATAATTGTTTAATAACAAGGAATGTGAACAATGTTCACGAATAAATGTTAAGTGCAAAAAGTGTATTGCAAAATATATGTGTGGATGTTTTTACTAATTTCTGGGTGTTGGAATGCAGTAGATATTATTTTATATTTTTGCTGTTGTTTTCAGTGTTTTCCAAAAGCTCTACTAGTAACATGTATTGCTTTATCTTAAAAATGTAATATGTAATTTTTACGTAACACAGAATTCCTTTTCTGTGAGTAATTATCTGCAGTATCTTACAAATTTTTAAAAGTAAAATAAGTTCTGTTAAAAACAAAACAACAGGCCCAAGATGGAGTTGCTTATGCTAAACCCCACATCACCAAACTAATACTTAATTCATTTTGGCTCTCCTAGAAGTAGAATATTAAATCAGCATGAGTGAGGTAATTGGCTCTAAGAACTCGTTCCATGCTCTGAAGAAAAGTGACCTTGCCACAACCACTCTGATTTTTGCTAGTATAACTTTCTTGTTCATGCTTGCCTTCTGCCTACAAAAGTCTTTTTCATTTTGGACAGCTCTTTGGAGCACTTCACTATCTGCTAGATAGAAAGCTGCCCAATTCATGAATCATTGAGTAAAGCCAATAAAATCTTTAAATTTTATTCAGTTGAATTTTGTGTTTTAACAGTTCTTAATAGTTATATACTTAGGCACCCATTAATATAAACAATTGGAGGAATATGTGTTCTTAATTCATGGTAGTAGAGTACAGAATACAGTGTAGCACAGTTGACCCTTGAACAAAATAGGTTTGATAGATACAGCACAATACTATAAATGTATTTTATCCTCTTTATGATCTTCTTAATAATATTTTCTTTTCTCTAGCTTACTTTACTGTCAGATACAGTATATAATCATATACAAAATATATGTTAACTGACCATTTATGTTATCGGTAAGCCTTCTTGTCAACAGTAGACTATTAACAGTTAAATTTTGGGAGAGTAAAAAGTTATACATGGATCTTCAACTGTGCAAGGGGTTGTTCAAGAGACAATTGTATACACCTAAGTCAACTGTTACCCTTTCCAGGCAAACATTTGGTTGTGTGATCTATGTTAAATTTTTAAAAATAATTGATTAGCAATTTCCCTTCATATAAATTATGTTTTTGATCAGTGTCCTCTCCAATATGTCCAAAATAGTGATTCACATGAGTTTTACTAGACAATGAGACTTTATGAGAACATCAGTTCCACTTGAAAATGGCCAAACATGTGACTCAAAGCAGCTTAAAATTTAAAGTAATATGAACATGAAAAAAGGATGTCAAGTCACAAGTAAAAATGTAAAAGTATTTTTATGTGTCCTACTTAGTTTACTGTTTATTTCATTATAAATAAAAGCTACATTTTGAAAAGCAACTATAAAAAATAATTTAAAAATATCTTTTATGGTTTTGCCTTCAGAAGTCATGTAATGTGATAATTATCTTGGTATTCCACTCCTAGAAAATTATTTACAAACATAAAAAGAAACTATAGAGAAATAGAGGGAAATCTTACATTCTAAGCATATTAGTTTATAGGTATAATTGATTTATGTTCTCATCTCTTAGTCTACAATTTGTGTTACAGAAGAAAGAATTCCAACAACTCCTTTATCTTGTGAAATAGCAAGGATAGTAGTAGATTAAAGTCAGCACCAGTGAATTCTATTCTACAGTGGTTATTACATTTATTCTTGGTTTCAAGGCCAAGTGAATATGCAAATACATTAATAAAATATCCCAACTCCAAATGTAAAAAGTCTAAGGAGGCAAGAGACATTCGGATTTTTCTGAAATCACTTTTAAAGATTTTGGAATCAGGAAAAAAAGCATGAAGCGACCAAAAATTCCACAAACTTCAATGAATTAATTTGCTAGTAAGGAAATTGACCCATGGAGAGCTTACCTGAAGTAACAGATTTAGAGCGAATAAGGACTTACAAGTAGGAATAAAAGTTTAGCTCATGAGGGTGTAGTTTTGTTAACTCTGGCAAAGTCAGCTGGTATTATTCAATCTTGGTAGATTACTCAATACTCCTCAGTTTTGGTTTAAGCATCTGTAAAATAGAATAACAATATTAAATTCACTATACACAAGTTTTCAGTAGTTTCCTCTGGAATAAAAATCATGGATGAGAGAAGACTAAAGATGGACTTCCTATATATGATTTTGTATTTCTTAAATAAAAATGTATTTCTTTAAAATTAAAAATCAGAGGCACCTGGGTGGCTCAGTTGGTTAAGCGGCCTACTTCGGCTGAGGACATGATTTTGCGGTCCCTGTTCCAGCCCTACGTTGGGCTCTGTGCTGACAGCTCAGAGCCTGGAGCCTGTTTCAGATTCTGTGTCTCCCTCTCTCTGACCCTCCTCCGTTCATGCTCTGTCTCTCTCTGTCTGAAAAATAAATAAACATTAAGAAAATTTTTTAATTAAAAATCAAAACTGAATACTTTTAAAATTATTGTGCAGAATAAATAAACTAAATATCTTAAGATATTTAATATTTTAAATTAATATTTGTTATATATTCTATTCTTCCATCTTAAATATGCATATGCATGGAAACATCTGGAAATTTGATGCCACTTGGGGAAATAGATAATAAACTGATAACTCTATTTTTAATCATAATGATTTTGTGATATGTATATCTAGCTTTTGTCACTTAAGAGATGAACCTGTTGAAGAAGAATAAGAAAACATGAACTTTTAATGATACAATTGAAATCCTTGTAGCCACAGCGCAGAAACAAAACTACAGCCCTGAGCAAATATTATCAGTTCTCATCATCATCTGGAGTATCCTTTATCTCAGGCTCCTGAGATCATCTGTTATGAGAGGCAAAGCAATTGAAGTAGTTCACTTGAACTCAAATAGATACAGTAGAACCCTTTTAAAAAGAGTTCATGCCTAAGAAATGTTCCCCTAAGGCATTAGAAATGTTTAGATCGCATACACATTGCCATATTTTTTTTTATTTCCCACCAAGAAATTTACTGTTGTACTTGAAGAGTTAATCTTTGGAGGGATGGGAGTGCTTTCCTGGACTGATTTATTTCTCTGAAATGAATTTTTAGGACAATAATATTTTTAAGAAAAATTTTTTGGCTAATTAATGAGGGTGCATTTTCAAAGGAACTACATGTGTGTATCTGTGTTGTTAGCTTGCAACTTTATATTGAATATCTTCATCTAGGTAATATTCCCTAATATTCTCTTCTGATTTGGTTGCTCATCTGACACTACCACACACCTTTTCTTAGAGTACAGACATAATAAACTATTTGAGGAGGGTAACTCCCCCCTTCAAATTGTAATGTGTCTAAGTAGGAAAACCCTGATTGTAAATTTTCTAATGTGACTGGTGCTTTGAGAGGCAAGAAGCAATCAAGGAAGAGAGAGAGAATTTAATGGGTGGGGGAGGGGTGAAATGTGAATATCAATTGCTTGCTACCTCAATTCTGTTCATTTAAAATCAACTGAAATATGTTCTTTCGGTCTCTTCATATAAAGAGTTTATTCAGCAAGTTGAATAAACAAGTAACTAATTAAGTGAAAAAGTGTGATTTTAGATGATTACCATCAATACTTTTCTTCCTAAACAGACAGCATTTTTCTGTCTCCCCTTCAGAGCCTACTTACCCCTATCAATCACAGACACTGAAAGAGGCTGCCTTTCACAGGGTGTTTTCTGGGGCTAAGAAGTTTCAGACCTGAGTCCTGTTACAAAGATACAGAAATATCCTTCTCTTCAGTATAACTCCTCCAGCACTTCTGCAGCTCTACTGCATAGCATTTTTTCAGTGAAATGGTTTCAGATTAAGCGTTTTCTCTTTCTACATGTGGTAATGGGTTAAATTAAACAGGAAGGGAATTGTTTTAGAAGTGTAATAGGTTGTCTAAAAAAAGGCCTCCCCTCTCTCTCAGCCTCTCTCTCTCTGTCTCTCTCTCTGTCTCTCTCTCTCTCTCTCTCTCTGTCTCTCTCTCTCTCACACACACACACACACACACACACACACACACACACACACACTGAACCTTCATCCATGCTCTCCGGCTGAATTTCACCAGAAGACAATACATTTGATTATATGAAAATTTTGTCTATAGATACGAAAACTGCCTCCCCCAAAGAATTAGCTTCTGGACCCAAGAAAAAATTTTCCTCTACTCTTCTCTGAATTTCCCTATCTCTAGTCCTTCCGGAATTCTTTGACTCTCCAGTCTTTTCAAAATGCACACATCCTTGAATATTGGATCTTTTATTCAGATTATTAGCAGGCATATTAACAGCTATCCAATTGCATAACACATAGTTGAAAGGGAAACTGATGTAAACATATTTCTACTTAGACTGAAGAAAGGGCATCATCATCATCATCACCATCATGTCCTGTAAATTCAAACCCTAAAATGTGCACAATTTTAAAAATGCATTCACTGAAAAGGTTTTGACACTAATAAGAAAAGTCAGCAGAACAGCTGACAAGCAGCAGTCTCTCACCATTTCTCACCTCTCGGGTGTTTGTAGAACTTGGTTTTTATAAGCTCCATCTAAGTTTGAGGAACCGGAGAAACCTTCTCTGAGAAAAGCCCTAGCCAAGCTCCACTAGCACCAGTGACCCAGAGAAGAGAAACTGCTAGCTACCTGCAGAGAAGCTTCGAACAGGGCCTTAGAGACCGGCGATTTCTCTCTCTCTCTCTCTCTCTCTCTCTCTCTCTCTCTCTCTCTCTTCCCCACTCCCCCTCTCTCTCCCTCAAAATGCAACTGGTTATTTACTTGTATGCGTTTTAAAATCGTCCGTTCAAATTCGGAAACTTTGTGAGTGTGTCTGAGTGAGTGAGTGAGTGCGTGCGTGTGTGTGTGTGTGTGTGTGTGTGTGTGTGTGTGTGGTGCGCGTGCCAGTCTGCCAGTGGTTTTTTAAGAGCACTCACGAATCATATTGGGATTTTTTCCTGCTCCCTCCCTCCTTTTCCGGTTCTCTGTGAAAGCTTTCGGGTCTGGAATCAAAGACGCAAGCAGGCATTGTATTTTCACCCTGCAGACTTAAATAACATTCAAGAAATATCATCAGAGAAACCTAACTCTCATCAACCAAATTGACTAAAATTCTATACCAAGTTTAAAAAAGAAAAAGTATGTGCCTAAATTATATCCATGCAACAAAAAATTCATACCCAAGTATATTATTTAAAAAATATATATGATACGATTATATGTTCCAAATAATCACTTTAAACATAGCCAAAAAAAAAAAAAAAGGTTTCAAAGACATCAAATAGCATAAAACATTGTACTGCAGAGACGGAAGAAATGCATTTAAAGCACCGATGAAAATGGCGTGCAGTATAATTACCTCAAATTGCTGTTCGCTTGACACCCTGACACTAATTTTATTCAAGCCATTGGGAAATAAATGTTTTAAAAGCACTCCTTTCCAAACGCTGGAGCCAGTGGGGGCTGTGAGGTCATTAAGGAAAGGAAAGGGTAAAGTTTTCAGCACGCAAAAAAGAATTAAATAATCCATTTAAAATAAGCGTCTATCTGGATTGACAGCCTTTAATGCCCACATTTTTAACGCTTGCCCTGTACGTGGATTGATTTTTTTTTTTTTCCTTCAGCATTCCCTCACCAGATGGATTTTTGCTACTGCAGATCAGCAGAGGGTGTCAGATCTTTCAGAGTGCACCAGGCTGGAACAAGCAGAGCTTCTTAGCAACTCTCTTCTACCCCCTCCCCATTCTCGCGCTCTCTCCCTCCCTCAGACAACTCGCCCCCCGCCCTCCGCCCCCTCCACGTAATTCCGAAAGAGCAGAATAAAGAGGAGAAAAAGAAAAGAAGAGCTAGTAACCGAGAGCTGGAGCCCAGAAAAAACGGCTGAAGAGGACCGAAAGGGAGGAAAGGAAAAGGATGGACAGCCACAAAACGCAGCGATTGCGGAAATTTTCCAGCGCCATTGGCTCGGCAGCGTGAGTCCTTTCGGTCGGGCGTGATTTCAGCACCGGGGGGACTGGACAGCACCTCGGGGGGACTTCTGGGCAACCTGCAACCACAGCAAGAACTCCATCAGCCGCCTCAGCTACAGAAGCCGCCGAAAACCCTGCTTTGTATCAGAGAGGCAAGGTCAGTCCGACGCACAGCCATGCACAGGCAGTGCGCCTGTACTACGCTGCAAACCCTCTGCTTGTTTCTCTAACATGCACTTGCTTCTAATTACTAGCATTGTTCCCTTCCTGATTAGTGAGGACCACTAGATCAGATTCTGTAAGGGTGTATTTTTAATTTATATGTATATATTTAACTTCTTTTGGTAATTTTTAAAGGGTTGAGGGAGAGTGGGGTTATTTTTTCTACTTTTCTTTCCTTCTCTTTCTTCTTCTTCTTCTTCTTCTTCTTCTTCTTCTTCTTCTTCTTGTTTCTTTTTGTTTCTTTTTTGCTTGCCTTGCACTACGTGCCTGGATAGTTTGTGGATATAATTATTGACTGGCGCCTGGGTTGTTGCAGTGCGGGGGGGTTAGGGAGGAAGGAATCCACCCCCACCCCCCCAAACCCTTTTCTTCTCCTTCCCTGGGTTCGGACATTGGAGCACTAAATGAACTTGAATTGTGTCTGTGGCGAGCAGGATGGTCGCTGTTACTTTGTGATGAGATCGGGGATGAATTGCTCGCTTTAAAAATGCTGCTTTGGATTCTGTTGCTGGAGACGTCTCTTTGTTTTGCCGCTGGAAACGTTACAGGGGACGTTTGTAAAGAGAAGATCTGTTCCTGCAATGAGATAGAAGGGGACCTGCACGTAGACTGTGAAAAAAAGGGCTTTACAAGTCTGCAGCGTTTCACCGCCCCGACTTCCCAGTTTTACCATCTATTTCTGCATGGTAATTCCCTCACTCGACTTTTCCCTAATGAGTTTGCTAACTTTTATAATGCGGTTAGTTTGCACATGGAAAACAATGGCTTGCATGAAATCGTTCCTGGGGCTTTTCTGGGGCTGCAGCTGGTGAAAAGGCTGCACATCAACAACAACAAGATCAAATCTTTTCGAAAGCAGACTTTTCTGGGTCTGGACGATCTGGAATACCTCCAGGCCGATTTTAATTTATTACGGGATATAGACCCGGGGGCCTTCCAGGACTTGAACAAGCTGGAGGTACTCATTTTAAATGACAATCTCATCAGCACCCTACCTGCCAACGTGTTCCAGTATGTGCCCATCACCCACCTCGACCTCCGGGGAAACAGGCTGAAAACGCTGCCCTATGAGGAGGTCTTGGAGCAAATCCCTGGCATTGCTGAGATCCTGCTAGAGGATAACCCGTGGGACTGCACCTGTGATCTCCTCTCCCTGAAAGAATGGCTGGAAAACATTCCCAAAAATGCTCTGATCGGCCGAGTTGTCTGTGAAGCCCCCACCAGACTGCAGGGGAAAGACCTCAATGAAACCACAGAACAGGACTTGTGTCCTTTGAAAAACAGAGTGGATTCCAGTCTCCCGGCGCCCCCTGCCCAAGAAGAGACCTTCGCTCCTGGACCCCTGCCAACTCCTTTCAAGACAAATGGGCAAGAGGATCATGCCACCCCAGGGTCTGCTCCAAACGGAGGTACAAAGATCCCAGGCAACTGGCAGATCAAAATAAGACCCACTGCTGCGATAGCGACCGGCGGCGCCAGAAACAAGCCCCAAACCAATGGCTTGCCTTGCCCTGGGGGCTGCAGCTGCGACCACATCCCAGGGTCGGGTTTAAAGATGAACTGCAACAACCGGAACGTGAGCAGCTTGGCTGATTTGAAGCCCAAGCTTTCCAATGTGCAGGAGCTTTTCCTTCGAGATAACAAGATACATAGCATCCGAAAATCGCACTTTGTGGATTACAAGAATCTCATTCTGTTAGACCTCGGCAACAACAACATTGCCACCGTAGAGAACAACACTTTTAAGAACCTTTTGGACCTCAGGTGGCTGTATATGGATAGCAATTACCTGGACACTCTGTCCCGGGAGAAATTCGCCGGGCTGCAAAACCTCGAGTATCTGAACGTGGAGTACAATGCAATCCAGCTCATCCTTCCTGGCACCTTCAATGCCATGCCCAAACTAAGGATCCTCATTCTCAACAACAACTTGCTGAGGTCCCTACCCGTGGACGTGTTCGCTGGGGTCTCGCTCTCTAAGCTCAGTCTGCACAACAATTATTTCATGTACCTTCCAGTGGCAGGGGTACTGGACCAGTTAACCTCCATCATCCAGATAGACCTGCACGGAAACCCTTGGGAGTGTTCCTGCACCATTGTGCCTTTTAAGCAATGGGCAGAACGCCTGGGTTCCGAAGTGCTGATGAGCGACCTCAAGTGTGAGACGCCGGTGAACTTCTTTAGGAAGGATTTCATGCTCCTCTCCAATGACGAGATCTGCCCCCAGCTGTACGCGAGGATCTCGCCCACGCTAACTTCGCACAGTAAAAACAGCACTGGGTTGGCGGAGACCGGGACGCACTCCAACTCCTATCTAGACACCAGCAGGGTGTCCATCTCGGTGTTGGTCCCGGGACTGCTGCTGGTGTTTGTCACCTCCGCCTTCACTGTAGTGGGCATGCTCGTGTTTATCCTGAGGAATAGAAAACGATCTAAGAGAAGGGACGCCAACTCCTCGGCGTCCGAAATTAATTCCCTACAGACAGTCTGTGACTCTTCCTACTGGCACAATGGGCCTTACAACGCAGATGGGGCCCACAGAGTATATGACTGTGGCTCCCACTCACTCTCAGACTAAGACCCCAACCCGGGTAGAGCAGGGGAGCTGGAAGGCTATGCGCCCCCTCCCCCCCCACCCCACCAATCCCCTACCCGGCTGGCATCCCAGGGGTCAGAGGAGCCCAGACCCAAGTCCAGCGCGTCCCAAGGCTTTATGGACATAAGTAAATAAATAACTGTGAACTCGCTCCGCTGAGAGGGTTTGACCCCTTAGCTCCCTTCTGGAAACAAAGAGCAGACTGTGGTGAGCTGGGAGAGCGCTGCCAAATCGCTCTTTGCAGCGAGCTCCTTTTGATAAAACCCAGCAGGGGCCCTGCTCGAAGAACTAGCCCTCTGCGTTGGGGCTGACCGGGATGTCTGCTGCGGTCCTATACATATATACGTGTACCCCACATCTATATAGAGAGATAGATATCTATTTTTCCCCCTGTGGATTAGCCCCGTGAGGAGGGGGGGGCGTGATGGCTCCCTGTTGGCTATGCAGGGACGGGCAGTTGCACGAAGGCATGAATGTATTGTAAATAAATAACTTTGACTTCTGACAAAAACAAAAAGTGCTGCATGGCTCGCATGGAATCCACGCGCTCCAGGGACGCTGCCCTCCTCGGCGACTGGAGACGGCGTCACGTTCACAGCACCCACCCTCTTACCTGATAAGTCCCATCGTATCAAACTTTCTATAAACAAAACACAGTATAATCAGAAAGTGCCATTTCGCCATTATTTGTGATCGGTAGGCAGTTCAGAGCGTACGTACGTTTACTGTGAAAAAAAAAAAAAATGTAAAGGTTTTATTTAAGACATTTGCATGGCTAATCATCGGTCCATTTTATGAGTTAAAAATGTATTTTGTTGAGCGGAGTTTTTAGGGGTTGTTTTGGGTTCTTTCTTTTATTTTGATGGTGATGTTTTAATTTTTTTTTTGAGGGGGAATATTTTTCTATACATATCCAATAATGCCTTTCATCTGAATGTAAAATAAGTACCCATGATTTCTATTATAGTATCAGTGTAATTATTAAAAAAAAAAGATTTTGAGGCAGTTAAGCATGACCAATTAATGTCATTCTAGTGCTTAGGCTGCGATCTTATGGTAGCAATTCTGTGCTGGTGTAAATCTTACTTATAAAGTAGGAAAAAAGAACCGAGGAAGCACGTGAAACTTACTAATTCTATTCGAGGATTTTATAATGGCATATTTTTTCAGTATTAAAGTGAAAATGTTTTCAACTCTGGGTCCTTACATTTTTCCAGCTTCATGTTTGCAACTGGTAAATTGGATTTGCGGTGGAAGGGACGGGGGAGGGGGACGGTTGGGGGTGGATCCCTTCTAGAACTACATCAAGGCTCTTTAAGCGTTTTACTTAGCTTTTCATCCTTTACGTAGCTCCCCTCCTCCTCCATCCGCACCCGGGCTTTTTCCAGCTCTCCCCAGTCTGTAAAGCAAGGTCTTCCCCAACACACCCTCCCTCCCTCCGCCCCTTTTTCCCCTTCTCCTTATGCGGCAGTGAATCCCTTTATTAATACTGGAAATCCCTCGCTGCTGCTTCTGCTGCTGCTGCACACACTGCAGATATATTAAGGATGTTAGTAGAGATTTGATTTAATTGACTCTGCCTAGATCGGTCTCATTAAACAGAGTGGAGATTTCATTGGTCAGCACTCTTCGATGAAAGACAGCCCTAATGACTGGCATTTGAGATGCTGCTGGCGTTTTGAATTCAACATCTGCTGAAAACGGTAAAACTAATTAGTGCCCACCCACCCTCCCCGCCCCAACAACTGCATACTGAAATTTGTTAAAGCACTCATCTTTATGAAAATCAATCATTATCCTAAAGAAGTGTTTCTCTCCCATCGTTCGGATTTCTAGTTGTGGCCTAGTCATTAACAAGAAAAGCATTGAACTGTTTGAATTTTATGAGCCAGTGTAACCTGGCCTCAATCATATCCCTCTGGGATTTCTAAGCAGTCTATTTTATCAGCAGTTAAGGGACAAAAAGCAAGCAAAACTACACATATTGATGGGGGTCTGCATTCCACCACATATCCACCTTGGAGAAGTGTATTAAAAGACTGCAGACCACAGATTTAAATTATATATATATATATATATATATATATATATATATATATATATATGATTATATATATATGATTGTAAATCAGCTAATGAAAACTCCCAGAGCAGTAGTAGTAAGATTTGCCTTCTAGAGCTCATATTCTAAAGAGAAGTAATTTCCCAGAACAGTGATGTTCTAGAGTATGTATTATTTATTTTAACAGTTTTTAAATAAAATCTTTATTATAAACTATGACTATACCTAAGGCCATTCATCATTTTCTCTCTTGATTCTTTTGTTTGTGGACTGCATTTCATAGTGATGAAATTGTAACCTACTATCCTCTGACAAATATTATGGGCTGTTTATTTATTTATTTTTTCTTATGAAGGACTGAATTCTTTTTTTGGAGAGTACAACTGGGTTCCCTGTAAGCAATCAATAGATTTATTTGTAATGGAAAAGTTGGAGAGGAGGGGAAGAGTCGTATACTCAGCAATATCATGACCTTAAATGTAGATATTCTACATCTCTGGTGGGAAGTGATATTAAAAGATATCTAGTGAAGCATGATAGTAATGTTTAAAACTAATACATGATTAGTCTAAGTCAGGAATCTAGAACTTCTCCTAGAAGGTCTTCACTGGGGCAAGAACTTTTGTTCATACTAATTAAAAATAAATTATGATATAGAGCAAGTTTAAAGAGTAAACTTAGTTTTTAAATACTGCTTTAACATCTTTGAGTGAGCCAGCCATGTGCTAAATAGTTTACATAATTATTTAATTTAACCCTCACAAATACATTTGACAAATATTGTGATAATGTCTCACAATATTGCTATTTCCATTATACTGATGAGAAAATTGAGGAGAGTAAGCGATAACTCAGATCATAACTGGTAGATACTGAAGTGGTATTTAAACTCAATTTTCTTTGCCCTACCAAACCTCATTGTTTGAATGGAATGGTCATATATATTTAGCAGGATAAACTCTTAAAGAAGAGTATCCTTAAAAAAATACACAGAGCTGTAGAAATACTTTATAACAAGTCAAAAACCCAAGTTGTATCTTCTTAACTGAGTATGTATAGGTAGCTCTTTATATTTCCAATATGCCTTGCAGCAAAAGAAAATTGCCCTACATTTAGAGGAGATAACTTTAGTGTGTTGTCCAAGATTGTATAAAAAGGCAACATAAAAGAAAAAAGATGAATTGCTATATGCATTTATCAATTATACAAATTAAAATCATTAAATTTTCTATTTATTGGTTCTAAAAATATTAGAATTATCAAATATTTTAATAAACACTAATATATGTTAAAAATCCATGTAGAAAAGGTATTCAATGATTTAATGTAAAAGAACATTCATTATTTAGAGAATTTTTTATTTTGATAAAGTATCTCTATTGCAATTATATATATAAGCTAATATATAACCATATATGTTAGTTTTGGTTTAAGGTAATATATATTATGTATTAGTTTAGTTTTCAGGATACATAATACATATGGTCTTAGCACATAACTTTCATTTACAAGTGCCTACCTTATTGTTGTTGCCTTTATATAAAATGTTCATATAATTAGCTGCCATGTGCATTAGTTTAGATATCTTGTTTCCAATTAAATCATATTTAATTCATCAAAGTAAGAGATTTTAGTTATGCCAGATGGAAAAGGAGGAAAAAAGGAGGTATGTTGTTTAGTTCCATTGCTTTAAAGAAAGTAGTAGCTTCTGTGGTTGCTGCTGTAACTAAGAATATCCTAGAATTTAAGTTGTTGCCATAGAAATTTATTGTTTAACCATTTTTACATGTTTACTCAGAGGAAGCTGGAATAGCTGATCTAACATTAACATAACAGGATTCTCTTTCTTAATAGTTTTTATGTCAGATGTAATTAGAATTATCAAGCATTTTAATGTGTTAAAAATTATATTGGTAATTCCAAGGACAGTTTGTTAATTTAGCTTTTTCCAGGTTGCTAATAAGTGTTATTTGGTATGTACAGAGAGATGGATAAATTTGCAAGGGTGAACACAGGAAGTGTGTGTTTTTAATGTGTTGGTAGAATATTAAGTAGAGTGGTTTCTAATTCAGCTCTTTTGCTCGCTAATTTATAAATACCATTTTTTAAATTTTTTTAACGTTTATTTATTTTTGAGACAGAGAGAGACAGAGCATTAACGGGGGAGGGTCAGAGAGAGGGAGACACAGAATCTGAAACAGGCTCCGGGCTCTGAGCTGTCAGCACAGAGCCCGACGCAGGGCTTGAACGCAGGGACCGCTAGATCATGACCTGAGCCGAAGTCCGCCTCTTAACCGACTGAGCCACCCAGGCGCCCCAATACTATTTTTTTAATATATAAGCTTATTTGAAGAAAAATGGAAATATAAACTGTGATTAAGATTTCATTTTAGTAGGTATTATTCAAATGCAACATATTATTTAATTTATAAAAGATAAACTCTCTATGGTATCAGTAGATATAAGAAATGTATACTCAAGATTTTTAATGTATAGGATTTGCTTCAGTTTGGCCCTGAACCATAAAAATAAGAAGAAGACTAAAAATAAATTTTTCATGTAATCCCCTGACATTTTCTTCTTCATAAAAATTTACCAAAAATATTATTATTGTTGTTATAAAAAGTAATACACAGGACATTCAGGACTTCCTTCTTGGTATCAAAACCTAAAGATATAGCACTAAATGGTTCCATGAAAACACATGTTAAAAACAGCAATCCTGAAATCTGAACCAGTATTGACTCTGCTGTAACCCAAAATTGCTGTCAAAAAAATTGAATCATTAAGAAAAAAAAAAAACAGATTAAGTATTTAGAACTAAAATTTTATAATGAAATGAACCACTGAAGAAATCATCTTTGATTATTGAAGCCCAATATAACTCTTTGGCCTCAATTGACCAGCAATTACAGTATATGGCTTAGACCTCAATTATCTAATTAATTACTCTTTCCCATCCATTTATTTGTTAAATATATGCTATATCACATACTTGAAATATAATTATATTTCCAACTTGAACTTTGCCTGAGGTTTGCAAGAAAAGAATTATCTAATAGTTTAAAGAATTTTGAATGAGTAAGAACCTAAATATTCAATTGGCAACATTAATTGGGCAATTGCTACATGAAAAATACTGGGAAAACTCTTTTGGGAAAAGAGAAAAAGGCACTTCTCACCTCAAGGAGTTTACAACCTACAAAGCTGAACTATATCCATCCTTGTAATTGTAGAATGGTACACCATTGGCAATTCTTAGAATACTACTAGAAAATTTTGTGTTTCTTTCTTTGAAGTGGTTTAGGTTTTTAGCCATTTGGAAAAGTGCAACGGTCACATCAGCTTTATCAGTTGTTATGCAAATAGTTGAAAATCTTAAAATGATATTTTTAAATGAAAGCAGTACTTTAATTATCTGCTAGTTTATTTCTTTTTCTGTAAAATGGGAATAATGTCTGCAATTTTGTAACTTCAGTTACGAGTTTTTTATCTAATCATTCTAAAAAGAAACAAAGCGATTTTACCATAAGTGAATGATCATTTTTTAATTTTAATTGTTTGAGAAATCAAATAAGTTTAGGAAATTTAATAAGGTATTTTATGATATCATAAGAATTTCAGAATAGTTGTCCTTGGTTCTTAGCTTTGATTTGTGTTGTTTATATACATAAAATAGATTAGTCACTTTAATAAAATATTAATATTCTTTTATAATTGTGCTGTAAAGCTAATAATCCCATAGCTATGTGTTGTTTACTGAAAGCTAATATTCAGTTACTTAGTAGTATAGTCCAAAGGTTTAACATGCAGGAAGCAGTAAGCAAAATCATACATTTACTTGCTTCTATGCCTTATTCCCTTTGCTTCTAATTCCATTTCATTTCTTGGCAGAAGAATACAGGAAGGAAACATGTTTAGCTGCAGCATATCGATAGAAAAAGTCAATATATAGTGAAAAATGAGAAGTGCCTCAAATATAGATGATAAATGGCTAATCCATACTGCTATCAGAGAAGCAGTCTGTGCCTCCCAGGAAAGGGAGATGAGTGTAAAGGGCCACTGTTACCATAAACAATAATAGCTCTTACCAGACTCTGTGATATTTATTGTATACTTTCCTCTTTTAAATCAAGATCTTTTTAACGTTTTTGAACTGTACATGATATGAGAAAGTAATGCTCATTATTATAATAGCAATATGATTTGAATATTAATATATATATTATATATATAATATATATATACACACAAAGAACTTTGTACCACTGCCATAAAATAATAAGATTGCAAAATAGTGAATGAATTTAAAACAATGGCATTGCCTATACACTATAGTAGAATCCACATGTTTTAGTTCAGGCATTTTTATTTATTAAAATAATTATTTTTATAGTTACAAGTAATCCTACGTGACTAAATTATTATATCTAAAATATTTTGTTGTATAATATATGAAATGGTATCATATAATAATCATTTGCTAATTTCTGTTCAGTTACATAATTTCTATAGCTAATCTGATTCAGTTCCGAGTCCAGTTAACTTTATCTAATTGGATATATTTAGCACCAGTTTGTGTTTTGGTAGCTTATACAGAAAATGGTTAAGTACCATTTGTCATCACAGAATTGTAAATTAATGTTAGTGAACTTTTCAGGGTTCCTAAATAATGAATCTAAATTAGTTTACTTCATTATCAGATAAATCTAAAGAAATGAAATTACACAGCAAAGGGTTTAATGCTGTTAATACCTCTGTTTCCTGAATGAGTAAATGTTTTCTGGTGTCGTAATATATGCTTTAATGAGAGTTTATTATTATTATTATTGGAGTCAGAAAATGTTATATTTTGTTATTTTTCAGCAAAACTTTGGTTTTATGACATTTGTATTTTTTACTAAAATGGTCATTTCTTTAACAATCGAATTTCATGTCACAGATGGTATTTGGTATAATTAGACATTAAGACATAACAAGCAGGGTGTTCCAGGAGGGTATTACATCTTATGGTGTAATGTTATGAGGAATAAGACTTGGAGCCAAGAAACTAACAGCTGGAAGCAGCAATATTCCCCAAGAAATGAATTACATGGAATGTCATGTTACTATTACAACTTAAAATTTATAACATCAAATTAAGAGGAAAGTCAGATCAGAGCCCTTTTGAACATTATTTGCATAAGTGTGACATCACTTTTGGCTAGCCCAAAACTATTTATACCACAAGTTTTTTTATTAACATAGAACATGTTTTCCAGCATTTTTACATGGATAGCTAATATGGTGCCTGTTAGATTTCCATCTCTGAAAGCCCAATTTACATACTTGATGAGTAATCAAATGAACAAATTGGAAACAGTTATTTTCTTGTATAAAGTCAGGGGTTTTTTGTTCATAATATCTTAAGCTAGTATGACATATATAAAGAAGAGTAATTTCAGTCTTTATTTTGCTGGTTTTTAAACCATGACTGAGAAATATTTTGACCACGGCCTTTATAATAGTGTATTCGTCAAGACTAACACAATTGTTTAAGGAGGCAACATTGCATTGGTGTTGGGGAGATACATCTTAATCATGACAAATTCAGAAAACAAAAGCAAAAACAAAAAAGGAAAAACAACTATGGATGATGGAAATTTTACTTTGATTGATTCAACATGTATTTCATGTATTCATCTGATTACCAGCTATATGACAGGTACTTACACAGAGGATCTAAATCTAAAGGAAACAGACTAGATTTCTGCTCACTTGAATTTACATTCTATAGGGTATTACAGAAAACAAAACAAAAAAAGCAGTTAAGATAAATTTGAATAATGAAGAGTCATGAATGAAATGAAATAGGGAAGGGGCTGATGATCTCTTTTCTTTAGGATGATCATGAAAGTTCTATCTGAGATAATGCATGAACTGAGTGAAAATGGTAACAGACAATCATTTGAAGATTTGGAGCTGAGAGATCCTGGCAAATAAAACATCAAGTACAAAACATCCTGATTTTAAAATGTGCATGGAATGTTTGAGGACTAGAAAGAAGACTAGAATGGCTGGTATCTGACCACAGACAGAGCTGAAACTGGAGAGACAGAAAATGGATAATGCCTTATAAGCCATAGCAAAGTATTTGGATTTTAAGTATAACAGAGAGTTTTAAGCAGCCAAGTGTTATGATTCAAGCGGTATATTTAAATATCCATTTTGACTTGTTTAGTGAGAATGAATTATACGAAGGCAAGGAGCTGCTGTTGGAGTTTGGGATAAACATGATGATATCTTGTACAATAGAGGCAGGAGGGGAGATGGACAGAAGTGGACAGCTGGGGGGTATCTTTTGGTGTCAACAGAACTCCATATTGGAGCAGACATTAGTGAAGGTAGAAAAAATACTTGTACGTGTGTGTGTGTGTGTGTGTGTGTGTGTGTGTGTGTGCATGTGTGAGTGTGTGTGTGTTTTCTTTTTCAAACGATTTGATGGTGGTATCTTTTATTGAGAAGGGAAATCTAGAGGAAGCAAGTATTAGGTGTCAGAGCTGGATTTGGAACATGGTAACTTTGAGATGCCTATTTACATAGTCCAGGTACGTTGTTGGATATGGGACTGTGGCGTTCTGGAGTAGTTTAGGGAGAAAATACAGAGTTGGAATTCATCATTAGTCTTTTATTGACTCCATTTTATAGAATTAAAACCTAAGCCCATGGTTGTGTTTAACCAGAATATATAATCTATATTCAGGGAAGATTTACTCAAAATTGAGTATAAAGTTGATTTTAGAGACAACTGATGTGGGAAAGTTATGAAACGTTATATCTTTAATATTTGTACATTTTCCCTCAAACCAGAAGACAATACATAAAACCTAGCAAAATATTCACTTATGAAAATCAATTGAAAACAGGAGAAAAATAGTCTGGAAAAGAATACAAACAACTTGTGACCTAATTGTACAATGTAAATTTTAAATTGAAATGCTTAAGGTCTTTGCTTTAATAAGCATATTTCTGAATAAGAAAGTAGCAACTAATCATACCCATTATCAGTTACAAAAGGATTTTTTTTTCTTCCTCCAAGAGAAAATATTTCTGGCAAAGGAAGATTAGCTTTCATAATCAATAATAAGACAAAAATGAAGATTGGGCTATTCTTACTTGGTAGTCAAAGGTTGGACTCCGTTTAGGAAGGTTTCCTTTTTACCCTTACTTTTGGGCAACTCGATGATCAGATTATCTCTGAAAACCTCCCACAACACATTTGGCATTTAGTCCAACCCTTGAAGAGACAGCACAATAAAATATATTTCATGTTTTCCTCATAGAACAATTTGTCCACATGTACATTCAGCTCACCATCAGTAACTGTCTCTAATTCTTAACCCTCTAAGTGTAATTGAACTTAATTTTCTAAGTAAATTGTGATAACCTTTCATTTAATGTAGTCCTGCTGTAATTCAAATATTCATTTTAGACATTGTACAAGGATAGTTTCCCCTCATCAGAAGGCTTTTAGTAGCTTCAGTTCTTTCTGTGTAGGTGTGATGCCATGTCGTAAATACTCAGTTTATTTTCAAAAGGAAAGTTAAAAGCTGACTGAGAGCTCTGCTTAGATTCTCGTAACATGCCCTTACGGTGCTACAGAGTTCAAAGTCTTTGGGATCATTTATGGGGTCAACAACAATGTACCTACAATCAGAAGCTCTGGATTCTGGATTAAGTCATTCTCTAACTAGCTCTGTGATCTTAGGCAAGACTCTTAATTCATCCCTGAAATGAGACTGCTGGACTGGAATAAAGAAATCAAAAAAACTTTTTCTGTAATGGTCCTAATAATAAGTATTTTAGGCTTTGTGGACTGGATGCAAATCTAGGACATTATAGACATATTATATATTAAATATCTGTGTGTATTACATATTATATATATGTGTGTGTATATATATATTAAAAGAAGAGAGGAAACAAATTTCCAAAAGTATGTGTTGACAAAATTTAAAACTTTCTTCACACATGGAAATTTGAATTTTATATAATTTTTATATGTTATAAATACCATTTTTTTCAACTACTTAAGAATGTAAAAACATCACATGTGGCATAAAAACAGAAAGCAGAACTGATCTGGCCTATGGAAGGTAGTTTTTGAATTCCTGAACCAGATTAGCTCTAAATTCCTCTAATAAAGCTCAAATAAAGTTTTTATTATATAGTCATTATAATATTTCCAATTGTTTTGCTCTATGAAAATTGTGTAAGATTTTCAAAATTATACAGGGCATTTGTCTAACTTTTTTTTTTCCATTCAGTGTTTTATGTTTTAAATTATGTCAGGGAATGTCATCAATTTATAATTATAAATGTGTATAAAATAGGCCAGGGATAGGGGCACTTGGGTGGCTCAGTTGGTTAAGCGTCCGACTTCAACTCAGGTCATGTTTTCGCCATTCATGGTTTGAGCCCTGCGTTGGGCTCTGTGCTGACAGCTTGGAGCCTGCTTCCAATTCTGTGTCTCCTTTTCTCTCTGACCCTCCCCCGCTCATATTCTTACTTTCTCTCTCAAAAATAAATACACATTTAAAAAATTAAAAAAAAAAAAAAAACAGTAGGCCAGGGATAAAATAATGTCTGAAGAGGACTGACAATAAACTAATCGTGTTTGATCAAGAATTATTAGAGTGGTTAAGAGTCCCATCTCTAGAATTAGACTGTATCAATTCTAATCCTAGCTCTGGCTAGCTGTGTGAACTTGACCAAGTTATTAACCTTATGGCTCCTCGATTTTCTCACTTGTAAAATGTAAATGACAATGTTAGTGCCTACTTCATAGCAGTGCCGTGAATATTAAATGTGTTAATACAGTTAAAGTGCTTAAAAGAAGTTTCGATACATTAGGATCTTTCAGAAAGCATTAGCTATTAATCGTGATTCTCTATTGCATAAATATTTTTACATAATCCTCAAAACAATTACAACTAGTAGGTCAGTTTTTAAAATCACTATTTTTCAAATAGAGAATCTGAGGATTAGAAAGCAACTTGCCTGGGAGAATACTGCTCAGTGCAGAGCCAAAATGCAAAGCCAGATCAGAGGGACTTTAAAACAAATGCATTTTAACTGCACAACTGGGTATTTGATGAGAAATTATCAGTGTCTATCCAATCCAATCTCCTGTTGCATTTTTCTGACATACATGTTGTTGTTTTTCCTGGGATTACAGGCTTATAATGATATTTTATTGTATCTCTCCATTCCACACCCACCTCAAAGTACACACACACACACACACACACACACACACACACACACATATATAATTAATTTGACACAATTAAATTTACCCCCTCTTCCCAACTTGCTCAATTACTGGACAGTAACTGACATTCTAAAATTTTATTTGTCTTACATTTGGCCTTCAATTCCTAAGCTTCGTTTAAGTTTCTACATAGTAGCTGATTTTAGCCAATACGCAGAAGGAAAAGAAAAAAAACAAAACAAAAACAAGCTAAATGGCACGTGGATATGACAAAATTGATTAATATGACAACTCTCTGCAAGAGGTAGGATATTTAAAAATATTTAATAGCAGCATGGTAACAAATAAATGCATTTCTAATACTAGCATTTCAACAAGGATGTTTGGCAGGATGAATGTGTCATGGTGCTTCTAAATACATACAAATAAGATACGCTGTGGAACCAGGTAACATGTTTTATGCATTTTATTTTATTTTATCATTATTATTATTCTTTTAAGTAATCTCTACAGTCAGTGTGGGGCTTGAACTCACAACCTTGAAATCAAGACTTGCATGCTTCACTGACTGAGCCAGCCAGGCACCCCATTTTATTATTTTTTTAATTGAGGTATAGTTGACATACATTGGTTTGAGGTGTACAACATACTGATTTAACAAGTTTATATGTTACGCTATGCTCACCATAAGTGTAGCTCACTTTAAAAAGTATTTAAATAAAAAAATCCGATTGCTTCTCCATCATATCAGAAAATGAAAATGGTCAAATTTGCCTTTTTGGGGCTCCCAAGGTGTCCAATAGAACTGGAAAGGGAATTTAGACTAGTGTTTGTATAAGGAAAATTCTCCACCAAAGTCAGTTACAGAATTGGAGTAACTATTATATTTGTGTTTGAAGACTCTGTATTAGTTATATACCAGGGACCACAGATCTTTTTGCTTGGAATAACAGCTGTCTGTGAATGAATCTTTAATATAATATTGTTGCTACTATGAGAGTACTAATAATCCATGCCATCATTTTGAAAGGCAATTCATTCCACCTTCCAATGCCAAAAATGAAGCAGGCTAAAATGTCAGAATACATTTGCTTAGGATAGGAAACATGTTTTCCTCCCATGAATTACTTCCAATAGGATCTGTGTTGACTCTGTTATTTATGGAACTGTGTTCCATGATCCTAAAGGTCCAGGAGATATTAAAAAAAAAAAACACACACACTGTGGCCTCTAAAAATGATTTCTTGACTTTAAAATTTAGAGAAATACCGCACTATATATATAACTTAAGTAATCATCTTTACTATAGGACTTAACTGATTTCAAGAAATACTCTGAATCTCTGTAAGAAATGTATGTATATAATATTTCTCACACTTATTGACCTCAGAAGTCACTACCCTTCTGTCACCTACCATCCTTTGTTTATTCGTTTGTTTTTTTCAGAACACTATTTAGAGACTTAAGGGACACAAGAGATAACTGCCTATGTACCTAATTTAGGAGAGGTAACAAAACAAAACAAAACAAGCTGAGATCTTTAAAAAACCTGAATTTTAGTGGTCTATAATAATAGGCTTAGAGCCAGTTACTTCTGACAGAAAACTAACAATCCAGAGAAATAATAATAATAATAAAACAAAAAAGGAGCCATTACTTTCACTTCCTATGGCTTTCAGACATTTCTGAATCCAAATTGTGTGCCATTTACCATGAAGAGCTTGGACTTTCTTCAACTGTGCCATCTGTTGAAGCACAGGATAGATCACTACTTCATGACCTAGTCATTCAAAATAGATTGTGTCTCAATAAATACAGAATACTCCACTGAACAATTTTTCTTTATTAATCTGGTTTTGGAAGATTCTTCCATTTAGCCATGTTTTATTGGAATAAAATTAATTGATCACAATAGAGCTTATTTTACAACAGTGTACAATTCCAAGTTATCCCAATCCCTCTTGTCTTCAATGGATTATCTTTTTCCTGCATAGACTTAGTCAGCCTTACAAGTAAAATATAACTAATAATAAACTGACAGTCTATGGTGATTAGTGTGCAATCCCTTAACTCTGTAACTGGAGGGCTTCTTTACCCAACTTTATAAGCAAGTTTATTTCCTCTAATTTGGTGTGTTAAAATGCTGATTGATTTTCCATCTGAACTTATCAGTTATGACCATACTTAATGAAACAAAAGGTCAATTTGTTCTAATTTGCTACTGTTTTGTTAAATCAGTAAGCAAATTCTACTTGTTGAAGAATTCACCTTTCCCCTTCTTTTAAAATAATTTATGCCTATGTTCACAGTGATAAATAGATATTATTATACATTAGCAAATCTATATCCTTTAAATTCCATTAACATTGTAAGTTCTTGAGCAAGGCTTCTGCCTTATGTATCTTGTATCCTCCTTACTTATTTGGCGAATAATAGATAATTAATATCAGATGACTGAATGAACACTTCTAAAAATACATATCTTTATGCTTTAAATATGGTTATAGAATAGCAAGGCGAAATCATTTTCAGCATATTTTCAGAACCCACACTCTTCCTAAAACAAATGTTTTCCAAACCACAAAGCACAATACTTGTAAATAAATTGTTCATTCCTAAGTTTGTTATGGAGATAAAAGTGGCTATCTTTCAAAGAGGGCATAGAGCTTTATCTTTTTGTTAAGTTAATCATGATATATTTGATAGGTAGAGCTAGTAATAGACTTATATAAAATTAGATTTACACAAAAGGTAAAAAAGTCACAGGCTATAAGTTAGCAAAAAGAAATGTGGCTACAATTGTGGTGAGTTTTTAAAAAACTCACCAGAGTCTTGCAGGAAAAATTTTCTCCTACCATGCACACAATACCCGCTATGGTATAAACATAAGGACAATAGTAGACCACAGCTTCTGGGACACTGACTCATGAAGGTTTGAATGGGATAGAGCAACACTGAATATAGGTCTATATTGAAAATATAGAAATACTGTCTTTTTTTTTTAAATTTACTTGTCCAGTAGAATGGTGAGAAGGAAAATGGTGCATTTACATAGTTTATTGAATAAGTAAAGCAAAGCTTTATTATTGATTTATTAAAATTACTTGTTTATATTGACTGGCATAAATGTTTTATGTATGTGAGATTTACCAAATGCATGTCACACAGCACTGAAATAAGTGTCAACTACATTTGCAAATAAGACTTGAGTTTTCTAGATGATTTTGAAATTTAAGCTTTCATTAAAAATATGTACTGAGAATTGTCAGTTTCTATTAAACTCAATCATATCGTGTCCCAAATTGCTTTTGGCCAAAGAGGATTAGTTACTCAACATTGATTTTCATTTCTTGTTACTATTTTATAATTCTTGTAATCTCTTTTGTATTTTAAAAATTGTCTTATTCATAGGCAATTATTAATTATCATCTTTAAGAAATTCCAAAGTATATTGTTAAAAAGAAAGCTTTCAATTCTTAGAACACTTTAAGGACATTTACTGTTTTGTAAACGAATTTGAAATTGATTTCCTATTTGGGGATATTAAACAAACTCATATGTCTCTAAATGTTACAGCAGAAACAACCATATTATAAACTATTTTTTTCTGTATTATAAATTTTATTTAAAAATACTAAAATCTTAAATTCCTATGGACTCTACAGGGAATCTTGCTTTCTTTGTTTTTATTAGTGGTTTTAAAACATTTTGGTGGATTCACATCAGCAACTAAAATTAAGATTGGATGTATTTAATCACTGGACAGAAAATTTTTCTCTTTTGACAAAAAATACGCCCTGTGACTCAGAATTTTCTTAACAATGTCTTAAAAGCAGATATTTACTAGTAATGTTTACTTTGGTTTTTTTTTGCTAAATTATTTAATCCATATTTAGGGACATCAAAAATTTTGTTCATTTACTGAAAGAGAGCTCCTACTTAATCTATGAATGTTTGGGAGGAAAATTTTAAAAAACTCAAATTTAAGGGGAAAATACATGCACTATTTGCTGATTACTCCTCTGGACAAGAGGTGGAAAAACTCTCCAAAGTGTGCTGTAGGCATCAAAGGAGTTGATAGGAACCAAATAATGGACTTCTGCTGCCTTTAGTGTTAAAAACACAGCTTGCATCTTTCTACTTCTGTGATGTATTATGGTTGACACAACTTTGAGATAAAATTAAATGTGATTTTGACCCTAGCTGTGTAGCATGAATGCTGCTAACAGAGATAATTTCTCCCTTTCCATATATATGTTCAAGGGTAGGACAAAAAAATGCCAGGAGTGCCTAGTCATTTTGGCCTTCTAAACTAAGGGAGACTTGAGACCTTTATCCTTACTGATCACAAAGAGAAGAAGTGAATCTCAGTTAAATGTAAGAAGACATTTTGTAAATTGAGCTGTTTGATTCTATGGGACTATAGATGATTACGAATCACATTATTTCAGCAGCCTGGTATTATGGCATAAGTATTTTACCATTAGAGTTTTTCTGTATAATGAAAGTGCAACTCATTTGCAAATGTTATTTGTTCTATTGATTTTGTTTACTCAGTAAAATGTATGTTTGAGCTGTGTTTCACTTATATTAAGGATGATTTAGTTTTGTATTATATTTTTGAGTTATGAAATTGCTCAAAGAATATTTCCTATGCATTTTCATGTTTATCTATTATTTAAAGTTAACCTAAGGCCTAGAAGACTCAGAATATGTCTCTGCATATTCTATCATATTAAGAATAATAGTACAATTAATTACAATTCTTCTTTTAAGCCAACCCTAAAATCTTGAAATGTGTGTGAACAGGTAAACAAGTTCTAATTTATCTATCTTCTAGCTCATACTGAAAACCAGCTTAGAGAAAAAGTTATTGTTTGAGAAGACAGTGCCAAATTGAAGATACTTATTGCGGTACTCTAAAAATGTGCCCAGGGTTAAAATATATCACCCTGAGACATTAGTCAGGAAACCTGCACAGTTAATAGGGACCCTCAGTTTGACTAATTGTTGGCATTAAGAAGGAAATTTCAAGGTCTATTAAGAAGGAAAATGAAAACCCAAGTGCATGTGTGGTTTAGAGTGTTTAGTGGAGTCTGGCAAGGACATAGACAAAAAGTAATGAACAAAAATAATAGAAAATGTTACAAAGAGGCCTTGTGAAAGTCAAGTACTATAAGAGGGATAAGGAGTAGCCAGGGATGATCCTGAGGGCAGTTTGATCTATGGTTGAAGGATGATTATTCTCCAGATTGGTAGTATATACCATAGCTGTAGGTATGTGTCTTTTAACTCAAGCTGATTATTTAGGAACAAATATTAATGTTTGGTAGATTTTTAAAAATCAGCTACATATCAAGAACAGGAAAAACTGAGTATCAGGGTGCCTGGGTGGCTCAGCCAGTTAAGCGTCCAACTCTTGATTTTGGCTCAGGTCATGATCTCACAGTTCCTGAGATTGAGTCCCCAGTCGGGCTTTATGTGGACAGCATGGAGCTCACTTGGGATTCTGTCTCCTTGTTCTCTGCCCCACCTCACTTGTGCTCTCTCTCTCTCAGAATAAGTAAGTAAATCTTCAAAAAAAAAAAAAAAAAAAAGAAAAAAAGAAAAAGAAAAGAAAAAAAAACTGAGTATCTTCCATCTGAACAGAAAAAGTATTTATTAATAGATATCAATTTATTTTAAAATTTTATTTCATTAAAGACATTTCCGTGGTAAATAGTTTTATGTCCTTATTTAGATTTAATTTAAAAATGTTTCTATACTACTCCAAAACACTTGGGTTGTAAGTGGAGACAAATGATTTTCTATGTGATTTTAGTGAATTAGACCAATAAGAAAAATGTCCAGGGTGATGAGGCATCTGAAATTAGGGATGTTAAAATTGTCACTTCCCTTTTTCTTAGTTAACTTAAATCTCTGTTAAGTCAGAAAATGTTCTAAGCTGAAAAATATAGTAGTATTACTTTGGGTAATCCAAACCAAAATGAAACATGCATATTATTTTGAAATAGTGTATATCATCAGTCACTAGAATTATTGAGTGGCCAGTACATATGGAGTGCTGTATTGACATTCGCAGATATTCATAGATGTTTAGCTCCAATTATAAGCAAGTATTATTACTACCTTTGAGTAAACACGTTTGTACTAGTGATTTAGATGCGCTTTGTGTACAGGAGTTAGAAACATAGATAAAGCACTAAACGCTCACATTTTTGTTCAGTACAAATGACGCTAATCAACTTCTGACTGATAGCTTGTTGGACTGAGCCAAGGAGCAGAGATGATGCGTTTATGTACCTTAGCTGTGTTTTATTAAATTGACCTCATGACCTGCCAGGATTCCTGCTTCTCCCGAGTGCTGAAAGACACTTGTGTTCACAAGCATTTATTGAGTAAAAAGCAATGAGCTAGGTGTTAGGTACAACATGATAAATAAAACAGTCCAATTTCTCAAGGAACTCACATTCCAAAGACTTTTTTTGTCAAAATGAAGTTGCATTGCCTGTGTGAAAAGTATCAGAGGTGCTTGTTTCAAGGGCAGATTCCTGGACAGAGTCTTAAGTTTTCTGCTTCACCACCTTGAGTTCTGGTAACCTGCATTTAAAAAATAATGCCCTTTATATTGCTTAAGCCTTTTTATTTAGAATACTTTTGAGTATTAGATTCTTTAGCAGAAACTTATTTTCAAAGTAATGTAGTAATAGATATGCTCAGGGAATTGCAAGCTTAGAGAAGGGACATGTAACCCAATCTAGAGGAGCAGGAAGGCATTCTTTGGACGGAGCATCTAAGGTTGGCTATCACAGGAGGCCCCTATTTCTCATGTGTGGTTTGGTGGGGAGCATTCCAGGGCCTTTCTAGCAGCAGATAATCTCCATATCAAGGAAGAGATGATTAGTAAGAGACTGGTATAGATGGAGAAATGCAAGGAATTTGTTTAGGGGGAGAATAAGGGACATAAAAAAGGAGGATTAAGAAGATGATTAGGCACCAAATCATCACAGACCCTGAATGTTATGTTAAGGATATTGGATCGTATCTTGTATTTTACTGGTTTTGATATTCAAATGCAAATAAAATTGATTATTAAAGAAACAAGTCCAGAGAGGGAAGCAATGCAGAATTTTTAACACGAAAGCTGTTCTTCTCCAGCTAGTCGTTGCCATGGGGAAATGTGGCATAGAATTGCCAGATTGTCCAGTCTTTCAAAAATAGCCAAAAATCTGGTGTATTCATTAGAATTAGGTTCAGCTGCAAATAACAGGATATCTTAAAATAAGTGTTTCAGCAACAATGAAATTATTTATTGCTCACAAATTAGTCTGGAAAAATGCAGTGCTAGGCTAGAATGTCAGTTCTGTTCTACCAAAACTATATGGAGCCAGATGATGTCTACCTCACTCCTCCATTATCCCTGGGTTCTGACTCTTGTTGTTATGATTCATTGTGTCCAGGCAGCAGAAGAAATGAACAAGGTGATGGAGGAGGACAGTGTTCTCATTTAAATAAGTTCACTGGAGATGGCCATAGAGCTTTATTCTATGTCTACATGCCTTAGGTGTAAGGAAGACTGTGAAATGGATTTTTTAAAATTCTGAGTAGCCATTGCTCATTAAACATTTTATTATTATGGAAAAAAAAAACGCAGAATGAATATTAGGGGACCAGAAGCATTTTGCACTACATTCAATTACACATGAAATATTAAGTATCTATCTATCTATCTATCTATCTATCCATCATCTATCTGTCACTATGTATGATCAATACTAGTAATATTGGGAAAAATGTTTGAGCTATACATAGTCTTCAAGCTATAAGTTTGTTAATGACAGTCTTTGTTTTATGGGAATCTTTGGATATTCTGGAGGAGCAGATTTAGCTGTTCAATATACAGAGAAGGTTTGTGTCATAATCTATTTAAGTGGTCAAATTATCTGAACTTGGTGACTATATTTTTGGATAAAAGGGAGAGGGAGAATTAAGGAATTACTTCCAGGGTTTCAGTTTGTTTTATTTGACAGATTAAGGTGCAACTACTAATTGGAACAAAAAAAAATCCCAAAGGATGATTGGTTTGCAGGGGAAGAGAAATCCATTTTTGCCCAACCCTGCATTGGCATATTGCACACATTTTGATATCAAGACTGAAGGTAGAGGAAAGGTTTGAGTCATAGATTCAGGACTTACAGGATATGCCAAATGAAACTATCATCATAGAAGAAATCATCAAGATAACACAGAAGTGGGTATAGTTTTAAAATAGCAGTGTTAAGGGAACAGAATAATGGCAAAATGATTATTCAAGAGTTGATCAAAGAGATGTAAAACCAAACTCATCATGAAAGTAAATAAGTGAGAATTGGTAGAAGTTTGAATGTTAGCTCAGCAGATGTGTTGTAGGTAGATGTCCACTGCGTTTGTTGATTGACAGTATGCTAATTAGTGAAAGGTGCTCTCCCTCCTTAAAAGGAGGTGTTTTGGGAAGGAAGATAAATGCCAGTGTGTGGGTAAGTGAATGGTAGGTGTGGAAGTGGATATAAATAACTACTGTAAATACAAATCTTTGTAAAAATTGCTAAGAAGGTATTATACACAGGATGAGGGTAAAATAAGATCAAGGGAAAACCATTTGTTTATTTAGAATGGAATAAATATAAGTATATTTATTGGATTAGAAAAAGAGAGAGTATGGAGAAAGACTTTGAAGGTGTCTAAGTTGGATGTGATGACCACTTGACCAGAGTGTGAGGAAGAAATGACCTCAAGTGTAGCAGCATGGATTACAATTTAAGGATGAGAAGACATGACAATGTGGCTGTACATAAGCTTTAGTTTGGGGTATAGGAATTTATGGACAATTATTCTTCACCAATACAATGTTCATAATTAATTTATCTTCTATGATAAAGGTGGGAAGTGTAGATGAAAAATTCACAGAGAGATCAGAGGCTCCAGATGAGTTAGGAAACAATGATTTTGTAATGATGCCAATTAGCAGAGGGATTTCTGTGTGTGTGTGTGTGTGTGTGTGTGTGTGTGTGTGTGTGTTAAGCCGTGGTAATGGGATGAAAGGACACACATGTTATTGACCCAGATATGAATTTGCTGAGCCTATTTGGTGGAGGCATAATGATGCAAATGTGTTAGATGATCTCCATAGAGAATTATTCAATGGATAAATAACTGAGTCCAAACTAGAGAGGAAAGAGAAAGAATAGTTCCAATAGACAAGAACAAGTTGCAAGAATTGAGACAATGGTGGTCTTTAAGAATCTGAAGATAAGATTTAGCAGAAAGGAACTTTAGAAAAAACTGGAGGATATGGGGTAATAGTCAAAAAGGAGGATGTTATGAATTAGGTTGTTAGCTGGACTACTCCATGATAATAGGAGTGGCTGGTTAAAATGAAATAAAGGCAAAGTCTTGGGTACTATGTTTTCAAAGGCTATTAGTTGTTGGGTGGGTATATATCATTACTTTACAGAAATGTATTATGTGCATTACATAGATCAGGTTAAGATTTTGATACATAGACCTAAGAGTAAAAATAAATCTTCTGTTTCCAACACCTATTTGATTTCTAACTGCTGGAAGGTATCTAACTTTTCTCAGTTTTAAATACTATAATGGTAAAATGGAAATAGCAAAGTTAATTACCTTCTATAGCAAGTAATGAAAAAAAATCTGAGCTTTTAGAAATTAGCTGTGACATATCATAGAGAACATTATAAACAGAAAGATGAAGAGACAAATCTAGTCTTCCTTGCCTAATTGTAGCTCACTGAATAAACAGCCTTCTGAAGCCACTCTCCTTCCTTGGCTTAGTATGCAGGACAATTGATAATCACTAAGACACACAGAAGGAGTAGTTGCAGATGGTTCACATTGATTACACTGAGATGTCATGGTAATCTTTCTGAAGTTCTTAGGCACTAAAATCTGAAGAGAATTTCAGAGAGATTACAAATAGGCTATGACCCATCAACATAGTCCCTCAACCACAATTGGAGAATCTCTTGAAGCCTGGGGGAAACAAGATTCCTTTATTATTTTTAAGAAACAAGTTGTTTCAACACTAAAAGATAATAGGTAAATTGATAGTGTTTCTGTGTGTGTGTGTGTGTGTGTGTGTGTGTTTAATAAATACCTATATCCATTTCAAGATGAAGATAGCCTAATTTTTCACACTTCCAAAAAAGATGGGTATCATAAAAAGAGAATTTAGGTATCTCCTAATTCATGTGAATGGAAGTAAACATCTTACCCTAAAGGAGTAATAAAAACCTTATGTATATGGCCAGTGGTAGGAGTTTATTTCTATCATAAGTTAGTTTTGATAAAGCTGTGAAAGACTAAAGCTGTGATTGATGTCAGAAATTTTAGGTCATGAGGTGAGTGAAAAACAAGAATGAGGACAAACACTACCAAGTGTACCTTGTCTGAAGATATTTGGGAGTCAGTCATATATAGAAAACATGGTTGTGATTTTAAAGCCAAATATTTTATAAAGAATAAACATCTAAATAATCAAAGACTATGTGCAATTATACACTTCTAAAGGTTTTTTGATTTTTCTTAAAAAGTAGTCTCAACTCTGAAACAGATAACAAGATAAACTTTTTAATATTCCTCTTCATGAATAATTATTTTCCTAAATTAACTTGGAGTTTTCATTGAGTTGTTCAGTATTTTGTAGTATGGGTTGTGTTTCCTTGTGGACACAAATTATACCAAGTGGAAATTTGCCTAATAATCATTCTATTGTTTTGTAGGATTCAATTATAATCATTGATTTGGAAGATATCTTAGAGATCAGTCTAAACCAACTTCCTCATCTTTAAATTTTAAATAGAAAAATTGTTTGTAAACAAGCCAAAACACTTGATTCTTTCCTAGCTTCTAGTTTTAAATTCTTATTATGGCCAGAGCCTGTTTCCCTGAAATGTAGGTGAAAAACTAGTAAGAGAGGTGAGAGACTAAGAGGGAGAATGTTCACTCTCTGTTTTTCCAAATTGTTATTTACGGTTAAAGTACTCCATTGGTTTAGCTAAAAATACTTTGTTTGCATTTCTTGTGTTGCTAATAAGATTGTGAGATGACATTTTGATTCTTCACAGAACAGAGAAGAGACTTCATGTCACATTTAATAGGTGTTGAAAATGGAAGGTGCGGTAGGCACAATTTCTTTTCATGTTGGCAGATGGAAAAGAAGGTTGGAGGACTGGAATTGGGATTTGCATTCTTGGAGGAAGGGGCTTGCCTTGGCAGATGGCTGTAGTTTCTACTGCTTTTTGCTCTTGTAGTCTATAGCCCTTATTCTCACCCTAGTTTCACATTCTACTAGACCCAGGAGTTGATACTGGTGGTTTACAGTTGGAGAATCTGTGTTCTCATTATATAGCAAGTAGAAAGGTCAAGTAACCCCATTTTTACTCAAGTGGCAGAAATGTGCTTCTGAAATATTATAATTCTGATTTTATGTTCCCATAGTAATAATTGCTTAATCGACATATGCCAAGTGGGCCAATTATTCTAAGGTGTCATATTTTGGAGGGGGGTCGGCAGGTAAAACATAGTAATAATAAGATGCAAAAAGATGTAGAACTATGCATGTTGATCATTGACTATGGAATTACTAGTACACACTGCTCATAAGTTATGTTAAGGTATTTTGTAGGTTTTTATGAGTAGACCTAAATCCCTACAATTCTTAAACTTTTTGGATTCTTTGCCAAAATTTACCCTGTGTGCTAAACAGTATAAATTTACAAACTGTTTTGTGAAACAATGTTCATATGCAAGTTATGCTTTTTCATACATTTTAGTTATCTATTCAATAGAAACTATTCCGAGAGCTAGAGATAATACCATAGTCCTGTGCTCAAGAATCTTACGGTCTAGTAAATAAACTTGTTCTTATTTTCTCTATTGTTTATAACATAAAATTTATATCATCAAACAATTTATAGATTGATTCCTGCAACAATAGCTGTATATAATTATATTATTTGTAAATATGTTTAAAAATTTTTTTAAGGTTATTTATTTATTTTGAGAGACAGAGAGCACATGCACATGCACAAGTGGGGGAGGGGTGGAGAGAAGGAGAGACAGAATGCCAAGCAGGCTCTGCACCATCAACCCCTATGTGGGGCCTGAACTCACGATCTGTGAGATCATGACCTGATCATGGTGGTATTGTGGCTTGCTTTAAAGTGATATTAAATTGGAATGTTTTGGGGTTTCATTCATGCATCAACTATTACTGAAAGCCTAAGTTATGACTAGCATGGAACATGTTTGTGTGTAAGTTGTACATGGAATTATCTCTATGCAAACATAAAATCATCAGCATAGTCTCTATATCAAAGCTAACAGAACAGGAAAAGATGACTGATATTTTTGATAGTAGATGAAAGAGAGATCCAAGAGTTGTTCTGTTCCTGAGGAAACACAGAGAAGCTGGAGTCAGTTTCCAGCTCTTTTCAAGACTTATTCTGGGTCCAACATGTTACATTTTCTCTGATGTAAGGTAACACATTCCAAGCTCTCTTGATGTTTTCTAAGAAATATAATTTTTCAAATAACTTAAAGATTTATATTTTGAATGATCATTGTATTATTTTCAAAAAAAATGGTAGGTGTATGACTATCTTGAGATGATGCTTATAAGCCACAAATTTTATACCAAAAACAGCCAGATAGATGGATTTTCCTACATGCTTTCCCAAGTAAAATAAGCCCAAAGTTAAATACTCACTCCAAAGCAATCTGTATTGTAAGTGTGAAGGTGTAGGTCTATTCCTTAAGAGCTTTCTTCTTCATAGAGGGTATTAAGATTTTCTTCTTTAAACACCAATGTTTGGCTCTTCATATTTCTCCGTGCTCTGTCATGAACCAGTTTAATTGCCTTCATATAATCAACAGTGATTGACTTTACCCATGATGGTTACTGTTATTTTATAGAATTCCAAGTTATTTTTCAGTGTTCCAGGATTAATTTGTGTTTGTCCTTTACAAATTATCTCATTACATTTCTTACTGTCACTATAATAACAAAATAAATCAAATGAATTTTCAATGGTGCTATGACTGATTTCAAAGATAATGATATTTTTTAACAGTTTCCAGTGGCACATATCATGCGATGACAAAATGTTTTAGCTAGTAGATGCAACTATAATCCAACTATTTTTACTATTACAAGACACATTTCTATTTTCCCTAAATCTGTCGAGAGTAAAATTCAGACACCTCCGTTTAATTTATTTGCTAATAAGGATAAATTAGCACATGTTTTCATACGAGTCAAGTAATCATGAATTTAGATTGAACTTAAAAACTGAAATGACATATGTAGTAACAGTTGTCATAGTCACAAAGGCTGAGTGCCTAGGTAAGCTTTCCACAGAGAAGATATAACAGGTTCATATTTTGTACAATAACCTGACCTACTTTCACTTTTTCTAAAATATGTTAGGTAGAGGAGCAACAGAAGAATCCTGCCATTCAGAAAATGTCCCACTAGTGTAAGAAAACATTAGACTAATGCCCATCTGGGGAAAAAAATACTTTTTTTTAATGTATTTTATGTATTTTATGAAATTTTGCCCTTTATCACAGACAAAAATGTACAAACATTTTACAATGCCGAATGCAGGGGCACCTGGGTGGCTCCGTCGGTTAAGTGTCCAACTTCTGCTCAGGTCATGATCTCACATTTTGTGAGTTCAAACCCCACATTGGGCTCTATTCTGAGAGCTCAGATCCTGGAACTTACTTCAGATTCTGTGCCTCCCTCTCTCTCTGCTCCTCCCCCACTTGCTCTCTCTCTCTATCTCTTAAAAACAAAGAAACATTTAAAAAATTATAAAAATAAAATGCCAAATGCAATGTTAGTCCTTTTCTAAATAGATTAATATGGGAACAGTTCAAATGGTTCCACATCGAAGGGAATTGTGAGATTGCTAAAGGAAAACTGTCAACTGAAGTGGTTATTCTTTTTTTTTTTTTTTTTTAAAGCAAGAGAGCACATGTGTGAGCTGGGGCGAAGGGCAGAGGAAGAGAGAGAACCTTAAGCAGGTTCCACGCTCAGCATGGAACCTGACATAGGGCTCGATCTCATGACCCTGGGATCATGAACTGAGCCAAAAATCAAGAGTCGGATGCTCAACTGACTGAGTCATGCAGGCAACCCCAAAATAGTTTTTTCTTAATACTAATATGCCTAATAATATACTATCTCAAATATGTATATATACATCATAATAATGTGGTTCTGGTCTCATAGGCAACTTCCAATCTTCATAGCCTAGCCATTGTTTGCTACACTCAACCAAGAAACAAATATTATATCCAACAACCTCTTACAAATGATATCCATGATATGGCAATTGAAGCCACTTTCAAAAATGCAAGCTTCAGACATACATTTTTCAACATGAGGCACTATGTACAGAATGTTGTTAATGCTATTTTAAAGTAGTTTTTGTAAATTTGACTTGATTTTTAAGAAATAAGAATATATATTCCATCAATCTTACTTTTATACATAGTATAAAAGTATTGCTTTTTACTGGGTACTGACTACTACATAATTCTATATATTTGTCTTAAATTTTTTAAGTATTTAAGTGCCTCTTCACATGGCCTAGTTACCAAAATGTTTTGAAAGAAGGGAGATGTTATTTTTATTAGAGTGTATTAGTGTTTGTGAGGTTACATTTAAATTTTTTTAAGTGTAACTGGTGTGAGGCCGAATTAACTTTGGGTGATTTTGGAAAGGAGCTCATTATTGTATAAAATGAGTTTAGATTTTATGGTTTTGTGAACTTATTAGTACTTTATAATTTTATAGCTCTAAGTATTTAATTTTAATTACTCCATATTAAAAATAAAACATGTAGAGAAATAAGACAGTTTTACATGTTTCAAATACTAGGACAAATAAGGAATGAATTTTTATATTTTAGTAAGATATTAGCATTTATTTTAGTACGATCACTAAGGAAGAAAATACACACATATTAAGTAAAATAAAATGTACACCTAAAATTTTTATTGTAGAAAATTTAGTCTTATCATGGGCTAATAGAGATATTCAAATAAATACCCAGTTAGGTTAATCAGATCTTGAACATGCATTAGATACAACTCAAGCTTGAAGAGACCTAAGGTCACCATCAGGCTACCTCTACCTTCTTATTAACTTAAATTTTTCCATTATTTTCACTTAAATGTCACTGTTTTATTCTTTATATTACCCTTTCAAAGTATCACTAAGTTTCAGAAAATGTAAAAGGCAACTTTTCCTTAGAAAACAGATTGTTATCTTGCCATAACGAATAAGGAGTGGAGTGGCATTTTTTGAAGGGGTAGTTATGGATGGTCTAGGCTTTCCTAATATACATATTGATCTATAAAGACAGTTTGAGTCTGATAATATAATTTGGGGAAGATAGTGATTGCAGAGCACAGATATATCATTATTATAGCAATAGTGGAAGGAAATGAGTAACTGGGGGTCAGGAAGTAGCATTCCTAATCAGTGCTTTTTGTGTATAACTGAAGTTAAAGCAAACTAGACAAAAGGAAGAAAGGTTTTGGAAAGCATCATATGCTTTGATTAGGTGTCAAAATGTGATCACTTTATTGTTTTTATAAGTAGAGTGCACGGTAAAGTCAAAATTTGTGGAAAACTATTCTTAACTGATAAAATAAATGGAGAAAGGACAGGATGTAAAGAAGCTGTTATAGAGACTTAAGCCAAAAGTGACTTAATTTTGAACTATAGTTTTACTGGGGATATAGCAAAAAAAAAGTGAATATGTACAGGAAGAAAATTAAATTCATAAGTGTCCTTAAAATTGGCATGTTTGTTATTTTACAAATGTGATTCTATATATGTTTTTGACTGTCTATTTATTCTATCAATAGCCAAGATATAACTATTTTTTATTGTTTATACCAAGTAATTCTCAATTTATTGTGTACTGTATTTTATTTTTTATAATTTTTTAAATGTTATATATTTTTGAGAGAGAGAAAGTGTGAGTGTGCAAGCAGGGGAGGGGCAGAGAGAGAGGAAGACAGGATCCAAAGTGGGCTCCATGCTCTGACAGGAGAGCCCAATGAGGGGCTCTGTCTCATGAACCAGGAAATCATGACCTGAGCCAAAGTCAGATGCTTAACCAACTGACCACCCAGGACCCCTAATGTGTACCCTATTTTAGAATCACTAATTAATTAAATGAAAAGTTTTCTTTTGAGATTACCAACACATGCCAGCATTCCCAGTTTGTCCTAGACTGAGGAATTCCCAGGGATATAGGACTTTCAGTGATGAAACTGGAGAGGGCTGGGAAAAACTGGGATGAATGTCTTTCCACAGCACATGCACATTCTTTAAAAATTACTGGTAATAGAATTGACTTTGAAAGTGAATTGTTTCTGTATTTGCTTGGCACTGTGGAAGATACAAGTCTCCAAGAGGCACACCAACTTTTTGTTTACTCTTCATTTTATTACAATGTTAATGGCTGCTTTTTTTTTTTCAATCTCTGAGGCCATCTCTGTACCCAGACCATTTGAATCAATCAATCAATCAATCAATCAATCAACCAGTATCTCTGTCTCCCTCTCTTTCTCCCTTTTAAGTTAATAAAATTTATTCTAAAATAACTACTTTAATGCCAATCTCTTTTCTGAAGGGATCTAGTAATGTAGTGGCCATGTTTTCCAAATCAAAAGCCAAAACACACAGTTTAGCTCTTATTAGTACAATATAGTGAATATTTGACATCAGAAATGTCCCCAGTAAATCTAGATATATATAGCTGTGCAACTAAAAAAAAAAAAGAACCCAAACAAAAAACAAAACAAAGCAAAATGATACAAACCCAGTAAGTTTAGGGTTTGAAGTTATCAAACAGAAATCCAAGTAAAATGAATTAATTTCATAAAAGATATATATAGTATATTATATTAGGCCAATAAATGTTCAATGCATATTTCTTCCATGACCAGAATTAATCTGATGTGGCAAAATTGCTTAAAGTATTTCCTGAGTTTTCTTTATTCATTCAGTCAATAGAATTGCATCCTTCTTATTCCAAGCTTCCCATAAATTGACTAATTTATTTAGAGATTTGACATATATCTTCTTATGGACAGATTTATTTGGTGCTCAGTTTCAGTCACAGGATTAAATAAGAAATAGCAGTAAATACCCAGGTCCATAAGTTTACTGAAGCTACAGCTTTCTAGGTCATACACTTGTGATATAAAGGAGTGATTTGTTAGTAACAAGCTTTTACAATTATAGACTATATTTCCTTAGCCACTTCTTGGAACTGAATAATTCTAACTTAATTGCCCTCTTTAAATCAGATTTACTATAGTTATTTCCTTTGCAGCATTTCAAGAATAACCATATTATTCTCCAAGGAAATATCTAATGGAGTCTTTTAGCTTGGATCTTTCCTTTAGGCCCCACTTCAGGAGGTCATCTGAGAAAATAGTATTAGTCCCTGTCCAGATGTCTTCATGATAGCCCTTCTTCCACTAAGGGTGGGGATACAGCACAGGGATGGAAGAAAGGCTTACCAAATTATGAGATTTCATTCTTATTTAGTCATCTTTACATTGTCTCATTAAGTAGTTGGTGTATATTCAATTTGTAGACATGATATAAAGATTTTTGTGTTGTTACCTTATTTAATTTTCACCAGTGACAGAATAACTGGGTACTAATAAGTTAGATAGGTTAAACGAGGTTTACTAACACCTAAATGTAGTATTCTAGAAGCCAGTTTTTAAAAAGATAAATATTTTACCCCAAATGTCACTTTGTATTACTAGAATGATAACTGTGTATTAAAAGTAATGGGATTAATTAAGCTCTAAAAGTTTTCTTCTAGCCTTTAAAAGTTTTATTATGAAAACTTACTACTTCTTTTAAGCCATATAGTGTTGTGATTTTAATTGATCAGATACAACCCAAATAACCAAACTACTTTAAATTCTCATCAGATTAGAAAATATTATCTACAGTATTTTTGCAGCTTCTCTTTGTAATCCAATGATCTATTTACCAAAATATGAGAGACTATAGCCCTTAGAGCTATACATCACTGTAACACATCCTACATCCTCATTATTTAATTTTGAATTATTACCATATATACTTAAATATGACTTTCTAGTATATTCATTGACCATATAAATACCTAGACTAGGACTTATTTTTTTGCTCAATGGATATTTCATGATCAATATTTTTCAAATCTTTTTAAAGTTAAATATGTAATAGTTCTACTAGTTTTCTACATTTTTAGTATGGAAATTTGTTTGCTCAAGAGAAAATTATCATTGTTTAGAATAATTGCCTACTATTATTTTTTTATGTGTATCTTGACCTGGTTCTTGTTATTTAAGAACTTAAATATAACATGTATGGAATATCTGAGCTAATTGCCTTTGCAACTTCCCCATATTCTTTTAAAAATGGTACAGTGCTTTCTCCTTTGATCCATATGTCTCTAGCATTATACTACTTCATTTTTCTGTTCCCCTTGAAAACAGAACATCTTGCAGATATACTACTTGCTATCTCCAAATTCACTTCCTTTATTTTATCCTTAAACCCTCCATTAGGCTTGTCTGACCCATTCCTCTGAAACTGCTCTTTTAATGTTACAGAGGACTATCACACTGTAAATTTTACTTGCCATTCCTCAGTCTTATCTTACATGAATTATCAATAGCATTTGAAACAGATAATTTTTTCTCTTCTTCAAACACTGTTTTTCGCTTGCCTTCCAAAACTCTACTATCTTCTAGTTTACTTCCCCCTACCCCCTACCCCGCCCTGCCACATTGGCTACTCTCTCTGTCCCTTTGTTCATTCTACCTCATCTCCCTAACCTCTTCGCTTTTGAGCACCCCCAGAGCTTACTTCTTGCCTTTCTTCTTTTTTCTATATATAACTACTGTTTTGGTGTTCTCATCTGGTCTCATAAAATTAATTACCTATACAGTGATAACTGCTAAATTTATATCTCCAGACTGGACCTCTTCCCTGAACACTAGGCTCATACATTTATCTGCAGACATGTCTAGCAGGTATCCCAATGTGTCATGTGCAAAACTGACCTCATGGCACTTCCCCTCAAACCTACCTCTTTTGTAGTCTTCAGCATCGTGGAAATGGACAATTTGAGAAGCACAAGCCAAAGTCTGATATTGTTCCTAATTCCTTTCTTTCTCCCCCATCCCATGTCTAATATTGTTGGCAAATTTTGTTGGTTCTACTTGAAAAACAAATTTAGATTCTGACCTCTTCTCCCAACTCCACTGCTTCCACTCTGGAAAACCACTATCTTATGTAACCTTTTGCATGATTGAAATATCCTCCTCATCGGTGTTCCTGCTTCTGCCTTCCTTCTCCAGTCTGCCAGTCCTTTCACCAAGCCCCCATGTACTCGTGCAGCCAAGGGATTCTTTGGATGGCCATTTAGAACACACCACAGCTCTGATTAAAACCTTTAATCACTTCCATCTTAAGCAGAGGAAAGGCAAAGTCCTTACCAAGACCCACAGTGCATTACATTACATTATTCTGACCTTTGCTGACCTCATTTCCCACTCTAAAACCTGTGTCTTACTCTTACAATATACTGGCCTTCCTGCTGCTCCTCAGAAGTATTAGGTATTGTTGGGGAGGAAGAATTCCCTCTGCCCTGTGGTCCTTCCAGCTGGACTTAGAATCAAAATGATATGAAAGAGACTAACAGGAGAAAAATAAAATTTAATAGCATATGTATGGGGAATCCACACAGAAATGACATTGCAAAGGCAGTGAGGCAACATCAAGCTTATATGACCTAAGGAGAAGGGTAGGATCTGAAAATATAAAAGGGAGGAAGGCCATTAGCAGGAAGGTAAAAGGGGATGTTTTCAAAACAAATGTTGCCCTATTATGCACATAAGTCTCTTAGGTAAAGGGGAAGTCTCTGTTAATAGTTCTCTTCTGGTACAGGGTCTCCTTCCCAATGTTGAGGACCAGGAAGAGAGCTTGTCTTAACATCTACTGGGTTTTGATTCTTTTTAACTCAAAATAATGTCAATGCCAAAGTGGCCCATCTTAGGGCCCACCTTTAGCCCCTACACTATTTACCTAATTCTGCTCTACAGCCTGTACACTTCCTTTTCCCCTTGCCTAGAATTACCCATCATATTAAATATCTATGTGGCTGGCTCCTTCACTTCCTCAAGAGTTTTGCTCAAATGGACATCTTTTTAAGGCAGTCTGTCATGACTTCATTTAAAGTTCTAGATTTCAGCTGCCACAAACCTTCTCCTATAGCATGTTTAAATTTTCTTTCTTTTTTATTATGATATAATTAACCTATAACATTGTATTGTTTTAGTTTTAGGTATGCAGCATAATAATTTGATACATGTATATATTGCAAAATTATTACCACAGTAAATTTAGTTAACATCATCACCAAATATAGTTATTTTTTTCTCATGATGAGAACTTTTAAGATCTACTCATTTAGCAACTTTCAAATATACAGTGCAGTATTGTTAACTATAGTCACTACTCTGTACATTATATCCCCAAAAGTTACTTATCTTATAACTTACATGAATTATCAATAGCATTTGTATTAAAATGCTTTTTATACATTATCTTATAACTATTATCTTATAACTGGAAGTTTGTACTTTTGACCACCTCCTCCCCATTCTTCCTCCCCCTCCCCCCCCCCCACCCCGCTCCCTCGCCTCTGGCAATTGCCAATTGGTTCTCTGTACCTATGAATTTGTTTTTCTGTGTGTTTGTTTTGATTCCACTTATAAGTGAGATTATACAATATTTGTTTTTCTCATTTAGCATGGTGCCCTCAAGGTTGATCCATGTTGTCATAAATATTAGGATTTCCTTCTCTTTTATGGGTGAATAATATTCCATTGTGTCAGTGTGTGTGTGTGTGTATGTGTGTGTGTGTGTGTATCACATTTTCTTTACATTTAATTTTTTTGTCTATTTCCCCCAGTTATAGCTTAAGTTTTATGAATTTACTACTTTGCTAGTTAGTGTTTCTCCAAGGTCTAGAATTGTGCCAGGTGAGCAGCTGGCACTTAATTATTGAATGTATTCATTTTTTACAGACATAATTTTCTCAAATCTTCAAAGATTTAAAATGTCTTTAAGATTTAAGTTGTCAGTGAAAAAAATATGCATGTGTTCAATTCACTCAAAAAAAGTATTTTTTTTAACATTCGTTTTATGTGCCAAGCCTTCTGTCAAGCATGTTGGTTAAAGAGAATAAAATGGAGGATCTTTGCTGTAGGAGTTCCTTTGGAATGGAATTCAACGACATTAATAAACCATCAAGGTCACTGTAATGGATGCTGTAGAGCAGAGAGAAGCCATGCCTAAGATTACATGAAAATAGGAGTCAACTTGAAATCAAGTAAACCCATTTAAATTCCTTAACATCACTCCATCATAGGCCCTCACCTATAAAATAAGGATAAAACCTTCCTTGTGGTATTTTCTGGGGGGAACAACTCAGGAAGTAAATATAGATCAGCCTGCTCTGGTTTGGTATGTAGTAGACACATATTTGAAATGATGTATTCCCTCTGCATGTTTTTAATTTCTACCTAATAACCTCTCAGCTTTAATGTATCAAATGCCAAAGATAATAGTCACTTGGAAGTATAAAAAAAGCAAGGTGGGGGTAATATTGTAGATAACTAAAATCTGATAGGCAACGAGAGTCATTGAAAATTTTTTTAATTTCTTAAAGTTTATTTTTATTTATTTTGAGAGAGAGAGAGAAACAGAGCAAGAGGGGGAGGGGCAGAGAGAGAGGCAGACAGAATCCCAAGCAGGCTCCATGCTGTCAGTGCAGAGCTGGATGCAGGGTGAGAAATCACAAACTATTAGATCACTATTTGAGCTAAAGTCAGGAGTTGGACACTTAACTGACTGAACCACCCAGATGCTCCTGCAGTCTTTTGAATTAATTAAAATTATATATTTTTTTCTAGTAGTATATATAGTAGATCAGAAATGAGGAAATGCTGGGGTGCTTGGGTGATTCAGTCAGTTAAGAGCTCAGCTTCGGCTCAGGTCATGATCTCATGGTTCTTGAGTTGGAGCCCCACTTAGGTCTCTGTACTGAAAGTTCGAGTCCTGGAGCCTGCTTCTGATTCTGAGTATCCCTCTCTCTCTTCTCCTCCCCCTCTCGCACTCTGCACATTCTCTCTCTCTAAAATAAATAAACATTAAAAAAATAAAAAAAAAGAAATGTGGATATGGAAGAAGAGATACCAGTTAGGTTATGTTAATATTTCACAAGACTATTAATGCTGATTTTAAGATACTAAAAAAATGAACATGGGGGAGAGATATTATAGGTGTAAAATCTGCTGGATTTGGAAAATTTATACATATATTGATGGGGAAGAAGAAGGAGAAATCAGAAATGACCCTGGGGACTTGAATCTAAGGAGGGGTATCAATGAAAACAGAGAAGATTAGAAATATTTGCTGGCTATGGGGTGAATAGTGAAGAGCCATGATGAAAATAATTTGAATATAATTCTAAATATAATGAATTTGACATACACAGTACACTGTTCTTTCTTTTTTTTTTTTTTTAAGTGTTTATTTATTTATTTTGAGGGAGAGCACACATATGTGTGAGAGCCAGGGTGGGGCAGAGAGAGAGAGAGAGAGAGAATCCCATGCAGGCTCCACACTGGCAGCACAGAGTCCAACTTGGGCCTTGATCTCACAAATGGTGACAGTATGACCTGAGCCAAAATCAAGATCTGGATGCTTAATCAACTGAGCCACCCAGGAGCCCAACAGACTGTTCTTTCATGCAAGCAAAGAAGGAAGTTAGCAACCACACGTAAATCTTTGAGGTATACTCAAAGATAAGGAAGAACAAATTTAAAAGAATGAGTAAGAACTGTCAAGAATAAACACATTTATAGAATTATGAAGAAGGACATAGACAGCAACAAGGGTAATTAATAATTCTATAGGAACAAATTTAAAAATCAAAGGATTTTCCAAACAGGATTTCTTTAGAGGCAGGAAGGAAGTAAAGAAGGGAGAAAGTAAGGCAAAAGAAAGGTAAACTATAAATACTATATGTAGGAAGGGACCCAAATATAAAAGAAAAAAATTATCTTTGAATCTTTGAATATCTCCATAACCGAACATTGTCTGCAGAGAACATGTGGCCAGGAGAAGCTTGGGAGCTTGACGAAACTGGGTACGAAGGGCACCTGGGTGGCTCAGTTGGTTGAGCATTTAACTTCAGCTCAGGTCATGATATCTCAGTTTGTGAATTTGAGCCCCATGTGGCGCTCACTGCTGTTAGTTCAGCGGTTTGTATCCTCTGTACCCACCCCCGCCCTTCCCCATTCATGCTTTCTTTCTCGAAAATGAATAAACATTTAGAAAAAACAAAAAAGAAAGTGGATATGATTACCAATTGCTACTAGATGAGTGATTCACAAGGATATTGCAAGTTCCAGAAAGGCCCCATGAAGCACCAAGTAAGTCTTTAACACACATTCATAGTGGTGTCGGTCAGCTGAGCTTGACCGTTTGAAAGCACAAAAATGTATGGTTGATAGGTGTTCAGGAATAGAGGATTGGCAGGGAATGAATTAAATATCTGTCAGGGTGGTAAGGTTATTGAGTAGGAGCAAGCCTATGTTTTTGAGGCAGTAGAGAAGAATTTGCGGATTAAATGAGACTATCATGGAATGCATTAAAACCACAACTCTTCTTCAACAAACAGTAGCGATGTAATCTTCCGTTCGGTTCTCAGACTTCTGTAATAGGCAAGCGTTTCCCCTCAGATGAAGAGGTGTGCACTCTTTATTCAAAGGAAAGCAGAGACACTAATATTTTTAAAAATTCTTATAATTGATTCATAGACATTTGGGGGTAGATCAATGTTTCAAATGATGGCATACCATCAAACAACGTGCACTGTAAAAGCACGCACAAAAGAAAGTCAGAGTATTAAAAATAAGCAAAGAGACAGGACTGCACATTGGGAATGACCAATTTTAATTTCACTAATTCTTTTTTATTTAATTTTTTTCATGTATGTTTTTGAGAGAGAGAGAGAGAACACAAGCAGGGGAGAGGCAAAGAGAGAGGGAAACACAGAATCTGAAGCAGGTTCCAGGCTCTGGGCTATCAGCACAGAGCCTAATGCAGGGCTCGAACTCATGAACCAGGAGATCATGATCTGAGCCGAAAAAAGATGCTTACCTTACTGAGCCACCCAGGCACCCCTGTCATACACTAATTCTTAATTAAGTATGGCTTTTAGACCCCCACTGACAAATTTTAAAGCAATTTCAATTGGTTACATTATTATTTATTTCTCACTTAAAATAGAATCTTCTATTGTACATTTTTATTTTACTCTCCTCAGTTAATGCTCACATCATTATTTTGACATTGGTTGTATTTTCTACATTTAAAATTCCATTATGTATGAATTTTGAAAAGGTTTAAAATTAAAAAGGAATAAAATTGTTTAAAATATTTACCTAGAGTTCCTTTCTATACTTTCTAAAAAATTTTGTATAGCAATTTGCATTTTAAAAACTGGGTTGTAAAAAATAATAAAAATTAACAAATATTAAAATTTTAAAAATAAAATAAAATAAAAATTGGATTGTAATCATACTACATATAGAAGCCCAAATATATTTTTCCTTTGCCTATTTTCCACTATATTTTGTTTAGGATATAATAATTATATTATTTGTTAATAATTATGCAATTTTTTAAATTATAATTTATTATTACTGTATAATGAACAGCCTAGTGGATATATTGACTTCTTTTTCCCCTGCCATTGCTAGCTTAAGGCTGCCTTAATTCTCATAGAAGATAAAAATAAACCAAGAGAGAAATTCTAGCAGCAGTATACTCCAGTTGCTTCAGACCCCAAACCAATTTACTTAGGACCCCAGGGTAACAAACATCTATTTTGTCATCATCCTAAATTCCTTCCAGACAACAATGCAAATATGCGGAATGGAAAAAGCATAAATATGCAAATGCATGATTTATTTAATCACTGCCACTTACATTAATTTACGCAAATCACTTTTATTGCATTTCTAGTTGCTTATGACTATCTGTACTTAAGTATTTCTTCTTGGTGAATATCTTTCTGTAATTCAGTGTTTCAGCTGTTTTCACGAAGTCTTTTGACCTAGCTTTAAGAAGTAGGATGCATTGGCCATAAGGCGTATAAATTTAAAAAGTGATATAGCCTGTTCAGAATGAGAAAAACTTGAATTCAAGGCTTCTTTGGGGAAACAAATAAACTTTCCATGAACACCTCTTTCGTTTTTTGGGCAAAGTTAGACTAACAAAATGTATCTCAGAAAATGTTGGTATTTTATTTAAAGTTGTCTTTTTTTTTGTTTGTTTGCTCTTTTGAGAGACAGAGTGTGAGTGTGGGAGGGGCAGAGAGAGAGAGGGAGACACAGAATCCAAGGCAGGCTTCAGGCTCTGAGCTGTCAGCAACAGAGCCTGACGTGGAGCTCAACCTCATGAACCACGATATCATGAGCTGAGCCAAAGTCTGAAGCTCAACCGACTGAGCCATTCATGCACCCCTAAAGTTGTCTTTAATAGAATTTGTCAAGCAGAATTTCTAAAAATATTAAGAACATAAAGAATTCATCATCCATAGGAGAAAAATCATAACTTTCTTGATTGCACGTCACCATCTGAATGTGCACTTCCCAAGCAGCATCTATATGGCTTTGAATTCTTTAGCAGCTTTTCCTGATGTCCGTCAATGAACAAGCATTTCCTAAAGACATTTTTGGGATGTGGTGCTTTTCGAGGAACCCATACCTTTTCTCCTGATAAGTCTGAAAAAGAATTTAGTGAGATAGGCAAACTCACTTCACACTTATCTCACACTGTATAAGGTAGAGAAGAAAAGAAGAGAACCATCTGCAGACCAGCCTAGATCAGTTTAAAACTCAGGACAGTTACAACAGACAACTTTGGAACAGAGCTGCTTTGTGACTTTGGTGAGCCATAGCACTAAGCACTTTTACCTATGTAGTTCCCTTCTTCATTAAATAAATGTTAGAAGCTATGTTATTATGTTGTGTTGATAAAAAGACAAGTATATTAATGATATATATTAAATATTTTCTACTTAAAAGTTCAAATTTTCTTAGAAATTAAAACAGCTTGTGAGCTGTTAAAAATAGTGTGGGCCCTCCCTCAGTACTGTGACTAATGGGTTAACTTCCTCTGCTTTAGAACAAGTTACAAAAAGATTAGCTTCTTGCCTCCCTCTTTGAAATCATTTGATTCTTCTAGATGTTAAGGATGTGGGGTTTGGGGGGACCTGGGTGTCTCATTCAATTAAGCGTCAGGCTCTTGATTTCAGCTCAGGTCATGATCTCATAAAATCAAGCCCCACATCAGGCTCTGTGCTGACAGCACTGGAGCCTGCTTGGGATTATCTCTCTCTCTGTCCCTCCCCTGCTCATGTGCTTGCTCATGAGCTCTGTCTCTCTCTCTTTTTCTCAAAATAAATAAATAAATTAAAAAAAAAAAAGATGGGGGGGTCTACTGAAGCTGTTAATGCTGGCTGCATTTACCATAACTACCTACTTGGGTGACTCTGTTTCTTGTTTATTTTGTTTTGTTTTTCAATCTTATTTTCTCAGAATGATGTAGACATTAAATAGGATGTGGAAGTTACCTGGAGTGTATAATTTAAAGATGGATATGTAAACTTAAACTTGCTAATGATTATTCTTTTGTGTCTTCTTTGCAAACAACAATTGTTAACCGTGTTGTCAAAGGATTTTACAGGTATGAGAACCATTGTTCAAGCCCCTAAAATGTGCTCCATGGACCACTTGATTTTCAGTTACACCTGGGATGTTATTTACACTATAGATTCCCACCATCAAATCAGAGTTTCTCAGAGGGGAGCCCAGAGAATTTATTCTAACAGTATTTCTGAGTGATTCTTATGGCTCTAAAATGTGAGACCCAGAAGTTTAATTGTAAAATATCTTGAAAGTCTGAGGTTTGACAATTTTAAGATCAATACCTATTAAAAAAAGAAAGGGCGGCGGGGGGGTGAGTGTGTACTGAAGTAATATATTAGGAGTAAAGTGGTCCAGACTGTGTTTACCAACTGAATATGAAAGAGAAGTAACTTTCTTTGTCCCCTCCTTATTTTTACTGTTGAAGTCAGGAGACATGCCCCTCAGCCACATATGTAGCCTAATCGACTGCTATCAGAGAAGTTTCCTTTGTGTGTTTGTGCACAGGGATGCTACCTCTTAGACACTTGTGGAGTGGATGGCTTGCGCGCCACCTTGATCTAGGGCCTCTGGGATTCATTCAGCACTTCGATGATGCACTAAATGACACTTGATGCTTTGTAAGAGTCCAGGAATCTTCCTTGTTGTTCAGTTCATTCCCAGGGAGTTACTGTAGAATAGGAGAGACTAGAGTTTATCGCTGTGGTATTTACTTACTTGTGCAAACAGACATTTAAAAAAATACTATCTCCTGCATGAGTGCACATATTGAGAAGGCCTTACTAATAGATTTTTATTCTTTACAAAAAGATTGTTTTTGTTTCTAAACATAGATTTTGTTTTTACTTATTAGCATAATGTATGCCCATAGAAAATTTGGAAACATATAAACAGATAAAGATGGTATTAGACAACTCTAAGATCTTAATGCTTGTATCTCTCCACTGGTAACACTTTAGTCCTGTGCTTTCGGAAGGTCTGTGATGCTTGTGTGTGATGCATGTGTGTGGAGCCTACTTAAGATTAAATCCCTCTCCCTCTTCCCCCTCCCCCACTCACACACTCTTTCTCTCTCTAAAATTAAAAGAGAGAGAGAGAGAAAGTGGTATTTCAAATGCCTACTATATTGTTCATATGATATTATGGCTTTAGAAAACCCTATAGTAAAGAAAATCATTAGATTGCCAAATATTATGGAGCTAGTGGTAAGTATAAATACTGGATGTGGAAGAACTTTACAGAAATAGGAAAGACTTTAAAGTATAAGAGAAAATTTGGGGGCACCTGGGTGGCTCAGTTGGTTAAGCATCTGGCTCTTGATTTCAGCTCAGGTCGTGATCTCATCATTCATGAGATGGAGACTATGTCAGGCTCTGCACTGACAACGTGGAGCCTTCTTGGGATTCTCTCAGTCTCTTTCTCTCTCTCTCTCTCTCTCTCTCTCTCTCTCTTTCTGCCCTTCCCCTGCTCTCTCTTTATCTTTCTCAAAATAAATAAACATTTTTTAAAGTATAAGAGAAAATTTAAAAAAAAGAAAGGAACTTTATAAAACTTAAGCCAGTAGAAAGATTTGAATTATCACATATTGCTAAGGTACATACACAGTTTGTTGGTGCACAGTAATACAAATTTTGGATAACTATGATTTACATATTGTGTAATCATGAAAGAATTCAAGGATAAAACTGAGAAAAGAATTTAAGTCTCTACCCCTAGCTTACTCATAAAAGGCATACCTCCCCGCTCCCCCCCCCCCCCGCCCCGCCCCGCCACAAAGCTTTTAGTTAGGTGCTTATGCATTCCAAAATACATGAAAAGAAAGAGAAAATTTTAGGAAGGGAAAAAGTTCCTTTAAAAAAAGGTCAGTATTAAGAAGTTAGCTATGACTAAGTCTTTCTGCGTCTCAGTTTTCTGAGAGGCTGAATAAAGAGAATAGACATACTTTAACATTGCCCAGGGGGGTAATTTTGAAGCTCTGTTTGTATTGAGTGCCAGTTTTTATTCTATCTGGAGAATGACTCATTAATTGCACCACCATAATCCTAGGGATTTCAGTCTCTGAACCCAATTAGTTTAGTAAACTGGACAATTTCAACACAGGCACCTAGGATCCTTGCTTGTTGGGATTATAGGAGAAGAAAAATGTTTTAGCTATCCTTATAGGTTATTTTGGCTGGTATGTTAATTAAATTGATATAAGACAGATTAATGGGAGAGAAACATCATTTAATTACATATATACAGGAGCCCCATAAGAAATATGGGACCGAGGGGGCGCCTGGGTGTCTCGGTCGGTTAAGCGTCCGACTTCGGCTCAGGTCATGATCTCGCGGTCAGTGAGTTCAAGCCCCGCGTCGGGCTCTGTGCTGACAGCTCAGAGCCTGGAGCCTGTTTCAGATTGTGTCTCCCTCTCTCTGTGACCCTCCCCCGTTCATGCTCTGTCTCTCTCTGTCTCAAAAATAAATAAACGTTAAAAAAAAAAAATTTAAAAAAAAAAAAAAAAAAAGAAATATGGGACCCAAGGAAAAGTCAGTCAGGCTTGTATACCATCCTGAGCTAAGAAATGAGATAGGGGCCTCAGGCTTCAAAGGGAAGGAGGATAATTCACAGGACACTAAAAAGCAGGTGTCTTGTAATTAGGTGTTTGCCCTGACATAGAGATAGGAATTTCAGATAAAAAGTTATCTCTGGTTAATAGCTCTCTTTCTGGGCCAGGCCCCGTATCTAAATTCTTTTAGGCAGTTAAGGGAGAAGTGTAAGGGTTTTTTTTGTTTTTTGTTGTTTTTTTGTTTGGTTGTTGTTTTTTTTTGTTTTGTTTTGTTTTTTTTGTTTTGTTTTTTTTGTGGGGGAGGGTCTGGTCTTGATTGCTTTTAGTTCAAAACAATCTATTTGCCAAAGTGGCATATTTTGGGGTCACATATTTTGCTCCCCCTCAGTCCCACCTTTGAAACTTTCTTAAGAAATTTCACAGTCCAGAAGTTGAGTTGGTGGTAGATTGCTTTATCTCACTGAAATAATCTCTCCGCCCTTAGCCCTAAGAATATATCAGTCCTCTAGTTGGATAGTTGTGTCTCATTTTAGGAGGCATTGATGCAGGTGAGCTCCCAAAGTTGGGCCTATGGTGCAAGCAATCAGGTATTTAATAAGAAGTATTTCTATGGAAACAAAAGAAAAATAATGGGTAATAAATGGAGCAGGCTGTAATCTACATTTCTGAGTTATGAAGGCGGCCGGTCAAGGTCCAGCTCGGAGGCTTTTTAGAGTGAGGACAGGCAGTGGCCATCTGATAGATTTCCCTGATTTGTAGTTTGAGTTTCTCTGATAATCTTTTTGAGGAGCTCATATAGCAACAGGCATAAGGATTTCCCATATATGGAGCATTGTGGTGATTCCTCTGAAATTTTTTATCAAGTTGTCCAACTTTAGCTTGCATGGTTTTGGAAAAAGAGCTGCATTAGTTCTCAATGACTCCAAGTCAGAAGGGTGGGAAAAAATTGGAAATGTTAGTTTGGAAAGTTGTGGCCAAATATCAGAGGAAGCTAGAAGAATTCAGGATCCAGTCCAATTTAGAGATAGGACCTGAAAGAAAATTAACAATACTAGAATCTGATATCTACAAAGGTGTATCACTGAAGCATAATTTTTCTAATCATCGCCTGCATGTTTATCAAAGATAACCACAGTAAGACTGAGATGTTTGCAAATTAAGTCTAGTTTTAATACATTTGGTTTGTTTACATAAGTGGAGAAGCAATATCAATTGACTATGTATCTTTTAATCTGCTTTGCTGGAACTTTCCATAAAGAATCTCAGATTGGACTTTTAGAAGCTTCCCCATCAGACTCTGCCTGCAATATCCATAGATTTGGGTGAATTCCTCTTTTCTTGAGGTCCCCCAAATATCCCGAGTTTTCTGTCCCTGCTAGGAAGTGACCTTTCTTACCCACCTGGTAAGTAAGTCTGTTGGGAACCCTGTAAGCGAGGGACCAGCACAATATTTCTAAGGGGTTTTATTAGCTCCTAAAGTCAACCTTGGTTCCTTAAAACTGTCTGGTTATATCTGAGTATGTGTATGTTTCTCAAACATTTCAGTCAAGGACTTAGTAATGTAACCAATGTTTCTAATCGTGTCCTTTTATAAAGAGAACTGAGTCTCACTGAACTTTTGCAAACTATATTGAACTACATTGCCATACAAAGAATACTCAAGAGTTTTCAAATTCCAGAGGGATCAGGTAGAGAGAAAAATAAGTGTTTCATCTTTGTTTACAAAGATATATTTTACCAATTTGTTGTAGGCCATAGTAAGAGAAGAAAGAAAAAAAAATCTCGTTAAATCTGGAAAAACAAAACATTAAAGAACAGGCAAGATCGTTAAAAAAAAATTGTAATGGTCCTCCTCAGTTCATGTAGTCCCATGTAATTAATACTTGTTCTGCTTGAATCCAGTTTTCTCGTTAGTTCTGGAAATTCTTACCCAGTTCAGTTTTATTATCTTAAAGTTACCAGAAACCTGTTTTCTAGAGTACTTTCCATGAGTCTCCTCAAAGATAAATCACTTCTTGAAGATGCAAATGCTTTTGCAAAAACATCAGGATAAAACAATAAACATCTGTAAATGACAAGACTTAAAATGGCCATGGTTAAAGTTCTGATGAGAGTACTACAATGCAACTGATAAGAAAATTTGCTTATTTCTAAAACATATAACATTTTTAAGATGATAACTGAAATTATGATTGATAATATTATACCAAGACATATTAGGATTGTTAGGAATTTCATATAATTTGTACAACCCTTATAATATATGCCTACACAATTCAACATGAAGAAAGAAAACACTTGGTCAAATTGGATCATAGGTCTTTGTGAAAGTTATCCGTTTAACCTTAGTGACAATTAAAGACTTTGAAGGCAAATACAAAATGTTAAATAGTTATAAAAAACAAACTAAAAAACAACCTTAACTCTTTTAATAAAGATAGCTTACTTAAGTAATCAAAGACCTGACAAAAACACAGGAAGTCATTTTGACAAAACACAAAATCTTGTTCTTTTAGGCAGATTACTTTAAAATATAAGGAAAAACCTTTTATATTTTTTAATAAAAAGCAGAGCAGTAGTCAAAGAAAACTTTGTGCTTTTAACAGAGAGTAAAAAACAAATTTTGATTTTGTTCCAATGCACTTTTGATATTAAAATTCATGTAACTTAATTAATTTTTTTTCTAATCTTAGCCAACTTGACCACACATTAATATTCCTTTCTAAAGATTCCCTTTTCAATACTACGTGGCAATGAGAAAGAATGAAATATGGCCTTTTGTAGCAACATGGATGGAACTGGAGAGTGTTATGCTAAGTGAAATAAGTCATACAGAGAAAGACAGGTACTATATGTTTTCACTCATATGTGGATCCTGAGAAACTTAACAGAAGACCATGGGGGAGGGGAAGGAAAAAAAAAAAAGTTAGAGAGGGAGGGAGCCAAACCATTAGAGACTCTTAAAAACTGAGAACAAACTGAGGGTTAATAGGGGGTGGGAGGGAGGGGAGGGTGGGTGATGGGTATTGAGGAGGGCACCTGTTGGAATGAGCACTGGGTGTTGTATGGAAACCAATTTGACAATAAATTTCATAATAAAAATAAATACATAAAGATTCCTTTTTTATAAATCTTCTATAACTTTCTCACATTCAGATTTTGTCCTATGTTTTTTTCTCTTTCTCACTTTAAAATAATTAGCATCTTTTTAGGACAAAATTATTTTCTTTCCCTCAACAAACAGTTTCTGTAACTGATACTTCTTCCTACCAAAAACATATGTAACTTTCCTTACATGTGGATTTTTTTCCCCTTATCATTTGCTGTAGTTTTAACTACATTTGCTAATTAGAAGTCTCAATCTTTAGAAACTTTAAGAAGTAAGCCATCTTAGGGGCACCTGGGTGGCTGTTAGTTAAGCATCTGACTCTTGCTTTCAGCTCGGGTCATGATCTCACTCAGGATCATGGGCTCAGCTCTGCCTTGGAATTCTCTCTTTCCTCCTTTCTGTCTGCCCCTCCCCTGAGCACTCTCTCTCTCTCTCTCTCTCTCTCTCTCTTTCTCTTTCAAAATAAATAAATAAATAAATAACAAAAAAAAAAAGTAAGCAATTATACACTGTCTGTTACACCAACATTCTTCACACCTGCCACATTTATAAATATATTTCATATTTTCTAGACATATGTGTTTCCTAATAGCATAGGGTTTTTTTTTTCAATGTGGTATACACGTTTACTAATAGGCCCAGATATCTTTTAGTTCCTCTGTAAAAGAAAGCCAAAACTAGATATGCTTATGTTTGATAACTAATGTTTCAGTTTTTTATCTTATTTGGAAATGATCTGGATAATCAACAAGCTTATCATTTAGCTTAATTTAGCAAGACTTTAAGGTTTCAGGCTACCAAAAGGATTTGGGGGAACTATTTGAAAAAGTTCACCTAAAAACTTTTTATTCTATTTACATCCACATAAATCACTTGATTCTAACAATTATGTTTAGATTACTCACAAAAACTTCACGAGACATTAGACAAAGTCAGCCATCATCCCAAGCTATTTTTCTTGCAGATAAATTTTTGTAAGAGATATAATATAAAGTCATTTGACTAGTAAACCCAGACAAAACAAAATTTGTATGTCTGCCTTATATTCAATGTTGATAATTCTAAAGTCACTCTAAAGTCACACCTTTGTATTTTGTAGGGTTTTTGTTTGTTTTGTTTTTGTTTTGAGAGAGAGAGAGAGGTGTGCCCTGGCAGGTGTGCACAGATAACATGGGGGAGGGGCCCAGAGGAGAGGCAGAGAGACTCTTAAGTAGATTCCAGGCCTGGGGCAGAGTCCAACATGGGGCCTTAGCTCACCACCCTGAGATCATGACCTGAGCTGAAATCAAGGATTCTTACTACACTGAGCCACCCAGACACCCCTAAAGTCGTACTTATTTTAATTAAACTAATGAATGTAAACTAGCTTTAATACTGAATATTTTTTTTCAGATCATGTGAACCTGAAATACATTTGGGCTACTTTTTGTTACATTTCTCAGAACTTTGGGAATACCACAGTATAAGCCCTTAATTTTAAACCGGTTAAATAGAACTCTTTACAAATTAATTTTGGCAATATGTTCTGGAGGAAAATACTCTATGATAGACATACATAGACATACATAAACATAGACATACACAGAAATCTCCTAACTTACATTCCAAAACTTTAGCCATGAATTTGGTACAACACTTACTAGTTTTTTTTGTTTTTTTGTTTAATTTTTTTAAATGTTTTTATTTATGTTTGAGACAGAGAGACAGAACATGAGGAGGTGAGGGGCAGAGAGAGAGGGAAACACAGAATCTGAAGCAGGCTCCAGTCTCTGAGCTGTCAGCACAGAGCCCGACAAGGGGCTCAAACTCACCAACCATGAGATCATGACCTGACCTGAAGTCAGACGCTTAACCCAGAGCCACCCAGGCACCCCAACACTTACTAGTTTCAAATACTTGTGTCCCTGGCAGATAGAACAAGTTAAAGTTACCTGCTTAATAAAAACTTTTTGGTAATATTTATGAAAAGACTTTTAAAATTTGTATGTGTCCTTGATAAGTAAAATTAAATAGACTGTGGTCTAGGGTTTGAGCAAAGGTACCTCTTAACAGTTGCATTTTTTTTTAATGTTTATTTTTGAGAGAGAGAGAGACAGAACATGAGCAGGGGAGGGGTGGAGAGAAAGGGAGACACAGAATCCAAAGCAGGCTCCAGGCTCTGAGCTGTCAGCACAGAGCCCTACCAGGGGCTTAACCAACTGAGCCACCCAGGCGCCCCTTAATGGTTGCATTTTAAAAGACTCCTTCCCTACCATTTTTTTTTTTTTCTTATCCAATCTTAGAAATTGGGGGATGTTCTAATCAAGAGTTAACATTTACATTTCAAAGGCACAGGGAAAGAATGCAGGGTCCTCCAAAAAGGACTTTGGTTTATTAAAGCCAATATTTTATAAGCCTTTTGAGATAAATAGGGGAGGATTTAGGATTGGTAACAAGAAATAAGTGAACTTTGAATTGTCTCTGGGGTTACATTTTTCGTTTTGCAAACATTTATAAGGTAAGGACAGTTGCTCTCAATTCTTCAAATAATTGGGTTGTAACTCAAATGACATCATAGGTTAGTCTATCCATAAATCCTTTTAAAAGCAGTTTAAAAGGTTTTTCTTTCCTTCTAGGTAAATAGTTTTATTTTAGCTTAGGGGAAGAGGCCAAATAAAAAAAAATCTTATCAGGCTCTGAATATTAACTTCTAATCTGGCCAGTCTCCAACCACAGAGCTATTAAAGCAAAAAACAAAAACAAAGAAACAAACAAAAAACCCCACACTCTTTTAAATATCTTGTCAATTTTCAGCCAGGACAAGCAGCAAACATTTTCAGGATATAATGGAATATGTCTTTGTAGAGTCTGTATGAAACATTTTAGCAAAGGCCTTCTTCTGAGTATGCAATTCAATTTTGGGTTGAAATTTGGATTCATTTTAGGGGGAAAAGCCTCTATCTTCCCGTGAACATCAGCCTTCAACTGATCATTTGTTGGAGAGCCTAGAGAAATTCTGGTCATCTGTTTTCTATGTGAGGTTGTTTTTGTTTATTTGTTCTTGCCAGAGGTCATCTGGTTTGCCTGAGAACATGGTGTCAGGTCTCACGGTGTCGGGTCTGGGTGAGTGAAGTTGTAAATGGACACCGATCTTTGTAATTTCTCTCCAAATTTGGTAGGACCTTCTGAAGAGTGGAAGTTAAGGAGTTTAAAATTTAAAAGATCTGCTTCTGTCCAGGGGACAAAAATTCTTTGGGTGGGGTTCTAGGATATATCTGCAAAAAGACATTGTATAAGAAGATGTGATGCTGTCAGGGCTTGATTTAGAGCCCAGCAAAATAAGCCTTATGTCTGAGCCTTATTAGCCATCCTGGGTGCTTCTGTTAAATGATTTTCCTGGTTTTTAGTACTTACCTGAGGAACCTGTGTACCCTGGAGTGCTCTCTGTAAATATTGCAGAGAAAGGGAAACTAAAACAGGCAGGAGAATGTTTAAGAGACTTTCTAGAGAAGGTGGAGGGATTTGGGGAACTAAGGTAATTTGCTGAAGAGATAGGGCCAGATGTTAAGAAGGAGAATATACCTTGGATGTGGAGCTTAATTTTTGTTCTAGGTCTCATTTATGTCCTTCCATCTATACTTATATTAAGGCTATACTCATAATTATACTTATTTGCTATATTCTTTGTATCCACTTTTTAATTTGGCCTTTCTAATGCCTGCCTTCCAGGTCCAGGGACCCAGAGGGGCTCCTGCAGGACCAGACAAGAGGGTCCTTAGCTTTGTGTAGGATGGAAATCAAACAGGAGCCAGCAGGTAGTAACAGCAGAGTTTATGTTGAAGACATAGAGAGAACATATACAGAAGGAGCATCTGGGAAACTCAGAAAGGAGCATAAGACTTGTCTTTGTTTGGGACTTGGAGGGGTTTAATGAAGATTGTACATGTCCCCTCAGGCATCCAGGAACAGGTTAAAACAAAGACAAACACCCAGGTGTTATATCTTGAGGCCAGGGGCTCTTGGTGTTGAGTTGTCTAGCTCCAGCGGTCTGGAATCCTCATATGAGATAGCTTTGCCATCATTCTCACCTGGTCCTTCCTTAGACTTTATCTATTTTAAAGAAATCATCAACTCCTTGTCCCTTACAAGGAGGACATTATGCTATTTGCATTATAAGGCATGTGTAAAGTGGGCTGGGCGCCTACAGGTGCTAACAAGAATAGAAGCAGGAAAAGGAGCAAACAGCAGATTTTTATGGAGTCCTTCATTTTCCCTATCTCATTTCCATAGGAACCAACAGACAATTATTTGGAATAAGAGCTCTCTAAGACAAAAAAAATTAATATAGACATTTGTCTAATTCGAAAGATCCCTCATCTGGCCGTTGATGAGTAGGATCTTATTTTAATCTCAATAGCAACTCAAGCCAATTAGCGATTTACAAATTAACCATGGATGCAAGACCATCCCCAAAGGAGACTGTAAAAGATGCAGCCCTCACAAGATCTAGAAAGCTTACTTCCAGAGTTAGCCTCAAAAAGCGTTGTCCTGTGACTTCATTGTCACAGAAGGTAAGAATGGTCTAGTGTAAGTGGTATCTCTGGTTTTTTCCCATGGATACGAGACACCACCAATCACAGACCCATTAATCTGTGACTGGGCAAGTACTGCAGGAATGGGACTTATCCAGCACTAACAGAATAATGAAGGATGAGACAACAAATGTCCCTTATGGACCTGGATATCTCATGACAAACTCCCTGTCCCACAGTTAGACAAAAAGAATGTTGCCTAAGGCCTCCCTTTCTTTTGGAGCCTATTCAGGGTGTTCACCAGCTGCACACCGGTACATGAATCCTCTCAGTCAGTGGAGACTGGTTACAAAGCCAAGCTCAGAAGGCAGAGAACAAGAAGAAAGGAGAACTTCTTTTTATACATGCACATCAACAGCTTTACCTAAGCCTTTGGTCTATCGGAGCCAAACTAAAACCTAAGAGGGATGTGCTGCCCGGATGGGATTGTGCCGTGTTTTGCAGAGTCCCTTGTTAAATGGAAATTGTTTTGAGGTTGGCAGATGACCAAGTGTCAGTCTAACCCATTCAATAACCAACTTACCCTCACATGGGAATCTGTGAGTTAGGAGGCAAGCACTCTAACAGCTTGTAAGTGCTCAACTTGGGCCCACCAATTTTGTAGCTTTATCTTCTATTTTTTTTAATTCTTTTTTGATGTTTACTTTTGATAGAACACAAGGGAGAGGAGGAGAAGGGAATGAGGGAGACACAGAATCTGAAGCAGGGCCCAGGCTCTGAGCTGTCAGCACAGAGCCTGATGTGGGGCTCACAGACCATGAGATCATCACCTGAGCTGAAGTCGGTTGCCCAACCGACTGAGCCACCCAGGCTCCCCTATAGCTTTGGCTTCTAAGATGTTCCTTAGCAACAGCCTTTACCTCACATGCACATTAACTCACAGTAAAGTTTGCCTAAACAGATGCAGGTCTGGTGAGGAATATGAACTCACCACTACGTGAGGCTGGCTTCAATAGCAGGCTTATAGGACACTTATGCCTACATTCTACGGTATTACTTCTATGCCAAATGTCGTAACAGAAAGAGACAAAGAAAACCAGTAATCACTCTGGAGAAGAAAAAGATCAGTAAAAATCAGGAATACTCATATCAAATCTTCACCGGTCACTATACCCAAGGAATTAGTTCCACAGACATTTTCTCATGTTAACCTTAATTTAGAAAAGGAAAAAGGACTCACTACTCTTGCTTCTACCGGACCCTGCAGGTAGTGATCCAAGAGACTGACACAATAAAAAAAAAAAAAAAAGAAAGAAAAAAAATCTTACTTTCTGGCAGCACTTGCCAGAGATCCCAGCATCTCTCAGCAACTGCAGCCCTGGAGCAAGCAGGGTCCAGCCAGAGAAGTTTGTCTCATCCGAGTCACCAAATATAGGGGAGGAAAAATGTTTCTTTTATCCTTATAGATGCTTTTGGCTGGTCTATTAATTAAACTGACATAAGAGAGATTAACAGGAGAAAAACAAATATGGTTACATATGTATGGGAGCCCTTTAAAAAAATATGAGACCCAAGGACAAGTCAGTCAGTTGAGGCTTACTGTCATCCTGAGCTAAGAAATGAGACAGGGGCCTGGAGCTTCAAAGGGGAGGAGGGTAATTCACAGGACATTAAGAAGAGCAGATGTCTGGTAATTAGATGTTTGCCCTGCCATACAGACAGGTCTTTCAGATAAAAAGTTATTTCTGGTAATAGTGCTCTTTTTGGGGCCAGGCCCTCTATTTAAATTCTTTTAGACAGTTAAGGGAGAGGTAAAAGTTTTACTTGAATCTGCTGTGTCTTGATTGCCTTGGGCTGAAAATGATCCACATGCCAAAGTGGCGTATTTTGGGGTCACATAGTTTGCTTCCCTCAGGACCAACTCAAAATGGGCATACTAGGCTAGACTATCCAGTATGTTTTCTTATTCAGAACAAAGTGCCTCAGAAAACACAACATGTCCTAGACCCAGTTTTTAGCTTAGTCGCCATCAACAATGCCTTTTCACAGGAAAACAGAACCCTGTCATTTTATTTCCAAGAAATAGAATATGAGCTTTCCAGACCCTAGTTTCTGAAAAGAAAATGGTCTAACATTTCTTTATATCAAAAATGTGAGCAGCCCCGTCAAGACTGTCAAAGTGAAGTAGAAACTTCACATTTAGTTTGCAATTCAACTATAGAGACATTTGATTTCATAATTGTGTCCTCAGGTACAGAATCAGATTCATGTTTTTCAGAGAAGTGTTAGCATACAAGAAAATGTATGGTTATGAAACATAGTCTCAAGATAGGTGTTCAAGATAGATCTATTCAATGGAGTTTCTTAAACGGTTTATCATCAGTTTCTAGAAGCAATTTGACACTCATTGACAAAGTGGAGTCGTGAACAAAGGAGCCTGGAATGCAACTATTTCATCTGCATAGAAATGATACTTACTGCAATGGCTCTGCCCTGGGCAGGGCCCAGCTTGGGGATGGATAGTGACAAAAGGGCATCAAAGCTGCTGAAGCATTCAAAGACTGCAAAGTAAACAAAGTAAAGTGCTTTACAGAGAAACTGAAGCAGAATGTTAAGTGATTCAGCAGAGTTTTTACGATGCCTAAAAATTCCTAGGGCAGAGGGAATCTGAAATGAAGTGGAGATAGGTTTTTCTTTTTTATGTAATTGGAAAAGGTATAGCAACAGATCCTACAAAAGTGGTTGCTGTTGGAACCCAGAGAAGCCTTTTTATTTGTTTGCAGGAAGTTTTTGATTTTTAAAAATTTTATCATATAATATCAAGTATATCTCCTTCAACTTAAAGAAATAATAACAAATGATAGTTTGCTGAGCACTCCCGAAATCCAGGCATAAGACACAGTCCCTGCCCAGATGCATAACAGAGGTCTGACCAACAAACTAGAAACAAGTACTTCAAATTACAGGGAGAACAAATTGAGTATGTTCCAATGTGACTTTCTAGACAATAAAATCTACTAGTCCATAGAATCATCACCTAAAAGAAGTGAATAAGGTATACTACTGAAATCGCTTAAAATTCGTTGATCTACACCTAAAACACATTGGGGGAAATAAGCAAGAGTATGAAAAATCCCCATCTTCTATTTCAACCCAGTGTCATCCTAATTGGGTTCCACATGCAGCTCACTTTATACTTTCTCTGCATTCAATCAAATATATAGAAGTACTTTTTATTTTCCATGTATTAGTACATTTTGCCTAGTTTTTGAGATAGGACGTAGGATGTAATAAGTTAGAGACCAATATAATATATTTTATTTTTCCTCTTTTTTTTAATCAGTCATTTTCAGAAGCTAACATATCACACTGATACATTTGATGTTTGTAATCTCATTCCTCTGGAATCAGTCATCATCAGTATGGCTCATTAGCAAAAGAAGACTGCTAAGGAAATGTTTCTTACACATTGGAAATGGGGAATCACTCTGCCAATGCACCTGTCTGCAGTTCTGATAGTTATAAAGTGGATTTACATGGTTGCCACAAGTGTGATTTCCATACCAAATAGTTCAAAGTTACAATTCTTATAGAGTGGCACATTAGGATAATGTGACCCATGTAATTTGAGAAATAACATGTGGATTGAGATATTTTTTTAAGAATTGTGGAATATAACATGACTTGGCAACATATGAGATAAACATATAAGAGATTAGAAAAAATTGAATAACAGCTTGTAACCCTTTTAATGAGATGTTCGTAGGATGCAATTGTCAAATTGATGGAAATATGTCTAGTAATTGAATGAAGACTAAACTATTTTTAAAGTTCCACTGATGGAAAAAAAATACATCGGAGAATTTTAAAAATTTGAGACCTTTGCAAGTTTAATTTCAGATCTTCAACAAAAGTGAATTATAACCTGTATCCACACTATTTTCAATAATATATCTGTTAACAGTTTCTATACAATTTTATATAAAATACAGTCACATATATAATGCCATGAACTTTTCTTAACCTTACGAACTATTATTGTCATTCCATAGATAAGGAAGCTGAGCCTCAGTGATATTATTCACTTATTAAATGGTAGAACCAGTATTAGAACCCAAACTTGCCTTGATGTCTTGTCCATCTAGTACATATTTTTACTTGATTAGATCAACCTTGTTTAGTTCACATGGATAGAAAAATCAGAGGACTCTGCAGTATATTTTGAACTTGTACCTATTATGAAAATACATATAGTTTGGACCCATCCCCACTGTCTTATTCTGAACTTCCAATTTCTTCTCATATACATCTTAGTTTTTAGCAACAGTGAAACAGCTTGCAGTGTTCTCAGCCGGAAATACCTTTACCACACTAAAATTTTGACAGATTACTTGGAATTTAAGACTATTTTGAAATCTTCATAATTCAAATAGTCTTTTCGTTAGGAGAGGTTATTTAATGAAAGACAGGGGGGCTATATGCAAATGAGAGTATATGTCCTGAGATATTCCTCCAGAGATCTTTTTATAGGAAGCTAACAAGAACCTCATCATTTTCTGAAGCCAAATGTAGGAATGATGGCTTGAAAATCTTGGCATGAAATGAAACACAATACCTGAAATTGGGAAAGCTGTTGGAAATCCAATACATCACACATAGAATAAAAACTCATTTCATCAGTGTGGCCTTTGTTGACCTAGACTGTGCTGGATAAATACTCAGCTCCCTCTTTTTCTTTATAACATACAAAATCTTAATTTAAAAAAGGAAGTATGTTAATTTGTGTAAGAGCAAGAATTATATGTAGAATTTGTCATTTTCTACATAGTAAATGTATCTGGCACATGCTAGATATTCATGTGTAAGTGTTCAATACATGAATGATCATACAAATGAAATAATGAATTCAATAGTCAGCTGTCCTAGATCCTAATTCTAATTGCTTTGCATATTTGAACATGTGCTATCTAGAGCACTTTCTTTTTTACCATCTAAATATATGCCCCAAAGTATGTGTCCTTGCAAGGATCAAATGAAAAGGGGTATGCAGAAGTCTTTGGAAAACATTATATATTTTTTAAGTTATGTTGAAAATGCAGGAAGAACTCTTAGATATAACTAGTTCCACAATTTTAGGTCAAATGCCAACATTATTGGCAATGTTCAGAATATCTTCTTTAGAAGGAATATGTGCATATATATTTTGTAATTTAAATTGGTTTTTAAAGTTTTTTTTAAATCAAATTCATGTATTAATTAAATTATATATTTATTTGTTTAATCTACCTGCCTCCTTTTTCATGTATCTATCAGCTATGTAGTAGCAATGATTATTGATTTGGACCAGGAAACTTGTAGATTAATTGCTGTGTCTATTGTCCTGGGTCAACACTGTCTATTAGTAATGTAATCTATTTACATTTTTATACTTGTACATGTATGTACAAAAAGTATAAAAGTATACATTATATATATATGTATATATATATATTTCATTGTATAACATGCTTATAAAAAAGAATTTTATTTTAGTGAAAACAGTGATATTTATAGAAAATATACCAAAATGAAATGAAAACTTGTGGTGCAATGAAAATAGAAAATACAGGATACTTTATATTGTGCTATTAGTAGGTTCCAGCTGAGTTTAAAATATAAGAAGAACAGGAAAAGATTTTACTTTCTTTTTCAAACATAAAGAATGGTATGAAATATGCAGTATATGCAAAACTGATACTGAACCAAACACTTACCTGTTTTATAAAAAATGCATTGCAGTCTTTTTTCAAAGACTATTTTCTTCTGTAATACTGCCAAGGTCAATGTGATCTTAGTTTCGCCAAAGTATTCCAGTCATCACATTAGGAAAAATTGCACAATTGCATGCTATTTCCAAATGTCAGGAACTTACCGGAATTTATATGCTATATTTCTGCCTTCCATACAAAAAGCTTAAGTTTGTTAAAGGGGAAAAAAGATATAATTCATTTTCTTTTTTTAATGTAGAATATTTGCTTTATGGGGACAGTAAAAGGGATAACAAAGTAAATCTGACTGTCTTATTATCATGGCAAATTAGGAAGATTTTATATATTCTTTTAGCCTACTAAGTCTAACTTTATTTTCATCATAAATAACTTTCTTTTTTTAAATTTTTTTTAAATTTATTTTTGAGAGAGAGAGAGAGAGAGAGAATGCGAATGAGGGAGGGGCAGAGAGAGAGAGACAGGGAGACACAGAATCTGAAGCAGGCTCCAGGCTCTGAGCTATCAGCACAGAGCCCCACACAGGACTCTAACGCAGGACTGCGAGATCATGACCTGAGCCAAAATTGGACACTTAACTGACTGAGCCATCCAAGCGCCCCATAAATCACTTACTTTCAATAATAAATTACTTACTAATATCTATTCCTTAAATATTATTTAATGAGTGCTAATGAACAGATAACACTTTATTTGATGAAGATATTTGGAACTTCTCTAGTACTTCCTGCAGAGTTGATGGTGAAATATAGTGAAGTTTAAATGACATGTAATTAATTCATTTTGATTCTTTTGGAAGAGAAGAAGTCAAAAAAGTAAAATTTTCGAAGAGCATTATTTACAGACGACTTCATTTAAACATCACGTAACTTTTTTTCCTAGTAAACTTCCCTCCATAATTTACAAAAAGGAATATTGAAGTTTATAAAGTGCAAATTGATCTATCACTCCTATACCCACTTTTTAACCTTCTTGTCTCCTTCCTAAAACTTTTGGAGACTGGTATTTGGGATGATCCTTCTCAGTATATGTATAGAATCCTACCAAAAGATGTGTCCGAAGCAGCGATGTGTAACCGTTCCTCTTCCTCTGTCTCCTCTTCTCCCCCTTCCTCCTTGTTTCAGGACCCTTTTGGGATTGAGCTCACCCTACAGTTGGATCAGAGGTTCTTTCTCAGGAAACTGCTCTTTCCTCAATTCATTCACTTACCGTTAACAATGTTTTTTGTTCTTTTGTTTGTTTGTTTTTGTTGTTGAACCATATTCATGAGGCATTATTTTAGGGACTGCAGTTATATGAGTGAAAATAATGTTCAAACTCCTCACCTTCATGGAATTAACCTTAAAGCCGATTAAACAAATAATAAAAAAATTTGGTTTAATATAACCTGATTTCAGGGTGCTACACAAAGGTAATAAAATTGGATAAGAAGATATACCATAATATAGGTGAGGTGTGAGTGTATTCAAGGGTGGGGCTATATCAGCCAGAATGTGGTGAAGTGACGTTTGAGTACAAACCTGAAAGGTGAAGAGAAGGAAGCAATGTGGCCAGCTGTGCACGAAGAGGATTTTAGGTAATGGACTAAACAGGGGGCTTGGAAAAGCAAGGAGCCTATGTGGCCGCTCAGTAAAGGGGAGTGTGTAAGCAGATGTGCTAGTCTGGTTAATGCTTAACTTAGTATTTCAGGATCAAGGTAACTGTCCCTGAGCTAGCAAAATAAAACTATTTGCCTTGTGTCTAAGGGTGAATACCCGAGGAACTAATAGTTTCTAACTTTGTCCCTGGTCCTCTCCCTCTCTCATTCTTTATAATGACTGCTTTATTTACATTGTCCTTGGACTCCTACTCTACCTCTGGCTCACTTTATCTCTGCATATGACCATCTTTCAAACAATCAAAAAATATAGATCATCAGTCAGTGTTTTTTCAACTCACTTTCCTCTCTGACTTTAGAATCAATACAATATTTATATTCTTCCTTCTGGGATTAAAGCAAGAAATTTGCTTCCTTTACCTTATTTCAGAATAGTCCCTTCACCTGAATTATGAATACCATCTCTTAATGCCTTCTCAGAGAGTTCAATTCCTAGCTCAATTTCTCTCATATAACATCAGTGTCCATCCCCACCCCTTACATTCCTCCTCCTATTTTTTCCCTTTTCCCCATTCATTTTTGGTTTCCTCTTTAAAGAGGCCAAAATTGCTTTAATTTTTCCAGCAGAAAGCAAAATAAACAAAAAGTGAAATTTTTCTAATTTATTGCTCTTTCTTAGAGGGAAGAGACCCACTGTTCTATTTGCTCTTTCCTTTGGCTATGGAAAAGTTTTGATATGGTAGTCTACTTCATCTGCCTTTATTTCCACAAATCTGCTTTGTCCTTTATCATAACATGAAGGTTCAGCTTTTACTCCGTTTCTTAAACACATTAGCTAAATTTATCATTCTTCCATGTTCTTATAGAAAACTTTGCTACATTTTGCTAAATCCAATGGCCTGCTTTGAGTCTCATTCTTTTGCCTTTTAGAGTATGTAATACTGTTGACCGTCTCTATTGGAAAATATTTTTTAACAGTTTTATTGAAGGGTAATTGACATACAAAAAACTGAACATATTTAATGTGTACAATTTGATGAGTTTGAACGAATGCAAACACCTGTAATGCCATCAGCACAAGCACAGCACAATTATAAAATAATCAGACATGACCAACACCTCCCAAAGTTTCCTGTGTCCCTGTTTGGCTTGTGTTTTGTTTTGTTTTGTTTTGTTTTTCTTTTTTTGGTCATAAGACTACATAAGATAAGATCTACCCACTTAACAAATTTTGAGGTGCACAATACCATGCTGTTAACCATAAGCAAAATATTGTACTTCAGCTTTTGGAATTATTCATCAGCCATAACTGGAACTTTATACTCATTAAGTGGAAGAAGAGTAGACCCTGGAGAACACAAATATTTCAGCTGTGAGCAACAGAGGAAAACTATCCTTCGCTTCTCGGTAATTTCTCCTAGTTTCTTCCTGCCTTTTCCTAGTGTCTTTTGATAGTATCTCTTCCTTTACTAACACCTTAAACATTCATGTTCTCCAAGGGTCTCTTCTTCTCCACTTTTCCTTTTACCTTATGTGTGCTGCATGGTAATCACAGAGCATGGCTCAAACTGATCTAATACATGTATCTCCCCTTCACAACTTCAATTCATATTGTGATAATGATGACAAGATTCATATAACCCCACAAGTAGGAACCTCAATGTCTTTAATCTTTCCTTCAACCCACACCCAGAGACTAACTCCTCCAGAGAAGTGCTTCACAAACTATCTGTGGTGAAACATATTTTAAGGTTTCTGTATCACTCCATGTTTTCTGTTTCTGCTCGAATTGCAGTATATTTTAATAGTTACTTAACAAATGATATTGCTTCTTGACTTTCCCTAAACATATACTTTATTCATTCTTAAGTTATTTTAAAAAGTCCTCCCAATTTCATTCTTATAACAAAACAATTTTAACCACCACTAGCATGCCCTGCCAAGTCTTTACACAACTCTTCACAAATTCACTTCAGAGCACATCTAGAACTACGCAGAGTTCACTGACCCACAAGTACATCATTTCCTTTCTTTGATTAAGCTGTTCCCTTGGTCTGGAATGTCCTTCAATACCTTCCTCATCTGGGGAAATCCTAGTTATCCTCAAGGCTTCGATCACACATCATCTCACACGTTATCTTCTCTGTCAAGTCTTTTGTGAACATTTCCAGGCCTACTTAGCTTTAAAGTATAATTAAAGAAACAAACAAAATATGTAAGCTTTGGAGTGACTCAGTTGGATTAAACCATTGATGTTCGTGAATATATTTCAGGGGTGCCTGGGTGGCTCAGTTGGTTAAGTATCTGAGTCTTGGTTTTGGCTTGGGTCATGATTTCACAGTTTGTGGGTTGAGCCCTGTATCAGGCTCTGTGCTGACAATGTAGAGCCTGCTTGGGATTCTCTCTCTCTCTCTCTCTCTCTCTGCCCCTCCATGCTCATATTGTCTCTCACTCTCTCTCAAAATAAATAAATAAATAAATAAACTTAAAAAATCGTAATTCAATTTTTAAAGTTCTTTGAGCCTTAATTTCTTCTCCTTAAGCATCAAGCTAACAATATCAATATTACTGAGTTTTATTTATTGCCAATTAAATGAAAGATGTGCAGATTTTAAAGTGATCTGTATGTTGTTGGTACATAAAAAGTAGATAGAAAGTAAATAAATTCTGTCTTCATTATAATGTTTTCAGTATTTTTATTATTGCGTTTTTGTAATTTAATTATAATCATATTCTTACATATTTACCACCTTCTTAACAGTATTCTTTATTATCTTTTAACTCCTGGGTGTAGTATTGGGCTGAGAACAAAGTATATCCTCCACATAAGTCTGATGAATGCACAAATGAATAGATTCCAAGAATAACAGGGGAAGGGAGCCATTTGCACTTATCAGCACCCAATATTTTCTGTTTATTTTAAATCAGTATTTAATTTCCAGTGGCTTTCAATATTTTTATATGGGTAATTTGTATTGACGCTTACATGAAAAACAGTCTAAAAATGTAAGAAAACTAGGGGCGCTTGGGTGGCTCACTCGATTTAATGTCTGACTCTTGGTCTCCACTCAGGTGTTGATCTGAGGGTGGTGAGTTCAAGCCCCACCTTGGGCCCCACACTGGATGTAAAGCCTACTTATACAAACAAAAAAAAAAGAAAACTGAAGTGAGTTTTATATAACCTACCTCCACCATAAACACAAAACAGCAAAACAACCTACTTCCGTAAAGATACTTTAGGTGCAGATCTCTGCAGAAGAAATAATATCAGCAATCAGTCACTACCTTTACTCCAAATCCTAGGAAAGTTCCAGCATCCCCAGAGCCTGTCAAATGATAGTCAACAAGATGACCACATTACCCTTGAAAGCAGCACTTAATTCAGGATAAAAAAGTTTAAATATCATCTGCAGTAATTTGGTTACGATTTTTTAGGGACTATTTTTAATAATACTTATTTAGTACAACTTTCTAATCAGACAAATGTGTGTGTGTGTGTGCGTGTGTGTGTGTGTGTGTATTCTCTGTAGAAAAAAATAGGACATCCTATTTTTGTTCGTTTTATTTTACTCTTGCAGGAAAGTTTTGCTCTAGGAAGTTTTGATTTGTGGCAGCACATATTGAAGCACATAGAGGTCAAGAGAAATAAGGAAGAGAGAATCAATGAGATGTGGCAGATTCATGTTTTGCATTTATATTACTCATAAAGAAATGTTGTAGACTATGATAATATATTTAATAGGGAGGATCTTGAATTAATGTTCTGTTTTCTAAGGAAAAAATTAAAAGGTTATTTTCTCCAAAACACAGAGAGAATGGATAATGTTAAATTACCAATTTAAAATTGAATTTTCATAAGCAAGAAGAGGATATAGAAAAAAAGTGAATCTTAAAATATGTTTATATAATTTGGAGTCTGTTTAAAAGGTCAAGAAAAGACAACTAATTGAGGAAAAAGCTTCTCTATGTGCTTTGGATAGCTTTTAAACCAAAAATGAAAGTTAGAATTTCAGTTCCAAACTGTATTCTATAGCATATGATAGCCCATTTGGTAGACTTATCTCGATATTGTTTCTTAAAATTAAGACTGAGACAAGGCATAAAATTAAATCTAAGGAGATAAGCTAAGTATTAAAATGGAGGATTTACCTTTCCATCCAAATGCTGATCACAAAACTATTGTAATGCTCATTGGAATTTTTTTCAAAGAAAAATTCCTATTATTTAAATAGACAAAATGTTAGATACATAGGTTTTAGCTTTTATCTGAGTCCTGCTTCTAAAGCTCTAACATTAGGCATATACAAAAATCAGGAAAATAAGTAGTTTGATGATGAATATAAGCAAAATATATATATTATCAGGTTTTTAACTTCTGTGTGGTACCTATTGACTAACCAAAGAGGTGATGTTGATTATACAATTGGTGACCATTTGTTTTTCTTTTCTTGCGTGTCAAAGCTGTGCAGGTGTGTGTGTATGTGTGTGTATGTGTGTGTGTGTGTGTGTGTGTGTGTGCGCGTGTGCATATGCAAGAGACAGATAGACACAGAAACAGAGACAGAAATAGAGATGCCATAACCGCTTTAGTACCCCTCTGTCCAATGGAAAAGATGAATCAGTTGCAAGGTGAGAATATTATTTACTTTTCTCACTTGAGAACAAATCTGAATTAGAAAAGAGTACAAGGTATGATTTTTATGATGAAGATTTCTGAGATCAGAAGGGGAGGCAAAGAGACAACTGCAAGAGTCAGAGCAAACATATTGCTAATATGTTTCCTTTTTGCTTTCATTCCAAGAATGCAGCAAACAACTGACAGCAAAATGTACTTAGGTTACTGAGGAAAATATTCTGTCTGTTTGAAAAATTTCCAAGTAATGTTACCAAAACGAGTCCTTTCTCATTAGTGTTTTAGTTATCTGGTCATAACAAATTCCAGTTCTGAAGACTATGCACCTTGAGGCTCACAAGTTCTCCAGACTTTCACTTTCACACCTAGTTGGCTTATTGCCAGTAGAAAATCCACAGCTGTTACTGACATTTATTTTAAGATGTTCCCTTGTCTGCTTGTACTTTTCTTCAGTCTGATGACTCAAACTTGAGGAAGATGGAAAGATCAAATTACCCTACTTATTTTTGTCTGCCTGAAGTTTTGATCACCTAACATAACATTTCAAATTGAGACTATCATTTTTACAACTGGGAAAAATGAGAATGAAGAGAATAGGTCCCCAGGCATAAGTCTCTCATGGCGTGTGTTATATTATTTTGGAATTTGCTAATTTTTTGTCTGTCTCCCTCACTATACTGTGAGCTCCTTTAGAAACTGTGTTTTGTTCATCTTTTATTCCCAAATCATTTAATAGTGTCTCACACATAAGAAGGTACTTAATAGATGTTTGTTGAAAAAAAAATGTAATTAACTTAAAGATCACAGTAGCAAAGACAAGATACCTATACACTATAAGAAAAATAAGAAAGATGTTAATCTCAGTGTTGTTATTTTTCCTTTTAATTTCTAAAATTTTTCAGGTTATACAAACTCCAATTAGGAATTAAAATGTATAGTAAATTTAATTGAAGTATTGAAAATTATATTTTCAATTATGATTACAGTATGTATTTTATTTCATTCTATTGTCTTATGTAAGTATAATATTCATTAATAACCACCCTCAGCTGGGAAACTGATTCCTTAGAGTATAAAAATTTCAGTGATACTGCTCATACACCTAAGCAGTATCATTGAAATTTTTATACTCTAAGGAATCAGTTTCCCAGATGAGGGTGATTATTAATGAATATTATACTTATATAAGACTATATATATACATAGTATAGTATATAGTATATAGTATATATATGTATATATAGTATATATATAGTATAGTATATAGTATATATATGTATATATAGTATATATATAGTATAGTATATAGTATATATATGTATATATATATAAAGATACTTGAGAAATAAAGTAAGATTTCAATTTTAGTAGGAATATAATTTCTGAATTCTAATTGTTCTCTCAAACATGGAATATTATCTATCCAGAAAATGTTAACTGATCACTTAACAAACCTAAAACCTATTTCCAATTCATGGAATGTACAAATATCTCATTTTATGTGCTCTCCTCTGGATCCCTATCATTTACATTGCTCAGAAAAAAGTATTTCTTCATTTGTTGTGGAATAATTGCTAAAAAAGCCTTTGCAGTTATTTTATAGCATGGCATGTTATGTTTTGTGGTATATAATGGTGTTTTTTTAAAGGGTAATTTACTATTTGCCTCTACTGCTGTAACAAATAGTCACAAAACATTTTGCAGCATTCTGGCACCTGCACAAGTCTGTGACTTATGAATATGCTAATTAGCCTGCATCCAGAACTGGCAAAAATTCAGGACTCACACACAATTACGGTTCTGGCAGCTCTCAGTGCTCTGATACCAAGCCTGACAAGGAATATTTAGGTTAATTAATACAAGGTATAGCTTTTTACATTTGGAATGTAGAACACTTTAACATCACGACTATTTAAGAATCAAGATATTTTGCTTATTGCAATGGCTTCCTCACTAATATTAGTTGGAACACTTGACATAGATTTTAGCAGTTGCTTTGTACTACTTAATGCCACTGAGTCCTGGAAAGGTTATTTCTCTACAAAGCTTGTTTTATAAATAATGCCTGCAATAATTTTCTTCCACGCTACAAAGCAACATTGGATGCCAGAAGCTGTTTCTCCTAATATTTTCAGCAAAGATTTCTATTGTTTTACCTAATGTGTAGTACCATCACTTTCTAAAGCTGCAAGGAGCTCAGCTTACAAAGCAGTAATTTCCTCTGATAACATAGCAAAGCCCTCGATTTTCCATTTCTGCTGAACAAAAACTCCTCTTGTAATTCTCTTAAGTATTTGTTAGGTATTGGAAGCTTCTTCCAAATGTAAAAGCATATAAATATTCAAACATTTACTACAACGTGTTACCTCTCTTTAATGTCAGAATTAAGATAGTTCAGCAAAATCGAAGCTGGGACAAAATGAAAAAAGCCTGCCTACAGCCAAATCATATTAAACCCAGAGCTCACTACTCTACCATGTGTGGGCTTGCTTTCCATGCTTAGCAGGTCTTCGGTTTTATGTTTGTTTTCTTTTGCTATTCATAAATTTACATATGTTTTTTCTTCACCTTAATATTTCCCCATGCATCTCTGAAAAATTCCTGTCTACTGCAGATGCAAAAGCAAATATACTAATGGAAAGATGCCTTAGATATGTTTCATTCTTTCACAGCACTTAGTCGCCATTCTCGAGATTGGGAATTCTTTACTTGTCTTTTTTTTAATTCAAACACAACTGAGAATACCCCAACTACCATCAGAAAGAGTGTCTCCCTAAACTCTGGCTTTCATGGGTGCATGGAGGTGGAAGGATTGGTGTTCTCAGAACCCAAATCAAAGTGTAGGTGGAAAAGGCATTCCAGGCAACTCTGATTGTCTCTTTTCTTATCATTGTCCTTGTCTCTGTTAGCTGAGTATCTATGATTTAGTATGGAACAAAATAAAGAACTCCTATATTGTGGAAAAATGGGTAGATCTTAATTCTGTTTCTGTGACATCTTGAGGGCACAGTTAGTGAGAAAGTTAAGGGCATATTTTTGGGTGTGAGTGAAGCTTCAGAGCTATACTTCATGGAACATGCATTTCTGACTTATTACCATGATGGCACTTCTTATGAGGGCAAGAATTCTTTTTTTTTTTTTCTGATAGCTTTTTTTAATCCTATTTGTTATATTGAACAAATAGGAAATAAATATTTGCATCCTTACTGTGAATATAGCGTAGAAGAGACTTAACAAGTTTTTTTTTTTCTGTTTTTGAAAGGGCTCTCAACAGGACATATACTTGGGAGAACATTCTAACATCCAAAGTCTGTCCTTGAACCTTGTAGACTAAGGTATTTACTATTGGCTATGCATATTGGATAGCTTATCCATGTAGGTCATTTTCTTGGAAAACTTTCCTTTTTTTTCTTTCAATAAATTGCAGACGTGCCCTCAGTAATAACAATTTTGGAATTCCATGTGACAATATGTTCCAAGGAGTAAGTTATACCTGAGATGACAATGAAAGAAGACAGTTACCTATTAACTGTCATGAGTTGAATTGTGTCTTCCAAAAAGATACGTTGAAGTCTTCTCCCCTAGTGTCTACTAATGTGCCCATATTCGAAAACAGTGTTCACAGATGTAATTAATTTAAGATAAAGTCATACTGGAATAGGGTGAGCCATTAGTCCAATATGAATGTTGCCCTTTATAAGAAGAGGTGAGAGACACACACAAGAATACTATATGGTGATAGAAGCGAAGATCACAGGGATGCTGCCTCGAGCCAAGGAGGCAGGAGGATTGACTGTCACCACCAGAAGGCAGGAAGAGACAAAGAAAGATTCTACCCAGGGTTTCAGAGGGCCTGAACCTACTTAATACCTTGATTTCAGACTTCTAGTCTCCAGACTGTGAGAGAATAAATTTTTGTAGTTTTAAGCCACTTAGTTTATCATACTTTTCACAGCATTCTTAGGAAATTAACGTAGTAACAAAGCTGATGTCCAGTAAGTATCCACTACTATGACCATCACAGTTGTCTATAGCTGATGTCATTCCTACTGAGTGTAGCACTCATTCTTTGGTGCCCAAGCTATACTGATTATTGATTATTTTGAAGATTCCTCACTTTGTGAACATGGGATCCTAATAAGAAATATGGTTGAAAAGTTAATGAGGCATTAGTGTAGAAGTCCACAGCTAAGGAAACTTTTTCTTAGACAGTTATATTGAACAGCAATGCTGAATTTTGCTGCTAAGACTTTTTTTAATTAAAAAAAATTTTCCCTTATTGACTAATGGTTTATTTTCTACCAAATAAATCTGGAAGATTTCCCTACTATCATATAAGCCTATGCTCTTGCCCACTTTGTAAAGATGCTACAGGTTTAATATCAAGAGGCCATTTTTATTTCCCTCTTTCTCATTATGGGCATCTCATTCTCAGTGAAAGTAACATGAAATGTTGTGTTAAATGCAAAATGAGTACAAAGGTATAAATGTAGTTTTTTGCTTCTAAAAAGCTTAGATTCTTTACCAATCTTGGCTCTGACTTTTGTAGGAGGACCATTTGATGAGCTAAGGGTCTCCATTTAGGAGTTTAGAGAGATAATAAATCGCAAGGACTTAGATGACCGCCAAGTGCCACTCACAGACATTGATTCTAAACCTAGGACAATTCACAGTTTCGAATTATTTTTAGACAACTGGCAAAGTCTAGGTTAAGCTAAGGTTTTATTAATCTCGTAGGTCTAAACTGCATTACGTTCAGCAGGCTATGACTGGATATTTTACAGAATACTAGGCATTAAGCATGACATATAAAGTTTGAGAACTTTAAAATGAGAGGGTAAAGTGGTGATAGGACTTTGGAAGTGAAGGACGAATAAAGTGCCTATATAACCCAGTCTGCGGGTATACTGAAAGCCTCTTGGTGAATACAAGATTTGAACTAAGCCTTAGAGGAAAATGAAACTAAGGCAGTCAAAAATGTAGGAAAAGCCTTGCAGGCAAATGAAAATACCCCCTTGGCCCCAATGCAGTGTAAATGACAGTAATGTTATAATTTAATTTGGAGTTGGCAAAAGAGATGAGATTGGCTAATACTAGAGAATACAAGAAAGATGAAGACAGCATCATGGAGAATTTGTAGACAGTCTACCACCCTTGGCTTTATGTTACAAGGTTCTGGGAGATAGTATCACATTTAAGCAGACCACCGTCATGTTTTCACTTCTGTTTTAAATAAAACACTTGACTGGTGATGTGGAAAACAGGTTTAAAGACCAAAAGCTTGTAGTCATTGGCAACAGTTAAGAAATTGTCATGGTGACACAGAAAAGACACTATAAGTCTCTGAATTAGGGCAGTAGTAAATGAGAGTGAAAAACTAATTTTTGAAAAGCAGAAGTTTTACCTTCTAAAAAACAAAGATCAAATGTATATAATGTGTATATATAGGTATTGTGTATACATATATTTATCTATGTGAGTATATATTTGCTTTTTTATTATATAAAGGTATATATTCACTCTAGTAATTTTTGAATGTTATAAAAATAGCAAACAATCTAATTACTATTCTTAGGATGAATTATTGTGTGACTTTTGAAAAGAATGAGTTAGGAAATATATATTCATATATATGTCACAAAAAGATTTTCATGTTTAATTATGTGTGAAATGAAATTCATCAAGCATTATAAATATTATTTTAGTGTCATAATGTAATATTTATATATTTAATAATGTGTAGAAAATAATGACATACTATAAACTTAACAATGTTTAGACTTGAGGAATAGGGTAATAGGTGTATTTCTCTTTTTAGATTATTTATTTCTATTTTTGTAGGGTTTTTCCAAGTGGCCTGTTTTGATATTACCTTTTAGAAAATGTAGAAAAAGCAAATATTGGAAGAAATAAGTTTTATAGTACTTGTAATTAATTGGTTTACAGAATGATGATCTGATTCTCTTTTTCTCTTCTTATTTTAAACCAAGTTACTAAGATGGCTTTTAGTGCCACCAACTGAGTAAGGACTTGCAAAGAAAGAGTATTTTGTTTTGATTTCTTAATATGGGGAAGATAGTGATTTAGTTATTTTTAATCTATTATATTTAAATTATTATTAATTTCACATGTATTTCATGTATTTCTAGCATATGCGAGAGAAGGTTTTGACCTTTGGAAAGAATTTGGAACTGGAGATATAGACTAGGGCTCAACAACTTATAACATACTAGTCAAAGATTATAGTTTAAAAATAAGTGGTGGGGCATCTGGGTGACTCAGTCGATTGAGCATCCGACTTCAGCCCAGGTCATGATCTTGCAGCTCATGAGCTGGAGCCCCGCTTCAGGCTCTTGCTACCAGCACAGAGTCTGGAGCCTGCTTTGGATTCTGTGTCTCCGTCTCTCTCTGCCCCTCCCATGCTTGCTCTCTCTCTCTCTCTTTCTCTCTCTCTCTCAAAAATAAATAAACATTAACAAAATTTTAAATAAATAAATAAAAACAAATGGTAACATGAATAGTTATGCCAATTCAGCAGTAGATGAGTTCACTCAAGGAGAAGATATGCTGACAGGAGAAACCAGACCCTGAGGAAGAGTTTTCTATTATAAATAATAGAAGTTCAGGCCAAAGTGGGCATGGAGAGCATCTAAAGCAACATTTCTCTTGTTTTCCAACAAAGAGATTTCAGAGGGGAGGGACTGACTCACCCGAAGTCACCTGGTTAGAGGTAGACAGGACTAGCAACCGGTGCAATTCTGCAGGTTCGCAGTTCATTTGCTCCTCTTTCTCTGTGCTTCCAGAGGAACTTGGCTTCCAATTTTACAACGTTTTGCCATTTCCTAAACATATATATATGTGTATATATATATATATATATACACATATATATATGTATATATATATATATATAAGATCTCTTTTGAACTCCACAGCAGCTGTTAAGTATAAGGCACAGATGGTTCATCCAACTTTACAGCTAATACAAGGTTCAATAACTTTTACAAAGTCGAGTGTTTGGTAAGGGATAGAGCCAAAATTTGCAGCAAGGCTTTCACAGCCAATTTTGGCTTTGTCTCAGCATCACCAGTCATGTCTAAAAGCAATCTTCAACTTACTCATATGTCTCTTGGCTCATATCTGTCATCAGTATTTGAAAGTACAGAAGACGAGTCTTCATTCTAGGTATGTTCTTGTTTGAGGTCATTCTATCCATAGTCCCTTTGCTTCCCCTCGAAACATATAAACTTAACTCATTTTTAGTCACAACAGAGTAAGTTCATAAAGAAAGTAGTACATAAAAGTTTAGTTTGTTGCTATCTATGGTGCTTATTTTTCACAATTAAAAATTCTACACTTGACAACATGATAAAGAAAAGTGCTCCTAGGATTGTACATTTTATTCTTTATTTTTATTTTTTAAAAGTTATTTATTTATTTATTTTTTAATTTTTGATAGAGGGAGAGAGAGAGAGCAAGCAGGGAAGGAGCAGAGAGAGAGGGAGAGAGAAGGAATCCCAAGCATGCTCCACACTGTCAGTACAGAGCCTGATGTGGGGCTGAACCTCACGAACTGTGAGATCATGACCTGAGCTGAAATCAAGAGTCGGAGGCTTAACCGACTGAACCACCCAGGCGCCCCTGTACATTTTATTCTTTAATCTGCCCTTTTAAAATTTTTATCTCCCCCCTCTCAAAATGTGCCCTTGTGAAGTTTGGCAAGTATCTTACCTGTACTTAAAACTTGAAATGTTTCTGCTTACTAAGAAGTTGGTTTTAGTCATTAATAGGTTAATAAAGTTAAGCTATTACGTGTGTAACATATGATGCCACAACTTCCTTATAATTTTCAAGGGACTTGTTTCTTAAAAAGTCAGTTATTTGGCTCTTTACTTCTCTTCACCATTAAACTTTCCAACTGCTGTGTGGTGGTATAACAGAGTCTTTGTCAACTGCTTAGAGGAGCTATTTGTCAATTGTTTTGCTTCAAGGACTGCCTCCTTTGTTGATGTTCCTCCACAGATCCAAAAAGTAGTTCAACAAAGAGAAAAGCCAAAAAAAAAAATGTAATTTTCATTCATGGAGTATTTTTTGAGAGGAAAAGTTTTCAGGTTGCATTATTTAAAACCTTAATTGAGAAGTGAAGGTTAATCCTTAATGTTTTTTTTCTTTGGCAACAGAAGCAAAAAGCTACTTAAAATATAGAAACATTATAAAAATGGAAATAAGTAGTCAGCCTAGGATTATTTGAAATGACAGCATTAGACATGAGGCGAAACGTAATATGAGATTTGCTATTACAAAGACAAAAGGGACAGAGAATTTCCATCGTGATCTCTGATGGTATCAGGTAAGAAATTGGTTGCTATTTAATAGAATTTTAAAACTTGAAGGATTTTAGACATCATCTAAACCAGTCTCTTCCTTTCATAGGTGAGGAAATTGCAGCTCAGGGAAATGCAGTGATTGCCAGACTCTAAAACAATTGCCAATAGAAAGCAGAGGGTAATACAATATGCTACTGTGCCCTGCAGTCTGGCAATACCAGGGGCATTGCCTTTGTTTTCCCCATAGATTTTCATCTGTTGAGGAATGAGCCATTTCCCTCATGCATTTCTATGTGGAGAGAATTTTGAAGAAAAGCCTGATTGATTTTATAGGTTTTTCAATTTATATCTATGTGTATAAGATTGAAATAGGTAACTTTTCATTTCTACAAATTTATTCCTTTCAGTCTCTTACAGATCACAAATCCCTGATGAACTGTTACTTACTTAGTAAACTACACATTGTAGACAGTGGCATTTATTTAGACCATACATTACTCTTCCCTTATCATGCTTCGTTTTCCCCCTTCTGCACCTCTGAATGAACAGAGAAATTAGTAAAAGAATTATACGAAATAGATTTTAAAAGACTCTTTAGGTAGCAGTCAGTAGACTGTTTGGTGGACACAATCTGACCTGCTGTTTATCTTTTTAGTAAAGTTTTATTGGAACACAGCCATGTACTTCTGTTTGCATCTTATCTTGGCCACTTTGGCGTGCCTACAGGGACCAAGTTGAGTAGTGGCCGCAGACACTGGAAGGCACACAAAGCTTAACATATATACTATTTGGCCATTTACAGAAAAAGTCGACCACTCTAAATGACCACCCAAGACTAGGTTGCTATGAAAGAACACAGCATTTGTGAGAAATTGGATGTACCAGGATAGTACCACGTACACACGTACACATGATTGTTAAGCTACTAGAAAAGTAAAAGTTTCAAAATAAGACGGAGAGGCTGGTCTCTAGGAGGACCAGAGTATTTTCCATTACATGAAAAATGTATTTAAAAATGCTTCTTTTTGTAGTTTCATCTTTATAATTTAATATCATTGCTGAATTATTTCTGTAGATGATACAGAAAAGTTAGAACGACTTACATGATCCAACATGTTGAAAGATGCTAGGGAAAACACCCTCAGAATAAGAAGGAACATTTCCTAACAAAATAAAGCAATTTATCGAAAACATAATTAACCTTGAATGTCTATATTTTTGAGTATATGGAAAACAGTTTGTGCCTTGTGAAAACATTCTTTTATTTTTATTCAGTGCTGAAAGTTTTTCTTTGCATCCATCAGGGTACTGCTGTAATAACAGATAGGAAGTGCAGGGTTTCTTCCTTATGATTCCTTTCTGGCATCACCATTCACTGTGAGAAGGGCCCGCCATATGTGGGACCATAATAAATATCATAGAGGAACATCAAGCTTGTTGCCATCTATAAATGAAAGATCAGTGATAATCAACAGATATTTTGTCTCAAGCAGATTTTTTTACAATGTATTTTTCAAAAATCAAATATAGTAACTGACTGTCACTTGCACTTAATCTTTGTTTGGCATTTGCTAATCGTACTCACTTCATAAAATCATAGGATATTCAGGCGAAAGATCTTATTTTTTTAATTTTTTATTAGTTTATTCATTTTTTGAGAGAGAGAGCGAAAGAGAGAGAGCAGGGGAGGAGCATAGAGAGAGGAAGAGAGAGAGAACTCCAAGAGGCCTCCATCCTGTCAGCTCAGAACCCCATGCAGGACTCGAACTCATGAACCGCAAGATCATGAACTGAGTAGAAACCAAGAGTTGGATGCTTAACGACTGAGCCACCCAGGTGCCCCAGGATTTATGTTTTTTTAACCATTATTTATAGATGATGAAACACAGACCATTTTGAAAATGATATGTTGAATACTGAAACTTTGAGGAAATACAATGAAAGATTTAGTTTCTTTAGTGTTCTTATACATACAAAGCAACAAAATGTACAAATATTGGACAGTTGTCAAATTGGATTTCCTGGAGCTTCAGGATTTGGGGGACATTTAAACATAGTCAAACAGAGGCAACAGCTCGGGTCCATTCTCCGCTACTTCAACAAGAGCACACTATTCAGGTCTGTTTTATAACCGTTTCTCTGTAAAGTTGCATTTGAAAAATCAAAGACTTAACCACAAAAACATATGTGAATGCCACTGCTGTAGGAAACTGAACAAGATCATTTAATAAAGAAAAGGATAGCAATGACAGACTTCACAGGTGACCCTCTTACTTTTCAGCCTAAGCAGATCTTTAATTTTTTTTTAATGTTTTTATGTACTTTTGAGAGAGAGTGAGAGTGCAAGCAGAGGAGGGGCAGAGAGAGAGAGAGAGCACACAGAGTCCACAGCAGGCTTCAGGCTCTGAGCTGTCAGCACAGAGCCCAATGTGGGGCTTGAACCCACAAACCATGAGATCACGACCTGAGCTGAAGTTGAACCCTTAACTAAGCCGCCCAGGTGCCTCCAACCTAAACAGATCTTTGCAGGACTAGTTAGACGAAACAGTGTGTTTCCTTTAGCCAATCTCCATAACCCATTCAGCTAATTAGCAAGGTAATGAATAAGGAAGAATAATTATACTCCCAGAGTAAATGCAAAAATAATAATAATGATAACTTTATTAAGAGGATAAATAGAATTAAAGATCTTTGATCGATTTTGAGTTATGAGTCAGGTCATGTAATCTAATCTTTTCGTTATATAGATTAAAGATATTAAAATCTAAGACTTCTCACAATCCCTGGTGGAACAAGGGCTAGAACACTTGCACATGACCACTTTCATAAGGTTTATAGGATTCAAAAAATCTAGGTTGATGTTTAATAACTCTCTAACTTTGAGCAACTTAACTTCTCTGAGCATCAATATAACCATCTCTAACATTGGTAATTCCCAATTAGAGCATGGCGTGTTTGTAAGGATGGCATAAAATGTTCTGAGTATGATATCCCAAGTAAATATGAATTGTTATTTTTAGGTAAGTTTAAATAACATGGAATTGCCAGTATCGGACTATCTTATCTATGAATACAGAGATTATATATATTTTGACTTATTATTACTATCATATCACAAATAGTTGTTTCATAAATTTTTTCATAAATTGTTTCATAAATTTTCTTTTTTTTTGTTAAGTACAGGGGGCTGATTTAATTGTATACCTTTTTTCAGGGTCCACTATTATCCTTGGTCCTGTCCAAGCCATTATCTCCACCTTCATTATATGTATATAAATGCGTAGATAGAGAGATATAATCATTTCATAATATCCCGTTCCTTACTCCCATTTACCTCTTCCATCACAAGCAGCTGTTTTAATACACCTGATATATTTCCTTTTAATTGCATGTGTCTTCAAAATTTTTCAAAGGCAATTATTATAATGCTTTGCAAAATATTAAATTTATGATTTAAGTCATTAGTAAACAATGTATCTTGGATTACCTTTTCTTCTCAAAGGAAAATTACATTTTGCTTCTCTAAAGTGGTAGGTATGAAAAGAGAATAAAATTAATCTTGAAAGCTGGAAAGGACATTGCTATCTCTGAAATGTGGGTACAACTGACATTCTTTTTACACGTTGTCTCCATTCTGCTTGGCCTACATGCACTTGATATGTTTCAAACATTTGCCCTCATTTTTCCTTTTCCTTTTTAAGCCCTCATAGAAACACACATGAATGTGTGAGCATACATACACACTCATGAACACAAACACACACAGAAAGAAACAAAACAAAACAAAACAAAAAAATGGAGAAAGGCTGAGTCACAGAGAAAAAGAAAAACTGGCCTACTTTTTTTCCAGGTCTTACTCACATATTGAGTTGACAGGGTGAGGTGGCTGGCTGGTAACCAGAATTTTCCAATTGTATGATGAACCATTGTCAGGTCATCAGTTCATTTTGAAAATTCAAGGAAAGAATTCAAAGCTTATCGAAATTAAAACAAAAATAAAAATATATATCTCAAAGGTAAGAATAGGTAAGAATAGTTCACAATTTGCCCATTTTAATTTTAGACCACAGCTGAAAACAATTTAAAGTCAATATTTTTTTAACAAACAAAAGGGAACACCTTGCTGTCCTGGTTTTCAATCCCAAATCAGCCATTTACTTGTCTAATAACTTTTTGGGACATCACCTTATACATGCATAAATATTCCATGTTGATCTTATGAGAATACTCAACTGAACTGTTAAAATAATAACAGGCTTTATTATTTTTAACTGGAGAAATCCATGGTGATGTTCCTATTCTTTTGGGAGTAAGGAGAAAGTCCCTCGACATCTTTTAACATTGATCTTTATTGGCACTTTTGAAATAAAACTGTAGGGCTGAAGTAGAGGAGCTGGAACCACTGAACTTCCTCTTCTTTTAAAACGGAAACAACAGGAAGAATATGAGCAAGAAAATGATTTTTTTTTAATTTTATAGAGACAGAGTGTGAGCGGGGTGGAAAGAGAGAGAGGAAGAGAGAAAGAGAAAGAGAGAATCGAGAATCTTAAGCAGGTTCCACACGCAACCTGGAGCCTGAGGCAGGACTTGATCTCACAACCCTGAGATCATGACCTGAGCCAAAATCAAGTCAGACACTTAACTGACTGAGCCACCTAGGCACCCCAAGGAAATGGTGTTCTTGAAGATACAATTTGCAAATATTTTATGTGCTTATGTCAAGGAAGAGGAAAATGTGAGATTTGACTAATGTCTAAGGAAGTGATAAAATACTAGTGAAATGTCAGAGATAGATTTCTTAGTATAAGTGATTGTCACTTGGTGAATTAAGATTGGAAAACTCAAGATAGTTGCTGTAAATGAGACTTGTATTTATTCCAATCTGCATTTCATTGAATCAGGCTCTCCTTAATCTTTGCTACATTGGGAGAGAAAATCTTTTAGTATTTAAATATTCCAACAAGCTTTGACCTAATGAGAATGAAACCCCACTGATTCTATAACTATTTTATGATCCCTCATCCCCACTTACATACCTTTTCCTTTCTTATTATGGTTAAATTCCTTGTCAGTATTCATAGATCCTTTTTTTTTTACTGTCTCTATGCTCTCTAACTTGTTTGTTTGGCATAGCCAAGACTCCTACTCAACCCAGTTCTCCACGCAGGCTGCACCTGCTAACTGGCAGGAGAAAAAGGAAAAAAAAAATCAGACCGTGATTAGTCCACTATTTCTCTATTTCATGTACTCTGTCACTGTCCCACACCATTCATGATGACCTTTTCTGTCATTCTCAATCTCAGTGGATGAGCTTAAGTATTTCACTGAGGATGTCAGTATAGCCCCCATTCAACCATTGTACCAATATCTTTAACTATATACACTTCGCTTTCTCTTCATTACTAAGGCTATTAGCTTTACCTTGTGCAAACACATACATACATGTGATTCTACATTAAATCCCGGTACCACTAGCCTACTCAAGGACAGATCTACAGCAATAATTATTGCTATATTGCATCATCAATTTTTTCTTCAGATCATTCATTAGCATAAAGTTATGCTGTAATTCCTTTTGTCTTAAACAAAAACCTTATGTGTCCACTTATCTCACTAGCTACTGTATTGGATCCTTCCTTCCCTGGTGGAGCTGCTTCTTGAAAGAATTTCCCATTATCCATCCCTTCATTTATTTTCCATCTCGCTTCAATCCACTCCAATCAGATTTTTACCTCCATTTTTATTAATGAAACTGTTCCTGTCAAGGTCATGCATGACATCTACACTGCGAAGTGCTACAGTCAATTCTCAGTCTGCTTCTTACTTAGCATTCCACAAGCATTTGCACCTGTTAATAATGCCTCCTTTTGGAACCGTTTTCTTCAATCAGCTTCTTGGAAAAAAATTTTAATCTGGTTTCTCCCCACCTCATTGTTTCTTAATTTTCTTTTTCCCCTTTGTTCATCTTTGTCCTGACCTTTTAACTTTGGATTTCTTGGGATGTAAGCTAGCGCTCTCCTTTATTCATAGTCCCTTCACTGTTTATCTCATCTGGTCCTGTGATGTTAAAAACCAAATGCATATTATGCATATTAATGATTCCCAAATTATGTATCTAATATAGACTTCTGCAGGGAATCACTGACCAACTTCCAACAGGTTTCCATGTAATTATTTTACAGATATCCACAAATCATGCATAAAATTGAGTTCTTTCTTTTTGAGAGAGAGAAGAAACTTTTTAAAATTTTTGTTTTGTTTTGTTTTGTTTTGTTTTGAGAGAGACAGAGAGAGAGAAATTGCAAGCAGGGGAGGGACAAAGGAAGAAGGAGTGAGAATCTTCATCAGGCTCCATGCCCAATGTGGAGCCCAACATGGGGCTTGATCTCATGAACTGTGAGATCATGATCTCAGTGGAAATCAAGAGATGTACACTTAACCGACTCAGCCACACAGGCGCCCCTAAAAATGAGCTCTTAAGTTTTTTCCTCTTACCTATTCTACTTTCAAGTTTCTCATATCAGTTAATGGTTGTTTTGTCTACTTTTGCACAGCTTAAGAACCTCAGAGTTATTCCTAATTGTACTCTTTTTCTCACACTCCTCATTTAATCTCTCAGGCAATGTTGGTGACTCTGCTTTCAAAATATGTCTAGAATTGAATTAATGTTCTCTCCCACCAAGGGCACCATATTGGTCCAAGCTATTATGATATCTTTCTTGGACCACTGCAGTAGCCTAGACATTCTCCCTATGCTTCCTTCCTGTGCATTACAGTGGGTGCTGTTGTGCCTGCCTAGGTTTCTCCTTTGGAATGATACATTCATCTCCAATATCTGCTGGAAATGTTGCTTGTTGACAGGTCACAAGTGAATCCCTCCCTTGGATTTTCTCTTAGTCATAGGTAGCTGCCTTTTTTAAGCATACACCTCTTCAATGAGGGTAACTTGTGTCACCAATTTGAACCAATTCAGCAGAGACATCTCAGGTCTACAATATCTTGGGATCAGCTGAGGTCTTTGCTGAGGTCTTATGGCATTTGAAATTCCTTCTCTGCCCGATCCCGCGTTCCTCACTTCTCACAGGTGTTCTTGTCACTGTTCCTAAATAGACATCATGCCTGAGATTTCTATCTCAGGGGCTATTTCCTGGGAAGTTGACATGCAGTTTGTCCCACAACAGTCTGAAAATTAGCCTAGAGGGTGTTTTAATATGTACATTAGGTGCTATAATTCCTCAGAGCCCTACACTATTTCCCCATTTTATTTCAAAGTAAAAGCTGAAATGTCCTTAAAAGGGACTGCACAGCCCTACAACTTTTCCCCTTGCTTAACTCATCACTTCCATCCATGCACTGTTCTGATCTCATTTCCAAGTAGTCTTTCTTACACACTTCATTATAGCTATATTGCCTTTATTGCTCTTCCTCAAACAGGTCCTCCATGAGGCCACAACTCATGACTTTTGTGTTAGCTTTTTCCTCTGCATGGGACACTCTTCCCCTAAATAACTGCAAGGCCATTTCCCTTACTGCTTACAATGTGTCTTCCAGTGAAGTCAACTCTAACCATCTTATTAAAAACTGACACCTGGGTGAGGTTTTACCAGCCTCCTTACCAGTTATATTTTCCATAGCGTAGTCACCTTCTAAAATACTGTATGCATCATTCATTGATTTATTGATGATAATTTAGTGCCATCATGTTACCACCATATTGTAAGCTGTATAAAGATGGATTTGTTTGTTTCTTTCTAGATCTCTGATACATAGGAGTAGGTGGTCACTAATATTTGTTGAATGAATGAATGAATGAATGAGCAAGCTACTTCAGTCCTTAGGATTAAGTAATAGAATATATGACAATGCAAAGTTTCGGAGTCAGTGTCTGTCATATAGTACATATAACAAGTAACAAAATAGTTACTTTTTCCATTTATCATTGATGTTTTTTCTAAGACAAGGTCCATAGAAAATTTTATAGGGGGATATATATTTTTTTTAAATCTGTTTCTACCGGTAGCCAGATTATACCACAAAATTACCCATAATTTAAATTTAATTATAATATTCCTCTTCCGCATATGTCCATGATATCCTGCCATTCTCCCCACCTCCACCTCTATCATCTATATTTCTTGCTTACTTAAGAAGGTAAACTGTACTTAAGTATTCATATTTAAACAAATTGGCCAGGGGCTTCTGGGTGGCTCAGTCAATTAAGCGACTGACTCTTGATTGCAGATCAGGTCCCGATCTCACGGTTGGTGGAATCAAGTCCCACATGGGGCTCTGCACTGACAGCAGACCCAAGCCCTACTTGGGATCCTCTCTCTCCCTTTCTCTCTGCCCTGCCCCCGACTTGTGTGTGCTCACTTGCTCTCAAAATAAATAAACATTAGAAAAAAAATAAACAAATTGGCCAGTTGTTTCAGTTGAAATTTTAGTAAATTCATTTTTCAGGTTGTACTTTAAATTGAGATAGGGCCATATTTTTTATGGCTACAGATGAACTGTGTTAGTCATTTTATGAAGTGAATGACCTGTGGCATAAAATGGAGACAGAAAAGAGTACTAAATCATTAAGATATAGTAACCAAAACAATGGAGGGTGAAATTTTTATAACCTAAAAGTTCATTGGCATATGTGGAAAATTAAGATAGCAGGAGATGGATCAGGAGGTTCATCTAACTATCAAAACGTACATCCACACACTTGTTAAAGATCATAAGATACAACATGTTCTTAATATTCAGGGGAAAAAAACTACTATTATGCTTTCTGCAATTATTTTTACTGCTAATAGATAATAACCTAAATTTTACATATACTCCATAATAATTTATATACCTACCTAGTTTAAGCTTTTAAAAATTTTCCAATTGTAGGATTATTTTATTTCTGTAAGTTTAATTCCTATCCATAAAACATCAAGTTTCCAGCTGCTTCTAAAAGCGATTCATAGTGCTTTTAGCCAGACCTATAATTAAAATATCCAAAAATTTTTCTTAAAATAATTACTTAGAGAAAATAAACTAACTCTAAAGCAGTGTCTCACCCATATCTAAAATATGCCCAGCCTTTTATTTTAATTATTCTTTGTAGTGGGTCCAAGAAAAGAAAACTGTCGTTAAATTTCTTTAATGTTTTCATGACCACGTGTTATTTAAATTTTATTTAATTTTCAAAATTTATCGTTTTTAATTTCCAAATGGTGGTAAAGATGTAAAAGTCCTGAAGAAGAGCTACACTGAAGTATAATAAATGTCTTCAGTTTTAAATATGTTGAACCTTAAATAATGAAGATGTGATGCTATACTTTGAACTCATGAAATTAGCATTCTGTAGGCCCCAGAATCTTTTGGGGGTAAACAGGTATTAATCAAATGAGAAACTTTGGAGACACTCAGACAGAAAGAAGTTAGGTAAACCTTTTTTAAGTTACTCTTTTTTTAGTTTTTGATTGTTATTAAGGTAAAACATTCTTGTAACTCACCTTTCTAAAGGCTTAGAAATATAAATTAAGAAATACTTTCCCTCTTCGTGTCTATTAAATACCCAATTCATCTCCCAGGAGGCAAAAATGTAACAAGTTCTTGGATATTCTTTGTGCATTTATAAGTATTTAAGCAGTTATGTATTATATGTGTGTATATATATATATATATATATATATATATATATATGGTCCACTTGACCCTTTTTAAAATACAGTTGGCCATATACTACATGCATCATTCTACATTCTTGCTTTTTCACTTAATATATTATGGAGATTTTCCTCCAATAATATAGGAAAAAATGATCCTCATGCTTTGCATGAGATCATATTATACTTTGTAGGGTGTGGTATACACAAATATAGACACAGACACATACACTATAATTTATTTAATGTGTCATTTAGGGAAGCTCATAGTATTTCCACATTTTCTGTTATAAGAAAATGATGTGATCTATCTCTCACATGAGGCAGCATATATAGTATACATAGACTCTTTAAATAGGATGGCTGGGTTCAACAGAATGGCATTTATCATTTTAATACAGATTTCCAAAAGCTGTTCAAAGAATACGTGTTATATTCATACTCCACCAGCAGTATATGAAAGTGCTGGTTTAACCATTTCTTGTTCAGAAGCTATAATAATAATAATAACACCAAGTACATTAAAAGAAAATTGTCATATGAGTAGAACTAGTTACTGACAATGCTAGAAATGTAAGCGGAAAGGTTTTGTTTGGTTTTGTTTTGTTTTCCCCTGGAAAAGGTAAACTACTTGAAGGCAGTCAGTGTGCATCCTATTAGTGTTGACACTAGTATCATGCCAGAAACATGATAGATGCCCTAGGGTTGTTATTATCACAAACTGACATAAATATGGAGAAAATGATTCAACTTCAGGAGACATAGCGGTACGCTCCTCATTTCATAAAAAACAATGTGTTTGAAAGCTGATTGTGACATCACATATGTATTGAGAGGTTAGCGGAATGCCAGATGCACAGACATTCATTGACAACTTAATTACAGCCACCAGCGTAATCTGACAGTGGCTCTTGACAGCACACGCTAAGGAGAAGAGAAGCAGTGGTGAACTCAAATCACTGCAGTGTCTGGAAAATTCACAAAATTGTCAGAGCTGGCACCCTCCTCCAACCTAAATAGATTGCGATTGGGAACAACAAATTAACAATGGTTGATGGTCTCACTTAACGGATTTTGAAAAGAATTGCCCCTTACTTTATCAACTCCTTAAACTAGGCAACCTTTGAGATCGTATAAATCTTGGTAATACATCAAGTTACATATTTATCTGTTTCTGTTTTTTTCTGATTGGGTTTGGAAGCTTGAGTATGAACTCTGGTCTCTTGTCTTCTGTCACTTTCATAGATGTATCCTATGGATTTAAGTTTCTCAGGTATTTTCAAAAGAAAAAAAAGAGATCATTTCAATTTGGGATATTTAAATGTATATGAAGTCAGTGTTCTATTGCAGAAATACTGTTTAACCTAAAGGAAAGTTTCAGTGCAATGAGAGATAATAACACCCTTGTGTGGACATTTGTGAGAAATTTGTGAAACATCTGAGACAACAAAAAGATAATGGAATTGCAAAATGTTATGATTACACAGGTATTTCAATTTAGGAAATGTATCAGTAATATCCATTTTGATAGAGCATTAATTTTTAGTTGATTTAACTTGCTTTGATATTATTAAGATACATACTTTAATTTAGGCCTTTAATTCAGGTTCCAAAGTGACAGAATAAAAAATACAAAATACAAAAATAAGTTAAACAGGTCTAAATGTGTATGTCGAATAGTCCTCTTTAAAATCATATTCTTCAGTGTAATATACTTAAACATTTAATCATTCTTATCATTAGCTATAGTATGATGTGCAAGTTTCAAAAACTATCTTCATTTTGTATACTTAATGACATTCTTATTAAGATAATTTTGATTGCATAAAGGATCCTAAGTACATGTAATAGCATATTCCTGTCTCTTGTGCTGTTCTAGCTCCTCAGTTTAGGTAAGAATCTCATTGTTCTTAGCAAGATCTTCGGAAATAAAGGTCAGAGCCATTATGAAATTTCAGTGAAGATAATTGGATATTATATTATTAGACCTGTTTGCTGAAAGTAAAAGGAAATGTACATAAACGTGGTTTTATCCATGTCTAGGAAAAAGAAAATGGATGGTAAGACTTAGCAGATAACACTTACAGAATCTTTCCCACCTGCTAGACACTGGCATTGTTGAGTCATTTAATCCCCAAGTGCCAAATGGGGTAGGTACTAATATTCTCAGCAGTGTTTCACTGATCAGAACCCAGAGGCACAGAAAGGTTAAGCTATTGCTCCAAGGTTCTGCAGAAGCATGTGTTGGAGCTGGGGCTCGAATCCAAACAGTCCAGCTTCAGAGTCTGCATAAACGGACAAAGGGAGGGTGTCACATCAAGCAAATTTTCATGGACTAGTTTTCTGAAATATCTTTTATTACTGGGAGATTTGAAACACTTTCCCCACTCATGTCCTTTCTATTTATGTTAGTTTTAAAGGTCCTGTCAAATGTGGGGAGAATTTATGTGTGGAATCAAGGTATTTTACTGTGATTACTTCTAATTTTAGTGGCATACTAAAGTAAGTCCTTGATGTTCGTGACAGTTGAGCATTGTTCAATTAAAAACGATAATAACCCAAATATTTTATACTAAAATGTGAATGTTTCGCTTGAATAAATTCAAGCAAATCATACTAGGTTGATATCAGCATGTCAATTTCCTCTAATGTCTTTATTATATCTATATTTTGGGTAAAATGGAATTTATGACTTAACCTATTCTGATAATATTCTTCAATATCCATTAGAAGACTAATTTCTTGATAAATTTTATTAAGTATATTATTTCTTTACTTAATATTAAGCTAGACTTAAGTAAGACTTTCTATTTGTAATATAATGCTCTAAAGTTAAGAGGACATGTTGTAATAGAATGTTTATTATATTTTATTTTAAGTAATGTCCTTGGACAATATATCTACAAGATTTCCCATAACCTATAGTAATTCAGTACAAAATAGGTTTTAATGTAAATCAAATGTGCTTTAAAATACTATATACAAATAATGTGCATATATGATAAACATATGCATATGTGTTCATATATTTTTATAGCATTTTGAGGTTTATTATTTGAGAAAACCTAATTTTGCAGCAAATGATCTTTTATTACCTGGTAAAAGTGTAATTAGGGATAATTAGTTTTTACTAACTTGCTAATTAAAAGTCCCCAAAGAAAGTCAATTTACTTATTTACATTAAGCATATTTCTCATTGTAAAGAATCTAAAATAAAATAGAAAATATTAAAACAAATCTGGAGGTGCTTAAATAAAATTGAATCAATCAAGCCAGTGCATAATTGGCATAGGTCCTCTTGTCATTTTGTATGATACACATAAGGCTTTGTATTTTCAAATGAAAAGCCAAGTGAGGCAAAGCATACTGTATTAAATACTGCTAAAATGATTTCTCCTACTTTAGTTTTATGAATGGAATTTTTTAAAGTTGTCAAAAGAACCAACACCTCGCTTCAAGAAAGGTGCTGAAATTTTAGCAAATAATAATAGTTAAATATGACTGAGTGACCTATTCTAGAAACTTTTCTAAGGCAGAGCTCTTGACAGAATGCATTAGGACCAATCAATATCAAGTCATTGGCTCAAATGACCAGGGCATACACTAAGTATTTTGCATCTAGAGACTGTGCATGTCTCTAAAGATTAGATGACTTGATAATATTGCATATTTAACATTTTAGAAAGATAACTTGTGCAGACAAAAGCTGGGGTTTGATTTGGTTTCAGAAGATTTGGTTATTAGATATGTCTGTTGTTATCTGTGGGTCATAGACAGGGAAGAATAACCCCTAAGACTGTTGGAGGGGTTAACTTCCCTATCAGTACTTCAGTAACACAATGGACATGCTAGAATTTTCGTAAACATCAAAGAGGTGACACCCTAAAAATGCCTAAAACAATGCCAGCAGAATAGGAGAGGTTCAGAAAAGATCTGGTAAATCTGAATTTAGAAAAAAAGGAACCTGGGACACTAATACTGAATGACTTCAGACAGCTTCATAAATTAGTCTAGACAGATTATACATATGCATATATATGTTGCGTGTAGAGAGGTTTATTGTATAATATTTTGATAAGGTCAGTAGAAAGTTAATGGTCTAGGCACCAGTACCTTTTTTGAAAATAATTTGTTGAGAAATGGAGTTTAGAATTCCTTATTGGAAAGGACTATTTTCAATTAGAGTGATGAACAGCCAACATCTTTGTAATATTTTCTCTTCAATCCCATTTTTCTTTTTTTTCCCCCCTGATATGTGGATATTCTTTTACCAGAGGAGTGTTAACTCTGTGATGTAATCTAAAAGAATTTTCTTCTTTTTGGCTTGGGAAGCAGTGAGGGAAAGAGATAAATAGCCAAAATAATAGCAATAGCACCAGGGAGAGAATGCAGTCAATAAGATTTAAACAAGACTTAGTTCATCTGCAAAGTAATTGTTCAAATCTATCATTTGAATTGTTTATAATTTTTTTTAAAACCTGAGGTTCTGAGGAGATTAGATGTATTACAAGCTCAGAATGATGGGTGAATGTAATTGTATTCATCCATATAGTGATTTACCTTAGTAGTATAGGAAATTTAGCATTTATAGTTTTAGGTGGTTGTTGTGAGGGGTAAGTGACTAGATTAGATTTTAGTTGAAATGGCCCACAAGTAACTCACAGGCTTCTAGAAAGGTGGAAAAGTGATGGAATACTTTTACATATCAAAAGCTGTGAGAAGAAATGCATTAGTAATTGAAGTCAAAATCTAATATTAATGTGATTTTTTTCCATTCATCTTTTCACATGGCCGACTATACAAAATGTACACTATATAACAAGTCTTCACTGTACATTAAGCACATATCTGCTGTTTTCTGTTCTTGTGGCCTCCTGGACTCTGAAATGAGTAGATTTTTAATTTTTTTTAATGTTTATTTATTTTTGAGAGAGAGAAACAGACTGTGAGCAGGAGAGGGGCAGAGAGAGAGGGAGACACAGAATCTGAAGCAGGCTCCACAGGCTCTGAGCGGTCACCACAGAGCCCCATGTGGGGCTCAAACCCACAAATCACAAGGTTATGACCTGAGCTGAAGTTGGACGCTTATCCTACTGAGCCACCCAGGCACCCAAGTAATGAGTAGACTTTTAGACAGCAATTATATTTGAATTATGGTTGTAACCTTTTGAAAAATTAATAAACTAAAATTTCTGCTTATCTCAAAAATTTTGGGTGATATAACTAGAGTTGTTTTAACAGAAACCCACATCATACTAATAACTTAAGGCAGTTATTTGTCAATTGAGATTATTTAAGCTAAACAGAAAAGAATGAGAAGTATCTAAATATTCAAATAAGAAAATAAATATTTTGTGCCCATGTTTTTTTACTGGTAATTAAAATTTTAACTGGGCAAGGGAAAAATGACAATTAACTTGAAGCATACATAAAAGTTTTATATTTGGGAAGATAAAATAATATATTTATTTATTACCACATGTTTCATTGCAGAAATCATTATAAAGATATAATATTCAACAGATTTACAAAGGAATATATATATATATATAATGCCATCAGATATGTATGTATATATATGACTTTTTCATATTATTAATACCTTAATGTATATCGGTGCTTTTAAATATATTCTATATATCATTTATAAGAAAGAAGTAAAATATCAATGTTCATTAGCTCTTGATTTTCCTAAATATTTTATTACCAGTTTTAAACAATAATGTGCCAGAAAATATACATGATTAATCTGATTCTACTTGTATTTATATATAATAACATAGAAAAGTTTGTGCATGGCTTTTATCTTTTTGAAAATGGCTTATTTTTCCAATAGCAATACATGTCAAAATGCTGAAATGACAGCATCTTTATCTTCTTGAACCTCAAATATGATGTAGCTCATTACATTAGCACCGAGAAAGCAGGCCATAAATTACCACAGTGTGTTCAGGCATGTCTGCAGGCTTGACATTGCCTTCCTCACAGAATATCCATCATTCCAGAAATGTCCTGGATACTGAAGGGACAGACTGCAAAGAAATTAAATCCTAAAATAGAGCCATACAGTTTCTTACTGTTAATATCAGATACAAGATATTGTTATATCAGTTGAGTCTCTACCTCATTGATGAACTCAGTAATCAAGATAGATTATGAAAAATTTCATGCTTTAAAAACTATGGAGAGCTTACATATGTTTACATCATTTATAGAGATTGAAAATGGGATAAGTGAGTAAAATAATAGAAAAAAATTTGAAACATGAAAAAAGTATTTTCATTTTTTATGTCATACATTTTAGAAAATAATAACTTTAATAAAATAAACATGAGAGTTGTTTACTTTCAGGACTGATAAATACATTATTCTTAAAGAATACACATAAAGAACATGCTTGGGTTGATGGTCAAAAATTTTAATTGCAGTACTTATAGTGTGTAACATAGGACTACATGATGAATAATGTTAAAGTTGCAGAGAGAAAAGAACATGTTAAAAGGTACAAATTACAGTGTCTTCTTCTGGCCTAGGAATGTTAAGTTCCATGAGGGAACAAATGGGAAAAAGAAACTATTTAAATGCAGTGCCTGTTCAGAATATTAAGTATGGAAAGAATATTCCATCACACACTCATTGATTTCAATGAGTGATGCAAGGTCTTATTTTTGAGGGACTAGAAAGGACAAGACATCAGGAAATTTAAGATTCTGTAATTTTTTCTTTGGAAATAGAAAAGGAAAATTGGAAGGGAAATATGTTTCATATATTAATATTCGGTTCATTGATTTTTTAATGTTTATATATTTTTGAGAGAGCGAGAGCGTGAACAAGGGAGGGGCAGAGAAAGGGAGACAGAATCCGAAGCAGGCTCCAGGCTCTAAGCGGTCAACATAGAGCCTGACGTGGGGCTCAAATTCATGGACCGCCAGATCATGACCTGAGCCAAAGTAGGATGCTCAATTGACTAAGCCACCCAGGTGCCCAGTTTACTGATTTTCTTAACTCAACATTGAAAATGTTACTGTTTTGTGAGACTTTGGGTACTTATTTCTTTTATCTGATTCCATTTTTTTCTTTTTTACAGTTAAAACATTGATCATGTTACCAAGTCTATAGTGAAGATAAAAACATCAAACTTCATCTAATATAATTTTATATTAGATAATGGTAAACTATGTATTCATATTTTGGAAAAGGTGACAAACAAACAAATGCTAAGATAAATGAGAATGTAAACCAATCCCTGCTGATCTGCAGCTGTGGCAGAATAATGCCCTCCACCAAATGGGCAATGATCTCATCCCCAAAACCTGTGAATATTACCTTACATGGCAAAATGATCTTTATTGGTGATGTGCAACATAATACAAAACAAACAGAAGAGACTAAATAAAACGATCTGTATTGATGCAAGGGCATGGACCATAAGACAGTGAGAGTAGTCTGAATTAGCCAGGTGGTCCCCATCTAATCACATTGTTGTTAGAAGCAGAGAAATATCTCCAGCTTGAAGAAGAGGAAAGCAGAGAGATACAGCAGAAGGGAAGTTGGAGACATTTGAAGTCTGTGAGGGAATCTACTGCCTAGCATGGAGGTTAGGTGACACAGAAGTGTGGGAGCCAGCTGGAAAGCATCAGAATAAATACAGACAACCTCTTGACAACCAGCAAAGGTGGTGCAGACCTCAGTCCCAGGACCCAAATGCCCTCCACAACCAGAATAAGTTTGGAAGCTGTTTCATTCCCAGAGCCTCCTAAAAGGCAAAGACTTTGGGTTACACCAACTTTGGCCTCTGAGACCCTAAGTAGAAAGCCAACCGAGCCCATCAGGACCAACTTACTGAGGTTAGTTAATAAATGTGCATTGCTTTAAGCAGATAAATCATGGTGATTTTGTAAAGCAACAATAGAAAGTCATACAGCAGTATAGATATCTCTATCAGAGAATTGTTTCCACTTAAACAATGTTAAATGGTTAAAAGTTTGAAATGTACTCAAGGCCATTATTAAGATTGTGTCTTAATTCTAATATAAATAAGAAGAATGGAAGAAAATAATATTCATGCACATATATTATTAAAATAGTTTTTAATGCAAGCATGAATACAGTGTGTTTCAATATCCTTCCAAATGTGAAATTAGGGAAAACTATAATCAAAATTACATGTGAGCAGAAAACGGTAAGGTGCCTAGTACCTCATTTGTTGTGATAGCCTATTCAGAGTCTGATATAGAAAACTTGGTAGGCAGAGTCAGATATTTGCAGAAGACCTCTACTCCAAGACAAACTCATATCTAAACGTATTCTCAGTTGGTGCTGTTAGTAGTGAAGCTGCTCAATTGACCTGACTTTTGTACAAATTGTATTCCTTGCCTCATTACAGCTGGAGATGTTAGCAGTCATAAGAACAACAACAACAACAAAAAGCCTTACAGGTGGTGGTGGTGGGGGGGGTGGTATGCAATGCTTGTTTGATACCAACTATGATAAAAAAGAAAACAAAAACTATCCTCAGGTGAACATTTTTAGTTGGGATGGCTCAAACCCATTTAGGGTTTGAGTGACAACAAAAAATACAAATAATTATTAACATTGCTGATTGTATTTCATGTAAATCACCTGGCCATTCACCAGGTAAATCACCTGGCCATTCATTGGTTGTGTGTACGGAGATAGTTTTTCCCTGCCCCAATGCTTAATAAGTGCTATTTTTAAAACTCTGATAGCATTTCCATATAAATTCTGAGTGTGTTGGTAGAAATGTAATAGATACTGTTGACAGATTTTGATAATATAATTGTATAAGATATGATTTGCAGGTTAAAATTGGAAAATTGGAAGGTGACCAAATATCAAGGGCAAATTACCAGAGTAAATGTTTCGATTTAGGATTCATTCTATTTAATATCATGGGCAAGAATGGAGACTTTTCTAGCAATCATCAATCATCCAAATTGTCAATCAACTATTAGATAAATCTTTATAGAGTGCTTAAATACAGTAGAACATAATGTATAGTACCCTGCTCTCCGTATGTAAGACTTAAAAGAAATACTCCTTTGCTGGATTACACTTGAGTTTATTTTAATGTGTTAAAGCATTTTTCAGAGAGGAAAAATATTGTTTCAAAGTTCCCTTTACCCATTTAAATGTCCAAGTAGGAATCAGTAAACTCTTACCATTTCTGAGCATACAATAGCAGAAACCTTTCTGCATCTGCCTCACTGCTTGTCAACAACTGTCTTGCTTTTCTGTGTTTCAGAATATTGCTAAGAGCATATAACCTTGCCATTGCAATTTCAGACTGATTTTCTTTTTCATGTTCCCTATCTAGTTGCCTAGATTCCAAGGTCATCTCTTAGTTCTCCCTGTAGGAACTGATAAAAAGGTAAAATGAAAAAAAAAAAAAAAGAATTTAAATTCTGTAACAATACCAGCAAATAACCTACATAATATTTTGAACTGGCAATTTAAAATCTGAAGGCATCTTGACCTGAAAACACTGGGAGATGAAGGCATAGATGACAAAACAAAATAATAAAATATTTAGAAGGTAAAATATATTTTAAAAATATTGAGTAACAGGTAGTCCTTATTAAATGAAATAATGAAATAAGATTTCAAATTTTAGAGAACGCTAAATTCTCTAAATGATTGTAATGTTGTAGCTATATTAACCGTTCCATGCATTATGGCTATAGTATGCTCATAACCTGGAAAAAAGTTAATGAATCTCTTCTTTTATCATACAAAATTATACTTTGGTCTTGAGTAGACTCTTGCTCATTGGATATTTAAATTGAAATGGCAGTAATAGTAATAACAACATTTTATCTAACATAAGATCATTTTTAGAAAACAAAAGAGAAAGAGATAATCAAAATAGAGATTTTGGTTGTAGTTCCAAAAAGAACAAATAGCATGTCAGAGGTATTGTAAAGGTAAAAACAGATCAGGAAAATCAACATGTGTCAGTGTGATATGATTTAATTGTTAAAAGATGAATTTGGGATATTTGCAAGTAATATAATAGGTAGTTATCTAAAGATGGTAGGATTCTCAATCACCAATATAAAAAAATCTATTAAATATAACATATGATGAAAAAACTAATTTGGAACTATTTGTAGGAAATAAGTCAATTGCTAGATATTTATTTAAAAATTAGTGATTGTATACTTTGCATTTATCAAAATCATTGCATTTTAAATAGAGTAGTTAATAAGACAAAGAAATAGATACTCTGAGTGATAAAATTTAATTCAAATACATTGGTAATGAGAATGTTCACCTTATGTTTAAAAACATTAAATTTCAACGGTATGCTTAAGCTCTGTCCATATATATGATAGGTATGATATAACGGATATCTAAGATTCTGCCAATGCAGTAGTGCTGTCATGGAAAAAAATCTAAATACCTTTAAAATAGTTTAGATGTAAAGTCTAAAGCAATAGAATATAGAAAATTTGTCTATTACTATGATACACTGTGATGGCTCAGCATAACCTCTGTTGGGTGAGTTTTATCTCTGAAGGTGTGTAGGCCATAGTGCCCAGTTATTTCATCAAACACCAGTGTAGGTGCTACTGTGCAGGTAGATGTGTTTAGCAGCTATATGATCAGTTAACATTAAGAACAGGGGATTACTCTCAATAATATCGGTGGGCCTCATTCAGTCATTTGAAAGCCCTTAGTAGCATAACCTGAGGAGTCTGTGACAAAAAGTTGTCATTATGTCTCAAGACTCAGAAGCAAGTCTTCCTGGTCTGGTGGCCTGCCCAGCAAATTTCACATTTGTCCTGGGATCATGTCAGCCAGTTTATTAAAATAAATATCTCTAAATAGGGGCAGGTAGGTAGATAGATTCTGTTGGTTCTGTTTCTCTAGAGAAACCCTATTGATACAGCTTCGCACATAAAATATAAGCATCAGAGGTATTCACTGATTACTGCAATAGTTGTTTGACACATAGAAATAGATTTTCAAAAATGAGTGGTGCCTGGGTGGGTCAGTGGGTTAAGCATCTGACTTCAGCTCAGGTCATGATCTAGGGGTTCATGAGCTCAAGCCCATGTCAGGTTCTGGGCTGACAGCTCAGAGCCTGGAGCCTGCTTCAGATTCATTGTCTCTGTCTCTCTCTGCCCCTCCCCCACTCACACTCTGTCTCTCTCTCTCTCCTTCTCCCTCTCTCTCAAAAATAAAAAAAAAATAACTTACAAAAATGCTTCCTAAGTTCACGTTTCTACATTTATTCTATTTTAACACATCACATTCTAACTGAAGGCTTTTTCCTGAGCACCAATTTCCATGAGAAGGAAAAGCAGAGCTAAACTTTTAAAATCCTTTTCTGTCTAGTACCCACATTTCCTTTAGCTTTTCTGACTATTTTTGTCTGTGAAATTGTGTGTTTTCTGCATTGCTAAGTGGATCCTTACTTGTGATTGATATTTCCCTTACAAAAGCATCTAAACCTGTATTTATTCTGTGGTTATTTTTTTTTTTTCAATATAAGCAGTAGTAATAGAAAACTAATAGAAAAAAAGAACTAATGGAAAAAGAAATCCATCATATGTAATACCTAATGATTATTGTCACTTTATGATTATTTGAAACAATGAAATACAAGGATGATTTTTACTCTTTTTATGCTGTACTTTGATTTTAATTTTTTTTAATGTTTATTTATTTTTGACACACACACAGAGATACAGAGTGCAAGCAGGAGAGGGGTAGAGAGAGAGGGAGACACAGAATCTGAAGCAGGTTCCAGGCTCTGAGCTGTCAGCACAGAGCCTAATGCAGGGCTCAAAACAACAAACTGTGAGATCATAACCTGAGCCGAAGTCAGATGCTTAACCCACTGATCCAGCCAGGTGCCCCTTAATGCTATACTTTTAAACGGCCAAATTCTCTTTCTTTCTTCCATCCGTCTATCCTCTTCTACATTCAGGTAACAATAGAAGATGAGATGTTTGTGCTATTGTCAGAGATTTGAAATAAATAGTTAACAGCAAAGAATTAAGTCAGTGGATACATGCAGTTGTCCTAATAAAACATTCCTTTTGATGCTTTGTGATTCATGTGAGTCTATAATTGCCACATAATTAGGAACCCACAAAAATAGTAGCTAAGTTAAGATAGTCAGTTTCAAGAAAATCCCAGAGTTTCATAGATGTTTTGGTTGGGGGGGGAGGGGGAGGAGGAAGGAATTAGGTCAAAGGATGTGTGGCACATACAAAATAGCATTAAAATTAATGCAATATACATTCTTCCTTTCTATAAATACATAAACTTATTTTTGAGTCACATTATAGAATTAAGCTCCAGGAGTTAATTTCACAAAGGATAATTTAGTTGGCTTAGAAATCCAAGTGAGCAGGGGCGCCTGTGTGGCTCAGTCAGTTAAGCATCCAACCTTAGCTCAGGTCATGATCTCTGGATTCCTGAGTTTGAGCCCCACGTTGGGCTCTCTGCTATCAACTCAGAGCCTGGAGACTGCTTCGGATTCTGTGTCTCCCTCTCTTAGCCCCTCCCCTGCTTGCACTCTGTCTCTCTCTCTTTCTCAAAAATAAAAAAAAACATTAAAAAAATCCAAATGAGCAGCCACTATGTCAGGCATGAGGCCATAAAATAATCTGGTCACTAGTTGATATAAATTTTGGTATTAAATATCTAATAGATTTTAGAAATAAGGGTTGCCAAAATGTGAATGCAGCAGTATATCTAAATAATTAATGCATAATTAATTAATCCATCAGTTAAGTTTTTTTTTCCTTTCTAGAAGTAAAAGTTACAGATAAAACCTATATATTTTTACCCTTTTGTATACATTCATCTATTGTTCTCCATAATAAGAAATGACTCTGCTAAGTACCTTATAATAGCAAATATAAATTAAATCATGTTATTTAAGTGCAATAAGAAATCAATATGGTTTAGAAAGTTTAAAAGAATAAAGACTGTAACTTTTTTCTGATAAACCCTTTAAAAAATTGAATTATCATGGTATATTATCCCTTAAGATGAATAATAATATGTACTTACTCATTATTATTTTAATATACATATAGCAATGATAGAGAAAACAATAAATATTAAGTGACCAAGCACTATAGCAAAAAGTGGAAACTTTATTTTTAAAAGCAATTTTTGTGTGATTTTACTTTATTATCTGCCAGCCACTCAAATACATGTACTTAAGAGTTTTAAAAATAATTTATATTAATAACTTTGATGAAAGTAGAAGTACAACCCATCTTCCTTTATGAAAGCATCTGCTTCTGGAATATACAATAAAATGGACTCTATATAAAATATACATTTTATAACTAGGAGTTTAGGTTCTGCTGGAAATGCTTAGATTTAGCATTTATGGCAAAACTAAATGTTTCATGCACAATTTATTTAAGAGAAAATGTTCAGAATTGTGATTTAAAGAATTTCTTTCTTTTTTTAAATTTATTATTTTGAGAGAGAAAGCATACACCATAAGAGGAGAGGGGCAGAGAAAGAGGAGGAGAAAGAGGGAGAGAGAGAGAATCCCAGCACGGGGCTCAAACTCACCAACCGTGTGATCATGACCTGAACCGAAATCAAGAGTCGGACACTGGAGGCACCTTGGTGTCTCGGTTGGTTAAGTGTCAGACTCTTAATTTTTGCCTCAGATCACGGTTGGTGAGTTTGAGCCCCACATGGGGTTCTGTGCTGATAGCACAGCCTGCTTGAGAATCTCTCTCTTCTCTCTTTCTCCCTCTCTCTCGCTCTCAAAAATGAATAAATAAACTTAAAAAAAAAAAAGAGTCAGACACTCAAATGACTGAGCCACGCAGATGCCCCAATTGTGTATTTCTAATTTCAGAACTGTTAAATGTTACATGCACTTATTTTTCATTTGTATTAGTGCCTGAGATATTTAGATAAGGACCTGTAATTATGATTACCATTAGATTGTGGTCAGATTAATTAATTTGTGTTCAATTTTTGTTCAATTCAAACAGTAACTGTTTAATATACCGCCGGCACTGATTCAGTTACTGTGGGTATTGGGGCATAAGAGGTAACAGAGTCTTTTCCACAGATAAGAGAAGACACTGGTTGGGTTTTGTCCCAGGCCAGTGACTAAGCCCTCCCTTTCCCCTGTACTCACAATGCAGAGGTGAGAATGTTGAGGTTGTCAGGATGGTTTTGAATCTGAAGCGGTTTATAAGCAAAGATAAAATGCTCCCAGAATCAACCCCCTGAGTGGGATACAGCCATGATGGTGGCAATATGGTTGACAAAGATGGGTTATGTCAGAAGACGTAAGGCGACCCTCTGTACATGATGTCTCCTCACTAGTCAGCATGTGGGTCCACCAAAAACCCTGCTCAGTTTCCTAGAGAAGAGTACATTTGTGGTTTTGACAGTGGAAAGTTGAGTAAATTCTTATCGAATGGCCTTTTTATTCTTCAATTCAGATAGAAGTGGCAAAGATTGAGGGAAAGAGATGCCCCAATTAAAGGTGAAGAGACTGGAGGAGTTATTGCAGGGCAGGGCTGGCATCCTGAATGTGATTAGAGACATTAACTTGCCAGTCAGGATTGCTGGTGAGCCTCCCTTGCTCCAGTCTGCACTGGCATCAACTACAATTGTATCAATCTTACAGTGGCATGAAGAGCAAATGGCTAAGGTAGTTAAGAAAATTGGCGACAGTGATTTAAGTGACAGTCCACATAGAAAAGGAAGGGAGAGCAAAAAGGGAAAACAGAAAATGAGATAGATGAGGGATCAAAACAAAATCAAAATGAGAAAGAAGAACAGATATGCTAGAGGTAAATAGAATCAAAATATTGGAAGAGTGTGATCAAATAGTACAAAAACCCCAACTGATTATTTCACAGATAAAAGACTTCCAGGGAATGTTGAGTTCCATTGATGTCAGCCCAAGTATTTGAGATCAACCAGAGGGAAATTTTACTTTTGGCTTATGCCTGCAGATTACTTTCACTTGCTCTTTCGTTCCATTTGCTCCTTCTCACAGTGCTCCCCAATCCTCATCTGTACTACCTTACACCAATCTTAATAGAAGAGCATTTGGAACAAAGCTATTCCTAGTCCTATTATTGGGGGATTCTGATAAGAGGTTGTCTAACCATATGCAAAGCAGTTCTGGTATAAAGGGAACTGCAGTGCCCTCCTCTATGTTAACCATTCCAAATGGTATTTGCATAATAGTAGAGCCTTGTATTCTTATTTTCATGAACCTGTAAACAGTGGTACTGTTGTATGATTGAAATTCAGAGATGAAGACTATATTGGTTTCCCTAATATTATATTGTATGTGCCTATGCTTTTCTGATACCGTTAACTATTAAGGCCTGTAAAGAATTCTAGGTTTCAGAATAATATAGCTCAAAACTGACAAGTAAACATCATGAATGCTGCCTAATTGATAAGTGCATTTTTCTAACTATGTAGAGAATCAACTGAAGAATTCTTGATGTGCTCTCTCAATCAATCACTACCAATTCATCAGAATTTGTGCATCAGAAGCAAGCTAGTCAACATTTTGAGCCTTCCCTTAGGAAATCCAGAAGGATTGTCAATCCAGCCAATTGTCATTAGCTCTTGTACCACAGACAAATGATCAAGCAAAAGTTACATCTAAGGGAACAGGGAGGATTTGGTTTCATGGCATTCACAAAAATACGGGGCTTCCTGAAATTTAATCCATCTGAGGCTGATCTCCATAGAGACTTCTAAAACCAGATGAGAACCCAGAATTTCTTCTTTTCCACAAAAACTTCTGCTGGACCTTTGCAGTTGGATTTCACATTGTTAAGGGTGCATCGATTTTGCTCTTCATCATGATTGTGTTTCACTCCCCCCATATTTGTTATAAAACAGTCATATATTTTTTGTACCTTGGTGGGATTTTTGTCTTAACAAGCATGAAAGCATTTTACTAATTTATATAAAATTCCAATCCCCATGTTTTTTTATATTCTCAAAATAATTCTATTTAGTCAATGTTATTCTTTTTCTTTTTTTGAGAGAGAAAGAGAGAAGGAACTAGTGAGTAGGGAAGGGACGGGGGTGGGGAGAGAGAGAGAGAGAGAGAGAGAGAGAGAGAATATCTTAAGCAGACTCCACACCCAGCACAGAGCCCAAAGTAGGGCCCAGTCTCACCAACTGTGAGATCACGACCTGAGCTGAAATCAAGAGTAGGATGCTTAACCAACTGAGCCACGCAGGCACCCCTCATCAATGCTATTCTTCTGTGTTCATTCCAACATTGTAAAATTGAGGCATTTCTAAGGTACAAAGGGACAAAATCGGTTCCACGTTTAAAATCTCAAAATTTCCAAATTTCTCAAAGACTTTTAAAATTAAATATAGTTTATACTGTTATTTTTTTAAAGTTTATTTTATTTATTTTGAGAGAGAGTTTGTGGATATGTGCAAGCCAAGGAAGTGTGGAGAGAGAAGGGGAAAGAATCCCAAGTAGGCTCCACACTGTTGGCACAGAGCCTGACAGGGCTTGATCTCAAGAACCACGAGATCATGACCTGAGCTGAATGAAATCAAGAGTTGGACGCTTTACTGACTGAGCCACCAGGCACCCCTAGTTTATATTATTTTTTAATATTGGGAGTAGATTTTCAGATAAAAAGGAATTTTGTTTTATAATAGTCATATTTCATCATCTTCCCGTATAAGTATGGGAACATAGTATATATGGGCCTCTCTGGGCTCTATCCCAGTACATTGAAATATTTGGCTGTGCTTGCACTAATACAACCTTGCTTTAATTATTATAATTGTTTATATTAATAATTCTAATTCTTCATGGATTATTTGATTTTCAGACAGGATATGTCCCCCCCCCTTTTTTTTACATTTTAAATATTTTATTTTCTAAAATTTCACATTTATTATTCCTACATTTTAGGGTTTCTACCAACCCTAAAAGCAATATTACTTAAATGCATTTCTTGGTGATCCAACTCAAAATGTTGAGCCTTTTGTGGACTACCACACCCTTCTCCATTTGCTTTTTTTAGAATTAAACAAAAACACTCCTCACCCCTGTAACTTGAAGCTACATCACAGAATGTGAAATTTTGGCTTGACCTGTGTTTTTTTCTATTTATGTAAGATATTGCCACTCCAGTATGACTACAGTGACTGCTTTATAGTCTCTTTGTTTATGTATTGTCTACATATATCCTTAAAACCAAATCATGTGGCAAATGTAGCACACCCATTTTCAGGAACCATATGTCTTCTCTTCCTGATCCTCATGAGCAGATTAGATGTCACACTGATTCAGCTACTGCAAAAGTGGGTGAAACAATCACCTGACACAGTGAAGTAGTAATAACACTTTTTTAAGGTTCTTTTGTTTATTTTGAGAGAGAGAGAAAAGGCACATGAGAGGAGCCGAGGGAGGGAGAGAGACAGAATCCAAAGCAGGCTCCACACCATCAGCACAGAGCGCGATTCGAGGCTCAAACTTAAGAACTGTGAGACGGTGACCTGAGACGAAGTCAAGACTCAGATGTTTAACAGATTGAGCCACCCAGGCACCCCCTAGTAATAACATTTTATTTAGCAAATTTTACATGTGAAAATACATAAATACAAAAATTAAGCAGTGATTTTTATTTCCAAGGGAAATATTTCCCCAGTTCTCTTAAACCAGCATTTTAGATATGGTTTAATAGGCCAGAATATGCAGTTGTTTTGCCAGAAACATTGCATCTGCTAAAATGCATGCTTTGGGTAATTACTTGTTCGACCACTAGCTTGACATGATATTTGACATCATAAATGTCTGCAATCTTGAGAAGATTAGTTAACTTAAAGGAGCCTCATTCTCATTTCAAAAAGTGTAAAAATACTACCTTTCGGAAAATAATGCTTTAGATTTATGATTTGAAATATGGGAAATAAATGGGGAGACTACATTGTGAGCTCTTATTATGTAATTGTGAAAAGTTATTATGACATACGTATGCCACACCACAGCTCCCAGTTTCCTACAAGACTGTCAGAATTTATATTTTATTCTCTCATTTGTTTTCATTGCTCTGCAGTAGAAGCTACTGCATGTGTGGCAGAAGTCAGGAACAGATTTCAACAGTTTATTTCCAGTGAGCTTTCTAATGAGGTCCCCCCGCCTGCCCACCCAAGACCTACCTAAGAGGCAAAGTAACGGGCACTTGAATCTGTTACTTTTAATCAATGTGTTATAAAAGCTGAAAAACGTGACGTAATATTTTATGTTTTAGTAATTTATCAGGTAGTGAATTAGACTCTGGGGAATATATTGCTGTTTGTATGATATGAAAATAATATGAAAGAAATTAGCATCTTAAAACCCAGCACATTCTTGTAAAATTATTTAAAGTATTTTACCTATCTTTGTAAATTTTGATTGGAAAATAAGAAAAATGTTATTCCATCGTCACTCCCCTATCCACTCTGGCTTAAGTTTCTAAAGATAAAATAAGCCACATGGATTTTTCCACTCCTGGATCTGAGTAGTTGTCAGTTGAAGAATTCTCTTCCCATTCCCTTTTTATCCCCACCCTCTACCCCCTACCTGCCAGTCCTACAAAGGGCACAACTTGGCAGGTTTACTGAGAGTTTTGCCCAAATACAAAGAGTATGTGAGATGCAGTGTGGCAAAAACTTGGGCCAACATACAGTCAGCTGTCCCTCTGCCCTACCTGCAATGCAAAAATGGCCTCTCTGATCAATTAGGAGGCTCATTATTATGTTCTTAAAAGAGTTGAGTACTGCTTTATCATAGCCTGGAAACTCAGACCACTGCATTCTATTTCTGATGATGTAGCCTATAACATAAATTGTAAGAAAAATATCTATGAAAAATGAAGTATTTCCTTTTTGTTTTTTCAGGATATCAGGGAGCCCTTCCTGGTAAGAATGTCCTAATATCATTTTCTTTCTTTGTTTCTTTTTTTGTTTTTTTCTTTCTTTCTTTGTTTCTTGAGAGAGAGAGAGAGAGAGAGAGCAAGGGAGGGGCAGAGAAAGAGAATCATAAGCAGGTTCCATGCTGTCAGCGCAGAGCCTGAGGCAGGGCTCAAAACCACAAACCATGAGATTATGACCTGAGCCAAAATCAAGCATTGCCCACTTAACCTACTGAGCCACCCAAGTGCCCCAACTAACATCATTTTCTAAAAAACAAAACAAAACAAAACAAAACAAAAAACCAAAAACGTTTAAAAATATGAAGTCATTTGCTTTATTTTTAGTTTATTTAGTTTATTTCTATCAATGAAAATATATTATTAAAAACACAGAATGTTATTATAACAAAATTGCAGTCATTTGCCTACCCCTTTCTTTCCATGCTAGAGTCAACCACTGCAACTCTATTATTTGTTTTATTCATTTTCATTTTTCGTCACCAAAAAAACATACTGCTGTTTCCTCTTTCCTCAATTTTAGACACAATTTATTCTAACTATGGAAAATTAGTATTTAGTCAGCCTAATACATAAACTCCCTCTACCTGCCCTCAACCCCCCTGACACATTTCTTGTCCCATTCTCTCTGTACATTATATAACTTTTGGGGGTAAATATTCAAATTTTAATCTTTATATCCATGTAAGTTTCATTAGTGTGATATCATTGTATTTCCTCTCTTATAACATTCCACTGGGACTTTGTAAGTTTTTGGATTCCCTTTCTGTGTTGGAATTCATTCATAAAAGCACAAAAGAATTAAAAATAATATCTCAGTTTAGAGAATGGAAACACATAATTTCAGGTTCACTTCAGTCCTAGAGGTAGAGGTATTTCTCCCAAAGCCCTTCCTTTTGTTTTTTTTTCTGAATTCATTCTAGTCTTGTTCTCATCCTTAGGCCTTTCTTTTTTCATCATCTTGAAAATCTCCTTTACGTTTTTTTGGCTGATGGTTTTCCTCAGTTCTGATTTTTATCTTCTTGCTTGTTTTCCTCCCTAGTTTTGTCTGTTCACATTCAGCAGTAGTTCCCGAAAATAATCCATGGGGGTATTTTTTTGAGAACCAGCATGTTTTGAAGAAGATTTTATCTTTGCAGTTCATTAAAGTCTAGGTTAGAAATATATTCCCATCAGAATTTTGAAGACACTGATTTCTACTCTTCAATTTTATTTAAAAGTTTATTGCCACGCCAGATCCTTTATATGTGAACCACATGTTCATATTCATCCATATACCCATAAATATAAGGCATTTGGGAAATTTAAAATACCAAATGGTTACAAATGAATTATTCAAGCAATCCAAATAAAACTTTAAGATTAGTTTTAGTTTAACCAAACAATGTGGTGAATTTGTTAATTCTTTACTTTTCTTCTTATTCAGAACAAACCATCCTAATCAGTGTTTGAAATAAGCAGTTTTTCTTATCAATTTTGCATATTTGTTTCCAAATCTGTGTTTGAAGGGCTGGGAGAGTAAAATGAAACTTGCAAACCTTGGTTTTATATCTGTTTACTCTCATGATGGTATTAAAACACACATAAGAGATTACTGGACTAGAACTGAAGGTCAATCTTTCCTGCTGGATTTTAGGCAGAATTAAAGTAGAGATTATGCCTGTTTGCTTCCACTTGTATCTCCAAAAGTTAGCATAAGACCTGGCATATAGCAAATATTCTTTAAGTGTTAAGTGAGGTGTGTGTGTGTGTGTGTGTGTGTGTGTGTGTGTGTGTGTGACATATTTAAGTAAAATAATTCACTAAGTAAAGGAATTAACTAAAATAACAGCATAATGTTTACAAAAGTAACCAGCGTTAAAAAAAAAAAGTCACCTGTGCTAAAAGATATTTCCAACGTCAAAATATTCTTTCTGACCTCATTAGTATGGATGAAGACTCAATACAACTTGCTTTATTTATTTATTTCCTATGTTCCTTCCATTAATGTTTTAATCATACTGTGTGAAACTGTTCAAGCTTCAAAACTGATATTACATGTCTCTATTCTGCCAAAGTAAGACTGTTTTGTCAAACATGAAGCACGTCCTAAGGCTGTTTGGGGATATTGAGAACTTATGAGGTGAAGAAACTTAACTTTTTTTTGTAAACTAAAATAATTATAAAATAGTCTAATCAAACATTTTTAGAGGCCTATTTTGGTGCTATACCTTAAATAATAATGACTAGGCCTTAGTAGATAATATGAATCACCCTGACTCATGTCTTTAGAATTGAGAGATTAAATTTGTATAAAGCTCAGGGATAAAATCGTATGGATTTTGAATTTATGTGTTTATAATGCTGTTAAGGTAGAACGTCTCAAACTTAAAGATGACATAATTATTAGATTATAATTACGGAGAGACTTTGAAAATGGAAGAATACTGAAAAAATAGCCTGGTGATCAGAAGTCATAGGTATGTTAAAAGGTAAACTGAGATACATTAAATTTTTTCAAGTTATTTGAGATTAGAAATGGGCAGCACCAAGCCCAGGGTGATTAGGAGTACTACAATGATAAAAGCTAGGGGGAGGTTTTTATGAAGAAGATGCAGAAACAGAGCAAGGGAATTCATTTATTGGCTAGAGCTTAAGCAGTTACCTTATTTAAGAAAGCCTAATTGACTGTTGTGATTGGTTGTTTTTAAGTTCTGTTTTCTCAGATTTGAGTCCATTGACTCTGGCTTAGGTTTTAGTTTGCTTACTAGGCTAGCAAGTCATTAAAGTCACCTCAATCTAATGGTTTCCTTGTTTAATTACAAATTCCTTATTTGATTTTGTTTGTTTGTTTTCATTGAAAGGAGGAGGAAAAAGCAGATTAAATGGATACTATTCTTCAGTAAGACAATACTTTGTCTTTATAGAACTGTACAACTAATGTACAACTGGATGACTAACTGTGAACTAACGTACACATCTTTTAAATTCCATATAAAAATGACCACTTAGAATATTAATAAGATAAATAACAACTAAAGGAAAGGAAAAAACCCTTTACTACCATGAATAATGCAGATTTTCTCTACCTTGGAATCTTGAGAATTACTAAGTTATGAAAATGATTAACCGAGAGGATAACTTATAAGTATTTTTTCATATGGCTGATTTTATAATTTGCAATACCCAGTAAACAAACACAGGAAGAACATGAGGACAGTTTTGTATTTTTCAAAGATCACCTCATGGGGAATCTGTTTTAGTGTATTTAAAACAATTGTTTAAGGCTCTGTTTTCCCATGTATTAACATTTAAATAACTTCAGTTCAATAAGTGCGTCAGGTACCAATGGTGGAATTATGATCAATAGACTTCTGTCTCGAAGCAGTGAATAATCTGTTGGAGAAAGATGACTTAAAAATGTTTACTACTGGTAATTATAAATAATTCATAAGACCTGAGGATTCTGGTCAGTCAAGTGTGAGCTGTCTGCAGAGCACCCAGTATTGCATGAGCGTAACCACTCTTTTCAGATATATAACATGATTTAGTTTAGAGCAGATAAGTGATCAAAATGGTTATAAAATTAAACAACAACAAACTTCATTCAATAGTTTTGTGACAGAGATGATTTAGACCAACATAATGAAAATTCAAAGAACTATACATTTGGTTACCTTTATCAACCAATATCAACTGATACGTGAATATCAGCATCATCAGATAGTGTTATAGTTAAAAGTTACACTGTGGAATGATAATTCACTCATTCATAAAGAAGGATTTTTGTTCAAATCGTACAAAAACATCTTTACTACATTACCTTTAATCATAGTTACAAACAGGTCAATTTTGTCATGGACTGAATTCCTGATATTTAATGAATGACACATGATACTGAAATAGATTAACATACATGCATAATTATTTATAAATATTAATTACAGTATATATTATGTCAAACTTAATAGTGAATCAAAGGCTTATAAGCATGTATAGTCAATACATTTGCAAATTATTCTCATCAATTGCTTTATGTACTTTGTATGAAAATCTATCCATGTGTAAAGTATTTGTGTAGCATTCAGCCAAATCAACCCCATCAAAACATAAGAAAAAATTTGCTTAACTTTTCTTCTATTGTAAATCACTGAACCTTTTTATCTGAGGTCAATGACCAAATGATACTTGGATTAACTACATTTGATATTTATTGAAAAGGATGTCTCCAAGTCTGTCTCACTTCATTTCAATTCTGTTTTATGCCCTGTTCATGTTTACCATGGAATGAAGCTGAAATAAGAAATTGTTACTTTACTTTGGCATTACTAGACTTCTTTCAAAATCTGATAAAACTCCAGGTGATTTTAAAATATTGCTAATTTGTTCTGCACGTCTGGACCACATTAGTTGCCTGGATAGAGACAAAGCATAGATCAAAGAAGTTAATTGAAGTGCCCATTTGTTTTTAGTGGATCCAGTCAGTATACGTTGCTTGGAAAAAAATTTCAAGAGTTGGACAAGAGTTTAAGGGAGGGTTTAAAAGAATGTGTGCAGAAGCAATAATTTTTGAGGTAGAAATAACTGAGCTTGAAAGCTGAAAGAAATGAAGTATTGAGTATTCCTTACAAGGGTAAGGAAAGAGGAAGTTTTGAAGAACTACCTCACCTGATCTTCAGGTCCTGGTAAAGCATAATGAGCACTTGATTATTGCTCAAAGCAAGGAGAAAAGATAATATAGGAAGGAAAGGGAAATCTTGGAGAGTTGGAGGTGTAACAGCATACAAACCAGTGATTTGAATATGAAAAGTGCTTTTGAAGTTGGTCTATTCAAGGAATGGTAATACATTATACCTTAAAGGAGGACAGCAGTAACTAATGGATTAAGGTTTTGTTTTTCAAATCAGTACACTTAACTCATTAATAAATTAACCCAATAAGTTATAGTTTCCCTATAAAGATAATTACTTAAGTCTTTAATTTTATCAAATGTATGCTTTGTGGAAGTGGGACATTTATATTCTACTTTAAACCATAAACATGTTCTCTCATATTAATCTTGCATGGATTAAGGTGGTTTAAATAATTTAATAATCCACAATAAGTATATCAACACTCCTAAAATAATTTAATTAATACATTATTACCACATTTGAAATTTAAGGATGCATTTCACTTATTGTATACTTTGATTTAGCTAACATTTATTTAGGATACTTTGAATATTTTTGTTTTTCTTTTCCTTTGAGCTATTTTGCACAATTAAAGCTAAGCTGGAAAGAGGAAAGATCTTGGGGGTGTAGAGTGTGTGCGGGGTGGGGGTGATGGATATAGGGTTTGGTGGGTAGTATGTAAATGTCATGTGGGCATAGGACATAATTGAGTTTAAAATATTCCATAGTGGCAGACATGTTAGTCATTTTTGCTTTTTAAAGTGAGAAGTAGGTTTAAATACCACCAGAAGAATGTCAAGTTTTAGGGAGCTGGGAAAATTCTTAGTTCCTTATTTGCACAGATGATTATATGCATATATTCCTGATGAGTTTTCTAACTCTGGGTATTAACTTCAGATTAAGCATTACAGGTAGCCTAATTGGAGGATCTTTCTAGCACCACATAATATAGTTCTTTGTTTGCAATAGAAAACTGAGTACCATACTAAATTCTGCAAAGCTGCTGTCAGTTGTTAGCATAAAGAAGACAGATACAGCTAAATGGCATTTTTGTGACCCATTTGTAATGCAATGCTTAAGAGCCTAAAGTGAGAGCCTTTGATTTCTAGCATGTATAGAAGGCATGATTCAACAATGATAATGTATGAATGGAATTTTAAATGAACATACAGTTAAAGCCCAAGTTGCAACCCCACTGATTTGAAGAACATTATTGATATATATATATATATATATATATATATATATATATATATATATATATCTGCAGTCATAGCAGCCTTAGAGAATAGATTTTAGATTGTATATTTTATTATAGACTATAGATAGAAAATAAAGTGAGAAGTCTCAGTTCTTCCCTCTACTTCACAAAACTAGTAGGAATGTATTTCAGCCACAGGAGATTTCTATTATCTACTAATTGTCTCATTATTATTATAGTCACAAAACACTTTAACACTGGATACCTTGAAATAGTCTGCAATTAAATTAATTTCTTGTGAGGCATAGCCATTGAGCTCTCATTAAACATAATAATAAAAAGCCTTCTTTCCTACATCAAAATCTTAGATGAGCTACAACTCCTCCATGTCATATATATGATGTCCTTACTACCTAAATTTTAATAAAATGAATTGAGTATTATTTATTTATCTTTTTGAGTTTTTTAAATTCCAGTTGGTTAACATACAGTGTTATATTAGTTTCAGGGGTACAATATAGTGATTCAAGAATCCATACATCATCCAGTGCTGATCGTGACAAGTGCACCTTAACCCCATCTCCTATTTAACCCATCCTTCCACCCACCTCCCCTCTGGTAACCATCAGGTTGTTCTCTATAATTAAGAGTCTGCTTCTTGGTTTGTCTCTCTCTGTCTCTCTCTTTCTCTCTCTCTCTCTCTCTGTCTCTCTCTGTTTTCTCTTTACTCAGTATTTGCTCATTGTTTCTTAAATTCCACAAATGTGTGAAATCATGATGTTTGTCTTTCTCTGACTGACTTATTGCAATTAGCATTATACTCTATAGCTCCATCTATGTCTTTGCAAATGGCAAGATTTCATTATTTTTTATGGCTTAATAATATTCCATTGTGTGTGTATATGTATATATGTGCATATATGTATAAAATCAGTCTTCTTTATATATTCATCAATTGATGGACATGGGCTGCTTCCATATCTTGGGTATTGTAAATAATGCTGCTATAAACATCGGGGTGCGTGTATCCCTTTGAGTTAGGGTTTTATATTCTTTGGGTAAATACCCAATAGTGTGATGCGGGATCATAGTGTAGTTCTATTTTTAACTTTTGAGGAACCTCCATACTGTTTTCCACGATGGCTGCACCAGTTTGCATTCCCACCAACAGTGTAAGAGAGTTCCTCTTTCTCCACATCCTCACCAACACCATTTGTTTCTTCTGTTACTGATTTTAGCCTTTCTGACAGGTGTGAGGTGCTATCTCACTGCAGTTTTGATTTGCATTTCCCTGATGATAAGCAATAATGAATGTATTTTAATGCGTTTGTTGGCCACCTGTATGTCTTATTTGGAGAAATGTCTCTTCATGTCTTCTGCCCAATTTTTATTTGGGTTATTTGGCTTTTGGTTGTTGAGTTTTATAACTTCTTTATATATTTTAGATGCTAACTCTTTACCAGATATATCCTTTGCAAATAATCTTCTTCTATTCTATAGGTTGCCTTTTAGTTTTGTTGATTGTTTCCTTTACTGTGCAGAAGCTTTTCATTTTGATGCAATCTAATAATTTATTTTTGCTTTTGTTTCCCTTGCCTCAGGAGACATACCTAGAAAAAAGTTGCTATAGTTGATGTCAAAGAGGTTACTGCCTAATGTTCTTTTCTAGGATTTTTATGATTTCAGGTCTCACATTTAGGTCTTTAATCCATTTTGAATTTATTTTTGTGTATGTTGCAATAAATTGGTCCAGTTTCTTTCTTTTGCATTTTGCTGTCTAGTTCTCCCAAAGCCATTGGTTGAAATGAGTTTTGAAACTAGGTGATAGTGAAATGAATATTTTACGCTATCATTTATTGTATTATTTCTAGCCCAAAAAGAAATGGTCTCAATCCGATTAAAACAAAGTTGTCCTATGGAAATTTACTGATTATACATCATATCCTAAAATTAGAACTTTCCGTTACAAGATAGATATATTACCATTTCTCAAAGCTTTGCAATAACATGGGGAGGCAGAGTGTCAAAGAGAAAATATAAGCATTAAAATGATATAGACTGTTACAAACTACATAGATAATAAAGTAGAGCCACTCTGTGTATATGCATATATTATGTATAATGTATAATGATTTTATATTATGAAATATATCTATATATGCATATATATACTTTCTATATTATATATATTAAAAAGCTAATAACATTGCTAATAATATTCAGTAACTATATCAATTGAAAATTATGAGTCACAAATGTTGCACAAATATCAAAACATCATGAGTTTGTCAAGAATCTGGAATAAATGATGCATTGAAAGCCATCAACATGGGTGATATATAGTGTAGAGTCTGGATAAGAAGGCAAGAAAAGTATCAAAACATAATCTTGAGATCACTAATATTTGAAGAGTCATTAAAAGAAGAGAAGATGTAGAAGAGGCTTCAAGAGACTTCCAAACAAAGGGAGAACATGGAAAGTGTGATTTACCAAAAATATAAGGGAGAGAGAAACATTTAAGACCTAGCCTTTCAGATGCTGCTGAGCTCTCAAGCGAAATCAGTTGTCATGGATGCAGGATTAGTAAAGAGGTGGGAATGAAAACAGATTTCCATGATTCTAAAGTGTAAACAAAAGCTGAAGAGTAGGCACAGCAAGTTGAATATGTCTTATAAAACATGTCTGTAAAGGAGACATTTTAGGTGTTTGATAAAGGGAAGTTCAAGGTACAAGGAGGTCTTCTGAAAATGAGATGAGAAGAATATAACCTAAGGTGATAATCTCAGTGAAGGAATATAATTGTAGGATAAAAGGGAAAGTGGATATAACTGATCAGTTAGAATTTCTGGAAAATAGGCGCAGGTGTTACTCAGAGCAGAGAGAGAGAGCAAGTGAATGAGTGAGAGAGAATTAGCTTTGGATTGGAGTGATACATTTTTCCTGCAGCATTAAAGATGTGAGAAGTGATAATGTGTGTGTATATATAATATGTTAAAGAATAAGATGCTAAAATAAATCCTAGTTTATTTTTTCTTATAAATTTACTTATAAAAATTTCTTTATAAATCAGAAATGGGGTCTTTGGCTTCGTGGGAAGGGAATTAGAAGTGGGTAAATTGGCTTAATTAGAATGGTAATGTTAGTATACTAAATAAGAGAGCAGAGAGAGGGAAGGAAAGAGGACACAGAACATAATCTTAAAGAATAAGGATATTGGAGAGATAAAGAAACACAAATAGTGGCCAGAGAAATTTAAAGGAATCAAGGGAATAGAGTTTTCATGAAGATAAATGATGAGTAGGATTATATGTCTTTCAGTGATTTATACAGGAATATTTAATATTAGTTTTAGCAAAAATAACTGTAATTTCAGAGCAATTAGACAAATTTTACAGAAAAGCAAGGTTTAAAAAATTGGACATAGTGGCAATCAATTCAGTTAAATTCAAGGAGTTTGTGCAGGAAAGAAAATAGATGGGGTTATATGGTTGCAAGGAGGATATGAGATCAAGGGATGGTACGTTAATGAGAGGGAAAAATCAAGTATGTTCAAGTAGTCAATGAAAGGATCCAAGAAAAAGTGTTGGCTAAAGACCAAACAAAAAAAGATTAGTTAAGAGATAAATATAGCTGAAGAAGGAAGGGGAAAAAAGGGTAAGATTATTATTGCTATAAAAAGATAACTCTTTTTGAATAATGGTGGGAGAATGTTGAGTATTTCTGCTTGTGAATTTGAGGGAAAATTTTTCTGTTGAGAATGAGGACAATGGAAGATAATGTTTGAAATAATTTCTCTGGAGAATGGGAATAGCAATAACTTGGAATGATTGTTCGACATTGTAGAGCCTAGATGATGTTAAAAAACAAGGATATGTATTGGCACAGATCTTAAAGTTGAGCTATTTTTCTTTGGCAATAAATGTGAAGCCAACCATTTGTTGTAATTCAAGTTCAGGGAGTGGAGAGGGTGGTATTGTTGAAGGACAGTACACAGAGGGACTATACATGCTGACAAGTCAGTGGTTGAAATAATGGAAATGGGACCTAAACTGAATATGGCAGAAGGGAGCTTATGATAGGGAAAAAATAAAGATCAAAAGACTAGAGTTCTGCTGAGTCCCAATAATTACGGAAGTGGAGCTCTAAGTAGATGTAGTCAGTATGATTAACAAGAAAAGTAGGAAGTTGCAAGGATCTTTTTTTTTTCAATAAAAAAAGGGTGAATTATGACAATATAAATGAGCCTCAGAGAACTGAGGTTTGCATTAAAAAAAAACCATGAAAGTAAGAGTGTGGAAGTGGCAGGAAGCCAGCAATACCTAGGATGTAGGAGTAACAGGCTCGTTTACTTCACAGGGTTACACAGGAAGGAGACAGGACGCTCAGGGGAAAATCTATTTTGAAGATGAGATTCAAGATCCCTTAGTGAAGAGTTTTTGGACATAAGTTCTATGTACAGAATGGTGCCTTCTTAGAGAATCATGAAAAGATTTGGGTAAGAGTGGGACATTGAAATTTGTGTTAATGAAGTAGAATTAATGAGAAGTACGAATAGACATGAGCATGAGATGACACGAAACAAAGGGATTTGCATCATGGGAAGTCCCAAAGGCTATTAGCCATGATATGGTAGTTTTAGTAGCATCACTGATAACATTTTTAGTCACATGAATCTGAAATATAATGTTAACAGTTTTTCTTGTAACTAAACTTAGATGTAGCATGTCTAGACTTTTCTTTCAAAACCACTTTATTGAGGTATAATCTAAATGCCATAAAATTCACCAAATATAAGTGTCCTATAGTTAGCAAATATACAGAGTGGTACAACCATCACCACAGTCCAGTTTTAGATAGTTTTCATCACCCAAAAACTTTCCTTGTGAATATTTGCAGTCAATCAATGTTCTTACACCTAGCATGGGACAGCCACTGATTAACTTTCTGTGTTTATAGGTTTGCCTTTTCTGGAATTTCCTTATAAATGGATTCTGATCTCTTTTGTGTCTGGCCTTTTAACTACACCTAATATTGTTTTTTATGTGCTACTTTACGTGCACCACTTTATATTTCCACCAAAAATGAGTGAGGGTCCCAGTTTCCCCACATTTGTGCAAATACTTGATATCCTCACTCTTACTGATAATCACCATTCTAGTGGTATATAGTGGTATTTCACTATTATTTTAATTTGCATTTCCTTAAAGATATGCTTATTAGCCTCTACTTTGGTGAAATGTCTATTCAAATCTTTTTTTTTTCTTAAGCTGGTTTATCTTCTTAGTATTGAGTTGTAAGTATTCTTTACATATTCTGAATAAAATTATTTTAGATATAGGATTTACAAATATTTTCTCCCAATCCATAGCTTATCCTTTTTTTGTTTTTGTTTTCTTTTTGTAGTAGTAGTAGTTGTAGTGGTATCCTGCTACTTTGTTGAATATGGTTCTTAATTCTAGTAGTCTTTTCATAGGCTCTTTAGAATTTTCTACATACAACGTTATGTTGTCTGCAAATAAAGGCAGTTTTACTTTTTTTTTTCTTCCCAGTCTGGATGTCTTTTATTTGTTTTTGTTGTTTTATTTATTTGGCTAGTCTCTCCAATACAATATTTGAATAGTAAGAGCAAAATTCTTGCCTTGTTCTGAACCTTAGGGTGAAAATATTTGGTCTTTTGTAATTAAATACAATACTATAGTTTCTTATAAATGCTTTCATTAGATGGGTATATTGCCCTTGTGGTTTGTCATGAGTTTTTATCATTAATAGGTGTTGGATCTTGCTAAATGCTTTTGTTTTTGTCCTTTGTTATATTAATCAGTGTATTACTTAACTAATACTCAGATATTGAACAAACCTTGCATTCCTGGAAAAATTCCAATCTGTCCTGATATATAACACTTTTTATGTGTTGTGGGATTTAGCTTGCTGATGTTTTGTCAGTAATTTCTGCATTTATGTTCATGGAGTTTCTATAGTTTCCTTGTGTCTTGTTTTGATATCTAGGATACATAATCTTTGTAGAAAGAACTGGAAAGTGTTTCCTCTATTTCTAAGAGGTTAAGATTGGCAATATGTCTTCTTTAAATACTTGATAAAACTTACCAGTGAATTTCATAGAGCCTGGAACTGTCTTCATGAGAGATTTTTAAAATTATTATCATTAACTTAATTTCTTTATCTGTAATAGGTATATCCAGATTATCTCTTTTTTTGTTGTTGTTGAGTCAGTTTTGTTAACTGTTGTCTTTGTATTAATTTGCTAATTTCATTTAAATTGTCTGATTTACTGGCATAAAAATTGTTCATGACATGCCCTTAGAAGACTTTGAATTTCTCCAGGGCCATAAGTAATGGCTTTTTAAATACCTGATTTTTATATTTTTTGTTTTGTCCTTTTTATCTTCCTTAAAGAATAGTTTGTCAATTTTTGTGTTTTTTTTTAAATCAGATTTTGTTTTTTCATTTATTGATTTTCTGAGTTCTCGGATATCTATTATTTCATTTCTTATGCTTGAATTCAATTTCTCCTTCTTTGACCATTTTCTCTATTGCTGCTGTTTATATTAACTCTCTTTTTAAATAGAGACATTTAAAGTCCTAGATATCTACAAACTATTTATCAGGATCTGATAAATTTTGATATTTTGTTTTTGTTTTGATTCAATTAAAATATTTTCTAATTTCCTTGACTATTTCTTTTTTCAACTGTAGACTTCTTTAAAATTGTGCTGATTAATTCCAAATATTTGAAGATTCCCCAGCTGTTTATTTTATGTCCAATTTTATCCTATTATGTTTAGAGAATATAGCTTCAATTATTTTAACCCTTTTGAGTTTGAGTCTTGTTTTATAATATAGCATACATCATATCCTGGAGAATATTTCACCTACACTTGAGAAGAATCTGTATTATCCTTGTTTTGTGTGCTGTGTTCTGTAAATGGCAGGTCAAGCTGCTTAATAATATTGCTCAAGAATTCTATATCTATGCTGATGTTGTATATAGTTGCTTTAGTAATTATTGAGAATGTGGCATTGCAATATCTAACCATAATTATGAATTGTCTATATACCCTTTCGGTGCCATCAGTTTTTGCTTAATGTATTAACATATCCCTATGCTAAGATACACACGTTTATAATTGTTATCTTATGGACATTTTATAATTATTAAATATTTCTGTTTCTAGTAATATTTTTGTCTTATATTGTATTTGATATCAGTATAGCTATTCTCATACATTTGTGATCACTATTTGGCATTTGTATCTTTATCTACCCTTTTACTTTACACCTATTGGTGTTTTTGGTCTCAATGTATTTCTTGTGGACAGCATTCACTAAATCTTGCTTTTTCATCTTGCACTTCAATTGCATAACTTGCCAAAACTCATTTAATATAATTATCAGTATGTTTGAATTTCTGTCTGTAATTTTGTTAATTTTTTTATAGTTCTCATATCTTTTTCTTCCTCTGTTCCTTCTTACTCTTGCATCTTGTGTTAACTACTTTTTAGTGCCCATTTTCATTTCCCTGGTGATTTTTTACTAGTATATTTTTAGTTTTTTTTAATGTATTTTAATATATTGCATTCTGCTTCAAGTTAATCTTAAGAACTGTCGATGTTTTGAGATTTTGCTTTACTTTCAATAACAAATAGTGTGCAACAGTATCATGGGTATTAACAGGGAACATGTGACTCACGAGAAAGAAGCAAAGGACTTTCTTACTCAAAGCAATAGTGGAAACCGAAGGATCAGCATTCCCATGCCTGGTTCTTTGAGGACTGTTTCCCACAGGGCAAACCGAAAAAGGTCAAGTGGCACTTGAAAACACAGTGAGTTTCGTTACAGGAAGGAAACCGTGAGGTTAGCTTACTCAGATCTTATATACAGCAACGAAGTTCCCCTCTGTTTTGTTCCAGTGGGAAGATGCCATCTCTTACTTCCAAGGCTGTTCCTTATACAAATGTCCTTGAAGGGGTAGTCCAAATTAAATGCAGAAATGTCTCTGCTGACAAGATAGATGGGAATGTGAGGGACCCGTGGGGAATTGCCTCCCAACAATTAATACTGGCTTAATTCTGGTTAAATACAATAATTTCACACTAATAGAACTCTATCCCACCTCCTTTTGTGCTATAATTTTTATATATCTTGCATCTATATGTTTGATCTGAAAAATACAGCATTATAATTATTGCCTTACAGAACCATGTGTCTTTTAAGGAAATTAAAAGAATAAAAGAGGGATATATTTATAAAATAATTTATATTTACCCAGATATTTATCATTTCCAGTACCCTTGATTTCTTCCTATGTATTTGTGTCAACATCTGGTGTAATTTCCTTTCAGCCTGACAGTCTCCTTTACTATACCTGGAATGACAGGTATACTAGCAACAATTTATCACAGCTTTTGTTTATCCAGGAATACCATTATTTCACTTATTTTGAAGGTTAAAGTGTGTGTGTGGATGGGTGGCAGGGTGTAGGTGTATTTTCTGAACATGCTATTCTCTAGCTTTTACCTCTAGTTGTTTCGATGAGAACTCAGAAATTAATCTTATTGGTGTTGCCTTCTGCGTGGCGAATTGTTTTTCTATTTGTTCTTTCAAGTCTTTTTCCTTTGTTTTTGGCTATTGACAGCTTGTCTATTCTGTATCTGGGTGTGGATCTCTTTGGCTTTAAACTTCTGTGGCATCATTTTATAAATCAAATTTGGCCAATTGAGTGTCATCATCCTTAATTTTTAAACCTGCCCCCTGTCTCTCTCTCCAAATGTATCTATGCTGGTGTGCCTGATACTGTCTTCTGGGTCTCTGAGCTTCTGTTTATTTTTCTTTCATCTTTGTTTCTTTCTGTTCTTCAGATTATGCACATTCTATTGATCCATATTCATGTTCATTGATTTATTATTCTGCCATCTAATACCTGCTATTAAGCATACCTAAATTAAATTTTTTTTTTACTTTTCACACTAGATTTTTATTTGTATATTTATAGAATTTTTATTGTTTATTGATATTAACTTTTTGCTAAAACATTTTCACATTGTTTATAATTCTTTAAGGATCATTTCCTTTGATTCTTTGAATATATAAGGTTTACACTCTTTTATTTATTTACATGTCTCATTTTTAATTTTTTTAAATGTTTAATTATTTGAGAGAGAGAGAGAGAGACACACACACACACACACACACACAGAATCTGAAGCAGGCTCCAGGCTCTGAGCTGTTAACACAGAGCCCGACCCTGGGCTCAAACTCACAGACCACAAGATCATGACCTGAGTCAAAGTCTGAGGCTCAACCGACTGAGGTGCCCCTCTTTACATGTCTCTTACTTCTCTGTTGGAAACTTTACCTTTTACTCAGCATATTGTAGCATTTATGGATTCTGATTTTTTTTTTAACAGAGAAGAGTTATAGCCATTGCTAATTTTTGTTATTGTGCTTTGCTTTCCTTTATGCTGTAACTTTCCTGGACTTAAATATGGACTCTCTCCTCTGCAGTGTGTGGTCACTGATGCTTCTGCTCAGTTGTTTTTATTCTTATATTTTTAGCCTCAATTCCTAATGGTTGTACCTATGTTTGCTTGGTAGGCAACCAATCATTGATGAAACAGTCTGCTCAAGCCTAAAGCCAGTAAGATTTCCTCTCTCTTACAGTAGCTCTGATTGGAAAGTATTTCCAACATCAGGCAGTTTTCAAGTCTTTCCACTCAGGCCTCTCCCATCTCCCATGTGCATATGCGAAGTCTCCTATTCCACTGTCATTTCCTGGAGATCTTGGGCCCATCTGAATCTCCTCCTTATGGACATATAGCTACCCATCAAGCCAGGACTAGGGAAAAGCTTGCCTAACTCTACTTTTGCTCTTAATTTCTAGGATCACTCTGCTAAGAGTTTTGATTGGCTGGGGGACTTCCATGCATTCCAGGCATGATGGTTTTAACCTTAAGCTAAAGAGCTACAGGCTTTCTGTATTTGTTTCCAAGTGAGTTTGCTACTTTTATTAGGAATATTGTTAGGATTGGACTTTCCATTCTGTGAAACAAATTAAGCCTACTTCCTCCTCCAGTGAAACTTCCGGTTTTCACAGTTGGCACTGCTCTGGTAGAGCTATATGCTGACTGAGATGGTGGGGACAGGAGCACCCCCAGCAATAATGACACAGACTCCCACTGTTGTTACCCCAAATTCAATGGTACAGCATAAGAAACTGCTTCTGTTTGTGTTTGTTGTTTGGCCTTTGACCAACTCCCAGAATCTTGAAATAGATATTTGTAACAACTTTGTTCAGATCCCAATTTGCTTGGGGGAGACCATTTTCTGAGCTCTTTGCACCTCTATAACCAGAAGTTCTCCCTATTCTTTTTGATATGGTAAGATGAAACAAAACAAAAACCTTAGCTTAAACTCTTTCAAATAAGTCACTTTTGTAACTTTTCTCAGATATTTCTTGCTTAAAGAGTCATTCTCTCCCATCCTGCCCACTCCTCCCTTTGTGGAGTTTTTAGGATCCTCTAGCAAAATATTCAGTGAACTGCTATCACTGCCCACATCTGACTCGTTTGGATGTTTTCTCCACAACTTCTGTTGCTATGTCTCCTCTAACTGACAGTGAGAGGCCCTGTAAAATTTTCTGTTTGTGTGTTCTCTCTCCGGTTAGTTTCTGTGCCTCCTTTGGGCGTGGCAAGTGGGACCATAGGTGTCCATTCTAATCCTACACTACTGAAGAAGTGCAGGAATCTGAGGAATTCTCTGCTCTCAGGTTTGGACACACAGTGCCACTATGATAACTGAAAGAAGGCTTTAACTAGAATTTGCAGCACTGTCTTCTTTAAAATCATTTCTCCAAACATAGAGTTGTACCATCCACAACTCCCCACTCCAAAAGACTAGACCTTGAAAACAAACAAACAAAAATAAAAAATGCAGGTAGAAATTATAATCTAAGTATTACATCTACCTTGTTCTGACTCCATATCCTCACATACCATCCAGCCCTCTCTCTTCACAGTTCAGAGGATTATATGGTCGGGAGCAAAGATTCAATTTCCTATATCTTTCTGCTTTACAATAATACAGAAGGTTTTTTTTTTCAACTTAAAAGCTCAGTATTTACCAGTTCTTCTGTTTATAATCTTTTCTCAAGGCAATGCCATTCTTCTGTCTCAAGGCCTAATTTGAGAGGATCATAAGATACAAGGGAGACACATACCTCAGCTAGTGTGTATCTTCCTGCCACATTTACAACAGCCTTCTCAAACTAGAATAAATCCCTTACAGTCCCTGATGAATAAAAGACATCCAGGACTTGATTGATCATATTTCAAGGTGAGTCCTTGACCAGAGGCATAACCTGGCAATGTGAATATCACCACATACTGGAAAAGTGACAGCCTCTGATATTTGAGAAACACTTAACTTATGAGGGAGATATGTGCCAAGCAAGATTCTAGCCTAGTGGTCTCAATGCTTGCTTCACATTTTAATCAGCCAGGGAAGAGTTAGAATAGAGCAGTGTTCATGGTCCACCTAGAAATCATGATTTAATTGTCTTGGGTTATGAACATTGTTTAATTCTATAATGTAGCACAGCTTGCTTGAGCTTTTCTGGGAGGGGTTAGCAAAAGATTCATTTGGTTTTAGGGATTTACTGCACATACTATCAGAGAGGCACTGGATGACCTAAGGAAAATCTCAGGTAATTGAAAAGTGCCTAGCCTGTAGTCACTGTGTCTAAGGCACTGGTGGTTAAAAAAGTCTCATTTCTCTACTTCCTTTGATAGTCTTTATCTCTCTACTTCCTATTGCTAGCAAATGATTAATCATTGTATTCTTTATGAATAATCATGGTCCCGAGACTAAAACACCCCAGGCTATGATAATATTAATGTTTCAGAACATCAAAACAGAGAGCCTATTCTTGAATATAGTGACCTTCTTGAATTTACCTGCTGAAGTACTTTACAATGTAACCACTTTTTCTTATATGACATGGCCAGCACTTTCATTGCTGAATTTCTACAAGTATTTGTTGTTGAAGAACAAGCTGTCTGAGGCCAGAATGATATATTATTTTTTCTAGGCATGCCATAATGAAATACCACAGACTGAGTAGCTTAGACAATAGAAATGTATTTTCTCACAGTTCTGAAGGCTGGAAGTCCAAAATCAAGGTATCGGCAGGGTTGGCTTCTCCAGAGGCCTCTCTCCTTGACTTGCAGAAGGTCACCTTCTTGATGTGTCCTCACATGGTCTCATCCCTGGTGTCTCTCTGTGTGTCTTAATCTCCTCATTTTATATGGACACCAAGGAGATTGAATTAGGGCCAACCCCAAATGTCTCACTTTACTTTAATCCCCTCTTTAAACACCTTACCTCAGAGAGGCTTGAGACCTGAACATATGAATTTTGAGGGGACAAATTCAGACCATAACAGATGCCGAAGCTGCTGAAAGGACATGGAGAACAAAGCTGAGGTGAGGGCTGTTCTAATCCATGATCTTGTGACAACTACTTAAATTGTATTTCTTCTTGTTTTCTTTACCTATAAAATGGGGGGAAGTGAGCATCAGAATAGTTAAAATTAAAACGTGTTAAAATTATGCTGCACGCTCTGAAGATACAGTTCTCCATGGATTCCTTGGGTTTCTGTGTGGTCTCTCGACTTCTTAGCAAAAGGCATGTTTGAAGAGCAGGTGGAATTGGAGATTAGAGACAGTCTATCCCTCTAATTTAATTTAATTCCTATATATTTACCATATGTAGGAATTAAAACTGTACTGAAATCACTTGTTCCATTTATGATTTGAGGCAGAAATAAATTAGGAACAAATACTCTGCTTGAAATAAGTGAGAAACAAATGAAATTTCTTGAATTATTTAATAATTAAAATATTTCTTAGAGTACTTTAGAAATGTCTTGATTGTCTTAATAGAATATTTTTACCAAGCTGTAATAAAGTGGATGACTGCAAAATAACCAAAAATCATAATCATCCTTTACACAATTGGTAGAAATGACTTTTGTTACATTTATTTAACAGAACCCTGTAGCTTAGCTCCAATTAATGAGTCTGTTTTGTTTTAAAAGAAAGGGATTGGGACATAGGAAATATTTTGCCTTTAATTTTTCCCCCATTACTAGAACATGTTTAAGTTCGCTGTCTTGAAAGCATGTGCTCCATAGAATCTATGACAAAAACCAGATGCAGTGTAACCCTATGTGGCAGATAGCAGATTAACCCTATGTAATACCAATACTTACAATACCTGCCCTAACTATTGCACACTATAGACTGGGAAGTTGAAGAAAAGTGCGTGGGTCCAGATATCTCTAAACATATGTATAGGATAACAAGTGCATCAGATGGTGTAATTCAAATTTGAATTTTAACATATGGTTGATCCTAAAGTTTTTAGTACCACTCATCTCCAGTCCTGTCCCATGCTTTTATTCCCTTCTCTCAGGGTATTTCACTAACCAACATCAACGCCTCTCCCCCATTTTCAAAGTGTCGTTGGAAAAACAATGAACAGAATAGCTTTTGATTTACTCTATTTTGGCTTCATCCTAGCCATAAAGAGATCTGCACTTTACCCTTCCAGGTGATTCTTATGCACACTGATTTTGAGTCCTAGTTTCCTGGGAGTTAAGTCTCTGTGAAACTTTCTCATTATTTTAAAATTCAGGCCTAATAGTTTGTGTTCTTACTTGACTTCTAGTAGACCCTGCTGGACTATACCAATAGTACTCACATTGACATTGGGCAAGCACTTCCTGTAAGTTATCTCTCCTAACTATCACACTGGTCCTATGGAATGGTATATTCCCATTTCACATATTAGAAAATGAGATGAATAGTTAAATAGCTTGATGCTTCACTGCCAGTTTGTAACTGGAAGAACTTTGATTTGAGAATACCAGAAAGAGGCCAGTAACCCGAAAAACTAGATATTAATTCTACCTAGAGCTAGGTGTTTCTGTCTAAAGATTTTATTACACCAGTCACTACCAGGCTGTCTCCGTAATATCTATCTGAAATCATTTGCTTCTTTCTATCTCATGACACCTTTGCTGAAAAAAATGTACTCAGTGTAGCCATTAGGTAAACAGACTACTCCCACCATTGAATTTTCTTTTTGATTCTACCTGAATTTTAACATGTTCTCATCAAATCACTAATTTTAAATTGTAAAATTTTCCATCTTCCCTACCAAAACTTTTTGAGACATTGAATTAGATTTTCATGATTTGGTTCTGAGATGAAATTTTTATCATATCATTTTAATAATACAACAGAATGCTCAGTTGCACCTCTATTACTGCCCAAAATTGATGATGGAATCCAAAATTGGAGGCTGAGAAGCATCAAGCAGCAAGGAATTGGAGGCCAGACGTCCACTTCAGCACTTAATAAGGGAGGCTAATTTGGCTCTGCTCCCCTGATTCTAATCCAGCTTCTGAACCCTCCATTTCAAGCCAAGTAAGAGTGTTTCCAGCAAAATTAGTCACAGAGTTTTAGGGTTGCCTTCATTCTCCATTTGAAGGTCTATTCCTTAAACTATCAGCTACATATGCTTATTTAAGCAGGAGCTAGGGAGGGAATTGAAGTGAAAATCTTCGGCAGGAAGAAGACACAAAATGGAGCAGCAGGCATAACCATCACTTGATGTGGCCAGGATGCGTAAGCTTTCTCTAGTATTTATAGTGCATGAAAATAAAATTTGAGGCATGTTGCTGTTATCTCAATCAGGAAGCCTGCCAAGTCTGCTGGCTGCCAAGCGAACAAAAGACTGTAGGATGGTAGCTGAAGGGTTGGAGGAAGGCAAGCCAAAGGAATCACCATCTTTGCATAACTCCTGTCTGTAAGTTTACCCGTGCATACAGTGAGATAGCCAGCCTTCACACCGTTGTTACACAGAACGTCAGTGATCACCTAGATGAGTGAGAAAAAAATTTGCAGCCTAGAGAGACACTTGTTCCTTTCTACTCCTCTTTTTCCAATCCCGACCTAGTGAAGGAGAATGGAACTGAAGAGAGAGAAAGAAAGCAGTGAGAAAGCAGAACGTATCCCCTACCCCATGTGGGTTACTAGGGCCAGAGTTGAGCCTGACTTAGGCAGAGAAATATAGAAAGCATTGAATGAGATAAGAGATTCGACTATTACACTTGATTAAATTTGTCTGATATTTTCAAACCTGACAAGAACCATAACGTTATAGAATCTGCCCATGACTGGAGGAAGGGACAAAGTCACAGAATGTTTGTGTCTTACTTGGTTCACACTGTTTAACAAATTAGTGAAAACTAAAATACAATCATATTCTTGAGAATAGAGAAAATTTAATTTGAGTTTGCATTGTTTGCCATTATTGTGTGCCAGTAACTCCTTATCTTTTTATTAATCTGGGAATTCTCAAAGTGTGGTGTTCATGTCAGCTGCACTGGCATCACTTAGAAGCTTGTTAGAAATGTAACTTCTCAGGCCCTAACCCAGACCTACTGAATCAATAACTTGGAGGTGGGGCCGGGTGATGTGTCTTTTAACAAGCCTTCCAGATGATTTTAGTACAAACTGAAGTTTAAGAATCACTGGGTATTTTGTTTTCTATTTTGCATGTCTTGAGGGAAAGAGTTACACAGATTTAATTTTAATTGATATTTTGGTGACAATTTTGCAGCTTTGTATATTCATCACTTAATTTTTCTAATATTTGGTTTAACTTAAAATATTTTTGACTTTTTATTACAATATTATATCAATGTTTATTATGGTACAATCTTATTTAATAATTTTATAATTATAAATAAGTTTATAATTTGTATATATTTTTCCAAATGAAAATGTCCCATTTCATAAATTTATATTTGTTATTAGCTAGTGATTATTTAATATAAACTCTTAATGAGCTATCCTACTGAGGAGCTATTCTCTTAAAATTTCCTTAGAATATTATCCCTGGCCTTTAAAAAATGTAAGCATTTCTGTAATTTTAGTAATATGCTTAATTCAGAATGACAAAGTTAAAGTTAATACATTCTCAAAATTTATTTCTGGCTCAGTAATCCTTAACAGTTTATAATTGACCCATATTTAGCTAATAAAAGATTTCCTTTGCTTTTGAAATTTCATCATAGCCAGCTTAAAATTAGCTTCTCAAATACGTTTTATGTCTGGTTTAATATCTAAAATGCATTTCTAGCCTTGATTGCGTTTTGTTTTGTTTTGTTTTTACATTCTTTGTCTGTTTTACTATCTAGGAATATCACCATTTTAAGTTAAAAACTGGTAAAGTCCTATTGCCTTTAATAATCATATACTTACCTAATAGTAGAATAAAGAAGAGGTTGTTTTCTATAGCCATCATATTTTTTATAAAAATACAGATACACACACACACACACACACGCACACACACACACACACACACACACACACACACACATCTATTTAAACCATGGTTTGATTCTATTCTACTTTGGAGCTAAAATAACGGTGCATAAAGATTTGCTTGGTAACTGTTTCTGGGTAAAACAAACTTTTAAAATTCTAATAAAAAACTTCTCAAACTACTGTGTTGTGAAATGTAAAGCATTGCCACATTATATTTTCAAAAGATAGAGAAAAGAGACTAACACGAATGTGCATATTAACACAAAAATGCATTTCTATAAAAAAATAGGTGATCAGTGCAAAAGAAATATTTTGATTTCATGTTAGTATCCATAATATATCTACATGCCCTTAATGTAATAGAGTTTGACTTAACTCTGCTAGAATGGATCAATAACAAAAATAACAATATCACTGTGTTTTGGATGTTTGAAGGATGTCAGGAATCTCTGTAAATGCTAAAAATACAGTATAGTATGCCAAACAAAGGGAAGCTAAGAACATGTGAGGTCTAAAATTTGTGGATTTGGGCCAGCTGAGCACAGCAACAAGTAGTTCATTTTAGCAGTGTGCACAAACACTTCTTTCATAGAGGAACACTCTGTCACTATTCCAGCCCCTCCGGTCTCCCTGAAAAATCCCATACATGACATTTGCATTGACTTCATCAGCTTCAAATCGCACCATCATGAATACTAGCACGTATTTTGTATTCTTTGCATCAATAGCCAGGACAGGAGGCTAATTAGTGTACCACCAATCCTTTAAACACAGAGTTGCCATAAAGAGCAATTCTCTCTCACAAACACCTCAACTTCAAACCTGTCAATTTAGTCAGAGATGGGATTTTTCCCCCTTGCACAAACTGCCCTAAATAGCTACCTATTTACAAAAGTTTTAACTCTTATACTAAAATGTCAAGTAATATTTTAAAAACTGTTCCAGCTTCAAGTCTGAGACTTTAAATTCTAAGTGAACTGAAGCCATTCATTGAAAAATATTATAAATTGATCTGACTGCTATTTAGACTTCAAATTCTGTTATAAATTAAATGAAGTAATTCATTGAAAGATATTATGTAGTAAGACATGGTTAGAGTATTAGTTGTGGGAATGAAACTCAGAGCCTTTATTGCTAGTATCTGATCCCAAAGGTGGTTGTGCTTTGAGCAAATATCACTGGGTTTAGACCTGCCATAGTTCTTAGAAACTCATAAAGTTCCAATAAATAATATCTTGAGCATAAGAGTGAATGACCATGTACAACATTTCAACAGGATAAGGATGTGAAATTTTTTATTTAAATACTCAATATTGATGATTCTTTAAAAAGATATGATTGAAATAATTTTGAAGTAATGGTAGAACGTTATATATGTATATATAATACCTATGTGTATATATTTGTACATACTTATACAGACATGTATAGACACACACACAAATTTTTCTTTTTTTATAAATTACAAATGAAAATTTGAAAAATACTACTTTCTGTATTTTTATCAATAAAAAAATAAACTAAAATATCTATCATGGAAGTTGAATCCATCTCTCATCTTGAAAGAATAGATACATGCAAAAATTTGTAGAAATTCGTCAAGGGAAGAGAAGACAAAACATTCATATATTTTCTGAAATTGTTTAAAATTCTTCATTTGTAATCATGTAATAATTATGACTGAGAAATCTCTCCAGTTTCCCTTTTTCAGGAATTGTAAATAAGTATTACCACCTATATGTGAGTTAGACTGTGTTACAACGAGGTCAACACTTCTGTGTAGTACAACTTTCAAAGCACATTTATAATTGAAAACCAATGTTAACATTAGTTTTTGAGGAGTTATTTTATACTTGTGATAATAAGGTTTGGCCCGTCATGCCTTTTTAATATTTGTATATATTCCAAAATGATCACCGCAGTAAGTCTAGTTAACTTCCATCACCACACATAGTTACAATTTTTTCCTTGTGATGTGAATTTTTTTTTAAATGTTTATTTTTGAGAGAGACAGAGAGAGAGCACGAGCAGGGGAGGGGCAGAGAGAGAGAGGGAGACAGAGGGCCCGAAGACGACTCTGTGCTGACTGACAGCACAGAGCCTGACGCGGGGCTCGAACTCACGGACCGTGAGATCATGCCCTGAGCCGAAGTCAGACGCGTAACCGACTGAGCCACCCAGGCGCCCCTGTGATGTGAATTTTTAAAGCCTACTCCCTTAACAACTTTCAAATATATAATAGAGTAGTTATAACTATAGTCACCATGCTGTGCATTACATTTCCATGACTTATTTCTTTTATAACTGGAAGTTTACACTTTATCTTAGCCAAAATGCTGCAGTGAACATGGGGATACATATATCCATGTTTGAGTTAGTGTTGCCATTTTCTTCAAATGAATGCCCAGATGTGGGATTGCTGGACCATATGGGAGTTCTATTTTTAATTTTTTGAGGAACCTCCATACTGTTTGCTTTCCATAGTGGTTGAACCAATTTACATTCCCACCAACAGTGTAAAAGCCTTGTATACTACCTAGGAACTACAAATTAAATACATTAACTCAATGCATTTAGAATGAATTTTTAAAGTAAAAAAAAAAAAAAAAACTTCACATTTTGTCTTGTTTTTCTTTTTATTTTTCAGAAACCATTAACAATGTGGCTTTATTTATTTATTTAAATAAGAGGATCCAACTTTTTTTTTCAGTTTATTTATTTATTTTGAGAGAGAGAGAGCATGAACAGGGGAGGAGAGACAGAGAGAGAGGGAAAGAGACAGGATCCCAAGCCCCATGCTGTCAACGTGGACCCAGTGTAGGCCTGGAACCCACAAACTGTGAGATCATGTCCTGAGCTGAAACCAAGAGTCAGATGCTCAACAGACCGAGCCATCAGGTGCCCCAACAATGTGAATGTGGCTTCTTAAAAAGATTATCTACTGTGGTCTTTATATTAAACTTAAAAAAAAAAAAAAAAAAATATATATATATATATATATATATATACCATGTCTTTTTTCAAACCAGAATAATAAGAAGCATATCATTAAAATTTTCTTATTATGGCTATGAAAAACTGAATTAAAAATTGTAAAACCTTATGGAACATCATTCAAGTAATTTTTTTCAGAAATGATAGCATTAAGCTAGCAGAAGAGTAAATTAATGAGTATATTAATTTAGAAATCATTAGCTCATATCTCATTTTAGTTGTATACTAAACAAATCAGAGTATCTGCAACAATTTTAATTGTTTTGTTAGATGTGGTCTTAAACTAAACTCCTCTTCTGCCTGTGTTGAAAATAGACTACAGATGATTACATTTCCATAGACTTCAAAACATAAGCTTCTTTTGGTTTGAAATAAGAATGTTAAGGTTGCCAAGTATAAAGTTTATAACTGCTGTTATTTTGGATTATATAGAGTTATGAAAATCCAAATGTTTTACAAAGTTAAAAAGTATTCTTTTTTTTGCTCACTTATAACTCAAAAATCTCTAGTCATTCTGCCAAAACATGCCAAGAAGCCCAGCTCCTTGCCATATGTCTGCATAATCTTATCAAATCACTGCTATTCACGTGCACACTCTCACACACATACAAACAAGGGATGCCAAAAATTAAAAATATATGTATTTTACAGAGGCTTGAATTGAGACCATGACCTCATTTGAACGCAGCATGTGGCCTATTTCTAGGGTTATTTTAAGTCACCATTAACAGAAGTATGTATGTGTATTTTACTTAATACTCCCTGTACTACCTACTATAATTTTAATGTATCCTGATAGTCAAGCATGATTGAAATAATTTAATAATAATTTAGTTTTTTAATTTCATTTACTATGTACAATTTTCTTTGTTTATCAGTTAATAATATAAAACAACATGATAGTGAATGGCATTCCGGAAGCACCAAATAAGCATTAGCTATAATATAATAGTTATTTAATATTTAATAGCATTAACTATTACTAAAACATGTATAAATAGATTCTTAGACAAGGCCCTTAATGTCTTAGGTTCTTAAAATAACTAAATTCTGTTAATAAGTTGTTTATTAGATTTTTTTTCCTTTGTGAAAAGTAGCAGTGCAGCAATTTGTTCCGAGGTCACGATTGTCCAAAGTTCCATATTTCCTGTTTCTAGATACCCATTGATATCTTCCTATAACATCAGTCATCAGTTCCAGGCCCTGTGAGAAAACAGACACAAGGATTGTATTCTCTCTCGAGACATGGACTAAAGAGAATTTCAAATTGGGTGTTCTAGTGTTTAAAGAATACCTACTTCATGCCAAAAAATAATTAAAAACCATTTCTATATGTCTATGTGTTAGGGAAAAAATGTGAGTGGGAAAAAGCAGGAGGAGTGAGCTCCTCTCCTTGTCTTCAATATCACCACATTTTGTTCCAGGATAAGTAAGTCTCAAATGCTTTAGGGTATGAGGTTCTTTCTAAGCTGATCACAGTTTGCCCCTTTATCCTAGTGTTTTAATGATTTTTCCAATCCAAATCACCTCACATCAAGATGTATGTCCTTTCAGATTGGAATTTGCATTTTGCACCTTTACTTTTTTCTATTTCATATCTCTCTGCTATTTATATTCACACTATCTTTTTTTAATTAAAAGAAAATTTTAATGTTTATTTATTTTTGAGACAGAGAGAGAGACAGAGCACAAGAAGGGCAGGAGCAGAGATAGGGAGACACAGAATCCAAAGCAGACTCCAGGCTCTGAGCTGTCAGCACAGAGGCTGACGCGGGGCTCAAACTCACAGACCGCGAGATCATGACCTGAGCTGATGTCGGACGCTCAACCAACTGAGCCACTCAGGCGCCCCTATATTCACACTATTTTATAGCTACTTTAGTTTTTCTTATATTCTTAGTCCTAGCTAAAGACTCAGTGTTTATTTAATAAGTAGACAAATGAGAACATTTTCTTGAGAAATACTGAAAACTATGTGTAATCCACCCAGTGGGAACGGCCATTCAATCCCACTATAGTGAATTTAGACTACTTTAATGGCACTCAGCCTTAGATGAATGTATAATAACTTGGAAGTATTGAAAGAAATCATGTTGGGAGAACTTGCTCCGAATTATATTAAAATATCTGAAGGTAGAGGGGACTTGGCATTAAGAACTATTAATATCTCCCAGGTGATATTCTAATGGGTAGCCATGGTTGAGAACCACAAGCATAGATGACTTTGTATCTACCTATAAGGTTTCATATCACATGTACTTAATTAGGCCAACGCATCAATGAACATCAGGTGTTGTTGATGTTAGCCTATAATGTGGCTTATATGGATTTACTTCCTGAGCACTTTTCCACTGCACAATAATGTGAGAGATTTTTCATGGAGTCCAGACCTATGATTTATAACTTATATCTTATGATTGGATTTAGCATGGTTTTATGATTTGATTGTGTCATTTTATTTATTTTTAAGTATTACTTATTTCTGAGAAAGAGAGAGAGAGAAAAGGAGTACAAGCAGGGGAGGAGCAGAGAGAGAGAGGGAGACACAGAATCTGAAGCAGGCTCCAGGCTCTCAGCTGTCAGCGCAGAGCCCAAGGTGGGACTTGAACTCATGAACTGCAAGATCATGACCTGAGCTGAAGTTGGACACTTAACTGACTGAGCCACCCAGGCACCCCTTGATGGTGTCATTTTAATCCCTTCTACAAAATCTTTTGGAGATGCTTTGTTAGACTTCTTTTGAACAAATCACTTTGTGTTTTTCCCTTGACACAGTCTATACCTATTAATAGATTGTTCTAATTCAAGTCAATTTCCTGTTAAAAAACAAAATTCAGGCAAGTAAATTTGAATATCTAATTGGCTTTATTAAAGGATTCATGAAGTGTGCACCATCCCATCTGGCAAGTAGAGGGAAGCTCAGAGTGGTACAAATGGAAGGTTTTTATAGGAAGGAAGGTGGGGCATCCTTTGTTAGTAGAAGAAAAGGATGATTCCTGGCAAGGTTGCTTTTCGTTAAGGGGGAAAATGGGCTCTTACCCAGCAGATGACCTCATCTTCCTTTGGGGGATGGAGAGGGCCCACATGGCAGACTACTCCACTGGCATCAATTGAGACAATTCCTGACTGACCAGTTATAACTACATTTCTGGGGGAGGTTGAAACTTCAGATGGATTGTATATTAAACCTCAGTCTGGGGACTCAGCATAAGTGGTGCCATTTTTGGCTGTTGTTTTCTGTTTAACATTCCTCATTTGGATTGATTAAAAATCAGGTTCCCTGTAATTTTCCCTGGACCTTTGCGCATGAAATAAACATGTTTGTTTTCCATCTGTAAGTCCATTGAGTGTTTGAAGATGGTTATTATATTTATTTTTCCAAACTATACTTTTATACTTCTCTTATGATATGTTACCTGGCTTTTGTATTACTCTGTAACAATTCTATTTAAAGTGTAGTACTGTGCAAATATTTAATACTGTAGATGCATAGTGAACTAGCAAACGTTAAAATAAAATCATATATTTTTGAGACGAACATTTTTTCTTGGTAAACCAAAGTTACCCCTGCTTCCCTTTCTAGCCTGTATTTTTGTTGTAGGGTTTTATACAGATGTTACTTTTATCATGGCTTAATTTTAGTTTGTTTTATTTCATAATTCCCATCAGATATTTTTAAAGTCCAGTTGTTGTAATCTAACGGAAAAAGGATTTCTTGAGAAAGCTGGAGGCAGAGATGTTTTTCAGAGGCATTTGGGCAGTAACGATGAGTTCTCCTTCTGGAATGGTATGGCCTTGCTGATACAGAGTTTGTTTGGTTCAAGACCTCCATATGTTTCCTTAAAAGCAGCACATTGATTAACAATTTAAGAGTTTCCAAATGTCAGCTGAAGTTCCACATGTAAAAGGTCAGAATCATGAAATAAATTGACTTTTTGGAAACTGGTAAGACCCTATCTGCCCTACCACAGACTCTGGCTACATCTGTTTTGGCATAGTGGAAAATTTATTTTCATTATGATTTTATATCCTTGGATAACCAAATTGGGGATGCAGTCTGTGTAGAGTGTTTATCTGTGTGTGTATAAACATGTATAATTGCATACTTGTCTTTTATTTTGTTTGGGTAGGTAGATATTCCTTTTCTCCTTATTCTGCTTATCTGAAAAGCAACACTTGTCAGGTGTTGATTATTTCTTTTTGCTCTGGCTAATCTGTGTCATCAACAACCAAAATGACTTTATCAAAGACATTAATAACAATGCTGAGCAGAAAAGGGCTGATGATAGGACTTTGTAAAATACCACTGAAGACAGCTCCCAATACCTCTTATCTTCAGTTTGAAAACAATCTGTTATGCAACATTCCTCGGACATATTTTCCAAATAGTTATATTGCCCTCCACCATGTGAAGTCACAAGGAGAAGGCATCAGCTATAAACCAGAAAAAGGGCCCTCACCAAATAATGCAACCATGTTGGTGCCCTGATCTTGGACTTTAGGCCTCCAGAACTATGAGGAATAAATCTGTTGCCTGTAAGCCAATAAAAAAGTGTTTAAAATTTGTATCACTAACAATCCTACTGGCTTCATATAACAGAGGTTTATTTCTCACTACTGTTTTGTGTCCTCTACTATAGGTTCTATTCTGTTTCTTATTATTCCAAAACTCAGGCTAAAGGAACAGGAGGTTGCTTAGGGTATACTGGTTTTGTGGCTCTTAAAACTTCTGGTTGAATACGATATGTCATTTCTTCCTACATTTTGTTGGCCAGAGATAACCGTATGGCCCATTAGCTCTGATACAAAAGGGAGAAGTGGGTATATTCATCTAACAGGGAGAACACGGAAGGGATCGATGAAACCTTATAGATGGACCCTGTAGATATTGGTAAAAAATAGTACAATCTACTACAGAGTTCTTTATGGTCAAGAAAGAACCTTTCTTATGGCTGTATTTCCAGAACCAACAATAGTGCCTAGAACATAATAAGATCTGGATGCTTGTTTGTTTAATGAATGAAAGGATTGATTAATGGCTGCATGAATGATTGAATGATTAATTTTGAGGTACTGAGTACAAATGCCACTAAATACCAAGCTAAGGCATTTAATATTTTAACTGTTAAAAGAATAAGACATCATTAAAAGCCTTGGATCAAAAATATAATTTGAATAAAGGATAGCTAGAAATTTCTAGTGAAACTCTGGAGCAAAATACAGCCAGAAGACCATCCACCCAAGAGCCCTCAGAGAGATTGTTAAACATGCAGATACTTAAGCTAGATCTTCTGAATCAGATTCTGCAGAAGGACCTAGAAAATTGCAATTTTTTTGATGGACATATTTCATGATTTTAAAGTACCCTCAAGTTCGAGCATTTCTCACTGATGCATATAAGAAGATCAAAGAACTATTGGAGTTTAGAGAATTTGTGGAGAAGCAGGTTCTGGAGAAGAGGACAAAACCAAAACTCATCAGACAGATGAAGCTGTTGATGAGATACGATTATCTGTTAATCCTGTCTTTAGATGTACTTTTTTCTTCCTCCATCTTTTGTTAATATTTCTATCTTTTTCATCTTAAAAATGACAAGACTATTCTTAGATGAAGTTAGCGATTACTCAGAGAACATTCTTCTGACTTCTGTTTCAAATTCTAACCTAATTGCTGGATTGTCCCCTGGAGGAAGGGGACAGAGGTGATGGTACAATGATGAGGTAGCAGGAAGAGGTAGAATGGGATAAGAGGTATGAGAACTACACCAGAAATTAAAGGATAAAAAAATTACAGGCATTTGGCAGGATGTCTGAGCTGAGTTCTCAAACTTATTTTCAGATGTGCAATAAAGTGTTACTTTTCCTTTCTCAGAAAAATAGAAGCATTTGGGACACATTAAGCAATCAAAAAAATGTTATCTATTTCAAATATATATTTTAGTTTCCTTATGGAACTCAATTATTTTCACATAAATATTCAGTCTTTTAGATTTTAATCTCTTGCCTATCGGTATCTATTTATTAAATATATTATTATGAATTAATATACAGAATTTTGCATCCTCATAAATTTTTGAATAATGTATTGTTTTAGTATCTTGCTTTTTTAGACACAAATTAATACAAATATTTAATATAAATTATGTAAATTAACAATTATTTTTAAAAATCTAGAGCCATTCCTAATGTAATTTCTAGAATTTCTTCAAACATCCTCTAATTTCATCATCCCTATGATTGTTATTGATAAGATGTTATCCATATTATAGGGTAGTATAATTGTTCAATACTTTCCCACTTTTTTTAAACAGTCTTGTTATAATATATTGATTAAGAAGACAGTGGCATCAGACTGCTTGTGGTTGAATTCTAGTTCTCCAAGTTAACCACAACAAACCTCTGTTTATTCATCTATAAGATAGATATAAAATAAAATATGACCTATGTCAGAGAATTATGACAGCTGGATAACAGAATATGTTCAAAGGCATAATACATGATACAGTAAGCCTTCAATTACGATTAACTATTATTATTAGATATTGGTGTAATACTTATAAATTATATGGAAAATATCTACTTACACATTTCATAGTACAAAGTTTAATTTCATTAATATCAATACCTATTCTAATATTACTCTGTTGATGAATCTGACAGTTTTTAGATTTTTGATATGAGTATTTTTATAGTATTATTCTAGAGAGCATGCATGGGGGATTAACCTTCTGAGTCCTCGTATTTTCACAAAGTTTATTTTGTTTTCTCATTTTTAAAGTTCATTTGGTTTGGATGCAGAATCCTAAATTCCAAATCAGTTTCTCTTCCATCAGTGTTATATTGTTTGAATTACTATGGCTATGTTTAATACCAAGTGTCTGATAAAATAGGCTCTTATGAATTAAGATTATTTTTCAAATTTTCTTAAAACATTTTCTATGTAATCCAGTTTTGGTAATGAGAAAGTCAGCATTACTTATATTCTCATTCCTTTGTAGGCAATTTGTCTTACTTCTAAAAGTTTTCCGTAGTCTCTATTTTTCCTTATAGTTCAAAATTTTTGCCGTGATATGTATCTTGTGGGTCATTTTTCATTCTTACTACTTAGGACTTGACAGGCCTTATACATATACAGACTTATGTATTTCTTCAGTCTGGGAAATTTTCTTCTAATATTCCAGATTTACTTTAAGGGTCTTTAGTCCTAATATAATTACTGCTGTAGTTATATAAGTATTCACATTAAAATTATCTTCAACTTTTATATACTTGATTCTGTATACTTTTTATGACTAACATGTAAAAAAATAATTTTCAAAATTCAGAAAATCTTGATTTTATCCAAGTACAAATGTGTCTGGAATCTAAGAAATTCATTTATGAAAGCACAAGCAGTGTGGTAAAATCGATACAAAGAATATTTTTCAAAAGACTTTATTTTTTGAGTAGTTTAACATTTACAGAAAAATTGAGCAGAAAGTGGAGATTGACCATATATACTACCCACCTTTCCTCTAGTTTCCACTGTTATTAACATCATACATTACTGAGGTACAGTTGAAGATTGATGAGCCAATATTGATCCATTATTAACTCAAATCCCTATTTACCATTAGGGTTTATTCTGTGCTGAACATTCTGTTGGTTTTGACAAGTGTATCAGGACATTTATTCACCATTAAAACGTTATACAGAATAGTTTCACTGTTCCAAACACTACTGTGCTCCACCTATTCATCCCTGCCTTTCCCTCCAACCTTTGGCAAATGCTGATTTTTTTTTTTTTTACTGTGTCCATAGTTTTGTCTTTTCCAGAATGTCATGTAGTTAGAATCCTACAGTATGTAGATATTTCATATTTGGCATCTTTCCCTTAGCGATATGCATTTAAGATCCCTCATGTCTTTTTGTGGCTTGATAGCAATTTGTGTTTCTAGTGCTGAGTCATACTCCATTGTATAGATGTACCACAGTTTACTTATCTAGTCACCTAATGAAAAATATCTTAGTTGCTTCCAAGTTTTGGCAATGATGAATAAAACCACCATGGGCAGGTTTTATGTGGACATAATATTTCACCTCATTTGGGTAAATACTAAAGGGTACAACTGTCATATTACATAATAAGAGTATATTTAGATCTGTAAAAATCTGCCAAAATTGTTTTCTAATAGTTGTACCATTTTACGCTCACCAGAAATGAATGAGCATTCCTGTCACCTCCTATCATTGCCAGCATTTGGTATTATTCTTGTTTTGAATTTTAGCCTCTCTAGTAGGTACGTGGTGATATCTCATTGTTGTCTTAATATGCTATTCCCTAGGGATATATGATATTTAGTATCTTTTCATGTGCTTATTTGCCATCTATATATTTTCCTTGAGGAGTAGTCTGTTCAGATATTTTTTCCCAGTTTTTATTGGATCATTTATTTTCTTATTTACTTTTTTAAAAAAATTTTTTTAGTGTTTCTTATTTTTGAGAGAGAGACAGAGTGTGAGCAGGGGAAGGGCAGAGAGAGAGGCAGACACAGAATCTGAAGCCAGCTCCAGACTCTGAGCTGTCAGCACAGAGCCTGATGCGGGGCTAGAACTCATAAACTGTGAGATCATGACCTGAGCCGAAGTCAGACGCTTAACTGACTGAGTCACCCAGGTGCCCCATATTTTCTTATTTACTTTTAAGGTTTCTTTATATTTCTGGAAACCAGTCTTTTATCCAATAGGTGTTTTGCAAATATTTTCTCCTAGTATGTGGTTGCCCTTTCATTATCTTAATGGGATATTTTACAGATTAGAAGTTTTTAATTTTAATGAAGTTCCAATTTATCATTCTTTTTTCTTTCATGGATTGTGCTTTTGGTATTATATTCACAAAGTCATTGACAAACCCAAGGTCACCTTGATTTTCTCCTATGATATATTATAGGAGTTTTATAATAGTGTTTTAAGTTTATGTCTGTGATATGTTTTGAGTTGATTTTCATGAAAAGTATAAGGTCTATTCTAGACTCATCTTTTTAGGCATGTGGGTGTCTAGTTGTTCCAGCACCATTTATTGAAAAGATGCCCGATCCTTTTGCCATTGAATTGTGTTGCTGTCTTGTCAAAGTACAGTCACAGCTATACTTGTTGCAGAGATGGGAACATTTTAAGAATTGATTATAAGAATTAAGAAATAAATAGTAAAAATCACCAGCTTATATACAAACTTATGTTCAGAATTTTATGTTTACAATATTTATGTTCTAGAAGGAAATATAACCATGACTTTGAGTTATTCTGGTCAGAAGTTATTTGCATCTCAACTAAATAAAAAATCCACAGTTTAGCATGTAACTATAGAGTCTGGGTCAGAATCAGTAGTAAATAGATCTCAAACAAAGCACATCCCATAGGGATCTGAACTCAAATGTCACATCTTCAGGGATGTTTTTCCAGACTATGCTACTTTAAGTAGTCTCTTCCCCAAGAACATTTTGTCAGATGATGTGTTTATTTCCTTCTTTGTATTCCTAGCCCCTGAGACCTTTAGTGGCAAATAGTAAGTGTAAAAGACATAGAATCTCCTATTTTTCTAGCTCCGTTACATTTCAGTTGACTTTGTGATTTGTGACTAGAAGTAACAAATCACTTCCATGCATAGTCTTAGGAAAGCCCATGTGAGACCTTCCACTTATACCATATCCCACTGGGAAATGCAAGAAGACCTTATTCAGAGGTGGAGGAGGAATGATAAGATCTGAGCAGCCTAGATGACTGATTAGCCACGTGGATGGCCAGAAACAGTGTCATCTAAACAGATATCTGAGCCTACAAGCAGATGGAGGGCAGCAAGAAATAAACCTTTGTGTGTACAGAATTTGGTGTTGCTTGTTAGCTCAATAAAACCTAAGTTGTCCTAATTAATACAAGTATGTGCATCGATATACTGTATATATGTATTTTAGATGAATGGTAAAGGAAAATGAAGAAATGTGTGTTTACTACAATGAGAACAGTCATAAAGGCAGAAAAATAATTTCATTGTAGAAAACAAGTGAATTTATTGGGTTATGTCAACATTCCAGAGAATTATGGGAGATTCAGTCTAATTGTGTACATGTGCTTCATATGTCTGTGTGACCCATGTACTGAGTATTCTCTTAATTAACTAAAGTAAAATCCAAATTGAAATGAGTAATGTGACTGTCTCTGAGTTACTCTAAAATTTCCAGGCAGAAGAGCCTACAGAGAAATCATGAGAGTAAGAAGCAAACATCATAGATCTATCCAAGAGCCAATAAGATCAATCCTCACTTTCTATTTTTATGGTTAATCTTCTCAAGTTCAAATTTTGGTCTTCATTTGTGTCTTTGCTTATTTAATTTTTTCTCTATTTTTGTTATTTTCTGTTCTCCATTGTCCTTTAGAACACTGAGAATTCACAAACTGCATTTGTCTCATGTCTCACTGGCTGGTTTTCTAACAGGTTCTGCCAACAGGATTCATTGCTGATAGATCAGAAGGGAGGAGAGAAAGAGGAGCTTCCTGATTCTAGCACAGCAGTTACAGTGGTCCCCTGTTTTCACTTCCCATGGTTTCTGTTACCTGTGGTCAGCTGGGATCTGGAAGCAGATGATCCTCCTTCTGATGTATCCTCAGGAGGTCAGCAGTAGCCTAATGCTATGTCACAATGCCTACATCACCTATCTCACTTCATCTTATCACAAGGCATTTAATCATTTCACATCATCATAACAAGAAGGGTGAGTACAGGACAATAAGATATTTTAAGAGATAAAGAGATCACATGTATATAACTTTTATTACGGTATACTGTTATAATTGTTCTATTTTTATTATTGTTGTTAATCTCTTCCTATGCTTAATTCATAGATTAAACTTTATCATAGGTATGTATGTATAGGAAAAAACATAGTACATATAGGGTTTGGTACTGTCCATGGTTTCAGGTATCCACTGAAGGTTCTTGGGATGTATCCTTCATGGATAAGGTGGGGTGACTACTGTATTGGCATTTGCTAGCATTACTTAGAGCAGTGGTAGCAGTGAGATATGGTACTTGAACACATTTTGATTGTGTCAATGCCACTCATCTTATTAGTGTGTCCAGAACTACTACGATAGCCTCTTCTAGTGTGCAGTAGCTGATGTAGGCTGGTGCCCTCCAGTTGAGAGACATTACTAACAACTTCTATTTCTTAGTATTATCTCTTCCAATTTATTCCTTCAGCCCCTGTCATCTTTCTTTTTTTTTTAAATAATTTCTTTTTTTTAATGTTTTTATTTATTTTTTGAGACAGAGAGAGACAGAGCATGAGTGGGGAAGGGGCAGAGAGGGAGAGGGAGACACAGAATCCAAAGCAGGCTCCAGGCTCTGAGCTATCAGCACAGAGCCCGACGTGGGGCTCGAACTCACAGACTGTGAGATAGTGACCTGAGCTGAAGTCGGACGCTTAACTGACTGAGCCATCCAGGCGCCCCCTGTCATCTTTCTTTTGATCATTCAGTCCTCCACCACCTGTATAACCATTTAGCCACTTTGAACAACATGGATTAATTTCTGTTTCCCTGAGTTCATAGTGACAATATACTTGATGTATTACCGGAAGGCAATGATGAGTGAATTAGCAATTTGCATAAAACTAATGAATGAATGTGATATAATGTATAGAAAATGGACATATTTTTATATTTTATATGCAGATTCCTTTAATAATCTGAAGTCTCTTGAGCAATCATTGAAAATTAAAGTCAGCAATCACAGGCATGAAGATTGAAACGGTTGTCTAAAGTTTTATGCCCTGAAATTCATGTACTTTACTCTGTTGGATATATCTTGGCATTTTTTTTACACACTATTCTAATAAGCTCTTTCATTTTTTTTGTTCAGCCCAGAGCAAACTACTTTAGAACAACAATTTTATATGGGGGTGTTAGAATGACTCCTAAAAGCATAGTGATCAAAACCAAGATTAATACCTGACAGCTTAACCATAGAGGAAAAGAAATACTCAAAAAATAAAACATAGAAACTGTTCAAATGTTATCATACAGAATAAAATGTATGGACACATTCATTTACAGTTTTCAAAATGTCCCCAAATGTCTAAAATAATAAATTTTCCTATGATATTTAGCCATTAATAAGTTATTTTAGCTTTTAAATTTTAAAATACCAGGAGCATAAAACTGAGTAAGTAAAATTACACAACAAATATAACATGTTTTAATTAGGTAGGACAAGTGCAAAGGGCTTTGATACCTAAATAAGAAATTCTTTATATGCATAAAGTTCATGAGAAGTTTCAATTTATGTTGATCTACCCAGCATAATTTTTAATGGTGCCTTCTTTTACACTTATAATTATTGTGGTTTGTGCAATAAGGCATGGTTATCCTTTCTACTGGGAATATACTTGTCATTATTGTAAATTATGTATTTGGTTAATATCCAAAGCTAACAGAATTTCTGACACAGTGGTAGTAGCGAAGATTCTTGGTTGTCCTGAATATCCATACTCCCATTTTTCCAAAATTACACATTCCAATTCAGAATACACATGATTTTTTTTCTTTTCCTCTCCCCCACCCCCCAAGGACTCCAGTGTGACTGTGTGGATAAGTTCAGATCAGATGGAATATGGATAGAAATGTAATCTGGAAGCTTCCAGAAATTTTCCTTAAGAGAGCTGTCAGATACATTTTGACCTTTTCATCTCCTCCCTCCTGTCAGTTCTTGGGATGCATACATTCTGTTTTGGAACATGAGATTGGGTGGGGGGTGGCAAACCCATTCAGAACATGACAAAGTTCTGAACAGGATAGTCCTTGGTTCCCTGGGAAGTTCATAGACTAAGCACAATAACTGGTTTGGGACCACTTACATCTAGAGTGTGTTTATACAAGATAGAAATAAACATATAAGGCACTTATTGGCAGCCAAATGTAGTCTTTACTGAGCTAGTAGATCTTTAATAAATGTCCAAAGGGTGAATCAATTACTGAATCAAGATCAAGCTAACATTCAATCAAACTTAGAGGCAATCTTTTATTTAAAATGATTTTAGCTTCAAGGTGCAGAAAGTCCAATTCAAATTGCTTCTAACAATATTAATATATATTTAATCACATCAGAGAAATCCTACAGTGAGCATAGGATTCAGGGTCTGATGATTTAATGGCATATAGTAACACAATTTATGCATACCCTTTCCATGGTCCCACTCAGTCATTCTTTGACAGTCATGGTAGATTTAGAATGATTGCTGGAAGCAATAGCAATTTTATTCAGCAGCAAAGGGATGGATGTTGCCGAGATTTTATAAGTGGAAAACTTTTCTGGGAAGTCAGTGGTAAACTCTTGTTGGCTTCTATTGTATTAATTCCTTTCACCGTGAGAATACTGTATGTTGATTGATCTAGGCTGGGGTTTCTGGTGCAATAATGGCAAGAGGATGAGATACTTATTAGAGTCTTAGATTATTGGTAACCCATCCAACACATATATTAAAGTGGGGGGTGGGGGTGGTATAGGTGGATAGTTGGGAAAGGAATGATAGTCTCTGGAATTCAATGACAATATCTTCTATTGTCTAGCACTTTTGCCACCTGACACCGATATTTCCTTTTCATCTATACTTTCAACTGAATTTCCTGTCTAGGATCTCAATGTACTATACATCCCTCTTCATCAGATACAGATATCTTTCTTCATGACCAGGTATGTACATATAGCATATCCATCCCCAATGTGTGTATATAAATATAGGGAAAAAATTGAAAAATACTAGAGTGAAGAATCTCATTTGTAAAACTTTGAATAGAAAAGACCATCAACTTTTCATTTGTTCACATAGCACATCATATTGGAAAAAAAAAGTAAGAACTCTTTGAGCTGGTTGTAGAGTCCTCATGTGTACTGTTTCCCATGACTTCACCTGAGACTGATGCATATTACAGTTTTATATTAAATTTTTAGCCTTAAATTTTAAGTTATACTAAAAACTGTCATCTGCCAATAAACTAAAAGAAAGTCTAGGTAAAAACAGCAAAGTATTATACTACTGAATTACTTTAGCATTATTATTGATACCACAGTACTAATAAGGAAAACAAAAAATTTTTAAAAAATTGTCTAAAATACTTAGCTAAAAGAACATTATATTATCTGTGTAAATTTTTACCTTTGCAAGTTAGAAAATGATCTCATTTTGTTATGCAATTACAGAGGAGTTATGTTTAATGACAGTGAATATAGAAAAATATATTTGGGCAGTTTGCTTATATATTTTTCCTTAGGTTTGTTTACAAGTAATCATTGATGCATTGTCTAAATTATTAGGAATTGAAATTTAGGAGCTCATCACCATCCATTTAACATTTTTGTAGAAAGGAGTATTCAAGAAAGTGAAAATAGATTTTTCTTTAAAGATTTTTTTTTAAATAAATTTCACTTCAAGACCACTTTCCTCTAAATATTCCCAGGGCTACAATGATCACTAGTACAGAGATTTCAAATCATTTGAACTACAAAGTTATACCTGGCAAGTTGGTCTTATTTTCACCTTTTTATTTCTTTCTTTTGAGTATTTGGCAGGACTAATCATGTTGATTGATGTGTGGTAAAAAGGACTGCTGGGAAAACTGCTTCCAAGCAATGTGCCGCTGATGAAAATGGTGCAATTTAAGATTTTTAAATAAAGGTGGAATAATTTCAGTATTAGGAAGTGCATGGATTTCAGTGGGAATTGGAATAAGACTTCTCTTTGGACTGATATCAGTTAATAGCTATGCTAAATTGCAAATGCCATTAGCATTTGCTGTCAAAAGAAAAATTGAGACTTAAAAATACCTAGAAAAGTTTTCTTTACAGTTTATTGTTATGTGATAAACCAATCTGGGCAAATTGTATAAGTGTTTATCAGTGGTTACCAGGTGAATTGTACATTTCCCTTACTTTGATATATGGATGTCACTCTTTTCAATTTTATTGGTTAAATTATAATATGATAAGGACAGATAATAAGGCATATTTTTCAATCACATATTTCCTATTTAAAATTATTCCTAGTTATTATTAAAAATGTTATAATAAAATGTACCTCTTAAAATACAAGAGGTTTGAAAAAGGGGGTAAAGAAAATACTGCTAAAATCATGAGGACTTCAGTGTCCTGTCAGAGAATACCATCTGAATTCCACAGGGAACATGCACCAAATCCATGAGGAGAGGAGCATATCTGGTTTGTCCATGTCAGGGTCACCAGTAGCTAGCACTGTGCCCAGAATAAAATAGATGCTCAATACATGCATTGATTAAATGAATGGATAAAATGTCACAAGACCTTGTCTTTTCCAAAGAAGGGTGTCAGGAGACAAACATCAAACAGGTTCGTGAGATTGATTTGATCTAAGTCCTACTTAACCCTAAGACTGTACTTGGTGGTACATGCAAAGGAAAAGAAACATAGGTACTTTTGCTTCTCGTGCAGAGAAATGAATTATTTCTTTTTCCCACTAAGAAAGTTTGTTCCCACTAAGAAAGTTTGTGTTTTTATAAATGCATTGACTTTATATTCTATAATTAGTTTGTATTTGTATACAAATGAATGGGTAAGGAGGTATGTGCCTTCTGTGCTAAAATATCTATCAATAGACAGACAATCCCAATAAGGAAAATTCCCTTACCTATAGTATCAGTACACCACAATACTTTATTGCTTAGAAATTTCAGACTTTTCCATGAAGCTGTTTTGTGTTCTATGAATAATCAGATACAGTTCTTGCATATGTCAAACAAACAGCACTGTGCTCACAACAGTGAAGATCAACCAAAACAAAAAACAGTATTGTAGGAAATCTGGGAAATTATAGCACAGTTTAGTGTTGCTCGAACTGGGAAAGGAAAAGGGAAAAAAGTCCCATTGGGAGGAAATTTACTACCTTAAAAGATTTTTCTAGGATTTCAGAAATTCTCTAAAAAATATATTTATTTATTTTTGTTTTGTAATTCTTAATCCTAAGAATACCCTTTAATTCTGTAGGACTGTAGTGGAAAAACAAATATCTACACATTTATGGAAACAATTAAAAAGTAAGTGAATACAAAAAGAAGGGCAAAGGGACTAATGAGCCTGATTTAAAGGAGCTTTCCCTGTTGCCCCGCGTCACCCAAACACCCGCACATGTTTTCACTGACATTTAAAGGCATGCATAAGATGTTGTCTCCATTCACACTACTGACATATGTGTTATTTAGAAACTGCTTTTTTACAAATGTATTTGAGGAGTGTGGCAGTTTTTCAGCACAGATACACTTAATCTCCATACTTATACATAATAACTGTAAACAGAGATGAATAGTAGTAAGTAGTGGTACAGAAGAAAGTGCTGGGTTATAAGGGAAATCAAAATGCTTCACTACATGATACAACCCTACATTACTATCTCAGTATTTGCCGTTAAAACCATGGAACTTATAATATAGATGACATTAACAGAAAAATGCCAATAGGTCTGGTTACTTTGGATACTATTTGAAGCTGTAGAGGAATGATGAGTTACTATGGCTTTGAAAATAAATAAATATAAGGAAATTACCAAAAAAAAAAAAAATAGTAGTATTAGAGATGAATGTCAGTAGAACATAAAACTCTATTAAGAAATACCTTTCTGTATCACTTAATATTCCCAGGATCTATACTACCAAATAGCTAATAGAAAATACATCGATAAGTCTGTATAAAAGTGATAAAGGAGATAATATTTTTTATTTCAAGTGGTTGTGTTTTCTGTGTGATTGCTGTAGGATTAGGCATTCTGTGAGAGGCATCAAGAAATGCATATATATGTAAATGTACATATTTTTAAAAATCGTGTCTATAAATATATATCAATATGTATATATACATATACATAAAGAATGAAGAATGATCAACATCATTAATAACAATCTGTTAATTTTGAGTCCCAGATAAACTTCATAAAGCAGAACTATATAAAGACACTAATATTGTGATAATTTCATCATTCATCAAATTTAAATATTTTTTAAAAATTATTTTGCTATAGTAAAAATTCCTGGATTTCAGATTTATTTTCCAGATTTATTTTCCTAAAAATGATATGATGATTAAATTATTGAACTTTTATATGCTATGTGATTTTCACTTGAAAATCACATTTCTTGAGAGAGATTTATAATGATAATAATAATAATAGGAGCCAGAATCTTCAAATTAATAGCAAATACTTAACAAAAAAATACGGCTAAAATGCTAAAGCTTTAGGTAAGTCAAGTTATCTCTATGCAAATATATATTTTATTTGCCATAAAATTACAAATATGACTGCCCTATGTCTTTGTAATAACATATACACAAATATCACCAAATGGTCTAATACATAGATACTTTACAATATGTAAGACTGTCAACCCTAAAACTAAAATGGCCAGTTGTTTTGCTAGCAAAATGAGTTTATTTGAGACAAGCAAACTATGGCAAACAGTCAAGTTCGAAGAGGCCAAGAGAAGGTCAGCTTTAGTAGCTTTTAGGAGGAAATTGGGAAGGGTTATTTTTAACAGAAGTTCACTGGAGAACAGCAATAATGAAGTTGTGGCGGTTTCTCATTGGCTACAAGTGGTAGATAGTGTGTTGTTGCTGGGGCACGTAGAGATCTGCCTTACTTTTTTCAAAGGCGGGAAATAAAATTCCTATGTGAAACTCTTCAGTGTAAAAATTATATTCTTCCCGCTGATTAGGCAGACTGCAAGTACTGGTACATGTGAGAGCGCCCCCTTCAGGAATTCCCCCACTTCATTTTATTTATTTATTTATTTATTTGTAATCTTTATTTTTGAGAGAGAGACAAAGTGTGAGCAGGGAAGGAGCAGAGAGAGAGGGAGACACAGAATCCGAAGCAAGCTCCAGGCCCTGAGCTAGCCGCACAGAGTCTGACGCGGGGCTCGAACTCACGGACCACGAGATCGTGACCTGAGCCGCAGTCGGACGCTCAACCGACTGAGCCACCTGGGCACGCTCGCCACTCCATTTTATTTTTTAATTTTTTTTTTTTAACGTTTATTTTTGAGACAGAGACAGAGCATGAACGGGGGAGGGGCAGAGAGAGAGGGAGACACAGAATCTGAAACAAGTTCCAGGCCATCAGCCCAGAGCCCGACACGGGGCTCGAACTCACTGACCGCGAGATCGACCTGAGTTGAAGTCTGAGGCTTAACCGACTGAGCCACCCAGGTGCCCCATCGCCACTCCATTTTAAATGAGATTTCCTTTACTCCATGCTCAAAACTCTCATACCATAAAGTTCTTATTATTAACTAAATTTCAGGCTGAACTCATCATCTAAAGGCAGTGTCTTCACCTCTCCTCTTTAAAACAAGTTACCTCTTAAATTTAAGCTTTGTTTCGAGTGTAATTGTGAGTGAATAAATTAATCATGTGCTATAACATAAAAAGAGAGAGGACAATAGGACTCAGGGGAGAGGTGAATGCAAATGAACTGAAGAATTTAATGCTCAGCTTCAGTGCAATATTATGATTTTCACTTCAGCAGATGAGAAATAGCGGGGGTGTGCAATCTGAAAATCATCAGTACAGTTAGCTCTTCCCTGTTCCCACACTAAAAATCCATCAACAATCTGAATACCAGACTATAACTCCACAATCCAAAAGCCTTTAATGTTGCAAACTCATCTGTGCTACTGCTCTATGTACAGCATACCAAATGTAACTATTTAATTATTTAGCACCTATGTAAATTTGTGTGCGTGTGTGAACTTGTATCTTGCAAACACCTGCTTCTATCATGCATAATGTAAACACAGTCCCAAATGAGAGGGGCTGTGTAAAGGATTCTTCTCCAATCTACTTCATCCTGCTATTTTGGAGTGTTGCTACTGTGTCTAAAAATTAGAGAGACTATAAAATACATGTAATCATTTTTATATTTTTTTATTGCCTAAAGCAAATAGGTCACAGAGTAATTTAGATGGCAGTTAAGTTTTATTATTTTGACAGTATCCAGAGAGATAGCAGTGAAATGGAAGCTACTTTCACCAATGTGTAGCATGTCAGGAATATTTTGTGTTGGCTTAATATATAAAGGGATTTTGTAACTTGGTAGTGATAGTGGAGGACCATCTAGAACTTATAACATCTTCAATACTGGGTCTTGAGTCTTGAGGTAATTAAGTCAGAGCCAGCAGAATCAAATGTGTCATAGGTTTATTTTCCCTACTACTGCAGAACATTAATTTGGTGGATGGTAAATTATTATTTTTTTTACATTCTTGAGTAGTCTATGGAATATGCACCCCACAGCCTAGACCTCTGTGTCCAATTCCCACAGAAGACAGTGGGGAAAATAATCTCCACAACACATAGCTTCTTCATATTTATAATCCCTAAGGAAAAGAGACTTTGGACTTAAGGCATGTAAATAAATTCATTTTTATAGTGCGATAAAAGTCAATCACAAGGACTTTGATGATTTGGACAACAAAGACTTCATTACTTGCCTGTAGCAAAGCAACTTAGAGTGCTATTGTTCCTGGAAGTGTATCTCTCAAGTTCCTGGTTGGAAGTTCTTGTTCGATCTCATCTTAAATTAAAAGATTTTGTGGAATTTCTTTTCTTGATTTATGATGTTATGAAATGTAGAGAGGGTGGTCTGTGGCACCAAATAGGCCTTGTTCAAAAGCTCATTTCCAGTAAGCATTAGGTGAGTGAACTTGAAAGAGTTATTCAAACCCTAAAGGTTTCAGTTACTTTGTGGTTTGCAATAACAGTTGTTTTCAAATTTAGATAAGGAGTATAAATTGCACATCAAGCACAGTGCACATATCAGATACTGTAGGAATATCATGGCACTCTTTGATAAGACTCTTAGTAAGACTTCCATTTTTAAAATAAAATATATTGCAAGCCATTAAATTATAAACAATTATGTCTGCAAAATTATGTTTCCCAGTCTGCCCTTAAAACCAGTGATCCTTGTTTTGTTTTTTTTTTTAATTTTTTTAACGTTTATTTATTTTTGAGACAGAGAGAGACAGAGCATGAACAGGGTAGGGGCAGAGAGAGAGGGAGACACAGAATCGGAAGCAGGCTCCAGGCTCTGAGCCATCAGCCCAGAGCCCAACGCGGGGCTCGAACTCACGGACCGTGAGATTGTGACCTGAGTGGAAGTCGGACGCTTAACCGACTGAGCCACCCAGGCACCCCCAGTGATCCTTGTTTATAATAACACTTACTAACATTAATGTTGTAGTGATGTGTTCTAACGGTAATACTTCTTAACAAATAGTAATGAACAACTGACAACAAAAACCTAGTCCAAATATTTTATAGAAAAAAATTAACATTTATTGTTCACTGCTGGTAATATATACTTTATATATGTTATGTTAAAAGCAGATATTGTTTTCAATATTTTTCAGATAGTCACTGAGGCTTAAGAAGCTTAAACAGCTTGCCCAAGTTTATAAAGCCTGGAATTTAGGCTCAGGTTTTTTGCGTCTAACTTCCATCTACCATGCAACACAGAATTTCTGTAGTTGTGCAGGGGGAGGATCATGAACTAGAATGCCCCACAGATCCCTTTACCATCTTGTTCTTGTGATTCTGATCATAAGAGATTTCTAAATACAGTGGGAAAAAATTCCAAAATGTATGGTTATTAACTATGTCATGAAAAGCATTTTCAATTCTATCCAAAGTATGATTCATGGACTATTTTCACAAATAGAAAAAAAAATTGCAAATTGAAGATAGCCATAAATTAAGATTAGTCTTAGTTTCACAAAGAGTAGAAAGACAGCATATTGTATGTGGGCTGAGAGGTGAGAAAAGTATAGAAGAGGAAAAAAAAATTAAGGTGCTCCACCTAGATCAGGTATAAAGTTTGAAGTTGCAAACTTATTTCATATGTAAGAAAGGAGACACATTCACAGCTCTCCCTTACATATTAGATATTAAGTTACAAGCATCACATTATTGTCACAGCCTTCAAATTCGTTAGCGATAACTCTCCCATATTAATCTCCATATTTTCTTCTTTCCCCAGGGCTAATTAATCTTCCTCTTCAAGCTCTGGTTTTCATCTTATCCCACAAAACCTCTCAATTTATTTCTATTCTCTTATCCCTGTTCAATATTTTTTTAAAAATAAAAGTATATTCTATTTCTTCTTTTTTTCCACCTTTGGGTAAAGGCCTATATCTGGCCTTCAAGGCCTTGTAAATGGCCTCTTCTTTTTTCTTCAGTACACTTTTGACAGTACTTACCCTACACTTCCACCCTGCTTTTTACCCATGTGTTCTCAGAATAAGCCACATTCTCCATGCTTTTGAACATGCTCTTCTCAGTGAACAAAATCTCTCTTCCGTACCTACCTCATTTAGATATCTAACAACTCACTTTTAGGTCTCAGGTCTTATGCAATTCGCTCTGGAAGAACTTACCTGTTTTATCTAGGTTGGATCCATAGTCCTTGTGTATTTCCACATTTATAACATCTATGACACCTAAATTATTTGTTCATTATCAGTCTTTGCCATGAAGGGCAATATCTTTTTTATTCACCAGGGAGTTCCTAGGATCTAGCATAATGCCTGGCATAGAATAGATATCCAGTTCAATTTAATTTAATTTTTCTGTCATGAAAATTCTACATACATTGATGCGGGTACTAAAGTTAAGTTTTAAACAATGTAACATATTCAATGTAATATGTGAACAGAAAGAATAATATATGGTCCATGCTGTCAATTTAGTTTATAACCTGGTTCACTTATTTCTATTTCTACATAGTTGAAACAAATTATATTTTGATAGAAGTCAAGTGGTGGTAATTAAGTGTACAGTCTCTCACTTACTTTTGCGTACAGACCCCAAAATGTGAAACCCAGTGAGCTTTGAATTATCTTTTTTTGTTGTTGAAGGGAAATTCAGATGCAGATAGTTTGCACAGAGAGAAAAGTTATAAGGTCGGTCACATACAAATTTTAAGATAAATATTTGTTATGACAAATGGCAAGATAATGAGTCTCTGCTAAAAGCAAAACAAGATGATCCCTCTTTATTAAAGGCTCTCCATTGAACTGGTACATATAATTAAGACAGGAGAAGTTTTTATTAAATCCTCTCTGAATTTGCTTGATTATATTCTGCTTTTAAGCAATCTGCAATCTATTCAGAATCTTTTTAGAGATCCTGAATTTGATTGTTTTAATTATAGCTCTGAGCTTCACATAAAAGCTCAGTTTCCTTTTCTGTAATGGTAGGGAATCTAATAGGACACACACACATACACATGATAAATTTCATGAGTGGTTATGCCTGTCAAGCAAAAATTGATCTTCCCTTCCATTTTTTCTTAAAATACATCCATCAGAATATCAGATTCAAAATCAGAAATTCTGGCCCTGCTTGTTCTTAACCATGAAATTTTAAGTAATTTCATCAAAAACTTTGGTCTCCTTTCCAGTCCATAAAAAGCATATGTGATATTTCCAGATCACTTTCTTGGTGAATTTGAGGATAAAGTTAAACAAGTGACTGTCAAAAAGTTTGAATAATATGAATAGTGTCATATAAATTTAAAACAATAATTTAACTTAGTCGTCTCTTTTTTCTACACTAGCCTACTAACAACAGTGTTGTAGACCTTTGTAAATAAGAGATTCTGTAAGGACCTGTGCCTAGTTATTTACATATAGACATCATTTTTCTAGACAGAATTTTTACAGTGAATTTAATTCTCTACTCAAGGACTCATTTTAATTTACTGTTGTAAGTTTAAATCCAATATCCACACAAAATACAGAATCACTCTTTTATGTACCAATCTACACCTATAGCTCTCAAACTATACCATGGAGCAACTCACCTTCAGAGCTTGCTAACACTACTGGGTCCCACCTCCAGAATTTCTAATGAAGTTGATTTTTTTTTTTTCATGCAAGTTCCTAGGTGACATGTATTCAGCTACTCCAGTGGTAGCATGTTGAAAACCAGTGTTTTCAGATTTTAACATTCTTAGCAACTGCCTGGCTTTATTCCCTCAAACAGTTATTTCATTGCCCTGAGGTATTCCTCTACATTGTTATTCTTAAAAAAGAAACAGGAGTTGAGATTAACTGCTTTAGAAGGAGTGTTTCTCAATCCCCTTGCCAAGACCATACTCGATTAAATCTGAATTGAAAGGCAGGAAGCCTGGGATTGCATATTTGTTTTGTCATCTAAACAAATATTCAACACAATGTTATCATTCAATTAGAAAAATCTATTTGAATAACTAATAAACACTGTTTTCTGGGTCATCCCAACCTAGCAATGAGCTGTTACAAACAGATGTCTATGGATTGGGGTACAGTGATCAGAGGTGGAGGTTGCCCTCCTTCCCGCCCTTAATTCAAGCATGAGATTCATGAAAAATTCACCTATTGTGAGTGTTCTGATGCAGATACAGTAGCTAGTGCACCAAGACTGTAGCACTGTTGACCAATCAAGCACAAGAAATAACTTCCCCAGCTTCCATTTCTTTATGATAGAAGTAAAACTCAAGAATTTGTTACCATCCAAAAAAGGTGATTACAAGGGTTTTGGGGCAAAAGAACCCTTAATACTCACTTTTTTCCAGTTTGAGATTTTTGGAATGTCTATACCTTTCTTATACATGCTTACCCTCATAATAAAGCTTTGATTATGTGCCTTCATTAGGGAATGATAATTATTGTGACATGGACTTTAACAGACCATTAGCATATGAGTTAGTTGATATTTCATAAATGGTTCTCAATGAAAAATTACATATTATGGGGGCATCTGAGTGGCTCAGTTGGTTGAGTGTCCGACATTGGCTCAGATCGTGATCTCATGGTTTGTGAGTTCAAGCCCCACATCAGTCTTGCTGCTGCAGTGCAGAGCCTGCTTAGGATCCTCTGTCTCCCTCTGCCCCTCCCCAGACTGCTCTCTCTCGAAAAAAAAAAAAAAAAAAAGGAACATTTAAAAAAGTGTATATTATGTATTTAAAATGTTTAAAAAAATTTTTTTAACGTTTATTTATTTTTGAGACAGAGAGAGACAGAGCATGAACAGGGGAGGGCAGAGAGAGAGGGAGACACAGAATCTGAAACAGGCTCCAGGCTCTGAGCTGTCAGCACAAAGCCCGACACGGGGTTTGAACTCACGGACCGTGAGATCATGACCTGAGCCGAAGTCGGACGCTTAACTGATCAAGCCACCCAGGCGCCCCTAAAATGTTTTTTAAATAACATAATTTCAGGGTACATAACAACAGTGAAAATTATGGTGAAAGAAAAATTATACTTTTTAAGCTAATTTTAACCCTCTTATAAGCCCTTTGTAAAATTTAATAATAACTGTATTGCTATTCTTGAGATGAATATCATGTATTCCTTAATCATTCATCAAATTCCTCTATTATAAATAATATATGGTAAGAAATTACATAAATTTCCAGTATAGGAGATATTTTACACATAATAAAATCCTGTCTTCAATTCATTAGATAAATGGAAATGAGCACTTTTATGACATGGTTTTAGGTTATAAATTTCTCAAATCTGTTAATTTGAGAAAATTTAAAGATACAAAAAAGCATACAGTAGAAAAAGAAAAAGAAGGCATGTTAATATAATATAAAGATGACTATTGTATTCATTTTTTAAATTTTATTTTATGTTACTAAATATTTAGTGCCCCTTTATTTCACTTTAAAAGTTTAACATACTGGGGTGCCTGTGTGGCTCAGTCAGTTAAGCTCCTGACTCTTGATTTCAGCTCCAGTCGTGATCTCATCGTTCGTGGGTTTGAGCCCCGCATCAGGCTTTGTGCTGATGGTGCGGAGCCTGCTTAGGATTCTGTCCCCCTCTCTGCCCCCTCTCCTGCTCTCTCTCTCTCTTAAAATAAATAAACTTTAAAAAATTAAAATAAGTAAAAGTTTAACATAAAAATTCTTACAAATCTTCATAAATATCATTTTAACAGTAATTAGAAGATGTGTTTATTATGTTTAATATTCCATGTGGTAAAATCCATATTTTTAACTTTGATTGTTTTCACAACACGAGTCAATTCTTTTGTATCTTTTACAATGAAGTTCAAAAAGCCACTGTACCTGATTTTTGAAAGATTTTTTACAAAGTTAGAGCATTCTGCTTCTAATACTTTTATTATACATTTTAAACTAAATTTAATACACAAAAATACGCATTTTGTAATTGGTGATTTTCACATCTGTATAACTACATGCTCGTCAAGTAATAGAACATTGCTAACTCCATAGATACACCTTTACATCAAGTTCCAGGCATTAGCATAACCTCCAATGCCATAGATTACTTTCACTTTTCAGCTTTATCTCAATGGAATCATATAACATGTTATCTTTTGTATATAGCATATCTAGCTCCAGATATCTTTGTGTGAGGTTTGTACCTCTTTCTACATAAAGCAGTGCTTGGTTCATTTCCATTGCTATTTGCTACACATATGAATATCTATACCAACACTTTTGACTCTTTCCTGCCAATAACCAATGGCATAATAAGTACCTGTATAATATGTGACTAAATTGTCAACTAGAAACTGAATGAAGTTTTAAGTAACCAAAATGGACAGTGAATGATAAACTATGTTATTAAGTATTCGTTATGCTCATGTAGTCTCCATAAACTATTAAAAATTCTCAAATAAAGCACCTAAAAACCTAAAAATTATATTATTAATATAATTTTGTTAATATACAATACTCTAAAAGTATAAATGGAAACAAATACCAGTGTTTCCTTTAATGTCATGACCACCCCTGAGCTTTCAAACCTCAATAGCAATGGTGAGAAATGGTTGTTCAATGATCTCTTTAATATTTGGGTATTTATATATCTAGTTAGGGAAAAAAAGTCATTTATTGTTAAGAATTGTCTTAAATAGTTAAGGATTCTAAATGTAATGAAATAGGAATTTACAAAGTTAACCAAATAGGTAGCTGATGATTAACAGAGTTAATAGGCAAGTTATTAATAATTTATAAAGTATCAAATTATTTTATTTGCTTTAAATATAATAAATCCAAAATTAAATGACAGTTATGCAAATATAGACAGATCAATCAATAGCTGCATGCTTAGTAGCTGTGGTTATGAAGGTTCCTATAATAATGTTTGTCTAGCCAGCTTCCATTCTACCCCTTCTTTCTCTTGTGAAGCAAACCTCTGATCATACATGCATGCATCTCAAGGGAAGCATGAAAACTCAAATATTATACTGAACAACATTGTATTCATTATAGAATGTGTAAAATTTCAATAAGTATTCTTGAAGGATAAAATCAGTACCTTCTAATCATGTTATCTAGAGAATTCATATCATTCTCTGAGATGCTGTTAACAACTGAACTGGTTCTAAATGGTGTAGAATTTTCTTGAGGTCAGCCTACAAAGAGTGTGAGAAGGTCAGGAGCATCATGTTCAGTGTTGGAGATCCAGTTCACCATGTATTAAATGAGAATTTCTAAGATAAAGCAAGCTGGAAAAGAAATAGAAATAGAAATAATAGAAATAGAAATAGAAATAGAAAGAGCACCAGCATCATTTTAGATACACTTCTACAATAGATAATTCTTTTCAACTAAATAGGTGCAAAACCAAAAATAATATTTTAATTAAAATTATAAAATTGTATTTATACCTAGTATATTTAAAAGGTCAGTCTGGCTCCAAATAGGGAATTTAAAAGTTATATATAAATATTATCTAACAGAAATATAGACATATATATATAAGTGAATTTGAAAGTTCCCATGCAGTTAAAATTTATGCCTGTATATATGTTGTGTTTTTACAAAATTGTGTTTCAGTGAGCAACTGAGAGAATTATACAAACGTCATTTGACAATAGTGTACCAAAATTTTATAAGGAGCCCCAGGACTTATTTCACATTAATTGAAGAAGTACCCAGTGAGGCCCATTGTTAGATGCAAGGAGGTCTTGACCCATCTCACTATGAATGACTTCTTCATCATCATTTTCAACTTTTTCACATATATTCGCTTCCTACCATGATTATGACAAAAAATAAGGAACAAGTGTATCCTAGTTGGAATTAGAAAAGACAGATAAATTAGGAAATGCTCTTTCACTTCATATTTCAGTTGCTTTCTTTGGACAAAGTTTATGCCTTGTAACTCTAGGTTTAAAGAATTCAGCCACTCGAGACAAAAATAATTAAAGAACAAAATTTGTGTTCCTTGACTGATTTATATTAGGAGGGCTTATTGTTTACCCTTGCTATACATGATGAACATTGCTATTCTCAATTTCAACCTTTCCTTTCACAAAGAAGCAAATCTTGACTAGTGTCTCTGAGTTACATTGGGAGAGAAATATGGTCTATAATAATATGCTCTCTAGGTTTAGCCTGGTTCAGTGGAGTTTATTAAAATGTCAATTCTAATTTTTTCTCCCTCTCTCCCTTTCTTCTCTCACTCTTTGTACCTCTATATCTCATGATAGTGACTGATTCATTTGACTAAAACAGAGTCAACCAATGTGGACATAAACTGAGTATATGTGGACATAAATGGAGCAATAAATAAATGCTATATTCTCCATTGTATACATAAAAATATAACCCTAGAGTAAATCAATGTCTCCATTATTACATCAAATCATAGCAATAACATAACTCTGAAAAAAATGATTTATCATTTCATTTCCAGAAATGCCTATTCAATGATTTTTTGTATGTGCAATTTAAAGGCCTAATTTTATTTATTTATTTATTTTGAGAGCAAGAATGTGCATGCAAGTAGCAGAGGGGCAAATAGAGAGGGAGAGAGAGAATCCCAAGCAGGCTCTACACTCACAGTGGAGCCTGACATGGGGCTCCATCCCACAAACTGAAATCATGACCTGAGCGGAAAACAAATGGATATCAGTTAGACGTCTAACCAACTGAGCCACCCAAGCACCCCAAGACTTAATTTTCTTAAATATTTATGAGACTTAGCCTTAGTTTTGCTTTGTTTAAATTCTAGCCAAAAACGTCTGTTATTGTATCAGTTTTTTACAACACCAACCTTTATCACGGTATCAAAATCCCATTAGCATTCTTTAAAAAAATTTTTTTTCATGTTTATTTATTTATTTTTGAGAAAGAGAGAGAGAGAGAGAGAATCCTAAGCAGGCTCTGTGTTGTCAGTGTAGAGCTGGATGCCGAGCTCAATCTCACTAATGGAACTGTGAGATCATGACCTGAGCTGAAATCAAGAGTCAGGTGCTTCACCAGCTGAGCCACCCAGACACCCCAGAATCCCATTAGCATTATTTTTTTGTTCTTTCTTTCTTTCTTCTTCTTTTTTTTTTTTTTTTAGAGAGAGAGAGTGGGAGAGAGGCAGAGAGAGAGAAGGAAACACAAAATCTGAAGCAGGCTCCAGGCTCTGAGCTGTCAGCACAGAGCCCGATGTGGGATTCAAATTCACAGACCACGAGATCAGAACCTGACCTGAAGTCAGAAGCTTAACCGACTGAGCCACCCAGATGCCCCCATTAGTGTTCTTTAATCTGGAATGGCTTTTTCATAAAACACATTAAAGTAATACTGTAGTTTTTCTAATGGTAGTGTACACAGAAAAATTTTCTTGGTATGTAAAGAATGTATTTTAATGGATATTTAAAGATACCATGGTAGAACATATCATTAATGTCCTAAGAACAATAATAGATAGGTAAATTGTTAAAATACAGACATAAAACTTGATGTTGATAACTATAAATACTTCATGCAGATTATGAGGAAGATGTATTGCGATGTTTTTAAATTCTAAAAACACTGAGCACTGTATTTTACCATATTCAAATATTAAGACAGGATATACTGATATACCTAGAATATGTGTATGTAACCACTCTGTGCTTCCAACAGGAGTATATTTGTAATTTAATATACATCAATTAATATATACATTATTAAGGTGTAATTCCTTTTGAGAAAGATGCCATTTTCCCTTCAAATTTGATAAATGCATTCTACATAACACTACTATCATTCTCATTAATGATTTATTATACAATATTGTCTTTCACCAGAAATTATGGTAACTACATGACCTACAACACTACCTGAACTGAAATAAATGGCTTTTAATGTTACCCTGCTGTTTAAATATGCTCCACCCATGGTGTTTCATGCTGCTGTGTACCACTATGCTAGAGGAACTTGTTGTGCATTCCAACTTTGTAGGTAATAGATGGCTTAAATATATTATTTGCCTTTAATTTAAATATGGTCAACTGAGTGATTATAAAATAGCTCTGTAAATCATCATTTAAATACCAAATTTTATAGAATATGTTTTATAAATATTTGCCCTATTTATTTATTTAATGTTTTTATTTTTATTTTTGAAGGAGAGAGAGACAGAGCATGAGAGGGGAGGGGCAGAGAGAGAGGGAGACACAGAATCCAAAACGGGCTCCAGTCTCTGAGCAGTCAGCACAAAGCCCAAGACAGGACTCGAACTCACAGACTTTGAGATCATGACCTGAGCTGAAGCCAGATGCTTAATTGACTGAGCCACCCAGGCACCCCTATATTTGCCCCATTTAGAGGGAGGGGAGGACTTTTAGTAATTTTTATTTTTCCACACATGTGCACACATGTGTGTGTCATAATCAGTAGTATAATGTGGTGGAGTTTATTCAAACTGACATATGTTCTAATCTCATTAAATGTTAACTTCCTGCCACCCCTTGACATTAAATGTTAACTTATAAATTTACGTGACTTTGGGAATACTGTTTTATAGCTCAGGTTGGACTTTTTTTATAATAAATTGTAGGTATGATAGGATTTTTTATAATGAATTGTAGGTATGATAAAAGGATTGATTATTTGACATTGTAAATAAGCAAAACTTGGTTCCTAATAGATGCTTATTAAATGGTACCTAAAACCATTTCCATATTGTCAAGGTAAAAATAGTCTTATTCTTTCTGGTACTCTCCTTTGATGTTTCTCCCTTTAATTCTTTCACTCTTCATTTTATAAAATACTGGATACTGAATCACATTTCTACTTTGTTGTTAAAAAGATAGGTTAGCAAATAAAATTAAATAACTGTAAACCAAAATGTAAAACATTTATTTTCATGTGCAATTAAACTTGTATACAGTGCAGGTATAGAAAATAAGATGCTTTGTTTGAATTTTTCTACCGAGAAACACAGAACACGGGGATTTATTTGAGTGCTATACATTTTTTTTTGCCAGAGTCTCTACATTGCTGTCTTCTTGTGCTTTCAGTGGCATTTGAAATGTGTGTGTGTGTGTATAGAGGGTGGTGGATTAAGTTCTGAGGAAGCCATACACGCAATTGTCTCTCAATAAACATTATATTTAACCACATCACATTAAGCTGCTATAATATTAGCATATAAACTTAATGGTTTTATTTGTAAAAATCAGTTTTAATGTACCATTTCATTAAAATAAAGCGTTTTAGATATCTCCGAAAGAGAGAGAGAGAGAGAGAGAGAGAGAGAGAAGCTATATTCTTTCAGTCATGGAATTATCTACTTCAGAATTAATAATATTAAGTCATTGAAGTATATTTCCATACTAGAAAATAAAATTAGAATAATAGAAATTCTAATGTTTGACTCTGGTCCCTGTTGCTTTTCTAGTTTTTAATCTGTTAGCTATTTTATGTGTTTGTCTTGTAAAAGTAAACTCTTCAGTACTTTTAGGCTAAGCGTTTTGGGACTACTGGGTTTCAACCTCATACTCACAATAAAAAAGGAATATATGTGAAAACTCTAGGACTTCATGCTTTGCCTACTGTCTGAAATATTTTACTTTAAGTGTATTTAAAGTGTCTAAAAATAATTATCTTCAGAATATGTACTCTTATTAAACTTAGACTACCTAGCTTTTGGTCAAATTGACATTTCTTTCATGTAGATTTTTAGCTTCCAACATCTTCAGAGTGTGTCTAAGGCCATTTTTGGAAGAAAAAGTAGTTCAGATACCATAATATTCAGTCTTGTAAAGTGTCCAATTCATGTGGTTTTACTAAAGTGGTACAACCACAACCACTATTTAATTCTAAAAAATTTTCATCACCCTAAAATGAAACCTCTTCTCATTGGCACCTACCCTTCAATGTCTTTCCCCCAATTCCTGGCAACCACTAATCCACTTTCTGTCTTTATTGATTTGCCTATTCTGGGCATTACATATAAATAGGATCATAATATATGGCCTTTTATCTGGCTTCCTTCACTTAGCCCAATGTTTCCAAGGCTCATCCTAAATTCATTTTATGTAGTAAGAGTCTTAATTTTGCAACACACTTCTTACCGTTTCAAGAAATATTCAAGCCATTTCAACTTGTGAAAAGTTTGATTTATTGCAATTCTGCAATTTTTTTCCAAAGGTGAAAAGACAAATGTAAGCCATGTCCCTTCTAAACGAAGTGAGTTGGAGTTCTCATCCTTCACTTTATCTCTTTCCTTAATTCGCTAGCTGTTTTGTGAGATCTGTGAAATAAAGGTGATATCTGGCCCTTGTCTGTCACAGGTGCCTGCCAGCAGCCATTATGGGCTGCATAAAAACTACATAAGATCCTTTTATCATGTACTGTAAGGTTGGCAGTGCAGGTAAAACCTTTTTCTGTCAGCTAATTCATTGTTCTCACCTTAGAACACAATTTTAAAAGGCCCAAGAGAAATGGAAAATGATCTTAATGTAGATCTAACACTTTTAAGCAGAAGAAAAATGATGAACTGCTTTTACCTCCTTCAGAAATTTAATAGATAAATCAATCTCTAAATTTTATATAAATGGTGGACTGCATCAAAGATAAATCAAAGAGCCAGATAAGAGCAAAGTAGGTGCTTGAAAATCTCTGCGAAGTTATGAGTAGCCATATTTTAGCATGCACAGCCAATTTTCAGGGCTCTAATTAATGTTGAATGTTCTAAATCATGCAAGCCAATACTAATGACAGACAAGAGTGGATATCCAGAAAAGTACACATGCTGAAATATAATTGTACAGTTGTATTACTAACCTAGTTCATATTAATTTTTTTTAATTGGATACAGTGGCTGAGAAGATAAAATTATGAAAACCTTGAAATGAAAAATTCTCCAAGTCTCAATTTAGAGTTAATAGTGTAGGAATTGTGCTGTTCACTTCAGTTTTTTATTAGGATTAAATAGGAAGCCAACAGAGAAAGATCTTACTTTGACAATTGATTAATTTGAATGTGGGGGCACTGATTCTGAATTTTCATTTTTTTTAATGTTTTATTTATTTTTGAGACAGGGAGAGACAGAGCATGAACAGGGGAGGGTCAGAGAGAGGGAGACACAGAATCTGAAACAGGCTCCAGGCTCTGAGCTATCAGCACAGAGCCCGACGCGGGGCTGGAACACACAGACCGAGAGATCATGACCTGAGCCAAAGTCGGACGCTTAACCGACTGAGCCACCCAGGCGCCCCTCACTGATTCTGAATTTAATCCTAGTCACATAAAAGTGGTATTACATTTGCTGAATAAATAGCTGAGATTCAAAAATAGAAGGAAAAGCTGGGCATAGTCACCAGAAACCCCCCCATGTCAGAGAAATCTTGGAATTATAGGTGAAAACTGACTTAAATTCATGTAAATATTCTACGCTGTCTGACATTTCCACATTAGAACCCTGGGCCTTCTGTGTCCTAGCTGGGTAACTTTTAATTAACTAATGATGTTTGCAGGGTCTCACATTTCTCCTCAAAAAAAGATTGTTAGTAACAGCATCTATTGGAAAATAGTGAAAACTGAAAGATGGTTTAAGGGCCAGGTACTTTGCTGGGCACATCATAGACTCTTGGCATTATAATAAGGCTTCTATTCACTCTCTCTTCAAATTGGATCCTCATGTTAATTTTTCCCACCTGAATTTTTAATCAAATTTACTTAGTTTAATTCAATTTTTACTTTCTTACATATTCCAGCTGATGTAGCTAAGCCTAGTAACGTGGAAAAAAGATGAGGTAAAACCAGAGAACCACAAACACATTGGATTCTTATTCCATCAATAGTACCTTTAGGGTATGTTTCAAAAGTTCACATCTTCAAGGGTTTTCAGGGTACTGAAGAATAACATCAATTTTTAGGTAGACTAACAAAGTTGACTTTACAAAGTATACTGGTTTGAATCTGGATTCACCATTTTCTGTGACTCCCTTCCAATTATTAGCATTAATAATTTTCAAGGTTAGTATAAGCAAAGAAATTCACATTTTACTCATTGCTTTCAGGTTCAGTATCCTTATGTCATAAAGCCTGCAAGACACATAGAAAAAGAGATCAATAACCTTTCCAAAGTCATAAAATTAATGAATAAATAGAGCCATAAAAATATAGTCTTAAGCATTTCATTTCCTAAAATGACTTACGTTAAGAATTGGTAAATAGTTCAATGAATCCATAAAACTTACCATCCATGAGTTTGTAATTTAGTTTTAATTCAGCAGCCCTTTCATTTTATTTTCTTTAATTCTTATTTTGCAAAGTTTTGGCCATTTGATATCTCCCTGGCATCTGTGTCGGAGACCATACTGAGGCAGAGAAACTTAAGCTAAGTAAAGGCTGTTTCGTTACATTTTTAGTATAGGGAGATTGAAGAGTTTAAGTACAATTAAAGCTGGGAATTTTCTCTAAATTGTTTTTATTCTCGTACCATTCGACCCGTTTGCATCTAATATATAGATAATAATTTCCTAATTTTGAGATATTTACAGGCATCCACAGCAAATGTCATACATACCCTCATACTTTCTGTTAGGAAGTAATGGCTTGAAAAACTAACCACTGAATAAACACTAGGGTGAGAAAGTTTCTTAACATACTAAACTGAATCATGTCACCTAATATTCCTAAGAATTAGTAACTTTTAACATGGGGATATATCATAATCATATTTGAGACTGAACAGTGAAGATGGTATTTTCTGCAAGGCTACAATTAAATCTCTTTTCTTTAAATTAAAGTCACTCATATATGAATATATATAAATATACATATGAATATACATGTGAATATATATGAATATACATATGGATATATATGAATATACATATGAATATTGAGTATTTTTGTATACTTTGCATAAGTATCTAGTAGTGCAATTGCTGGGTCATAGGGTAATTCTATTTTTAATTTTTGAGAAACCTCCTACTGTTTTCCAGAGTGTCTGCATCGGTTTGCATTTCCACCAACAGCGCAAGATAATTCCCCTTTCTCTGCATACTCACCAACACTTGTTTCCTGTGTTGTTAATTTTAGCCATTCTGACAGGTGTCATGTGATATCTCATTGTGGTTTTGATTTGTATTTCCTTGATCATGAGTGATGTTGGGCATCTTTCCATGTGTCTGTTAGTCATCTGAATGTCTTCTTTGGAAAAATGTCTGTTCATATCTTCTGCCCATTTCTTCACTGGATTATTTGGTTTCGGGGTGTTGAGTTTGATAAGTGCTTTATAGATTTTGAATACAAATCCTTTATCAGATATGTCATTTGAAAATATCTTCTCCCATTCCCTAGGTTGTGTTTTAGTTTTGTTGATTGTTTCCTTTGCTGTGCAGAAGCTTTTTATCTTGATGAAGTCCCAATGGTTCATTTTTGCTTTTGCTTCCCTTGCCTCTGATGGGCACTTGTGATGAGTACTGGGTGTTATATGTAAGTGATGAATCATTAAATTCTACATCTGAAACCAATTTTGCCATATATGTTAACTAGAATTTAAAACTTGAAATAAAAAAAAATTAAAATTACATTGTGCTTAGATCTCTAATATGTTGAAATTTATACAGGTTTTGATTTTTTTTCTTTCAGGTTTTGATTTTATAAAGTAAACTCCTAAAACCAAATACTTTAGCATTTGTTGGTAGATTTTTAGAAAACTACATTTTTGTAGAAGTCTTAGATTGATTTTGATTTTTGTAAATTAGTTCTTTAGAGTTGTCATATCCTTTCCAACACTGACACTAGAAATCTCAAAGTCACCTTTTAACCCTCACATTAAAGAATGCGCTAAATTTGGGGTGCCTGGGTGGCTCAGTCGGTTAAGTGTCCGTCTTCATCTCAGGTCATGATCTTGCCATTCATGGGTTCGAGCCCCACATCAGGCTCTGTGCTGACAGCTGAGAGCCTTCAGCCTGTTTCTGATTCTGTGTCTCCCTCTCTCTCTGCCCCCTACCCTGCTCACACTCTGTCTCTCTCTGTCTCAAAAATAAGTAAACATTAAAAATAATGATTTTTTAAAAGAATGCACGAAATTGTTTCATCGTACTTCCTTGTTCCCACCCACCTCCATTGCTCATTTAAGATTTCATAATCCCTTACCTAGTAGTGGTCTAATTGTTCACTCAAAATCCAATCTCTTAGTTTGTTTATATTTCCTTATATGGTGTTTATTGTCCTAATACACAGTTTAGATTAAGCCATTCCTTTCACAACTGTTTAGTGAGTATTAAAAAACAAACTCCTTAATTTATATACAAGGCCTTCTGGACTATGTCGCTATACCTTTCAATGCTTCTGATTGTTATACTCAAATCTGTCTTTTTAAGTATTTATGACGTGCCAAATTATCTGTAATCTTAACAGCACTGCTCTAAATAAGTCTAGTTGAAGATGAGTATTATGAGGGTCCGAAAAGATGTCCCAGACCAGACAGCTAATTATATGGCTGGATTAGGCTGCTTACTTAGTTTACCTTCTTCCAAATATCTAAAACTCATCCCTTCTTTTCCCTCCTCTCTAGTCAAAACCTGTTATTTTATGAAGTTGAACCCAAATCTCTTTACTGAGATTCTAGTTCCTTACCCAGATGAATAATTCTATCTTTTATAATCAACTGGAATTATTTATATCTGTAGTATAAAGATAATTTAGCCTCCTTTCTATTAAATTAAGTATTAGCTTCTATATTTTATTTAAGACACCTTAAATACAAAAACTGTATCTTCGTCTTCTTTATCCTTCTATGTTTGTTTCCATTCATGATCAGAAACATATTTTTATCCTTACATAATCTGAATGGCAGGCATATTCAGTCTGTTGGTTGTAATTCAATTTATTTGTTGTTGTTGTTTTGCTATTTGATAAAATAGAAATTTAACTATAGCTTTCAAATACATTACTTACTGTATTTTGGATTCTTTGTAATAAAACAGATTGCCAAAGTTTGAGGCAATATTAGGACAATATCTGCTGATTCTCAGAATCCTACTGAATACTAATACTGATTACATTTTAAATCTTGGCCAAGAACATTATAAATTAGGATGATGAAGAATTGAAAGAATAAAAAATCTCTTTAGTTATTAATTTTTTCCTAAAGCTCTTAGCTAAGTTTTGGAAGAAAAAACATGTATCTTCACAAACAACATTTAAATGTATATGTCATTGTTTCTATATTAAAATATTTATGCTTATATATTTATAAAAATGCCTCTTCATAATATTTTTTATGAATGGTATAAATTGATTGAAATGGCAATGAAGTCAAATTTATTTATGCCATCAATAAAGAAAGTTTTTTTCAAATGCACACACACATGTGTTTATGGTAAACATATTTAAGGCATTGCTCCGGTTTCTATAAACCCCTTCTAAAAAGAACAGAAAAATCCAATATTATAAGTCTCTATCATTTTCAACCTTATGTTGGTTTATAGGAAGATACAGGACTAGGTTAAGTATTTTTCACATAATGTTTGAATTTAATATATTGGACTAATTTTTACAAAATAGAAATAAAACATAAATAAATAGTACTTTGCTAACTGAGAATCCAAGTCACTTATATTTTATGATTCATCAAAATTCTAAAGACTAGGAAAATCAACTAAAAGATTTAATTTACGGGGCACCTGGGTGGCTCAGTCGGTTGAGCGTCCGACTTCGGCTCAGGTCAGGATCTCACGGTCTGTGGGTTCGAGCCCCGCGTCGGGCTCTGTGCTGAGGCCCAGAGCCTGTGCTCAGAGCCTGGAGCCTGCTTGGGATTCTGTGTCTCCCTCTCTCTCTGACCCTCCCCTGTTCATGCTCTGTCTCTCTCTGTCTCAAAAATAAATAAACATTAAAAAAAATTAAAAAAAAAAAGATTTAATTTACCTATTCCTGAAGATATCTGGACTTGATTTTTCAGTAGCAATAAAAATATGTAATTGTAGAAATCACTAGATAGAATTTTCATAGAATTAAAATAATAAATAGTAATACTCGGTATGTAATTCAATAAGCTAAGTAGTTTACCTGTGAAAGTGTTTTATTTAATATCTTATTTTTTAACTCACATAGAATTATAATTCTGTAAAATTCCATTAATTTCAATGTTAATTTTTAATTTTTTTAACATTTATTTATTTTTGAGAGACAAGAGAGAGACAGAGCACAAGTGGGGGAGGAACAGTGAGAGAGGGAGACACAGAATCCCAAGCAGGCTCCACGTTCTGAGCTGTCAACACAGTGCCCAATGCAGGGCTGGAACTCACGAACCATGAGATCATGACCTGAGCTGAAGTTGGACACTTAACCAACTGAGCCACCCAGGCACCCCAATGTTAATATTTTAGAATTAATTATAATTTGTTGTGGGTTGCAATGATATAGCCTATCCTAATTATAAAAATCTGTTATAAGGAAATAAGTGATTTTTAAATGTACCATATATGATGATGAATATATTCATTGATTTTAAAAGGCTTTTAAATTTACCTCATATGCTGGGACAATTTTTATGAGACCAACTTTAATGGCCTTATAAAAGATGTCATTTATAGGGTATTTATGACATGCCAAATTATCTCTAATTTTTTAAACAACACTGTGCTAAATAGGTATAATCGAAGAAGAGTATTATGAGGTTTTGAAAAGTTGTTCCAGACCAGACAGTTAATTACATGGCTGAACTAGGATGCTTACCTAGGCTGGCTGGTTCCAAAGCTGGATGAGTATCAGAAGCTTAAAGAATCCTTTATAGTCTAAGTGAGCAGCTGTCTCATATTCAGAAAGACTCGAAGAACTAGGATTTCCTGGACTTGTTACCGATTAAAATGTCAATGACTCAATATAATTGATTTTTAAAATATCTTCCAAATGACTTTGATGATCAGCAAGATACGAAAATCCAGGTAAATATGGTAGACAAGTATAGTACAAATAGCACTGCATCAGAAGGGAAACCTATGTTTCATTTCTATCCTGCTATTTAAAACTTCTAGGAAGATCATATAATGTTTTAATGAATTGCCATGTGGTGTCTACTTTTTTCTCTTCATATGCTTCCTGGTATGAATCGGGAAGCTGCAAGTAGAATGCTAAGAAATCACTGAACCCAACATCAGCTCTAAACCGCTACAAAGCGTATGTGACAGCTGCCTCTTTAACGAGTGCCTCAAAAACAAATAAGCCTTGTTGGTGTTCTACATTATGGATTATATCTCATGGTTGTGTCTATGTCATCATTTTCCAGCAATAATCCTAATTAATCCTCAATAATCCTTGGTTAAGTAGGCTACAGAACCACGGCACTTTTTTTCCTCTAAAGGTCAGACGTATTTTAGTGACATTTTTCCCTTAGGGTTCAAGCATCAGCCCCTTCAGGCTGAGTCAGAAGGTGACCTAAATGACTCATGCTCTTCAGTACTTAACTATTCTTTCTGACCCTGAGGATTTTTCCTGGCTTATACTAAATACTGTAACTACCTTTCCATGAGAGTGAATTCTTTCCCAGAGGCTGACTTGATATCTTCTCTAACTAGAGCCCCAAAACAACTTCTCAACTAGTCTTGAAAGAATTTCTAAGAATGGCACGATATTATGGTGATTACAATATAGAGTAAACTATAGAATACATGTATATTTATATACATATATACAGCTCATAACTAACTCTATACTGTACTATATATATTATATATCTAGTGCATATATATATTGTATACATACACACAAGTATTTGGTAAATATTTGAATATTTAATTTCTGGCTGTTTCATTTATCCCCCATTTATTTTGTACCAAAAATGTGTATAAATGGTTACAAATTATCAAAGGTTTATGGATAAAGATTTTAAGTCACAGAAGTTAGATAATATGCCCAAGATAAAAGAGCTAATATATGACAGGTGAGATTAGGAGTCCAGGTATTTTGGGTCAGCTAGGTGGCTCAGTCAGTGAAGTGTCGGCCTCTTGATCTTGGCTCAGGTCATGACCTCACAGTTCGGTTGGTGAGATGGAGCCACCTCTGGGTCTGCACTGACAGAGCCTGCTTGGGACTCTCTCTGCCCCCACTCTCTGCCCCTCCCCTGCTTGTGTGCACTCTGTCTCTCAAAATAAATAGACCGAAAAAATCTAAGCATTTTGGTTTAGAGCTAATACTCTTTTTTTTTTTTAATTTTTTTAACGTTTTATTTATTTTTGAGACAGAGACAGAGCATGAACGGGGGAGGGTCAGAGAGAGGGAGACACAGAATCTGAAACAGGCTCCAGGCTCCAAGCTGTCAGCACAAGGCCTGATGCGGGGCTCGAACTCACGAACCACGAGATCCTGACCTGAGCCCAAGTCGGCCGCTCAACCGACTGAGCCACACAGGTGCCCCAGAGCTAATACTCTTTATAGGGGCAATATTCATATTATCTGTCACTGCCTTTCTTCTTTCTCCATATTAAATTGATATAGCAACATCTACAAATTTCATTTTAAGGTGAATGAATAAGTCTAAATCTACAAAAGGAGAGTCATTATTCAGATTGTTTAAATGTATTAGCCCATAAATATATTAGCCCAAGGATATCTTTTCTTTCTTTGGATGGTTTCTTAGAAAAGTTCACATTAACAAAATGCTTACACTTTCTACTCAATTAATCGTGTATATATAATATATCCACTTTGTGTTTGGTGCTGTATTTGATGGATTGTTTGTTAAAATAGAAAAATCGAACAGAAAAATAAATTGTTTTTGGTGATCTGAGAGAACGTTTTATGTAACTGATGGGCACAATTTCCATAGGTTAAAATTAGATGTCAATAAAGTAGTAAATTATGATATGTTGTGCACTAGTACTAAATAAAATTAATTTTCAGCCAGAGGGATCAATGAGGAGATGGGACTTGAACTCAATATTTAAGGATGGTCCTTAAAATCAGTAAAATACATGGAATTTTCTAGGAATATTTCAAAAATCCTATAAATATAAAAACATTTACATGTAGAATGATGTATGTGGAAATAGATAAAATGGAATAGACCTGTTGCTAATTTCCAGAAACTGTTCTGTAATATTGAATGATTCTCATCTCATGCGTATGTTTATTCATTCAGAAATATTGTTGACTGATAGCATTTGTGCAGGGTCCTGAGCAGAGCATGTTTTCTGCTGCTGCTGAAAGATTTTACTTCCTTTTCTAATGGTAATATAAAACTCTTTTAAGATAGAAATTATATATTAGCTATCCAACCATAATAGAGTCTGCAAATGGACAAAGTAGCCTAGATTAAAGGGAGAATCTCAAGTGTAAAGTGAATTCTACCAATGTCAACATAATTTCAAAGAAATGGCTTAGGAGAAAAATAAAATAGTATATATATCTATATCTAGATATAGATATAAGTGTAGTATTTTTCATTCTCTGTATGTAAGATTTAAAATATTTTTAATGACAAGAGTACTTACATTTAGTTCTCATGAAAATTTTTCTCCTAGTAGATTCTGATTATTACTCTTAACTATCTTACAGCTGGAGTCCAGGGACCTATGTAATTTTAGCTATAATTAAAAAATAAAACAAATTTCCAGTTTCAGTTTTCTAATTGCATATAGGTCATGCATTTAGAGTAATTGAAATTTTCACTCATCATCTAAATAAGTGACATTATAAAGACACAGTCTTACTGTTTATTGGACCAAAACTAGTTTGCTCCATATACACTGTAGAGGAAAAAAAGTAATCAAATTAGTGTAATGAAGATGCACTCTAATAGATTAAATAAAGATTTCAGTACCAAGTAGTTGATGATCTTGAGTGATAAATATGACTGTTGTATAACCAAGCTTAATCTTTAAAAAATTGTAGTGTTCTAGCCTTTACAAAAAGATCTAACCTTATATCAAATAAATATTGTCAAGATTGATTAATATAGTTGTTATTTTGACCTCAGCTGTCCAAGTTGCAATCCAATTACAAAATATTTCTGTGAACATCTATAAGGACATTTCAAATTGAGAGAAGGTAACACATGATTGTCACGTTTATTCATGCAAAGAACAATTAGAATAGATTTATTTTGAACATGAAGGAAATTTAGAGAAAAACAAGCATTGTTTCTCATCTGAGAAAGAATTGTTGTTTACTTAAGGTTAACCATGAAAATAACTTACTTCATAGAATACACATAATATAGTAAATACAGATATAGAGAAAAAAGTACATTATGAAAGCCATGTACAGATGCATGCACTTTGCTCAAATAATTTCCACAAGAAATATTAAATGCACATACATTGTTGTTACCATGGAACTAGGTTCTGGGGATAAATAAAGATAAAATTATTTTTGAGGAACTAACAGCATGCCATGGAAAACAGTTATATGAGCATTATAAAAATATGTACAAGTACCATAATGGAAACATATATAAGGTTTGATAAAAATGCTAAGAAGTATCTTACTCCAACTATTTTGGCATTAGTTGTGGGTACTGGGATGGGAAGGAGTTGGTAGATGGCAATTGGGAAAGCACCCTGGAGAAGTGATTCCTAAGTTGAGTATAAAATAACCATATTAGATGATATCTATGTCTGTAAGGACATCTACTCAAAACGGGTGAAATAAGTGAGCATATGCAGGAAGATAAGCATTGTGTTTAGGGAAATATATAATCATTTTGGTGTTTCTACATCAATTTGAATTAGACAGTAGGGACAGATGTTGGAGAAATAAGAGGCTATACCTAAAAAAAATGTAAACTTTATTCAAAAGGCAGTTATGTTATTCCAACTGGTCTGACACCAACTGTATGTACTACAGTTCAATTCTGATCCTAACCGCCGGGACTTGGCACAGACTCACAGATTAAGGGCAGATTCCTCTACACGACTGCTCTCACTTCAGATGCCAGCTGCAAGTCTTGAAGGCATGATTGGGCCATCCCACTTCTGGCCAACTGGCTACAAATTTAGGGGTTTCCATGATCAATCCCATCAGGTTTAATAATTTGCTAGAATGGTTCACAGAACCCAGGAAAGTACTGTATCATAATTACAGTTTTCTCACACAGGATACATACAGGGTGTAACCTGGGAGACAATGCAGAACTTCTGTGCCCTTTCCTCACAGAATCAAGGAGTGTCACCCTTCTGGCACATCAATGTGTTCACCAACAAGGAAGTTCCACTGGGTTTTGGTGTGCAGAGAATAAATTGAGATTTCATTAATTGAGTATGATTGAATTCAAATACATGGGCAGATTTAATCTCCAGCCATGCTCCCTTTCCTAGAATTTGGGCTAGCTCCAAGTTCCAACACAGTAATCGAGAGGTTGTTCTTCCTGGTGACCAGCCTCCTTTCTGAAGCTAAATAGGACTGACCATGAGTAACATCATGAAGAAGTTTCAATATTTATCAGCCCTTGACTAATATGGTTTCATCTATTTTCCTTTCTTCTTTCCTCACATTATTTTGAATCAAATCCTAAGATACCATCCCATTTTACTTATAAATATTTTGAAAGGATTTCAGTTTTAATTTGTCTTTACTCTTAGTCACAAACATTATTAAAGACTATAGCACAAAGAAATACTGAGATTGATATAAAACTATGTAATAAGAAACAAGGTCTTATTTATTTAAACAAGCCACTTTATGGCTAACAAGTGAAGGGGAGTTATAATTTTGAGAGTCAAAAAGCTTAGGCATTATCACCACATATTAATTCATTTTATAGTCCTCAATGAGACTATTGTATGTATTTCTGTACCTTTCATTTGAAAAAGCAGAGAAGATATTTAATATTTAATTTACAATATATTTTACCAGCTCAGCATATAGTGTGAATATAGAGTACATCAAAGTTGTAAATGGGGCCTGGGTAAACCCTGAAAAAAACAGTACTTCAGATGCCTGCTAATTTTTAGAAAAGCGAAAAAAGCAATTTTCTGTTCAGGAGTGAAATAAATTCAATGCCCTGCAAAATATAAAGAGCTGTAAAAATGTATACCATTCTGATAAGTTAGTAAATAAAAGTTTGATGTGAAGTAATACAAATGAAGCCTTCAAGAGGTAATAATTTAGAACCAAATAAATTATGAAACAGAACTGCCAACTGATCATGAAAAAAATTAATCTATTTTTGTTAATCTGTTGGTTTGTGGGTTTTTTCTTCTGTAATTAACATAAACTAAATTTAATAAAATCTGTTAAATGGGGAAGTGTTCTACTCCAAAATAAAACGCTTTGTTAAAATGACTAAATCCTGAAATGGCTAGACAAATTCTTAAAAAAAAAAAAAAAAAAAAAAAAAAAGAGGATTCCTAGAAAGGAGATTAAGAAACCCTGCTCAATTTGTAGGTATTTGTAGGAGTCAGATCAACTAGAGATGGGCCTCTAAGAATGGTATGCACCAAATTATTTATGACAGGGATTTGTTTATGGAATTGGGGAAAGGGTTACACCGTTTAGCTACAGTTGTTGCTTTGTGTCTGGTGGTGGCTCTGAAATAACAAGGGCATGCAGTATAGACAGAAATATAAGGTGTTGGAGAGAGCAAAGGCAAACTGGAACTTGTATAGATGAGTGGAGAACCCAGGAGGATGAACTGGAAGCCAGATAGCTTCTCAACACCTTGAATTGTCCAACTTGAGTGATAGAGATGATTTGCAGAAGAGGCTGGTGCTATTTGTCAAGGGCATAAACAAAAATCTGGCTCAGGAGCCAGCGGATCTGGAGGAGGAGATCTAGCAGATGGCAGAGGAGGTGGAAGCCCAGTTACTGTTTCAAGCCAACAAGGTGAGTCAGCAAGTTTCAGACACTGTGCATGAGCTATAATTGTATCCGATCCTACACTGACACCCTGAGCTTCAATCTAGCTGTTGTTCACTTCCACCTTCTAAATCTTACACATCATGTTTTCCTTATGGCCAAGCTTAGCCCAAGAACATAGAGGGAAAGAAATTCTGGGAAATCTTGTTTCAGCTCAGCTAAGTTGACACAATAGAAAACTATCAAGATTCTCTTGCTATCTCGGAATCTACATGCGTCTTCATTAACCACAGATAAGTTCTAAAGTCCTACTTCTTCCTAACATGATGCACACACTAACCATCTTCCTAAACAAATTTAAAAAGTCCTTATATTTGTCTTTAGCTGATGATGCTCAGTCCTTTTCAGGATGAATCACACTGTCTCTTTGATGTTCTGTAACCTAAATATTGAGATAGAAGGTTAGCTACTATTAACATATCTAACACTTGTTGATTTTGTGGAAAAATGTTTACACTATATCCCTTACTGAAATAAGTTAACTATTCCTTAACTACTGAAGACCTCATTTCAGCAGATTAGTTACGAGTTCATAATTGGTGTTTGTCACTACCTCTTCCCACTCCCAGTCTGTATTGCCTTTACCTTCAGCAATCACCTCAGATGCTTGTAGATTCTTGCTTGGTTGAATGAGCAAAACCTTTATCCCTAAGGTGGCTGGGTCATTACACATTCTGACTCTACTGGGTTGATGGATTTTCCATGGGCTCTAACTACAGGACATTGGAGTGCCCAACGATCCCCAGAAAACTAAGTGTTCTCCTCCTTATACCATATTTTCTAATAGCATCACAATTTCTATTTTTAAAATTTTTATTTTTAGAAAGAGAGAGAGAGAGCATGAGTGCTAGAGAGAGGCAGAGGGGGAGAGAGAGAGAGAGAGAGAGAGACAGAGAGACAGAGACAGAGAGAGACTCTTAAGCAAGCTCCATGCTCAGTGCAGAGCTTGACACGGGGCTCTATCCCATGACATTGGGATCATGACCTGAGCTGAAATCAAGAGTCAACAACTGAGCCACCCAGGTGCCCCCACAATTTCTCTTTTATACTAAAGATCACTCCAGACATATAGCAACCTCTTCCTAGTCTATGTATTTACTGGTGTTGAGTAGCTAGAACAACAGGTCTTAGGGTAGAAACTCAAGTCTGTAATTATTTCAAATCATTGCAATGTCTCCCAGTGGAAGCAGGATTTTATTTAATGATACTGAATCTGTGATATAAAAATACATGTCCTCATATATAAAAGTATTTTTTTTCCTTTTTGTTACAGTTGCCTGGTCAGCGTATAATCATAGAATGAGTTAAAAAGTTTTCATTAACCCCTCCCTTTAACCTACTTTGGCAATTTGAAATTCCTTTTCAATTTTTTTTTAATCTTTTCACATTTTCTGCTACAGTTTGATAATGAAACTCTCCTTTAAATAATTAAGCTACTGGCTAATCAATGCAGTCCTCCTTACAGTACCTGCCTGCTCTGTAAGATTTTGATATTACTCTGCGGTCACGCTGGGAAAAGTCCTCTTTTTGGATGCTAATTCTTCCAGTTTTTAGGTTCAAAATTTTCATTGCCACATTTCACCATGAATCTAATTATATGTGCCTTATTTTATAAAAATCTAAATTTATTCTTGTAGAAATATAGTTCTCTACCACTTATATATACAGAATTCAATTATCACTGTTTTATACGTGTTGCATTCTATTTCTTTCCTTGCTTTAAATGTGATTCGTCTTTTGAATGCAAAATGTATAAAAATGTCCAGAGAATAGTGTAACACACATGTATCTCAAACAAGAACAACAAAATAGTATATGTGCTTTTTATAAATTATGAGTTAAGGAAATATCACTTGTAAAGTTAACACTTCAGTTTGATTCCCTTGCTTCACACCTGCTATGGATTGTTGTACAAGCTCAAATTTACACTGAAATTCTATGCCTCTTGCAATGGTATTAGGAGATGAGGCCTTTGGGAGGTAATTAAGTCATAAGTGTGGAGCCTTCATGAATGACATTAACGCCTTTACTAAAAGAGGCCCTAGAGAGCTCCTTTGCCCCTTCTATCAAATGAGGACAGAAGTCTGGGACCCTGCTGGGGGCCCTCACCTGAACATGCTGGCCCTCTGAACTCCTACTGCCAGCTCTCAGAATGGTGAGCAATCTGGTTTTTTTATAAGCCACGTAGTCTGTGCTATTTTGTTACAGCAGCATGAAGAGACTAAAATGCCACTTGTAGAATCAAACATGTGAAGTCATTCAATATACTTTAAGTTGGCATATTAACATTTTTTTTAATCATTCATTCTATTTACTTAATAAATATTTCCCTGGTGCCTAATATGTGGCTGACAATGGTCTAGACATTGGGAATCCAACAAAATATAAAACATAGTTTTTGCCATGTTGGCAATTATATACACGTTGCCTCTCACCTTGGTATGTTCACATGTCAAATGATCTTGTACTCCACTCTTCTTCAGACGTTCAATTACAGGTTTATTCTCTAGATCTTTTCATGATCAGTAACAGCCATCTCCTCCTTAAACTAATCTCAGTTGCAAGAATGTCAGTATCTGATTAACACCTTCTGTTTTCCAGCTCACTAACCGTACTACTGCAATTACAACAATCCTTCTAGCCCACCATAATCTACAATCAATTAATACTTCCATCTATTTACCGTCTCATAATACTCATATCTTCTTTTTCCCCATAACCTGATTCAATTCTATGATCAATCTTTGTAATCATTCTCTTGCAGACATCCTCATTCCTTTCAATGCTCTTATTTTTTTTACTCTCCGTTGCCAAAGCTGCTTCCCTGGCCTGGAACTATAACACTCAACTTGCTGAATTTGCCTAAAAGAAAACCGATCTTGCTGAATCTTCCCGTGTAAATCCACGATCAACGATTTCAGTTGAACACTCAGTGCTACTCCACCATCACACTTTATTTCTCCAATCCATCCCTTCTCGCAGTGAAAGATGACTATTTTGCATTTTTTCTGACTTCAAGTATTTAACATTTCCTGCCTATACGTACACTCAACTAGTATTCCTGCTTTATATTTCCCCAACAGAATTGAAGAATACAGAAGAGAATATCCATAAGCTCTAGTAATTATATACCCCCTAACTGTGACCATGTGCTGTATCTTATGTTCTCTCAAATTACCATTAATGAACTGCCAGACTCCTTTCTAGATTTAACACTTTTACTTACACATCCAATTCCATATCGTCAGTGCTGCTTCAAGCAATTGCTCCAGTATTTCTTATTTCTCCCTTCCTCTCTTGTAAGCATTTTTTCTCTTGCTACTAAATCTATAGTTACAGTATAAAACCATGTTCCTATTATCCTCATATTGAACAAAAGATAGGATTTCCCTCAATTTCATTTCTTCATTAATTTTTCCCTACTTCTCCCCCTTCCATTTCAGCAAAACTTCTTCACTTCATATATTCACCCTCTGACTTAACTTCCCTTCTTCCCTTTCTCAAACTCCTGCCAGGCTTTTGCCACTATCATTACATCATATCTTTAGCCAAGGTGCCAAGACCATAAGTGATTTCTCAGTTGCTAAACATAAGTTTCATTTCTTCATTCTCCTCCTGAGCCACAGCACCATCTGAAATAATTGCTGACTCACTCTCTCTGGGGAAGCCCTTTCTTCCCTTTTCCTCCAAGTATATTCTATGGTTTGGAGCCTACTTCCCTGACCACTGCTTCTGAATTTCCTTTCTTTCTCATCTCTGCATATATATCTTGGAGTACTCCAAGTGTCTATTCCTGATGTATTTTATTTTTGGCTTACCTGCACTCACTCAGAAATTTCATTAAATCTCGTGCTCTATTTCCATACTCTGAAGAATTACAAATGTGTATCTTCAGTCAGAATCTCTCTCCCAAAATTGACTCAATTATTTAAAGGCCTATTGATAGCATCACTTGAATGTCTAATAGATATTTCAACAGTAAAATACCAAAAATTGAGCCCTTAATATGCTCTCTCCCCCCCCCAAATTCTTCCCTGTTATATTAGTTTTCACGAATTCCTTATTTCTAGTTGTTCACACCAAATCCCTTAGAGTTCTCCTAAACTGCCTCCCCACCGCAACATTATTCAAGTCTATGTAGTAATCTTCTTTGCTTTACCTTCAAAATTAACCAGAATGCAAACATTTCTTAATACTTCTGATATTATTAACATTTTGGTCCAAGCCACCAAAATAGGTTGAAGGCTTGGAGTTCCTCACTACTTTCTCTGCCCCTGCCTTTGTTCTTATTATAGTACATTCCCTTCAAGTTTTGCTTTGTTTTTAATTAAAGTAAGTACATTTTTTTGAGACAGAGAACGAAAGTGTAAGTGGGAGAGGGGCGGAAAGAGAGGAAGAGAGAGAATCTTAAGCAGTGGAGCCTAGTGTGGGGCTCAATCTTGTGAGATCATGACCTGAGCTGAAATCAAGAGTCAGAGGCTCAACCGACTAAGCCACCCAGGTGCCCCTGGTCAATTCCCTTTAAAATAATGGTCAGATCACATTACCTTAGCTCAAAATCCTTTGGTGGCTTCTTATCTTGCTTATAGTAAATTCAAAGCCTTTACAAGACTGACGAAGTGCTATGTAATTTTTAGCTCCATAGGTACATTATGTGTGTTTTGTGCAGGTACACTAGAACCCCATCTGTGCCTTGTCACTCCCTCTTCTAACAGTACAAGACTGCAAGTTTTTTCCGAAGACTGACCTGAGCAACTGCTGTCATTGTGCCCTCAGAGCTGAGCGTCCATGGAATTTATATTCCTTCAAGCAGCCTTGGGCTTGAGGACTAACTTGTGCTGGTGTGAGAAACCCCAGCCATGTTGATTGCAGCTGAGATCAGATCTGGGGGCTAATTTGTACTCCAGAATTCCCCTGCAAGATCACAGTCTTGCTTTGCTCCTTCACCTTCCGTTTTCTATTGCACCCTTCTTTTATCAGGTTCTTTCTGGAGAACATTTCCACAATAAATCGTTTGTATGTATGTATACTCTCAGGGTTTGCTTCTGGAGACCAAAGCCCAAGACAAGTCTCTATTCCAGTTTTCTTTTGGGCCACATGTCCTACTACTGGACCCCTTATTTACTCAGCTCTAGCTTTGTATCTTCCCCCTTTTACTTTTCCCCATGACAGCAGGCATGTCCCCTTCTCAGGTCCTTTGCATTTATTCTCAATGTCCTCTTACTCCAAGTACCTGTAAAGCTCAGTGTTTCACCCCTTACTTGTCCTTGTTCAGATTATACCTTACTTGGGAGTCCTCACTTCCAGTACACAATATATCCTATCTTCCCATCTTTCTTTTCTCCATTGCATTTATCAGCTTAAAGTACAATGTGTTTAATGGATAACACTTATTTACTGTCTCCCCCCATCACAATGTAAACATCCTGAAGGCAGGAAGTTTCTCTGTATCTCCAGATCCTTGAAGAGTCCTTGGCCCACTAATGTGTCAAAACAACTAATTTGGGATGAATTGAATAAATACACATTCAATAATAATATGTAAACATTGTGTTAATTTGTACAGAAAATATATCATACTGTATATCATCGTGAAGCATTTTTTTGTCATTCACATTGTTTTTGAAATCAATCCATAGTGATATATATACATAAGCATCATTCATTTTTAATTGTTTCATGATATTTATCATTTAGAAGTAGTTTTAAGAGGAAACATGTATTTTAGTCAACATTTATATACAATTTTCCAAAATATTTACTTGTAGAAGAGAGAGTCTGTACAGTTAAATTTTCTAGCAGTGAAAAAGTTAATATAAACACCAATTCAATATGAAAATATTGTCTCAATCACTAAGCATTTCTGTCATGGTTTTATTTTTTAACTTCTTAGACTTCTAAGTTAAATTGAAATTTTTGGGTACAAATGTCATATTGTTGTATCTTATAAATATAGATAATCTTAACCTTTAAAAAGAACAATTAAATTGCAGAACACTTCCTGCATAGATAGATGAATGATAAAATAGCATAGAATAGTAGTTCATTCTTTAAAATCTAGGCAAGAAAGACTAATTTCAAGGTCCAGCATTTCAACTTCATCTTTAGTTTTGAAATAATTGCTAAAATACTTTCTTAGATGAAGAAATTCAATTGAAATGAATGACAAAGATCGTACTAAAATCAATGTCTCTAATGTTAGGAATATATTTATGAAATGTAACTCATGAGAGATTTTTCTTGAAAGCTCAGAAATAAATACGAGATTACATATTTTTGTAATATCTTAGGATAGTGGGTTTAAAATGAACACATAAAATATTTTGAAATAAACTGATTTTTAAATACTTCAGAACAAAATGCCATTTGTGAAACAAGGTCAGTATTAATTATCAACTTGATCTTCCAATATAGAAATGTGATTTGGAAAATCATCCATCTATAGAAAAGTCTTCCTTTTTTTTCTTTTTTTTTTTAATACCACACTGAAATAAAATGTTTCTCATTGCCCCTAGTTGTTCTTTGTGATCAGAGGCCAGTGTTATCAGTGTATTTGAGTGGAAGGAGCTGTACTGTGCAAATTAGGAGACCTGGATTCTGATCCTCCTCTAACTAATATTTCAAAGAGGACTAAAATCTGGAGATTTATTCAGATACAAATAGTGTTCCTATATTTGAAACACACACAGTTTTTAGAACTGTCTAAATAAAATATACTAAATTATTATATTATATTTAATATGACATATTAAATATATTAATTATATTAAATATATTAAATATATTATAAATAAAATATACTATTTTCACCAGAATATAAGCTATAACAATATAAAGCAGTTTCCCAGTGTTCATTATACATTTTTAGTATGAAAAATCAGATGGTGAAGTAATACATCATGTTATCTACTGGAGAAACATCATCATTACTAAGGATGAAGTTGTAAGATAGCTTCTAATAATGAAGCTGTTACACATTAAATTTCCAAGTGTTTTCAATTACAACCTATCATTGTGCTGAACACAAATTTGTGAGACAATGCAGACACCATTCCTATCTTATGAAGTAATTCATACAGTTTCATTGTTATTCCCAAAGTGTGGCTGGTTAACTGTGGCCACACATTATCTGTCACTGAGAGGTTGGATGTATAAAGTGGTGGGCTGGAACCAGCTTGTAACAGCTCACAAGGATAGGTTTTCCTCATTTCTTTCCAATTCTGTGTTTAGTGACATAATATTGATAACTCTAATTACACCAGAGAAATTGGTAAGTACTATAAACACAATTGTTTTGTTTTGGGTTTTGTTGTTGTTGTTGAGAGACAGTTTACTAGCACACCACTGACTGTTCTCTCTCTCTGAATCAATTTTGGCTCTGAGATGACTTCGACCAATAGATTTTGGCAGAAATGATCTGTACCAGTTTCCTGGCCTAATTCTTCAGAAACTGTCCTCCCCTTTCTGCCTCTTAGAATATTTGCTCTTGGAAAATGCCCAAGCAATCAGTGAACAGGCCCACATAGACAAAAACTGAGGGTCCCAGTTGATGGCTAGCGTTAGCTTGTCAGCCACCTTCAGCTGGATCCTTAAGCAGTGGTCATTCCATCCCAGGTGACAATATATAAAACAGAGATGAGCTTCCCCCACCAAGCCCAGCCTGAATTGCAGATTTGTGAGCAAGGCAAATTATTGTTTTGGTTTTCAGCCATTACATTTTTGGGTGGTTTGTAATGGTACATTAGATAACTGGAATGCAGAGACACAGCTTGAGTGTAGACAAATTAAGACTGGACCCCACCTTATGGAAAGTTCTTCATGCTTCTATTTCCTTCCCATTCCTCCATAACAGTACTGGAAAAATAAAGAATATATACCCTATTCTGAAGAATGCAGAGAAAACCCAAAACTAGTGGTTAAACTACTGTTTTTCTAATGGTATTTGACAGACACTTTCAAAGTCACTATTGTGGAATCATTGCAGGCATTCTGAGTCAATGTTTCATGAGTAGTATATGCCTTCTCTTTTCCTGATTGTAAATTTCCATGTAATAAGAATAGCATTTGAAAGTCAAGTCATTTATCTTTGTTGTGTGTCTAAATTTAGCATCTATTTTGTTTATTTGCTGACTGCCAGAAATATGATGAATAATAATATTGGAAGAATTGGCAGGAAACTGAGCATGCATATGAATCACTAAGTCAAATTATAGTAACATTAAAAAAATTAACTGTAGGGTAATGTAGGTTATCTTTCTTATTGGTATATCTGAAAACAATTTTGTAGATGTTTAGAACAAAGCAATCAAGAGAGAATCATACTGGTAACAAGTTAAAGTGTTAGTAATTGTAGATATGTCCACAATAGCATTAAAATATTTAATAACCTGCTATTAGTGAGTAAAACATAAAAGTACAAATCAAAACATTACACCTACTTTCAAATATCACAGACTCAAGTCTCGATTATCTGTCACCATGAATATTGTTGTGGCATTCTAAATGGTTCTGTTTTTACCCTCCTTCTCTAGACCTATTACTCCAAAAATACACCTCTAAAATAAGTATATTCTTGCATAGAACCTACCTTTTCATTCTAAGGAATAAACTCTAAATCCCTGTATTCTATACAGTTTCTCTTTTCAAATCTCAAAACTTCATTCTCTTTCTTAACAAACTAGGTTACTCTCTTCCCTAATATTTCCCACACATTCTCATCCCTACTTTTGACCATATTGATGCCGCTATTTGAAAGTCCTTTCCCTCCATCTATATATATTGAAGGAAAAGTCAAATATTAAGAACCAGTTCAAAAAGGATGCATGAAATATTCCCAACTACCCAACTCCAAAAGTAGTAGCTCATGCTCCTGTATTCACACTTCTCTATTATAGTACTTCAGTTATGTTAATATTTTATTTATTTCTATAAAAGCACATTTGTACTGCTAATAGTTCTCCAGTTTCTAATATTATTTTTTTCATTACTAGTATTGTCTCTTAGTTTAATTTAGTAAATGGGTGCACAGAGTCACTTCCTTTCCCTTTTGTAGCTAGAGGTAGTTTTGTAACAACGTCCTTGCCAACTGTTTTAAGGATAAGTCTTTCACTTAAAAAATTATGCTTGGTTCTCCTTTAAATTGTTTCTCCTTCCCATGAGACAGGACTTGGACTTAGCACTGGTCAACCAAGTTTGACGATGCAGATAATAGCACTAGTTGAGGGAGATGAGGCACAGAGGTAAGAGCCATACACCCTGGATGATCTAGTGGTTCAAAACTGCCAGCCTACACTGGCCTACCCACCTACCTCATTGTTATGAAAAACATATATGATTCTATAGCCACCTAGACTATATATCCTAACATACTAATGCACTAATCTCTAACTTTCTGAGTGTAGAAATATCACAGACACTTTTTTCTTTCTCCTATACCTACCACAAGGACTTGCAGACATTATGTGTTCAAAATGTCTTTGTTACATTGCATTGCACTAAAAACTAATTTTATTTGTAGGAAAAAAAATCCATGTAAACTTTTGTTCATTAGATTGGCCTTATCAGCATTAGGTCATCTTATAGTCCTCTATTAAAATAATTAGATCATTACTTTTACTAAAACATTAAGATATTCATTGTTTATAATACAAGTCAGTATGTTTCAGAATTAGAGTATATGTGGAAAGGAAATGGTGGCTGAGAGGATAAAAAGAGCAGAGAAGAAAGACTTCATAAAGTATCTGTGCTCCATTTATAGTAATGCTATGTGCATAAGGGAACCTCTTAAAAATGATCCACAAAGCAAATGGTATTTCAATAGTAAATATCACAAAGACCAAAGGAAATTTAAATCTAATTCAGAATTATTCAATAAAGGTCAGTGAGAAGTAGGTGGGGAAAAAAAGAACATCAGATGATAGGAATTTTCAATAATGTCCTCATCAGAAAGGTCAATCAAAGTTATTTCCCTACTGTTTTCAAAGGAGGTAAAACTTTTCAATTAAGAGTTGTTGAGTAGTATTAAAGAGAGAAGACTTTGCCCTCAGCAATTTTTTTAAGTAAAAAAACACAAGTCATTTTATCTTAATTCATCACTGTATACAAGAACCAGGACTTAAAAAAAAAATAATAATAACAAGGCTAAGATTTTGCTATAAGCCTCCAGGCATAGGTAATATTTCTCTCCTCACATGGCTTCTGTCATCTTGTAAGCAGAAAAGTAGGAGTCCTACTAAAGCCTGCCTCTGTGCAGCTTGAGTATTAAACATAATTCTGAGTCACAGAGTTCTCACAGCTTCTGTAAAAGCTACAGGAAAAGATGCAATTCAAACAAAATGTTCCATATAAATTCAGGCAGACCATGAGCATAATGGACCTATGTGAATAAACCCTTGAATCACAAAATTTCACCATGAATATAGAGAGTTGATGGCTTTACCGTTTCTAGTTGAAGGATTCCACAAAGTATCTGATTTCTGGTATATTTAGGGAATTGGCCTCATGGTATGTTATAGGAGCCACAAATGCCCCATGGTGGGGGAGGGGAGGGGAAGTCCCATGCATAATAGAGAGTGTTTACAGGCTGATATGGCTAGAATTTGGATGGTTTGGACATTTCCGAGTGGCCTCAAAAGAGAGTTGCTGGGGGTCACTGTGTTAATGAACAGATAAAGTGCTCATCCAGACACAGTGGAATCAGAACGCAAGGGACTTTTATGAGGAAAATATCTCAGAGGTGGACAGAATGACAATAGTACATAATACAGCACAATTACATTTAGAAGGAAGTAGAACCAATTTCCTCACATTTGTGTAGAACATAACATGGAGCTTTAAATGTGGCAGGAAACAAATAAAAATCTTAGCATACACAAGCATCTTTAAGATGAGCAGTTAGAGAAATCACTCCTTGGCCACATAACAAAAGCAGTGGTGTCATTTGGACATCAGAAGTCTCAATAATAAATTACCATAGGGACCAGATTAGGGAACATGGAATTTGCTAAATTGCTATGTTGGCTCATTTGCAATATCCAATGGGACCTTCTAAATATCACATAAAGATATGTGGGAAAAGAGCACAAGGTCTTAATTACAAGTAATCTATGAAATTAAAATGTGAGATTATTTTGCCATTAAAAATGCTAAAGCAATCTCGTTAAACATATGAAGCGTGGACATTCTAACACACTGTTGAAATGAATATAAATTTATCTTATATAAAATAATTGACTACTTTTATAAAAACCCCAAAAAATATTCTTTCAGTAATTCCAGCAAAGGGAATTTATTCGAATGAAATATTCACAGAACAAATGAAGATTTACAAATATGTTTACAAAAATATTAATAAAACATTTCACAGTAAATAACCTATATAAGGAAATTTGTTAATAAGGATGGCATAGTTACATATGGAATATACACAACTGTTGTGAATTATATTTGATTTTGCCTGGTACCTATTAATGTGGAAAATACATAATATTAAACAGGAAGAGTAAATTACTTGAAACAAAGAGCAATAATGATCTTACTTTCTGAGGAAAAAGAGAATCAAGTTTCTTAATTCTTACTTTGAGAAGATCAGTGTTGTTGGAATATCTAACATTGATATTTGAGTTCAGAGAAAAGACATTGGCAGGTTAGTATAACAAGGTTCTCTTGAGTTAAGAGATCATCATCATGGAATGCATTAGTACCTGGGCCTTGATTGCCATGGAAGATATCTGGGTTTTGTCAAATCAAGTCTTGGGCCAGAATTAATCTCAAATAAGGTAACTTAACAATGTGGACATGCACTTGGGAGAGGTGTGTGTGTATGTGTGTGATCAAATGGTATTTCACTGGGAATCAAGAATTATGTTGGTGTATATTATGGTATATGTATTATGGTTTAAAATAACCCTGGAGAGAGACATTGTTTTCATCCAAGAAACAAATATTGAAACTCTAGCAGCAATGTCCATTGTTACATGAACACATAAGGGAGAACACCATATAGAAATTGCCTGTTTGCAGGAATAATATTGCATACTAGTAAAAGCAGCAATGGAAGCAGAGAATTGATTCTGATTGCTGGAAGATCGTACCTTGAAGTTTTACCCATTGGACCAAATGAAGCCACTGACTCCTTGGACTCAGTAAGTACCAGGTTTTTGTTTTTTCATTTTTTTAACTTGTCAATGGAGTGGACGCTGTACCAAGAAGAAAAGAATATTTTCCACAATAGGCAAAGTGGGAAAATAGAAATGTGATATTGTGACTTTATATTTTTAGACAGCCTATAAAAACATGCTTGGACACTTACTATCAAGTGACATGATCATATTTGCATTATAGTACTTGGTGTTGACTCTCTGGAGAATGGGTATAGTGGGACAGGCTATTTCTATAATAATTATACCTAATTACAGACAGAAAAGGCTTGACCTTGAGAAGCTGAAATAGAAATGAAAATTAAGAAACTTAGGAATACAGACTATTCATTAAATATAAGTGAAAGATAATTAAAAATATCAATAGTTTCTTAGGATTGGAAAATAGATGGATAATAGTACAAACTTAGAAAATACAGAATTATTTACATATAGACAGAACTTATTCAATTTTGGAGTTTGTTCTTACCTGTACGATCTCTAGATGGAGAGGTGAGGAAAAGCAAACATGATTATATACATAAATCTTAACTTCAAGTTCTGATATTAAAATAATAGGTTTGGGAATCAACACATACAAGGTCATTGATGCCACAAGAATAAGCAAGTTGGTGGAAGGAAATAATAAGAAAGTTTGTGAAGTGAGAAGAGCAACAGGTCTAGGAAACTCTGTAAAACACAAATATATAGAATGTACAAAAGATATAAATATGCTCATAAGAAGATAGTAAAGATAAGAAAGAGGAAACATAGAAATAAATGGAATAGTGTTTCAATAATATCAAATGAAGTAACATTCATTAGATATGGGAATTAGGAACTCCTTGGTGACCTTCCAAATAATAGCAGTTTTAGCTAAGTGCTGAGAACAGAAGCCAGACTGCAGTGGGTTGAATAGTGAATGGGAGGTGCAGAAGTAGACAAAGAGAGTCAAGGTTATTCCTTTGAGAATTCTAGAGTAGAAATGGAAGACAGCAACTTTGAAGTAACTGAAAGAAAGAAAGGTCTGTGCTAGCATATCAAAGTCATTTTTATCTTCTCCTTTCAGTACATTTAATAGTCTGGATGTTGGTAAAAGTTGAAACATGGTAAGGATTATTCTTTGTGTTTGAAAAAAATCAAGGCCCCTTTGATAACACTCTTTTAATCCTGTGATTCTTACTTACAGTTATAAATGCAGTTAAAATTACATTCAATCTCATCAGAAATATAGCATCTTAAAAGATTTTTTAGGATGAATGGGAATCAACTGAATTTCTCAGTGTCCCTACAATTCTTTTCATATCTAGTTTCTTAGTACCCACAAATGATATTAACAATATTTGACCTCAGAGCAGCATTCACATCAACATCAGAAATAAGCACTAACTGGGGAGACCTGGGAAGTGAACAACACTGATTAGACAACAGCCAAAACCAACCAGTTCCATCAACAGTGTATCAAAAAGGGAATGCAATAAGGAGAGGGGGTTATATCCTCCATGGAAAATTTTGAAACAGTAATGAAATAGAATAAAAATGGGTGTACGTTTTACCATCATCGTATATCAACAATTCTAAACAATGTATGTCATAAAATACTGCTTCCTTCCTTGCTGGACTATGTCAATTCCCACATTTAGTCACTATCCAGGTATGTACCAATTACTTATCAGTCGTGTAACCAATAAGCGTAACATTTTTTAAGCATCCACTATGTTTCTAGCATCTCTTTAGCTGCATAAAGACACATACACCTGCATATACTGAGCAGACAGTTGTGACATTGGCTTATTTTAGGTTTCCTCAAAATTGAGAGGAAGGGTAAGTAATAATTTTTGTATGTGTACTGTGCCTGGTTAACACCCCAGAAACACTACACACTTCAACTATGCAAACTTTAATCCACCTAAATAAATTATGCATTATAAAAATGTCTACTTTTTACACTGGATAAACTGAAATTTAGAAGGTCAAGTGACCTACCAGAGGACATACAACCACTAACTGGTAGCATTAAGACTTGACTCCAGTGTGCTTTCTTTCTCCACTGTAGTTCTTAAAATTGTACGCCAAAGTTTTCCTAATTGCAAAATCTCTCAAGCTGCCAACTTGATACACAAGTATAATGCAAATTACCTCCCCCCCCCGCTCCCCGGGTATAGGATATGGAGAGAAATAGAATACTACATATAGTAAGATTAAATTAAACAAAACATGCTGCATGGAAAAAGTTTACATAAATGTATTTGATGTTCTAGTGAGCACTTTTAATGGGTGTTAGAAACTGCTCAGAAGTGAGAGACTGAGGCTATAAGACATGGGCTGCCTCTCATCAGCCAGCTCTGTCCTGATTCAACACTCAGAATCTTTTCACAGTGTCAGACTGCTGCTCTACTTAAGAAGAGAGGAAGAAGAATTTTCAATACCAAAAAATAGGGAGGAAAAGGTATGTATAGTACTAATGTCATGGAAAAATACCAAATGCATTAAATTTGTCATGCAATTCATTCTAAATAACAGTGCACTTCAAAAATGACATCCAAAATGATATTCCAAAAGCTATCGTGCCTGCAAAAATCTTTACAATGTACACTATTAGAGTACAACATTTTAAACCAATTATTTCATTAACTGCCTTGCTATTATATGTAAGACAGATTTTCTTTGGTGAGTGAATAGAGATGCAGATCAGGTTTGATAATAATAGAGGCAGAGTATGACTAAGAGCTTTATGTACCAGTAGTTCTGAAAGTGGTTAGCAAACTGAAAGGTAAATTAGAAACTGAAGGTGATGTCAGATTACAGTGTGACTTAAAGAGAAGGAGTCTAGAAGCTTTTATTTTCACCATATTACCTGACAAGGCCAAGTGGGAAGCTGAGATTCAGTTTATTTTTATATAAACTGTAAAACATTAAATGATATTCTGACCTTTCCAGTTTTACTATATGGAGATTACAGAGCATTTAGTTGTAATGTACAATTTACTTGGTCTTGTCTATTTATGCTTGATATTTGCATGCAGAATAACTTTTAAATGCACAGAGCACATAGGAAAAGTTCGCAAGCAATGTTCAAATTTTACCTTGAAGCGTAAGTACTTAATGCAGAATACTGATTCTTCATATTAATACTCTGTCTGAGCAGAGAGGTTTTTTTTTGCAATATAGCTATACTTAGTTTTGTCATGTGAAGGAAAATGAGATATTAACTCATTTTAGACAAGTTCACCAGCTATTATATAAGATATCATTCTGATAAAGCCAATGACCAACTGTGCTCAGAAGAGGGGCCTGTGTAGTTATTAAAAAGCAATTATTAGTAAAGTTTGGAAAATGTTCTTTTTGTAAAAAGCTGATGATTATATAATAGGTGAAATGGATAAAGGAATAAATAATAACCAGTTTACTGAAGAACAAGTAGGAAAATGATTGCAAGTAGAGAATTGATTTCCTACTTTGATGATAGATGTACTATTGTCCTTCACTTTCAACCAAACTCAAATGACGAAAGTTCAGGCTTAAGAACAGCTTTCTTTATAGAGAATTCAGATTATCTATCACTGAAAATTTCTTTTAAACTTTGAACATAATTCAAGGATATCACAAAAAAGAACATATATTTTCACAAAAAGAACATACATTTTCAACTATATAGAGGTTGTTACCTATTCATATATGTATGGAGACACATTCACGCATGCACACAAAACACATCACATAGAATACAGATTATAAGGAAATACATTAGAACAGCGATTTTAGGATTACAGGGGACATTATCCTACTGTAATTTTATATGTTTTCTACAAAATTATATCACAAATTAATTGATTGGAAAGTGTTATTTCTGAATTAATCAGAAAAGTTTCCATTTGGGCCAAGAAAAAATGTGTTTATGGTGGAATTGACTCAGAATTTCAACATTTGGAGGTTGACATCTCAGGCCCTCCACATCCTTCATCTGTGTGATAATGGGCAAATAATTTAACTATATTTTTTTCTGCCTAATCTTCTAAAAATATAATATTTGAAGGATTCTTGTAAGAATTACATATAATTTTTGTCAAATTCATGAGTTCTAATATATTGTGAGTTTTTTAAATAACTTATTTTCCTTACTTATTCTTTTATTTTTAATTTTTTTAGTGTTTATTTTTGAGAGAGAGAGAAAGAGAGAGAGCGAGAATAAGCAGAGGAGGGGCAGAGAGAATGGGACACACAGAATCTGAAGCAGGCTCCAGGCTCTGAGCTGTCAGCACAGAGCCCGATGAGGGGCTCCAACTCACAAACCATGAGATCATGACCTGAGCGGAAGTCAGACACTTAACCGATTGAGCGACCTAGATGCTCTTCTTTTAGAAGAGTTACATTCATAATAATTTTAAAGTATGTTTTGTTTCATAATAAACTATTTTCAGTAGGAGCAGCTACTATTTGAACAAGCACCTGGCTTGAAATAAAGATGTTGGAAAAAACATTCTTCCATTCTTTCATAAGATTATTTTGGTTTGTTCAAATATGGTTCATGGTAAATGTTTTAGGATCTAAATCTTTATTTATTATCATTATTATTATTATTATTATAGCTTTTACTTACTTATTTTGAGAGAGAAAGTGCAAGTGAGGGAGGGGCAGAGAGTCCCAAGAGGGCTCCACACTGTCAACACAGAGCCCCATGCCAGCTCCAACCCAGGAGCCATGAGAACACATGACCTGAGCAGAAGTCGCATGCTTAACTGACTGAGCCACCCAGGGGCCCGAGTATCTAAATCTCTGAGAAAAAATCTTTTACAAAATATTTATGGGGTTTTTTCTTTCTTTAGTAAAGTATGTTAAAATCTGAGCAAAATCACAAAAGAAAACAGTAACAATAAACACATATGCTATTCCCCCATTGCCAATTAGGTAGTAGGAAGTCTTTTGACTAAATGTACACATCATCTTATATTTAAAATTTTGTTACAGATCACTATTCTTTACCATTTTTTTTTTAATGTTAAGAAAATTTTATGGTTTGATTGGATAATGAGGCATTGACACATCTGAGTAAATCAATATCTGGGCCCTGAGGCAACTGTTTTCTCCTTCATTTCTTTGGGTTGCACGAGCAACTTGTAAATAGATCAAAACAAAACAAAACAAACAACCTTTTGCATTACTTAAATTTTTCCAAGGCATGTGCTGGTACAATATAAATCTCTGACAGATGCAACAACTTGAAACATCATGCACAATACCTTGGACTGCACTGCTCCCAAGGCGGCCCTGCTCATTTGTGTCTGATATTTGGAGCATCTGGAGGAGTGTGAATAGCATTGGGAAGAAGAGGGAGGAGGAAACAGCATGAGTGCCTGGCTGGGAGTGGGTGAGCCCAAGTTGTGCAGGGCAAGCCTGAACGTGTCATTGGTGCAAACCCAAGAACTCTTGATGGTCTTTAATAAAAACGTCTGGTGGAACCTCATGATAGGGTCTTCAACAGCCTCGAGCTGGCTCACAGCCAAGTTAATTCTGCAGCTATGTGGTGTGGCTGATGGTCCTGCACCGTGATGCTGTGCTGGATTTTCTGGGACAGAACGCTAAACACCTTTCCGACAAGGGCAACTTTCCCTCGGAACTGCTGTCCTTCCCGTGTAAGGCATGATGCGTCAATATAAATTGCACCTAGTTGTGTTCTATCATTACCAAATCACTAATGTTGAATGAAGCTGGATCCAGTCCCCTCCCAAGTTGACTGGGCTGTCATGGGACTTGATGAGACTCAAGGCACTGGCACCATAGCAGCAGTGGCAGCGGCAACCCAGCCCGGTCTCCTTACTTTACCATTTTAGAACTAAAATCACCTGTAACATCTTTTGTAGTTTCAAGTAAAAAAAAAAAAAGTGAATTTATAAAGCTTGCTAAATCTGACAACTGATTAATATACTCAAGAATTTGATATACTCTCAGATATTCTGAAATGTATTTTCAGAGCTTGACTTAGCTGAAAATAAGTTGAAATAGATTTTTCCTCACACACTTTATTTTGTAATATTATAGGTAATAGTAAGGTTGTGTGGATTGAGGACAAAAATAAGAAAGCAAAAGATGCATCTCTTTAGGAAAATGGGCAAGAAATGAAAATATTGCAGATCATAATATATATGTATATATATTTTTAAATCTCTCAATGTATAATCCTATTTTTTGGATATACATGTGTTTATACTCAGAGAAGATGATTAAAGGTCCCACAGACTACCACAAACACCTCTCCATTCTCTAATTATTAACATTACTTGTAATCAGCATTCTGAAAATACTCTTATCTAACATATTTAAGCAGCCCCCAAAACCTCTGGCAGAGAGAATATATCCTATCAGCCACAGCAGCACCCCTAAGCCATTTCTTAGGATTAGCCCAAGAACCATTCTCAGATGACCCTACTGAACTTCCAGATCATGACATTAAAACACAGTGACAGTTAGCTGGAGGGTTGCAGCTGCATTTTCGTTTCTTCTGTTAATGGTAAAGCTCTGAAGTCTGCTTAAGGGAAGGATTGCACAACTTCCATTTTCTGACTGCCTAAAATTATTTTTCTGAGAAATGATCCTTATAGATCACTAGCAGGCAAAATTGTTCTGTTTTAGAAGACCCCCTAAAACAGGTAGAATATATAGGAAGGGTTATTCTCCTCAAAATATAGAATAAATGCTCTGCCTTTAAAGGAATATTTTTGGATAGAAAGCTTTAAAAACAGAAGCAGGAAGGGTAAAAGCACATTGGGGCTCAGTGCCAGAGGTAAATGCATATTGTATTAAAATTCACCTGAATGTGAGGACTGTTTCACTTCATTATCTCCTCTGCCTTCCAACAAATGAATCTGTTTATCAGTATTCCCCAGTCATCAGTGCCATCCATAGGCTTAAAACAGAAAGAACCTTAATGTCTGAAAAAATACAGAGAGTTTCTATATTAACTTTAGAGCATGTGAATCAGTCAACATTATTTACACATAGTTATAGTCAGTAGACAGAGCTTTGCTAGAAATAATACAATTTACACCCAAAATAGAAATATATACTTCTTGTCAGAGTTAGGACAAAGTATTTTGCATTTTCATAACCAGGTTAAAGTAAATTCATATATATGTGTAAACACTACTTTATATTTATTATAATGGTATTACATTGTAGATGATGCTGATCATATGGTAGCAACTGCTACATTATTTATAATAGCTTATACTTAATTTTAGGAATAAAAAAATAGAAGAGAATAAATTTTTCATCGCTGGAATGTATGTCCATCTGCATTGTGATTTCATAATAAAAACACTACATTAAACTATTTTTAGTCAAAATTTGGCAATAAGTAAGTTTTAAATATAGAAACAAGGATATCATTGTTTAAGAATTTTTTATTTAGGTATTTCAGTTGTAGAGCACAGATTCATTCATTTCTGTTGACCAAGCATTTCTTGAAAACTTACTAAGATTAAGAACTAGGAAGAAGAGGTTCTTGACATTAAGAAATGTACTGTTTAATAGGAAGCAAACAAAAAAAGATCATAATGTTATGGTGAGTCCTATAATAAAAGTATGCAAAGCATATGCTGAGAAATCATAAAGGTAGACACTTAGTCATGAAAATGTTGCAAAAAGGATGCTATCAGTGTTAAGTCTCAGATGTTTGACCAGCAGATTTTGCCTTGTTTTATAAGGTCATAATATGTAATATTAGGATATTGTATAATATAAATGTGTTAGAATATGGGAAAATGTATTAAAGAAAAATGTGTCTTTAGTTGTTGGCACAACTCAAACTCACTCCTGAGGTAGCATTAACAGTTAATATACTTTGCTCTCTTCTAGTAGTTGTGGGCTGCTGTAGACTCTCACACAAATAGGCAGATGCCCTATTAAACCTGAAAATTTGGGGTCATCACTTTCAACTTGGCTTTCCATAATCCCTTCGTATCTATCAGTCTGTTTGGTCTGCTATAACAAAAAATGTTATAAGCTAGATAGCTTATAAATAGCAAATGTATATTTCTTACAGTTCTGGAGGCTGGGAAGTCCAATATAATGGCACCTGCAGGTTCAATGTCTGCTGAGAGCCAGTTTCTTCATAGATAGCTATATTTTCACCATAAGCTCACATGGCAGAAGTGGCAAAAAAGTCTTCTAGAGTCTCTTCTAGAAAGGCACTAATTCCATTCATGAGGGCCTTGCTTTCATGACCTAATTGCTTTCCATAAGCCCCACCTCCTAAACCCACCACATTGGGCATCAAGTTTCAATTTATGAATTTGGGGTGATGGGCATAAACACTCAGTTCATTGTAATGTTCTAATATATTTTCTAATCAGTTTTCTTGAACATATCTGTAACAACATTTAAAAATTTTAGGGGTATCTGGGTGGCTCATTGGGTTAATTGTCCAACTTTGGCTTAGGTCATGATCTTGCTATTGGTGAGCTCGAGCCCTGCATCAGACTCTGCTAACACTCAGAGCCTGAAGCCTGCTTTGGATTCTGTATCTCTCTCTCTCTCTCTGCCCCTTCCCCCCAAAAAAATAAACATTAAAAAAATTTAATAAAGTAACATTTTATGCATTCTGAGCATTTACATTGTATCATATTTCACTAAAAAAGTTCATAAAACAAAAAAATTCCAATTCCTGGCACAATGATCCAAACCTACTTCTGCAGACCTACCATCTGTAATTTCATACATGCTTTGGTCAAGACTGTGTTACTCCTCTAATAAAGGCAGTCTTCATTTTTGCTATAAATGTCAGCCTCTCTGAACCCTTTTATTTCTAGTTTTTCTGGTCTTATATCTTCTGTTTGTGGGTCCTTATTTACCCCTTTGAATTTTATTCATATGTTTCTTATATTATCTAGTGACTTCTACCTTAAAATTAAAAGTTGAGGTTTTATGATTCAATAACTGTTCTTTCCTCTTCTTCATAGTCACATATGATATGTGCTGACTACGATTCCTGTTTCCATCTCCTCATCTCTCATTAACTCTCAGTGCCCTCCAGTCTACCATCTAGCCCACCACAGCACCAGATAACTCCAGGTCAGTCTAGCAGGATTTTCCATTCAATGAAAACATTTTATTATTCACAATATTTGATATAGTACCCAAGACTTTCAAGAACTCAACGGATTAACTATTTGCTAGTCTTCTTTATTTCTAAGGAAATCTTTAAATAAAATATAAATATAAACACATAAAGTGATGGGACCCCAAGAACAAAAAGCAGTCATTAAATGTTTTCAATTATTTGTGTCTTTATACTCCAAAGTGACAGAAAACAACACAATCCTCCTCAACACTAAATGACAGTAAATAAATTTTAAAAGGAAGAAGCCTAGGTAATGTTAATTGGGAAAACAATTCTTTATTTAGAATGGTGTAGCATGCATTTTCTCTAAGGAGAATTGCTAATTTTTAAGGTTATGCTTCCAAGTAGGAGTTGTAGTAAGAGAAATAACAGGTCATGACTTCTTGTCATGTAAGGAGAAAAGCTAGAAAGGGAGTTTTGCTGGATTTTAACATGGACTGAAACCTAAGCCCAATCTGAAGCCTGAAGGAAGGGATAGATGGAAGCACAAAAGAGGTCCTATGATTGAGGGAGGGACAGAGGTCACAGAACTGGAAGATGAGGAGGAGAAAGTGCAGGTAAGAATGGATATGAAACCAGGAGAGTCTGTTCTGTGAAGAAAGCCTCCCTGGTGTCATATACCATCCTAAAGCTGAAGTTTGGGAGGTTTCTCCTGTGCTGTGCAAGTCAAAGTCCAAGTTAACTGGAACTTGAATCTTAGTACTTTCTTGGTTTTAACTCCATTTTGAGATTTCCCAGAGCCTTCCAAACAGAACTTTTCATTCTAGAATACTATTCTCACGAAGTCTAACTGGAACAGAATAAAGAGGGAATGGAGGCTTGATGCACCCTACTCCCTTTCTGTCTCCACAGAAATGGGGACCATCCATCCCCATGAGGAGACTTTTATGAGGCATCCCCATGGCAAGAGGAGGCAGGGAAGACACCCACTGTTTTGGGACAGTTGGTCTCTACAAATGCAGGACAGAAAGTAAAACCACACTTGATAGTACTCTTTAAGTTAGTTTGGGGACATCTTTTCAGAAGGAAGTAGGCAGAAGTACCTAGGATACACGCAATGATAACCCCCTTCTTCATGAATGCCTTTAAGAAAATTATTTCTAGATTTCTGCCACTTATTCCCGTTTCCTCCCATTATTCGTATTAACCAAAACTTTAAATGTTCAAATTTCTGTCTTGACCCAAACTTATCAGTCACCAAACCCAAGTGAATTCTATCTCAAAAATATTTCTTCAGTACAAAACTTGTCTAGCTTCATGGCAGCAGCTGGTCTAAGCCACTAAGATTTCTTGCTTTGTTTCCTGCAATAGCTTTCTAGTTATGAACATTCACTCTTGCTTCTTGCTTCCAGATGATTCTTCACAAAGCATCCAGATAATCCTTTCAAAATATAAGTTTTATCTCTTGTTTTCTTGCATAAAATATTTCAGTGGCCTTCCTTGCTTTTAAATGAAATCTCCTAAATTCTTACCATGGTATATAAAATCATGCCTAAACGTCTCATCTAAGAATGCTACACTTTCCTTTACTCCTAAGTCCTGAACCACAATCACAGTACTGGAGTTTCTCCTACTTTCCAAGCTACTAGGGACCTCATTTCTTCTCTTTTTATATATCTGCCACAAAAGAACTTTCTTTTAGCCTTTAACAGTCACTTCCTTGTTTTTATCCGGGATGATTTCTATATATCTTTTATAAGTAATCTTAAGTATCAGCTATTTGTGGATGCATTCTTCTGAATCCAAACTCAGACTATGTTCCTCTGGTGTCTGTGTGTGTGTGTGCATGTAGTATGTACTCCCTGTATACTAGTTTTTCTTCGTACATCTCTAAGTATGTGTATGATTGTTATTTAGGTCTATCTTATCCTACTTGACCAAAACCTTATTTTGGAAAGGGACTGGGTCCATCTCAATGTAATTTTGTGCTTTCAAGAGCACAAAGCAGCCTTCTTTCAGTCCTTTTTCTTCCCTCCCTGACAGTTTTCTGGATCTAAAGACATACATTTTTCTTTATTTAAATTTTTATTCTGAGAAAGAGAGAGAGAGTGTGTGTGTGAGTTGGGGGCACAGACAGAGAGAGAGAGAGGGAAAGAGAGAGAGAATCCTAAGCAGGCTCCACGCTTAGCACAGGGCCTGACACAGAGTTCAATCCTAACTGGGGTCATGACCTGAGCCAAAATCAAAAGTCAGATGCTCAACTGACTGAGCCACCCGGGCACCCCTAAAGACACATATGCTTTAAAATGAGAGTTGGGAGAAGTAATGGATCAGGGTTTGAGAATAAATATAATCAAACATCAAAATAGTAACAACAGACAAGTAAGCCAAAAGAAAGGATATGAATAAAGTAAAAGAGAAGTACAGCCTAGAAGAGAGAGATCTGGAAACTTAATATCCCAAGCCAGTGCCAATTATCTTTTCAGAAATTAAAAATTTGAAAAACCCACATGGGTTAAAACTTCCTTTTTGTTTCCATGTGTTAATAAAATACACTTTTTGAAATGTCGCCCACCATTCCACTTTCAAACACAAGAGTTGTTTTAAGTTCTTCATGGCTACTTAGAGTCATTCCCACCTGCATATGACTTTTTTAATAATTACAGCGGAGGTTTATTTTGTCTACTGACTGATTCGCTCACCTTACCATGGACATTTTCCTGCAGTGTTTACAGTAATCACTTTAGTAAGAGCATACCATGCCACTGAATTACTACAATTCACTGACTGTTCCCTGATTTCTAACCATTTTTCTACTAATTTTTTTCTATAAAAATAAGTCTATAGTAATAGCTGGTTTCATGGTCATTTATTTTTCAAAGTCTAATATTTTTTAGGTTCCTCTTACCAGAAAGATATTGATGTGAAAGTATGAATATTGCTATGTATCTAAATATAAACTTCAAAATGCTTTACATGAATCTTTTAAAAGCCACAAATGAGAGAGGTATAACTGTATATCAAGTTAATGGAACGTATTTAAGGAGAAAAAATATGGATTAAAGTCAGAGTAACTGGCCTAAATGCCTCTGCTCTGTAAATTAACTATCTTCCTTTCTTATCTTGTCTCTCCCTTCCCCCACCTCTCACTCTCTCTTTTTTGTCTTTTGTTGTCTGCTGTGATTGTTGACAGCCTGCAAAAGCATCCTAGTCTATGTGAAATTAGCTTTCCAAAAGGCAAAATTGCTATTTGAGAAGATAACATTCAAAATGATTCCTGTGAATCAGATAGTCTATTGTGAGATGGACTGAATTATGCATTGAGTTGCCGCAGATTGAATATTACTATTTCAAGAACTTTTTTTCCTCCCATACCTTATAAAATAGGAGCCAGAAAGTGGAAGGAATTAAAGGTTTCCTCTTTCTTTTTGATTTCACCCCTTCCTGTCAGCCTCCTTTCTTACCTCATTGTCTTTTCCAGTCATCTTCCTAGAGATATATATTTAAAACACAAGTAATGCATTCTAATTGTTTTGTTGATGTTTAATTGAGAGGAAGAGCTTCATCACTATAGCAAACTCATTTTGCATTTCAGAAGAACACATTAACTTTCTGCAGAAATATTTTTGCCAAAGACTTTGTTTTGATACTGCTTTAATTTTCTTTAAGCCTAATTTTCTTTCTGTATTCATTATGTAATGGAGCTTTGAAAAAAATGGCAATCTCTGTGTTTTGCCTTGAGCTAGCAAAGGATTGTTGTTGTTGTTTTTTAAGGAAGTACAATTGCTAAGAAAAATTAATGGATAATTCAGCAACAATTTTACTCCTGCAAGCGTAAAGAAAAAAGAAAAAAGGCATACATGAAGAATAAAAACCTTAGAAAGTAATGGATGAATGGTTACATTGTCTATTGGAATGCCCAGTGTAAAAAAATACAGATGGTGGTGTAGATTTAAAAGGACATATAGGCACAACTTAAATATCTTTTCTTTAAATAACATAACTCTCTAGAGTATGTCCTTAGGTATTTACAGAGATTTCAATTGCATTTTAACTGATCAGTTGAAAAACTAAAAATTCTGTGATTATGAGAATGAGTGAAAGGGTAAATCAAAGGATGATTTTTAAGCTCCACCTAGTATCCTTACTCTGCTAAATTAAATAATAATGTGGACTATTTGGGAATCTTGTAGGGGAAAAAATGGATAGATATACACAAATAGTGAAAAACTCAGGCCTTCTATGTAACATTTTCTACACAATATAAAGCATCATAAATGTTGATTGCAGGTTCAGCACAAAGGTCATAAAAACATACAGGCCATTCACCAGGTTCATCTTTTCAACCCCCCTTCATTCTAACCCCCCATCCAACCCCCTTCACAGAACTTCTCAAATTGCTCCCTGATCCCTTCTAGGTCTTGGTTCCCACTGCAGCATCTATTATATGAAATGTAACTTTGTCTCCTTTTGGCCAGAGTATGATCAGAGAAATAGACTAGTAGGACATACAATTTCAGAGATTATGCTCAAAAATGTAACACGTATGCTTGTGAGGGCTGGCACAAGTTCCCAAATCCATAGGGCAGGCTATAGGAAAGGGCACGATGGAACTCTCGGGCTTAAGCTAAACCTACTGTCCACCATGGAATTTCTCTTCAAGAAAACCTCAGTTTTACTCTTAAGGTCTTTCAACAAGACTGAACCAGGCTCACCCAGATGAATTAGAATAATCTCACTTACTTAAAGTCAACTGACTATGGAATTTAATTATACTTACAAAATGCCATCACAACACCTAGATTAATGTTTGAATGAGTAACTGAAGGCAATAGCCTAGCAAGTTAAAACCTAAAATGGACAGCCACAGTCCATGCCTTGTAAACTTAGCACACATACACACCTGAAACCAAACTTAATCCTCAAATAGAGACAACATGGGGTGCCTGGGTGGCTCAATCAGTTGAGTGTCCAATGCTTGATTTCAGCTCAGGTCATGATCCCAGAGTCATGGGATTGAGCCCTGCATCAGGCTCCTTACTGAGTGTGGAGCCTGCTTAAGATTCTCTCTCTGGAGAAGATTCCCCCTCTGCCCCTTCTCTGCTTGTGCACACATGCTCTCTCTCTCTCTCTCTCTCTCTCTCTCTCTCTCTCTCAAAATAAGACAATAACAAAGTCATACTTCTACAAAACATGATTCAGGTATCTTGCATAAATCTGAAAACAGGCCAATCCTTTCCCTAGGAGAGAATGCAAAGTATTGATGTAATGCTCACTTTCTTCTTTGATATGCTTTAAATTATATACTGTGATATAAAGTTTATTATAAATACCTCTTACATGACAGGGGGATAAGAGGAAGAAGAAAATATATCTAGCAGGTGTATGTATATAAATGTGCATATATATAAACATATTTATATTAAGAAAAATACACATAACCATTACAATCCTCATTTCTGCAACTGATCACATAGTTGTAGCAGGACTTTATAACTACTTTCTCCTCTAATTCCAGTTCCATTCTTCAAGGGTCTAGGCCATTAGCAGTCCTATCTGAATTGTGCTTTAACCCTGGTTTTAATCGTAGGACATGACAGCACTAGGAGATACCCTAGGGAATGTTCTGTATATCAGACATACTCTTCCTCACTTCTGTTATTCAGTAACAACCCAATTACCCCCTTGATAATCTGGATCAGTCAGCCCAGACAGTAACATTGTAATTCTCACCTTATCCTGCTAATTCAGAGGCACACAGAGCCCAACATGGCCAGGAGGCAACCTCATCTTCCAGTTCAGTGATATTATTGTTTCATCTCCTTGTGGATACATTCTTTCTTTTCCTTTGGAACTAAGGACTCTAGACCAACAAAACCTAAGGTCATGGGAATAGGACATCAAATGTTTGTGTAATACAGAATTGAATCACTCCAATTTCCATTCTTCAATTCCTGCATCAATGAATGCTAGCTGTGGAAGAAAATTGCAACATATAATAGATGCTAATTCAGATCATATACAGACTCCTGCAGGACACTGCATAGGTCCTATAAGGTATTGCCACCTATCTGGCACTATAACAGTCTTCAGAAGACTACTTTACCATTCACTTCAGGATGATGCAAACATGATAAGACCAGTGATTTTCAGGAGCATGGGCCCATGCCACAATTTATTTTCTGTCCAGTGAATTTCTTGAATAGAAGCGATGCTGTGTGGAATACCGTGGAGGTGGATAAGGCATGGTAAAAGTCCATGGGTGGTAGTTTTGACAGAAGTATTGAGTTCAGGGCAGGTAAATCATATCCAGGGTAATTGTCTATTCCAGTACGAATAAAGTACTATTTCTGTGATGGAAGCTGTCCAGAGTAATCAGTCTACCATCAGGTAGCTGGCTGACCAACTTGGGGATCCAGATGTATTCTAGAGTGCCTAGTTTTATTCTCTACTTCTGGCACAGTAGACAATCAGCAGTAGTTGTAGTCAGACCCGACTTGAGTATAATTCTGTTAATAATTCTTATTAAGACTATGTGAAACCTCCATCCCTGCCACCATGGTCAATCGGCTCATGAGCCCAGTGGGCAATGACAGGGGGCCAGGGAAAGAGGTTGACTTATATTCAAAGAATGGGTACTTTTATCCACTTGATTTTATTTATTTTTTAATTTTTTAAATGTTTTATTATTTATTTTTGAGAGAGGGAGAGAGAGAGAGAGAGAGACAGAGTGCAAGTGGGGAGGGGCAGAGAGAGATGGAGACAGAATTCGAGGCAGGGTCCAGGCTCTAAGCTGTCAGCACAGAGCCTGACACAGGGCTCGAACTCATGAACCATGAGATCATGACCTGAGCCAAAGTCAGACGCTCAACAGACTGAGCCACCCAGGTACCCCACCTACTTGATTTTAAAAATCTACTGAGGTCACCATTTCAGGAGCAGTCATATAGGAGACAAGTATCTTTATATCCTTTTACCATTTATAATAATCTATGCATGTGCCTCTTCCCCAAATCTCCTTGTCACCAGTTTTCTCAGTCATGTTCCTTCTAAATCCTGACCATTTAGCTAAATTATTAACCACAGCCAATGAGCTGCTATAGACTTGTGCCTCTGGTCATTTCTCTTTACAGGCAAAACGAACCACCAGGTGTATTACTTAGAAATTCTGCTATCATGAAGGATTTCCTTTCACTATTGTCCTTTTGGGGATGTTTAGAATGTAGTCTTACAAGTATCCATGTTAGGTGATGCTTGGATGTCATGCAGAACCATCCATAAGAGAACCATTTTTCTTCTTCAGTCTCCTATTCACGGGAAACTTTCCATGAGAATAAATATTGGTGTAGACTTCAAAAGTGAAGGTAATGGAAGATGAATGAAGACCAAAGGGAATTTGAGCCACTTCTTTACACAACATACTTATGTTTCTGGGGCCTGGAGAAGCCTCATCTTGTATATACTGCTTCCATTGGACGATGCAGTACTACTTGGCATGCCCAAATTCATGGCTTGAAGGCTCAGACAATACCCGATTCATGGTTTCAACATCTATGCAAAATCTCCATACCTGCCACAATGATCACTTTGTTCATATGCTCATTGGGCACTGAGAAGAGCAGCTATGGGAAAGGGCTGACTCGTATCTCGGAAGGAGTAATCCCATACATTTGATTAGTAAAATCTGCTGAAATCATCATTTCATGGGGGGCATCTCAGGTTGCCTGCTAACTTGGAGAATTATGGATAAACATCGAACTTTCAACTAAGGCCCATAGTAAAAAGGGCTTTCTCAAATTGAAAGTAGTTATCTCTCGGGGATTATTAGGCTTCGTTCCAAGAATCTCAGGGTGATGCTACAACTAACCTAGTGATGCCTGGCATTAAACTTCCAGCATCATTGGATTTACAGGATTATATGGTCCAAGTGTTAGAGCAGTTTGCATGGCAGTCCAGACCTGTTGCACAACCTTCTCTTATTCTTGGCCTAACTCATATTGAACAGTTTTGGTCACTTGGTAAATGGTTCAAAGTAGCATAAGACAAATTAAGAATATGTTTCCAGGGGCACCTGGGTGGCTCAGTTGGTTAAGAATCTGACTCTTGGTTCCGGCTCAGGTCATGATCTCACAGTTTGTGGGTTCAAGCCTCACATTGGGCTCTGCACCGACAGTGTGGAGCTTGTTTGGTATTCTCTCTCTCTCCCTCACTGCCTCTTCCTTGCTTGCTGGCTCTCTCTTAAAAAAAAAAAAAAAAAGAAAAGAAAAGAAACAAACAAACAAAAACCCTGAATATGCTTCCATATTCCATGGAGGCCTGTTAGGTTTTGCACTTTTTTTTTTTTTTTTTTTTTTTTTTTTTTTTGTGGTAGGAAAGGCCAGAAGCAGCTACTTATTCACCTTGGCAGGGATATTTCAATATTCCCACACCAATGGACCCTTAAAAATATACCTAAGATGAGAGGGCCCCGAATTTTTGTTAGATTTATTTCTCACTGTCTGACACACACTATACTTGATATATTATTTAATATGTAAATATAAACTGGGACACCTGGGTGGTTCCGTCATTTAAGTATTATACTCTTGGTTTCGGCTCCAGTCACGATCTCACAGTGTCATGAGTTGGAGTCCCACGTTGGGCTCTGCGATGGCAGTGCAGAGCCTGCTTGGGGTTCCCACTCTTTCTCCCTCTCTCTCTGTTCCCCCCAACTTGCACTGTGTCTCTCAAAATAGATAAACCAATCAGCAGAATATCAGTAGAATGGGCCAGCATAATATCTCGTGCAAGAGAAAGGCAATCAGGGTAACCCATGAGGTAAATTATGACTTAGGGCTGGAGAGTTGAGACACCTGTGAAGGACAGTGAAGGTAATGGCGCTGCTTGCTACACCAGCTGAAAGCAGTACATTTGGTGGTCCTCACTAATAGATATTCAGAAAATAGCACTTGCCAGATTGATAGCTGTATACAAGTTGCAGGGATATGCTTGATCTTCCACATGTGGAACAGCGGTTGCAGCTGGGGTCTATGACCTTGTTAAGCCTATGATAACCTACTGTCACTCTCCAAGATCTGTTCTCTGCACTGGTCAAATAAGTAAATTGGGGATGGTAGGAATTTCCACATCACTTCCTTTAACTCCTTGATGGGGGCAGTCCCCACAATCCCATGGAATGGAGCTCTACTTTTTTTCCCTAGGTAAAGCATTTCTAGTAGCTTCCACTTGGTCTTTCCCACCATAACAGATATCACTCCATAGTTTGGGAAACCAAGATGGAAATTCTGCCAGTTACTGAGTATGTCTATTGCAATTATACAGTTTGGAACTGAGGAAATAACCACAGTATATGTTTAGTAGACAACTGGACTGACCCCAAGATGGATCTGAGCTAAAAATTCCATTGATCATCTGACCTCCGTAAGCCCCTATTCTGAATGATGGACACAGTGTGTGTTGCCAGGAATTAATTTTAGTTCAAAGACAGTGTCCAGCAATTGCCAAAAGCATCATTTCCCTTTCTCCAGTACTGTCATTCTGGTAAGTCCTTTTGGAGAAAGATTAACAACAAACGCTTTGGCAATATCACAGGGTCTTTCCTCAAGTAGAGTTTTAGGTCTGTAAACTGGCTCAAGTCTGGGAGTTGACTGAGGTGCCGTGACTCAGTGTTTCACTGATTCAAGATGGACTTCTGCGCACCTGATCTAAAACTCTTCTGCTTATGTAGTTTAAGTAAGCATTTGGCAGCCTTTCCTTTTATTTCCTTTTAAGGTCACCATATTCAACTAACCACTGCAATACCTCTCTATGAGTCAGATATTCTCACTGCTTTGACTCCACTGTCTATTAAGTTAAACATATCCACCTTATCTTTTTTAATTAAATGTCACCATCTGGCTTGTACAATTCTGAGATTACGTTATCTCCATTGTTTTTAGGAACCCAGTTAAATGGGAGCAGTTCCCACTGTAATTTATTATTTATAGACAAGAATAACCACAGGGCTTTTCAGGGATTTTAAGACCCTACTCAAAAGTATTTTTCTCAGTTTCAGTGATAGGTATGTCCTTTGGACCAGGAGCCATTTTCTAATTCCTCAAGCTAAAATATGGAATCCAGAATCTCTGCTCAGTGAATCCATATCAAAAAATTCAACCTCATCCAACGGTTTGCTCTCTCCACCATGATCTCATATCCTTAGAATCTGTTTACCCATGTATTTTCCAGATTTCTGTCACTATAAATTGGAAAATTTATTGTATAACAATGAGTTTCATGGGTTATAGTTTATACTGCATCATTTGGGGTCTGCTGGAAATGGAGTTTGGCTTTAGGTCTAAAAGCACATTGTGGTCATGGGAGTAGATCTTGAGGAGGTCATTGATGGCCTGCAAGTGAACTACCTCAGGTCCACCCAATAATATCCCTTACTTAAAGTCAACTAATTGCAAACTTTAATCACACATACAACGTATAGCAACAGCGAAATTAATGTTTGATTGAAAACTGGGAATTAGAGTCTAGCCAAGTTGACACTGTCCCCTTCCTCTTGATGTATTCCCCAGAGGTAGGCACCTCACCCAACCACTCAGTTCTTCTTGGAAATGTAACCACGACACGCCGTTTCTTTATAATTGCTGAAGCTACAACATACAGAGTTTGGGTGGTGAAAATGTACACTGCTTTGGGAACAGCAAAGCTTAAAATGACAAAATGCAGACAAGAGAGAGAGAGAGAATATAGAAATGCAAAGAGAGGTAGAGATGAATGGATCAGAAAGTGCTGGCTCTGCTTCCAGTTTTTCCTGGAAGCAGAGCTCCTATCCTTGGATTGCTAAACCCCAATATCCCTGAAATTCCTCTTTTAAGTTTATTTTAATTAGGTTTCTGTTGCTTGCAATGAAAAATATTCTAATTCTATGAAGTTTTCAAACAAACGACTTGGGTGCGAGAAGCACTATTGAAAAACCCAACACAATGAATAAAAAGCAAAGCAAGACATTTTGACAAAAAGAAAAAATAAGGGAATGCAATATGATTCAAAGCCCAGCCTTTGAAGTCAGATATAACTGCTTCAAATCATGACAGCAGTGTGACTTTTGATTCATTAATCCCCCACCAAAAAAAGGTGGGGGGTACCTCCCATGCATCAAACATCATCCTTAACATGGAGTTTTTTAGGAATACACAATCCTTACTCACATAGAGATTGATGACTATCCCATATTTACTATCCCCAGGATCCTGTGTGCAGATTGAGGCTTGATGTTAAATGTCTTAACCAAGATCACAGGTAGTAAGCATTTATGCCATCTTCACAGACATAGTAAGGACATGAAATAAGATATTACACAAAAAGTTTTTAGCACATTGCTTGTCATATAAGTTACTACTTAAATCTTAGTTAACAAGCAAATGGCCTCGTTTCTAACATTATTTTAGTTCAAGTTTTCTCTAAAGTCATTTTCAGCTTAGGCAATCATGACTCTAGATTAAAGATAAAAGATTACATAATTATGTCAGGGACTAGCAGCTGCCAACACTATTTACATACTCCTTTTTCTTCTTAATGAAAGATTTCTAATTTTATTCCAGGTGGCAATATACCCATTAAAAAATTACATTTTCAAGTTTCTCTTACAGGTTGGTATGAGTACATATTTCATTCTGGCAACTGAGATAGATGTAAAACCATTAAATGGTTCTGTTGAAGTCCCTCAATCAAATGTGGGACAGGCATTCTGTAATGGGTTTTCTTTGCTTTTCTCTCCTTCCTCTCCTCTCCTTTCTGGAAACTACTTTGAGATGGAGCTGCACAGCCATCTTGTAAACCTGCAGGAAATCACTCACTATGGATGACAGAGCAGAAAGACAGAAGCAGCTTCGGTCTTCATTGATTGCACAGAGCTACTAGGCTAACGGTCAACTGCTTACCTTTGGGGTTCTTTTATGTGAAAGAATAAATCATGTTGTGTTTCATCGTTGTAGTGTGGTGTCTATTATAATAGTAAAATGTAACTGTTACAGTAATTTTTTGGAAGTAACAAATTAAGGTTAATGTCATTAGACAAAGATTGCAAAACTCAAAGGCATAAGGACCAAATTCAGTTATGAATAGTTATCAGTATATGCCTTCTCTTCTCAGAGCTTTTCTCTCTGTAAGTCTAGCTCCAGCTTGAAAAAAGAATTTGCTTTAAAGAAGGTTACATGCACTAAGATAATATCATATATATTTTTAGGAACAAATATAAATTACTTGCTAAAAAACTGTAAGAAACTAACAAGACTAAAGAACACATGTCAATCAGAGATAAGGAATCACTTGCATCTAAAGGTTAAAGTATTTAAACCCTAAGATTTGGGAATACCCTGCTGATACTGGTATACTCCCTTGGCATTTATCTTGTCATTTAAAATGTTCACAGCTTGCAATATATTGGGCTTATTCTTCTTGCTCTATAGGAGATGGAGGCCAGTGAAGGGACTGGAGAGAGAGGCACTAACCCTCTCTGATGGCATACATGGTGTTTTGGGACCCAGGTATAGAAATAAATGTATATAAGTATATAAATAATTTTTTAAATGTGTCAATATATGTGCCAATATACTATGACATAAAAATAGAGACAGAAACAGCTTCACTTTAAGCACATAATTAATGTTCACCCTTTGCATTAAGAATGGTGTTTTACAACATTGAAATGTGAGAATTTAATTCTCCATTTCCTGCTGTTTCATCACCTTTCTTCTTCCTCCCCTTCTGCCATGACTCCTCCCCACTCCCCACATACACACACCTCCTGGAGGGTTAGCACCAATCTGAAAGTTCTGTTTCCTGGTATTCAGTGTCCTTTTTGCAAAAGTTGAAATCTTGAAAAAAAGATGAATCTATAAAACTATATCAGCTAAAACAACTTATACAGGTACATTTTAAAACTCAGATAAACTACTCCTGATCTTAAAAATCAACGTTAGGGGCACCTGGGTGCCTCAGTCAGAAGGGCAGGAAGCTCTTTTTTTTTTTTTTTTAATGTTTATTTATTTTTGAGAGACAGGGAGAGACAGAGAGTGAGCAGGGGAGGGGCAGAGAGAGGGAGACACAGAATCCCAAGCAGGCTCCAGGCTCTGAGCTGTCAGCACAGAGCCCAACGTGGGACTGGAACTCAGGAACCATGTGATCATTACCTGAGCCAAAGTCAGATGCTCAGCTCACTGTGCCACCCAGGTGCCCTAGAAGGGCAGGAAACTCTTGATCTCAGGGTTGGCAGTTCAAGCCCCATTTTAGACGTAGAGATTAAATCAAAATTTTTAAAAGTCAAAATTAAAGAACGAAAGCCTAAACATATACATGAAAGAGACATGTATCACATATACCAAAAAACTGGAATTTTAAAGTTGAAGTTGCCATTTTATATTCTCTTCCATGTGCTTTACCTTTTTTAACTGGTTCCACTTTGGCACTGCTAGTGTGCCTCTGGAATGGCTTTCTCACTCTTTTCTATATTGCCTCATCAGCCCACCTCCATCAGGGACTCCTCCCCTTCTCCCAACCAACCCTTCCCCCAGAACCCAGCAGTAAAAGGTCTCCCTTTTCTTAAAATTTTTTAATGTTTATTTATTATTTTTGAGAGAGAGAGAGAGAGAGAGAGTGCGAGTGGGGGAAGGGCAGAGAGAGAGACACAGAATCTGAAGCAGGCTTCAGGCTCTGAGCTGTGAACACAGAGCCCGAAGCGGGGCTTGAACTCACAAACTGTGAGATCAGGACCTGAGCTGAAGTCTGATGCTCAACTGACTGAGCCACCCAGGTGCCCCCCGCTACTTTTTTTTTTTTTTAATATTTTAAAGTTTATTTATTTTTGAGAGAGACAGAGACAGAGTATGAGTGGGGGAGGGTCAGAGAGAGAGGGAGACACAGAATCTGAAGCAGGCTCCAGGCTCTGAGCTGTCAGCACAGGGCCATGGGACTCAAACTCGAAAGGCAAGGTCATGACTTGAGCGCAATTCGGAGGCTTAACCGACTGAGCCACCCAGGCACCCCAAAGTTCTCCCTTTTCTAATGGCAAATCACAGGACTGGACACCACTAACTCCTGGGAGACAACTATTACCTAATGATTAATAAGGCAAGTCAGACTGTCTTAGTTCATTTCTCAGTCTTGAAATCTTAGTCACATTATATAAATTAAGACTCGGTTTCTTTTTCTTTTTCTTTTTTTTTTTTTTGTACAATGGAGATAATAACATTCCTATCCTCTTGTGCCTGTAAAAAGGATTAACGAAGAAAACATATAAACAACTTACAGCACAGTGGCTGGCACAGAGCAGATATCCAGTAAATGCCAATTCCTAATTAAGTCATGTTATAGTCATGTATTTAATCTCTTAAACCAAATTAGATTGGAAACTTCTTTGAAGACAGAACACTTCTCTCAATATACATCACTTTTAAAACTTAGCATATTGCCTTACATATTGAGAGAATTCAGTATAAAATTGAGGAGTGATACATCATCAACTTAAAATATTTATTGAACATCTACAGTGTACCAGTCATTGTTCTAGGAACGGAAAACATGTTGGCATATAAAACAGGAAATAGAGAAGTCCTTTAAGCTATGCCACAAAAAAAAAAATTAAAAACAGAAATTCATTATTGGGTTCAGATTTATCATGCCTGATTCAGTGACACTACTCTACAAAATTTCTGCTTGAAATCTTCCACAGTATCACAAAATAGATAACCTGTCTAGTCAAAATTGCAAATAGGCTCTGTACTAAACTAGACCTGTCTTTGGAAAGCAAAATCCCCACACATCAGGGTCTTTAACACTGATGTAGGTCAGGGTTCTTAAGGACTGCAATGGAAGGGTAATGATGTTGAAATTTTGTTCACATAACATGCAGTAATCCATGGCAGTACAGAAGGGTTCTTGGGAGCAACCGAGGGGCTGTTTATCTAGGGCCAAGAGAATTGCCACATGAACAGGGGCATGTGTGTATTCACATGGCCAGCAACATCCCTTTAAGACACATAACTTCTTGCCCGAAAACTTTCAGCGGCTTTCCATCACAGTTCAAATGAAATCCAAATTTTACCATGGATGGTCCTTTGCTACTTCCTCAGTCTCATTCCCTACCAGTCTTCTTTGTTTTCCTCTTAAATGTAAACCCCTTCAGGGAAAGGAGGGTATTTTGTTGATTGCTCCATCCCCAGTTCCTGAAACAATGCTTAAAAAGATATATGTAGAAGGTTTTGATTCATATTTGTTAAATAATGAATGCTCAAAAAAAATAAAAATTTGTTATATCGTATAAAGGGAGGGTAATTCCTTAGGGCAGCCTACATCAGCCTACATCAGTCAATATTAATTAGCTTCAGAGCTTCAGGAACATTATGCACATTGAATTTACTTTTTTAAATGAAAGTATTGACATACAATATTATATTAGTTTTAGGTGTACAACATGATGATCTGACATTTAAATGCCTTACAAAATGATCACCGTGACCAGTCTAGTTACCATCTATCACTATACAAAGTTATTATAATATTAGTGACTATATTCCCTATGCTGTATATCATATCCCCATGACTTACTTGTTTCCTAACTGTAAGTTTGCACATTGAGTTTAATAACACTGGGCTTTAAAGAGAGGTACCTTCATGGGGGGTGGGCGGGTTGTACAGTGAGTCACTACAGAGCTTTCCACACCCTCTGCGGAGCAAGCAAATACTCTGTCTTCAATTTAAGATTGCATCCAGGAAAAGTAGATCTTTCTGGGGCTCAGACTGATCTGCCAATGTATCAAGAAGCACAGTCTGGCAGACAAGCTCTGTGAATGGATTACGGCTGGCTTCTGGCAGGGATCTATAGCCTGGTGGTATCTGAAGCTACAGGACTACCGACTATACATTTTGTTCTATCACATGGAGGTAGATTCTACTTTTCATTGCGTAAGGAAGCAGAACACATAAGAGGATCTGTGTTTTCATGCACCTCTTCTCAGTGATATAATAAACCACAATTTACAGTCCCGTTCTGGATTAGAAATACCATTTGTACAGAAAAACTCCTCTGTTTTATTGTTGTTGGGTAAGCTCTGCATCCAACGTGGGGCTCAAATTCATGACCCTGAGGTCAAGAGTTGCATACTTCACCAACTTAGCCAGGCAGGTACCCCTTATTCACTTTTAAGAAAACTAAAAATTACCTAATTATTGTGCTGGGCAAGAGTCCTGGCACATGAAAAGCTCTCAATAGATGTTATCTAGTATTATCTCCTATATTCTCTTACATATTTCTTGTAAGAGTCTAGAGCATTTTCATTTATGACTTTTATTAGTTTATAACTGTACATTACACAGACTTCTTTTGCCCATTGCCTACTTTCTTTTTCATAGCAATTACCTTTTTAAAAAGATAGGCATTTTTAAAAAAATTATATTTTGCTTTACCAAGAAAATTGCTAAATTGTTTTCGAATCTAGAATTATGGAAGAAAGCATTAGTAGGAAAATTGTTTTATGGTTAAACTACTGATATTACCAAATTAATGTCTAAAATAAAGCACTGACACACATTTTCTACTAGCAACTTGGACACATATTTATACAGAAATCACTCTTGATATCCCTGGCCTGTTTTAGTGTCTGTCTTCTTCTCATGTATGTTGGAAAGTAACATTTATGCAGTACAGTAGGTTCTTAACCTTTTTTTCCTGCATCATAATGTGACCTCTTATATTCCTCTCCACCTAAACTAGCTGAAGCATCTAGTGGTGACAGAATCTGATTTATTTCAGCAACAATCATTAACCTATCCTTTTGGGCAGCTACTGCAATAAATTCAGGAGATTGGACAGGAATGAAGACACTAGTGTATTTGAAGATTAGACTGCAGTTAGTTAGAACTAAGGTTTATTAGCTGTCATGTGCGATAAGCCAATTGGGATGTTGCTCAAAGAAAATACAGGCAACAAAGAAATTGCTGTTCTCCTTTATTAAATAATTATATTGGGAAATATACCATGCCATAGAAACAGGGGTTTCTATTACACAAATATATTCATTTATTTCTATATATACAAAATATATTCTTAAATAAATCTCAAAAATTCTCAAAGAACTAAAATATATAAAAACATTTTAAAGAATTAACTTAGTTTGTTCTCCCTTAAGTTGTGAATCTATAAAATATTAATATACTGATTAGATATTGTATATAAGTCATGTTAAATATACCTTTATATTTGTTATATGTGATAGATACCTATTTATATTTTATATTTATGTATTATATAGTATTTATATGTATTACATATAATATATAATGATATACTATGTTCATATGTAGAAATACTAAGAGGTAAAACATCCTGAAGGAAATGATGGAACATTTGAAAAGGCAATGGAAATAAATTATTAAGGATACTTTTTCCCAAAGGTCATTATACCTAAAGTACAGTTTAAAAAAAAACGTTTAGCATAAAGTCATCTGGAAACACAGGTAACCAGTAGTATTTGATGAAACTTCTATGACTACATGGAAGTTTTTTCTGCATCACTCTGTAGTTCAATGTGTGTCATCCCCACCACACACATATAGATACAGATCCCCTTCATGTCAGATAAAGGTTTATTGAATCATTTTCTTTGTTCTATAGTATTTAAAAGCACTCTACCCTTGCTCACCTAAAAGTAATCTAACATTCGGTCTCTCATGATTTCTCACTCATACCACATGCCATTTTGACCATTGTATTTTATTGTCTTTCTAAGATGACTTTAATTGCACATGTAAGTACAAACTACTGTATGAGTATGCATGTGTGTTTTACTCTGTTTACCTCTCTTGTTTCCCTCGTTAGATGAAGGAACCATAGCAGAACTACAGTGAGAAATTAAATAACTTAATTAGTCTTTTTACATGATTAAAGCTAAGAAGGCTTAAGTTTGAAATATACTTGCTGAACTATCATTTTCTACTGCAGAGGTTAGCAAATACATTCTCTTTAGACCAGAATAAAAGGAAAATTATTGGAAACATTTAGAGTTAAGTTCTCGTGTGAAGAGAATGAGTGCCTGGCCGAGCTGTCTTGGATGGTTTTTAGCATCTCTTCTGTGGCATATCCTCCTGGATAGGAGATAACACAACCCTATGCTCACTCCCATAAGACCATCCACATGCTTCCTAGCCAGGCTATATGATCTCTAATCTTCCAATAGTCTTCCTGGCCTCTGCTTCTGAACAATGAGCCACAACAATCACACCTTAGGAGTTCTCTCAGGCTACTCTCCCTCCATACCAAGTTGATGTTCAGGTGTACTGCTCAGAGCTCTGTCTACTGGGAAGTTTTCTCCTCAACATGGTCTTGCAGGGCCACCTCTAAGTGATGCTTTGAGCATCAGTGCACGGTAGGATTAAATAAAGCCATCCATAAACTATGGTTTTCTGCCTGCTTTTTCAGTCATCTGGTATACATAAAACACTACAGGGCTATGGTATGATCTAAAGGGTGAGTGCAACAGAAATGAGTGACATGGATATACAGCCCACCTTTTTGTTCAACTAACTTGTGTCCACTGGACCTTCTCAAGACCAAGTATGTATACACTGTCTCATTTGCATAGTGAGTTGATGTTTTCACAACCAAGCATCATGATTTAACAGGTTTGCCACACCCAGCTCATGATGGGCAGTTCAGCTGCAGAGTTGCTTATTGTCCTATGTTTATGCATTCGGTCTCTATTAGGGTCCACTAGCAGGGCAGGGCAGGCTCTGCTTTTCACATGGGGAAGAGTTTTCTGCTGAGGATGGCACAGACTTAGAAGTACGGACCAGTCTAACTACAGTTCAGTTCTTTAGAGTAGTCTAGGCTTGCAAAACACATAAGAAAGCACCACTAATTACTATCTATCATGGACACCTCTAGCAACTTGAGATCTGCTGGGCCATATGGTCTAATTGGTAGAACTATAAACATCATAGCTTGAATCTGCTCTAAACCTGCTCTTCCTCTGCACCTCACTCAGAAGAGACTTTTCAAGTTATTACTAATAGTTTGAAGCCATCTTCCCAAATGTGGTATGTTCAGCCCTCAGAATACAAAGAAGTCCATAAACACTGTGCCTTGTTCTTTAAAGCAGATGCAAAGTGCAATAATTTGCTCTTTTTCTTGGAAAATGGGATATGATAGAAACCATTAATAATGTGTTTTATAAATCTATGAGAATGACCCTAATCTCTGCCACCTCCCTGGATGAATTATTGCTTCTCATTTTTTACCTCCACCACAGTGGAGGGATGTAGTATTAGGGCTTCCATTTGGCTCTTCCATTTTGTTCTTTGTCCACAGGTCTTGGAAAAAGTGAAAATTCTTGCAACTTGAGGTATGTCCATCCCAATTACATAGTAAGGTAACAGAGAAATGAACATAGGATGGATTGACGAACTCCTGGTCTCTAAGAGATGGACTTGGATCTGGTTGCCATTTATCTACTAGGCTCCATAGTAATGAAGGGAACTGATAGTGCTTTAAGAAGAGTGGAAGGGGAATTCCTTGTAAATTATTTTTAAATTTTTTTAGTGTTTATTTATTTATTTAAGTTTATTTATTTTTGGGACAGAGAGAGACAGAGCATGAATGGGGGAGGGTCAGAGAGAGAAGGAGACACAGAATCTGAAACAGGCTCCAGGCTCCGAGCTGTCAGCACAGAGCCTGACGCGAGGCTCGAACTCTCGGACCGCAAGATCATGACCTGAGCCAAAGTCGGACGCTCAACCATTTGAGCCACCCAGGCGCCCCAGTGTTTATTTATTTTTGTGAGAGAGAGAGAGAGAGAGTGTGTGTGAACAGGGGAGGGGCAGAGAGAAAGAGGGAGACACAGAATCTAAAGCAGGCTCCAGGGTCTGAGCTGTCAGCACAGAGCCCGATGCATGGCTCAAACCCAAGAACATGAGATCATGACCTGATCTGAAGTCTGACGCTCAACCGGCTGAGCCACCCAGGCACTCCTTCTTGTAAATTCTTAACGCAGAGATTCTGATATTCCCAACTTGCTTTAAGGGTCTCATTTGTGGCCATGAGCATATACTCCACTACAGAAAATATCTGTTAGCTTTTCAGAGCTAGTGGAATGTAAATCAAGATGAGAGAGGGCATTCACAGGAAGAAGCTTGATTAATAACCTCCAAATTAGCCATTTAAAAAAAAATTATTTTTGAGAGTGAGTGGGGGGAGGGGCAGAGGGACAGGGAGAGAGAATCTTAAGTGGCTTCCAGGCAGGGCTCTATTTCTTGACTGTGAGACCATGACCTGGGCCAAAATCAAGAGTTGGACACTTAACCGACTGAGCCATCCAGGCACCCCTACAAATTTTTAAACAATAGTCAGCCCAACTTGTTCATCTGTAAATGAGAAAGTTATATAAAGCATTATAATCCCTCACATGGAAGTTAGCCATGATGTTACACAGAGGCCAGAATATATATTCCTTAGAGGAGAAATGACAGCTATGAACTATCAATTGTAGGTACTAGTGTCTCTTACCAAATCAGAATGGAAAGACTGGAGCAACTGTAAACGCAACATGAAAGGAAAATTTCTTCTAATAACATTAAAAAAATTGGTGCACGCCTGGATAACCAGGTCTTCCTGAGGAAGATTATAGTCAAAAAACTGACACACACACACACACACACACACACACACACAAATAATGGAAAATAGCTTCCTTGTTCTGAAAATGTGTAATCCACTCTTTCTATGTAAGAAAACAAAAACTGAAGGAATTCACCCAGTTAAACCATAAGAGAAATAACAGGGAAACAACCTAGAAGCTAAAGAACTATTTTAGGGACTTACCAGTATTACCGAGTTATGAGCTTCTGGCATCTGTAAGCTACTTCACTTTGGAAAATTAATTTCATGCTTGCCTACTCCTGTAAAACTCCTGACTGAAGGGTCTCATCTAGGTTTGGAATGGTCAAAGGAATGTCAAAATTGTGCTTCAAGAAAGCTAAGGAAAAAGCTGTCAATGTCACAGTAGTCAAGGATATTTTTCTTTCTTTTTAAAAAATCAACCATATATGCTAAATTAAGGATATTCAATTAGGGATATTAGGTATAAACTTCGGTTTATTGAGAGATGAAAGAAAGAACTTATTTTTCCGAGGAAGATAGGCTCTCATTTTGAGTACTAAGCTCTCATGTATTATTTCAAGAAATAGCTTCTTAAAATAGGAAACAACACAGAATCATTTTAGTTGACTTTAGGCTTAGATTTCAAATCTAGAACATTTAAAAAAAAATTTCTGGACTAGGATTATCTATCATAATTCTACAATTATTGATTTTTTTCTATATTGTTACTTCTGCTATTCTTTCAAATATATTTGGAGAAAACAATACCACCATGAAGAGCATTACCTTTGCTGGTTTCATGTGGAAAAGCAGGAGTTCAACGTTTGTATATCTCTATAAAAAAGGAAACAAATGAGAAACTAAAACCAATGCTATGATATTAAGAGAAATAAAGGAAAATATTCAAGCATCTGTCTACATACTGGAAAACACGGATATATATATATGTATATATATATATGTACATATATATATAGTAGATATTTAGAAGACGGCATAGTTCAGATGGATATTATACTATCTTTGTTGGGCTTACAAAGGAAATAAATAAGGTTTCCATGGAAGTGGAGAATTAAAATATAAAGAATACAAATTTGTAGAAGTACAAAATTTGGCTGGGCTTTTGTCTATCAAAGCCATTTTAGAATGCTTACACTACAGAAGTGCTGGACCTGGAGACTTGCCACTCAGACCACCCATCAAGGGAAGGCTTGATGGGTGCTGTAGGAGGGCAGGGCTGGCTGTAGGAGGGCGGAGCTAGCTGTAGCGGGGCGGGGCTGGCTGTCAGAGGGCAGGCAACAGACAGGCTCCTTCAGGTCTAGCCTGCCTGCAGAGTAATGCCTCACCCTGGAAAGCAGGGGCGATGGCAGAGGAAAACAGCTTTATCGCTGACCGAGCAAGGTGCGGTATAACGGCCCAACCATTTCAGGCCAACCTGGGACAACTGTTGGGCAGTACTTGTTGCAGGGCTCTCCAGCAGCTGACTGAGACTTTGTCACAGTTATAACACCATTGGACTTCTTTTGCTCATCCTGCTTCTGCCTCCTTTCCTTCACAGGTGCCATTCCTTAATAAATATTTTATACCCCCTATCCGTTTCAGCATCTGTAGAAAATCCAAGCTATAACACAAATATTTCTGTACATCTAAGGGTTTCCCTAGACCCACATTGGGCTGTGACTGAATATTTCTCCCTGGTCTCTATCTCCCTTCTTTGCTAGTCCATGAAAGAGATGGTTTTGAGGAAATAAATGCAAAGTATTCCCAAAACTAAAACATTAAACAAGCAAACTTCTAAAAAGTTGTGGTTTTGTACACAACAGTCATATTCAAGTTATGCCTCATCCAGTCTATCTTTCTAAATGTCCACATCTGCTCCGGATCAGCTATTCTGCCTCAAGAACTTTGGTGGGTATTTTGGGATTAAAATGCTTCCTAGATAGATTTCTACATTTTCTTCTGGGCACCCAAAGATCAGAGCTCCTCTCTGAACATCACTGCTTATTTGATACCTGAAACAAATCCCTGTACCTTTCCAGAACTCCTTGCTGGCACCTCTTCTACAGTCTCCTATTTTCACGCTCAGGAAGTGTTAAAAGGTTCACTTTAGGCGAATTCACTAGAGGTGAATTTTATAACTCTTTTTCCATCTTGGATGGAGAACAAATCCCAAAGGACTTTTTATGTCACCAAAATTTCTTCTCATATGGCAGTTCCTTAGATTTTTCTTAAGTGAGTGCTTCTCACCTGGATGTCATAGGGACTCCTTGCTAGGGACTACTCTGGGAAAATCTAGTTTCACCTCCAATTGAATATCTGCATTTTTGACCCAAAGGAAGCAGAGGACTCTATGCATATTCATAACAGCTCATTCTATATGATGCATACCAAGACTCCTATCTATGCTTGCCATTATTAATTCTTTTCCCTCTGATCATCCACAGTTCTGGTCATTTGGGCTAATGTTTCAAATTTCTAGGACTTTGAGTTACCATTACATGTATATCACCTGCTAACCACTTTGCTAAGTAGTCTACCTATGGTATCCTTTTAAAATTAATTACATAGGATATTAATACGAATAATGAAAATTCAAAACAGTCCCTTAGTCCCCTAGTTTGCTGACCCAGGGGTATCTGTTTTTGCCTATGTATGCTCCTGTTTCAACCAAAATTTAACATTTTAACTTATGAAAATTTTCCCATTCCTATTATTTCACATGAGGAAACCAAAGTCCTGAAAGGTTAAATATTTCTCCCAAGGTCACACAGTTAGTAGGTGAAGAAGTCTTTGAGCTAGGTTTGCCTGACTCCACAGAAAACACTTTGTTGTGTTGTTTGCCTAAAGGTATTTGAATGAATGCAATCTCCAGATTTCTTATTACAGCAGTGAAGGTCAATGCTGGCTCATATGATCTTTCTCCACATTTAAAAAATATGCCTCTCCTTCCATAAATCTGAACATGGTCAAAATGTAGGAGTTTTCCTGCACCAAAATACTTTCCTATCTTCTGACAGAAATCTTCTCAATATTCAAATCAGTGAGGTCTATATGTGAACAACTTCCTCTGGTGTTACACAGTGCACATCTGGCACTACTGTACATAGCAGCCCTGATAACACACATAAGTGTTTAATTTTAAGCTGCAGCATTCAGCCAATATGTTCGAGAGCTTACTGAAGGATCAGTGTGAACATATTTCAGCAAAAGGGTGGGATTCATTTTCAACACAGTTACTATTCTTTACAAAGGGAGAAGAGTTTTATTTTTTTTAATTTTTTAAATGTTTATTTAGTTTTGAGAGAGAGAGAGAGAGAGAGAGTGAGCAGGGAGGGGCAGACAGACTCTGAAGTAGGCTCCAGGTTCTGAGCTATTGGCACAGGCTTGAAATCACAGAATGTGAGATCATGACCTGAGCTGAAGGCGCCCAGGGGAGAACAGTTTTTAGGACCACTCCCAGCACCTGTAGAACACGGAACCAGCAGCAGAGAGAATTCAGAGATATACAGGAAGTTTGGTACTATGTAAAGATAGAATCTTTTTCTACTAATACATAACTAGAGGCAGAGATTTATAGCACATACTGGAGGGAAGTTTATCCTCCTAAGAGATGGATTCTTGAGGATAGAAAACTCAAAGCTAATTTTCACAAATTGTAGATGTGGAAACCTATAATTTTAATAAAAAATTATAAGAATACTCCTATTGGAAAGGGACATCTCAGATATCATTGTATAGAAACACAAGATTAACAAAACTGAAAGAAAGCAAAATGAGAAATTTGAATGGAAAAAACAGACAAACAAAACAGGAAAAGTAAATGCTTCCCATGAGTGTTGGTAAACTATAATTGAATGTTAATGTCAATTCCACCAAATCTTTGGTTTTAATGCACAGATGGCCTTTCAGATAAATATATACACACTTTTCATTCCCTGTCAAGGCTCTATGCACTTCAGACTAATCTTTTTACCTTGTTCACAAAATATGGAGTTAGATAAACCTGAGCTATTATTACAGGAGAGAAATATATGCTGGATGGACTCCACCTGACTACTATAGCTGCCTTGATTCTGGAACCAAAAGTGAGCAGCTCAGATAAGACAAGGACTATCCATCCCATGGTTAATTCTCCTTTATAACAGAAATACTTTACTTTGAATGGGCTACATGTACACAATTCAAAAACACATCAATTTTCCAATTCTTATGGATTAGAAGAATTCATCTTCGAGTGGAGGGTGGTTAGCAACAACTGATGAGCATCTAGCAACTTCCAACAGTCCCATGAAGACACATGGAAAAGAATAATGCATACAACATCAAAATAGGAGGACTATGAAACCAGAATGGAAACCACCATCAATGCCTCATCCATGTTATCTATCTCTAGATATGGACAGTCCTTGTTCAGACCCTATTACTCAGGTTAACAATGGTGAAGAAAATATTGGACTGTCATTTCCTATGTCTATGTTCTTTAAAATATTCCTCTGATGACAATGAATTACATGTTTCTTAGAGAAAATGTAGAAAAACATATAAACACCAATAAGGAAAATAACTTTCTCCATATTCTGCCACCGGGAAACATAACACATATCCTGTTTAGTCCAATAGTTCAGAGCGCATTTTAATTGAATTTTATTTGATTCCACCAGAATTAGAATCATATAAGAATTTAATGTTATGAAAACCTCCTATAACCACTTGATTCTTCAATATGTCATTTACTGTCCCCACCCTACTGCTTTACACAGTGCTTTAAAATTTTAAGTACCTTATAAAATGTGCTGTTAGTGTTCCTCCCTTATCCTAGATCCTCCGGTGACCAGATACTAGAAAGTCTCTGGATGTTTCATACTTTGAATTTTTGTAAACATATAACTTTGGAGTATATAAATGTCCACATATGTATTCAAGTGTGTTAAAAATGCTTGGACATGTTTGTCTATATGATATGGGGTGGGGAGGTTAGTGGAATCTGATATCCAAATTCTAGAAGACTTATTCCAGGGAAGCAAACACACTTCAATTTGTCATGAGAATGTAAGCCATTGTAAAATTTCAGGAGCACAGTTTGGTTATAAGCAGAGGAAAAGAAAAAAAAAAACACTTTGCAAGGTGATATAGGCATATGTTAAAATTCACTATGAAACAATTACAGGAAGTGTCTCTCAGCCTAGACTCCCAGGTCTCATGACACTCTTCCTAATATTCAACTTGACTAGTTTTTACATGTGGGCTATCAAAATTCTATGTGCTGTTGACAGGGTATAAAAGGATATATACCCTTAGGCAAATGAGATATTAACATAGCATTCTTCAGTGCCTTGATCATTTTCATTCAAAAAATGATTCTGGGGACAGTTTCCCAATAAACCATTCTGCATTCAATTCCTACATGTGGAGTGGGGAGGTTTCTACATACCACCAAGCAATTTTCCAATACCAGCTGGGTGTCTTACAACTTAACTCTGTTCTGACACTGTTTACTGAAGATAGCATCAGATCCCACTGATTAAGGGATCAGTCCCATAAGACTGCTGCCCTTCCCCGAATCTCAGATGCCAGCCACAAATCCAGGATATCACCTGTGCTTCTGAACAACCAGCTATAGATCGTAGGCTCCGATAACTCCCTGCCTGAGTTTGATTAATTTGCTGGAGTAGCTCACAAAACTCAAAGAAATGTTTTATTTACTGGATTACTATTTTATAATAAAAGGATATTACTCATGAACATCCAGATAGAAGAGAGGCAGAGGACCAGCTATGGAGAAAGGGAGCCGAGTCTAATGGCCCTCCAAGTATGCACCATTCCTAAAGCTCTCTGAAACGTATCGGTTAGGGTTTTTCCTGCAGGCTTCATTACATAAGCATGATTGATTTAATCGCTGTCCATTGATTTGACATCCAACCCCTTTCCTTTGCCTGAATATCAGGGGCAGGGACTGAAACTTCCAACCCTCTGATCACATAATTGGCTCCGTGGGCAACTAGCTCCCATCCTCAGGTGTTTTCAAAAGTCACCTCATTAACCTAACTCCAGTTGTGTTGGAAGGGGTTATTTATGAATAACAAGACACTCATTTAAACCTTAGGGCTTTGAAGGGATTTCTGAGATTGAGGACAAGAGACCAAATATTATAACAAAAGTTGATCTCATTGCTCTCATGGCTCAGGGAATTCCAAAGATTTTGGGATCTGTGAGCCAGGAACCATGGACAAAGATCAAACGTATACAAGAAACATCTTTTGGTCATCTGAATGACCAAATACATATTTCTTATAAATCACAATATCACACATGACAACAAATATATCCACTTCATCATGAAAATTGCTGCCTGGCATCCCATTGCATGGATATCCCATATTAAATTAAACGTCAATGAAACTGTCTCTACTACTCTTTTTATACAAACAGTTTTAAAATGGACATTCATTCTTATACATGTCTTTGTTTCAGGTGTGGGTATAACTATGATTAGATTTATATAAATAGAATTATCAAATGACATGTGAATTTTAACCTTCACACATAATGTGTGTTAAATATCATGACAAATTAATAGTCACAAACTATTTACAAAACCACCCTTGTTAATGTGAGATTTAACACACACACATATAATATATATATATATATATATATATTAGCTTTGGCAATGCCATTGGTGGAAAAGCTAATGAACATTTCAATGTGTTTATTGGTACCTGGCTGCAATTTGAAGAATTATTCATGTTAGGGTTTTATTGCTGCCAAAACAGATTAATGCAAACTTCACAGCATAAAACAACATCCACCAAGTTCTGTAGGTCACAAATCCCAGTGTTCAAAAGGTTGGTGTGAATGCTTCCCGTCCTGGGGTCTCTGGAGAAGAGTCCATTTCCAAGCTCATTCTGGTTGTTGGCCAAATTCAGTTCCTCTTATGGCGGCAAAAATGCAGTCCCCGTTTCCTTCTGGCTGTCAGCTGAGTCTCAGGCTTTGTTTCTAGAAGCTTTCCATGTTCCTTCTCATGGTTTCCTATGTTGTTCTCTCCAGCATCAGTGGGCTAAGTCCCTCCTCCTGTGTGAGTCTCTCTGGCTTTATCTGGAGATGTGTTTTTTTTGGTTTTAAAGGGTCCCCAGAGGCACCTGGGTGACTCGGTGAAGTGTCCAACTTTGGCTCAGGTCATGATCTCACAGTTTCAAGAGTTTCAGCCCCATGTTGGGCTCTGTGCTGACAGCTCAGAGCCTGTAGCCTGCTTCGGATTCTGTGTCTCCCTCTCTCTCCCTGCCTCTCTCTCTCTCTCTCTCTCAAAAATAAATAAAAACATTAAAAAAAAAGTGTCCCATGATTAGATTGGGCACTGATGAATCTTTCAGAACACCTTCTCTATCTTAAGGCTCATAAGCTTAATCATTTTTCTCCATGTAACATAATATACCCACATATTATAGGAATGAGAGCATTGACATTTTTATGAGAGGCATTCTAACTACAAATATATATAGTATATATATATATATAACATACATTTTCTAAACCTAAAACAGGGAAAAAATTATGTTCACCTATTATTTCAGCATGTTTCTCCTTTGAAATGCTGGGTGATAGTAAAATATGGTATCTTATAGGTCTTCAATGGAAAATAATTATAACCATGAATTACACACTAAGAATTAATCTTTCATGTTAAAATCCACATAAATAAATTCAAAGATGTGTACAGATCCTGAAATAATACCTTAAAAATATCAAAACATATTTCAAGAACGAACTAACATTAGACAGAATTATGAATCAAGAAATGAGAAATTTGTAGTAGTTAAACAGTACACAATGTGTATGTGTGACTTCTTACTATTTTTAGGTATGTATAACCTCAGTGTTAATACATGAATGTCTTATAGCTTCCTTAATACCCTAAGGAAATAATATCAGTGTTAATAACATGTATTCAGAGATAGGATTCTGGTAGCATAAAGTATTAGGATATTGTTCTAGAATATAATGTTAGACATTGTGGTAGGCAGCATAGTGCCCCTCCCAAGATGTCTATGTCCTCATCACCAGAATCTGTAAATAAGCTAGGTTACATGGCACAAGGGAATTAAAGTTGCAGATAAAACTAAGGTTGCTTAATCAACTGACCCTAAAATAGGAAGATATTTGGGATTATATGCAAGTGGCCTCAATGTTTACAAAATGTTCTTAGCAGTGGAAGAGCAAAGCCAAAATGTAAATCAGAGTGACGTGATATGAGAAGGACTGAATCTGCTGTTGCTGGATTTCAAGATGAGTATGGCCATGAGGAAAGGAATGTAGGCAGCCTCTAGAAGAAGAAAAAAGTAAAGACATCCTCCACAGAGGATGTGCATCCTCCACAGAGAAGTGTAGTCCTGCCAACAGCTTCATTTTATCCTAGTAACACCCATGTTGGACTCTGAGTCTCAGGATTATAACACAATAAAACTGGATTGTTTTAAGCCATAAAATTTATGGCAATTTATTACAGCAACAATAGAATACTAATACATGCATCAGTTAAAGTATATTTAAGAGGAATTTTAATGATGTGGAAAATATTTATTTTATAAAGTTAAGCTACATCTGCAGAAAGAAAGCTTATATAGAATTATATAGTTTAAGGAAAAAAATGATACTGTTAACACTGACTTCAGTGACAAACTCTTACTGTCTGAATATATTAATATTTCACAGCAGTTAAGAGCATGGTATTTACAGTTAAACTTTTATTTGAATGCTATCTATTATTTATTAACTTAATGTGGCCATTGGAAAAATAAAAACATGTTAATCCTTGGCTTAACTATTTATAAAATGGGGACAATTATTCCGACCCCATATGATTTTTATAGATTTCCAGTAAGATGATATGTATAGTCCAGTACACGACACATCATACACATTTGGCAAATGAGAGCTGGTGGTGAACTGCTGTTCTTACACTTTATATCTCCCAGTTCTTTTTTTAAAAATTTTTCTATTTATTTTTGAGACAGAGCAAGCACATGAGCAGGAGAGGGAGACACAGAAGCAGGCTACAGGTTCTGAGTTGTCAGCACAGAGCCTGACGTGGGGCTCAAACTCGTGAACCATAAGATCATGACCTCATCCAAAGTCAGACGCTTAACCGAGGAGCCACTCAGGGCCCTCCTAGTTCTTAAGGTCAAGCAAATAGGTACGTTAAACATCCTCCTCACTACAGTGTTAGACTAATTTTCAGGATACATTTAAGTGAAGTTTGGTAACTCAAATGAATATCTAATTGACACGATGTCAGGAAGATGACTGGAAAACAGTAGAAATTTCAGCCAGTGTAGGGTAGATATGTGGTAGATATCACTATCATGCAGGAGGTAGAGTGTTCTGGCTCCTCAGAGTGTTCTAGTAAATTTGTTTACTTAAGTTTAATCAATTCATCGGTATTTTTTTTTTTAATTTTGTCAACTCCCCTCCGATTCTGTAACAGTATTATTCCACCTTTCTTCTAATGTCTTTAAATTTTTTTTTAACGTTTATTTATTTTTGAGACAGAGAGAGACAGAGCACGAATGGGGGAGGGTCAGAGAGAGAGGGAGACACAGAATCGGAAGCAGGCTCCAGGCTCTGAGCTGTCAGCACAGAGCCTGACGCGGGGCTCGAACTCACGGACCATGAGATCATGACCTGAGCTGAAGTCGGAAGCTTAACCGACCAAGCCACCAGGCGCCCCACTTCGAATGTCTTTAATGACAAAGCAAAAGAGCTGTGTGTTTGGGAAGCGGGTATGAAGCAGCCCAAAAAGAATCACCTGGAAGCTAATAACTGCCCTCACGCATTGCAATGCCACACGACCAAAAACATAGACTGAGGGAGTTGGATAGAACAGTAAAATCATCTAGTCTAACTTTCCTATTTTATGTATAAAGATAACGAGTCCCAAAAGAATAAATAACTTGCTGAAGGGTACAATGTTTCAGACACTAGGAATAAATCCTAGATGTTCCTTCTTTTAGTAACACACACTTTATGTTTCAATGTTTATTTATCATTTTATAACAAAGCCCCTTCCTTATGTTTGTCCTCTTACTGTAGAAATTTTCATTGAAAGCAAAAATTGCTCAGTATCCTCCTTAGAGTAGAGCTGTTTGCTGTTATTTTGCCTGTAAGGAAGAATTCTGACCCATGTGGCATGTTGCTGCTGTCAACAGAAAGGGCATTGGGGCAGCAGGTAGAAAGACTCAGCAGTATATAAAAATCCTCTACGGCAAGGTTCACCCAGGTGTTTCTTTCAAATTCCAACCTCCTCCCTCCCACATCTCCTTAAGAACAGGTGTGACCCCTGGAACATCAGAATCAGCAGGGGTAAGTGAAAGGTTATACAGAGTTGAAAAGCAGCAGAAAATTTGAAACATAAGCAAATTTAATACATAGCATCTGTTTTCAATATGGGTTTCTCATATTTAAACTTAACATTCTATTTTTAGTTCTGAAAGGAAAAAAGGACTGACTAATCTTGATCTAGAAATTAGTGACATAAAGCAGCACAGATTATGAAAGATAGTAATTCCAAAGGTCAAAGACATTATTATAAATGAGTTATTTTAAAATTTATACATGTTATTTCATAAAATCATAAAGTCATGGGGATGAAATACATCAGTCTGTCACTTAGACCAGTCTCATTTATTCTAATTATCTCATTCTCAATTTGGGGGTTTTCTCATTAGGAATTATCATTAAAAGTTCATAAGCTATTCTTGACAGTGAATAATGAGCAAATTGTCAGATTTAGCCCATGCTGACATTTCTGTTCTCAATTTGATGGTTGTTGACCTCATTAGGTGCACTTATAAAACAAGGCTTAAAATCTAAAAAAAGGTTAGAGACTTGAAAGTAAACTACTCTATAACCTGTCATTATCCCAACCTTAAGAAAGTTGATTTTGACGTATTAACATTCCGTTGGATGTTCAGAAAGAAAAAAAAATAGTGAATAGAAATGTTTATACAAACAGACTTTAATTTTAATTATTCTTACCAAAAGCATTGACAGTTTATTAACTTTAAATAGGTCATATGCGGTGCAGGTATAACAAATATAGCATGTATGGTGCTCAAAATATAACCAAGGGATAAGAGCCTATTTCTTCTAAAGGAGAGTATATTGCACATCTCTGAAATATTTACTCATTAGCTGGTTTCTAAGTGCACTCAAGTGCTTTCAGTACTATTTGTTTTTCATTTTAACAAATTAGGAAGGTATTTTGTTTGGTATTAAAATCAGATAACTAGAGTTTTGCATTTGGGAAAATAATCTCTAATTTTTTAAAAAAAATTGATGTTTTTATTTATTTCTGAGAGAGAGAGACACACACACAGAGTACTAGCAGGGTAGGGGCAGAGAGAGAAGGAGACACCGAATCCGAAGCAGGCTCCAGGCTCTAAGCTGTCAGCACAGAGCCCAACGCAGGGCTCAAACTCGTGAACCGTGAGATCATGACCTGAGACGAAGTTGGATGCTTAACCAACTGAACCACCCAAACAACCCAAGAATCGGTAATTTTAAAGAGAGATTTTCTCTGACATACCCAAATCAATGACTTTCACATATCAAAGCCAGCCTTCTTCATGGTTGTTTTAAAGACATTTAAGTAAATGAATATCAAGTTATTGCTTACAAGTTTATTTTCTAAAAAGGCAGCCTACTGGCTACATTACCTAAGGGTATTCTATAGTGGTTAGGTTTGAAGAGTTCCTTATCTCTTGAGTATTTGCTAATTGTGTTTACCTATCAGTAAGTACCATTGGAGAGAATAAACATGATCAAAGTTAAAAATGGAGGAAGTTAAAAACTAAAGCAGAATTGGTAGGGTAGGAGGACTGTAAATAAGAAATATTAATCAAGAAAATTTAAATGATTTTTTTAAACGTTTATTTATTTTTGAGACAGAGAGAGACAGAGCATGAACAGGGAGGGTCAGAGAGAGGGAGACACAGAATCTGAAACAGGCTCCAGGCTCTGAGCTGTCAGCACAGAGCCCGACGCGGGGCTCAAACTCACGGACCGTGAGATCATGACCTGAGCCGAAGTCGGCCGCTTAACCAACTGAGCCACCCAGGCGCCCCAAATCAAGAAAATTTAAAGGATACTCTCATATGGTAGAAATATACCTAATATGTAAAATTTCTGTCATTTCCCTTCTTTACAGAGTAAGAAAAGGGAATGGGAAGTACTATGTTACACAGGAATGTGCAAGCACATAACAAATATATAACGTAGAAAAAATGTGTCTACAAAGTAAGCAATACTAAATAAATTCAAGTTTCTATTTATTTGCAACAAATAAGCCAAATACTAAGATGACTTATTAGTGTCCTTTTATTCTTCAGTGACCATCAGGTTTTCAAATAAAGACAATCTGAGTGTCTTAAGTGTCATGATAGAAACAGAGTTGCTATGGGTTAAACTGTGTTCCCTAAACATTCATATGGTAAAGTTCCAACGCCCAGTACCTCAGAATGTGGACATAGTTGAAAATAGGGTTGTTGCACATGTAGTAAGTTGAGGTCACACTGGAGCAGGATGAGCCCTTAATCTGACAGGTGTCCTTATATAAATAGGAAATATGAAGAAATAGACATATACAGAGGAGGACATGACATGAACATTAAGGCAGATATTGGGGTCATACATCTACAAGCCAAGTAGTCCCAAATATTCTTCACTCAGAAGGAATCAATTGTGACAGCATCTTGATTTTGGACTTAAAGATTTTGGAACAGTGAGACAATAAATTTAGTTGTTTAAGCTAACCAGTTTGTGGTACCTTTTTTTTTTTTTTTTTTTATGGCAGCCCTGGCAAAATATTATGGGTTGTATCTGTATCAATCAGTGTTCCCTTATGTTAGCATAGAGTTCCGAAAAGGTGGCATATTTGCACACATATGCATGAAGAGAATAGAGACAACCCTCAGATTACCTGGCACTTAATGATAATAAGTAGATGCATACACTGCCTCTTGTTGAGCAGAAATAGGCAAGAGAAAGAAATCCATAGAAGCACATTAAAGGACAATATCCTTCCCTAATTAAACACTTAGAACACTATAAAAATAGAACACATTAATTTGTTGTAGGCACAGAACTTATGCCCATTATGTATTTATTATTTAAACACCATCAAAAAATGTATATAATTAAGCACTGAGTTATGATAGCAGTTTGATGCAAAAAGGCGGCCATTGGCCAGGTTTTTGTGAAAGCAATGAAATGTGTCAAAAGTATTCAGATAGTGTTATGGTAAGTCTATTACCTACATTGTCCATCAAATAAGCATGATGTTTTTGTATGTAACTTTCATCCTTCCAGATAAAAATGCATGACCCTCTTCTCTACTATATATAAATCATTTTGAGTTTTAGGTCATTTGGGAGTGGGGAAGTCAATTAACTTCAGTCAGCAGCACCGGAGCAGTGACAGTGGGGAAAAAAGGGAGAGAAAAATAGCAGTTCAGACTTACATGAAAATGCTAAATATAGATAGAGGTGTTCCTGGATGAAATCTATGAGAAACCAACAGCTAAAACCAAACACAGCAATGTAAGAATAACAATCATGACTAGCCAAGAATATTGACAACATTCACTCATTTGTTCAACAAATATTTCTTGAGTACTTATTATGTGCCTGGCATTAAACTAGACACTGGGAATATAAGAATACAAAACAGAAACTGTCATTATCATCATGTTGGAAAAAGCAGAATAACAAATTAGCAGTCAAATGCATATGACGATTTCAGGTTTTTAAAAGCACTTCAAAGAAAATCAAGGTGTTGTAGCTGCTTCAGATGAGGTCATAAGGAAGGTCCGTTCCAGGAGATTTGTAAGCTGAGGTGTAAGGGAATGTAAGAAGTGACCCAAAGGCAAAGGAGCAGGTTTCTTGATTGAGAAAAGAAACAACAATAACAAAATATTGTGCTCTCCAAGAGAAGTCCGCACTTCCTGTGAATGCCTCGCTGAAACTGAGTGACTTTTCCTGAATTGAGAGGATATTCATCTGAGTTGGAAGAAATATAATATTTTTATATAATATATGAAATATAATTTTAAAGTGTAGGACAGTAGACCACATATTCTGTGATTTTCCTGTTTGCTCTGGAACACATGGTACATTCGTTACCACATAGATTTACATGAATGCAGGTCTTAATTATGATGAATAAACTAAAATATGCCTTGGGTTTAACTTAGAATGGCTTGTATAATTTGCTCTTAAAGTATTATATAGTCTGTCAGTCTTTGAAGATTTATTGCTTACAACTAAACAGTGCTCATGATTTTTCATAAGCTATTTACACTTTAGACATATAATTATTTCTACTTAGCACATGAGGAAACTGAGGCAGAGGCAATTTGTGCAAATTATCCAAAGGCATAGAACTGGTAAGTAGCAAAGGCAATAAACCCAGGAGGTCTGGCTTCACAGCACATGGATGTAATACTCTTCTGTTGTGCATTACCTATACTTTTTGTTCATATTATTTCAGGTTTATAACCAAATACATAAAATTCCACGGAGAATTTGCTTTTACCTTACATGCCATGTTATGTTTTAACGATATTTGTCATCAACAAGATAAAAAATGAGAAGAGCTATCTGTTTCCTAGACTGCTCGTCTCATCTCCCAATCCAAATGCTCATACTTATAAATTCTTATACTGTACAAGTTTAAATAATAGCAAGTCCATTCAGACAAGTAGGTTGTAAATGCATCATGCAGGCAAAGCAGACATGGACTGGCTTTTATCCTTTGAAGAGAATAGTGAACGAAAAGATTCTAACTATAGAAATGGAAGATTTAGAAAGGGGGCTTTATTAGTCACAGCATGAGGTGTGGAAAATGGCTGTATCACCCTGGGGATGTTTTCCTCATTCACTTCCTTGTATTAGACTCCATAGTTTTCTGATTCACTTTCCAAGTCGAAATCCTACCCAAACTCCTCAATTCTTCCCTTATGCCATTAATGACATAGAAACATATTGAGGAAGAGTACCTTCATGAACTCCTTAGATACTTACAAACCTTTATATTGAGCAAGACATGGAGGCAGGTACTGAGATAGAGACCTGCCTTAAAAATCTTAGATGACTGTTGGAAAGCCAGCTACACAAAGGACTGTGATCGAACATAGAAATGAACTTTGCATTATCTAGACTGTAACAAATCCAGCTTGACGTCACTATTGCAAACATATAAAACATCCTTGAAATATTTTTTCATTGAAGACTAAAATATCATATTTCACAGCAATTGTTTATGGTCCCCTTATTAGAGATAGACGTTGCTGTTTAAATATATTCAAAATAACTTTTGAGCTGAATGCTTACGAATACTGTGGCTCTATCTCTGGCACGTGAGCATGCAGACATACACACTCACACACACACACACACACACACACACACACACACACACACTTAAATAAACATCTTATCTCCTTGGAAACTTTTTTATGTTTTTCATTATTTTTCCTTCTGAAACTATGAGTATATGAAGCCTAAATACCCCCAAGGGCTGTGGCTCAGTTTTATTTTTAGATTTTATTAACTGCTTCGTATATTCTACATTTAGCTTACAATTTTTTATTGTTGTTCTCCCAACATCTATAAATAAAATTTGAAGGCCCATCTACCTTTAGTTTACAGGAAACAGAATAGAACCTTATTGAATTTTACTGTTGGTGTTAGGAAAAGTTAACAAGGTGAATTGATTGTGCCTATGAGAAGCTAAGAATTTACTGCTGTTATTATAAGATTGTCTAAATTTAAATGTGTTTCATCATTGGTTGTGAGTTTATATGTGGGAAGGCAGATGTTAGCAGTGTCTTAGTTCTTTCTATTCAGAATGATATTGCTTAAATTTAGTTTGTTCAATAGAAGACAGTGTAGAGCCAAATTGCCTTAGTATAAATAAGAGTACAAATTCAAAACTTTCAAATTACAGATAAACAATGAATGTCCAGATCCTGATTAAAATTTGGCCACGTTTACTAGTAGTAAATAGAAATACTTAAAATGTTATAATAAATATTTATGCCCACACACAATATAAAGATAGTCAAAAGTATTTCATCTTGTAAAAGCCTAAAGCTCTTCATTTAAGCAATTCCTATTTCAATTTAGTCTTTGATGTGTCAAGCTAAGCTCTAGAGAATTTCTCCCTTGAATGACTGACTTTCCATTGGAATATACTCTTTGAATAGAGATTGATGCTAGATTCATGCTATCAGCATTCTATTGCTTGCAGAAAAAAGAAAACCATTATTATACTACATTTAATTGCATTAATACTGAGAAGAAGAAAAAAGGTCACTGAAAGAAATCATTTGAAATTTGCTTTTTATAGCTATTGCCTAAGCAGCTTGTTTATAAAATATGCTTTCTGGATGTACAGGCTTGTAAGCATGGATGCAGATACCCTGGGTTCTAATCTTCTTTCTCCCACTAACTCGTACAGCTATCAACATAAGTCATACAACTTCTCTAGCATAAATGTTTCAATCTTTGAAAAAAATACATAATTTACTGCACATGGATCTATGACAAGACTAATATATTTCTTAAACACTTTAACACATATGAGTGGAACAGTATTTTGGAATATTACCAAGGTAAAGAAAATAAAGGCATTGTTATTATTTTTTTAGATACGAGCCAGCTGATTTGGAAAATAAAAAGGTCAGTATAAACAAACATTTCAAGAAATGTTTCTCTTAACGTCTCTGTGTTAGAACTAAATGTAGATACACTGGGTTCTCCTTTGGAAAATATATCACTTGTATTGATTCTTTTGATAATCCCCTTAATCCCCACGGATCCCAATATGCTCCTGTGCACAGAATCTCTCCAGACCACACAGTACTATTGTGTTACTACAAGGATTACAGTTCATCAGTTACAGCATAATTAGCAATGCCCTACAGAGGAAAAGCACCCAGGGAAACTTGCATGTTGCTCAGATAATGATAGAAGAAATAAGAGAAAAAGGGAGAAAAGGAAAGTCAGGTCTTTCATGGTCATAAGTGAAATGCACAATGAGGCATCCCATAAATAACTAAAGAAAATTAAATAGGGCTGGATTTTTGGTTTACAGGTAGAAGCAAGAATTTCAGACTTCAGAATCATACAGTTATTATTATCATTATTATTATGTCTTTGCAGACTCTATGACTTAAATGGTTCTCTTTAATGGAGGCTTTAGCACAAAAGCTATGTAGGTGATCAAAAACACTGGGGTAGGGAATATTGAAGACAATCTAACATATCGTGATTAATTGAAGAATGAAAATAACTGACAAAAAAAGAGGCAGACTGCTTTTCTAATTTATTGTCACCACTGAACTTTTTTCTTAAAATAACTATTACTATTTACCTTCCAGAAATGTGCAAAAATAGAGACACCTTTTAAGAGAAACAGTCTTATTCCCAACTCTAATCTGTTGATCTGTTTACACAAGAACAATGTAACCATGTTTATACCACTTTGCTTTTCGCGGTGGCCAGGCAGATGCAGATGGCTATTACTTCCGATCTAATCATTTTATCAACTAGATGCACCATGGTGAAAGTACAACTGTAAGGGAGTGATAGGAGGCAATCTTCTCCATTGCTGTGCTGGTGTGTAGCTAGTGCCCGCACAAGCCCTAAATAAAATAGAATTCATTTTCTGGGCTTCTAATCTCCTTTACTGTTTTTTTTTTTCCCCTAAGTTTTTTGCCTTCTTCATATTTTCCATCACCTAAAGCCATTATTAGTCACAAGATTTCATATTGAAGACTGAATATTTCTTAAACGAAATTTTTTAAATGATGAATATTCAAGAAATCAATGAACTGGCTCCTGGAACACTAGTTTATACTAGTAACAAAGGGTGATGGACAAAATTAGTGAAGTGTAATATGAAGCTATAGTAACTACTTCAGTGGATGTCTACATTTCAGTGCCTTAGCAAAATAGAAGTTACTTTTCACTCATATAAAAGTTCAACATGGCTATTTCTGGTCAACAAGTGGGGTGACTTGTGTGAGAAGTTTTTTGAGTAAAACCTGGATGTTGCACACATCACTTTTGCCAAAATTCCATTGGCTGCAACTCTGTAATAAGACCTCTCCTAATGGCAAAGGATTCTGGGAGATATAATCTAGCTATGTGCTCAGGAGAGAGAAGAGATAGATTTTAGGAAGAACAATCAGCCATATCTTCCACAGTCTGTCCTGGTCAATATGAATTGACTTCCAGCTTTATTCAAACTCAAATACTATATTCTCCCCTTACCCCAAAGGGGAAAATCCAATGTCCATACCAGGTACTGATTGTATCACAAAGTCCACTATCTCAATTGGAACATATTATTCAGGTCTAGTACCTCATGGTCTTGAAATTTATTAATTGAAAGATTAATTATTTTCCCCTTACCAAACTCCCACAGCATGAAATGGTAAACCAGGGATGAGATAACCTCAGTAAAAATACCCCAGGCACTGCTCTCTGGCAATGATGGCTGAGTCTCCATCCTAGGAAAGGAGGGATTTTCTTGTTTAAATTCAGGATCTCTGGCATTCTCTATTGGCACTTAATTCCAATGTTTGGGAGTTTCTTCATGTCACAAGTTCCTTCATGATTACATCTGAAGTGAGGAGTACGTCCTCCTTCGGAGATGGGTGCTTCCTTGGTTGCAAAGATTTAAAGCCCTAGGGTTGTTGTAGAACTGCAAAACACTTGTTTTAGTTTATTTATTTATTTTAAGAGACAGAGAGAAAACATGAGTGGGAGAGGGGCAGAGAGAGAACCCTAAGCAGGTTCTGCACTGTTAGCACAGAGCCCACCGCAGGGCTCAATCTCACAAACGGTGAGATTATGAACTGAGCCGAAATCAAGAGTCAGATGCTTAAATGACTGAGCCACCCAGGTGCCCCAGAACTGCAAAACATATAGATGAGGCTTTTTTTTCCTTTTTCTCAGCAATGTTTTTCTTAGAGAGTTTAGTAGATTTCTGATTCATTTGCTACTAGTCAGTTACATGCTAGTAAACATACCAAAGTTCCTTTTTACTTACAATTTTCATGCCTTTTTTTTCCTTCTGATCCTCATGCTTCTGAAATAATTTGCTTAGATGGAAAGGAAACCCCCTGGCTATAATTTTTGCCAAAAGACTGAAACTCCTTTTAGCTAAGAAATTCTAATTTGTCTTTGTCATGCAAATCTTTTTCTCTAGTATTATCTCTTATTATTTAGTATCTAGAGGCCTTTGCCTTTCCCAAACATGTGTGGCCCACATTTCTCACCCCTGTTTCTTTCCATCTCTGTTCTGAAATTGGTCAATCTTTGCCTTTTCTTTTTAACCCTTTGCTAAAACATCAAATAAAAGCTAACAAACATGAGACCTCTCATTTTTTCCAAATGCTTCCCTAGAGCTACAGACTTAATAGGGCATGGTTTCCTTTCTGAATTACTGCAGATAGTAGTAATTTTCTCAAATATCTCATCAGTATATAAATCTTCAATGTTTTAACCTGTAGTGGTTGTTATCTAATCGACTGCAACATGACTGTTAAATCAATGGCAGCATCCCACTTCTATATATTTATGAATTAACTAGATTAAAGCTATCTGAAATTAATGCCAACAGTTTAGAGGCACAACAGATGGAAGTCTCTCTCATAGATATCTATAACATTACAATGCCAGTGTACCTGGTTGTAGATCGACTGTTTTTTCTCCAGGCAATGAAAAATTTACTCTAGCTCTTTCTATTTTATGGCTCTAAATCCTATAGTTTAGGGTTTCTTCATTTAAGCTATCCAGACATAAAAAGGGGAGAAGGGGCATGGAGAAGACATAAATAATTCTTAAAACCTTGGGTATGAGTAACACTGTGCACTTCTAGTCACATTTCTTTGCCAAGGACTAGTAATAAGGCCACAAGGAGAGTAAAGGGAAAAATGGGCTAGATGGGCTGGTCCCTGGCTATACCTTTGCTATAGAAAAGGATATAATTCTGGGGGAAAAATACTGTCCCCATTGTGACAGACTGTCACAGTACTTCATAATGTGACTGTATTTGGAGATAGGCTCTTTAAAGAGATAGTTAAGATAAAATGAGGTCATTAGTCCCTGTGAGAAGAGGAAATGTGGACACAGAGGGACACAGATGAACTTGGAGAACTTCATGAAAACACATGAAGACAGCTGTGTACACCAAGCCAAGGAGAGAGGTCTGGAACAGTCCATCATAGTCCTCAGAGAAAAACAACTCTGCTGACAGCTTGATCTCAAACTTGTAGCCTGCAGAAGTGGGGAAAAAATCAATTTCTGTTGTTTGTCACTCAATCTGTAGAACTTTGGTGTAGCAACTCTAGGAAACTCAATGATATATAGGAGACATGACAATAATTAAAGTAAGTATATGTATCAATGACAATGAGAGCAGGTTGCATTCCTATTCTGAAGGCAAAATTAGGAAATGATTACTATTAGATAATGTTTTAAAAATATTTCATATATATTTCAAATTGATATAACAATGTACCAAAATACCAATTTTCTTTATATAAACATATGTATGTATTATTCACAAAGTCTAACAACAGAACAGTTCTCTTCTTTTACTGTTTGGCATCTATGTTCATATTTTATCCATATTTAAAAACATTATGCTTTTTCCTGGCGTAAGTTACTTATCTGTCATAAAAAAGATGACTGTCCACCTGCCCTCTCCCCCTCCCCCCTACTTCTCTTTCTTCCCTATGCCCCCCACTCAGATCCACAAATCTCCGTTGCAAAAATCTCAAGCTCAAGATCTGCACATGACAGGCTGGCTTCCCCCATAAGATCCATTTATGATCCTTTTTACATTCACAATCTCTGAATTTATAAACTCAGCAATTGTAAGCTAATTACTTCTAATACTCCTCATCCAAAATAATAAAAAAGAGAGATAAAAGGTGGGGATGGGGGGTGGAAAACACAAAATTATGCCTAGAAGCCATAATCTTGTTTTTCTTTTTAAAGTTTACTTATTTTGAGAGAGAGAGAGAGAGAGAGAGAGAGAGAGAGCAGGGGAGAGGCAGAGAGAGATGGAGAGAATCCCAACAATTCATGCTGTCAGCTCAGAGCCCAACACAAGGCTGGAACCCAGTTAGAATGAGATCATGACCTGAGTCAAAACTGAGAGTTGGATACTTCCTAGCCACCTAGGAGCACCCCCGCCCCCTGGCTTGTTTTTCTAACTGGTCATGAAATCATCTTAGTTATGCTTGGTAATAGACATTAATCACCCTGGCCATCAAAGAAACTCCATTTTCTACATCTTTTTTTTCAGTGACACAAATATTCTCTAAATAAATATATAGGCGGTCTATATAGTTAGACCATTTGGGGAAAGATTTCTTCCTTGGGAATCAATATATCTTTAACATCTGAGTCCAAAGTTAATTGAGTTATTAGGTGTAATAGTGATATAGTAAGAGGGGCCACTGCCATTTCTACCCCTTGGTCTCTTGACTTATAATAAACATTTTTGGTAGTATTTGTTTATTTTTGAAAGAGAGAGAGAGAGAGAGAGAGAGAACGAACAGGGAAAGAGCAGTGAGATAGGGAGACACAGAATCAGAAGCAGCCTCCAGAATCCAAGCCACCAACACATAGCCCAATGCAGGGCTCGAACCCACAAACCATGAGATCATGACCTGAGCTGAAGTTGGATGCTCAACTGACTGAGCCACTCACAAACCCCTCTTGACTTGTATATTCTGCTTTTATAAATATATATATTGGCATCATATATTGGCCACTGGTTCATTCATATATTACAACAGTCATAGGGTGTTTTCTCTCTAATAGCACCATAACTAAACATTTTATTGGCCATTTCACTATTCTTTCAAGCCATCTGTTTATCAAAAACAAAGAAAGAAACAACCAAATAAAAACCATGGCTATCAGCACGAATAGGCATGGCTTTCCTTAGGTATCTGTGCTGCGGTTCTTCTTTGGGCCTGTCCAAGGACTCCATACAGCATTCTCACCAATGACACTTGGAGCAGTGCTGGACCTGCAATGCCACAGTACCAAACGGTACATTTTCTTGTACCACAGACCACTGTTGAACTGTAACTACTGTTGAGCTGTCAACTACTGTAATCACTGTTGAACTGTAACTACTTCTCTTGTACAAGGTCTCAGGAGCACTAGTGGTTTGCCCATCAATTTAGTAAGATTCCTAGTGTAAGTTACAGAGCAAATGGGTCAAAGCAGCATACCTAAATATGGTATATATTGCCTACAAAATCCAAAAGGCCCACCAAGTATTGTACTTCTCTCCTAGTGGTAAGGAGCACAAAGTAAAGCATCTTAGCTTCTATTCAAAAAGAATATTATCCACCACTAAAACCCCAGGAAATCTATACTGATATATTTCTGGATATTTGTCATGATGCGTCTCCTGCACTTTAGTTCTAAGCCATGCATTTTACTTGGGCTTCTAGGGTATCCGATACCTCCTGTTCACCAGATCCCATGTCACCAGTGTCAGAATGTTATTTGTATAGAAGGCCAGTGTGATTTAATATAGGAAGTGTAAATGATTGAGGTCCTTGAAGACTAAGACACAGCAGCAGAACTGAACTATTCAGTTCTGGGGAATGAGAATTAAGTTGGACTTCTGTCATTGCTACTGTTTGATATCCTTTCCAACTGGCATGGAAAGAATGAATTTGCCAGATCCCAATTGCTGCTAGGTGCCAGAGACTTCCTAACTTATTAGCAAAAATGTCACCTCTCTGGCCTCAACTGTGATTACAGTCACCACCCGATTGCAAGATCCATTCACCAGACAGATTATAGAAAAGGCTGTGTGATAAAAGCATCATTTTTGTATCTCTTAAGGTTTTAAAGATACTGCAAATCCCTGAAAATTTCCAAGAATGTAGTATTGCTTTGGATTATGACATTGGTGTGGACGGACAGTGACAGAATTTTCCACTAAGTTCCTTCAGCAATAATGGCCCTCACTTCATGGGTCAGGGGGCCCATGTGTAGATTATGCCATTTACCAACTATGTTTAACTTTTCCTTCAAGGACTCAAGTGTTAACTTCAGAAAAGGTTTGTGGAATTACTGGGCCTTCTATGAGATAAATTTGTGTTCAAACTTGATATGTTGGCTGCCCAAGGAGTAGGGACCACATTTAAAAAGAAATATCTCATAACCTCCCTTTTTTTTTTTTTTTTTTTTTTTTTTTTAGTATGTCATCGGTTTCCTTGTACATAGTCACCCTGATAAATGGGCACAGTTCTCTTTAGGGCAGGCTGCGTAAATCATGCAAGAGTTGTAAGTTTCTTTCTTTTTCTTTCCTTCTTTTCTTTCTTTCTTTCTCTTTCTTTCTTTCTTTTCTTTCTTTCTTTCTTTCTTTCTTTCTTTCTTTCTTTCTTTCTTTCTTTCTTTCTTTCCTTTCTTTCTCTTTCTTATTTTAAGAGAAAGAAAGAGAGTATGAGTGAGAGAATCCCAAGTAGGCTTGCCCATTGTGGGCTTGATGCTCAATCCCACAAACTGCAAGATTATGATCTGAGTTGAAAACAAGAGCTGGTTGTTTAACCGACTGAGCCACACAGGTGCCCATGTAAGTCATTAATTTTTTTTTTTTTTTTTTTTTTTTTTTTTAGTGAGAGATGGCCCAAGTGAGTGAGGGGCTGAGAGAGAGTGAGAAAGAGAGAGAGAGAGAGAGAGAGAGAGAGAGAGAGAGACGGGGCTCACCCGAGTCGGGGGTTTATGTTTACCCGAAAGGGGGCTCGAGCTCACCCAATGCAGGACTCAAACTCACAAACCAAACTATAAGATCAGGACTTGAGCCAAAGTCAGCACCTGAGCCAAAGTCAGATGCTTAACCAACTGAGCCACCCAGGCACCCTGTAAGGTTCTTTCATAAGAATACTGGTTCTCAAATTATATATATATAGCGTGAATCGGTATCACCTGGAGGGCTTTTTAAAAGACATATTTATGAGCCCCAAACTTGAATTTCTAACCTGGTAGCTTGGTAATACTTCCAAATGCATTTGCTTTTTTGTTTTCTTTTGTTCTGTTTTTTTCAATGTTTTTGAAGTTCATTTATTTATTTTTGAGAGAGAGCGAGCAGGGGAGGGGCAGAGAGAGAGAGCGAGAGAGAGAATCTCAAGCAGGCCCTGCATTGTCAGCACTGAGCCCAATGTGGGGCTTGAAGTCACAAACCATGAGATTATGACCTGAGCTGAAACCAAGGGTTGGATGCTTACCAACTGAGCCACCCAGGTGTCCCCAAATGCATTTCCTTTTATAACAAGTTTCCAGGTGATACTGATGTTGCTGAACAAGGGACTATACTTTGATAACTACTTCTTAAGAAATTCAAAGTTGCCTTTGGTCATTGGGGTTCTGAGTGTATGAATTTCCTTAAATCTGAAACTGGGGGAAAGCTCTTGGCTTTTGACTTGAGGTTTCTAAGAAGAGAATAAATTGTGTTTTTATCCATCAGGACTTCAGTTTTCCCCTCTGTATAGCTAAATATACTTCAGTGCACCATCCATCCATTTTATTCCTGAAGACCAAGTTTTCAGTTAACCACATCAACAATCCCTGTGATTTAAAATATACGGCTTACCAGGATGTCTGGATGGCTCAGTTGGTGAAGTGTCTGGCTCTTGGTTTTGGCTCAGGTCATGATCTCACAGTTTTGTGAGTTTGATCCCTGCATCGGGCTCTGTGCTGGTGGTGTGGAACCTGCTTGGGATTCTCTCTTTCACTCTCTCGCTGCCCCTCCCCCACTCATGCTGTCTCTGTCTCTCTCAAGATCAGTAAGATCAGTTAATAAACTTAAAAAATATATATACTGCCTATCACTTTAAGGATTTAAGGATAGAGTACTACCTTGACATGTCTGTGGAAGAGAGACTTTATTTGATTTTGCGCAAATTTCTCCTATGTGTCCATACAAAGGCACTAAAGAAAAGAATATGCCTCTATAACAAATGTCCTTAGTTATATCTAATGTGCATCCCTTCGCAATTTTAATAAAGCAAAGAAAGCTGTCTTGGTTTTCTTCATTTGTTCTTACTACAGAGGTATCAAGTTAGCTCTGAAATTCCCTAAAAAGCTCTGGGATTTAAATGTAGCAGTACATTGATGTTAAAACATACACTGTCTGTTAAAAAGACTCCAAAATTGGGGCATCTGGGTGGCTCAGTCAGTTGGGCAACCAACTTTGGCTCAGAGCATGATCTCACAGCTCAGTGAGTTTGAGCCCTGCATTGGGCTCTGTGCTGACAGCTTGGAGCCTGGATCCTGCTTCAGATTCTTTGTCTCCCTCTCTGTGTCCCTCCCCTGCTCACACACTGTCTCTCTCTGTCTCTCTCAAAAATAAACTTAAAAAAATTAAAAAAAAAAAGACTCCAAAATATATTTAGGCACTCCATAGTGTGACCATATTATTAAGTTTGTGTTATTAAAAAATATGCTATATTTTTTCAAGTTGATATTTTCATTTAAAAATTATAAATTTCATTATTAATTTTAGAACATAACAGAAAATCAAACATTATGTAAGAGCCAATGCTTCTTGGACTTAGGAGGGTTAATATTAAATCATAACTCAAACTTTAAAATTATATTATGAACAACAATAAAATATATTTCAGTAAATGAACAAGATGAATATATACTTTGTGGTCATAAAAACTGATTTGTGCTGAAGACATGATATAATATTTGCTTTTCAATAATAATTCCATGTAAAACACACTTGAAATTTCTTTTTTTTTTTTTTTTTGTTTCACATTTGGAATTTCTAATGGGAGCCCTTTTACATCTGGAGTATTAAGCATTTTCAGAATTTTGAAAAAAGAATTGTAGTTTATCATGTTTCTATAAAAGTGTTGACAAAATAATTCTACAGAAACGTTTATGTAAATACACATTGTCAGCAAATGAGATTTCTAAAATTATCTTTAGGGTTCAAAGTTGTGTAAGTTAAGGATTAATTGCCAAATATCCTTAAAAAGAGACCTTAAAAATCTAGTAAGAAAGACTGTCTTTCTGTTCCTATCTTCAAGATAAACCTTCAAACACTAAAAAGACATAACACCCCGGGGGCTGTTTGACAGATAAGAAGAGCTACCAAGTGAGGGGACCATCACTTCAAAATAAGTTCCTGAAAAACAAAACTTTTAAAGGTATAAGTCTACTTTTCTTAGAAGACACCAATCACTGGAATAGTTCACACAGTAAAAAATAAAGATAAAACTGAAGGTAACCAAATATATATCTAATGAAATTCATTTTGGTAAAGAAATGGAATGGAGCGCATTAGACTCCCTAAATTACATTTGCCTCTTTGCAATCATTTCTGTATCAGATGGCACTAAACCTAGGTAACCTAATGTTTCCAAAACACTAGCTACTCATTACATGTAGCACTTGAAAACACAAAACCCATAATAGCCTAAAGCTCAAAGTGTTAAAACTAGACTTTCCAATTACCTCCATTTCCTCCAACACTTAAATCAATTTTGGAAGACAATTAGAGTGTCTAGAATGAACATATATATTTCTTTTCTTATTCTAGCAGTTTATATAATCACTTGTTTCTTCCTATCATTGCTAAAATTTGGACGGCAGTATTGATCTGGTTTTCATTCAGTATATTGAGGATTTATGAAACCCTATGTTATAGATTTTTACTTTTACCTGCAAGCACCATTTCCTCTTGTTTATTACCAACACCTACACTCTTTCACGGAACTATCCCACTCTACCCTTGTTCTTCTACTGGAGACCTTGAAAAATAATGCTCACATTATCTGACCACTTAGTTGGACAAGGGACCATATGTACCAGTGGTGTTTTATCTGGGATTTTTTTTTTTTTTTCAGTTGGAAACTCTGTTTGGAAATGAGGTATTTGTGTCTGGCACCTACCTGCTGTCGGCCATCATGTCTGTACGTGTAGAGAGGAAGCCTACCTAAGAAAGTGAAGACAGCACGCAGAGGAGTAGAGTGTAGAGATGGAGAGGAAAGCATCTTTGTCTTGTTTGAATCCATGATTCCAATCATCCCTGACACCCAAGAGTACTGGCCTTTTCTGAGGTTCTATCTAAGTTAGAGTTGTATTTTACTTGCAACCAAGAAAACAAAGTGTTGATGTTTTAATTTAGCACTACATTAGCTTCCTATTTCTGCTGTTACAAAGTAATACAAACTGAGTGGCTTAAAACAACACAAATCAACTCTCCCATAGATCTGAGGGTCAGAAGTGGGTAATTTGGTCTCACCTGGCTGAAAACAAGGTGTTGGCAGCCCTGCATTCCCTTCTGGAGGCTTTAGTAGAGATTCATTTCGTGGCCTTTTCCAGCTTCTAGAATTCTTTGCCCTATTTTATCTTCAAAACCAACAATGACTGATCATGTCTTTCTCACATTGCATCACTCTGACTCTTCTGCCTTCCACATTTAAGAACACTTTTGATTACATGGTGCAACTCTGATAATCCAGGATAATCCCCCATCTCAACGTTACTTGCTTATCAACTTTAATTTCATTTGCTACCATAATTACCCTTTGCATGTAATATAAGATATTCACAGGTTTCAGAGGTTCAGGAATTAGGGTGTGGACATCTTTTGGAGGCCATTAGTCTACTTATCATAAGTATCAAACTTCAAAACAATGGAGAGAAAGAAATACAAAAAAATTATTTATATAAATTTATTCTTTTCCTCACTATAAGTATTTTAAGAAAAATCAGAAACAGGTGGAATGTGTTCTTATGAAAAATAATTGTGTAAATTCACATTAGCCACTACTTTTATAAAAAAAGGTTTAGGTACTTCCCCTCCCCCCCATATTCCTATGCATTTTTGCTAGTGATATTTGTTTTCTATTATATAATATGGAAAGTGTATAGTATAAAATGCTGATTAAAAATGTCAGGCATGGAAGAAGTGCTAGATATTTTTTTATTCCTGCCACTCACTTAATGCTTGATTCCCTTCTAAGACATCCATTCATGTTATTCTATATGTGAATATTTCCAGTGATGGACAAGTCATTATTAGTGAGTTTAATGAATATCCAAATCTGTGGGTATTGAAGAATGTCCTCATGACACTGATTCTGGGAATCTTCATGGTTTGCAATCTTTGCTGATGAAGAAAGGAATTTCTGCATTTGATGCTTGCGTCCAATTTCCCACTGACACAGCAGACTGCAGCCCTTGGGAGCCAGTGAGAAACATGGGCTCACTGAGAGGTTGTGGGATCGCCAGCTCTGGCCCTATAATTCCTTGCTCTGTTAGAAGAGGAGAAGGCGGAGGAGTTCAGGAATAGGTGTTCTTTCCCTGCAGTATCCACAGCTTGAATTAGTAACACCGTGTCTCACTAGGAAGTATAGGCATTCTCTTACCCTATTGTACCATGTGACACAAAACAGATGACAATACATATTTGAAAAGGTCAAGGGTATATTTCTTCTAGCGATTAATTTTGTTTCTGAGTCAGAACTTGTACAGTTAACAAAGAAAATGCACACTTTCTTTCATAGTGATCATAATTATGAACAGTCAATATGTAAGATCTAAAGAATTAGCACACAATTTTCCATTGTATTATGTCAGTAGGAAGGACATAAAGGCTTTGTTATTTTTATTTACTTAAACTTTTTTGAGAGAGAGAGTCAGGGAGTGCCTGGGGGTGGGGTAGAGGGAGGGGGGTAGAGAGAGAGAATCTCAAGCAGGCTCCACACCCAGTGCAGAGCCCTATGAGGAACTTAGTCTCTCAAACCATGAGATCATGACCTGAGCTGAAATCAACAGTCTGATGCTTAGCTAACTGAGCCACCCAGGCTCCCCAAGTTTTGTTATTTTTAAAATGATGTATTGCTGTCATTTACCCTATAAATCCAAGAGTGGATAGATTCTAGAATATTCATGAATGCTTTTCTATATGACCAGGAACCCCAAATTCTATAAAAACATGTACAGTGAAATAGAAACCACTGCTTTTGAGATGATACAACATAAAATAAGAAATATCATCACCACCATTTCAGACAGTTGAACGTGTTTACCAGAACCCCAATGAAACAAAAATAGCTAACTCTAACACTGATATTTAAGAGACAATCTCAGGGAATACACCTTGATTTAGGAACACCAAACTCTGGATCTTAGTGCTGAATTTGCCATTTAAATCCAGTGAATTTTATAATGCAAGTAGTAGGTTTTGCAGCTCAGACTAGGTGATTATCAAGGCTTCTTTTTTCTCATCTTTCTCACTGCTTGCCTATTGAATATCTACCTATTTATTGCATGCTTTTATTCTTGCACACACACACACACACACACACACACACACACCACAGTAACCCTTATTTTTTAAAAAATAAGGGTTAATAAGGGGCGCCTGGGTGGCTCAGTCGGTTGGGCTACCCAGTTTCGGCTGAGGTCATGATCTCATGATTTGTGAGTTTGAGCCCCGCGTCGGGCTCTGTGCAGACAGCTCAAAGCCTGGAGCCTGCTTCTGATTGTGTCTCCCTCCCTCTCTGCCCCTCCCCCACTCATGCTCTGTCACTCTCTGTCTCAGAAATAAACATTAAAATAAATTAAAAAAATAAAATAAGTGTTAATAAAATTTAAGGTGGGTTTCTTAAACTTTGCAGTATTGATATTTTGAGCCAGATAATTCTTTGCTAGGGAGTAGGGATTCTGTGCACTGTGGGATGCTTAGCTGCTTCTCTGGCATCTACCCACTAGATTCAAGTGCCAATTCTTGGCCTGTTGGGACAACCAAAAACATCTCCAGATATTGCCAAATGTTACCCAAGGAACAAAATATATCACCAATTGAAAAATAATGTTTGTAAAAGATTTTGCTATAATAAAAAAAAATAGAAATAGTCTGACGCAGACAAAATAAAGCATCCTAAGTCTCATGATTCCTTGTATTTTAACGACACAGGATTTTCTTTAATAGTTTCAGTGAACAGCTGAACTTACTGTCCTTTTTATTCCGGGTTATGCATTTTTTTTCTTGACTGAACCTAGGAGTGTGACCAAATCATAGATTGTTTCATCACTTTTAAAAATACCTAATTACCAATTATTTAATCACTTCTGATACCCGAATAGCCATCCCTTTCTTTCCATATAGCTCTAGAGAAATATATGTATATATTAATCATTTTTTCAAAAAATAATTACGTAACATTTACTGCATATATATTATGGGCCAGGAAATATGCTAAGTAGTTTGCATGTGAGGTTCCATTTAAGCTTCTCCATAGCCCTATTTGTTAGATCTTATTTCCTCCAATTTGGAATGCAGCTGACCCCCTGGAATGAATTATTTTTGATAAAGTTTCACAACTTGTTAATGCCAGGACAAAGATTTGTCCATTTTAGAGTTGGCTACACTTCTGCCTTGAATTGTAGTGACTGTACACATGTGTTCCTCCAGCTCCACAATGGGTCTTTTCGATCAGTTCTTTTGTCTCTCTCGTCACCCCCCCACATCTTGCATACAGGCCCCACTGAACTCAACTAATTTCTGCTTAGCCAGGAATTACTTTGCCTCTTTTGGTCTCCAGACCTCAGAAATAATATTTCTCACTCCAGCCTCTTCACATTTCCCCACCAGAGTTAAGAGACAAAACTCGATGGATTTTGACAGCACAGCTTGGTTACGTTGTAATTTTAATTTTGCGGTGCTCCCTACTGGTTGGCCTTTCGCTTCCATGCTACAATTCTTGCTGTTTTTAATAAACTCACCTTGGTCTGCTGCTCATTTTAATCAGCACATATGGAAAACAACAGGATTCTTATTTTTTAAAATCTAGTCATCTTGAAGAAAATTTAAGTAACCCGTGCTAAAGCTATCGGTTGGAAACGTTGAGACCCTTGGGGGAAATGTGCTGTAAGGTGAGTGTGATAATGCTGCACTGCTAAAATAATGAACAAAGATCTCATGTGGTACCAGAGTGATCTGAGCAGTACCCTGTAGCTTCAGAATTCTGAACATGTTTAAGTAAAAAAAATATCTTGCTAGGAAGGGAAAAGTATAAATCAATGTACCAGTGGCAATAAAATAATACCTAACTGAAAGTGACTTGAACAATGAAAACATCTGAAATATCTCAAGATAAGAAGTTCAGAGGTGGGCAGAAGCAGGATTGGCACACAGGCTGTATGATGTCCCCAAGGACTATGGCTCTTTGAATATTTCTTCTTTGCCTTCAATGTCTTGGTTAAATCCTCTTCTACAATTTTAAGATGGTGACAGCAATTTCAAATATCACCAGTTCCAAGCATCATATAACTCATAAAACAGTGTCCAAAAGCAGTAAATGATACCCTCGGAGGTCCCCAGTTTTTATCATAGAGGAAAATCGGGGTTTTCAGAAACTCTGTAAGAGTGCCCTTTTATAGCCTATTGGTTAGGCACACACTATAAACCAATCTCTGGTAACAGGGAATTATATTACTATAATTGATTACATAATTGCCATATTTATGAATCAACTCCTGTTATTTACTTCCTGGAGAACATTGTCACTACATAACTAACAAAACTGGGGTCCTGTTAGCAAAGCAGAAAAGAGAAAAATGGCTGTTGTTAGTCAATTACATTTTCCATATTTAGTAAATTTAACTAACTTAAGCCTAAAGTGTTTAGGCATTAAATATGGAAGCATTAAGATATAACCTTGGAGGGCAAATAGCCCTTTGAATTTGCTCTACTTCCATAACACAGGCTTAAAGAAGTTCAGGGATGATAGACCATGAAGTAGAGTATCTTGGGATAATAAAATGATTGCTTTCCCAAAAAGAAAAGATTGTTTTCTCAATCCTCAAAATAATAAACACAGAGATGCAACTTCATAGACCATGAGAAAATAAATAAATAAAGGAATGCTCTGTGGAATTGGCTTCTAATTATAATCAGGAAGTGGATTGCTCTGCCCCCTCCCAAACTGGACTGAATCATAACATTGAGCAATGGAGCCCAGGGCATGAGCTTTTTTTTGTTTTTGTTTTTGTTTTGTTTTTTGTTTGTTTGTTTTTGAGCCTTAGCTTCCCAGATAATACTAAGGCAAACAATGTTTGGAAAACACTGCTCTAGAGTAAAGGCCCTTTGAGTTACTTTGGATTTGAAAATCCTAGTATGGTAGGAAATGATGGCATTTTATGTGGTTTTCAGCTTTAACCACTTCCAGCCCTAGACAATGGAGACTTAACATTTTCTCCTCCTTCATTCTTCTTTCTTTTATTCATCTCTCATCAACATCCTGTTGCACAGCAAACCTCCACAATAATTCCTTATGCTTCCCTGATCCTTTACCTCCTTTCATATCTGACTCTCACTTTGAATTGCCCATAACAGTTTCTTAACAATTGCCCTTGCATCTTGATAGGGAGCAAAGTCATAGCCAAACCAGCACTCGTAACTCCTTCCACATGGTATAAAAAGAAAAAATCCAGCACAGATTGCTGATAGGTAAGGATTTGCTTCTTCCTTTGAGCTTATCTCACAGTAATTAATATTGAGGTCAACAAGTTTGATGGATTTGAAATGAATTTTTTTTTAAGTAGGCTTCACACCCAACGTGGGGCTTGAACTCACGACCCTGAGATCAAGAGTTGCACCTGAGCCAGCCAGGTGCCCCAAAATGAGCTCTTGTATGAGGTCAGAATTTGTGAAATTCCTACATCATTTATATAAGCATTTCACTGAAAGTAAGATTTGATATTTATTATTTATTTGATTCTAAAATGTGCATGTCCTACATGCAGTTTTAAAAATATTTTGAAGACATCAGAACAAATAGGTCTTATCCATTGAATAGTAACTTTCTAAGCCAGAGAGGCAGCATCATACGTTTACCATGATCAGGACTATTGGGATCTAGGTTTAAATCCCAACTGTTTACCATCTACTTAACCACAGTTAAGTTAATTAACCTCTCTGACTGTATTTTCAAAGGTGTGAAGTGGGTACATCACCTCTTTTTCAACATTGTTATGAATATTAAATAAGAGTTTACATTAGAACACTATAAACATTATTACCTAATTAGTCTTATTTTTAGAGACAAAGAGGTGGTAGTTTATACAGAACTATAGATGTATGCTATTCTTTCATATAGATACATTAACTCTTTTAAGGGAAATAACATGAACAAATATCCTCAAATAGGTAAATATCAGTTTTAAATTGACAAGGAATAAAATGAGTTTGAAATCTTATACCATCTCTGTGTGATATTTGTCATCAAATATATGGGTTTATAAGGAGACAATTATTATTATTCTTTTCTCCCAGGAATCAGGTTATTTGGTGCATTTGAATCTTGTGCCCATTGACTTCCAGCTTTCATTCATTAACCCACATAATGAAACTGACCCAGGATTTAACTCAAGCATGGATGAATAATATAATCCCATGCAATTATATTTACTAAACAAAATGTTTCACAGTGTAGACCCACTACCATGCTTATTAAAGTAAGGGTATATATCCATATCTATGTAAATTAAATATAAATTGACACAGTTACTATTTAATTATGGTTAATTAATTGTGAGGTAATTAATATCACTTTAACAAATAAATGTCAAGATAAAAGGTAAATATAACTTAAAGAGTAAGAAAGTGTGATAAACTTTTGATTAGATTGTATCATGAGCCACTATTTACCCTAATTTCAGTTCATCCAATATTGTCCCAAGGATAGTTTTTTTCTCTTCTCTCCAGTAAAACTGGTCGATGTAGTTCTTTCATACTTTAACATTCAGAAGTTTAAATATTGCTATTATATATTTTTTTCCTTAACCAGATGTTACCTTTAGACAAAAGTATAATGTTTGTGGTTTTATTTCTGTATCTTTTTGCAAACTCATACACATTTAGTCTAATATGAGAATATATGTGCCTTCTTAGAGAGCTGAAGAGAGCTCCAGCCTAGCCCTGTGGCATCTGTGAAGGAGGGAGGTTGATGAGCGTTGGATTAGAAGTAATGAGGGATGTGTTCTGGGGAGGTAGGAAGATGTGATTTTCAGCCCCAAACCCTATGCCCTCTTTTTCCTCACAGCAACAGCAGCACAGGAGCCTCTCAGCTTTGGGCTCACAGCAGTATGTGATGTATTTTCTGTTTTAGCTTTTAGAAGAGGAGGAGAAGATAGAAGTTTCCTTCTCCAACCGGAAAATCTATTCTTAGAGTCTCCCTGCAGCAAGGATCATTTGGGCATCATCTGTCTGTCTGTGATGATTAGTAACACTCTCTTCAGTTTGTTTGACTTGAAGATGGAGTGAAATGCCCTCGTCTGCTGGTTACAGTTCTGAGAAAACCCCAGGTACCTTGGGTGACAAACTGACCAAGTCCCTAAGCTCACAGCCTTTCCAGACACTGAGAGAAAAGCATGTCTTAGTGCTTGCCAGTCCTTCCTCATCAGAGCCGCTCCTTCCAGCTTATCTGCCACAACTCATGAGTCTGGGAAGCCTGTGTTTTGCCATGTCTAGAACCCTCATTGACACCGACACATCTATCCCACATTCTGGGTTTTCCTTGGTCCTTATAAATATATCCCTTCGATTAGGGACTTGGTAAATGGAATCTAGCTTCCAAAAGGTGTCATGGTCATTTATAACATTATACACTGCAGCTTGCCTTCTGCAAAGCCCTGGCTAATTTCCAAGTTAACCCAACAGCGTCTTACAAGACTTAGGCAAAGAGGTCATATTCTACTCAGGATTCTGTCTGATAATATACAGTTTCAGATTTTTCTGGTAAAATAACATAAACCTGATTGGCCATCATGGCCCACTGAAACCATTAAAGTCCACAGAGAATTTTGGTTTTTTTCCCATCAGATGTAACAATCGGATAAGTCACTTCTCATAAAACTGCTCTCAAATCAAAGAGCAGCCTTAAAGAACTAACAGATTCTTTTTCACCCTCCCCTAAGTCTATAATGTCTCTGGAAAACAAAATGTGAAACACAAAACTTCATGTTGGCACTGCTCCTAGATCCTCTTTTGATCATACTACATATCCTAACAACAATGGCATACCCTTCTAGATCCCTTTTGTCTACTTACGACATCTGTCCTGTACGTCCCTGCTATGGCCCCCACAGGAATATCAATGGATACTTAATATCACACAGCAAACTTACAATAAGTTTTGGAAGGTTTTGTAGGGTGGCATAGACCAAAATTTCATCAAACAACTCTGCAAGATATTAGGTGTTCCTTCAAAATGATAGAGATTACCATTACTATAACTTCTCTATTGATTTCCCCCTAGACTTATAAATCAAATCTTTCATATTATGCCAAGACCCTATTTATCCAACTATTTATTCGACTCTCTTAGAAAGAGAGAGAAAACTTATTGCTAATGCCGATCAGGCAATTGGATGAGGGCTGAGCTACAGTTTGGGTAAGGCTTAGTTACACTCTAGTTTGTCACCCATACTTCAGCATGATTCTGCAAGGTTTTCATTGAGAGGCCAGTGTGTCTTGGTACTTAGATCTAAATGATTGAGAGACAGTCATTTCTGCTCTTCAGAGATTTTAGTATTAATCTAGGTTAGTATTAATGCAGGTTTTTGCCTCATTCAACTTCAAAACTTGCACATGCCATGAGGGAAAATCTAGCCCCACATGTCAAAGTTCATCATTTCATTCCTGTGCAAATGCTTTAGCATCTCTGTTGGGTTCTTGTGCCCCACAGAAGGTCCAAGGCTAAAATCTAAGCCTTTTAGCTGTAAGGGCCTTTTAGCTGGGTAGAAAAGTAACAATAGGACCCTCATTGACAATTAGACCTTCACTCTCTAACGTTCAATTCATATCTGTTTTATTTTCTGACCCCTGTCCTTGGTAGTTTTTTGTTTCCTGAATCCCTTGAGATGTGAAAGATTGCATGCTGCTTTACAGAAGCTTTCAATCCAGCTGCCAATAACATACGCAGCCAGACTTCAGCAAATATCATGTAGGGAAAATCACCACATTTTTGAGGATTATCAAATTTCCAATCTTGGCACTGCAGCCCTACACAATCAGTACAAGATTTGCTGGGAACTCTCTGTGCTAGCAGGGAGCTCTGCCTGTGCCAAACCTCAATCCTTAGGCTACACTAATAATGAAGAATCCCCTGGATGAAAATGTCTGCAATCCTCACCTCATTTCTGAGAAGCATTGGCTGGAAGTTCATCCAATCTAATCCTATTTGCATGCGTACTTATCTGATGACTTTAATTATATGATTTTAATGTTTTACCTAGCTTTCCCAGCTGTCTTTAGTGGGAGTATGATTCTATTGCCTACTACCTTCACTCAGGAGCAGAAATCTTAACAATGAGTTAAATGAGACAACTAGGTGGATTGTCATCAATCTTAATCTCTACAGTATTTGACACCATCTAGAAACCTGCTTTGCTCCAGTGATGCCTGTATTTCTTCAAATTCCTTTTTTCACCCTTATGATTAATTCTCTACTTATCTTTGTCAAGGAGCAGGAGAAATTGCTACTCCAAAATATGCCTGTAGGAGTCCAGGGCATACCACCCCCAAATATGCTTCTTTGGTATGATAATTATTTTGAGCTGTAGGTGCTTGAATAAGAGCAAATGCATTGACAGCCTTTTTCTGAACTTCCCTTATCTACCAAAAGTCAGATCCAAGGAACTCAATTGTCATAAATCCCTTCCCAGGGAGTTTCATCACATGAGAGGTGACTGAAAGTCAGTATCACACCAAAACTTTGTCACAAGCTATCACACTCCCATCTATTTTTCTACAAGACCCATTCATTTTTCCTAAACAAAACAAAACAAAACAAAACAAAAATTTTTATTCTCTGGCAGGAGGCCTACATTTCCACTTCCCTTTCCATATTAAGATGGTATTCAAGTCTTAATTCTAAGGCATCTCAGGACGTCACTCATTTTTCCCTGGGTATCTCCCACGTATACATGCAGTATACATGTTAATAAATTTGTTTTTTCTCTATTTTAATCTATCTTTTTATCACAGGAGTCTCAGCTAATAACTCAGAAACGTAGAGAGAAAATTATCCCCCTCTGAACTCTCGAACGAAGTTTTCTATCCTTCACCCCTCTAATTCTTTCTTCATACACTTTATCCTTAGAGACTTCAGTTTGTGCCATGGCTTCATTGCACTTGTGAATGTTTATGATGCTAAATCTACATGTTCCATCCACATATCTCTTTTTGGGTATCTCAATTTTACTGAAAATGTATATTTCTAAACTCAACTCATCTTTCATCTTAAATTTAATCCATTTCCTGAATCCTCTATGTCAGTGAATACCATCTACAGAATAGTACTTTGTCATACCCCTACTTATTTCTACCCTTCAGTTATTCAGGATCCCACTCAAAGTTGTTAATATTGTGATTCACTGGACAAACAAATATTAGTGAACAATGTAAATGTGTTACACGTCACTTCAAATAATCAAAATTAAACTAGAAAGGAGGGTATATATATATATATATATATATATATATATACCCTTTATAAGGATAAGGTTTCTAAATTATGGCACTTATTTATTTTTCATTTTGGAATCTGGATCTCTATAAGGCCCAGGCCATGGGATCCATAGGAACTTCTCTGTATTTATATGGAATGTATCTCTTGCTTCTCTCACACATCTTATAAAGAAGTCCAAGGTACTTTTCTAAATATTTATTACCATAAATATATGTCCTAGAGGAAAACATGTCTAGTAGAGAGGAGGAAGTATTAAGAATTTTGCAAACTAACATAATGAATTACAGATTGGGGGGGTTGACATAATAATAAAATAGCATGAAAATGTATACTGATATTCTTGTCATGCAAAAACTTCTGGAGGTTCCTATTCTTCAAAAGGATAGACATTTATTAACAACATCAATAGGCTCAAACCAGTGCCTACAATTGACTTAAATTTGGGGGAGTAAATGAAACAGAGTCATCAATATTTATTAATCTACCATTAATCTACAAGATGCCTCAGTCTTTTCCACTTATAAAACTAAAAAACAATATATAAAATATGTGACAGGAATAATCTCACATGCATTTTTGAAATATTTGTGGAAGTACAAATTGTTAATATATCTCCAGACATGCAGCATTTTAATTTATTATTTCTGTAGTAAATTGGACCTCTAAAACTTTCCATTTAGACCATCCTATTAGCATAAGACTTCTACCACAGGGTGGAAGCTAACATGGGATTTGGCCACTTGAATTCCAAAGTAATGGCAAGAGCTGAAGAAATAATCACAGTATTTTAAAAGTGAACTGCTCCCAACACAAAGTGAGTTTTGTTAGAATATCTTTTATTATCTGGTGCCCATAAACTCCCACTCAGATTGGCAGTTCAACGTGGTAGGTTAGGGTTCATAGGAACTAATGTTAGCTCAGAGTCAGCATTTAATCCTCTTTGAAAAGTTTGGCTATTTTTCTCCATTGTTCAACTGTATACATTAAATATTGTTATAATAATTATTTAGGAGAAAGAAGGTTCCGAAACACATCGTGATGAAAAGTCAGTCCTTTGAATCATTCTGCCTGGATATGAATTCAAATTTCATCACCTTCTAATAATATAATATGACCTTGTCTAAGTAAACTAACCTCTTTCAGCTTGAGTTACCTTGTCAATATAGTGAATATGTCAATATTACCTGACCAACAGAGATTTTTCGATTAATTGAAATGATCTATAGGGGCACCAGGGTGGCTCAGTTGGTTAGGCAGCTGACTTAATTTTGGCTCAGGTTATGATCTCATGGTTTGTGAGATGGAACCTTGCTTTGTGCTCTGTGCTGATAGCATGGAGCCGGCTAGGGATTCTCTCTTTCTCCCTCTCTCAATGCCCCTCCTCTGCTCATGCATGCATGTGCTCAGGCTTGCTCTCTCTCTCTCTCTCTCTCTCTCTCTCAAAATAAATAAACTTAAAAAATGATCTATACAGTTAACATACTATGTGACACAGAATAAAGACTCAATACATGCCAGCAGTAATAGTAATGGTCATTAATAATAATATGAAAATGTGATATCGACACTGAGTCTTAGTTAAAAGATCCCCCTTCATGTATGCATTCCATTGATATCATCCACTTTCATCAAAAAGCTAATCCCCTTTCTTTGCTAATCTCTTTGTCTTCACATCTTTTATTATAAATAATCAAGCAGTTTCATTTTCTACTTTTGGAAATGGTTTTTTATGGAAGAGGACAATTGAACTGCAATTCTTTTAAACACATGTTTCTCTATTGTGAATGAAAGAATATATTTAGTGTGCAGTTCTTCTGGGTCAAAGATGGAGCTATTTCTTCTTCATCTAAATTTAACGTTTTTGGTCCAATCTGTCTCTTCTCAGCCCCCACAACCAAAGTGTAATTTTGTCTTTCATTATAGGCATTGTTAACAATTTCATTTGATCCCAACATTGTATTTATCTTGGATTTTGCTCTACCTCTAAAATGTAGTGGGCTAATTTTAGGACTGTACTGAAGGGTTGAAATGTGTTATTTCTAAATTTCCTCTTGCAGCAAATTTTCATGAATAATATAATTTAGTATTCCTTCTCCATTATCTGGTTATAACCACTATTACAATACAGTATTCTTAGAAAAGTCTTTACATTTTAAAATCTGTTATATAAAGTCTCCAAAAAGTGATATAAATACACACTGTTCCAAGTTACTAACTTAAATCTACCTGAGATGACCTAGTTTTGTCATATTCTTAGTTTTAAAAAGGTAATATCTACAAATTTTGATCTTATGTAGAAATTACTGTAATATTCACCTACGTATAGACATTCTACTCTAAATATACTTTCAAATGGTCTTGTGAATGCTACACATATACGTAGGATTGTGTAAGCCGCACATCTTTCTGTGTAGAGGGAAATGCCTCTTTTCTTTCCATTTTCCCTTTTCCCATTCTTTTGGTCAACATCTCATATATTTAAACCTATAATCAGAGAATTTTCTGCTGCCAACACATCTGTGAGGAACAGTTGAAACATGCAAGAAGTATCCAAATTCAAATGCAATTCAAAAGCAAGTCAAGGGGACTACTCAGAATGTGAACATGAGTCATTAGAAAAAACATAAAAGCCTTAATTTAGGCAATTATTCATTATTAGGTATCTATAAAAATAATATTTAAGATAACAATCCCAATAATTTTTCAAAAATAGTACTGTGGCAAACACGTACAGATGCTTTATATTGCACTGACATTGCAGTTTGGTGGAGGAAAGGATGGCTACCTTACTTACATCATATACAAATACACACATATGTGCACACACACACACACACACACACACACACACACACACACATAATGACTGTATGACACCAATTGTTTATGCTTAAAAAGCAAAACTTTAAAACTTTTTTGTGGGGTCCAACAAGGGGATTGAACTACTACTCTGAGATCAAGACCCGAGCTGAGATAAAGAGTTAGACACTAAACTAACTCAGCCATACAAGCACCCCCAAACTTTAAAATTTCTACCACACAATATAGAGTAATATGTTTATCATATTGAAGTATCTTAGAATTTCTTAAGATAGTGTGACTTAAAGGAAAATATCTTACATACAAGTACATTTGAAATGGAATACTTGTATACATCAAAAGTCATCCTGCAGGGGCACATGGGTGGCTCAGTCAGTTGAGTGTCCATCTCTTGATTTTGGCTCAGGTCATGATCTCACAGTTGTGAGATCAAGCCCCACATCAGGCTCCATGCTGGGCATAGAGCCTACTTAAGATTCTCTCTCTCCCTCTCCCTCTGCCCCTTCCTGCTCACACTCTCTGTCTCAAAAAGAAAGTCATCCTACAATGCAAATAGAAGATATTTTCAATATGGAAACTTTTTTTAATGTTTATTTATTTTGAGAGAGAGAGAGAGAGAGAGAGGGAGGGAGAGAACAAGCAAGCTGGGGAGAGGCACAAAGAGAGGGAGAGAGATAATCCCAAGCAGACTCCTGCAGATCATGATGCTGGGCTCGAACTCACAGAAAATGAGATCATGACCTGAGCCTAAATCCAAAGTTGGACACTTAATGAGCTGACCCACTCAGGTGCCCTTAAATATGGAAACTTCTAAAGATAAGAAACTAAAATATATAAACTTCCCTACACATTAAAATGAACAATAAAGCCACAATATGCAATTCATAATGAATTTGAGAAAGAAATGAAGTAGTAAAAAATCATAAAATGTTGCTGAACCTTACTAGAAATAAGAAAGATGCATATTAATACCACAACAAAGTACCACAACATACTCACTACTTGACTTCTGCAAATAGTAATGAAGCTTAAGTGTTTATCGTTCCTTTCTTTTAAAATCTAATTTGTGCTCAGCTTACCATTTAGCAAACTATCTAGATACATTTGTTTATTTGTTTTAGTCACTGCATTGAGCCTACTCCTGAAGGATATAAACTGATATGACTGTGATCAGAAAAAATATTCTTGATATCAGCTCAGGTCCTAATCTCTCAGTTTGTGAGATCAAGCGCTACATTGGGCTCTGCACTGAAAGCACAGTATCTGCTTGAGATTCTCTCTCTCCCACACTCTCTCTCCCTACCCTGTTCATACTCTCTCTCTCAAAATAAATAAATAAATATTAAAAAAAGAAGAGAAAAAATACTCATTGCAAAGTTCATGAAATTTTTCAAGATTCATTATCTGATCCATTAAACAGTCTTTCTTGGTTAATCATCTATGTACACTTTAAAATAATGTATGTTTTGTAGTGGTTGTGAATATCGTATTATAAAAATGATTTAGGTCAATTTGGTTGATAGTCTTCAAATCTATGCCCTTGTTTGTTTATTTATTTGGCATTCAAATACTTTAATGCATATTATTATGTTCATATTTTAGAATATGAAATCAAAACAATGTTTTGCAGTTTATTAAGAACATTTTAATTTATAGGTTTCAAATAACTCAGTTTACCTACAAATGAGAGAGAATAAGGAGGTGGAAGTAAGCTTTTGTCCTCTGGGTTCACTCATGCAGCTACATATCATTAGTCTATAGGCTTAGGGCTGGGCCCAGCTGCATTTATTTATTCTTGGTCTAGTAGTTTCAGAAATTACTGAGAGAGTGATATTAAAGTCTCCAGCTGTGACTATAAATTAGTCTATTTCTCCATTTAGATTTATCAAATTTTGTCTATTTTTAAAGGTCTGATATTATGTACAAATGTATTTAAGACTATTATATGTTTCTGGTGAATCAAATCTTCGCCATTATGAAACGACCTTTTTTGTCTCTGATAATACTCTTTACAGCCACACCAGCTTTCTTCTGCTTTCTCTTCGCATGATATGTTTCCCCCATACTTTTAGCATTTTTGTTTTGAGACATAATAAATTCAGGTTTGCTCTTTTATTCAGCCTGACAACCTTTGTCTTTTTTTTCTTTCTTGGAGTACTTAATACATTTACACTTATGAAACCACAATATAATTGTTTTTTGTTGTTCTATTTCTTTTTAAATCCATTTTTCCCTTATAATTATTTCCTTTGAATTATTTAAATATATTTATCATTCTATTTAGATTTTTTTCTATTTTTCTATCCCAACCTTTGGCCAAAGACATTTTAACCATTGACCATAAAATTAGGTATATCCCCATTGAGACTATGTCTACTCTTTCCTTTCCACCTGCACAGCTTCCACTTCTTTTCCACCTGAGCAATAAATTTCAGCTACTTCAGCAGCCCACATCCTCAACCTCTTCAGTTTACATGTCACCTTCCTCAAGCAAAAGGTTGTGATGTCAGGGTGGCTTGCATTATTTGTTTTCCTTTTCTTAAGGCCAAAGTCTTAAAAAGAATTTTTTTAAGTTTATTTATTGAGAGAGAGAGAGAGAGAGAGAGAGAGAGAGAGAGAGAGAGAAGTGAGAGGAGTAGAGAGAGAAGGACAGAGCCAGATACAGGGCTGGACCCCACACATGACCTGAGCCAAAACCAAGAGTCAGACACTAACCAACTGAGTTACATAGGCACCCCAAAGACTTTTGTTTATAGAGTTTTTTAAAGTTTATTTATTTATTTTGAGAGACAGAGAGACACAGAGAGAGAGAGGGAGAATCCCAAGAAGGGTCCACACTGCTAACACAGAGCCCGATGCAGGGCTCAAACTTGTGAACTGTGAGATCATGCCCTGAGCCAAAATGAAGAGTTGGACGCTTACCAGACTGAGCGACTCAGGCACTCCAGGACCAAAGACTTTTACTTCTCTTTATATGATTGCTTGAAAACAATTAAACCATGTATTTTGTCCAGTTTCACAGACAGATGTTTATAGCAACAGGGCAAGTCAAGTACAAGTTACTATGTTATGGCTGGAAGAAAAACATTCTAGAACCTACTTTTAGAAGGATATTAATTATCAGTAGAAGAGGTTCTGACCCTACCCTGAAACCCAGATATTCACTATAATTATTCCAAGGGTGGGTTTGACAGGGGGTGGGTGGTGGGGAGGAGGCCTGCCAGTTTCCACACAAACTTTTTTTTTTTTTTTTTTTTTTTGCACCAAAGATACTCCTATCCCGTGGAGTATGTGCTACTGTTCGGTAAAAATCAGATGGCAGGGGCGCCTGGGTGGCTCAGTCAGTTAAGCTTCCAACTTCAGCTCAGGTCATGATCTCACCGTTAGTGAGTTTGAGCCCCACGTTAGGCTCTGTGCTGACAGCTCAGAGCCTGGCTCCTGCTTCGGATTCTGTGTCTCCCTCTCTGTGTCCCTTCCACACTTGTGCTTTGTCTCTCAAAAACAAAAGCATTAAAATAAAAAAGAACATGGTGGGATATCTTTCATCACAACTAAGATTTTCTGCAGACACTTTTTTTTTTTTTTTTTTTTTTTTTTTGCTTTCAGGTCACACTGAAGAGTACACAGTCCTTAAGTAATCCAGTAAAGGGATCATGAGAGGATGCCCATATATAGGAAATGTCACTGAAACCAAAGGACACCCATAAATTCTGTGTCTCCTCCTATAGGATGGGAAGTATAAGTGTAGCATCCTGTCTGTCATTTTAATTGAATATGTACTTTATTTAAATTTAACATAATCAATATTCTTAAGATTATTCATTCCAACCTTCTGTTTGCTTTTTATTTTTGGTTCCATTTTCTCATTCTGTCTTGTTTGCTTATTAGATCAATTATATTTCATATTCCACTTTACCTGTTCTATTTGTATTTCAGATAAAATTTTTTGTTTTATTCATTAATATTTTATGGGTTGGCCAGGGGATTAAATATTCATGCTGTCATCCCATCTATGAATATTATATCACTTGCAATATAACGTAGAATATAACCCCCTGATATTCCATTACAACTTGGCCTCTCCTTCTTTTGTGACCCTGACATTTCTATTGATTTCAAAGAAACTATTTCCATTTCAGCATCCCTATCATCATCTCTGAGATACAGAGCATGAGCACTCTAAGAATGTTGCATTCTCCTTACAAAATCATTAGTTTAAAAGCTGGTGAGAAGTTCATTTAGGAATATTTTTAGATGGGTAAGAGAGTTCTATATAATATTTCCATTCCAACAGTCTCATCTCTCTGGGACATCATCTATTTCATGCCAGGGAGAAGCTGACATTTCAAGCTCATTAACTATATGCCATCACTGAGTCCAAGTTCACTTTATCTTTAGCAGATTAGTAAAATTATTTGGCCTTCAACCAAGATATTGAAATTCTAATCCCTTGTAACAACTTCCATATTAATACAATAATCCTATCGGACCTTGATTTTTCATCCTGATATAACATCTTTAGCATATAATCTTATGTGTACTCTCTACTGACATTGTCCGGTTAGAACTTTCTACTCTTTCAGTGTAGTTTTCACCTCCATGAGCGTTCCTTGTAATTCCCATGTGAACTATGTTGAATGCCATAGACTGAATGTCTGTGCCCCTCCCATTCATATGTTGAAATCCTAAACAAAATGTGGTAGTATTCGGAGATAGACCTTTGGGAGATAATTAGGTCACAGGGCAGAATCATCATGAATGAGATTAGTGCCATTATAAAACAGACCTCTTGCTCTTTCTACCATGTGAGCATCCAATGAGAAAAAAAGGAGAAGGGGTTCCTTCAGCAGAATCTGACCATGCTGGTACCGTAATCTCAAACTTCCAGTCTCCAGAACTCTGAGAAATACATTTCTGTTGTTTATAAGCCACATAGACTTTGATGCTTTGTTATAGCAGCCCAAATAGACTAAAACATTGGGTATCCAACTTAATTCATGGAAACAGATGAAACACGTGCTGGTAGGATGTATCTTAAGGAGAATCAGCATCACTGCCTTGAGTATAATGCTTAAAAGATTTAAAGTAGACAAAAGTAATTTCTTTAGATAAGTTTGAAAGAACTTCCTCCCATAGTTACATAATTTGAGATAGATTTGTGGTTATAATTTCTTTGTTTCATCCATATCTACTCTGATGCCTCTATCCCATACTTTATCATCCCACTCCTTCTCCACTAGTATACTTCCTTATCTTGGGAAACCAGGGAAGGGTGAGCATTTATTTTGCACTGAATATATGGAACCCTCAGAATAATTCCACATGTAAATTTTGGTCACCATCACACCTTCTAGCTGCAAGAGGAGAAAGTAGAATGTGAAAAATCATCTGCCTAATGTCTTAATGTTCAGACACAGAAATGCATTAGTTATGTACATATGCATTTGTGAGAACTCATTGACATGCAACAACACTTCAGAGCCAAATAACTAAGAAAATACAGTCTAACTGAGCAAATACATGTAGAGTCCCCACTCTGTTACTCTGGAAGAAGGCAATAACTACCATTTAGTCATGAATGTAATGTATATGGTAAATTCATATAATTTATGGGAATAATACAATCCAAAATCAGGAAAGTGGTTTAATAGTAAGAGGAAAGAAAAGAATAACATTGGAGTTAGAAACACTTGTTGTTTTAGGTGCATTTATATTTCATATTTCATATTTTAAGTGATGTATTAGTTTCCTATCACTGCTGTAGTTACAACAAATTTAGTGGCTTAACACAATACAAATGCATTCTCTTATAGTTCTGGAGGTCTTTAGTCTAAGAAAGATGTGGGCTGTGTTATGTTTCTTTCAGGGGTTGCAGGGGAAGAATTTATTTCCTTCACTTTTGCAGCTTTTAGATATCTTCTAAATGCATTTCTTGGTTCATGACCCTTCTTCTATCATCTAAGTGTATCACTCCAGCCTCTGCTTCTATTGTCCCATCTCCTGCTTTTGTTGTTCTTGCCCCTTATATAGGCCATTCTTATTATATCAAACACACCTGGATAATCCAGGATAACTGTCCTACCTCAAGATTTTTTACTTAATTTCATCTGTAAAAGTCCCTTTTATTATAATAGTAAGATAACACAGTCTTACTTACTGAACACATTTTTATTATGTAAGATAACACATGGGAATTAGCATATAGATATTTAGGGGGACCTATTTTTTGGCCTATCACAATTGGTGTGATCTTTATATATAATTACCTGATCTTGTTATATACCTTCATTACACTGTAACCATAGAGATGTCTTTAAAGGAAAATCTATAAATCAATGATAGCTTTGAAAGAATCCTAAAAAAAAATGAAGAAAGGAAAATAGAAACTAGCATAGTAATATTGATCATGCTGATGTTCAATTAACTCCATCAGATAAATTGTATATACAATATGTAGCTAATTGAAATTAATTTAATTAATTTGCTAAAATTTAACATAAGCAGACTAAACATGATGGCATCTTATAAGAATTCCACCGTTGCCCTAGGGAAATTACCCAAAAAATTATCCAAATCAAGTAATGAAATGAAACCAAAAACTCCATTTTCAGGACAAGTGAGAACAAGCAACTATTCAAGCATTAAAAATTGGTGTGAGGGCAATTTAACTGAGTGTTAAATGAACTTTGGCTTCCTGAATAAAGCACAATTAGTCATGATATATTAAACTTTTTCCAAATATTGTTGGATGCTGTTTGCTAACATTTAATTGGAGGTGTTATATCTATGTTCTTGAATTATATTAAGCTATAGTTAACTTCTTATAGAGTCTTTGATTTGAAAAGCAAGGAATGCTGACCTAAAAAATATCGAGCTGGGCAGCTTTCCCTCCACTTTAATTTTTGGGAAGGTTGTGGGTAGAACTGGTATTATTTCTTTCTTGAGTATTTGCAAGAATGCACAAAGGGAACACAATATGAAGAAATACATGGAGAAGGACATATGGAAATGGGGGATTGGGCTGATGAATTTAGAAGCCAAAGAAGACCAAAGATTTCCAGCAAACTACTAAAAGCTAGCAAGAGTTAAGGAAAGATCCTCTTACAGTTTCAGAGGGAACACCATCCTGCAATACACCTTGATTTTAAATTTCTAGCCTCCAGAACTAGTAAATTTCTGTTGTTTGGAATCACCCCCAGTTTATGGTACTGTTACAATAACCTTAGAAAACTAATACAGAAGGCAAATGATAAAAAAATGAAAAGAAATATGAAAGGAAAGGAAAGCAGTAATATGTTCAAAAGTGGTGCATAATTATCCAAAGAGGAAGTAGAAATATCTCTTAATTATATAAAATAATATGATCAATTTCATTCACAGTAGGACAAATGCAAACTAAAATTGCATTCCATCCCATTTTTTTACTTTCCAGATTGGCAAAAACCTTAATATATCATAGCATGCTTAGTTGGCGAGCATATAGGGAAATAGGCATTCTCGTGGATTCTTGGAGGAATTTTATAACACAAATCCATAGATATCATCTATGGCAATCTGTGCCACCAAAAAAAAAATAAAAATAAAAAAAAATAAAAAGGCCAAACACTTTGATCGAGAAATTCCACTTCCAAGAATTTATTCTACAGCTCTTCTGCACAGATAAAAATGAGTTACTTGCAAATTTTTTGTTTCCAGAAAAATACTGGAAATTATTTTAATGCCTATCAATAGAGGATTTGCTTAATGAGCCACTGTAAATCCTCAAAATGGCATAAGAAAACTCCATATGTATTGAATATAAAATGCTCTCCTAGATTCATATTTAAGAGAAAAAAGCAAGATTGGAATAATGTGGATGGTTTATTATCATTCATATTAAAAATAAGAAAATAGCAGTTTCTACATTTGTAAATATGTTTGTGTATGTATATATGTGTGTGTGTGTGTATATATATATATAGTTTTATTTTATATGTATAAAACTTTTCCATAAGAAAAAAACATTAATGATATTTTTGGCCTACATTAATTTGTGTGGTTGAGGGAGAAGAATATGAAAAAGAATATTGCTTTATCATTTTGTACATTTCAAATTTTGAATATTAATTTTGCTTCCTGAATAAATACAAATTTAGAGAAAAATAAGATTTGATATAATTCAACACAATTTTATTAAGCATGATATCACGTAGAGTTATTTGGTTTAATTTTATTAGTGTAACAAATACTTAAATGGTACTCTCTCTATGCCAGTTACTGTTCTAAGACTTGTGGACTCTTGTGAGTCTGGTGATAGGCAGTCTACCAGAGTCACACAGTGTAGAGATGGGCATTTATCCAAATTGATGTTGAGAATTTGAAAATTAGAGACATTTGTTACTAGCAGCTAATAAGTAGGAGGGATACTGGTTTATTTTAAAGGATTACAAAAGTGATTAAAGTCCAATTTTTACCTTGAAGTTCTCACAACCTAATTTATTACTGAAGTGAACATTTATAACCTTAATTAGTAATGACTACTCTATTCAGATTCTTTTGCTAGGTCTAACTTGTGAAATTGTGGCTTTTGGTTTATCTACTTACAGTAAATTATTAATGTTCAAATTTTGCTGGTTTTGTGAGTCCTCAAGCAACTAATATCCCTGGTCTTATATGTAGTTACCATTGCATAAGATTATAGCTGATGATTCTTGATGAGATTCTTGTGTGTTTATATGTTTTGTTGAAAAGCATTGATGGCTGTATTCTGGACTACTTTTTTCAAAGGTATTCATATAGTAAAAGGACTTGGAAGTTAGAGATATTGTCTTCTTCTGGGATGGAAGGCAGATGGTTTTCTAACCAGGATTATAAAGACAGTATCTTCCTTCAGAGCAAAGGTTGGACAGACAGTTACCCCCTTATAAACAACTACCCCCTTATAACACTGGGGTTTCTTTTGACCAGGATTCCTCACCTGTGACACAAACCACCATGTGTGCAGCATACAGTAGGCGTTCTTCTGCATCTTCCACTATGGGAGCTAGGGGACAAGAGAAAACAGAAGCAAATATTAAGTTCAGACCACCTGCCATGCTGTTACTCTTGACTCAGGAGTCACCAGTCTTCTGCTAACATCTATGAAACTGTGGCAAGCTAAACTGTTTGACTGCAAACTTTTTTTTAGTTGTTTCTAAAGAACTACTCCTACATTTTGTTTGTTTTAGCAAGAGTACTTCTGGATACAAGATATAGACTTCTATTATGACAAATAATTATACACTTTACTTATTTTTCTAACAAAGGATCTAGGCAAACCTTAAAATTTTGTGTATAGTCATAAAAATATTAGAGATGCACATACTACACATGTTAATACTTATTACTTCAAAAAATCATGTGATATCTTTAAAAAGAAATAACATTATTGATGAACTGTACATATGCCTATCTTTCATATGCTCAAGCAACTAAACTAATTTAATTTGAAAAAAAAATGGGTTTAAAGCCAAAGAAACATTTTTGCTTTCCAATCATTTATTTAAAAATTTATAATGCTAAGATTACCGGATTCACTGTATGGATTCTTATTCATAAGTCAACTTGTGAATAAGAATAAAATCATTAAGCTAGTGTGCTTATATTGATGTTATAAATCAAAGCCATGTGTATTATACATGTATTATACATGGTAAATATATAATTTGGGGGAATCTGTATATTTAAAATATTTGCTGGTTTTAAGAAAGAATGTATGTTTCATAATGGAATTCAGCTGTATGCTATAGGAGTTGCAATATATTTTGTTTCTAAGACCTCTGCTTTTAAGAACTGATCTAAGAATATAATTAAAAACAAATAATGATGTAAATAAAGTATTATATATCTGCAACAGGAAAAATTATATAAATTCTGTATATCTCACAATTAAAATATTATAAAAATATACATATTTTAATATCTGATTCTATTGACTAGTATTACTACTAAATTATGTGTGGTTTTTTCAATTTTTCTAACTCATTTCATTACGCTTACATATTGTTTGTATTAATAAAAACAAAACAAAAATAAAAAAAATTATCTCCTGCAAGTCTAGAACATAATATACACAGAATTTTTATAATTTATAGAACAAAGATAATCCTTGGCTAATTTAATTTCTTGTTATAGAAATAGGCAGAGAACTGATAATACTTTAAAACTTCCTAAAAGTATCTAAGAATATAATGAATTCAAATAGGATGAAACAGCCTCAAACTTACATGAAAAAAGTTGATTTATCTGATGGAGTTTATGTTTCTGTGTCCACCTTGCTCAAAGGTAATCTGAGCAAGTCTCTATAGCAAGTCTCCCTAAAAATAGGGATACCAATTAGTATATTTTTCATCCTCATCAAACTGGATGTTAAGAAAATCATAAATGTTTGCCTCCATGCAGAGAAAGGAAGAGAGAATAGCCTGAAGTTAATCCACTTAAGTCTACAAATCCATCATTATATAGTTTCATTTTATGTTATTGGAAGTAAAATGTAATACGCTGAGACTAGAAAATTTAGACTTTAAAACCTTTACAAATGAAGTAGTGGGGAAAAAAAACTGCCATTTATTTTTCCCAGGTTTATTGAGGTATGATGGACAAATAAAAATTGTGTACATTTAAGGTGTTCAACATGATGATTTGATATTCTTATACATACTGAAATAAATACCAGAGTCAAGGTAATTAACATATTCCACATCCATCACTTCACATAGGTACCTGTGTGGGTTTGGGGTGGGGGATGAGAACGCTTAAGGTTTATTCTCAGCAAACTTCAGATACACAATATAGTATTAACTGTAGTCTCCAGGCCATACATCAGATCCCTGGAACTTACTTATTTTATTACCACCACTTAAATTTGAAAGCAGGTTTTTTTTTTTTTTTTTTTTTTTTTTTGAGACAGAGAGAGCATGAACGGGGGAGGGCCAGAGAGAGGGAGACACAGAATCTGAAACAGGCTCCAGGCTCTAAGCTGTCAGCACAGAGCGCAACGCGGGGCTCGAACTCAAGAACCGCGAGATCACGACCTGAGCCAGACGCTTAACCGACTGAGCCACCCAGGCGCCCCTGAAAGCAGGTTTTATCTCTATACTATAAGTAACACACTTCAATTTATTGTAGAAAATTCTTTGTTTTAGAAAATTATCAGAATGGATTCTTTAACTATGGAATGTCTATTCATCAGGTATGAATTTACCCTTAATGTAAATCTGAGGGGGAAAATATGAAACAACAGTCTCAGAAATTCTAGGCTTTAGCATCCAGTTGACAAAGTATGGCATGGATGTGCAGAAAGCCTTTTTCTAAGTAATTCTTTACTGAAACCAAAGCATCTTGTACTTTGAAGTAGATCACATGAGAAGAACCATGGTCTGGGAGACAGGGTGACTTTGTCATGGCATCAAGAAATGATGGCAGGAAGAAACAAAATAAATGGAATATAACAGGAAAACATGGTAGAAAATGCTTGCTAAATTGGATATCGATATAATGGGATTGTTTGTGAATCCTGAAGTGTCTGCTGAGTAAAACTCTAGGGTATTATGTAAGAGCAAGGGGTAAAGGTTTAGTTAATCTACGTTAGTAGAGTCTTTCATAGTATCTTTTTATTTTATTTTACTTATTTATTTTAAAGTTTATTTATTTTGAGATGGAGAGAGAGAGAGAGGGCATGTGTGCTGGGAGGGGCAGAGAGAGAGGGAGAGAGAATCCCAAGCAGGCTTCCCACTGTCAGCACAGAACCAGATGCAGGGCTCAAACTCACAAACCATGAGATCATGACTTGAGCCAAAAATTGAGAGCTAGACGCTCAACAGACTGAGCCACCCAGGTGCCCCACTATCTTTTTATTTTAAAATCTGTACCAACAACTTTAGACTTAAATAGATAGAATAGTACTATGAACTTAAATATATCCATCATCTAGATTCAACACCCATGGATATTTCTCTCTCTCTCTTCCCCCTCCCTCCCTCTTTTTCCCCCCTAAAGTGTCTCAAAAATGAATTCACAGACATCTTGACTTTTTGCAAATATCAAGATCCATCCCTTAGAGATTTAGATTCAATTGATCTGATCAGAGACAATGGGCAGTGATATATATTTTAAAATCTCCTCACATAATTCTAATATTTAACCAGAGTCAGAGTAGTACCCCAATTTTTATCTGTTGTGTGAAGAGAGTATTGGATCTGAATTAAGGAGACCTAGGTTCTAGTGTTGAATAATATTTCTATGAAATTAAATAAATTAAATGACACTTTCCAGCAAGTACTTCATATTTTGGAGGATACATTTCTTTGGATATATATATAAAAAAAGGATGTCTAATACATGGCCCTTGTAATACTCTACACCTTTAAAATTATGATAGTTTTAATCTATGAAGTAAGATCAAAGAACAGTTCCATTTCACAGAGGTTTAATTTCCAGGAACTAAAAAACAAAGAAACGCAATACCCTCTACAATATATTTTGTTAAATTCTCATTCCATAATGTGTGACTATTTAGGTACTAAGTGAAAATAGCAAATATGCTTTTCAAATTTTAGGAATACTTTCTCATTATTTCAGTGTATTAAAATGAAAACTTATTTTGTTCTTGTAAAGTGAAACACATGTACGTCTAGAAGTTTCTTTTTATTAACTTTTTTTTCTTAAATAGACTTGTTATTTAAAAACACTGCCCTTGTTTTAAAAAAACCTGCCCTTGTTTTCCATCTCTCAAATAATTCTAAGTGCTTTACAAATATTAACTCAACTAACTCTTTGAGCACCTCTACAAGGCAGGTACTCTTATCTGCATTTTACAGATAAAAATTCTAAGTCTCAAAGAATCTAATTGCCCAACATCACACTTCTGGTAAAGAGGACATCTTGACTAATACAGGATTGCCAATTTTGGTAATAATGTTTTAATTGTTAGAGCTTCAAATTATATACTATATCATCAGTGGTTTGGTCAAAAGAGTACATATATTTTTTCAAATTGTAAATTTATGAGCATAACAAAACGATCTGGATATTATGCTAATCAATATTAGAATTATTCTTATTTTATCTTAATATATATATTTATTCTGTGGATATAAAATATGTATAATTAAGTTAGAAGTAAGTTACTAAATAAAAATTTCTGGAACACTGTGATCTTCTAACTGCAAAAGATATATCCTTAGAAGTATAAATATATTTTAAAAATTATTTAATAATATAAGAATAATTATCATAATAAATATAGATTTTCTCCAAATATCCTTATTTGAGTTCTAACCATAACAAAGTCAGCATTGTACAAAGTCTCACCAGTAATTCAAAATGACTGAATTCCAAACTTATAATGGACTTCAAGAAGAGCATGTTCTCCACGTAGGAGAAAATGTCGTTAGTTAATATGTTAACCATGAAGAACACTTTTTGTTAACACAAAGCCCTTTATTAGTCCCTTGTTAGAACAAGGGAATTTTGAGTCAGAGAATACCACACAGGAACTGATCTTTTCAGAATGTTTCAGTATAAGCTGATTTGAGACTTTCAAATTACAAGTTTTTTTTTTTTTTTTTTTTTTTTTAAGAAGATATTTTTCATTAGCTTGCTTGGTTCTAAGTTAATTCTTTGTTTCTTCATATGGCTTTAAAGCTTTTATTCTGCCTTTTTAAAAAAAATTTCAGATAGCTATTTAATTGTGTGTAAATGACAAAAATTTCTAAGTGTATTTAGTTAACAAGCTACATTTAGTTGCCTAGAATGTAGTGAATAGTTTATTTTAAAATAATCAGGTCAAAGAGTAAAGAAAAAAAATCAGCGATGACATATGTTACCTGAGTACCTTTACAGGGATACAGGTCTTTAAAGCCACTAATGGAGGATACTCAGTTTAACAAAACCTCTGCCAACTTCTTAGACTGTCTGTTAGGACAGCATTTTCTGTACAGTATTTCCTCATGTTAGACTCATTTGTAGAGGGAATCCTGCTGCTATGCTTCCCTCTAGAATCCTTGACCTTTTATTGAACTTCATTGAGTTACTGCCATCAAATGCCTATTGCTATTTAGAACAAAGCATATAGAGGACACAAGTATGGATCAAGGGAACTCCAAATATGGTATTTCACAATTATATCCGAAGTGAGCTGAAACAATGTAAAATAGCAATTTTATTTTAATAGAGAATATTGTTAGAGAAATTATATTAATTCTGTAATTACACAGTAGTATCATCTATATGCTTTGTGCTTTAAAAATAAAATCGGAATTATATATTCACAAAAGCAAAGATAGCCATTCTAGTAAGTATTAGGAATATAAAAAGACATTTGAAGCTGACCTTGTGTTAAGGAAACACTCTCAGATTTGAGAGTTCTGCTCAGCAAGTTTCCTTGCACCTTGATTTAGTGCTCTTAAGAGATCTGTGACTAGCGGATTGCTCACCACAAGACTCCCTAATTTGTTCCAAATTATCACAATTAAGGAAGGAGCCTTAAAGCTTCCATCATTACACAAAGGCTGCATTTGGTCTCATAGTATTCTGCTTTGGCATTATAATTACATAGTTTTAGGGTGTTTCATTCCCTTTGAAAAATTAAAACTGGAGTAATTGGTCAAGAATTGCAAACCTATATTTAAGACATTATTCTACTCTTGGGTTATCAGAGTTTAGTAATTGTGTCACAAAATTTAAAATAACAATTATTGCATTTCTAAATGGAAACAGCTGATCATAGAACACATTCTATGCTTTAAGTTGAACATAAACCAAACACTAAATAGTATTTACAAATAATTTTTAAAACATAGATTTAGAGAGCAAAGAATGGAAAATTCATCAATAACTTTTAAATGCTTGTTAGTTTATCTCAGAAAATACTCGACCAATAACTGCACTTAAAAGAATTTGTATTAAGAAAATGATCAGAGCAGTACACAGAGGGTGTTCAACATTATATACAAAATGCTCATAAAAGCCTTATTTATAATATGCAAATTGTAGAAATCTAAATGTGCAAAAACAGGTAAATGAAGTTTAATGAACTGTATTACAAAATGCTATAGAGACAATATGAAAAGTAACAATTCAGACTTTGAAGAATATTTTACAGAATAAGAGTTTGCTTCTGTATTTCAAAGGTAGTACAGTATTATCCTAATTAAAAAATATTAAATATTAAATTTATTTTTTTAATATATGAAATTTATTGTTAAATTGGTTTCCATAACAACACCCAGTGCTCATCCCAAAAGATGCCCTCTTCAATACCCATCACCTACCCTCCCCGCCCTCCCACCCCCCATCAACCCTCAGTTTGTTCTCAGTTTTTAAGAGTCTCTTATGCTTTGGCTCTCTCCCACTCTAACCTCTTTTTTTTTTCCTTCCCCTCCCCCATGGGTTTCTGTTAAGTTTCTCAGGATCCACATAAGAGTGAAAACATATGGTATCTGTCTTTCTCTGTATGGCTTATTTCACTTAGCATCACACTCTCCAGTTCCATCCACGTTGCTACAAAGGGCCATATTTCATTCTTTCTCATTGCCACGTAGTACTCCATTGTGTATATAAGGCACAATTTCTTTATCCATTCATCAGTTGATGGACATTTAGGCTCTTTCCATAATTTGGCTATTGTTGAGTGCTGCTATAAACATTGGGCTACAAGTGCCCCTATGCATCAGTACTCCTGTATCCCTTGGGTAAATTCCTAGCAGTGCTACTGCTGGGTCATAGGGTAGGTCTATTTTTAATTTGGGGGGGAACCTCCACACTGTTTTCCAGAGGGGCTGCACCAGTTTGCATTCCCACCAACAGTGCAAGAGGGTTCCCGTTTCTCCACATCCTCTCCAGTATCTATAGTCTCCTGATTTGTTCATTTTGGCCACTCTGACTGGCGTGAGGTGATATCTGAGTGTGGTTTTGATTTGTATTTCCCTGATGAGGAGCGACATTGAGCATCTTTTCATGTGCCTGTTGGCCATCCGGATGTCTTCTTTAGAGAAGTGTCTATTCATGTTTTCTGCCCATTTCTTCACTGGATTATTTGTTTTTCGGGTGTGGAGTTTGGTGAGCTCTTTATAGATTTTGGATACTAGCCCTTTGTCCAATATGTCATTTGCAAATATCTTTTCCCATTCCGTTGGTTGCCTTTTAGTTTTGTTGGTTGTTTCCTTTGCTGTGCAGAAGCTTTTTATCTTCATGAGGTCCCAAGAGTTCATTTTTGCTTTTAATTCCCTTGCCTTTGGGGATGTGTCAAGTAAGAAATTGTTGTGGCTGAGGTCAGAGAGGTCTTTTCCTGCTTTCTCCTCTAGGGTTTTGATGGTTTTCTCTCTCACATTCAGGTCCTTTATGCATTTTGAGTTTATTTTTGTGAATGGTGTAAGAAAGTGGTCTAGTTTCATTCGTCTGCATGTTGCTGTCCAGTTCTCCCAGAACCATTTGTTAAAGAGACTGTCTTTTTTTCCACTGGATGTTCTTTCCTGCTTTGTCAAAGATTAGTTGGCCATACTTTTGTGGGTCTAGTTCTGGGGTTTCTATTCTATTCCATTGGTCTATGTGTCTGTTTTTGTGCCAATACCATGCTGTCTTGATGATTACAGGTTTGTAGTAGAGGCTAAAGTCTGAGATTGTGATGCCTCCTGCTTTGGTCTTCTTCTTCAAAATTACTTTGGCTATTGGGAAGCCTTTTGTGGTTCCATATGAATTTTAGGATTGCTTGTTCTAGCTTTGAGAAGAATGCTGGAGCAATTTTGATTGGGATTGCATTGAATGTGTAGATAGCTTTGGGTAGTATTGACATTTTGACAATATTTATTCTTCCAATCCATGAGCACGGAATGTTTTTCCATTTCTCTATATCTTCTTCAATTTCCTTCATAAGCTTTCTATAGCTTTCAGCATACAGATCTTTTACATCTTTGGTTAGATTTATCCCTAGGTATTTTATGCTTCTTGGGCAGTTGTGAATGGGATCAGTTTCTTTATTTGTCTTTCTGTTGCTTCATTATTAGTGTCTAAGAATGCAACTGATTTCTGTACATTGATTTTGTATCCTGCAACTTTGCTGAGTTCATGTATCAGTTCTAGCAGACTTTTGGTGGAGTCTATCGGATTTTCCATGTATAATATCATGTCATCTGCAAAAAGTGAAAGCTTGACTTCATCTTTGCCACTTTTGATGCTTTTGATTTCCTTTTGTTGTCTGATTGCTGATGCTAGCACTTCCAACACTATGTTAAACAACAGCGGTGAGAGTGGACATCCCTGTCATGTTCCTGATCTCAGGAGGAAAGCTCTTACTTTTTCCCCATTGAGGATGATATTAGCTGTGAGCTTTTCATAAATGGCTTTTATGATCTTTAAGTATGTTCCTTCTATCCCGACTTTCTCAAGGGTTTTTATTAAGAAAGGATGCTGAATTTTGTAAAAATATGAAACGCTTCATGAATTTGCGTGTCATCCTTGCGCAGGGGCCATGCTAATCTTCTCTGTATCGTTCCAATTTTAGTATATGTGCTGCTGAAGCAAGCACTTAAATTTAATACATTTATAGAAACATAAAAGAAACAGAAAAATGATGAACAATTTCTTTGCATTGTGTGATTAATGGATTTTTTTTGTTTTTAGTCTATTTCTTTTCTTCTCTCTCCAAATCTTCAATTAATATTCTTCAATAATTTAAAAATATGCAACTATAAAATGTAGTTTACATTTTACCTTCTCTACTTATATTGTTTTTAAACATAAAAAGAAAAATGGGGTGCCTGTGTGGTCAGTTAGTTGAACATCCAACTCTTAATTTTGGCTCAGGTCATGATCTCACAGTTTTTGAGACTGAGCCACCAGTCATGCCCCCTGCTAACCCTGCTCTCTGCTCCTCCCCCACCCATGCTGTCACTCTCAAAAATGAACTGACAAACAAGCAAACAAACAAACAAAAAGAAAAGTGCTGGGTTTACGCACTAAAAACTTGAATCTATGATTGTTTATATTTATATAAGCAGTCACACCTTTTAGTTTTTAGTGCCTTACTCCTCATATGTTTATGCCACATTTACATTTAGATATTGTCCTTAACTTAATTTGTAAAATCACTGATGGATTAGGATGATGTATCAATGACCACAAGTACCAGATTTTTAATGTCTGAAGTTAGCTATCTCATTTTAATATCAAATTATAAAGTGCAATACATAAATGTTGCTGTCAAAGTAGCTTATATTTCAGATTCCAGTTCTGTCACTTAACATATAATACAGGGAAAATTAAGTGAACTTTACAAAACCTCAGTTTACTTATCTGTAAAATGGGAATAGTTAAGAAACCTACCATACAGTTTGTGTGTTCGTGTGTGTGGGTGTGTATGTGCAATAAAGAGAAAAAAATACATTCATTTTATATATTAGTCAGAGTTCTCCAGAGAAACATAACCAATAGAACATATGTACATATAGAGAGAGTGAGAGAAAAAAAAACATTATTTTAAATAATTGGTTTTCCTGATCATGGAAAGTTTGTGAGTTGAAAATCTGATGGAGGGAAACAAGCAGGCTGGAGAACTCAGGAAAGTGTCCAAAGGCAGAGCAGTTGGAGACCCAGGAAGCGTTAATGTTGCAGGTAAATTCTGAAGACAGTCCTGACAGAACCCGCTCTTGCTCAGGGGAAGGAGTGAATTCTTTCATTCTATTCAGGCTTTCAACTAATTGGACGAGACCTACCAGCATATGGAGGGTGGTCTGTTTCACTCAAACTCCACTGATTTAAATATTAATTTCATCCAAAAACACCCTAGAAGCATCCAGAATATTTGACCACGTATCTAAAGGCACTGTGGCTCAGCCAAGTTGACACATAAAATTAAGCATCACAGTTCATATGTAACATGTTTCTAAGTATATAACTATAGATATTTTTAATATTAGCTTGTCAAACTAACTTGGTAATCAGCTTTATAATTGGACTTGCTTCAGTAACCATCACTAAAATGACATAAAGCTATTTCATAAGTACTAGAAATAGAAGGATATATATCCTTTAAACAAGAAAAAGAAAGAAAGAAAGAAAGAAAGAAAGAAAGAAAGAAAGAAGAAAAGGAGGGAGGGAGGAAGACTAAAGAAATTCACAGTAAAGTGCTTCCTGAGTAGCAGTTTATGAAAGGTAAGTTTTCTGATATTTACAAGCGAAGTTCTTTATTTTGTTTTTCACACTTCTTTTTTAGCTTCCTATGATGTTGAGAATTCCAGTGCAATTCCCATCATTGCTCCATTGTCATTTGTGTTTGCCTCCTCCCCCGCAGCCCACAGATACTTACAGCATCTTATCATCACAGGCATTCTGATATTTTCAATGGGATTTCTTGAAATGGATTTTTTTTTCCTGCAGTGTTCTGAGTTTCTATCAATCTGGAAAAGCATGAGTCTTTTCCTTGGGAAATTTTCTTGTATTATCATAATGAACATTTTTATCTTTCCTTTATCTCTGTCATTCTTTCTGTAAATTCTATCATTATAATGCAGATGTTATGCTTTTGAATCGATCCTACAAGACATGTCTCATTCATCATTCCCTTATATTTCATTTTACTGTCTTGGAGATTTCCTGAGGTTCAGTCTACAATTCTGTTACTAAAGGTCCTTTAATTTCAGTCCTGGACTTTCATGAGGCTTGGGGCAAAAGTAAAAATGGAGACCTAAATACAATATGCCTCAGTATAAAAAACTGTCAGTCATGTTAACATACTCTGAAAAATGTTACGTCCTCCTACCTTAAATATATATATACATATATATGTATATATATATATATATACATGTATACACACACACACACACACACACACACACACATATATATCTTCATGAAACCTGGGTGGCCATATTAAAATTTAGAATTCCAAATTCCTTGGAATTCCATGTCAAGATATAATGGTATATAGGGATAACTCTGTTCCTCCTACCACCTGACCCCCCTCTCTGCATGCACCCACCTGTTTCACACATCGTAGTGCTACACCACATGCATGCAAACATGTCTGCTACCACATCCAGGTTCAATCTATACTTTTTACAAACAGCTGCCCCTGGCCACCCTTGGGCCTAGTGGAGCATACACTGGTATCATGGTCCATACTCAGAAAAAATGTAACAAAGACCTGGAAAGTAGACCCATAGCCATTTGTGCAGGGCATTTCAAAGTCCCAGTTACATGAAAGTTTGGAGTGGGGTCCTGGGTTCTAGATAGGCACAAGTTTGCTCACTGAAAATTGTCATCCTAGAAAGTGTTACAATGAACTAAGGCCAAAACAGAGTCTTCTAAAATATGGGACCAGAATAGGGTGGCCTGGCATTACAGATAACTTTCAAACAATAAAAAAATGTCAGTCAAGTACCATAGAAAAACTTACAGACCTACTACCACCCATGCCAGCCAAAGTCAAATAGGGTATCTATATTTCCACACTCCTGAGGCTCTAAAGATATGGTCCAACACATTACCCTCCTTTAAGGTAGTGTCAGAGGATAGGTAGGAGGCTAGGGATAATGAGCTCCTCGTCCCCAACCTACAATGTTAGTGGGGTCCATGTGGAGAGCTTGGGTTTCCAACCCAACCTAACAATATGAGACTTTCCTCCCATTCCCCACAGGGATAGTGTCAGAGGAAGCCTGGTGAAGAGTCAAAACTTTTACCATCAGCCAGTGATAACGAGGCCACACTGATTATGCTGTGATCCATATAATGAGCTGGAATTTCTACCTCAAAGCCAGGTGAGCAGAAATGAGACCTCCCTCCCCACCACCTGCCACAATGTCAATGGAGGACAAATTGTAAGCTTGAACTTCTGTCTCCACCTGACAGTAACATGGCAGCAATCCTTCCTTTAAAAAATTAATGTTTATTTATTTTTGAGAGAGAAAGACAGAGTGTGAGTAGGGGAGGGCCAGAGAGAGAGAGGGAGACACAGAATCTGAAGCAGGCTCCAGGCTCTGAGCTATCAGCACACTCAAACTCATGGACTGAGAGATTATGACCTGAGCTGAAGTCAGACACCTAACTGACCAAGGAGCCCCTAGCAAACCCCTTTTTACTGCTAGAAGAGAGTCAGAGAAAAGCAGTTAATAAAACAGGTTTAAATAAAATATAGAAAATCAGAATATAAAAGTGTTCAAATTTCAATTAAAAAATTTCATATCAAGAATCAAAATGATTTCAAGTCAAACAAAAAAAAGATAATAGATACAACATCAAGGTGGCAGATTTTGGGAATTTTCTGTCAACCATTTTAAAACACAAATGTAAAAATGTCTAAATAACAATTATGAACATACGTAAAACAAATGAAACAATGGAGACTCAAAAAGCTAATACAACATTTCAGTGAAGAAATAGGAGAAATAAAGAAGAACCAAATGGAAAATCATGTAACTTAAAAATGTACTAACCAAAATAAAAAAGCTCAGATGATTAACTCAACAGCAGAATGAATTATAATGAGGAAAGCATGAGTAACTGGAAGATGAAGCATTATAAATTATGTAATATGAACAGAGAGGGCAAAAAAAAAATAGTTTCAGAGATATGTAGCATCCTTAGTCCATTAGGGCTTCTATAACAGAATACCATGGACTGGGTGGCTTCTAAACAACAGAACTTTATTTCTCACAGTTCTGGAGATTGGGATGTCCATGATCAGGGCACCACCAGATTCAGTGTATAAGCAGAGCTCACTTCCTGGTTTATGGATAGAATTCTTTTCTCTGTGTCCTCACATGACAAAAAGGGTGAGGGAATTCTATGGGGTTTCTTTTATAAGAGTACTAATCACTTCCCAAAATTCCTACCTCCTGATACCATTATGTTGGAGATCAGGATTTCAATATATGAATTTTGGGGGACACACACAATCTATAGCAGGCACTATAAAAAAATCCAACATTTGTGCCATTGCAGCCCTGGGTAGAGAAAATAAAGTGGATAGAACTGAATCCATGCTGAGACATATCATAATAACATTTCTAAAAACTAAAGACAAAGGAATAATCTTTGAAGTGGCCAGAGATAATGACATTTTGCCTATAGAGAAATATTTTTGAATGACAGCATATTTCTCATCAGAAAACACGGAGGGCAGAAAGAAGTGACACAATACATTTCAAGTACTTGAAGAAAATAACAGAAACCTAACTCAGCAAAAATATCCTTCAGAAAGGGAGTGGAAAATTTAAAAATTCTAATATGAAGGAAAAGATAAATTGTTGTCTGCAGATCTGTGCTATAAACAATGGATAAAGGAAGTTTTCTAAACAGCGGGGGAAACAAGAAAGAACCTTAGAAGGGCACCTGGGTGGCTCAGTTAAATATCCGACTCTCAATTTCGGCAGAGATCACATCTCATAGTCATGTGAAAGCTAAATGTGAGACAGGATACCATCAAAATCCTACAGGACACAGCAACCTCTTTGTCCTTGGCTGCAGGAACTTCTTACTAGACATTCTCCAGAGGCATAGGAAGTAAAAGCAAAAATGAAGTACTGGGGCCTCATCAAGATAGAAAGCTCTGCACAGTGAAGGGAACAATCAACAAAACCAAAAGGCAACTTGTGGAATGGGAGAAGATATTTGTAAATAACATATTGGATAAAGAGTTAGTATCCAAAGTCTATAAAGAGTTTATCAAACTCAATAACCACCCCCAAAACAAATAGTTTTTGTTTTTGGGGGTGGGTACAATAATAACAGTCCAGTGAAGAAACAGGCAGAAGACATGAATACTTTTTTGAAGAAGATGTCCAGATGGCTAACAGACACATGAAAAGATGCTCAACGTCACTCATCATCAGAGAAATACAAATCAAAACCACAATGAGATACTGCCTCACATCTGTCAGAAAGGCTAAAATTAACATCTCAGGAAACAGATGTTGGAGAGGATGTGGAGAAAGGGGAACCTCTCCTCTTGCAGTATTGGTGAGAATGCAAGCATGCAGCAACTCTGGAAAACAGTATGGAGGTTCCTCAAAAAATTAAAAATAGAACTACCCTGTGATCCGGCAATTGCACTACTAGTATTTATCCAAAGGATACAAAAATGTTCATTCGAAGGGGCACAAGCACTGCAATATTTACAGCACTGCTATAAACAATAGCCAAATTATGGAAAAAGCCTAAATGTTCATCACCTGATGAATGGATAAGAAGATGTGGTATATTATCTATACACATATATATACACAATGGAATATTACTCAGCAATCAAAAAGAATGAAATCTTGCCATTTGCAACAATGTGGATGGAACTAGAGTGTATTATGCTAAGCGAAATAAGTCATTTAGAGAAAGATAAATATCATATGATTTCATTCATATATAGAATTTAGGAAATAAAACATGAACATTGGGGAAAGTAAGGTAAGGAAAAATCAAATAAGATAAAAACAGAAAGGGAGGCAAACCATAAGAGACTCCTAACTATGGAGAACAAACTGAGTATATGTAGTGTATATACTGTATTCTTAAAGTAAGCTAAAGAAAAGGAAATGTTATTAAGAAAATCATAAGGAAGAGGTAATGCACTTATATTATTGTACCATATTTATTGAAAACGTCCGCAAATAAGTGAACCTGCACAATTCAAAACTGTGTCATTCAAGGATCAACAGTACTAGGTTTATGGATTAGAATACTCAACATAGTAAAGATATAAACTCTCCCTGAGTTGATCTACAGGTTTAAGACGACTCCAGCAAAAACCCAGAAAATTTTCTGATATATGTAGAAAACATTATTCTACAATTTCTATGGAAATTCAAATGAACTAGAATAGTTAAAACAATGCCTACAGAGAATAAAGTGAGAAGAATAAGTCTACCCAATTTTAAGACATAATAAAAGGTACATAATTCATGACTGTGTGATGTTGGTGGAAGGACAGAAATATAGATCAATGAACAGAATACCAGCCAGAAATAATTCCACATAAGTACTTCCTACCAATTTTTGCTAAACATGTCAACACAATGGTGGAAAGATAACATTTTGACAAATGGTGCCATAGAAACTGGATACCTATAGTCAAACACAAAACAAAACGAAACCATTGATCTAAATCTCATACCTTATATAAAAATTAGCTAAAATGGGTCATGTGCTTAAATATAAAATGTAAAATCATAAAAATTTTAAAATGTAAAATCATAAAAATTTTAAAAGAAAACCTAGGAGAAAATAGGGTGTGGGGATAGAAAACAGTTTTTAGAGTTGATACTAAAAGCATGATCCATAAAAGAAAAAAAGAAAAAGAGAGGGAGACAAACCAGAAAACAGACTCTTAGCTATAGAGAACAAACTGAGGGTTGCCAGAGGGGAGGTGGGCAGGGAGGGGGATGGGTTAAATAGCTGATGGAGATTAAGGAAGACACTTGTGATGAGCACCAGATGTTGTATGTAAGTGATGAATCACTAAATTCTACTCCTAAAACTATTATTACAGTATATATTAACTAATTAGAATTTAAATAAAAACTTCAAAAGGAAAAAAAAAAGAAAGAAGATAACATGAACTTTGAAATCTGTTGCTCTTAGAAAACCTTACTAAAAGACCCTATTGGGGCACCTGAGTGGCTCTGTTGGTTAAGAGTCTCACTCTTGATTTCAGCTCAGGTCATGTTTTCATAGTCATAAGATCAGCCCACATCAGACTCTGCACTGGATGTGGAGCTGGCTTAGGATTCTGTCTCCTTCTCCTTCTGCCCCTCACCTGCTTGATCTCTCTCTCTCTCTCTCTCAAAAAAAGGAAAAAAAAATCCTGTTAAGAGAAAGGACAAGCTGCAATGAAGTGAAGATTTATGTTCGCAAAAAAATTAAAAAATTAAAAAAAAATAAACCTGTGTACATGAATGTTTATAGAGGCTTTATTCACAATAACCCCAAACTAGACAACACCCAAATGCTCTTCAACAAATGAATTCATATTAATCTGTATTGTGGAATACTATTCAGTAACAAAAGGAATAGAACACAGATACACACTACAGCTTGGATGACTCTCCAGAGAATTATGCTGAGTGAAAAAAACAACAATAAAAATAAAGATTAGATATTGTATGATTCCATTTATAGTGAATTCCTGAAATGACAAATTATAGAAACGGGGAACAGATTAGTGGTTGCCAGGGGCTAAGTCAAGTCTGGAGGTGGGACAGGTGGATACTGTTCTAAAAGGCCAATGTGAGGGTTCCTTATTACAAAGGACAGTTTTTGCTGTTTTGCAAAATGTTATGATTGGATTTGACAAGTTCTTTATAGATTTTGGATACTAACCCTTTATCTGATATGTCATTTGCAAATATCTTCTCCCATTCTGTTGGTTGCCGTTTAGTTTTGTTGATTGTTTCCTTCGCTCCGCAGAAGGTTTTTATTTTGATGAGGTCCCAATAGTTCATTTTTGCTTTTGTTTCCCTTGCCTCCAGAGACGTGTTGAGTAAGAAATTACTGCGGCCAAGAAGTTACTGTGGCAAAGAGGTTTTTGCCTGCTTTCTCCTCGAGGATTTTGATGGCTTCCTGTCTTACATTGAGGTCTTTCATCCATTTTGAGTTTATTTTTGTGTATGGTGTAAGAAAGTGGTCCAGGTTCATTCTTCTGCATGTTGCTGTCCAGTTTTCCCAGCACCACTTGCTGAAGAGACTGTCTTTATTCCATTGGATATTCTTTCCTGCTTTGTCAAAAATTAGTTGGCCATACATTTGTGGGTCCATTTCTGGGTTCTCTATTCTGTTCCATTGATCTGAGTGTCTATTCTTGTGCCAGTACCATACTGTCTTGGTGATTACAGCTTTGTAGTATAGCTTGAAATTTGGGATTGTGATGCCTCCTGCTTTGGTTTTCTTCTTCAAGATTGCTTTGGCTATTCAGGGTCTTTTCTGGTTCCATACAAATTTTAGGATTATTTGTTCTAGCTCTGTGAAGAATGCTGGTGTTACTTTGATAGGGATTGCATTGAATATGTAGATTGCTTTGGGTAGTATCAACATTTTAACAATGTTTGTTCTTCCTATCCAGGAGTATGGAATCTTTTTCCATTTTATTTTTTTTTGTGTCTTCTTCAATTTCTTTCATAAGCTTTCTATAGTTTTCAGTGTATAGATTTTTCACCTCTTTGGTTAGTCAGAGAAAGACAAATGTCATATGACTTCACTCATATGAAGACTTTAAGACACAGAACAGATGAGCATAAGGGAAGAGAAGCAAAAATAATATAAAAACAGGGGTGGGGACAAAACACAAGAAACTCTTAAATATGGAGAACAGAGAGTTACTGAAGGGGTTGTGGGAGGGGGGATGGGCTAAATGTATACGGGGAATTAAGGAATCTACTCCTGAAATCATTGTTGCACTATATGCTAATTAGGATGTAAATTAAAAAAATAAAATTAATATAAAAAATGTTATGATTGGAAGCAACTTGGTAAAGGACACAATGGATTTCTCTGTATGATTTCTTAAAACAACTACATGCAAATCTAAAGTTACCTCAAAAAAGAGTTCAATTTTAGTAGAATTGTGTGGTAATCGCTTCCCTTCCACTATCTCTTCTCTTCATTGTAGTAGAGTTTCAGAAGGGAAGAAGTTAACATGCTCCAGAAACCTTGCGTGTTTATTTCTTCAAAACTCACAGAATTTCTCTCTTGGTTTTAGAAAAATTTATGCTTCATTGCCTAAATTAATACTTAGAAAAAGTGCAAAATTGATATTTGGAAACTTTATTATAATTGAACCCGGAAGGACTCTTTTTTAAAAATCTCAGAGTGATGTTTTTAGATACAAATTTTCAGTTAGGCCTGCCAAATTGGCCAGATGAATTGAACAGTTAGTAAATCCAACTTCTGTGTGGTGTAGTCTAGCCTTCAGTCCAAACTGAATTAATCCCAACTTACTTTGCAACTGAAAATAATATTTTTATTGTTTGATTTTACAGAATTGTTCCCTGCATTCAAGTTAAAATGCCATAGATCTTCACTAGAAATTACAGAGTTAAACACATCCAACTTCTTGTATTCTTAATGATATGGCAATACACACACATTTTCAAGAAAAGTTAGAGAATTGTTAAAAACATATTTTCTCTCCATTACTAGATGGCTATAAAATTCTTTTTTTTTAAATTTTTTTTTTAACGTTTATTTATTTTTGAGACAGAGAGAGACAGAGCATGAACGGGGGAGGGGCAGAGAGAGAGGGAGACACAGAATCGGAAGCAGGCTCCAGGCTCTGAGCCATCAGCCCAGAGCCCGACGCGGGGCTCGAACTCACGGACCGTGAGATCATGACCTGAGCCGAAGTCGGCCGCTTAACCAACTGAGCCACCCAGGCGCCCCTATAAAATTCTTTTTAAAAAAGTATTTAACATTTATTCATTTATGAGAGATTGAGTGTGAATGGGGGATGGTCAGAGAGAAAGGGAGACACAGAATCTGAAGCAGGCTCCAGGCTCTGAGCTGTCAGCACAGAGCCCTACACAGGGCTCAAATCCACAAACTGTGAAATCATGACCTGAGCTGAAGTCAGATGCTTAACTGACTGAGCTACAAGGCACCTTAAAAATTCTCTTTATAATATAAAATGTTAGAGGAGGAACATTCAAAATGAGAATGAATTTATTCCAAAACTAACAGATAGGAGCAAAAAAGTATCCTGAGCTCACATACTGAATGAAGTCTCCTATTCATTCCCCGCTTTTTATTTAGGTTGCAAGACTACATCTGAAATTATTTAAGGAATATTTTCTCAGTAATGAATATATGCTCAAACGCTCTTTTATTCAATTCCAAACTGAAACATTTAAAAGAAATAAAGTGCTCCAGTAACTTTAAATCATTCCCTATAATACACGGCAATTTGAAACTATTGAAGCATTTTGTAAGGGTTTCTCTTTCAAAGTGTTAAATGTTTAGGGATTATAAAGAGTTATTTATTGCTATACTTTAGATTTATTAGTATCATTTTAAAAGGAGGAGGGTATGATATCTTATAAATCTATCAACTAAAATAGTATAAAGTATATTTAATCAATATAAAGGCCATAAAGAAGCATATGCTGAGTAAAAGAGGAACAGAAATGGAAAACAAGAGCCATAAACAATTTTGAGGTCAGGCTTTCAAGGACCATAAATGAAGGAAAAGGAATAATAAACACATGATAGCTATTTAAAAATCCTATATATCTGGATTTAAAATTAAAAATATAAACAAATCATCCTTAATATAAAGAAAAACAATCCTTAGGCCAATTAAAAGATACATAGAGTTGAATGCCACTTGAAGAATACATGTCGAAATCAGTGAAACACCAGGTGTGAAGCACTTCAACCAAGGCTCCCAGTGATTTCCACTTCCTGGCATACATGGCAATGTGTAACGCCCTGTTCTTGAGTGTGAACTGGATGCAATGACTCATTTCTTAACAATAAAACCTGACAAAGGTGACACTATTTCTAGATTAATATCAAAAAAGACAATGGCTTCCATGTTACCTGCATGTGTTGCTTGATTACCGAAGCAAGCTGCCATGTTGTAAGCTGCACCATGAATTGGCCAAGATAGCATGGAACTGAGATCAATGTCCAATAAGCCACAAAGGACTAAATTCTGCCAGTAACTATGTTGGTGGCTTTGAAGCAGATACTTTCCAGTAATTACTTCAAAAGAGACTGTGTCCCCCGCTACTAGCTGGACAATAACAATAATAACAATAATATAAACTTCGAAATAATGTTTGCTGTTTTCAGCCGTTAAGTGGGTTAATTTGTTAACATCAACAGATAACTAATATACACAGGTAAAGCAATATCACAAGGGAAATAAGTCACTTTAAATATATTTACATGAAAGTAAAAACAAAAAAAATTATATGCACTAAAATGTTCAAATCAAGAGCTGGTAAAAAACAAAGAGTAAACAGAAAAGCAGAAAAATGCAATAATAAAGATATGAGAAGATATAAGTGAAATAAATAGCAAGAAAAATTTGATCAGTAAAGCTGAAAGCTGATACTTTGCAACATATTAGTAATAAAACAGACTAACAAGAAATGTCAGAAAAAAAAGGCATTTAAAATAAAACTGCAGAATAGGAGGGAAACAGTCACAACATTAAAACATGATAAAGGAATATTATAAATATTAATATCCAAATTTTTTGAAAATTTACACAAGATGTATTAATTTATTAAAAATAAAAAAATGCTTAAATTGGTAAAGGAAAAATGAAAAGTGAGTAATCCCATAAACATTAGTGAAATTTTAAATTTTGAAAATATACAGGCCCAGGCAATATTGTGGATATGTTTTACTGAGATTTTGAGGAACAGTATTTTGAGAGTTAATATTTTGTGTACTATCTAACACAAGTAGTTCTGAAACAGAAAAAGGGTTAAAGTTGATTAACTAATATTATGGGGGTAAGAAAAAATTCATTCCCAAACTAGATAAACTAGATAAACAGATTACAAATAAAGATAAGGTATGTCATTTAAAAATATTAAATATTTATTAATCAATAATTATTAAGTTCATACAATAATATTCACTAATTATTATTACAACCATTAATACATATTGATTATATTAGCTATTGCTATATATTAAGATGTTATAATCAATTAATATAATTATTATGTAATTATAAAAAGTTATTATTAAAGTGCATTATGTTTTAGTCCACTGTAATATCAGATATCATCAGTCATTTTTTTGCTTTCTTGGCTTTTTTTTAAAGCACAATTTTCAAATCAAGTTTCTATTAAATATCTGCAAAAATATCAGATTAAAAAAGTTATCAATGAAAAGTAACAAAATGACTTTTTTAAAAATGATTTTTGTAAGGAAGTACCAAGATTATTTTTATATTAGTTAAATTATTAAAGGTCCCTATTAGGAAAAGACACTTTTGAATAAAATGTTACAAGAGCTTTCAAAATGAAAACTAATTTATGCATTAAAACAAAGCAAATATGCTTGCCCTTGGGAATGCTTTGCCTAGATAAATATTTTATTTATTTTTTTACTAAGGAAGGTATAGATATACTTACAAGTGTATATCTTAACAATCTTATAAGGGCATAATATCATAAATGGGAAATCAATTATAAGGTTTCTCTGGGATTTCCAATTAGTTATACTACACATCAACAATTGAAATAAGACTAGATTGGATCTCAATTCTTGGATTAGCTCCAGTTACACAACCTTTCAGATATCTTTTCAGGGATAATGATTGTGAAACTTACCTTAATTATATCCTGAGACACCCAGGGTTCACTCAATGTTCATTATTACCTCTGTATAGATGCTACGGTCATAACATGTGTATGTTATGCCATATATATGACATATGGCATATATAAATTGATCAGGTACATATGGTTCTATGATTGATGTGTAATTTCTCTATTGTTGCTATTTAGATTTCAGAATGAGGAATTATATAGGTATAATTTTAGAAAACTTATCAACATCATATCACATAAGTAAATGGAATATTATCATTCATTACAGAGGTTTTAAATGGCTCTCTATCTACCTTTTCAAAGTTAAGATACATATCTTTAGAATAAAGGTACACAAAAAATAACCTTTGGGAAATAAATAAGTGACCAATAGCTTAAATGTATTTACTATCCATTCAAAAATTATTTATTCAAGAAGTTCAGTGTGCAAGGCATGACTGTACATATTGCAAAATCAGTATTAACAAATAAAAAAGCCCTACCCCTATCATAATGGGAGGAGATAAACAAAAAATACATAAAAATAAGCAAATATACTATATAAAAATAAACATATTGGATGGGGTAATAAATCATAAAAAGGGATTAAGTTCTGTTAAGATAGGGTGTTCAATTTTAAATAGTCAGGTAGGCTTTACTGAAAATGTGGCATTTGGGGGTGCCTGGGTGGCTCAGCTGGTTAAGTGTCAGACTCTTGATCTTGGCTCAGATCATGATGTCACAGTTCGTGAGTTCAAGCCCTATGCTGAGCTCTGCATGGACAGCACAGAGCCTGCTTGAAATTTCTCTCCCTCTCTCTCTGTCCCTCCCTTTCACCCAAAATAAATAAATAAATAAGCTTTAAAAAAAAAAAAAAAAGAAAATGTGGTATTTGAATAAAGACTGAATTTTGAAAAGTACTGAGTAATCTGTGTATTAGGGATATACAGTATTCTAAACATAGTGAAAATACCAGTTTTCTGAGGAAAACTGCCTGATGTGTTTGAGATATTTCAAAAAAAAATCATGGAATATCAAAGATACAAAGCAAGATATAACTAGTAAGGAGTTGCCATTAATTAAGACTGGATACCTGTAGGAGTGGGGTTAGGAAAAAAAAAAAAGATCTAGAACTCTGGAGTTCTTGCCTGGGAGTGTAACTTTAAGTGTTTCAAAATACCAGTTGTGTTGCATTTTGATGGTGTTGATCCAGTCCCCAGACTGGATAACATCTCAAAGACAGTGGGGATAAACAGAGAAGAAAAAGTATTAAGAGTACAGTAGGAAGAAAACCACGGGATTGCTGTGCCCTGAAGTCAAATATAGAAAGTATATCCCAAAGAAAGGAGGGGGAAACAGCAAAAGCTTCTGTGAGGACTCAGTCACTCCTTAACTGGAGCTGCATGGAACCATAGTTGCTTCCAGAGCTGGTGGTAGAAGTTTATATTATCCAACAATATAAATCCTTGAATTTGCAATTAGGTGCAATGTTACATATTTATTTATAATGAGAAAAGAGTTTGCATCAGATAACAGACCTCTTTGGCATATATGACAAATATTACTAAATCCAGAGAAAATAATACAGTGGTTTTATTTTTAAGTAGCTGCTTGATATAAATCTGTAATATATCTTTTCTGTACAATTTTGGCTGCATACTCTTTGTTCACTATCTTTATATCCCAAGAATATTACGGTATTAATTCTGAAGAGAAAGTAAAGACCTCGGTCTTTTCTCCAACTGGTTGGTCTTTATTTTTATCGCTTAGTAAAAAAGTTTTTTCATAAATTTTGACAACAAAATTCATAGTTTCTGTGGACATATATAAGAGTTTGGCATTGAAGTTTCTGCCAGTCTTCTTTCTTTTTTTATATTTTTTATTTTTTATTAGTAATATGTGAATCTGTCCAATAATTCTTATATTAATTTGAAATTAAGGGAGAAAACAATTCAAATAAAGTTGTCACTATAGTCTATCAAGTAACCTAATTTTTAATTAAATTAATTTTATGCAATGTGCATTGAGTTATTGATAAATATTTGAAGTTTTATTCCTGGAATACTTATTTTTTCAGGCAATATTACTGCAGGGTAGAGCCACAATACTGTTTGTTTAGGGTATGATGTGTTAGATAGACTCAGATTCAATCCAGTAAGTAGAGATTCATTAAAATTTTACCTCACATACAGATGTATTTACTGTTTATGTTATGGCCCTACAAACATAGTTTCTGATGAATTCTGTTTTCACAATTCACATAGGGAAAAGAAAATGCAGTGTATATACACTTGTTTGTACTACATCATCAAGTGTATTCCTGACAGGTGAGAACATTCATTTTGACTAGGTATCCGTAAGAACTAAAACACTGCTTGCAATGATCCACATTTGATGACTGGATAAAATTTCCACAGTCTAGCATCTGGCACCGTATATTTTAAGACTTGTATCTTATATGTTGCCTACATACTTCCAGATACCAGGTGCAGAGCCTGCAATTCACCTGCACCCTTATATCACAACTCCAGGTGACGCATAGTGGGTGAGAAAGTATCCTTTGAAGGTAGTCCTGTACCACTTTTGCCAGAAATAACCCTATGTATACAGAAGTAATTACAAACAATTATAAACAACCCTATTAAACTAAAATTCAATGTTTCTCCAAATCAACTTGCCTTTGGCTGCATTTCCAAAACACTCCGGACATTTGTCCTCAAAATCAAGAAGTATGAAGGAGAAATATCAAAAGGAAGAAGCACTGTTCCTAACTATGTGAGAGAAAATATTTCACCTTTCCAAATGTTATGTAAATATACTTAAACTAGGACCACTCCCAATTAGAGAGATAGAAGTAACCAATGAAAGTGAGGGGTTCCAGACCTTAAGCATAAGGGTCACAGTATATCTATCTTGGTGTGGAGTTTGACTACAATGTTGATAAAAACAATTTGGTGGAATGGTGAGAGGCAAAGCCAAATAGAAATGGGCTGAAGAGAGAATGGGAAGAAGAATTTGGCTGTCATAGAGGAGGAAGGCATTGTAAATAGAATGTAGTACATGAGAGATGCCTTTGAGACAGTTTTTATTCATTTTTTCCTTTGTAACTAAATTCTGGTTGAAAATTAAGTTATATTTTTTTAAATAACATTTAAAATAATATATTTCAGAGAAGATAGAAAATAGTTTGACAGGATAAATTGGAAAGTAATCCACATTTATTCAACAAGTATTCATGAGTACCTACGAAACTAGCAAGCTCTATGGGAGGTACTAGAGATGATGATTAGGTAGGCACGATCTGTGCCCTCCTGATCTAATGTTGTATTGGTTGAGACATGCATACATCAAGTAAACTGGTTCATAACTCATTAAGATATATCAGAAGTTATACTACGGAAGTAAACTATATACTTGGGTAGAGACACAGAATGATTAGTGGTTATAAAGGAGATGACATTAAGTTAGTGATTGAGGTATTATGAAAGACCTTTCTCAGAAGGCAGCATTTAAGCTTAAAGGTGAAGGATGAAAAAGAGCCATCAAAGGGGAAATCCATGAGGCCCCATGTGTAGAACAGAGTAGAAATGCAAAGGTTCCCAAGAGGAGTGTAATTACATTCTCAGAAAGATATGAAACACAAGCATGCTATAACCAGAAACTAATAGTCATATTATAAAATTAAAATTAAGATAAATATAATAATTGAATTCCTTAGTTTTGCTAGTTTCATTTGAAGTTTTTAATAGGCATAGGTGTATAATGGCTATTTTATTAGACAATGTGAGTAAAGAATATTTCTATCTTCCCAGAATGTTTTTCTTGGAGAGCATACTGGTATTTGCTCCCGGTAGTGAGCCATTTTTTCTTCTGGAGTAAATATGGTCAAATTACATTTATGGAATAAAAAAACAATTCTTTTAACACTTGTCATGCAACATATGTGCACTCACCATTCTTTACTCCCTATAGAGATAACTTAAAAAACAGAAATATTTTAATTAATGATAATGTCTTTTTTTCTCTTTGACTAATTGCACACATTGGAACAAATGGTTTTTAAAACATTTCTTGTTCATTGGATATTGCTTTAGGGTTTAGAATAGAGAGATGTCTTCCTATTGATCCTCCTCAGATTAAGCTATACAAGTATTATTGTCCATCCTTTTACACAAACCAGGCAAAAAACGGGGTCAGAGAATGAGAATTTGGTACCTGAGAAGTATCTCATACACTCCCACTACCCCACACACAAAATATAGTTGTGTCTCATGGATGACTGCTTGAACTCTAGGGAAAGGAATAGGATTGAACCCAACAAATATAATATTGATTATTACCTATGAATACTCAGAGAATGAAGGAACAGAAGGAAAATGTTTTAATAGAGAGTGGTTTTAGGTATTATGAAACTCCTATTTCATTGCTTACTATAATACCATACCAAGATCTAGCCCAGAGAAGGAAGTCACTCCTGTTTTAGGCAATGTTCATAATTTTTCTTTCATCTTTCTGTGCTCCATCACAGCCTTAAGGAAGGATCTCCTCATCTTCTTTCTCTAGGCCATTCCATTTGCCACCATTATGCTTTGAAAACTGCCAATTTCACCCCCTTCTACTGTCTTCTGCTGATGTTTCCACTTAGATTAAAACACTTTTATGGCTGTCTATCAACTGAAGTTGCTATCAATATTTAACAGTTCCAGATTTTCTGGTGTATTCCTACATTTCCTACATTGTCCCTGGCTCCAACTGGGTGTTTTTCAATTATTTTCCCACATTTTATCGATGTCTCTGTGTATTTCTAATAACTTTATCCTCCAGTTCTAACGCTGGCTTTACTCATTGTTTGCCAAATGAGCTCCAACATGATCTCTTCTGTGAAGTCCTTGAAACCAGTACCCACCACACCAGTAGCAAGGAAGATCATGGCCTTATTTGTGTTACCAAGGATTCTTTGTGGGGTGGATTTTGTTTTGTTTTGTTTTTGAAGCATGTACTCATTGCACAGTACATAAAATGTATACATATGTATACATACATACAATTTCTGAAAAATACGGTGAACTACAAAACAATGTATTTTAAATTTGAGTTCATTTAAAACTTTTGCCATACATCTAGAAACTGCTCAGTAAATATCTCCTGAAAATATAAATGTATGAAAAAACATACATTTGAGGAATAAGATGAAGGTTGTAGGTTTTTGGAAATGTCATCTGCAAAGCCAAATTAAAAAAAAAAAAAAGAAAAAGAAAAGCCTATCAGCCATATACCTCAGGTGAAAAAAAAAATAAAAAGAGAACAGGCATTTGAGGCAAGTTCCTTTTTTATAGTAGTGTCTGTGTAATGATTTTTCTTTAATGAATTTTACCTTGTCTTTGTCATATAATTATTTGATAAATAAAATACAATAATGAACAAATTGCTCCAATTATTTTCTATACGGGGACAGTCATTTTATATTCATTGATACTACAAATAACTATATTATAGATACAGTATGATTTTTTCTTTGGTTAATACATTTTACATTTTGTCACATTTGTTCAAAATATTCTGTGTGATTTTTAATTAATATGTGTTAATCTATATTATATATACACACATGGCATACTATTACCTTGTTTGAACACATATTTATTTATTTATTTATTTATTTATTTATTTAAAGTTTATTTATTTCAAGAGAATGAGAGAAGGAGCTAGCAGGCATGAGTCAGAGAGGGGCAGAGAGAAAGAGATAGAGAGAGAGAGGGAGGGAGAGAATCCAAGCAGGTTCCATGCTGTCAGCACAGCCTGACACAGGGCTTAATCCCATGACTGTGAGATCATGACCCAAGCTGAAGTCAAGAGTTGGATACTTAAACAACTGAGGCACCCAGGTGCCCCTGAACACAGCATTTAAAAGTCAATATTCTGAAAGCTGAAATAGAAGTCCTTATTCTGAAACCAAATTGTGTCAAATGTTCGTAAACATTATTGTTCTTCCACTGTCAATGAAAGTTGTCAATATAATAATGAAATTAAAAATGAGAAATTCATGGATTTAGACACTAAACAATATAAAAATCACAAGCTGTATATTAACTGACATTTTATTTTTTATTTTTTTTAAATTTTTTTATTTAAAAAAAATTTTTTTTAACGTTTATTTATTTTTGAGACAGAGAGAGACAGAGCATGAACGGGGGAGGGTCCTAGAGAGGGAGACACAGAATCTGAAACAGGTTCCAGGCTCTGAGCTGTCAGCACAGAGACCGACACGGGGCTCGAACTCACAGACCGCGAGATCATGACCTGAGCTGAAGTAGGCCGCTTAACCGACTAAGCCACACAGGCGCCCCTTAACTGACATTTTTAGCTCATTCTGTTGAAATGTCTAGAAGAGCATATTAACAATGAACATTATATGATCAGATTTTTTGTTAATGGCTGCTATTTCAAATAAGCCTTTCACTTTTTATTAGTAATGCTATCTGAAGCGTAGATACTCTGGAATTGTGTCCAACTTACTGGAAGAGGTAACTTATCAATAAATACCAAAATAAAATTTATTAGGCAACTGAAAAGGTGGTCATCATGAACAGATAATAAAAATGCCAAATCAGCAATTTGCTCTTCTTCCTTCCCCTTCAGGATGTCTCCTGCATCTTTATCTTTTCTCTTCCCAAAGGAATAAAAAATATTTTAAAAAGGGATTTTATACTTGTTTTTATCCCCAGTATTTGCTTTAGAATGTAATAAAGTATAGATATTGTACTAGTGTTTATCCCTTCCTCTATTTATCAATCTTGGAGCAATTGGTAAATATAAACATGATAAATTTAAAATGTACAAGTAAGGATGCCTTTGCTTTTGGGTAGATGTCTCAGGATATTCACCTTTAAAAATCTTATCCTACTCTTTGCCTCGGCGATCTACTACTATAATATTTCTGTCTCACATCTTTTCCTAACCAATAATTATACTGATACCAAATCCCAATGTCAAGTGTTCTATTCCATAGAATTAATTTAAGTATCCTCATTGCTAAAACTCTTCAACCCCACCATGATCTCTGATCCTGTGAGGCTGACACATTTTTAATTTCTGTACCTACAAATCTGCCATTCTCATGATTCCCTAGTATACCTGAGTTCATGATCATAGAATTAATTTAAGTATCCTCATTGCTAAAACTCTTCAACCCCACCATGATCTCTGATCCTGTGAGGCTGACACATTTTTAATTTCTGTACCTACAAATCTGCCATTCTCATGATTCCCTAGTATACCTGAGTTCATGATCCATCAAATAATTGGGTAAAATAATTTACCTTATTTAAATTCAACTTTACCTACTTCATTGATGTATCAGAGAAGTTTCTCAAAGCTGAAAGAATTTACACATTCATGTTGACTGGATTCCCTCTACATTTTTAACTACAAATTTTATTTTATTTATTTATTTTTATTATTTATTTTTTCTTTTTTTTCTTTTTTTAAATATGAAATTTATTGTCAAATTGGTTTCCATACAACACCCAGTGCTCACTCCTACAGGTGCCCTCCTCAATACCCATCACCCACCTTCCCCTCCCTCCCACCCCCCATCAACCCTCAGTTTGTTCTCAGTTTTTAACAGTCTCTTATGCTTTGGCTCTCTCCCACTCTAACCTCTTTTTTTTTCCTTCCCCTCCCCCATGGGCTTCTGTTACGTTTCTCAGGATCCACATAAGAGTGAAAACATATGGTATCTGTCTTTCTCTGTATGGCTTATTTCACTTAGCATCACACTCTCCAGTTCCATCCACGTTGCTACAAAGGGCCACATTTCACTCTTTCTCATTGCCACATAGTACTCCACTGTGTATATAAGCCACAATTTCTTTATCCATTCATCAGCTGATGGACATTTAGGCTCTTTCCATAATTTGGCTATTGTCGAAAGTGCTGCTATAAACATTGGGGTACAAGTGCCCCTATGCATCAGTACTCCTGTATCCCTTGGGTAAATTCCTAGCAGTGCTATTGCTGGGTCATAGGGTAGATCTATTTTTAATTTTTTGAGGAATCTCCACACTGTTTTCCAGAGTGGCTGCACCAGTTTGCACTCCCACCAACAGTGCAAGAGGGTTCCCGTTTCTCCACATCCTCTCCAGCATCTATAGTTTCCTGATTTGTTCATTTTGGCCACTCTGACTGGCATGAGATGATATCTGAGTGTGGTTTTAATTTGTATTTCCCTGATGAGGAGCGACGTTGAGCATCTTTTCATGTGCCTGTTGGCCATCCGGACATCTTTTTTTAGAGAAGTGTCTATTCATGTTTTCTGCCCATTTCTTCACTGGATTATTTGTTTTTCGGGTGTGGAGTTTGGTGAGCTCTTTATAGATTTTGGATACTAGCCCTTTGTCCAATATGTCATTTGCAAATATCTTTTCCCATTCCGTTGGTTGCTAACTACAAATTTTAAATAGGAAGCATCTCTGCTACCTAACCTTCTATTATATTTCACTTGGGGATTCATTTTTCAATGTGCTATATATGTGTTCCACATCCCCTCTTCCTCCTTAATTCTTTCTCTACCTTTATTCTATCCTGATTATCTTTTAGTTCACACACACACACACACACACACACACACACACACACATACATATACCCCACAGAATAAATGAGAGGAGGATTATCATTTCCTTCTAAAACTATGTCCAGCTACAACAACACACTGTCTTCTCTCTGGGATACAATGCATTTCTACTCAAAGACAGTGTTCTGGAAATTATTCCCTTCCTCTGTTTTAATTAATGTTCATTTCTATGAGAGCATTTTCATCAAACTAAAAAGCTGCTGCAAAATCTCTTCTTAATTAAAAAAAAAAAACTATCTCCTTTATTACAGTATAAGAAAACAGAAGTGATATACCTATATTACTAAGTCCACTTCACTTATTATTATTCCTTGAATCTACTTCAAAAAGTCTTATGCATCGGTGTCTCTACTGAAAAATGCTCACACTGAGGTTATGGATATAATTTATTTTACCATGACAAATGGTCTTTATCTTTGTTGATTTCCAAGCAATGTCTGATGCAATTGAGCTCAACTTCCTTCTTGAAACATATTCATCTAGATTCTGGGAAATCATAATTTCCTGATACTTATTTTTTTACATAGCTTTCTTCTCTTTTCAGGCTTCTTTGATGAATATGCTTCCTTTTCCTACTTCAAGCCATTTGAGTACTACAGAGCTCAGTTCTGGAAACTCTTCCTTTCACTATGCCTACTGTCATCACCTAGGTAAACCATAATATAACAATAGATTTAAATTCCACTTAAAAGTAGAACAGATCTATTTTTTTCAATCTTCAATCCAAAATTCTTTCAGAAATGCGAGAAAACCAAGCATGAATATCCAACTTGTTCCTTGATATCTTTACATGGAGGCATAGTAGACATCTCAAGCATAACATATCCAAAACTAAACTCTTAATTTCCCTCTCCTAAAACGATTCCATTATCAATGTTCTCATCTTAGCTTTCATCATTCAGTAATTCCTCTCTCCCTAAAAATCTCCACTTTTTGTTACTTATGAGGCATAAATTATTAGAGTTCAATTTGACTACTGATGTTTGGCTTCCCCTCCATACCCAAGCTATAAGGATACAATAAATCCAGATTATCACCATTTCTCAATACCTCTGTGACTACTACTCTGGTCCAAGCCACCCTCAACACTTTCCTGGGATAGTCATAAATAATCTGTTTGCTCTCTAGCCCCTTGTTCATTGTCCTTTTCAACAATTCCTGCTTGAAACAGTATCAGTTCATCTTAATGCCCTAAACAAAACACCTCAAAGGGCTATCTTAGATTTTAAACAAAATGTATGCATCTACCTGGCTTACTGTGATCTACATGGCTGCGTATTACATCTCTTATCTTTATTCTCATTTTAACATGTTCAAGTTATACTTGTCTCCTCGTTAATCCTTGCACATCCTAAGTATGCTCACAACTCAGGGTTATACATTTTTTATTTCTTCTGGAAAGCTTCTTCCTGCATACTTAAATAATTGTATCCTTTACCTTTTTCAGTTGATACCACAGAAAAGCCTTCTCCATTACTATCTAAAATATCACCCCTTATATTTCTATTTTCTTCATCTAATATATGTTCTTTGCCTTCTTCATTGCTCTTATGATTGCCTGGGCTTATATTTCATATTTATTTATTGCCAGTGTCCTGAAACAGACTGTAAACTCCATGAAGGCAGATAATTTATCTCCAGCACAGATAAAAGTAGGTACATAGTAAATGCTCAATAAATAGTCCTAATCAGTGAATGAAAAATTGCTTTCATCTATGAAGAAAATTTTAAATTTATATATCTGGATTTTTTTAAGTTCCATGAGAAGTTGAATTATGGCTTGGATTAGTCAGGGTTGGATTAAAGAAGTGAAATTACTATGAGTAACATTGAATAAAAGGTTATTAAGATTATAATTCTGTAGTTATGAGAGCTTGTTGGTTACCTCTCTTTGTACATCCTCACATCCTCAGGACCTCTGCATGTGTTCTCGGCTAATTTGGGCTTTCTCACAGTAAGGTGGCTTCAGTGAAGTGGACATTTTCTCTTGTCAATTCAGGGTTCCGAAGTAAGAGGCCTACCTAGTGAACCCAACAGAAGTTGCATTATCTTTTATGACATAGCCTCAAACACATTCACCTTCACTTCTGTCACTTTCTGTTGGTTTCAAGTGAGTCATAGGCCAACCCAGATACAAATGGGAAGAGAATAAGACCTCCCTATTAATGGGGCAATGGCAAAGTCACATTGCAGGAGACCTTGGGGCAATAGGTATATTGTTCCACTAATCTTTTGAAAGTATGATTTTTCACCATTCACTCTATAGTCACAATAATTCATATTCTCACGTGCAATACATGTGCATCCTTCCCCCCAAGTCCCTCAAATCTTCATCCTGTTATGGAATCATAATAGGAAGTCTGGAAGTTATCTTCATTTATAAGCTCAGATGAGTATATATTCCTCTGGTATAAGTCTTGCTATATTTGTCTTATTTAGAATATCTGGGAGTTAAATAGAAAAAAATATGTATCTTCCCTGCCAACCCCCACCCCCGTCTCCAAAACATTGAATAATGTCACAGCAATAGAGCAACCACTATGAACATTCTCATTCAAAAAGTGATAAAAGGGAAACAACAGTAGTCAATGTTCACAGCACCTCTGAAATCCAGCAGGACATATGTTGTTAGTTTCTTAATTTGGGTTCTGTCCTATTTGGCGATTTTTATCTTGTTTGTTGGTATGTAGAATCTGCACTTTTGATTCTACTTTGTAGTTTTCATAAAAAAACTGAGTTTGCAACAGAGTTGACTTTGTACTATGTTTCCTGCCATAAAAGTTTGGGAATCCAAAGAAAGGCCTGTTTTCATTTTGTATATTTTTTGTCACTTATAGTTATAACTGTAGGTAACTTCCATCAGGAAAAAAAGTTCTTAAAAATGTGCAGGTTTTTTAACGAATGGTATTAGAATATATTCAATCAGAAAAATGAAGTAACCGAAAATCTGAAACAGATACTTCCCTAATTCAAGCTCTGGGTAAAGCTGATATAGGACAATGTTTTTTAATTTCTTGTAATCCCCATTGTGTAAGAGAAAGGATCTTGAAGGTACACCTTTAGTGTTCACTGAAGGACTTTGGTCTATTTGAAAATGTTTGAGTTACTCGTTTAAATCTTTTTGAACAAAGGATTTTACAATCCCACAGTGGTTTTTATTTTTTGCACTAGGGTTCTTGCTTACTTTCAGAACTCTTTGTTGGCTGAAAAGATTATTCTGAGGCCTTTACATCTCTTCCAAATTCACTCCAATACATAATAACTAATTCTTTAGTATACTGCTCTCCTTACTCATTTTGTTATAAACTATTGGTAGGTGGTATCCTCAACATTCTGCCTAGAATGTCCTTAGTTAAGATAATCAAGTCATTAGGTATATTTTCCTATTTTTCATGTTAGTACAGGCGACAATTTAGCTGCATTTTCTGACACTATAACATGGTTCTCCTTTCTATAACTTCCAAAAATAATTTCCTCACTCTTTGTTTTTTGTTTTTAAACTTAAAAAATTTTTTTTAATGTTTATTTATTTTTGAGAGAGAGAGTGTGTGTGAGTGGGGAAGGGTCAGAGAGAGGGAGACACAGAATCTGAGGCACGCTGTCAGCACAGAGCCTGACATGGGGTCTAACTCATGAACCATGAGATTATGACCTCAGCAGAAGGTGGACACTTAACAGACTGAGCCACCCAGGTTCCCCTCCTCCCTCTTTGTTAATGCCTTGATGACAATGTCTTCAAATGTCTTTAAACTTCTGAATTTACTCTGATTAAAATTTGACCTCCTTCAATGTACCATTTCCTCAAAGGCCTTCGAGCTTTGACCTAACAGTCAGTTCAAAAGCCAATGTCATATTTTTTAGGTTGTTGTTAAGGGTGTGTAAAAACATACCCTCTCCTGTGATTAATTTAGATTTACATATGAGACCCAGATCCTGCCAATGAACTGGAAATCTGCCAGTGGGATATATAGGAAATTGGTGGTTCTTTTTTTTTTTCAATTTTTAAAGGAAAAAAATCATCAGATTTATTATTCTGCTTAATATATTTTAATGGAAAAATAACTGGAACTAAAATATCCTCACTATATTCTGAAGGAAAATTGTTATGTAAAAAGAGAGAAATAATAAGTGTATCTGAATTCTTGATGATGCCTTTGAACTGCTTAATGAATCAATCTTAAAGTAACTACACCTTGAGCGGCTTAGATGAGTTGATGGATATTAAAGAGAAGCAAATCCTGTCTACACTAGTCACAGATCTCTGCTGTACTACATATATAAAAAGAGATAATGATTCCACATAAATAGGTCCTTCATGAGGAATAAATAGAAGCTTTCCTTTCGAATATTATCTGCTTAAAAACTTGCAATTCTCTTTATTTCCTCTAGGAAACATTTGCTTTAACTATAGGTTGAAGATATTTACATTTTCATATGGAATTTGGTCTATCCTGTGGGGAATATTCTTGGTACCTCAGAATAAATAGTTTATGATTCATTCATATTTCAGTAATAAATATATATATACTTTTAAAACTACATGACAAATATGTCACTGTTGATAGTGGGGGAGGCTGCAAGTTTATGGATCGAGGGAATTTGGGATGAGCCAAGCACTAAACAGATGGACCATGGTTAAAAAGAGAGAGAGAGAGAGAGAGAGAGAGAGAGCCTACATTATCACATTATCACATCATCGAAGTCCATAGTTTTTATTTTGTTTCAGTCTCAGTGACATATATTCTACGGATATTGACAAATGTTTAATGACAGGTATCTATAATGCGAGAGAAAGTCAGTGAATAAGGGATATTCTCAAAAATGGCCTTCTCTTCCAGACTTTAGGTGGACTAATGTGAATTTCATCCTACAGCACCCCTTAAAAGATCCCCAGATGGACTGAGAACCAGCTGCCACACTGATGGACCAGCTTGATAACACACTCTTGTATTGACTCTTTCTAATATTTTTCAGTCCTCTACTCCTAGTCCTTGGATTTTTCCAAGTAAGTGATTTGCATAAAAGCCTAGCTTAGGCTTTGAGTTTCTGAGGGAACCCAGGAATAGATGCAGACCAAATGTTTGAGACAGTTTATAGCTTACTGAATCTATTAATGATAAGAATTAATTCACTATTCAAAAAAATAATAACTCATATTTATAAACCCAGAAATATCTCTCTTTCTTTTAACCATGGTCCATCTATTTGGTGCTTGGCTTGTCAGATAAAAATAAGTTTCTTTAGTTTCTGGGCCCACACTGAATTACTACAGCATCTAGATAAACACTATGCCTGTTTGCTCAGTAAGCAGTTTTGGGAGCCCTTCCTAATAAAGATGTTCTTTGCCTTCTCAATTTAGATTGCAAACTGTTGCTGCAAATTAAACTTACTAAAATTCTAGTCTTTTATTTAATGGTATATAGAAGTCATTTGCATATTTTCAAAGAAGGCAAGATAAATTAAAGCTGATTCAGAAAAGAGCAACATCAGTAGTTAAGAAATTAAAAACTGGACATAGAGTAGAGGCAATATTTTATATCCCCAAGACAACAAAGATTGAATAAGGTATAGACTCTTTGTATTTAAGAAATATCATGTGTATCTAAAATGAATGTAATTCAGTTTTTATAAAAGTTTGTTTACAAGTGGGTGATTTCATTAGGTTTTACTGGGAAATAGACTGCAATCTTGTTTTATGGTCACTAATACTCTCAAATTTCAGTTTTTAATTTTAAACCAAAACTTAAACTAAAAAGTTTTTGATAAAAGTATTAATCTGAAGAACATCAACTTTCATAGAAAAATAAAGACAATATTATTGGCAATGTTAAGATAAAATACAGATTGTTATTAAAGCAAGACAAGTGATAGTAAATCTTCAGTGTTTATAATTTTTAAGTGTTAAGGGAAAATGTTGATATTTTTGATGTCTTCTTATTAGACATCAAGACCTTAGTAAAATGCAAAGAAAGATTTATAGTATAACAAATCTAACAACAGAATACTAATTGAACTGCATGGTAACTTCCCCAACTTGTTTATGGAATATTCCATTTAATTCATCTCACAAGTGAAACAGATGAATTGTTTTAAAAATTCAAAAACTAATTGAAACAGAAGCACTTGTCATAAATAATTTGCATCATCATTAAAATATGAGAAATATTACAAAATGAATTAAACTATCAAGGCTCAAATAATACAGCATATAAGTTATCTTTGTCATATATATAAAGGTATTTTATACCATATAAGTCAAATTAATGTGAATTCCAATAAAACAAGAGCAAATTCAAGAATACCCTGAACTAGCAAATACAACAAAAGCTCCATAGTTCTCTTGGCCCAAGAGGGCATTATCATTTACATAATGTGTGACTGAGTCAATAACAAGGGCCATTTTGGTCTCTCAAAGAATGTGAAGAAAAATACGGTAAAGGAATGCTACACAGGAAAATAGAAAAGAACAGCATCCATAAAACAGATTGTGCATTGATCATGGGAATTTCAATTACTGGGAAAATGTCTTATGTGATAGCTCTGGAGTCAATAAAGTAGAATGCATAGTCTTTGGAGGAATGCTGGACGATTTTCACACACTGTTTGTTATGAAACATCCACAGCAAAGTAAAAACAAGAACTCCTGAATTGAATTCTGCTGAACAAAGTAAGTCATCATGAAATTCCTAGAGTCTGGTGATCACTGAACTTTCAAATATTTTCAGCTTCTATTGAAGTAGACAATGTCTGTTGTTTTTAGTAAACTATGCAAACTATCACAGCTTTACTTCTTTGTCTTCTTACTCAGAAGTTTTCAAGTTTTGTTATGTTTTGTTTTGTTTTTTTTAATTTCTTTTATGTTTATTTATTTTTGAGAGAAAGATAGAGTATGAGCAGGGAAGGGGCAGAGAGAGAGGGAGCACGCTCCAGGTTCTGAGAGCTGTCAGCACAGAGCCTGACATGGGGCTCAAACTCACAAACTGTGAGATCATGACCTGAGCTGAAATCGGGCACTTACCTGAGCCAACCAGGTGCCCCAAGTTTTGTTTTCTTTTAAAGCAAAAGTTGTTCTCATGATTCAAATTCAACAATTATAAATAACATGACCCACAACTTTGGATATTTTTTTCTCTGAATGAATTTCCTACAACTATCCTAAGCCTAAATGTGGTGATCATAATTCAAATATCTTTTTGAAACATCCACCTACTAGATAATTTCCATATTTTTCCACTTTAAAGGGTAATTCATAGGACAAGTTTAACATAACATTTTTAAAAGGGAGATTACCATTTAATGTAATTCAAAAAATGAAACAAAAGTGACATACATTTTATTCATGCTAAATCCAAAACTGAGTATTCAACATGCATTAATGTTAGTATAAACAGTTTAGAACTTTTCAAATAGTCACAGCTACCAACTTATTCATGTAAAAACTATTTTTTTGTGTGTGAACCACTGTAATATACCTATGTATATAAATATTTGTTTCACTTCATTTTCAGTGAAGAAAATATAAAATTTTAATTTTCATGGTCTTGTTTTTCAAAATCAAAACCAATCTGAGATATCTCAGCAAATATAAATGACAGAGATGAGAAGAAGAAGAAGGAGAAGAAGCAGAAACAACAGCAGCAAAGGTTAAACATAACTGAATTTTAAATATTGGACTCTGATATAATAAAACCGTATTTTATGTAGAAGAACATTTTTATGATTCTTTTTTTCATGTTTACTTGTTTTGAGAGAGAGAGGGAGGGAGGGAGTGTGAGTGGGGAAGGGGCAGAGACTGAGGGTAGGAGAGAATCCTAAGCAGGCTCTACACTGACAGTGCAGAGTCAGACTCCTGACTCAATCCCATGAATGGTGAGATCATGACCTGATGAGGTCAAGAGTCAGACACTTTACTGACTGAGCCAGCCAGGCGCCCCTATGATTCTTTATACAAGAAACTAAAATCAGACTAACCGTACAATTAATGAATTCAGTGAAAATCAAATTTAAAAAATTTTTAATGTTTATTTATTTTTGAGAAATAGAGATAAAGCATGAGTGGGGGAGGGGTAGAGAAAGGAGGGAGGCACAGAATCCAAAGCACACTCTGGGCTCTGAGCTGTCATCACAGCTCAGAACCTATGAACTGTGAGGTCATGACTTGAGCTGAAGTTGGATGCTTAACTGACTGAGCCACCCAGGTGCCCCAAAATCAAATTTCTTTTTTAACTGAATTACCCGATTGTCTCGGTATAAATGACTGACCTGTAAATAAAATGAGTAAATTAATTATGACTACTATTGGTATTAACATCTATAAATGGAATTATATATTTGAACAGTGATCATTATATATAAAGTTATTTATATCTGAATTACATTTTTGAATACTAAGGGATATGTGCACTAACATTCCCTTATTCTCTTTTTCTGAACACTAATTTTGAGTAGAAAATAATGAACATTGTAGGATACCCATTTTGACATTTTACTGATATTTTTGCATACAGTATTCTAAATTCTGATATAAGGATTGCAGTGAAGATTCAATACAAAACTAATTAAAACCAAACAAAAATTTAGAAAGAAAACATAAGGTGAGATTTGCTGGAACTCAACAATATCAAGTTGTTTATTTTAAAGCTAGATAGGTAAGCAAGTCTATGCTGGACATATTTTTGACTAAATACTAAATAACATTTCTATAAGTGTCATTTTTAGTGAAGAAATACATTATACATTTACCTATCAGAAGATACTTGAAGAGCACATGTTCCAAATAATTGAGCTCTTCAATCTGGCATGGCATCTGTTTTAGGCTCATTCAAGGATGTAACAAGTGAAGGGCCACTTGGACTGAAATTTGTTGTCTTACTAATGAAGAACCTATCTAACTGCAACCCAAGAGACAAATGCATTAACATTACCTTTTTATTCTATTTTCTTTTTGTTATTTTGCTTTTCTTGATTTTTCTTCCTGTTTGTCTATTTCCTCATTTGGTGAATATTTTCTATAATACACATTCTTTGCTTGAGCAATATAAATTATAAACAAAATCACATCATCAAATGGCTGGCTTCTAGTTCCCTTGGAATTCAGTCTAAGAATCTACCTGTCATGCCTTGTCATAGAAGATTTGTGGATATACAGAAACATGTAAAAAGCAAATAAAACAGATCAAAAAAGAATACAGAGAACATCATGAGCCATGAAAGAAGACAGTGGAGCCAGGAGGGTAAGCATTCTGAATGAGTGTTACACCAACATAAAGTTAAAAGCTTCATGCCAATACATGATAGGTAACTATGGGAAAGTTATTTAACCTTTTAAAGTTTCAAATTTTTCATTTAAAAATGTACATATTTCCAAATATACATTATGAAGTCAGAATTACCTTGTTACTAAAACCAGATAAAGACATCACAAAAAGAGAAAACTACAGACCAATATCCCTGCTGAACACAGATACAAAAATCTTCAACAAAACATTAGCAAACCACATTCAACAACACATGAAAAGGATCATTCACCACGATTAACTGGAATTTATTCCAGGGATGCAAAGGTGGTTCAAATATTAACAAATCAATCAATATGATACAAATTAAGACTAAACGTTATGTGACTGTCTCAATAGATGCGGAAACAGCTTTGACAAAATTCAATATCTGCCATAACAAAATCAGCAAAGTGGGTTTAGAGGGGAAATAGCACCAACATAATAAAGGCCACATATGACAAACCCACAGCTAACATAATATTCAATGGTGAAGAACTGAGAGCTTTTCCTTTAAGATCTGAACAAGACAAGGATGTCCACTCCTAACACCTATATTCAACATACGACTGGAAGTCCTAGCCACAGCAAGCAGACAGAAAAAGAAATAAAAGGCATCCAAATTGGTCAGAAAGAAAGAAAACTGTCACTATTTGCAGATGACATGATACTATACACAGAAAACCCTAAAGACTATGAGAAAGCTATTAAAAGTAATAAATTAATTTAGTAAAATTGAAAGATACAGAATTAATATCCAAAATGTATTGTGTTCTCACACTCTAATAAAAAAAGTAGCAGAAGGAGAAATTAAGGAAATAATTCCACTTACAATTGTACCAAAGAGATATTTAGAAATAAACTTAACCAAGGAGGTGAAAACCCATACTCTGAAAGCTATAGAACACTGACAAAAGAAATTAAAGATAACGCACAAAAAAATGGAAAGATATTTCATGCTCATGGATTAGAAGAAACAATATTGTTAAAATGTCTGTACTACTCAAAGCAATGTACAGATTCTATGCAATCTTTACCAAATATTACAACATTTTTCACAGAACTAGAACAAATAATACTAAAAGTTGTATGGAACCACAGAAGACTCCTAACAGCCAAAGAGATCTTGAGAAGGGGAAGAAAGCTAGAGGTATCACAATCCCAGATTTCAAGACATATTATAAAGCTATAATAATGAATGGCAGTATGGCAGTGGCACAAAAATAGATCAATGGAACAAAATAGAGAGTCCAGAAATAAACTTATGCTTATGTGGTCAATTAATCTATGACAAGGAATTAAAGCCCTAACTGTGAGACCTGAGACCATAGGAAATCATAGAAGAAAAGCACAGGCAGGAATATCTTTGACATTGGCCCTAATAACTTTTTTCTAGACACATTTCCTCAGACTAAAATAAACTATTGAGACTGCATGAAAATAAAAAGCTTTTGCACAGCAAAGAAAACCATCAATAAAACAAAAAAGTAGCCTACTGAATGGGAGAAGATATATGTAAATGATATATCCAGTAAGGGGCCAATATCCAAAATATATAAAGAACTTATACAGCTTTATACCAAATTATTATCATCATCATCTAATTAAAAATGGGCAGAAGACATGAACAGACTTTTTCCAAAGAACACATAAGGAAGGCCAACAGAAACATGAAAATATGCTCAACATCACTAATCATCAGGAAAATGAAAATCAAAAGTATAATCAGATATCTTATACCACTCAGAATAGCTAGTATCAAAAAGACAAGGAATAACCAGTGTTGGTGAGGATATGGAGAAAAGGAGACTTCATGCACAGTTAGTGGGAATGCAAGTTGGTAAAGCCACTGTGGAAAATAGTATGAAGGTTCTTCAGGAAATTAAAAATGAAAATACCATAATATCCAGTAATTCTACTTCTGGGTATTTACCCATAGAAAATGAAAACGCTAATTCAGAAAGATACATGCAACTCTGTGCTTATTGCAATATTATTTACAGTGGCAATATACAGAAACAGTCTAAGTGTCCACTGACCGATGAATGAATAAGGAAGAAGTTATTTTATGTAAATCTCATATATATTGTATACGTGTGTATATAATATATATAATGAAATATTACTCAACCATAAAAACAATGAGATCTTGCCATTTGTGACAACATGGTTGTACCTAGAGAGTATTACGCTAAGTGAAATAATTTAGACAGAAAGACAAATACCATATGATGTCACTTATATGTGAAATCTAAAAAATAAAACAAACATGCAAACAAACAAAAGAAAGCAGAAACAGACCCATAAATACAGAGAACTGGTGATTGCCAGGGGAAGGGGGTTGGAAGTGAAAGGATAAGGGAGAATGGGAAGTACAGGTTTCCAAAAAAAAAAAAAAAAAGGGAAAAAAGGAAAAAAATATGTATGATATCAGGTAACAGGACCATATTCATAGGGTTTTATAAATTCTCATAAAACCTCATATGCAATGAGGTAACATATGCAATAATTTTAATATTGAATGTATATTATATGTCAGATGCCATGTTGTTAAATGTTTATGAAAACTTTTTTCAACTGTTGTCCCATCAGGCATCAAATGATGATAAGTCAAAAGATACAAGTTTGAAAATTATTGGGGTAAGAATGGCTATCTGCCAAAAAATGTTAGAAAGGAAGCCCTTAAATCAACTCATCAAAAAGGGTAAGGTTTACATAAGCCAACAGAATAATCAAAAGACAGTGAGAATTCTCACAAAGTTTCATGTATTGTTGCCTCAGATCTCTTACTAAAATAAAGTGCTCATTATTGCCTTGCATTGCAATATAGGCCTTGAGATGCTAAAGAAAATGTAAGTGACTTGATAATATAGTACATGAACATAAAATATCAAGACTTAGGTCTTCTTTGTATCTCAAGAAATACTTAACATAGGTAGAATTACTAAGAACACTAAGGCTGTGCTTTGAACTTCTAGTATGTGAGGAGAAAAAAATCTGCCATGAGAGTTATGAATGGAAGGTATAGGGATCCTGTGTCCTATGTGGGTAAACAGAATCCTGCATTAATTACTTGTCACCTAGAATAATGATGAAAATCTAAAATTACCGAATTTACCACACTTGCTTTGATTATAAATCATTCATAATTATGATGGATCACCACTGAATGAGGTTCAGGTTGTATATTCTCCCTTCAAATATGGTACACAGAAGAAAATAATATTTTTCAGATATAGTCATGTCATCAGACTAGAATTATTAGTTCAATTTTTCAAGACATTACTCTATCATAGAAATTGCCTAAATTCATGTTCACATTACATTGTTGGCTCATAACTGAAATAAATGTTAACCATTTTCCATGGAATTACTTAATCAAACTCCTTCGAGAATCACTATCAATTTTTCATCTGTGATTTCATCTTGCCACCATACCCTCTACCATGTACTTCAGGAAATGAACTTTTTCTCCTCTGTGCTACTAAAGAAATTTGAACACACATATTTTTATAACACATTACAATTTATCGTGGTTTTTTTTTAGCATATATATACTCAGCTAGACTGTGATCATTTTTGGTCAATTCCATGTACCTGGCTCAAAGTTCATGCTTACGGAACAACTGAATATGTATTTAAGTACTGGTTCCCAAGTGCCCAATAATATGCTTGTAGTATGCTTGTAGTCAAGTATAAATGCTTGTAGTAAAATATGTTCAAGTTTTCAGAAAAAAAAATTAGCTATACGAAATTTTAGTTATAGTCTCTTATAAAGATTTTTTTATCTTATATTTTACAGGAACAGTAGGCCTCATAAACATTGTCAAAATATGTCTGTATGTGAACCTTTAATAAAACTAAATAGCTATTTTTTAATATTAATTTTATTGTTGTGTTGTATTTTTTAATTGTATCTATTCAAACTTATAGATACTTTTGGTAATGAAAAACCTAGCTTTTGAGATACCCTATACTAAACTTTTGTCAAAAGTTAATATTGCCAGCTATAATAACATAGTTGGTTATTTACCTTTAGAGACTGTATAAAATATGACTATTGTACAGAATGTAATGTTTTCCTTTTTAGAATTTAGTGGCAGCAGAACTTTTTTGTATGTACCTTTAATTATTAATTTATTATTTAAACCCAGATCTCTGCATTTTCTTCTGTGAAAGCTGGTTTTGGTTCATAAGTTTTCATTACACATGATTACTTCTAGTTAAACTTTTCTTGAGCTTAATATGCTTTTGCAAAGCGTTGTAATATCAATATACATTAAATCCAAATAATTTGGGAAAATTTAAAAATTATGGTTTTTTGATGATTTTATTATGTGATTAAGAATTTCTTTCATAATTTTAAAAATGAAATTAATGAATCTGGAATTCCTATTCCTCAGACTATTAAGATGAATTATATAATCTGTCAGCCACAATGGATCAAATTCTTCATCTTTGCCCAGGCATTAAAAAATGTGCTAAAAGTTCATGATTGATCACAAGTCTTAACGCAGATTTGGGTCCTCACATGATAGGCTGGAGGAATGAACTGTTTGACAGATGTAATAATGTCATGTGAGTTTCCCTGTAGTAGTTATTCCAACAGAAATATTGGTTATGTAAGAAAAAAACACCTTCCCTGACCATTCAATGTTCACAACTTCCACACTGTCCTCCCCATCATTATAATTACTTGGTGCCCAGAGGAATAGGATTTATAGATAATGTTTTTTTTTTTTTAAACGTTTTTTATTTATTTTTGGGACAGAGAGAGACAGAGCATGAACGGGTGAGGGGCAGAGAGAGAGGGAGACACAGAATCGGAAACAGGCTCCAGGCTCTGAGCCATCAGCCCAGAGCCTGACGCGGGGCTCGAACTCACGGACCGCGAGATCGTGACCTGGCTGAAGTCGGACGCTTAACCGACTGCGCCACCCAGGCGCCCCTAGATAATGTTTTTGAAAGAGAAGTTTCCAAATTTCAGGTTAAATTTTGCTTTGGTGTAGGTTGTCTTTTCTGTTGATGAATATGTACTCAATAAGCAAAACATTGTAGCTGAAAAGGAAGAAACCTGTCCAAATCAGTTGCTCTTTCTTAACATTATTATTTTTTTTTAAGTTTATTTTTATAGAGAAAGAGAGCAAGAGCGAGTGAGTGAGCTGGGGAGGGGCACAAAGAGAGGGAGAGAGATAATCCCAGGAGGAGAGAGAGAGAGAGTGAACATGAGTTGGGAAGGGGCAGAGAGTGAAAGAGAGAATCTCCAACAGGCTCCATGCTGTCAGCACAGAGCCCAATTTGCAGCTCCATCTCTGAACTGAGACAAAATTAAGAGTGGGCAACTAACCAACTGAGCAACCCAGGCACCCCTCTTTCTTAACATTATTAAAAAGCAATCTTGTCATTCCGTTCAGCAGAACATATGTGTCTTGCATGTTTGAGCAGATATACAATCATTGAGCGCAACTTCTTATAAATAACAGTAAGTATGGACTAATATTTGACAGTCATCTGTGTTTCACATATGTTTTCCCTCTCAGGTTATAAAATGGTTTTAAAAAGCAATTAAAATGTTGTAATGTGGCTTACAATTAAAAAAATGGTAGGATAAGTGAAAAGTGGGCTAAGGAAATTTTTTAAATGTTAGTTATGGGTTTTTTATTAATAGCATTTTTAAAGTCATTTGCTCAAAAATTACAAAAATAACTGATTTTTAAAAGGATCAAACACAGTTCTGTAATACTTTCAAAATAAAAGAACCAGATTCAAATCTGAATTACCCCCCCAAAATACATGTAGGATAGAATAGTTATTTTCAAAATATTTGGTATTTGAGAACACTATTTAATTTTAGAGGCATTAGTATAATTGTTTTAGTAGGCAAATGTTAGAGTAATTTTGCTTCTCCTGAATAAACAATGCCTGATAGGGATAATAGAGGAGTGGGGTCTATAGGAGTTGGCATTTTTTTTTTTCAGAATTTTAATATATGTCTTGGCTGAAATACAAAACGCCAAATCACAAAGATGATTGAAAATTAAAATTGAAATAACTAAAAATAACAATAAAACCTAATCATGCTATAATTACAAAAAAATAAAAAAAGGATCAGTATAAATTAGTAAAAAAAAACCACAAAAACCTGTTTTTAACCCAATCCATTACTCAACTATTTCAACAGATATTTGTTATCCAGTAATACAAATAACTAGAGACACTTTCAAACAAATATAACCTAGAATCCTAACTAGAATAAATCCTAAACGATGTGACTGAGTTGAGTACAAAGTAATTCTGAGGTGGAAGGTTTTGTCTTTTTATCAATAAAGAATGACCAAGACAAGTCACTGTTCTTGGATAAATATAAAAAATATTTACTATATGTATCAGTGTTTTAGGGCTCCCATGACAAAGTACCATAAACTGGGTGACTTGAAACAATAGAAATTTATTCTTTCACAGTTCTGGAGGCCAGAGGTGTAAAATCAATACGTTAGGGGCACCCTTCCTCTGAAGACTCTGGGGAAGCAAACCCCCTGGCCCCTTCCTGGCCTCTGGTGGTGGCCAGCATCCTTGGTATGCCTTGCCTTGCAGCCACATCACCAATTTCTGCCTCCTTCTTTACACAACTGTCATCCCTGTGTGTGTGACGGTGTCTCTTTGTCTTCTTATGCCAGGTATACTGAATTTAGGGACCACCCCAATCCTTGATGACCTCATCTTACCTAATCACACCTCCAAAGACCCTATTTCTGAATGAGGCTGCATTCACAGGTATCTATTGTTCTTTTTCTTCTAAATTTAATTATTTGCAGATAATATTTTCCAGGTAAAAGTTTAACGCCCATAAAACATGGCACTTACTTTGGCAAATTTACGATCTTCTTAGCTGTGCAGTCTCTAAAATTTGATCTGTCTGCAAGGAGGACTGTTTCTTTACATTAACTAATCTTACCAAAGCTGTCATATAAAAAAAGGGTGCTGGTTTAATTACCAATATGGTAATTATAGCTCCTGTTGGGACTGGATTCTCTGAGTGATACATTATCTACGTGGAGGGCAAATGAAAATTATGAAAGGTTGTTTTATGATCATAAGAGCAAGAGATATTTAGACAACAAAAATGTTCCTTCTCTCTCTGCCTCTGCCTTTTTCCAGCATAGCAAATCAGAAATCTTTTTTTTAAAATTTTTTTTAACATTTATTTATTTTTGAGACAGAGAGAGACAGAGCATGAACGGGGGGAGGGTCACAGAGAGAGGGAGACACAGAATCTGAAACAGGCTCCAGGCTCTGGGCGGTCAGCACAGAGCCTGACGCGGGGCTCGAACCCACGGACCGTGAGATCATGACCTGAGCCGAAGTCGGACGCTTAACTGACGGAGCCACCCAGGCGCCCCGCAAATCAGAAATCTTGAAAGATGTTAGACATCTTCTACAATCACTGACACCTGGAAAACTGATTCATTCCATTTTCACATAGAGTTTTGATATTCAATATAAGATTTACATATTTAAATTGGAGACCTACGTATTCTTTTCAAAACCGCTTAAAAAGTATGTGATAAAGTATATGGTATAAAGCCCATAGCATCCATAAGCATAAATGGATTCAAGAAACCTACTATATCAATATAAAATGGAACTCAAAAATATAGATATGTAATCTTCTATTTACATATACTCTTAAAGCTTTTAGAAGAATTCATTGAAACTACTGGAAATGCGTACCATCCTCTGTAGGAGTTTGTGATTATCTTCATGCTTTATGTATATATAAACATATATGCATATATACACACCACATATATGCATATATATATATGCACACATACTATAGATGCATATATTTTCTCACACACACACACACACACACACACACACACACACACATTCCATCAGGATTTTTTATAGAAAGAAACCGTGTTTTTAACAAACCCAGGAATGTAAACATTACCTCCATTTAAGACCTATTTTACTTTAATATACTGAACTTCTCCAACACCCAAACTATTAATTTATAATGTATGTAGGCACTTCTTTGCTGGTCTTTGGAGGTCTTATTATTTAAGATAGGATTTCTGAATGTGCTTTATTCATATATTTGCTAGTGTTCTGAATTCACTGATAATGATGTAGAGTGGATATTTAAGGATAAATTTACTTGTCAAGAATACATACATTTGTTGGAAGGTTGCGTGATCATGGGTACAGCTATGCTGGGTTATCCATACTAAGTAAATCCAGAGATTGTCTTAAGAATATGTGCTGGTGCTATAGCATGTCATTCTCTTTTGACCCAAAATGCCGATTTTCATTTTATGGAAAAGTCTTCAAAAATAATTGGAAATTTTACTATCTCAGGGCACCTGGATGGCTCAGTCAGTAGAGCGTCTGACTTGAACTCATGACATGATTTCTCAGTTTGTGAGTTAGAGCCCCATGTCAGGCTTGCTGCTGTCAGTGCAGAGCCTGCTTTGGATCCTCTGTCCCCCTGTCTCTGCCCCTCTCTAAAAATAAATAAAACATTGCACTCTCACAAAAATAAATAAAACATTTAAAGAAAAGAACGAAGGGGCACCTAGGTGGCTCAGGCGGTTGAGCATCTGACTTCAGCTCAGGTTCCTGAGTTTGAGCCCCACATCAGGCTGTGTGCTGACAGCTCAGAGCCTAGAGCCTGCTTCAGATTCTGTGTGTCTGTCTCTCACTGCCCCTTCCCTGCTCATGCTCTCTCTCTCTCTCTCTTTCTCAAGTAAATAAACATTAAAAAATTAAAAACAAAACAAAATGAAAATTTGACCATCTCAACCTATATATTTTTTAAGTCCACCAATAATGATAGTAATTACAAATACATACTTGATATGTATAACAGACTGATTAAAACAACTAATGTACATTAAAGAACATCTTCTTGTACAATGAAGTTCTATACCAAGGCATCAGATAATTACATATAATTAATATTGTCCTTGTGTGTGTCTTAGCAATTGGCTATACTGGCAACCAAAATATTAATAAAGTCTAGTTGAGCCACTTTCTGATTACAATTGTATGAAAGCCCCTGAGCCAAAACCAGCTAGCCAAGTCCTTCCCGGATCTCTGACCCATAAAAACTATGATAAGAAATGAAATCATTGTGGTTGTTTTAAGCCACTAAGATTTGGAGTGATTTGTTATGCCTCTGTAGTTAATTAGAATGAATCAGATCCAAACCCAGTGTGGTAAATGCCAGCTTCTACGTTGTAAGAAATCAGCCCATCTTTTTGTTGGTATTATACTTTTGGAGTAAATTACCTGGTTGAAGGTAAAATTTTTTGAGGGTGCCCTCTCTCTGTCTTTCCCTGTCTCACTATCTCTCAGCAAAGGATGCATGGCTGAATTCAGGTTAAGATATAAGGGCATAATGTCCCGCCATTGTATTTTAGTCCTAAGTACCGCATGAGTTAGATAGTAGATATTAGTTATATTAATCATATTTATATGTTAGTAACTGAGGTTGGGTATTGTTGATGAATTTAGAAGTGAAAAACAACATACCTCATGTGCTATGGAGATGGGAATCAATCATGGATCTCTTGCTCCAAATACTGTGTCAGTGTTTTAAGCAAGTTTTTAGGATTTCTCAAATACTAGTCATTTAAACATTTTACTATATATTTTTGCCCTGTTCTAAGTACCACTTGTGCTCTCATTTAATTAGTAATTTTCTTAATGGAATTACTTAAAAAAATTAGTCTGTTCTAAAGCACATCAATGATATTACAAGTTTGATATATTTGTAATAGATGTTATTGGAAAGTAATTAGGAACTTATGCTTCCAAATATAATTGAATAATTAGTATCAGAATGGTTCTCCTCCTGCAAACAACTATAAAGTTTGACAAATAGATGAAGCAACTGTTCTTATGCACTACATGGCAAGCAACCAAAAATGTAATTATTTAAAAAGGGAAATACATGAAGAAGCTCCACATTTTTCCCTGGCTTCTGTGTGAGGGAAGTCTCCTTTCCATAGCACAGAGAGATAAAGTTGTTGCAGAACATAGAGCTCTCAGTGGGCTGAGGAAGCAGGCTTCAAAGTTCATTACTACCCTATAGCTGGATTTGTGGGCCAAGGTCCTGAAGAAAAGAGAGCTAGAGAGCTTCCAGAGCAGGTGACAGACAATACTTGTGAAGGTTCACTGTGGTTTCCCAGATAAAGGCTAAGCTGCACCTTACAAGGCAGACTCTGTGAGACACAGCAGATTCTAATTGCTGCATGGCTGAGATGTGAATGAAGACAGTTATTCAGGGCTAGAGATACAGGGAGCTGGAATTCCAGCCATGCTGGATGACACAGACCTCACTAATATTTTCAGTCATTCATCTGAGAACCCATATAGGCCATCATTTTGGAGTTTATTAACACAACCTAGATAAAGAAGCATGCCCTAGAGCTAAGGATGAAAATGAAATTTATCATGCCTTAAAAAAAATCTTCATATAAATAAATAAAACAAGTATGAAAGGTCAAGAATACCTGCCAGCTGTGTATTTCACTATTGAAACAAAATTCACCACCCTTTAAATGGAGACAACAGGAGCACCTGGGTGGCTCAGTCGGTTAAGTGTCTGAGTCAGCTCAGGTCATGATCTCACAGTTCATGAGTTCGAAGCACGCACAGGGCTCTGTGCTGACAATTCAGATTCTGGAGGCTGCTTTGGATTCTGTGTCTCCCTCTTTCTCTCTGCGCCTCCCCCAATCGCTCTCTCTCTCTCTCTCTCTCTCTCTCAAAAAGAGTAAACATTAAAAGTATTTTCTTAAAAAGTAAATTAAGACAACATAGTTGGGACTTCTTATGACCTTACAATGTATCATCTATCGTGGCCAGCATACAACCAAAAACTGCCAGGCATGGAATTTGTGAACATTTATAAAATTATTACAGAATCAAAGATAACCCAATTTTTGGAATTTGAAAGGGACAAGACAATGGAAATAAATTAGTAATCAAATATGTCAATAAATTTAGAAAATCATCAAATATATTTAAACTAAACAATACTAAATGAGCCATTACCAAAGTTGAAATCACAAAGGAAGTTAAAATGTCTTGTTTGTACTTCCAATGACAGCAAAACATCAAAATTTGAGAGTTGCATCTAAACAGTTCCTAGGATGAAATTAAATCATGGTAAATGGTAATAACAGAGAAGGTGAAGAAGATTGAGATGAAAAAAAGGAAAAATAGAAGGAGAAAAAGGTGAAGGAGAGGAAGAAGAAGAGGAGAGACAGGGGAAGGAGGAAAATGGGAAGGGAGTAAACATTAATTTCATGTCACCTAAAGAAGCAGGAAGAAGAGAGAAAATTACCCAAAACAAGTAGTATGGATTAAATTATAAAAAGAAGAGCAGGAAAACAATCATCTCCCCCCAAAACATGTAATAGAGAAAGTAAAAGCATAAAACAGTTTTGTTGGAAAGATTGAGAACTTGTTAAATTTCTTTTAAGAAAAGTAGGCAAAAACATAGAAAGTATAATCTACCGTATCAGGAATGAAGAGGAAACAATCCATTAGATTTTATAGATATTATAGATAGAATAAAGTACTATTATCAACAGTGTATGCCAGCATATTTGATAAATTAAATATGTAAGATCCTTTAAAAAATAACCTATGTTAATAAAAGGGATAGAAAATGATATATACATCATATATATTACATACAATACAATTTAAATGAATAGAAAACCATTTCCACAAAGTAAAACTTCATATGGTTTCACTGATTTCATATGGTTTCACAAATTTAAGAAAGCAATAATATAAATCTTATAATATGATTACATGACTTTGGTTTTTTTTCAGTTACTGTCATACATTACATTGTTGTTATTGTTTTGATTATAAGTAACTATGAATTTCTGGGATAAACCCCAATTGGTTATGAAGTATTGCCCTTCTTTATTAGCCACTGGATCCAATTTTCTAAGAAGTTTAAAAGACTTCTGCATATATGTTTGTCAGGTATATTCATCTGTCATTTTTTCTTGTATGTTCTTTATCATTTTTATTAAAATGGGTTTTATTAAAATGGGTTATTAAATGGGTTGATACTGGCATGATATGACTCTCCAAAGGGCAGCTATAAAATAAGGTACTATTATAAACAAATAGCTTGGGTAATAAAGATGTTCGATATAATGAGATAAAATATATCTTAAATGAGGTAAGTAGTTTTTCAGATTCCCAGTTTTCCTAAAAACACAGGGTTTCTTTATACTAAAATTTAATAGCATCTGTGTGTATGTAAGTTTGTGTTTATTTAGTTTTCAATAGAACACTTGTGTCATTATTGAATAGTAATGTGACTAATATCAGGGAGTTAAGCGACGTTGCAGATTTGTCCATTTGTCGCTGGCTGTGTAATTGACATTAGTGATAACTATAAAATATAGATTGAAAATAGCTAGTTTTCTTTTTTTTAAGATAGACCAGAGCCTCAGATACATTTACATTTACTTATTTGATATCCATATTAAGCTTTTTCAAAGCAAATTTTTTAAATTCAAATAACATTTGACATTAAAGAAATACAAAGAAGGTCATTCCTGTATATTGTAGCCTAGCAATGACTATCATGTTTTCCATGCTGGGTGCATTTTTATCAACTTAATTCTGAAAATGTCTCCTATATAAAATTATACAATTACCTATTGGATTATATAGATAGAGATTATTTCCCAATTCCCATTTTTGGCCTCTGTGTGGTAGCAAATATTTTTAAAAATCTTCAAGTGAGATATAATAAGAATGTAGCTTTTACAGTTTAAAATACACAGTTAAAAATTCCATTTTTCACAGTTGATATTGCAGCAAAATCACAATTGTAGCAATCGCTAAAATCAAAGGCAATGATAGTTATGTATCATTTTACATATCCCAAATACTTATTTTACTACGTATACATCCAAAGTGAACAAGTATTGAGTGAAAATTTAATTTGCTGCATGAGTAAGTAGAATTTTAAATAATGAACTTTATAACTTTATTGTTTAATTATATTAAATTAATATAAAACCTCAGCAAGTCTTGTGATATAGAAATTTAGTAGCTGAAAGTTCTATAGATACAGGGCCTTTATTTTATTCCAATTAATTGATTGGCTATAAGATTTTATTTCTATGTGGAGGTCTTATAGTTGTATGGTGGCTTATGAAAGGATTTATAAATATATACACATAAATATACATACACATCTCCTGTCTATTTATATGGATGTATATACAAATTATATATCTACATATATATATATGCACAGAGATATATGTATACACATAATTAGATATGTGTATATATATGCATATATTATATATACATATACACAAATATACATGCAGATAAATACATATATACTTAAATATAGATGTGTAGGTTAGCATGGGTTTATGTATATGCATATACTCTGTAGCTCTATCCACTAAGTTGTACTAGAAGCAGTGAAACTGTAGTAGCAATGATCAAAACTATTACCCATATCTTGGTTTCCAAATACTATTTTTCAGTGAAAAGAATCAGGGCTCTTTGAATAGCTAGTTGATTCCAGTGCTGGGGGAAGCAAATAAGGAACAACTTGAATGACAAAATAAACAGCATGGCTTGAGATTAAAACCCAAAGAAACAAATATTCATGAGTCTATGCTGACATAAATAAATAACAGAATAAAGATAAGAGATTATTCCTCCCTATAGAAGAATTTCAATGAATAAATGGAGAATGAATGAGGGAAATAGTAACTTACTGTTTGAGATGTTACATCAGAAATAATTGCTTTTGACAAGATCCACCTTCTACAAAATAACTGATCGGTGCTTTGCAAATATGACAATGTTATAAAAAAAAATAAACAAAAGACTGTCACAGATTGGAGGAGGCATGGCGATTCAATTGGGAATCTGGGTGAAGGGTTTATGGAACTCTCTAGTAGTTTTGCAATCTGCTTTTATATTAAATTATCTCAAAATAAGAAGTTAAAAGAGGCATGCCTGGGTGGCTCAGTTGGGTAAGCATAGGATTCTTGATTTCATTTCATGTCATGAACTCAAGGTTGGTGAGATCGAGCCCCACATTGGGTCTGTCAGCATGGATCCTGCTTGGGATTCTCTCTCCCTCTCTATCTGCCCCTCCCCACCCCTAGCATGTGTGTTCTCTCTCTCGATCAAAATAAATAAATAAACATTAAAAAAATGTTAAAAGAGTAAAATAAATGGAAGCATGAAAATAGTCTTTTTATAACTTTAAATAATTAAACAACATAAATGTTTGATTTTTTAAACATATATTTTAATAATCATATGTTGAGTAACAAAAATAGAGAAAAAGATTGTAATAGTTAATTTTTATTTTTGACAATTAAACAACTACTTTTTAATATTATGTTAGGAATATAAAAATAACGAATTATTGCTGAATCAGAGGAAATGGTTTACCTACACTATCATATTATTTTTAAAGAAATAAATGTCTTTAGTAGCTATTTTTTGTTTGATCCCTCACGTACCCATCTATAATTTATTCTGCATTCTTACTGCAGGAATGGGCATGTGGCCAAGACAGGGTCAAAATAATTACCTAATATTCCTAGCCATAATTAGACCAAAAAGAATCTCTCAATGAAATGACCTTGTAAAGCTGGTGGGCTTTCTAATAGAAGCCTGTATATTGTCAGGCAACAGAAGCAAATTAACAAAAGACACCAGAACTATCTCTACTCCCTACTCTTTTATGTTGGGAGGGTGGAGTGAAAGGTGGCTGGTATTGTAAGCCAATAAGTTCCTCCTTTTATCTCCTTCCTGTTTATGCGAGTTCCACTAATACGGAGTTAGATTTCTGTCCTTTGTTTATTCTGTCTTAATATTATGCTCATATATTAAGCTCAGTTTAGCATGCTAAGAAACTTACTTATTGCTTATAACAGTCTCAATGTTTGTCTAGTTTCCCTGAATAATAGTACCCTTTTCACTCAAAGGTATCCTAGTTAGCTGGATAAATTAATCAATTATGATTTTCATACAATATATGAAGTATGAAATTATCTAGAATTTTAGAATCTTAAATGGCAAGGGCATTTATAAAAGTTATCCCAACATATTTTGAAACTTGCGATTCTGGTGCAGTATTAAGTTTTGGACAGTGATGGTACGCCAGATACTTGAAGTTGTTCCAAATCACTATACTGTGATAACTTTCCCAGATCAATTTGGATATGCCAAGTTGTTATGGTCTGATTTAATTTCTAAATATGCAGGAGGAGGCCATATTTCCAAGCTACGATATGGTTTCCAATAACCTATGACTAGCCAGATTTTCAGGCTGTAATGGTGCCATTTCCAAATACCTTTAGGCATGCCAAAATTGTATACTTTGATTTAATTCCCAAATAGTTAAGAATATGCCAGATTGTTGGACTCTAAAATCATTGTCAGAACAGTTCATTTCTTGGGAGAGAAAAATCTCATATGAGTAGATTACTTTGAAGTTTATAATCTTGTACCATTTATACATTTGTCTTCCCCCCCCCCAAGAAACTCTTATGTCTTTGTGTTTGTTATTACACTGTCAATGTTTTTTAACAATGCCTCAATAACATGAGGGTATATCTACCTAAGTTAATTATAAAGAAAATTTTAAATTAAGAAATTCCAAAATTAATCTATCATTTTTTTACCTCCTACCAAATATGCTCTACTTTACGGCTTTTTAAATTCATAGTAAGACAGTATCCCCCACTTTCCAAAATTTTGTGTTAAGCCACTTCACACTTACAGAATACCTACGTTGTACCTGTTCTCACTAACGGAAGAAGATTTTCACTTTTATGAAAAAAGCCATAGGTCAGAGAGACAGGATTTTGTTTGAATTATTTTTTTTTGCTTGTTTGCTTCTATTATATCCTGGTTACTTCATTTATAATATTTTTCGTTTCCTCAAAAGAAAATTATCCACAAGTATAATTGATTTATTTTGTCTTCTCATAAATTTAAATTATCCTAAACATCAATCCTTTTGCTCTTTTCTTGTACATCTTGGGGAAACTTGTTGGTACCCCTCCACAAAATACTGTTTTTATTTATTTTTTTAGGGATGCTCTTTCAAATTTAATTATAATAAACTTCCCCACCCAATAAACTTACCCTACTAAAATGTTAGCCTCTTTATTATCCTTGCTTATCCTACTCACTTTGTTATTGAAGTATATGCTTCAGACTATTTCCTTATCAATTGGGTCTGCTATTTTATCATCTTTTATCATCAGATATTTGGGTTTTTAGGATTTTTTTTACAATTATGCAAAGCCAACAATAGCTTCTATTTTAAAAACCCTTTAAAATCTTTGCTTTTGCCTCTTATTATAAATATTTTTTCAAGTAAAAGCCCCAATTTTGCCACAAGTTTAATAGTTTACTCATATTGAAGAATGTTTTCAAATTTCCATCATTAAGAAGAAATTGTTCTCACCATTTGAAGAGAAGAAATCTATTTGGGCCACTATCTATAGATTATCAGAATTTAAAGCGGACTGGCTGGTAAGGATAAATGTGTTACAGTGTTCATCTTCTGTCAATTAGATGGCAAGTATAGATGGAACAGTTGATCTTGAACAAATAATTCCTTAATATTTGTTTTTCCTTATGGTGCTTTCAAGGTTTTATATTGACATTTTTTTTCTATCTAGTTTTCATTTGAGTCTGGCTTTTGTTCAAGGTAGAAGTTGTGGCTCTGAGCTGCCTGTCAGCTCAAGGAGAATTGTGCTCTTCTGCATCTCTTTTTGGCTGCAGTTCCTACAGAAACCAGGCACAATCTTCCTGTCTCTGCTTTTGTTTGCTTTTGTTTGTTTTATTTTTCCAATGTCTCTGCTGTTAATGCTACTAACTTGTAGAAAGTAGAGTGTATATAAGCATTAGGTCCCACATGAGCCTTATCATTGGGTATTGACTCCATTACTTGGCTTTCCTGATAGGATTCAGTTATTGGAATTTTTTACCTTCCAAAGTAGTCTCTTCTCAATCTTCAGCAATACTTCCTTTTCCCAGATGAGAGAAGTTTAAGTCCATCTTCTGAGTTTGTCTTCAATCTAGTTTAATCCAATTCCACCTTTAAGATTTTTCTTGAGGCTTCTGGCCTCTGGATGATTCCCTTTCCTAGTTTACATCCTTGCAAAATTTCTCCCTTGTATTAGGTGTTTCATTATTTAAAATGCCTTTGGTTTTAACATTTCTTAGTTATCTCCATGTCTTTTGAGAGACTGTCAACATTTCATTTTCAAAAAGGATACTTGTGGATCTCTGACTTAACATGAGTCAATCAGATTATTTTTTACTGAAATTTGAAACACTCGTTTTAGATACTTCAAATAGCTTGCTAAGAAAAAAAAAATAAAAATAAATAAAAAAACAAAAAAAACCCCAAATAGCTTGCTAAGGGCACTGAATTTTTAAGGTGATATAAATTTGAGGTTAGAGGGGTGTGTTTAACTAAGTCAAGCTCAGTCAATGTGCTTTGTCCAGCATAGGGGTAGAAGGGAACTGACATCCAGAAAGCAGCAATGAGGGTCCTTAATTTTGAACTATCTATTTCCCTGTTGTATAGTGCTATTGGGACCTGAACTTTCTCCTTCCCATTGACCTGAGAGATATTCTTTATCTGTAGAGTATGTGGATACTGTAGATAAAATTAATCCTTGTTAAAAATAAATAGAAATATCTTGAACTAGAGAATTTGGATTTCTGAACTCAACTAACTAGGTTAAATAAACCAATTATGGAGTGCCTAATTCACACTAGAAGTAGTACCAATGGAAAGAGAAGAATGGGAAGATATTTAAGCATGTTTTGGAAAAAGCTCAGGGATTTGTGATGGACTAATTTTGGGGGTTGAGCACATAAAACAAATTAATAAATATTACTAGTTTTTAGCTTGAAAACTGAATGACTGGTGGTACCATCTACTATGAAACAGTGGATGAGGCAAAGCCAGACTGTGGTGATGACTGGTAATTGTTTTTGATTATATTTAGTTTTACATGCTTGTTAGATCCAGGATGTCAGGCAGGGAGGCAATTGCATGAGTCCAGAGAGGTTAATAATAGAAGTATTAATGTCAGAAAAATCAATGTATAGACAGAATGGACAGCTTTAGGAGTGGATAAAATGTCCTAGAGAGAAAGTATACAGGGAATAGAGAAGGAGAAGCCCATGGCTGAGTCATGCAGTCAAGCACATGATGGATATTTTACATACAATGGCCACTAAGATAAGAGAAAAATAATTCAGAAAAGTGTGGGGTCAGAGTAGCCAAAACAGTAAAGTGTGTTAAGAAAGAAATCATGTTTTCCTGTGACAAATACCTGAAGAACAATGCCCAGATGATAAGGACAGAAAAGTGACTTATTTGGCAATAGGAAGACTGTCAGTGACTTCCATCTTGGCATTTAAGTAGAACTGACAAGATTCCACTGAAGGTGGGGATGGGTTATAAAGAAAATTTTTGATTTAAAGGGAACTAGACAAAATGGTCTGATAACTGGAATAAGATGAACCATTGAGGCTTTTGAAATTAAATGCTAGACCATATTTGTAGACTGATGGTAATGATCAATATAGAGAGAAAAATTTTACTTAATAATGTCAGAGATAATGGATAACTACTTAAGTAAAGTCAGTGAGAATGAGAAGGATCTAATAAATCAGAGCATCATTATTGGTGGGGGGCACACCAAGTCCAATGCAACAGAGAAAAGTGGAGAATATGAGTGCAGACACTGGTAGGTCGGTAGATGATTGAAGATGAGTGATTAAATACTTTCAGTATAGGTAGTAAAGAGAAAGCATCGAAAGCCAAACTTTCTTGAATCCAAATCCACCCACTTTACTAAAATCTCATTCAACCTTTCAATCATTTATTGACCATTTATATCTGGTGATCACTCATCTAGTTGATAAAGAAACAGTTGAACAAAAAAGAGAAAGCTTTGGCTCTCAGGTACTTTACATTATATTATCATGGAATGATGAGTTACGGCAAAAAATAGCAATGGGCATGTTGTTATGGATGGGGTAATCAGAAAAAGCTCTCTAATGGAGTCATATCTGAGCCAAGACTTGAATAAATTGAGGAAGCCAAACATGAGAATATGTAGAAAAAAAAGCATTCCTGGCATAGGAAACAATAAATAAAAATGACTGCAATGACAAAATGCCATGCTTGAGAAACTGCAACCAAATGTTTAATAATAATAATAATATAAAATATTGCTGTTATAAAATTTAAGGCTGTTGTAAAGACTAAATTCCATAACATATGCAAAGCCTGTAGCAAATATCTGAATGCAGTAAACATTCAGTAAGTAACAAGTACCACATTATCATTTTATCAACTCACATAGATATTTTACTATGACTAGATAGCCTATAAAGTAGAATGTGGTTTTCTACATATTGTGAATATTTAGAGTCTTTATATTTATTACCAAATTGCTATTATTGCTGAAAATACGGTTAACGTCTGCTTTTGGAATTTCATCCATAGTTTATAAAGTACAAATATCCACATGCTGTGCAATTCTTTCCTCTCTGTTCAAGACTGAACTCAGAAGTCAATTCCTGGAAAATATTTGGTTTATCTCCCTTCCCCAAATGAGAAACTACATCATTTTTTCTGTCTTTCAAAAGTACTTCCATTTTAGAATTTTCTACATTGCTATATATATATATTTTTTTTTTTCCATAAGCCTGTGAAGACTTCTGTGGCATTTATTCCTTCAACAAATAGTTACTAAGCATCTAATATTAGCTAGGCATTGTTTTAAATGTAGGAGACAGCAATGAGTAAGGCAGAGAAGGTCCCTGATCTTATTAGGCTCTTATTCTAGTTTTCAAGGTGATTAATAAATACCAAAGGAACTAATTAAAATTAATATCAAGTAGTGATATGTGCTACTACTATAATAACAGCAAACTCATAGTGTTTTACACTGTGCAAATGCTGTTCTGATTTTAAAAATATGGATTTAATTTTTATGAAGGAATTAAAGCAGAATAGTGTGAGGAATGACTAAAATGAACTTAAGCTATAGGGTAATGTGGGGTGCCTGGGTGGCTCAGTCAGTTAAGCATCTGACTTCAGCTCAGGTTACGATATCCCTGTTTGTGAGTTCAAGTCCCACATCAGGCTCTCTGCTGTCAGCATGTGGAGCCTGCTTTGTAACTTCTGTCCCCCTCTTGCTCTGTCCCTGCCCAACTTGTGCTCTCTCTCTCTCAAAAATAAACAAACGTTAAAAAATTTTTTGAAAAAAAAAAGATATGGGGTAATGTTACCTAATTGCACTTGAACTGTTGGCAAATGATCACTTATGTATAAACATTAACTAAACTTTGGAGAAGGAAGAAAGGAAAAGAGAAAGAGAAGGAAGAAGGAAGGAAGAGACGGAAGAGAAAAGGAGACATGACGGGTTATAATGTTAAGGAAATTTATGTAGCCTGCATTGTAATTAAAGGGAGGTCTGAAAATGTAGGAAACGGTTTTGATCCTATATTGTGGGAGAAGAGTTGTTAGCTAATCCTCAGGCAGAATAGCTAGAGATTTATGAAATTAGTTTCCTTTTATTCCCAGGAAGTTGAGTTACAATATTCATAGTAAGAAAATCCTTATTATCAGTTGCAGAATCATGTGTATTTGAAGGACAATTAATACTAGTTTAAAGTGTCTGCTAGAACATTATATGAGAATGATTGTGTTTGGCTGTGAGCATCTAATCCTGCCCTATTTGGAATATTATAAAGGTATTCAGCCATAAGAATTCAGAAACAACTCAAGAAGAGCCTCAACTAATAATATCCCCTCATAATTCCTCCCCATTTGTCTGTGGGTGATTTGACGTCTATTCTCAGGGAAGAATTGATAGGAGCCTAGCTTTTGGTTTATGAAATCATTTTAAAAGAGTCTTTCTCTGAGCCAGATTTGGAGTCAGTATTTGATTGAATTCAATTGCTTAAGGGTATAATATTTGCTGAAATAAAATCTCTAGATTCTGCTAGCTATATGCTATGTGTCTTCCTTTAATTTTCTCTGGGACTTCAAAAGTGCAATAACTTCTAGGGAATGGCTCATGTTAATCTGTAACAAATCCCCCAACAGTTTTAGAGTCTCCAAATTCGGTAGGACATTAAGCATTTTCAAGAGTCCCTTGTCATCTCTCCCTTTTCCACAAAGTATATTTCAAACTTTTATCATTCTCATCTAACTCGCTATCTCATCACCTGACTCTCTGAAGACCCAACCTTCCATGTCAAGTGGATGATAGAATTTATCAGGAGGATCTATCTGAACTTTTTGCCTCCTTCTACTGTCAATCATCACATGTAAAAATCATCCTGTTGTTTCTCTCTCTCTCTCTCTCTCTCTCCCTCCCTCTCCCTCTCTCTCTCCCTCTCTCCAGCTGCTGTTTTGTCTTATCATAGTCAATACCTGTGGAAGGGGCTGCATCTCTCTATTTGTCATCTGTACCTGTTATCTAGTCCTATGTAACCAACTATCCCAAAATTTAAAGCTTAAAACAACAACCGTTTATTTTGCTTATGATGTTGCAGGTCAGAAATTTGGGCTGGTCTCAGGTGGGTAATTGTTCTTATCAAGGCCCCATCATTCATATATCTGCTGTCAGCTAAAGGGTAATAGCTGGGGCTGGTTGCTTTATGATGTCTTGTCTAGGAAGGCTGGAATAGATGAGGTCTCTCTCATGTGTTATTCTCCAGCTGGCTTGTCTGGTCTTGTTCACAGGGCATCACAGTTCCACAAGCAGCCAGACTGCAAGCTTAGTGCACAAGCAATTTTCAAGGCTATTCTTGCCTCATGTTTGCTATTACTGTCACTTTGGCCAAAGCAAACTTTAAAGCCACCTATATTCAAGGGGTAAGAAAGATTCCACCCCTTAATTGGAGGAGTTAAAAAGTCACATTTCAAGATTAGAGATATAGGGAAAGGAAAAATATCTTCATAGTTTGTCAAAACAGCCCACAACATTTGGGGGCAAGATAAGACCCAACCACACAACCAGACACAGAACAGAGAAGTTCACCTACTCATAAAGGTGGGCTTTGACTATACCTTTGTTTACTTTCAAAACATAGAGTATCCATTCTTTACTGTATATTGGACATTTATCATAAAATTTATCATTGGATTACTTGTTTACTCTTTAGGAATTAAAATAAGTGTTTTGAGGCACCTGGGTGCTTCAGTCAGTCAAGCATCTGACTTCAGCTCAGGTCATGATCTCCCGGTTCATGAGTCATGAGTTCAAGCCCTGCATTAGGCTCCGTGCTGACAGCTCAGAGCCTGGAGCCTGCTTGGGATTCTGTGTCTCCCTCTCTCTGTGCCTCCCCTGCTCCCACTCTCTCTCTTCCTCTAAAAAATAAAAAGTTAAAAAAAATTTTAAAAATGTGTCTTACTCTCCCTGGCTCCTGGTAAAGGGTTGGATACAATGTAGACACTAAAGATAAAACATTCCGTATTTATATTTTATTGAGCAGTATATACAGTCTTACTCTTTTATAATTGTATCATATTTAAACAGTATTTTTCAGCTCAATCTTCCACCCTACTTTCCTATTTCTCTCTGTCTCATCTTTTATTATTTGTAAAAATCAGGCTTCTTTCTCACAGGACAAAAAGTAGAGTGGGAAGATTATGGGTTTAAGGTTAGAGCAGACGTCTGTTCAAATGATAGATTGCATAAGCACTAGTTGTATGTGACTTTGGGAAACTACTTGCTCTCCTTAGAATTATCTTTCACATGCATTAAGTAGGATAATCATACTGACACTTCAGGATTGTTCTAAAGATTAGAAGAATTGGGGAAATATTAATCTTAGGGATATAGAGTAGTGATTCAGGAAGTTTGTGATAATGAAAACTTAAACTGAGAAGCTACAATATAAATGTCATTGATCTTGTTGGAATGTTAAATTACTTGAAGGTTTAGGTTTTAAATAATTTAAGTGGTACTTTAAATTTTATATAAATATATGATTATGTAAGATAGAATTGTTATGGATTTTTATATTAGATATGCTAATATTGTGGTCACTTTTATATTAAATATGCTAACATTATGGATTTTTTATTAGATATGCTAATATTGTGGTCACTTGGGCTAGCTTCCTCAACCATCCTGAAGTATCCTAGCTCTTTTCCCAAAGAAGGGAATTGTTTTAGACAAAACAGAAAGCAGTGATATAAAGCAAATAGCAGCGTCTTGTACAAAATAAACCTATATTTGGATGCTATGATTATTTCCCACCACTCAGACTATTTAAAATAGAGGTCCAGAGGTTGGTTCCAAAAAGTACAGTGCAGAAAACATTTACCCACTTTAAACTTTCAGTCCTTTAATTCCATAGATACTATATTTTCTAAATATATGTTTGAAAGTATTTTAAAAGGATAAAGAGCCTAGTTCCAGAAAGTTAAAACATTTAAACTTCTTTATTTTGGTTACTACAAAACTAAATGTTCTTTTCTTGCGGACAGGCGTACTTTGGAACAGTTAAAACTTTTCAGATTTGTAGTCATGAGTCAGCTTCATGAGGAGTTCCAGTTTTGTTTTGTTTTTTTTTTACCCCTTTCCCAGGAAAAAAGAAAGTAAACCACATTTATGGCTTTCCAAAGATTCTCTCTTTCCTCTCAGAACCCCTGAGTGTCATGGGAGCCAATGATCTGTAAATTTCTATACTGAGTCATACAGTTTGATGATTTGGAATGTCTGTTCTTGAAAGACACTGGGTTGGTTGTTAAAATGCCAATTTCATTGCTTTCCCCTTTACTACTGAGACCAAATCTGTATGAATTAGACTTTGGATTTGTATATTCAACATGTTTCTTAGAGACTCTTTCAACTACAAAATGTAGATATTCAGCTCTACATAGATGGACTATCTAGCTTCCACAATACTTGGATCATGGGCATCCCAGAGTTGCTATAATTAATAGACTGTGCTTCCAGCCAAGTCTCTGCCCAAGAAAAGCACTGACCATTTCACTGACCCCTGACCATGACCCCACCCTGCTCATGTCCTTCCCATTCTTGCCCATCTTGTCTCCATTTATCTTACTTACAATTCTGTGAAGATACTGATAAGGTAAGAAGAGTGTGTGGTAAAAGAGCAGGTACCATGCTACTCATGTTCACTAAAGGTCCTTAGTGGACCATGTCAGAAGAGAGAAGGAACATATAGGCACTGCACAGAGTGATGTGGATACCGCAGATACGTCTGTCTCTTCAGCCCTTTCTGCCAGGTCTACTGAGGCCTGGACATTTCTGCCAGGAAAAACAGATGGTAAGGCATCACTGATATTTAGGTCAGAATAATCACTAGTCATTTGTTGTATGAAATATTGAATTTATCATAGGAAGTATGCTCTGGGGGTGTTAATATGTGAGAGTGTGTGGGTCGCACTACATTTGGAGTTATTAAAATCAATATGTTCCTCAAATGGGAAAAAAAGTATTTAAATTTTGGGTTCTTACATATGCCATTAAGATGCAAGTCACATTACTTTGAAACTCCATTGCATAGGGGCAAGCCCTATCCTAAAATTTCAGTCTCACTTTGCCTACGGACTTTGCTATGGTGTAAGAACAGAGGAGTTCTGTTAAACCACACAGTGTACTGTGAGACCTTAGATACTGTGCCAGGATATCCAAGCCACTGAGTTATATCATTGTCTTGCATTGTGTGAAGCCCTGAAGAAAAAACATACAATGGAAATGAAAACTGCCAAATCAAAGGTATAGCATATGTGATAATGAGCAATCAAAATTATCATGAGAGATTCTTTAAAAAATAAGATTCATTTGTCATCAAACAATTTTTTGACATTACAATTGTGTTCATTGAAATTATGGTTACTCTATGCATTTTGGGCTTTAATAAAATGAAGAAAAATGAGTTTATTAAAGTCAGCTTCTAAGGTTACCACTGAGACCCATTCTCAACCAAGGTCCATGTAGTTTTAATGACAATAACTTATTTATTATTAGCACTCCGTGGGAAAATCAGTTTGTAAGAACGAAGAAAGAAAAAAAAAGCCAAATGCATTATCTTTACAGAGAAGTAGTTTATACTTATTACACTTGTCTCAAGGTTAATTCCTGTAAAAATTATTTTTAGTAGTCATGTATAATTCTGTCTTTTTATTTCCTTGATCTGCACTGGCTTATAACAGCTTGGCATGATATTATTATATGATTGAAAGGTAATAATCAAGGCAAAGTATCACATTTTCATGTTCTTCCATCTTCTGATTTTAACAGCACAGAGAAAGGCAGAAAAAAAGCCTCTTAAATTATTTTGAAGTATCATTCTTACATAATGTATACCATAAAATTCTATCAAATGAATTACCTTTTAAAATAATATAGCCCTACAGTGAATGTGTGTGGCTTTTCCAATTAAATTTGCATTTTCACCAAATCATATTCTTATTTCCAAATTATCAGACTTTTCATTGTTTAGTATTTTTTTACAGTCTGACTCTTTAAAAATCTAATAAATGCACTAGAATATTATTGCGTATAGCAGCAAGCATCATATAACCAGCACTTTGTATTTTATTCAGCTCAAAGAAGGTAAAATTAAGAGAAGGAATGATATTATATTTCAAGTATTTGATGGATAGAACACATTAGTATAAAACTTCACTTACAAACACAGGAATATATATGGAACATACTGGATATGTATTAGGGAAAACATACTTTTTAGTAAAAACTGGAGTGTTCAATGTATTATCTTTGTGACTTAGTATCATTTTGTGACTTGTATCTTTCTGGAAGCAGAAAAATAGATTTTGGGATGTGTTCTTAGGGCTTCTGAGTCAGTTCTTTGAAGGTCAAGGAAGTTTTTGTGTTCTTTTATAAGTTTCTTCATATGTGAATTCTGTGCTGGCAGAATTCAAAGATGTTCCCCAAGATTCTCTGATGCCGATGCATTGTGTGATCCCCTCTTCTTAAATATAAATGGGGCTCAACTCTGGGTAGCTGCTGCCTTGATGAGATCATGCTATGTGATCAAAACGATGAGAGAGTCATAATACTAACAGTATTATATCATACAGGACTCCACCATAGAAGACTGGAGAAAGACTCTCTTGTTAGAGTGGAAGAAGCAAACTGCCATGTTGTAGAAAGGGCCAAAAACCAAGGCAGGGAATGGCTAGTTGTCTCTAGTAGCTGAGAACAGATCCCAGCTGACACCCAGCAAGAAAGCAGGGACTTTAGTCTGTTAAATAATAGGAACTGAAATCTTCCAACAAGTAAGTTGGACAGAGAAAGACTCTGAGCTTCAGATGAGATTGTAGCACTGAGTGGTACTGATTGCAACCTGATTAGACCCTGGGCTGAGGACCCATGTAACATGCACCCAGAGTTGACACATGGATACTGTGAGATAATGAATAGTATTCTAATAACAGCTATTTATTTCTTTAACGGAGAAGTGTCGAGACTTGTATTTTCATTTTAGTTCACTTTCATAGCCATTCATTAAATCACTCATTTACTATTTTGTCCAAAAACAATTACTGAGCTCCTCTCTTGTATTCAGAATTTGGGATATATCTTTACAAGTGATGCTTTATGTTACACAGTCTCCAACATTCATAAAACTTGCACTGCAGTTAAATGGGCCTTTAGTAAACTAAGTTGTGCTTAAAGACCAATTCCAACAAATGTCATTAATAACGGGAAAAATCTTGTATTTACCAATATTGGCAATAGCACTATTTCCACTATATTGTGGTTTGTTCCTCCTTGAAGTTGTTTTCTAGCTATAAGTTATAGGTGGCATTAATCAGTGCCTCTTAAACTTGAAAGTGCATGAGAATCACCTGGGGATCTTGTTAAAATGTGGGTCCTATTTCAGTAGGTCAGGAGTAGGCCTGGGGTTCTGTTTCTCACAAGTTTGTAGGCAATACAGATGCCACTGGTCTGAAGATCACACTCTAAGTAGCAGGGGTGTACATGACCTCTGCAGGCTTCTGCTAAGATCAAAGAAGGCGCTTAGGTAAAATTTATAGTATGTACACTTGGATGTGGCCTCAACTCCACAGAAGTCTATAGCCAAATAAATATTTTCTTCTTGAGTAAATGGATATAGCTATAGACAAATCTTTTGAGTCATTTGTTTTATTGTCTTATCTTAAAAGTAAATAAATCCAGAAACTTATCTCAGAGATATTGAGCATTTATAGAAACCCATCATGTTCTTGCGTAGGAAAACAAAATATTGCCAAGATGTTTGTGCACTTGAATTTTTTATATTTGATACATCTTCAGAGTAAAAACTGACATCATTTCTTAACCATAGCTAAAGTATTTTGAAAACATTCAGAAGAAGTAACAGGCAAATGCAACACATCCTCAAAAAAAGGGAAGAAAATCAGATATGGCAGTCTAGTTGGGATAAATATTAATTGAGAAGTTTAATCAATTTTTTTCATTTCCCCTGTTTATATATTTGCCATTAATAAAATAATATAATGAAATAATACAATAAAGCTTAAAGTTAATCTGGTAATATTTCTGAGTAATTTCCTTTATTACTTAGAAAAACTTGTCTAAATAACAGGTAAGATTAAATAGCTAAATATAATGAAAAATCATACAAAAACTAAAGGAAAATTTGGGAGAATATTTACTTAATTCTAGAATTGAAAGGATGTTTTATACATAAAAGAAAGAAAAATAATACAAAGACAAGTAAAACAATTTTGGAATCATTTTTGGATTTTTCATTACTAATGTCTAGAAATCAATTGGTTTTGGTATCTGGATCTTATATCCTATGAACTTGTTGACCTCATTATTTCTAGCAGGTTTTTGTTTTTGTTTTTGTTTTTGTTTTTTTTGGATTTTAATGGATTACTTCTAAGATCATATGATCAGAAGAACAAATAGACAGACAAATACACCTTTAAAATTCTTTCTTTCCAATCTGGCTGGCATTTATTTAGTTTTTTCTTTTATTTTCCTGATAACACTGGCTAGAACTTCTAGTATAATGATGAATGGAAATGGTGAGAGCCAACACAGTCTTTCTAATCTTATCAGCAACCCATAAGTCTTTTCACCATTAAGACTGCAATTATTGGGGCATCTGGGTGGCTCAGTTGGTTAAGAGTCCGACTTCAGCTCAGGTCATGAACTCACGGTTCGTGAGTTCGAGCCCCGCATCAGGCTCTGTGCTGACAGCTCAGAGCCTGGAGCCTGCTTCGGATTCTACGTCTCCCTCTCTCTCGGCTCCTCCCCTGCTCATGCTCTGTCTCTCTCTCTTTTTCAAAAATAAATAAAAACATTTTAAAAAATTTTAAAAAAAGACTGCAATTATCTATGGGGCGCCTGGGTGGCTCAGTCAGTTAAGCGGCCGACTTCAGCTCAGGTCATGAACTCATGGTCTGTGAGTTCGAGCCCCACATCAGGCTCTGTGCTGACAGTCTGGAGCCTGGAGCTTGCTTTGGATTCTGTGTCTCCCTCTCTCTAGCCCTCCCCTGTTTGTGCTCTGTCTCTGTCTTTCAAAAATGAATAAATGTTGAAAAAAAAAAGACTGCAATTATGTCTAAACTTTTTGTAAACACCCTTTGTGAGTTTGAGGAGGTTACCTTTTAACCCTAGTTTGCTCAGTATTTTTATTATGAAAGTGTGCTAACTTCTAAAAAGTTTTTATGCAACGACTGTGATCAAGTGTTTTTTTTTTGTCCTTTATTTTATTTAATATGATATGTGAAGAAAAATGGTACTAGATGCAAGTTAGGATTCAGAAAGGAATGACTGCTATTTAGAACGATAACATGTGGGTAAACTTTATTATATTTCCTTTGAGTCACCTGTTAAATTCTTTAATGATCAACTAAATATTTAAAGCAATAACATACATATAATTATATATTCTGTTATGATGTTAATAATATAGGTAATTAACTATGATCCATAAAAGAAAAGGAAAGAGTTGTGTACGTGATAATATATAAGTTTACTTATTTATGCAAGTGGGACTATATTGTCACTTGGAGGTAGACTGTGATAATTATTGGTAGATATTGTAATACCTAGAATAGTCACTAAAATATAAAAATAGCAGAACCACAATCTAAGAAAGTAGATAAAATGGAATTCAAATGCAAATATTTGAGTCAAGCATAATGAGTCAAGAAAGGAAGAATAAAGTAACAAAGGTTGGAGAGACCCAGTACACAACAAAGAGCAAGACTGCAGACTTGAACATCACATGATCTTCCTAAACATTTCAATAAAAGAAGATATCAGCTTAATAAAAAAGTTATGTATCATCTACAAGCAACATACATTCTATATAAAGTAACAAACATGTTGAAAGTAGGTGGAAGAAAGAACTATAACTAATACTGTGCATGAAAAAAAGCAGATAAAACAATATTATCAGCTGATGAGGGGACTAAAAGGCAAGCTGAGGACAAAGCACAAGCTAGCACACACCTCCACCCCCAGGTGGGATATGTGTGATATTCCTCAGGCACTTCTGGTTGCCCAAGAACAAAGGAAGGGTCAGAAAACAAACTGTTAAACTGAAAAGAGTTTCCATCAGTTTATAAATATCTTAGTACAATTACAAAAATAGGGCAATTTTACCAATAGCCTAAAGTCCAGGAACTCCCTATTGGGTTAATATTAATGCTTTGCTAGAGGGAAAACCACCTTAGTTTGACAATAGCTTGACCTCCAGTAATCTGTGAGAAACTTCCTCTTGACTTTATCTCCCCCAACTTCATAGTATATAACCAGTCACTTTTCACAACCCCAGTGCAGCTCTTTCGGCCCATGGGTCCTGTCCCCCATGCTTTAATAAAATCACTTTTTTTGCACCAAAGAAATCTTCAAGAATTCTTTCTTGGCCATTGCTCTGAACTCCCCTGCTCCATCACCCCAAAACCCCATCATCAGCAATTACAGACGCTAAGACAAGTTGCATTATCAGAGATAGAAGATTGTATAATGTTAAGAGAATCAATGATAAAAAACAGATAACTATCATAGATGGTGATGTGCCTAATGACAGGGCTTCAAATATTTTAAGTATAATTGACAGACCAAAATGAACATAGAGAAAAAAAAACCACTATAACTATTATTTTATCTATATGAACATCTATGTAAAAATTGAATTCATAATGAAAAACATTATTGAAAAGAATTTTCCACACCATGATCAATTCTCTGGTGAATTTTACCAAACATTTAAAGACTAGAGAAGGAGGATATATTTATCAACTCATTTTTAGAGGCCAGCATTACCTGATTCTGTAATCAGACAACTACTGATAGAATGCATTGCTATTTATCTATCAACTGATCCATTGATATCTATCTTGTGAATATAGATAAAAACATCCATAACAAAGTATTAGAAAAAATAATCCAGAAATATATATATATAAAGCTAGTACATCCCAAAGTAGATTATTCCAGAAGTGCATAGTTGTTTTAATATTTCACTATCAATTCATTCAGTTTACTGGATTTAAAGAATAAACATGAAAGTTATAGGATCATTAAAATACATGAGGAAAAAGGATTCGATTTGTTAAAAATACCCCAAATAAACATAAATTAAAGCAAAAATGTTGATGGGTATTTTACTATCAAAAGTAAGAATTTTATCCAATGAACACCAAAAACAAAGAAAGCAGAAATGAAAAAGTTCTCAATTCCTAAGACAGACTAGTGCTAACTACCTAGAATAGACAATAAATATGTGATGATTTCCTAAAATTTAGAAAAACAGGGGCGCTTAGGTGGCTCAGTGGGTTTAGCATCCAACTTCAGCTCAAGTCGTGATCTCACAGTTTGTGGGTTTGAGCCCCAAGTCAGGCTCTGTGCTGATAGCTCAGAGCCTGGAGCCTTTTTCAGATTCTGTGTGTCCCTCTCTCTCTGCCCCTCCCCTGCTTACGTTCTTTCTCTCTCAAAAATAAACAAACATTAAAAAAATAAAAAATAAATAAAATAAAATTTAGAAAAACACTTTACTCTTCCACTTACTTACTTCACTCACTTCCAAGTGATGAAAGAAAAAACAACACTCATCAAGAGACAAACACAATTTAAAGTCAGAAAATGCTAATCATTTACAAAGGTAACTATTTTTGTTTTAATTCCAGCTATGTACACATCTGAAAGGCATGTGTTTTTAATGGGCTATAAGTTACACAAGTAATCATATTTTCTTTCTTCTCTTTCTTTCTTTCTCTCTTTCTTCTCTCTCTCTTTCACTCTCTCTCCCTTTCTTCCTCCTTTAGAAGTAGGCAGACCCTTTTCTGTCCAATAAACTTCAGGAGGCTTCAGGGCACGCATGCTCCTTTATAACTCTCTGTTCCATCTTCAAGTCCAGAGGGAGGTACAGAGGAGAAACTTTGAGCGTTTGTACCTGGGGAGTATGATGCAAGTCTACATTCTTGCAAGAACATCTTGGACTTTCCAAATGGGTTCACTTGAGCCTTCCTCATTTGATTCTGAGGGAATGGAAATGTGTCACCTCTACCACAAAAGGATAGAGAAATGCCCCAGAACTCCTAGGAATTATCACCAAAGTATATGTTCTTTGATAATTTCTAGCTTTCTCTCATGTAGCCTAGAGAGAGAGATAGTTGGGACTGTCATTTATATCAACTGAAAACCCATTCCTCTACAAGTAATCAAATTCCTAAATAACAGTTACCTTAAAGGTAGGTGTTTATTTGAGTTTATTTTCTCATCTTGCAGTAAGTCTAATGAGTGGAGGAAAGGTCCCAATGAGTATTTTATTATTCTTCCAAAGGGTTTCAGTTACAGCTGAGCTAAACTAATCTATTAAACAACTTTCATGACCTGGAGTCTTGAAAAGGAACTATTTTCCAAGTTATTTCATTCAGTATATACGTTTTTTTGGGATCTGTTAAGAGCTATATATTTATAATGTTATAATCTATGGACAACCAAGGTTTGGTAGAGAGAAATGCATGCATATTACTTTATTTCAACATGAAAGTGTAAAAATATAGACTGTAAACAATTAAAATAATGTATGAAAATACCAAATTATCAAATTACATAACCTTTGATTCACTCCTACTTTTTCCCCTTAACTGTGACAAACAGTAAAAGAAATTTCTCCACATCTTAAAAACTGAAAAATAGGACACCTTTTCAGAGAGAACCAAAATAAAAATGTCAGAGGACATCAAGTTGATCGTCAGCCCAGCTAGATTGTTTCTTATATCTGGGTCACATTTCAGGGCATGTAGTTGATTTCTTTTTGATAGATAAATTTCTTGGTTTCTCTATGTACATATATTTTTAAACATAATGCTGCATCACCATGTGGCATCCATAACACTTCTCTATAAAATCTGCAGTGCTTTTTCCAGTTGCAAAATACAAGATAATATGTTATAATAAAAAGTGGTATGAAAAATATATAAACCATAAGCTACCTTATATTTAAATGATTGTTTTGCCTGCACTATTACCACTGTATTTTCTTTGTTTAGTGAGCCCCCCAAAAAATGTTTTGAAATTCAATTTATGACCCCCTTCATTAAAAATACTATATACAGGAAAGAGAAGGTACAGTGGAGAGTTAACTGATAAATACACATTCTGTGACAACCTGGCACACAGGGTGTTAGGAGGGCCAGTGGGATCAACCCCATGGAAGGGAATGGAAAGAGGTAGAGGTAGACAGAGAGAGGGTGAGATGCAATTCAAGTACAATAGCAGTCTCTTCTAATCCCATGGAGAAACTCAGAAACCACAATGCCTTCCAGGTTTGTCCTGAGTTGAGCCAACATGGCCAGACTCTATACCACCAAACAAGAAGAGTCATGCAAGTGAAGCAAATCCTGAAAGGGCCAAGAATGAGGTGAAGGCTTTCTGCCGAGAGCATGCTCAGGAGTTGTACTAAAAAGTCCATCCTTGAAGGAACATCTGAGCTATGCATTTCTAAGTAACTAGGTTTATTCTTGGATTAAGTTGGGCCGTGCATTCCTTCCTCCTGCTTTCACAGTGTTTGGTCTGTTTTTGTACACTGAAATGTGCTTAGTTAAAGTGGTTTAAGCTGAGTACCAAGGTTCAGGGAAACCAACAAAGAATGGTGAAATGCCCTGGCACCATCCACAGGTGGGAGAATTACTACTGTGGGGCTAAAGGAACAAGGTGAGGAGTTTATAGCTGGAATCTGAAGAGGGCATATGGTCTTGGGTGAAGATGAACATCACCTCTCAGCAGCTTGTCACGGAGGCAGCTGTGGGAAGAGCTCTACTGCTCTCTCTCTGCCCCGATCCCTAATCTCCTTCCAGAGCAGCCAGCTGAGTGAACCCAATAAAGAAGAGGACAAGGGAGCCCACTAATGTCTTAAAATCAGCTTCCTGAAGCTCAAGTTGCATGGTAAATGGTGGAGCATAAATTTGAAGTGGCAAATGGAGAATCTCATGCACATCTCCGTTCTGTGAAATCCAAGATTCAGAATCTATGTCAGAATAGTCTCTGTGTCCATAACAGGCATGGGACATTGAGTAATAGATGAGGTAGTAAATAATACACGGTCAACTAATGTTGAATCACTGGCTGGATAGCATGTCTTATTTATTTTTATTTGTAAACTTTGTGTGGGATTTGGTAGCCCAGTGCATTTTCTCAAATATCCTAAGAATGTCCATAATGTCCCAGAAAAAGATACTTTTTTTAAAGTTTATTTTGAGAGAGAATGAGAGAGAGAGACAGAGAGAGAGAGAGAAGCAGAGAGAGAGAATCCCAAGCTGATAGCAGGGAGCCTGAGGTGGGGCTCAATCTCAGGACACTGGTATTGTGACCTGAGCCCAAGTCAAGAGTCGGATGCTCAACCCAGAGACACCCAGGCATCCCAGGAAAATATACTTTCAAAGGCCCCTCAGGTATACCAAGGAAAAACTTGCTTTTGCATATCCCTCTACTGTCGAACTTCATCCACCTGACTTAAACTAAGTATCACTTTTTCCTTCAAAACAAAGATTATAAAGTAGAGGATTTATTAGACCTATGGAAGAATAATAACTTTCTCAAGTAATTAAAGAACACAATGGAAAAGAATCAACAATGCAATGTTAGCAAACTTCTACAGAAACAACGGAGCCAAACTAAAATTAAAGAAAAACTATAGATTGCATTAAAGTTGGCAATGAATTCAAATCCAGATAATTATTTTAAATATATAAGAAAAACCTCTGGGACATAATAAATGACTAATCACTATTATTACTATGGGCTACCATTTCTTGAGCACTTTCTATGTTCCACACCCTTCACTTAAGTGAATATATATATGTATATATATACATACATATAATTTTATATAATTTTACATATTAAGTCACCTCAGAATCATGTTTTACTCAAAATACCCATTTTTTATTTTTAGTTTTTTAAATGTAGAGTTCTTTTTAATGTTTATTTATTTTTGAGAGAGAGAGAGAGAGAAACAGCGCACAAATGCAAATGGCAGAGATAGAGAGGGAGACAGAGGATCCAAAGCGGTCTCTGCACTGATGGCAGAGAGCCTGATGCAGGGCTTGAACTCATGACCTGTGAGATCATGACCTGAGCCGAAGTCGGACACTTACCCAATAACCGACTGAGCCACCCAGGTGCCCCTCAAAATACCTGTTTTAGAAGTATGGACATTGAAGCATTGGGAGGTTAAGTAAATTGCCAATATTCTCACATTTATTTGAGCTGGGATTTAAAAGCAAATATGACTAGACAAATACAATTCCCATTATGTAAAACAATATATAGTTACCCAACAAGTGGGAGCATATTCATTCTCACTAATTGCTGTGCTACTAGAATTGCCTTACTATGTGAGTGCATTACATACTTATTAAATTACCAACACTTTTTTTTTAAGTAACCCTCAGTGCCAGTTGGGTGGCAGAGGCAAGTGCAATCATGTAGTCAATGCTGTAATACTTTGAGAAGACAAACCAGGAGAATGCATCAGAACCTCTGTTCACAACATTTGCTTCCAATATCACACTCCTTGCATATTTGGCCAAGAAAATAACAAAGGAGCAAGAGAGAAACTCATATTGTCTGACTAATTTTCTTAATCTCCTTTATTTGACTCCATAACCTGAGGTTTCTCAATCTGCTACAATTTACTGAGTTATCCTATAGTTTTAAGAGATTCATTTTAATTTTTTTTCATGTTTAACCCAATATAAACTACATGCTACTCTTACTAGTTAAAAGAGAAAAAAATATATATAGTCTAGTCTTTTGAGTTTGAGACTTTCAAAGAAATAAAATATGAAATGCTACACCACCAGCAGAGAGTGCGTGGAAGGCACCTACCTGAGTGGGTAGAAGGGCCTAACACATTCCTGAAGTCTATCAGCCGTATGAACTTCACCAACTTGTCTTTCCTGTGTTTTGTTTTTTGTTTTTTGTTTTTTTTTTTTGTAATGTGAGGCATAATTGTCATATGTTTTATTGGCTTCAGGTGTACAACATAATGATTCAATATTTGGATATGTTGCAAAATGAACACCACATTAAGTCTAGTTAACATCTGTCACCGTATAGAGAAGTCTTTTTTCTTGTGATGAAAACTCTTAAAATTTACTCTCTTAGCAACATTCAAATATACAACACAGTGTTAACATCTATAGTCACCATGCTATATATTACATTTCCAGGACTTGGTTTTATTTGCTTATTTAGGGTCCACATATGAGTACCACATATGGTATTTGTCTTTCTCTGACTTATTTCGCTTAGCATAAAGTTTTCAAGGTCCATCCATGCTGTTGCAAATGGCAAGACTTTATTGAAAGACATTTATTGAATCAACTTTCTCTTGAATGTTTTATCTAAATTTGATAATCCAATCATTATTTCTAATCCATATATCCAGTATGGGTTTCTTTATAAAATATTTATGAAAACAATAATTTTTTTTCACATGTGACTTGTGGCAGGCTTGGATATACATTATAGTGGACATTAATTAATTCATTTTTATTATGGGATTACAATGTGTTAAAAAATATTGAAAAAACCTTGGCTACAACAAGGCAAAAGAATCTGTGTCCTGTTAGAGCTTCAATGAGAAAGATATCTGTACCATTTTGGAAGTTGACCAAAAATAGAAACAACTTCCTCATGTTATCAGAAATAAGTAGCATAATGATTAAATATTTTTCAAGGACATCTTTTAAAAGTAGTACTTATACATAACAGAATTAGAGTTTCACTTTTATTTATTAAGTTATTTGAAATTTAATTTATTTGACTTCTAACTGACCTTCTCCTTTGTTTATCTTCCTTTTGTTATTAAAATAAATAATTTCTTGCCTCTTCTATTTGTGTCCAAGTTGCTCTTTTAAATGTTTTTTGTTTTTTAATTGGTTTCTTGATTCTCATCAGTTTTCAGGGGGGTTGTTTTAGTTACATTTATGTTCATGGAAGGGCAAAGGAAGCTTGCTATAGAAATGGTCTTAAAGGGGCACCTGGGGGGTTCAGTCAGTTAAATGCCTGCCTTAGGCTCAGGTCATGATCTTTTGGTTCTTGAGTTCAAGCCCTGTGTAGGGCTATGTGCTGACAGCTCAGGGACTGGAGCTTGCTTTGGATTCTGTGTCCCCCTCTCTCTCTTCCCCTCCCCCACAAGTGCTCTCTCTCTCTCTCTCTCTCTCTCTCTCTCTCTCTTTCTCTCTCTCTCTCTCAAAAATAAACACTAGGGGCACCTGGGTGGCTCAGTCGGTTAAGCGTCCGACTTTAGCTCAGGTCACGATCTCACGGTCCGTGAGTTCGAGCCCTGCGTCGGGCTCTGGGCTGATGGCTCAGAGCCTGGACCCTGCTTCCGATTCTGTGTCTCCCTCTCTCTCTGCCCCTCCCCCGTTCATGCTCTGTCTCTCTCTGTCTCAAAAATAAATAAAACGTTAAAAAAAATTGAAAAAAATAAACACTAAAAAATTTTAAAACAACAGAACAAAAACAAAACAGAAACAGTCTTAAATTCAATTTAAAAACTCCAAATTATTTCTATTTTACACCTTGATTTTCCTTCTACTTCATGTACCTGTTTTCCTATTAATTCCCCTCTTCATTTTTCCTTCTCCATTTTTATTCTGATATTGATAACTTCCATTATCCATCACTTTCCCCAGAAAGATGCAAATCAATGAAATTCTTCCTATTCATTGCCCAGACCATCTTTGTCCATATATAAACAAAACAATCTGTTTTAAAACATAGTCAAATAAATTGTGGCAAAGGTCAGTGTGGTGGTATAAATCCTATTTGCAAGGGCATGGAATAACAAGTACTGGGATGTGAAAATGTTGGGGTTTGGTGTGAACGGTCAAGAAAGAATTCTTGACTGTCCTAGGTGCAAAAAGTGTGGTTTTATTAAAGCACAGTGACAGGATCCATGGGCAGAAAGAGCTGCACTGGAGTTGTGAGTGGCTGATTATACACTTTCAAGTTGGGAGGGCGCTAAGGATAGAAAAAGTCTCTAAGGAATTTGGAAGCAAGGTTTCTAGGACCTTCAGGGGGCTAGCTGTTCTTAGGAAAAGGTCATTTACTATTGTCTTGGAAAACCTTAGACATGAGACCATTCAGATGTAAATCAGTGGGCCAAATGCATGGAGGATTATTGCTAACATATATCTTGGAGAGTGGGGTAGAGATCAAGGAAGTTTCCAAAGGAATTTTTATATGTTAAAGGAGACTTACAGAATCCTAGAGGTTGGGCTAATGTTAAGCTAAGGTTGCCTTTTGCCCTTAGCAACGTATTAATATCGAGGCAGTTGAGTTCCTAGATGAAGGTCACTGGGCCTGTCTCAAGGACTTATCTCGGCTATAAGTCGTGAGGAAATTTATTTTTTTTCTTTTGCCTTTGTTCTCCACATTAACCCATAAAACTTTTTTTTTTTTTGAAGTAGATTTGTGGTTTAAACTCACTGTATGTACCAGAGCAAAAGCTAGTTAGAAATTTATGATGTAGGAAGCTACCTGTTAGAACCTGGATTAATACAGACAAATCAAGCACCAATATAGGTAAAGCTAAAGTTTATGGTGAATTAATAAATATTTTTGTGTATTAGGATCAGCACTTTTTAAGAGACAAAACACCTCTATTTCCATCATGACAACATTTATTTTACTGATTTATTAACAGGTTATTTGCTTTTCTGTATCTCTTAGTAGACAGGAGTTCTGTGAAGACTGAGATGTTTTAATTTTGCTTCCTTTCTAACCCCAATGTATTACCTGGCACATTGCAGGCTTTCATGAAACTTTGGTAAGACAAGGGATAATCAGAGTGCTAGTTGTATCTCCACTGGATATAGCAAATAAAGTGCCATTTTAAGGGGAGCTGTAGGAAAATAATAGAGCAGACTTATAGTAATTATATCAAAGAGATAAATCAGAGTCTCTTCATAGAATATCATTTTGTATGGTTTCTGGGTTACATAAGTTTTACAGCATAGTGGCATTGACAGCCTTCTCTAAACCTCTGCCAAAGTATGTTTAACCTGAGAATTGCTGGTCACTGGTGACGTTTCCATCCTGGAGAACAGAATTTGTGGATGCCCCCCCCACAAGAATCTGCATTTCCCATGAAAAGATCTGAAACAGAAATCTCAAAGGCAGAAGAAAATAGAAAATAAAAATAAAATTTTTTTTGCCATGAAAATACAGCACTATTTTTTAACATTGGTTCTAACTTAAAATATATGTCAGTTGTCATGTTTTGGACTGGAAAAACAAAATCCATACTAAAGAAAGACACAGAAGGACACATAGGTATCTATTTTAGAAACAAGTATTCACAATTCTAGAGAGGCCATCTTACTGCACTTGAACACCTCAGAACCAAGGCAAGGCTTTAGTTTGTTCTTGCCTTTACCTGGAGAGGTTTGAACTGCAGACGAGGAGAAAAATATGTCCAAAACACTATTTGAATAACAAAGTGAATATGGACAGAACATGTTTCTTTTCTAATCACAACATGAAGAATTCACAATGGCTTTCTTTGTGCTTTGCCTTTGTTATAGTAACACCTATCCCAGTAGTATCAATTTCAAGAGCTCTAAACCAGAATACTGCTCTTGTTCTGTCAGAGGAAGGAGAACTCACAAAATGTAATAGGAATCAAATGGCCTGCTTCTGTAAATGTGATCCTGCTTCAGGCGAGATAACAGGGAGGATGCTGACATCTGTGATGAAAGTCCAGGGAACAAAGGCTCTCATGAGTGTGATTTATGGTGGTTGAGACCATTATGGTGCCTGTCCTCATTCAGTCACACAACTGAGATGGGAAAGCCTTACTTTGTCTTAAAGTTTTTGGAGAGAAACACACACACACACACACACACACACACACACACACACAAGTTTGAGAAAGCAAATACAATGCTATCAATGTTGCAGTGAGTTTCCTTAGTTGGGCAATGAATGGGGACTTCATATCCAATATTTAGAGTCACATCAAATGTAAGGGGAAATATACACTCTTGTAGCTCAGCCTCTTCCTCACTCAGTTCTTTGGGCAGCCAGCCTGCCTGGGAAAAGGAATCCTTCTGTTTTACCTTCCCTCATGCAGGAAGGGATGCTTGCCTCAGTAGACCAAGGCTTGTGATGGTTTAGCTATGCCTGTGGTGAAGATGAAAAGTTGGAGAATGGAGGAAGGGAGCGACGCAGAGATCCCAATTTGACCCTGGACAGAGAAGCCAACCAGACTTTGCATTGCTATCCTGCGGAGATAGAGCAAGCACGCATTCTTTATGCAGAGGATAGCTACATTACTTCCCAAGTATATCGTTCTATTTGAAGTTTAAATAGGATTTCAGTTATTCATTCAAGAATTTTTGAATACCTTGTGCCTGGATATATATAATTTGGTACCTTTTGAAACTCTACTAAGAGCTATTCCTACTATGAATGTGGTTGATTTTATACACACACACACACACACACACACACACACATCTATATATATATATGTATATATATATATATATTTTATAATTTTCTTTTCTCCAGTGTTATAAAACATTTTTTACTACTTTAATAGAGAATAAGTGGTCATCCCTTTAAATATCACCTTGTCTAAACCTTATCTATATTGCACTTCACATATTTTAACATGTAATCATTTTATGATAGTTTGATTCTATTCTTTTCAGTACCATTTAAAAAAAAATCTTTCTTTGTAGGGGCACCTGGGTGGCTCAGTTGGTTAAGCATCCAATACTTGATTCTGGCTCAGGTCATGATCTCACAGTTGTGAGTTTGAGCACTGTGCTGACAGTGCAAAGCCTACTTGGGATTCTTTCTCTCTCTCTCTCTCTCTCTCTCTATCTCTACCCCTCCCACACACTCTCTCTCTCTCAAAATAAATAAATAAAATTTACACAAAAAAGGCCCAAAAAGAAATTAGATCCTCATATAGACCACAGATTTTTATAAAATTAGAAGCAAAACTGTGCTACATTTACTATCTAAACTTTAAATTTATATGACTACTATATACATAATACAGTTTCTATATAAAATGATTTCTAAATTTTAAGTAAGCATGTTTACTCCTGACATCAGCATGAATGGATTCAGTATCCTTGGTATATCTATGTAAAATAGCAGGGATATGTGCAAACAATGTAAATGTATTCAGCATTGCTCATTTTTATATCTTGTATCGTCATATCAGAATGGGTCTATTTCATACAGTATCTTGAAATGTTGGGACAGGGACTACAGAGTAGTGTCCTTCTGTATACAAATATGTTTATTATATCTAGTATTCAAAACTCAAGGCTTTTTCCTATTACTCAATGACATTTCAAAAATATTTTGTACTTCATATGAATTCAGATATATTATACATATGATAAGATTTTTAAGAATGTATATAGTCAATGCTTTTGAAACTCATTAAATAATCTTTTGATTAAATAAAACATATATTGTAAGATGTATTTCATTTAGGGGGGCCTTGGTGGCTCAGTCGGTTAAGTGTCCGACTTTGGCTCAGGTAATGATCTCACAGTTTGTGAGTCTGAGCCCCATGTCAGGCTCTGTGCTGACAGCTCGGAGCCTGAAGCCTGCTTCAGATTCTATATCTCCTTTTCTCTTTCTGCCCCCCACCCATGCTCTGTCTTTCTCTCAAAAATAAATAAAAATTTTAAAAATAATCTAAAAATGTATTTCATTTACTCTTGCTTGAAATCCCTGTAACTCACCACTACGCATTTATATGCTTGAAGTTTCCCCCCAAGAATGTTGCCAGAAAAAAAAATGAGTATAGAAGGAGACTTAACATCACCAGCATCTTTCAGTAATCACAGTCAGTTTCTTTTTAAAAATGAACTAGAAACTTGGATTTTTATGCAAAAGTAAACCATGTTAAGAATAGAGAAGCTAATATTTCACTATCCTTTATTGAGCTTAATAGAGTTTAATATTAGTGTTTAGAGTTTTAGAACTCTAAAAATCTTAGTTGCCTTTAATTGCAAGTTCATTGGTTATGTCACAGAACAGATCATCCTTGTTTGTGCCTGTGTCCCTGGTGCTGATGCAGGATCTTAACTAAGAGTTCAGTGCCAGCTTTTTTACCAGTCAGCTTGCTAAGCTGCATATGTCTGAATTGTATTGGTTGGACAGTTCTGAATGTTCAAGCTGTAAACCCTTAAGGCAGGGATTATTTCCACGGAAAACTGCATAACACAGTATGCTTTACCAGCACAAAGCAATCGATATCAGAATGCCCTAAAATGGAAACCAGCTTGGTTTGTGCACATTACATACAAGGAAGCAAATATACCCCATTGCATTTTGTCTATTCATCTTTTTGCACCTCTTTATTCCTTCAGCTTCTCTTACAGAAAAGCTATTTAAAGCACATTTCATTGTCTGATGTAAATTCCGGTGAGACACAGGGTATGATTATTAATTGAGCACAAATTAACCCTTATTTTTAAGTTGCCCCAGAGTATATTGTTGTGACCAAATATATACATATATATATATATATATATATATATATATATATATATATATGGAATAAAAAAAAACCAAAAAAGGACAGCTGAGTGATTATTGGCTAATTAAATACATTCTTATTCTCATCACACTATGGGTGAGTCCAGAGTTCCTGGGAAATAGCCAGTTATGACACATTTTCAAGTCTAGGAATTATGACAAAATGACATTACATGCAAATCTGAGGGAAATATGGTTCAGCATTAATGCAATATGTGCTAAGTCAATGCCATTATGTTTTAGTATAGCTTTGCAATGAGTTCATTACAAAAGCAAGTGAAAGTATATATTTATAAATCTCTTCTCACAATGACTTTAAAATATACTTATTATAGAATCTATTGTTATCTTTTTCAATGAATGGAACTCCAGGGTATATATTGAGAAGGATAGGAGAATTTCATTATTTACAAAAGAGAAAGAAATCTAAAAGCCTAGTCACCATTGCGTTGGTTGTGTCATTTCACTCATGTGTTTCTATGGCCCTTTCCCTCATTTAAGCTGACAGTATATTATTAATAAGGGCCAATGCCAAGGCCACCACAGCCAGCTTTTTTCTTGAAGTTATGATATTTCCATTATTCTTTAAATAGGTAGCATCTGTTCGTGCTTTTGTTTCACGGCCCGTGTTCTAGATGTTTCCATGAATCAGGGAGAAAGTGATGTAAGGGAATATCTTATTTCCTGTCTAAGTCAGCAAATTTTCAGTTCTCAATCAGTATTTTCAAATTTTGGGGATTCTAAAAAACACTAAATTAATATACAGTATTAAAGACTGAGTAAGTCTTAGCAGCTTGATGAAATATATTCCCTTTAATATATTTGCATAATGGTTTTTATAAAAATCTCTTCTATGCACATCCGCTGTAGTAGGACAAATGAAAAGCAAACTGAACAAGTGTCTTCACAAATTGATGATGTGTATGGCCCATAATTCATCTTCCATAATGGTGTTGGTCTACCCAATATAGCACTAGTTATTGTTGGAAAACTAACCAGTGAAAGCAGCTATTCCTAGAATCTAGCCTCTATGCCCTGTGAAACCAACTCTTGTGCCCACATTAGCTGACCGTGTTTTGCCCACTTGAGAAAATGAATGGTATGATTTGCATTTCATCTTTACTTTAGAGAGAAATCATAATCTACCCAGATATCTCTTTTCTATCCTTGAAAGAATACAATTATTGTGTTATTTTAAAATTATAAACACAACTAAATACAATATATACTTTCTATGCTTTACACAGTGCTGGTGATATTTGAAGGATAATAAAATGCTTAAAAATTAAATGTATGAAATAGATAACACAATTTAAAATTTAGTTTCAGAAATAAGAAGGGGAAATTACATTAACTTGTTCTAATCTTTTCAGAAAATCTCAGAATTTCATTTTTATTTGAGCTACAACAAAACTCATAGTATTTCCGTTAATGTGGATTGATATTTTATTTCCTATAGCTAGATGGTTTCTCAGTATCTTCTGCCATGCATGCAAAATTTCTTCTGGCCCTTTCTTCATTCGTGCCTTAGCAGGATTGGGAAAGATTCTCTGACCCTACCGCTTCCAGTCAATATTCATCCCAAACACTCTTGTCATTTCAGAGCCAGAGGGAGGGGCTGTGCCAGCTGAGTCTCAACCACTGAATTTAACCAGCTGATAGGATAAAATTGATAAACAGTAACAACAAAAAACAAGGTTGAATCAAAACATGCATAACAAATGCCACTAAAATATTTGAAATTAGTAAGCTATTTTGCAATCTCTTTCTATTCCAATGTCTAGTATTATTGGCATTATATAGGTATTAGCTTATCTCATGGTAAAAACCACAAGATACCTATGCTATTATGGACATGTGAACTTAGCCATGGCCTTTATTTTTATTACATGACATTTTTCTTTGAGAACTATATTATTAACATATGTAAACACTGTCACTAGAAAAACAACCACATGATGGAAGACTTAAAAGCATTCAAAAAAATGAGCTATGAACCAGCTTATAAAACAAATTAACTCTATACTTAAAATAATAGTAATGAAGAACATTTTTAAATGGTGCAGATTATAAAGATGATCATGTTTTTACAGAGTCACACAGACAAACATTTTTAAAAGTCCATAAAATTTATGGATGGTAGAGAGGAGTAATTGCCCCAAGATCACCAAGTTTCAAACTGACTTAATGAACGGGATACAAAATAAGGAAAGAAAGATGTGGAATTCAGAAGGCATTTGATTTACATCAAAAGACCATGACCAAATATTTTAGAAATTAAAGATAGTTAGAGAAGTGAAAGTTATTGGTCTAGACACAATTCCCACTACTTGTCAAATTCAAACAAAATTTAGATCTTGCTTTTGAGCAGTTCCACTAACTTTGCTTAAAATTTCTGAGTTTTAAGAATGTATCAGATTCTGTTTGTTTACACAAAATCTACACATTTCTTCCTCCTGCATGTAATTCCTTATGCAATTATGTTTGGTATAGTGTTTCAATAAAGGTGGGCTCCTCCATTAAATCCAGGATAAGCCATTTCTAAAGTAAGTGGGAAATGTTTACTTCATTCTCCTCCATTCTCATTCTTCATTTTAAGAATGGACCCATAATACAATTCTAGTCTTGAGTATTAAGAAGTCTTTTTATTTGAAGAATGTTGCACCCAAAAAAAGATAAGTGAAAAACCCTACTCTTTTTGTCTGCCTTGAATTCAGTGGTGGTGTGATTACTGGTGCTGTGACCTCTTTTGACCTGAGCAACAAGCCTAAAGATAAAAAACCCAATAGGCAAGAAGAGAAGAGCAGGATGAAATAAATATATCACACCATATTGTCACAAACGGCAGGACTTCCCTTCTTTTTTTATGGTTGAATAGTATTAAGTGACAATTATTCATTACATGGATATGTACATTTGACCCTTCCAGAATTGTAGTACATTAATTACATGCCTTTCTATGTAGAGACCCTTTCTAATTTGGCAGGTTATACCAAATTATACTTGGGTTGAATAAAATGCAATAAAATAACTACTCTTGTCAAAATATAATTATAAGAAGTAGGTCGACATGAAGCTTTCAGTATGATGTCTTTAATGATCTTTCTTAAGGCTTAGTGTGTACATGACACTTTAAAGCATTCCTAGAAGGTAGAAGTGTAGAAAACAATATGAACATGTCCTTTCTACAAGTATAAAACCCATGCTGCTTCTTTGTTTCAAGAGCAGGCAAAATTAAAAAGGAACAATTACAATTTTGTTACAATAGTAATTTTTTTCTGACATCTGCATTAAGATTCGGATCATTACTACTTCCTACAAAAATACTTAGCTCTTTATACTTATTCAGTTTATTAAATAAACTTTCCCAAATTAAAAAGTACGGACACTGCATATGTGTACTTTGTGAAAAGAGGTCTCAGGGGAAATGAGAAGCTGAACTTTAATTCTATGTTTTGATAATCATACTTGAAAGGAAACTTGCATGATAAAATTCTGTAAAATGCTTACAATTTCCAGTGTAAAATTAGGAAAAATAGTGGGTTACTTTTATTCAAGGAAAACCCTTTTTACCTATGTGTGTAGCTAAAAGCATGAAGTGCTCAACTAGGATTACCATCAAAATCATATTCTTTAACACTCTGAATATTCTTTTAAATGCATTATGTTACATTTCTTAAAAGCAAAGATACTTTGAAATTTCTCAATGTTAACACAATAGTTTTGTGAACTTAAGTTTCCTTAAGCAACAGTTTGCTTACCTGTAAAATAGGACTGGCAGAATATCAGTTTTATTGGGTCTATGTGAATATTCAAATAAGATTTTATGTGATACTTTTTGCGGAGGGTTAATTAAGTTTTCTATTTTAAATCCAGTACAGTTATATACAGTGTTATATTAGTTTCAGGTGTACACTATTTTTTAAATCTTTTTTTAAATTTTATTTATTTCTTTTGAAAGAGAGAGCAGGGAGGGGCAGAGAGAGAGAGAGAGAGAGAGAGAGAGAGAGAGGGAGAAAGAGAATTCCAAGCAAACTCCACACTGACAGATGCAGGGCTCGAACTCACAAACCATGAGATCATGCCCTGAGCTGAAACTGAGAGTGAAACGCTTAACTAACTGAGCCACCTAGGTGCTCCTCAGGGATACACTTTTAAACTGAGGGCCGAAAGATGACAGGAAATGTCAGATGAAATGTAAGGGGAAAAATGAAGAGGAAGCAGATGTTTTCGTTACAGAATATAGCCATGTGTGAAAAAGTAGAGGCAGCACAATTACATATTTGGGAAACAAAACAAAATGATCAGTGTATTAAGAATGTAGTGTCATGTTAGAAAAGCAAATGGACAGATGAACAGATCCCAGTTTATGGAGGAAATTGGTTTTCACTCAAATGAGCTTTGACATGCTATACAATTTAGAGAAATAGTCAAACTCTTTTTTTTCCTTTCAAAATAAGGAGCTATTTCCACAGCGCTCATTTCAAAATTTCACATAAGCTTTTATAGTCAAGTCTCAAAAATACTAACCTAAGCTAGTTAGGATAGGACAGTCAGAACACATTTGAGAGAGAGAGTGATTTTGGACAGCAGGAAATAGGAAGATCAGCCCTGGTTTCACTAACAACAACAACAACAACAACACCACCACAGGGACTTGAGAGAGAAAAGATGAACTGCATAGACAGAATTGCTCGAGACTCTGTGAATATGAATATTGAATAGGAATAAGTGAGTTAAGACAGTGTTACACTCAGATGTTATTCTTAGATTTTGGGTTCATGAAATGAGGCTGAGAATTTGGTTTAAAAAACAGAGCACACCTTAAAATTGGATTTTTTTTTCCTTATACTAACTTAAAAAAAATCAAAACATATTTATAATGTAACAAATCTTTCATATAGATGGACACACACATGCATACAAAACATATACACACACACTGATCTTTCTGGAGTTATGTCCCAATAAACTCACTGTAAGTTGAAAATATCATGAGTTAAAAATGTATTTGATACACCTAACCTACCAAGCACCACAGCTTAGCCTACCTCAACTGTGCTCAGAACACTTACATTAGCTTACAGTTAAGGACAACAATCTAACACAAATCCTGTTTTATAAAAAAAGTGTTGAATATCTCATGTAATTTGCTGAACACTGTACTGAAAGTGAAAAATGGAATGGCTGGATGGGTACAGAATGTTTCTATGTGTACCAGTTTTTTATCCTCGTGATTGTATGTCTACTGGGAGCTATGGCTCTCTGTCACTGCCCAACATCACAATAGAATATCTACCAAATATTGCCAGTCTGGGAAAAGATCAAAATTCAAAATTTGAAGGATGGCTTCTACTGAATGCATATTGCTTTTGCACTATCATAAACTTAAAAAATTGTAAGTTGAAGCATAAGTTGGAGACTGTCTATATATATATATCCATAAAGTACATTTTATATTAATATCCTTGCATAAGATTTTGAGTTATATGCTACTATCTTGATTTTTTTTCAGACAACTGAGTGTCTACTAAGGGAAATTCCTGGGGGTTAAAATTTATTTTAATACATTTCACAGTCTCCCCTCCCCTCCAGGCTTTTTTTTTTTTTCTAAAGAGAGTCATCAAATCTGTATAGGTCTGAGAGCTGAAAATTTTAGCCAAGTCCCTTAAATATTTTATTTCTTCTTTTAAACTTAGGAAATTTCCCTGGCAGCTGCTTTAAAGTCTTAGCTATCTTGCATATCTTCCCCTGAAGTTGCCATCCTGAGAAAACTTGTTCAGATAACAAATTAGAGTCCAGAATGTCTTCTTTATTCTTATTTTTCTTCTATTTTGGCTTTATTTTTTCTCTATTAGAAAATCAGAGTTACCAAAATGTGGTGGTATATTCTATAGATGTAGAATGATTTTAATGACACTGAAATACGCATATTTCCTGGCTCAAAAACCAAACTATAAAATTGGATTTCAAGAGCCATTCTAGAGATATTAATGTGATCTATTTGTGGTATAGGGACAAAAGTATAAACCATTTTAAGCCATTTATTACTATAGTAAATTGTAGTTGACTGCAGAGGATTAAGCTCAGGTTATTGGAAAAGTAGCAAGAAGAATCTTCAAATGATATTCATATCACATGAATAGTACTTGATACTTGTATTTTGCTTTTTTGTTTTTCATTTTTGCCTCCAGAAGTTACAAGTCTTATTTTTCACTTTTTTGGAAAAATTAGTAAAATAGGAAAAACAGTAGGACATAGAATTTCATAGTCTCTTTATTTCTCCATTTATATTGTTGAACATTTAAAATCTTTTAAAATTATTCTTCTCCAGGATGGCTGATGTTGCTTGTTGTTGGGATGGGCCAGTGTGTGCGCGTGTGTGTGGTGGCGGTGGTGGGGGGTGGTTTGTATGCAGTTATCTTTTGTTTAGCAACTTGTCCAAACTATTTTTCCAGAACTATATTCCTCATCCATATGGTCACTGAAGTCTTGGTTCCATTATCTCTGCAATCACCCAGTGACATGACAGATTGCCTTGAATATTAAACAATGGCCAGCCCCTGCACTGGTCCCTCAGAGAACCAGCAGGCAAATCAAAACACTCCCCACTCCCCTTAATCCTTGGGAAGCAAAGTTCTTATGCCCAACTGGTACCAGGAAGCCACACCAGGTACAGGAATCAGTAATTTGATCTACCAATCCCACAGCTGCCTCTCATGGAACTAGAGGAAGGGAGATAGTAGCTTCTTTGCAAATGCAAAAATCCACCCAAATTTACCTTTTTCTTCATTGTGCACCCCTTTCAATGTTGTCAGTGTCCTAACTATACTCCAGAGCTCTGTGATATTTGATTGCCATAGTTCTTGATGGCTCATAGAATTTTTGTTGCCAGGATTGATTTCTGAAACTTTCTACTCTGAAATATTTCATGAGGGCATCGCTGGTATAAAGATACATTTTAATGATATGTCTCATCTCTTTTATTGATACAATTTGATTTTCCTTATTAATTTTCCCTATCAGTAATTCAAAAATTATTTAGTTTTATTTTCAATATTTAACTCTTTTTATTCTACTAATTTCATATTGAACATTGCCATTGCAAAATATTATTCATGATGTTATTCTCCTTTTTCACCTCCTTATCATATTTATATATTTAAAATTTACATGTGTTTCTTCCAGCTTTAATGAGATATAACTGACATTTAACGTTATGTAAGTTTAAGATGTACAAGGTGATGATTCGGTACACTTAATACTGCAAAATGATTACAAAAATAGGGTTAGTTAACACTTCCATCATAGTTATGCCTCACATAGTTACAACTTCTTTTGGAGTGGGGACACATTTAAAATCTACCCTCTTAGAAACTTTGAAATATAAAATACTAGTAATAGTCACCATGCTGTACATTAGATACCAAGAATTTATCTTATAACTAGGAGTTTGTACATTTTGACCAACATCTCCCCATTTTCCAGTTCTCTCATTCCCCAGAAACCACTATTGTACTCTGTTTCTATGAATTCAGCTTTTTTAGATTCCACATAAAAGTGAGATCATACAGTATTTGTCTTTCTCTGACTTACTTCACTTAGCATAATGTTTTCACAATGCATCTATGTTGTCACATATGGCAAATTTTCCTTCTTTTCTCATAGCTAAATAATATCCTGTTGTTAAACATCATATCTCTTCTTTATTCATTCACCTGTCAAAAATATTTAGGTTGTATCATAAAGAATGCTGTAATAAATATAGGAGTGCATATATCTCTTCAAGACCCGTATTTCATTTCTTTTGGATAAATAACCATAAGTGGGATTGATATCATTTAATTGTTTACTTGTGTTTTCTCATAGTTCAATGAGTTTCCTTAAAACAGCTATTTCAAATTCTTTATTAAATCACAAAAGTCCACGTCTTTGAGGTTGGTTACTATATGGCTGGTATCATGTTTCCTTGGCTGGTGTCATGTTTCCTTGATTTTTTCATGTTCCTTGAACTTTTGTGTTGCTGTCTTGGCATTTATTGTAGCAACTACCTCTTCCAGTCTCTGCTGTCTGACTTTAGAAGAGAAATACCTTCCATTCCTCTGCTCCTGATTCTGATGCTTTTCTGAGACCTTCTATGGATCAACCTGCACATTTGCTTTCTCTTGGTCAGAATTCTTAAGTTTATATGCCTTCTCATGATTCTGCAATTAACTAGGCTGTGTGTTGACAGCCTCCTTTTTGTCTCCCAAGGGCAATACTAAATACTGAAGTTTGTGCTCTCTCTCTGATCTGTAGGCTGGCTTTGATTCAGGCTGGCTTTCTGCAAGTGCTCACTAGCCATCTGCCAAATCTTGCTCTTGCTGCCATCATGAGTACACACAGGGAGCTGGCCACAGGGTGGGAGAGTATGTGGTTGAGGCACAAATTGTGGTGGACATCCTTATGAGACGTTTGAAGGATTCAGAGGTGAGGTGGAGAGGTTCATGTGCAGGCCTCCTGATGGAATCCCTAATGCAATTAGTAGGATCCAATCCCTTTGATATCTTCTGTTCCAAGCCCTGGTTGCTGTTCTCCCATCTGGTCACCAACCCCAAGTCAAGTTCTCATGACTGAGTACTCTGAATGAGGTGAGAGAGAAAGGGCCCTTTTGGCAGTATCCCACACAGCTGAGGAATCTGGGAACTCACTTACATACTGTCACTTTCTCCCATGGGAAGAGTAACAGACTCTGTGGGCACTAAACTGTGTTGCCTTGGAGGTTGGTTGACAGGTAAAGTCAAGCTGTTTTTACCTTCTCCAGTGAGTGTAATCTTAGACTTTTTGCTCCAACAATGAGCTCAAATTTGTCCACTGGACTACACTCTTCCTAAAAAAAATCTCTTGGCCATGGGTAATTGCACAAGTCAGTGTTCTCCAGGAGCTCCTAGACTGTAGCCAAGAGGGGCCAGAGCTGATTAATGGGTCTACAGCCAGGACCAAAGTCTGTACACCCATTATCCAATGCATGAGTGGGGAAAACTTCTCCTAAGTCCCTTGGCACATAATGCTAGATCATAAAGCCCCCCAAAAGGTAATTTTTTTCCTATGGATGGATGCTAAATTGTTGTTGAGAAAAGCGTATGAGTGAGAGAAACCTTATTCACCCAGCTCACTAATGTCCTTCCCTAGTCATATTTTTCCATGAAACTTTTTCATTTAGTTTTGTTTTCCACAAGAAAAAACTATGCCCTATTGTTTATTTTAATTCTCAATAAGATAAAATAACTGTCTCTTAATTTATAATGATTATAATATTTGATTGCATTGTTAATTGTTTTTGTCCTTGAGAAATTTGTAATCTTACTGAAAGATCAAATTCAACATACTACAAGAAGTCCTAGCCACAGCACTTCAACAACAAAAAGAAATAAAGGGCATCCAAATCAGTAAGGAAGAAGTAAACTCTCACTATTTTCAGATAACATAATAGTATATATAGAAAACTGAAAAGATTCTACCAAAAAACTACTGGAATTGATAAATGAATTTAGTAAAGTCACAGGGTATAAAATCAACGTATAGAAATCTGTTGCATTCTTGCACAATAATAATGAAGTAGCAGTAAGTGAAATGAAGAAAATAATCCTATTTATGATTACACCAAAAACAATAATATATCCAGGAATAAACTTAAGAAAGATCTGTACTCTGAAAACTATATAACACTGATAAAAGAAATTGAAGATGACACAAAGAAATGGAAAGACATTCCATGGTCATGCATTGGAAGAATAAATATTGTTAAAGTGTCTATACCACCCAAATCAATCTATAGATTTAATGCCACCCCTATCCAAATTCCAATTTTTCACAGAACTAGAATAAACAATCCTAAAATATGTATGGAATCACAAAAGATCCTAAATAGCCAAAGCAATCTTGAAACAGAAAAATGAAACTGGAAGTATCACTCTTCCAGACTTCAAGTTATATTACAAAGCAGTAGTAATTAAAACGGTACAGTACTGGGATAAAAACAGACACATAGATCAGTGGAATAGAACAGAATATAAGTAAATAATCCCACAATTATAGGTCAATTAATCCTCAACAAAGGAGGAATGAATATATATTGAGAAAAAGACCGTCTCTTCAACAAATGGCTTTGGGGAGACTGGACAGCCACATACAAAAGAATAAAACTGGACTACTCACTTTCAGCACGCACAAGAAATTAATTCAAAATGGGTTTGGGGCACCTGAGTGGCTCAGTCAGTTAAGCATCTGACTTTGGCTCAAGTTATGATCTCTTGGTCCGTGAGTTCGAGCTCCACATTGGGCTCTGTGCTGATAGCTCACAGCCTAGAGCTTGCTTTGGATTCTGTGTCTACCTCTGTGTCTACCCCTCCCATGGTCATGCTCTGTCTCTCTCTCAAAAATAATAAACATTAAAAAAAAATTTAAAGAAAAACAACCACAATGGGTTAGAGTTCTAAATATGAGACCTGAAACCATAAAAATCTTTGACTAGAGCACAGACAGTAATTTCTCTTACATCTATCTTAGCAACATTTTTCTAGATATGTCTCCTGAGGCCAGGGAAATAGAAGCAAAAATAAACTATTGGGACTATATCAAGATAAAACATTTTTGCACAGTGAAGGAAACAATCAGCAAAACTAAAAGGCAACCTACTGAATGGGAAAAGATATTTGCAAATGACATATCTGGTAAAGGGTTAGTATCCAAATATATAAAGAACACATACAACAACTCAATTTCCAGAAAACAAATAAGCCATTTTAAAAATGGGTAGAAGACATGAACAGATTTTTCTCCAAAGAAGACATACAGATGGCCAACAGAGACATGAACACATGTTCAACATCACTCATCATCAGGGAAATGCAAATCAAAACTACAATGAGATATCCCCTCATGCCTGTCTCAATGGCTACAATCAAAAACACAAGAAACAAGTGTTAGCAAGGTTGTGGAGAAAAAGGAACACTGTTGGTGGGAATGAAAACTGGTCCAGCCATTGTGGAAAATGTATGGAGGTACCTCAAAGAACTGAAAATAGAACTACCCTACTATCCAGCACTCACACTACTGGGTATTTACATCCCTTCACCAAAAAAAAAAACAAAAAAAAAAACAAAACAAAAACCACAAAAACACTAACTCGAAGGGATACATGCACCCCTATGTTTATTTAACATTATTTATAATAGCCAAACTATGGAAGCAGCCCAAATGTCCATTGATAAATGAATGGATAGACATTGTATACAATATAGACAAGGAAATATTATTCAACCATAAAAAATAATGAAATCTTGCCATTTGCAACATGGGTAGAGCTACAGAGTACAATGCTAAGCAAAACAAGTCAGAGAAAGATAAATACCATATGATTTCACTCATATGTGGACTTTAAGAAATAAAACATATGAAAAAAAAAGGAGAGAGAGACAAACCAAGAAACAGATTGTTAACTATAGAGAACAAACTGATGGGTACCAGTGGGAAGGTTGGGGGGGGGGGGCGGGTGTAGGAAAGGAAAAACAAAAAAACAAAACAAGAATTGGTAATTTAAAGGAATATTTAGTGTTTTTTTAAAATTTTGGTAATAATGTCATTTTGTATGTGTATAAAATAAATTCATGGGAAAAATAAGACAAATTCAATTGATTTATAGACTTTTCCCAAAAATACATAACTAAGAAAATTAAATTTCACCCCTTGTAACTGTCTTCAATCCAATGAAATGTTAAGTTATATAATGAAAAACTATTACTTTTGTCTCAAAAGCTGTATTTAGGTGATAAATGACCACATTGCAAAATTGAACAGTTAAGTGCACAAAAAATGTTACAAAAATCAATTGTGCTATAGATTGTAGTCATCGGCTATATACTACTTTCTTAAACTATTTTAAAGTGAGTGGCACATTCACTGCAAATTGCATCAAATTTGACCTTGCTTTTAAAGTTGACAGCATTAGCACTAGAGTTTCTAGTACAAAAAAAGTTCAAAAGAATAAAAACATTCCCTTTTTGGGAGTTATTTAGTGCTCTAGAAATATATTCCTCTAATTTTAAGAGCAAATGAATGAATACTTTTCTCAATTCTATTAGTTTTATTTTCTAAACATTTTTATTTATTATTTTTTAAAGTCAACAAAGTTTAATCTTTGATGTTATTTTGTAAACATAAATATTAATTAATTTTGCACTGATTTCTGGGTAGTAATCTGTATAAAACAGACTTGTGTAAAACAATCTGGTAACTGAAATAAGTTGGAGAAAGACAAATATCATATTTCATTTATATGTGGAATTTAGGAAACAAAATGACGAACATGGGGAAGGGAAGGAAAAATAAGACAAAAATGGACAGGGAGGCAAATCACAAGAGACTCTTAGAGAACAAACTCAGGGTAGCTGGAAGGAAAATGGGTCAGGGAGATGGGCTAAATGGGTGATGGGCATTAAGGAGGGCATTTGTTGGGATGAACACTGGGTGTTATATGTAAGTGATGAATTACTAAATCCTACTTCTGAAACCATTATTATACTATATGTTAACTAACTCGGATTTAAATGAAAATTTAAAATAATTAAAAATTAGAAAATATAAAAAAATAAATAAATAAAGAATAAAGAAAAATCTGGTAGAGATCTTCAAGTTTTAGCTTTGGGTCTTTGCAAGCAGTTTATTCAACATAGGTAAACTAAGATTTCTTTAAAATTAGTGATGGGTGCCTGGGTGGCTCAGTGGGTTAAGCATCCAGCTGCAGCTCAGGTCATGATCTCACGGTTTGTGGGTTCAAGCCCCGCATCGGGCTCTGTGTTGACAACTCAAGGCCTGGATCCTTCTTCAGATTCTGTGTCTCCCTCTCTCTCTGTTACTCCTCTGCTTGCACTGACTCTCTCTCTCAAAAATAAATACACATTAATTTTTTTTAATAAAAATTAAATTAAATTAAATTAAATTAAATAGTGAAACAAATAGCAAAACAGTAAAATTTGTCTTGATCACCTGAAATGCCAAAGAAAATACAGATATCAAGAATGTAAGCCAAGTAGTACACATGCTTTTTATTTCCCATCACATTCTCAAAGTAGATGGGCCCATCTAAATACAGTGATGTTGAGGCCATTAAAATACAGTGGAGACTGCTAAGAGTTTCTACTTCCGATCAGGTGAAGAATTAGATTTAATGTAAATAACTTTGTTAATGAAATAAATTTGCCACATGGTTATACTCTATTTTCTGAAAGATTCCATACCACAACTCTCTGAAACAACCTGAGTAAATAAAATATATATATATTTTTTGCTTTAGAAAAGCAAAGAAGAGCTATTGTCCCTAGCCCAGAAAACTGAAATATGGCTCTTGTCTATATTAGAGGGAAAACTACTGTGAGTAATGGGTACAAATTTAAGAAAAGTATCTAGATTGCTTACAGTATAAATTTTCAATTTCAGGTCTTCATAGGCCTAGAGGTAATTTTAAAATTGTATTTATGATAAAAGATAAATATTTAGAATGAGATAATTACATACAACACTATATTCTCTATATCTAAAAAAATAAAGAAAAACATTATGGAATAAATCCAAGATTAAAGCATATTTAAAAAAAAATTAAGGTTTATTTATTTTTGAGAGAGAGACAGAGAGAGAGAGAGAGCGAGTAAGCATGATTGGGGGAGAGGCAGAGAGAGAAGGAAACAGAGGATCTGAAGCAGGCTTTGTGCCCCAGACAGCAGAGAGCTCTTGCAAGGCTGGAACTCAGGAACCATGAGATCATGACCAGAGCTGAAATCTGATGCTTAAATGACTAAGCCACCCAGGTGCTCCAAAGTATGTTATTTTTAAAGGTAATCATATTTGAATATTGAAAAATATTACAAAGTTAGCAAATAAAATTATACTCTAGATTTATTCAGCAGTAAGTATTCACTAGTCTTTTTACTATATGTTTAACACTGAAAGTTTTTGTAAAGCAGAGAGAAATAATTCTTAGTTACTAATCAAATAAAGCTCACAATGTAGATTGAGTAAACAGAAATAAATGAACAGTTTTAGGGCAAATAAATATATGCTGATGTAAAAGTTTTACTCTGCTACATACATATCAATTGAAAGAATATACTTGTGTTCTCAGTAAATTTCAATTTACTAATTTAAAAAAGACAGATAAAACTGAAGGCATTAGAACTTCAAATTCTGTTTAAAAATGTAGGTGTTGCAAAGCACTGTTGCTTCAACCCTAATAATAAAAAGCTTGAGTAGCTACAAAATTGTATTTTTTTAATCCCACAAAAGAAGTACCAAATACAACAAGTATATAGTTTGGTATACAGAAGGCTGAGAGCAGAGAAGATTTGAGAAAGAGTTCCCTAAAGCATTTAGTGCCTTCCTTAACCCAGGCTGAAAGTAGTGTGGGGCTGCTGAAAGTTGGGACATCCCAGATACTCACTGATTACCTGCTACAGCACACTCAAGGTTACACGGGGACAACAGGGAGGACAGATTGTACCTGAATAGTACGTATAACCAGAGGTTGGACTTGAGGGCAAAGAAAATTTCCTGGTGCTAGAAAAAGCTGGCAAACAGGCTGTAAAGCAGAAAGAGCACTCAAATGTTTCAGAACACTGGGAGATAGGTTATAAAACTTAAAGAATTTTGTGTCTCTCTCTGGAGCAGAAGTTTTGATCCCGACATCAAAATATTTGAAGTCAATGGATGGTGACCTGAAAATACCAAAAATGTAACAAACCCCACATCCAATTTTATTAAATATTATATTGACTCAGTTCTTTACACAATTTTCTTGACATAAAAAACAGATTGTGTCCCTTTCTGGGGTAAATTATAAGACCCGCATCAAAGCAAGTAATCATAAACTATGTACAAGATTGGAAACAGTAAAGAGAAGAAACTGAAAGATGGCTTAACTGCTGGAGTTTTAAGACAGGGGACTGAATGAAACTATCACAAAAATGTTTTAAAATGAAGTGGAAAAAGTGAATAGCACATGTAACTAATGATGAATTTCAGCAGAAAAGTGAGATTATGTAGAAAAAGCAAATGCTAGAAAAGGTCAGTATCAGAAATGAAGTACTCTTATAATGGGCAAGAGAACAGACTAGAACAGACTAGATTCACAGGATAAATAATAATTTGAAAGCATATTGATAGAATTTATCCAAACAAAAACAAAAGGACAAAAATAGTGGTGGGGGAGGGGAAGGATTATAAATTCAGTATCTTTCACTCCTGATCTAACATAAAACAAACAACAAAAAATAAAAACATTTTTGCTTTTCAATAGTTCTCCTAGAACCGACAAACCTCAAAAAAGCATATTTTCCCATAACTAATTTAAAAACTACAACTGGAGATATTTTTTATTAAAAGTGAAAAATCATTGATGATATATATTTAGCTTACACTCTTCCAGTACAGAATTCTGTTTTCCTTTTCACCATGGAATTCTCATTAATGTTCATTTCCTTTATGTCCTTAAAGAAATATAAGCTAATAATTGCTAATTACTTAGTTTAGTAAAGTATATTCATGTTATTTTGAGGAAATATATCCCAAACTGATATATTCCATCTCTCTTTAGAATAATTTTAAAGATAATATTAATGATACATATTATTAATATATATATATATATATATATATATATATATATATATATATTTACTATTTTTTGAGAGATAGAGGGTGGGGGTGGGCAGAGGGAGAGAGAGAACCTTAAGCAGGCTTCATGCCCTGTGTGAAGACCAACACAAGGCCTGATCTCACAAATCCTGAGATCATGACCTGAGCTGAAATCAAGAGTTAGACACTTAACTGACTGAGCCACCCTGACAACACAATAACATATTATTTTATCCTTTTACTTTTAACCATGGTTTTTTTCTTTAAACGTATGAAGTATGTCATTACTTTCCTTTTTTATATTCAAAGAAAATTATAATAATGATTGGTAGTAAAGACTTAATGAAGTAACAGTAGACTTAATATATGTTATTCAAGAAATATCTAACAATGTCATCTACTTATTTCCTTTCAACTGAATCATGTTTCAAAATCAGAAAAACGTAATGCATCATATATTTTTTTCAAAGTTACTGTGAATAAAACACAGGGTTTCCATGATTTATCCAATGTTATCTATGAAGGTGACAGATTAGTGAAATGTTATTCAAACAATTTCTCCCTACTTATGTTACTGGTGACAGTTTATAAAGTTATAAATATATTTCAGTGCCATTTATATGTTCAAATCAGTAGGAAAGGTCATTTCTGTAGAAAAAGTCTAAAGTTTAAAGCCATATTAACACTGTCGTTATAAATAGAATGCTTTTATAGTCCCTCAAAAACAGATTTGTTTATAATTATATGCAAAATGTAATTAATGTATATACAGTGATATATAAAAGTATGAAAGTTATTCCCCAAGCTCAGTGGAATATCTTTTCTTTACCTTGACAAGGAACTTTGTACAGTTTGAATATGTTTCTCTATGATTAATTGTTTGATTGTCAGAAACTCTCTTTCACAAAATGAACACCCTCTAGGGAATAAAAAAAGCAGAATCCAAAGAAAATTATGTCAGGATTTTTCAAGAACAACAAAAATAGAGGTATTTATGGGTTGCTTTTTTTTTCAACCGGCATACAATGTTCTAAAATAGCTTTTATATTTTTCTTTTTAATTCTCTTTTCCTCTTTTATGTCACTTTTCTGTATTTGTATTTTGTTTGATTTTGCTCCAACATTTTGTAAACACCTTATGGTACACAAGATTAAGGTATTTTGAACGTGTAAAAACAACCTCATAATAAAAACTAACATTAACTTAGTGTCTACTATATGTAAGATATTATTCAGCTATTTTATATAAAGTAAATATTTTAATCCAATAAATGTATTCCAGATTAATAATAATAGCCCATTTTATAGGTTAAAAAGTAGAAAAAAATGGAGTTTAATTAATTTAAACATCTTGTTCGTGGTTATTGCACCACTGAAGGGCAGAATCAAAATTTAAATTTCATTGTGCTTCTAAAGTCTTTTAAGGGAGTTTAAAATTGACTAACATAGGAGGAGGATTCTGGGAAGAGTGCAGAGTAGGAAGCCCCAGGACTGTCTCCTCATCCTGACAATAATTACACCGCAAGAATCCCTCTGATGTAACTATTTTGGAACTCTGGAGCCTACTGAAGACTTCCAAGTGTTAGGGGAAGGCTTAGAGGGCAAATTGTAGTTAATTTCTGTCAATTTCATGCTTACATCTGTAGCAGCTCCCATCTCCTACCTGCCAGTGTGGCAGGAGCCTGTCCACATTGCTGGAGCAAAAAACAAGACCCTGTTCTCCAAATATTGAGGATCTGGGCTTTGAACACTGTCTACTGCTTCTGATCTAAGGAGTGGAAAGAGGTGTGTGGCCTTTGTTGTTTTACCTTCCCCAAATTGTTGCAAGCCCCTCCCCTTCTCACTGAAATGATTTTCCAGGTGATTTAAAGGCCTTTAAATCTTCATCCCTCATTTTTTTTCTTTTCCTATTTTAGGAGCCAGATATTAAAGTCTAGGGTATTCAAAAGCAACTGCATATAAGGCTGGAATTGGAATGTCATCATACATAACTAGGGAAAGGTGCAGGCTTTGAAAATACAAACTAAATTAATAAATCTTAGTCAAACTGATCAAGACTAAAAGAGAGGAAACACAAACTATCGATACCATGGTGTACACAGATTAAATCACTACAGATTTTAAAGATATTAAAATATCTGTAAATGTTTGGGGTGGCCAGGTGGCTCAGTCGGTTTGGGGTGGCCAATTTCGGCTCAGGTCATGATCTCACAGTTTATGAGTTAGAGCCCCACTTGGCTTCCGTGTAAAGAGCCTGGAGCCTCCTTCAGATTCTGTGTCTCCTTCTCTCTGTCCCTCCCCCATTCATGCACTCTCTCTCTCTCTCTCTCTCTCTCTCTCTCAAAAAGAAATAAATATTAAAAAATAAAATAGGGGCGCCTGGGTGGCTCAGTCGATTAAGGGTCGGACTTCAGCTCAGGTCACGATCTCACAGTCCTTGAGTTCGAGCCTGTGTCAGGCTCTGTGCTGACAGCTCAGAGCCTGGAGCCTGCTTTGGATTCTGTGTCTCCCTCTCTCTCTGCCCCTCCCCTGCTCATGCTCTGTCTCTCTCTGTCTCAAAAATAAATAAAAACATTTTTAAAAAATTAAAAATAAATAAATAAAATTGTGGTGCCTGGGTGCCTCAGTCGGTTAAGCATCCAACTTCAGCTCAGGTCATGATCTTGCGGTTTGTGAGTCCCAGCCCCATGTTGGGTTCTGCCCTGATAACTCGGAGCTTGGAACCTGCTTCAGATTCTGTCTCTCTCTCTCTCTCTGCCCCTCCTCTGCACATGCTCTGTCTCTCTCTGTCTCTCTCTCTCTCTCTCTCCCTTAAAAAGAAATAATCATTATAAAAAAATGATATCTGTAAATGTAATCTCATGACCACTGTATAAGAGTAAACTTAATAATTTAGAGAAAATGGATAAACTTCCTGAAGGACAAATTCTACAAAAGCTCATTCAAGAAGAAATAAACAAATAGTCTTGTATCTATTAAAAATTAAATTTACACTTAAAAAAATTTTCCCAAGAAGGGGTGCCTGGTGGCTCAGTTGGTTAAGTGTCCGACTTTGGCTCAGGTCATGATCTCGTGGTCTGTGAGTTCAAGCCCCGCATGGGGGCTCTGTTCTGACAGCTTGGAGCCTGGAGCCTGCTTTGGATTCTGTGTCTCCCTCTACCTCTGCCCCTCCCCCACTCATTCACACACACACACACACACACACACACACACACACACACTCTCTCTCTCTCTCTCTCTCTCTCTTTCTCTCTCTCTGTCAAAGATAAATGAACATTAAAAAAAAATTAAAAAAAAAAATTTCCCAAGAAGAAATCTTTAGGACCAGATGGATTCACTAATAAATACCACTAATCATTATAAAGAACTATTAACTCACTATCTAGAAAAAACTAAGTCAACATAGATCAGACACCACATGGAAAAACTCAAAGATTACAATGTCTAGAAAAAGTAAGTGAAAAGCATTGTGAAGTTAGGTGAGACACAGATTTCTCAGATATGACACTAAAAACACAATCACTAAAAAACATATAGATTATATTTCATTAAAATTCCAAACTACTATTCTTTAAAAGACACTGCTCAAATAATGAAAAGATAAGGAAAATTGGAAAAAAAATCATTTATAAATCATGTATCAAAGATGGGAATTCAGAATTTAAAAATAAAAACAAAAACAAAAAACTCTCACAGCTCAATAATAAGGGAAGGAAAACAGCTTCATTTAAAAAGAATGGACAAAGATTCAAACAAGTATTTCATCTAAAAAGCTATATAGACAATAAGCAAATGATCATATTCTCAAGACTATTGAGTATTAAGAATATCCGAAGTCAACAATGAAATACTACTACATACCTCTCAGAATGGCTAAAATTAAAAAGAGTAAACATAAAAAAAAAGCGTTGGTTAGTATCAGCAACTGTAATCATCATATACTGCCGGGAAGAATAAAAAATGGAGGAACCAACCTCAGAAAGCATTTCTTTGAGTTAAGCATGCACCCGTTATTCTACTCCTACTTCAAGTGTAAATAAAACTATATGTCAGTGTAAGTACTTTAACTCAAGCGCTTTATATGTAAGAGTCAAAAATGGAAAACATCACAAATATGTGTCAACTTGGAAACAGATAAACATTGTATATCTTTATAATGGAACACTATTCAGCAAAGAAAGTAATGAACAGATACAATATAAGTGAATCTCCACTAGTTTTGCTGAGTGACAAAAACATACTGTACAAACTAGACATACTGTATCACATCATACATACTGTATCATTCCATTTATATAAAATTATAGAAAATATGAGCTAATCTACAGTAATAGAAAGCAGATCAGTGGTTGACTGGGGATGAAGGGGGCAAAGAAAGATGTAAGGATGTGGATGTAAAGGAACAAAAGGAAACTTCTGGGGGATGAGTCATTATCTTGATTGTGATGTTTTCATAGATGAATACATATGCCAGATCCTGTCACTGTACACTTTACACTTGTGCATCTGTTATATCAATTGTACTTCAATAAAACTGTTAAAATTTTCAAAACAAGTTATATGCATATGAATGGAGGTGACATAAGTAGACTACCCACTCTACTCTTAAATATGTTCATGCTCTTCTACAAAGATATGTTTCCTATAAAAAAGCAATGATGTATGATAAAATGAGATCTGCTATTGGAATACAAAAATATAAATTCTAGTTCTTACAGTATTTAGTGGCACACCCTGAATCATTACCTTTATGTTTTTCAGATTCCCTTTTTAAAATTAGATCATAGCTATTTAGTATTTATACAATGTTAGTATTTTATACAATTTATATTTTTATACAATTTATACAATTTACTATTTTTGTACAATTTAAAATTGGAGCATAAAACTGTTTAGTATTTTTATACAAAAAAGTATAAAATTTTATACAATTTTATACAATTTTTATACTGTAATCATGTTAAGGTCTTCCATATATTGGTATGAATTTCAGCATTTACTACTATAGTAGAAGAATTTTCATTTTCAGTGTCTCTATATATTCAATCCAGATTGTGTGTGTACATGTAATTTTATATATTATACACATATATATACATGATATACATATATATGATACACACTGAAGATTCCATTTATCCTTATCATTCTCTTTAAAAGCAACTAATGATATGCATGAATGATTTCTAGTTATCATGAAATTAAAAATAGCAACTAATTATTCACTTTTCAATTTTTCTTGTGTTTTTTGTTTAGCTACATTCTTGGCAGCTGAGCACGGAATATTAGCCAGGTACTTAAATTTTAGTCATAGAACAAATATGTCTCCTCAATTATTCCACAGCATCACAAGAGACAGAGACAAACTAAACCTTATGGCTATCACTGAAAACTTTTTTTCACAGAAAAACTGAGAGTACCTAAAAAGAAAATAATTTTGTTAGAATGATATTTTTTAAATTTCAGATTGATTGGAACTGTTTCATGAAAGGGAATTTTATCACTATGGTTTCATCTGGGCATGACCAAAGTTTTTATTTGTTTATCTTATTACTCATAGTGTATCACATCCAAATGAGATGACAATGACATCCATTTTGGACTACTCTCAGGAATTGTAGTGTAGTATAGAGTGTAACATACTAGTATAACATCAACTCTCTCATTGGTCATTGGAAAGAAAAATAAAGACAGAAAGGAAAATCTTTGTTATAGGTGATTTATAAAGGTTACCATATTTAAAATTACATCCCATTAAAATGTATTTTCAAATGTATCATATAAAGATATGAAAGATTGTTGGAAAGTTCTATTTTGAATGTGAGATGTTATATTCAAATGTCAAATTAACTTACAAAGAGAAATGTATTTCTCCTATGATTAAATGTACTGAAGTATGTGACCCTGTTTATGAAACTTATGGACACTCTAGAAATAGAACATACATAATATATATTCTATTTTTTTGAGAAACAAAATATAGCTAAATCAAATGAGAGATGTTTAAAAAAATACTTTTATTCCAAGAACATGTAAAAATATGTCAAGTAACCTATCTAATTTATAGCTTAATTTATAATTCAATAAAAATAAAGATTAGTAATTTAAAAAAAAGAATAAAGAAAGCAAGCTTCTGGGGGCTTGGGTGGCTCAGTTAGTTAACCTTTCAACTGTTAATTTCAGCTCAGGTTATGATCTCATGGTACGTGAGATCAAGCCCCGTGTTAGCATGGAGCCTACTTGGGATCCTCTTCTCTCTCTCTTCTCTTTGCCCCTCTCCCACTCATTCTCTCTCTCTCTCTCTCTCAAATAATAAATAAATGAACTTTTAAAAAAAGAAACAAAAAAGCAAGCTAGCAAGCAAACTTTTTAGGTTTCCTAGAGTTCTTAAAATAAATTCATTGATACTCATTGTCTTTTCCCCCTTATAGGGAGTGATGATTTTTAGAATATGACTAAACTTTATCATCATTTTTAACAAATTTATTTTATAAGAAACAAAATGACTAACATTTAATATTTTAAAAATACATGTATAATAAAAAATACATGTATTGGGGGGTTCCGGAAGATGGCGGCGTAGGAGGACGCGGGGCTCACAGCGCGTCCGGCCGATCACTTAGATTCCACCTACACCTGCCTAAAGAACCCAGAAAACCGCCAGAGGATTAGCAGAAGGGAGTCTCCGGAGTCAAGCGCAGACTAGAGGCCCACGGAAGAGGGTAGGAAGGGCGGCGAGGCGGTGCGCGCTCCACGGACTGGCGGGAGGGAGCCAGGGCGGAGGGGCGGCTCGCCGGCCAAGCAGAGCCCCCGAGTCTGGCTGGCAAAAGCGGAGGGGCCGGACAGACTGTGTTCCGACAGCAAGCGCGACTTAGCGTCTGGGAGGTCATAAGTTAACAGCTCTGCTCAGAAAGCGGGAAGGCTGGAGGACAAAGGGAGGGAGAGCTGCTGAGCCCCCGGACGGCAGAGCTCAGCTTGGCGGGGAACAAAGGCGCTCACCAGCGCCATCTCCCCCGCCCATCCCCCAGCCAAAATCCCAAAGGGAACCAGTTCCTGCCAGGGAACTTGCTCGCTCCGCGCAAACACCCAACTCTGTGCTTCTGCGGAGCCAAACCTCCGGCAGCAGATCTGACTCCCTCCCGCTGCCACAGGGCTCCTCCTGAAGTGGATCACCTAAGGAGAAGCGAGCTAAGCCTGCCCCTCCAGCCCCCGTGCACCTTGCCTACCCACCCCAGCTAATACGCCAGATCCCCAGCAACACAAGCCTGGCAGTGTGCAAGTAGCCCAGACGGGACACGCCACCCCACAGTGAATCCCGCCCCTAGGAGAGGGGAAGAGAAGGCACACACCAGTCTGACTGTGGCCCCAGCAGTGGGCTGGGGGCAGACATCGGGTCTGACTGCGGCCCTGCCCACTAACTCCAGTTATACACCACAGCACAGGGGAAGTGCACTGCAGGTCCTCACCACGCCAGGGACTCTCCAAAATGACCAAACGGAAGAATTCCCCTCAGAAGAATCTCCAGGAAATAACAACAGCTAATGAACTGATCAAAAAGGATTTAAATAATATAACAGAAAGTGAATTTAGAATAATAGTCATAAAATTAATCGCTGGGCTTGAAAACAGTATACAGGACAGCAGAGAATCTCTTGCCACAAAGATCGAGGGACTAAGGAACAGTCACGAGGAGTTGAAAAACGCTTTAAACGAAATGCAAAACAAAATGGAATCCACAATGGCTCGGCTTGAAGAGGCAGAGGAGAGAATAGGTGAACGAGAAGATAAAGTTATGGAGAAAGAGGAAGCTGAAAGAAAGAGAGATAAAAAAATCCAGGAGTATGAGGGGAAAATTAGAGAATTAAGTGATACACTAAAAAAAAATAATATACGCATAATTGGTATCCCAGAGGAGGAAGAGAGAGGGAAAGGTGCTGAAGGGGTACTTGAACAAATTATAGCTGAGAACTTCCCTGAACTGGGGAAGGAAAAAGGCATTGAAATCCAAGAGGCACAGAGAACTCCCTTCAGACGTAACTTGAATCGATCTTCTGCACGACATATCATAGTGAAACTGGCAAAATACAAGGATAAAGAGAAAATTCTGAAAGCAGCAAGGGATAAACGTGCCCTCACATATAAAGGGAGACCTATAAGACTCGTGACTGATCTCTCCTTTGAAACTTGGCAGGCCAGAAAGGCTTGGCACGATATCTACAGTGTGCTAAACAGAAAAAATATGCAGCCGAGAATCCTTTATCCAGCAAGTCTGTCATTTAGAATAGAAGGAGAGATAAAGGTCTTCCCAAACAAACAAAAACTGAAGGAATTTGTCACCACGAAACCAGCCCTACAAGAGATCCTAAGGGGGATCCTGTGAGACAAAGTACCAGAGACATCACTACAAGCATAAAACATACAGACATCACAATGACTCTAAACCCATATCTTTCTATAATAACACTGAATGTAAATGGATTAAATGCGCCAACTAAAAGACATAGGGTATCAGAATGGATAAAAAAACAAGACCCATCTATTTGCTGTCTACAAGAGACTCATTTTAGATCTGAGGACACCTTTAGATTGAGAGTGAGGGGATGGAGAACTATTTATCATGCTCCTGGAAGCCAAAAGAAAGCTGGAGTAGCCATACTTATATCAGACAAACTAGACTTTAAATTAAAGGCTGTAACAAGAGATGAAGAAGGGCATTATATAATAATCACAGGGTCTATCCACCAGGAAGAGCTAACTATTATAAATGTCTATGCGCCAAATACCCGAGCCCCCAGATATATAAAACAATTACTCATAAACATAAGCAACCTTATTGATAAGAATGTGGTCATTGCAGGGGACTTTAACACCCCACTTACAGAAATGGATAGATCATCTAGACACACAGTCAATAAAGAAACAAGGGCCCTGAATGATACATTGGATCAGATGGACTTGACAGATATATTTAGAACTCTGCATCCCAAAGCAACAGAATATACTTTCTTCTCGAGTGCACATGGAACATTCTCCAAGATAGATCATATACTGGGTCACAAAACAGCCCTTCATAAGTTTACAAGAATTGAAATTATACCATGCATACTTTCAGACCACAATGCTATGAAGCTTGAAATCAACCACAGGAAAAAGTCTGGAAAACCTCCAAAAGCATGGAGGTTAAAGAACACCCTACTAACGAATGAGTGGGTCAACCAGGCAATTAGAGAAGAAATTAAAAAATATATGGAAACAAACGAAAATGAAAATACAACAATCCAAACGCTTTGGGATGCAGCGAAGGCAGTCCTGAGAGGAAAATACATTGCAATCCAGGCCTATCTCAAGAAACAAGAAAAATCCCAAATACAAAACCTAACAGCACACCTAAAGGAAATAGAAGCAGAACAGCAAAGGCAGCCTAAACCCAGCAGAAGAAGAGAAATAATAAAGATCAGAGCAGAAATAAACAATATAGAATCTAAAAAAACTGTAGAGCAGATCAACGAAACCAAGAGTTGGTTTTTTGAAAAAATAAACAAAATTGACAAACCTCTAGCCAGGCTTCTCAAAAAGAAAAGGGAGATGACCCAAATAGATAAAATCATGAATGAAAATGGAATGATTACAACCAATCCCTCAGAGATACAAACAATTATCAGGGAATACTATGAAAAATTATATGCCAGCAAATTGGACAACCTGGAAGAAATGGACAAATTTCTAAACACCCACACTCTTCCAAAACTCAATCAGGAGGAAATAGAAAGCTTGAACAGACCCATAACCAGCAAAGAAATTGAATCGGTTATCAAAAATCTCCCAACAAATAAGAGTCCAGGACCAGATGGCTTCCCAGGGGAGTTCTACCAGACATTTAAAGCAGAGATAATACCTATCCTTCTCAAGCTATTCCAAGAAATAGAAAGGGAAGGAAAACTTCCAGACTCATTCTATGAAGCCAGTATTACTTTGATTCCTAAACCAGACAGAGACCCAGTAAAAAAAGAGAACTACAGGCCAATATCCCTGATGAATATGGATGCAAAAATTCTTAATAAGATACTAGCAAATCGAATTCAACAGCATATAAAAAGAATTATTCACCATGATCAAGTGGGATTCATTCCTGGGATGCAGGGCTGGTTCAACATTCGCAAATCGATCAACGTGATACATCACATTAACAAAAAAAAAGAGAAGAACCATATGATCCTGTCAATCGATGCAGAAAAGGCCTTTGACAAAATCCAGCACCCTTTCTTAATAAAAACCCTTGAGAAAGTCGGGATAGAAGGAACATACTTAAAGATCATAAAGGCCATTTATGAAAAGCCCACAGCTAACATCATCCTCAACGGGGAAAAACTGAGAGCTTTTTCCCTGAGATCAGGAACACGACAGGGATGCCCACTGTCACCGCTGCTGTTTAATATAGTGCTGGAAGTTCTAGCATCAGCAATCAGACAACAAAAGGAAATCAAAGGCATCCAAATTGGCAAAGATGAAGTCAAGCTTTCGCTTTTTGCAGATGACATGATATTATACATGGAAAATCCGATAGACTCCACCAAAAGTCTGCTAGAACTGATACATGAATTCAGCAAAGTTGCAGGATACAAAATCAATGTGCAGAAATCAGTTGCATTCTTATACACTAACAATGAAGCAACAGAAAGACAAATGAAGAAACTGATCCCATTCACAATTGCACCAAGAAGCATAAAGTACCTAGGAATAAATCTAACCAAAGATGTAAAAGATCTGTATGCTGAAAACTATAGAAAGCTTATGAAGGAAACTGAAGAAGATATAAAGAAATGGAAAGACATTCCCTGCTCATGGATTGGAAGAATAAATATTGTCAAAATGTCAATACTACCCAAAGCTATCTACACATTCAATGCAATCCCAATCAAAATTGCACCAGCATTCTTCTCGAAACTAGAACAAGCAATCCTAAAATTCATATGGAACCACAAAAGGCCCCGAATAGCCAAAGTAATTTTGAAGAAGAAGACCAAAGCAGGAGGCATCACAATCCCAGACTTTAGCCTCTACTACAAAGCTGTCATCATCAAGACAGCATGGTATTGGCATAAAAACAGACACATAGACCAATGGAATAGAATAGAAACCCCAGAACTAGACCCACAAACGTATGGCCAACTCATCTTTGACAAAGCAGGAAAGAACATCCAATGGAAAAAAGACAGTCTCTTTAACAAATGGTGCTGGGAGAACTGGACAGCAACATGCAGAAGGTTGAAACTAGACCACTTTCTCACACCATTCACAAAAATAAACTCAAAATGGATAAAGGACCTGAATGTGAGACAGGAAACCATCAAAACCTTAGAGGAGAAAGCAGGAAAAGACCTCTCTGACCTCAGCCGTAGCAATCTCTTACTCGGCACATCCCCAAAGGCAAGGGAATTAAAAGCAAAAGTGAATTACTGGGACCTTATGAAGATAAAAAGCTTCTGCACAGCAAAGGAAACAACCAACAAAACTAAAAGGCAACCAACGGAATGGGAAAAGATATTTGCAAATGACACATCGGACAAAGGGCTAGTATCCAAAATCTATAAAGAGCTCATCAAACTCCACACCCGAAAAACAAATAACCCAGTGAAGAAATGGGCAGAAAACATGAATAGACACTTCTCTAAAGAAGACATCTGGATGGCCAACAGGCACATGAAAAGATGTTCAACGTCGCTCCTTATCAGGGAAATACAAATCAAAACCACACTCAGATACCACCTCACGCCAGTCAGAGTGGCCAAAATGAAGAAATCAGGAGACTATAGATGCTGGAGAGGATGTGGAGAAACAGGAACCCTCTTGCACTGTTGGTGGGAATGCAAATTGGTGCAGCCGCTCTGGAAAGCAGTGTGGAGGTTCCTCAGAAAATTAAAAATAGACCTACCCTATGACCCAGCAATAGCACTGCTAGGAATTTATCCAAGGGATACAGGAGTACTGATGCATAGGGGCACCTGTACCCCAATGTTTATAGCGGCACTCTCAACAATAGCCAAATTATGGAAAGAGCCTAAATGTCCATCAACTGATGAATGGATAAAGAAATTGTGGTTTATATACACAATGGAATACTACGTGGCAATGAGAAAAAATGAAATATGGCCTTTTGTAGCAACATGGATGGAACTGGAGAGTGTGATGCTAAGTGAAATAAGCCATACAGAGAAAGACAGATACCATATGTTTTCACTCTTATGTGGATCCTGAGAAACATAACAGAAACCCATGGGGGAGGGGAAGGAAAAAAAAAAAAAAAAAGAGGTTAGAGTGGGAGAGAGCCAAAGCATAAGAGACTGTTAAAAACTGAGAACAAACTGAGGGTTGATGGGGGGTGGGAGGGAGGGCAGGGTGGGAGGGAGGGCAGGGTGGGTGATGGGTATTGAGGAGGGCACCTTTTGGGATGAGCACTGGGTGTTGTATGGAAACCAATTTGACAGTAAATTTCATATATTAAAAAATAAAAAAAAAAATTAAAAAAAAAATACATGTATTAAAAAATAATAGGAGCCCATTACATTTGTATAAAGCAAAATTCTCTAAAAAAAAGTTGAAACTAAACTTAGAAATCCTTCCATTCTAGGGGTGCCTGGAAGCTCAGTCAGATAAGCATCCAACCCTTGGATTTGGCTCAGGTCATGATCTCATGGTTGGTGAGATTGAGCCCCTTGTTGGCCTTTGCACTGACAGCACAGAGCCTGCTTGGGATTCTCTCTCCCTCTTTCTTCCCCTCCCCTTCCCAAAATAAATGAATAAACTTAAAAAAATAACAGAAAAGAAATCCTTCCATTCTAAGTGTGTCCACAAATCACTAAACAAAACAATTTGGAAAAAAAAAAAGTAATGTAATTTCACAACTCTGCTTTGCAAAAGCCAGTTAAAATAATTAGGAAAACCTTGCATATGTATGATTTTCCACTTGTAGAAGTTATATTTTAATATTAGGCCAGAAGTTAGAAATGAAAATCATATTTAATTATTATATACACTTATTTATTTATAAAAACATGTTTTATCCCAATCACATGCATTTATATTTATTTTATGTTAACCTTATGATATGACAGACCAAACCACCATCTTTTATGAATTTCATTCCATAACATTTTTAAATGCTAATGTTAAGTAAAGCTATCTATAGTGATAAAGTTCTATTATAACAGTGTTTATTTCTAAAGTATTCCAATATGTTATGCATGAAAAATAACGTTTTTTAATATATATACACATATAATCTGTCACCAAAGTTTCAGATAATTCATATTTTTCATTCTATATTGTTCTAGAATTGTCAAATACGTACATAGTCAAAATTGGTTATAACAGCATTTACTAACTGTTGAACTTTGATGCGCACATAGTGCCTTCAAAATGCAAGCGGCTCTTGGCCAAACTGTAGCAAAGGACTTAATCAAGACTCAGCTCAGGGTGCTCCCCTCTAAAAAGTTTTCCCTGAATCCCCACCCAGCAAATATTCAGCTAAACCTCCTCTGCAGCACTCCATGGACTTGAACTTACATAAGTTATACAATGCAACTCTTGAGGACACTCTTCAGACCACGTGTTATTCTCTCTGCCATAAAATAATCTGCTTGTATATGGGACTGTTTATGATGTAATAATCATGTCTTCCCACACCTCCACTCAGTGCTTGTTGTAAGGGTGGTGCTCAGTAAATAGCTTGTACATTAAAACTGCATATACTAATTAAGGGATCTAATAATTAACAGTTTTCCCAAGGATTTTAAGAAATCCAAAGTAGTTCCATAAACTTGAAAAGAAAAAATAAATAAGAGCTTTTGAAACTAAAGTGATACTTGCCAAATGTAATGTTTCAAACAGCTGATTGCAGTGGTTCTAAATGAAGCAAAACCTCCCTAATTCAGTCCATTCCATATTTCCATATAAAGTACATAATTTGCAATTAGTAATCTGCTTTTGTTTTTATCTTTCTTTTATAAAACTTCTAGGTATTATTTCTTGTGCCATATAGGTTTATTCATTTTTTAACTTGACAGCCAGTTACATAAGATTAGGGTTTATCTTTGTAACTGAGCCATTGTTACGTAATCATTGGCCTGCTAGACAACGGCATATTGGACAACGTCAGACATGAAAAAAATTATGTCAGATAAATGTATGTATCCAAAAAATGTGAACAGTCCATGTAATTCATGACATAAAAGATCAAGTTTCTGTAGTTGTTTGTTTATAGAGCCTAAAGAATACGTAGGAGAATGAAGAGTGATTACTTTACTTTCTAAAATTATATTTAATTTCCAGTTTTCTTTTCTGATTTGCAATGGTTTGGATTCTATACATATTTGGCATATATTAACTTCTTCAGAAAATTTTGAATGTATAATATATGCCAGATACTCTGACAAATTCTTCAAGTTAAATATGAGGAGACATGGACATTATCCTTCAAAAATTCAGCTGTGCAGTGACTTGCAAGTTTAAAATCACCCGCCATACTGTTGTTCTTATTGAAGTGCACAAGCCCTGCAATGAATTATGTAAGAAGAAGAACCTCACAGAGTTGTAATGAGTCTCATGACTGCAAAATATTTAGAATAGAAATAAAGTGCAAACTATTCTCCCATTTCTGCTTCATATCTCTATGGATTTCTGGCTTTAAAGATCATTTCTCATTTCAAAATTGGTACTAAATTCTATATACCACCAAACTTTAATCATTACAATTTGATTTACTAGCATTTAACTATTATCATGCAGGTACCACATATATAAACATCAGCATTTAAAAATCTAAAAAAAAAAAAAAAAATAGAACATCAACTAAATAGTCCCTTATGTAGTACATTTGATAACGTTTCTGATTAAAAAGTAAAAATAAAACTATTTACTCGCCACATAATAAGATTTTTCAACTGAGGAGAAGCCTTGTTTTAATAATTTTGGGTCTTAAATTATTAATACAGAAGCATTTATAAGCATTATAAGCTTTGTAGATTCATTCTAGTTCAAAGTTAGAGTTCATTATTACATCATAAAAAGTTTTATATGATTTTACATATGAATTTACACTTAAAATGTCATGAAGAAACTGTACAAAATATTTTTACTTGTGCCTTTGGGTAACACTACTGTTACCAAATGCTACTGCATATGCCCAGCATTAACAGTAACTGTAACTGTAAGGTAATAAGAGCTCCCAACCTGGTTGTCACTTCTCTAATAATTCACAAGTAGAAACAATTCAGAAGCAGTACAAACAACCTATAGATAAGTTTTTTTTTAATACAAGAAAAAAGGCTTATAATTTACATAAATGATTTCTTTCAAAGGTCACTTGCTCAGGGGCACCTGGTTGGCTCAGTTGGTGGACTGTCACACTTGATTTTGGCTCAGGTCATGATCTCATGGTTCCTGGGGTCCAGCCCTGTTTAGGATCCTCTCTCTCCCTTTCTCTCTGCCCCTACCCCTCACACATGCTCTCTCTCTCTCTCTCTCTCTCAAAAAAACAAACAAAAAAAACTCACGTGCTATACTAGTTAGAATTTTAAGTAACATAGTTATTTTCTTTGAACAAAATGAACTTTTATCTTTACCTTAGAAGTTCAGTAAGAAAGCAGGTATTCTAGGGGCACCTGGGTGGCACAGTTGGTTAAGCGTCTGACTCTGACTCTTGCTTTTGGCTAGAGTCATGATATCACGGTTTTATGAGGTTGAGCCCTGTGTCCAGTGTCCAGCTGTGCGCCTGCTTAGGATTCTCTCTCTCTCTCCCTCTCTCTCTGCCCCTCCCTCACTTGCTCTGTCTCTTTCAAAATAAATACATAAAACTTAAAAAAAAATCTTTTTTAAATAAAAGAAAGGTAAGTATTATATAAAAGGCAGGGAGAGTGCACTAGCTGCTTTTAGAAAGCATGACCAAATCCAAAAGAGCAGGAAAAAGGTATTTCCACTATTTTTTGAAAAAGGAAAATAGTTTGAATCTATAGATTGCAAAGAAAAAAAAGACAAAAACTCTGTGCACCTCATTAGCACCAATGAACATCACTGCATGACCATAACTCATGTTAATATTTGTTGATATGACCTTGAGCCATCATGAAAAAGTATATCATGTTTAATTTATCCTTCTAGGTAGGGATAAGTGTCTCTACTTTTAAAAATATGTCACTAAAATATTATACCAGGTATTTTTTCAAACATTTAGCACATCAAGAGAAAAAAATTAGTCATCTATAAAAATTACTTTTGCAGAACATTTATTTTGTCATAACCTCAGGTAAGTAGTATATTTGATTCTTTCATCTGACACACAGAAAATGCATCTCCTCAACACTGTGATGAGACCCAATACACTCTACATATTTCTTGAATTATATGCTTGATTAAGTTTTAAGATCTGCACTAAACAGTTAATACACCCATATAATCAACTTACTGCTGTTTTTAGTGGCAGTGGTAATGATAGTGTCTAAGGACTCTTCATAGTGTGAGTTCAAATATGAATTCACCTTTTCCTAGATGAGATCTATTAACAAGGAGCAGGAATATACTCCTTAATATGGCCATTGAAGAGCAATAATGTTCTTCATTACTCCTCCATATTCTTATGTACTACTGTATTTCATTGACAGTAAGTTCCCACATATTTGTGAATTCTCTTAGTGAATGCATATGCATTACAGATATTACTTAAATATTTACTATTTGCAAATCTTCCCCAATACAACCACAATACTTAGCATAAATTGTCATGGCTCAATGCTTATACATTTTATATCTTTTCTCAATTAGTTGTTTTATAGCTGTACCACATTCTAAATTCTCAAGAGATTTTTTGACATATATTTTATTTAACAATTTTATTTAATTTTATATAAATAACTTTTGTTGTGTCAGGGTGCATTTGCAAATATCAATAGTTTACTACCCACTGAACACTTATTTCTGACCATGGGCTTTTATTCATTTTTGGTAACTCAAAAATAATGTACAGAAGACAGTAAGATTAATAGTTAATAAGTTCAAGAAATAATAAGAACCAGAAAGATAGATCTGGGGGAACTTTCAGTTCACATATCACAGTATCACATATCACAAATATGTGATAATGCAGAGTTGAGTGTGGAGAAGAAAACCTAGGACAGGAAAATGAGATCTCTAACATTTGTGAGAACAACAAGAGAAAGCACACAGAAAATTGGCGGGCTTTGGTTCAGCTAGCTGTAAGGTACACAGAAGCCACCCTGCATCCCAATAAGTGAAAAGCTGAACAAAATGAAAAACTAACAATACTTCCCAGATTCATAAAAAAGGGGAAGACAGTGCAAACTGCTGTCCTTAAGACTGAAGAGACAGGTGAGTATAGAGAGTCATGTCCTACCTGAACTAAGAATCCGGGAGTAGAAACTGCTGCTGGAACCAGCATGGGGAGGAAAACCCCAAGTGTAATCACCGATGGCTGGAGGCTCCGTGAGGACAACTCTGAGAGTTAAAAACTCCTGGGGAACCAATCAAAGAAAAAGCCTCACTACACTGTGAGATTTTCCTCCAGGAGGTTGGCCAGATTCCCACAGTATATACTGGGGGGTGGGGGGTGGGGGAGAACAAAACTCTGTACTTCCTTCTGGCAGGGGGAGGGGAAAAAGAACCACTTTGAAATAGGCCAGGATATTCTTTCCTTCTTAACAAGGTTGGCCGTTAGGGAAAACTAGTCAGCTAGAACCTAACCTGCTGTGTATTATCTGAATCTAATGTACCTGGGGGCAAAGAAATACCCACCTCCAGCCTGCTTTTGCCTTCCACCTCGAAGAAGAAAAATATCCAACTCTAGTTTATTCTAGCCATCCTGTCTTGCCTAAGGTATGGGAAAAAACTGAGAAACTCTTATGAAGTTCACAGTCCAGAGACGTTGGCTCATTAAAAGAGCCTCCTTAATGGGACTATAGAACAACTTTCCTTCTCCCAACTCCTCACCACAATACTAATGGACTATTTGCAGAAGCTCCTTTTACTCAGTATATCAAGTCTGGCTATCAGGAAAAAATTAGAAGGCATACCAGAAAACAGAAAACACAATTTGAAGAGACAGAGCAAGCCTCAGAACCAAACATGTCAGAGATGTTAAAATTAGCAGACTAGTAATTTAAAATACCTCTGATTGATATGCTGAAGGATCTGATGCATAAAGTCGATAGCATATAAAAACAGATGGGCAATGTAAGCAGAGAAATGGAAATCCTAAGAAAATACTAAAAGTACTAGAGATTAAACACACACACACATTGGGGTGCCTGGGTGGCTCAGTCAGTTGAGCATCCAACTTCAGCTCAGGTCATGATCTCGCAGTTCGTGAATTCAAGCCCCGCGTCGGGCTCTGTGCTGACAGCTCAGAGCCTGGAGCCTGTTTCAGATTCTGTGTCTCCCTCTCTCTCTGCCCCTTTCCCGCTCATTCTCTGTCTCTCTCTGTCTCTCAACAATGAATAAACGTTAAAAAAATTAAAAAACAACAACAACAACAACAACAACAACAACAACACAGTAACAGAAATGAACAATGCCTTTCATGGGCTTTCTAGTAGATTGGACTTGGCTGAGGAAAGAATTTCTGAACTAGAGGATATACCGGTAGAAGACTTGAAAACTGAAGCAAAGAAAACAAAGTGAAAAAAAACAGAACAGAATGCCCAAGGACCTTGGGACAACTACAAAAGGGGTGAGCATAGGTGTAATAACAATAAATGGGCCATAGCTAAGAGGGAAACCAGAATATGGAGTCATCGAGACCAAAAGAAGAACATCAAGAAGTACATAAGCAATACTGCCAGTTGTGACAAGACGTCAATGAGAGTAAGCCAAAAAGATATCTGTTAGAGAAAATGACAAAGAACATATTGATATCCTGAAGAAGATTGTTTTGGAGAAGCAGTAAGCAAAAAGGTCAGATTATAGTGAGTTAAGATTGTTTGGAAGAGATGAAATGCTGGCACCAAGCATTGCCCTCTCTATGATCCAGGTTACAGTTGCTTTTCCCTGAGCATTTTTTCCATCTGAAATAATTTACTTTATACTACTGTCATAATATATTGAGAAAGTTTAAAGTTCGTGCAAAAGTGCAACTCTTTAATTCTTCCTACTGAGGCAGAGATCTAATTACCTTTTTCACTTCATACATTATACATTATATACATATACACATATATATGTACTTCATACATTACACATATATACATATATGTGTGTATATATATAATATATATACATATATATAATATATACATTTAGTATTTGATGTTGAAAAACCATCAATACCTCAAAGTTTCTGGATCCCCTCTATTACTCTTTTCCTCTGCTTGAAAATGAGCCAATTTGTTTTCTGAGATCATATCTTATTGGAATTATCTTATTAAATGAATCTTCCAGAAACCAACATATGATATCATTCTTTTCTCCTTTAGATGTTTATTTGGTACATGATCTGCATCCTGAGTTATCTCTGTCAGCAGTTTTATCAATGTTGTATACTGCCTAACATGGATCACCATGAATCCATCCACTAAAATGATTTCCTTGAGGTCCGCATGCTGGTATTTAACCCAATGCCATACATCTACTCATTTTTTATTACACTATTTTATTTCCAGGAATAATTTTCTGTACCAGGTCAGATATATTAAATTGTTCTGGAGTAAAAAGCAGGCCTAAATATCTCAGTGACTTAAAAAAATATTTATTAAATATTCATGCCAATAATGACTATACTGTCTTCATAGATATGCCTAAAAGAGAAAGCAAAAGATAAGTAAAATTGGATGGGAATAAATGATGTGAACAAAATCTTACTCTTAGGAGAACACTTTTATTTAGCTATTTCTGTTGAAGATCAGGATTTTGTTTGTTTAAGATAGAAAATATGTGAAGATGTTTAGATGCTGATAAGAAGGAATTTGGTAACAGAGTGGGAGAAGAAAATGTCAGTGGATACGTACTGCTGCGACTTTGAGAAGGGTGGAAGGCATCTGCTCCAGCAGAACAACGTCTCCAACTGCAGGTGATGGAGGCAGAGAAGATACAAGCAGATGCACAAAGTTTGTAAGGCTTTTTGGGGAAAGAAAAGTAAATTGTATCTGATAGTATTTTATTTTTCATTTAATTTTATTTTATCTTATGCTTTTATTTTATTTTATTTTATTTTATTTTATTTTATTTTATTTTATTTCTTTATTTTGTATTTTGTATTTCTGTGACTAGTAAGCAAGATAATCTCCTGAGAGTGAAGGAAAGGACCAGTCTTTGGATGAAAGTTTTAAGGACAGAAAAAATCTGAAACTACAGAAGTAAAAAACAAGGCTAAAAAAGGATTCTGGCCAATAACTCTATAGATCTTTGTAATTAGAAACCATAAAGTAGGGGCGCCTGGGTGGCGCAGTCGGTTAAGCGTCCGACTTCAGCCAGGTCACGATCTCACGGTCCGTGAGTTCGAGCCCCGCCTCAGGCTCTGGGTTGATGGCTCAGAGCCTGGAGCCTGTTTCCGATTCTGTGTCTCCCTCTCTCTCTGTCCCTCCCCCGTTCATGCTCTGTCTCTCTCTGTCCCAAAAAATAAAATAAACGTTGAAAAAAAAAATTAAAAAAAAAAAAAGAAACCATAAAGTAATAGGTGGAGAATATAAATAAATTTGTGATTTTCTTCCTAAGGAACTGTGCTTAGACTCAAAACAGTAGAGAAACTATACATATACAACCAAATGTGTAACATTATCCACTATGAAATACAGTGATGAGAGGAAAAGGAACATGAAATTGGACAATGGGGAAATTGCATTGAGGACTGGTCAAGGCATGGGATAGTCCAAGATGCAACAATGAGAATGATGCTGTTTACAAGCATGCTAGAAGGGTGTGATGGAAGTCGGAAAATAAAGTAGTTAAATTTTTGTTCTGTATACTTGGATTTATGATTTCTAAGTTGGGGCTACAGTAAAAGCAAACATTCTTCTCTAGTTGATAATTTAAATTCCAATAGCCGCACCATTTAGGCTACCGATATTAGGAAAGGTAATAAAAACTAGGCAATCAATAAGTATAACTTTAGCACCATGGTGGTAAAGTAGGAGCCCATTGTCCTTTCTCTCTTATTCTGTTATTATGTGTATTATATTTTTCTCTGTTAAAGCAACTTTGAAACACTTCACTGTTTAATACTATTTAATAGATGCAAAATGTTTCTTCTTACCAAATAAAATTTCCATACTCTAATAAGTTTTTGTCTTGACTAGTTAATAAAAGAACTTAAGCTTTTTTCACATGAACTAAATATATGAAATTAATATGTGAAAAAATATATTTCAAAAAATGAAAATCAAAATTCTCTCTCTTTGACGGTATTTTAGTAAGCTCTTTTGAAGGCAAATACAGGCATTGAATATTTTCACCAAAATTCTGATGGTGTTGTGACTCAAAAAATACATTGGTTTCATTTTGGAAATATAGATAATTTTCACTGAAAACATATTAATGCACAAAATGCACTGTATTTTAATAGTGCGCTGTATTATATTAATGTTGAAAAATATGCAGTCATTAATTGATGTTTGCCTTTTGAGAATTTCAGAAAATTTGAGAAATGTAGTTGTATGTGTAAGTCTATGTTATACATATATCATCACAGGCTACAGTTTCCTAACTTGGGGAAAATTTCTTAACATATTTATATTGGCAAATAGCAAACTTCAAAAAGATTGTACTGGCCATCTTCTATGTATCCTCTCATATTTACTCTAGAAGTTTCTCTCTGCTGACTCACTGTCCTGGGAAACTGATCTAAATAAGCTGTATCAATAGTTTTCTTTGTCCTGGGGCTTCTTGGTTTGATTAAAGGTAAATCTGCTAAGAGATTAGAGCAGAGAAGTGAATGCAGGATACTCTCTTTTCTTTCCCCTGCAGGATCACCTGGGTTTGGCTGTGTCCCTCATCTGAAAGTTATGAACTATTCCTCTGAAGGTTCTCTCCCTTGGGGTTTGGTAACAACCTTCTCCCTCTCTTTGGGAGAATTACCAATCTCCCTCTCTGTTAACGCTAATCTCCAGGCTACTGAATTATGCCTTATGTTTTCCCTATGCCGTGCCTACTCCCCTGAAATATTTCCCTTTATTATGCTCTTTTCAAGTTACACCAATTTGAATGTGCCAACAATACCCACCTGGCAAATTGACTAATACAAGGATATAATTTCTGAGATAATTACACTAATGTTGTATATTACAAAAATGTGGTATTGTAATACTAGATCATCAATTTTCTGGACATATGAAAATAATGACATATTCAAATTTCATTATTTTTTACAATATAATTTACATTTTCCCCCTAGGCACATATAAGATTCAGTCTATTCTTTTTTTTTTTTTTTTTTAATGATTATTTATTTACCTTGAGAGCAAAAGTGCAAGCAGGGGAGTGGCAGAAAGAGAGAGACTACCAAGATGGTGTGAAACCCAAGACAGGTCTTGATCCCAAGAACTGCGAGATCAGGACCTGAGCCAAAATCAAGAACCAGATGCTTAACTGACTGAACCACCCAGGCACCCCAATACAGCCTTACTTAAACTTTAGTACTGAGTCACTAGTGATTAGATACATATATAAATAGATGTATAACTTGAACTACATCAATAACAGTGAAACTTTTTAAAAAGGAAAAATGTTAAGAATGTTCATTTAGAAGAATATATGATAGTCAAATGTTATTTTAACAGATTAAACTTGGGTCATGAAACAATTCCCACTTATATTAATTATTTTTCTTTAAAACTTACTCCCTTTCCTATTAATACCATGAACTGAATGATCAAAACTATAAATAAGGGTGTGAGTCTAGAAATTTTCTTGTTCAGTTCTCTGAATCCAATTTTTCACTAAGATCTAAGCTGTGCAAACCTTAACATTTCTCTCATATGTCCCTTTATATCCATCATGACTACCAATGAGTTGGGCCAAGCTCATACTATCTCACAAATGAAATACTGCAACATTAATCTTAATTATGTCCCTCTCATGCAATAGTTGTTTAAATAAATGTTGAAATTAGTGAATTGTCTATCTTCATATAGCTCCCTATGGAGATAATAGTTAAGCCATGACTAGAAAGAGGTGAGATATTTATGCCTATGGACTTCGGAGGCAAGAATTAAGAGTCAGTGAAATGGCCCTACAGTGGGAATACAGCTGGCATACTGAACAAACAGAGGGGAGTCCAGTGTGTGACTTTTGATTACATACCAGAGAAGATGGTAGATGGGGAGGTCAGAAGGCATACCCTACCACTGAAGGGCACATATGGATTTACTTTTACCACTTCTGTTAACATTCTAATGACTATGACTTACATGCTCAAAAAATAGGCTAAATTTAGGCTATTATAATCTTTATCTGAATTGCCATTTACCAAGGTAAAAATGCTTTTGCTATGGACACACTGAACATCAGAGGTCACAGAGTATCAGAGTATTTACCTAGAAATAGAGTTTCTTTCACAATGGGTGTGTGTGTGTGTATGTGTGTGTATGTGTGCAAGAGAGAGAAAGACAGAGACAAGGATAGAGAGAGCGACAGAGATGGATTTTATATTGTTTAAGTTTAAATTGATCTGCTGTGGTTGAAGTCACAGAGGTGGGGGATAACTGCATGTTCATCTGTCAGTATTTGTAGGATTCACTACATCAGTTATTTTGTATGTTCCAAATAACACAACATGATAACCAATTTACTATATAATATTATATAAAATCTTGAGAAATTAAACCACAACTTTTCAAAATCATGTTAGAAAAGTATATCTAACACATATTTTAAAAGCGGGAGGTGCTGGGAGCCCAGTGGTATCTGGGGTCTTCCCTTGCAGAAGGTGAAGCGGCCCACGAATGCATTTTTGTTGTTGTTGTTTTGTTTTTAGAAACTGTTTATTTTCCGTCAACCTTATTTCCTTTTTGTTTGCTCTGTAGCAAAGCAGCTTAAGACCATTCAGTGGTTGTTCCTACCCATTCAGTGGCCTGAGCAGTGGGAGCTGCAAACCAGTCTTCAGTGCCAGGCTGAGCACTCCAGTTTCAGTAGGAAACTGCTGAATAGGCACAGAGGGCACCTGAAAGCCTTCACACCAATCTGCGACTTCATGTTGAATAGCGGTGAACTCAGGAGCTGGAGCCGTCCATTCACCCTGAAATTCCTCCTTGGTCACATCCTTTTCAGCAGCATCCTGCTCTTCCTTTTCAATCTCTTCAGGATCTCTGTAGAATTAGAGGTCAGCCATGACGTCCCATGGGTGTTTACGAAAAATGGTGCCACACATGCATAGAATTTCCAGGGGGCCAGCATCCACCACTTCAGACCCACCCAGTGAGCTCTCTTGTTGTTGCAAGGATGGCAATGTCCACATGGCACAGAGGAGAGTCCGTGTTACACAGAGCAAAGGTAGGCAGGTTAACATAAGATGCCTTTTGGTGCCTTTTGGTGGCTCGGTAGGCTAAGTGTCCAATTCTTGATTTCAGCTCAGCTGATGATCTCATGGTTTGAGTTTAAGCCCCACATTGGGCTCTGTGCTGACAATATGGAGCCTGCTTGAGATTCTCTCTCTCCCTCTCTCTCTCTCTCTCTCTGCCCCTCCCCTGCTCATTCTCTCCTTCTCCTTCTCTCCCTCTCTCAAAATAAATAAATAAACTTTAAAAAAATTAAAAAAATAAAAGTATGGCATAGTTTATTTATTTACTATTTAGTTTTCATGAGTCAGGCTTTGCTTCATGATAATGAATTGTATGTGGTTTGTGCTCTAGGGAAAGGTCAATGGGACAAACGTAAGTGACACATCAAGAATATGTAATAAAATCTCAAAATGTAGATTATGTTACGGATAAATTTAAATGCCCCAAAAGAGTTTAAAGTAACAGATGGTCAACAAGAAAAAAATGGAATTCAGATAATTATTTATGTTATTTATTAGGAGATAGAATTTTAATCTAAACCTGCATATAAGGTACACAAATATGGCTGACAAATACAAGATTTTCTAAAGTTCATGGGACATATAATGGAAAATTTTTATATGCAAAAAAGATAGTGACTAATAATAATGTTACATGCATATAGTCATTCTGAGATCATGTTCTAAAATGTAAGAACTTATAAATAAGAAAATCTGAGAAAAAAACAAAAAACCACACACACACACAAAATCTATATCTATATCTATATCTATATCTATATCTATATCTATATCTATATCTATTAATCAGATATTGCATCTGAAGGTGATTTTCTAATTTAATAGAAATCCTCAATCAGTTTGAGCACATGACAATGAAATTCTCTCATATGATACATATATGATATATACACTTCAAACATTTAAAGTAACTATATTTTAAATCTCTGAGACAATAATATCAATAATCTCAAAAAAGATGAATGTGTATTAATTATTTATTGCTGCATAACAACATACCCAAATTTTGTAGATCTAAAAATGAACTTTAATTCATTTTATTATTATAAAATAATAAATAAATATTATATTTATTATTAATTTTGTTATTAATAAACCTACTAGCCCAATATGCTAACCTAATGGTTTTAGTTGTTCTTCTGGCTTCTGCTGTGCTCACTCATGCCTTAGGGTTAAGATGGCAAGAATACTGCAGCCTGGCTGATGTACAATAGCATCCAGGTGTGGAAGTTGGCTGGCTGTCAGACAGATGGCCTTGTTCTCATGGCATGGTAAATATCCTAGGGAGCAATATAAAATACACAAGGCCTTTAAGGCCTAGACTTATATGACTCATTGATATTCTATCACTTCTGACTCATCATACTGGTCAAAGCAAACCATAAGTTTAGCCCAGATTCATCTGCAGAGCAAAACAGATACCACTTAATGTAAATATAAATTCAAATGGCATGGGTCATGAGATACAGAGAGAAGCCAATTTATCATGCTCTGCCCCATGGTCCCCAAAATTTACCTCAAGAATATCTAAGGAGACATCCAATCATGGCATCAAGTTAAAAATCCAAAATCTTATGATCTACATTAGTACAGATGGAATTGTTTAGATGCATCATTTCTTGACCTGGGGACCTATGATTTAAGAAGACAATTGATCTGTCACCCAATACACCCAAGATACAGTGATGAAACAGAGACAGGATAACCACAACAGATATTTATTCATCATGGGAGAGAATGAGGGTTACAAAGCAAGTCACTATGGATTTCTATGGAGAAATTCTGAAATACACCTGAACATATATTGCCAGGTGAGTCTATCCCAACAGTGAGAGTGTTACATGAATAGACCTCCTTTCTGCCTCCTGGATGTTTCTCTCCAGTGCACTGACTTAAGTACTCCTGATTTTTCTTTGTGGGATATTCTTTTTTGTTTTTTCAAAAATAATTTGAAGACAACCCCATTCATGTCTGCAGTTCTCTAATTCTTAGGTATCAAAATCAAGCTAATTGAAGACATTAGTTGGTATTAAAATAAGTAGAAATGTATCATCTATAGGAATCTGTAACCAGAGTAACCAGAGTGGCCTGTACCTGGATTAAGTACTTTAAAAAATGTTTAGTGTTCACCCTTAACAATGGCATGTAAAATTTATGTAAACTCAATAAAAAATAAATTTAAATGGTCTTATATTGCCAGAATGTATGGGTTATAGACAAAATGATATGGCACTGAGATGAATGACTCTCTTTTGAGATAGTGACACTCTATCCTGGGAGATCTGGAGCACCACATACTCAAAACCACAGTGATGCTTTTAATTTATAGTTTCATCATTTCAAGTTTCAAATAGAAGCATATCAGCACACAAGAATGAAAGTTGATTTAGTATTGTTGCAGATCCTTTGGGATACTCTTTGTTCATTGCCCTCATTAGTTACTTTTGAAAAAAATTGCCTATGGTAAAAGACAGCTTTCTCAAGTTGATTTCTATTCCTGGAAAATCAGGGAGTAAGAAACCTTTTTATATTCTAAAAATTTCCAGTCCCTTTTAGCCCTACTGGAGGCTGGGCTCTTCACCAACAAAACTCATTTAATAAATTTGTGAGCTTCCTGTGTTTCTGATTATAGTAAATTCCATTTGATAAAAGCCAAGCCCAGATAGAGCAAGCCCAAGAATTCTGAGTTCCCTTCTCTCAAACTGGATTAACTATGTGACATGTAATGACTATAATGTAGCTCTAATTATCTGAAGTTTAAGTGTAAATATTCAGTTATAATGATCTCATTTGAGAAATTATTTTTTTCAGAATAACTCACCTATTAAAAAACTAGAAATACTAAAAATTAAAAGATAAAACAAAAGAGTGAATAAAACTTTCTTGAAAACATTGAAGACAAAAGGACTTGTGTTGCAAGAGGCTAGAAAAAAGAAAATTCAAGCACGTGGGCTTTTTATTTAGCACTACTTTCACCTCAAGGCATCTGCAAACTGTAAAGTGGTAGCTGGGAGACTAAAAAGCAGAGATTCTGAAAAGCTCTTGCGGCTAAGGCAAAACCTTCACTTCAGTGGATACCAAAAAAGAGTTCGAGAAAGCACCCTGGATTTTTCAGTTGAGACAAGTTAGGAGTAAGACTGAATTGAAAATTTAACAACCATCCTAAAGCCTGAAACCTAGATTAAGTCATTTATATCCTGATTGATTTTAAGTGTTTGTTTCTCCTTCGCTCCTTAGCAGACACAAAAAAGTCCTTCTTGGGTGTAAAAAATAGTATCCTGTGCTCTAAATGTTTCTGTATAAGTAAGCAATTACATCTAGCATTGAATCAGGAAAAAAAAATACACAAATGCACAACTGACTAAAAAAAAAAAGAGAACAATAGAAACAGATGAAAAGTATTCAGACATTCTGATCAGATATTAGCGTATTCAAATAAGAACTTTGAATAACTGTATTTAATATGTTTCGCAAATTAAATGACAATGTAGGGAATTATAAAAGATAACTGAAAACTCTGAAAGAATCAAGAATTGATAAAAGTGAAAAAAAATATTAAGACTTCAATTGATGGGGCTATCAATCAGTTACACGGCCACCTTCACCACTGCATAAAGGATGAAAGAAATAAGACACAACTGGTGACATATAAGAAAATGACGACATTCTCTACACTCTGACATTCCACATAAGTAGACTACCCTTTAGTTTACTGATATGCATTGCATCATCCTTTGGTTAAAGCAGGATGCTAGAAATCCATCAGCAAGATACAGATGGTGCTTGCCACCTCCACCACAAAAAAATTACATTTCAATACTATTTAACCTGTGTATTTCCTCCCTAATTTAACAAACTTTATCTGTAAAGTCATGCGATAAGTATCTAGAATTAACATTAACAAAGTGAGAATGGTGTGTATGGATTTTAAAACATAAGCTACAGAGACTTAGATGTGTTTTACTTTGAATTCTGCAATGTACCATTAAAATGATTTAAAAATATACCCATGGAATTCTAAATCAGAAGTTCGTGTTTGTAATCTCGTTTTACAGCTTAAAATATTGATAAATCACATACTTACATACTGTATATAAGATATTAGAAATTGTTTTATAGAGGGAATATAGTCATACCTATTTTATATTAAGTAGGGATTCATAATAAATGCAAAAATGCATGACTAATATCAACCCATCTCAGTGAATGATTTATTAATATTCTCATTATAATGGCAAATTAAATGTGGATGATGTAGCACACAGCAATTCATTCTGAGAGAATGAACAAATCAATATTGATGGAACAGAGGGATCAGAGCAATGACTATTTGGAGATAAGCCTAAAATGAACGGAGGAAGCTGTTTACAAATAGTCCAGAATGTCATACTAAAGAGTAATTTTATTTGACTAACTCCTATGTATCCTTTTTAAAAAAAATTTTAATGTTTATTTTTTTTTTTTGAGAGAAAGAGCATGAGTGGGGGAGGAGCAGAGAGAGAGGGAGACACAGAATCTGAAGCAGGCTCCAGGCTCTGAGCTGTTAGCACAGAGCCCAACTTGAGGCTCAAACCCACGAACCGTGAGATCATGACCTGAGCTGAAGTCGGACGCTCAACCGACTGAGCCACCCAGGCGCCCCGGTATGTATCCTTTCTATTGCAATTTTGACATCACTATTTTCAGGAAATAATTATCTGACTACCTCTAGCCCCAGATATGACTTCTAAAACTTGGATTCTAACAGCTAACTCAAAATTAAGCTAACTCAAAATTTCATTTGCATTTTTTTCCATATCACCAGCCCTATTTATCATGGTTCAAACCTATAAGACACTATTTTTATATCCACCTGTTTATTCCTATGTTTCTTACTAACAACCCAAAGTCACTGCTATTACCACCTTCATTCATTCTCTAGATTCAGTGTATCCCAGGTCTAGTCTATTAATTTTTTAAATGTTTTTATTTATTTTTGAGAGAGAGATAGAGAGAGGGAGAGAGGGAGGGAGGGAGAGAACAAGTGGGGGAGGGGCAAAGAGAGATGGAGACAGAATCCGAAGCAGGTTCCAGGCTCTGAGCTGTCAGCACAGAGCTAGACGCAGGGCTCAAGCCTACAAACTGCGAGTTGGTAACCTGAGCCAAAGGCAAATGCTTAACCTACTGAGCCACCCAGGCACCTCTCCCAGGTCTAGTCTATTAATTTTCTGCTTTCTGAAATATATTTACTTGTTTCTATTTTTATTTGCTCCCCCAAACTCCATGATTTTTCACATTTTATCTTAATACACTCCATTCTCCTCTCCCTGCATATACTATCGACTTCTCTGCATACCCAGCATGACCTACTTAAGTACACATCCAAATGTATTACTCCCATTTTGACATGCTTTGGTGAATTCCCATGCACTTAAAATTCTCATCATGGCCTAAAACACTATTTATGATGAGGCTCCTGATGATGTCTCCAATCTTATTTTTTACATAATTTTTTCTTTGTTTTCCACCTACCCCAATAGTCCCCAGATAAACTCCCATACATTACATTCTTCAGATAATTTAGGATTTAAGTTAACAACCTAGTTTATATCTTTATGTATTTTTCCCCATATGTCTGTCAATTTCTTCTCTCTTCCTCTGTTTCTTTGTCTCTGCTGTCTCTAAACATATACATATGATATATATATATATATGTATATATATATATACACACATATATATACACACATGCGTGTGTGTATATATACATATATTATTCTTCACATGAAAGTGCGTGAGCCATATGTGTCTATTATACTCTGATAACTGTCTTTGTTTCATAAATTATGCCAAGAGCTTACTGAGCTCACTTGGCATAAAAATGTATCCTCCTTTTAGTTCTTGAAAAACTACATTTTAAAAATACTTATTTTTAAAGATTTCTAGAAAGTAAAAATAGCTAATCTATAAATAAATAAGAATCTCACTTATAGTAGATATTTTTTTCCAATTACACTGGATTGTAAAAACACTAGGAATTATGAGGAAATACTAATTTAATACTTTATTATATTAATTTAGTAGAATTTAATAGCATGGTACAATATCAACTAAAATTGAGGGCAAAAATAAAATATACTTCTACATATGCAAGGATTCAGATATTGTTCTTTATTCATACTTTCTTATGAACTTTATTAAGAGCCAGATTGAAAATAAAAACCATGCAAAGGTCAGGGTAAACTGCTCCTCTCAAGAAAAGAGAACCAAAGACAATGACCTAAATCATATAGTCTAATTGAAAGGTAAGAGTTGAGAGTTATGCACCAAACTTAGGAATGTATATATTCAAATTTCAGAGAAAGCCATTGGGACACACAAAGGTTTACTTCCAGAATATGAATACATTGGTACCCAAATGGAATTATTAAAGCCTGCAGAAGTCCCAGAAGACATTCTCTTCTGTAAAGCATTAAGAAATAGCTAAGTGAAGGGATTGCTCACATCTTGGATAAGTTCTGTGGTTATTCTCAACTTCTAGCCAGGTATAACTATATGAGATATTGCCATTGAAGTGGGCTCCCTGATTTCACTGGGGATTATGGGATCCTGGGTTAGCAGAGACCAAGTGCCATTGTTAACTGCCAACAACATGGTGAGAACATCCACATGAAAGGAGCAGAAAGTACCCATCTCAGAATGTCTTGGCCAATATATATCTTATGTAATGGTAAATTGATTAAAGTGTCCAAAGATTAATCAGTGTAATGAGAGAGCCTTATGTTGCTAGCCAAAAACCTTGACAATATTTGTCATAAAGGAGAGTCATAAACTCTTGTCCAGTTTACAGATACAAGACAAGTTACGAATCTAGAGCCTCTTGATCTAAGGAGTGCCCATGAAAGATTATGCACATTAGGCATTTGCATATTATTAATCCGATTTAAGTCTTTGTCACAGACACCTCAAGCTAGTACCTAAGGTGATACAGTAACTCTGTGGTCAGATTCCCCCGATGCTCCAAAGGGGGTGAACTGGTGTCAGCAAGCCTCCTTTCTGTGGAAAACTTCCTTTAGGAACCCCCTTGGGCATCTTTGTGGCAAGTTACAAGGTATGATCCACCACATAGATGCTTTCTTTTCGTTAGATTACTATGTTATTGTCTACTAACTGGACTTTAACAGTACAGTAGACTCATTTTATTTTCCATATAGTAAACATTCTTGCAATGAAAAGCTTAGTGATGATTGAACAATATAGCTAAAATGTAGCAAGTACATGGTATACACTGATGTCTGAGTACATCAAGCTGGCTCAGTTTCACATAGCATTGAACTGGCAAAAATATACTGGTTGATAGGCAAATTAACCACACACATACATGAACTTTAAAATACTTTTCTCGGGGCACCTGGGTGGCTCAGTCGGTTGAGTGTCTGACTCTTGATTTCAGCTCAGATCATGATCTCAGGATTGTGAGATCAAGCCCCACATAGGGCTCTGCACAGAGCTTGGAGCCTGCCTGAGATTCTCTCTCTCATCCTCTGCCCCTCTACCCCGCTCATGCTCTCTCTCCGTCTAAAATAAAATAAAATAAAATAAAATAAATACTTTTCTCAACAATTGATTTTATGAGAGTTATGATACCACATTATAAGGAGCACGGGAGTGGGGAATAAAATTACTCAGGCCTTAGAGAAGTCAATAATTTCATTATTTGGCTCATTTTTCCCCATACATAAAGTTTCTGAATAAACAGGTTAAGTGTAATCTTTTTTATCTATATAATCATGACTATTTTATTTCTGCATATAACCCCCAATTCTATTGTGTATCTACAGATATGCATTGTATTAGCTGATATCTTCTACCTATAAAAAGTACAGCTACCTGATACTCAGCTACACCACTGAGCAGAATAATAGCAAACAAATGACAAATTTTATATTAAATTAATATTAAAATAGTAATAAGAAATTAATATTAGTTTGATATTAAATTCTCCAGGAATATATATATATATATATATATATGAGCATAAATATATATATATTTACAGATACAAGACAAGTTACAAATCTAGAGCCTCTTGATCTATATATATATTTATGCTCCTTTTTCATGTAAATGCATATGGAGTATTTTAAATAAAATTTAAGGAAAAGCCAGAAACTACTGAAACCAGCTCAAAAAAAAAAAAAAAATTGAAGACTGATTAGACACATAACAAGTAGAGACTGAAATAGCAATCAAAAAATATCCCACAAAGAAAAGCCCACACCAGATGGCTTTAGTGTTGAATTCTCCCTAATGTTTCAAGAAGAATTGCAACAATCTTTCACAAATGTTTTCCAAAACATATTAAAGAGAAAAGAATACTTTCAAATTCATTCTGTTAAAACACTATTAACCTATAACAAAACCAGACAAGGATATCACAAGAAAACAAACGTACAGACTAATATCCTTCATGAATATAGATACAAAACTAGGTGGCAAAATACAGTGATCTGAATACAGCAATATATGAAAAGGATTACAAACTCTGACCAAGTGGGATTTATCCCAACAATGCGAGATTGGTTCAACATACAGAAGTCAAGGAAACTAATACATAATACAAGATCATTTCAATAGACACAGAAAACGCATTTTGCAAAATCCAACACCATTTCAGGATGAAAACACTCAACAAAGAATAGAAGGGACCTCCTTCAACTCAATGAAGGGCATCTATGAAAAACATGGTTAGCATGACACTGATGGTGAAATTATATAAATCTCAACAACAACAACAACAACAACAACAACAACAACTGAAGTCATAAACACAAAAAACATATTGATGGTTGCCAGAAGCAAGAGGTTGGGGGTGGGGAGGTGGTCAAAGGTACAAAATTCGTTATAAGAAGACAAGTCCTGGGGATGTAATGTATAGTATGGTAACTGTGGTTAACATTACTGTATTGCGTATTTGAACGTTGCTAAGAGAGTAGATCTTTAAAGTTCTCGTCACAAGAAAATAAATTCTAGCTATGTTTGATGATGGTTAACTACAATTGTGGTCATTATTTTCCAATATATAAGTGTATGAAATTATTATGGTGCACACTGAAAACTAAAACAATGGTATATACCAATTATAGCTCAATAAAAATTTAACTACCAACAAAGAAACACAAATTGGAATTACTTCTGTCTTCTTGAAGTAGAGACAGAAAGTTTTTCCTGGAACTATATAAACTTGGGCTCAAGTAAATACAAAGAGTATTAGGACAATGATAGGCACATAAAAGTGCTCGATAAAAGTTTAATAAATGAAATGTCTCTGGAATTATGACTTAAACTGCATTTCAAGGCAGTAGGCTAACTTTTTCACGTGCTAAGTATGAAAACAAGTTAGCTATCAATGCTTGCATTTGTTAAAGAAGTCAACTGTGGAAGTGTTTTAAATAGGGATGGAAATGTTTCTGAAAACTTGTGAGAGGATAAGAAAGCAAGCACTTAACAGCTATATGAAAAGCCAGGAAGGCAGGAACACAATTCCTAAAAGAAACATCTGAGAAAGTGCATGAAACCAAGCATCAATATAAACTTTATAGTTTAGGTTAGGACAACTTTGTTTTAAATTCTGAAGATGACTTTTGGAAATGTTAAAAATTTAGTATAGTCCTTTTGATGTATATTTTTTAAAGCCAGTTTCAGGCTAGCATCACTAATCCTATTAGCCACGCTGACCTCTGAGTGACAGTATTCTAGCAACAGTGGATACTAATCAGCTGAAGCCATTTCCTGGCTTCCCTGACCAGTCCCCCAGCTCATTCACACATTCCATAGTTCAGTCTATAAGATCAACAACAATCGCAACAACAAAAACAAAAAAAGTGTTTCCTAAGATAAAAAAAAATGCAAGGATGTCTACTCTCACTACTTTCATTCAACATTGAACTGGAGGTTTTAACCAAATTAGTCAAGTAATAAAAATAATTGACATTAGGACTGAAAAGAAAGGATAAAATTATCTTTATTTGCAGTTGACATTTTTCTGTATATCAAAAATCCTAAGGAATCAAAACACACAGGTATATAATTACAGCCAATAAATGAGTATAGAAAGTTTAGAAGATAAAAGATCAGTATACAAAAATGAATTGAAAATCTACATGCTAGCAATTAGCAATCTTTTTTCTCAAAATTTTTTAACGTTTATTTATTATTGAGAGACAGAGAGGCACAGAGCGTGAGCAGGGGAGGGGTAGAGAGAGGGGAAGACACAGAATCTGAAGTAGGCTCCAGGCTCCAAGCTGTCAGTACAGAGCCCAATGAGGGGCTTGAACTCACAAACTGTGAGATCATGACCTGAGCCGAAGTCAGACACTTAACCAATGGAGCCACCCAGGTGCCCCTAACAATGAGCAGTCTGAAACTGAAATTAAGCAAGCAATCCCATTTACAACAGAATAAAAATGAATAACACTTGGAAATAAACTTTATAACTGTAAGATGTATATTCTCAATACTACAAAATATTGCTTAAAAAAATAAAAAAAATTTAAATACATGGAAAGACATTCCATGTTTATGAAATAGATACTTAATATTGTTCAGACAGTAATACTTTGCAAATTGACTTACAGATTCAATGAAATCCTTACCAAAATTTCAAATGCTTTCTTTGCAGAAATTGACAAGTTTATCTTAAAATTCATATGGAAATGAAAAACACTCGAATAGTTTTGACTATTATAATAGCCAAAACAATTTTAAAAGGAAAAAAGTGGGTTATAGGACTCACACTTTCTAATTTCTTTTTTTAAATTTTGTTTTAATGTTTATTTATTTTTGAGTGAGAGAGAGAGAGAGACAGCATGAGTGGGAGAGGGGCAGAGGGAGAGAGACATAGAATCTAAAGCAGGCTCCAGGCTCTGAACCGTCAGCACAGAGGCAGACGCGGGGCTCAAACTCACAAAACGTGAGATCATGACCTGAGCTTAAGTTGGACGCTTAACCAACTGGGCCACCCAGGCGCCCCTCTAATTTCAAAATTCACTACAAAGCTAGAGTAATCAATACAGGTGGGTACTATTAGAAGGACAGATTAACAGTCAATAGATTAGAACTGAGAGTTGATAATAAACTCTACTATCTGTGGTCAACTGATGCTTTCCAAATGTTCCAAGAGAATCCAATGAGATAAGAATAGCCTTTTCAACAAATGGTACTGGAACTACTGGATATCCACATGCAAAGGAATAAAGTTGCATCCAGATCTCACACCATATACAAAATAACACAAAATTGACCAAAGACCTAATGTAAGAGCTAAGACTATAAATATCTTACAACAAAACATGGGCATAAATCTTTGTGAACTTAGATTTGGTAACGGTTTCAAAACACAACTAATAAAATAAAAAAAATAGATAAACTCGACTTCATCAAAATTCAAAATGCTTATGCTTTAAAGGATACTTTAAAACAGCCCATAGAATGAGAGCAAATATTTACAAATTATATATCTGATAAGAGACTAGATCCAGAATACATAAAGAATACTTGAAAATCAACAATAAGAAATGACTCAATTAAAAAGAGGGAAAGACATCTGAATAATTTTCCAGAGACGTGGTACACATGGTCAATAACCACAGAAAAGATGCTCAACACCAGTAGTCATCAGGTAAATGTAAAAACCACAATGAGGATAGCCCAAGTGTCCAATAACAGATGAAAGTAGAAACAAAATATAGTATATACTGCCAATGGAATATTATTCAGCCAAAAAAAAGAAATGAAGTTCTGATACATGCTAAAAACATGGATGAACCTTGAAAACATTATGCTTAGCAAAACAAGTCATACACATAAGGACAAATAAAATATGGTTTCAGTTCTACGAAACATCTAGAAAATAGGCAAATTCGTAGAGACAGGGAGGAGAGGAGAATGAGGAGTTATTTTTTAAGGGATACTAAGATTCCCTTTGGAGTGATAAAAAAATTTTGAAAATAGATAATGGTGATGGTGAGGCAACATTGTGTTTATAATTACAACTACTAAATAGTATAAAAATGTTTAAAATGACAAATATATGTAAACACATGTATATATCATAAATATGTATATATTCTAAATACATATGATAAATATGCATATATTAGGAATATATGTCCTAAATATATATTCAAAATATATAATATATAATAAATATATAATATATATAATGTATGTTATAATATCTATTACAAAAAAAAAAAAAATATATATATATATATATATATAGCACAACCCCTGCCCCCAAATGAGATATAATTTATTATTTCACACTCACTAGATGGCTATATTCATAACATCAGGCATTAATAGATGTGGCAAGATTGTCAAACAATTAGAACCGTCATGAATTGCTGATAAGAGTGTACAATGAAGCAGCCATTTTGAAAAACTCTTTGGTAGTTTTTCAAAAAGTTAAGCATAGATTCACCACATAAAACGGCAATTTCACTCCAAGGTATGTACGTAAGAATGCCAAAAACATGTGTCTGCTCAAAAACTTATATCAGAATGTTCATATTAATCATCATAGCCAAAAACTTGAAGCAATTCAAATGTCTATTGATAAAGGATAAATAAAATGGAGTATATCCATACAAAGGAATATTTTTCTGACATAGAAAGAAAGAAAGATCTGAAACATTCACAACACAAAGTAACCTTAAACATTTTAAGTTCAAGAAGCCAGAAACAAATGATCACATATTGTATTATTCTGTTTACAGGGAACATAAAGAATAGGCAATTCCATAGAGACAGAAAGTAGGTTAGTGGTTGCCAGGGAACATGGAAAGAGTGAACTGGGCAACTGCTAATGGGTAATAAAGACAGGATAATAAAGATATTTTGGAATTAGGTAGCCGTGATCACAACAGTGATCACAGCAGTGATCACAGCAATATCACAACTGTGTGATATTTTAGCAAAACAAAACAATCAAAAAACCACAACTGAATGTACACTTTTAAAGAGTGAATTTTATAGGGTATGGATTACATCTCAATTTAGAATTATTTCAAAAATAATTGAGGAGAAAGAAAATGAAACTCTACCTATTCTTCAAAGTTGGAATTTTAAATTCACTTCTTTCTTATGAGAATCTTTTAGATACATTTTCCTCTATTTTTCAAGTGAAGAACAATTGGTTTCTTTCAAGCTTACACAGTTTGAAGATGTTCAAGTTTTAAATGCAGGCAACTGGACTTTACATCCCTTAGTGTGATCCCTAATCACATGGGTATGACACAAAGTTTTTTTCTGCCAGCTCCTCACTTAAACATATCTACTAAATTGTTATGTGGGTCTGGGTCTTTATTAAAAATAATTCTCTCACCTGTCTCAAAATTACCTGATACCTCCTTTTCAATACCAATCAAGCATATCTAATAGTTATATGGGTCTAGGTCTTTATTAACAATACTTCTATCACTTTTCTCAAAATTACCTGATGCCTCCTTTTTAGCACCAATCATATTTAACATGCTCCAGGAAACCATATTCAAATCCTAAAGAAATAAATTATTTTTCTCACCTGCAAACTCAATATACTTCCTATTTGGAGATTAATCATAAATAGTTTTAATCATAAATATTTTTAAATAACAATCTATAGAAACTAAATATTTTATATATATTGACAAGTCTTTGGGAAATTTGTGATCTATGTCATTCTCTTTATGTCACGTTGAACTTTAAATACATGCATGGTTGATGGCAAATATAACACCCTGTTAAATTAAGCTCTTATAAGAAGAAGTTTTAACATAGGTTGTGCCATGGGGCTGGATGGTAACTGAAAGCTTACTTACTTTACCCCCTTTATGTCATTTAGTTAAGATATAGCAGTTGTTTTATAGAAGTAGTTGTGATATGAAAGGAATTTTTCCTGTGGACCAGGTTTGATTTCACATCCTAATATGCATGGTATGGCTTATAGCCATTAGTATATAGTTTAAAGTTAAAGTTCCGTTAGAATTTTAGATGGATAATGTAGGGATTAAAATGTTGCTGTAAGAGCAGATGCATCGTGCCCTCTGAATCACTGGCTGTCTATTTGAACTCATTATATTTGCCAAATTCATCATACAGTTTGGCACATTTGATACTAATAAAAATGGAAATCTTCTACACAACTCTAAAGCTTTCACTAATCTTTATCCTTTCAGCACTTGACCAATGGTTTGATAGTCAATCAAATTACTAGTACCCATTTTTGGTTGAGCAATATAAACAGTACTATTCTTTTCTACATTATTACTACTTCAAATTGAAAGAAGGATATTTTAAAATATCTGTCATGCACATCATGAAAATAATGAACAGAAAAGCAATTTCTTCTTTGTTTTAACTGCTTATAAGAAAGTAAAATCACATATACACAGACTTAGAAGTATTTTTGAAGTAATTTTGTCAACTTGAAATCTACTTTTTCTAAGGTTTCAGAGAAACTATGTGACATACTGTCAAACAAAATATTTACCCGCCATCTGAAATTTATTAGCTGAAAGAGCCGTGATAATAAGATAATGTAACAAAGTGTAATGAAAGTTTCAAATGCAATCTAAGTATCTTAACATTTCTTTTATTATTAGGGTGCCTGGGTGGCTCAGTTGGTTAAGAATCCCACTCTTGGTTTGGGCTGAGGTCATGATCTCAGTGTTTGTGAGATCGAGCCCTGTGTGGAGCTCTGCCCTGACAGTGCAGAGCCTGCTAGGGGTTCTCTCTCTCCATCTCTCTCTACCCCTCCCTCTTTCATGTGCTCTCTCTTTCTCTCTCTCTTTCTCCCTCTCTCCAAATAAATAAACTTTAAAAATAAATAAATAATAAGATATACATACAACAGATATGAATTCTATACAACAGATATAGAAATCACTAAGAACTCTACAGTATCTTAAAAAGACATTGCAATAATCAATTCAAATCTCAAAGTAGATTTAAAAACCAAAGTTGAAATATATTTGTAATATTAAAAAACTTACTATATTACACTTTTCTAAAATAGTTTAAAGTTTTCCATTATTAAAACTTTATTTATTTTGTTACTTCCCAAAGTAGTAAAGATTAGGATTTATCTCTTTCTTAGGATACAATTTCCAAAAATGTACATTATAATGCACAAAAAAGTGTGAGAGTTTCTGTTATTACACCATGTGGGCTAATAGTCAAGGGAATTAGTGATTGTATTATTTTCCTCTTTAGTTATCCTTTCCTATATCATAAGGGTTGGAAACCTTGAATATACACTTTACAGGATCTTTTCAGGAAGAATTTCTGTTTAGAATCTGATCATGCAGGTTCGTTACGTGATTAAAAGATGGAATAGAAGGGAAAACCATTTTTGAATTCAACCCCCTCTCTCTGCACTGCTACTGTCAGGTTTTAGCCACTATTCTCTCTCACCTGAATTACTATCCATCATAGTATGTCCCCCTGCTTCTACTTCTATCTTCCATGGTCCATTCTCAACTTAGTAGCCAGCCAAAGTGATTTTAACATAAAGCAAATTGTGTTCCTTTTAAAATCAAGACCTCCAGGGTCTTCTGTTTAACAAAGTCAAACCTAAAACCCTCATAATCCCATGAAATCCTTTCCCCTCCAATGACCTGACTTCCTCTTCTACTTCTTTTCATCAGTTCCCCTGTAACCACAATGTCCCCTTGTACATCCTCTTTTGCAAGCATGGAGGAAATCCTAACTTCCTGCTTCGGTAATACCTTTTAGTGTCATCCGTCACCTTCAAATTCCCAGTGCCAATGTCTATTCAGGTCCTCATATGTGTTGTCTGGATTATTGTAAATCTCCTATTTCCCTCCTAATCTCCAATTTTCTGCTAGTCCATTGAAATTTACACCTTGCTTACCAGAATGATCTTCGAAATTATTAATCTGACCTTGTTAAGCTACTGCTCAAAAGCCTCCAATGGTACCCTACACATTTGAAGAAAGGCTTTCAGCATATTTACAATTGAACCTCTTCAGTTCTATCACATGTCTATGATCATTATACTGATTTCTTCATTTATAGAGTAAATTCTGACATCATGTTTCAAGACTTTTGTGTAAATTATTGCTATTGCTAAAAGCCCTTCTTATTTCTCAATTTCTACCTTTCTCACTTTGGCCTAGATCCATTTACTATTTAACAGATCCACTAACGAGCCTTTCTGAGTTATTCCATACTTCTCAGATGCATTTAAATTCCTGTTGATGGCATTTTCAATGATCTCCCTGGAAAACAGGGACCATTTTTTTTTATTTTGTTTTTAAATCGTAACTCTCGATATAACTTAGAGCTATGGTTAGAAAATAAATGGCCTATAAATAATATGTCTTGCTGTCACTTTCCCCATTAGCTGCATGGTGATAATAATATTTAGCCTGTCTGCCTTGCAGCATTGTTAGATTTAAGTAAGATGCATGGGATACACTTTCTCCACTGGTAACCATCATGAAAATATATCAGCGTTATTCACTGAGAAGTCCCTTTCGTGAAAGTACATTTATTAATTTTGGAAAGCTACAGCAGGGGAAAAAAAAGTGAACTCAAAGTGAATTTTCTCTTGAATTAGTGTAAAGATATTTAATATCCTTTTCTATGAACGTAGACCAAAAATGATGTGTTATTAGCGTATTTTTGAGTGACATGTCATTGTTAATCCCACCTCTGGTGCTATTATCTGGCGAATGTCATAATTTTTCATGAGATAGTATGGCAAAGTGATGTTAACTAAACCGTTGAGAGGTAAGGAAGGTGCTATGTCCAAAATGTGATCACTTTAACTGCCTTCAATGCAAGCATCTGAGGCTAAGCCACTCTCATCTCTTCACATGTGCAATTATAATAGCTTTTTAAAAACGCATACATCATGAGTGTTAATCCATATTGTGATTATTTTTCTAGTATATCATTTTTCTGTGTTTACTGTTTTATCTAATAAGGTTTAAAAATTAATATATATTCAACTCTATCAACATTATTTACTTTTTAACTTGTGTAATTTGTTCATTTTTTATTGAGATATAATTGACATGTAAAATTATACTATTTTTAGATATTAAACAACATAATGAGTGAATATTTGCATATATTGTATATATTCTGTAGGTTGCCTTTCATTTTGTTAGCAGTTTTATGATGGTTTCCCATGAATCATTTTGGAACAGACTAAACCAAAACTTCAGATGAAAAATATTAACAATCCTAAATCTGTTGAAGCAATTAGAATCTTTAATTATAATTATTCCATAATAAGTACTCTAGACACATCTCTAGTGAACCCATTGAAATGTTTTTGTTTTGAAGGATAGAGAAAATGTAGTGTGTGCACAATTATATGATGGAATATTACTCAGCCATAAAAAAGCGAAATCTTGCCATTTGAGAGAACACAGATGAAACCAGAAGTTATTATGCTAAATAAAATAAGTCAAAGAAATTATAAATACCATATAGTTTAACCTATATGTGTAATCTGAAAAACAAAACAAATGAACAAAACAAACAAACAAAAAACAAGCAAAACAAACAGACTCTTATGCAGAGAACAAACTGGTGATTGCCAGAGGGAAGGAAGGTGGTGGGATGAGCAAAATAGGTGAAGGGGATTAAGAGGCATAAACTTCCAGATTAAATTAAAAAACAAAACAAAACAAAACAAAAAACCCCTCAATTTTCTGCAAATACCTAGAGAATTATAAATGTAGAACAACTTCCCACATTGTAGCCCAACAGTACAACCTGGCAACAAGGTCCTGAAAAAAATATTATACATGCGGGGCATATATGTTACATGTAAATAATCTCCTTATATAGCAAAAATTTCCTTCTGCTTTCCAGTTGAGCTCCCAACCTCTCCTTACTCAACGGTTAGGGAGAATTGCTCTATATCAAGAGTATACTGTATCCACTGTGGCTCTCCAGAATCTAATATGGCAATGTCAGCCCATTCAATTATCAAAAGTTTGGCTAATTCTTATCCTGTTAACATATACTGCCATTTTTATGCTAGGCTTGCTTATTTGATAGCCCAGATCTCACATGGCTTCAGGAATAGAAAATCTATCTCCTGTTTAATCTACGAAGTGTGCATCAACTTGAGTTTATTTCTCTTATATTTCCTTGCATCTGGTGTTGTTGATGGTTTAAAAGGAAAATACAGGGGCACCTGGGTAGCTCAGTCAGTTGAGTGTCTGACTTTGGCACAGGTCATGATCCCATGCTTTGTGGGTTCAAGTCCCACGACAGGCTCTGTGCTGACAGCTCAGAGCCTGAAGCCTGCTTCGGATTCTGTGTCTCCCTCTCTCTATGCCCCTACCCCACTCTGTCTCTCTAACTTCCAAAAATAAATAAACATTAAATAAAATTATTTAAAAGGAAAATATGATTTTTAAAAATTAATCCGATGATTTATTATTACAGAGGGAATGAAAATATTTCATATCTTTCTATATGCTAATCAATCAAAGGTGATCTTTCCAAATCCACTTTTAACATTCTGAATTTATTTTTAAGTTATTAAAAGGAGGAAAATCAGAAAATCATCAAAAGAAAAATTACCAATACCATACTGTTTTGATTACTACAGCTTTCTAGTATAGTTTGAAATAAGGGAGTGTGATACCTCCAGCATTGTTTTTTCTTTCTCAAGATTGTTTTTGCTATTTTGGAGTTTTTGTGTTTCCATACAAATTTTAGGGTTCTTTGTTCTGATTCTGTGGAAAAAGTGTGCAGTATAAAAATATTGAGTCACAATGATGTACACTTGAAATTAGTAAGATATTGTATATTGATATTATTTCAATAACAAAGGAAAAAAGGAAACTTACCAAGTGTTTAATTGAATTTCTCCCCAAAATACTCAATGGTAGGACTACAATAAATTATGTTTTGGTGAATTTATAATTTAGGAAGAATTAACAAATAATATCTAAAAATATTTCCTGTTCCATAAAAAATTGAAGATAACATGAAAAGTCTTTAAGATGTTTTGTTTTTCTCTACAGCGTATTTGGAGATGGTAGTGGTGTTTAAGAAAAATAAAAGTCTTTTCAGAAGTATCAGAGCAATTATTATTTCCTGGACTGTGTTTACAATAGAATCTAATGGTTTTGGGAGGATAAAAAACTAGTATAAGTTGAAAAGTAACATTTAAAAATTTTTGGTTTAAAACATTGCTCTATTAGATGCACAGCTCAGTTACAAGATATTTGGCTGTTATAATCATGGTGAGGGAAGCTTTAAAGTGTGAACAGTATGCTGTCCTTGGCCCAAGGGAATCTACCTCCTTGTAAAGTGAAAATGGAATGTGGGAATTGAGTTCTATTGCCAAAATTTCTGACATTCTCACAGGAGCCTCTTCTTTGGAGAAGTACATTTAATTTCCACCTGCAGAGAGGGTCCTTTAACCTTCTGCAGCAGGAAATCTAGGTTCTCAGCCCTATTCTTCCCGGAATAAAATACTTAAGGCTGGGCCACCTACCTAATCATGTGTCTTGGTTGCCCTAAAGCATACAAAAGCAAAGGAATTTTCTTACTAGATTCACAAGGCTGTTTTAAGGAGAAAAGAAGCACATTTGATTTGATAGAGATATTTAATCACTTTGTAAGACAAGATGTTAGTGAGGAACTTAAGTATTCCAGAGATCTTTTATCATTCCCTGCCTCATATTTTTCCTTCAAATTCTTATCTGATGAATTATATGGGCCTGTGGGCATGACCTCTAAGGAAGTTAAGGGACATCCAAAAGCAGCAAGGTAAATCATTCCACTTATAGGAATCATCTAGCAGGCAAAGATGTAGGTGTATATTTTGTTCTAAAGTCACCATTCTATCATGTCCTTCCAAACTTAAAAAAATCAGTAGTTGCCCCTCAATGTCATCAGACCAGAGAAGGGAATCTTTAACTTATTATTTAAGACCATTAAGGGAGGGACCCCAATATTATTTTCCACATTATCTACTAATGCATAGCACTATAAAATGGCCATTTTATTAAAACTGGAACTGATAGTTACTCATGCACATAATTTCATCTAAAAGACATGTCTTCCCATATTCTAAAACTGTACTTCTTCTGGGAAGTTTCCATTAACTACCTCATTCTATGTCACTTTAGATTTGTCCTGAATTTTTATGGCACTTAATCAAGTCTCTTTTCTTTCCTTGTTTTGTTATTTAAGTATCTTTTGCATGTACCCATAGCACGCGCGCGCGCGTGCACACACACACACACACACACACACACACACACACACACTGCTTTTGTAAATCTATAGTAAAGAAGTAGAGGGTATTTTATTCCAGTAGTAAGCGCATTTTAAAACTATTAAACTGCTATTTTCTACCAAGATTTTAGATACATTTTAAAATCCTAATTCTCACTATAATAGGTAATTTCATCTCATTCTTTGAATAAGGAAATCAAAATGTGGAAAGATGATATGCCTTGCAAATTTGCAAAGATATTTAAATGTCAGAATCATTCCAGATAGGTCCATCTAATTTCAAAACCCTTTTCTTTCTAGCTTCATTGTAGTACAGACCATTTTGTTTCTCAACTGAATTTTTTGTCATCAATGTCTTCAATGGCTTCTGCATAATTTCAATACATGATGGTATATACATAGCATATTCATATAATGGATGCTCAATAAATATTTGTAGAGTGATGATTATTTTAATGTTGGGTGTTTTTCAAACTCCCAGAGAGAATTAAAGAGAAACCCAACTAAAATAGATTATCAAGTTATGTGGACACCTATACTATCCTTTTCTTATGTTGAATTCAATTAGGAAGAACTAAATCTGGAAGTAAATAATGTAGAAAATTAACTTGTTGATGTACAGAACACAGTTTTAAGATAATCTTTAAATGACTGGCTACCACCTGAATTCAAGACCATCGAGGAAGGAAAAAAGTATGACTACTACTGGACAAAATTTAGGATTATAGGATAATGCACATCCATTGATTCTTTCCAGAAGGCTTCCCAGCACAATATCTACGAGTTGGATGATTAAATGCCTCTTTCAATTGACAAAACATATGGGAATTGTAGCAGATGGAAATTGAAGAGATAAGGCAAAAAGAGAAGGCCAAAGGGCTACCTTCAAGTAAAATCAGAGTATGGCATTAACTTAGTGAATTTTTAAGTTCCAAAAGGGCAGAGATTTTTGTATTTTTTTTTCACACACCTATCCCATGCTCCTTAAACAACATCTGGAATAACTGCATTACTGAATTTACTGGGTTCAGAATTAACCACTGAGAATCAATCATTCTAAGTCTAAGGGAAAAAAATCACATTAAGCAAACTCAATTTTATTTTTTTAAAAAACAAAAAAGTCAGTAACTGACACAGGGGCCAGAAGATATTTGTCTGCAGATACAGTGAATTCTCTTCCCCTAGGTAGCCCTCCACAGGATTCCAACTCTTTTGTAAATATGTCTTTGTGTGCATGACAATCAGAGCCATTGGCAAATAAGCTTGATCAATTAAGTGCTTAATAGTTGTGAACTAAAATGGCATAATGTGATCAATTCACAACAAACATGGACTGAACTACTGAATGAAATACAAAGCATCCATCAGCTACAGTGTTCTTTCCCTTGGGCAGAGTTTGCAAGCATATTCACTTTCATGATTCTATTCTTGCATAAATCCACATCAAACCAACACTCTTTTCTAATTGACTCAATGTCTCTTTAGAAATGTTAATACATTGGGGTACCTGGGTGGCTCATTTGGTTAAGTGTCTGCCTTCTGCTCAGGTCTTGATCTCAGGGTTAGTGGGTTCAAGCCCCTAGTGTGTTCAAGCCCTGAGTAGGTTCTGAGCCAGCAGCACAGAGCCTGGAGCCTGCTTCAGAGTCTGTGTCCCCCTCTCTCTGCTTCTTCACCACTCGCACTCTGTCTCTCCCTCTCTCAAAAATAATCATTAAAAAAAAAAAGAAATGTTAATACATTTTGTCAACTCAAGACTTGCATGGTGGTTAGATGTGTTTAATTGAATTCATTGGGTAGTTGAAATTGTATTCATTATTTAATACAACCAACTTATTTTTTCTAGTATACAAACTTTTCTCAAGATCATTATTTTATTTGGGGTGCCTGGGTGGCTCAGCTGGTTGAGCGTCTGACTCTTGATTTCAGTTCAGGTCATGACCCAGGATCATGGGATCGAACCCCATGTCAGGCTCCAAACTGAGTGTGAAGCCTGCTTAAGATTCTCTCTCTCTCCCCCTCCCTCTCTCTCTGCCCCTCTCCCCTGCTCGCTCCCCCTCTTTCTAAAACAAAATAAATAAATTTAAGAAAAATCATTATTTTATTTTCCAAATTAAACAATTGGAAAAGAGTGGAAAACTTTAAGCAGAAAATGCAGTGATAACATATCAGAAATTAACCAATACATACTTGTTGAATGTATGGAATATATATTCAAAATTTAAGAGAAATGGACAAGATTATGCAATAGAATATGTATCTGCTCATCATTATGAGAAAATAAGACTCAAGCAAAACCATTTAAAAAAAACACTAAAGAATACTTAATGAGACTCTTTAATGGAATACAATTATATTACAAAAAATACAAAATTATTTTGTAATCAGTAATTACAAAAATACTACTAAGCTTTGCTATAATGGTGAAGAATCTTAATTATCACTCACACAGTACATAGCTATGGGGTGGCTGCAGCTTTGCTCCAGGCAGTTGTTGGGCTTCAGGCTAAGATTGTTTCAGACTGCAGTTTTGTTCCATTTTGGGTATGATTGGCATGTCTCTTTATCCCAGAACACAGGAAAAGAAGTAGCACCTATATAGTACATGAAAATTCTTCAGGAAGTGGAAGAGTAAGAACTGATATAAATGTGTCATACTTAATACTGTCTGTGGATGCTGTATAACCATGTTTTTTCACATTGGCCAAAACTAGTCACGTGGTCTGTCTAAAGTTAGTAAAATCGGGAATTATGCTGTACCTCCAGAAGGCATTGCAAATCACCTACCCCCAGAAGGGGTGCATCCTTTCAGGTCTCTTACAAAGAAAAAGAGTGTGAATTATGAATAACAATCTACCACAGATGTATTATGACATACACATTAAGCCATTTTAACTTAAATAAAACATATCAAGTGACTGAATTTATATCCATGACAAGATCTATGGAGATTTATTAACAAGATATATCTTTGCTAATAATTTTCTGTTATTTTGTATGAACAGAAGTTGTATGCAGTTACTTTGAAAAAAATGCTTAGAAAAATGATTTAGATTTATTTATGGTTAATATTTTGTCAAAAAACAGATATTCTCTTTTTGTATGTAGTGGAAAGGTAATTGCCTGCGAGTTTAATGTGTAGGATTGAATTGGACATCTTCCACAGGCTGACTGGGAAGAATAAAGAAAGGTCCTTTTCTTTACCTGTCTGTAAAAACGGAATTTCCCAACTCATAATATTCTCAACGCTATGTTGTATAATTCCTAAATTATATAAATATTATTAATTTGTGGATCCACCTTTTTACTGAAGTACAAAAGCAACCTTCAAAACTCACTTATAAAATCAATCTCTGGATTTAGTGCCTATTTCAGTTTGGGGAAGTTTAAGATGTCAGTGTCTATAATTATAATGTATAAGTAAAGAAAAAAGTATATAAAGATCATATATATATACATGGAAAAGAAAAAAACTGGATACTTAGGCAGGTATTTTTCTCTCTCATTCATAGACAATCATCATGGATGTCACAGCTCCTCAATCCCTGCCTCAATTCATCTTTGTGAACTTGACTTCTTTTTTCTAGAGAGAGACAGCATGCTCACAAATGTGGGAGATTGGCAGAGGGAGAGAGAAGCAGGTTCCACACCCCGAGCAGAGCTGGTCATGGGGCTTGATCTCATGAACTGTGAGATACTGACCTGAGCCAAAATCAAGAGTCGGATGCTTAACCAACTGAGCCACCAAGGTGCCCTGAATTTGACTTCCTGGACAATAAAAGGTCACTCCATTTTGTGGATGTACTATAATTTAACCCATCAGACCCCCATTGATGGAAAACTGAATTCTTTCACATCCATTGTTATCATAGGTATTGCTGCTGTAAATAGCCTCATGCCCTCATTTTGCACGACGTGTTTGGTATAGCTTCTTAGAAGTGGAGTTGCTAGGTCAGATGGTAGATTTGCAAGATTTTCCTCCACTATGGTAGTATTTTGCATCTTTCTTAGTAGTGAATGAAAGAAATGATTTTCTTATGCCCCTTTCAAGGACATACTGTACATGTTTAGATTTTTATATCTAACAAGTAAAAAAAATATAGTAGCCCAATTTTTTTTCATTTTCTGATTAAAAATATTATTTTTAAAAATTTTTTGATTTCGGATTTTCAGAAGCCAGATTGAACATCTTTTCATATGGTTAAGAGCCACTTACATGTATTTTTCTCCGAACCCTTTATGTATATCTGTAGCCCCCTTTTACAGAGCTGTTGGCTTTTTTCCATTCTGTTGTGTAGAATCCCTTTAAACATTAGTTATCTTCTGTAAGATATGAATTTGGAAATTCCTTGTTATAGAATTTGAATCTGTGTTGGACCTGAAACATAGCTCACAGGACTGAAAGTATTCACTTTTTTTATGTAGATACAGTATTTAACTTATCTACTAACATGTTGCCTCTGGGATTGTGAGCAATGATGAAACATATCTTGCTGGTGCCCTTTGCCATGAGCTTCCTCCAAGCCCATGATGAAAGTCAAGGTTCCCACCTTTCTGTCAGCAGCTCTTAGGCCATATGCCATTTTCTGCCTTCCCTCCAGAGAACCACTCAAGCCTGTGCTGCTCCTCCCTCTCTGGGGATGGAGGCAGTAACACTGAGTGCCCCACCTGTTCCCTTTCTCCATGCACCTGCTGGCAGGGTAATCCTCTCATAGTGCACATGTACCATTACTGTCCATTTGTGTCTTGCTTTTGTTTAGAATATTTTGTAAATGTTTTTGATTTATTAAACTGTTCTTTTATGGTTTCTGGACGGTAAGTCACAGCTGGGAAGGCCTTCCTACTCCAAGGTTATAGAGAAATTTATTCATGTTTTCTTCTAGTACATCTAGAACATCATTTTGACATTAAAATTTTGATCCAGTTATAGTTTGCATCAATGTATTTTTGGTGTACTTTTTTCCTTCACTTATGATATAACTAATTCTTTTTCTTTCATAGCTTTCTCAGGTTTTTGATAGTTCCAACTGACACACTAGTCTCACAGACCATCTCTTCTCTTTGTTCCTATATTTCTGGACTTTCTGCTGTTCTTATCTTCTTTCTTTAAAACATCAAATACTTTATTAAATATATTTTAGTTGATGTTGCAATATTTAATTATGATTTTCACCAATGATGTGACAAAAGTTAAACTTTTTCATCTTTTTCCTTAATACATTCATATTTAGAGGTGAGATTTGTTCTTATTTTACTGGTCACATTTGTAGCCAATGAGTTTTCACTGACTATTATTGTAGATTCCTGGACAGTAACAATAGGATTGATTCAGAGTGGCTTTCCAAGCTTCCTGAGTTAAAAGATTTCCTTTTTGTTTCTGCAAAGAACTTAAAAATACAGCATCTCTGGCTCTCAGGGATCTCCTAAAAAAATCTTGTACTAATAGTCCTGGCTTTCCTACATCTCACAGTTTTTGCTTTACAAGATATGCCTTCAGTTATAGAAGTTCTATTTGCTGAAACTGCCATCTCAGGGAAATAATCCTCACCGCAATTTTTAAGTCTCCCCTCTCTGCTTCTTTAGAAATTCTACTATATTCAATATTGGTTCTAATTCCAATGCTTATCTTCTGCTGGGACCCTCTCTTTCTGGAAGTCAATGTGGTGAAATCTTATAATAAGTTGCTCTGATTAAAAAATAAGCTCTGGTAATGCAAATTGTATTCAATGAGAAACTAGCTCCTGTTCTCTGTTAAAACTTATTCTTTTTTTTGTTTAAGTTTACTTATTTATTTTGAGAGATAGTGACAGAGTGGGCACACAAGCTGGGGAGGGCAGAGATCCAGAGAGAGAGAATCCCAAGCAGACTCCATGCTGTCAGGACAGAGCCCAAATTGGAGCTTGATCTCAGGAACTGTGAGATGAGTGGAGCTACCCAGGCACCCAAGAATAGGTTTTAACAGGGGCACCTGGGTGGCTCAGTCAGTTAAGGATCTGACTTTTGATTTCAGCAGGTCATGATCTCACAGTTCATGAGATTGAGCTCTGTGTCAGGTTCTCTTCTGACAGCATGGAGCCTGCTTGGAATTCTCTCTCTCCCTATCTCTCTGCCCCCTGTCCTGATTATGCACATACTCTGTCTCCAAATAAATAAGTGAACTTAATAAAAAAAAACACTCTACCCTTAAGTGGGGGTAAACTAACATTTGATCTCCTCTCAGGTGAGCTGGAAGATAATACTGCAGACAGACAGAATCCATGGGGCAACTGGTATCATTCCCACCTCAAATTGGGAAGTGGAGAATTGAGTAGCCATAATCCCAGTATTCTCCTAGTTTTGGGTCAGCTTGGATATACAGAACGGATATCAACTAACTGGAAATATTTCTGGAATAATAAATAATCTGGAACTTTCTACATTGATATTTAAACCAAACTAGAGAGATGCCATCACATGACTTCAGAAACCAAATATACCAGGGGCGCCTGGGTGGCTCAGTCGGTTAAGCATCCGACTTCAGCTCAGGTCATGATCTCAGGTTTGTGGGCTTGAGCCCTGCGTTGGGCTCCGTGCTGACAGCTCAGAGCCTGGAGTCTGCTTCGGATTCTGTGTGTTCCTCTCTCTCTGCCTCTCCCCATCTCATGCTCTCTCTCTGTCTCTCAAAAATAAATAAATGTTAAAAAAAAAGTCTAATAAAAAAAAGAAAGAAAAAAAGAAAAAGAAACCAATTATGCCAGATAAGATTTAAATTGAGCTCAGGCTCTGGAATTCCCCACCAGTCACTGTGTAGTCTCATCTTAATAATTGCATTAATCTCTATTAATGGAGTCCAATATCATATGTGATTTAATATTTTGCTTCTCATTGGGTTAGGTATTATCTCTAGCAATTTCTGAGCTTCCAATTTCTACATTTCTGGTATAGATCTTTGCTCACTTCCTGGCACATTCCCATGGAACTACCCACTGACTTGCTGTGGACCTCTGCTTTTGGCAACATTTGAACACAATTTGTTGCCTGTGGATTTTTTTTCCTGATCCTAGTTTCCTTTTTTAACTGTGGCTATGGTTCTTCTTAATATTCTGTATGATTACCTGCATGCTCCCACCAGAACTGGAATTCTTCTCAGGGAATTGGAGAAGATACTTTAAATTCCCTGAATATTATTTCTTATCTCTAAAATTAGGAAGCTCAAGCTTCATAAAATAGAATTTAAGATTCACTAGTAGATTCTAATAAGATTCAATAGTATAAGCAGTTCATCTAAATAATTTTTATTCATTTTACATTCTTCCTTTCCAGAGAATAGTTATTTTTTAATATATTTCTCCAAAGTTCACCATTGGAATAGATAATAAAAATTATACATACCTTAGTTTCAAAAAAGCATAAAGGTAACCATATTACCTTTGACCTTGTGAATAACAAAGATGAACATACATAAGCTGCTTCACAAGAAAAAAAATTCAATGTAGATTCATTTATGCACTATAAAGAAATTTATGAGGGTATCTAATACAGATATATTTTGACAATGTTTGCAAATAATAGTATTTTGTCTTTGAAGAAAGATGTAATTACTTTAAGAAGTGTTGCATAGATCCTAAGCACTTTTTCAACGACGAACATGCTTGGATTGAAGAGTAAGATAAGATCAGATCAAATATTTTTTGTTCTGCTTTGACTCACACTTGTTTCTTCTCAAATTAAACCTAATTTTAGTTGGCAGGATCCTAGCTATTACTGTGTCATCTACTGTGACCATTTCCATCATGATTTGCAGAGGTCATTTGTATGATATTTGACTCTACTGATTCTAAAGTTATAAAATTCAACACCACATGGACACTTTACAGTCCACGATAAAAATGGAATTTGGGACTCCTGATGTGTGGCAAAGGGCAGCTAAAAAAAAAAAAAGGAAAGGAAAAGAAATATTCCATCCTAGGAAATAAATTTTTAAAGGGAGATAGCATTTTTGAATATATACTGGTAGGTAGAAGAGAATGGGATTAAGACTAAAAAGTAACAAAATGAAAGCACAGTAAAAACTAAAAGAAATATGGTGTAAAAATTGGTATAAAATAGTCCATCTGGAAATGAAATCCCCCCAACCCCCATTTCCTGAAGAGCTGTGAAAAGGGGTGTGAGGAAGGCGAATGGAATAAATCAGCAGGAGTCTACAGGTGACCTGCAGGGTCTTCAGGATGGGGTGGAATCCCAGTGGGTAGTGAGTGAATGGTATCACCAGCAAGGGCAGAATGTGTCATTGACAGCTTCAAAAGAAACCTGGAGGAAAATCACATGAATTGTGAATTTGTGTAGTGGCCTTATGTCATGTCTTTTGGCCACCCAGCACCTTTTGTACATACTTCCTGTGCTTGAGAATCTTCTTCTCTGATGAGCCCTGGATACCCAAGACAGAAACCAGAAAATGTACTTGCCCAGTGTGATTGCCATTTTGGTGTGTCCCTAATTACCCAAACACTAGGCGCTGCTGAGAAAGTATTTTGTAGATGTAATTAAATTCCATAATTAGTTGACTTTAAGTAAGAGAGATTATCCTAGATAATTTGTATGGTCTGATTCAATAAGGTCTAAAAGCCAATCAGAGGCTTACTTGAAGAGGGAAATTCCACCTATGAACAGCTGTTTCATCTTGTACTCTGGAGTTTTAGCCTGTACCCTCTGACCATCCATCCTTTAGATTTTGGACTTAGTGCTTCTCGGCCTTTTGGCTAAGATCAAGTGTAGATTTTGGACTTTCCCTGTCAGCCATCACAATCTTGCAAGCCAATTTTTTGCAATATGTCTATATTTTTAAGATTTGGGGTAGTTTGTCATGCATCAATACTGCCTCCTTTTAAGAAAAGCGTTGCCTAACTTTCCTCATAGATTGACTGTCTTAGGGCAGTCACTCAGGCTTCAAACAATTGAAGAGTATTCTCTCAAAAAGCACTCTGGATTTGGAAATGTATCTCAGAGTACAGTTGTAGAAAAGACAGATACTTTTATTGGGCTGCCCAGTTAAAAAAAAAATCTAAATAAGAAAAGGCATCCTCTTAGGATAATTGCTCACCTATTACTATCATTGAAAAATTAGAAATAATTATCCTCCACAAAAAATAGCACTCCAGATGAGGATAAATTCTTTAATAAGGAGTTTCAGAGAAGTCTCTTGTTCCTTTATAGCTGGTTTCTAAATCTGCCATTCTTGGGGTTTCTAGATCTGCCATTCTTAGCAATATAAACCTAACTCAGTATTTGGTGTCTCTTGTTGTACAGTAACTTTTAATCTAATTTTGGTGAAAGAATCATTTAAGAATGTAAAATCTTTTTCCTGATAAATACAAACGGCAACAGTGAATTTACAAATTCCCTGCTCATTTTGGAAAATATTTCCTACCTAATAATTGTACATTTAAACTTGAGTAATTCTAGTAGAATATAAGTTTTATATGTATAATGTATATAATGTATATATGTATATATATAATGTGTATAATGTATATATGTACACATATATGTGTGTGTGTGTGTGTATTTCAAATAATCTTTTTCAAATAATCCATTGATGAATATTTAGGTTGTTTCTAAACCTTGGCTATTGTCAACAATGCTGCAAAGAACATAAATAAGCAGCTATGTCTTCAAGATCCCATTTGTCATTTCCCTTGGATATATACCCAGAGTGAGGTTCCCATATACTGTTTTCCATTGTGGCTGCACTGATTAAGATTCATACCAATAGTGCACAAGGGTTCCCACTTGTTAGTTTTTTTGCTTTTGTTTGTTGCCTTTGCTTTTGGTCTCAAACCTAAAAAAAAAAAAATCACTGCCAACACTAATAATATCAAGTAGTTTATGTTTAAACTCCTGATGTTTTCTGTCAGGTGTTTTATGGTTTCTAACTTCAAGTCTTTGATCTATTTTGAGTTGATTTTTGTATGTGGTATAAGACAAGAATCCAGTTTCATTCATTTATATGTAGTTATACAGTTTCCCTAACATTTAATAAAGAGACTATCATTTCCCCACTTTATATTCTTGGCTCTTTTGTCAAAAATTAATTGACCATATAGGAGTGGGTTTATTTTTGGGGTCTCTAGTCTGTTTCATTGATTTATGTGTCTGTTTTTATACTATACTGCTTTGATTACTATAGCTTGGTAATATAGCTTGAAATCAGAACTTTTATTGTCTCTAGCTTGTTTCTTCTTTCTGAAGATATTTTTGGCTTTTTGGGGTCATGTGTGGCTCCATACAAATTTTAGTATTATTTTTCTTCTGTGAAAAATGCCAATGGAATTTTGATAGGGATTCCATTAAATCTGTAGATGGCTTTGGGTAATATGGTTATTTTAACAATATTAATTTTCCAATCTATAAGCATGGAATATCTTTCCACTTATTTGTATCTTCTTCAACTTCTTTCATCAAAGTATCATAGTTTTCAGTGTACAGATCTTTCACCTCATTGATCAAATTTATTCCTAAGTATTTTTTTAATGTTTATTCATTTATTTTGAGAGACAGAGCAATAGAGAGTGAGCAGGGGAGGGGCTCGAATCAAAGAACCATGAGATCATGACCTGAGACAAAACAAAGTCAGAGGCCTAACCAACTAAGCCACTTTTCTTTGTTAGTGCATGGAAATGCAACTGATTTTTGTATATTGATTTTGTATTCTGCAACTTTACTGAACTCATGTCTTGGTTTTAATATTTGTATTTTTATTTAGTGGAGTCTTTAGTGTTTTCTATACATAATATGTCATCTGCAAATGGAGACAATTTTATTTCTTCCTTTCTGGTATGTGCATTTTTTTTCTTGCCTAATTTCTCTGGCTAGAACTTCCAGTAACATGTTCAATAAAAGTGGTGAAAAGGGACAGCATTGTCTTCTTCCTGATCTTACAGGAAAAGCTTCTAGCTTTTTACACCTGAGTATGTTGTTAGGTGTGACCTTGTCATATATGGTCTTTATTATGTTGAGCTTACTTCTAGCTATAGTCAGTTTTTGAGAGTTTTTATCATGAAAAAAATGTTGAAATTCTCAAATGCTTTTTCTGCATCTATTGAGATAAACAGAGGCTGGTAGAATTGTGAAGAGAATAATAAAAAGAACTTAAATTGTCTATAAGAGATTGTTTGTAGAAATATCAATCTTAATGTCTCTGCTACTGAGTACTCAGGAAGTTGGAAGCATGGTAAATAAAGTCTAAATCACCTTGCCAAATATCTATATAACTATGAGCAGATTGTTAGTGAACTGTGGAGGTTAAAGGTGTTATTGTGAAAAACACAGAAGGAAATGAGAGACATATTATTGGAAACTGAGGGGAAAAGGATCCTCATGGTGGCAGAAAGGTTGGCAGAACTGTGCCTTTAGTTATGGGGAAAGCAGAACCTGTAAGTGTTGAACCTGAGTATTTAGTTGAAGAAATTCCCAAACAATGTGTTGAAAATATGAGCTGGTTCTTCTTGCTTTTTATAATAAAATTTGAGATTAACGGATAATCTTAAGAACTTGTAAACAAAAAGGAACTAGGACTGTTATTTGGAGGGTCTCAGCCTAGCTTTATTACAATGGTTGCTAAGATTAAGAGACTTACTATCCGGAAGAAGAAGGAAAAATGAATGTATGGCTGGTCATTGAAAAGATTAAGTATGTGACTAATACAGCCCATCAGTCATCATAGTGAATCAAAATTATAGGTGAAAGGATCTTGGAATGGCCTCTGGAGGAGACTCTTGCCTAACAGCATGTATACATTTGTGCATACGTGGATGCAGGAACACATACATCCACATATTCATATGTAGCATTATGTTATACATGAAACATAACATACTAGAGAGAATCACAAGGCTCTTAAGAATATTGTATGAAAAACACAGCTATATTTCATTAAAAGGAGCTAAAAGAGGACAAAATAAAAGAAGGATGTTGGACTCCCTGAATTCTACATGCAAGAAACTGGCTAAATAAAACTATTCAGCTGCAAGCACATTGTACCACTGATTAACTAGGAAGAATGATTCAGAGGATAGAGTTAAGAATCAAAGAGGATTATTTCCAGGCTTTGAAACTAGATGAATTTGCCTAACTGGATTTTGAAATAGTTTTGAACTGGTAATTCCATTTGCCTTTCATTCTCTCCCATTTCAAACAGGAATGTCTTTGTTATCCTATGCCTATCCCACCACTGCCTTGGAATATGGTAAATGTATATTTTACATGAGAAGGACATGAAGTTTGGTGACCAAAGAGTGAACTGTGGTAAGCAGAACAATGACTGCCCAAAGATATAAAAATTCTAATCCTCGGAACTGTGAAAACGTCTGATTACACAACAAACGGTAATTAAGGTTGCGGAAGGAATGCAAATTGCAAATCAGCTGACCTTGAAATACTGATAATAGCCTGGATTATACATTTGGACCTAGTGTAATCACAAGGTTCTTTTAAAGTGGAAGAAGAAATTGGAAAAAGAATGAGAGAGATGGAAATTATTAGGAGGATTTCAGGCCCAACTTGCTTGTTTCGAAGATGGAGAAAGAGGATAACAAGTCAAAAAATGAGTATAGTCCCTAGAAGCTGGAAGGACAAGGAAATAGATTCTCTCTTAAAACATACAAAAAGAATGGAGCTCTACAAACACCTTAATTTAATTTTTTTTAATATTTATTTATTTTTGAAAGAGAGAACATGAGTGGGGTAGGGGCAGAAAGAGAGGGAGAGAGAGAATCCCAATCAGGCTTCATGCTGTCAGCACAGAGCCTGATATGGGGCTCAATCTCACGTGTAGTCATGACCTGAGCCAAAATCAAGAGTCAGCCACTTAACCAACTAATCTATCTAGGTGTCCCCACAAACACCTTAATTTTGGAAAAGAATGACCCTTTTGGACATCTTACCTCCATGACTATAAGATAACAAATTTCGTTAAGCCATTTAAATTTGTGCTTTCTTTTATTTGGTTTGGTTTTGTTTTTACAGCAGCCATAGAAAATCAGCATATACAGCACTGCAGCTAGGGGTCAGACACATGGTGTATGTAGCCTCCAGCATACAGATTAGCTTCCTTTACACTTCAGTTTGAAGGTAAGCAAGGTGAGGGGGTGGGAAGTATTCAGAACCCACCTGTGGTAAGGTTAGAAGGCAGGCTTTGGTCTTTAGAAACAGGAGCGATTGAAGGCTATGGTGTCAAGCCCAGCTCCCATGTTTGGAGGCAGTGTCTATGCCCAGTTGTGGGTCATTGTGGTCTTCATGGAACAGTCTCCTGGTGCGATTTGGGCATTGAATCTGGCTGTGGAGCGCTGAAAGCCCAAAAGCTCAACTTGCTATCTCCCTAGAGATTCCTTGACCTATTTAATATCCTTTAAAAATCATTTTTTGAACTAGCTAGTGTGCTGTTTTTATCCAATTAAGAATTCTGACATACACAATTTATCAAGGCAGAAGCTTCATTGGATTTTTGAGAAAGAAACCATATTTTAGGATTAATGTGGAAATAAATGCTAAAGAATTGGAGAAACAGGGTAGAGAGCACTTTGTTTAATAATCTGTGCCCTTCTGTTATTAACTCCTGAGACATGGAGAGTGCCAAATCAGTGTTGCAGTGAATGAACTAGGACCTTTATTTCCTCTCTGGGCAAATGAAATGCTAATTATCTTGGTGTTTTAAATTCAAGCAGCTTATTTTTTCATTCACATGTGGGAATTTAGGCAAGTATAATGTCATGTAGGGAATCCTCTATATTTTATAAAAGAGGAAACATACTAATGTCTCCTTTCCAAGAATAGACAACAGAAATCTTTCTGATTATGAAACTCTACAGAAGTATCTGGTTTTACCCATAAATTTATTCACTTATTGAATTACTTATTTTTGCAGCTGATATTTATTGGAAATCTACTGCCTACTTGACTATGATGGTATAGACTAGTAGTAAGGAATGGCCTCTGCCTTGTAAGAAGTCTACACTGAGAGGAAAAGGCAGGCATAATGAAAATAGTATGGAATACATGATAATATATAGTATTGAAGGGGCACAGGAGAATGTTTGGTTAAATCTAACTCCAAGATATGGATGGAAATTCTTTAAAACAAAGATGATATTTAGTCTTAGCTTTACTGGATAGAGAAGACAAGAGGAGGGAAATCAGAATAGGATGCATTTCTAAAAGAGAAGTTGCCACGTGGAAAGCAGGAGAGATAACGGTGAGGTATAATATATTCACAAATGATGAACAGGCCTACATGGATGAAGAGAAGGATATGCATTTATCTGTATGTATATGAATGTGTGTGTCCCTGTGTATGTGTATTGTGGGTTGAGTTTATGAAAACATTACACAGGTCTGTTAAAATAAGATTGTCAAAGAACTTGTATCTCATGCAGTGGCGTTTAGATTTGAAAACATTTTATCATAGGAGTAAAGGGATAACAATTGTGTCTGCTGGCAATGTGGAGAATATAGTGAAGAGGAGAAAGAATGAAGGCAGGCAAGTAACTAAATAAAGCATTAGCTCTAGTTAGAAATAAGTAACTAAAACTAGACAGTGGCATAGAAAGAATATGTTAAATTTCTAGGCCTTGAACAATTAGATGGGGAAAGGTGATTAGGAAATGAATTGTGGTAATTTCTTATTGGAAGACAGTGCATTTAACTGAGGGAACTTCATGTGTGTTTTCATTAACACTCAAATAAAATAACACAATTTCTCTGTCCTGTTTGCATGGAGTAAGTCGAGGATTCTCTTGAAAAATTCTGAGCATTCTGAAGGAGTGTTTTCATGTACTGTGTGTCATTTTTTACCTCTCATAGTGATGTGAATTCTGGTTTCTCTTTAATCACCATTGGCCACATCATTACTATCTCTCCACACTGATCCACAATTTGGATTCATTCTATCCCTCACTATTATTTAGTAAAATTCAATCAAAGCAGACCCTAATCTGATGTTTCTAATAAATAACTGAAAACACTTATATACCATAATCATTATTCAGAACAAAATCCTCAATGCTTCCAAAATCTGCCATTATGAATATTTCCTACCCAGAACTATATCTTATTTCCCATCTGAATGGACCCCATCCCTAGTTGTGTCCCTGTGTGATTTTTTTCAGAGAAATAAAATATTCCTGTAAAATTTAAACCTTCTTGCAGATGTATTTCTAAAACTGAAGCAGATATTATAAAAGATAATCCCAGTGTAAAGTATTTGCATTTCATCAATTTCCAGGCCACCAAAAGGCAAGAATGATGAGGTATAACTTGATTTCCATCTATGAAAAAGTAAGAGCTTTCACTGAGTTTAATATTCTTACAACAAAGAAAGGGTAAGACAAATACAGATTACTGATTCCATTTCTGGAGACTGAGAAAATGTTTCTTAACGTTTTAAAAACAGACATTTTGTTTCTCTTGAAACTCAGAATTCAGAAATATTGAAATCTAGTATATACATTCTCCCCACTAACTAGGAAAAGGAAAAGAAAATAAGAAGTAGGTAAATAATGGAGATGCTGTTTCATCCCTTGTCTGATGGGCCACCAGGTGTAGATAACCAACTAGTTAAAAATATAAGTGAAGAGATTAGTAAAGGAAAGATATATATTTGGTAATTACTAATAATATACACAGAATTAGAAGGTGTGGATCCAGACAAATTCATCAAGTTAAAGGCAGATTTAGTGTGAAATTAAAAACAAACAAACAGACATGAACTTAAGAAAACTCTGAAATTTAAGAGGATCCAGTTAAAAACGAAAACAAAAACTAGACAATTAAAGTGGCTTAGAATGAGCATACAGACCATTGCAAGAGAAAACAGCGGAGTAGATTCATGTAGGAGATATTTTGGGAAGCAATTCATAATACAAGTACTCTAGAAAATTTTACTAGGATAGGCCCAGGAGAAGTGTAATTATGCTTGATAATTAATAGCCATCAATGGTCTTAGAATGCCATGTGGAATGGACAATGATGGAAAAGATAAGATCAAATGAGAACATTTAGATAACCAGGAAATATGAACCAGAAAGGAGGGATTTAGAGTGATAATCCCATTAAGATATTCTAATGAAGGGATGCTGATCAGTCTTTGAGCCACATCTTAGCTGAAATTTCATCTAGAACTGATCGCTTCAAATTCTTGCGTTTAATAAACATGAATGATTCTTTATTTGGAGGTTTTAATAAGTAAAAAAAGAAGATGAAGGAGGAGGAGGAGGGAAAAATATTAACTGAGAAAAATAGTTCCATCAAGTAGAATCAATTTGAGAAAAAAAATGAGAACATATCATCTAATACATAGGTAGTATGCATATTCACAAGCCTTATGCAGAGTTCTACTAATCCTATCTCTACATTAAGATAAATGTTTTAGCAGGAATGCTCTATCCTGGGCAATGTTTTATAGATGGCTCTTAGCGCTAATTGCAGAAGATTCTTAGCCTTTCTGTGTACAACTAACTCTTCCAAGTTCTTGAGTTGAAGGTTAGGCAAATAATCAGTTATAGATCATAATTTTAACAAACCTAATCTGCTGGTGCTCAAATATATATAAATAAAAGCATTTGATAGGTATTTTTATGATAAACTTTCTATATTATTGCTCCATTAGAAACAATTAGATTATTTCTATGTATGGAACTGATATGTTTTGCTTTACTATGATGTTAGAAGAACTAAATACAAATTTTAATTTTTTGAAAATAATTTTTAGGAGATGTGATCAATATATTGGTATGCTTTCTTCACAGTGTACAGATAAGTGAAGTTCTGCTAGCCCTTTTTGGTACAATTAAACTTACTTAGATTTTATAGTTAATTAATCTTTGCTTGTATTTATGGATGACTATAGTTGTGGTTGGGAAATTGAATTATACAAAACAATTTAATTTAATTTAATTACATATTTCTTTTAAAAATTTAGTATGAGGCTGACTTGAACTTGGTTGGAGGTTCAGAATAATGAGGCAAATGTAGAGAGAAAAATTCAAAATACATGAAAAAGAGCTTTTTTCAAGATGGAGGCAAGTAGATTAAGAGAGGTCAACATTAAAAAGTATTTCTACTTTGAACACAGATTCAACAAGGGATAGGAAAATGGACTTATCTAAGAATGCACCAATACTTCATTCATTTTCTGATTTTACAAAGATAAGGGGGGAAAAATACCAAAATGAAATCTTGCACGCTTTAGTCCTGTTACTTCCTAGGAAGTGAGGCACCATGATCTCTCCATTTCTCCCCAATTCCAAAATTTTTGTGGTTAATATTAACATTAATGTGATTAAATATTTCCTCTTTCTTTGGTGGATAATACTAAGAAAGTGGTAGTTTGTGTATTGGGACAATATAAGTTATATTTTTATGAAAAGCCAGTGTCTTCTCAATTTCTTTCATTTGCAAGAAGTTTTAAACACCAGGAATGACCCAACTGCTAAAGAAAAAAGAAAAAATCAAGGTGTGTCAGGGCAGCTCAGTTGGTTAAGTGTCTGACTTCAGCTCCAGTCATGATCTCACAGTTTGTGAGTTCAAGCCCTGCGTGGGGCTATGTGCTGACAGCTCAGAGCCTGGAGCCTGCTTCTGACTCTGTATCTCCCTCTCTCTCTCTCTGCCCTCCCCATCCACCGCCCCCCACTCACACTCTGTCTCTGTCTCTCAAAAATAAATACACATCAAAAAATTTTTTAAAAATCAATATGTTATTTAAGTTTATCCTCTTAATTACATTTCTGTAAGTATTTTAAAGTACTTGGTTTGAATATGAAAGACAAATATCATAATTTAAAAAATTATTAATGGTATATGACCCTTTCTGTGGATGAAAACCAGATCCATTAACGACCTTTTATCATTCAAGAAAATGTTTCCTTTTCTTGAAGTTCTCCTTAATCAGTCTGAAATTTGTTATGAGTAAAATCTCCAAAAGCTGACCATGTGAAAAAACCACTTGAAGAGCTCCTTGGCAAATCAGTACAAAAGCTCAAAATCATCACTTAGCATTCAGGACATCAATTTATTGTCCAAATTTTTTTGTGACTTCACCACCAGGTAAATTCTATGTTCCAAAATAAACTTTTTTTTTCTTGGTAATCCTATGTACTTTTCCCTTTCCTACATCTCTGTTGCTATGCTTAAGAAACAACAACAAAAACAACAACAGCAAAACAATTTCAAATTTAAATTTTTTATCAAATCTGAATTTTAAAAAAAATCAATTTTTTATATTCTTAGGGAGTTTTTATTTATGAATAATATTCTGTTTTTACTATATATTATTAAAAACTTCTTATTGTTTTTATTGACCATAGATTCTATCTCTATTTCTCTATCACACAGAGAGCATAACTCAGTGTTTCATGATGACCATTCAACAAATATCTGTTGAATAGATTTCAAAAGACTTCATTTGGAAGAGAGGATATTTCAAAACTACTAAAATATTTTAAAACCAGTTATAAAATATCAGTACAAATCTATTGTGTATAATATATATCATATTTATAATATAGATATTTATAAACTTTTATAATAATTCATTTTATTTTTACCTCAAGGAAATATAGCTCATAGTTTAATGTTGGGTGACCTGAATTAGTAAGTAATAAAGAAATAAATAACCAGGAAAACAATAATCATTTATTTCAGGTGGTGTGTTTTCCTGAGTCCATGGCCAAGGGCCATATCTAAATATGGCTGTAAGATTGGAATATAACAAAAAATTGTTGTTCAAGCAACCTCCAAGCAACTGAACGTTCCAACATATATTAAATCTATTCTACCTTATGATTAATCATATGAAATTGAGTCAGAAATGATAGTTTAAATTTGTTTTTTAAGGCTTCCTATTCATATCAATATCTATATGTAGATGTTAAAAATGTAATGAGGACTATTGCAATGTTTAATATTTAATTTGCTGATGAGTTGCATTAAGCACATAAAATCACATTGCATTATACTGTTCTAGAGCATACCATATACCTGTCAGAAGTATATGGAGGCTATCTATTTCAAAGTATGTATGTATGTATATATAAGTACATATATATTTAAAGTATGGGATGATTTTCTCTTAGGCAAAACACATACATATTACTAGATGTATTGGTTAATGAGAAGTTTAAAAAATATATATTAATGATTTGTGATCATCGTAAGTCTTAAGAATGCAACTAAAATATTTATAATACCTTATTCCACAGAAAGCATAAATGACCAGGACTGATAACCCTAAGCAATATATTAACAAAAAGTAAGTATCCTGTATTTAAAAAAATGACCTGATTTACTCATTATCTACTTGATATATACATTACATTCCATGTGTTCTGTAATAATCAGGTAATTTGTAAACTGAAGAAGCAGAAGTTGATTGCAATTTTCCATATTTCAAAAAGAAAAAAAATGGGGGTACGAAATCACCAGCAGAAATGTTATTAGAAATTAGCATTGTTATCATGATCTTATGAACACAAAGAGAATAATTTTTTTAATAGCTAGATCCTTAGAACATCTAAATGAAAATAGAGGACTTGTCATTTTGACACGGAAAACTTTTTGTCAGAAATAGGTTACTGACAGAAGACTTCTTCCCTGGAGAGCCCTAAGAATAAGGCAGACATTTATCTGAGAGGATCTCATTTTCCCAAGGCAAACAGGCAGGAATCAGATGATTTCTTAATATTCCTTTCAGGGCCTCATTTTCTCTTTTGTAAGGAAAGACAGGATCTGATGGGGAGATAACAAATGAAAAGATACCTTTAAACTACATCCTTAGAGGCACATGGAAATGTTTAAATAGTCAGAAACTATATCTATAAGGCCCTATAAAAGTGGAAATGCAATGTATATACAATGAGTTTAAAAGTTGCATTCCCTTAAGTCAACTTTGTCAACATGTTCAAATTAATATGTTTTGAAAGTAATTTAACATGTAACTAGCAAAGTCATAGAATTGCTTTTAAAAAGTCCTATGTATGGAACCTATGCAAAGTATCTTTCAATGGAGAGATTTTATTCTGAGACCACATAAATAAACTATGTTGTAATTACCCAAGGATACAGTATAGAGAAATCTATCAATATTTTGGTGGCAAATGGCATATATAGCAAACAGAATGAATGTCAGAGAAAATCTGATTCACTAAGAAAAGAATTATGAGTCCAAGAGAAAGAATCAAAATTTAAAGTCTTTGTAACTGAAGAGTTAAGAGATTAAGATAATTTGGAAAGAACGGATATTAATCTGGAAAAGTAATTTATTACTATTTATAGCAAAATGATGTAGAGTAAATGTATAATATGTAGACTCCATTATATATATATATATATATATATATATATATATATATGCACATAGTTTCCTCTCTAAGTACATATGTAGATATTCAAATATTTTTGGACTATTGATAAATATTTTGGACCATTGATAAAAGGTCACCTCATGTCTTTTCTTAAAATGTTTTATTTATTTTTGAGAGACACAGAGAGAGAGAGAGTGAGAGAGAGAGCAAATGGGAGAGGGGTAGAGACACAAAATCTGAAGCAGGCTCCAGGCTCTGAGCTGTCAGCATAGAGCCCGACATGGGGCTCAAACTCAGGAACGGTGAGATCATGACCTAAGCCAAAGTCAAGCATCTGAGCCACCCAGGCACCCAGGCCACATCATGTCTTAATTCTTTTTCCTAATTCTGTTCTATTTTAAAGACAAGAGTTAGTGGTTAAAAAAAGTCAACTATAAATGTTTAATTGGGTAATTCTGATACTAATCTGTTGAAACATGAGAAAGTAATTCCCTGTGGAATTAAAAAAATACTCCTAAATCTAATTATATTGATTTCAGTTTTTTTCTTATCTCTCTAAATGCAGCATACCCTCCTTTTGACTACAGAAATCTTTGGTGGCATTGCATGCCTTACAAATGCAGCATTATTAAGAATTTAATTTCAGTTGGGAAACAATTCATAGACTTGTTAGGAAAATATAATTATATCTAACCATTTACAGAGTAGTTTATGAATGATATTTGTTTCAGAATCCATGTTCTATTATAAAGGAATAGTTTGCATTTTATCATTCAAAAATGAGCAAAGATTGCAATAACATTACTAAATCCATAATTGGTATTCAGGAAAAGACATGCAGAGGACATTCGCTACAAGGTCAGTTAAGTCAAAGAGAAGCATATTATAGAAAAGTTAAATGTATTAAAGGATTGACATGTCTTAGTAATGAGGAATGATTTCATTAATCTCTCCATTACAGTAAGCAGAAAGTTCAATCACATATTCTACATGAATTGTTTTGGGATTTTGTAGAAAATACTATCCTTTTTCTCCCCCTCACTTTATTTATGAGTTTAATTTTCAAAGCCATCTGGGGGGAAGAATAAAAATATCTTTCCACTTATTTGTTCATAGGAAAAATGGTTAATGCAAGATTATTTCTATCTCTCTGGACTGAAGGTATCATAGTCCTAGGATATGGATTCCACTATTATTTAAGCATAAGGCCAAAATCTGCTTCACTGAAGTCTCTAGAAGGGGATATGTCATTACTAGAAGCCCAGTGATTAAGCCACTGTGCCAAGGTAAATATGTTCTTATCAAGAATTAATATGATTTTCAGTTATTAAAATGTGACATATACTTACAGGAAAAAAAAGGCTATCAGTAATTATGTCAACAGTTATTTTCAAAGGATTTAGATAAACCAAAAAAGACCCATTTGAGATAAGGATATTAATTGCAAAAAACATAAAAATAATTTACTCATCACCCTTAAAAGATCCTTGATGAGGAGAACTTACGAGATAGAACAATATAGAAACTATAGGTTTAGGAGGAACAAATGACCATGGCATAACGTACGGGCTGGAGTATGTGATTAATTTATATTCAGCTTATCTAATAGAGTATGATAACTTCAAAATAATGACTGTTATTCACTGTGACTCCATTTCTACAATGCCAAAAGATGATATAAATGAGTACAACATCACATAACATTTTAAATATGAATATTAAGTTACTTCCTTATTTTGAAATCTCTAGCTATGTATTTACAAATAGTTTTAGTGATCAATATTTTTATCAAAATATATCTTTGGAACGTCTATCTAGGTACTTTGGCCATCTCCACATTGTAAAATTTGACAGTATTACAAGATGTTGTAGAGAATAAAATGTTCTTACTGTTGTACTAGAGGGACTCCATAAACTAATCATAGTTCAATTTTCTCTTTCCTTCTTCCTTCTTTTTCACTGAACTCAATGTTTTAAACAAACTTACTTACGCTATAGATCACTATCATATTATGTTTTCCTTGTTCAACTTTGCTTATATTGTTTCTTCATAATTACATGTGTATTTGCCTTACTTCCATATATTCTAAACAAATGCCAAACAGTTTTCAAAATCATGCCCATATGTCAACTCCTTACTTTCTTTAATTTTTACTGGTGAGTATCCTTTCACCAGATACATACATAGAAAGAAAATGTCAGCAGGACAAGAAAGATGTCATTAGTTCATCCCAACTCATTTAACGGCAGGAAGCCTCAGAATATATCATGTAGCTGGTCCAGTTTTTTCAGTAACATTTTTCAAAGAGACTTTTTCCTATTATTTATTCTTGCTTCCTTTTTTGTAGATTAATTAACCATATACTCATGGGTTTATTTCTGGGCTTTCTATTCTGTGCCATTCATCTTTATGTTTAATTTTAAGCCAGTACCATACTGATTACCATAATTTGTAAAAAAAAGAAAAATTAAACTGGACCACTTTCTTTTATCATACACAAAAATAAAATTCAGAATGGATTGAAAACCTAACGTACGACCTGAAACCATAAAACTCTTAAAAGGAAAACAAACAAACAAACATAGGCAGTAGACCCTCAGACTGGCCTTAGCAGTATTTTTCTGGATCTGTCTCCTCAGGCAAGGAAGACAAAAGTGAAAATAAACTATTGGGACTACATAAAAATAAAAAGCTTTTGCAGAGAGAAGGAAATTGTCAACAAAATTAAAAGGCAAGCTACTGAATGCGAGAAGATATTTGCAAATGATATATTTGATAAGTTAATAACCAAAATACATAAAGAACTCATACGCTCAAAAACAAACAATAAATAATCCAATTAAAAATGGGCATGGGGCGCCTGGGTGGCGCAGTCGGTTAAGCGTCCGACTTCAGCCAGGTCACGATCTCGCGGTCCGTGAGTTCGAGCCCCGCGTCAGGCTCTGGGCTGATGGCTCGGAGCCTGGAGCCTGTTTCCGATTCTGTGTCTCCCTCTCTCTCTGCCCCTCCCCCGTTCATGCTCTGTCTCTCTCTGTCCCAAAAATAAATAAAAAAACGTTGAAAAAAAAAAAAATGGGCAGAAGGTCTTAATATACATTTCTCCTAAGAAGTCATACAGATGGCCAACAGATACATGAAACAGTGCTCAACAATACTAGCCATCAGGAAACTGAAGCCACAATGAGTTATCACCTCAAATCGGTCAGAATGGCTCATCAAAAAGACAGAAAATAATAATAGTAGGCAAGGATGTGGAGAAAAGGGAACCCTAGTGCAGTGTTGGTGGGAATAGAAGTTGAAATATGGCATGGAGGTTCCTCAAGAACTATCATGTCATCCCCCCATTCCACTGAGGTTATTTATAGAAAGAAAATGAAAGTACTAACTCAAAAAGACATCTGCACCCCCCCATGTTCATGGCAGCATTATTTACAATAACCAATATTTGGAAGTAACCAAACCAAAGTGTCCATAATAGATTAATGAATAAAGATATATATATATATATATATATATATATATATATATATATATATATATCTCATGTGTGTGTATATATATATATATATATCTTATATATCTTATATCTTATATATATAAGATATATATATATCTTACATATATATAAGATATATGTAAGATATATATATGTGTGTGTATATATATATACACATATATATGTGTGTGTATATATATATACACATATATATGTGTGTGTATCATATATATATATATATATATATATGATACACACACACACACACAATGGAGTATTAATCAACCATAAAAAGCATTTTTACCATTCATGACAATATGGATGGACCTAGAGGATATTATGTTAAGTGAAATAAATCAGAAAGAAAGGCAAATACCATATAATTTCACTTATATGTATCATCTAAAAACAAACAAACAGAAACAAAAAACAGAAAAGGACTCAAATACAGAGAAGAAACTGGTGGTTACCAGAGGGTTAAGTGAGTGGGGGAATGGGTAAATAGGTAAAGATTAAGAGATACAAACTTCGAGTTATATAAAGAAGTTATGGGGACAGCATAGGGAATATAGTCAACAATATCGTAATAATTTTGTGTGGTGATAGATGGTAGCCACACTTACCATGGTGAGCATTTCATAATGTATGTAAGTGTCAAATCACTATGTTGTATACCTGATCCAGAGATCAGCAATGTAGCATCGTATGTCAATTATCCTCCAATAACAATAAATAAATACAAAAATAATGACTTAGTGAATTAGTTAATTTTTAAAAAGGTATAATTTAATTCATTAAATTCACCAAAGTCCAAGATTTGGCTTTGTAGGTTCAGAAACACAAACTCGCAAGTATTTCAGAGTTAATTAGATTCAGGCATGTCATGTCATACTAACAAAGCTTATAAAAATGGTTAGAAAAGTCAGGGTTTCAGTTTGATTTACTATGTGAAATGCAGTTTTAGAGTAGACTGAATACTTATATGTGAATTTGAACATACTCCACCACTGTTGTAATGGCAACTGAAGGCAATGCTCTGAAGGATGCTTAGTAAGCAAGTAATCAAAGTAAAGAAAATTGTATTAGTTGAAAAGTCTGACAGTAGCACTTTCTAAAATACTACAACAGTCATTATAATAAGAGATATATGTGTCAGGCTAATTGAGTACTCACCAGCCTGACTGGGTAGTCTGCCGTTAAAGGACTTAGATGGGTCTACCACTGTTCCTCTCTAAGGCTCTCCTTCTTTGTTTCTCTGGATAACAATCTCCTTTTTAATGTCTACTTATTTTTTTCAGAGAAAGAGAGAAAGAGAGAGAGTGAACATGAGTGGGGGAGGGGCAGAGAGGGAGACACAGAATCTGAAGTAGGCTCCATGCTCTAATACTGGTCTCTAATTCATGAACCTTGAGATCATGATCTGAGCCAAAGTCAGATGCATACCAATTGAGACACTCAGGCACCCCAACCATCTCCTTTTTAAATGAATATATTATTTCATTAGAGGGTTTAAAACAGTTTCTCTCAGCCTTTCTCTATAAATTACTAGAATGCAGGAGAATAATGAGTAGATCTCTGAGTTCTTCCCCAAACCTGCTTAACCAGACTCTTTGATTATTGGGCTTCAAAACTGCTGTTTAAGTAAACAACCCCAAAACACTCTTAATTCTTACTGAAGACTGGAAAATATAAGGCTTACAAAATTACTTGTTGGCTTTGTACATTTTTATGTATATATCTTGTATCTCCCCAAATCATAGGCTCAATGAATGTAGGAAGAACTATCTTACATCTTCCCATTTCTGATTACTAAAAAAAAAAAAAAAAAAAAATTATGGACTTATGATTTGTTTATCAAATGTCTACTGACTCGAAATACACTGAACCTTAAATCTATTGAATACTAATTGTAAGCTATTTTCAAAAATTTTCAAAGTGCCTTTCTTTGGATCTAAATGTGCATGAAAATAAATGAAGTTACTTTTAATTTAAACTGATCTGATTAAAAAAAAAGTCATAAAACAAAACAAACAAAATCTAACCCAACTACAGCAAGAAAAGACTAGGAAAAATATCCAATATTGTATTATATCTTATTATATTCTCAATTTTAATGTTTTATATGTGTTCTTTTTGCACCTTTATTTTCTCTGGTTATATATGGTCAAAGAATTTTAGCTGTCTTTTACTAAATTCTCCTTTCATCTTGTTTTCTACACCCCAATTTACTGTCAAATTCTGTACAACCATAAACATAATACTTGTCATTTGTAGAGCAGTACAGACAATTAAATTATTATATAATTTATGTATAATTTATTACATAATAAACATAAAGTTTAAAGTCACTGGGGAAATTTATAACTATACATTGGCAGAAGCTTAAAAAAGCTAGATTCTAACTGGAGGAGAATATGAATATTTATTTATTGAATTAGGGATGTTGATTTTAATCACTTTTAAAAATTATTTGTATGCTTATCAAATTGATTTTATTTACCTGCTTATTACTTACTTATTTTTTCCCTTTCAAGGTAAAAGTATACTAAAACAAACACATGCACACACACAAACACACACACACACACACACACACACACGATCAAACAAACATGTAGTGAAAAAGAAAATTCAGTTGTTCTGCCTCTATCTTGTCCTGCCTCCAGAATCAGGCATCTAAAACATAAAAACATTTTTAACCTGTTGCTTTTACAGGATTTCCTTTACATTTTTTAAACTTTATGCTATGTTGGACACCTGGGTGGCTCAGTCAGTTGGGCATCTGACTTCAGCTCAGGTCATGATCTCACAGCTAGTGAGGTCAAGCACCTGAGCCTGCTTCTGATTCTGTGTCTCCCTCTCTGTCCCTCCCCCACTCACACAGTATTTCTCTCTCTCTTTGAAAAATAAATAAACATTAAAAAAAATAAAAAACCTTTATGCTATGCTACTAAATATTGATATACTTTTTATTAGTTACAATATACAAATATTTTATATCTCTTTCTTCTGCCTTCCTCTGCACCCATTCTTCTAATATTAGTATGTCACAATTTTTGGTTAAATTAATAGTGATTTTAACTAGGACAATTGTAAATATTTTTCAGTGTGATTATATTTCCTTTTTCATCCAAAGTCTAATTTCCTTTATAATTAATATCTGGCTTTCTAAAAAAACAAAAAACAAAAACAAAAAACAAAACAAACAAACAAACAAAAAACTTAATTGAGTTGTATAGAATCTCTAAGTTTCTCACACACTGATCAAGAGTACTGCCAATTAACTCTCATTATGTAAATTACACACAGTCAATAAGTCAAATAACTGGTCATCTTAATTTATGTTGAATCCTATTTTCCTCCTGTATGTCATTATATTGTTCAAGCATATTTTCTAGCAGTTTCCTGATATCAATTTTTCAGGAGAAAAAATTTTAAAACTTTGCACATCTGAAAATAACTTTATTTTAACCTTGTATGTTATCATTGGACTGTGTCCAGAATTCAAAGGTGAAAATTATTTTCTCTCAGATTTTGTAAGCATTGATCTATATTGTCTTCTAAATTCCAGTATTATTATCTAAAAGCACAATCACATTTGAGCACTGATGAACTTTATATCAACATTTTCCAGCGGGAAATTTAAGGATATTCATTTTGCCCAGTTGGGTTAAAATGCCCTGTTACTACACCCTTCTACAAATCTATTTTTATTTCATTGTATTTGCCCTTCATTAAGAAAAACATCCTTTCTGGTGCACCTGGGTGGCTCAGTCGGTTGAGCATCTGACTTTGGCTCAGGTCATGATTTCAAGGTTTGTGGGTTCGAGCCCTGCATCGGGCTCTGTGCTGACAGTCTGGAGCCTGGAGCCTGTTTCAGATTCTGTGTCTCCCTCTCTCTCTGCTCCACCCCCACTCGTGCTCTGTCTCCCTCTGTGTCAAAAATAAATAAACATTAAAAAAATTTTTTTAAAGAAAAATATCCTTTCTAGGAAATTATCTTGTCCTGCCACTTTGATAATTTCCTCTTCTCTGTTTCCCATGTTTTCTTCTTGATACTGTACTATTTGGCTGTTAGATATCCTCCAGTAACCCTTGGATACTCATCTTTTTCTGTTACTGGCCCATTATCTCTATATTTGCTGGACATAATTTCCAAAAGCTCTTTAATGCTTTCTGGTTGATGTTATCTGTAACATTTTCTTGTTTTAATGACACAATATGATCTCCTGTGGCTGATTATATTAATTAAACTTCATAGGAAGTTTTCTTTTGTTTTCTGTGACTTCTTTGACTTCATCCAGAGCAACTTCTTGCTAGACATGTCTCCAGAAGCAAGGGAAACAGAAGCAAAAATGAACTATTGGGACTTCATCAAGATAAAAAGCTTTTGTAAGTGAGGGAAACAACAAACTAAACTAAAATTAACCTATGGAATGGGAGAAGATATTTGCAAATGAAATATCTGATAAAAGGTTAGTATCCAAAATCTATAAAGAACTTACCAAACTCAATACCCAAAAACAAATAATACAGTTAAGAAATGAGCAGAGTACACAAATAGACATTTTTCCAAAGAATACATCCAGATGGCTGACAGATATACAGAAAGATGCTCAACATAACTCATCGTCAGGGAAACAGTAATCAAAACCATGATGAGATACCATCTTACACCTCTCAGAATGGCTAGAATTAATAACACAGGAAATAACAGATTTTGGTGAGCATGCTGGGAAAGGGAAACCCTCTTACAGTGTTGGTACGATTGCAAACTGGTACAGCCACTCTGGAAGACAGTAGGGAGGCTCCTCAAAATGTTAAAAATAGAACTATCCTACAACCCAGAAATTTCACTACTAGGTATTCACCCAAAGGATACAAAAATACTGATCCAAAGGGGCATATGCACCATGATGTTTATAACTGCAGCATTATCAACAATAGCCAAATTATGGAAAGAGCTCAAATGTCCATGGACTGATGAATAAAGAAGATATGGTATATATGTGTGTATACACACACACACACACACACACACACACACACACACACACAGGAATATTACTTAGCCATGAAAAAGAATGAAATCTTGTCATTTGCAACAACACGGATGGAGCTAGACAGTGTTATGCTAAGCAAAATAAGTCAGCCAGAGAAAGACAAATACCATATGATTTCACTCATATGTGGAATTTAAGAAACAAAAGACGTGAACATAGGGGAAGGGAAAAAAAGAGAGAGGGAGGCAAACCATAAGAGACTGTTAACTGTAGAGAACAAACTGAGGGTTTCTGGAGGGGAGGTGGGTGGGGGATGGTCTAAGTGGGTGATAGGTATTAAGGAGAGCACTTGAAATGAGCACTGGGCATTATTTGTAAGTGATGAATCACAATTCTGCTGAAACTGATGTTACACTATTTGTTAACTAACTAGAATTTAAATAAGAACTTAAAAAATAACCAGGATACCAATACTAAAACTATATAATTTTATTTAGTTAGGTTGTAGAACTTAGATTTTTATTATATTATTATTTTAAAATAATTGTTGAGTAGACAATGGTTAGAAAATAAAACAAGAAGGGAATGTAAGCACTATTTCTCAAATAGAAAACAAACAATTTGCACCTGAATTATGTTTGTTCCACGTAAAAATGTACATGGCTTGGTTCTACTTCAAAGAAATTAAATCAGCATCTATGGGGGAATAAGCTTATTAAAAAGAACTCTTATGTGCACATACACAATACACACATATAAAACATCATCTCTGAGATATGTTCTGTGTGTGTGTGTGTATGTGCTGCATATTACATTTTAAGAACTGTTGCTCTGAAAGAACAGTCATTGAACTCCCAGGAACCAAAGAAAGAATAAATATCTCCCCAAGTATTTCTTGGATTATCTATCCAATTGAGCATAATTAATAAAAATAAAATGATATGAAGAGAACAAATAAAACCTAACACGTCTTAAACATAAAATATAATAATAATAAAACAAAACTCTGATGGGATAATCTTAAAAAGCAGAACTGATTCCATCCAGTGACCAAAGGTCTGAAATAAATACTTCCTTAGTGTACAATTATTCAACTAAATATTGCATTAAAGAATATGGAAATCTGTCCAATAGTGAATTTAAAAGTCACCACTGAAACTGCTGGCAGTGGCTTAACTTGGAAATTAAACATTTTAGCATTATCTATAATAATAATGCCCTGTGAACCTCTGAATTTCTGAAGAGAGCTACATTAATAGCTTGAGTATCTTTTAATTGTAACTGTCTGCTTTTAAATTTTAATAATGCAATCTCTTTAAGCACAGCCTTCAAGTGTCCCCTTGCTTAAGGATGATGTTAAAGTTTCTTTTGTCCTTCACTTAATATAACTTGGATAATGCTTTGTGAAAAGGGTTAATCTAATTTTAATTAAGTTTATTTAATTAAGCTTCAACGCGTTATAAATAATTGAATATCTAATGGAAGTCAGAGCTGCAGAGAACCAAATCATTTTTGTGACATGCAATACTTAATTGGAAGTGATATAGCGTTCAGGAAATGAATTGTTGTTTGAGAGATGACATGAAATGCTGTATAAAACACCTTTAGATCAGATTTCAAAGGTATTTTTTTTTTAATTCTAAAGTTCAAACTAAGTGGTTCCTGAAAAAATAATTGGTTTTATTAGGATATATTTTAATCATTTAAATTTTTGTTTCAGAAAGAAGCAAAGAGAGACAGGTGAGGAGAAAGCCAGATCACTTAACTGTTTAACAATTAAGTGATGCTATCATAATGCATCTAATTCAATATATATAGTTGAGATATGTTACTGAGAATTTTAAATCAAAATGTATTTTAATGTGTTGTTGTTGTTGTTGTTGTTTTAATGTTTTAACAAGGGTAACAGTTGCCAATTAAGATCAACTTTTCTACAATTACCTCTAAGCTCAGTTTCTAAATATGCATATTTATTCAGCCATCCTGAAAAATCCGTGGATCTAAAACTAAAACAGAGTCGCATATGTCGGGGACAAATTGGGAGTTGGCCAACATAGGTGCATTAAAGAAAATGAAACTTAACCTTACCTAATACAAGATGCAGGAATTTACAGCTTTTCTCAGAAATCAGCACAGGACCCAAGCCAATCGCCAAATGCCAAATCTGTTCACTTCATCTCTAGGCCTTCCCTGTTCCCTCAGCCACCCTGAACCAAATAAAGAAGACCACCCGGCAAAACAATCACCTGAACAAGCCAAATGACTTTCACATTAACCCCATAAAAACTTTCTGGTCACTGAGCAGCTCAGAACTCATTGTTCCTGCAGTGTTAAGTTTTCCAGCTTGCAGGATGAAACCTTTGCAATGAACTCTGAACTCTTTATGTATGTATGTATGTATGTATGTATGTATGTATGTATGTATGTATTTAGCTTTGTTTTACTTGGTGAGCAGAGTTTGGTTTTTGACAAAACAAATATTGACTTTATTCATCATAGCACTTTAGAATGATAAAGCCCAACAACTGGTATCTCAACAGCTAGACAATTATTTGTGTATGGGTTTTTCATATCTGAATAGATTCCATTTCATCTGGTCTACTAAAACAAATTTTAATATCTGGTTAACTGTAAAGCAGCTGTTCAGTAGGTAAAATTTTGAGAATTTCTTTTTAATTAGAAAACATTTTGAGTTTTGTGATACACTTTTACTTTAAAAGTGGATGTATTTATAATAATGCAATCATTATGAACAACCTTCCTTGAGAAAAATAATAATTATAAAATTTCTTGACTTAAAAAAAATCTTTGTCATAATTCACCTGACCAATAAAGAATTTACAATAAAACAATTTCATTAAAAATGTTAGAATTAGCGGTACCTGGGTGGCTCAGCCAGTTAAGCTTTTTACTTTGACTCAGGTCATGAGTGAGTTTGAGCCCCACATCAGCTCTCTGCTGACAGTGCAGAGCTTGCTTGGGATTCTTTCAGTCTGCCTCTCTCTCTGCCCCTCCCCTACTTGCACTTGCTCATGTGTTCTCTCTCTCTCTCCCTCTCTCTCTCAAAAATGAATAAATGACCTTTAAAAATGTTAGAATTCTGTAGAACACAGATTTTATATTTATAAAATATATAAATGCATAGTTAATCTGGATGTTATATATGAATTTCAACATTCTATGTGAATTTAGTACCAACCTGGACAATTTCAGTGTTATTAATGCCATCACTATTCCCATATTTAACAATTTTAATTGGCAATTTTTAAAGGAAAATTACAAACTTTCAAAGGAATACTGCGTAGTCTTGTCAAATAAATCAATTTGTATTTTATTTAATTAATACATTTAGCTAATAATCAAGAAAAACAAATATACTATTAACTGTTTAACTGATTGCTATTAGTGATTGACAGAATACTGAAATTGAGTTGAAATGTCAAATTAATAATAGTTGTTTATTTGAATAGGACAGAAACTTATGTAAAATAATCTGTACTGCATTTTGGAAAGGATTTTTTTTTAAGAAAAATCATTCTTTTTCATGAAGACATAGTGACCATTTAAAAATTATTTTTCTACTTACAAATTATGTGCAATATTTTTATAATGTTGCTGTGTTTGTTTTTACAGAGCGTATCTCTTTACAGTGCATATTTACTACAGGGCATATGTACTGTAATATTTCCAAGAAGGATACTATCATTTTAATACTAGTGACCATTTTAAAACATCAAAGGTTAGAGTGGTTAATTGAATTTCGTTTAGCTAGATGAGATTTTATTCATTATTGAATGCAATCTCTTTAATTTATGCATTAAAAGGATACTCTGACAGGATGTGACCTGTTAATGAAAAAGAAAAGAACTAGGTAAAATCCAGATTGAAGATAACACTCAAAGTCCTAGAATACCAGGCCATTGCTCCTTTCTTATACACTTTAGCTTTCTTATGATGTCAATCAATTAAAACCTAATATCTGATATAGAAGCCAAAATACTATATTTTAAATGTTCTATTCAAGTTTCATCAAATCCCACATAGCTTTCATGTGAAAAAGCTAACTTTTATTGAGAAATACACAAGGACTTCAAACTAATAGAATTTGGCGTAAAATAAATTGTTATAATTTGAAAGATTCTTCTGTTACTGATTTAACTAATTTTCTATGAACGTGATTAAAAGTTACTGTTACCACACAATACTATTTATTCCTTACTAAAGATACTAAAGGCTCTCTTTTCTTTTTTTTTACCATGCAATCTGAAAAATAAATGAGAAAATGACTGTACTTTCCAGACCAACAGGAGTTTTCATCAATGTTTCAGTTGCTCTATGCAGCACTATAAATATCCTTACAGCAGAGATTAAATTAAGAATCTGAAAAATGCAAGCTAAAAGGACATCAACAGTTTTGAAAAGAAATTTCAAATCCTAATAACAAAAATCTGCAGTACCACCAGAGTAAGGAAAACTATAAAAACAAAAACAACAAAAAACAATTTTAATGAAAATTTTATAAAATACACAATGTTTTATGTATTGTGAATTTGAGAGACTATGGTTAATAAACAAAGGCTGGACACAAGTAAGTGAGTTAAGAGGCCAATTCCCAGTCTGCAAAGTGCCTACTAGTATAAAAAGGGGATGCCATTTTATATGGATAATATAGAACATTATTTATATCCTATAAAATAACATATAAATATATAGGAACATATATAGGTACAAATCAACCAATTATCCACATTTAAAATTTAAAATAAGCCAAGAATCACATATAACTTCATAGTCACTGGTCATGCTTCTAATAAATTATAGCGTCAGAAATAAATATACCTTTCGACATTAAATTGCTACACTACCATTATTAGAAAATGACAGAATTGATATTCCATTGTCTGACCATGAAACTCGCTTTTATGATCATTTTCTTTTTGATCAATACTTTCCTCTCAATCACATGGATGCATTAAATCAGACAAAAATAAGAGTATATTGGCTTGCATTTAAATGCTTTATTTATTATATTATTCAGGTTATACTAGGGATTTTCAAATCTGATTGGTCATCAGAATAAATAGAAATTTTATTACAAATTAAATTGATAATATTCTACTTTAAATAACATATTAATATTAGAATAGCATAATATGTAAATATTTTTAGAATGTTGTGTTCAGGTTTATGAAGTTATATAAAAAAGCTTTCATTGAGAAATACACTAGAATTAATTTAATCAATCCAAATATATGTACATACCTATATGCATTTAACTCTTTCTACCAATATTTAATTTATTTCAAAAATATTCTCTTCTGCTTTAAGCAAGGAATACTCTGCTATATTAAATGAATATTCATATGTATCTGAATTTGCTTAAATATAGAATAATGTAGAAAATTACAGAACTATATGGAGTTTGTCATTAAATAGATTTATCATTATAATTTAGCTTAAATGTAAATATTTTAGTCTTTTTAAATAATCTCTAATGATTGAGACTATCTAGGAAAGAAAACATGTAACATTAATCTTTTAGATTAAAGAGCTGTTCCCAAATTTTTCAGTGTTACTCTTTCTGGATATTAAAAATATTTTATTTTTCATTTGTGATATAATTTTTTCCTTCATATGCAGTCTTCTAGTTTGTATGGACCTGGATGAAAAAGTAGAGAGATGGGCCAATCTGGCACCAATATGGTAGCCAGTCAATCATTCAACCATCTGGGCCCAATGCAGTCCTAACTGAGTTTCTGTACCTTGAACCAAAGGGGACCAGCTCATAGATTATAATTAACAGTGGGAAGAGAAATTCTTATTTCCCATGTTGCTTCCTAGTCTGGGCTATTGGCCATGAACCTAAAGCACGGACTTCTTATTCTGCTCATTTAAAATGTGGAACTTCTAGCTTTTTTCAGATATTAATACAGTTTAGTTTAAGAAAATTATGTTCCTGTACTTTGGTTGTATTATTCAATTTTGACCTCCATAGAACATGAAATCTACTTTATATATGCAAATATGTTTTCTTCAGTTGTGAATTTCATGTTCATTTTCTTTTAAGAGGGAAATCCTTTTAGATTTTGGCAGCCACCAACCAAGACTTAATATAGTAAAGATATTCTAGAGTTGTAGCTTCATATATTCCAGAACAGGTACTAGCTGGAAAGCAACCAGGTCCACCCTTGCCATCTGTGCATATTACAATCCTCCTATGGATTTACTCCTCAATTTTCATTTTAATGTGACTTCAGCATGTGGCTTGTCCAATTTTTATATTGATCAGGATATTTACTGACAATTCCTCACACAAATCTGCTCATATTTCTTTAGTATTTAGCTTACTGGGGAAGAAAAATGACTCATTAAAAAATTATACATATGTATATAGTGAACATTTCATTGACCTTGAAATGATGAAGGCCGAGAATCTCACAGAACAGGAAACCTACTTTACATACGCAAATGTAGTTTTTAAATTGTATATTTCATGTTTATTTTAAACATGAGAGACATATGCCTACTGCTATTTGAGTTTAAGTGATCTAATGGTACCCAAATATCAGGCAAAACAATACTGACTTCTACAGGGTTAATTATTTTCTTACAGTTATTGTAAGAAATATGATGGTAATAATCAAATTAAGAATTTTCCCTTTACTTTGCATTTCTATATCAGGTTCAGTATTTTTGTAATGTTCATTTATTTTTGAAAGAGAGAGGCAGAGAGGAAGAGGTAGAGAGAGAGAGTCCCAAGCAGGCTCTGCACTGTCAGCACAGAGTCTGATGTGGGGCTCAAACTCACGAACCGTGAAATCATGACTTGAGCCAAAATCAAGAGTTAGATGTTTAATGGACTGAGCCACTCAGTTGCCCCTCAGATTATTTAATTAGAGCTCAATAATTATAAGCTTCCATACTTACCGAGGTCATAGAAAGGCATATGTAAATAAAAATACATTCTATTTAATAAATTATGAGAGCATACATAGTGGAGACAGTCTGCTTAGTTTTAAATCTCGTGTCAGCTACTTACTAATTCTGTGCATTAGACAAGTCTCATCACTGCCTTGATTTACCTTTCTATAAAAATGAGAATTATAATAATAAACACTCAAGGGGTTGTTACAAGAATTAAAGTAACAACACATAAGGCCATTACACTAGATGTTTATTAGTACACAGCCAGTAAATACTTATTGGTCATCGTCTTCATAAATCCCTGTAGGGGAATACTATGAGGGTGTTGAAATTTCAAAAAATAGTCTAAGATTGATAACAAATTAGACATTTCCCAAAGGAATAATGAATGGGTATGGTGCAGAAAGAGGCAAGACCAACTTTCAGAGGTGCCCTGGGGCTTGATTCTACCTTAAAAATGAGGTAACATTGCTTTGCTTTTAAAAATCCTACAGACGCCAAGATGTAATAAAACACACAAAACAAAACAAAATAAAAATGTAACTTGTCTCTTGTGGATCTTTTTAACCAACTGCCTTTTTATTCTTTGCACTGTATTTTCAGATAGAACTACTTCAGTGCTTTGATCTATGTGTCTGTTCAATCATATGTTTCCAAATATATAGCTTTATCTTTTTACCAAGTTTTAAGTATTGTAGCATGACAACAATTTGACCATTATGTTAAGAAATAAATGCTAATATCTTAGTTTACATTCAAGTAACTAAATATTCCCTTAATTAGTGCTTATATCAATCAGTAGCATTCATAGATTTTTATTGTTTCTTTTAATATTTGCTGAAGTTGAAGCTCTTCTGACATTTGCTGAATGTGCACTTTTCCTGATTTACATTTACCATGCAAAGTAAACTGAAATCACTATTTTCATGTGGGTATTCAAACAACACTATTATGTACTTTTATTTGAGATAAGCACTCTGGTTGTTTCTGGGTTATGTCTCTCCGATGACTGCAGGGAAATGAGCTTGAAATTGTGCCAGTATCTTACTGGTATAATTTTTAAAAGGCAACACATTTGAGTAATAGGCACATGGCCATGAAACTAAACCTAATTAAAGTCTTGTCAGTTACAATAAGTCCTGGCTTGATCTATAAAGTCAGATAACACCAGATTTGCAAACCTGTACAATGTCAGGCAGGTGTTAAAACCTGATTCAATATTGACCGAGATTGACAAAGCGGTTTTTCATTGTCTCTAAGCGCTTATTTATTTTTTAATTATATGAAATGTCTAATATAGAAAATATGTAATAATATGTATAATTCTATGATGTAGTTTTGAAAAATGTAGATCGTTATCCTTGATGACTATTTTATAAATTGAAGCTAGAAACTAGGGATAGTGTTACAGATATTTTACTTATAAAGGAGAAGTAAAAACATAGAGAAGAGCAATGTATATTCAGTGGGGAAAATGGGCAGAACTGTTTTGTTTCTTAAAGATATAAAAATCTAGGGGCATCTAGGTGGCTCAGTTGGTTGAGCCTCCTACTCTGGATTTCAGCTCAAGTCATGATCCCAAAGTCACGGGATTGAGTCCTGCATTGGGTTCATGCTGAGTATGGATCCTGCTTAAGTCTCTCTCTCTCCCTCTCTCTCTCTCTCTCTCTGCCCCTCTCCCCCACTCACTCTCTTGCTCTCAAAAAAAAAGGGTTCGAGCCCTGCTTCCGACTCTGTGCTGACAGCTCAGAGCCTGGAGCCGGCTTTGGATTCTGTGTCTCCCTCTTTCTCTCTTTGTGTGTCAAAAAAAAAATAAACATTACAAAAATTTTTTAAATGACCTTTAACTTTTAGACAGTTAAACTTCTTCACTGTACATACATATATACATATATATATATGTATATATGTATGTACATATATACGTATATATGCATATATATGTATGTACATATATACGTATATATGTACATACATGTACATATATACGTATATATGTACATACATATATATGTACATATATATGTATGTACATATATATGTACATATATACGTATATATGCATATATATATATATATGTACGTACTTTTGCTGCCAGATTCCTAGAAGAAAATGAAACACTACTTAGAAATGATATCAATTTTAAGAGACAAACAATATAACTTTTTCTAGCATTTTAAGACACATTTTTAGCTGTTAATGTAAGAATGAGTAAAAACTGTTTCCAACATTTCTTACGTGCTATATTGTCATACAGAAATAGCTTCTAAAGTGTATATGTTGCTTTTCTTTGGCATCTTAATTCCTTATTACTAATATGATTTTGTTTACATGTTCTGTCTACTGTTAGTATATAAATTTGATTTTTGGGGTGCCTGGGTTAAATGTCCAACTTTGACTCAGGGCATGATCTCATGGTTTGTGAGTTCGAGCCCCATGTCAGGCTCTGTGCTGACAGCTCAGAGCCTAGAGCATGCTTAGGATTCTGTGTCTCCATCTCTTTCTGCCCCTCCCCAAGTTGTGCTCTCTCGCTCTCTCTCTCTCTCAAAAATAAACATTAAAAAAATTTTTACTTGATTTTTATGCATTAACTTTGTTCTTTGGCCTTGCTAAGGAATGCTTTATTTTTCTGATATCCATTCAGTATATTTCTTGTGACATTTATTCCTATGAGTGTTACATTTACTATACATTAATTTTGGGGGGAAGATATTTTTTCCTAACAGTATTTAAAATGAGTAGAATTTTATCTGATGTATTATTCTCTTTAAACTCTTTGGATTGTATCTTTATAATCCTCTTTCAGGCTTTCTGATAAAACTTTTACACTCTTTTGGGGCGCCTGGGTGGCTCAGTCGGTTGAGCGTCCGACTTCGGCTCAGGTCGTGATCTTGCGGTGTGTGAGCTCGGGCCCTGCGTCTGGCTCTGTGCTGACAGCTCGGAGCTTGGAGCCTGGAGCCTGCTTCGGATTCTGTGTCTCCCTCTTTCTTTGCCTCTCCCCCACTTGTGCTCTGTCTCTCTCTATCAAAAATAAATAAAATGTAATAAAAACAATTTAAAACTTTTAACCCTTTCTTTTTGCATTTATCTACCATCCCCGTAACAGCGAGCAGAAAAAAGTAAAAATAAAATACAATAAAATACAATACAATAAAATAAATAATAACTGAATCTTTTCCTCTTTAGGGCGGAGGAGTAAAATAAATACTTAGGGTGTTTGTTTTCTTTTGTTAAGAGAGAGAGAGAGAGAGAGAGAGAGAGAGAGAGACAGCACAAGTGGAGGAGGGTCAAAAGGAAAGAGAGGGAGATAATCTCAAGCAAGGCTCCATGCTCAGTGCAGAGCCCGAGGTGGGGCTCTGTCCTACGACCCTGAGATCATGACCTGAGCCGAAAGAGTCAGACACACTCAGCTGACTATGTCACTCTGGAGCCCCTATGGGCATTTTTAATATAAATTCTTTGTGGACCAGAGTAGAATAGAATTCAAATTTATTCTGCACGGTTTTTCATCACCTGTGTCTCCCACTAAAAAAGTGAAACTTAAAATAATATGAACTATTAGTCATTCACTTTTGTGTCCCTAAGCATCTAATGTATTCCTATGTAATTAGCCTTTCTCCTATGTTCATACAACATATACATAATAGGAAGGCAATCTGGTACCATGCTGTTCATATCTTTTTACTATTTTTTATTACTATTTTCTCCTTCAGCTATACTGGTCTATTGAAAATTGTCACTTATTCATTTGCAGACATCTATCTTTCAATAACAGAAAAAAAATTTACATGGCAAAACTCATTTTGATCATAGTTTCACTATTTTGAAAATTTTAGCAGTTTTTTTATTCCTGTGGTTTGCAGTTCCTTTTGAGTTTGGTCATATTGTTTAAGAAAGGCTTATTCCTCTACCTGCACTTTGCAACTTGTGCTTTAATCCTGAGGTATAAATAGTGGGAAAATGTAACAAAAACCATAACAGTTAGCTACTTTATGGTGGCAATATCTAAGTTTTTACAAAAGGCACTGAGATCTTGTATATTTTGAAATTCTTTTTTTACCCCCAGATCATTCTCTTATACTTTTGGTTCTGGAATTAAAATTGTACCAGTTTCTCTTATAATCAGGGACTGCATACCTACAAGATCAAAGGACATTTGTGTGCAAGCCATGCTGGGCACACCAGAAAGGAAAAGACAGATCAACACACTTCATTCTTGGCTCATCAAGATAAAGGTTAAATTTATACTGTATAGAACTAGAGAACTCCTTGGTGTGAGAGAGGAAAACACAGAATAAACTCTGAGCTCTTACTACAAAGCAGAAATGACACAGTCAATAATTGGGCATATTGCAAATAAACTTTAGAAGAGGAAAATGGCCGGGAGTTATTGTTACACATCTGGCAACAGAGAGAATGGGGAAAATATATCAAAGATACACTGAAGAAATGCAATAATTGTAGAGTTCTGATGCTGGATGATATTGTAAGAAAACATGTCTGACTAATTAACACATAAGCTTAAAATATATGTTGCACATAAAACAAATCTCTTTATCTTAAAGGGTAATCCTTGACTTAAACTTTTATTTTCAGTTAAGTATTCTTTTGCATTTATATGTTTTATAAGTTTGTACATAACTTGCACATTCACTTGGGTTTCATATTTCTATAAGAGCTATAAATGTAGGCAACTTATGGCAGAACTTTTCTATTCATGTAACAACATCATTCAAAAATTGTGTCAATAATGGGAGATCAACAGAACTTCTCTTTAAAAGATGTCCATAAATAAGAAGGAATGGAATGATTGCATAGAAACAATCATCAATACATAAAACTGATGACTAAGAATTAGGACAGCATAATAAAAAATGTTATGACTTCAAATTTAACAGCATGCAAATTTTAAATAATATTTTACTAAACAAAAAAAAGTTCACATTTAATACTTTATCTTCAGGAGAAATATGTACATATTTCATTACATACATAAATGTATAATGATGTATTTCAAAGCCTCTCTTATATTTAGTGTGACTAAAGATGGGCTAATTTTATCCAGGTTCTTAGCCAAAATCTTATAATGTAATCTTGTAATCTTTGCTCATTACAAAATATTGTGAAGCCTTAATCTTAAAATAATGTATATACACATATTTTTACACATTAGATTACTGTAATGACTCAAAACTGGTAAGAAAATATTAAAGAAGATGTAAGAAGGAAAATACGTTTGAGACAATATGTTTACGATTTTCCATTTGGCTGATTCACTTTCTTTAAAATGGATGGTTTTCTATTATTATTTGAATTGATCTCAAAAAAAATTTACTCATAGGATGTGTCTAATATATTTTGAATAACTGGCCAGATGACGGAGTTGAAAGATTTTATAAGGTTTTTACATTAAACTTTACAGCAGAGAGGAAACATTTTCATTAATGCATCTGTATGCGCGCTTGCCACTTGAAAACATCCCAAGATGAGGCTTCAGTACTGCTTGAAATTTGCACACTTCTCTGAGAGGAGTAATACAATGCCTAGAGGAATGACCTATTAGGTGATGAAATAGGTCAAGCCATTATTCATACTACTTAAATATGAATAGTTCAAGAAAAAAAAATCCCAATATTTTTATTCCAGATAAGGTGAAGTAATATATACTGAACTTATTTTTTTATTAATTTCAGTTTGTTTTATAGAAAATAAATTTTGTGGATTTCTATCATTATAGAAATAAAAGACTTCAAATTATTATAAAAATATAGATACTAAATGTTAAAAAAAAGTCGTCACTAATTGTTAGGGACTTTTTAATTCCTCCTTTTAGTGATTTTACAAGATCATTTTGTAAAAATCACAAAAAATATGTACATATTCTGCTTTATTTTACCACAGTACTCAAACTAAAACTACTTAAATGAGTTTTTAGCACATTGTTTTACGTGATCTTGCGTAAGGATAATATATAGTACTATAAAAATAGTTCTTCATTTTTATCCTTCTAACTAGCTCTAAAATGTGTAAAGTGTCATAGTAAGAATTAAATGGGAAGGAGCATAGATTCTAAAATTAAAGGACGTGATATTACTTTCATATGGTTGGCTCTGATTTTGATGCCGGTCATGGGCCAGAGAACCAACCAGTTGAAAAAAGTATCAGAGAAACAAATTCTCAACTTTTGATTGAGACTATCAAGAATACCACTATAGATTTATAGTTGGAGTCATGTTTGTAGGAGTGTGACATAAAAAGGAACATTTTTACTATGAGGACAAAGATACTTCTCATATTGGTCTCTTAAAAACATACTCTTGGGGCGCCTGGGTGGCTCAGTAGGTTAAGTATCCGACTTCGTCTCTGTCCATGATCTTCCAGTTCGTGAGTTCAAGATCCGCGCTGGGCTCTGTGCTCACAGCTCAGAGCCTGGAGCCTGCTTCATATCCTGTGTCTCCCCCTCTCTCTCTGCCCCTTCCCTGCTCGTGCTTTTTCTCTCAAAAATGAATAAATGTTAAAAATATTTTTTTTTACTTAAAAAACGTTCTCTTGACTTTTCTTTTCTTTTTTTTTTTTTTTACTTCTCATTTAGTTGTCCACTATTCAAATGCTATTGTTAACTCTGTTTTTGAAAGCACCAAATATCGATTATGTTAATTCAAGCCATCATTGTTACATGCTTCTATGAGTATAATACACCTTTCTCTATATTTCTAAGAATTTTGTGCTTTACTCATAACTTATTTTAGGCAATGTGTTTAATAATGCTAATGAAAGACATGGGTCACATTGGGAAGCCAGTGGGACCTAATGATTTCCTCAGAAATCTGAATTTAAAATTTCCTACTTAGGTTTTCTTTTGATGGCTATTTCTACATCAAATTTTAATAAGGATGGAACTAGCATAGTTAAGCTTTTCATGTGGAATTATTTTACTGATTTTAAAAATGTCAGTTAAAGATTTATAAAATAAGAACTATAGAAGCGTCTCTAAAATTTGAACATAAAGATTATAATTTTTTAAGATTTTTTTATATTTCTTTGTTTTGCTGTAAATGATTCAAATTATAGCTGGGGCTTTGAAGTTTGAATTATCACTGACACATTTTGGAATATGTATATATCCCTAGACTCTAAAATGAAAATTGAATTTACTAATGGATGCAGTACTCAATAGTTCTTGAAATAAATTTGAAATTCCCATGAATGTGGCCTCATTTCTAGTGCTACATTTGAATGAAGGCTTTAAAGACAAAGTTTTATTATGAGCATTGTCTTTATTTCTTTGTTCATAGTGATTTGGCTAGAGAAAGTGGGACAGACTTTTTTCTCTCATCATGTCTAAAGAAAAAAGTGCAGAAGGATCTGTCCTCACATGTGAATTTATAGGAATGTTCTCTCAGAATTTTCCACAACCCTGAATCAAATAAGTCAGCAAACTCAAGTTTTCAATTATTACCATGGGTGAATTTCCTTGCAAGAATTGAGTCCTATGCTAGTTTGACTATACAAATCAATTCTGACAGTATAATAGTATTATGTTGCTGAACACTTTTAAGTTCTTATTGTAGTGATGTGAAGGAAAATTGTTCAGATATTTTATTCTTTTCATAAAGTAAATTGATGATACAAGGGCTCCCCCCCCCCCCTTGCCTAGGGAAATTCCACTGGCAATATTTAACCCTGATGTATTATTAATTTATCAAGATCCATCTCCTTTTCTTAAAAAAATTAAAAAAATTAATCAGTAGATAACAATTGCCCACTAGCCATGATCTTTGTAGCATTTCTCTGTGTTTTTGGAGCTCTTCCTAGATTATTAAACCCAGGAAAATTGGCTGTTTCTCAGATGTAGGTCACAACAGTGCTATGAAATCATCCCAAGATTTGTGATCTCACTAGCATCACAATGGGTTCAAAAGGGAATACTGAGTCCACTCAGTAGTCTCCTATAACATACCTTAGTTTTAGAAATAATAAGACGTAACAGCAACAAAATGGTCTTAAATCATGATTTAATACCCTATATATAATACAAAGAACAAAAAAAATCACCAAGTCTTCTACATCTAAAAGTCCTTTTCACCTTTTAATACTGTTTGTAAAATTCTTGATGACAAATGGCTATATATTTGATGTTTTCATTTTTTGATGGCACGGCTATCAGAACAAAAATAATTCTCTTAAACACATAACATTTTTGCAAATACATAGTTTGCCCTGGCATCTACAAGCAAAATATTTAAACTGAGGCAAAATACTGCAGTCATTTCAATGGAGCATACTATACTGCGTGTTGCTGAAATCTCTCCCTAAATCTTGCTGATAGAAGACTCGAATGATATGAATATGAGATCTCTTTTCAGGTACTTGGACTTTTATGATGTATGTTTTCTGTACAAAGTATTATTAGCTGTGGTTTGTTAACTTTTTCTCAACACATGAAATGTTGTCTAGAAATAAACCTTCTTAGTAATGATATATATTGAAATGATATCAAAATTAATGAAGTAAGATAAGAATAGATGATAGCAGTATCTTAAAAGGAATAGACATTTAGTAAAATTTATTTGGGAACTGAAATTGCTTATTAGCCTAGTTATTTAACTAAACTTAGCAAAGCAACCCAACACAATCATGCAAAAATCAATGCTATAATTGTGAATTTGGGATATTGTCATTCTGTGATTTTCCCTCCTATGACTATTTCTACCTAAGTGCAGATGTGAGTAAGTAAAAAAATATATATATAATTAGCCTCCATGATTTCAACAGTAATTGATAGTTTGTCATTTGGAGGTCTGTGTTCTTGAATGAAAAAAAAGAAGGAAGAAAAAAAGAAAAGAAAGAAAGAGAGAAAGAGAGAGATACAGAGAGAGAGAAAATATTTGTTAATACTTTGAATCTGCTATGACACAGATCCACTCTTTCTTGTCTAGGTTTAGTTAACAGCCTAAATATCACTGAAGGCACAAACACTTCTACAAAAAATGATCTTTATGTATAGAGAGGAAATGAGAAGAATCTTAGACAAACATAAATGTAAGTTGCTAGGTGTCTTAACCCTTAGTTACATTGTTTTAGCATTGGTATCTAAAGAAATTCATTGTTTTCTATTACTAAAATTACATATATGCATGTATTTAAAGATATATATATATGTTTAATAAGAAAATATGTAATACTTTCATGAATAATTTTTATTTTAATGCATATGACTAAGTTAGAAATCCTTTCTGCTTGAAACTTTTAATTTTTTTTAATGTTAATTTATTTTTGAGAGAGAGAGACAGAGTGCAAGTGGGGAGGGGCAGAGAGAGAGTGAGACACAGAATCCCAAGCAGTGTCCAGACTCCAAGCTGTCAGCACAGACCCCCATGCAGGGCTTGAACCCACAAACTGTGAGATCATGACGTGAGCTGAAGTTGGATACTTAACCAACTGACCCACACAGGTGACCACTGCTTGTATACTTGAATATAAATAAATGTAAACAAAGGAGACTAATCAAGAAGTTGTGGTAGTGATGCCATAGTTTTAACTATTTAGATCATTAATGACTTTCTACTACTGATGATTGGTTGAAAAGTAGGAAAATGCATAGAACTAAAACTAAACCTTTCATTTTTGGGACAGAGAGAGACAGAGCATGAACAGGGGAGGGGCAGAGAGAGAGGGAGACACAGAATCATAAACAGGCTCCAGGCTCCGAGCCATCAGCCCAGAGCCTGACGCGGGGCTCGAACTCACAGACCGCGAGATCGTGACCTGGCTGAAGTCAGACGCTTAACCGACTGCGCCACCCAGGCGCCCCTAAAACTAAACCTTTCAATTTCACTTTAAGTTTCTTTTACATCCAGTTACTCAAGTAATAGCAGACATTTCAGAATTTTCCATGTCCTTTGAGTTACAGATTGCTTCAGTTTTTGTAATATCTCACAAAGTTGTAATTTTCATGATGCAACATACATGGGTTTATGTATATGAAAAAAGAAATAAGGAAATAGGGAGTAACATCTTTTTAAATACTTAATATTTTGAAAAAAGTATTTTGAATTCATTGCTCTTTTACTGTTAAAGCATATATGGCTCTCTTCATGAAACATCATGATCATTGAGATCTTTCAAAAATAACTCCAAATTATATATTTAATTACTTCATGCATTGCTTATTATTTTAGTGAGCTTTAACACAGCTAACTCTGAAGTAAAAAAGAAATTTGGTTTAATACCTGGAGTAGTATAGCCAGATGACACACATACAAGGAAGATCCCCCTTAACAGATTTAAAATTTGCCTTGGTAGCTTGTTTTCGGATTGAGGAAGGAATCTTCATATATGAGGTTTATGTTGGTAGCAGTGCTATATTTGATTAAATGTGAAATCCTAATATTCATATTGGGCTACATTTATATTTGACTAGATGTCCAAATATTGCTTTTCATGTCTTGCTATTATTTATGCTATCATTTTTATGATATTCAATGAACTGATCAACATGGAGGGAGACATTACTTAGTGAATGACTAAATATGTAAGAAAAGCATGGGGTACAAGTAGCAAAAACAAACAAACAAACAAACAAAAACAGATTTTATCCAAAAGGCTTACTTTTCTCACCTGACAAGAAGATGACATTAGATAATTGCTAACATTAGGTGAGGGATCGGAAAATTGTGGCTCTGTGGGTCTCCTGGTTTTCTCCTTATGGTCACAAAACAGCTATGTGGATGTAGCAACTTTAAGTATTACATATTTATTCCACATTTAACATACAGAGGGGGTCTTGGTGACAGTGGAAGTACTTTGTGTGATGTTCCATACTCTTTTCAGGAAGTAAAAGGTTTCTCAAGAACTTCTAATCAATATCTGCCTGTATTTTATTGGCAAGAACTGCATCAAAGTCACACTCCTACAGTATGGTCTGGCCTTTCTAAGACCAAAGGAACTCTTCACAATACCTCAATAAAATCTCAGCCCTAATATCACTGAATAAGGAAAACAATTCTGTGGCTGGACAGAGATACTCTCTGTGCTGATGTGTATGTGTATGGAGGTGTGGGGGTTGGGGAAGTGAGGGTGTGGGAGTGGGTGCACATACACCTTTATTAATCATTTTAGGAATTTTGAGATTTTATTAAGTTAATGAGTTCTCCAGTAAGTCTTTAACTTAGTTTTTAATGCATAAAGTTTATGACATATATTATTGGCTCTTGACTTCATAGGTCACAGATTGGACCCAAAGAAATAAAAAAGCATAAAGCCCAGAGAAGTGGCAAGAATGTGCTAAATTTAAGAATGAAGTGGGGCGCCTGGGTGGCTCAGTCGGTTGAGCGTCCGACTTCGGCTCGGGTCATGATCTCACGGTCCGTGGGTTCGAGCCCCGCGTCAAGCTCTGTGCTGCCAGCTCGGAGCCTGGAGCCTGCTTCTGATTCTGTGTCTCCCTCTCTCTCTGACCCTCCCCCACTCATGCTCTGTCTCTCTCTGCCTCAGAAATGAATAAACATTAAAAAAAAAAAAAAAAAAAAAAAGAATGAAGTGACAACATAGATAAATGTAGATTATAGGAGCAATCACTTATTTTTTGCTCCATGAAACAGTAAAATCTATTTTACTAGGTGGTCACATTAGGAAATTACCTATAATTCGTTATTCATGTGCACTTTGGAAGGAACTTTTGTTACTTTCGCCATTTTAATGCAATTGGATTAATTTGACTATAGAAATTTTGCTTGTGAAATATCACTTAATTTCATAATTTTACTGCTCCATCCTAAATAGGTGTATGTCTAATAAATTATTCATCCTTCCATATAGAGAGAAGAGAAATCAAAAATTAAACTCTTTGTAAATAAGTGTTTTTCTATTGTCTTGAATGTTTTTCTCTCTAACTCTAAAACTTACATGGATGTAAACATTAGTAGACTCTGCATAGATGTTTTAAAGATTCTTTAAATTATTAAAATATAATTTCCCAAATGATATTTTTTCTTTAGTCTACAGATAATCTCAGATCTGTGGAGGCAGAAGAGACTGTTCTGAAGAGATGAAAGGCTGCATTTATAAAATGCTTTATTTTAAAGTCAAATACAAATTTGAAATGTGAATACCAATACTACTTATGACAGTCTGGTGAATTGAATTTATTGATTTCTTTATATGCTGGTCCTTTTTTTTTTATCTAGAATATAATAACCACCTTGTACTTACATTCTACTTTTAGTGTGACAATTGAGACTTGATCTAAGCACTTAGCATACAGTAATTGCTAAATCTGTTTCCTTCATCATAATTTTGAAGTCCTTAAGATAAAATGAATTTAGTTGACATAAGCTTTGTAGAAGTGGAGGGGCACCACTCGTAAGTGTGCTTTTTGCTCAGATTTCTTTCCTTTTTAGAGCTCTATTCTTGACATTCATCTTTTCATGCTATATATATTATTAGGCAAAACCTCTTCCCTCCTTCTATGCATCCATTCCTATCCAAATGAATTGGGATAGAAGATTTCGAAAGCTACATGTATATGAACATTGTATTTCAATTATATAGAGTTTAAAGAGGTCTAATCCTCTCTTTCCTATGAGATAATTTTAATATCGCTATTTATGCTTATTATCTTGAATGCAAACACATGTTTTCTATAGTAAATATCAGAGTTTATTTTATAATAATAATACATTGGTTTCCCTTTTCCTTAATTATTCCCTCATCTGAAGTGAAGCAATGACATCAGAAGTCACCCTATGTCCTAATGTAATATAGAAAAGGAATCACAATTATACAATGATGGGGGCTTATGTATACATTTTCCCTCCTGTCCCGAGAAAGGAAGAGAAACAAAATCTTCTTAAGGTAATTGTTCTCCTGGGGTAGAAAAGGGAAGAACCCTGGGTTCTTTATATAAATAAATGTCTCCATGGGGAAAGTTTACCACCAGCTTTTTTAGCTCCTTTGAAATATACACCTAATTGATATATATATATATATATATATATATATATATATATATATATGGCCTAAATATATATACCTATATTACCTAGAGTGAGGTAAACTCTTCTGAAGGTCTCTTAATATCTAATCATTCATTAACATTTTAGGTATGTCCTTTGACTCAAGTCTCCTATTCTCAGAAAGCTCTGACCTTGCAAAAATATTAAATCCTTTTCTCTACTCCCCAAAACTCTACTCTTTCCCAAATTGGACCAGCTTCTCACTCTTACCCAATTGTGTTTACTTAGAAAAAGGCATCCACACACTAATGAGTAAACAAGTATACATTAAGAAGAACAACCTGGACACCAGAATCACAGATGGTCAAAATTCTTGAAAGTATTAAAAGAAAGCAAAGAAATAAAACATTGTAGCGTCAAACCATCCATAATCCTACAAATACTAAAACAGCAAAAATATTTTCTAGTATATACAATTCTTCTACATCTTCTAAAAAATATAAGAATTCTTGTTAGTCTTGTGTTTTCCAAAATAAAGCAAGAAAACAAAAAACAGAAAATGGTACCTACTCTTTCACATGATAGGTCTATTCCATTATTCTAATCTGTTCCAATCTATACAGGCAACATTGCTTTCCATTATATGATGAGTTTCATCACTTTTTTTTTCTTCTTAAGTTACCAAAAGGAAAGATGAGTCATCATGTTCTAAACGAGAATTCAGCAAAATAAGGCACTGTGGTGGAAATATGATTAGCTGTGAAAGCAACAACATGAAAAAAGGAGACAGAAGCCAAAGAGAGAAGAGAGAATATTAAGTAACTCTATCAAGTAATATTTTGATACTAATTTATATGTAATGGCCCTTAATTGATGATGTATATAACCTGCATTCCAATGATAGAGATCTCAGAAAGTGATATTCAAGAAATGTAAGAAAGATTACATAGCACAGAAAGTTCCCCAAATCAACCCTGCCCCCTTTCAGTTCCAAATGTTGTTTTAAATTCTGAAAATTTCTCTACCTCCAACTAGGGAGCAAAGCAAACTCAAATGTTTAGTAATCTCTTCCCACTTTGTGGGAATATTGAAAACAACTGCTGAGGAGTAATGGATTAAATTTGGGACTGGGAAAATGAGATGCTTCATTCTGTTTGCTATATGAATGGATCAGTGTATTTTGTGTTCTTATGGATAGCATTACATCCAACAATTAGGTGGAGTAAAGAGGTATTCAGGCACCTAGGAAGTGAGGGCAAAGTGCAATTATTCTAAAGAAGGACACCTACCAACTAAGCTGTGGTTTCCTTTCCCCACTCAGTATATCTAGAAAAATATTATGTCTAAAATATGAAACATAGCAAAAAGTAGCTCTTAATAAAAGCTAAGTGATTAAAGTAGTTGGGTATTTAAGAAATGTTCCCACCAGGGTGCCTGGGTGGCGCAGTCTGTTAGGCGTCCGACTTCGGCTCAGGTCATGTTCTCACGGTTCGTGGGTTTGAGCCCCACCTCAGGCTCTGTGCTGACAGTTCAGAGCCTGGAGCCTGCTTCTGATTCTGTGTCTCCCTCTCTCTGGCCCTCCCCCGCTCATTCTCTGTCTTCTTCTCTCTCTCAAAAATAAATAAACATTAAAAAAGAAAGAAATGTTCCCACAATATCAGCAAATTGGAGGTCTGGAAAAAGCTGTTTAATATGAGTGAAATGAAAAGAAATTCTATGCAAATAGATTATAAGAAAAAGGAGATGATCAGGAAAAGGAAGAAGAAGAAAAATACGCAATTTTGGATGCAAATAACATAAAGAATCAGAAAGAAAGTTCTCTCAAATTCTTTAAATTATAGGGCAAGTTGGTAACAATGTGAAATCAAAGCTACAAGTTCAAGACGAGAAAACAACAGAATGAGATAAAAATGAACATTAGGGGGCGCCTGGGTGGCTCAGTCGGTTAAGCGTCCGACTTCAGCTCAGGTCACGATCTCTTGGTCCGTGAGTTCGAGCCCCGCGTCAGGCTCTGGGCTGATGGCTCAGAGCCTGAAGCCTGCTTCCGATCTGTGTCTCCCTCTCTCTCTGCCCCTCCCCTGTTCATGCTCTCTCTCTGTCTCAAAAATAAATAAAACGTGAAAAAAAAAATTTTTTTTAAATAATAAAAAAAAAATGAACATTAGGGGTGCCTGGGTGGCTCAGTCAGTTGAGCGGCCGAACTTCGGCTCATGTCATGATCTCACAGTCCATGAGTTCGAGCCCCGCGTTGGGCTCTGTGCTGACAGCTCAGAGCCTGGAGCCTGTTTCAGATTCTGTGTCTCCCCCTCTCTGACCCTCCCCTGTTCATGCTCTGTCTCTCTCTGTCTCAAAAATAAATAAACGTTAAAAAAATTTAAAAAATGAAAAAATGAACATTAAAACAAAACAAACTACATTGAGAAACAAAATGCCATGCTAGGATTAAGAAAATAAGTAGAAAGAACAAAGCACTGAAAATATATGGATGGAAATAACATTACTGATGTAAAGAAATAAGCTGAGGGGCGCCTGAGTGGCTCTGCCCATTGGGTGGCCGACTTAGTCTAAGGTCATGATCTTACCATTAGGGAGTTCAAGCCCCACGTGGGGCTCTGTGCTGACAGCTCAGAACCAGAAGTCTGCTTCAGATTGTGTGTCTCTCTGTTTCTCTGCCCCTCCCCTTCCCGTGCTCTGTCTTTCCCTCTCTTTCAAAATAAACATTAAAAAAATTAAAAAAATAAAAGAAAGAAGCTGAGATAACTTTAGTGAATGCAGTAAAAAAGATAAAGCAATCAGAGAAAAGCTAATAGTTATGAGGAGCAAAGAGGATCCAAAATAAGGATTATCACTGGTAACTCTGAAGTACAGATCTCAACACATACTTCAGACAAATTATCAATTAAACTTTTACCTGAAGAGCACAGAAAATTCTAAGAGTTTATGTTAAATAATCCTAAAGACAATGGCATATTCTCTGTTAAATTATTTAACTTCAGAGATTGAGACATACTTCTTAATCCATCAAGGTATAATAAGTAAATCAAATACAAGGAGGAAATATTAGACTGATTTCAAAATTGGTCATTGGCAGAAGATAATAAAAAATGCCCACAAAGCTCTGAGGAAGGTCTCTGATCCAAGAGAGTTGTATGTAACCAAAATGACATTGAAGTATAAAGGCCATAAACCCTAATGTTAAGTGTGAAAAAATTCATGAATTCTTGTTTAAAGATATATTGGTAACACGATCCTGTTGATTAAACATTGAATCAAAATAAATAATTTAGAAATAAGTCGTGGTAAATGAAATGATAATAAGAAGTCACTCCATTTAATTCTCGAACTAAAGCTAAAACACACTGCTTGAATTGGTGTTACAGAAAGGATGTTAGGTGATGTACGCTGGCATATAAAAGTATAGCAAATAGTAATTGGAAAGGGATATTGAGAGAGTTAATACCTTTGTCTTTCATGGAAAGAAGTCAAATGATAGTCTAAATTTTAAAAAATTATTTAAAATAAACATGATTCTGGACTCTTGTTCTATATGGTCAGTTTCTTAATCTTAGAAGAATCTTTAAACATCTATATTTGTTACCACACTTCAGAAAAATTATTTGAATTATTCTTAACAGTTTTAATTCCTTGACATTTGGGTTTTAGCTAAATATGTAAATTCTTTTAAGTGAAAAATAAGAAAATATTTAAGTTTAATTAATTGAAAGGGAAATATTTTATTTTTTTTTTAATTTTTTTTTACCTTTATTTATTTTTGAGAGTCAGAGAGAGACAGAGCACAAGTTGGGGGAGGGCCAGAGAGAGAAGAGGACACAGAATCCAAAGCAGGCTCCAGGCTCTGAGCCATCAGCACAGAGCCTGATGCGGGGCTTGAACTCACAAACCGTGAGATCAGGACCTGAGCTGAAGTCGGACACTTAACAGACTGAGCCATCCAGATGGCTTTCCCTTTCCCCAGAAAGGGAAATATTTTAAATGGAAAGTTAAGTAATGCATGCATTGATGAACAAATTGTTCATGTGTTTATCATATATGCTTTCACTAATTTCCTCTTATGTGTCCTTCAGACATATTTATAATTTCAATTATTATAACATTAAAACATAAACTTCCTTTCACTATTCTATTCTGCTCTTAATGGAATAAGTAATTTGAATAATTATATATGTATAATTATGATCATGTATATTATATAACTATATAATATATAGTTATATATTTCTATCATTTATAATTGATTTGTATTATTTCAAGTTGCATTATTTGTGTTTATTTTCTAAGAGAAGCACAATTATTATTTTATTTTACTTTTTATTTTACTTCCTATGATTTGCTATTAAATCTATCCTCGGGGCGCCTGGGTGGCTCAGTCGGTTAAGTGTCTGAATTCAGCTCAGGTCATGATCTTACACTCCATGAGATCAAGCCCCGCGTTGGGTTCTGTGCTGACAGCTCAGAGCCTGGAGCCCGCTTCGGATTCTGTGTCTCCCCCTCTCTCTGCCCCTCCCCTGCTCATGCTCTGCCTCTCTCTGTTTCAAAAATAAATAATAAAAAAAAAATTAAAAAAATCTATCCTCTACTTATCATTGAAATACATTAGTAAATTTCTCTAAAGAACTTCACATTTTCATATTTAGTCTTTAGAAGTGTAAGATTTGGAAACATATTATTTTATTTCATCAATAAATACTTGAACACTATTATATGGCAAGCATTGGGAGATCAAGGATAAGAAAGCATGACATGTCCTTAAGTTGCAAATGTCTAAATGGTGGCGCATACAACCATAAAAGAAAAATCACAATGTAGTATGAAAGCTAAGAACATGTGTGGAATGGTGATCAAATAGAGGATGCAGTAATTAATCTGATGAGAAAGGTTAAAGAAATCTTCCCTAACTAGTTTATCCTTGATTTGCCTTATGAAGACAAGAAAGGAAAGAAGATCCAAATTAGTAGAAAGATATGGAAAACATGGCTATTATCATGGAAATGGACCTAATTCAGAATTATGAGAGGTGAGTGGTAGAAAGGGGACACTTAGGCAAGGCCAAATGATAAAGCTTCTGGCATAATATGACAAAGAGTTCAGTGTTTCCCAGATAGGCTCTGATGAGCAAAAGTTGTATTTAGCCAAGGTAATGACATGGGCAAACTGGATTTTAGAACTCTCAGTGGAGAGTGCCTTCAAGAAGAGAAGAAATGAGAGGAATGTGGGAGGCTGCTCCAATAATCTAAGTGAATTACAATCAGAGTCTGGATTAATGATGTAACAACGAAGGAAAAAATTCATCGTATCAGCACTCAAGAATACGGAATTCAACTATGCTAATTGGTGTAGGGGGGTGAAAGCAACGAATAAACACAAGAAGTTTTGTGATCTATGGGTGGAAGGATTATTAAATACAGAATTCACAGAGTTTGAAAAACCAATGAGACAAAAGAACAACAAATAAGTAGTTGACTTAAGACCACTTAGTACGGGTATAAAGCTTGAATCCCTAAGGAGATATTAGGTAATTATGTATGTAGTAACATGAAAAAGAGCCACATATGTAGTAACAAGAAAAAAAATATGAGAAGAAAAGGTAAGCAGGAATTAACAATTTACACTATAGAATTTTATGGGACAGAAAACAGAAATACAACCCCTGGCAAAGTTTGCGTAGCATTTGTCATTAATACTGGAGAAAAAGCTGACAATGTTTTTTGAGGTAAGAAGTGGGAACAGTTATAAGGAAGTAAAAATCGATAGTCTTAAGTATTATAGCAAATTCAAGTAAGATAATAGTAGTATATCAAGTGATATATATCCTCACTTGATCAAAGCAGTTCACTCAGGATCTTTAGCAGAGAAAATGTTCCGAGTTCTGGGACAGGTATTCGTATGATTTGAGTAGTGAATGTTGCATTGAAAAGGAGACACAGCTTGCATAGAATATTTAGGAGACCGATTCTAAAGGAAAAGGAAAAGAAATTTTTGTAGATAAAGGATGATATAGTGTGTATCTGTGTGTGTGTAAAGGGAATGAGTGCTTTTGGTTGGTTTGTTTAAAAATGAGTGAAGCGTAAGCTCATTTATAGGCAGGAGGAGAGAAAGTATCTAATAAGTATGCTAATATTTATCAAAAGAAGATTATTAAGAAACTTGAGAAAAACATCTGTACACATTGATAAAGTAAGCAAAAATTCAGCAATATGTTATTTTATAGTTAAGGGAAAATTAAAGAATTTTATCTACATGATATATTTTTAGGTTTTAAATGCACAAGGTATGCTGATCTAACTCTCTTGATGAATTCAATAATGGACATATTTCCTGGTATATTGAGAGAGGAAACAGAAGCAATATTCTACTGCCTCTGTAATTGTGACAACATACCAAAGTGTTTATTAGTTCTTGGATGCAAGTTGCTGCAGATTTTTGCTTTTGTGAGCTTCCAGCAAGGTAGACCTACCTGAGTGAGTATTTAAATACCATATGGTTTTATAATGTTAAAACTACTTCATTGTTTTAATCCCTGTACATCTAAGGAATCATACTAGTATATAAAGTGAGTGAATTAGATGTTTCATATTTGTTTAAAGTAAAGGAAAATAGCTTATTTGACAATTCTATGTACAAACAACAAACAAAATACAGTTGATCCTTGAACAATAAGGGTTTGAACAGCATGGGTCCAGTTACATGTTGTTTTTTTTTCCCCATAAATACAGTATAGTACTACAAATGTATTTTCTCTTCCTTATGATTTTCTAGTAATATTTTCTTTTTTCTAGCTTACTTTATTGTAAGAATACAGTATATAATACATATAACATACAAAGTATATATTAACAGACTATTATGTTACCAGTAAAGCTTCCAGTCAACAGTAGGCTATTAGTGGTTAAGCTTTTGGGAAGTCAAAAGTTATACACAGATTTTCAACTGTGCATGGGGTCAGCATCCCTAACCCTAGCATCGTTCAAGGGTCAACTATCTACATATTGTCATGAAGCTATTTTATGTCAGTTATTTATGTATAAAATTTTAAAGAATTGTACTCCAAGGACCTATATGATTTCTCCTTTTATTTTAATTTTATGGAAAATTAGAATGTTAAAATGAAGTAGATTTCTATTTGTTGTGTAATATATTCTGTTGATATCAGAAAATTCATTTGCTTTTTATTCATGAAATTTTATTTAATGCTTAATCTAATCTCAATATGCATAACCATACTATATACATCAAATACATGCAATCCCTTTTAAACAGTATCTAGCATTATGATTCTAATACTACCTTGTAATGCACATATGTCATAACTCTAAAAATAACTGAATTGGAATCAATAATAAAAAAGCAAAAATAAAATGGAATACTTTAATTTAAAATTTATAGCAAGATGGCACATAACAGAAATGCATATAGACTTTATATATATGTGTGTGTATGTATATATATGTGTGTGTGTGTGTGTGTGTCCCCAATTAATCCCACTCCATCAAGACTAAGAATAAAATGCACCACATTTTAGAAAGGCATACTGCACATATAAAGGTAAAAACTGTTGTTGGATCTTACATCTCAAAAGTAACATAATTACCGAAACAGAAAAATATGTAAAGATAGGCAATTTATTTTAATGATAGTGAATTCTGGAACAATTATAGAAGCTTCCTGGTAAATACAGCAGCAGAAAAACACAAAGAAACTAGATATTGGCACCAATTATGCCTCACAGGAATATGAGTAGGTACACCATCAAATGTACACAATTTTTAGAAATTTATATTGTTAACAAAAAGGGGCTTTTTGTGTAAACAACTATATTACTCACTTTATTGAATAAAGCGAAGGGCCAATATGACTGTTTCTATTGAGAAAAACTGCCAAGATACCAAGTCCCCAAATAGATAATTGCATGTTCATACTATAAATAGTGGTATCAACCTGTCCTGAAAGAGCATTTCTTCTTTCAGGACAAGAAAAAGAAAAACATAAACCATTCCCTTTCCTACAGATTCCACTATATATATATATATATATATATGTGTGTGTGTGTGTGTGTGTGTGTGTGTGTGTGTATTTATATATATATATATATATATAGAGAGAGAGAGAGAGAGAGAGAGAGAGTATATTTATATAGTATATACTATAGTATATATTATAATATATAGTATATACTATAGTATATATTATAATATATAGTATATAGCATATTTATATATATGTGTGTATATATGTGTATATATTTATATATTTATGTATATCCATATATATATATAGTCATATATATATATAGTCATTTATATATATATATATATATATATATAGTCATTCTAAAAACTAGTATTGTAGAACTTGTCTTCATGCTCATTTTAGAATTCAATCACATACGATTTTTGAGGAACTTTTCTCAGAAGGTAAATGTGTTTATTCCTTATTTCATCTAATTTTTCAAGGAAATGATCACACTTGTATCTCTCACTTCAGAAAATACAGGAATGTGTGCAAATTAGTTTTCTATACAGAAGCATACGTTATCTCACCCTTGTATTTAAAGGATATATTCTTATACCCAAATAGAGAAGAGCCTTACATAAAACAATTTCATTGAGCTTTTTGTTCTGTGAATAAAGCCCTGTGGGGCAAAAATCATCAAGATTTGTTCACATTCATTCAAACATTTATTACTCATCTTGTTTACTTTTTAAGGTAGAAGAATATGGTGGATGTTAAAATAGTATCAAAATGTGGCTCAAGTCCTGCGATTCCAACATTATGATTTAAATGAAAAGCAAAGTCCAGGAAACTATTTGGTTTTGTGATATTTTACATCATTTTATATGGGAAAGGAAGCATGAAAAGAATGCTGTTTGGCCTCAGAATTTCTAGAAGAAATGTTTATGTTCATTGCAGATTGGTAGAGGCTAAATATAATAGAATATGGTAGACAGTTGTGGGAATTTTTTTCTCTGCAAATGCATTATGTCTCGAAATATTTTTGTAAGACAACTGTCTGGAGAAGCCGGAACAGACATCAGCAAGTCTAAAACCTAACAAAACATTTTTTTAAGTTTATTTATTTATTTTGAGAGAGAGAGAGAGAGAGAGAGAGAGAGAATGAATATGAACAGGGGAGGGGCAGAGAGACACAGAAAGAAAGAATCCCAAGCAGGCTCTGTGCTCTCAGCACACAGCTCAACACAGGGCTGGATCCCAGGAACGGTGAGATCATGAGCTGAGCTGAAACCAAGAGTTGGACGCTTCCCCGACTGAGCCATCCAAAATTTTAATTTTAATTTTAAAGGAAATAGAAGAGAGAATAAAACTCAAGATACCAGGGCAGTATCAAATGGTTAGTAGCGACAGAGAGAAACAAAAGCAGAATGTAAGTCACATTCGTTTTGTGATTCTGCTTCAGTGCACCACTAACCATCAATTGTATATGAGGATACTAAATATTGAAGTAAAACTGACTAACTCTTTGGATACTGTTTCAATTATACAGGTACACCTGTATCAAGGTACACCTGGCCTGACATACATTTGTGATACCTTTTTTATGCTACATTTTGGAAAAATTATTATAAAAATGCGTCTGGAACTTTTAAGGAATATTATACACATTCTGCATTAATGTTAGCTTTTCTTATAACCCAATAATGAGATTTTTCAATGTGAAAAATCAATGCAATGTGAAAAATCAAGTCCTATGTTTATATTAACCACACATAATCTAGGGCATCTTACTGCTTTAGATATAGTATTACATTAGTAAGAACTGTAAAGGATAGAAGTATTTACTGCTATAGTTTCTGTGTTATGAAATATGCAATAACTAATAAGGACTTTCACACCATAATTAACATCTATGAGTAGATCTTAGGTTTGTTATGTTTAATGAGACTCACTCTAAATTCTCCTCTTTCCTTTCTTAAAATATGATTATACAATAAAAAAAAATACACAGTTAAGCTCCAATGCCCACGTGCCACACTCACACACAAATCATAAACATGTGTGCACGTGCACATGCACACACACACACACACACACAAGTATGAAATTGAGTGAACCTCATTTACAGCAAAACCATGAGATTCCACATCAAATGAAAAATTTCTCAGCTCTGTATGAGAGAAAACTATAAGTGGAACTCCCTATAGGCTTTATTAACTCAATTCATGCCTGGGTCTACTCCTTTGCTGTTTTCTCTCTCCATGGAGCTGCTTAGATGGGGTGTTTCATTTACATAATCAACAATTCCTATGGCTCAGTCTTACACTCAGAGCAGCTCTGTGGGGATGTGCTAGAGGTGCTGAGCCTACGAACAGAGGAATAAATACGAGAAAAACAAGTCTAAAGTCTGTCTTTATCACTAATTGGAAAGAACGTGTGCCTGCACACACACATACACACACACAGCGCTCTTTTCATGCCACGAGCACACTGTTCTGTGGCTTCTTACGTAGCAAGTATGACGTAACGGAGTGAAGCTGGTTCTGAGTCTTGGGTTTCAGATACTGGCCCTGCCTTTTGCTAACTGCATGATCAAAAAGAAATCTCTAAAAATAGTCTCTCAGTAACATTTTGTTTTTCATTTGATCCTCAAAGAAATGTGCATTTGGTATTACCTCACAGTTCCACATTTGAGGTAACTAAATTTCCAATCACTTATGAAAACTGACCATGGCTCTACATCAAACAAGTGACATAACTAGTGGTGAGACTTAACTTATCCATATTCCTTAATTTAATACTCCAACTCAGCTTTTGTATAAAATTGATTTTGTAATGACATTTTTCACATACAGTGAAGGAGGCTTAGAGTTTTATAAAGCTTCGTTAAGTTTTTAGTGTGAGAAAATATTGACAGATCATGATCAATAACATTTAGCAACTCCGTATCACGGATTATGTTTATTAGCTTTCAGAGGAAAGTGCCTGCTAATGAGTATCAGCAGTGCCTCCAAACGAAAAACTGCAATCTTTTGCTAATAATGATCCTATACACGAGTATTTCCCTATAATGTTAAGTAAGATTTATCAAAGAACAAAATTACTTCCCTTAGCCCTTCCTTCTGCCCACCGATGAACCATTTTGGGAATGACTGCCTGACCTGTATGAATCATAAGCACAGAAGGATAGGAAAAAAAAAAAAAGAAAAGAAAAGAAAAGAAAGGAAAAGAAAAGAAAAGAAAAACCAAAGTGGGTGAGAGAGTTGAGTGAAGCAACCAGGTGCAGAGCCGCGTCCATTCCCCCAGCTGTGTATGTCATCTTCGTCAGTCCCCACGGGCCGCCTGGCTTGCAGAGACCTTTCTTCAGTACCAAAAGTACAATGGAATAATACAAAGTTTGGTTTTGCTTTTATTAAAAGAATAGAGAGCATTATAATATGAAAGAAGACATATTGGATCCGGTTCGTGTTTCCATAATAAAGGTGCTGAATAAGAGGGCTCCTAACCTTCAGCATTTTACTTTTTTAGCATGAAAGAACACTTGCACGGAAACAGCTTGTGTCGTGTTGTTGATTTTGTGCCAGAGGAGTTGAGATTGATCTCAGCACACTCTGTGCCTTTCTCTTAACCAGCGGCAATGATCTTTGAAAACCCCAGAACATGTCTATTTTACTGTGAGTCCTAAGCTTTATTCTATTAACCTTTAATGAAATCAATGAATCATAAACTTCTGAAATTATTGTCACAAGGAAACCATTGTGTAACTAAAGCCATTATGGATCCGTGCATTATTCTTGTTGGCACAAAAAATAAAATTGTGCTTTTGTATATCCTTAGCATCTGAATATTTAATAGATGCATAGAAGGATAGTTTATCTTTAAGCCATCTGAGTCTCAAATGTGACCCAAATTTTTTTTTCAGAAGGCCTCTCTCCCATTTAAGTTTTCTAAATATCACATAATCCATTTTCTCAAGACATACTCTAAAAATGCTGATATGAATAAATCTTATGAAACAAATGGAACAAAAATTAATCTACACTTAATATTTAAAATGAATTACTGAAGTAATTTTTTAACATTTATTTCTTAATTTTGAGACACACAGAGCATGGGGGAGGGGCAGAGACAGAGAGGGATAGAGAGAATCCCAAGCAGGCTCTGTGGTGTCAGCCCAGATCCCGACATGAGGCTCAGTCTCACGAACCATGACATCATGACCTGAGCTGAAATGAAGAGTGGGACACTTAAATGACTGAGCCACCCAGGTGCCCCCCAAATGGATTTTTCAACATAAGTCTAAAAAATACTCTCAGAAATTTGAGATTATATTCCAATAATTATTGAGTTCATCCATTTATCTTGTTGGGGATTCCTTATTTAATGTGGAGATAAACTGACATGGCCCCCCTGCTGTGTTTGTCTTGACAGGTAACTTTCTTAAGATTAGACCCTATATATTTCAGTTTTATTGTCTTCTATATGTGCTTTCTTTATCTATACATGAAGATAATCTTACCATCTTCTTTTTTTTTTTCAACGTTTTTTTTATTTATTTTTGGGACAGAGAGAGACAGAGCATGAACAGGGGAGGGGCAGAGAGAGAGGGAGACACAGAATCGGAAACAGGCTCCAGGCTCCGAGCCATCAGCCCAGAGCCTGACGCGGGGCTCGAACTCACAGACCGCAAGATCATGACCTGGCTGAAGTCCGACGCTTAACCGACTGCGCCACCCAGGCGCCCCTCTTACCATCTTCTTTAATTGGGAGGAGGTTTCTATGGATTAAATGAAATATATATGAAAACTAAAATGCACTGAAAGCTCTCTAGGTGTGTGAATTTAGTTTAGTGTGATTTCCATCCTTGCATTTATTTAAAAGCTGAAAAGAAGCAGAGACAAATATGTTAGGCAGTGTTCAAAGTTTCTTCTTCCCCATTCCTCTAGCACTTATAACTGCCAGGAAACCCTGCTAGCATTCATTTTCTTTGTTTCATGACATTTGTGGAGTGACACTGGCTGTTAATAACAAGATTTTTTTTCTTTTTTTTTGATTTGAGTAGTTTTCATTTTCTGAAAAGTTTACTCTTAGTTTCTATGCTAGGTATTATAAGAATAGAGAAAGATAATTTATTGTTTCTAATAGCTTATATGATAGATATAGTACAAAAATTAGGAATACCATGTTAAAACTTTATTTTACACATTAATTTAGAGATTTCCTTGTGACAACTGCCATGGGAGGTAACTTTCATCATCACAACTATAGATAAAAAGAAGAGGGTGGAAAAAAATGACACTTGTCACTAGAGTTACAATAGCGTTTTTAGTTCAACTTGTAAAAAATAACCCTGTTACAATGTATTCAAAGTTACAGTTTTCTAAGTCATCATCAGTGCATCAGCCAAGCTGTGATAGGGAAGCAGAGGCGATATATGTGATAAAATAATTATTATAGAAATTAAACCTTGCAGAACAATGAAGAAGCTGTGAGAATAAAGATTCACTAGGAAAAGTTGGACCTGAAGTTGTCCTGAAGCCTTGGCATACAGGAGCGGGTTAGTCTATCCATACCGGAGAATCTGAAACCAAGTACATCAAGCACACTTTTACCTGGCCCATTTCCTATTATCACCTCTTCTGGCAAGTGTTTCTTGGTAATACTATTTAGCACTGATCCCCTCATAGTCACCATTTTCCCCCATAGACTTTTTTTTTAAAGGCACTATCGCCATCTAAAATTATATTACATATTTATTTCATTGCTTGTTGCTAAACTCCACAGTCATTAAGCTCTTTATAGGAGAGGATTCCTTATGCTAATTTCTCTGTTGTATATCTGGTGCCTAGAACTGTACTTGTAACTATTAGAGCATAATACTAAGTATATACAAATATGAGTATATATATAGAGAGAGAGGTTTCCAAGCTTGTACATATACATTTTTCACCATAAAATCAACCTCATAAATTGTATTTGGTTTTCAAGAAGACTTAATAACAATTATTTTCTAATATTATTTTTCTTTAATTTTAATAATCATATTTTTGAATTTTGACAATATGGAAATCTAGTTATTTTGAAAAAGTTCTACTTATCCCACATCAAAAAACCCTGGAAAGGATAATAGAATATTTTTTTTAAATCTATATATATCTAGTAAGTGCTTATCACTAAAATCAAGAATTTATCTATGATATTTGTAATTAACAAGATTTTGTAAACCATTCATTAAACTACAGTATCATGGACTCTGAGGTTGCCTCCTCTTGCCAGTGGTACCCCTGATTAAAAGGTTACTACTGAAAACAAAAATAATTTTGTAGAAAAATTTGATGACAAATTTAAATAAGTGTGTTCTAAAACACAATATCAATGTATACCTAATCAATTAAAAAAATAAAAAATTTTAAAATATGCAGAGAATGCTTGTAACATTTACCTTATATTGAGCCATAAAGCATGTTTCAAATTATTTACAAACATGTATCATACAGACCACATTATCTAAACATAGTTCAATTAAGTTCAAAGTCAGTAATAGTAAAATGATCAAATAATAACATTTCAATTTGTTCAAAAAGTATCTTTTTGGGGGTGTTTGTGTGCTGTTCTAGGAGATTATGACCAAAATACCATTTATGTGGAAAAATAACCTATGTTTTTAAAGTCAAAGGAAAAAAAAACCTTTTATATATTTAAATGAAGTGGTTATAAAACATTTAAAGTAAAACAGTTTCAACTTACATCCTTATTTAGTGTTTGATACGGTGATTAATTCCTGGTGCCAGCGCAAAACAACATGTAGGCATTAATTAACAGAGGAATGTTTCTTCACCATCTCTTCTTGCATGTTTGTATAATTTAGAGGCAAACTGCTTGACTAGATTTTCAATAAAACTTTGTCATCTACTCTTCAAGAAAATATATTGAATTCTTACTATGTAACAACACTGTGTCATACACTGAGGAAACTGAGATGAAACAAAGCTTTGACTTTCAAGAAGCATACTGTCTTACTGCAGCATGGGCAATTCTATGAGGAATAAGAACAATGCGATCATCATCATAATAAAATAACAATAAATGTCAGTAGCTACTATGATGGATGAAAACCCACAATGCTGTGGTATTTTATAGAATGGGCTCCAAACAAGTATGTTGAATAACGATGTACTTCTGTCAGTAACACTTAAATGAATGTGGGTGGGAAATAGAGTATGAGTAATAACGTAAATATATAAAATATTTCTCTTTCTCTTTTCTTTTTTTATAGATAACTTACCAAGCAGAAAGAGGAAAACAAGGCCCTAGTACAGACAGGGTTTTGTTTTGTTGTGTTGGTTCTTTTTCTCATCAGTTTTTCTTTGTTTTCCGCCATGATTCCCCTTATAGTTCCCTTGACTAGTATGTAGGTATGTATTCCACACAAGATATAATGAAATTATTACGTGTTACGTGTACAAGTTGGGCGGGATAATATAGGTTAAATAAATGAGGTTTTCCATTTTTTTGTTTTATTTTGTTTTTGAGGGTGAAGTGAATGTGGGGCATCAAAATAGCCGCTTTTGATGCACTGAAGGTATTGGTGAAAGATTTCACCAATGTGATACTGTTCACAGTCTCACAGCACATTTCAGATCATTTTTTTAAAAACGTATCTTTCTGAATGTTTTTTTTTTCACACTGAAATATTTTTAGGTCAGAGAGAGTGATGGACATCATTTCTTTAATTATAGATAGCACTGTTTCCTGGACCCAGGAAATGACTTGGATATCAAAAACATCTTTAGTACAAAGTTCAGCATTTCTGTCTGCTTCTTCCTGTACATTTTTAAAGCTGATTTTTGGGTTCCAAGAATAAAATAAAAATATGTCAAGACAACAAAATACTGACAAGGAAACTGAAATAGGCGTCAGGTTACCTCACTGAGCTAATACTGGTAAGATTTACTTATACCTACACAATAAATATGGATTGTATATGTGTTTGCACTTTTCAATTAGATTTACAACTTGAAATATAAATAGTACAACTAAACACTAATATGATATCTGTGATCCCTTTTTACTTTAGAATTGTCAGTAAAAATAAATAATTTTAACTATATCTGCGTCTTGAAAGCTGAAAAAAATATTTCACAAAAAAACATTAGTAGAACCTCACTCCAAAGACATTGTACATAATGAGAACTTCAGCCTGCCCAATTTTAATTTTAAGCGATTACCCAACAAATATATCACATTATTGAGATGCTTTCATACACTCTTGTTAAAAGGGCACACACGTAAGCATGGACTTTGCAAAAAATCCAACCTTTCCCACTTAGTTTTTAAGCAAATTCCTTCCAGCTACATTACATTAACTCATAATTATGGTGATAGCTTTTTTTTAAATGTTTATTCTGAGAGGCGGGGGAGGGGCAGAGAGAGAGGGAGGCACAGAATCTGAAGCAGGCTCCAGGCTCTGAGCTGTTCACACAGAGCCCAATACAGGGCTCAAACTCAGGAGCAGTAAGATCACAACCTGAACCAAAGTTGGACACTCAATCAACTGAACCACCAGGTGCCCCTATGGTTATAGTTTTATTGCTTAAACTCAACATCATTTTTATCACAGAATGACGAGGATACAAAGATGCAGTTTCATGATATCAGCAAGGAAGAAAGAATAGCACAATGATCTTCAGATGAGACATGTTTCTGATTTTGTATTTATCTAAGAAGGATAAGTACAAAATACCTTTGGTGGAAGCATTAGGGAACCTACAGATTAACAGACTGGGAAATTATTAGAGGTTAGAAAATGAAAGGTAGACCAGAAGACTCATGAGATAATAAAGGGTAAAAAATGGACTGTAAGCCAGCAAAGGCAGCAAGGATTTCATCGCTTAATATTATACAGACAAAAAGAAAAAAAAAAGTGCTACAGAGAAGTGAACTATCCTTTCTTTGCCTCTTTTATGTGCAATCATTTCTGCACTTATAATCATCCCAGAAGTTGTAGCTAAGAAACCTACAAGGAAATGCAGTGGGTGGGGTTTGGAAGTCTTACATTGCTAGAGAAGAGAATTGGAATACAAAAACGTCTAAATAATAAGGGTAAACACCATAAATTGTCTATTGAGTCTCTTAGAGGATTGCATTGTATCAGTGGAGACTAATCAGAAAAACAACGATCCTAAAAAAATTGAAACACACCAAGTGCTCAGTCTCTGATCAAATTGAGGATATCTAACTACTGTTCCACATGCCTGTTAGAGAATAGGATAAGTTTTACCTCAGGGAAGATACCTAGAACTTCTATAATTCCTTGTGGAAAGTATACGGTAATCCATGGAAAATTTCCAGGGACCAGTACCTAAAATTATAGATTATATATAGGCAATATAACCAGAGTCATAGAAAACCCAGATCTAGGAGTTTCCAGATTATGGACTAACATAGACAGCTATGATAAATATATTCAGGAAAATAGAAGAAAATTTCACCAGAGAGTAGGGAGTTAGAGATAAATGAGAATCCTACAAATCCTAGAAATTAAAAATAAAATGATTGTAATAAATTAACAAAATATTTTATACCACCGAAGAGAGTGCTTGTTGACTGGAAAATAGATCAACAGACTAAAGTAAAGTGAGGAATGAATTACGAAGAAATTCTTAAAAGATATAAAACATGGAGTAATGCAGTATCTGTTAACTAGAGTCCCAGAAGAGTAAATAAAAAGAGTAAGGCACAAAAAGCATTTGAGAAAGTAACTGATGAGCTTTCAAAACTGATGAGCGATCTTAAGTCAAATACAGAGAAGTGCTATGACCCCACCACAAATAAGATAAATAAAAGAAAAATCTTACTCAGACACTGCAATATAACTAATAAAAACCAAAGCCAAGATAAAATGCTAAAAAGTGCAAGAGAAAGAGATCTATTACCTACAAAGGAACAACAATAAGACTGAGATTTAACTTTTCAACAGTATCATGGAATCAAAATATACTGAATGATATTACCAGAGTGATTTACAAAACTACAATGAGATACCATCACCTCACAACAGTCAGAATGGCTAAAATGTATACAGGTTTCCACCTAGAACACTATGAACATTGAATATACTCAAGATGGAAATTGAACTAAACACAGGAACTAAACACAGGAAGAGCAATATAAAGGTAATTCTACAGATTAAAGATCATAACATTATACTATGAAGTACTTTCTATCAGTACATTTAAAAGTTTAAAATAAGTGGAAACTATTAGTGAAACATAATTCAACAATAATGTCACTAGAAGAAACACAGATTTATTAGATATATAAATTTAATATGTAATCAATTTTTTCTGGTATTTATTTTCCCCCCTCTGGCACATAGTTGTTAACACAATATACACAGAGTAGTGTCTCCTTCATGCTCACCAGCTCCAATCAGTTTAGTATCATAAATCTAATAGACCACGGGGGCATTCTGTGGAAGGAAAGACATTCAAAGTTCCAAGTGGACTCAATTATAACCTACAACTAGAGAACTGATATATTGCTAAGGAGGACAGTGAAGGTATAATGCTGGACTTGCCAGCTAAAGTAAACTGCTTTTGGTGGTCTTTTAAAAAAGGCATAGAGAAAAGGTATGCTCCAGGTGAAGAAACAAATGTCACTAGATACACTGATTTGCCTCAGCAATGAAACGTAACTGGAACAGTAACTTCACTTGGAATCACCACCTGATAAAGTTGACAATAACCTACTGTCATTTCTAAGGCCCAGCTGTCTTCTGCAAAGGCCAAAATAAGTGAGTTCAATCAGAATGTGATGGGAATCACCAATCCTGCCTCTGACAAATTCTTGATGGTGGCAATAATCTATTCCTTCCATGAAAATGATATTACTTTGCTTTAACTTTTTTCTGAGTAGAAGCAGTTCCTGTGGCTTTCATTTAGCCCTTCCTGTTAGGACTAGAGTGAGGCAAGCAAGAAACTTAGTGCACAAAATTTAAAAAAACACTCATTCTCAGAATGATGCATATTTCTCCTTAAATATTGTTTCCTAGGCTGCTTATTTATCTTGCTCTAGTTCCTGGCCCTGCATCAAGCCTTCATTCCACTGCCCAGAAGAAGACTGTGCAGATTCTGCCAGTGGCTAAGCATGCTTATTGTAAGTAGGCATTTTGCAACAGTGGGTCCTGACACCAAATTATTCCCTATGAGAGAGTTGAGTCAAAACTGTATTGTTCACCTGATGTCCACAAGGTTCTGTTCTGACTTGTGGAGCAGTAACTATTTGGATCTCTACAATTAGTGTCAGTTCAGAGTCCGTGTCCAGAAATATACTGATTATTTTCCCTTCCCGAATGTGCCAAGTGAGGTACCACCTTGGGAAATGGCTGCATATACATTTTTAAAGTTGTGCAAGGAAGATAGTATAAATTGGTGTCAGTGTAGAAGGTTCTTTTCTTAAGGGGACATGGCCTCCCCTTCATCAAGAGGCTTGAGGTCTATCAATTAAGCCTGGAAAATGAGAGATATGACTCCCTATTTTGATGATTCAAGTGAGACCCCCTTCTCAGTAGACTTAGAGATTTCCTGCCTCCACAGATCAAATAAAACTTCAACACACTAGCATTCTATTTCAGTTCTTCAGACACTATGATCAGATAGCTCACACCAAACATCTCCAAGTCAGAGGGATTTTTCCACTCCTTTGAATCAGTTATCCATTACAGTAACCATGTCCACCTTAACTTTAGGGATCATGTGACAACAATCAATCCCTTTTACCCAATGACCATATCATCCCAATAACAATTATTATGAAAAATAATAGTTATTAACTTTACTAAAATATTAAGGTCAGATTAAAGCTTTCAAGTTATCAGCCACCACTGTTCCTTTTATTCACATCAAATTCTGAATTTGTCTACAACAGAGAATACAAAAGAAATGCAACGCATTTAGTATTTAAGCAAAAGCTCACCAACCTATATCAATCTGGAAAAGTTCAATGTGTGTTAGTGTACAACCTGAAATGGGAATCCTTTGGGAAGTAAGCCTGTTCCATTGTTTTACCTCACATTAAACAACTAGAACAAATGTACTACTCTGCTGACTTCTAGCAATCCATGGGTGTCTTGTTTTTATTTAGATCAACATGTTTATTTTCTCACTATTACAGTAATTTTTTGTGTTATTTTATTGTATTTTTTTTTAAATTACTGATTTTATAAATTACACTGCGCACACACACACACACACAGATGCTTAAAACACTACAGGTGCATAGAGTTTATAAGAACGGCCACTCTGACTGCAGCTGAGGTACACATGCCTACGTACCTTTAGAAATTACGGAAGCATAAAAATGCTCCCAACTATAATGAAACATATGGAAATGTTTTCCTTAGCGTGAAAATTTCTACTGAAGCTATTCTCCTGCCAGCCCCTTTTTCATTATATAATTTTTGTCAGAGTTTGTTAAATGAACATTTTATTAAAATGAATTATATAAGTAACTTTTAACTGAATATTATGGCTTTTAAAACTCTCCTAATAAAGTTTGTCACTCAAATTTTTTAAAAGATCTGGAATTGTGTAAAAGTATTAAACTACATACATTTATACCGTAAGTGCATCAGGTTGTAAAATTTACCCATTAAATATATTACATATAATATTGGGTACAAATTTATTATTAAGAATTTTTTTGTGTAAAAACATTTCAATAATATTCATACAGCTACTCATAACTTCAAAATAATCAGAACATTGACATTATATAAGCAAAACTTTCTGATGACAATAAAGCCTTTATCAATGAATCCATGCATGCAATTCATATATTCACAAAGTTAAATGGTACATTTAAAGGTTTTACACCATTTAAACATCTGTTTAATATAACTGAGGCATGAATCCCATATAAAACATAGAATTTTGGTCTATCCTATCCAATATTAAAAAAGAAATATATATTACATAATATACAATATAATGCAAATTATATAATACATATTATATATTATATGTTACATATAACAAATATATATTATAGATTGTATATACTAAAGAAAGAATATGTATTCTATATTAAAGAAACAAAGAAAGAAAAAGAAAACAAAAAAAGAGAAAAGAATGGGAAAGAAGAGGGAGGAAGGAAGTGAAAAGGAGGGAAGGCAGAAAGAAAACAATATTTACTCTTGCAGTTCAGAACCTAAGTTCTGATAACAATACTGGCTCCATTTTCTCAGATTTTATCTAAAGCTCTTGAATTACAGGATATGCACAATTATCTTTGTAGTATATCAAATTAAAAAGAAAAAAAATCCTGTGGAGATTTAAATTGAAATTGAAATGCAAACATAAATATACATTTTAAAATAAAGTACTTTGAAACCATTTAAGAAAAAACAAATTCCTATTTTTTTCTCATTCAGTGACAATATATTTTAATGTGTTCAATGAAATAAATAATCACAAATCCACATACTTAACATTAACTTACTCCCTCAGTGAAATAAAATATACCCCAGTCAAAATGTTAACGCAAGTAAAATACCTCAACTATGACAGAAAACCAAACAATTTGTGTATTTTGAGTTGCTGAAGTAACAAACTGAAAACCAAAAGAAGATACAGATCGATCTCTCTTTCTCTCTCTCTCTCACACATACACACATCTGTGCACACGCACATGCACACATCTGATAGGCAGGACCTGTAACTGACTAATTAACTAGCTATATAGTAATATCACCTCCAGATCTTCCTAATTCACAGTTGTAAAATCAGTTCTCTGTTTTTGTTATTTCGGTGAAATTCTCATGTATTAAATAAAAATAACTATATATATAATAAAATATACAATTTTTAGGGTTATTTATTTATTTTGAGAGAGAGAGAGAGAAAGAGTGCAAGCAGGGGAAGAACAGAGAAGCTCCGCATCAGCAGCAAGGACCCCAACATGGGGCTTGAACTCAAGAACTGTGAGATCATGACCTGAGCCAAACCAAGAGTCAGACGCTTAACCGACGGAGCCATCCAGGTGCTCCTAAAATATACAACTTTAATTTTGTAAATATTGCAAACTTCAAATTTTTTTCTTGTTCATTACCACAAGCGATTGTGACCATTTCAAAAGAAAAAGAGATTAGAAGTTGATAAATATAAGTTAAAGGCCTGCTTCTACTTTGTCAGCTGTATCATCCTTAAGAAGTCATTTTGCATCTTGAAATTCAATTTTCTCAATTAAAAATAGGAATCACAGTAATTCTTTAAAATGCCTACTTCAAAGGGTTACTGTGGAACTTAATTACTAACACTCACTAATACTCCCTCACTTACTAATACTAAACTGATTTCCTGACCTATATATATCATGTTAGGGCCTGGAACAGTTAGTTTCAGGTGCTGCTCTGAGAACATCTGTGCATACCCCGGTCACATTATTGTTATCTTCACTCCCTGCTTTGTAATGAAACCCTTCCTAGGTACCCAAAACCATTGTTTTTGTTTGTTTGATTGATTGTTTGTTTGTTTTAAATACTGTGTTTCCTTAGCACCAACTTGGGCAACATGTTTGACACTTGATTGCAGTTTCATCAATAGGATATTCAGGGAACTTTTTTTTTAAACCTCTTAACAGAATTTGGACGTATCTTATATTCATTCTGTGCTCCTTGTAACACTGAGGGCCTAATAGGCACTCACTAAACATAAAAATGGGCAAAACTGAAATAAGTAAATTTCCAATAGTATAGTATATAATATTTTACACAATACACATTCTGACACTAGTTTATATTGAAAGTTATTCCATGTACTTTGTACTAATTAAAAGTTATTCTATGTACTAACATACTAATAATATTATACCATGAATTTTTTTAAAGCTTCTTTGAAGACCATTCTCTACAAGTCTCTTGCATTTTTGTATGTCTTGTCAACAGAATCACTGACTGCCTTTTTCGGCACAAGTTTTCCAATGATGTTTGTAGAGTGAAAGCCTTTGAAGACGAAAATAAAGTCTCTCTCCAGAGAAGTATATTTAACTGCTGATTATAAAAAAAAAAAAATCAGGTGTTCTAAGCTTAGGTTTCCTCTCTTCATCTCACCCAAGAGATGCACAAGAAATGAACTATTCTCATTTCTATCCTAAATCTCTTGCATTCTGCCACCACCTACAGACTACCTTGTTATCTTGTCATTAGGTAAAATTCTCCAACTTTCACAGTCCTTGATAAAGTCTATGTTCAATATGCTATTTTTCAATAAGCAGAAGCATGAAGTCAATCATAGAATTTTAAAATGAGATAACATGGAGATCAGTTTTCCAACTTCCTTATATTACAAGTGAAAAACTTGAATTTTAAAAAATAATTGGCTTTCTGAAGTTCATGGTGTGCTAATAGGAAGGTAGAGACTAAATCCTAGATTTCATAATTCCTGTCAATGATATTTTTCTGCATAATTACAGACTCACATCTAATACACATGTAAACTTGCTTACTATAACTCTGAAGTGTAGCTTGTTTCTGTCCACTTTTTCTGAATGAGTTTATGAGCCCTGTATTAACCTTCACTAATTGATACTGTACAACAATCTTATCTCAGTACTTTAAAACAGTTTTGTTTTGTGTTGTTTTATCCCGTAAAACTCATGAGTATAGTGGAAGTGCTTTGACTCCGATGGGTTGTCCAGAGCTTGGGTCTGGTAAGGGTTGGCTCAGCCTCATGGGAGGCTTAGATTTGTTCCCAATGGATTGAGTTTGACTTCAGTTTGCTTACCTAGGCTAACCTTTATGTCTCTTCTCATTTTCATTTCATAATCCAGGCTGAAAGGGATTTACCATGTGGGACATGCCATTACAGAAAAGGACTAAGCAAGAATAATCAGAAAAAAACTTTTAAATGCACTCATATTGGCAATGGTCACATGTGCTCAAATTCCATTGCCCAACACAGTTCATACAACCAAGATGAAAAGTTCATAAGCAAAGACAATAGAATGAGAAAGCACAGAAGGAGTAGGAGGAAATAAATGATTGCAACAATTGGGTAAATTTTAAAAAATACCACATACACATCCAAGATTTTAACTATGATTTTACAATTCATACAGAGGAATACATCCTTTTTAGATGTAAATTTAAATGAGCTTTGACCACACAGAGCAGTGAATAAACTAAAAGCATTGGAAGTTCATTTGACTGAGTTGCAAGCATATGCCTCTCATGTATCTGCATGCCTATGAGTGGAGGCAGTGACTCTCTTTATTCCAAACTATTTTTACAAGGATAGTTAAGTAGCAAACAGTGTTGGAAAATAAGAGACAGTGTCTGAGACCCAAGCTGGTTTGTATGTTGTCTAGTATAACAAAGATAGCCACCCTCTGGGCAAAGGTCAGGCCAATTACCTATTATAAAAGAGTCATCTCCCCAGAATACATGGTTCCTCCTCTTTAATTCAACCCACTGCGTGTGCAGGCATCAGGCAGTCCCGTCTGCATCACCCCGTGGAATTGGAACATACAAGAGCAGGTGCAAGTACAGATATTCTGACCATTGATGTACTATGATTAATAATCTATTGTCTACAACTCAAGTTTCTCAGGTTTTCTACTGTCATCCATGAAAATGCAATAGGCTACCTTGTCAGTGAGAAAGTAGAGTAAAATCTCATACACTTCACTGTTGTTGACAACTGTAAGTGCCTCTATAAATTCAAGGTTGTTCTCAGCTACAGAAAACGTCAGCACAGTGCTGGTCATGCTAGTTTCTGAGATCCTGCACTCTCCACACAGGCATGGATTCTTTGTTTTTCCTCATGTTCACTCTGTACATAAGCTCACCATCCAATTTTAGAAAATATAAACCACTGAGAGAAGGAATCACTTTGCTTCCCATGACTAAATGTATAAATCCAAACTTTTCTCCTTCCCTTATGTTTCCCTTTTACCTCATGTTCAAATGAAAGAAATATTCCATTTTCTGTGTCTTTCAGTTCCTCTCCCTGATCTTTTTCAAAAGCATTTGCACATTTTATTAGGACGCTCTAGCCATTTAAAACAACAAGAAAAATTCCTTTACTGAATTTTCCATCCTAACCACAATCCTTAACTATACAATGTACCTTCACACAGGTATATATTTTAAAAAAGGTTGGTTAATTAGCCTTCTGAATTTTATCATCTTTTGATGATTCTTGAATCCACCCTCAGCCATGCAACAAAAATCTTCTCTGTTAACATTAATAACTTATAGGACAACATAACCAATTCATATCACATGATTTCTAAATTGTATTTCTCATAAACACTGACCACTTAAAAGTTGATTCCTCCCTCTTAAGACAGTTTCTATTTTTGTATTATGGCCTTATACTATCCTGGTATTTCTGCTACTTCATTCACTGCTCTGTTTCATTCATTGTTTCCTCTTCATTTACTAGACCATTTAAGAGGAAGATCTTTAATACATAATCATATGAATGCTCCTAACTCTATCTTTTCTTATTTGGTGAAGTCACCAACTGTTATGCCTTCATATTACATTCTCACAAACAATAAAGGAGTGATCCAGCTAGTTTCTCTATATCCCTTACCAGCATTTGGTGTTATCCCTGTTTCTTACTTTATCCATTCTGATAAATTTTTAAAAATTTATCTATTTTTAGATAGAAATCCTTTGCTGTATATATGGATTGCAAATGTTTTCTCTTAGTATGTAGCTTGTGCTTTCATTCTCTACACAGGGTCTTTTGCAGGTAACAGTTTTGAAGTTTGATGAAAAACAACTTGTCAATTTTCTTTTTATCCACCATTCTTTTGGTGCCAAGTCAAAGAACTGTTGACTAGCTATAGTTCCCAACCATTGTCTCTGAAATTTTTGGCAAAAAATATTATTTTATATTTTATATCAGTGAAATGAACAAGACAGAGTGGGCTGGGGCTAGACAGCATCTCACTTCTCCTGCCATTTTTGTTGTTCCCATCTGGAAGCTGAGCCTACCTGCCCACACTACAGCAAGGTGGCAGTGTGAGCTACCCTGTTCTCCCCCCTCCAGTGCTGTCAATTAAATCCAATGGCAAGCTGATCCTACATCCATTGGGAGGCAAAGAATTGGTGCCTGTGGTACCTCATTTTGGGGAGGGAAGTGGAGAGACCAAAGAAATTCCACTCTACCCATTTGCAGCCAGGCATTTTGAGTCAGCACTGAGGTGGAGTCAAATGGAACCAGCTTCCTGCTGAAAATGCATATGCACCCAGCCCTCAACTCAACCTTACTAGTAAGACTACTCATTAAAAAATAAGAATACCTCAGATCTAGAGAGAGGAAATACTTATGGCAATTATATTTTATTTTATTTTTTAAGTTTTTAGGTTTATTTATTTATTTTTGAGAGGGAGAGAGAAAGAGACAAAGAGAGCGAGCAGGGGAGGCAAAGAGAGAAAGGCAGAGAAAGAGAATCCCAACCAGACTCCATGCTGTCAGCACAGACCCCGATGCAGGGCTTGAACTCACGAATCACGAGATCATGACCTGAGACAAAAACCAAGAGTCGGATGTTTAACCAACTGAGCCACCCAGGTGCACCAAGGCAATTCTGTTTTAAAAGTAAGGATAATAGTGCTTGCTTTGTTAGCACATATACTAAAACTGGAATGACACAGAGAAGATTAGCATAGCCTGTTTACAAGAAAAAAAAGAAAGTGAGAATAATAAAGGTAACTGAATGTAAATAAAGTTTCTACACTTCACTCTAAGTAGTAAAATGTTTTTTGTTTTGTTTTGTTTGAGAGAGAGATGGAGAGAGCATGAGCAGAGGAAGGGCAAAGAGAAAGGGAGAATCTCAAGCAGGCTATGGACTGTTGGCAAAGAGCCTGACATGGGGCTCGATCTCATGAACCATGAAATCATGACCTGAGCTGAAACCAGAGTGGGACACTTAACTGACTAAGCCACCCAGGTGCCCCAGAAGTAAAATTTTTCTATCAGTAGATTGTGATAAGTTTTATGTCTGTTTTAATAACCAAAGGAGCCAGTAAGAAAATGATATAAAACAATATACTGAATACTATAAATAAATCAAGATGGAGTTCTACCAAAAATACTCAAGTAACTCACAGTAAGGCAATAAAAGGGAAACAGAACTGAGAACTAGAAAAAAAACAAACCGAAAGCAACTAATAAAATGATAGATTTAAGTCCTAGCATATTAATAATTACATTGAATATGATGGTTAAATATAGATCCAACTATATTTCATCTACCAAAAACTCATTTCAAATACAATGATACAGTTATACTGAAAGCAAAAGGATAGAAAATGATACATCATTCGGGTATTACTTTGGAAAACAAAGTAAGGCAGGGATGGCTATACGTGATCAGATAATACAGACTTCAGACCAAAGAAAATTATTAGGGATAAAGAGGGACCTCATATGTTGATAAAAGTATCAATTCATCAGTACAGCATTATGATCCTAAATATATATACACCAAATAACAAAGCTTTAAAGTACATAAGCAAAATCTGTTACAGCTGAAAGGAGAAATTAAGAAATCCACACATATACTTGTGGATGTCAACACAATCCTTTCAGTGATTATGGAAGTATAAGACAGCATATTAGGAAGGATATACAATAAATGAACAGCACAATAAATACTAGTAATCACTTTCTTATGATATTACTTAAGAAAAAAATATATGTGTATTTAATAAAAATACAATTCACCAGTATAATTATATATGATGTACCTTAAAAAAATAATTATGCTGAAAGTATTCTCTGAGAGGTAAGAACTAGAATGAGAAAAAAATACTTGTAAACAAATAATCTTTTGACATGTAGGTAAATATAAAATAAACCCTGTTTCTATAAAATGATGATAAAGATGATGATGATGATGATGATGATGATACATTAAAGGAAAGTGCAATACAGTACACACATCCATATATGTGAATGTCTATAATATTTATGTGTATGTATACATACATATGGTAGAAATCTACATAACTCCTCTTAGAAATTAGCCAATTTTCATCACATTGAGCACTTTAAATATACTTTTTGGGGGGCACCTGGCTGATTTAGTCAGTTAAGCATCAACTGTTGGTTTTGGTTCAAGTCATGGCCTCACAGTTGGTCAGTTCAAGACCCACATCGGGCTCTGTGCTGACAATAGACAGCCTGCTTGGAATTCTCTCTCTCCCTCTGTCTCTGCACCTCCCCTGCTTGCTCCTTCTCTCTCTCTCTCTCTAAATAAATAAATAAATAAACTTAAAATTTTTTAAAAAATATATACTTTTCTCAATTTTTGATAGATAAAACAGACAAAAATGTAGTAATAGAGAAAATTTCAACATCATAATAAATAAATTTATTAATCTTTTATGGAACACTTCAATTAACAATTAGAAAGGAATCTTTTATATTTTATTTTCTCTTGAATACAATGTTTCAAAAATTGAAATTTTTGAAATTTTGAAAATTGACTCCACAACAACTCAAAAAAGAATTGCAAAGATTTGGTATCATGCATATATTTTTAAAGCACTGCAATTAAATTAGAATTACTTATTATTTTTTTCTTTTTCAAATTTTTATTTAGATTTTATTTAGTTAACTTATAGTATAATATTGATTTCAGAAGTAGAATTTAGTGATTCATCACTTACATATAACACCCAGTGCTCAACCCAAGTGCCATCCTTTTTTTTTTTTTAATTTTTTTTTTTAGTGTTTATTTAATTTGAGAGAGAGAGAGACAGAGAGACAGAGTTCCAGCTGGGGAGAGGCAGAGAGAGAGAGAGACACAGAATCTGAAGTAGGCTCCAGGCTCTGAGCTGTCAGCACAGAGCCCACTGTGGGGCTGGAACTGACAAACTGTGAGATCATGACCTGAGCCGAAGTCAGACACTTAACCAATGGAGCCACCCAGGTGCCCTACAAGTGCCATCCTTAATACCAATCACACATTTAGACCATTCCCCTCCCAGATCCTCCCCAACAATCATTTGTTCTCTATAGTTAAGAGTTTCTTCTGGTTTGCTTCCCTCTCTTTTTTTCCTTTTCCCCTATGTTCATCTGTTTGTTTCTTAAATTACACATACGAGCGATATCATATGGTATTTGTCTTTCTTTGACTGACTTCTTTTGCTTAGCATAATACATTCTAGCTACATCCCCATTGTTGCAAATGACAAGATTTCATTCTTTTTGATGGCTGAGTAATATTTCATTGTGTATATATACCACATCTTCTTTATCCATTCATCAGTCAATGGAAATTTTGGCTCTTTCCATAATTTGGCTATTTTTGATAGTGCTGCTATAAACATTGGCTACATGTGTTCCTTAAAATCAGTATTTTTATATCTTTTGGGTGAATACCTAGTAGTGCAATTGCTGGGTCATAGGGTAGTTCTATTTTTAACTTTCTGAGGAACCTCCATACTGTTTTCCAGAGTGGCTTCACCAGTTTACATTCCCACCAACAGTGCAAGAAGGTTCCCCTTTCTCCACATCCTTGCTAACATTTGTTGTTTCCTATGTTGTTAATTTTAGCCATTCTGATTGGTGTGAGGTGGTATCTCCATGTAGTTTTGATTTGTGTTTCCCTGATGATGAGTGATGTTGAGTATCTTTTCATGTGTCTGTTGGCCATCTGGATGTTTTCTTTGGAAAATTTTTATTCATGTCCTTTGCTCAATAAATTGGAATTTGCTTTGGGGCTCCTGGGTGGCTAAGTTGCTTAAGCGTCTGACTCTTGATTTTGGCTCAGATCATGATCTCACATTTCATGGGATGGAGCCTTGCATTCAGCTGTAAGCTGAAAGCATGGAGCCAGCTTGGAATTCTGTCTCTCCCTCTCTCTCTGCCCCTCCCCCATTCACATTCTCTCACTCTCTCTTTTAAAATAAATAAACAAAATTTTAAAAATAAATAAATTAGAATTTCTTTTGAAGATAGTACAAATCATAACCATATGTTGTGAGTTAAATTGTGTCCCCCTCACCCAAAAGACATGTTGAAATCCTAATGCCAAAATATCTATGCATATGACCTAATTAAGTTAAAACAATGTTATTCTGGATTAGGGTAAACCCTAATCCAAAGACTAGTCTTCTTATAAGAGGAGGGAAATTTGGACACAAATATGCAGAAGGTTGGACAACATGAAGAGACAGACACACAAAGAAGAATGGCATGTGAAGACAAAGGCAGAGATTAAAGAGATGCATCTATAAGCTAAGGAACACCAAAAATTTCCAGCAACCACCAGGAGTTAGGAGGAAGAATGGAACAGATTCTCTCACAGAAACTCCAGGGTGAACCAATCCCGCTGACACCTGGATTTTAGTTGCCAGTACTGTGAGATAATCTTTTTTGTTGTTTTAAGCCCCCCAGTTTATGGTGACTTATTATGACAGCTCTGGAAAACTAACACCATACTTTTGGATATGGTAAACACATGACGGGTTGAACAAGAAGTTGTAATGAAAGTTTAAAAACACTAAAACCAACAGCTTCTTAATAAAATTCAACTGCACATGGGAAATTCACCAAGACAATATACTAGATCATAAACAGATTTTCAATTAATTTTAAGGGATTATACATACATACATATATGCTCTAACTGCAACTATATTACATTAAAAGCCTATAAGATACCTAGGGGGCACCTGGGTGTTTCAGTCACTTAAGCGTCTGACTTTGGCTCAGGTCATGATCTCACAGTTTTCGGGTTCAAGCTCTGTGTCAGGCTCTGTGCTGACAGCTCAGTGCCTGGAGCCTGCTTCAGATTCTGTGTTTTTCTTTCTCTCACTGCCCTCCCTGCCCCCTTGTACTCACTCATTCTCTCTCTCTCTCTCTCTCTCAAAAATAAATAACATTAAAAAAGAAGATACACAGGATAACCCTAAATATTTGGAAATTAAGCAAACATTTTCTAAAGAATCTGTTTGTCAAACAGTCACATGAAGTATTTTTAAATAAATCGTAATGAAAATATAGCATATTAGAACTTATACTGCACCTAAAGCATTCTAGGGAGGGAAATGTATAATTATAAAAAGTCAAATCACTTATTGCAAACAGTTTAAAATTATATATCTAAATTTTACGGTTAAAAATAAGAAGAATAAATGAAATTAGAAGTAAGCAATAGAAAGGAAACAATATACCTGAAGTAAGCAATAGAAAGGAAACAATATACCTTTGCTTCCCCTTACTGAACTTCTGAAACTCTAACTGCTCACAACAAGCCCTCCAGGATCTCTTTATCACTTGCCTCCTGAAAACATAGCCACTAATGCATAAATCTTTTTACCACCCATCCTACCTTCCTGAGTGCTGATTATGAGCCTCTCGGGAGGAGCCTTCTGCAGAGTGTGTAGAACTCTTCTGTTTGTGGAGGTGGAATGAGACCAGGAAGTCTTCTTCCCTGTGGGGAAACAGGTTCAATAATTCCTTATATTTACATAAATGGATTAAGAAAGCTTAGGGCAGAAAGCCGCCACCACAGGACAAAAGCGCCCAAGGTTAGTTAGGAAGATAGTATAATGGGATCCTGAGTAACTTGTTATACCATGTGCAGGGAATTACTTTCCATCTGGCACCAATATACTTTGATCACAAACCCCACTTGCCCCCCAGACCCTTTGTTTCTTACACACAAGTTAACAATTACTTTCTGATTGTCTTCTTCATGTTCACTACATGTGTTAAGATCTTGTTTTCTTCACGTTCACCACTTGTGAAGGATCTTAAGTGCTCAATAAGAGATCTCCTGTTTGGGACTCTCATCTCCTTCTGTATGTTAGCCTCTCTCATATTCAATTCTGTGTCTACTCTCTTGCTGGACAAGAGAGGACTCCAGACTCAGTCTGCAACACTTCCCTTGTGGGTCAACAGAAAGATTTATAAAATTGAGGCAACACAGAGCTCATGGCCAGTGCTGAGAGAGATGGCATTCCTGAAACCATCTGTCAAAGAATATGAAGCTAGAAGGGAGAAAGTTAAAACTTTACAGATTTCTCTACATTGAAAAAAAAACCTGGGGGTGCCTGTGTGGCTCAGTGAGTTAAGCATCTGACTTCAGCTCAAGTCATGATCTTACGGTTTATGAGTTGGAGCCCCAAGTCAGGCTCTGTGTGACAGTTCAGAGCCTGAAGCCTCCTTTGGGTTGTGTTTGTGTGTCTTTCTCTGCCTCTCCCCCCACTCACACTCTGTCTGTCTCTCTCTCTCTCTTTAAAAAATAAATAGACATTTAAAAAATCTGTGCAGCATACCACTGAAATCCAAGGGAAGAGCAGACATGTCAGTGGACATGAACAGAGTGACATTTGCATGCTGTCTCTTTTTTCGTCTTCAAATATTTAATTTTATTGATATTAAAATATGTATTCTGAGAGTTTTTAAATTAAATATCCATAATAATACAGTTATTTTGGAAATTATACCAAACTACTTATTGAGAAACATCATTGTTATTTTATCTTGTGTGAGAAATCTATCATCTTAGTTTGGTTGTAATATTTAAAGCCAACAGAACATGTGTATCCTGCACAGTGCTGAATGTGGTGGTCAATAAATGTCCACCACTATTAATTAAATGATGGCGTAAGCTTAGAAGAGATTTGTTTCTCAGGATTCTATAAAAAATGAATTCACTCTTTTCCCTTCTCTGATCTACTGATCTACTGTCAGGGTTCCTTGTGTCTAAAATAAATGAAAAATCAGAAAGCACTGAATACCTGTTACCTTAGCCCATTCTTCTTAGAACCCTAGAACAAAGAGGAGGTGGAATGGATTTATAGGACAATAGGAAGATATTTAGTACCGTTCACTATGTAAAATTTCAGGATCTACTCTTGGATTTTTTCTATATTGAAAGTCTTTTCCTACATTGAAAAGCCTAACTCAGAGGAAGTACCAAGTTCAAAACACAACTATATTGTTGATATTAGTTCAGCTAAACCCTATCTGAAAATTAAATGTCAGTCACACATAGTGGTTTTTATATAAGATTGTGGAGTAAAACAGGGATGATGATAACAAGAGAGTAATATGGAATATAGTTCCCATATTGTTCCTACCTCTGATGCTGACATAATTACTAATAATGTCTGCCTTTTTCCATTGCACATTCAAATGTCCCCTTAGTATCTAACATTTTATAACATCTACTTTACTTGATCATGTGTCCCATGCCTTTATTCATATAGCATACAATTCCTTGTGTTCTTGTATTTATTGGATTTCTGAAGTTTTTCTTTGACTAATATCAGGCAAAAGAATAATAAGGAGCACCCAAATTAATCTCATTTTGTTACAAACACTTTGCTCCATATTAAAGTGCAAAAATGTTCACAATCCTCCACTTTACCCCAAATGCACACATCTTTGCATTGTAATGTCGCAGCTCCTTTCAGCAATAAAATGAATCTTTTCTTTATCCTTTTACTATGGGCTAGACTTTGGATTTGTTTTGGCAATACATATATGAGAATTAATATTGTGTGAGGTTTGAATCCAGGCCTCAAAATACCATACAAAAATTGTATGTTTCTTCCCTTGTTCCAGAAATTTTGTTGTCATTGGAACAAGGCTTCACTAGCCTAGTAGAGGATGAAAAACTATGTGGAGAAACAGACACTCAGCCAAAAGCCAGTCAACCCTACAGAAGCAGAGCTTTCTTGCTGAGAAGTCAACATCAAAGCTGATTTCTAAAGACACATGAATGAGCTCAGCTGACATCAGAATTACCCAGTTGAGACCAACTGATGATCATGTGAAGTGAGTTTAAAATTAGAATTTTTAAGCTTGTGAGTTAATATCAGTATATTATTTCATTTTCTCTTATTTTATAGCTTATTTCTCAGCCACAAGTCTCCAGCTAGCATCATAACTCGTTCTTCAGCACCAGTAAATCATTCTATTAAGCCCAGTCTTTATGGGTAAGGGAACACAAAATATGACAAATGAACTTCATACCATGAGTGCATTGCTATACTTCTTTGGTCAGATATGATGTGTGTGAAATATGTTGATGGATAAAGGATGGTAAAGTTTCGTGTGTGGTGGTGTTAGAAGAGCCTTTGAGGGCAACAATGGCAAATCCATACTCAGAATGTGATTCAATATGTGTGAGAAGAGATACCTTTCATTTGTATTGCGTTTGGAGTCCAATGTAATTGACCTGCCACCTGGTAGTTAGCGGGAATCCCACTGAGATAATGCCATATCAAGTAAAATGATGGCCAATGATGGCCAAGAAGTGTAACATTTACATTAACCAGTGAAGTTTGCATCAGCCAAGTAAACAAGTTAAAAGATGTAGAAATCAGCACCCATGCATCTCAAAAGACTTCAGTTGGCATGCTGACTTCTGCCATTCTCTCTATAAATATGGCATTGTTTTTGTTTTATATTTGTGGCTGAAAGAAAGACTCAAATATAATGCTTTCAACTTGAGCATTTTTTTGCCATAATGTCTCTCACTCCATGGTTTAGGAAACCAAAATGGAAATTCTGCCATGTAGTAAACATATAAATTTTGACTATTCATTTCAGAATTGAGGAAATAATTTGAAGAGGAAACCATAGTCCCACTGAAATTACTTGGACTCAGGCCAAGAATCCATTTACCAGATGACTGCCACAAATCTTTGCACTGAATGAAAAACCATAGTAGCTTTTGAGGTGGCCAAAGGTCAGCTCACATTCAAAGTCTATATCTAACAACTCCTAAAAGGTTATTAGAATAATCATTACTGTGGACAGGTTAGTGTTCTGCTCAGCAGACCTCAACAGACCTAGGGCCGTTCTTGCTATATATGTCAAGCAGTGCTTTTAGAAGCTGAATTTCTATTTAATTCCTAGGTGCCCTGAGATCATTTAACCATTGTCACAAATCCTTGAGCTTAAAACACCTAATTAACTTTATGCCAGTGTAGTTTAATTGTGGTAATTGCATTCATGCTGTCCCTCATGGTTTACTGTTGCCAACTGGCCTGTGTCCCTAGGTTCTATTATCATCATGACATCAGGATGCCTGTGTCTCGTGTAGTATCACCCTTAGTCAACACTGATGTACAGAGAGCTTTTCAAGGGTAAGGGAGTATCTCTCAAAAAACAGTGGTCTTAATATTTGGTTATGGAAGGCCCAGCAGGGAGTTATTTTTAGATGCAGCTGAGAAATGTGCACTCAATTGATCCACTTCAACATCCCCATATTCACATATTCCTAACTCTTTAGACTGCATTCACTTCAATATCACAAGGAAATTACAGCGTTTTCATGTTATTAATTAATGTCATCATTGAGCCTGCCTTTGAATAGCCCATCTAATATACTATTGCTTCCTGTTAATCAAATCAGCACTTTAAAGCTTAAATGCTTTTCAATATATTTGACTGAATCAAGTCTTTGTTATGTTTCCTTTGGTCTATTACACTAGAATCACTTCCACAATTGCTCCCAGTCTTATGCCAATACAGATCCTAGAAATCTTATAATTTTTTCAATGTCAAGGTGATTTTCTCCTGGATCAGGACTTGTGCTTCTTTAGCAGGATTTTATTAGGTTTGATTTTCATTAGGGACTTGAAGACAATGAAAGGAATAAAAGGTAATGTGGGTGCACCTAAGAATAACTGACCTCAGTTTGTAAAGATAATGCCTTGCATGTAACCATCAAAATGTTGGCATGCAGAGATCAGATTCCTGGGTAGGAGTGGGGGCAAAGGAAATTTAGGAAAAACTGGACATACAAGGTCCTTAAACTCATTATAATTCAGGAGCTGAGGGACCTCTTCAAAGATTTTGGAAATATCTCTGGTTTCTATGCATATTAACTGTATATTGATAACTGCTAAATTTTTGTTCTCTGTGTTCTCTAGAACTGTACGAAGAAATCAGGTGAATCTGCTATCTTTATAATCACTGTAGTTGCCATAGCAACTAAGTACCACAATGACTTGTTCTCTAAATATTATCCCTTCTACCTATAATTCATCCCAAGTTACCACTGGTGATAATTTGAGCAATTCTGAGATCGCTTCTACTACAGATTAATCCTGTTTGTTCCAGTAATGTGGCTTGAATATGTGTTTGCCTTCAATATTTGAACAACCTGACACAAATACATGCTTCCTGGGTTATTTGTAATACCAATTTTTATATCAAATGCAATAAAGATAGCCCTACCAAATAAGAATTATTACAAAGGATTAATTTACAAAGATGTGGGTGGGGTGAGGGTAAATGCAAGGATTAATGCACGAACCCAAGTCTAGCAAATTGCAGTTATCACTGCCTACAAGTATGAAGGAACAAAGACAAGGTAGAGATATTAGAATTTAGAACAAGAGTGTAAAACAGGGTAAGGTATCTTGAGAGGAGCAGTGACCTCTGCCCAAGGAACACAAGAAATTCAAGTCAAACTCACAAGGGGAATTAGGGAAATAACTACTTAGATCCAACTGGAAGACCGAGGGCACAGGAGCACATTGATATAACTAATCATGGAGAGTACCTACTGAGGCAGAGAAAAGAAGGAAATAGGTGAATAATGAATCTAGAAGAGCAAATGAAAGGCATCTCCTATGCCTTTATAATACTTTTATTCAAAATAAATACAGTTGGAGCTGTTAATAACTGAGATCTTAGGGGAAATTTTGGAGGGCTAGAGTAAATGGTACTTGAAATAAGAATGCACGGTCGGTATTTTTCACACATCCTATGGAGGTATTGTTACAAATATGCATACAGAAAAATCATCAAACACATGCACACACACACACACACACACACACACACACACACACACAGAGTCTAGAAAAGAGGTATATTCAACACCCCCAAATAGGATCAAGGCCTAGAGTTGTAACATCATTTATTGCAACCTTATTTCAACATTAAAGATATGTTCATATTGTTTCTTTAAACCTATTTCCAGATTATCAATTGGTATTGATGGCCAATCATTTTCAGAGGCATAGGATTATGCAAAGACATGTTCTTGCGAGTAATACCAGAAATAATGGGAATGTGGGAAATGTTTAAGTACACATGCATTCCATTTCTCACCTTCCTGTGAGGCATAATTTTCCTCTTACACTCAAACAAGACTCAACTCTTTTAGGGCATTTTCATTAATGGGGTGTGTTATATCCCACTGTTTTCTTTGGGCCAGCAACCCTTTTAAGAACTGGCAATTGTTTAAAAACCTTAGGCTTAGTCACTTTTTATTTAGGCTTACTACTCTAAGTCTAGAATTATATCTTTAAACAGATGGACATTTATTCACTCAAAATATTTAAGATAGCCATGAGTTATTTATTTTTAATTCTTAACTAGGGTTTAAAAAATAATGAATAGTTCTGCTTTCAAGGCAGAACAAAACATGTATTTGTAAATTCTGGTAATTGCTTAATTAAGTTGAAACATTTGATGAATATGTACATGGTGTCAGGCACTCCTCTTACCAGCAATGATATAATGGTGACCAAAACAGTTAAAATCCCTGCCCTCATAAAGCATCAGTTGTCATGGATACCTGCATTCTGATGAAATGCAAGAGCATTTGGTACCAAAATGGATCCACATACTTTGTCAGTTCCTTCACATGAAGAAGGTATTATACAAACAAGTAAGTGGGTATGGGTATTGGGTATTGTGTGGAATGGAAAAGAGGATTCGATGGCATAATTAAGCTTCTATGCAAAGAGAACATAGAAACTACGGAAATAATACGTAATGATGGTAAATGATTAGAAGATTACAATAAAATATTTTTAAAATAACTTATGTGCCCATACTCAGAAAGAAGTTAATTTTTTTGATATCTAAAACATATATTTATATATCTACATATACATATATAAGTAGCTAGGAAGACAGATATCTAATCATCTATATGTGCAATACAGATAAATATTTTTTCCAAAGTATGACATACTATGAAAAACCATTTACAATAGGATGTTTTTACCTTGTAACAATAGCTAATAAATGTTTTTATCTATTTACTTATTATAAAATGTTCTGATTAATACACTTTTTATATGCACATTTACTTCCAGACTCAATTAGCTTCTTCAGCTAAATTCCTAAAATTGAGAATGCATTGTAAACACTACATACTGTAAAACTGCCCACCATAGGTGGATTTTGAGGCACTTCCCAGTGTGGAAGTAATTGGCATTTTTATACTTTTGATTCTTTACAATCAAGGAAAGTTTATATTTCAATTTGCTCACTTTTTCTCATTTGTTTCATAGAAGTTTGTTAGTTTTGTTATATGCCATTTCATTTCTCATAAAGCCCGTTAAGATATTTTCCACAGACACCTTTTATGATTATATTATTCTTAATATTGTATTTTAATGACACTTTATTAAATAACATAGATTATTTTTTATTCTGTATTAAGTATCCACTTACCAATTAATATTTTAAATTCTATGTAAATTCTATTTGACCTTAATCATTCATCTAGGGAAAAATTTATATTAAATGTATATAAAAGTTTTCACCAGCCAGTTGAGTATACTAATTCGCATCAACAGATGGCAAATAGATGTCAGGATATGAACAAAGAGTATAGAAACAGCAATATCGAACCTGCCCTGGCCTTTACTTTCAATATCACATGGGAAAATTCACTTTTTAATTGATGCTCACTCTTAGAGTGGATCTTTTATTGTTTTTCTAGATGCTTCTCGTTATTGCACTGAACTTTCTGTGCATCACTGAGTTATCCTCCGAACATTATACCTTAAATGACATCAAGAAAATGCTGAATCAGCACTTAAATTTGATCTCTCAATTGAGATAATAACTTAGTAACAAACACTTATTGAACACTTACCTGGGGGAAGCACTATACTAAGTGCTTTATATTTTTATGCATCATTCCAATTTGGTGCTAAAATAATCCACTTTGGTGATACAGAAAATAAGGGCCAGAAATTTAAATAACTTACTCAATACTCTCACTAAAGAAAAGTGAAAGCCTGGCTTTTTTGGATTCTAGTCCTTCTGTTCAGACCTCTCTACTGCACTGTGTGTGTTTAATAACACGGCTTAAGGAGGCAAAAGAAAATCTATATTTAGTAATGTGAATAATAAGTAAAATCTTACTTTTTCATGCCGGGGCTATGCACTACATAAAAGTAGAAATGTTGTAATTTGACCATCTCTACAGAACCTTGAACACTACCTGGTACTTATTACTGGCCAACTTGAATCACAGCTATACACTGAAATTGACTATGTTGTAGGGCTTTGCAAAAGTAATGCAGAGTTTTATTCAGAACACTGGGGTTTAAATGTGTATGTGCGCAGGGGTGCATATGTATGCCTATGTAAATGGTACACAATTTCATTCAGAAATCCTGAGTTAAAGCTACAGCACTCATCATCTTCTAACTGTATGACCTCGGATGAATAATAATGCTTCTCAAACTTAACAATAAATCATTTAAAAGGATAGTTGAGAATAACAAAGGTGACAATGGAAAAGAAAGTGGTTTATAAAATGCAAATTAATCTGCAATTACTTGCTATAATTATTATAACATCTTTGTTGTTTTAAATAGTTTAAAAATTGTAGCCAGGGAATCATCCCAAAGGTGGCAGGAGATACATTTGTTAGGAACAAAAGGCCTTTGAAAAGGGAATGAGATGAGACTCTTCTGTAGGGAGTTTCCAGCAGTGCTAGAAGATAACATCTGTCTAATATTCATAAGAGTCATACAGCCTGGCAAAGAACAGCAAAATGAATGAGTTTGCTAATGAGCACTAATTAACCTGTTTGGGTGGAAAATTTGGTTTAATTCAGCGGATCTACCACATGCTGACAGACTGAATTTAACACTAAGTGACTTTCACTAATTTAATTGATCAGTTTGAATCTCTAAGCATTTTTTGGATCACATGCATACAGATTCCATAACTGGCTACAACCCTAAAAATATTTGGAAGAAAGATGTTTTCTTGTTGCTTTCGTTATTGTTAATATACATTATAACAGCATTTTTACTTTTCAACTTACAGGGAATAATACAAAATGCAATTCAAGTAATGCTTGGGGAATGACAATTGTCTATAATTCTATGCTTACAGAGATAAAGTGTATTTAATACATATTTCAGATATTTCAGAAGACAAACACCTTTGGTACAAAATGGATTATTTATTCATCTTTGTGATTTTTTTTATTATAAAAAATACACTGCATGAATTTGGTCCATTTGAACTGTAGTATTCTCCAAACTCTGGGTTTTACTGTATCATCTTGTATATTTGCTTCCCTGGAAGGTATACTCAGGATCAGCTATCTCTACAATTTCTGGTATCTTCTAGTGAGAAAAAGCATTTCAAGACTATAGTCTGGGTGTTCAGATGCTCATTGCTCCTGGATGAGTAATTGCCTCCAGGCCTTTTCAAGACAACTTTCACGAGTTCATATGGGTAATTCCAATCCAAATTAAAGACAACAGTCTTTAATGAGTTTTACAAAAATTCATTCCTATTACATCTGTGTCTCTCTTTCACACCAGCATTGCTGATTATGAAGGATATAGGAGATGATAAAATTATATCATTCCATAATTGCTATTTTTTTTCCTCGTCTTTAATGATCACTTAGTCAGAAGTCACAGATTCTGTGTCAAAGTCTCTCTAGTATCTTTTGTTTATTTGAATTGTATTTCCTGGTAAATTCCTCAGGAAGAACTCGCAGTCAAAGCTTGCACTCTTTTACTTGAAAGTTTTGCTGATTATATAATTTTTGCCTTACACCTTCATATTAACATGAAAAATTGTTATAAATACATTTGATAATAATACATTTTTTTCTTTATTTTATAAGCACATGTTCTTCCTAGATGTCCAAAAGATATATTTTTCTTTCAACTATTGAAATATTAGCATTTATGAACCAATATTCTCAGGAATGTGGTATACTATTTCAATAGTACTTTCAAAGTTTTCAGGGAGTTGCATTCTCTTTTTTTTTCTTCATGGAATCCTATCATATGTATGCTACTTATTAACCAGAAATAGTTGTTTATCATCTTTATTATTTGCTGCTTTCTCTCAAATGATTTTTATCTCAATAACTTCTCTTTTCTAAAAAAATATTTGTTTTGCCTTTCAAAATAAGGATACATTACCTATTAAGTTATATTTTATATACATTTTTGCAGAGGTCAAAGTCATTTTTTAATATATCAAATGGAATACTACAGAGCAGTGTGAAGGAATAATCTACAAAACAGATTTCAATGGTAACTAACACTGAAAATATTTTGGAATATCTTCCTTTTTTGCAAAACAACCACATTGTAAACAAATCTCCAGTGGATTATTCAGCATAAAAACACCAAAGTTTCAGCATCATAACAAAACTGCTGCTAAGTTTAATGTAGTTGGTTTGCTTAGTGGGTTAAAGAAACTATGGTCATTGGAACCGTGAGGGACCTAAACTGATAAAGGATCACCCATTTTCAATAAGCATCTAACAAAAATTTCCTGGAAGCCTAACAAAATAGAACAGCACAGACCTGGAAAAACTGACTATATAAACGTTTGTTTGATCAGCTAGTGACATTTATTATTCCTGTCATGTTTCATTGGTTATAATTCAGTCCTGTGGCTAAAACAAGACAGTCTGAGAAATTTAGTCCAACAGCAAGCCCCAGAATAAAAGGATGCAGATTTAATAAATAGTCAATGTATAACTTTCTGGAGCTGACAGAGGAATTACCACCAATTTGGTGACTTACAAAACATAAATTTATTCTTTCACAGTTCTGGAGGCCAGAAGTCAGAAATCAAATTGTCAGAAAGACTATGCTCAATCCACAACACTAGATAAAATCCTTCCTTGCCTCTTCTAGTTTATGGTGGGTGCTAGTAATTCTTGGCATTCCTTGGTTTGTGCCAGCATAAATCCCATCTCTGCTCCTGTCTTCACATGGCCTTCTGTTTTGTGCGTCTTTCCTTTTAAATACAGTATCCATTGGAATTAGGGCCCACACTAATGCAAGATGAGAGCACCGTAACTTTATTCACTCTGCAAAGTCCTTGTTTCAAAATAAGATCATATTCACAGGTACCAGGGTTTAGGAATTCAACATGTCTTTCTGGGAGACACAATTCAACCCACAATAGTATGATAATCTCTGCCACCTTCAATTGCAACTTTAACCTTGAAATCCTTTCTCGTGAATAACCATAAACTCTTTTTTATTCCAAAGAAGGTATCAAAGATGTTATTTGAATAAAAAATATTCTCAGTTACGAATATTCTCTTCATATACTGGAGTTCCAATTTTATCTTCCTATAAAGATCATATTGTTACATTTTTCAATCTAATGATTTCTACAGAGAATGTGATAAGTTCTGATAAGTTCTTTTCCTTGCCCATTAATGCCCTGCCAAGAGCATGTGAATATTTTCAGAAGTTTAAAATTAACATATAAATCAATAAAGCAGTATATTTTTCAATGATAAAATAATGACATCACCAAGTTACATGTTAAAGTCTGGCATCACACTTTCAAGTTGAATTTTGAGTTTGAAAAAAGAAAGTATTAACATTTCTGATAGCAACCAAGAGTTAGTCTGGCTAGTTGAGAAACAGTATTATTAAAACTAATTCCACTTGGCAGCTTCTCAGGGATGATTCTTCCCTGTTTGGAAATGAAACCTTAATACTATGACACCATTCTTATTGTGTATAGCTTTTACTTAGTCTCTCTAGATTTAACAGAGTTAACGCTTTGTCTTTACTTCTAAAATGTATCCAGCATTTGTCTTACTACTCATGGGCAATTTGCAGATGACAAATAAGCAGCAGTCATTATTAATTTGAATGTATATGAAGATTTTCCAAGTAACCCATAGACAGAAAGATTTAAAGTAAATCAATTTCCAAATCCTCAATTTGTGCATATATTATATATTACACATTATATCTTAAAATCAGTATGCCAAATAATAGATAAGTATTTAAGACTTTATGGTGGCTCATTCCTCACCTCTCCTTGTACAAATAAGCATCTCCTATTTTACAAAACAAAATTCTCAACTATTCTGAATCTCACTGATGTGCATTGTACTTGGTGAATGGTAAAACAAGAATATGTGTCATCTTTAAAATGTTACAGTACTAACTGATAGGATAAACACATCTATTTCAATTTCTTGTGTTTTCCAGCTCGCTTGCTTGCTTGCTTGCTTTCTTCTTCTTCTTCTTCTTCCTCTTTTTGCTTTCAAAAATGCTAGAGGAGGATATTTAAAAATTAGGTAAAATGATACCTAATTTTTAAAACTCATCATTCACTACATAATTTTTCCCAGGGCTTGAAAAATGTTCAAAGGAATAAGTGGTATTGTTATAAGGACGTATCTTTCATTCTTAGAGCCTTAATTCTTTCAGCAAGGGTTTCCAGTATTTATAGCTATGAAAACTAAAAATGAAGAATGCATTCATACTGAACACTGTCTCATTCTAAAATTTGAAGACTATTATTTATAGGTTCTCAAATTAAAAAAAAAATACATAGGCATAATAAAGCAAACCTGGAAGTTTCATCTAATGAGGGTGTGGGCTGCAGGTAAGAAAAAGGAATGTCTAATGTTCGTGTTAATTTGGCAGGCTGCATCAATATAACCTGATCTAGATTTATCATCTATAAAGTTGAGATGACACTTATATTAATATGACATCACTGAAAATAGTGGGGTAAAAAATTCCAAACATCTACCTCTTTATGAAAGCAATGGAAAAAAAAAAAACTAGTAAAAAAGTATAGGCATCAAACTTTTGGAACTCTAGAAACCAACCAATAGTGTACAGTAACCATATGAACAATTGTTTAGGAAAAAAACAGTTGAACCTTGGGGAAAAAACAGTGTTTTGTGGAATTTTAACTTAACATAGCCCATTCCTTGCTCTTCAGTTCAGTGGTGACCTTGGAAATTCTGCCTGAGTTTCCAGTAACAGCACCAGAAGGAACATAATGGATCTCATTTTCAAAGAACTGTAATTATTTATTTTGTTTGGTGCTTTCTTTTGAAAGACTGGCTCAAAAGGATTCCCTTTATTTTGACTAAATTGAACAAGCCCAATGTGAAAGCCGATACTTAGGGCAAGTATGAAGAAACACATATAGACAAATGTTTTAATCAGTTTCCTTTGAGGCAATGGATCAAATTTCAAGTTAACAGCAGAATAAGCACATCTTATTCAGGGAATAAGGGCTTTGAAAGCTCTGACACATTTTGGGAATGTATAAGGCCATGTACATGTCTAGGATTGTGTGCATCCTCAAGACAGTCTTGAGGAAGCCCTACTCCCTTATCTCTTGCTAACTTTGAAACTATATGAAAGCAGGAATTGAAGGATAAGGCAGAGTTATAAGTGGACTGGCTGTGTGTTGAAGGCATTCCCAACACACACAGAGCCACTCTGATATTTCTTTTGTTCCAAGTATTTAAGCATTTGGCCTGCTCAATCATTAGAATGCCACTAAGCAAATGGAAGCAAGATTTCTTTAGCCACATGTAAACTTTTACAAATTTAGTTCAGAAAAATCATTAGACAGGTAAAATAACTACAACAGAGGTAAGATAATCTGATTTCACCACATTATAATTCTCAAAATGACCATTTCTCAAAAGAATTACAACACATGAAAGAAATAAGGAAATATGGCCCAGACACCAGAAAAAGTCAAAAGAAACTAAACTGATCCTGAGGAATCACAGATGTTGGGCTTAGTTTTCAGATACTTTATTTTTTATTTTTTACTTTAAATTTTTTAACATTTATTTATTTTTGAGAGAGCACAAGAAGGGGAGGGGCAGAGAGAGAAGGGGACAAAGGATCCAAAGAGAACACCATGCTGACAGCAGAGAGCTTGAGGGCTTGAACTCACAAACCATGAGATAATGACCTGAGCCAAAGTTGGACACTTAAGCAACTTAGCCACCCAGGAGCCCCTGTTTTCAAATACTTTAAATCAGCTATTTTATTTTATTTAAATGTTTATTTATTTATTTTGAGAGATAGAGGGCAGGTGTCAGTAGGGGAGAGACAGAGAGAGAGGGAGAGAGAGAATCCCTAACAGGCTCTACTGCTGTCATCTCAGAGCCCATGTGGGCTCCGTCTCAGGAACCATGAGATAATGACCTGAGTCAAAATCAAGAGTCAGAAGCTTAACTGACTGAGCCACCCAAGCACCCCTAAATCAGCCATTTTAAATATATCCAAATAGCTGATGAAAACCTACCTAAGAAGTAATAGAATACATGTCTCAACAATATGTTATGAATTACAAATAATTAATTTTGTCTCACCAAATAGAGAATCACAATAAAAAGATAAAAATTATAAAAAGGAGACAAATACAAATTTTAGAGTTGAAAAGTATAAAAACTAAAATTTGGAAAAAAAATAACTAGAGTTCAATAGTACATTTAAACAGATTAGGGCAGAAGAACCATTGAACTTGAAAATAGGTCAATCAGGATTACCCAGTCTAAGAAAAAAAAAAAAAAAAAAACAGATCCTATGGGACCTATGAAATACTATCAAGCATGCTAACATATGAAGAAAGAATATTTGAAGAGAAAGTAGCTGAAAACTCCTCAAATACGATGAAAAACATTAATGTACACATGCAAGAAGCTGAAAGAACTCTTAAGTAGGAAAAGCTCATATATCCACAAAGAGACGCATCATAATCAGATTATAAAATGACAAAGAGGGAATCTGGAAAGCAGCTAGACAAGTGATTCATCACACACAAGGGACCCACAATAAGACTGACAGCTAACTTCTCATATCAAAGCCATGTAGGTCAATTGGCAGGCATTGTGCAGAAAGAAAACTGTCAATAATAACTCTTTATCCAGCAAAATTATTTTTCAAATATGAAAGAGATAATCCCTTTCCCTTTGATTATGTCTGGAACTTGGGAAAATGATATTACTCCTTTGTTTAGGTTACACTATATTGTACACTTGACTTTAATCAAGAAAGATTATCACAGTGCACCTATTCTATTCACAAGGGTTCTTTAAGAGCATAGAATTTTCAGGGCGCCTGGGTGGCTCAGTAGGTTAAGTGTCTGATTTCAGCTCAGGTCATGATCTCGCTGTTCCTGAGTTTGAGCCCTGCATCAGGCTCTGTGCTGACAGCATAGAATCTGGAGCCTGTTTCAGATTCTGTGTCTGCCTCTCTCTGCCCTTCCCCTGCTCATGCTCGCTTGCTCACTCTGTCTCTCTCAAAAGTAAAAATAAACATTAGACAAATTTTTTTTTAAAGCACAGCATTTTCTCCAGGGTTTGCAGAAGGGACATCAGAGGCATTTAAATCATGAGTAAATTTGATGCAATGCATGCTCTCCATTGCTGAGATAGACGAGGCCATGTCAGTAGGACCTAAAAGCAATTCATAGGAGTGGAGAGTTAGCAACAAAATGAGTGCTGCAGGGGCACCTGGGTGGCTCAGTTGGTTGAGCGTCCAACTTCAGCTCAGGTCATGATCTCACAGTTTGTGAGTTCGAGCCCCGTGTCAGGCTCTGTGCTGACAGCTCAGAGCCTGGAGCCTGCTTCAGATTCTGTGCCTCCCTCTCTCTCTGCCCCAACCCACTTGCATTCTGTCTCTGTCTCTCTCAAAAAATAAGTAAAACATTTAAAAAATGAGTACTTCAGTGCTACCACTGCAAGGATGAATTCTTCCAATAACCCAGTGAGCTTATGAATGGATCTTTCCAGCTGAGAACCTGCCCATAATTATATAGCCAGGCAACTTCTTGAGTTTAGCATTATGAGACTCTGAGCAGAGGACCCAGATAAAGCATGCCAAAATTCTAACACAAGGAAATGTGGTAAAAATTTGGGTTATTTTCAACTGCTGTTTGTTGTACTTGTTATACAACAATAGAAAACAAATGCACTCTGTGTTATACCTTCTTATTATCAAGTCATTAAAAACGATGGGACTATTATTAGCTCACTGAGCTCCATGACATGGACTCCTTATGTGATGCTCTAACCCAAACATGGACACAAGACCCTCCTTGCTTCTTACCAAAGCTGAGACTGCCTGGAACATAATTTTTTCTTCTTTTATTTATTAACCTTTAGGGAACAGATTTTTAATTACCCTATTTATCATAAATAGGTAATACATATGGGTCACAAATCAAAATGTATAACAAGATATATTATGAAAACTTTCCAACCAATGTTACCCTCATGTACACTGTTCTCACTTCTTCTTCACAGATAACCATTGCAATTAATTTTCTGATATTCTTCTAAAGTTGTTCCAAAATGCATATCTGCATAAAAGACTGTTAATCACTAACAATTTCCATTCTCCCGTTCTTGAATAATACTAGAATGTTTGGTTGGGCACATGGCTACAAATAACCTGGAGAAACTTCCTCTTCCAAGAAGGGAAACCTTATGTTCCCTTTGAGGTGTCCTTTCTCATGGCTATTGACAACAGTATTGAAGTCCTAATACACCAAGTTGGAAATCTTGATGCCAGTATAGTTCTTCGCTGTCTTTCTGTACTCAGGTATTTACTACACCCTCTAGATTATGTGTACAAATACCTTTTTCCTTTTTGGCTTACTATCTCGGTCAGGAACTGAAATTTTGCAAGAGTATCTTAATATGTCTTCTTGCTTCTAGTGTTAATGCTTTTGTTCCTTAGACTATTTTGTAGTCATGGTGAATAAAAACACAAATTTCATCTGACTCTCTCGATTCAGTTTAAAAGCCTCCAGTGGCTCAAAATTGCTCAGATCAAGTTTTAAAAGGCTTCACAATGCACTCGTGGCTATAATTTGTTTCTTGTCACAACCCACTTCAAACTATTCTCTCTCTCATTTACCTCATGTGCTACTACCACATGGAATCCTATTCTCTATTCTACATCAAAGTCTTTTTTGTCAGTTTTTATATCAGGAAATATATTTTTATTATGCCTGAAATGACTTTTTTATTTATTTTTGTCTTACTAACTGTAAGAAAGGCCATATTTATTCATTCATACAGAAGGGGAGAACATTAAATATAAATTATAATTAACAGTATATGAATCAAAAACCCATATAATGCCTTCCCAGATCAAGAAATAAAACAGACAGTATCCCAGAAGTTCCCAATATTTAGTTTCCTTTTTACAAACTTTCAGCTCTCTTCCACATGTAAAAACTATCTCGGTGCTTTAAAACATTTTGACATATATGTAAACACCCCTAAACAATACAGCTGAATATTATTTGCTCCTCAACATTATATAAGTAAAATTACATTGTATGCATCACTTTGTCAAATGCCTTTGTCACCCAATTATATGTGAGATTTATCTGTATTGTTATATGAAGCTGCTGTTCATTTATTTGTTATATAATATTCAGTCACTATGAATATGTCTCAATTTATCCATCTATTCCAATCTTGCTGAGCACTTGATTTGTTTCTCCTTATTGGATATAATAAACCTTGCTGATATCAACTTCTTGATTGAACATATTCTGTGGAATTGCTGGGCCACAAAATATGCATATATTCAAAGACTTTCCAAAGTGGGTGAACAGGTTCTATACTACAGACTAAAATAAATGAAAGCTCCCATTGTTGTTTTCATTTCTATGAGAGTTGTTGTTGGCAGTCATTACAATTTTTCAGTCTTGTGGATTCATAGTAGCAATGCTTTGTGCTCTTCTAACAGACAATTTGAGATATAATTCACATACCATAAACATAGCCCATTTAAATTATAACATTAAATCAAGGTTAGTATTTCAACAGATTTACACAACTGTCACCACAATTTTATTATTCTTTCTGGCTGTCTCACTTTTTAAAAATTATTTTTTAATTATTATTTTTATTTATTTATTTATTTTTCACATTTACTCATTTTTGAAAGACAGAGAGAACAGAGTGTGAGCAGAGGAGGGGCAGAGAGAGAGGGAGACAGAATCCAAACCAAGTTCCATGCTCTGAGCTGTCAGCACAGAGCCTGAAGTGGGCTCGAAGTAATGAGCCGTGAGATCATGACCTGGGCCGAAGTTGGACGCTCAACCGACTGAGCCACCAGGCGCATTTTAAAGCTAGATTTATTTCTTGCAGAGTAGGCTTCCTCCCTAGGTGCCTTGGCTAATTTTTTTTTTCATTTTTAAAGCTTATTAATGCAATTTGCATTAAATTATTTATATTTATAAATTATACAATATTACTTTTAAGTTCTAATTTTAAGGCATTTATAATTTTCTATTAAATTTCTGCTCCCTTTTACCTGAAATCATAGCTTCTTTTCAATTCATGAATTTGTTTTTACCATCATTAAAAATGCTATATTTTCTACTCCACAATACAATTTTAAACATTACAAAAAGTTATATCCAAGATTTCTTCTTTACACTATTGTTTTGTAGATTACATATCTACAATACTTGACTCTGTAGCATGATGAACTGAGAATTAACACTTCTTTCCATGCAGAAAAAACAAAACATCTCAACTCTTGTACTGTGCAATTTAATGCAAATATTAAATTCACAAAAGTAAATGGACTAAGCATCAAGATAACATGATTTAAGGTACTAAGGTTCACAGAATCTATTGACTTCCTAGTATATTAAAAATGATTTGTATTAAAATGTTGAGTTCATTTTCTTCAGAAAAATCTAGACCATACAATAACTCTTTAAATAATTGTTCTTTTTTGAATATAAAACATTCATTCACTCCTCTACAGAGAAATAAGTTTTGAGCACAAGGTTGTACTAAGAAATAACCAGTATTATAATATTGATTTTAATTAGACTAGATTTTGCAAAGATTCACCCAATAAAGTTCTACATTGTTTTCTTGGAAAACTTATGAAAACTGCCATATCTCATCATCAAAAAGAGGAATTTATAAAATAGAATTGGAAAAGAAGATGTGACTTAATTTAGCAGTATCTTAAGCAACTATATAGAAAATTTTGGGAAATTTATGATCAGTTAAGAGATTTATTCTCTGAGGGGTTCCTGGTGGCTCAATTGGTTAAGCATCTGACTCTTGATTTCAACTCAGGTCATGATCTCACGGTTTGCGAAGTCGAGCCCCACATTAGGCTCTGTGCTGGCAGTGTGGAGCCTGTTTGTGATTCTCTCTCCCTCTCTTGCCCTTCCCCCACTCTCCATCTCTCTCTCTCAAAATAAATAAATAAACTTTAAAAAATTACTAAGAGATTTATTCAGTATTGGGAAAAGAAAGTGGGATATATATTAGTTGACTTTCTGAATTCTTCCTTTCATGAGATACTACACATTTATTAGAATGGCTAAAATTTTAAAAAATGAATATTGATAATTCTGTTTGTTTCTAAGGATATGGAGCAATAGGAACTCTCATTCGTTCACTGTTAGTGGAAACGCAAAACTGTACAGCAATTTTGGAAGAGCATAGCAGTTTCAAACAAGGCTAAGCATACAGCTGAACAGTCAGGCACATATATATATTATATATATATATATATATATAATATATATATATATACGCACATATATACACACATATATACACACACACATATATATACACACATATATACACACACACATATATATACACACATATATATATACACACACATATAATATACACACACACACACATATATATATATACACACATATATATATATATGCCTGACTGTTCAGCTGTATGCTTAGACTTGTTTGAAACTGCTATGCTCTCCCAAAATTGCTGTGCAATATATATATACATATATATACATATATATACGTATATATGTATATATATGTATATATATATCCAAGTGATTGGAAAACAATCCAAGTGATTGGAGATATATATATATATATATATATATATATATATATATATATATCCAAGTGATTGGAAAACTTATTTCTACACAAAAACCTGGACATTAACATTTATTGCAGCTTTATTCATAATCATTCAAGACTGTGATCAACCAAGATGTTCTTCAATAAGTAAATGGGTAAACAAACTGTGGTACATGTATAGAATTGATTTTATTCAGTAATTAAAAGGAGCAAACTGTTAAGCCATGCAAAGACATGCATAAATGCTTGCACATGCTAAGTGAGAGTAATTATATGAAAAGGTTACATTCTACATGATTCCAATTATATAGCATTCTGGAAAAGGCAAAGATATAAATATGGCAAACTGGATGGTGGTATCTGGGTGATAATGTGTGTTGAGGGAAAGAAGTTGAGTAGGTAAAAAACAGTGGATTTTTATGGTGGTAAAACTATTTTATATGATTCTGCAATGGTGAATATGTTACACTCTACATTTGTTAAAACCCATTAGACTTCATAACACAAAGAGTACATTGTATACAAATTTAAAACATCATTTTTGGAGACCAAGGGATCCTGGGATAGAATACAGATTAACAAAACAAAAGAATCTAACTGTATTATAAATGAATAAAGTAACTTCACTGAAGGAAGAGAGGGAGAAAAATGTTGGTCTAAGTAACTTTGGAAATGAGTGGAATCTATAAGATTAAAGGTAAGAAGGTCCACAAATTATGTATTTTAGTTGATAAGTTTCCCACAGAGGTATGGTTAACAGTTATGATACAGTACAAAATTAACTAAATGGATTATTGGTGGTGAGAGTCAATCTGTCATATTTGTAGTTGGAGGTGACAGTTCATCAAGGAGAGGGGGAATAATCCATATGGTAATGGATTAGACTTGGAAATATCAGTATGAAGTCATTTTCAGTTTAACGTAGATATAGATGATTTCATACAGAAATACTTATAGATATGTGTGCATACACAGGTCAATATACACAGATGTACTTCCTGTCTGTTAGTTGAGAGGGTGTACAAACAATGACGACTATTAGCAAAGAGCACATGTGGCTCCCAGACCTTGGTTTTGAATACATTTCTCTTTGGAGAAATAGTTCAATCTAGAACAGAGGAAGCAAATCTACAGCATGAGCTTGAAGTAACCTACAGTAGTAAAAGTTAATGGAGTGCTCAAAACACATATATACACATACTCGAATATCATTGAGGGTGTATCAAAAGAAAAATGGGGGTCAACCAGAAAAGTCTCCAGTGCCCAAATCTGGAAGAATTTGAGCAAGAAAATAAATAATTTAGCACTGAATATAACCCAAAGTATAAAATATCCATGACTCCATATAGATATAAAGACATGACTAAATAAGTAAATAAGTGGAACAGAAGTGAGGCGCCTAGGTGCTTCAGTCAGTTAAATATCTGAATCTTGATTTCGGCTCAGGTCATGATCTTACAGTTTGTGAAATAGAGCCTTGCATCGGGCTTTGTGCTGACAGTGCAGAGCCTGCTTGGAATTCTCCCTCTCTCTGCCCCTTTCCTGCACATGTGCTCTCTCTTGCTCAAAATAAATAGACTTAAAAAAAATAGTGTCAAAGAAGAGACAAATATCCTGTGCAAAATTCCAAATAATTTATAGATTCTCCTCTCTCAAGGAGATTGAACACAACTCCCGCTTCTTAAGTGTAGCGGCACCCATAATGGCTTACTTCCAAAAACTATAGTATAGGAAGCAGAATGATGAAAGAGTAGCTTTATAGTGGAGATTCCTGACAAACACTATTTCAATCAAGTGATCAAGTTTAAAATGTAGTTATGTCATGTTGATACTAGGTGCTGTTGATATTATATGATAAGAATGACACTTCTCTGTAGTATCTCTGACTTCCAAAAGATAACCACAGCAAAATTATGAGGAAAAATATCACTCAAATCACAATTGATGGACATTACACAGTATTCATCAAAACTTGTCAAAGTAATAAAAAATGAGAAAGTCTAAAAACCTGTCACAGACAAGAGAATCCTAAGATATGACAACTAAATTTATATATGTATGTATCTTGTGCATGTGTGTGCATGTGTGAAGGTATACATAGATAATCACTGTAATAGTGGTGTTCTTACACTAACCCTTTCATTTAGATTTGGTGACTGTGTATATTTGTGTACTTAGGTAATATAATAGCATAAAAGAAATTTTTAAAAATGAAGTAAGTACCTCACAATATATACATATTTTGGTTTTATTTGAATTCACACACTGCTTATCACTGCTTTAGTCAGTAACAAAATATCTGGCAATTTTCAAAAACATCTTTGCCTCCATTGCATGAAAGTTGGAATTCTATGACTGACTATACATTGACTTTCTGTTTAAATCATACTTTCCATAATGTTCAAAAGGTGCTTAAAACATTCCATTTATCTTCCATCCCACCATTATTAAATAGAAAACCCAATAGCAGGGTTGTCTGGGTGGCTCAGTCGGTAAGCGTCCGACTTCAGCTCAGGTTATGATCTCACGGTTCATGAGTTGAAGCCCCATGTTGAGCTCTATGCTGACAGCTTGGAGCCTGGAGCCTGCTTCCGATTCTGTCTCCATCTCTCTCTGCCCCTTCCCTTCTCAAGCTCTGTCTCTCTCTCAAATATAAATAAAAAAACATTAAAAAAATAATAATAAAAAGAAAACACAACAGCAGTTATAAGAAAATTTGCCCAACTTATTTTTGTCTTAGTCCTTTTTGTCTTTACCTGTCAGAGGAGATGAAAAAGGAAGGATGGAAGGGAGGGAAGGAGGGAAAGAAGAAAAGAAGAGAAGGAAGGGAAGGGAAGGGAAGGGAAGGGAAGGGAAGGGAAGGAGGAAGGAACAGAGGGAGGGAGAAAGAAAGGAAAGATGGGAGGAGAAAGGGAGGGAGCGAGGAAAACAAATCATGATCTTTCCTATTTAAGTCTTCTAAACACTGGTGTTCCCTTTATGTCTGCTGTATTATTATAAAAAATATTTAAATGAATTCTTCACATTTGTTAAAAAGAAAATGAGAATTTGTCATATAGGTGACATGTATGGAACCATTTGATAGATTTCCACCCCCCCCATAGGGAGTTAAATGGTGGTATCTTATGTATATAATACAGCTTACTTTTGAAGACAACATTAAAATGTTAAACATTCAAACACGGCAAAGTAAATAAATTACAAGCTTTTAATGCCTCCATAGTACAGTGCTCCCAAAATAATTTATAAAGAATTGAAGAGTATTTTCTCAATTTCTTGCCTTTTTCAAGCCTGAGTTCTTCAAGGTTCAGCCACTAATTTTAACAGTTATAAAATCTCTTGACTTTAAATGTACCTGAACATTCATGATCTTTACACAGACAGAAGTAAAACAAATTATAAGCACTTTTTCCTCTTTCCTGATCTATCAAAGTCAAGCAATAACTGTCAAAAATCAATCCACACTGTTCTAACTAATCTTCGTATGATTAATTGCTTCTAACTCATTGAATACGTTTATGTTCCTAAGTCAGCATAAAAATAGAAGTTTTATAATAGAAAAAAAAATTGACCTACCCTTTTATGTCCTAATGAAAATACCAGTCTTTTGAAAAATATATTAAATCCTATAGGTGAAGAGAGCTCATATGGATTTCTAAAACATAAATATTGCCACTTTGTTCTATGAAAATACATACCTTGTCACAAATATTCTACAAGGTCACATAGTTAATGCATGTTTCTGGACTGCCAGTCTAATGTTCTATTCACTGTATTAAATTGCAATTGTATTATTTGCATTAGTATACCTACATTAGATTTCACTGTATCATCACATTTTCTGATTGTATATTTCTTAGAGGGGGAAAGAACATGTGGGTTATTTGTCCACCCAGACAAATATCAGCTTAGTTGTGTCTTTCCAGGAAATGATAAATCAAGGTTTTGGATCCACATGGAGAATATCTAAAATCAAGTCTTGTGACTTACATTACATTGCTGGGATTCTAATATATGGTTTTGAAATGTAATAAAATAAAACATGATTTTATAATTGGCATATGTAAATTTCCACCATAAGTATTATAAATATTATAGACATGCTTTTAAAAGGATGTATCTGTATCATTGTCATCCTGCATGTGTTGAGAATCCAAACACTTTACACTGGTGTTCCCTTCCCTATCATTTTTCTGTGATTTAGCTCATCAATCTCTCCTATAGCAGGTCTGATCTCTTTCACATATGCTGCCTTTCTGATTTTCTGACATGAATCTTATTTTACCTGTCTACAGTGCACTAAAAGCCTTTTTTTCTGATGTATTGCTAAAAAAAGGTTAACTCCAATAATCATCTCTATCCAAATTAATAAGCATATTTATATATGCACACACTGGGTCACTTTCACAAGACAACATTTACACAATATGGCTTTTATCTCATGTAAGTGTCCCTTCACATTAGAATAAATAATATCTGTTTAATATATTAAGAGAGATAGGTTGGATAAGAATTAAATGTATGGGGAATATCAGTAGATAAGAGCTAAATGAGAATTTTTAATGATTCTATTTTTAAGCGTATAAACACAAAGTCTTTATAAAGAAAGAATAATTTTTCCGGTTATTTTTTTTTTCAGTCACAGAAAATGTAGTACTTCAATAGAAAATAAAAATGAAATTGATACTTTTTTTCTTTCTATCCTATGGTTATTTTCTTTATTTTCTTTCTAAGAATATTACACAGAAGTACTGAAATGGAAATATTGTTGATTTAACCCTTGGGGAAAGAAAAACAAGATACAATGAGTACAAGTGAAACTCAGTATATACTGAAAGCAATTCTAAAATGATCTATTTTTATAATAATTTTTCAAATACTTTTTCACAACTGGGTAATCAGATTTTTTAAAATTTTTTAACGTTTATTCAGTTTTTGTAGAGACAGAGCGTGAGTGGGGGGAGGCAGAGAGAGAGGGAGACACAGAATCCGAAGCAAGCGCCAGGCTCTGAACTGACAGCACAGAGCCCGACACGGGGCTCGAACTCATGGACCATGAGATCATGACCTGAGATGAAGTGAGATCATGACCTGAGCTGAAGTCGGACGCTTAACTGACTGAGACACCCAGGTGCCCCAAATGTTTTCTAAAGAAATAAGTGAAATTAAGGCACAGAGTCTCAAAAATTGACAGTTTTTAAAGACAAATGTATAGAGAACTAAGACCTCATCTATCTCACTTGTCAATCTTCATATAGAACTGATATTCTATTATTCAAATAACTAATACATATTCACTGAATTCCCTCACTGTGGCTAACATCATGGGAAGCTACAAATATGCTAGAACGTAATTTCTGAAGTCATATTCTAACAACTTTTCATATCTATAATCTCACTATTAGAGTTTTATGGCTACCTCATCAGCAAGGTACAATGGATATATGTACTCAAATTAGTTTAAAGATTATTAATAAGATTTATTTTGGAAATAATAAAATATTCAATGCTATATAAGAAATAAGATTTGTAAAAGCAAAGTTGATTATCCAGCACAGTTGGAAATGTACTTTCTGTTAATTCCATGGTTCAGGGAATGGTGTTGATTTGCCACATTGGGATTTGGTGATTGCAAATACTGTCTTGATGGACACAAAGACTAAAGCCTTGTCATTTGCATGTTGACTTCTTTAGCTGCATTTTTGTGCTGGTTTAATCTATGAATTATAATGATCAGCCATTGACCATAGTTGATGCAGATTTGAGAACTCTGTTTACAAGTTGAATAAGACTGTGGTAAAAATAAATTACAACAGCAAAAATACCACATTCTTTTTCACAGTCTGATATTGTGCAGACGAAAATCCATTTTATTAGATGGTGACATTTAAAAATATTATTATAGTAACAAAATGAATTCTTGTCTCCTTTGCAGTCACATATTCATGATGTTTTGTAGTCTTACTATATCATGAAATGAGAAAATAAATCCTAACTTCAAGTAAAACAATATACTTTCTATAACATATGTACTGGCATCTGTTTAGTTTTGTCTTTTATCGCAGAAGTTACAGTTATGTTTCTGTTCATAATTTTTGGATAAAAATAAAATACTAACATTCTATTATGTAAAATATTCTATAGTTTAGGCTGTATCCATATAAAAATAGAAGGACTATAAATTTATAATTACAGTAATATCTGTTAAGCATCAAATAGATAAATGAAGGTCAAACTATTATTTCCTTTCCATAGCTAAGAAACAAATGTGATCATTTAGGAATGTCTCATCATAGAAAATTTGGTATATAATATTATCCATCAATTTTTCACAATCAATGCTTATTTTTAATACATCCTGTCTTGAAATAGTTTTAACACTATTTATCAGGTCCAGGAAATTTCTGTCTCCTCACTTCACTTTAGCTTTGGTGTCATTTAATGCCATCTTTTTTTCTCTAATACTTTCAGTCAAATCGGTTATATTATCTCTATCAATTGAACCAATTGCCAGAGTCGACTGTGGAGTCAACATAATAAGTTCAATCTAACAATTAATTAGCAACTATTTTCTGACTGGTCACTTAGTTTAAAATGATACTTAGTTAAAAATGATACAGCTAGTTTTTGTGTTGACATAATATTTTTCCAAGAATAAGGTAGAAAACATAATCTAAACTTAAACACTTTAATGTGTACTCTTAAAATCTAAATAAAGAGGTTCAAGGTTAATTCCATTTCTCATTAAAGTTCTGACTTAAGAAGTGTTTGAGACCACAACATTTTCCTCTATTATTCACTCCAAGAATATATTCAGAGTCAAGTTTCCAGAAGAACAAATGCTATTTCTGAACACTAGTAATGCCACACAGGAAAACATAAAAGGAAAGTCATATGGTATATAAAATTTTAAAAAGGAGGGCACAACATAATCCAGAATGGATCCATTCAACTTTCTCTTTCTATCTCCTCCCTCACAATATTAGGAAACAGAATGATATTGTAACCTCAGCTATGTTCTTGATATCATTTGCTGTGTTTGTATACCATCTTTTGCTGTGTTCAAAGGTAAACATAAAAACATATTTCTTAGATATTCCCTTAGCTTTTCCAAAAATAGCATGTAAAACACACTTTTTTTAGGGCTTGCTTTTCTCATCCAGCAATACATTATGGAAATACTCCCAACTGTCCTATTAATAATAATGACTAGTAATAAACCAGTCTGCTTAATGATTGTAATAGTCCAAGGAATAGAAGTAGCATATTTTATCAACTTTTCCCATATTGACTCTGTTTTTGACTTTATGAAAAAAAGGCTTCAATAAATTCTATGTATGTATTCTAGTTTAAAAAATAACAACTTGCTATAAATTACATTGTCTGGAATGGAAATGAAGGGTTGTTTTATTATTAATTATATTTTCCACATTGCTTTCTAAAACAGCTACTAACTCTTCACCCTTCACCCAGCAACACCTCTCCTTTCACTCCTGCCAAAACAAGGTATTATACAGAAATATATATATATATATATATATATATATATATATATATATACATCGTTGTTGCTCTAATTTCCACCCCTATTATCAGTAAATTTGAATATGATTCCATTTTCCTGTTGGCTATTTGGGTTTGCTGTACAGTCAAATTCCTCTTCGTGTACCCTGCCCAATTTTCTATTGGATTTAGTTATTTTCTTCTTGTCAGTATTAAAGTGTTCTTTGTGGAGTATAAATGCCAAAACTTTGTCCGCTTTATTACAACAGAACTTTAACACTTATTTCTTGGCATTTTAATGTATACACTGAATTTTAAATTGCATGCATTTCTTATTTATAGTTAACAATCAATATAATGTTGATTAATCAATATAATCAATATAATGTTGGTTAATCAATATAATGGCGCTTTCATCTTTTCCACCACTCTTTACATATTTTGAAAATAATAGAGAAAACAAGTCCTTATAGAAGGTCTTTTCACACCAAGATATAATGCTTGCCACATATCCTGAAGCCTTTACTATTTGTTCACTCCAGGAATATATCTTAAGGTCAAACAGATGTTGACTCTAATTGAACTTGTCATTAGATAGATTAGACCATTTTCTGCATCAGAGATAAGAAAAATAAATTATTAAATGTGTCTCTGATTACTGGTCTTTCCATCAATCACAAAAATATCTTGGCCATCTGATCTTACTCTACCCTCAATCTAGAGGATAGCTCTGAGAATCTCATATTAGTCCATGGAATTCTTGTCTCCTCCATCAACCTGCTTGTTCATTTTCAAAACGTCAGTTGAATGATCTCAAAGATGATACAAATGTCTTAAAAGAATATCAATTAAAATATAATTTTTGAAAGTATGTTTAAATTATTTTTAGAGCCAAACATAAGTTTGCTAAAATATACATGATTATTATTTCTCACAGAAAGGATCATCTTAACAGCATATAGATATTCATTTTCTAAATTTGCACAATAAAATTCGAATTTTTACATTTGGTTTTTATCAATCATTGCAGATTATTATTAGGCCAAATATACCTAAAGTACATGGTTGTACTTCCAATAAAAAAATACAGGCATAATGTAAAAGTAAATAATATATCAACTGTGTATGAGGGTCTATCTTGTCATACACAGTGCTCCACTGAGAAGTATTATAAAATATGTTATTTACATTAAATTTGGAAATACTAAAATCCAGAGAAATAACAAACAGTCTTAAGTTATAAAGAAAATATACTTAAATATGATATGATATATTATTTGCCATATTCAGATAAAAGCAATATTATGCGTAAGAAGTAAGAATGGCTGAATATCTTAATGAATATATACAAAATATACACAGACATGTTATAATTACACATCTAATGTATATTATATACAAAACATATAAAACTGTATACATGTTAATTTTTTCTCTATTAGTTAATATATTAATAATGTAGTTTATAATAATCAATATATAAAATATATTACTTACATATAAGCTAATATATTATTACCAGTAATCAACTTATTAAAATTTTACTATATGAATTATATCATAATTGTATTATATATTGATTACATGCCTAGTACATCTTATGTATATTAGATAATAAACATAAAAATATGTTGTTTATTGCTTAAACATAATAATTTCAGATATAAAGTATAAATTGAACATAAATCACAGTATTTTAAGATTTATACTAATTGTTTCTTGAATTTCATTAATGTGATAATATTAATAAGAGACAAAAAAGGCATCCAAAATTACTTTTAGTCATGAGCATATATGGCACATGAGAATATATGGCATATTTCTACCAGAGTATAAGAATTTTATTTTTAATCTAACAGATTAGTCATGAAAATCAATTCATGTGAGTAAGTAAAAATTAGTGAATTATTTAATGGCTCCTCATTATAAAGACAGTTCTTATAGAGAATCTAAAATAATGAAAATGCATTCAGATACCTAAACATGTAACATTTAAATGAATCTTTATTTGAAGAAATTTGAAATAAATGTCATAACTGTTTCATAAAGCTTCAAGGCATGTTCATTTTGGAAGAGGATGTACAAAGTAAATATTGTGTCCAGTACTCTTCTACTATTAAATAGTTGTAAAAATGGACATTTAACCTGCTTCATAATTACGTTTTATCAAGAAGTTATTATATCAAGAATAAGTACCATAAAAGAGACTCTTAACTACAGAGTACAAACTGAGATTTGCCTGGAGGGGAAGTGGGTGGAGGTGGGGGTTGGGGGGATGGATTAAATAGATGATAGGTGTTATTAAGTAGGGCACTTGTGATGAGCACTGAGTATTGCATGCAAGTAATGAATCACTAAATTCTACACCTGAAACCAATATTACACTGTATGTTAACTAACTGGAATTAGAATAAAAACTTGAAACTAAAAAAAATAATAATAAAATAAAATAAAAATAAAATTTTATCCTACTTTTTCACAAAACAAGAGACTCATAAAAAAATGAAAACAGAGTATTTCAAAACTAATAAAATATTTCTCTCAGATATCTGGACCAGAAACAAAGTAGAGGACATTGGTATCACTCTGGAAACAGTTCTTTCAAACTGAAAAGAAAGGTGAAAAGAGCTAATGCCAGTGACAGTCGAGTTTAATCTTATGCAAGCAGAATTTAATTGGATCAACACATTATGTTTCAAAAATTATCTCTCAGGTAAATTCTCTAAGTTAAAATTAAATTGAGATACTCAAATAGACTCCTGGTGATGATAATTACATTTTGTATGAATATTTAGCTTTCAATACACAGATATACTTTTCAGTAAATACAAATGCTTTTATATATCATGTATGTTGAAACCATTTTTGAATGGCTCTAAGCACCTGAGAATCAAGGTTTGCTAAACACATCCATATTGTTCAGATTTCATATATACCTAAGTTTATTGAATACTTATTACTGACATTATGTTCTATGTCTTTGTGTCATATTATCATAGCTAATCCACATTACTACATTCTATTTCTGTTTATTTAAACAGATGAGGAGTCCATGGCTCAGAGAGTTGAAGTAACTTTCCCAATGTCATATAGTTTATAAGACTCAGGATAAGAATCTAAATCCTTCCAAAAAAAAAAAAAAAATCTAAATCTTTCTATCTACCTGCAAGAAAAAGTTGTTCTAGCTTTTTTTCTTTGCCAAGAAAACCCCAAAAGCTAAATTAAAAAGAGGATATAAAAAAGGTCACCGCAATCTTGAGAAAGAACAAAGCAGGAGATATCACATTCCCTGCTTTCAAACTATACTACAATATACAATAGTCAAAATAGAAAGGTACTGGAACAAAAGAAACATACACATCAATGGAACAGAAAGGAAGCTCAAAAAAAAAAAATCCTGCACATATATGGTCAATTAATCTATGAAAAATAAGGCAAGGCATATAATGGGGGAAAAGATAGTCTGTTTAATAAATGGTGCTGGGAAAACTGGACAGCTATGTGCAAAAGAATGAAACTGAACCATTACCTTATACTATATACAAAAATACATTTAAAAATGGATTAAATATTTGAATGTAAAACCTCAAATCATAAAACCCCTAGAAGGAAACAGGTAGTAAGCTCTTTGATAATATTTTTTTGGACCAGTCTCCTCAGGCAAGGGCAACAAAAGCTAAGATAACCATATGGGATTACATCAAACTAAAAAGCTTTTGCACAGCATAAGAAACCTAAACAAAATGAAAACTGTACCTACTGGATGGGACAAAATATTTGCAAATCATACATCTGATAAAGGGTTAACATCTAAAATATATAAAGAACTTATACAACTTAATATCAAAAACAAAACAAAACAGGGAGTTTCCGGAAGATGGCGGCGTAGGAGGACGCGGGGCTCACAGCGCGTCCTGCCGATCACTTAGATTCCACCTACACCTGCCTAAAGAACCCAGAAAACCGCCAGAGGATTAGCAGAAGGGAGTCTCCGGAGTCAAGCGCAGACTAGAGGCCCACGGAAGAGGGTAGGAAGGGCGGCGAGGCGGTGCGCGCTCCACGGACTGGCGGGAGGGAGCCGGGGCGGAGGGGCGGCTCGCCGGCCAAGCAGAGCCCCCGAGTCTGGCTGGCAAAAGCGGAGGGGCCGGACGGACTGTGTTCCGACAGCGAGCGCGACTTAGCGTCTGGGAGGTCATAAGTTAACAGCTCTGCTCGGAAAGCGGGAAGGCTGGAGGACAAAGGGAGGGAGAGCTGCTGAGCCCCCGGACAGCAGAGCTCAGCTTGGCGGGGAACAAAGGCGCCAGCGCCATCTCCCCCGCCCATCCCCCAGCCAAAATCCCAAAGGGAACCAGTTCCTGCCAGGGAACTTGCTCGCTCCGCACAAACACCCAACTCTGTGCTTCTGCGGAGCCAAACCTCCGGCAGTGGATCTGACTCCCTCCCGCTGCCACAGGGCCCCTCCTGAAGTGGATCACCTAAGGAGAAGCGAGCTAAGCCTGCCCCTCCAGCCCCCGTGCACCTTGCCTACCCACCCCAGCTAATACGCCAGATCCCCAGCAACACAAGCCTGGCAGTGTGCAAGTAGCCCAGACGGGACACGCCACCCCACAGTGAATCCCGCCCCTAGGAGAGGGGAAGAGAAGGCACACACCAGTCTGACTGTGGCCCCAGCAGTGGGCTGGGGGCAGACATCGGGTCGGACTGCGGCCCCGCCCACTAACTCCAGTTATACACCACAGCACAGGGGAAGTGCACTGCAGGTCCTCACCACGCCAGGGACTCTCCAAAATGACCAAACGGAAGAATTCCCCTCAGAAGAATCTCCAGGAAATAACAACAGCTAATGAACTGATCAAAAAGGATTTAAATAATATAACAGAAAGTGAATTTAGAATAATAGTCATAAAATTAATCGCTGGGCTTGAAAACAGTATACAGGACAGCAGAGAATCTCTTGCCACAAAGATCGAGGGACTAAGGAACAGTCACGAGGAGCTGAAAAACGCTTTAAACGAAATGCAAAACAAAATGGAAACCACGATTGCTCGGCTTGAAGAGGCAGAGGAGAGAATAGGTGAACTAGAAGATAAAGTTATGGAGAAAGAGGAAGCTGAAAGAAAGAGAGATAAAAAAAACCAGGAGTATGAGGGGAAAATTAGAGAACTAAGTGATACACTAAAAAAAAATAATATACGCATAATTGGTATCCCAGAGGAGGAAGAGAGAGGGAAAGGTGCTGAAGGGGTACTTGAACAAATTATAGCTGAGAACTTCCCTGAACTGGGGAAGGAAAAAGGCATTGAAATCCAAGAGGCACAGAGAACTCCCTTCAGACGTAACTTGAATCGATCTTCTGCACGACATATCATAGTGAAACTGGCAAAATACAAGGATAAAGAGAAAATTCTGAAAGCAGCAAGGGATAAACGTGCCCTCACATATAAAGGGAGACCTATAAGACTCGTGACTGATCTCTCCTTTGAAACTTGGCAGGCCAGAAAGGCTTGGCACGATATCTACAGTGTGCTAAACAGAAAAAATATGCAGCCGAGAATCCTTTATCCAGTAAGTCTGTCATTTAGAATAGAAGGAGAGATAAAGGTCTTCCCAAACAAACAAACACTGAAGGAATTTGTCACCACGAAACCAGCCCTACAAGAGATCCTAAGGGGGATCCTGTGAGACAAAGTACCAGAGACATCACTACAAGCATAAAACATACAGACATCACAATGACTCTAAACCCATATCTTTCTATAATAACACTGAATGTAAATGGATTAAATGCGCCAACTAAAAGACATAGGGTATCAGAATGGATAAAAAAACAAGACCCATCTATTTGCTGTCTACAAGAGACTCATTTTAGATCTGAGGACACCTTTAGATTGAGAGTGAGGGGATGGAGAACTATTTATCATGCTCCTGGAAGCCAAAAGAAAGCTGGAGTAGCCATACTTATATCAGACAAACTAGACTTTAAATTAAAGGCTGTAACAAGAGAAGAAGAAGGGCATTATATAATAATCACAGGGTCTATCCACCAGGAAGAGCTAACTATTATAAATGTCTATGCGCCAAATACCCGAGCCCCCAGATATATAAAACAATTACTCATAAACATAAGCAACCTTATTGATAAGAATGTGGTCATTGCAGGGGACTTTAACACCCCACTTACAGAAATGGATAGATCATCTAGACACACAGTCAATAAAGAAACAAGGGCCCTGAATGACACATCGGATCAGATGGACTTGACAGATATATTTAGAACTCTGCATCCCAAAGCAACAGAATATACTTTCTTCTCGAGTGCACATGGAACATTCTCCAAGATAGATCATATACTGGGTCACAAAACAGCCCTTCATAAGTTTACAAGAATTGAAATTATACCATGCATACTTTCAGACCACAATGCTATGAAGCTTGAAATCAACCACAGGAAAAAGTCTGGAAAACCTCCAAAAGCATGGAGGTTAAAGAACACCCTACTAACGAATGAGTGGGTCAACCAGGCAATTAGAGAAGAAATTAAAAAATATATGGAAACAAACGAAAACGAAAATACAACAATCCAAACGCTTTGGGATGCAGCGAAGGCAGTCCTGAGAGGAAAATACATTGCAATCCAGGCCTATCTCAAGAAACAAGAAAAATCCCAAATACAAAATCTAACAGCACACCTAAAGGAAATAGAAGCAGAACAGCAAAGGCAGCCTAAACCCAGCAGAAGAAGAGAAATAATAAAGATCAGAGCAGAAATAAACAAGGTAGAATCTAAAAAAACTGTAGAGCAGATCAACGAAACCAAGAGTTGGTTTTTTGAAAAAATAAACAAAATTGACAAACCTCTAGCCAGGCTTCTCAAAAAGAAAAGGGAGATGAGCCAAATAGATAAAATCATGAATGAAAATGGAATGATTACAACCAATCCCTCAGAGATACAAACAATTATCAGGGAATACTATGAAAAATTATATGCCAGCAAATTGGACAACCTGGAAGAAATGGACAAATTTCTAAACACCCACACTCTTCCAAAACTCAATCAGGAGGAAATAGAAAGCTTGAACAGACCCATAACCAGCGAAGAAATTGAATCGGTTATCAAAAATCTCCCAACAAATAAGAGTCCAGGACCAGATGGCTTCCCAGGGGAGTTCTACCAGACATTTAAAGCAGAGATAATACCTATCCTTCTCAAGCTATTCCAAGAAATAGAAAGGGAAGGAAAACTTCCAGACTCATTCTATGAAGCCAGTATTACTTTGATTCCTAAACCAGACAGAGACCCAGTAAAAAAAGAGAACTACAGGCCAATATCCCTGATGAATATGGATGCAAAAATTCTTAATAAGATACTAGCAAATCGAATTCAACAGCATATAAAAAGAATTATTCACCATGACCAAGTGGGATTCATTCCTGGGATGCAGGGCTGGTTCAACATTCGCAAATCGATCAACGTGATACATCACATTAACAAAAAAAAAGAGAAGAACCATATGATCCTGTCAATCGATGCAGAAAAGGCCTTTGACAAAATCCAGCACCCTTTCTTAATAAAAACCCTTGAGAAAGTCGGGATAGAAGGAACATACTTAAAGATCATAAAGGCCATTTATGAAAAGCCCACAGCTAACATCATCCTCAACGGGGAAAAACTGAGAGCTTTTTCCCTGAGATCAGGAACACGACAGGGATGCCCACTGTCACCGCTGCTGTTTAATATAGTGCTGGAAGTTCTAGCATCAGCAATCAGACAACAAAAGGAATTCAAAGGCATCAAAATTGGCAAAGATGAAGTCAAGCTTTCGCTTTTTGCAGATGACATGATATTATACATGGAAAATCCGATAGACTCCACCAAAAGTCTGCTAGAACTGATACATGAATTCAGCAAAGTTGCAGGATACAAAATCAATGTGCAGAAATCAGTTGCATTCTTATACACTAACAATGAAGCAACAGAAAGACAAATGAAGAAACTGATCCCATTCACAATTGCACCAGGAAGCATAAAATACCTAGGAATAAATCTAACCAAAGATGTAAAAGATCTGTATGCTGAAAACTATAGAAAGCTTATGCAGGTAATTGAAGAAGATATAAAGAAATGGAAAGACATTCCCTGCTCATGGATTGGAAGAATAAATATTGTCAAAATGTCAATACTACCCAAAGCTATCTACACATTCAATGCAATCCCAATCAAAATTGCACCAGCATTCTTCTCGAAACTAGAACAAGCAATCCTAAAATTCATATGGAACCACAAAAGGCCCCGAATAGCCAAAGTAATTTTGAAGAAGAAGACCAAAGCAGGAGGCATCACAATCCCAGACTTTAGCCTCTACTACAAAGTTGTCATCATCAAGACAGCATGGTATTGGCATAAAAACAGACACATAGACCAATGGAATAGAATAGAAACCCCAGAACTAGACCCACAAACGTATGGCCAACTCATCTTTGACAAAACAGGAAAGAACATCCAATGGAAAAAAGACAGTCTCTTTAACAAATGGTGCTGGGAGAACTGGACAGCAACATGCAGAAGGTTGAAACTAGACCACTTTCTCACACCATTCACAAAAATAAACTCAAAATGGATAAAGGACCTGAATGTGAGACAGGAAACCATCAAAACCTTAGAGGAGAAAGCAGGAAAAGACCTCTCTGACCTCAGCCGTAGCAATCTCTTACTCGGCACATCCCCAAAGGCAAGGGAATTAAAAGCAAAAGTGAATTACTGGGACCTTATGAAGATAAAAAGCTTCTGCACAGCAAAGGAAACAACCAACAAAACTAAAAGGCAACCAACGGAATGGGAAAAGATATTTGCAAATGACACATCGGACAAAGGGCTAGTATCCAAAATCTATAAAGAGCTCATCAAACTCCACACCCGAAAAACAAATAACCCAGTGAAGAAATGGGCAGAAAACATGAATAGACACTTCTCTAAAGAAGACATCCGGATGGCCAACAGGCACATGAAAAGATGTTCAACGTCGCTCCTTATCAGGGAAATACAAATCAAAACCACACTCAGATACCACCTCACGCCAGTCAGAGTGGCCAAAATGAAGAAATCAGGAGACTATAGATGCTGGAGAGGATGTGGAGAAACAGGAACCCTCTTGCACTGTTGGTGGGAATGCAAATTGGTGCAGCCGCTCTGGAAAGCAGTGTGGAGGTTCCTCAGAAAATTAAAAATAGACCTACCCTATGACCCAGCAATAGCACTGCTAGGAATTTATCCAAGGGATACAGGAGTACTGATGCATAGGGGCACCTGTACCCCAATGTTTATAGCGGCACTCTCAACAATAGCCAAATTATGGAAAGAGCCTAAATGTCCATCAACTGATGAATGGATAAAGAAATTGTGGTTTATATACACAATGGAATACTACGTGGCAATGAGAAAAAATGAAATATGGCCTTTTGTAGCAACGTGGATGGAACTGGAGAGTGTGATGCTAAGGTGAAATAAGCCATACAGAGAAAGACAGATACCATATGGTTTCACTCTTATGTGGATCCTGAGAAACATAACAGAAACCCATGGGGGAGGGGAAGGAAAAAAAAAAAAAAAAAAAAAAAGAGGTTAGAGTGGGAGAGAGCCAAAGCATAAGAGACTGTTAAAAACTGAGAACAAACTGAGGGTTGATGGGGGGTGGGAGGGAGGGCAGGGTGGGTGATGGGTATTGAGGAGGGCACCTTTTGGGATGAGCACTGGGTGTTGTATGGAAACCAATTTGACAGTAAATTTCATATATTAAAAAAAATAAAATAAAATAAAATAAAATAAAATAAAATAAAATAAAAAGTTTTAAATAAAAAAAAATGAAAAAAAATAAAATAAAAAGTTTTTAAATAAAAAAAAAAAAAAAACAAATAACCCAATTAGAAAATGGGCAGAGGACTTGAACAGGTAATTTTCCAAAGACATACAGATGGCCAACAAGCACATGAAAAGATGTTAAATATCACTAATCACCAGGGAAATGCACATCAAAACTACAATGAATTATCATGTCACACCTATAAGATTGGCTATTATTGAAAAGTCAAAAATAATAAGTGTTGATGAGGATATGGAAAAAGGTAAACCTCATACACTGTTCATGAGACTGTACATTGATGCAACCACCATGAAAAACAGTATGAAGTTTTCTCAAAAAGTTAAAAATAGAACTATCGTGTGATCCAGCAATTCCACTTCCAGGTTTCTATCTGAAAAAACAAAACAACAATCCCAAGAGATATATGTACCCCCAGGTTCACTGCAACATTATTTACAATAGCGAAGATATTAAAGTAACCAAATTGTTCATCTATAGAAGAATGGATAAAAATAAGTTTAATATATATATTAAATATCACTCCCCCATAAAAAAAGAATGAAATCTTGCCATCTGTGATAACATTGGTGGAGTCAGAGAGTATTATGTAAGTGAAATAAGTCAGACAGAGAAAGATAAACACCTAATGATTTCACAGATACATGGAATCTAAAAAACAGAACAAATGAACAAACAAAACAACAGAAACAGACCCACAGACACAGGAAACACACTATTCGTTACCAAAAGCAGGAAGGATTGGGGGACGGGCAAAATAGGTAAAGGAGATTAAAGAAGCCCAAACTTCTTGGGGCACCTGGGTAGCTCAGTCATTTAAGCCAGTGACTTTGTCTCAGGTCATGATCCCACAGTTTGTGGGTTCAAGACCCGTGTTGGGCTGTGTGCTGACAGCTTAGAGCCTGAAGCCTGCCTTAGATTCTGTGTCTCCTCTCTCTGCCTCTCCCCTGCTCACACTCTGTCCCTTTCTCTCTCTCTCTCTCTCTCTCTCTCAAAAATGAATAAGCATTAAAAAAATAATTTAAAAAAGAGGCACAAATTTTCAATTATATAATAGGTTAGTCATGGTAATGTAATATACAGTTTACAGAATATAGTCATTAATATTGTAATAACTATATGCTGACAAATGGTAACTATTCTTATTGTGGGGATTATTTTGTAATGTATAAAATATTGAATCACTATGATGTACACCTGAAATTAATAGGATATTGTATTTCAATTATACCTCAATTATAAACAAACAAACATTATTCAGCTTTCGTATGTTTCTGATCCTCTCTCCTTTTTCTTCTATTAAAGTTCTTACTACATATATTTAAGTTCTATGGTATTTTTCTTTCTTTCTTTGATATCTGTCCAGGAAATTTTCTGGATGCACATACACACACACAAATAATTTAGATGATTTAGAAACCATAGGTAAGGTATCCAAAAAATAATGTAATGCAGGGGCACCTGAGTGGCTCAGTAGGTTAAGAGCCAACTCTTGGTTTTAGCTCAGGTCATGATCTCATGTTTCATGGGTTCACGTCCCACACGTTTGGGATTCTCTCTCTCTCTGCCCCTCCTCTGCTTGCACACTCTCTCTCTCTCTCTCTCCCTCTCTCTCTCTCTCTCTCTCAAAAATAAATAAACTTCACAAAAATAATGTAATGCACACATTACTTCTAAAATAAATTCCAACAGAAGAAAGTATCTTTCATTTATGAAATCTTCAAGCTTTCCATGTGTGGTATTTTAAAATACCCACATCTTGAAATGACTACAATAAAAAAACAAGACTTAAATATAGAGCACTAGTAATTTGCGTAAAAGGCAAAACACAGTATATAGCATTAGGAGATGGGAGTTAAAATACAGTGATGTTTTTGGAGAGGCTGATAAATCTGCTCTGATGTCTCATTACACTTTATCTGAGAGATTACGGAGTTACTAGGTCATTTCTGAGGTCCTCCCGGGAACTTTCATATATCTACACCATATATTATTCTTTCATCTGCTATAACAAAATTTACTCCATTTAATCCTTTACTTTCTTTAATTTCCAAACTATTTATCTTTTTATTTTTTATTTTTTTTTAATTTTTTTTTTAACATTTATTTATTTTTGAGACAGAGAGAGACAGAGCATGAACCGGGGAGGGTCAGAGAGAGGGAGACACAGAATCTGAAACAGGCTCCAGGCTCTGAGCTGTCAGCACAAAGCCCGACGCGGGGCTCGAACCCACGGACCGTGAGATCATGACCTGAGCTGAAGTCGGCCGCTTAACCGACTGTGCCACCCAGGCGCCCGTCTTCTTTTTTTTTTTAGTTTATTATTTTGAAAGAGAGAGAGTGAGAGCGTGGGGCAGAGCGAGAGAGGGAAACAGAGAGTCTCAAGTAAGCTCCATGCTGTCAGTACAGAACCAGACGCTGGGCTTGAGCTCTTGAACTGTGAGATCATGCCCTGAGCTGAATACAAGAGCCACACACTTAAACTGATTGACCCACCCAGGAACCCCCAAACTATTTCTAAAAAGAAAGAAGAACTAGTAACTAAAAGTGAGAAATGAAATCATTAAAACTTGTTGACACTATGGACTATTGTCCATATTATTTTTTCTTACATAGCTTAAATTCTAAAGTGTAAATTTTATATTAAAATTACAAATTTTATATTACTAATGGTAAAGCTTTTGTTATAACTTTAGATAAATTAAAAACTATTTAAACAGAAATACTAATATCAACATTCAACAAATACACTGCTTTAAATTTTTCTCAGGAATGTGGTTATGACTTTTTTCACTGACAAAGTAATATATATCTTCAAGAAGGTAAATTTACAAAGCACACAAATGCTACTTATGAAGGATGAATGAACTACTTAAGTAACTGAACAAAGAGATTGTGATTGTGAAATTCATTTGAAACAAAGTTATTTTATAATGAGTGATTGTAAGAGTCAAGAAGCATCTATAGTTGTGCCAATTCTTTCCATCATATCTGTAGCCTCTCTCAGTGTCCTTAAGAGTCTTATGAGAATTAGATTAGATTACATGTCTGATGTGGTAGGAACTCAGTGCCTTTGAGGCTCCACTAGAGAGATTGCACAAGAGGCCATGGAATCATCATGTTAGAGTACAGCTAACCCTTGAACAGCCTTATGATTCTCTTAACATTTTTTCCTCTGGCTTACTTTTATGGTAAGAATACAGTATACAATACATATACAAAATATGTGTTAACTGTTCATGCTTTCATAAGGCCTTCTCGACAATAGAAGTTAAGTAGTTAAGTTTTGGGGGGAGTCAAAAAGTTATATGCAGATTTTCAGGTATATAGGGGTTGGCACCCCTAACCCCTACATTGTTTCAAAGTCAATTGTATTTTATTTCTACTGATCATTTGAGGATTCATTCACAGGTTTTGACTGTTTCATTTTATATTTACCTGGTTTCTGTATCATGGGAGAAAGAAATCAAGAACATCTTATTTTCTTGTTCACATATATTACCAAGTAAGACACAAAGAATAAGTCATTCATAGTAACTATGAGTGGAAAATTCATTTGCAGGAACTATAAACCCAATACAGAATACTGACACTTAAAAAATAAAAAAAACTAAATTATATCAAATCAATAATAAAATTTCTCCCATGGTTCCCTGGACATATTTTGAATAAATAAAATCATTGAAAATTAATAGCCATAATGATGCCATCAACACAAATTCTGCAATGCAGGATCCATCTAGTTATTAATGGACAATATTTGTTGTATTGATCAGGCCATTAAAAGAGTAATAAATGCCAGTTTCCAATGTGTGTATTATCTTGGACTTAATTTATAAGCCCCTCAAATCTATCATTGTAATACTTTACCATCAGTTAAGCAAGCAAAATCAAAATATAAAAACTAAAATCACTAAAGGTTTAGGTTTATTGTTAAGGTAATATAGTTCATTCTAGGAAAAGAAAGAAGAATTCAAAAACTTGCAATCAATGAGAGTAGGGTTTCCCAATTCAGGTTTAAATCCAAATTTAATGGGCATTAACTGCATACTTCAAGAGTAAATGCAATTGTTATATGTAAATCTGAAACTGACAATTTTGAAAATACCCAAAGCATCATTCCAGTCTCCTGGGTAAAATCTCAGAAAAGTAGAACTGAAATGGGATGGCAACTTACTTAACCGAAACCTAATTATTGTGTTTTTGCTTCTCTGAATACTGTGAAGTGAATGAGGTGGCAGGAAGTGAAGCTAGTAAAATGAATCTGCGAAGCCCCAAGTTAGCACTAGGTCTCCAACACTATTAAGGAAGAAATTTCCTGGCCCATGTACTCAATAATGATAGTCTCTGGAGTGACAACATTTCTTTGCAGAAAAGAAAGTGTCAGGATATTATAACTTGATATATTAGCAGCCTGGCACTTACTAAGAAAGAAGAATTAGTCTAAGCAGCTTAAACCTCTGTAACAACCCTGAAGGTAGGTACTATTATAATCACCATTGTACAGGCAAATAAAACGAAATCACTAAGCAGTTAAATGATCTTCTTAAAGTGACACAGATAGACAATGTCAGAGTCAAGACTTGAATTCACTGTAACCTGCTCCAAGACTTTCAACCATCATGATTTTTGTCTCTATAAGCATCTCTCCTGTTTTGAATCACACTGTTCTTGTCGCATTTTAAATTTATAGTTAACTAGCACATTTCTGACCCCAGTTTGACTTCCTATAAAGATGTAGCTGTGATGTACCTATAATTCTGATTTAAATGTTCTCATTCATGTGCTATTCACCTTTATTTAATTTATAATTTGGATATATGGTAATAAATACCATTATTTATTTACCACACCAATAAATTAAATATTTCAAATTTCCTGACTATCTCAAGAGTAAATTAAGTAATGAATCTTTGTGTGGAATAAACATAAAACAAAAAGAATGTCATAACTGGCCACAGATTTCTTATAAGAAATCTCCAGTTTCTTATAAACTGATTTTTACCTAGTAGGTACAAAGAGTGTATTTATTAAGTTAAATATTCTTTCAAATGAAAAAAAAAATTGCCTGATTCAACTAGTTACCTACAAAGACTTTATATCTTCTTGTTCTGAGTCACATTTCTATGCTGATAATATATTTCCCATCAATATGTAAGATGGCACCACTCTATGGAATTTTTTTTATTAAATTTTTTGCCTCTTCCCAATGGGGAACAGCTGACTGATGGTAATTTTGATACTCCATTCCACTAGGGCCATCACAAAGAGAGATTATGGTTATACAGATTCAAGCACAGATATGGTGGCTTTCTCATCCTTCTATTTCCTGGAGTCCAATATATCAAAACCAGGATAAAGAAAAGAAAACAGAGGAAACATCTGAGGTTTTCTGAGCATGGGAACTAGAAAAAAAATAGAGTTCAACTGTAGCATCACAATACTAGAATGGAATTGAAAGGATTGAAAACAGAAGCAAATGAATGACAAACCATATTTAATTATTATTTAAAAAAACTTTTTAAAATGTTTATTTTTGAGAGAGAGGCAGAACATGAGGAGGAGAGAGGCAGAGAGAGAGGGAGACACAGAATCTGAAGCTGGCTTCAAGCTCTGACCTGTTAACACAGAGCCTAAAGTGGGGCTCACACTCACAAATTGTGAGATCATGACCTGAGGCGAAGTTGGATGCTTAACCAACTGAGCCACCCAGGCATCCCTCATATTTAATTGTTTAGAAGAGATTATCTCAAAGGAGAGAAAAATGGAGATTTAAAAGAGGAATGGAAAGGTCAGAGAAAGGGAAATTTGATTTCTTGAAGACCTCTCCAGAAAGCAGCTTTATGAAGGCAGCAACTCCTTGAGGTTAAAGGCCTAATAGCAAAGGAAGAGTTGGGGTAAACAGGGTGACACAACTACTTCCTTAAACCTCATTCTCTTGTGGAACCTGCAATGTTTAGAAGCTAATTAAGACCTTGAACTCAAAGACACTTTTGTGCATTTTCCTGAATGTGTGTGTGTGTATGAGTGTGTCTATCTTACAGTAAGATCATTTATGATCATGGGGCCACACCCCTCTTCCATTACATTAGGTTACATTACTTTTCTGTGCTATTAGTGAAAAGAATCTGGGTTTTTGCCACAGAAGTATTAATGGCACAAATAATCAGCAAATTCTTCATATTTGGATGTATTTCCAATACATTTCATGATTTTTCAAGATAAAAAAGAATTAGTAATGTAGTAAAGAATAGTCTATTCTCAAAGTTAGTAGTTTTTATAACGAAAGGCCTGAAATACAGAGTTTGAGTGACATTGTTTTGAAGGTATAGGCATGTCTCTGAAGAAAACTCTTTAATTCTCTTTTTTATCCAACTTCTACTATGGTCTCACATAGAGACCATGACCCATTTTTCTCCTTAATTGACAATTTATATCATTATTATAGGTTGGTCATATTCCCTACAGCATGAAATTGCAAACGGCTTGACCCAGACTCTCTGAGCATGTTTACTTTCTTTCTTTCTTTTTTTTTTTCCTACTCTTACTACTACCCAAATTAAGTGTTTTCCAAATACTCAAGTTTTTGTATTGTTGGGAGATTTAATTTCCACTTCGAGCTATTTTTGTATATCTGTGATTCTGCAAGAGAAAGGATGAACTTGTGTAAAAATTATATATTGTCAACTTTTTCAAACTAATATTTTTTGGGAAAAAGGGAAAACAGGGAGCTCTGAAAAGGCTTAATGTTCTTTTCTTTTGTCCTCTTTCTTTTCCTCCACCAATATCACCTGTCTTTTTCTAATTTAAAAACATAAAAGGAAAGCTGGAAATTAACTCAGCATGGCTCCATGTTTAGTGATACATTTGAGAGAGAGAATACATCTACATTAATTGTAATAAGTGGACTTCTACATTATCTGAGCCATTAGAATAGCTTATGTATCTATTCGTTTTTTTTTTCTATTTCATGCTGCTGGCAATTGAAGATAAAGAGGATTTTGTTTGAGACGTGGGTCAGCCATCACTTCTGTACTTTTTTTCTGTAAAATAATATGACCCTGTTACAGCCATGGATGAAGGCTAGATAACTTTAGTTAACTGGAGGATAAGTAGGAGGGGCACATTTGCTCATTCTTATCACTTGGTTAGTTCCTTTTTCTCTGACACTGCTGCACTGTCTTTGACAAACAGTTACTCTCAATGCATTGGTAGCCCCAAAAATCTGATTTTTAAAAAGAAAGTAATTCCTATTAGAAAGAGGTATCGCTACCGCAAGAAGTCTCTGCCATATGTAATTTGTTTTAAGATCAAGTGTTAAGTAAACAAGAACAAGAACTACTATTGTGAACAAAGGCACTACGAAACATTTGCATAGACAGTGGGTCTAGTTTGGCTTTATTGACACAAAAGGCATTGTGTATTAAGGAAAGAATCACATTTCAGTGTCACATTATGTATCAGAGAACATAAAATGGGTATAAATAGAAAATTCTTCCCTTCCATTAGGAAGTACTTATGGACTGAAGAAAGTAAAGACAGGTATCCTTCCCTTGGAGACTAAGGAAAATAGACCTCTAGAGCCACAGAAGATTTAGCTCAACACAGGATTTCTCTGAAACATACCTACAAATCAGGAAGATTTAACAGCATCTCTTAATACTGAACAATATCTAACAAAATTTGTTTACTTTATTTTGTTTCCCTGTCTGACAAAGGTAGAAAATTAAACCATCTATTGAATACAAAGTCATGTACTACCACTTGAGTGCTATAGTAAAAAACAGAGTTCAAGAAATTAAAATATGAGGAAATAATTGTCTTCATAAAGATTTTATGGACACAGATTGTTGTTCTCATTGTGCTGTAGAAGGCACAGACTTGGGAAAAGTCAATGGCCTCAATTACGTTTTCCCAGAGTATAGGAAAAGCTGATAATAACAGCATAATTAATTTCTTTAGAAGAGATTTTTTTTCAACTGAGTTTTAGGTTATTGAATACATTCACTTAATATGAGCTAGTAGCTATACACAGATTCCAAAGTCAATATTGGAAAAATATAAACCACAGAATAATTGGGATTGATTACTTAATCCTTCAGAGAAGATATGTTTATTTAAGACAGCCAGTAATGGGGCAGCTGGGTGGCTCTGGTAAAAGACCAGCTCTTGAGCTTGGTTCAGGTCATGATCTCACAGTTCCCGAGTTTGAACCCTGTGTCAGGCTCTGAGCTGACAGTGCGGAGCCTGCTTGGGATCCTCTCCTTCTCTGTCTCTGCCCTTCCCCATTCATGCTCTCTCTCTCTCTTTCTTTCTCTCTCTTTCAAAATAAATAAACATTAAAATATTATGAAAAGAGACAGTAATAAATTAAGGATTTGTGCTGTAATGCCTAGAGCAAAGACTAGCAATTAAAATAATAAAAATGGCAATGATAAAAATAAAATAGATACAGCTAAAAAAAACAATAGAAGACATAAAAGGAAACACTAGAATTATTCAGTGTATTCAAATGAAGGTAGAAAAAATAAACAAAGAGAATGAAACATTTCAAAGTAAATAGGAAGATAACATACCAAAACCTCACTGTATTGATAATCACATTAGTATAATCAAGGTAAACATTTAAATTAAAAGCTGACATCTTGATTAGATATTAAATATGTAATGTTTCCAGCAGATGAAATACAAACATAAAGTGACTTAAAAGTCAAATGACAAGAAGAGATGTTTCACACAAATGCTAATCCTAAGAAAGCTGGAGTGGTTAAATTAATATTAGAAACAGTATAATTAACGGTAAGATACAATATAAGACACAAAAGAGAATGTTTCATCATAGTAAAAAGTTTAATTCATCAGTAGGACAAAATTAATAACAAAACTGCCAAAGTACTTAAGGCTTATATTAACATATCTAAAAGTATAAAAATACAAATCTATAATTTCAGTTATAAATTTCATCATCAGTAATTGATAGAGCCCACAGGTTCACATACATACACACACATTTGTACATGTATACCTAAGTATACATATACAAAATAGATGCATACACATATATGTGTATATAATCAATAATACAAAAGATTTGGACATCATCTTAACCTAACATTTTAGGTTAACCTAATGATAATAGTAATTAATATTAACCTTAACCTAATGATAATAGTAATTAATATTATGAAACACTACCATTCAACTGCAACATACATTTTTACAATAAAATGAAAAAATAATTATTGAGGATACATATTCTTTGAAAGGGCACATTAAGTATAAAACAAAATACAGCACACACTACACATAAAACAAGTGTCAATACACTCTAAAGTATTGAAATCATACATAGTTTATTTTCTGATCACCACAAATTTGAATTAAAAGGTCAGAGGATATCTAAAAATAGGTAAGTTCGAAACTGGCTTGAGTTTGGTATTTCTACCTTCATTAATCCTTTTTATATGGGCATTCCTCGGAAAGAGATAGGTACTCACTTTTGCTTTCAGTTCTGAAACACATGTTCAAAGCAAACTACAGAAATCTTCCCTTATCTGTGGGATAGCAAGACTCCCTGTGAATGCCTGAAACTGCAGACAGTACCAAACGCTCTATATACTAAGACTTTCCTACACATACATATGATAAAGTGTAATCTATAAATTAGGCACGTAAAAGATTAACAACAATGACTAATGATAAAATAGAATAATTTTAATAATGTACTGTAATAAAAGTTGTGAATGTGGTCTCTCCCTCTCTCTCAAAATATCTTATGTACTGCATTTACCCTTCTTGTGATGATGTGAAATGATGAACTGTCTTATGTGATGGGATGAAGTGAGGTGAATGATGCAGATACTCTGACTTCTGACCACAATTGAATGTGGGTGACTGAAACCATGAAAAGTAGAACCATGGATAAGGAGGACTACTATGCCAAATATATACTACTGTGCTCCAATGCTGAATGAGCAGCTGTTTGCCAAAGAGCAAATAAACTTTCATTTTTAATTTAGTGATTGATCTTCATGTGCACAGACCTCTAAGCTAGAAAACTGGGAAGATGGAACGGGGTAGAGTAGGATTCAGGTATGAAAACCATTCAGAATTCCCTATAAGATATTGCTACCAAATGAAGGATATTTAAAACATTTCAAAAGTAATCTTAAATTTTATTGAATATAGGAAAGAAAGGTAAACGTTGATGTTAGTAATTATTTGAATATACATTTTGCCCCTTCAATTTACTTTTCATCTTTCTAAGTCCTTAAACAAACCACTAAATAATTCTATACTAACTTTAGAATTTATATAACTGGATAATAATACTTAATTTCTTTATCTGGCTATGATTCTATTATTTAATATTCCTTAAAGTTACGATAATGGCTATTTCTAAATAATTCTAATGTTAAAGAAAATATTTCCCTATTAATACCAGAGAAAAATATCCATTAGATTTTTTATGCCTGCATAAAAATACAAGGCATTATATTAGAAATAAACAAAATTTCTGGACATATTTATTTAGTAGTTAATATATTTAAACTTTTTTTGAAAAAAAATTATTAAACAACATTATAAGGACCATCCAGAGAACATAAAAAAAATATTTAGTAAGAAAAAAGAAAAAAAACCCTGTCAACTGGACTATTTATCCCATTATTCTCCATTTTTTTCCCTTCACATTTAATCTGAAAGTAATACCCAAGTCCACCCAAGTCTGAGATAAAAATATAATTTTTTTTTGATGTAAGGTATTTACTTTCCCTGTTTTTATTATTATTATTATTATTATTATTATTATTATTATTATTTAGAAGTCTTTTAAGAAGCTGGTTTGAATTTTTTGCCAGTTCACAGGCTGGATAAAGTCACATGGTCTGATTATAAGGTATCATTATTAAAATCTCTTTTTTATGAAACCATTATTTTTGGAAAATTTAATAAAAATAGCTTTATGAAATCCGTAGGCAGAGAAGAAAAACTGCGGATTGTTTATATACTTTTTGAATCTTCATCCATATGTTGAAATATTTAGCCCTGGTCATACTTTCCTGGTTATTGTGAAATAGTCCCATCAGTACATTTAGCCATAGGATTTTCTAGAAAAGCTACTGGCCATTTCTCTATCTCAATAGTTAGAAAGCCCCACTTAATTCTGTGTTTGTTAGAACGGTAGTCTCTAACTTCATCTGAGCTGAATGAAATGAAAATTTCCTCCAAATTTACATGAAATGCTTTGTGCTTAATTATAGTGGGGATATAGAAAATTACTTTCATGGAAGAGAACAGTAGTGGCCGAGAATACCAGTGCATTTGGGCATCCCAAACTGGATGACATCCAATTGCACACAAAGAATCACAATTACAGACCGGCATAAACCAAAAGCTAATGTGAGCCAGAAGTCTGTATCTAGTTTGACTGACTTTGTTTTATTCAAATTAAAATTTGTTTTATTCAATTTGAAAATGTTCTCAAAGCACTGAATGACTGAGTATAATTACTCATTTTAAAAACACATTTGAGGGTAAAGCACACATTTGCTTCTCACATGTTTTATATTTCAAGATATAAATTTCATATTAAATGAGTATAATTTAGGAATAGAATATGATGAGTGATAAGTATTAAGGAGGGCACTTGAGATGAGCACTGGGTGTTAGAGGTTAAGTAACAAATCACTAAATTCTACACCTGAAACTAATATTAGAATATATGGTAACTAAAATGTATTTAATTTATTTTATTTTATTTTTTAGTTTATTTATTCTGAGAGAGAGAGAGAGAAGAGAGAGAGAGAGAGAGAGAGAGAGAGAGAGAGAGAGAGAGAGAGAGAGAGAGAGAGAGAGAAAATGAGCCTGGGAGGGACAGAGAGACAGGGAGAGAGAGAATCCCAAGCAGGCTCCACACAGACAATGTATACCCCAATGTGGGGCTCAAACTCATGAGCTTGTGAGATCATGACCTGAGCTGAGATCAAGCATCAGATGCTTAACCAATTGAGCCATCCAGGTGCCCCCACTAACTAAAATTTAAATAGAACTTGAAACATTAAAAATAATAAAAAATAATAAAAAATAAAATAATTATGACAGATAAGGACAAAGACATAGAATAAGATACAAAATTACTACAGGTGAAAGAGAACTATTTGTAAGTGAGGAATACAGGCAATAAGGAGATGGAAAGGTATCACATTTATCTAGTGGAAGAAGAAAGATTTGAAGAAATTGGTGCAGATCAACAAGACAGAGATAAGGCAGGGGGTACAGATCAGGGGATGGTGGGGGGTTGTGAAGACAATAAAGAGGCAAAGATGTGGGGTAGTATGGATTATTTTAACTACAGAAGAGTGGCTTAGCAAGATTTCAGTGTTATTTCTGTCTGATAATTAGAGTCTGGGTCAAGCCTGCTACATTCTACTCCTCATTGTTTTGGTCATGGTACATCAATCCTCCTTTGGAGTAATGAGATTACAAAGAGAAAAACTTCATGCAAATAGAAAAGAACTGTATTTGAGCAATAGCAACATAAGGCATATTTAGTTGCACCTTTGGAGAAGGAATGAAGGAAAGTTTGGATGGAGTTTTCCACATAAAAAACTGCCATTCATAGGTCAAGAATATGACCTACATTCCTAAATGTGTTGACAGAACATGTGGGCTATGGGAGAGTTTCTGTCTTGTCTTCTTGCTTCTCCTGAATGGGAAGATTTTAGTCACTGTAATGTTAAGTAATCTATCATGTATTTGTGTAACCAGATTTTCTTACTTAGGGTTCTCATGCATCACTCTTCACTTCAAATATTAGAAATGTAGAGTTGGGAAAACATGGATGCTCCCTTTGTCAATACTCTCTTTGGAATTCAGAGTAATCTAGGTAGCCTTTAAACTCAGAAGATCCTCCCCACTCTTATCTTTACTTTGAAGGATTGGGACCACTTATAGAGGAGGACTGCGTACAGAATCAATAGCTTGGGATACTGAACAAATAGGTGGTGATCCAGGGTCTATGGATTTAGAAAATGAACATACACCGATGGGGTATAGATGAACTCAAAGCCCCACATGCTGGCCTGAGGTGTGGTTTCATTAGAGACTGTGCACCTAGATACATGCATTCTTAGTTTATTGCAGGGGTGGGTGTTTTAGGAATGGTAGAGATACTAGTTCCCTTTTTCCCTCAAGGGAATATTGAGAAGTAGTGCCCATTTAGGGGAGGAGAAAATGTTTTTCATCAGAGGAGAAAAACAAGGCTTCAATCAGAGAAGAAACCCAAAAGTATGAGTATTATAAAAATGTTTCCTTACCCAACATCAAGATGTCCAAGAAGATGAAGACTAAGAAAATAGGCAATGGGACAGAAGCAACATCTGTAAGATATGACTAAGGTATAGCCAGGGACTGAGAGAATAAAGCCATTTTTAACAGTTGTTGTATCTCTAGCATCTAGAATACTTGCAAGAATATAGGAGGCTATTAACAAGTATTTGTACTTGAAGTGATGAATGAGGGGGAAAAAAACCCTCGTATGTTTCTCTCTATTCTTCCCTAAATGTATAATTTATTAAGTTGTGTATGTGGTATTTTTATTGACTGTGTGTTTAATTTGTGATTTTCCTCATTATAACGTAATTATAGTAAGTCAGCTAAATTGACCACTTTCTGATTTTATTTCTTAAATATTTTCACTATTAACTAAAACTTTATGCCTTTTTCCTCTTTCTATACAATAGAATGTCTCACTTTCCTTTTTTAAGATTTTTATCCCTGCTATATCAAGAATAATGAGAAACTATATTACAAGACACTAGTATTCCTAGTAGAAATAATATCATATATTCAAAGGTTCTTTTTATTTATAATGTTTATATAATATTTATTTATATAATGTTTGTAGTGTAAAGCACACATATATTAAGTACACAGCTCAGAAAATTTTTATAAAATTAAAACACCTTTGTACCTACCTCTACTCACCCTATGCATATTGACTTGCCCCTAATCTATCATTACCTCTTTACTAATTACCATCTTATTTTGGACACTTTATAGACATAGTAATCTCAATATGTTCTCTTTTCTGTCTGGCTTTATTCAAGTAATATTACTTTGTTGAGATTCATCTATGATGTTATTTTATATTTCAGAATCACGTTTAATTGTACGAATAAAGCTCAATTATTGTTTTAATCTACTCTACTGTTGATAGGGTTAAAATTAAATAAAAATGTTCATTGGACTTGAGAATTCCCTGAGCAGACAAAACCCATTAAGCCAGTCAAGCAAAACTAACTCTAGCTTACTTCATCAATATAGCATAACTTAGGTTATTTCTTGTAAATGTCTCTAATTATCATAAAATAAAGTTAAGTTATCCTTTTTAAAAATGATATGAGAGTGTGCCTCGGTGGGTCAGTTGTTAAGCACCTGACTTCCACTCAGGTTATAATCTCACGGTTGGTGAGCTCGTGTCCCGCATCAGGTGAGCCCTTTCTCCCTCTCCTTCTCCTTCTCCTTCTCCTTCTCCTTCTCCTTCTCCTTCTCCTTCTCCTTCTCCCTCTCCCTCTCCCTCTCCCTCTCCCTCTCCCTCTCCCTCTCCCTCTCCCTCTCCCTCTCCCTCTCCCTCTCCCTCTCCCTGTCTCTCTCTCTCTCTCTCTCTCTCTCTCCTCCTCTCTCTCCCCTCTCTCTCTCTCCTTCTCTCTCTCTCTCTTTCTGCCCTTCCTGGGATTCTCTCTTTCTCCGCATCTCCCTCACTTGTGCTCCCCCTCTCTCTCAAAAATGATATGAGATAATCGCTTTAACCAATCCCCTGCCATATGGAAACCCCATTGTAATAACTAACCAATCATTGTAAAAGTTAAGCAACTTCCTCATTTCTACTTTATAAGCCTTTCTGTAACATCATGCCTCTAAGCTTCCTTTCAGATTTGGGTTTGAATGTTCCCAGTTCACGAACTATTCTTATATGCATAATAAACTCTTACTAAATATTGTTTTATTGATCTAGTGATCTTCATTTTGCTCTTTCTAAATAGCAATATGACAATAGGAATAGCAATATGACAATAGGAATTTGAATATTTCCATTTTGAAGTTTTATGAATGTTGTTTTGAACATTCTAATACATGTGTTTTAGTGTATATATTTATGTATTTCTCTTAGAGATATATCTGGGAGTGAATGTTTTTTAAGCCATAGGTTATACATATATTGGTCTTTAATAGTTATTCACAAATGGGTTTCCAAAGGGCTTGCAACAATTTATATTCTTAGAACAATTACATTGGTAGTGCACATACTGAACATATTTTACAACACTTATTATTAAGAGTTTTGTTTTGTTTGAATTCTAGCCATTCTAGTGGGTTTTCTTGATAATAAATTATGAAGCTTGAAAAAACAAATGTATCTGAGAAACAAGCAGTCCTTGCATTCTAGAATGGAAATAGAAATTTGTTTTCAAGGCAGATTTTGGTTTTCCCCTGTGGAATGTCATTTGCTGGGCCACTAATCACTAAAAGCAGTTCTTATGGAAATACTTTATATGGAAAAATGAGAAAATTTTGGTGTTTCAGAATCAGTTATTTGATAATTATTCTATTTTGAAGTGTAATTTGAAAAGCAAAATAACAGCAACATACTCTGTAAAATAGCACAACTTAGGTTATTTTGAAGTTTAGGTTATATTGAAGTTCTTCAGCTTCAAAAACTCTGATTTACTATATATACTTTGCCCATTTCCCTATGGTTGCTCTAGAATTTGCATGTATATATTAACTTATCAAAATCTACTTCAAGTTTCTATTGATTTAATTCCAGTGAGATTCAGAAACATTACTCTTGCATGGCTCTACTTCTCCCCTCTTCGTTTTGGGCTATTAATATTATAAATATTGCAACATTTAATAAACCCAACATAATGTTTTTATTATTATTTTATAATCATGTTTTTAAATTGTTATTATTAGAGTGCAGTTGACATACCATTTTACATTAGTTTCCCATCTACAAAATAGTGAATAGGCAATCCTATGCATTACACAATGCTTACCATGATAGGTTGTTTATTATCATATATTTTTAAAGACATCACAAGAAGAAAAGAGAGTAATATATACTTTTGGTGTTTGTACCAATGACCTTCTTATTTATCATTTCTAGTTGCCACCATTTATTCCTACGAATCCAAGTTACCCTGTGCTGTCATTTACAGAGCCCAATACACCTTTGCTCTCATTGCCTTCTTTGTGCTATGACTGGCCCAACAATTACATCTATCTATCTATCTATCTATCTATCTATCTATCTATCTATCTATACCACACATATATTTATATTTATTAAATTGGTTTTAATTCAATTTAGAGAAAAATATGCAGGTATATATACTGTCTCTCATAATTTCATAATTGCCTTTACTAGTTCTGTTTTTATGTGTGTCTGTAGATTTGAATATCTGTCTGGATTTACTTTTGTTCAGCCTGAAGAACTTCTTTTAGTATTTCTTGTAATGTTTCTCTGCTAGATGCAGGATACTTCATTGACAGGTTTTTTTTGTTTTGTTTTGTTTTTGCAGGACTTTGAATATACTTTCTAATTACTTCTACTACTTTTTTTTTAATGTTTACTTTGAGAGAGAGAGAGAGAGAGAGAGAGTGAGCAGGGTAGGAGCAGATAGATAATCCCTGCATAGAGCCCAACATTGTGCTCGATCCCATGAATCGTGAGATCATGAGTTAAGCTGAAATCAAAAGTCAGATGCTTAATCAACTCAGCCACCCAGGCACACCAACTTCCCCTACTTTTGACAAGAGTTAGCTGCTGTCTTTATTGGGGATCATTTGTAAGTAATGAGTCATTTTTTCCCTGGCTACTTTCATATTTTTTGCTTTATTATGGCTTTTCACAACTTTTGACATGATGTGTTTGCTTTATTCTACTTGGATTTGTCAATCTACTTGGAAGTGTAGACTAACATTTTTCCTCAAATTTGGGTCTTGAATATGCACTGTCCAGTCATTCTCACATGGTCTTCCTTAGATGTTATCTATTCTAAAGAAATCATTAACTCAGGTCCTTTACAAGGAGGACATATTCTAACTGCATTATGGGGCATATGTAAAGTGGGGCGGACATGCAGGCCCTAGCAAAAACAGAAGAAAAAAAGAAACACAAATCAGATTTTTATGGAGTCCTTCAGTTTCCCATTCTCAAAATGGTCTCTTCTAGTATGGAGTCTCCACGTAAAGAATGAGCCAGTGTTAGCGGCTTTAATTTTCTGCTTCTATAGGTTTGACTACTTCAGATACCTGATATAAGTGGAGTCATGCATCAAAAAGAGTAAAATATTCAAGAATAAACCTAATCAAGGAGATGAAGGACTTCTACATTGAAAACTGTAAAAATAGTGATGAAAAATTAAAACAGACACGAATAAATAGAAAGATGTCATCAAATTATGTTTTCAAAATAACTTTGACCGGGGTGCCACGGTGGCTCAGTGGGTTAAGTGTCCAACTCAACTCAGGCCATGATCTGATTCATGAGTTGCAGCTCCACATTGAGCTTGCTGTTGTCAGCACAGAGCCCACTTCAGATCCTCTATTCCCTTCTCTCTGCCCCTCCCAAGGTCACATTCACTCTCTCTCTCTCAAAGATAAAATAAAACATTAAAATAAATAAATAAATAAATAAATAAATAAATAAATAACTATTGACCAGTTTCACTGGGAATTAGGTCTGTGAAGCTCTTAAAAAATGTCATCCTGTTAAAAAAAAAATTAAAAACCCTTATATTTAGACTTCACTATGCCCGAATGTTTTTATTATTACCAAAGATGTAACTATCCCATTTAAGAACTTCTATTTCATTTGGTTACTGGCAGGATAAGACAACAGCAGGTGAGAACTAATTTTTTTTTTCACTTTCTACTAAAGAAAAATGTCAAAAAAACGTGGCACAATCTTTGCTTATCAAATATGCTCTTGAAGGGTGAATTTATACATTAGTATGTTATTTAGGAGCATATTAACTAGACTTTGGGGAATCCAACATGTATTCTTAGAGCCTTTGTATATGCTACTAAGTCAGAAAGTCTTTTGCTTATATTGTGGGATTTTCATTGAAAGGAAAGTTAGGTTTCATTCTCAAATATCCTAAAAAGTCTACAATTTTAAATAATGAAACAAGACAAACTATGAACAATAAGAAGGAATGAGCTCTACCATTTTCAAGGGGTTGGATGTGAATAGCCTTGCAGAAGTTTGAAAAACAGTGAAAAAATTGATACACAGGGAAATTAATATTTAAAAAGTTTAGCTGGACACAATCACATAGAAACTTACTAGAACCAAGAAGAAATCCAGTTTGAGTTCATCGTCTCAGTATACAACCTCTTCTAATAAATTATTTGTTGCTATTACATGTAAGTGTTGGTGATGTTTTGTTAAAAAGAGTGCTGAGGACCAGAGTGAAGTATAGTCTGTCTTCTGACGTTTGTATACAAAGTGGGAGGAATAGCAATGAATTGAGACTATCCTTGAAAGGATCCTTGAAGAACATCTGAACCCACAACATTAGGATGATAAGAGGAGAAAACTATAGCTGAACAATCTGAAACTTGCTCTGGAGCATCATCAGCAGACTGACCATAAACTCACATTTCAGACACTGTCAGATGAAAATAAATGAATATGATGATTTCTTAATAAAGACTTTGATAATTGATGCTCCAACCCTGCCTACATAACAAAACAATAACAACATAATCAAGGGAGTCACCATATAGATTATTGAGGTATTAAATATATAAGGGGAGGGGCACCTGGGTGGCTCAGTCGGTTAAGCATCTGACTCTTGATTTCAGCTCAGATCATTATCTCACCATTCTTGGGATCCAGTTCCACGTCAGGCTCTGCACTGACAATGCAGAGGCTACTTGGGATTCTTTGTCTCCCTCTCTCTGTCCTTCCCCCATCTCTCTCTCTCTCTCAAAAATAAGTAAACAAACATTATATATATGCATATAAAAGATCATCATAACCATTGTAGCTCTTAGCATCTCGTATCATTAATACGGTATTTTACATTGTTGTATTCACAATAAAGTAAAAGTCTACCTTTTACCTCTGGTAAGTAGGATTATGAGTCTTTTAAAAATATAATTTGTATTCCTATACATTATTCCAAGGTATTAGGGTAATTATTGAGGCAATATATGTAACTAGCATACAAAGTAAAACCTCTATAAACTATTTTCCACTTGTTTTCCTCCTCTTTCATTTTAAGAAGGCAACACTGAAAACATCAAAGTAAAAGTTTTTTTTTAATACATACTTATATTTTACATCATAAAGGATCTCCAAAAGCATCAAACAGATGAATCTGAAAACCATGTATTTTACTTAAAGATGATAATTACTTATTCAAAGTTTGAATAAGAATTCTAAGGGCTAGTTTATTTCCAACAATGATGATGTTGACTAAGCATTCAGAGAGAGGAAGAGCAAATTATAGAAAAATCAGTTACAGATTAGAGTAAGTGTTTACATTAGTAATGTAGAAGACACAAGTGTTACATAAAAGAACAAAATTTGAGAAGAAATTCAAAAAGGAGATTTTCTCCAAATTAGATGAATGGATGGAATTGCTCTATGTCTGGCTTATCTTTGCAACTATTTCATGCTAACTACATGAAAGTTAGTCTCGGATTCTTGTCATACTATACAAATTTCTGTTAAAATCCACATGGTGTTTTGTGAAAAAAAATGCATTATTTATATTATTTATTTACTATATTTTGACTAACAAAAATGTAAATCACCTGAACTTTTTGCATAATTGCTGAGTAGGCAGCAATTGATTTTGAATTTGGGGGAAAATGTGCTGTCATTTTGACAAAAACACTGATTAGTTTTAAAGGAGTTTGTTTTTTTTTTTTTTTTTTTTTTTTTTTTGCCTTAGTGCCTACCACATAAATCTCTATAAACAATTGTTTAAGAAATAAAACAGTAAGAGTAAAAACATTACTGTATTATTTTTCCACTCATATGAATAAAAGACATATATTGTTTACATTGTGATTTATCGAAAGGAAGAAAAAAAATAATAGGGAAAAAAAAGTCCATTGAGTCTACTGACTTCAACAATAACCTAATTGGAATATGTAGTCCCTTAACATTTAATTCCACTATTGCTATGGTTTGATATAGGTCTATCTTTGCATTGTTTGTTTTCTATTTATCCTCTCTAGCTTTTCTTCTTCTGTTTCTCCTTATGTATCTTTTTAAATTTCCTGAATTTCTTAGAATTCGATTTTAATATATCCAATGATTTTAGTTATGTATTCTTACATATTTCTGTGGTGTTCTAGATAGCATGGTATGCATCTCTAAATTTTACGGTCAACTGAGAGGTAACATACTGCTTCACAGAAAACAGAAACTTTTCAATCATACAGATATATTTCCATCCTTCATGGTCCTTTTATGTTATTTCTATGTTATATTTGGCATATGTATTAAATCTACAATATTATAAATCAACAAGACAATGTCATAATTTTTTATTTAATAGCTATATAGTTTTTAAAGAAAATAGGAGAAAAATCTACTCTTTTCATATGTACCTGGCAATTGATTTTTGATATGCTGTTCATTCATTTTTAAAAATCTGAGTTTACCTTGGTAATATTTCCATTCACAGTTGAAAATGTCTTTCACTATAAGTTTAGATATAGCAACAAAAATAATCTTAGATTAACCTTATGGGAAAATATATTAATTTCATTTTCATTATTGAAGGATATTTTACTGGATATAGAATTCTGCAATGAGGTTTTTTGTCATTTTTCTTTCAGTGTTAAGGAGAGTTCTGCAGTTTTCTAGGCTAAGTAGATTTTTTTTAAGTTTATTTATTTTTACTTTGAGAGAGAGAGAGCATAAGAAGGAGCATGCGTGCACGAGTGAGGGAGAGGCAGAGAGAGAGGAAGAGAGAGAATCCAAAGCAGGCTGTGCTAATCTACATGGTTTTTGATTACTAGTTGCAGTCATTGGAAGATTTTACTGCTGGTATAATGATATATAGATATTTTTCTGCTTGATTTCAAGATTTTCTATTTATCATTGTTTTTCAAGAGTTTGTCTGTTGTGTGCCTACATTTAGTTCTTTGAATTTGTCCCATTTAGGGGTTGCTGAGCTTCTCAAATCTGTATAATTATACATTGCACCAAATTTTGGAATTTTAGTGATTATCTTAAACTTTTTCCTAATTTATAGAAGAAATACATATAATTTATTAAACTTCTTGCTGCTATACCTGATATTCAGGAATGAATTCTCATCTCCTATTTGATCCTGGAATCCATGTTTTCCAGATTTTTTGTTATTTTTATAATTTCATTCTCTCTGTTTCTTGTTTCTCTCTCTCTATGCCTTTCTCTCTTCCTCCTGTATCTTTAAAATGTCTAAGTATTAAAAATGTCTATGATATTGGAGGCATCAAATATTCATTAATAGTTCAAATTTTCATTTTAATAGTTTAATCTCTCTTATTACATCACCCTTAAAATTAGTATTTTAACCCAAATAAGTTTTCCATCTAATATTTTATCATTAAAAATAACTTCAGCTAGCACCTGATCTTTTTTTAAAAACTTTTAAAGGGGCGCCTGGGTGGCTTGGTCGGTTAGGCGTCCGACTTCGGCTCAGGTCATGATCTCGCGGGCCGTGAGTTCAAGCCCCGCGTCGGGCCCAGTGCTGACAGCTCAGAGCCTGGAGCCTGTTTCAGATTCTGTGTCTCCCTCTCTCTCTGCCCCTCCCCTGTTCATGCTCTGTCTCTCTCTGTCTCAAAAATAAATAAACGTTTAAAAAAAAAAACTTTTAAAACAATACAGCATGTATATGCAAAACAGAGTTTAAGCTTATAGCTTGATGATTTAAAACAAATTGAACAAACATACATAACTATTACTCCAACAAAGAAATTAAATACTAATTGCATTCCATAAACATCTTTTAAGCTTCTTCCCAATTGTTGCTGCCTGTGGCAGATGCAAAGGAATACACTTTCTTTCTTCTTCTTCCATTAAATGTCTCTTTTCTTTTAGATTGGGAGGTCTCTATCATTACTTTGGCCAATATTATATGGCAGAAATAAAGCTGGCGTCAGCTTCTGCACAAGGCCTTAAGAGAGCTGCAGCTTACAGCTTTTATCTTTTCGAAGACTTATTCTTGGAGGCCAGCTATCATGTAAAAAGTTTGACAATTCTGACACATGCATATTATGATAAGTCAAAGCCATGTAATAAAACCCTGGAGAATGAGACTTAATGGGAGTGGGGATGGGCCCAAAGAAAACTGAGTAAAGGAATCAATTGAAAAGTAAACCTTCCATCCCTAGCCAACCCTGCGGAGGCCATGTCAGTCAGAGTTGCACCACCTACTCAAGTCATTTCTGAACTCCTGACCCAAAAAATTATGAAAAAAATAAGAGGCACCTTGAGCCACCATGTTTACTATGTAGCAACAAATAACTGGATTAAGCTGACAAATACTGGAACATTCCTTGATCCTTATTTCTCACTATCCTGAATTCTATCATCATAGCCTAATCTGGGCTGTTTTCACTTGTATATAGTTGAATTATATAAATATGTTTGTGGGTAGGGTTTATTTCATTCTTTTTAGTTATGACATGCACCTGTGTATGTGTGGGTATATATGTGTGCAGGAGCACTTTTTTTCATTGCCTAAAATGAACTATATAAACCTAGTAAACATAGTACTATCTATATAATGTGTGTGCATGTATATACATATACACATATATATGAAATGAATATATAAAATACAATGTCAATTTCCATATGATGAACATTTTAGTTATTCCACATTTTGGATTATTATAAATAACACTTCCATAAATATGTTTGTGAATGTCTTTTATTGCAACTTTACATGGATTTCTGTTGGTTATAAATAAGAGTAAAATTGATGAGTCATAATAAATTTGCATTTTCAATTCTAGTAGGCAACAATAAACATTTCTTTTTTGTACCAGTTACATTTGTACCAATGTATACTCCCACCAGCAGTGTTTGAGAATGCCAGTTACTGCAAATCCCTGCCAAAATTTCAGATTGTTAACTTTATAAAACTATATCTGTTCTGGTATCTCAGTGTGACTAAATTGTTTTTCACTGACAACAAATGAGAATGGCTATCTTTTCATATTTTTATTGGCCACTAGGATATTATCTTTGCAGAGTGATTGCTCAACGTCTATCTTTTTTCTATTTGTTCTCTGCCTTTTATGTATGCATTCTTTCATATAGAGATTCTTTTAAAAATACATTAGCATTTGGGGCGGTTAGGTGGGTGGCTCAGTCAGTTAAGCATCTGACTTCGGCTCAGGTCATGATCTCACAGTTCGTGGGTTCAAGCCCCGCTTCGGGTTCTGTGCTGACAGCTCAGAGCCTGGGGCCTGCTTTGGATTCTGTGTCTCTCTTTGTCTCTCCCCCTCCCCCACTCACACTCTGTCTGCTCTCTAAAATAAATAAACATTAAAGAAATAATAAAAAATTAAAAAATAAATAGTAGACATAAGCCTCTTGTTGGTTATATGTGTTGCAAATATCTTCTCTCACTCTACAACTTATCTTTTCATTATGCTAATGGTATCTTGATTTTAAATATTTTTAATTTTAATAGGTCGAACAATCATGTCTTGTTTGGTATTTTTTGTGTCCTATTTAAGTAAATGTCTTAACATGAATATAATTAATGTGTCTTCATACATTATCATCCACACATTTTATTTCTTTTGGTTTCACATATAAATCTAAAGACCAGCTTACTGTTTTTGATTTTGTGGTAAACCAAATGTCAGTTTTTTCATGCTTTTCATATGGATATCCTTTATTGAACGTTTATTGGACCAGAACATTTTATTGAAAAGAATAATCCTAACGATTCTGCAAGGCTAGCTCATTTTAAATAATACAGCCATATGTACTTGGTTCCATTTCAGGACTCTATTCTGTTTCATTGATCTATTTGTTTATTCTTGTGTCAATACCAATTCTCTGAACTACTTTAACTTTAATACATGTATTAAAATCTAGCAGAGTACATTCAACCACTGTGTACTTTTTCAAGATTGCCTTTGCTATATTTGGCTCTTGTATTTCCATATTTTTTTAAGAACCAACTTGTACATTTTCACAAAAACACCTGCTTAAATTTTGATTGGGGCTGCATCATAATTTCAGGAGGGGGCAGATATCAACTTTATAATATTAATGCTGCTAATCAACAAATAGGATGTGTGTCTGCATTTTAGTTAGGCATTTTCTATCTACTCTCAAAAGCTTTATATCTTTATGTAAAGAAATCTTACCCAAATTTTATTTGATTTATTTTTAGTGATGTTGTGATTATGATGTGACTCTACATGTCACATTTTTAAACTACATTTTTGAGTTGTTTATACTTGCTTTTTTAAAATAAAATTGAAATTGCACGGTGACCTTGCATCCAGGATACTTGCTAAGTTCCCTTAAATTCTAACAGTTTAATTGTAATCTTATTAAATTTGCTCATTTTAATTAATAAGTAACAATTACAAATTGCTATTGATTCTACTATCCCACTTGCCTGATATATTTGTCATCATCCCTGTGACATCATTCCAGCTAAAACCACCTACATTTTATCTTGCCTGTTTCAATAGTTTGCCATTAGTATTCTATATTCTCCCTTATTTCCTTTAGTTTCTCTGAACATAGCAACCAGGCTTATATCTTCAAATTTCAAATCTGAATTTCTCTTTCTCTGGTTTTAAAAAAGTAATGACAATACTGTTCTTCAGCTTAACACCTTTCCTTTCTGAATTTGTCCCTGAACAACTTCATAGTCTGGTACATGAGTTAATGACAGCTTTGCCTCTCATGCCATATGAGTAGGGTTGCTGTAATATATACAGGATGCCAAGTGTAATTTGAATTTGAGGTAAACAAAAATTATTTTTCATAGTTATTTCATGAGTCATGCTTGAATTTATTATTTTTTTTAATTTTTGAATGTTTTATTTTATTTTTTGAGAGACAGAACATGAGCAAGGGAGGGACAGAGATAGAGGGAGGTACAGAATCCAAAGCAAGCTCCAGGCTCTGAGTTGTCAGCACAGAGCCCAACGTGGGGTTCAAAACCCAAACGCAAGATCATGACCTGAGCCAAAGTTGGACACTCAAACCAACTGAGCCACCCAGGTGCCCCAAGTCACACTTGCATTTATAAAAAGTGTTTGTTGTTTACCTAAAATTCAAATGAAACCAGGCATCATTTTATTTCCTATAGTAATCCAACACAGAAGTAATCTTATGAACCCCAGTAACAAATCACCTGCTTGGAAACTATTGTTGGTTCAGGAATGGACCTGTGTGCTAAAATGAGACTGTGATCATCCTGGACATGTTTTTGTGTCTGTCTTTAGATAAATAATTAGTGTTTATCTGTGATTTGTATCTGTAGGGTGATATTAGCCTTGATACTAGCTTATTTGTGGACAGCTTGGTCTTGTGAAAGAAAATAAAGTAGAAGAAAGTTGACCAGAGAGATGGAAAAATAGGGAGAGAACAAAAAGGGAGATTACTGTCAGTTCTGTCAGTACCTGAATCCAGGTGAAAATAAATTAAGGTCAGCCAAATAAAAGCAAGCAAAGGCTATTTACTCAGATTTGCTATAGCAAGGAAGTCAGTCACCATCACTTGAGCTTTGGCAGAGACTCAAAGGCAGGCAATGAAGTGAGACAACTTCATATTGGAAGGAAGGGAAATCTTTAGGTTTGTTCTGACTGGAGGATGCTGAAAGAAGCAATTGTAGATCGGCTAATTGGAATGGTTAGAGGTGCACATTTGGCTTTCTGTGGTCGGTCCTAAATTGCACATGGCGACAACGATTAGGGAAACTTCTAGTGATTCATCAAGTCCTCACCATTTTGGGCTAATTATTATAGGATTACTGGATTAGCAGTAGAGATAGCAATCTGGCCTCCTGCTAGTCTCATTTATGGCAGGCTGACTTCCTGGGCTGGTTACTACAGGTGATGGGTTGGTTTACTGGGCAGATTGCTGCAGGCTGTGGGTCAGTTTTATTTTACATATGGTCTATCTATTGTCCAGTTGTGTAATTCAGTCTTTCATAGTCACGTAGGAATCATAGATTTTTCAGTAATGTGAATCAATAAATTCCCCTTAATGTCTAATTTAGTTTAAGTGTAGATAAGACAGAAGTGCCTCAAGAAAAATTCTGATAAATATGAACCTTTAGATGTTTTCTGTTCATTGTTCTTAACATAAAGAGACAAATTACTAACCTGGCTTACAATTCCCTAAAGAATTGGCTTCTCCTTCTCTTCTATTCCAGCATCAATCTATCAGTAATTTATAGACTTTCAACCACCATATTGCCTTTTTTTCAATTCCTGTAATGGATGCAGTATTTTCCTCCCTCAGGTATTTTGTCCTCACATTTCTTTTTTTTTAATTTTTAATGTTTATTTTTATTTTTGAGACAGAGAGAGACAGAGCATGAGCCGGGGAGAGGCAGAGAAAGAGGGAGACACAGAATCAGAAGCAGGCTCCAGGCTCTGAGCTGTCAGCACAGAGCCCGACGCAGGGCTCGAACTCGTCAACTGCAAGATCATGACCCGAGCTGAAGTCGGACGCTCAACTGACTGAGCCACCCAGGCGCCCCTCCTCACATTTCTTCTTCCTGTATTGTTTTACACACAGCCTCGTCCCTGCCCCAATTCATCATTATAATCTTTAAGTTAAATCAACACATTTTTGTGCTCTCAACAAAACTGTACTTCAGGGAACTTTTTATTGACCATCAGGACAACTTCAGATCCTTATTATACACTATTTTATATACCTGAACTTCTTTTATTAAATACCACACCATACATGTAATTAATACAGAAACTGTTTAATTTATTGTTAAATATCTATCCATCCTGTTAGAGATGAGGGCTAAACTTTTGGTTAACTGTTAACCCTTCCAGATAATTTGCCCCAAATCAGTGATCAATGTATATACATTGAATAAATCAATGGAAGATTTTCCTTACTCCTTTTTAAGTAAATGGATTACATTATATCTCAAAATGTTTACCTATTTACTGGATCAAAACAGGTATAATTACAATCAAAAATAAATTAAATTGGACTAATAGCTAAAAAACACATTTTCCAAACAAAATAACTTAATAAAATAACAATGTGAATAGCTTTATTAACAATATGAAAGAACACTAACCACAGAATTGAAGCATATTCTTTCCGACTTTGGCTTTTCTATAATACTTACATGGTGTTACTCTGTAATAAGTCATCAACAATTGTGTCTCTTCGTATATCAATATAATAAGGCTACATATTCTATTTTTCATATTCACATATTTGATTTTAAATCAAAACTTTTCTCCAGATTATCAAATATGTCGAAATAACTGTCTAAGCCCAAGGTGGAGTCACTACTGCTGGTGGTGCCATGTCATCAAATTGAAACTTAGATAATTTAGATGACGCTGTAAATGCTGCACTTGACCATGAACACAGTCAAACAGCCAATCCCCAAACGCCAAACCCACACTGGGCCTTCTTATCCCAAACAAGGTTGACTATATATATGGCCCAAGAAAACAGTTTTCTTTGTTTTGTTTTGTTTTACTATTTTGCCCTTCCTGTTCTTTTTTCTTTCTCCTATAAAAGAGCTTCCTGCCCACCGCCCCATTTGGAAGTCTGTGAAAAGAGACTATTCACGTAATAAAGTATTAAATAAAGTTTCTTTGAATCACCTCAACTGTCTTCTTTAATCATTTTTTAACAGTTTTTGGAGATGAGAAATGGGGTCCGAAGCTGACCACTAATGGCCTTCAGGAGGAGACACACAGGAAAGGTGCCTACACACACACAAATATATAGATATATTTATATATATTTAGAGTTTATATAACTTTACATATATATATAACTTTATATATATGTATAGCTTTATATATACATATATATAAAGTATATGTGTATATACATATATAAAGTTACATATATATATAAACTAGATATATAAACTATACATATATAAACTACACATATAAGCTATATATATAAACTATATATATATATATATATGTAAAATATATAAAACTATATATTAAATATATATATATATATTATTCCCAGAAAAGTTCTGGGGTCCTGGGAAGGATCTGGGGTTTAATAAAGTTCCCAGAAAAGTTTCTGGAACCTGCAAGGTGGTTACATTGGGAGCCCACATGGGTTGCAACCACTAGAGGACTCAAGAAGAAGGAATTCCAATGTCCATAGTGCATGGCAGTTGTTATAGGACTCACAAAGCCTCAAGGACTCACAAAGCTTATGCTGTGTTAAGCGCACAGCATAAACTGCTGGGGGACCTGGGGAAATAAATTAATACAAAAAATATCAGACTGTTTTGACCATCAAAATCAAAATCTAAGTAGGTACAAGTCAGACTACTAAAAGTCAATATGGTATCTGCCACTAGAAAGAAATCCTCAAGTGAAAGGAGTAATAGATCTATTGCTAATGGGAATCTTGGAAGCCAAACCGCAAACTTGGTGGGCATGGGTCAAGCACTTAAAAACTGTGAGAATGCTCTCGATCTAACTCCTACACTCCCATGCTAGGATAAATTGGTCATGAGATGAGTTAGATTTACAATGGGTCACCCACCAATCTCAAGAAAATTTATTCTGTGCAATAAGATACACTTTTAAATGCCACAAAATCCTCATCACAATGGCACATCATCTTAGATATTATTCTGGCTCCAAGAGATCCAAAGATTTAGCTAAAGAGATGAGACCCTCAGTTTTAATGAATTGAATGCTCAACCTTTCAGCACACCTGCTTATCACAGTTCAACAACTGTGACCCTAGAAGCTGGAGATATCTATAAAAATGGTAAAATCTTACTAAAACGATGGTGATGATAGAGAATGTTTCAATTAGAAAAGATCATTCATTTGAGAAGTTCACTTGAAAGCAAGGTTTTCAAATCAAACAAAATGGGACACTTATTTTAATTGGCATGCAGAAGGCTCCAAAAGGTTTCAAGATTCCAAAATAGCTTTATTAAAATATTTATTACAAAAGCTAATGAAATATCAAATACACAAAGTACTACCTAAAACAAAAGACTGTAAGACTGATGTGACTTCTACTATTCCCCTTTATCCTTAACCTGAGTACTCACAGTCTATTAATCCTTACCTAAATTGTCTCTTCACTCTGACAAGACTACAATTACCTGAATTATCTCTTTACTCTGAAGAGACTACAAGGCCATAAATAAAAGTCCCCTAAGTTAGTGCCCTACAACTGCAACAGCTCCAAGGCCAGAAACCTAAAATATGTGGGCCTCCCTCTCTGCACCCTCCTAGGGGTCATAATCAAAACACTGACCCCAGAATCAGGGTCTCATTTGCAGTCAACATGAACACTCGTAAAGAAGATTATCCTCCAAGATTTTGTCAAGTCATTTGACACCAAATTGAATGCGCCTACATCTACCCCCTTCCAAGGACTGATGGGACTCTGAGGAATTCTCTGGTAACTGCTACCACTTATTCTCTTAAATAATCAACAGGAAACTAAAAGTAAAAATCACAGAAAACTTTGACAAATTCTATTAGATATCAGACCCAAACTGTCTTCTTTAAACCCTACTCACTTCAGAGCTTACAGAAAGGATCCTGGGAAAACTGGCAGAAGCCAGTAAAGTGACAGAATTCTTACTAAAGTCAATTCCCTTGATCTCTGTAGTGCCTGATAGAGAAAGGAAGGTAAAATTTCATGTTATCCTTTCCTTTCTGCATCTAGACTCTTGTGAGTTATGGTTCTGAGGTGCCCATTTGTTGCTGATTATTTCTCTCCCAGGGACAGTTACTACCTTCTTGTTTGTTTTATTTTGTATCCTGAGAATTTGACTTGGTTTTCTGCCTGCCTGGACACATGGGTTGTCAGTTCTTGTATATTCAGACAACTGAACCATCAGTTTGGGGGCCCAAAGATATAATCAGACAGAAATGTGGGTTCAACTCCACTTGCAGCTAGATATGGCCAACAGAAATGCATATTGCACTTCACTCGAAGCTAGAATTCGACTGATTGTTGACAGCTCTCAGAATTGTCTGCTTTTCTTTCTTTTGACAATTTTTGAGAGTGGTTCTGGAACTTGGGAGGGTAGTACTTTTTGCATCCTCTTTGGGGATGCCTCTTGCATCTAAGGTGTCATTCAATACTTCTGGGGATATTTACTGTTTGTCTTTGCTAAAACTTGACAAGACACTTAAAAGGATTTTTTTTAAGTAACTCTATGGTCAGAAGTTGGCCAAGTTGTAAGTTGATATTCAGAGCCTAATAGAAACATTTTAGGTCTTTTTCCCTGGCTAAAATGAAATTACGTACCCAGAGGGAAAGAAAACATTTCAAAGACAAACAATTCTATATCTAGAACATGGAAATATTTTGATTTCTATTTTAGTTAAAGATCTTCTCCTGAGACAAAGAAGGAAATTGAAGATAATATATTTGTTTGGTGACCCTTGATATCATTCAGGTTATAATCCAATCTTTGAGGAATTACAAACACTCTTACAAACTGAGAACAACCTGTACAACTTGTCTTATAAATTGAGTCTTTACAACAATGGAAACAAAAATAAAAAAAAAAAAAAAATACTTATCCTTTTTACCAATTCTCAAACTTCCCCTATTCATTTCAGAAGGCTTGCAGGTACTGCAAAAATTCTGGCCTTTGAAAACAAAAGTCCTTCTTGGAAGAACTTGTATGCTTTCTCTGTGCCTTTGAGACATAAATGTTCTTCCTTGTCTTCTCCGGGAAATTAGCTAATTCTTACCAAAGGGAACAAAAAAAAGAGTCTATTTGGAAGCTAGGCAAATGAAAGAAATCATAAAAGTCTTCTCCATAAATAATAGTAGAAAATTTAAGCTTTTTTTTTAAAGTTTATTTGTTTATCTTGAGAGAGAGACAGAGAGAGAGGATGGAAGGGGCAGAGAGAGAATCTCAAGCAGTCTCTGCCCTAGTCAATGCAGAGCCTGATGCAGGGGTATGAACCCACAAACAATGAGATCATGACATGAGCTGAACCCAAGAGTTAGACGCTTAACCAACTGAGTCAGCCAGGCACCCCAAAACTATAAGGTATCTTATCAGTTAACCTTAACTTATTCCATTGCCAGAAACATAATCTGGATCAAACTGTTCTTTTATCAACTAGCGAGTTTTGCATTATAACATTTGTGTCATGGCTAAGTTTTTAAAACAAAAACCATATGATTTCTAATTTTTTTTATGTTTTTACTTTATTTTTGAGAGAGACAGAGTTTGAGTGGGGGAGGGGCAGAGAGAGAGGGAGACAGAATCTGAAGCAGGCAACAGGCTCTGAGCTGTCAGCACAGAGCCCAATGTGGGGCTTGAACTCACGGACTGTGAGATCATAATCTGAGCCAAAGTCGGACACCGAACTGACTGAGCCACCAAGACTCCCCAAAACTGTAAGATTTCTGTTTGTATTTGTCTGCACACTTATCTATGTCTGTGGATGTATGTTATAAACGTGTGATATTTTTCCACCTCTGGATGGCACTGCTGAAACTAATTTGTAGAGAGCTCTATTTACTTTGCTTAAAGAAAATTAAGCATTTATATAAATTAAACATAGTCTTAGAAATATAAACACTAACTCAAATATTTTTCAAATTCATGTGATCTGGGGTAATATTTTTTTTAAGTTCATTTATTTTTTTATTTTGAGAACAGAGAGCACAAGCAGAAGACAGGCAGAGAGAGAGGGAGGGAGAGAATCCCAAGCAGGCTTTGCACTGTCAGCACAGAGCCCAATGTGGGGCTTGAGCTCAGGAACCATGAGATCATGACCTGAGCTGAAATCAAGAGTCGATGCTTAACTGACTGAACCACTCAGGCATGCTAGAATAATTTTCAGTAAATAAAAGCTGGTTTAAATTTGTTGGTTTAATTAAAACAGGAATGTCTTTAGAGTCATCATCACTAAATATAATGCGGCCATACAGCTTTTATTCTACCTAGGTTTACTAGAAGTCAAGTAAGCTCTTATTACCTCTGTTACAGAATTTATCAGCAAGAAAGATTAAGTTAAGATTATGCCTGTATAAGGTCTTATGAAATTTCCATGAATAATCTAAACATGATTGCTAGATTAAGTATATAAATAGATATAAGTGGATAAAGTTTATAAATGAACTAGTCAACAATGATTATGCTTTATAGTATATCTATTTAAACATCGTTTCTGAAATCTTTTTGGTAAGTTGAACCATTAAAGTTACACTGAGATAAGTTAAGTGATGTATATTCATTTAACATCTAAATCATTTCCAAGAGATAAAGTACAGAAACACTAATTATTGAACACAGGTTTATCCAAATTTGGCTTTCTTTTACAGAAGAACTAAAAATATTTGGGTCTATTAGGAAATATATTTTTCATCACATTTCTCCACTTTGTCACTAAAATTCAATAAATCAGAAGTTTTTAATATTATACTGTAATAGGAACATAAGCAGAAGCAGAAAGAGAAAGGAGAAAAGAAAAAAGAAAGAAAGAAAGAAAGAAAGAAAGAAAGAAAGAAAGAAAGAAAGAAAGAAGAAAAGGAAAGAAAAAAAAGAAAAAGTTCTATAGTTTTGTAAAAGATTACTTTGAATTATAATATACATGAATCTAGGGAATATATTCAATTATGAAGTGGAGAAAGATAATATATATCTTGCTTATTCAATTTCTTGTCTGTTATTTAGTTCTTCTGTTTTAGATTTATTGTGCTGGTTTATGAACCACAATTATGTGGGCAACCACATAAGTAGATTTCATTAATATAAATTTGGGGATATCGGACCGAGGCAAAAAAGATATATAACTTGGGCATGCTATAGTTTCTTTTTTTATAAAACTGGGAAAATCTATTTACTTGAATTGGAATTTGCACTGATTTGGAGTCTTAAGAAGTGATGTCATGCCAAAAGGCAAAACACAGTTGTTGCTTCTTCAATTTCCTAGTTGTTATCCTTAGCCATACTTAAAGTAGTTCACAAACTAATTGAAACAGAGAGCAATGGTAGCAACAATTGTAATTTATATGGAACTATAGACTTCTCTTGAAGTATTCCTTTTGATGAGTTAAAAAAAAAAGTACTTGACATTTTGCCACACAAAAGTTAATTGCTCTCCAGTTCCAATTAGAATGACACATAATTTGAATTGAGTTGCTTAATGTGTTGTTCTAAAGAAAAAAAATAAAAAGAAGAAGACATATAACCTGAGGTGACCGTGATTTAGTAGTTCATTGCCACAATTCATACAGAGAGCAATAAAACTAGAAATTCCCTGCCTAATGACGACTAGAGATGTCATTCAGGGTAAATTATTAATTTTTTTGATGCCAAAGTTCAAGAAGCACCATGTGTTCTAATATTGACTAATATTAGCTTTGGGGGAAGTTTCCTAATTAAAGGCTCATAACAGTGAGCCTTAACATTTAACAATAATAATAGTGAAAAATTTGAGTGAGAAGAGGAAAATTTATGCAAAATAAAATGAAAAATAAAATGTCATTATATTTCAGATTGACTTATTTTCTAATGATTCTTAGCTTAGCTAATTACAACATATATTGAAAGACAGTAACACAAAATTAATCAGCCAGTGCTATAAGAGACTAGCAAAAGAGAGATCAATGTAGGCTGAAGCAGCAAGGGAATGGTAAGGATCAAACTAGACATCAAAAGATTAAACGAAGGCAAAGGCACAGCAAGCCTTTGTGAATAAGAATACAAATGGAGGAAAACAACAGCAGACTGAACCTGAGCAACAATTGTAAAAATTAGTTACATAAAGAAAGCTTTATAATTTTTTTAAAACAGAGTTTTTCTCTTCAAAGAAAAGCAACACTTTATTAAAGATTTTACTTCAAAAAATATATTTATAGATTTATCTTTCCTTCCTTTCCCCACATAGTCCGTCAGCAACATTACGTAAAACGGCTGAAAACAGCTGGTATCATTAAAGAGTGAGGTAGAGATTAAGACAAAATGACCACAGATGGAGACCCTAGAGTTTAACCTGTACAAAACGATAGAGTAGGTGGCCCTAAGACCTGTGAGGACACTGGCCCGGCTGCTAAGGACCTGATGAGGCAGAAGGTGACAGTGGGGGGAAAGAAGCCCCCACGTTCCAAGCTTGCTCCTCAAAAGGCAGTGTCAGGGCTCTTTTCACCCAACCCACTGTGCTGGGTGACCTTGGATCAGCAGAGAAGCTAGGGAAAGTATCCCAAAGAGCTTCATCTAGGAATAACATAGGCACCTTTCCATCAGAGAGCATGTGTGTAGGAAGCTGGGACAAGACCTACTGAGCAAAACTACTACTCAAGACAAGCATGGAATCAAGCTGGGTTTGCTGGGGGGGAGGGCAGCCCCATCGTCTATGGAAACTGGACACAAAATTGGAAATAGGCAAAGTGAGTGAGAACAACAGTGGTGGGCAAGCAGGCACATTTCTTTAGTGACAGGATTCAAAGTACTGGCTGCTCAGTCTTTCTTGTGACCTCCTTCCTGTAGCTCATCAACATGCGTGTAAGGAAAACCAGAAAGGGCAATACAAAATAAAAATACACCATCCCATAAAAAACATATATATACACACACACATACATACACACACACAATGGAATATTACCGGGTGACCAAAAAGAATGAAATCTTGCCATTTGCAACAACATGGTTGGAACTAGAGTATATATGCTAAGTGAAATAAGTCAGTGAGAGAAAGATTATCATATGATTTCACTCATATGTGGAACTTAAGAAACAAAACAGATGAACATAGAGTAAGTGAAGGAAAAATAAGATAAAAACAGAGAGGGAGGCAAACCATAAGAGACTCTTAAATACAGAGAACTGAGGGTTGCTGAAAGGGAGGTGGGCAGGGGATAAGAATATGTGATGTGCATTAAGGAGGGCATTTGTTGGGATGAGCACTGGGTATTATATGCAATTGATGAATCACTAGGTTTTACTCCTGAAACCAATACTATATGATATGTTAACTAACTTGAATTTAAATAAATAATTTTTTTTAAAAAGTACCATCATCCCTGTTCCATCTGCCTAAGGGTTGGGGAAGATCTGTCACTGCTGTCTGTGCTGTGCAACTTTTTTAAAAGTAGAGTTTAATTCTATTTTTATTTTTTTCAGTATATTTTAATTTACTGTATCTGATTCATGATGTAATTAATCTGAGAAAAAGATGATTAGATATAATATGTGGCAAGTATAATCTTTGTGTTTCATGTTTCACAGAAAGTATAATATACATACAAAGAAAAATGCATCCCAACATTAAAAGTTCATATGTTTCAAAAATGTTTAAGCAGTCAAATTATGTCATTCTCTTTGGAGTTATTGTCCATGAGAAAATTATTATTAAGATAATCATCTTATAGGTAAAACTCAAACTTAACTCTGTAAGTACTGAATGAATGTTTATTTTACAAGAAATTAGAAATGTTTTTGCTTGTACATTTGCACTATTTTAGGAAACTAATTTATAAAAATGAGGGTGAATATTCTCAAAGATAGTTTTGATTAATTTATAACTTAAATAAATAATCTTTGAACAGTGGCAAAATAAATAGTCCATTTCCTAAACCATAAATAGTTACTTTTGCTTAGATTGAATAAATTGCACTATGGAGTTTCAAATCACATTTCAGAGATCATGGTACAGAAACAACCATACACAAGTGTTTTCCTTTCACATAATTTTCTGTTTGTAAGCGTTTGTTTAAAGGAAAAAAAAACCACAGGCTGCAGTTAAATTTAATTATATTCAAGTCAATTCAAATGCATTATATTATTCTAATAAGGTTATCATTCTTCTAGGAAATACAGGATGGGGATTTCTAATTGATAAATTTAATCTCTATCTCTATAAAGAAGGAAGGTAATATGTTGGCAAAAAAATAATTCTTAAATATTAAACATAGGTCAAGGTAAAGAAAGAACTATGAAAAATAAATAACTTTATTGCCTAGTCCATAAATATTATTCACGTGTTTGAATTACCATTCTACCACGGTATCATTTCCAAAAGAATGCAACACTTTTAAGGACATAATTTATTTTAGTTGTATGCCCTCAAATGATAAATTTTCAATCAAAACACCCTTGCATTTGTCTTCTTCATATCTCTCTTTCAACTCTGGCAATTCTAGCAAAACTAGTAAGTTAAAACAAATGCACAGAAATATATAGTTTATAATATGTCAGCTTTTAATCACTTATTTTCTTGATTTCAGAGGAGCAAATTCTGAATTAACCAAGAGTAATAGCACAGATTTAAAGAGAAAACAATATACTGTACATGTATTTTGAGGTTAAAGACATATTCAATATCAGCCTTGTCCAACGCTACTCTTTAAAACCACCCTGAAAAAAATAAGGTAGTAACACGTACAGAAGGAATGAATAAAGGGAAGTCCTTTTTGCTTTTTGAGGTCTGGCTGCTTATAGGTGAGCATTTTTCATCAAGTGTAATCATGTTAGCTATAAAGATTGCAATTGGCATAAAGCTATTAGACTCACTGAAATGTGGGAGTGTGTGTATGTGCATGTGTGTGCCTGTGTGTCTCTATAAATTACCAAATCATCGTCAGTGTCTTAAAGATGTAATTTTCAAACTGTACTGTTACTATACCTCATTAATGTGAGGAGAGAAGAGAGAAACATGAAGAGAAAAGAAAGGAAAGGAAGTATCAGAACACATCTTAGAAAAGGTTACTGTGTGTGTGTGTGTGTGTGTGTGTGTGTGTGTGTGTTTGAGTGTGTGTGTGCGTGTGAGAAAGAGAGAGAGAGGCAGGTGTGGAGGAAAGGAGGGAGGGGGAGAGAGAGTTTAAAAAGAGGAATTACAGAAACTTCTCAGGGATTGTTCTTTGGGGATTTTGTTTGCTTATGTAATATTCTTCTCTGGAGATGTTTCCCTTAAGAGAATGTAAATAAATATATGCCCAGATTGGTGAGGAGGCCAAATAATTTGAAACAGGCAGATAAATTTGGTGAACTCTCAAAGGCCTTTTAAGCCATTTTTTTCTATGATTCTAATTCTACACTTACATTAGAAGGGTAATGTACATTCAGAAAATTAAATACTTAAAATTAGGTCCTGTTGCCAGAAATATCAAGAAAACTGTGCTTTCATTTTCAGTATGAATGATACGAAAGAGCTGGAAAACACGTTAACATTTTGAAAGGAAAAATTTTACTCACAGTTGGGAGTATGTTTGGATCCCAATGGTCTCATTTCAGCCAAATGTCACCACAGTAAAATCACCCTGGAAAGACATTTGCAGTGAGGAGCAGAGAACGTTGCTGTATTTTAAATGATTGAATTCCACAGGTGGATAGCTCTGGATTTTGTCTTTTTTTTAGAACACATAATAATCTGGTGAAAATTATTCATCACCTAAATATAGGCTTTAACACTGGGAATATCTGTCTGCAATATGCCTTTCTGCCCCCCGCCCAAGAAAATCTATAAATGTTTTCTTCTATTGTCTAGTTCGGAATGATCTACATATTGAGAATCTTTACGAATATTTTAGCTTATCCTCTAGGAAACCATTCATGTGTTGCAGCTTTTAAATATTATTATATTTTTATAATATTTTGTGATGTTTAAAAGAACAAGGTAAATTCTGCAAAAATATGGTTAAATAGGTGGAGTGATGCTCATTGTTATGAGTAATTAAGCAATTAAAAACCAGAAAACAAGAGCAATACAAAGGAATACAGCAGAATATGAAGGATATACAAAGCTAAAAAACTATTTGCTGAAAATCAGATCCGAATTAGACTGATATGGCTGATACGGTTAAGAGCAGCCATGAAAACAATCAGAACTCTTCCAAACCAACAAAATGAGGCTTAGTACATTTAGAAGAAACCAAGGAGAACGGCTAGTCTGCCAAATCACACTTTTTGTGAGAGAGCTTTCTCCATGAAGCATTAGATCTAAATGTTAGAGTAGTGAAAATTTTAAGAGCACTGCAGTCTGACAGACTTTTCAAATCCTGGCCTGTATAAAAGTGAGAATATAAATATATTAATTGTTGCTTGCATGACAGTTAAACGATATGCTTAAAAAGTCCAGAAAAACTACTGACATAAAGTAAGAACTTGTCTGAGGCTCGTATATATCCCTGCAATGTATCTCTATTGTTGATATTCCTATTCCTTGCCATTAAATCCCTCATGAAATCAAGGTATTATACTAGTAATATTCCACCCGGTTGTTAGTGTTACTCCCTTTCCTTCTTGAAACATTCCCAAGACATGATATTATTACCAGAAATAACCAGATACAATTAGAAATCTGTCCACTTCCTGTTTACTGTCATGTGACACATAAAAATATTTAGGGAATTTCTACACACAAGTTGAACTGAATGCATTCATCAAAGAAACTGAAGAGTGAAAGTGTTTTCATAAAGGTTTATCCCAGGATTATAATTTTTGAGAAGCATTACTACCACTGATGCTGTTCTGGGAGTTTAAAAATATGATTGATCTTTATGTAAAATATGGGAAATGTAAAAAATGACTGGAAACCTGGACAGATAAATAAAAAGATTGTTTTCCTTGAAAGTTAAAGAGAAATGTCTCTCTTCCAGCCTATGACGATATTTAAACTCTATTTTCTTAATTCATTTATTTTTGCCTCCCAACATGTGGCTTCACAGTATGCTTGTTAGTGTTGAAAGATGTCTTTGCTAAACCTTTTTAGGGGTGTGAGGAGGAAAGTCTTTAATTAGGAACCAATATAAACAGACTGTCTGTCAATACTTGAGGTGCGCTATTCAGAATAGCTCATAATTAGGTCCTTAGAGAACATGAAGCATTAAACCATTATTTTCCAGAAACGTTAACACTCACTTTTTTCTGTCCACTTTCAATGTTTTTATTACTTTGCACAACATAGCACTGAACTATTAACATTTTCACATCTATTCAAGCCTTTGCCTTTTGTCTTTCCCCTCTTCATTCCAAGTGTCCCCCTGGTAACAAATTTATAATCCTCTCCAGTTAGTAAATGAGCAACTCTTATCTAGTTTTCTGGATTAAAGAGAAAGCTGACGAGCCTTAGCATAAACTACTCATACATTTTCCTCACAATTCTTGGTCGTACTTAATATGGTTTAAAGCCACAAATAAAGACACCAATCTTCACTAAAGTAACATGTGAACATATGTCCAAAATGAACCCATTCTTTTTTAAAAAAGCAGTTTCTATTAGGAATTCAAAAAGTTGAGCTATACAGAATGAAATTATCATTCAATCTGTCTATTTTGAATCTAGTGAGGTGGTTTTTTTTTTTAATTGTATGGGTGTCACTGCCAATATAATGCTTGAAAAGGTTGTTGCTTCTGGGAAGAACACTGTCAGTAAGTGCTGACAACTGAGGCCTGTAACTCCTTAAGCCATTACTTCAAGACAGCTGTTGCTAGTTCAGCAGAGCATTCAAAACATGTTTCTATCAGTGCAGTTCTACATTTGTTTACATCATAGGCTTGTGGACACTAGCTAGGATAACCATTCTGTGACTAACATGTTTCTGTGTTGAGACTATAAAACCAAAAGCCATCAAGTGTCTGACACATACATGAGGAATAAGTCATTGACCTTGTGCTCATCTCCCACAACCATATTACTTAAAGTTACTCCAAATGTCTAGCATATTTACCATGAGAATCGTTTTGTGAGATGGCAAATAAAATTGTCTTCAGAAAGCTTCTACTTAAATACACAGAAGAAATTAGCTTCCCATTTTCTAACTAAAAAAGCCAATAGAGCTTCTTTAGTTTTAACTGTTTTGAACTCTGTATAATTTTCATTTATAGCTATTAATTTTCCTCTCTCCTTTTCTTTCTCCCTTCCCTTATCTCTCTGCAATTTAGCTAACAAACCTCTCAGACTCTTCCTATCTGTTTTCTTCTTCCAACCTAATTATCTGAGTTCTGTGTGTGGTTGTATCCCAAGACAATTACTATATCTTATGTCAATATCCCACATTCCTGCATTGTTGATTTTCACCTCAGCACATCTCACTTCCAATATATTTGATCAACAAAATAAGTATCTCCTAAACTCTAGTTATGTATTCTCAACCCCCCTATGGTAATCTTTTTGATATTATTAATAGGATATTATTCTCTTATCATATGGGAAAAATCTAAGAAATTTCCCTTGGCCTCTCTGCAAGAGAGATTATTAGCCACCTTCTGCTAAATTTACATTTTTTCTTTCTTTTTAAATTTTTATTATTTTTAAAAAGGTTGATGTTTATTTATTTTTGAGAGAGAGAGAGAGAGAGAGAGAGAGAGAGAGCATGATCTGGGGAGGGGCAGAGAGAGAGAGGATGACACAGACTCCAAGGCAGGCTCCAGGCTCTGAGTTGTCAGCACAGATACGGGGCTCAAACTTATAAGCTGTGACATCATGACGAAGTTGGATGCTTAACTGACTGAGCCACCAAGGTTCCCTTTTTTACCTTTTTAAATAGCGCTTACATTTTCTCTCCTGTGTTCACCCTGCCACCTTCCTCAGTCAAATGGCCATTTTTTGCCTCATATGTTGGTTTTCTGTAGGCTAATGTCATATCATACTTCCCTTCAAAATGTATAGGCAAAAATCAAACACCTTTCCTCCAATTTGTATACTATGGACACAGTTATTTAACCCTACCCTTGAAGTTGGGTAAGGGAAAGACTGCTCTGAGGCACATAATTATATGGGGAAGAAGTGAATTCCACAAAACATCAGAATTATGTTATTATAGGGGAGAGGGCTGGAAATAGATGCTTAGTAGAGAATCACCAGTGGATAATACTGCTGCAGGGTTTGTAGAAAATGAAATTTAACTAAATGAAATAAACTACAAACCAAAATAATCAACTAAATTATCCTGACTTTTTAAACCTTCAGGGGGGAGAAGGGAAGATGGCGACGTAGGAGGACGCTGGGCTCACTGCGCGTCCTGCTGATCACTTAGATTCCACTTACACCTGCCTAACTAACCCAGAAAACCACCAGAAGACTAGCAGAACGGAGTCTCCGGAGCCAAGTGCAGACTAGAGGCCCACAGAAGAGGGTAGGAAGGGCAGAGAGGCGGTGCGCGCTCCACGGACTGGCAGGAGGGAGCCGGGGTGGAGGGGCGGCCTGCTGGCCAAGCAGAGCCCCCGAGTCTGGCTTGCAAAAGCGGAGGGGCCGGGCAGAGTGTGTTCCCATAGCAAGCTCGACTTAGCATCTGGGAGGTCATAAGTTAACAGCTCTGCTCAGAAAGCGGGAAGGCTGGAGGACAAAGGGAGGGAGAGCTGCTGAGCCCCCAGACGACAGAGCTCAGTTTGGTGGGGAACAAAGGTGCTCGCCAGCGCCATCTCCCCTGCCCATCCCCCAGCCAAAATCCCAAGGAGAACCAGTTCCTGCCAGGGCACTTGCTCGCTCCACGCAAACACCCAACTCTGTGCTTCTGCGGAGCCAAACCTCCGGCAGTGGATCTGACTCCCTCCCACTGCCACAGGGCCCCTCCTGAAGTGGATCACCTAAGGAGAAGCGAGCTAAGCCTGCCCCTCCTGCCCCCGTGCACCTTGACTACACACCCCAGCTAATACTCCAGATCCCCAGCACCACAAGCCTGGCAGTGTGCAAGTAGCCCAGACGGGCCACGCCATCCCACAGTGAATCCCGCCCCTAGGAGAGGGGAAGAGAAGGCACACACCAGTCTGACTGCTGCCCCAGAGGTGGGCTGGGGGCAGACATCAGGTCTGACTTGGGCTCTGTCCACCAACTCCAGTTATACACCACAGCACAGGGGAAGTGCCCTGCAGGTCCACACTACTCCAGGGACTATCCAAAATGACCAAACAGAAGAATTCCCCTCAGAAGAATCTCCAGGAAATAACAACAGCTAATGAACTGATCAAAAAGGATTTAAATAATATAACAGAAAGTGAATTTAGAATAATAGTCATAAAATTAATCACTGGGCTTGAAAACAGTATAGAGGACAGCAGAGAATCTCTTGTTACAGAGATCAAGGGACTAAGGAATAGTCAGGAAGAGCTGAAAAACGCTTTAAACGAAATGCAAAACAAAATGGAAATGACGACGGCTCAGATTGAAGAGGCAGAGGTGAGAATAGGTGAACTAGAAGATAAAGTTATGGAAAAAGAGGAAGCTGAGAAAAATAGAGATAAAAAAAATCCAGGAGTATGAGGGGAAAATTAGAGAACTAAGTGATACATTAAAAAGAAATAATATACGCATAATTGGTATCCCAGTGGAGGAAGAGAGAGGGAAAGGTGCCAAAGGGGTACTTGAAGAAATCATAGCTGAGAACTTCCCTGAACTGGGGAAGGAAAAAGGCATTGAAATCCAAGAGGCACAGAGAACTCCCTTCAGACGTAACTTGAATCGATCTTCTGCACGACATATCAGAGTCAAACTGGCAAAATACAAGGATAAAGAGAAAATTCTGAAAGCAGCAAGGGGTAAACATGCCCTAACATATAAAGGGAGACCTATAAGACTTGTGACTGATCTCTCTTTTGAAACTTGGCAGGCCAGAAAGGATTGGCAAGAGATCTTTAATGTGCTGAACAGAAAAAATATGCAGCCGAGAATCCTTTATCCAGCAAGTCTGTCATTTAGAATAGAAGGAGAGATAAAAGTCTTCCCAAACAAACAAAAACTGAAGGAATTCGTCACCACTAAACCAGCCCTACAAGAGATCCTAAGGGGGATCCTGTGAGACAAAGTACCAGAGACATCACTACAAGCATAAATCATACAGACATCACAATGACTCTAAACCCGTATCTTTCTATAGTAACACTGAGTGTAAATGGAGTAAATGCGCCAACCAAAAGACATAGGGTATCAGAATGGATAAAAAAACAAGACCCATCTATTTGCTGTCTACAAGAGACTCATTTGAGATCTGAGGACACCTTTAGATTGAGAGTGAGGGGATGGAGAACTATTTATCATGCTACTGGAAGCCAAAAGAACGCTGGAGTAGCCATACTTATATCAGACAAACTAGACTTTAAATTAAAGTCTGTAACAAGAAATGAAGAAGGGCATTATATAATAATTACAGGGTCTATCCACCAGGAAGAGCTAACAATTATAAATGTCTATGCGCCGAATACCAGAGCCCCCAAATATATAAAACAATTACTCATAAATATAAGCAACCTTATTGATAAGAATGTGGTAATTGCAGGGGACTTTAACACTCCACTTACAGAAATGGATAGATCATCTAGACACATGGTCAATAAAGAAACAAGGGCCCTGAATGACACATCGGATCAGATGGACTTGACAGATATATTTAGAACTCTGCATCCCAAAGCAACAGAATATACTTTCTTCTCAACTGCACATGGAACATTCTCCAAGATAGATCATATACTGGGTCACAAAACAGCCCTGCATAAGTATACAAGAATTGAAATTATACCATGCATACTTTCAGACCACAATGCTATGAAGCTTGAAATCAACCACAGGAAAAAGTCTGGAAAACCTCCAAAAGCATGGAGGTTAAAGAACACCCTACTAACGAATGAGTGGGTCAACCAGGAAAGTAGAGAAGGAATTAAAAAATATATGGAAACAAATGAAAATGAAAATACAACAATCCAAATGCTTTGGGATGCAGCGAAGGCAGTCCTGAGTGGAAAATACATCGCAATCCAGGCCTATCTCAAGAAACAAGAAAAATCCCAAATACAAAATCTAACAGCACACCTAAAGGAAATAGAAGCAGAACAGCAAAGGCAGCCTAAACCCAGCAGAAGAAGAGAAATAATAAAGATCAGAGCAGAAATAAACAAGGTAGAATCTAAAAAAACTGTAGAGCAGATCAACGAAACCAAGAGTTGGTTTTTTGAAAAAATAAACAAAATTGACAAACCTCTAGCCAGGCTTCTCAAAAAGAAAAGGGAGATGACCCAAATAGATAAAATCATGAATGAAAATGGAATGATTACAACCAATCCCTCAGAGATACAAACAATTATCAGGGAATACTATGAAAAATTATATGCCAACAAATTGGACAACCTGGAAGAAATGGACAAATTCCTAAACACCCACACTCTTCCAAAACTCAATCAGGAGGAAATAGAAAGCTTGAACAGACCCATAACCAGCGAAGAAATTGAATCGGTTATCAAAGATCTCCCAACAAATAAGAGTCCAGGACCAGATGGCTTCCCAGGGGAGTTCTACCAGACGTTTAAAGCAGAGATAATACCTATCCTTCTCAAGCTACTCCAAGAAATAGAAAGGGAAGGAAAACTTCCAGACTCATTCTATGAAGCCAGTATTACTTTGGTTCCTAAACCAGACAGAGACCCAGTAAAAAAAGAGAACTACAGGCCAATATCCCTGATGAATATGGATGCAAAAATTCTCAATAAGATACTAGCAAATCGAATTCAACAGCATATAAAAAGAATTATTCACCATGATCAAGTGGGATTCATTCCTGGGATGCAGGGCTGGTTCAACATTCACAAATCAATCAACGTGATACATCACATTAATAAAAGAAAAGATAAGAACCATATGGTCCTGTCAATCGATGCAGAAAAGGCCTTTGACAAAATCCAGCACGCTTTCTTATAAAAACCCTTGAGAAAATCGGGATAGAAGGAACATACTTAAACATCATAAAAGCCATTTATGAAAAGCCCACAGCTAACATCATCCTCAACAGGGAAAAACTGAGAGCTTTTTCCCTGAGATCAGGAACACGACAGGGATTCCCACTCTCACCGCTGTTGTTTAACATAGTGTTGGAAGTGCTAGCATCAGCAATCAGACAACAAAAGGAAATCAAAGGCATCAAAATTGGCAAAGACGAAGTCAAGCTTTTGCTTTTTGCAGATGACATGATATTATACATGGAAAATCCGATAGACTCCACCAAAAGTCTGCTAGAACTGATACATGAATTCAGCAAAGTTGCAGGATACAAAATCAATGTACAGAAATAAGTTGCATTCTTATACACTAACAATGAAGCAACAGAAAGACAAATAAAGAAACTGATCCCATTCACAATTGCACCAGGAAGCATAAAATACCTAGGAATAAATCTAACCAAAGATGTAAAAGATCTGTATGCTGAAAACTATAGAAAGCTTATGAAGGTAATTGAAGATATAAAGAAATGGAAAGACATTCCCTGCTCATGGATTGGAAGGATAAATATTGTCAAAATGTCAATACTACCCAAAGCTATCTACACATTCAATGCAATCCCAATCAAAATTGCACCAGCATTCTTCTTGAAAATAGAACAAGCAATTCTAAAATTCATATGGAACCACAAAAGGCCCCGAATAGCCAAAGCAATTTTGAAGAAGAAGACCAAAGCAGGAGGAATCACAATCCCAGACCTTAGCATCTACTACAAAGCTGTGATCATCAAGACAGCATGGTATTGGCACAAAAACAGACACATAGACCAATGGAATAGAACAGAAACCCGAGAACTAGACCCACAAACGTATGGCCGACTCATCTTTGACAAAGCAGGAAAGAACATCCAATGGAAAAAAGACAGTCTCTTTAACAAATGGTGCTGGGAGAACTGGACAGCAACATGCAGAAGGTTGAAACTAGACCACTTTCTTACACCATTCACAAAAACAAACTCAAAATGGATAAAGGACCTGAATGTGAGACAGAACCATCAAAACCCTAGAGGAGAAAGCAGGAAAAGACCTCTCTGACCTCAGCCGTAGCAATCTCTTACTCGACACATCCCCAAAGGCAAGGGAATTAAAAGCAAAAGTGAACTACTGGGACCTTATGAAGATAAAAAGCTTCTGCACAGCAAAGGAAACAACCAACAAATCTAAAAGGCAACCAATGGAAAGGGAAAAGATATTTGCAAATGACATATCAGACAAAGGGCTAGTATCCAAAATCTATAAAGAGCTCACCAAACTCCACACCCGAAAAACAAATAACCCAGTGAAGAAATGGGCAGAAAACATGAATAGACACTTCTCTAAAGAAGACATCCGGATGGCCAACGGGCACATGAAAAGATGCTCAACATCGCTCCTTATCAGGGAAATACAAATCAAAACCACACTCAGATATCACCTCACGCCAGTCAGAGTGGCCAAAAGGAACAAATCAGGAGACTATAGATGCTGGAGAGGATGTGGAGAAACGGGAACCCTCTTGCACTGTTGGTGGGAATGCAAATTGGTGCAGCCGCTCTGGAAAGCAGTGTGGAGGTTCCTCAGAAATTTAAAAATAGACCTACCCTATGACCCAGCAATAGCACTGCTAGGAATTTACCCAAGGGATACAGGAGTACTGATGCATAGGGGCACTTGTACCCCAATGTTTATAGCAGCACTCTCAACAATAGCCAAATTATGGAAAGAACCTAAATGTCCATCAACTGATGAATGGATAAAGAAATTGTGGTTTATATACACAATGGAGTACTACATGGCAATGAGAAAGAATGAAATATGGCCCTTTGTAGCAACATGGATGGAACTAGAGAGTGTTATGCTAAGTGAAATAAGCCGTACAGAGAAAGACAGATACCATATGGTTTCACTCTTATGTGGATCCTGAGAAACTTAACAGAAACCCATGGAGGAGGGGAAGGGAAAAAAAAAAGAGGTTAGAGTGGGAGAGAGCCAAAGCATAAGAGACTCTTAAAAACTGAGAACAAACTGAGGGTTGATGGGGGGTGAGAGGGAGGGGAGGGTGGGTGATGGGTATTGAGGAGGGCACCTTTTGGGATGAGCACTGGGTGTTGTATGGAAACCAATTTGACAATAAATTTCATATATTGAAAAAAAAATAAACCTTCAGGGGAATGATGATGACCTCAGATTAAGTTAGAGACCTTCATTAATGACGCATAGGGAGAAAATACATGCAGTGTGAATTTTTTATGGGTCTGTGAACTTTTTGTGGGAGAAATCATACATGTTTAGATGTGTATTTAGAAATTTAGATGTGTATTTATGAGATATTTAACTCCATAAGGAAGATTTTACCTTTATTTTTTTGAAACCATTGCTTGGAGGAAATGCATTTGAGGAGGTGTGACTTACTCATTCTTCCACTATTGCCCCCCCTACATAGATGCTATCTGATCAAACTTCAACTTTTCCTCTCAGCTTCTTCTAAAGGAATTGCTCTGTACTCTCATCTTGGTAAATTCTGGTTATAACTGGTCATTTATAGATTTAAGAATGGGATTTACAGAGTACTTTGTTGCAGCCAAATATTCCTAGTGGTTATAAAACTGAGTAATGGTTTGACACAGGCAATGTTGACGCATGTCCTCACTTTCTTCCCTTGATGTTTCTGCTTCTATTTCTTCCAAAACCATAGACTGTTACTTGGTCACTGCTGGTATTCTGGAAACACATTTTCTCTACACTAGTCTGCAAGAAGTAGTGCTTTCAACAAACTTGACTTTCACTGTCAGTTGCCAACTGGCAATTTGTTTACTCCCTCACATTATGGTTACCAGAACTTTTAATAGGAGTCACCACCATTTCTAAAACCAATATATAAAACCTGATGGCTTGCATTTATTGTTCTTTTTGGATTTCCTTCTGAGGGAGTTAAAATTTTTAGCCTAGACTCCTATATAAATGAGTCTATGTTTCAGTCCTGGAATATTTAGTGGCTATCCATTTCTTTCATTGTTAACTCTTGAACAATGTGATGCTTATGAGTGCTGACTTATCATACAGTCAAAAATCTGTGTATAATTTTTGACTCCCCTCAAATTTAATAACTAATAATCTACTGTTGACTAGAATTCTGCCTTGCTGATAACACAAGCCAGCAATTAACACATATATTGTATGTTATATATTTTACTGATAACTTAAATGTAATGCTATTTTAAAGAGCAACTGACATCCTAACTGGTATTCCGTATCCCAGGACAGTAAAAAATCACAGCAATTAACCTGGAATTATAGGTATTCTAGGAATTTTCATGATTCATATAGAAAACCCAATACTATTCTCTGCTGAGTTAGAGAATAGGAAGAATGCTATTTTTACAATGACTATTAGAATGAAATGACTTGGAATTTGTAATTCAACGTATTTGAATTTGAATTGAAATAGCCACATTTAGGGGCGCCTGGGTGGCGCAGTCGGTTAAGCGTCCGACTTCAGCCAGGTCACCATCTCGCGGTCTGTGAGTTCGAGCCCCGCGTCAGTCTCTGGGCTAATGGCTCGGAGCCTGGAGCCTGTTTCCGATTCTGTGTCTCCCTCTCTCTCTGCCCCTCCCCCGTTCATGCTCTGTCTCTCTCTGTACCAAAAATAAATAAATAAATAAAAAAAAAAACGTTGAAATAGCCACATTTGTATCACAATTTAAGCTTTGTGAAGTGTTCAGAAGTCAATATTGGAAATTTTTTCAAATTATTGCTAAAATAGTTTTAAAAATTATTTTGCTGATAGTATTAAGTAGGTTATAAGTAACTGACAGAAACCAAACTAAAAGGTTTGAAGCTGTTGCACAAATCTTATCCTCCAAAATACATGACTATCAAATCCACTATCTAATCTTGGTATTCACCTGAATGTTTGAAATTCTATTTTCTTGCAATGCAGTTCCTATTTTATACTTCTTTCATATACTTTTTTCAATGTTCATTTTAAAGTTTATTTATTTGCAGAGAGGGAGAGGGAAGGAAAGAGAGAGAGAGGGAGAGAGAAAGAGAGAGGGAGAGAGAGAGCTGTGGAAGAGCAGAGAAAGAGGGAGAGAGAGAGAATCCCAAGCAGGCTCTGCACTATCAGCCCAGAGTCCGATGTGGGGCTTGATCCCACAAACTGCAAGATCATGACCTGAACCAAAATCAAGAGTCAGATGCTTAACTGACTGAGCCACCCAGGCGCCCCTTCTATCACACACTTTTAACATGAAGTATTTTTGTTGCAAAACTATTTGCTTACACCACCACTTATTACCTAGCTCTTGCAATGTGTCACTAAATTTTCTGAATCCTGTTTGATGTCTTCACTATTCAGTTTATTTTCCTCCAGTCATGATTTCTTAGACAGTTGGCAAAAATGATTAATTTTTTCTTCACTCACCCAGTAGACACATTAATTTCTTCATTCCTCAGTACTCACCTCAAAATTTTAAATCTACATATTTTTTTCCTTTATTTTCTAAAAGAATAATAGAAGACAGTAACAGGTTTTGGTAAGATTCAAAAATCTCACCAATGTCTTCACCATTTTTTCTCCAGTAATGTAGCATCCATAATTTGCTTGACTCTTTTTTCCTTTCTCAGTTTTTAGTTTTAAGCACTCAAGCCATCATGAAGAAATAAGAAGTGAGGATGAAAGGATGTTGGGCCTTGACCAAATACTGGAGTCATACTAACCTGGAGACACATCTTTGTCTTGTTAACCACTAGATGTTTAAAATGGGGAAAATCATTTTCATTTTAACACTTCAGTATTCTTCTCTCTAAAAGGCAGAAAATATCTCACTTGAAATATTGTTGTGAGGATTAGAGGTAATTTATTATAATATACTTAGCAAAATGTCTGGCTAAGAGAAAGTGCTCAATAAATGCTTGCTTTTTCTATATTTGTTTATTTTCTTAAGAAGCTCTTCTGCTCTGGAAATCACTCACAGTTTTATTGCCATTTTGAAGCAAATTTAATAATACATGCATATGATAAAAGATTCCACTTTAACAGCTGTCTTCATTTTAAGCACAACTAATTGCAAAAGATCATGAATAATATTGCTAGTCATAACGCAGTATGTTGATGCCATTATATGTATGCCATAGTGCCAGAATGATATTTATGTATTCAGTGTTGGGAAGACAGCTGTGGAGATTGCAAAAGAACCCTCTTGAAGTTAGTGTTTCCATTTAAGGCAAGTTAATTATTCTCAAAGCTTAAATATCTTTAAAATATACTTTTTAAAGAAACACTTATTATTTGGAATGCAAGGGGAAATGTACCTTATGTTCTTATACTTTTTTTTATTTTTTAAAGAAATCATTATGTATTTTATTATACCTATAAGAAAAAAATTGAGGACATTTGATTGGATAAACTACCAGAAGCTTTAAAATAATGAGCTTCAAAAATATAAAAAAGACTGCCATAATAAACAATAGTAAATGTGATTCAATTTTGAAATTCATCTTACTTGACTGGAAAATATATATATATGTACTATTTAATGTTTATTCATTATTTTTAGAGAGAAAGAGCATGTGCAAGCAGGGGAGGGGGAGAAAGAGAATCCTAAGGAGGCTCCACACTACATGGAGCCCAAAGCAGAACTGGATCTCACAAACTGTGAGATCATGACCTGAGAGGAAATCAAAAGTTGGATGCTGAGCCACCCAGCTGCCCCTGGAAAAATATACTTTCTTTCTTATATTCTTCACTGAAAAAATAACATTTAATTCTTTTTTTTTAGGTTTATTATTTTGAGAGAGAGAGAGAAGGAGAGAGAGCACAAGTGAGGGAGGGGCAGAGAGTGAGAGGGCCTGAGGGAGAGGGACAAAGAGAATCCCAAGCAGGCTCCATGCTATCAGCTCAGAGCCCCACACAGAACTTGATCTCACATACCACAAGATCATGACCTGAGCTGATATCAAGAGTCAGATGCATAACCAACTGAGCCACCCAGGTGCCCCAATTCTTAAGACATTTAATTTGACAAATTCATCCCTGGGTCTTTGAATTCTAGAAATCATCCAAACTAAAAACAAAGAATTGCATTCTTATAATCTATAACCAAAATTAATGGAACAATATTTTTTTTAAATATAGACTAATCATTTTGATTGACTTTTCAGAAGGACATGCTTCATCGTAATAGTTTGATATAGCTTGAGAAACATTTTGAAATAACGATGTATGTTTAAGTCAATATGCTTAATACAACTGACATATATTACTTAAGGTAACATTTTGAATTATATTAAAATGTGAATAACTGTACCTCCTGAAAGTTGTTTAGAATGACTTTTCTATTTCAGTATTTCACATTTTTAAAAACACTGAAATTACAGAGTCTCTTGTAATTATTAATTTGGAGAAAGGGAGAGGAGAAATCTGAGTCTATAACACATCAGGGATCACATGACTTCTTTATTTGATATAAGTTTAGTATTAGATTTTTTTAGTGTTTTCGTAAGTGTTCTTAAACATTTACATTCCTAAGTGTATATTCAATTCTTCAGACTAAATTATATGATCCTTTTCTTTTATCTATGATTTCTAACCATAGTGATCAAATGTTGATATGGTTAGGCATTCAGTAACTTCTGTTTTCTCTCTGATTGATCCTATAAACCTTTTTTGTTTTTTCATTTTTTTGTTTTACTTTATGAATCATCATCATTGTGATCTAATTTATATAACATAAAGTAACTAATTTTAATTATAGAGTCCTATGAGTTTTGACAAATGCATTTGATAAATAACATTTAGCCATCAGAACATGCAGAATATTTTCATCACTACAAAAAGTTTCTTTTGCAGTCAATCTCCCACATCCTCAGCCCTAGGCAACCACGAATCTGTTCTCTGTCAGTGCAGAATAACTTTGACGATTCTAAAACTTCATATAAATGGAATAAAACAACATGTGTTACTTTATATAAGGATTCTTTGACTCAGCACAATGCTGTGGAGATTCATCCACGTTGTTGAATGTATGCAGTTTGTTTTCTTTTATTGCTTAGTAGTACTTCATATTATAAATATGTGGAAATTTATTTCTTCATAAATTGATGGTATTTGGTTTTACTTTCTCCAGTTTGGAGCTAATATTGTTTATAAACATCCACATTCAGGGTGTAGAGTATCTATTTTGGTATTTTCTTTTGTCTGCTCTGAGATTAAGGATTCTTAATATACTCCAGGTTCAAGTACTTTTATGAACACCTTTAGAAAAACAGATTTTAATGTTGAGAAAGTACATGTACTATTTGAATAATTTATCAGACTATCAGAAAACATTGAAAATAGGTATATCTAAAAAAAGTTTGGTTCTAGAATATATAGAGAATCATTATAACCTAATTTTAAGACACCAAAAAACCAAATGTAAAATGTACCTTTACATTTTTTAAGTGTCTTTCAAAGAACAGATTTTTCGTGTGTGTGTGTGTGTGTGTGTGTGTGTGTGTGTGAGTGATTCGTCATGATCTTTGCTTATATTAAATTACTTAAGATTTTTTCCTATGTAGTATTCTAGAAGGTATATGATTTTAGTATGTACATTGAGATCTATGGGAACTTAAAAACAATTTTTGTGTATTGTGAAATAAAAATTGACATTCACTTTTTTTTCCATATGGGTGTCAATTTGTTCAGGTGGTTTTGCTGAAAATATTTACCTTGGTGTATCCATGAATTATCTATTGTTTGTACATTGTGGTTCTATTGCTACATACTATCTTTCATTAATATGCATCTATGCTTATGCCAAAAACATGCCACCTGGAGTACTGCAACTTCTTTGAAAGTCTTGAAATTAACTAATGTAATTCTTCCAACTTACCCTTTTTTTTCCTAAAAAAAGTTCTTTTGTTTCCTGTTTGCTACTCTACTTGTTTCTAGAATTTTATACATAAATTTTAGATCAGTTTGTCAGTCTCAAAAAGAAAAATCCCTGTTTTCAGGTGGATGGTATTAACATTAAAAATATTTTATCTGAGAATGACTTCTAGATTGATATCATGATAAACTGCATGGAATATCTCTCCAAGGAAACAACCATAATACATGTGAATAGAATAAAAATCTAATTAAAATTTTTGAGAATTTTCTTATTGTGATACAACAAATGAAGAAATATTTATTCAAGAAAATCTATTACATGTGGATAAGATCGGCCAGTGTCTGTACCCTTTGAGACAAGACCTGTTGTTTTCCTCCATAGCTCAGCATGATAAACCTCTACTTTAGGTCAATGTAGGCAAGAACAAAGGCAACATAGAGAACAATCCAGAATTGTTACAAAGTATAATTAAAGCGTTTGACTGTCAACAAAACTTTTATGACAAATGCAGCAAAAGTGGAAAGTGTAAGCCACACACAAGAAAAAAACAGGCAAAAATAATTGCCATTGAGAGTACCTATATGTCATACTTAGAAGATGAATGATTACCTTAAAGAAGCTATTATAATTAAGCTAAAAGAACTAAAAGGAGTCATACTTAAAAAGTAAAAAATGGCACAATGACAATGTGCAACCAAATAAAGCATATTAATAAAGATATAAAGATAAAAAAAGAGCTACCATGAAATTTTGGAGTGGAATAACACAAAAAGCACAATTAAAAAAATACTAGAGATGCTAAATAGTAAAACTGAGCTAGTGGAAGGATCATCAAACTTGAAGATCGATTAATAGAAATCATGCATCTCAGAATCATATATATTTTTAAATTTTTTTAATGTTTATGTATTTTTAAGAGAGACATGGGGGAGGGGCAGAGACAGAGGGAGACACAGAATCTGAAGCAGGATCCATGCTCTGAGCTATCTGCACAGAGCCCAATATGGGGTTTGAACTCATGAACTGCAAGATTATGAACTGAGCAGAAGTCAGACGCTAAACCAACTGAACCACCCAGGTGCCCCCATGCGTCTCAGAATCAAATGGAAAAATAAATTAAGAAAACTGAACAGAACCTTTGAGAAATGCGGAGTTTCATTAAGCACAGTAACATAAGTTTAACTGGAGTTCCAGGAAAAAAGAAGACAGTGTAAGGAACCAAAAAAAATATTCAAAGATATAATGGTTGAAAACTTATAAATCTGATTAAAAACATTAAATCTAATACTGAAGTAGCTCAGGGCACCTGGGTGGTTGAGCCGGTTGAATGTTCAACTTTGGCTCAGCTCATGATCTCATGACTCATGGGTTCAAGCCCTGCCATAAGGCTCTGTCCTAACAGCTTGGAGCCTGGAACCTGCTTCAGATTCTGTGTCTCAGTACCTCTCTTCCCCTTCCCCACTCATGCTCTGTCTGTCTCTTTCTCAAAAATAAATAAACATTAACAAATTTTTAAAAAAAATACCAAGTAGCTCAATGATCTCTAAGAAGGCACAGAAATCCATATCTAGATTTATTATAGGGGAAAAACTGCTTAAAGAGAAAGGCAAAATCTTAAAAGTATCAAGTAAAAAGATGTCTGGGTGGCTCAGTCAGTTGAACATCTGACTCTTGGTTTCAGCTCAGGTCACAATCTCACAGTTCCTGAATTCAAGCCCTGTGGGAGCTCTGTGCTAATGGCATAGAGCCTGCTTGGGATATTCTCTCTCTCTCTCTCTCTCTCTCTCATTCTCTCTCTCTCTCTCTCCGCCCTGCCCCTCTCCTGCTCGCTTGTTCTCTCTCTTTTCAAAATAAATAAACTTTAAAAAAGCATCAAATAAAAAAATGACTGATCATATACAAGGAAACCCAATAAAGTTAATAACTGACACCTCATCAGAAATAATGGAGGCTGGGGCACATGGGTGGTTTAGTCAGTTAAGCGTCCAACTCTTGATTTCAGCTCAGGTCATGATCTCTGGGTTCCTGTAATCAAGCCCGGCCTCGGGCTCTATGCTGACAGCGCAGAACATGTTTGGGATTCTCTCTCTCTCCCTCTTTCTCTCTGCCCTTACCCTGATTACACTCTCTCTCTAACAAAAAACAAAAAAACAAAACAAAACAAAACAACAACACACACACAAACACACACACACCAAAGAATGGAGGCTAGAAGGTTGTGAGTTGACACATATAAAGTATAAAAAACAAATTGTCAACCAAAAATCTTATATCCTGGAAAACTATATTTCAAAAATGAAGACAAAATAAAGACATCCTCAGAATTTTTTGCCAGCTGATGTGACTTACAAAAAATACCATACAAAATTCTTTTGGACAAATAAAGTGATTTAAGACTATAAAGTAATTCCATATGGAAAAAAAAAAAAGCAACAGAACAGTGGTAAATAAAATTAGGTAATTAAAGAAGACAGTATAAATGTATACTTCTTTCTTGCTTTAACGGATTCAAAAAATTGTAAAAATTAGTATGTATATCATTATATTGTTGGGTCTATAATATATAGACATGTAATATATTTGACAATAACAAGTTGTCAAATAATAACAAAACTTGATAATTGTTATTGTCAAATAACAAAGCACAAATACCATGGATTTGAAAACTATTAGAATAAGGAAATACAACAGATGGTGACTGAATTATACAGGAAGCAATGAAGGGAAACAGAGAAGAGTAAGTAAGAAAGCTAATATAACAAAGCATCTTTTCTAATGTGTCTTGAATGACATAAAATGATATAAAGTAACAATTATAAAAATATCGTTTTGAGTTTGCAGGAAATTTAGAAGACACATAATAATATTAGTACGACAAAAAGGAAAGAGGGGATACAGCCATGTAGAAATAACATTTCTACATTATACTGGTTATGTTAGTATAGATCTAAAACATAATCTGATAAATTAAGAAGTATCTATTAAACCAAAAATCAACCAATCACTAAGAAAAAGATTCAAACAAATATAGTATAAATATAATTCAAGGAATTAAAACATTATACTAGTAATTATTCTTTTAAGAAAACATAGAAGAGAGGATGAAGAGAGGAATAAAATAGACATGACACACAGAAAAGACAGAAATCAAAATGGCAGAAGCAAATTCACCTATATCAATAACATTTTACATTTCCACCAATAGTATATAAGGGTTTCATTTTCTCCACATTCTTGCTAACACTTAACAAATAATAATATAATTAGCTATCCTAACAGGTGTAAAATGATGTCTCATTGTGATTTTGATTTGTATTCCCCTAATGATTAGTTATGTTGAGCATCATTTTACATACCTTTGGGCCATTTGTATGTCTTCTTGGGAGAATTGTCTATTCAAGTCTTTTACCCATTTTAATTGAATTATTATTTTTTTATTATTGCATATAGGAGTCCCTTATATATTTTGGATATTAAACCCTTACCAGGTATATAGTTTGCAAATATTCTCTCCTATTATGTCATTTACATTTCATTATGTTGATTATTTCCTTTTCTCTGCAGCAGAAATATTTTATTTTGATGTAGTCCCACTTTTCTAACTTTTGTTGTTCTTGCCTGTGCTTTTGGTGATATACACAAAAGCCAGTGCTATGACCAGTGTCATAGAGCTTATCCCTGTGTTTTTTTTTCTAAGATATCCAGTTTCAGTTTTTATGTTTGAGCCTTTAATCCATTCTGAATTGACTTTTGTATATGATGTATGATAAGCATCCAATTTCATTATTTTTCAGGTGGATATCCAGTTTTCCTAACACCATTTGTTGAAGACTATCCTTTCTCTATTGTGTATTCTTGGCATCCTTGTCAAAGATCAGTTAGCTGTATATGTGTGCATTTATTTGGGGCTCTCTACTGTGTTCTATTGGTCTATATATCTGTGTTTATGACAATACCATACTGTTTTGATTCCTATAGTCTTAAAATGTATTTTGAAATGAGGTTATATGATGCTTCTATCTAAGTCCTTTTTCTCAAGATTGTTTTGGCTATCCAGGGTCCTTTGTAATTCCATATGGACTTAGGGTTTTTTTATTTGTTCTGTAAAAAATGTCATTGTGAATTTGACAGAGATTACACTGAATTTGTAGAAATCTTTATGTAGTACAGGCATTTTAACAATACTGAGTCTTTCAATTCATGAACATGTAATAAGTTTCCATGTAAATGGGTTTTCTTTAATTTCTTTCATCAGCATTTTGTAGTTTTCATCATACGAGTCTTTCAACCTCCTTTGTTAAATTTACTCCTAAACATTTTATTCTTTCTGATGCTATTGTAAATAGGATTGTCTCTTAATTTCTATTGTTATTATGTACAAACACAATTGATTTTTTTAAGTTTATGTATTTTTTTTGAGAGAATCTCAAGCAGGCTCCACGCTGTCAGTGCAGAGCTCAATTGCGAGGCTAATCTCACAAATCATGACCTGAGCCAAGATCAAGTCAGAGACTTAACTGACTGAGCCATACAGGCACCCACAGAATTGATTTTTATATGTTGATTTTGTATCCTTTAACCTCATTGTACTTATTATTTCTAATAAAGAAATAAAAGGCATCCAAACAGGAAAGGAAAAAGAAAAACTATCTGTTTGCAGATGATTGAATCTTATATTGGAAAACTCCAAAGACTGGACAGATTAGATTTAACATTAAGACCGATCTGTACCATTATTTATATGAGCTTTCTCAGGTTTCTACTGAAAATTTCAGTTATCATCAAAACCTCTCCACCCTGGCTGATCAGAACTTGATTGTTCCTGTTCTGGGTGTCATCTGGGAATTGATTCTTCAGATGATAGCTCCTTAGTTGTTATCTTTGCTCAGTAGCTGTTTCTGGTACCCTCCAAGAATCTTGCCTTATACCTGTACAGTCAGTATTCAGCCAACGACTAAAGTGATTCTCTACAAAGATCTTTCAAGCTATTTCTCGGAGTAGTTCCCTTCTGTCCAGTATTCTGCCTGCTGGTTCTGGACACCTTAGCATCCTTGCATTTTGACTTCTGTATCTAGTCAGAAATCTTCCCTGTTTTGCACATTTCCCCACCTGTGCGCTGCGATTTGGAGAAGGCTTCCAGTAAGAAAGACAGGGTGTTTGTAAAATTCACCTTGTTTGATTATTCCTCTCATTGATTTCAGAATATAAACAACATTTTCCCAATGTGTGAAAATATTTATTTCATAGATTTCATCCAGTTTTTGCTATTGATGCTGTTGTATTGTTGTTGTTGATGCTTCTACCTTTGTCCAGACAAAACTCTCATCATGTTTACATAAAATTAGAAAAGGACGCATTGAGTTTCAATTCCAAATATCCTTGACTCAAAATAGCAACAAACATCAAACTTATTAGGAGAAAACAGATGCCACAATCTAGCCCTGAGGTTAATTTATGGTTGGGGCTTGCATAACTCCAGAACTATAGTTGTCATACAACTTAATCCCCCAAAATACCCAGAGTTATTATTACACTTTTGAACATGATAAACTGCAATCTCTGGGATATCAATACTGTTTTAGGATTAGGGGAAATGCTCACGTCTTAGAAGCAAGGACAAGTTAAATAAATCATTCATAACTGTAAAGGAGTCATAAATGTTTCTTCTTTCTATAGTGATAAAACATACATGCTTATGTGTGTTCTTGCACATTCATATATGCAAAAAGCTGTCACTCATTAACACCCTATGCCAAAAAAAGTTAATAAATAATGAAAGTTCTTCTCAGTCCTCAGCCTAACTACCATCATTTTCCTGGTTTTTCAGCAAAGTTAGTCGACTCTGGTTACGACTCTAGCAACACATTTTACTGTCAATCTGGAACATCTCTCTAATGACACAGATTTTCATATAAAGCCATCTGCATTCCTTTCTACCAGGCTGCATATTTGACAAGAATTATTTTGGTATTAAATTTAAATACTAGCAGGGCTTACCATGTGTAGTCTATGAAATTTAAACTAATTTTAAAATTTTAACATATGAACTGTAATATATGAATTAATAAGAAATCAGTTCTAAAATAATTCTCAGTTTCAAAATAATTTCACTTTAAAAGTTCAGACTAAAGCATAATTTAAACTCTGATATATAATCCAAATCTTATTTTGTGCACTTGCATGTGTCCATAGTGAAGGAGAATTTCAGTTATATTTCCAAGGCAATTACGACTAACCTCAGTTTATCATCTCTCTATTATAGTTATTCAAACATTAACCCTTTTGAGAAGAATTTTTATTTAAGGTAAAAATACTACAAATATTAACTATATTATATATTAATATATATTAACATACACACACACACACACACACACACACACAAATGCACATGTAAAACAAGCATTATAATATAATCACTAGCATCTTAAAAGTCACTTGGTCCAAAATTCAGAGTCCCTCTCCAGGAATATGACAGCCACCCCTGCTAGATTTCTATGACTCCTTAAAATGTGATGGGGAATGGGAAAGTCTACATTTGTGATGATATCTCTTATGACACGGTGAGTGGGTGAGTTTATTCTCTACCTCAAACCTTTATCAGGTTTCCTTGCTTTAAGAAGTCAGCTCTGGCTGGTTTCCATGGAGCTTTGCAAAGGCCAACTTCCAGGTTATTGGTCTTGAAAAATGAATCCCTTCCCTCACAATACTGGTTTTAAAATCTTCTATAGTACCAACTATTTGTAGCTTTTTACATTTGCAATTTGTGTAATGATTTTATGCTTCAGTAGAGTCTGTAGGGTAAAGCTAATAATATTTCCATCTTTATCTTTACTGTAGCATAAACAATTTTAAGATTTCTATACTGTGTGCACAAGGTATAATCTTAGAAGCCATTTTAATATTTAAAAATTTATCAAGTTATTTCTGTAATATTAGATGTTCAGCTTTTCTGATTTTTAATATTACAGAAAACATTGTAATAAAATATACCATTTGAGCTATTGAATCAAACCTTTAAATAAAACATGGTGTAGTCACAAAGGGAGGAAAAGAATAAGCAATGAAATTAAACAAATCTAAGCTTAAGTTCTCTGTTCTTGACTAGCTGTATGACCTTGGAAACATTTCCCTGCTTAAAAGTATCACTTAAGCTCAAAATTGAAGACCTTTCCTGGATGGTAGGTATTATATTTAAAATATCAAATCACATTTGATGCATAATGAATGTGTTAAATAAGTCATATGCATTATAATATCATAGGTTAAATTCCCAGAAGGAATTCTATTCAACTTTAAATAAACTATTTACATTTCTTAGAGTATTTTTACAGATTACTTTACAAAGATTATAAAATTTTCAATGGTACTTACTACAATGTTCAAATTCTTTTTTAAATTTTGTTTGCATTTGATTATCACTAATTAATTTTTATTTTTCAGAGAGATAGTTGTTTAACTTTAACTTCCTGGATATATTTCTCTAAAAAGAGAAAACAAAAACATAATAGGACTCTTCTTGAAATAAATTGATAATTAATTTTTTCCAGAATTGAAAAGATTCATATATCTATATACTGAAATAACTTGTGTGTGTGTGTGTGTGTGTGTGTGCAGCCAGTCCCGCTGTGAAGAGATATATACATTTGTGAAAAACTGACTTGACTGAAGCCATTATAAAATAAAGTTGAAGAGATCAATGCAGAGCTACTCCCTTAACTAGTCTCTGCTTGAAGTGGGCCAAAACTTTCAGAATGGGCAATATGGCAATTATTTTAAACAACTGGCTGAGAAGTCAGAGGGGGAATGGACATCCTGATCATGAGATTGATGGTTGTGGACTTTCTAAAGACAGAATCAGTAGTCAGTCAATGTATGATCCAGGTTGGCTTATCTTGTTAACAACCATAGAAAAAATTTTCCCTTCTCTTCAAATCATGTAATTGTACCCTTCTTTTACCTCAGAAAACCCTCTGCTTTCCTCCTACAAGCAGAATACTACTTGGGTTTCTACTAGAATCTGTGCTCCCTGAATTGCAATTCTTTAGTCCCAAGTAAGCATTATTATAGCTGTTGATTTTCAGGTTAAAATCTGTATCTATAAAAAACACCATTCCATACAAAATTGTGCAATAAAAATTACAAAACCATTGGGGAAAAAATGATGTTAAGAACATAGTACAAAAAAAAAAGCAAAAACAAAAAACAAACAGAAACAGAACTAAAAACCTTCATCAATGACATATAAAAATATATACAGAAATTAAATAAAGAAAAGACTCAGTGTTGTACATATTAAGTGGTTAAGGAATACATATTGTATATGGCACAGAATTTTGAAAAAATACCTAGTTTGTGTTCATATGTGGATGTTGGAACGGTTGATATTTGTGAAGGGGTAGACAGTGTGGAAAGAGTGATACTGGAGATATTGAAAATAAAGGAATTTCATTTTAAATGGAAGAAGAAACATGTCATTATAAAGAGTTTTATTTTGAAAAGAGAGCTGGTGCAGGAGCTAGACTGATTTTAGTGTCAAGACAGAATTCTTTAAAAATGGGTTGAAGGAGCGTCTGAGTGGCTCAGTCAGTTAAGCATCAGACCTTGGCTCAGGTCCTCATCTTCTGGGGTTCATAAGTTTAAGTCCCATGTCGGGCTCTGTGCTGACAGCTCAGAGCCTGGAGCCTGCTTCAGATTCTATGTCTCCCTCTCTCTCTACTCCACCCCCACTCACACTCTGTCTCTCTCTCAAAAATAAATAAACATTAAAAAAATTTTAAAAATGGGTTGAATAATAGCATACGTTGTCAAATAAAAACAAATGTGGAATCTAGCTAGGAAAACATTTTAATTAGATTGAAACACTAGTGTGGAGGTTCCTCAAAACATTAAATACATAAGACCCAGCAATAATGCTACTAGGAATTTATCCAAAGGATACAGGAGTGCTGATTCATAGGGGCACATGTGCCCCAATGTTTATAGCAGCTCTTTCAACAATAGCCAAATTATGGATGAACTGATAAAGATCAACTGATGAATTGATAAAGAAGATGTGGTTTATATGTACAATGGAATACTACTTGGCAATGAGAAAGAATAAAATCCTGCCATTTGCAACAACATGGATGGATCTGGAGGGTATTCTGCTAAGTAAAATAAGTCAGTCAGAGAAATACAGACACCATGTTTTCACTCATATATGGAGCTTGAGGAACTTAACAGAAGACCATGGGGGAAGGAAAGGGGAAAAAAATAGTTTCCACCTGGGGGAGGCAAACCATAAGAGACTCTTAAATACAGAGACCAAACTGAGGGTTGATGGGGTAGACAGGGGATGGGGGTAAGTGGGTGATGGGCATTGAGGAGGGTACTTGTTGGGATGAGCGCTGGGTATTGTATGTAAGCAATGAATCATGGGAATCTATCCCCAAAACCAAGAGCACACTGTCTACACTGCATGTTAGCTAATTTGACAACAAATTACGTATGTATGTGTACATGTGTATGTGTGTGTATATATATATATATATATATATATATAAACACATGTATATAAAGAAAATATACATATATATGTGTATATGTGTGTGTGTGTGTATATATATATATATATATATATATATATATATATATGAAAACATAACTGTCAGGGGGAAAAAGCTACTATAATAATAGGGAGAGCACCCTAATTTCAGAAATCTGCAATCATCTCAGAGAATTTTTGTTTATGAGGTAAAGGAGGTAATAAACTGAGATAAGGAGAATCTTTGAGGGGAAGCTGGACCAGCACGGGGACCAGTGCTCATATGACAGGGAAAGATAGGATTCAGTAGGCAAAAAGGGAGAGACTAAGGCTTGAAAGTCCCTGGGTGGGGAAAAACACTTTTTGAAAACATTTCTTTTGGGAACATCTAACCTCTAACAAACTCCCTCAGGCATCAAGTTCCTCTTGAGAATGTGACAGACACTACCTATCCTCCCTCAGGTTTCCCTCATGAATTTGACAGAAGACCTGACTAAAAATAAGTAGACCATAAAACGTATGACCCACAAGGAATAGTACGGCCATAGACCACTCCTCATATGATGGAAACGAACCAGTCAAAAAGGAATGACTAGGCATTTAGAGTTACCTAGCCAATAAGGGTAGAAGCTGAGAAGGGACAAGGGTGAAGGAAAGGGGCCAACAAAAACCCTATAAAACAAAGTCCCTTGCCTATAGTTGCAGGCATTCACTTTTGAATGCCTCCCCTCTCTGTAAAGAGAGTTTTCGTACTATTCTTATTTTCTGATCTTATACTCTAATAAATTTTTGCCTGCTGCTCATTTTATTCTGTGTCCACCTCTTCATTCTTCAAAGCAACGAGACAACGAACCCGGGGTATTGAGGTAAAAAGTTCGGTAACACTATCTGACAGGAAAAGGGTTTCCCTGTCGTCAGCTGATTCTTAGGGGAGAACCTTATGAGGGGACATATTCTATATATATATATTTTTTTTTTTTGCTTTCTCAGGTTTGGAGAAGAGTTCAGAAGCCTGTAGGAAAGAGACAACCTAAAGTTTGGTCAAAACGAAGCAGTGGGTAACTGTGAACCTGTGAAATGGGCAACTGTGAACACTTGGTCTATGTCTTAATTGAAAAAAACTGATGCTTCAGGACACGTATGGAGTACTGCTGGAGCAATTCTTCAAAAAAGGGAGTATGAGATCTAGTTTACAAGAGGAGAGAGTAGCTTTTGCTAGAAGCAAGGCCCTTTGATCTACAATAATAGGAAAGAAGGAAGGATTTTTGTTTTGATTTTTCCTATTCAACTTAGTAGTGGCTATCTTTATTTCTAAAATCTATTTTGTTTAATTATCTACATATTTTTTCATGAGAGTTAGTAGTAAGAATGTTTTTTGTAGATGTAGTAGAAATAACATTTTTGCCCTATTTCTCAGAGTAATTTCTAATATTCTTTAGAATTCTTTTTGACATATCAGTTAGTCATTATCCTACTTTCAAAAAATACTCCTTTGGGTATTTCATATTGATGCAGAAAATTACATATTTATAATACTTAATCTGTATATTTAAGAAATGAAAATAATAATGATTTAAACTTCAGCTTGTTTACATATTCAGATCTTCTTTTAAATCTCTAGTGAGGTATTATAGTTTACTCTGGATATTGCTAATAGCTGTCATTTTTTTCAGTTTTATTATTTGTTTAAAATAAATCACATATATCAACATCACAAAATATGTAAAAATTCTATTATATAGCTCTAGCACTATAATGTTAAAAAAAATAGGACCTTTCATCTCACATTGGTTTAGACTGAAACAGATGAATGAATGTATAAAGAATAGCTCCTGTTCCTAAAAGTGCTGCTATAATTTTTAAATCTATAAAAGTTTGTTTCTCTATTATCAAGTATAGTAGAAAGTAATGACTGATCCTCTCTTATAATACCTATCTCATATAGCAATTCATTGTTTTCTTTTTCCAGAACATTTCCCTTTATGCTAGTTTGGGGTGGGACTGGCAATCATAATATCCCTATTCTTTGTTCCAGATTGATTTATGTAATTCACATACAAATGAACATATTACATTAATATCCTGGTCAGAGAAATTGATTCAAAGGTATTCTTCTCCCTGGATTATTGCATTTGTAATCAATGGAAGTGTCTTACCCCTGGAGTAACAAAATGGTGCATATGGGAATCAGTGACTGTAAAAGAGCATCTAAATTGCCATGTGGAGAAAATGGGTTTGTGATAAGAGAAAATGCAGGCATGGCAAAGAAAATTTCAGAGGCAAGAGATGGAAACTTTCTAGTTTTGGTTTTCTTATTTATGTTAGCCAATATTTTTACTTTGCTTAATTTATTTTGAATTTTGATTTTTATTATTTTTCAACTGGAAGAGTAATTAATATTAAACCAATGTTTTGTAAAATGTTCTTTCTATTCATGGAACTCTACTTGAACTATAATCAAAGTCTTGGTATGCCCACTGACCTTGTTTGAAACAAATGGGTGAATGGAGTAAGAATAACATCCCTACCTGATGGGCCAGGTCATAGTTAACAAATCTATTGAAGTTCCAGTGCTTCAGAAGATTACTTAAAGTTTTCAGAACAGCAAAACTGCTAGATAAGCCCTTGGGAATTTTGATAATAGAATCAGATATTTAGAATAAATATTTAACTTGATTTATTTCTTTGTTACGCTGGTATTTCTACTTGAAACCTATTATTTATCTCCCCTTTATTAAAAACAAAACAAAACTTAATACCATTGGAAAATGTCAATCAGTCTTTTAATGCCATCTTTATTAAAGTAAGTTTTATTCTTGAGTTGATTATTTGGCAAAGATTCCCAATGCTGCAAATTGCTAATTCATTCAAAACACCCTCTCTATAACAAAATGTTAGTGGTTATATTCATTAAAAAAGGAGTTCCAGTCTTTTGAAACTTATAGTCACATTTAAAAAGTATGGCAATTGGGGCGCCTGGGTGGCGCAGTCGGTTAAGCGTCCGACTTCAGCCAGGTCACGATCTCGTGGTCTGTGAGTTCGAGCCCTGCGTCAGGCTCTGGGCTGATGGCTCGGAGCCTGGAGCCTGTTTCCGATTCTGTGTCTCCCTCTCTCTCTGCCCCTCCCCCGTTCATGCTCTGTCTCTCTCTGTCCCAAAAATAAATAAAAAATAAAAAAAAATAAATAAATAAAAAGTATGGCAATTAAAAATACTGGTCCAGATCATTTTAATTTTCATTTTAGTCATTGATCAGAGCCTTTCTTTCAGTGTTGTTAGATCTCATGGAAATATAGCCTGGTAAATACCCTACTGTGTGATTCTGTCACATCCATGTATTCTAACATACTGATTATATTCCAATAGTGAAGAAAGTTAAGCTCCATTCTAGATAATCTAGATACTTTTCAGAATAATGTATTCATTATTCCTGTGATTTTTCTCTTCTAGGCAGCTTTTGGGAGACATCTTCACACTAAATCCATGCAGACATTAAAGAGTGAATTTAACCTTAAGATTGAGTTCTGCTTTCAGAAAAAAAAAGATACTTATTATATACGGGTGATCCTTGAACAGCACCAGTTTCAACTGTGTGGGAATCCACTTATACTTGGAGTTTTTACAGCACAGTACTGTAAATGTATTTTCTCTCATGATTTTTTCAGCAACATTTTCTTTTCTCTAGGTTAGTTTGTTGCAAGAAAATAGTATATAATACACATAACTCACAAAATATGTGTTAATGGACTGTTTATGTTAGCAGTAAGGCTTCCAGTCAACAGTAGCTTATTAGTAGTTAAATTTGGGGGTAGTCAAAAATTAACACTTGGATTTTCAACTACATGGGGGTCAACACTCCTAACCCTCACACTGTTGTAATTGAATGCTTAAGTATTCAAAGTTAATAGAAGTGATAATGTTTAAAATTTACATTACATGATTCAATAGCTAAGTACATATATATTTAATTTCAAAGCACTAAAACATGGGGAAAGTTTCCTAGGCAGTTTCTTGAGAAGGTAAAGACAGTGAGAGTGAAGCATTTCACTTGAAAAAGTGAAGGAACAAAGATATATGGATTAAAGGTCCTATTAATAATAGAACTCATGGCCTTCTTTTTCCTAAATGTTTCTAAAATGACATTTATTTTTATATAATTATTTAATTTTCATCATTGTAATGCCTCTTCTGGCCTTGGTATCATATTCAGTGACTTGAAATTACGTTCTTTCTCAAACTTGTTGATAGGAAGACCTAATCCCATTTTCCACAAATATTTTATGAAACACTAATCGGTCTACTTAGGAAAATGAGAGTTTTAGATATTCCCATCCCCACTTGTCCTTTGCTATTTATAGAAAGAGTTCAATCTCTTTAAGTTATAACACATTTCTAAGGTTATCCATTTCTAACTGCACTTGCGTCAGACTTTAATCCAATTAGAGATATTATCAAATACTATTTTTACAAAAACAAACTTCCATTCATCACGTATGTTATAGTTGTGACTTTTTGATAGATCATTCTGGAAGTGAATTACAATTTAATAAGTTTGGCCCTTTCCACCACAGGCAATAACAGCAATAAAATGTATATAAACAAAACATTGTTAGAAATGACAGCTGTATCATGGCATTTCTTACACAGTCTTACTAAAGATATATAGTACAGATAATCAACATATAGACACATTCTGAAATTTAAATAGATCTTATTGCTTTTTTAATTTCAATGAGAGAAAAAAAGGCTGTCTAAAACAGTAATTTTGTTATAAAATAGTTTCAACTGAGCTTAAACCAGTTTGTGTGTCCCCTAAGACAAAATTGGACAATGTGCAATTTTTCATTTTCAAGACAGTAATTATAAAATATATTTTATCCTACTTTTGCTATGCTAATTAAATCATGGAGTATAATTAGCACTATAGTGATTAAGGTGAGTCTTTTCTTTTCTAAAGTCATGTCCCATCTTTTGCATTTAGCTCACTTTTCTATTGCTTCCGTTAGTTAAATATCTCTTTCTATGTAAAAAAAGATTTTTACTACTTTCAAAGATTGTACAGAAACCTATCTAAATGTGATTAATCAAATAATGCATTCATGTGATATGTACATTAATTCTGATTACCATAGAATGACAATATTTACAACATAGTAACTTAATTAGCTATATGCTAATTTATTATGGAATTAATATATGATTAATTTATAAACATTGATTTAACGGTCTTTACATTAACATCGGGAAACGATATATCAATGTAAGGGTCATACTGAAACAGCGCTAGCTCATTTTAACACACTATGTATGTACGTATTTATTTATTTTAATGTTTTTTTATTTAGTTTTGAGACAGAAAGACAGAGCGCAAGCAGGGGAGGGCACAGAGAGAGGGAGACACAGAATCCGAAGCAGGCTCCATTCTCTGAGCTGTCACCACAGAGCCCAAAGCAGGGCTTGAACCAGGAACCACAAGATCATGACCTGAGCTGAAGTCGGATGCTTAACCGACTAAGCTACCCAGGCGTTCTTTAACACACTTTTTAAAAAACTTGTGACAACTTCCCCTAATGATTTTTCAGTCTATCTTCTAAACAATATTGTCAAACTTTACATTCTGTAGTTTGTTGGACAAAAATAGTGAGTGAAATGAAAGTTTTTAAAATGTTCTCAGACTGCAAACATATCTCGCTCTTGACTATTCCTACACCAGGGACAAGGTGTGCTGATCCTTTGAATCGCCTAGGCTTGCATATCTCTCTTAACAATACTGGTCTAATTATGCCTGTTAGTATATAAATACAGATAAATTGTCTTTGGAGAGATCACTTTCACATGAAGATGAAGAAAGTTATTACAGAGAGATGTGGCTTCTAAATGGGTCTTCAAGGTATTTTTTTTCTCTAGAAACCATAATTATAAGAGAAAGACATTACATATAACTATAAACATCAACATTTAAATTTTTAATAATTATTGAGAACTTAATGATGTGCAGAACAATGCCCAAATCACTTACATATATTAACTCAAGCATGAGGTCCTTTGAGATAGGCACTATTATTATTGTGATTGCATAATTAAGATAATTAAACCACAGAGAAGATAAATTTTGTGTCCATGTACAGATAGCTAACGAGGTGAGGAGTCAGACTTCTAATTCAAGTATGTGCCAGAGAATGCAAGATTAAGGATAAAATATTGTAATTTTTTGAATTTTGTTTTGTAAGTTAGTTTTTATTTTCCATCATTGAACATATCTGAAACAGTCTTTTAGTTTTAAAAGACTTTTAAAAGAAAAAATAAACACCTCTTATCTTTACTTGTCCTGAGCTCCCTTCCCAGAGACAAGAAATTTCAATTCCTTATGGTATTTTTTCTTATATTACCTTCATATTTTTATTAATATATGCATACTTTAAACCAAATTAATCGAGACACTATTTACATTGTTGCCAAAGGTCTAGGAATGACTGATGTATTGGATTTGATAATACTGTGTAGAATCCAGTGATGTGATCCAAGTAACTTTTAATCTGTTAAAACACAAACCCATGTATAAACTGTCTTTAGAACCTAATAGTGTAAAGACAATCAAGGTATTGGTGAGCACTGAATCTATTTTACTCTCTGGATTTCTTAGAAATATAATATTATAGCATTATTTTGATCTTTGCACATGATCATAAACTATTAATCTCTGGTCTTGGAAAACTTGCTCTCAGTATATGCTCCAGTCAATGATCCACTAAAAAGCTCCTACAGTTTGTACATAAAAACATTTTCTCTTGTTTTCAGGAAATTAAAATGCCTGTTTTGTGACTTTACAATTATGAAAGGTCTGTGCATTTTTATCTGCTTACTGAAGCAGTCAAAATATATTTCATAAATCTCTAAGTAAACTATTTTCATGAAGCTGTGTTAGACAATACTGTCTTTTTTTTTTAGACACCACATATAGTTTTTCTGGTGTAGTGAATAAAGCTATTCATAAATAGGAATAATTGGACAATTTTTGTGACTACGTTAGCACGATTTGTAAAGAGGATATATTACCTACATTCATTTATGAGCTGAAAAATGTGGCTTTTTAGGTTACTTTGTGAGGTATCAGCCATACATGTGAGGACTACAGGAAAGGAAAAATTGTTTGGAGAACCGCAAGTTTGCTCTGTTCCATGAGTTAAACTGTTTTTTTTTTTTTTTAAAGATGAAATTAACCTATTTATATTTATCAACATGACATATGATTACACTAGGGTTTATCATATTACATTGTGCTATTTTTTGTCCTATATTTTCTTTAAATCTTTATTTCTGAACTGTTCTCTTTGTTTCATTTTGCAGTATACAATTTTTCCTCTGATACTTAATAAAATTTGGTTCTTATGGTTATCTTTATTATAACCAAGTTGCATGACACTTTTAATAGTATGTCTATATAGATGCAATTTGTAATTATCACTAAGGATACTTACATTCTCCTCTGTCACCTATGTTTTGCAACTACTATTTTCCTTCTTTTCTTTTTGCTATTCTATATGGTAATGTTGCTGCCTTATTTGTCCACTTTAAACATGTTTTTGACATGCAGTTATTTGAAGTGGACAACTATAAAACTCCCAGATTACTTCCCCCTTACCCCAATTTTTTTTTAATTTTTATGGCTTAAATATTTGCATGTCTGCTCTGTCACTTTAATTCCCACATTATGTCACACTTAAATATATTCAGCTAAATATATACAGTAATCAAAACCAGTATTTTGTATTATGCTTAGTCATGATTAGTTGCTTGATCTATTTCTGGAATAATTTCTTCACGAAAAGTTCATGTATAATATTCTTGGAGTTTTCTCTGGATATATAAATGTAAATTGGAAGCTCTTTTAGCATTTTAAAGATATAATATCATTGTTGAATAGATTCCATTATGAAGTAGCTTGGAAAACTATTCTCAATACATTACTCACTCCCTGTAGACAATGACCTGTGGCAGGCGATTTTATAATTCCTTCCAACTAGACAGAGTATACTTTCCCACCATTTTGCTGGTAGTGCTCTGGCCAATTGGATATTTATTCATCTATAAGACTAAAAGTAAGCCTGTAAATGTGCTTGTGTGATTTGTCATGGCCTCTTGTGCTTGATCCATCATAGGAAGAACATGCTTCATGTAGCTGCTCTTGTGCATGACAGGGCTCTAGAATGAAGATATGAAGGAAATCTTATCAGACTGGAAGTCTGCAGTTCAGACTTTCCCAGATGGTAAACCCTCTGAAATGCAGCTGACCTACAAGGCCAATACAGAATGGTTGCAATCAGCCACCCAAATTGTGAAAGTTGCATATATAAAATCGCAGAAAAAATTAATACACCTTGTTTCTGTAAAATTGTCATCATTTTTTCTTTTTATTGAACTTTTTTCCTCTTGTATTTTCTAAACGTTTATAAGATTTTTCATTGTCTTTGTATGTTACTCATTTCCTTTTACATATCCCGAAATTATTTTCTTTATATTTATCCTTACTAGGACAGGGTGAATTCATAGACTACTGTATCTGCAGATGGATGATTTTTAACAGTATTGGGAATTTTCACCCCTAATCTGTTTAACTCTTTGTTTCTTTCCTATTCTCTCTATTCTCCCTATTCTGTTCTCTCTTTTCAACTGTATTTCATATATCTTTTATAATATTTATTTCTGTTTTAGTATCACTGTGTGTGTAGATATGGATCCTTTTTTCCTAGATTCCACATCATGAATTTCCTTATAATTATTTTCTAACTTATGTTAATCTCATTTATATAATTATTAATTTCTATTTGAAAAGATCCATTTTACTCTTTAAATAATGTCCTGTTCTTTGCTTATATTCTCTAACTTTTTTTTTTCAAATCCTTGAATCATGGTTATTTAATGTGCATGTCTGGTCACATCAATATCTTTATCTTATATGTTTTTTTAGTTTTATAGTATTCTCTAGTGTTTTGGTCAAGTAACTCTTCTTTTACATGATTTTTTTTCTTTGAGTGCTGGACATTTGGTATGAAAATCTGTAGAGTTCATTGTAATGCTCTGTCAGTGCTGTCTGTGTTGCTGTTTTGTTGATCTTCTGTTTCTTTTTCTGCGTCTGCTTTTCCTCCTCCTCCACTTTCTTCTTCTCCTTTTCCTTTTTTGTTCCCCCTCCCTCTTTAGCTTCTTCTTCTTCATCTGCTTCTTCTTGTCTGGCATTTGATGTGTCTCTAAGTCTCTAACAAGAACACTACACTGGAACAACTGGTCCACTGCTGACTGAAGTGAAACTTCTAATCCTATTTAACAATCTCATTTTATCCACATGCTTTTGGTAACTCTTCTCTTTTATATCTTCATGTCTCTCAAGATCTTCTCATAGTTGTACTCTTCCTTGTCCTTCTTAAGATAGTATCTCAAGGGTTTTTTTTCCCCCTTCTACTACTTCAGTCTTTCTTACTTATAATCTGCTTTTGTCTCACTGACTCCTGTCTCCATATAGTTCTACTTCATAATTTTCCTTCACAGAGAAGATTATATCATTAACTGTTTTTGAAGAAATGGTAACCTGTTTTAACAAAATCTAAACACTTTATGGAATTATTTCAACATTTTTCTGTTGTATGTTCATGACCTCTTGATTTTTTTTCTGTATTTCCCTTATAGTACCATCATATCTATGCATGCTCATTTATTTTATTACTAATTATTGAATACAATAGATTTTTCCAGAACACCTATTTGAAGCCAGTTTGGGATAATCATGAAGACGAAGAGCTGGAGTTGTCTGTCAGTATTGACAACTCAAAAGTACACCTTTTCCAAATTATAGACTTAACCAGATTGTTTTCTCTGAGTTGTCTTATCTGGGTCATTCTTCTACAAACGTGCAGCCTCTGTTCTGACCAAAGAAGGTGCTAGGGAAGTTCAAAAGTTCAGGCTCATGTCACTCTCTGACTTATTTCAAGGAAAGGGATTGTTTTTCTTCAATCATTTCATGACAAGCTTTTATCTTCATAAAGAATATTTTACTGGTTCTTCCTAAAATTCCTTACCTTGGGACTCGTTTTGACACTCCTTCACATTTCTCTACTTCTTCCTTCTTAGATTCTACCTAATCTTAAAACTTAACCTTTACCATAACCTGGAGTCTTTGATTTTATTTGTCTTCTAGGGTTACTAAAAATGAAATCTCAAATTTTTCTTTTATTTTGTCATTCCCCTTTGTTGTTTTGTCAAGATAAAAGATGATGACTAAAAGGTCATATTCACATCAGAAGTCCTATTAATAAATCACTTTATGGTTTTGAGTATTCATATTAAAAGTGAAACCAGGTAATTCAAAATATAGAACTAACAATTTTCTTACGAGTTTGAACTAGTTTTTGAATCAAAGACAAAGTAATTTGTCAAACTGTTTATAACTTATACATTTCTGTGCCCTCAAGTTACTACATTTTTGCAATTTGATTCTTGCAGTTGCAGGTAGGAGACATGCTCAGGTTGTCTTACTTGAGGAACACTTATTTTGAAGGTACTGAAAAAGAGAAAAGAGTGAGGGAAACTGTTTTGCTAGTGAAAACTTCAGATATCCTAGAGAACTAGATTTCTCTTTGTGATACCACATCAATAAACTGTCAAAATTGCAAGTTAGTTTACTCATGGCTATGCTTTGTGCCCTCAATGATTCAACTACTAATGTCTTCTTTACTCTCCACTTGATTTAACAATGTCTCATTGCTGAGAAATCTCTCCATAGTCTCTTAGGTATATCATCCTTCTTCATGTCTCCTGGCTTCTTCAACATTCTGCTTCCTGAATCTCTTGCTCTCTACCTCCTATCTAAGATTATCTGAAGGTTGCTTTAATCAGTTATTTCATTCAAATGCCACCATTACCGATGGAGAGGCAGAACGGGCATCCTGACCTGTATTTTCATAGCAGGAAACAACCCATAATCACAACTCAAGAATGTAGATTTGTGAATTTTAGCTTTGTGACCTTTAACTTTGTTTTTTTTTTTTAACTTTTTTTTTAAATTTATTTTTGAGAGAGAGAGCAAAGGGGCAGAGGAGGGAGGGAGACAGAGAGAATCCCAAGCAGGCTCCATATCGGCAGCAGGCAGCATGAAGCCCCATGCGGGGCTTGAATCCATGCACCTCAAGAGCATGACCTGAGCTGAAACCAACAGTCAGAGGCTCAAACGATTGAGCCACCCAGGCTCCCCATAACCTTGTATGTTTTATACAATTGTACTGTCTACATTATAATATAAATATCATGCCACTTGCAAAACTTAAAGATTATTTTGTATGGCAATTTATTTTCATGCTTATATGATAAGGATGTAAGATTACACAAAACAAGCCATATGTGCCAATAAATGTGGAATTCCTCATTCCTTTTACTTCTTGAAGAGTTCCCAATTTATTCAATAGTAAGCAGTATTTCACCCTAACAAATAAAAGTACAATTTAACCAAACCATAGAGTTATTCTGCCTTCAAAAATCAGAGAAAATGATGACATATACTTGGATTAAATTATTTTTGTTATGATTTATCATAAACTAGCTGACAAGCAGTTCAAAGATGTAAGACAAAGCTATATAAACAATGGAGTGTACAAGGTTTGTGGTTGTCTTCCTAGGTGTTTTTCTATTTTAATGATCAGTAAAATCCATGGTGAGTAAGCAATCCCAAGGCAAGAAAGAGTGATTGCTAAAAGCTCTCTGCCTTTTCTGCCAATAAACTGGAATAGGACGTGTGAGATGTCAAGGATCTACCTCTGGTTATGCAAATCCAATACTGTGCCACAATTATATTATTCTGGGTTCAACTTTTTATGCAATATCTAATACACAACAGTTATGGACAAGGCTTAGCATAAGGCACTGCCATCTTTGTCAAGTCAATAGAATCCTTATGCTAAGTTCATCCATTAGAGAATCGAATGAATAGTCTTTTAGAGAACTTGTCCCTTGACATACTCTGTGTGTACAAGATGGCGCTAGGCCTTCATAATAGCAATGATGAAAGGAGGAAATGCTTCTTGTTCACAGGTCCTTTCTGTTAATAATGTGGTGCTTTCTCATCCTTGCTTCTCTGAACTTTGTTATGTCCTAATTGAGTCTGCTGATGATAATTAGCAGTTCCATCCAGTTTCTGTATATGCACTTGCATCTGCTCTTCCCTAGTCTGGAGTTCTTGGTGATGATATTCAACCTGCTGTAACCTCTATTATCTCTTCATCAGGCTTGTTCATCAGCCCTCTTAGCTTCTCCGATACCTCCCCGGAGACATGCAGAACCATGTTGTTTTCCTGTACAACAACAGCACCATTTCCATGTGTGTAGAAATCTCTCTCCATTAGTGTCATTCTGTTGCCTTTACACAGGATGTTAGGAGAAAAGGATTACAGGCCGCTAAACCTATCTGGTTTTTCTGTTACCTTCCTTCCTCCTGTGAGGAAGATTAAACATCTTTTTCCTTTAATCTTCTCACCAGAAAGGTGGCTTCTTAAACTGTTTATTTCATACTCTGTTTTTTTTTTTCTTCTTATGTTTGCATACTAGGAAACTCTATGATCCAAATTAACCAAGTATGTATCTAATTATGTAAAATGAGCTATTGAAATTCAGAAAATCTGTTTTCTCCAGTTCCAGTTACTTATTGCTGCATGACAATCCACCCTAAAATTTAGTAGGCTAAAACCAGAACCATTTATTATTTCTAATGATTCTGTAGGTTAATTGGGCACAGTTGGGCAATTATTTTCCTTCATGTGATGTTTAATGAGGCTACAGTCATCTGAAGGCTCAACTGTGCTGGAATGTTCAAAATGACCACTGCACACATCTGGCAAGCAATGCTAACTAGACATTGGCTTAGAAATGAGCAAGAGCTATTGACCAGAGATTCGTGTTTTCTTGTACCTTCGCCAAGTATTTTGAGTTTCTCTTAGCTTGGTAGGGGAGTTCCAAGCTTGCAAAAGTGGAAGCTCCTGATTTTTTAAGGTCTCGTCTCAGACGTTAAGCGATATCACTTTTGCCAAATTCTGTTGATCAAAGCATGTCACAGGTCAAGCCCAGAATTAGGGAGAGTGAAAAAAACCCCACCCCTTAATGGGAGAAATGGTAAATAATATTTCCTTCTTCAATTCACAAGTCTCCCTTAAAAAGATCTAATTCCAAAGACTATTGAATCAATTTGGACCATCCTCAAATCCAACCTGATTATCAAATTTGCAATAAGTTTATTGTTTTGATTCTTTTTTGAAGAGTTCTAAGTTTTTAATTCATTGTGGTTACATGAAGATTTAGAAGTAATAAAGTATGTCTGTTTAATCTTCAAATATATTATATAACCGAAATAATTTAATTAAAATCGGGATTACATTTTTGAGGCCTGGAAACTGATACTGTTAAAATTAAATTAGAAGAGATATAGTTATTCTAGGACTCCCTAAAATTGGTAATTTCCTATAATCATGAAAGGATGTTTAATAATTTGGGATATTACTGCCAATTTCACACTCAATAGGAAATTCGGTAGGCAAGGAAAGCCAACATATTTCCCACCTGTTTTTTGGAAATATTCAGGGAACTTCTCTTTTATAATTGGTAATTATAAACTGGTAATTGGTAATTTCCTATAATCATGAAAGGATGTTTAATAATTTGGGATATTACTGCCAATTTCACACTCAATAGGAAATTCGGTAAGCAAGGAAAGCCAACATATTTCCCACCTGTTTTTTGGAAATATTCAGGGAAGTTCTCTTTTATATAGTATTAATCATCAGAGGGACCAAAATAGAAAAGGAGAAGGATAATTAATTTTAAAAATAGTAAGTGAGAATATTTTCTGATATTGATCTATTAGAATGATTAAAATGTATATTTATTTTATTAAATGAAAATTAGCTTTAGGAATATGAGTGATAACGAATATAGGGAGTATAAGTCTCTTGAATATAGGTATAATTATCACTATTGTATTACTAATTTTTGAGGCTTCTTTTTGCTGCTATCACTGTCAGAACTACTTCCTCTATCACTGTTACACCCACACACCTTGGATTTACACAAGTATTAACAGCTTTGGAAAATTCTTAAAAATAGATTATCCTTTTCTAAAACTTTCAAATTAATTTCCTAGGCCGCTATTTATTTCAAACATTTTATGTGCACAAAATTATATAGTATGCTACTTTTTGGCATTGACTTTATTCACTCAGCACAATTCTCTGGAGAGTCATCCTTTTGGTACACATATTAGTAGTTATTTCCTTTCTTTACTGCTGGTGCTATTCCACGGTATGGATATACCACTGATTCCACAGCCATTCCCTTGTTGAAAGACAGCAGGATAGATTCCAGTTCCTGGTTTTAATGAATAAAAGTGCTACAGGTATTCATATGTAGGTATTTGTGTCAATATAAGCTTTTATTTCATTTTATTTTTCTAGGATAAACACCCAAGAGTGCAATGGTTTTATCATGTAATAGTTATAATTTTATCTTTTTAAAAATATTGCTAAATGTCTTCTGCAATAAGTTTTTAACTATTTTTTTTTTTTGTAATTAGAGAGAGTGTGTGTGTGTGTGCAACTGGGGGAGAGGGGTAGGGGGACAGAGAGCGAGAGAGAAAGAGAAAGAGAGAGAATCTTAAGCAGGCTCCATACTCAGTGCAGAGCCCAATACTTGGCTTGATTCCACTACCCTGAAATCATGTCCTGAGCCGAAATCAAGGCTCAGACACTCAACCAACTGAGCCACCCAGGTGTCTTGGCAGTAAGTTTTAAATTAAATAATTTTTTCAGGGTGCCTTGGTGGCTCAGTCAGTTGAGTCTGATTTCGGCTCAGGTCATGATCCTGCAGTCCATGAGTTTGAGCCCCACATTGGGCTCTATGCTGACAGCTCACAGCCTGGAGCCAACTTTAGATTCTGTGTCTCCCTCTCTCACTCTGCCCCTCCCCTCCTTATGCTCTCTTTCTTTCTCAAAAATAAAGATTAAATTAAATAATTTTTGAAAAGTTGGATGCGGCAACTGATATTTTACATATGACAATAATTGACTTTGTAGATAAATATAATGAGAATACTTAAAGATCTTTGAACTTAAATAGCTTTGTCATTGCATTATTTTATTGTATAAAATATTTAGTTTAGTAATCTTAAATAATTATGTCATGAAATAAAGTTTTTGTACACTAAGCACAAGGGGTTCTGGAAGCTAATAACCTTTATCATTATTTTCCTTATTTTTAATGACTTCAATTAAGAAGAAATAAAAAACAAGTCCCTGCAATAATCAGCTTGACCTTGAGCAGTGATAGAGGTAATATAATTTAAAATTATGCAAAAAGTATTTGTATGTCAAATAATATATTAAAGCCTTAATTATAATTAGGATTGGTTCAAGAAAATAAATAAAGGTGCCCTCAATTTTTATAAGAATCTTATAGTTTCTGTACAGCTAATGGCCTACCAAGGAGAATCTAAAAACATGTTTAAGTATGAAAACATTGAACTTACTTTGAATAAAATACAAACCAGGAATTAGGCTAAATCTGGAATAATTAGGAATCTGATTTTCCTTGTAGCTTACTTAATGTTTTTTCCCCCCAATTTGTACTGTATGTTTTACCAGGCTATAACAAATAACCAATGTAGCCAAATTTATTTCAATTTATTTTTTTAATGTTTATTCATTTTGGGGAGACAGAGAAAGAGTGTGAGTGGGGGAGGGACAGAGAGAGAGGGAGACAGAATCTGAAGCAGACTGCAAATAAAACAGGGAACTGTAGCTAAAAAAAATGATAAATGATCTTACGCTATCATTCTGGTGAAAAGTTTTAAAAAATTACATTTTCAAGGACTATAAACCTACTAACCTGGGAATACTTCATGTAAAGTTTTAAACTATAATTTCAAGAAACCCAGGGGCGCCTGGGTGGCTCAGTCGGTTAAGCATCTGACTTCAGCTCAGGTCATGATCTCGCGGTCCGTGAATTCGAGTCCTGTGGTGGGCTCTGTGCTGACAGCTCAGAGCCTGGAGCCTGTTTCAGATTCTGTGTCTCCCTCTCTCTCTGGCCCTCTCCTGTTCATGTTCTATCTCTCTCTGTCTCAAAAATAAATAAACATTAAAAAAAAAAAAAGAAACCCAAAGACAATGCTATCTGCTAACATTCACACCATGAGTTTGGTCTGAATTCTATTAGATTCATAAATACATGTGTACACATATATTAATACGTGCATACACATAAACACACATAGCACACATCCACATATACACTTTAGTTTTTAGCTGTGAGTAATAAATGGTCTCTTCTCTCATGCAGAGATCCAGTGTTTCTGTCAAAAAGCAGATACTTGCTACATGGAACAAAAAATGCAAACAAGATAGAATTTTATGTTAGTTCCCTACACTGCAAATTTCCCACAGAGCAACAGTGAGGATCAGAGGCTTACCTAAACATGTAGTGGGTTTGCACACAGGAGATGAACCCCAAAATTATGGGATTCAGAGATTACAGAGGGGTACTGCTACCCCCTCTGTCCATCTCTGAAAATAACAGAGAAAACCTTATCTTAATTTCTATAATGTAAAGAAGTTATCCTTGGGTAAGGTAGGAGGAGATGTCTAGTTTTTCACAACTGTGAAGTGCAAGCAAATGTTTCTGGAGGTGGGTGGGGAGATGCTCTCCATCTTTATTGTAGCTTGTTAATTTCCTTTGCTCAGAATGGGTAGAATATTCAGGAATAACAAACAACCCAAGAAGAATTTTCTCTCAAAACATTCACTTTTTGATCTTACATGGTTCTGGTCCCTGGCAAACTTTCCCAGGCATATGCCACTCTGTCTACCATTCTGATTAATGAAATCCACACTGTCTAGTACCATGTCTGTTCAGTTTCTCCTATGCAACACTTATTTAATGATTTGTGTGATCCTTGACTTTTTTTTCAACCATGTCTCGGATATTCCATCCTTGTTGCCTAAAGTTGTGCCTGAGCCTGTGAAGATTTTGAAATTTGACCCTACTTCCAAGCTAAGAAGTTAACCTGTCAGTTTTATTACATAGACCGAGATACCACCCGTCTGGATCAGAGAACAAACCATATTACTCATAGAAAAGTAAAACAAAACACAACGAGCCAAAATAGTACCTTGCATTTGTTCACGACACCCAACTGCCCACAATGCAGCTGAAAGCCAGAATTTCATGTGCATGTGCACTCAGTTTAGACCACAGGGAAGGAAATCTAAAAGTCTGAGATAGGTCATATACCACCTGTGAACGTATTTGTCCCTATCATTCTACTCTCTGGAGGTGGAGAAAATGAAAACATCTTTACTTCTATGATGTAAACAAATCTTCTAGGTTTTTACAACCTTGCAGATGTAAATATAGAGATACTCTCTATATTTATTAAAGCTTGGCAATTTTCTTTATTCAGAACACCTAGTGATGTAGGAATACTGAGGAATCCAGGAAAAAAAAATTCTCTCAACACAATCACCTTGGATAATAAAATTGCTTGCAGAAAGTTAGGGGAAAATATATCTATGATAAAATTCCATTTCTAATTATATGAAGGGCTAAAGTCCAAAGAGCCTTTATAGTACAGAAAAGTTCATGTGTCGGATAAAATACTTAAAATACTAATTGGTAAAGCAATTATAGGAGATGTATCAATTGATGAAATGCAAACAAAAATACGTTAACATTGTTAGTCATCGGGATAATGCAAATAACGTGAGATACCCCAAGATACACACAAAAGCGGTTAATTTTAAGACTGGAAGTACTAAGGGTTGAAGAGACTATGAAACAAATTCCAAACTTTTCAAGTGGGCATATAAAATGGTGCAGCAACCACTCAAAAACATTTTGGGATTTTTTTATAGGAAAAAACATTTCCTATAAAGTTAAAAATAGTTTACCCAACAACAATAAAAACATGCTTGGATATAAAGAACTGTATGTGAATGTTCACAGAAGCTTTATTCAGTAGACAACATTGTGAAATAGTTATAATGCCCATTAGTGAAAAGTTGAGGTGCATCTATACAATGAAATGTTGCTTAGATAAACCTCGATAAGTGGGGATGTCAGATTGAAGATCCTGAAGCAAAAATACCTTGAAAGCATGAACTGAAAAGTAAATCTATACCTATGGAACGTTTTATCATGGTACAGTATATCATGAGTCATAAAACAAGCTACAACAAAGTTAAAAGTATGGAAATCATTCATTCCATGTTATCTGTTTACAACCTGAGACTTTGAGCTTTGGGAAGCTATTCTGGACGAGGTAACCAAAATTTCCACTTTTTAAATATAATATTTAATGAGGTGAAAAATAGGAGCAAGAATTACAGTAGAAAGTACAGGAAAATAAAACAATCAGTTATTTTTTATTTTATTTTATTTTATTTTATTTTATTGCCCATAATTTTAGAGGGAAGGGATGGTTACAAGAGACAGTCAAAATATGGGCAAGGCCATGCTCTTTACTGGAAATGAAAGCGGTGGGAGGTTGTGCCTGAAACCTTGATATTCACCATGAATTTGAAGGTAGCTCCCAAACAGAATGGGTCTCAGTAAGCTAGGTTTCATGGGTCACTTTGATGTATTTTGAAGCAAATGAGAATCAAAAATTAAAATAAAAAAGAATCAAATTGAAAAGTGTTAAGAGACACATGAGAATACAGTGGGCAGTGGTGAGAGCACTGGATTTTGTTGTTATGAAAAATTTTTAAATATATAGAAAAGTTGAAAGAGTGCTAATATAAAGACCAACACACCCAAAACATAAATTAACTTGCCGATGTTATGTCGTATTTGTTTAATATATTTTACTATTTGTGAACATACAGATATATGTTCATGTATGTACACAGGTAAATGTATATATGCATATGAAAGTGTGTGTATGTATATATATATACATATATAGATGCATATATATATATATATATATATATATATACACACACATATATACATATTCCTGAACTATTTGAAAGAAAGTAGCAAACACCAACTCCAAGCATGGCAACATGCCACAACTTAAATATGTTTTTGACAGAACTCACTACAATTGTAATTAAAAAACCACATCCAATAAAACAAAGAAATCTTATTATGAGACATTATAATATGTTGTCAGATATCAGAACCAATTTTCACCCAAAATATACTTTAGAGTTGTCTTTTTGTTCAAAGTCTAGACAAAATTGTTTATATTATGTCTTTAGTTTCTGGTAAACTAAAAGATACTTACACCGCTTTTTTCACAGTTGCAAATTTTTGGAGTAACCAGGCAAGGTGACATATGGAATATACAGGTCATATATGACATATAGATTATATTAGTAGAAAACTAACTGTTACTCTTTCATTTATTTTAGGCTTTTATTCAGATTTAAAAAGTCATGACTTGGGGTGCCTAGGTGGCTCAGCTGGTTGAGCTTCTGACTTTAGCTCAGGTCATGATCTCACAGTTTGTAGGTTCGAGCCCCACATCAGGCTCTGTGCTGACAGCTCAGAGCCTGGAGCCTGCTTTGGAGTCTGTGTCTTCCTCTCTCTCTCTGCCCCTCCTGCCTCTCCCCTCTCTCTCAAAGGTAAATAAACATTTAAAAAAGTTTAAAAAAGGTGTTTACTCCATGACAAAATGGATTTATAAACATGACCAAAAATATTTTTCTTCTTCCATAAAATTGAAAAAAAAATTTATACAACATACAATTCATCTGGAAGAAAGATGTATTAGTGAATGGCAAAGTTTTTATTTTGAATAATAAAGCAGATAAAAATTATTTTCCACAAAGGGGGAGAATGGAAAGATACATTAATAATGATAAGCTATTATTAATTAGGATGTACACCATTTTCTTCTAAGTTTGAAAACATTTTACCCAAGTTTTCAGTAATACTTAAGTGATGCTGAATCCACACAAAATATGTAGAAAATATTCTCTACTATTTCTAATAATTGGCTTTGAAATATTCTCTACCCAAGGAAGCAGTAGGACAGCTAAGAAGCACTTCTGTAACTTTTTTTAAGCAGTTCCCTCTCCCAATGACTACGTATTTTAGAGCCCTCCTTCTTCTTCTTATTTCATTTATATATATACATATATATATAATATACACATATATGTATATATATATGTATATATATATGTGTGTATATTATATATATATATATATATACACACACACACACACACACACACAATTTATACACATCATGAATTGATTAAAGAAATAGTGGGATAGTATTTGTTTTGTTTTATTTTACATACATATTTATACACACACACACACACACACACACACACATATATATATATAGATATACACACATTTATATATCCAATGTTAAACATATAGAATTTGTTTTCAGTTATACAGAATTCCATTAGTTTTCATTATGTATGATTTTTCTGTCCCACGATATATTTGAAATATTGGAACCTCAGAATGTTATTTTGCTGACATCTACACTAGTCCTAAAAGTAACACCAGCCCACGGGGTTTAAACACAACCTCATTTAATATCATGTATTCAATAGCCTCGATTTGCTTTATTTTGTCATCATTACAGGAAGCCACCAATCCACTTTGCAGCAGTAAAATGGGTATATTACTTTGAAAGATTATCATTTAAAAAAACTATTTCTTTTTAAGATGAATTAAACTTAATTAAATCTTTAAAAAATAGAAACATGTTAGCATTACATCAGTGTAGGCAGATGAGAGTGGTAGCTTTGCTAATACAGTACGTCTGTTCCCTAGAGTATCATGAGGTATTGAATAAAAAGCTTTGTCAAAACACTGTCATAAATAAGAAAAATGGGATTATGGTGAAAACATAATGTTATTGAGGCTTTACTCTCCTGGAACATACTCTCTACATTTGTCATCTGGCAAACTTTTACTCCTTTTAAAGGTTCAACATTGCTAACCTTGTAAAACTCCCTGATTATACCAAGTGGCTCCTTCCTTTCCTCCTTTGCCATCCAACTCAAGACCAGCCCTATTCACCTTTGTAGCTTGAGAAACTTACTGAATGAAAGCAATCATGAATTGATTAAAGAAATAGTGGGATAGTATTTGTTTTCTGTTTTATTTTACATTTTGTTACTGCATGTAAAATCTTTAATAAACGAAATAAAATTTCAAAAAAATTTTTAACCTAACAGCATGTAAAAGTCATTATGAAGAAAGTACAAATACTTAATAAAAATAAAATATATGAACTAATATAATAATCAAATTGAATGCTAAACTTTAAGAATCCTAAGTTAAACACAGAACACATTAATATATTGATCATTGTCAAATATCTTTCCCTCATTCTCAGACTAAGTATCAAGTCTCAGGCCCTACAACTAACACCATATTTTCATCCTAACACATATGACAAAGTCTTGTAATTTTTTCTACTAGTCTCCTGCATCCAAAGGGCCATCTTTAAAAATGGCACATTTCTAATTTATGGTTATACATATAAATTTATTTTGAGCATAAATCTCTGCATATATCATACTGACAATTAATGCTGAATGAATGAAAAAATAAATTAATACATGACTATGCATTATCACTAAGTAATAATGTCCTTGTAGAGCCATTTTGCCGTGGGGTTTTTTTATGAGACTTCCCATTTAAAAGAGATGAGAATCTAATAAATTGACCTTTTTAAACCAACTTCTACAAACTTGGTGTTTTAAATCACTTTTTAAACACCATGTCAAAATTGCCTGGATCTTGTAATTTTCATTCTATTGAATAGACTACATGAATTTTGAGTCTAGCACAAAATCATGTGAGTTATACAGAACATACATTTGTGTGTGTGTGAGTGTGTGTGTGTGTGAGTGAGTGTGTGTAGGAAGAGAATAAGAACAGCACTTTTAATCTACTGAGAAATTTATAAATCTTTATGGAGGGTTTTTTCTATTACTCTTTTTAAATTTTTTTTAAAATATTTTATTTATTTATTTATTTATTTTTTTGAGAGAGACAGAGAGAGACAGAACATGAGTGGGGTAGGGACAGAGAGAGAGGGAGACACAGACTCCGAAGCAGGCTCCAGGCTCTGAGCCTTCAGCACAGAGTGCGATGCAAGGCTCCAACTCAGGAACTGTGAGATCATGACCTAAGCTGAAGTCAGATGCTTAACTGACTGAGCCACCCAGGTGCCCCCCGCCTTTTTTTAAAAATTTTTTTAAATGTCTACTAGTCTCAATATAAATCTTACACATTTTATCACTTGATCATATTTCCTACTTTGCTTTAGCAACCAGGTAGTTAATATAAAAACATTGCTTCAAACTCTAAACATTATAAATGGATATGGGCTGTGAATTCTCCTAATGACACCTCCTTTTTTTTCCTTGACCACGTAGTCTTCCAACCAATAAGTACATTTATTTTTAATTTAAAAAAAAATTCATGTTTTTCTATGCCAGTTTAGATCACCTTGTAGACCAAGTTGGTTTTGTGACAGTAGGAATGGTAGTGGTCCAGCTTGCCATAATGTTCTGTCCTAAGGTGATATAATCCAAGGTATGCAGTATATTCTTTCATGTGGTTATGTACTATGTTAGAATACATGGAAATATTTCCTTTTTGGTCCTTCTTTTATTTTTATGATCCAAGCTTCTTTTATCACAAATTTGGGGCACTTCTGGGTCCCTCCCTGCTCAGTGTTTAATTAGTCAGGAAACCATTTGCCTTGCCAACTCATCACTTAGCTGTATAGAACCCTCGATGAATTTGCCAATGGTAAATCTTCTTAGCTATCCAATTACAGATACCTATATTCTTGTACTTGAATTAAGACTATTTTTAGCTGTTCTGAATTTTTTGCCAAAATGATTAATAATTTGTCTCTCACCCTTTTGCCATTATTTTCCCCTGGCAAAGGTAGCTTCATATCCCTATAAAGGGTTTCAAAGAACAAATGAAGCAATTAAATGAATGATTATATACATGGAGCTTATTTGTTGATGCCTTATTGATTCCTCTTAGCACAAATAATTTCCATTGCCCCTTTCATCCAAGATACAAGTTACAGTTTGCCATTAAATTACCACCATTTTGTGCCCTACTGCCCTTGTGGGAGAACCTGTTAGCAAAGCGAAATGGCCTCAGGGCAGAAGCATCAGACTTTGTTGAGTGATTTTCTTAAGCAAAATACATAAAAAAATGACATGAGTAGTTGTCACTAAACTCTTCTGTGGCTTGGATAAGGAGTCCTGTTCCTTTCATTAGCTGTGCATCCTTGAGAAGTTGGGATAGTAGAACCTGAGCCTGGTCATTAGGTGTAGCTTGTGTGCTACGTGGGTAAATTGCTGCAAACTGTTGCTGCCAAGAGGTCAGCAGCACAAATTCCAGACTCTCTACATCCCTGTCAAGACCTAATGTCAATCCAGCTGATGGCACTGCCAACTCTTCCCCACTTGTTAGCAACTGAGGAGTAGCTGCAAGACCTGGTTTCTACCCAATGAAGGAGGAGCTGACATTCATCTAGGGAAGCAGCAACAACTTCCATAAAACTGCAACTTGAAATTTAGAAAACTTCACTATAATCACCTGATTAGGAGACTAATGTGGGTGAATTCCTTAATAAAAGAAATTTAATTTCGGGAACTTCATCGATGATGCTAGGAAGATAGGAATATCTGGACTCAGAGAAAATGCACACATCTGAAAAAATATGAATATTGTGGAGAAGCCAGTATAGACAAATAGGTCAAGTGTTTTTGATAATTTAGGTACAGTGCTTCTTGTTTAATTACATTATCTCATTCTGCTAAGTTCCTATATAATTGCTACTTTTGTTTACCTAAATCCACAAGGGTAATAACTATTCTTCTATTATAAGATGGGGCGATAACTACTCTTAAATCCCTGCTATGCTGCAGGGAATGTCCATGAGACAGGCACACAGTTCAGAAATACTAGAATCAGAATTTAAACTCTGGACTGTCTGGGTCTAAACCTCACATCCTTTCTATGAAACTAAATTGCCTCATTTTCCTGATATATCATCCTAACGTATTCCTGTGCCTGAAACCAAGAATTTCTACACATATAAAGTAGCAGATATAGCACAACATCTTGAGACTCTAAGGCAAGTCTGAGGCAAGAGATGGATTTTGGAATGTTTACTCTTTGAATAAGATATCATTGACTGTTTTTTGGAAAACAAAAGTGGAAGTGGTATACAAAGGAAAAGACTAAAAAGTACCTGTTGTAGTGTGAAAATAAATATAAAATGTTTAAAGAACAAAATGTGAACTATTCAAATTTCTAGGAATGATGAAAACAAGAGACTTATAATATTCATCAGTTTGTCTCTGATTCCAACTATGACATCCAAGGCAGCAAACTGAAAACTCAGAGCTAATGTGATGGTAAGAGCTGGGGGCTAGGAGCACAGTGGACTTTTTTTTTTTTTTAACGTTATTTATTTTTGAGACAGAGAGAGACAGAGTGTGAACAGGGGAGGGGCAGAGAGCGGGAGACACAGAATCTGAAACAGGCTCCAGGCTCTGGGCTGTCAGCACAGAGCCTGACGCGGGGCTCTAACTCACAGACCGTGAGATCACGACCTGAGCCGAAGTCGGACGCTTAACCGACTGAGCCACCCAGGCGCCCCCACAGTGGACTCTTCAAGTCAGATTCTATTTACAAACCTTTCCAAAAATAATCCACTGACTATTACTCAGCATATCTACATCATGGAGTGATGCGGCTATATCCTCTTCCTTTTATCATGGCTACATCCTTATATACAGAAAAACAAAACAAAACAAAACCAAAATTCGAACAAAAAAAACCCCCACCTTTACAATAAGCATCTGAAACTGAAGGATGGGACAATGAAAGTAGCAAGTAACTCATTATTCCAGGACTCTGGTTTGATATACCCTACCTCCTAAGATACAGTTAGCCTAGTTAGAGGAAACACATATATATCCATTCATGAGATCCCAGATTTTGATCCCATGCTGAACGCTGATGGCACTTTTGTGTTGGGCTCCTGGAGAAGGGATGATATGTACTTTGTGTGCAGACGGAGGAAGTGGTACACTGATAACTGTGAAAAAATTTTCTGCCCCACCCTCTACCCATGCATAAAAATTAGGTGTAATTGTGTGAATTGTGGTGATACCAGAGGAGATACATTACCTATCCACTGAACTCAAAAAGTGCCACATAAGTTGCTCTGTCAATTAAATGTGCCAACTTGTGGCTATGCCAAGTTACTTTCTCTTTGTCACAAGACAAGTTTTAACCAAATTGTGACTACTCTCTTAAGCTAACTCTCTGAGTGAACAGACATGGAGCCAAGACAGTGGACCCACCATGGACATGCAACATGAGTAAGAAATAAACTGTTTGTCATAAGCCATTGATATTATAGGATCATTTACTGCAGCATAATTTATGCTGAATGAAATAGGGATATGAAATGAATAATAAGATGTACCAAATGTATGAAAACAGTATAAAAAATGATTGTGATTTTTAAAAACAAGGCCATAGAAGAAAAGTACCTCAATAAAGAATCTAATCAGTAAGTTAACAATAGTTTAATTTTAGATTTGCACATTACACTTAGAAAAATTAGGTCAAGACTATAAGAAAGAAAATATGACTTTGAAGCTAAAATCAGTAGCACTGAATAAATGTATAACTAAATATGTGATTATCTTCAATTCATGACGTTTAATAAACCCATTATGATTGGAATACACAGAGGCAAAGTAAAAAAATTATTAGTTAACTCAATGTGCATATGATGTGATTTCTAGTAGGCTAACATATATATGAATGTTCATGATTAATTTAATATAACAGTTAAAGTGCATATTACCAAGATAATGTCAGTACTTTTGTAAAGTATTCTAAATATAACCTTATCAGTTTTATTATTATATAGAAAGACTGAATGTAGAATATTATCTTTCCAAAATAATAATGATATAATGATGGTAAAAAAAGGAATATAAAATTACTAAGATTTTATTACACTGCAATCAATTTTCTATGTGCCTCAGATGGATTATTTCATTAAATATCCTTGAAGACAAATGATAAAATTGGAATTATCATTGCTTTATAAAAGGGAAACTGAGGGGCCAGGGGCCACACAAATTATAAAAGAAAGTGTAGAGATTTGAACTAAAGTAGTCTGATTTCAAATCAGTATCACCTGATTTAACTACTGCTTTATATATGAGTACACACACACACACACACACACACACACACACACACACACACACCATATACCGGGGAAATAGATATAAGATAAGTGCTCTAGATACTCCCAAGTGGCAAGGCGAGAAAATAACTAAGCCATAGCAATTCTGAAATCCAGTCAGGCATGTGTTGTCCTTTATTTAATTATAGGATAGCTTCACTGGAAATTACACTTGGGAAAGACGTTTTTTACAGTTCTTGGCTTAACCCTATGAGTCTTTTCTTCAACTTCTGGTTAAACCTTTCCTTTACATAAAGCACCCCTTGCCTGTAGTTAGGTAGTTTCTTCAGTCTTATTGTCCACAGAGTAGGAGGGTCCAAAAGCCTCTGTCCACTTGGTGCTGTTCCTGCTCCTTTAAGTTCAAGCTGATACAATTCCTTTGAGAGCTATTTAGGTTGCTTACAAATTAATGAATGCTCTATACTAGGGGTTAGCAAACTATTTTCTGTAAAGGGCCAAAAAGTAAATGTTTTTCATTTTTCAGCCATGTGGTTCTCCATCACAACTACTCAACTCTTCAGTGGTTGTGCAAATGCAGGCAAAGACAGTATATAAATGGATGAGTGTGGCAGTGTGCCTGTGAATCTTTACTCACAAAAACATTCCTTGGGCTTGTTTGCTCCTTAGGACATAGTTTTCTGACTCAGCCCTCCCACCTCCAATTGTATAAAATTAGAGGAAAACCGCATCCATAGATTTTCTTGAAATGAGCCACCTCTTGCTTAAGTCCCTGTCAAGCTACTGTAGGGCAATGTCCTTACAATTTGGATGACCTATGATTTAACAGAGAGGCTTAAGTTTCTTAAAGGGCCTTTTTTTTTCCTACTTGAAATAGTCTATGCAGTACTGCCTTAGTTCTTTCTGAGTTCTTAGCTAAAGGTTTTAGATTAATCACCTAGGCTTCATATTGTTACCACCCAAATCAAGGGGAGAGAACAATGCCTTGGATTTAATGTTGTCTACAAGTCATTATCTTCATTTTAGCATCTTCTGCCTTTCGACTGACAATCAGCATCAACTCCCTAACCATTCTGTCCGCTGATTCTAGTCCCAGCCTTTGAGGCAATTCGCCTCTTGCAGAATAAGGCAATGAGGAACCACCCCTGCTTGCTTCTTCCCAACTTGCATATTCATGGGTAAAACATATGTTGTTTCTTTAAACCATCGAATTTTGGGGTGACTGTTTACGCAGCAATAAGTGGGATAATATCTAATTCAAGATATCTTTGAAGATCTTCTCTTCATTTATCTAACATAAATTAATACTGATAAAAATTATTAGGTAAATTGGAAATTTCATTAAATGTAAATACTTCAGGCAATTAATCACTGGTGTATAAAAGGCTTCATCTTCTAAGAAATGTTTCCCTGTACGGAAACTGGAATCATCTTTTGTTAAGTTTGTAGGAAATTTTCCATGATTCATTCCCTCAACAATGTGGTATCAATTGGCTGGTAGGTTTTAATAGTTTCTTGATTGTAACTCATTGAGCACAAACATGGAACATTAGTATTTTAAATGCAACACTGTGTGTTATGGATGATATACATGTTCCTAAATTTTAAAAGAGTTTTCTCTAATTGGTAATTCAACTAGTTTATTAATTGTTATTGTTTAAACTTATAAATCTGTAAGTTGAAATAACCTATGTCCTCTCCAAAGAAATTTAGTTAGTCACAGAAAGAGTATGTTAGTATAAAAAGATCTCCTGACCTTTACTAAATAATGTAAAGAAAACCATCTCTGAATTTTTATAACACTGTATTAATTGTGATTTAGAGTTAAAGTTTCATTTTGCTTATGAGATATGCAAAATAAAATTTTATTTCTGTTACTCAGTGTGATCCAGAAACAAAAGAGAACAGGGCCATGATAACAAATAATGATTACTTAAGACACTTCAAAAGTTCTCATTATTTGCTAGGCATTATTACAAGTGCTATATACACCTATTTAGAATATTAATCCTCACCAGGTGCTTCTGAGACAGCTTCACTCATGACCCCATTTAATAGATGAGGAGACATAAGCATAAATATAAGCAAGAAAGAGAAGGCTAGGAAGAGGCAGAGCCAAAATTTAAACTTCATTAACTTCAGTTAACTCAGTTAAAGTAACTCAGTTAACCTGGGGTCCATGATCTTAACCATATTATTTTGGTTAAACAATAACTGCATTACCTACACTTCTATTATGGTTTATATGCTTTAAAATGTTCTCATTACTTGTTTTAATTCATGTCTCAAGACACTCTTTTGAGACAGTTACAGAAGGTATGAAAATCCCAGTATCTTATAAAAGTGAAAGTTTAGACTAACAATAAGGTTTTTACAATCTGTAATGGTTGGTCTTGCCTCTCAACCATCTCCTGCCTCTAAACCACAATTCTTTTCTTTTCTCTTTTCTCTTCTTTTCCTTTCTATTTTTTTAAGTTGGTTTCACGCCCACCGTGGAGCCCAACACACGGCTTGAACTCACAACCCTGAGATCAAGACCTGAGCTGAGATCAAGAGTCAGATGTCTAACTGACTGAGCTATCCAGGTGCCCCCACACTGCTTTCCTTTTAACACATTCTCAGATCTGTGATCATTCTCATCTTTTTTTTATCCATACTGTTTTTAAGCATTACTTTTCTTCATCTTACAAGTTAAAGTAAAATAAACTCATGCATGTGTGCATGCACACACACACACACACACACACACACACACACACACACACAAACATATACCATCAGCCTTTGAGAAAGAAGTTTTCCTTTTTTAAATCTCCTGCTTGATGAGTCACAAAATGCCACTGGCACTATATTACTAGGTATGAAACCATAATCTGTTACCAAAACTCAACTTGGTGACTTCTTATCTTTTTTTCTTCTAACTGTAACTAACTGGGTGGACCACATGTTTGCTACCTGACGAGTAAAGTGAGTAATGTCATAAAACATTTTCTCGTAGTTGTTTGCATACTTCATTAACAAGGTGGTAATTTATGTAGTGATACATTTTGTCATGCTAATATTTCATTCAACTTTGGTTCAATCAGAGAAGATTAATGAGAATGTGTAGATAATAATATAAAATTACGTGTTTGGCTCTGGAGCAAAACAATTTCATCTTTCCTTTTTTCATATAACCATGCAACATGTGAAAACACTTTATAGAGTATTTGGTGGATCCATACGTGGAATTATCCCTGACATGCTGCAAAGATATCTCCATCTTTGTTGAATCTTCTAATTTGCAAAATTAGATTCTTTGGTTTTCCACAGGCATTTAAAGGAATTCATTTTAACACTATTTCAATCATTTATCTTTATTGATATTCTTTGCAAATATGACTCATTGATTTGAATGTGGTCAAAGATAAAACGTATTCATACGTACCCTGTGGCTGTATCATTCATTCTGTTTTCCAGTATGATCAAGTTTTTAAGAGGTGGACTTTGGTGTCAGATATTTGGATTGATATGTTGCTTTGTTATATACCTTTTATGTGACTATGGAAAAATTATTTAATCTTCCTAAATCTCAATATCTAAAGCTGCCAAATGAAGTTAATAATGCATGACTCATAGAATGGGATAATTTAAGTGATCCTCAATTGAGGACCACCACAAAGAAAATAAGTTGTAAGGATTAACTGGGATAACTAGAATTCTTAGCACATAATCTAGGATAGGTACAAGGCTAACTAATTATATTAAAAAATTTAATATGCCATGAGAGACCTATTTATTATGCTGTGGACTGAATTATGCCCACCTGAACCCCAACATGATTGTATTTAGAGGTCTTCTAAGAGGTAAAGTTAAATGAAGTCACAAAAGCAGAGTCCTCCTCCAACAGGATCGTTTGGCCTATAGGAAAAAAAAGAGATCCTCTCTTTCTCTCTCTGCACACACTCTGAGGAAGGGCCAAGTGAGGACACAGGAAGAAGGTGGTTGTCTGCAAGCCAGGAAGAGAACTCCCACCAGAACTAATAGTGCTGGCACCCCTGGTCTTGGATGTTTAATCTCCAGAACTGTGAGAAAATACATTTTGATGACGTAAGCTGCTTCACCTACTTTTGTCTATGCTTTTGTCTATGTTTTGCTATGGCAGCCCTCACAGACCAACACAGATTTTGGTACCAAGAGCCAGGTACTGCTATAACAAATGCCTAAAAATATGGAAGTGGCTTTAGGATGGAGTAGAGGCTGGTGGAGTTTTGAAGGGCATGCAGGTAATATGGACATTAAGGGAAGTTCTGGTGAGGGTTCACAAAGAAAAGAGGGGAGGGGAGCCTGGGTGGCTCAGTTGGTTAAGTGTCCAACTCTTCATTTTGGCCCAGATCATGATTTCCATGGATCATGGGTTCAAGCCCTGAGTTAGGCACCACACTGACTGCGCAGAGCCTGCTTAGGATTCTCTCTCTTCCTCTCTCTCTACCTCTCCTCTCTCACTCCCTCTCAAAATAAAAGTATGCATTAATCTTTTACATTAAAAAAAAAGAGAGAGCTGGAAAGAAACATCCCGTCTTCTTATAGAAGAAGTTATAGAAACTATTAGAAACCCTGAGAAGATACTCTGTTGGAGAACTAAAGGCAACAGAAAAACATAAGAGAATACAAAAGGGGCCTACTGTTTATGTTCCAGAGGATTTAGGAGATACTCGAAAGTAAAGTGACATTGAAATGGGCATTGGTAAAAAGAAATTTTCAAGTTGAATGAATAGCCTTCTAACAAGAACAAAGGTATGGATGTATAAAAGTGAATGGCATTTTTGCAGTACGGCAAGACATCCAAAATGGATTAAATATAGATTGAATGAAAAGGAAGAAAGTAAATTACGGTAGAAAATTTAGTTTAAAGAGAAATTATAGTGTTTTTTATTAGTTGCAAGTTTTTGTTTGTAAAACTCAGCTCTACAAAATATCCAGATGCTCAGGGTGCCTGAGTGGCTCAGTCTGTTAAGTGTCCAACTCTTGATCTCAGTTCAGGTCATGATCTCATGGTTCATGAGTTTGAGCCCCACATCAGGGTCGGTGTTAACAGTGTGGAGCCTGCTTGGGATTCTCTGTATCCTTCTCTCTCTCTCTCTCTCTCTCTCTCTGCCCCCCGGCTCGCTCTCTCTCTCTCTCTCTCTCTCAAAAATAGACATTTTAAAAAGTATCCAGATGCCAGAAATGCATTAAAATGAATTAAAATTAAATGTTGGAATGCCATCAGGATTCCCTTTCTTCTTTCTTTCTTTTGCATATTCCAAGTTTTCATCCTTGTTTTCAAATGTTTTTGATTAAGTCTTCAAGAGTCATAGGAGGGTTAACATGTAGATTTGGCGTTTCAAATTCAGAGTCTGATTCTATAGTGTGAAGTGAATTCCTCAGGATCATTTTGGTACACAGAAGTGGGATTACTGGATCGAATGGTAATTCTATCTAAAAATTTTTGAGGAATCTCCATACTGTTTTCAATAGTGGCTCCACCAATTTAATTTCCCATGAACAGTGCACAAAGATTTCCCTTTCTCCACATCCTTGTCAACACTTCTCTCTCTCTTTGATAACAGTCATTTTAATAGGTGTGAAGTAATAGCTCATGTGGTTTTGATTTACATTTCCCCAATGACCAGTGATACTGAGCACCGTTTCAAAATCTGATGGCCATTGGGAAGATTTCTTTGGTGAAATGTCTGTTCAGATCCTTTGCCCATTTTTTAATCGTTTTTTTTTCTTTATTTTTATTTATTTATTTTATTTTTTTACTGATTTGGATGGGATTCTATTTATTTTGGATGTTAACTCCTTATCAGATATATGGCCTGCAAATATTTTCTCCCATGCTGTAAGTTGCCTTTTCATCTTGTTGATTGTTTCCTTTGCTGTGCAGAAGCTTTTTAGTTTGATATAGTCTCATTTGTCTATTTTTACTTTTCTTAACTATGCTTTTTGTGGTATAGCCAAGAAATCATTGCCAAATCTGGTGTCTAGAAGCCACATTTCTTCTAAGAGTTGTATTGTTTAAGGTTTTACTTTTTAGTCTTCTATCCATTTTGAATTCATTTTTAAAATATGTAGTATAATAAGGGTCCAGTTTCAATTTTTTTGATGTGAATATTCAGTTCATCCAACACTATTTATCAGAAACTATATTTTCCCCATTGTCAATTCTTGACACTCTTGTAAGGCTTCAGCTGACCATATATTTGTGACTATTTGGGTTCTCTATCCAGTTCCATTGATTTATATGTCTGGTTTTATGCCATGAACCAGACTTTTGATTACTGGAGTGTTGTAATATATATATATATATATATATTTTTTTTTTGTAATATATATATATATGTATATATATATATTTTGTATATATATATACATTTTGTATATATATATATTTAGTGTATATATATATTGTATATATATATACATTTTGTATATATATATATTTTGTATATATATATAGTATATATATATACATTTTGTATATATATATATTGTATATATATAATATATATATATTTGTAATATATATATATTTTGTGTGTGTGTGTTGTAATATATATATATATTTTTTTGTAATATATATATATGTATTTTTGTATATATATATTTTGTATATATATATATTTTGTATATATATATATTTTGTATATATATATAATATATATATATATATTTTGTATATATATATATATTTTTTTTTTGTAATATATTTTTTTAAATCAGAATAATGCTTCCTCTCCAAAGCTACCTGTGTCCTAATCCTTGCAACCAGTGATTATGTTACTTTACAGGTCAAAAGTACTTTGCAGATATGATTAAAGGTTTTAAGATGGAAAAACTGTCCTGTATAATCTGGATGGACATAATATAATCACATATGTCCTTATTAAAGGTAGGCAGAGTGGACAGAGTTGGAAAAAAATTGATGATGAAAGGAGAGACAAAGACAGAGTGAGAGAAAGAAAGGTTGACAGGAAGAGAAGATTTGGGGTTTTTACACTACTGGCTTTGAAGACAGGTAATGTAGGTGGCTTCTAGTAGCTGAAAAAGACAAGGACACAGATTCTCCTGTAGAGCCTCCAGAAGAAATGCAGCCCTTCTGGGGCACCTGGGTGCCTCAGGCAGTTGAGCAAGTGACTATTTAGGCTCAGGTCATGATCTCATGGTTTGTGAGCTTAAGCCCCACACGGGCTCTGCACTGATAGTGCAGAGCCTGCTTGGTATTCTCTCTCTCTCTCTATCTCTCTCTCTCTCTCCCTCTCTGCCCCTCCCACATGCACTCTCTCCCAAAAATAAATAAAACAAAAGAAATGCAGCCCTGCCAACATGTTGATTTTAGGAATCTCACCGTAGAAATATATCTGTATTGTTCTGAGCCATTAACTTTGTGGTAATTTTTTATAGCAACAAGAATAAAGTAATATATTATTTTTGACAAACCTACCCCAAGTGGTTCCCATATATATGGTCTCCATACCCTTCTAAAAATCAACAGAAGATAAAAACAAAAATTACATAGAAAAGAAAATCAGTTTCCAGAAACTGATCTTATTTGCAATAGTAAGTGTACAAAACACTAGGTTTCCAATGTAACACAAATCCATGTAGACAAATTCGGATTTAATAATTAAGGGAATTGTTGACTCTTGACTATTATAAGAAAAATTTGAAATTATTAAATCAAGAATTGAGTTTTTTTCCAAAAGATAAAACTAGTAATCAAACAGGACTGAGATTGGAAGCTAAAAAAGACACAGGATAGGGTGCTATCATCAGGATCCAAAAAGGCCTGGGGTTTGCATTAAAATAGAGACAAGTGTACCTATAAGCAAAGGGCATTTGAGTAAACATTTGAAACTGCATTCAAACCCCTTGACAATTAATTGGTTGAATGAGATCTAATAAAGAAAATATAGAAATGACTTTTAGGTTTGTAGTTGCATGTGCTGTGTAGCTACCTAATAAGAAGTTTGACAAGAAAGAATATACAGGAGATAAATCAGGACTTTTATACATTTTGTGTTTTATTGGGTAAAGGGATAATTTAATCAGATTCTGTACAGGACAAATTTAAAGTGCTTCATGATATAAACATCTTGGTGTCCAACTGAAAATTGGAACTACTGAACCACAGGAGAAAATTCTGGAGCTAGAAATTTGGGATTTTGGCAAAAGACTCACTGCTTTTTAGTAAGCTTAAAATATGTTTTTTTGGTTTTTTTAAATCTCTTATGCCTTTATAGTTTTGGATAAACAAATGGTAGAGAGGGATCTGGCAAGAAAAAAAAATGTTGGGAAAAAGATTATTTTGGGCATAATTAGTTGGATATATGTAGTCTAGGTAAACCCATTTCCAATATTTTAAAATATTTAAATAACTTAATAAAATGCACATTGGAAGCCAAAATTGTAGTGATGGATTCATACAGAAATACCAACATCTTTACTGCACACTAATTAATTCAAGAATTTAATTAGGAGGCCCTACAAGGTGTTGGCTAACAATTTATTCTTGACCCAGCCCAGGATGAACAGTAATACAACTTTGCACAAAATATTTGACATTTAGTATCACTGCACTTTAGCTGACAAAGAGTACAGCTCAACTTCTTAAGACATCAGAGTTCAGAGTTAGTCCTATGTATCTATCTATACATTAATTTAGTGTTTACTGGCATTGCACACATAGACATTGAGGATCAAAGAAAACTCCATATGTTTCTACATATTTTAATAGGTCTTAGTAAGATAACTGAATACAAATAATTGCATATCAAAGCAAGCAGCTGCATTAATTCAAGATAATGTTTATGATTCACTCTGCATTATCAGTTTCTATGTTTGTCAACACAGCAAATTACAGGCCTGAGGACAATTTATGGTTATGTATTACTCTCCAAACTGTTATTAATCCAAAATTCCAGAGTGCACACACTAAAGATTTTGTTATTAGTGGAACAGAATGAAATAAAGATATTTATTGTTATTTATGTGATTATGACTTATGGGATACATTTATAAATTTATGTTGATGAATCTACTACAGACTCACGGTACTCCAGACTGTGCTATCTCTTACCCAAGTATGAACTTCAATGGGAGGGGTCACATTATTTCTCATATTCCCAGTGTCTCATCCCTAATCTCATAGACAGCAAATGCTTAATAAGTGTTTATGTAATGTACAAATTAATTTTAATTGGTGATGGAAATATATAACTTTTTATTTACTTTTTCATTTTCTGAGAAAATGATCCAAATGTGTTTTACTTTTCCTTTCTAGGTAGCCAATCTCTCTTTATTCCCCTCCTTCTCAGAGACTGCTCCCTATTTTACTGGGTATTCCACTGGGTATATAACTGGGTTTATGATATGAATACTGATCTTCAAATCCTCAATCTCTCTTTCAAAGGCACTTTTGTATCAATTAAATGTTCCTCATATCTTTATAGGTTAAAGGTTAGTCTCACTCAATACCCACCTGATTTTTTCTTGCATTTTTCTCATCAATTATTTCTACCCTTGCAGAGATTTCCTATGTCTCCTCTTTAATGGTCTAATCAGTACTATACCAATATTCTACCACTTTCTCCTTTACTTATGACTATCCACAGCACTGGCTTTTATCTATTTCCCACAAACCGAGCTCAGGGTCATTCCATGTGCAGATTACACAGATAGAAACTCTCCTCCTACAACTCTTTTCACAGCTAGCTCCCTTCCCAGCTTCAAGTTTCCAGGCGGTGTCACCATTCAAGAAAGTCATTTTTTAGGCACGCCTGGATGGCTCAGTGGGTTAAGCATTCGACTTCAGGTGGGTTAAGCATCTGACTTTAGCTCATGTCATGATGACTCAGAGTTCAAGCCCTGCATTGGGCTTCTCTGCTTCAGATTCTAAATACCCCCCTCACCCCCTCCCCCCTCCACCTTGCTCCTGTTTACATGTGTTCTCTTTCTCAAAAATAAACCTTTTTCAAAGGTATTTTTCAATTATCTACATAAAAGTAGGATTCTATTCATCCAAGTCTTTTTTTTTTTTGTCATACTGTTGTTTTCATGTGCTTCATATCACATATTGATATCCAAAATGTTGTTAATATGTAATTTTACTACTTTACTTTCTGGAAATGCCTCCCAACTGTCATGTAAATTCCGTTAAGACACATACATTATTAATATTATTTGCCACCATATTCACAGTTTCTTGAATAGAGTCTGACTCAAGTAATTCTTCCATAGCAAGTATTTCTAGAATGAACACACTTCAGGGAAACGTCATGACCTTTGAACTTACTACATATTCACACTTCTAGCTTGTGTCCTTATTGAATAGAATTATATAGTATTATGATAAGAAAAATATTAAAGGCCATGTAGTTTAAAAGCTCACCTGTGTTTGGACCAGTGCTCTCTATTCCTCCTCATCAGTGGTAATGCAGATTCTGTGTGGTTAAATCATGTGACTTGGAACTCACATCTCGTGGTAGTGTTCCTCTTACCTGTTTCCTAACCTCTTTAAATAGCAGCAACAACCTACAGCTCAGTTCTTAATTAACTTACTCATAGATATCCGGTTTCAGACCTCTCTATAAGAGTGGGGGAAAAAATCAAAGCAATATTCCTCAATATATCTATTTTCCCATCCACTCTTCTGCCATGTATGATAACAATTACCTATTTTTACTCCAGGTTCTCTAATCACTGTGCTTTCTTTGTTTTCCTTTGATCATAACTCTCCTCATTAGCTTCATTCTTTTTACTCAAATCTAGACATTTTCAAAAATTCAGTCTTCTCTCTACTTGTTAGCTCTCCCTCCCTCCTTCTTTTACATGTAGCTGCACTTTCCCTGGCAAGCCCATCCACTGCTCCCACTGTCTGTGCAAATGCTTTCACAGCCAATATCTCTTTTGAGTTTTCCTTATGCAATTTTCTACATGTTTTTCTTATATTATTGATTTACGGGCATTTCAATTTGAACATCTTACTAACATTGTTTAAAATTCTTGGGGAAAATACAAATAAAAACATCAAATAAAATTCTTAGGGAAACAGTTCCAGGATGAGACCAAATAAGTATTACAGCAAATAAACTGAAGGGAGATGAGCATAGAGTTAACTACTTTCATATTTGGAAAAAGCTAGTTAAGAGAATTGGCTCTAACAATAAGAGAAGGAATTCAAATGGTTATAATAGTTAATAATTATTAAGTACTTAGTATGTGCTTTGAACTTTGTCCAATAACTTTTTGAATCCTAAAATACAACTCATCAGAATATCTGGCAACACAATAACCCTGGTAGCTCATTCATTAGATACTGGAGTGGAGTAATATAGACAATCAAGTGGTTATACAGGTCACAGATTTTCCTTTCTATTTTCATCAACCTCATATGAAGGCTGCCCTTATATATTTGTAAATGTAGAAATTCATTCACCAAAATTCTAGGGTCAGGGATTGGAGGGAGAAGTTTCTTTTCATGAGACAAAGAGAACTATAAAAGTACTATACTTCCCCTGAAGTTACATACCTTTAAAACAGTTTTATTTGCGAAAACAAGATTTTTTTTTTTTTTTTGGAAAAAGATGATCTGACAACAGTAAAGAAAGAAAAGAGATCAAAGAAATATGTACTGTGAAACATAAGAGGGAAAGTAAGATGCTTAAAAAGGATTTTTATTTTTTTAAGTTTATTTATTTTGAGAGAGAGAGAGAGAGAGAGAGAGAGAGCAAGCATGAGCAGGTAGGGGCAGAGAGAGAAGGAGAGAGAATCCCAAGCAGGCTCAAATCCGTCAGTGCGGAGTCCAGTGCAGGGCTCTAGATCACAAACCGTGAGATCATGACCTGAGCAGAAATCAAGAGTTGTACGCCTAAACTATTAAGCCACCCAGGAGCCCCAAAACATATTTTTAAATATTTTTATTTTGATGGGGTGATTTCCCTTTTCTGTTAACTCAGAAAAATATTCAAGAGTTTTGGAATTATATAAGTGCTTAGATAAGTTGGTAGGACAAGAAAGACCTCAAGGGGATCCAGTATTATTCCACTTACAAAATGACTTCTCTTGAATCCACCTTATTCCCAAAGCCACCACCTTAGTGTGATCCCTCATTATCATTGCTTTTATCTCTTTCAATCAGTCTTCCTGCATGCAGTATCTTTTCTCCAATTTGTCCTGTATATATGACTTAATCTTTAAGTGCTACTAATAATACTTCTCTGGTTCAGCTATTGATTCATTACGTCCCTTCTTTTCTCATCTAATCATATACAATTCCTAATCCAGGTACTGAGGACAGTGTATAATACAACATTAGCTTCCCTGTATTATTTACTGCCATTCCCCAATGCATTACCATATGTAATGCATCAGTCAAATCAGGCGAGTTATTATTAAATATTTCTAATTCCTTCAGTACACAAGATACTCCCAATATTTCCTATTGTCTTTTTCTAATACATTCTTTAATTATATCTTAAATACTACCTTTCTGATTACTTCAAGTATATATGAATTTTCTAACTTTTGAAAACATAATAGGAAGTTTTTGTGATTCAGTAATAACTTTCAAAAGTTGATTGTGTTAAGTTTATATATATATATATATATATATATATATATATATATATATATTTCCTTTATAAGGTTGTAAGCTACCTGAGAGCAGTTATTAACTTATGTATAGTCGTTCAAAAATATTTATCCAGCACTCAATGGGTGCAAACAACTCTAAATAATGTTTCAGTAATCATTTCATACAAAAGGCTTCTCCCATCACAGACTATGGACCCATTCAAGTGTATACAAGGAGAGCTTGTGTCAATGGCAACATCAGACACAATGTCTTAAGCACAGTGAATATTCAATGTTAATATATTTACGTAAACATTCATAGGTGCATATGAATAGATTTTGATTTGAATATATATAGGGTAAAAATAGGCTGTAGGCTTTTTCATTTATATACTTTTATGTTCTTCCTTACCTCAAGGTTTATCTAGCTTTTTTTCCTCATTTTTATTCACTATTTCTATGTACACCATCTACATTATAGAACACTAGAAGTTATCCAATAAAGCAAAATGATATAATGAAATCAGTCCCTTCCATTCAGTACCCATAATTATTAAAATTGTTGCATTCAGACTATTTCAGATTTTTTTTTCTAATTTAGGCTTTAAACCTATCCCTTCTCATGCATAACTTTTATTCGCGGCATTTCAAGAAAAGAATATTTTTGTCAAACTACAGTATCTGATTTAGGTAAATGTATGAAGTTTAGCAAATGGATTATGCCTAGAAGTGTACAGACAGCAAATACTTCCTCTAAAATGGAGATTTGCTGAATTTTGTACAATTCTTACATTTTCAATTGGTGCACTACTCTGCTGCCAAGTCTTCTGTAATGTAACCTCATGGGGAGTTAAAAGGTAGGAAAATGGCACTGAGGTGTGTACTAAAAGAAGCTGTTTCTCCTTTGGCAGTCACTCTATAAAGCGGATGCCAAGCACAGATGGTGAAGATGTTCCTGGCTTCCACCACTATCTTGACAGTCCAAATGCAGTCAGAGATCACTGGAGAAGGGTATATGCCACACCTCCCAGCTGAGACAGCAAAACCTCCAGTCTCTTTCTAAATGCTTTCTTCAGAACATCAGGTTCTCGTTCATTTGATTTTTGTTAACTTGCTGACAGAATAAATTGAACAGGACTATGTGAGTAGGACAAAAAGAAGGGGGGAGAATAATCTCAGCACCCTTTGCAGCAATTGTATTATAAAAATCACCATGGCATTTTGGCACATTTATATAGCTGAAGGAATTATTTATTTTGAATGTACATTTTATTCATCTCTTTGTCCTGTCTTCAGTAAAATAGATTAAAAAACAAGCCTCTGAACAGTAAGTAGTGCTCTCATCATACGAAGGATGTTCAGCTCCTTAAACTGATGAATTATATAGAAATGAAAGGATTCTTAATTGAATGCCACATTAAAAAGGAAACAAAAATATTACCCCTAATTTCCTTATTGAGAGAATTTTTTAAGTAATATAGAAATGGTTATTTTTATTTAGTTTTCTAAATGTTGGACTAAATTTGATCTAAAACAATCTCACAAGGGAAGAGACCATGCAGATCAAGAAGTTCTGGATAACAATGGATAAGTGGGGTTAAATTAATTATAGCTCCTAAACCATAATTATTTTTAATGAGATATGACAATAAAAATGAAAAACGTTGGATAAATACTCTAAATATATTATTGCCCATTTGAAAAAAAAATTTTTTTCTCAAAAATTACACTTGTGTCTGAATTCAACTTTATTGAATGGGTTCTTGACCAATAAAGACCTCTTGACATAGAGGTCTTAATGCCCTAAACATTTTATTCAGGCTCACATTTTTTTTCACCTGATTAGGCAATAATAGACTTTCTTTGATGTTCTAACCAAGAAAATTTGAAGTCTTTTTGACCCAACAGTTTTCATTATTCTATGTATTCAAGTTGAATGGTTAATACTTTTGACTCTATTGCCTCTTCACCCCTTTATACATACTTATAAATCTTTCTTGTATAAATATACTTATCTGTATTATTAAAATCCCATCTGCAAAATTTCCCTATATAAGTCCTTCAGCAAATTGTGAATATAGAAAATAATATTCACTGTCCATTAATTTGATAGTCTACTGATACCAACATTGAAAACATGTCTAAAAGTCTGCCACTATTGCATCATATGAATCTTGTGGAGAAAATGTGTTTGTCTTACTCTGATTTGAAAGTCCAAACTCCTTATTTTTAACTGAAAAATCTTCTGGGATATTTTTTTTATTAGCCGAAGGCTAAGTAACATTTTGATTTTTACTTTATGTGCTAAGTTCAATGTACTTTACGTAAATCCCACAGAAATAAGATCTGAGAATAGAGTGCTTTATGTGTTCTTAACCCTACACCCAGATCTCTTTCTTTTCAATAATTCACATGAACCCAAGAATAATCTCAAATTAATGGTAATGAATACTGTTTATGGCAATTAGAGAAGGGAACTTACTGAAACAAGGTAATAACAATGTAATAAATCAATTACAGCAATATAACTCTTACTGACCCATCACAAGTTCTTCTTTCTAACTATTAAAGGACACATGACAAATAGATGAACAATAAAATCGGTTGCTGCTGGAATTTCTAACAGAGCTGTTTTCCTCTGAAGGGATGCTTCTTTAATTTGGATTTATGAACTGGAAGAGAAAATTAATCCGTAAAGTATTTAGACTGTGGAAATGCGGAGCTGACATGAAGAAATGGTTGAAGAATTGGGAAAAATCCTGGGTTATCAATTTTGTTCTATACAGGTTTTCTTATGGCATTGACAAAGAGTGATCACTGAAGAACAAAATCTAATTGTCTAAAATCTTAAAAGTACTTCTCTTACAATTGCTTTTCACAAGAACTGAAATACTCCTGACACTTTTTGCCACCTGTATCATTCCATTCTGCTATCCCTTATTAATGTTCAGCACAAAGGGTGAATGACAAATCAAAGTGTGTGGAGAGTAAGATTATTCTTAAATAGTGCTAAGTAAAATGTGAAAATTTAATAATATTAATAATATATTTTTAATAATTTGAATTCTTTTTTTCCCATTTTTATCATTAACTTGGCCAATCAACGTAACCCAAAATCGGTATTTCTGTTGAAAGAAATTATAAACCTTAATATAAATTAGAATATGCAACACTGAAACATAATTATAGTATAAGACACTAGAAATCGTATTATATGATTGATGAAAAATACATGCACTCATATATATGGAGTATTAGGCATATTTTGAAAATAAATCAATTTACCAAATTATCTTCAAATTGTGATACCATTCGTATAAAATGGTACTGAAAATTATGTTTTCTTTTAGGTAATTCAGTAAAAACATAAAAATAAATATGTATACATATGTGTGTGTGTATACATATATATGTATATATATAAATCGCATATATGAATATACATATGTAAATGTAAATGTGCGTGGGGGGTTCACACATATGTATCACTTACTATCACATAAGGTGACTATTTCTTTCCAATAATGAATGCCCAACTGGTTTCAAAAATGTTATATACTTAGTTGAGTATGATTATTTTCTTTTTGAACTTCTAATTCCAATTATTTTATTTGAACATTATTGCTATTTAATTGTGTCTAGTGATTCAGGAACTGAAATGAGCCCTACGTTATAATATTTTGTCAATAAAAAAGACTGGGTCAAAATCACATTACTGTTTGAATGAAAGGAAAGAAGATATAATGAACAAAAACAGAAGTGGAGAGCAGATGACACAACAATGAGGAAAAGTTTTTGTTATAAGGTAAAAGTAAAGCAGCAAAAGTGTTTGCTATTCTAATGCATTTAATGAACCTATTCCATGCATATTTCACCGCAGTCCATGCAAAGTACTATGGTTTTGAAAAATTTTAATTTTAGATAGAGAATATTTATTCGACAACATTGTGAGGAATAAATGAATTTGAAGTAACAAATGCTGTTGCCATTCAAGGGATGTAATTGGGATTAATATGGTGGAATTCTTTTTATTCATTTTTGTCTTTTCCTTTGGAAGACTTTTCAGCCATCTTTCCATTCATTTTTATAAATGTAATCCACCTTGTTCAATCTCACCATCCATCTTATGTCCCTAGGAACATGCACAATTTTGTACCTTGCTTATAATGCCTGGAAAACTATATTGCCCAATATATTAGTTTTCTATTGCTTCAATAAAAAAATAATACCCCAGGGGTGCCTGGGAGTCATCCGACTCTTGATTTCAGTTCAGGTCATGATCTTGCAGTGAGTTTGAGCTCAACATCGAGCTCTGTGTTGACAGTGTGCAGACTGCTTGGGATTCTCTCTTTCCCTCTCTCTCTGCCCCTCCCCTGCTTGTGTTTTCTCTCAAAATAAATAAATAAATTAATTAATTAATATTATTTATATATATCTATATATTTAAGTTACTTTAAAAAATTGCCCCAAACATAGCACCATATAACAACACAAATTTATTATCTTACAGTTCTGGAGGTCAGAAGTCTCACCTGGATCTCAACAGGCTAATGTCAAGGGGTTAGCAGCACTGATATTTTCTGGAGGCTCTAGCAGAAAGAAATTCAAAGCTCATCCATGTGTTGACCGAATTCAGTTCTATGTGGTTTCAGAGCTCAGGTCTCTGTTTCATTGCTGGCTATCTATTGGAGACCACCTTTGAGCCCTTCAAACTTCTGCATTCCTTTTATAAAACACTTATGTTTCAGAATCAACATGGTGCCAAATCCTTATCTTGCTGCCACTTCTCTGGCCAGTTTTCTATCATTATATCTCTCTTCAGGGCCAAGGAAAGATTCTCTACTTTTAAGAACTCATGTGATTATATTGATCCCTTCCTCCCAGATAATCCACAGTAATCTCTTCATCTTAAATCCATAACCTTGATCACATCTGCATTGTCTTTTGGCCAGGTAACATAACATTACCACATATCCTTAGGGCATGAACTTCTTTTGGTGGCAGAGGGGAAGTGGGATTCACTACACTATTCTGCTTACCATACCGTCTTATGGATCTACTAATAATTTTACCATATTCTCTTTATTAGTCTGCCAAACAATGTTAGCAAATATTATTCTAGGTATTTGCCTTTCCAAGCCAAACCCTAAACATTTCAATCTCCTTTACCTCATCTAATGTGGCAAAAGTGATCAGAGAACTTGGCATTTGGTCTAAGATTTAGATTCATAGAAACTAGCCAGATGAAAATAAGCTGTCTTCACCTAGTCATATATGACTGAGTTAATGCACAATTCTTTCTATCTTATATTAGTTATTAATTTTATGTGGTATATTTAAGAACAGAGAATATTATTTTAAGATTATTTTAAGAATATTCTTTATTGTGAATATCAGAAATCTCCCACAAGTATAGAAAACCAGGATGCAAAGAATATATAATTAATGATGTTTACCAGCTAAGGACGTTGTAGAATGATTAAGATCACTAGTATATAGTGTTAGTCTGGCTTCAGAGAACAGTTCTATTCCTAAACTGTATAACTTAGGGCAAGTTACTGAATTCCTCTAAGCCTTAGTTTCTACATCTATGTGGACAATCATAACATCTAATTCATAGGGTTGTCATGAGAACTGAGTCAGTACATTTGAAATACAAGGTAAATAAAAATTCAATACATGTTAATTTTGAAAAAGAATGGCACTATACATGAAGCCAATTTTTACATCTGTCTTTTTGAAATTTCTGAACAAATGAATAATTTTCTTAAAATTCATATACATTTTAATTTAAAACTATGATATTAAAAGTAATGCATTTTATTACTACCTCTTTGAAGTTATAATACTAATTATAAAAGGGCATTTCCATATATCTATTGAAAACTTTCTGTTAAAATCCCATGGGTTTCTAATTATCAACTTTGTAGATATTAATTTTTAAAACAACTATTAACTTTAATTTCTAAAGCAAAGTAAATTGCACATATTTATTCATTATATATCAGATCCAGGAACTTCTACTTCTTTTTAACATTCTTTTGCTACAAAAATTATTTCCACTGTACTTTTGTCATCAGGAACCTTCTTTAAGAGTAATTTATTTACCTAAAAAGGCATGTATAAAGTAATGGCATTGGCTTCCTGGAAAAATAATATGGATAGCTTTTAACATAGTGGGATAGATTCAGGTGTTTTTGAAAAGACACCAATATATTTTGTAAATTAACTCATGGGTCTACTTATCCAAAATAATATAAATGTTATTTCTATAAATTAATCATGTTGCTTTCATTAACATATTTAAAATATCAACAAATAAATCATTAGAGCTCTGGAAGTTTTTTTTTTAATATAGTGATATAAACTAAAACATTATTTAATAACTTGGAGAGCATAATCTTGAATTATAATTACTTTAAAAATATTTTGTTGAAGTACAAGAAACATAATGAAGAATGTACCAATCTTATGTGATGATCTCAGTGAACTATCAAAAAAATTAATACAACTATATAACCAACATAAAAATTAAGAAAAAATAATACCAACACTACAACAGCCTAACTACTTTCTTCTCTAAAGTAATTAGTGTTTAATTACACTTCCATGGGTTCATTTTCATCCTTCTGAAATTTATGTGAAGAAAATAATCTAATGTATCCTTTTTTGGTTTCTGGCATGTGTGAGTCAACCCTATATTATTGCATGTAACAATATTCCACATATTTTCAACATTATTTGAGATTATACTTTATAAATATAATGCCATATGTTTGTTCAAATTACTTCTGAGGAATATTTGACCAGTTTATAGTCATCTGGGACCATAATTTGATGAAAGTATATTGACATTTGACTTGTAATGAATATATATGCAAATTACTTGGGTGTATACACTCAATTGGAAGCTTTTTATGATCAGTTATGCAGACTAACAGTAGTTATATAAATTTTTACTCCTGTTAGCAGAGTTTGAGCATTCTAATTAATTTATATCCTTGCAATCTGTTTTTTTTTTTTTTAAATAGCCATTCTAGTTTTTGTATAGTGGATTTTCAGTGTGATTATAAATTCACTTCCTTCATAAGTGATACACTGAGTACCTTTCATATGTACAAACTATATTGTATTTTCCTTTTGATGATTTCTTTGTTCCAGTCAATCTTTTCCCCACTGTATCCTTAGGATCTCTATCTTTTTGCTATGCATTTGTAGGTATTACTTATATTTCCTGGATATAATCTCCTTGTCAATTGTAATAATTGTAAATTTGTCTCACCCTCTAGAGTCTGCACTTTCATTTCCTTAAGGTTTGCAGTGGACAGATTCTCAGGCAACCCCCAATGACTACTCCACTTCTTGGTGTCCATGGCTTTGGATGACCCTTCCCATTGTATGCAGAGGCTGTAACTTGTTTTTAACCAATATAATATAGCAAAGCAGAAAGGATATTATTCCTGTGGTTAGGATGCATGGCAATGGAGTTAAGATGTTACTCCAGTGAATATGTTAAGTTATAAAAGACACTTGAAGCAGCGTGGAATACATCATTTCTGCTGGCTTGATGAAGTGAGCTGCCATGTTGAGGAAGCCCATGCGCAATAAACCAGATGGCCTTAGGACTTGAGGAAAACCTTCAGGAAACATCCAGCAAAGAGCTGGAGCCCAGCCATGCAGTTGAAATCCCTAAGAATGAGATTTTGACAATGACCTGAATAAGTTTCGAAGTTTCAAATGTCTAGATGGGTTAACAGCCCAAATGCACTCAATATGTGTGTATGTGCATGTGTGTGTATTCATATGAATGAAAATTGTGTACAAATTATGTGTATGAGTATAGAAATTGACAAAATGATATTAAAATTAATATGGACATGAAAAGCAGAGAAATAATGAAAACAAAATTAAAGACGTTTGCTGTATATTAATTATAATTAATATAAAAACATTATATTAATATTATAAGATATATATTTAAACCAATGGAATAGATTCAGGATTCTAAGGAGATCCATATTTAAATGTGCCTTCATACATTGAAAAAGCAGAGCAGAGCAATGCAGAGCAGTGCAAAATGCACAGCCTTTTTAAATCCTGGTATTGGATCAACTAAATAGTTCTATGGAAAACAATAAACTATGAACTCTACCATCTACCATACATCAAACCAATCCTAAATAGATAATTTGCAGAAGGAAAAATAATACATCTTCTAGAAAAGAGAATAGAAACAAATCTCCAGGATCTTGCAATAGCCAATAATTTCTTAAACAGGACATAGAACATGAACAGTAAGGAAAACATAAATATACTGACCTGAGTTGAAAATGAGAGCTACTGTTCGTTGAAATATATCACTATATTCATTTTATATTGTTATGTAATGAATTACCACAGATCTAGTAGCTTACCAAATTCATATTTAGTCTCTCTGGGTCAGAAGGCATGGTCTAAATGCTAACCTCTCTGCTCAGGTCTTGGGTTAAAAGTCTCGTCCTGTCTCAGAAATATGTTAACATTCTAAGGAATAAAGAAGAAAGGAAGGTATTTCTTCTTTAGCATTCTCAGTTTCTCTTCACAGGCATTGATTCTTCTTTTATGTCTCTTATGTCTAGATCTCTCTGCTTTAATGTATCTTAAAAGTGCTCTAAGGCTCACCAAAAGAGAAAAAAAGGAAGTTTCATCAAGGGCACTGTCACTGATTGATGTCAGTGATCCAATTTAAAGAGTGTTGCAAGGTAGACATGTTCAATAATTTTTTGCTGATCATTCAAATATTTTTATATCCGGTGACACAAGTTTTTTGTTTGAAATCAGAATGATGTGAGAATTACGTTGGTTCTCATCCATGTATGATCTCTATGAAACTGGGCAGAATCTAACATTCTTTCCATTAGCTGTAAGATCTGTGCCTCTTCTGTTTGAATCTGAGTGGGTCTTAAGAATGCTTTGACCAATAGAACATGGAAGATGTTACAATATTGCCAATCTCTAGACTCATGATTTAAGAGAATGGCAACCTAATACCTCTTATTAGGTGTTGAAACCCAGCTTCCATTCTCTGAGAAAGTTTATGCATTCCAGTGGAGAGGTCCTTGAGTTTCTAAGCTGAACTCTGAGCTGACAACTAATACAAAGTTGCCAGTTTTGTGAGTGAGCCAGATTCAGGAAATCCTCTCGCCTCAGTCAGCCTCCCCATCTGATGCCACATAGAACAGAGATAAAGTGTCAAGTGAAGTCCTTCTTGAATTTCTGACTCATAAAGTGTTAAGCAAAATTACATTGTTGCTTTAAACCACAAACTTCTAATGTAGTTTTTAATACACCAATGAATAACCTAAACAATCAATGATCCAGAATTTTCTAGTGTTTTTTTTTTTTTTTTTTTTTTGGTTTGTTTGTTTTGAGAGAGAGAGAGAGAGAGAGAGAGAGAGAGAGAGAGAGAATGTGAGCCAGCATGAGTGGAGAGGGGTAGAGGGAGAGAGAGAGAGTATTCCAAGCAGGGGCTCAATCCCCCAACCATGAGATCGACTTGAGCCAAAATCAAGAGCTGGTCACTAAACTAACTGAGCCACCCAGGAACCCCACGATCCAGAATTTTCTAAATAAGGTGGAGTACACTCATTCTTCCAAAGAAGGGACTATTAAAAAAAGGAAAAAGAATTCAGATTAGAAAAATATCTACTCTGGGCTGAAGACATTCACTACTCTCACAAATACCTGAAAATATTTTTATACCTGAAAATATTTTATAATACAAGTTATGAAATATTAGTGATATTTATTGATAAAATAAGCAATAATGATTATAAATACAAATTGGGAGTAATAATTTTAGAATATTTAAGCTTAGGTTACAAAAAATAAAAATAATTTAAGTCATTCCCATAAATCTATAAAAATGTGAAGACAAAATGAACAAATAATAAACTGAAGAAATGCACCATTACTATTTGCATTGGCAAGATAAATTTTAGTAGGATGGCAGAATAATAAATATTATCACTGGGGAAATGTGAAGGGTTAATTTCAGCAAATCTTCATATTTTCTTACTGGAAACCTTTTAGAAAACATGTTTTTATTATCAACAAAAGAAATGTACTACTTAAATGGGAACTATGTGTAATATCAGCTATTAGTTACATTGGTCCTTTAATTTTCTTTATTTTTAAAAAAAAATTTAATGCTTTATTTATTTTTGACAGAGAGAGAGAGAGAGAGAGAGAGAGAGAGCATGAGCGGGGGAGGGGCAGAGAGAGAGGGAGACACAGAATCTGAAACAGGGTCCAGACTCTGAGCTGTCAGCACAGAGCCCAACACGGGGCTTGAACTCACAGATGGCGAGATCATGACCTGAGCCAAAGTCGGATGCTCAACCGAGTGATCCACCCAGGCGCCCCATACATTGGTCCTTTAATTTTAAAAATAACAACAGTTATTACAGGATGCCCATCCTTTTCCCTTGTTCTGAAAAGCGTATTTAATTTTTTTGGCATCTCTATTCTTAACGACAATTTTCCTCCCTGGAAAAACCTAGGTAGTCTACTCTTCTCAAATATGGTTTTATAGTAACTCCATGCTGCCAACATATTTTTATTCTTGTATATAATACTTATGCTAAGTGTCATATATCTTCTCATTTTATATCTTAATTATATGACCAGATACAATGAATACAGAAAATCCTGTTAATAATGCTAGAGTGTATCTCTTGCCCCATCTCCATGCTGTGTCTCCAGTAAAACCTAATGTTCATTTGTGTATACTTACAGATTTTTGTTTGTTTTGTTGGTTTTACAAGTTGGTATCTTTGGGGCACCTGTGTGGCTCAGTTGGTTAAGGGTCGACTTCACCTCAGGTCATGATCTGACTGCTCCTGGGTTTGAGCCCTGCACTGAGCTCTGTGCTGACAGCTCAGAGCCAGGAGCCTTCTTCAGATTCTGTGTCTCTGTCTCTCTCTGCCCCTCCCCCGCCCATGCATTCCCCCCCCCCCTTCTCAAATATAAGTAAACATTAAAAAAATTTATGGAAGTTGGTATCTTTGCCAAATCCACAAAGTACATAGGACAAATAACTAACTATAAAACAACTCTCAAAATCTCCTTTAATTACTTTGAAGACAGTACTTATTCCTTGCAATGATAATAGTCTTGTCAAAATATATTTGGACTGTCATTTCAGAAGATTCTTTTTGCATAAATCAAAGACTTTAAAGAGTATTTTTGCAGTGGAGAGGCCAAACTAGACGCTAATGGTCAAACATGTACAATGTCTGTAATAGCAACAAAGAGGGTTTTACTGATAATTTTGAAGACAATTTCAAAGGATGCAATTTCACTTATAAATCTAGAAAAAAGGCTTACTTCGTATGGAATATGATTTATTAAAAAATAAAGACAGAAGATATATAAAGTATAAATAAAAATGAATGATATGAAATGATAATTTTAAGTGTATGCAATGATGGCAAAATTATCTTTGTTCAAACTGATGCTTGATGAAAATTAACCCAAATAAAAAACTTACATTCTCCAAAAGATTCAAAGTGAATTACTTCCATGTTTCTCATTAGTATTTTTTTCCATTAAAAGGTTTTATTTTTTCACTTGAATTCAGATGAACACAAAGCATATAGACACTTGATGTTCTGGAGGATTATCAAACCCCAAATGTGATCTAAAACTGCATTACAAATAGAAGCTTTAACTGAAGTGTCAGACTCCTATCTCTGATTTGGAAATCCCTTTGGCTCATCGTGAAGGCAGTTGCTGTCATAAGAAACTAGATGTTTGAAAAATGCATTGCAATTCTGCTGGAAGGTATTATTTTTTAAAAACTCCTATATCCATAGTTCACAAGAAATGTCTCATGCCTTATGAATATTTTAAAAGTAAGCAATATTCCTTGCTTAAATCTGTTTATCTTGGGATATGTTAAAATTTCTAAAGATCAAATCTGGAGATATTTGCATATAATTGAACCTATTTTTGGTCAGGTTTTAAGTAAAAATAACAGTGATATTAAGTAGATGGCCTTAAAATACTTTTAGATATACACATCCCATACTTCTTGCAAAAAAAAATTAGCTGTTATAAAATTCAATATAGCATTTATGGCTTTCATATCACTTTCTTTTTTTATTTTTATTTTGAAAGACTTTTTAAAATGTTTGTTTATTTTTGAGGGAGAGAGAGAGACAGGGTGTGAATGGGGGAGGGGCAGAGAGAGAGGGAGACACAGAATCTCAAGCAGGCTCCAGGTTCCGAGCTGCTAGCACAAGGCCTGATGTGGGGCACAAACTCACAAGCTGTGAGAACATGACCTGAGCTGAAGTCAGACGCTTAACTGACTGAGCCACCCAGGTGCCCCTCATATCACTTTCAACATTAAATCAGAAATATATTCTAATGAACAAAATATTTTATCATTTAAACACTAGGAACCAGTTATTATAGTAACTAGAGAGATACATGGGATGCAATGATTAAACTAAACTATTTGCCCATTATTGCTTGATACCACACTGAATATATTAGTGCCCAATAAATTCTTGTCCCATGAATCAGTCCACCAAATTAAATTAACTTTCAATCACGATTCAAGTATTTAAGAATGGAATAGTTATCCTAAGTGAACATATAACCAATGCAAATTATTATGGATTTAAGAAGAAAGCATTAAGCTCTATAGATAAATGATAACATTTTACATTGAATATGGTTATGTAATACATTTTAAAAAATTATTTTAGAGAGAGAGAGCTGAGGAGAGGGGCACAGGGAGAGAGAGAAAGAAACTTAAGCAAGCTCCATGCTCAGTGAAGAGCCTGATGCAGGGCTCAATCCCATGACCCTGGGATCATGATCTAAGCCGAAACCAAGAGTCAGACACTCAACCAACTGAGCCACCCAGGTGCCCCAAAGTAATATATTTTCAAATCACTTTTTCTAACCTCTAAATTAATATAAACTTCAATAACCCACTCATTAATTTATTCATTAGGTCAATCAGTAAAATATTGTCAATTTTTAATTACATATATATTGAACTTATAAGGTGCCAGACATATTGGTAAGTACTTCTGTCCTAGAGTTAAATAAATTCATTCTTCTGTATATGATGAACTAATAGGCTAGTGTAGTTATTCCTTTTTTTTTTATTTTGGACATAGTTGTGAATCAGAAGCTGCTAGTTATGTAGAAAATGGAAAATGAGCAAAACTGCATGGAACAAAGACTGTGGCTGTAAATAAATAAATCACAGGGATGTATAGTACAGCATAGGGAATATAGTCCAAAATATTGTAATAGGTTTGTATGGTGACGGATGGTAACTGTCTTATCGTGCTGATCATTTTGTAACATATATAAATGTCAAGTCACTATGTTATATACCAAAAATTAATATTGTATGTCAACTATACTTCAATAAAAAAACTTCATTACCAACAACAAATTATAAAATCACAAAAGAAATGACACTGAGTTATTCTTTGATCAAAAAATATGAGGGGCGCCTGGGTGGCTCAATCGGTTAAGCATTCGACTTCGGCTCAGGTCATGACTGCATGGTCTGTGGGTTCCAGCTCCGTGTCGGGCTCTGTGCTGACAGCTCAGAGCCTGGAGCCTGCTTCGGATTCTGTGTCTCCCTCTCTCTCTGCCCCTCTCCTGCTTGTGCTCTGTCTTTGTCTCTCAATAATAAATAAACATTAAAACAAATTAAAAAAAAAAGAATATGAATTTGCCAGCCTCCTTAATTCCTTAATTCCCCGCGAAATCAAGAATTATATACGAGAAATATGAGATAGCATGAACAAAGACATGGAGAGATTTAAAGCATCATCCACTCATTGTTCTGAAGTATCCTGATATGGCAAATGAGATAGGAACATTCTCGAAGACATGTGAGGAGCTAACTGCTTATTTTAAGAGAGCATTACAAATCAGATTATGGAGGTCTTTCACATGATACCCCATTTAATATAAGCCCCACAAATCTATGTGTTGAGGTAGGTAGACATAAGACTCTTTCATGAAGTAGAACAAATTCATGCACATTGGTGTTCTGATAATTTCTCAGATAGGTTTTAATTATAGTATGTCTGGAAACATCACTGTTCTTTCTGCAATTCAGTGCTTCCTTCAAGGAGACGGGCCTGCAAATCTTCAGCCTAAGCACAATACACCTTGCTTGTCTGGCTAAGGAACTAAGCAAACTACATTTTAAAAGACAAATCTTGGGGCACCTGGGTGGCTCAGTGGGTTAAGTGTCCGTCTCTTGATTTCAGCTCAGGTCATGATCTCATGGTTTGTGAGGTCGAGCCCTTGGTTGAGCCTGTGTTGGGCTTCATGCTGAAGGCTCTGTGATGATAGCATCATGTTGGCTTCGGATTCTCTCTCTCTTCCCCTCCCCCACTCATACTTGCACTCTCTCTCCCTCTCTCTCTCTCTCTCAAAATAAATAAACATTATTTTTTTTAAATCTTTAAAAAATAAAGAAGCCAGATATAAATGATTAATAATATATGATTTTCTTTACATAGAATATAAAAATAGCCAAGACTATTCCATGATGTTACAAGTAAGTATTCATATCCTGGAGGGAGTATTTAGAGACTGAAAAGGAGCAATGGAGGTCACAGTGGCACTAGCAATCTTCTGTTTATTGATCTGCATGCTGGCTACACTGGGGCATTCAGTTTGTGTAAATTTAGTGAGCTAAACATTAATTGATTATATGTGTAATTTCCTATATATTTGTTAGATGCAAGAACAAAGGTTAAAAAATTATAAAACGGAGAAATGTCATGTTCAACCACACACAAAGCTTTGAGCCCAGATCTCTGAGTTCACGTTCTTTCCTCAATTCTGTGACTAATAGTTGCAAAACTATGAAGGTATCTAACATTTATTTATTTATTTTGAAGTAGAGAGACTGCAGAGGAGGGGCAGAGAAAGAGAGAGAGAGAAAGAGAGAATCCCAAGCAGGCTCTGGCCTGTCAGCACAGAGCTCGATGCAGGGCTCGAACCCACGAACTGTGAGATCATGACCTGAGCCAAGATCAAGAGCCAGACACTTAAGTGGCTGAGCCACCCAGACACCCCACAAAACTATGAAGCTATCTAAAAACAGGAACAAAGGAAAAAAAAGACTGCACACTGAAGCAGAGGATGGCACCTACTGCAGATAAATCCACATCTGTACTTTGTGTGCTGACATTTGACAGAAACTTGTTTAAATAAGGAAAGTTGTCACATACTCTACAGTGCTATGTATCTGAGATAAGTACTAAATGTAAACTTGAATTAGATTTCAGTCAAAGCGGTTTATGTCATAACATATCCTTCTATACAAGACTAAAGGTATATAAAAATGAAAAATTACAATAGTTTCTGGAAGATGACACTCACATAATAAAAATGCTTTTTTACTTTACTCAGTCTATTAAAAAAGCTACTTCACAATGTCAAAAGAATTATTTTTGGTGTAAAATAGTAGTATGATAATACCTTAGGTCCCAGCCATATTTACTTACAGAAGAGTATATATTATCAGATAATAAAAAGCTGATTTTGTCATCTTTACAACTGATAATAATCTTTGCTTTTGAATTGATTATATAGATATTTAAATAAAATAGAAAAATGGCAAGGAAAGGCATGTGGCCACCCGGACACATGCTGCAGAAGTAGACAGAGCATGCAATCTTGATGTGTTCAGGTGATAACCCCTATTTTCAACCTGCTAAACGAGTCACTGAAAAGTATTTTCCAACCACATGCTGCTGCAAACTACCTGAAGAAATTAGTTTACAGATGGAATGGAATAGCTACAGAAACAGGCAGGAATGGTCTGTAAACATGAACTCTTTCCTACACCTCCTCCTTTCTAAATGCTAGAGAGAGAGAAGATACATGGTTGGCTTAATTGTAGTGAACCACAAGCATTATTGCTGACACTTCTACCTCCCCCCCAATCCAAACACCCAAAACCTCGCCTTAAATGGAACTTAGTATTGTAACAGATTTTTCTTGTCTTTTATTAAAAAATTTTTATGTCTTTCTTGTTAAACCTACATGTCTCTTAGTCATAGATATCTGATTTCTGCTAGCCTATTTAACATTAGTGTCTACTTTCATTTTTGCTACTATTATTTTTTTCCTTCAAATATATATAAAATGGGGGGGGGGAAGGTAGGGGGAATTAATCAAGTAACTTTAAGTAAATAAATATTGTGTGATCCAGTATCCATATCACCTATATTGTCAGATTAGATTTTTACATGGACTTGTCCAATGGTTTGCACTTAGTAAGAGGTCTGGTTGAGAATTATTTGAGAAGGAATTATGAATTCTAAACCTATAGTGTCTTAGAGAATGTTAATCTTGAAATAAATCAGTAAGAGTGGGGCTAGTAAAATGATTTCCATTTTTTTTTTCACTTCAACTTTGAAATAAGCCCTGTTCTACTAATGGGATTGCCACACCCTATATTTGTTTTGTTAAGGATGAGCATTCTTTCAAATATAAATCCATGTAGGTCAAGGAACAACTGTAAAAGCATGTCTTTGTACTTTATATGACTTTGTATATATGCAACTAAAATGAAATACATGGCTTCCTTCAAGTTGGATTCATGTTTTAGCCTGAATTTGGTTTTGGCAACTATTAGAGAATAAGGCTTCACTTTGAACTGGTCCTTTAAGGTACAGAGTTGGAAAATGAAAAATATCTTAAAAAAGTAATCGAAGTTTTAAAATTTATGAACCTCAAGCAATACAATAGTTGAAACTCAAGTATGTATATTTCTATTCCTATACCAATATATTATATATATGAATACTGAAGCTTTATTACAGTTTTGTAACACATATATATCCCAAAATCCTCAGTCTTATATTATAGTCTTCACTATACTCACTCCTTATATCTCAATATATGTTAGAGGATGCTTGCCAATTTCCATAACAATTTTTGGTTGTTGGCTTCCAAATGAATCTATTAAATAATTTGATAGCAACTGATATCTTTACAATTTCTAAAATGGTTAAATATGTATTAAATGTATTAAAACTGTAAATATGCTATACAAAATACATTAATTATATCTCCTTTAACATATCTGGTGGAATTTTACATTTTCCATATAACTTTTACACATCATCATTTAGATTTACACAGATATTTCATATTTTTGGTGTTATTCTAAATTGTATCAATCTAAAATATTATTATGCTTCTAGAATACCAAAAGGCAACTAAATTTTGTATAATAATATATCTAGTGACTTTGTCAAAATCATAATTCTAATCATTTATATGCAGACATTTATGAAATCTCTGGGTACACAATCATATTTTTTGAGAATAGTTTTTAAAAATTATATTTAAATATTGAGGCACCTGGGAAGCTCAGTCATTTAAGCATCTGATTCTTGGTTGCAGCTCAGGTCATTATCTCATAGTTTGTAAGTTCAAGCCCCATGTCAGGCTCTGAGATATGAGCAGGGAGCCTACTAGGGATTTATTCTCTCCCTCTCTCTCTGTCCCTCCCATGTTCATGTTCTCTCTCAAAATGAATAAACTTAAAATATACATATACATATTTAATTTAATAACTTGGTTTATGACTTATAAGTTATTATTTATAAATAATTTATAAATGCAAATATATAAATTATATTTTGGAATATAATGTAAATAAGATTATAAAATAATTATAATAAAAGTATATATCATGTATAAATATATAATTAGAAAATAATTTAATTTTAAAGTAACATGAATATGTTTTTAATTTTTTTGAGGTAGTTTTGGTGAATTGTATTTTTCTAAAATTTTTTCTACCTCATGTGATCTTCCAAATTTATTGGATATATTATTTATGACAATATAATCTTATTTCTTGTTGTCTGAAGCATTTCTACCCTGTCCCATTTTTATTGATCCTATTTGTTGTATACTTCTTCTCCACACTGTTCTTAATCTTGCCAGATAATTGTTATTATGCCTTAGGTTCACTGATATTTTACATTATTTAAATTTCTCATACGTTGAGCTTGCGAATTTTTCATTTCAGAGACTCTATTGTTCAGCTTCCAATTCTCTACTCATTATAATCATGCTTTCCCTTAAAAGGTCGATTTTATTTATGGTAGTTATTTTACAGCAATTGTCAGCTAATCTATCATGTCTGTCATTTTGGGACCTGAATTTATTTCTTTTTTTCCTGTCATTTCATCTGTTTCTTCTAAAGTCTAGTATTTTTTTAATTGGAAATTTGGCATTTTGCATTGCACAAATATCCATATTTTATTTTCTACATTCAAAGAATATTATTATTATTATTATTATTATTATTATTATTTGGGAAAGATAACTTACAACTAGAGCTAACATTTTCAGGCTTCTTTTAAGTTTTATTTTGTAGCCTTTCCTCAAGAGTAGTTTAAGACCTACTGTATATCCTTATCCTTTAGATGGCTCTGCTGAATACATATGTTGAATCCTATATCCATATTTGGGGAGTAGGAATTCATAGTCTCTCAGCTATGAGTAGTCTCTGAAATATGTTCATCAACCTTTTGGGTTTTCACCATATGAATATGAATATTGGTATCCAACAAGAGACTAAAGGAGATGCCATGAACGTACTTGTAAATTTTTTCTTGGTATATCTCTCCGTTTTGTAATTTTTCCCTTCAAATCACAGCTGCCTCAGCTACCAAAAATTCTTATTTCTTGTTCAACTCACTATAGTCGTTGTGCTTGGCTTGGGTTACTCATTTTTATACCCTGCCAGGAAAGGCTTTTCACAGGACACTTGAGGTTGTAGTAAAGCTCACTTCATTTGTTTTCTATCAATTGCACAGCACAGTCCTGTGCTATTTGCTTTCCTATTTTCTTGTATATTTTCAGTATCCTTCCTATTTAAAAATGAAATGAATGCAACTAGGTGCAGCCCCCCTGGAAAACAGAAAAGGTTAAAAATAGATCCAGTAATCACCCTACTGGGTATTTACCCCCAAAATACAAAACACTAATTAAAAGGGATACGTGCATCCCTATATTTATTGCTGTTTTGCAGCATTGTTTACAACAGCCAAACTATGGAAGCAGCTCAAGTGTCCATCAACAGATGAATGGATAAAGATATATGTATCTTCTTTATTCAGCCATAAAAATAGAATTAAATCTTGTCATTTGCAAAAACAAATGTTGCTAGAGAGTATTATGCTAAGTGAAATAAGTCAGTCAGAGAAAGACAAATACCATATGATTCCACTCATATGTGGAATCTAAGAAACAAAACAAATGAGCAAAGGGAAAAAAATAGAGAGAGACAAACCAAGAAACAGAGTTTTAACCATAGTGAACAAACTGATGGTTACCGGAGGGGTGGTAGGGGGGATGGATGGGGGAAACAGGGGATGAGTATCAAAGAGTACACTTACCATGATGAAAAAAAATACATTAAAATGCTTAAAAAATAAAAATGAAAATGAAATGAGAAGTCTTGTATTAGGTACTCCAATAAGGCTAGAAGTTAAAGTTTATACTTGTCTGTTTGGTTGTTTTTGAAAATCCACTATGTCATTATTTAGAGCTTCCAATATTTTTAAAAATATGTTTCTTTAAACAGGAGGAGAATGAATTATTTTAACCACCACATCATATAAATCTATTACCTATAGACTATGCACGGCTGGTATATACTTTCTGTTGATTCTCACGCAGGTTTAGCATTTCTTATTTCCTTGTATCCTTTGTAATATTTTATACCTTACTGGCCATTGTCTTTAAACGATAATTAGTATTCTCTGAAGTCAAAGGGAGTTGCCCATTCCCTCTCTCTTTTCCTTCCTTTCTGCTACCAGAGGTTTGAGAAAATCCTAAACCAAATTGAAGATGCAAAAGTCCCTGACTCACCCAGGCTGAGCGTACTCATACAAGGTCAAGTCTGCGATCATAAATTCCCCAAGACAATTTTTTTTTATTATTCTCTTCTTTTCCACTTTGTGGCAAGGAAACTCTCCCTGCATTTCTCAACACTTATTCACTTTTACTTGAAGATTAGCTCTTTAGCTCAGGGTAAGGAAAAGTGACAAAATTTGGGTCTGTAATCTCTATCTTTGTTCTGCTTCAACCAGCAAACCAAATATAGATGATTGAAGTATGGGTAAATGCCATGAGGGCAAATGTATCCCTCTCTCTCTCTTTTTTTTTTTAAAGTTTATTTATTTAAGAGAGAGAGAGAGAGAGAGAGAGAGAGAGAGAGAGAGAGCACAAACAGGGAAGAAACAGAGAGAGGGGGAGAGAGAGAATCCCAAGCAAGCTCAAAACCACAAACCATGAGATCATGACCTGAGCAGAAATCAGCAGTCAGACAATTAACTGACTGAGCCAGCCAGGCACCCCATGGGGGTAAATGTATCTTTAATAAACAGTTTATTTTTCCCTTTTCTTACTATAGGTTTTATTTAAAAAAAGACAAAAAACAAAAAACAAACAAACAAAAAAAAAAAAAACACCCAGGGGTTTCCTACTATCTTTTTCAAAATACTAAAGATCTCAAATATCTGCTAATTTATATACTTTTTACTGTTTATTTTGAGAGAGAGAGAGAGAAAGAGACAGGGCGAGGGGCAGAGAGAGAGGGAGAGAGAGAATCCCAATCAGACTCCTCATTGTCAGTGCATGTCAGTGGGGCTCCAACTCACAAACTGCGAGATCATGACCAGAGCAGAAGTCAGACACTTAACCAACTAAGCCACCCAGGCACTCTGCTATTTTATATTTAATACAGCACATTATTTTTGCTTTCACCTAAGCAATTTAGCTTCCACTATTAGAAATATAATCCCTCGTGAATACTTTTAAGAATTTTAGACTTTTATTCAAAATGTTATTCTAAAGGGATTAAAGCACTTTGTAATGTCAGCTTAGTTCACACTTGAGCATGATGGAAATTGAGGGAATACACAAATGTTTTAATTTTGATTATTTAACATAAAGGGAATTAACGTTCCATTGACTGCTTTCTTAATATGCAAGCATTGGAGTTACTGAAGTTAGATAAACATAATTTGATATTTTATAAATGGCCTAATAATAATATCCAAATAGATAATATTCATCATTTTGAAATTGATTTAAATTTATTAAGAGTGTTATCCAGTAAACGGGTATCCATCTCTGAGATTATTTGAATTTATAATGTTAATACAAGATATCAGAGCCAAAGGAGAAGTAATGTACAATGATGATTTGACATCACTCAGGCTATTGATTATATAGGCTATGTCTTAAATACTCATATATATTTGAACAAACTGTGCCTTCATTAGATTCAAACATATGGCAATGTACTGATTCAGCAGCACAGATTTCTACTTTCCAGTGTAACACTTGTATTATAGGATTATCATACAGTCCATATCCCATTAGAAAATATTGCTGTTAGAAATATTTATTTTCAGATAAAGGTGTTTCTTCTTGTACTTCCCTAATTCCTCCATAAGCCAAATCCTTATATTTATAATAGTACTTAGTATTCTAATATTGAGTTTAATCCACAATCAACATGAACTGAACAAATACTATTTGGGGCATTACATGAGGTATTGCTTTTGGTACAAAAAAAATTCTAAAAGACCAGCATTCTATAGGCAAAATGGATTGGAAAGTGAGTAACTTACTTGAATTCTTTCAGGAGAAAAATGTTTCATTGGACTTTAAGTCCATCATCATTCAAATTAATTGAACCAGGATAACCATACTTATAAATGCTGGAAAAAGTCACAGAAAAGAAAATCCTTCCTATATACTCATGCCAGAAAGTGAGCATTTCCCTAGCAGCAAATTTTTGTTGTGCTCCACTACTTAAGATATTGTTAGGGAATGTTAAAAGGATTTGCCATGGTAAGTCCACATGGTTAGAATTACGGTATGAGGAAATAGCATATCCTAGAAACCATGTTAAAAAATAAAGCCTTTAAGATTTACAAGACCCCATTAATAGGACATAAAACAGGAAGCAAGTAACATTAAAATTTAAGTTGCCTAAACATCCACCTCCAGATATGAAAGGAAGGTTAATTTATTAACCTATATCACAAAATAAACAGAGAATCATAAATGTGTTCTGATAAAATGTTTTCCCTTCTAAAAATAAAAAAAAAGCCTGTACAAATAATAAATATATTTAATTTAAACAAGTATTACAAAAGTCTCCCCTATATGGCAATCTTTAAAGAACTCATTTTGTGAATAGGTGAAATGCTAGGAAATAATTTAAAGTGTTATTTGATGGTTGTCACAAAATATGATCAGTTTATTAAACTTGTTTTTCGTTCATTTCAGGAGACTGCCTTAAATAATATTATTCAATCACAGAAGTTTCAAACCCTGACTAATTGTATCTTGAAAAATACCTCAAAGTCCAATAAAATTCAGTGTTTATATTTAGATAATTTAGATAATTTGAGAAAATATTTAGATGGTAAATTCTTTAAAACAAAATCCTAACCAAGAGTATTCATGGTTTGTAATAAATTTTATTTATTCTACCAGTGAGATATGTTTGTCATTTGTAAATGGGCTTGGTTAGAATACTAACACTTATTTCATACCCACAGAAATACTGATGGGGTTTCTTTGAGAATTCAGAACTTACTCAAGTTCAGGGTACAGTGGTGAGGAGTCATAATAAATTGCACATTCCCTTAACTCATCATCTGGAAGTTTGCTGAATAACATAAACAAGTCCCACTTTGTGCAGATTCAATACAGACAAAAAGACAAACACATGATTTTACATATGAATTACAAGTTGACATTCAAATATCAATATGAAAATACATTAATATCCAATTAGACTGTACATGATTTGACTCCCCTACTCAAATACAACAATGAAATGGAAGATTTGAAGAGAGTTTCTTAGCTGTTCTTTCCACTGCATACAGGAGAATGGCTTCCTTAGTAAGAGAGACAATGTAAACTCTACTATCATGATGCAGATTTGAAGACACAAGGAAGGCATCTGTTGTTCTGTCTCATAGGTGTACAACTGCATTTCCAGGGAAACCACAGACTTGAAATGGAAACTACTGAAGGCCAGTAAGCACACTACCCAAATGTGGAGAAAATTGCAGTGGAAGGACTACCCAGGGTTCACAGAAGATTTCACTGGTTTAAATTAAATCCAGGGACACTAGAAATCTGGTGTGTAAGAATTCTTTCATTACCACTAACAAATGGAAGAATTCTTTATAGAAATCAGGTTTTGTGATTTATGGTTTTAAATTTTTAAAAACATGTATTTATTGTTTAGAGAGAGAGAAAGGCAGAGTATGAGTAGGGGAGGGGCAGAGAGAGAGGGAGACACAGAATGTGAACCAGGCTCCAGTCTCTGAGCTGTCAGTACAGAGCCCGACATGGGGTTCAAACTCAAATACCACAAGATCATGACCTGAGCTGAAGTCGAATGATTAACCGACTGAGCCACCCAGGCACCCCACATATGGTTTTAATTGTACATTTTCAGGGCTCACTGTTTCCCAGATATTCATGATTATATCTATATATCTATCTATCTATCTATCTATCTATATATATATATATATATATATAAACTTATCTTTAGATGCCTATTCAAAATCATCTGTAGATGGTTTGAAACAAATTTCAAACTTTATGTAAACAAATACTTGATCACTTCTCCTCCCAATGACTTATTCAAGTGGTACCCTCTTCAGTAGATGTCACTTAAATCAACACCACTGTGCAAATAAAATGTTGTTATAAATTTGACCTTGACCTTTATCTTTCTTTCACACACCATATCTGGTACATTAGTATATTTTCTGGGATATATCTTCATAATGGTCCTGAAAGGATCTCACCTAGATTATAATAATAGTATCCAAAGTGGTGATCATCATCACTAAGTACTTTCCACATAGATCAAAACACATCATCACCATGACAATCATTTGATCACAATGAAACAAAATCCAAATCCTAGCTTTTATGTAAAAGAACATAAAACAAAACAACAAACCAACATAAACCTATATTAACTAGCCCGAAGGTTTTCTTTTAAGTCATTTCCTATCATATTATTCCCAACTCATTCCTTTTTAAAAAAATTTTTTTAAATATTTTATTTATTTTTGAGAGAGAGACAGAGCACAAGTGGAGGAAGTGCAGAAAGAGAGGAAGACACAGAATCCGAAGCAGGCTCCAGGATCTGAGCTGCCAGCACAGAGCCCCAAACGGGGCTCAAACTCACAAACTTTGAGATCATGACCTGAGCTGAAGTTGGGCACTTAACCGAATGAGCCACCCAGGCATCCCATTCCTAACTCACTCTTTAGGAAGACTTATTTTTTTGCTCTTCTTCATTAATAACAAATTAATTAGCACAGCAGTAAATTTGTTCTCGCTTTTCTCCATTCCAGGAATGAATTGCTCTCCAACTCGCTTCTCACCTCATTCACTGTCTGCTCAAATGCCACAGCCTTCCTGGACTCTTCCGATAAAAATAGCCCCACCACCATCATTCTTCATCTTCATGTTACTTCCTTAAATTATATTATGTGTTGTTGTTGTTGTTGTTGTTGTTGTTGTTAGCTTTCTGACTGGCAACTGGAATGAAAGTTCCACAATGGCAAGGATTTCATCTATGTTCCTATGTGCCATATCCCCAAAGAACAGTGCCTGGCTCATAGAAAAGATTTTTTTTTTTTTATTTTGTTAAATTGATGAATAAATGATGCACAATTGATAATATTCTTCTCTAAAGAATTTAAGATCAATTTTATCCAAAATCTTACAGCTAAATATTTAGGGAACTATGAATTAATGGCACGGTAATAATTAGAAAGAACTTGAATCAAAATAAATGTTAACTGTAACCATTAAAATTTGGAAATAAAATGTTCACTTGTAATTCAGTGTCACTATCTTCCCATTTTTCTTTAAATAGGAATTATTAAGACAATTATACTGCTTAATATTTATAATTAATTGTTTTGTTTGATTGTTTTAAAAACAGCTGTTTTGATGTAATCTAAAAGGGTGGAGTAAAACACAACCTACTTCCCTGGAAGTAGCAAATTATGGTTGAGGTCCTGTATATATACAGGAGAGAGAAAGAGAGTAAGAGAGGGAGGGAGGGAAATAACGAGGAAAAGAAAGAAAAGAAAAGAAAAGAAAAGAAAAGAAAAGAAAAGAAAAGAAAAGAAAAGAAAGAGAGAAAGAAAGAAGGAAGAGGATGGAAGGAAGGAAGGAAGGAAGGAAGGAAGGAAGGAAAGAGAAAGGAAGGAGGAAGGAAGGATGGAAGGAAAAGGGAAGGAGGAAGGAAAGAAACTATTTGCCTTGTAATAGCATAATACTTTGTGTTTTGTATAATTATGTGGTAAAATTAAGTTTTATTAAAAGTATTATCGGGGCGCCTGGGTGGCGCAGTCGGTTAAGCGTCCGACTTCAGCCAGGTCACGATCTCGCGGTCCGTGAGTTCGAGCCCCGCGTCAGGCTCTGGGCTGATGGCTCGGAGCCTGGAGCCTGTTTCCGATTCTGTGTCTCCCTCTCTCTCTGCCCCTCCCCCGTTCATGCTCTGTCTCTCTCTGTCCCAAAAATAAATAAAAAATGTTGAAAAAAAAAATTAAAAAAAAAAAGTATTGTGAACTAAGTTGACCAGGGGTTTAGAATCCAGAAAGCTGACAAAATAAGAAAATATACATACTTAGAGATAGCCAAAGAACGGCGATAATATATTCAAGAAAACTTATGGACATAATATATTTCCAGTAATTACAATAACTTCTTCATAATTTCATTCATAGTAAGCCATTTTGAATGATGTTCATGATGCATTTGTTGAAAGAAGCAGGCAACAAAAGAGCATGTATTGTTTGACTTTAACTTTGTTACACTACACAAGGCACATTGTCCTTGTCAGCCTTATCAATTACTCTATTAAAATTTATTTATTACATTGGTTTGCAACTGTGTCTCAGAAACATGTGCTGGCAACTTTTCACTCAATTCATGAGGTCCTACTTCTAAAAGATCAATTACCTTATTATATTTTCTAGACCATTACCTGGGATTGAAGTAAATCTCACAAGATAATTACTTCGCTTGTCCTTGTACTATTAAATCTGAGTTTATTAACCTTTCTTAACACAGGAGAGAATTTACAAGATTTGTAGAGATTTTTGATAACTGTTTGTAAAAATGTCTTTACTAACCTTTCATATCTTATACATGGTCTCATACATATTTTCAGTATGCATTACTATTTTATCTGAAACATAGGAAATTAGTACATTTTAACATACCTAATTTATAAGCATCAAAGTTGTGTTAATGAAAGATAGTATAGCTCTTAAAAGTATAGTCTGGAAGTGAAGTACAAATTAGTCTATCATGTTCAATATTCTCTAATAACAGCAAATGTGATGAGAAGTTAATCCAATGACAAGGATGTTCCCTCCTTTCCTTGCAAGATTTGTGTTTATACTATTTTTAGTACATTAATCTTTCGCTATCTTAAAATGCTAGCCTGTTGACCATACTATATTCTAGCATCCAATTTTTCTTCAATGATTTCTGACTCAAGAGTTCTGAAATTTAGATGAGAAGTTGATTGCTTTGGGGTAAAGAACATTACAAGTATGTGATTAATTTATGCCCTAAAATATAAAAAAAAAGAAGTAAATGGAAAAAAAATGGGGCTTTTCTTATTTGATTAATTAAAGTGTTAGACACACTTTTATAAGAAGAACTATAGAGATGAGAAAGAAACGTTTGGTGTTCAATATTATTCTCAAAGATCTCGCCAGTGCAGTTTAACAGTGAATCAATGAAGTACACACACGGAAACAAAGGGGAGAAAATGCAAAATTACAACTGCTTGCAAGTAGTATTTTATCCTTGAAAGCCCAGGATCAAACATTAATATATCTAAGATATTAGAAAATTATATACAAAACCACATGACATAATTAACACAAAAATATCCTTTCTACAGCAAAAATACACAAGTAGAAATATATTTTTAAAGTAGACAACAAAAATATAACAAGAGATATCCAAAAATTATGATAGAAGAAACACTTTACTAAAGGTCAAAGTAACGCTTTATGTAAAATGAGATATTTTGCTTTTGGAAAGGAAATCAATAGTCAGTAGAATCTCATTAATGTTATTTGAGCATAGTTTCATGCAATCTTTTTGAATGTTAGCTTTATATATTATTAAAATGAAATATCCCTCACCTTTGATCTAGCCATTCCACTTCTAAAAATCTGCCATACAGATATGGCTGCAATGTGAAAAATATTTATGCAAAAATAACTTATCCAAATCTTTTAATATAATAGTAAAAATTTGAATGCATCTTAAGTATCCAAGAAGAGGACCATTAAATTATAACATTTATGAATCATTGTGTCAGTTAGTACTAGAACATGATTGGATAATATTTCTTAAATGATTATTATGCATATGTAAATATAAACATACACATATAAATAGAATAATATTCATAATGTTATCTCAGTTATGAAAAAATATATAAAAGTGTATTATGTAAATATATCCCTTTAGTGGAGTAAAGCTCATCAAAATGTCAAACATGATGATTTCTGAAAGGTCAAATTTCACACGATTACATTCTTTTATGTCCTTTAGTGTATGACTTAAATTGTGGATGCTATACACCTGTCATTTTCACAAAATCTCTTTTATTAATTAAAGGGAAAAATTAAAGTGGAGCTAAGAATGTATTTTTGTTTATATGACTATTACTTATCAGTATATAAATAATTAATGGAAAAACACAGAACAATATGATTTTAACAGAAATATATAAGTGATGCATTACTTTTAAAATTAATATTAGGAATTTAGAAGTTTTTCTCCTGAAATTATTTTGTCATTAGAAGCTATTTAGTAATTTATTACTATTTTATAGAATATTGTGTAGAACTTATACTTCTTTAAAAGGTACACATAAATCATACAGATGTATTGAAAATTGTCTTTAAACATGTGGGGAAAAATACTGCTGTGAAAATACATGAAGAACTGGATTTTAACTCTATTTTCTATACCTTTTAACTAAAGTCTTGATTTGGAAATAGACATTCATTTAGATGTGCTTAACTTTTGAAAAAAAAATAGAAATACCTGTTTAATATGAAACTACGTAGTAAGATGATATACATTTCTATTATTTCTATACATGCTTTTTCTTTACTTATAAACTAATTTTGCATTTTTTTTTAAATGAGGGACTAATCACATTATGGTGACAGAAACAGAATACTTTCATTATTCCTCATTTCTACATTTTTTTTTTTAGTTTTCGTCTTAATCTGTGCCCTATAAAAATGATACATTATCCTCCACTTTAATATATAATAATTTTAGTCTCATAATTGAATATCCATTCATTCAAACATTAAATGAACATGTATTTTGCATCATCCACATACCCAACACTAAACTAGGCACAGTCATCTGTAAAAAAACAGAACTGAAAATTCTTAACTTTGAGACAAATCCATAATCCAATAATTAATATATACTAGACACATTAATACCATAAATAAACAGTATTATTGTTGTACAAAACTCATGATAGGGAGTAACAAATATATATTCCATCGCAAGAAATAGAAACCTTCCTACAGAAAATATCTACAACTGGATGTAAAGCTTGAAAGATCTAATTTTTCTCCTAATCATAGAAAATGTAAGGTGTTACTATTATACTAATTCAGGTGGAATTATTGTGATTTACATGTTTTGGAAGACAGCTACTTTTGAATTTCAAATAGAAAGCTTAGTGAAAAAGTTTTATCTCTTTCAAGTTGTAGCTCTCTAAACCTGTGACAAAGATTTAAAAACCGCCCTCTGGTGACGTCTGAGGACTTCCTCTGCACCATCTGTGCTTTCGAAATGTCAGCACTATAAGTATCCAATACTGAGAACAAACTGCAAGGAGCTCACAGAAATAGGACTACTAACTTTTATCAGATTCAGCCCACTGCTTGCCATAGATGGCAACAGAAACAACCTGATGTCCTTTACTTGATGAAAATGGTCTTCATCAGAAACGGCTAGAAATGTAGGAATTCATAGAAATGTACTAACACAGTATTAAAAGATTTTGCATAAAAATTAAATTACATGTGAAGTTAAAACTTCATTATTACTCTTTTGGCTGAGATACTATAAGGAACTCAATAAATCTGAATATATTTAAGTCTATTAAACTTTGAAATGTTTATTGCTGACCAAAGAAAATAATGTAATTTGCTTGTATTTGAATTCAATAATATTTACAAATGATTTCATCAACAAAATGACATAATTATGTTCTGTGTATTATTTCATAGCTAGTTGATAAGAAAAAATCCATAGACTACTCAATCATGTCTTATCTCAACCTTAATTTTTCTTGCAATCAGAAATTTGACAATAGAAAACTAAGGGTTTCTGGAAGGGAGGTGGGCAGGGGGATGGATTAAATGGGTGATGGGTATTAAGGAGGGCACTTGTGATGAGCACTTGGTGTTGTATGTAAGTGATGATCGATCACTGAATTCTAAACTCTACATCTGAACCTAGTATTACACTATATGTTAACTAAGTGGAATTTAAATAAAAACTTGAAATAGAAAAAAAATAGGCAATGTTTCCGATTCTGTGTCTCCCTCTCTCTCTGCCCCTCCCCCGTTCATGCTCTGTCTCTCTCTGTCCCAAAAATAAATAAAAAACGTTGAAAAAAAAATTAAAAAAAAATAGGCAAAGGGAAAATAAATAAATAAAAATAAAAAACAGGTAAAGGGTCTGAATACACATTTTTCCAGAGAAAACACACAGATGGCCATCAGGCATATGAAAAGGTTTTCAACATCAGCAGTCATCAGGGAAATGCAAATTAGAACCACAATGGTATATATCCCTTTACAATCTGCCAGAATGGCTATTATCAAAAAGACAAGAAATAACAAGTGTTGGCAAGGGTGTGAAGAGGAGGGAATCTTTGTGCACTGTTGGTGGGAATGTAAATTGGTGCAGCCAGCATGGACATTTCTCAAAAATTTTTAAATAGAACTACCATATGATCCAGCAATTCTGCTGGGTATCTATCTGAAAAAAACAAAAACACTGATTCAAAATGATATCTGCACCCTCATGTTCATTACAGCATTATTTATATAGCAAAGATACGAAAACAACCTAAACGCCATTGATAAATGAATGGTTAAAGATGTTGTACATGCAGTGGAATACTACTTAGCCATAAAAAAGCATGGAATGTTACCATTTGGGACAATATGGATAGGCTTAGATGTTATCATGTTAAATGAAATAAGGCAGAGAATGTCAAATACAACATAATTTCACTTACGTGTGGAACCTACAAATCAAAACAAACAAACAAAACCAAAGCACACCTAGATTCACAGACACAGAGAACAGATCTGTGGTTGCCTGAGGCAAGGTTGGGGTTGAACAACATGTGTGAAGATGGTCTACAGGTACAAACTTCCAGGTATAAAATAAAAAAATCATGAGGATGCAATGTACAGCACAGGCAAGAGTCAAAAATATGGTAATAATTGGTAACAGATGGTAACTACACTTACTGTGGTAAACATTTTGCAATGTATACAAGTATCAATCACTATGTTGCACACTTGAAACTAATATAATATTGTATGTCAACTATGCTTCAATAAAAAGATCAAATGTAAAACAAAAGAAAACTTGTGTTAACGACCTTGTGGGATGTAAAAAATATATTTATTCATATACCTATAAACAAATTTCAAAATCTATCATACAAATATCTTCATACAAAAATATATAAGCTAAAGTATGAAGATTGTGGTGGTTTTACAAACTTTTAAAAGTGTACTTTTTTTCAGAATTGAACCTTTCCATATGATATAGACAATGTTCTCCAACAACTGCATTACTGTATCAAAAAGGAGAAGTTGTATTTTTGGTTTTGTTGTAGAGTTAACACGTTCCCAACCATCAACTTGAAGAGTTGTATAACATAACAATGGATGAATAATTAAATTGTGAGTTATAAACTGTCAATTTCAGTAGAAAGAGGAGCACTGCTCTTGAAATAATAAGTTTAACTGTTCTTTTTCCCTTTCAAAACTGTTAACCATGACTAATATGCCTTTTTTGGTGCATTACCTAGTTTAAGGATTTGTTGGTATATTCTTGAACAGCTTTAGCTATTTGCATTGCTTTGGGATACAAATTAAAGTCGTCTGGTGCATATGAATCCCCAACTGATGAGAATATTCTTTACTTGTTTCCACCCTTGAGGACAATAATTACTTGTTTTAAAGTCAGGAAAAAATTAGTAAATTATAAATGAATCTTTGCACTATAAAAATGAATTTAAATCAAAAAAGGGAACATCAATATTGATCTAACATAAACATATTTATATTAACAAATTTTAATTTAGCTATATGATAATCTCTTGATGTAGCCAACAAATCACCTCTCATTATACAGAAATGAACTTTCAATAAGTATTCTTTCCTGGATGACATGACATTGATTCACTATAGATAACTGCTATACAATCAGTTACAAAATGTTCAATAATTAATATTTTACCTAATTTATGCTGTTTATAGCCAAAGTATGAAGAGTTTGAATTTTTATATTCCTAATATTTTGGTGCAAAGAAGAGGCGACCTCTGTGGATTGTCAGATTTAAGCATAAGATCACATAAAACCAGTATTATAGTTACTTAAAGAGCTCAGATTGATCACAATTCAAAATGTGAAAGCAATTTAATTTTATATTGCATATCTTCTAATTCTCTATTTTCTCTTTATTGCTGAAAAAGGTATTTCTTATAATGCCTTCAAGAATGGGATTAACTTTTTTTCTCCCCAGTGGGCTATAAATATAGATTTCCTATAGTTCTTAATTGAAGTAATTTAGGCCACCTCTTTTCAGATGCAGACTTATTGTTCCCTCCTCCTGACTAGGTGACACCAAGCTAATTAACTCTTTTGTATTATATCACTTTCCTGGCTTTTTTGCACACTGCTTGTCATACAACAATGTAGAAATAAACACACTGATTTTTTACTATTGTATACTAGTCGACCTCGATGAAAAGACAGTTTATAGTAGCCAGTGAAGACAATGGTGAACAAATGAAACTGACATTTATCAATAAACACGCAGGCAATGAATTTAACTCTAAAACTATTACCAAACAGGTATGGAAAATTTTATTCTTGTAATTACCAGTTTTTCAGGAAAAGGGGGTTTGCATCTTTTGGCTGAGGTGCTGTGATGAGTATACATGAGCTAATTCAGGGTAAAAACACAATGACAACTCATCAAGAAAATGAAGTAATAAATCTTGCATTGCCAGAGGTTGGCGTATTATATATAATGCATCCAGTCGTAATAGACAAACCTCCTTTAGAAGAACAATTGCATACTCTTGATAAGAAATTTAATGCAAAATGAAATTAAAAACAAACTGCACAAAGACAGGACACCTTAAAAAGGAGCTGAAACTTGGAAGATGGCAAAGATAAATTCCTAAATTTGGGGGCACTGGCCTGCACAAGAGGTGCAAGGCTTTGTGGTACTCGGTGGCCGAAGCCCCAATAGAGATCCCACCACCGTTGTGACTTGACAGTTAGATGACAGAGCAAGAGCTGACCACGACAGCAGAAATCTGAGATGGGAATCTCAGAAAACAAGAACCCCAATTTATCTGTTTAAACTTGGCCAATTCACTGGCTGAACCCTGAATCTCACATTTATAGCATTCATGCTGCCAAATTAAGGCTCAAAGATTACGTAAAACCAAGATTTGAACTGCCATCCATGACAAGTGAGCAAGAGTTTTCTATTTTTTCTTACTAATTTAATTTCCTACTCAGTACAATTATTACCACTCTCAAAATCCATAGTCTATAATACTTAACATCACAATGTTCAGAATACAATTCAAAACTGTTTAATACATGCAGAGCCAATGATATACAATCAATGGAGATAATGTAGATGTTGACAATATTAGGCAAGGACCTAAAAGTAGTTATTATATCTATGCACAATGAAGAAAACTGTCCTCAGAATGAATTAAAAGAAAAAAAATTAGCAGAGAAATACAAACGTTTCTTTTTCGACTGTTTTTTTTGTTTTGTTTTTTGTTTTTTTTTTTTGAGAGAGAGAGGGAGAGGGGCAGAGGAAGAGAGAATCCTAAGCAGGCTCCATGCTGGGGCTCGATCCCATAACCTTGGGATCATGACCTGACCCCAAATCAACAGGATACTGAGCCACCCAAGTGCCTCATAGAAACTTTTTTTTTAAATTGAAATATAGTTGGCATACAATGTTATATGAGTTTCAGGTATACAACACACTGATTCATCTGTATCTATAATTTTTATTAGTAAAATTCTATAATGTTAACTAATGGGTCTTTATCAAATATGATGAAAGCCTTGATTGAAATAGCCACATTTTATAGAGGTTAATATTTATTTATTTCTATTTTAATGAGTTCCTTTAAATTTAGGAAAGGATGTGGTATTTTTTTAAATGTATGCTAGGTATCTACCTTAAGGACTTGGTAATTTTTTTTCATTGTATCTATTGATTTGTTGAATTATTTAATATACTGCCTCTAATATTATACTGTTGAGATAAACGCTACTTGCTCATAATATATTATCTATAAAAATACTTCAGGTTACATTTCCTAATGTTTTACTTATAATTTTTATATGTTCATAGGTAAGAAAATGTATTTCCCATATTATAATCTCCTTATAAAAACAGCTTGGACAATTTTCTTCTTTGTCCATGGTCTAGAAAATTTTTATTACTATTATGAATATCAGGTCTATAAATATTTAGAGCAATTTTCCTTGTGAAAATATCTGGAATGTTACATTTTAAGAGGTAAGAAATACGCTTTCAAATATCTGTATTTCTATTGTGAAGTTGGACTATTTAGATATTTTATTACTTTTGAAATCAATTTTGATACTCATATCTTTAAGATGGCCATTTTATACAGTTATCAAATATTAATTGGAGTCAGAAACAGTCTAATGAATTTTTAAATTTTCTTTCTATATGTAGGTATTTTCTGTGATCCATTCCTATTTTCAGTCCATAAACTACCAATGGGCATCAAGAATTCATTACCACACTAGCACAAAAACAGTGCAATTGTTAAGGGTTCAACAGGGGTTTCATACATTGGCTCCAAGGCCCTGGTTCCCAAGATCTCTTCACCTCTATTGGCAAAGGTCAAGAGGGAACACCAGTTCCTACCTCTCCTTAGCTCTAGAACTTATCAGTTTTACCACCACTAAATGCCTTGTATCAACAATGAATGATCTTATGTTCTCTATTGTTGTTTTTCCCAGGTCCCAACTTTTGCCTTATAGTCTAATCACCACAAAGTTATAGAATTTTCCTATTCTGTTTCACTTACATCTCCCAAACTCTTGACAACCTACCACTGTGTCCTCTGAAATTTATGGTTCATAGTTAACAAATTCCCTATATCCCCAGACTCTTCCCTGTTTAGTATGTAATTGGATCCCAGCTGTCTCCTGAGAATATCACTTTTCCACATCATCTTAACATTTAGCTATTATTTTCTCACAAAACTCTCATAGTGGCCTATAGGAGAGGTTTGTATCTTCCTTCACCTTTTTTTTTTTTTTTTTGCTATATTTAAACTATTTTTCTTCTCTTCTTCCTAATATTAACCAGCTGTGAATATCATTTAATCAAAATAGAAGAACTAACTCACCCTACTTTGTTGTTCAGTACTGACCAGAGATACTCTCTCTCACTTCACAATGATTCTATTTTACTGGCTCATTTTTATTCTTCGTAACAATACAGATCCTTTCAACTCAATGGCAAACAGCCTAGATGGATTACAATTGACCTTATTGATAACAGTAATATTTGAATAAACTTAAATGCAGGGAAGAAGCTTTCTATTAATTTTTACCTTTCTAGTTCCCTCCTTTTAGTGTTCTCAACAATTATTTAGCCTTGAAGAAACATCCAATGCCTTTGATAACCTCATTTCCCTCATTTTTGCTTAACTTTCATGTTTAGTTGTTATAGTAATTCCCCTGCCTACACTCTTAACGCCTTTGTCCTCTCTTGCTGCATAGTCCTTGCATAGCTACAGCACCAACCTTGTTGAAGGTGAGAGTCTTAGCTTGTGTCTACCCATCAAGGCAAAGCATACAGATAGATCATTAACTGTGTAAAATGATCCAAGAAAAGCGGGTATTGATGAGTATAAAATCTCAAAGGAGAAAACTTGTGTTTAAAGATGTATTTACACTTATGTTTCCACTTGGATAAGTGTAACTTGATCCTGTGACTATGAGGAACCATGTAAAACATGCGTCAAATCATTTATCTGATAGATGGAAGAGGGGACATTTAACCAGCAACATCCATCGCTTATTAGTCAAAGACTTCTCCACAGGGGATAAATCCCTCCAAATTCCAGGTTGCGCACCAAATCAGTCTGATTCTTGCAGACATTTCAAAAGAAGCCACCCAAGATGTAGTGCAAAATTTATGTAGTGTAGATGAGATAAGGTGAGGCAAGGTGCTTTTAGCTAATATGTGCATGAAGTTGAATCCCAAAAAAAATAATTGATTGAGCAAAATGCAAAGATAATATAGGAGTGGGGAGTGGGTATCATACATTTTTCCCCTAACCTGTTCAGAATTTTTTAAGATTATTATGAAGACTACCATAGGTTATGTTGTTTTTAATTCTAAAAATAGAATACATATGATTAGCAAAAGAAGCTACTTCCAATTGCTGCAACTAGACTCACTTAAATTAGTATTATCTCTCTCCCAGTGAACACCTGGGATTCCAAACATTTGTTTCTAATCCCATCATGTAGAAATTACAGTAGTTCATTGTGGTTATCCGGGTTGTCTAACCTTCAATATATTAACTTGTTTATTCTCCTCTTAGTCTGAACACCAAATGATCAGTTTCAAATTTCAGGGTACCTCTTCCTATGTCCAGTGGCAGCGGTCCCCCTCTTGGAAATCAGACCTACACTCTAGCAAAGTTTAAATTTTAGGAATACAAATTCTATAAGAAAGAGGAGACAATTTTCTTCCTTCACTTGGTCTTAAGACTGAATGTGGTGCTTCCCTTCTACAGCCATTAACACATCACATCAAGTGTTTATTCAATGTGTATATTGCAGGCTGAAGGACAGATCCTTGAGCACTGCACAGGATGTTGTTACATGCCAATATCTGAGTGATGGATTATGTGGTAGAAATATTTGTTTTTTATTTTATTCTGTTTTGTCCATCACTTCCTCTCTGTTTTCTAATAGGTCTCTTTGTCTAATTCAATGATGTGAGGGATCATATTCTAGGAAATAATGACATCTATAAACCTTCAGTTGATGATCTTGTTAGAAGCACGGTAAGTAAGGAAGGTAAATCCATATTCAGAGAAGGTAAGGATTCTAGTAATGATAAATTACTGTCTTCTCACTGGTTGAAGGAGTTAGATGTAATCAATCTGTTACCAAGTGACTGCCTGGTCTTCTTACAACATATGATATCGAGGACTAAATGCCAGTTACTGTTAAATGTCAGTCTCTGCTATTAGAATGTAAGTATTTTGGCAGCAGTAGAAGCTGGAACAGCCTTGGAAAATGGAGTCCTATGCTTTCAGACAAATGCATAATTTCAATCACTATCACCATTACCACCATGTTCATGAACCTATTATAGCAGCCCAGGGTTGTCAAAGATTCTGGCTAGCATGTACATAAAAAATCATCCTTTTACTTGTTTGTTTAGTGTCTCGTCAGCAATAAATGTTTTCTGCTTCACCTTAACATAAGACATAAAAATCTTGTGTTCATCCATATACTTTGAATGTGAAATTATGATCTAGTTCCTTTTAGATCACTGACCAACCAACCGAACCATCTTTTCTGTCTCTGAGTCAGGGCATATACATAGTTTTGGCCACTTCTCCCTTCATACAAAATAAATGTGTACATTCACTACAGATAGTGGGAGGATTTTGTTTTCATGAGTCTCCTTCAAGACATTCTTGAGTAGGATTTTACTTAACCTCAAAATATTTTGCTAAGCCACTTGCATTATAGGCCTTTACTTAGTTTTCCTCTTTTCTGTCAGTTCATTGCAGAAAACCCATCATAAGTACATGTCAACATACGAGGAGAGGCAGGAGTTCAAAAGAAGTACAGGACATGGGAGTCTGGGCAACCTGCTCATGTAATTTATGCCTTCCTGGCCTTCTTTGGCTGATCTTGAAAGTTACAATTCAGTTTTATGCTGTAATTGCTGCTCATTATACACGGCCATTTTATTTATTGCATCCAGCAACATTTGTGTCATGATGGGTGGTTCCAGTTATAAAGTTCTTTGATGCCCTATAATCAGCAAATTCTTGCTCTCTTGTAGGGTGAATAGAACACTAAAAAATTATTTTCAAATTATCAGTAGTTCTCTTCTGTGGAAAGCATGACCTTCTATGCTGTGATAATTCTGTTGGACCTTGTCAGACATTACCCAACATACTAGTGCTATACTATCATTTGTCAGCTGTGTCATATATTTTCAATAGCAGAGAAACTTTAATCATATGCTGGAGCTGCTGAAGAGCCCTCTTTCTTTAGGATCCACTTAAAATTATCAGTCTTTTGAGTCACTCATTAATTGTTTTGAGCAATATATCCTAGTATCCTAGGTGTTTCTTCTAATATTTAAGAGAGACTTGTTCTATGTTTCTTTCTTGGTAGTAGGAAACACAATATGCACAAAGGTGTCTATCTTAAAGGGGATATCCTGTCCTGCCTCATATGATTGGATATCTAAAAATTTATAAATGCAATTGGTACCTCAATCTTTATGCCATTTATCTTTACCATCAGGTTCACTTCTGTTTTACTGTTTAATCTACATTATTCGCAACCCCCTGCTTGTCAGATTCAATGAGTGTCCTTGACGACATGGACTTAGTTGGATTTTTTTTATGAATGACAAGAAGATCGAGTTTTCGGCAGACCATATCATTACAGAATCAGGATGGTTAATAAAATCTGGAAACAGGACAGTGAATGTGGAAAGCTCACCTTATCACATAAAAGTCAGTGTTTTGGGTCCTACTTATTGTTAAAGATGGAAAAAAAAACCAAAAAACAAAACACCTGATTTGACAGAGACTGAAATGCCAACTGCCTGACACTCTGTTGAGCTCTGACAAATGAGAAACAAACAAAGAAACAAACAAAACAATGACAATATCAACAACAGAAAAAGGATCATACAGAACAAACTGGTGGTTGCCAAAGGGAAGGGGGTAGGGGATGAGCAAAATAGGTGAAGGGGATTAAGAGGTACAAACTTCCAGTAAAATGCAGAAGTCATGGGGATGAAAAGTACAGCATAGGGAATATAGTCAATAATATTATAATACATTTATCATGGTGAGCATATTATAAAGTATATAATTGTTGAATTACTATGTTGTACATCTAAAACTAATTTAATATTATGTCAACTGTACTTAAATAAAAATTTTTAAAGACCTGAAGAAAAAAGATATCTCTTGAGTCACAACATCTGGTGTTGTGACTACCACTTGACTAAGTTTAGTAGAGCCCACAAATGTCATGATACATTTCCCCGTTAAGGATCAAATAGGTAAATGAATTAGAGAATAATAGTATCTACCTACCTCTGTCTTTTTTAACTTTGTGAAGATGGCATTAATTTTTGCAGCTCTTCCAAGGATAAAGCAGTACTTTGGATTCACTGTCTTGGCTGGGGCCTGGAATTTCAGGGGATTTCAATTGGCTCTTTCTCCTACTCTGACTCTTAACCTCAACTCCAGGTAACCAATATGAGGGTTTTTCATACGTTAAATGTATGTATGCTATTTATAATCTGAAAGACTTTGGGATGTTCTTGGGTGCTATTCATCATTTAGCATCCATAAATCGCCACTTTCACCCAGGGGGCAGTGATTGTGATTACATTTCAGGTACCCTGACGTCAGAAGCAGCTTAGATCCTAAAGCTAAAAAATTCTTAACATTTGGATATTCCTTCTCTCCCAACAATTAATTATTATGGTAAATCATCATAGTCCCATAAGAGAAGAAGTGGAGAAATATTTATTGTGTATACTTGCCACACCCTTACTCGGTCTTTCTTTAAAGAGTCTCATTCTTCACTTTACCTGGTAAGATTTGGGGTTGTAAACTGGCTTAGGTTAATAAATTTTTGCACTGAGTATCTCTTGTCAGCCTTCCAGCTGTTAATCTATCCATTCTCTAGGAACATCATAATCCATTAGTAATTACCATAAACTCCTGAAGGTCAAGGTAACTTTGTTACCCCTCTGTTCCCATTATAGTAATTTTAACTCTTCCTCTGTATATAATCACTGCCACCAAGTATGCGCCTTTCTAAAATCTTGTGCCCATTGAGACCAGGGAACAAAGTTCTATGATAGCATCTCTTACAGTTAATCATATTTTACTGAGGACACCAACGTTAAACCTTCCAAAGAAGCAGGTGCCACCTTTCCTAGCACCTTTCTCATTGCCTTGATGAATTGATGGTCTTCTGTGCCTTCCAGAGAACATAGGTAGTAGAATCTCTGGTCTCAAAGTAAATCCCATTTTAACATTCCCATTTTTACGATCTTTCTCAATTTTTTCTCAGTAGTCTGTCAGGCACCACATCTCCACCCATTTATTCTAATTAACCATGTTTAAAACCTAAAGGGCCATTAGATAGGTTATTGGAATCAGTGCGAAATACTGTACTAGAATGTTAAGACTAAACTTGTGAGAGAATGCTATCTGTCAATAAATTCTCTCCTATCCAGCATTTTGTCATCTCTTGCTTACCACCCTTAGCGGACACTTTGACACTGTACCCTTAGTTTCATTATCACATATTAGCCAAGAATAGCGACCCTGGTTAATGATCTGAGGGAAATGAGAGCACCTTAAGGACAGCAAATGTTTCGATAACTTACTTCAGATGGTACCTACAGAAAGTTTGAGGAATTTGATTAGGAAAAAAAAGATACCACCACAAGGTGGCAGGAATACACACAAGTTTACTCAGTGACTTTTTTTTTTTTTTCAACTTTCCACAGGGTGGGAGGAGATGGAATTCCCTCAGAACAGGAGTCTTTCTACTGAGATTTTCTTTCTTGTGTTCACTTTCTCTCTCTCTCTCTCTCTCTCTCTCTCTCTCTCTCTTCCATCCTCCTTCCCTTTCTTCCTTCTTTTCCCTCTCTCTCTTTCAGCCCTCTTTCGCACAGTTTCTACCCAAATCCAGCTGCCTAAAAAACATTTTCATATGAGTGCATTCTAAATCTGCATTGCTGAAGACAAATCTCCTAAGCAGCAGTATAGTCTAAATGGATTTAACTGATGAATATTATTGTGCAAACATATTGTTGCCCCTTCCTGAGTCTTCTTTTTTCTCATTTAGGGCATAGCTACATCTGAGCCATTTATTTAGAATAATCTGGTTGATAATGTCCACCACTCAGGTATATAAAATTGAATGGATTTTTTTCTCTTATGTTTTAGTTTAGTCCTTAGTAATATTCAACATTATCTTAATAATAGCTTAATGATAATAACATGGAGCTATTACAGATCACTTAGAAAATATTATAAAAGAATAACAATAATTCATAGTTCTATCCCCCAGAGAGAAACAGGTTAAAAATTTAGTTTCCTTCTAGCTCTTTGTAAATTATGTTTAATATGTTTCTGTATATGTATGTATGTATGTAGGTAGGTATGTGTGTTTTATATGTGATGCATGTTTATGGTCTCTTCCACCAAAAATTTGTATATACAAATACAAGTAATCTTATTTTTGAATAATATAGACTGACAGAAGAGTTGCAAAGATAATATAGAGTTCCCATATACCCTGCACCCAGATTTCCTTATTGTTAAAATGAAATATTACTATGGTAATCTGTCAGAACTACTGAACCAATATTGATACTTGATTATTAACTGGTCCATTATTATTAATATTCTCTAAGTTTTTACTTAATATATTGTTTACTGTTGTCATATCTCATCTATGAATAATACCACGTTACAGTTAGCTACCATGCCTCTGGAGGCTCCTCAACTCAGACTTTCTTTTCATTTGCTTGATCCTTTTCAAAAGTACTGTTCAGGTGTTTTATAGAGTGTTCCCAACTCGGGGTTTGTCTAATGACAAGCAGAAGGGGATGATATATTTTGAAATACATATTTTATCATTATAAAAAATTTATATAGTTTTAAAATTTGTTTTACCTGAATTCTACCAGGATATTGCCTGTTCAGAAACTTCACCCTCTTTTCTTGTGTTTTTTTTTTTTCCTGTGAATCATCTGTGTATATCCTTTACTCATTTTGTAATCATTTTGTTTACTTAAGTAAAATTTATAAAAGCCTTCTGAATAATTTTAGGTTCATAAAAAAGTTCCAAAGATAATATAGAAACTTTTGCCATTCTTTCACTCATTTCCACATGCTGCTGACATCTTACATACCAGGATATATTAATCAAAAGTAATAAACAAATGTTAGTATATCGTTACTAAATTCCAGACTTCATTCAGATGTCATCCAATTTTCCATTAATGCTCTGTTTTGCTTCAAGAATGCAATATGACATTGCATTTAGTCATCATGTCTCTGTATCCTCTGATCTATGACAGTTTCTGTGTGTTCTAGTTCTCTCTCTCTCTCTCTCTCGCTCTCTGCCTTTCTTTCTCTCTCCTCACTCTTGTCTCTCAAAGACTTTGGGTCAAATAATCATTTATAGATGGTGTTTCATTTGAATCTCTCTATGAGGAAGTGAGGAAGTATAACGTTCATTACAAGACCATTTTTCTTATGTTTAATTAACTTCATATTAGGTTGTTATGCCTCTGTTTTGTTTTAGCAGTTTCAACTTAGTAAATTATACCTAGGAGACGTTCACTTTTCTTTTATCACTGTTTCTATACATGTCCACGCTGACTCTCTCTGTCTAATCCATTAGTGGCACCTTAATGGTACCTTGAACAGATTCTGTATCTTGCCAGCCACTCTGTTTTTCAAACACAGTCTGGCCTAAAGTTCAGTTTCCATCCTCATTTGAAGCTTACATCCTTCTTTCATTCCTTCATGAAGACTTGATCTGGATCTCTGGGTGCTGGTGTTGGGAACCTTAGTGCTATAATCTGATTATAAATTTTCTTTTCACTCCCTCTCCAAAACTTAGTGGTTTGAATGCAAAGAGCAGAATTGTATGTGGCTCTTCACCTAATTGGCCATTTAATGGTGTTCTTTCTTCAGTATTACTGATTCTCGGGTCAACAGTGACTGATCATCAGTGTACTTGGTGTGGCTCAAATCAGCTCAAATGCGGATTCCCTCATGGGGAAACCATATGTTTTTTAGATAATTTTGTGGGGTTACTTTCTCTGGTTTCCTATACTCTCTGCTTGTCCTTTTACCTCCTTACCTCATCTCCTTCCTCTGAGACTCTGACTCAAAATCACTTGCTCTTCTGATCATCTCTCCCTCTATTTTTGCAGGTGATGTGGTGGTTGGTGTTAATACAGCTAATTTAGACATAAAGATCAATCATTAGCCATTGCCTAAGTAGATGTTCAACTGGAGAATGACACAGCACTGCTCTGTCTTCCTTCCCTTCCTTCTTTCTCATTGCCATACAGGCATAGGGAAAAAAATGGGAAGCAGCTCTGGGATAAACGTCAGGCTTTTAAAATTGGAGCTGAATGCCATCATGAATAATACCAGTGTTCTCTTTGTAAAGAAAGATACCATGAGCATGGAGCAAATAAATAGTGTCTGTCACAGACATGAATCTGGCATGTGTTCATCTGTGATACTCTAGTCCATGATAGGGGAAATCAAAGATCATACAATATGTTAAAAACAACTAGACAGAATGGAGCCTACAATGTTTTGTGAGACAGTTCATAATTAATCTATACAATGAACTTAGAATTTGAATGGTATAACACAAAATTCACAGAGAACAGAATTGGAAGAATTATGTTCTGCCCTATATATTATGATTAATCAGCTGTTTCTTTTTAATAAACCTAATTAAATTTTCCCTCTTTAATTTCCCCACCTGTCTGTTCAGTAGATAAGTATCATATTCCATGTATTATCTAAAACTGCAAAGAAATAACAATAATGATAATAATCATTGATGTCAATATCATCATTTATTGGGGACTTCCATTTGAGCGAACTCCCATTAAAACAAGGAAATGCTAAGTGTGAAAAAATACATAGTGTGCATGTGAGAATATTAATTCATATGCTCACCTGTTTTCTAGTAATAGCCACTCATTTATTTTCCTACAATATTTTAGAAAACATTGGTTTGTCTTGAATATCAGTATTGTAGGTAATTTTAATTATACTGGCACTATTACAACTCACAGTAAAAAATATGGACTCTGGACCTTTAAGTGTGAAGGAATAAACTACCCATAATGATCCTTGAGGTTCAAGATATTTATTACCTCTCCTTTACAAAATCACAGTGCAAGATGACAAATGAGCACCATGCAAAGAAAACATATATTTGAAATAAACTTTTTAATTGAATTACTTCACGGTTCCGAATAAACCATTTCATTTGAAATACAATCTCAATTACCACAGCACTCAGTTACTAATATATCAGCAAAGAGTCAAGTAAGACAGTACATAGTATGATACTGAAAGTACTTAATTATTTTCATTTAATGATACTTCTGTAATGGGACCCTGTGGAACCTATTCCTCTTATCTCTGCCAACTGTTATATTGGTTCTAAATGAATGCACCAAGTGATACTATTTGATTTAATTTGTCAGGGGTAGTGGTGAACCCAACAGCTAAAATTATGGAGATACTCTTTGACATACGTGATCTGAAGACAAGTTGGCTGTGACATCTAATATACAGCTCCGGCTGATTTGGCTGGCTAAGTGCCTCTTCTGCCATCACCACTCCATTTGCTTCTCTCATAAAATGAAGTATTTAATTTGACATGATCACCTCAGCTAGAAGAGGATCTAATTCCCCATTTAGTGTCTCCAAATAAAAGTTCCCTTTCTGACTTCAGAGAATCTTGACTATGACTTGTAAGACACTCTTCAAATTAAATCTGAGATGGAATTATCAGTGACATCCATTAAAAAAATACATAATTGGTTCTCATTTCATTTTATTCTTCCCTGTGTAATCAGGTATAAAGAAGAAACGTATTTCAAGCCTGATTGATGATGATGATGATGATATGCTTCAATTAGTGTTTTTTGTCCCCAAAGCACCATTTTGTACTTTTCCACACTTTAGCATATTCACAGATGTATCCATTAGCATTGAAAGCAAATATGAGGAAATCTATCTGTCTGGATTGAATATGAAATTTGGCAAATTTATTGCTGCCATTAAAGTCAGTTTTCTTAAGCTATACCATCAGAGTGCCAGAAAAAAAAAACCAGTGTGTTCAAAAGGCACCACACTTAGAGTTCCCTATTTGTGCTACCCTCCTTTCTTACCCTCAATACATCCTTCACCTTATTGTTTCTGATGCTATTATCATAATCATACGAGCAGGAATTTTCTGCAAAGCTCTTTGGTGCAAACTCCGACACACAGCAGGGATAATTAATTTACTCTTGGGAATAATGGGCACAGGTCTCTGCCTACCACTAATTATTGGAAATTCATCATCATTTGCAAGACGAATATTTCTCCTTTTATCTCCATATTCTAGTCCCTATTCTTCCTTCTACACTCTCTGAGAACAAGCAGATTCAACCTTCTTTTTCATACAAAACTCCTCAAATATTTGAATGCAGCCAAAATGTCAAGACAGCATTTTTAAAAATTTTTGTCTGCAAAATCACAAAAGCATCTAGCTCATCTTTCATAGTTCTTACTCTTACTGCAAATAAGTTATTATTTGACTTTTAGGTACAGGAGTTCATTTATCCAGACACAGGAGATGCATCTTCACTTCAAAACTCATAAAGCTTAATTTAAAAAAAAATTGAAATGAGATTATCTCAAGGTACTGAATTTATGTGCTTTTATAGGATATTTCAAAAGCACACAGAGAAAAATTACTTTTATTTGGTAATTACATCATATTCAGAGTTTAAAACTATGAAATATTTGTATTCCAGGTAGTTGTTATTTGCATCAATCACCTATCAAGAGATATTATACTTGAGTATTTATTCATCCATAAAATGTTAATTTGCATTTAATTTGATGGAATGGCTAAAGCACATATACATATTTTAAAGGATACTGTCACTGATCACAAGTGATGACTGAATTTTACTATGTGTAGAATATTATATCACCAATACATGTTTCTATAAGAAATTTATTAAACAAAATAAAATGTAGAAGTGTTCCAAATTATACACATTTAGATAGTTACAAGAGAATTAATAATCACTCTGAAGATTTTCTCAGAGAAGAAAATGTATAACAAAAGATAACTCTACATAAACTGATAGAAAATTATACAATGATTTCATTCTTCATTTTTGAATGTGAATATTTTGTGATATTACTAGAAAATGTAATATTTTTGTGGACGTAGACAAAAGTCCAGACATTACTTATGTACAACAACACAAAAATAACATCTCTATACTTACATTATATTGGTATGAGAAGGTAAATGACTAAGCTCAAAGGAAGAGACCTCTTGTGATAAGGAAGAAAGCTAAGCTTGTGATAATGTTGTATAGAGTCCAGTTTCTGAATCAAATTTCTCATGTTTCTAGCAACATATGTAAATTTGGAATATATGTTGGAAGCTTGTGTCATCCTAATAACTTTAATTCAGTCAACTGAAAAGAAAGGCAATTTCAAAGCAAGTTGTGTATGTGTGTGTGTGTGTGTGTGTGTGTGTGTGTGTGTCTGCGTGCAGACATAGATAGCAAGGTATGATATATATGTGACTGTGTATGTAGATATAGATACAGACATATAAATGTAGATATAGGTATAAATATGCTCATCCTATTTTCCTATATATTAGCATAATTTTAGTCTAAATACTAAATACCTAAAGATACAGACTGGTTATATGAAACATCCTGAATTCTTTGGAGGTTTGTTATCTTTATAGAATAATCTCATTTGGGTATTTCATTTTTACAATAAAATTCACATACACACATTTTCAGACAATTTTCTAACATGTTTAATATTATAATTGTAATCACTCTCTAGTGTAAATGAAGATTAATTAATCAAACACATTAAAATGTTTCTAAAGACATTATGCTTCTCATGACAGTAATTATTGTTGAATTGGTGATCTTCAAATATTGGTAATGTCTTAATTCCTATAATATATTTGTAGAAAACAGACTAAAAATATTCATAACCTGTGGTCCATTTTATTGGGTGATTTTAGTTATATTTTAACACTTGAAATATTTTTAAACGCATATGGCTTTATTCTCTTACTTTTTCTTTTTCATTCTATGGCTATCAAGAAAACAGTTATTTTTGCCATCATAATGAGGATGCATTGCTTCCAAAATTTGACCACATGCTTAGCATATGAAAACAATAAACTTTAGTGGGAATATACTACAATAATACATATAAGTATATATTATAGAAAAATAGTATATCCAATTATACGGACCTAGAAAAAATATATCTATTAGGTAAAAATAGCAATCTAAATTGTTAGATATGAGGAAACTATTCCTAATATGAACCATGAATGTCACCAAGTTACACATCAAGATAAATGTGGAAATTACTGACAGAGTAGCTACATAAACACACTTTATATCGCAAGCCAGATTATAAGTGCTAACTTTTGAATATTAAGATGACAAGACAAGTAATATTGACACGTTTTGAAGAACAGAAAACTGAGGCTAGGAGATGTTAAGTAACTTGTCCAATGGCTCACTACTAGCAAATGATGGAGTCAAAATTTGAATCTGGGACTTCATTACTGCAGTATACAGAACACATTTTCCAAGACAGAGAGTGTGTGGAAGGTCTTCAGGGATATCAATGATTTTTCCAAGTACTACTAGGACTTCAGACCTCAGAGAACACAAAGAAGTAGTAGTGTTGGGTGTGGAAGGATTATTCTTGATGAAGACAAAGTGTTTTGTTTGTGAAGGAGTGAAAGCATCCATTGCATATGTGAGAAGTTTAACAGCATTGATATTCCTCTAACACCTAGATGTATATTTTTCCAATTAATCACATGGCAAAGTATATATCAGGTAGTGATAACAGAGATTTGACAAGTGTGGCATATTGTAAAAACACATAAATTATTTTCCACAAATCCTTATTCTGTATATTAAATGCCACCTTAAACAAAAGAAATGTTCAGAATGTTACTTACAATTTGACGTTTTAACATATAGCCAATGATATTTGTCTAGATGTTACTGTTATTACTACTGTCAGGCAAAGTATTACAATTCGAACCATCAGTCAGGTAGCCACCACAGACAGCTGATATGCTCCAAGGGCTTTGCCAAAGAAATTACAGAAGTAGTAGGACAGAAAAGATGCTAAGTGACCACACAGTTTTATCTAATAAATACTAAACACTATTTTAAGGATTATCAAAACCATATCATCCAATATTTGAACTTTACAGAACAGAGCTATTTTTTTCTCTCCTATCCACACATAAGGGCTTTGTAGGTACATCAGCATTTTAATATGAAATAAATTTTGCAATTCTACTATATTGCACTATTTTTTAAGTTTATTTATTTATTTTGAGAGGGGGAAGGGACAGAGAGAGAGGGAGAGAGAATCCCAAGCAGGCTCCACACTGTCAGCGCAGAGCCCAATTCAGGATTCGATTTCAAGAACCATGAGATCATGACCTGAGCCAAAATCAAGACTTGGATTCAATTGAGTGGGCCACCCAGATGCCCCTATACTGCACTATTTGTAAAGTTTAAAGATAAAAAAATGAAATGGTGTTTTTAGAGGCTTTGACTACATATGGGAAACTGAAAATCATTACTACTAAAGTAGTTTCAAAAATATCTGTCTCCCTCCATTATGAAACATGATATAAATGTTAGTTCCATTTATTTCTGTTTTCTTACTCAGATACATGTTTCATGGTTTCTGGAGCTAATATGTGTCTTTATCATTACAACTACAAAAAGTGATATCTTACATTTTGTCATTGCAACTACAAAAAAATGGTATCTTACATTTTATATTACTAAATTTAGTCATTTACTAATAGAATTCATATTTCAAACCTGACTAAAGATGGTGGAAATTATCTTTTGTACTTCTTACATTTGTATATATGTTCTTAATTTAACCTGAGGAAAACTTACACAAACTCAAATTACAGTAGCATCAAAAATGTTTCATTAAAAAGAATGAAATCTTGCCATTTGCATCAACATGCAAGGAGCTAGAATATAATGCTAAGTGAAAAAAGCCAGTCAGAGAAAGACAAATACCATATGATTTCACTCAAATGTGAAATTTAAGAAACAAAGGAACAAAGTGGGGAAGTGGGGAGGGGGGGGGAGAAAAACCAAAAACAGGCTCTTAACTATAGAGGATAAACAGATGGTTAGGTGGCTAGGGGGATGGGTAAAATTGGTGAAGAGGGTTAAAAGTACATTTATCTTGAAAAACAATGAGTAATATATGGAATTGTTGAATTACTTTACTGCATACCAGAAATTAAAAACACTGTGTTTTTTTTATATTGATAAATTTATAAATTTATAAAATATATTTATATTGATGCCTCTAAGTTATATTCTTTCAGCGTCATTTTTACCAGACAAAATATGAGAAGACAGAAAGTCTTTTCACTTTCATGTTTAATTTTAATATTTTTATAAGCAAACAAGAGCCATAGAAGTCATTTGTTAGCTTAAGATGAACACTACAGCAACCTTTATAAAATGTCAATGTTAGCAGGAGAAAGTCAACATATGATACAGTTAAAGTGTGTGTGTGCATGCATGTGTGTGTATGTGTGTGTTCTTTTCACTTGAAAAAATGTGCCATTGACTTTTATAATTTTAATCCAAGCATACAAATAAAGCAGGAAAAAAAATAATATATTTTGAAAACAAGTTTATATTTGACAAGTGTCTTTTATATAATTTATTTGATTTTATCAAAACTAGATTATGTTTTGAAATTATTATAAGTAAATACCTTCTGCCCAATGAAAATCTAGCTACAGATTGTTATATTTTAAAGGCAAAGAATTTTTGGTGATATTTTTCTTTTAGAAGGTACTGTTAAAACTTAGTATCAAATACTACATATGTACATACCTCATAACATTTGTATGTATAACACACACAGACAAACTTTCAAATGACTTATTTATAAGTTATGCAGCAGGTGATTACACCTAGAACCTGTTATATTTAAGGTGATTAAAAAGATATAAGTATTATATTTAAACTGTATATCAGATCAGATTACATAGTTTACTCATGATTATCTTTAAATATTCTAAATAGAGAAACTATTACCTTGGTTAACAAAAGGATGAAGAGGATTTTCAGGGCAGTGAAAATTTTCTGTATGATACGATAATAATGGATACATGTCATTGTACGTTTGTCCAAACCCATAGGATGTAGTACCTATGTATGAACCCTATGTAAACTATGGACTGTAGGTGTTAATGAGGAGTATAGGTTCATCAGTTGAAACAAATGCACCACTCTGGTTGGAGATTTTCTTTTTTTTTTTTTTTCAATATATGAAATTTATTGTCAAATTGGTTTCCATACAACACCCAGTGCTCATCCCAAAAGGTGCCCTCCTCAATACCCATCACCCACCCTCCCCTCCCTCCCACCCCCCATCAACCCTCAGTTTGTTCTCAGTTTTTAACAGTCTCCTATGCTTTGGCACTCTCCCACTCTAACCTCTTTTTTTTTTTTTTCCCCTTCCCCTCCCCCATGGGTTTCTGTTAAGTTTCTCAGGATCCACATAAGAGTGAAACCATATGGTATCTGTCTTTCTCTGTATGGCTTATTTCACTTAGCATCACACTCTCCAGTTCCATCCACGTTGCTACAAAAGGCCATATTTCATTCTTTCTCATTGCCACGTAGTATTCCATTGTGTATATAAACAACAATTTCTTTATCCACTCATCAGTTGATGACGTTTCGGCTCTTTCCATAATTTGGCTATTGTTGAGAGTGCTGCTATAAACATTGGGGTACGAGTGCCCCTATGCATCAGTACTCCTGTATCCCTTGGGTAAATTCCTAGCAGTGCTATTGCTGGGTCATAGGGTAGGTCTAGTTTTAATTTTCTGAGGGACCTCCACACTGCTTTCCAGAGCGGCTGCACCAGTTTGCATTCCCACCAACAGTGCAAGAGGGTTCCTGTTTCTCCACATCCTCTCCAGCATCTATAGTCTCCTGATTTGTTCATTTTGGCCACTCTGACTGGCGTGAGGTGATATCTGAGTGTGGCTTTGATTTGTATTTCCCTGATAAGGAGCGACTGGTTGGAGATTTTCATACAGGAGGCTATTCATCTGTCTGAGCAGTATATGGGGAATCTTGTCATTTCCACTTTCTGTAAACCAAAAACTACTCTAAACAATAAAGTCTTTTAAAAATTTTAAAGTAAAATGATGACTAAATCACACCTGATTTAAAAATAATACACATCATATTTTTGAGAGTCAAGATAAATGCTACAAGTAAGAGTAAACTGAATATTGACTTATTTTTTAAAACTCAACCAGAGTTGGGGCACCAGGGTGTCTCAGTTGGTTAAGCATCCAACTTTTGACTTCAGCTTAGATCATGATCTCACAGTTAGTAATTTCAAGGCCCCCATCAGTCTCTGTGCTGACAGTGTGAGGCCTGCTTGGGATTCTCTCTCTCTGCCCCTCCCCTGCTTGTGTTCTCTCTCTCTCTCTCAAAATAAATAAACTTAAAATAAAAATAAAAACAAGAAATGGGCGCTTGGGTGGATCAGTTGGTTAAAAGTCCAACTCTTGGTTTTGGCTCAGGACATGATCTCACAGTTTCATGAGTTCAAGCCTCTCATTGGGCTCTGTGATGACAATGCAGAACCCGCTTGAGATTTTCTCTCTCTCTCTCCCTCTCTCTCTGCCCACCCTCCCCACTCACACTATCTCTGTCTCTTCCAAAATAAATAAAGAATTTAAAAAAATAAAAACAATAAAAACCAGAGTTTATTTTATTTTCAATAATAAAGAATATTGTATAAATCATCATCAGATCCAATTCACTTCAGACAGAAGGGTCTTGGTAATATTAAATATATTGCTATGTCTTTTCTTAATGTTCATTATACTTTCAATCCAAGTTCCATCCCAAAAAGGACAAATCCCATTCACTGGCATTATGCAATGTATTTTTTCAAACATCAAACGTAATTTTGCAATATGGAGTTTGTCAAAAATTCCATAGGTATCTACAAATTTGTTATAATAAAATTTGTTCTGCAGGTTAACTTGTTAATATAACATGTTTTGAAATCTATCATTTTAAACAACCCAGATGCCAGCTGTCAGTTAAGCATGCAACTCTTGATTTCAGCTCAGGACATGATCTCACATTTGTGAGATCAAGTCCAGCCATGAGTTCTGTGCTGACACCATGGAGCCTGCTTAGGATTCACTCTCTTCCTCTCTTTCTGCCCCTTTCTTGCACACTTGTGCACATGCACTCTGTCTCAAGTAAAACAACAAAAATAAAAAATAAAGAAATAAAAACAAATAACCAATAGAAAATTTGACAGAATACAAGAATATTTCACATAAGTCATACCTAAATAATCAATAAGCATTGAAAAGCTGGATAATACCATTAGCCATTATCAACACTGAAATTAAGCCAAAACATTTTACCATCATATATCAAATAACAGTAGCAGAAAGCATGTAAATTATGAACAAATAATAGCTATTATTATTTTTATGTGTATAAATGTTTCTGTCTGTCTCTAAATAGTGTCAGTTGTCCTACTAACTTATATTTTATAGTCTTTCACCATGTTAGGCTTCTTGTTTATTTCTAGAAATAACCTTATAAACTCTCCCTGGATTATGGCAGTGATCTTCCAAATATTTGCCTGGTGTCTGATCAGTCAATTGTCCACTGATGTCAGATTAATATGTAAAAAATGTTTTCCAAAATATATTCCATTGAATCTTGGTCTTTTTTGATGCACTGTGGGAGAAAAATGTTATGTAGTATAATTTCAGAGAGTACATTATTTTATATGGTTTTCTTGAAGATAGTTCCATATGAATTTTAGCAAAATACAGCTCCTCAGGAATATTGCAATTAAACTTTTTAACTGATAATTTAACAAGTTTATCTTAGCACCAATATCTTTGTTCCAACTAAGATAAATTATTACTATTTTAACTACTTTTCTGAGGAGGATGTTATAAACACAATGCAATTGCTCTATCTTGAATTAGTAATTTTGTCTCAGAGTGTGAAGCAGTGGTTTCTAACATATTTATAGGATTTCAAGGCAATGGAGTTACTGCCAAGTAGCCACAAATACAGATGAATAATAAATATTGTCTGTGTAACTGAATAGATCATTGTTTGCATATATAAATTAATTTCCAAATATATACCTGCTTATATTATTAATAACACACCATTATAGCATGCTATTACATATATAGCATTTTAATATTACATAAATGTTAAAATATAATTAAAATCACATGATACTCCATAGTACATTTCATTGTTATAAAGAGTAAAAACTACTTATGAGAATAAAAGGGCTAAGTTTTGTACATCAACTAACCATAAACTGAATGTCTGTTCCTTTATTAAACCACAAGATAATCCACTATTTCCATGACTGTAGACAAATCATTGAACTTTTCTGAAACCTCATTTATAAGGTTACTATGAGCAGTACATTTGTTAACATGGGTGAATATTTCTGCAGAGTCCATAGCATCCAGGACATAACAAAATGTTAGTTCTCAGGGCACCTGGGTGGCTCGGTTAGTTAAGCATCTGAGTCTTGATTTTGGCTCAGGTCATTATCTCACAGTTTGTGGGGTTGAGCCTCACCTCAGGCTCTGTGAGGACAGCGTAGAGGGAGCCTACTTGGATTTCTCTCTCGCCCTCTCTGCCCCTCCCCACTAATTCTCTCTCTCTCTCTCTCTCTCTCTCTCTCTCTCTCTCTCTTTCTCTCTCTCTTTGTCTCTCTCAAAATAAACATTAAAAAAATAGTAAAATGTTAGTTTTCTCATTGTTTCTTTTTGTTTCCCAACTGTAATTTTATTAGGTTATACACTTGTCTTTTTCATCTCTACATTCACAGCATATATAATTCACTATATACTTTGGAATATTTAGGATTTCTCCAATCAGTATTTGCTAAAGTGAGCTGATTGTAAAATTGGGATAGCAGAGTCACAAAAAGCCATTATAGAAACAAAATATATAGCCAATAATCATGTTACTAAGATGTATATTTATGGAATTTTAATTTTTGTTTATTAAATAAAGATACATATTTCTTCTACTTTCCTTTATTTTTCTATTTTTATCATTGCTGCTGATGGAGTCCCAGCTGGCAAGAAATGTGATGTTCCATGTGCATTTGTTAAGATATTAGAAACAGGTACAAACCTCACCTGAGCACTCATATTATTCACACCTCCAGATTGACTCAGAGTATTAACATTACATCTTCACACTCTTAGCAGGAATCTATCTTTTAGTCTAAGACAAATGAATTTGCCTCTCTGAGAAAGTGAACTACATATATTCACCCTTCTCTGCCTGAGCTGATGGAAAGTTGTTTGATACAAACTATCTACCCAAAGGAAATCTAGGAGTTATGGGAGTATCATATAGTACATACCCCCAAAAGCAGATTGTCTCAGATAGCCTGACTTTTCTATTGCAGCAGATGGGCTAAAAATTGAAGATTTCTGTGAAAGTTCATAGTTTATTATCTTTACCATCAAAAATAACTAAGAACAAACATGTACTGCTAACATCAGAGTGATTAGTGTTCAGGACTCCTGACTGCAAACAATGCAATCCTCTCTGAGCTACTTAAGCAGAAATAAAATTCATTAAAAGATATTTGGCAGCTTCCAGAAACTCTGGTAAGGTCAACAAGGCAGACAGAGGCAGCAGCAATGCCCCATGTTTATTTCTGTTCCAAAACCTGATCATCATTATCATTTGGCTTCTATGGCATTCAGTAATTGGTATCAGAAACTATTGTTGCCAAAGGATACTCTATCACAGTGGTTGCCAAAAGACTGATTTCCTTTCAGGTATCTAAGAGTGCTTGACTGCCTTTCACTGGCGTAACTTTAATTAAACAAATGTGTTCTACTTGAAAGGGATTCTGTGAATGTAGTCTCTCTCATTCCGTTTGAGGAGGTAAGACTCATAGTGTGGAAAATTATCAAGATGTAGAGAGAGTATGTAAAACATATTAGGTAGCTTTAAATAACAGATGACCTCAACAGAGTAAAAACAAAGATTGCATAGTATGGATTTGATTTCTAGGAATACACGCTCTTTTACAAAACAATGAATGTTTCTTTAGAATGATGAATAATTTACTTCAATATTATATCCAGCTATTAAGTAATTAAGTATTTATCAATTGTGACACTATAATAACTATTAGTGGCACAAAGATATATAGATACCATTCTGAACTATTGTCAACATAGCACAGAAAGCAGACACACAGTTTTAAGTTTATAAAAATAAGACAAGTCTATAATGATAGTATACACATGGGCAATCACAGGGGAAATTTATATGTTCATGGGAATACCAGAATTATCTTCAAAAATAAAACACTGGGGACATGGGATCTTGTAACAATGAAAACATAAATGTTCTTGAGGGGGAAAAGGGGACAGAAACTATGTTTTTTGCTTTTGTTTTTCAGGAGAAAGATACAGTTGAATTTGGAAAGAATTGTACTGTATCTAGAATGTTTTTACTCTGAAATATTATCAGATATTAATATAGTCACTCTTGCTTTCCCATTTTTAAGTCAATATTTTCATGGTGTACACGTTTTCATTGTTTTATTTCAACTACTTATGCTGTTGAATTTGAATTGAGATGTTTGTAAGCAACATACAGTTGTCTTGGTATTTTTATTCATCCTGACAATCTTCATCATTAGATGGGCTCCAAACAACAGATGCAGAGATTTAGAGAACCATGATAGAAAAAGACATAGGCATGCTTTCACCTCAAAATTCCAGTTCCTAATACCTATTACACAGTAAGTAGTTTCCAATGTTGCTCTATTTTATAATTCCTCCTTCTTAAAGCTTGAGAATGGCAGGAAATGACACAGAGCAAGAATATATTATTCATCCATCAAATTATTGTCAATGGCTACCATATGAAAGAATGTGATAACTGTTGGGGTAAAAGTGATAAATAATAAAAACCTATACTGCTGTCAGAAGGCTTACAATCTAATGGGCTATACTCTCAGCACAAGTTCTACAATGTAGGACTCATTTAATTATTTTAAATATATACTTCTATTTTCAAGACTGGTCCTAATAATGAGCAAAGAGATTGGGGTAGGCTTATCAGTCATCTCAGCTAGAGAGATGAAGAACTCGGAAGTTCGAAATGAAGAAGATAAACCATTTACTATTACAGGATATATTTTCTTTTTATCTCACTTTTTGGTTGTCAAATAGTCAAATGTCAAGATATTTTTTACTTCTTAAGTACTCCGATAAAATTCTATTGAAAACTTCCCCTGATTTAAAAACCATATGAAGTTTTACATTAAATGAGTTAAAATTTCAAAACCAAAATATCAAATATCTCAGTCATATGCTTTAAATTATATATATATATATATATATATATATATATATATATATCAACCTACTTATAAAAATGTGTGTCTATTTTTAGTGTTTGTACTGAGTCTATACCTATATTAAGATTCTGAAAATATATGACACATCCTGATATTTATAACAATTAAAATTATAATTTGAATGTTTTTCTCTAGTGCTTAGGAATGTTTGAATATTGTTTAAAAAATAATTAAAGCATAGAAAATATAATTTATGATTTTGATATTCTGATGCATTTATTGGTAAAAAGCTCAGGGTCTTTTGCTAATACTCTGCTCTGACTGTCCTCCACATAACAGACTCCATACTAATTCCTGGTCTTTGAAGCTATTTGCATGGATGTAAATCAAAAGTTTGTGCCAAAGATCGAATCCATTTTAGAAAATAGATCAGGTCAAGGCTCATTTAAAGTTAGAAAAACAAAACAAAACAACAGCAACAACAACAACAACAAAACCCTCCCCAAAGTCAGGACCTTCATTCTGTTCCTGGATGCAACCCAAGCACTGGAAGAGTCGCTTGCAAAGAAATACTTGATTACTATTCTTTAAATTAAATAATTTAGACTTTTAGGCTGATGTCTCATGTTACAGAAATATTTATCAGAAAAGTCTTATATTACCAATTACACTGTATTTTACAATGGAATTTAATCTTGAAAAGAAAATCAACCTATTTTCTTTGCATTTATAGCAAATGGAAGCACTACAATTTGTATACTAAAAGTTACCTGAACGTCTAATACTTGAAGGCACCACAGAGATAATCAGTATCCAACTGAGGTCCATCAATGAATTTCATAATTTTGATGATCATCCAAATTATATTTATTAAAAAAAAACGCATTTGGAAAAGTATTGTAATTAGTCATCCTCATTCATTGATTTATGAATATTTACATATAACACATTTTATCTACAAAATAATTAGCATTTATATGTTCTATTTTATCCCTAAGCATACTATATAATCTCAGGGAACATCAAAGACCAATGTTATAAAGAGTTATAGTATAAGCCAACTAATCTTATAATGATACTTATTTCCCTGATAGACTTGCTATTTGTTTGTTATATTTTAGCTTTGACCAACATGTAAATTTTGACAAGAAAATTTTATTTTTTACAAAAATTTTTTTAATGTTTATTTATTTTTGAGACAGAGAGAGACAGAGCATGAACAGGAGAGGGGCAGAGAGAGAGGGAGACACAGAATCAGAAGCAGGCTCCAGGCTCTGAGCCATAAGCCCAGAGCCCGACACGGGGCTCGAACTCACAGACCGCGAGATTGTGACCTGAGCTGAAGTCGGACGCTTAACCGACTGAGCCACCCAGGCGCCCCAACAAGAAAATTTTAAAACAAAATCTATATTTAATATACTCTTTAAAAACACAGTTTAAATATATTAATGATAAAGTCACTTAGAGAATAAAAGACTCAAGTACTACAGAAGGACAACATGCTCTACAGCTAAGTGAACAGCAATGGAGAACTTTTTTTGGATTTAGTCATGACACCAGGAGGCTGAATGACAGTTTAATGGCTTTGGGGACCAACAGCCTCGACAGAGCCTCTGAGACCTGTCAATCAGGGATGAATGGACAGTGTAAAGATCTAAAGGCCATGGGAATAAAGAAAACAAAGTAGAGAGAGACTTGTCTCAGGAGAATGACAAAGGTTTCTGAAACACACAAATCAGTAAAAGAAGCAGCAGGTAGATAACTATAACAATTGCCTCATAATGAAGGCAGGGATAACCAACTAGGTTATTAAATGGTCCTAATTTATAGAGAGTCATCTACCACCACAGGAGAAAGTTTGTGTTTAAAATTCAGCAGGCTAAATTCCTAGGGAGTGAGATGATTTTATTTCTATAGTTGAAAGTTACCGGGTTTTTGTATCCACTTTCAGAACAATTGTTCTTTTCCATTTGATACTTCACATCACTGAAAACAGTAGCTTCAATTGTAATTACAAAAGGAAAAAAAATTCTCACTACCGATCAAAGCTGAAAGAGCTAAGTTGGTTTCAAATGAACATTTTCCATGTACTCCATTACAGCTAAGTACTTGAATCCGCCCTTTATTGAAACAAATTTTTTCCATGTTTAAAGTTTCATTAAAAATTCTAGATATTGCATATATTTAATTTTAGCATTTATCAAATTATATAAAGGAAAATATAACACAGACATAATAGAGTTTAGAAATTTACACAAGCTAGAAGGATTGCCTCTCACTAAAATTCTTTCATGCAAAAATGTCACAACATGGGTCCATTTCTGGGTTCTCTATTCTGTTCCATGATTTGAGTGTTTTTGTGCCAGTACCATACTGTCTTGATGATTACAACTTTGTAATACAGCTTGAAGTCCGGTATTATGATACCTCCAGCTTTGGTTTTTGTTTTCAAGATTGCTTTGGCTATTTGGGGTCTTTTGTGGTACCATAAAAATTTTAGGATTGTTTGTTCTAGTTCTGTGAAGAAAGCTGGTGTTATTTTGATAGGTACTGCATTGAAAATGTAGATTGCTTTGGGTAGTATTGACATTTTAACAATACCTATTCTTCTTATCCAGGAGCATGGAATATTTTTTTTCCATTTTTTTGTGCCCTCTTCAATTTCTTTCATAAGCTTTCTATATTTTTCAGTGTATAGGTTTTTCACCTCTTTGGATAGATTTATTCCTAGGTATTTTATGGGTTTTGGTGCAATTATTAATGGGGCTGATTCTTTGATTTCTCTGTTGCTTCATTATTGGTGTATAGGAATGCCACCAATTTCTGTGCATTGATTTTATATCCAGAAACGTTGCTGAATTCATGGGTCAGTTCTAGCAGCCTTTTGAGTTTCCTATATAGAGTATCATGTCATCTGTGAAGAGTGACAGTTTGACCTTCTCTTGGCTGATTTGGATACCTTTTATTTCTTCCTGTTGTCTGACTGCTGAGGCTAAGACTTCCAATACTACGTTGAATAACAGTGGTGAGAGTGGATATCCCTATCTTGTTCCTGACCTTAGGGGGAAAGCTCTTGGTTTTTCCCCATTGAGGATAATATTAGCGTTGGGTCTTTCATATATGCTTTTTATGATCTCGAGGTATGATGCTTCCATACCTACTTTTTTGGGGGCTTTTATCAAGAAAGGATGCTGTATTTTGTCAAATGTTTTCTCTGCATCTATTGAGAGGATCATGTGGTTCTTGTCCTTTCTTTTAGTGATGTGATGTATCACACTGATTGTTTTGCAGATATTGAACTAGCCCTGCATCCCAGGTATAAATCCCACTTGGTCGTGGCGAATAATTTTTTTTAATGTATTGTTGGATCCGGTTGGCTAGTATCTTGTTGAGGATTTTTGCATCCTTGTTCATTAGGGAAACTGGTCCATAGTTCTCCTATTTAGTAGGGTCTTTGTCTGGTTTTGGAATCAAGGTAATGCTGGCTTCATAGAAAGAGTTTGGAAGTTTTCCTTCCATCTCTATTTTTTGGAACAGCTTCAAGAGAATAGATGTTAACTCTTCTTTAAATGTGTGGTATAATCCTCCTGGAAATCCATCTGGCCCTGGCCTTCAAAATAAGGAACAAAGGAATTCACCCCAAAAGAAAGAACAGGAAGAAATGACAGGCAGGGACTTATTCAACACAGATACAAAAGAGATGTCTGAACCAGAATTTAGAATCACGATAATAAGAATACTAGCTGGAGTTGAAAATAGATTAGAATCTTTTTCTGCAGAAATAAAAGAAATAAAAGCTAGTCAGGATGAAATTAAAAACACTATAACTGAGGCACAATCTCAAATGGATGCCACGGTGGCAAGTGTGGATGAAGGAGAGCAATGAATCACAGATACAGAGGACAAACTTATGGAGAATAATGAAGCAGAAAAAAAAAAGAGGGAGACTAAGGCAAAAGAGCATGATTTAAGAACTAGAGAAGTCAGGGACTCATTAAAAAACAACATCAGAAGCATAGGGGTCCCAGAAGATGAAGAGAAAAAGGGGTAGAAGGCTTATGTGAGCAAATCATAGCAGAAAACTTTCCTAACCTGAGGAAAGACACACACATCAAAATCTAGGAAGCACAGAGGACTCCCATTAGATTCAACAAAAATCGATCATCAACAATACAAATCATAGTCAAATTCACAAATACTCAGGCAAGGAGAGAATCATGAAAGCAGCAAGGGAAAAAAAAGTCCTTAACCTACAGGGAAGACAGATGAGGTTTGCAGCAGACCTATCCACAGAACCTTGGCAGGCCAGAAAGGAGTGGCAGGATATATTCAATGTGCTGAATCAGAGAAATATGCAGCCAAGAATTCTTTAACCAGCAAGGCTGTCATTCAGAATAGAAGGAGCGATAAAAAGTTTCCCAGACAAACAAATATTAAAGGAGTTCATGACCACTAAACCAGCCATGGAAGAAATTTTAAGGGGGACTCTCTGAGGGGAGATACGATGAAAAAAAAAAAAAGACCAAAAGCAACAAAGGACCAGAGAATACCATCATAAACTACAACTCTACAACAAACATAATGGCAATAAATTCATAGCTTTCAGTACTCACTCTAAACGTCAATGGACTAAATGCTCCAATTAAAAGACACAGGGTGACAGAATGGAAAAGAAAACAAGATCCATCTATATGTTGTTTACAAGAGACCCACTTTAGACCTAAAGACACCTTCAGATTGAAAGAAAGAGGGTGGAGAACCATCTATCGTGCTAATGGTCACCAAAAGAAAGCCAGAGTATCTATCATGCTAATGGTCACCAAAAGAAAGCCAGAGTAGCCATGTTTATATCAGACAATCTGGACTTTAAAATAAAGACAGTAACAAGAGATGAAGAAGGACATTATATCATATTTAAGGGGTCTATCCACCAAGAAGACATAACAATTGTAACATTTATGCTCCACATGTAAGAGCACCCAAATAAATAAATCAATTAATCACAAACAAAGAAACTCATTGATAATAATACCAAAATAGTAGGGGACTTCAACACACCATTTAGAGCAATAAATCATCTAAACAGAAAATCAACAAGGAAACAATGGCTTTGAATGACACACTGGACCAGATGAACTTAACAGATTTATTCAGAACATTTCATCCTAATGCAGTGGAATACACATTCTTTTCCAGTGCACATGGAATGTTCTCAAGAATAGATCACATAGGGACACAAATCAGCCCTCAACAAGTACAAAAAGATCAAGATCATACCTTGCATATTTTCAGACAACAACAGTATGAAATTCAAAATCAACCACAAGGAAAAATGTGGTAAGATAACAAATACTTGGACACTAAAGACCATCCTACTAAAGTATGAACAGACTAAACAAGAAGTTAAAGAGGAAATTAAAAAGTACATGGAAGCCAATGAAAATGATAACACCACAGCCCAAAACCTCTGGGACACAGGAAAGGCAGTCATAAGAGGGAAGTACATAGCAATCCAGGTCTTCCTAAAGAAGTAAGAAAGGTCTCAGATATACAACCTAACCTTACACTTTAAAGAGCTGGAAAAAGAACAGCAGAAACCAGCAGAAGACAGAAAATAATAAAGATTAGAGCTGAAATCAATGCAATCAAAACCAAAATAAAAACAAGTCAAAACAAAAACAAAACAAAACAAACAAAAACAGAACAGACCAATGAAACCAGAAGCTAGTTCTTTGAAAAAATTAACAAAATTGATAAACCCCTAGCCAGTTTGATCAAAAAGAAAAAGGAAAGGATCCAAATAAATAAAATCAAGAATGGAAGAGGAGAGATCACAATCAATATAGCAGAAATACAAACACTAATAAGAGAATATTACGAGCAATTATATGCCAATAAAATGGGCAATCTGGAAGAAATGGAAAAATTGCTAGAAAATTATAAACTACCAAAACTGAAACAGGAAGAAATAGAAAATTTAAGCAGACCCATAACCAATACAGAAATCGAATTAGTAATTAAAAATCTCCCAAACACATGATAGAGTATTCTTGGCTACAGATTTTTCCCATTTAGCACATTGAGTATATTATGCCACTTCCTTGTGGCTTGCCAAGTTTCTTTTGAAAAATCTCCAGTTAGCCTTATGGGTTTTCCCTTTTAAGTTAAGGACTTCTTTTGTCTTCTTGTTTTTAATACTTTTTTCTTTATCATTGTAGTTTGCAAATTTAATTACAATATGTCTTGGTGTGGGCAATATGTCTTGGTATGGGCCTGATTTTGTTGATTTTGATGGTAGTTCTCTGTGTCTCCTGGACCTGGATGTCTGTTTCCTTCCCCAGATTATGGAACTTTTCTTCTCTTATTTCTTAAAATAATTTTCTTCCCCCTTTTCTCTTTTTTTCTTCTTCTGGGACTCCTACAGTATGGATGCCATTATGTTTGATGGAGTCACTGAGTTCTCTAAGTCTATTCTTGTATTGCATAATTCTTCTCTCTTTTATTCAGCTTCTTTGCTTTTGATTACTTTGTATTCTAGGTTATTAATGCATTCTTCTGCTTCTTCCAGCCTGCTGTTCCTTGCATCATGCCTGTTTCCAATCTCACTTATTGCATTCTTCATATCTGATTGATTCTCTTTTGAATCTACTATCTCTGTGCAAGGGTCTCACTGATGTCTTCTATTCTTTTGTCAAGCCCAGTTAGTATCCTTATGATTGTTGCTTTAATTCTACATCAGGCATTTTACTTATACTGGTTTCACTTATTTCTCTGACTGTGGCCTTATCTTGTTCTTTTATTTGGGATAAATTCCTCCATCATGGCATTTTATATAAGTGTCTGCCTTCTGTTTGTTAGAAAAGCCAGTTATATCTCATGCTTATTCTTTGATGTGGGCTCTTCTCTCCCTTTAGTCGTGGAGTTTGTTCTGTCAGTCTTTAGATTGATTACTGGGGTTTTTAGGATAATTTGACAGTTATCTAGTTGTGTTTGTGGGGGAGGTGAGTCTAGGCTCCTCCTACTCTGCTGCTATATTCCTATTCCTATCAGCACCATTTTTCTAATAGCATTTATTCATTTTGTGTCTCTATCATATTTTTATAATGGTCACAATATTTCAAACTTTTTTATTAATTTTTTTGTTATGCTGATTTGTAATCACTGAACTTTGATATTACTATAGCAAATGTTTGAGGCACCATAAATAATACCCATATTATGTGGCAAACTTAATAAATATCATGTGTTCTGACTGCTCCACTGACCTGCTGTTCCTCCATGTCTCTCCCTCTCCTCAACACTCTCTATTTCCTATGATAAAAAATATTGAAATTGAAACACTATAATGGCTGCTAACTCTTCAAGTGAAAGGAAGAGTCACATGGCTCTCACTTTAAGTCAAAGGCTGGAAATGATTACGTTTAGTGAGGAAGGCAGGTCAAAAGCCAAAACAGACCAAAAGCTAGAGTGCCAGCTCTAACTGTGACAGCCAAGTTTTTAATGCAAAGTAAAAGTCCCTTAAAGAAACTGAAAGTGCTATCTAGTGAACACAAGAATGATAAGAAAGCAAAACAGCCTAATTGCTGATATGGAGAAACATTTAGTGTTCTGGACAGAAGATCAAACCAACCACAACCTTCTCTTAAGCTGTATCCTAATCCAAAGAAAAATCCTAATTCTCTTCAATGCTATGAAATTTAAGAGAGATGAGGAAACTGCAGAAGAAAAGTCTGAAGTTAGCAGAGGTTGGTTCATAAGGTTTAAGGAAAGAAGATGTCTCCAGAACACAGAATTGAAAAGTGAAGCAGCAAGTGCTGATACAGAAGCTGCAGCAAGTTATCCAGAAGATCTAGCTAAAGTAACTAATGAAGGTGGCTACACTAAATGACAAATTCTCAACGTAAATAAAACAGCCTTCTATTGGAAGAAGATGCCACTTAGGACTTCGTAGCTAGAAAACAGAGGTCAATGTTTGGCTTCAAAGCTTTATTTTTCTATTTTTAATTTTTTTAATGTTTATTTATTTTTGAGAGAGAGAGAGAGTGAGTGCAGGGGAGAGGCAGAAAGAGAGGTAGACACAGAATCTGAATCAGGCTCCAGGCTCTGAGCTTTCAGCACAGAGCCCAGCACAGGGCTTGAACCCACAAACCATGAAATCATGACCTGAGCCAAAGTCAGACCCTTAACCGACTGAGCCACCCAGGCGCCCCTGGCTTCAAAGCTTTAAAGGACAGACTACCTCTCTTACTAGGGGCAAACACCACTGGTGACAAAGTTGAAGCCAATGCTCATTGACCATTCTGGAAATCCGAGGGCCCTTAATAATTATGCTTTATCTCCTCTGTCTTTACTCTAGAAATGGAACGACAAAGTCTGAATGATAGCACATCATTTTACAACATGGTTTACTAAATCTTTTAAGCCCACTGTTGAGACCTACTGTTTAGAAAAAATATTCCTCGTAAAACATTACTTCTCATTGAATATGCCACTGGCAATCCAAGAGTTCTGATGGAGATGTATGACAAAACTAATATTGTTTTCATCCCTGCTAACACAACACCCATTCTATAGCCCAGGGATCAAGAAGGAATTTCAACTTTTAAGTCTTATTATTTAAGAATTACATCTTTTAGGGGTGCCTGGGTGGCTCAGTCGGTAAAGCGTCTGACTTTGGCTCAGGTCATGATCTCATGGCTTGTGAGTTCGATCCCTGCATCGGGCTCTGTGCTGACAGCTCAGAGTCTACAGCCTGCTTCTGATTCTGTGTCCCTGTCTCGCTCTGCTCCTCTCCTGCTCATGCACTTTCTTTCTTTCTTTCTTTCTTTCTTTCTTTCTTTCTTTCTTTCTTTCTCTCTCTCTCTCTCTCTCTCAGAATAAATAAAACATTTAAAAAAAATTTTTTTAAAAGAATTACATTTTTTAAGGCTCTGTCACCAAAGATAGTGATTTCCTCTGATGGATCCTGGAAAAGTCAATTGAAAGCCCCTAAAAAGTCTTCACTCTTCCAGATGCCATTAAAAGCATCTGTGATTCATGGGCAGAGGTCAAAATACCAACATTAACAAGAGCTGGAACACATTGATTCCAACCCTTATGGTAACCTTGAGGGGTTCAAGATTTCAGTGAAGGAAGTCACAGCAAATGTGGCAGCATTAGCAAGAGAACTAGAGTTAATGGATGAAGAGTTGCTTGTTATTAAGAATCTGCTCCTGGTGAAGATTCTATGAAAATTGTTGAAATGACAGCAGTGGTAGGGTTTATGATGACTGATTCCAATTTTGAAAGAAGTTCTACTTTGGGTAAAATGCCATCAAACAGGATCACATGCTATGAGACACTGTTAGTGAACTACAGAATCAATGCAGCAAACTTCACTCAGGTAATGGTTAGCATTTTTTAGCAATAGACTATTTTTTAACTAAGGATGTATTCTGGCTTTTTGGACAAAATGGTATTGCACACTTAATGTAATTACAGTTACAGTTTACACTTAACTTTTATATGCACTGAAAAAAAATATATATATCATTTGACTCACTTTATTACAATGTATGCTTTATTGTGAGGGCCTGAGACCGAACCTGCCTTTTTTCTGAGGTGTGCCTATACAAAGCTTAATAGGAAACTCAGAAAGTAATAAACACATTAGTGTTTTGGCTACTTCAGCTATTTAAATAATTAATCCATTCACAAATAAAAGGGGCAAAAATAGCACTGATACATCATTTTCTTTTATGAATTACTTACATTAATCTAATATTTTATAATCTTGATGTGTTCCCTTTGTCCTAGAATTGGCAAATTTTAGACATGCTTCCTAATATTCTTAGAAGCTTTTGATGATTGATTTTGTAGTAATACAAAAATAAATGATGCAAGATCCTCATGCTTTCAACAACAACAACAACAAAAGCCTAGTATTTAAAGTTAAACTGCAATTATGGGGTGCCTGGGGTGGCTCAGTTGGTTAATTGTCGACTCTTGATTTGGACTCAGGTCATGATCTCAGGGCCAAGAGATCAAGCCCCGTGTTGGGGCTCTGCACTGAGATGAAGCCTGTTTCAGATCCTTTCTCTGTCCCTCTCCCACTTGCATTCTCTCTCAAAATAAAGAAAATAGATTAAAAAAATAAATCAAATTAAACTGCAATTACATCAATAATAAAATCATAAGTTAAATTACTTTAAAAAATTAATGTTTTCCAGTAAGCCAAATTTCATACCCATCTTTTGAGTTATTTTGGGGGAGGGTATTTTTTACAGATAAATTTCCTGAATAATTTCTGGGTCAAGATATATAAACATTTTTATAAAAACAAACAAACAAAAATGTAATGTTTTCCAGTAACCAGTCATGTCTTACCATTCTTGACTATGTACTACCCATATCCATAGTATGGACTGCTATTTCTCAGTCTCTTATCCCTGTTCTTTTAATTTTGGTATCCATTCACTATGGATGATTTTAGTTTAATGTTTCCTTCCCTCTTCTTTTTTTCTTTTCTCACTCTTATTCTTAGTGGCTTTATCAAACCTCAGCTCTCCCAAATACATTCTGAAAAATATGGTGTTTTAATTCAACTCTGATCCTACCTACACTGATCAAGAGGGCTACAGAAAAACAAAACTATAGTAACTGTTCTCACTCTAAATTAATGATCATAAGCTGCAAATGGATTGTTGATGGGATGGAATGATTATGAAACTCTTCCTCAGTCCATGTACTTGTACTATCCCAAAACATCTCACATTTTCTCCCCAAATGTTACTCTCACCTGGTGATACTCATCTCTGTCTCCCTGAGACAAATCAATCAAAAGAGAGCTTTCAAAATCTCAAACCACGGGGCGCCTGGGTGGCGCAGTCGGTTAAGCGTCCGACTTCAGCCAGGTCACGATCTCGCGGTCCGTGAGTTCGAGCCCCGCGTCAGGCTCTGGGCTGATGGCTCGGAGCCTGGAGCCTGTTTCCGATTCTGTGTCTCCCTCTCTCTCTGCCCCTCCCCCGTTCATGCTCTGTCTCTCTCTGTCCCAAAAATAAATAAAAAATGTTGAAAAAAAAAAATTAAAAAAAAAAAAAAAGAGAAAAAAAAAAAGAAAAAAAAAAAAAATCTCAAACCACTACCCATTTCTCACCAGATAGGTCACCAATCATTTTTATTAGACTACAACATCCTCATTCATGGCACTTTCCATCACCTTATCCTGCTTTTTTCCCCTTCCTCACAGCATTTTCATCACCTTCCACCATAGTGAATTTACCTATTCGTGCTGTTTCTGGTTTGTCCCCATCCGCTCTATCTTCCTACTACCCAGAGTAGTGCCTAGTTCATAGTAGACCCTCAATAAATTTTTGTTGAAGTAATCATTTGTATAAATAACTTCCATATCTACACTTTAAGAACTCACTTATGTTCTAATTCTCAAGTTAGGACAGGCCGCAAAGGCAGATGAATATGTAAGAATGCTGAAAGGAAGTGAGAGATTTTGCCATGGGGATATTAAAGAGAAAAAAATAAATAGAGGATAGAATTAATATAGAATACCTAAAACATACCAGGCATGTTAAGGAATCATTTGCAGACTTTTTCAAGTGTGATTCAGTATGTGGAAAAATGTACTATAGTTCAGGTACAAAAAATGAATCTAAATTAAATTAATTACATTGATATTGAATATAATCAAAACAAGTTTCCTGAAGAATAGCCATTAATCATTTAATTTAGATCAGTAAGTGAAATTACTTTAAAGCAACTTTTACTTATTGTTTACTTAATATTACCACATAAATTTCATAAAATGTTGGCTATATTTTGGGAAATGGATCAAGACATAGTATCAAATAATTTTTTCTCTTAAAATATAAGCTGGAATCTGTTAAACTCTAAAATCCCCAACAATATGTAAGGAAAAGGAAAAATAGACTGATCTATACTCCTGTCTTTGTTTTTCTTCCTACCTATTTATAATATCTCTTGGAATTCTGATTAAACAATGTATCTTAAATTATTCTTAGGTCTTAATAGTGAAGGTTTTTAAATTCAGAGATATATAAATTAATTATCGTATTGACAATTGCAATAATCGGTTCACCAAAAACACTCCTACGTTAATTATTAAACATATGGTCTGTTGATTATTTTACTTACAATAACCAATAACAAACTTTAATTTATCCAAAAATTACTAAGATTGATATTATCAAAACTACATATTCTGAATCAGTAGGTCTGAGATAGGACTTGAGATTCTGTATAGTTAGTAGCTCTTTCGGGACACATATGGTCCATGGGCCATATGTGAGTAGCAAAGGCCTGTTACACATTGGGAGATGTTTTTCATTTTTTTGTTTTTTGTTTTTGGGTCTTTTTTAGAGAGAAAGGGAGTGCATGAGCGGGAGAGAGGGGCAGAGGGAGAGACAGAGAGAGAGAGAGAATCTTAAGCAGGCTCCACTCGCAGCTCTGAGCCCTGTGCAGGGTTCAATCCCAAGACCCTGGGATCATGACCTGAGCCGCTGAAATAAAGAGACAGTTGCTCGACCCACTGAGCCACCCAGCCACACAGAAAGGTGATTTGATATATCAGAAATTCATGAATAAATTTAATATATATGCATTATATTAATAAAATATGATGTATCACGAAAATTCATATTCACAAGTAGCAATTACTTCCAACTTTGAGGATATAAAAATGACATCTTTCCAACAGACATCATTTAGCTTCACTGCAGAAATTGTGATTTTAAAAAGATGTGCGGAAAAAACATGGTAATTACTGCAAATATCTAATATCACAGTAGGGTAAAATGTATTTCTATGATTATTTTTAGTTGAAACTAATAATAGGAAATTTGTTTCTCTAATAGTAATATTGACATTCTCTAGAGATATTTGAAAAATGTGGAAAGAGAACAATAACAGCATATATTTTTATACCTTCAGAAATTCCTTTAACATCAAGTGTATTAATTACTTAATTAATGCAACCTACAAAATAACTTCTGATCTTACTGAAGGTTTCACCTAGGCCACAGAATGTTTGTCAGATTGGGACAAAAATAAATCATTTATGTAAATGCACACACAGGATATTCACTCAAGATAAGAAAAATAAGACAGCAATATAATAAACCTTTATTGTGTTTAAAATTGTACTATAGATGTCCATCTTAGGCTAAATAGTAGCATCTTATATTAGAATTTACATAAAAGAGGATATAATAATGCAATCATTTGTCAATTATTTTGAGTAGCAGCTGTGAGTTCTTTTCAGGGCTTAATATATAAATGGCAACTTTTTTTATCAGCATATGTCTGGTTTTAATTAGGCATACCTTATTTATGGGAATAAACGCATTTCTTTAAAAATATGTAAGATCTAGTTCACAGAATAGCTCAATAGTCTATAAATAACCACAGTTATTTTATTTTGCCTTTACAACACAAATTTTATACCTCTGTTTTGTAATTTTTTAAATATTATGACAATAGACTGTAAATAAGTCAATAGGTTATAATCTCCTTTGCATAGAATGTTAACATGTATTTTTACTATTACCAGAAGTATAATTTTAGCCAATAGAAATATATCAATAAATGATTGTACATTGAATGATGTTAATTTTCACTTTCTCCCCCTTTATTGTACAATGTTTAATGTTACTATTTGCCTCCCTTTGGAGAATACTTTATTTCTCTAAGCCATCTCCCAATTTATTAAATAACTTATCTTCTCAATCACCATGGCATCTCAGACAGTGTGCTATGCAAATTTTCTTTCAGGGCAATGCTACATCTTCAGCAGAATAAAAGTGTACTATATGTATCCTTTAAATTATAAAGCCTGTAAAAAGTGTGTTTTCTTATGAAAAAAATCATTAGTTAAATAATGATAATAATTATTCTTTGGTATCTGGCATAATATAAGAATTACTTATGTATCTCATTTTAATCTCCAGTTCATACTTACTCAATCAAAAAATATGCAAGTCAAAAGAATGAATTCCTTTATATTATTATATCAAGAAATATGGGATTAAATGCATTATAATAATTTTTTTCCAAGTTCAAAAAAAGTCCTAACTCTATTCTATGATCAAGATAAGTGTTCAGGCACTTATTACATTAAAATTAGAATATTTATCACTGAGAATGTGTTAATCATCTCTCTTTTTACCTTCATTTTACAAATACATTAGCTGAGACAGATGGCTGAATTGATTTAGTGAATAATCATTCATAGTTATAGCAAAGCTAAAATTATATTAAATTCCAGACCTCTATTTATGCACTTTTTTTCTCATTAAACTTTAGAAGATAGAAATACATAGTTTATACTTACAGAATTTAGTGCAAAATTCTAAAATAATGAGCACAGATTGTTTTTAATCCTAGATTTTATTAGCTATTTGTACACCTGATTAAATGGTTTTCAAACTGTATCTCTTTTTAAAAAACACAGCAGGTGTCTTGTCTATAAAAGTATGCAAAACCATTCTGATGTAATGCCCAATAAGAAATAAGCACGCTTTAAATACTTTGAACATAATGGCCTGACAGTAAATGTTTTTTCTTGTAAGAATTCATCTTCCAGAAACTGTAGAGTGTTAACAAATTTAAAAGGAAATACATTTCGTGCTTGTCCTTCACTTTAATGGTATACTATTCTTACTTAATCACCACTATAAAAGAAATTAAAGTCTAAATAAAGTCAGGAAATGAGTTAACTTTATAGTTTGGTTCAACTGGGAGAACAGTTATACTTAGCCTTGTAGATATTATTAGATACAATCTATGAGGACATTTTCAAAACCTTGAACTAATATTCCAGTACCATCCTAACTCAATTCCACATAAAACACATATTTTATGACTTATATTTGTATTGAAAACTCTTATAAATTATAAAAAGGGTTAACTTTTATGGAAGAGAAGTTGGATATCCTCTTATATAAAATCATCTAAAACTTCACTCTATTTAGGAAAACAAGTTTATTCTCCTTTGACTAAACCTAAATTATGAACTATATATCTTAATGGGAAAATACTGCTTTAATAGCATATTTACTCACATAGAAATAAAAGAGGGCACTGCTAGATTCGCATTAAATTATTACTAACAATAAATGTTACTTCCAGAGCTTAGATAAAATGAACAGAAAACCAAACCACAGGTGTAGTTAAAAGCTAAAAGTCCTGGATAAAAATAATTATGAAGACTTAATATCATACAGAATTCCTATCTGGGGCGTATTTAAGATTTTTCTTAGTCTTCCAAGCTCTCTATATCTTGCATTTCTTTTCTCTCATTTTGAAGTAATTGAATAATGAACTGCCTTCTCATTTCCTTCCTTTCTTCCTCTTTTTTTCCTTTCTTATCCTTTAAACACTGTTATTCATTTTAATTTGTTTTTGTTGTAATTTTTGTTTTTGGTTCTTGTTTTCTCTAAAACATGCAAGACTTACTTTTGAGGTTAGATCATATGTAATGTGTCAATACTTAAAACAGGTAAAGACATCTCCTTGGAACATATTTATTTTACATGCAAATTTGAAATAAACATTTCTCAAAAGGTTGATGAAATAGAAGATTAAACTGCTTCAACTAACCTAATATTTGAAACTAAGTAACTCATCATTTTATGTCAGCCACTGGTCTAAATTAACCATTACTGGTTTGGTTAACATTGAAGAAAAAACTGATTCAGAGATATAAGTAGGCACAAATAGCATTTTATGCTTGATTTTTTTTTTAATTTCCTTAATAATACTTACTATTAAATCTTAAGAAAAAAATAAATTACTGTATCTTATGTTTTCTGTTTGGCAACAGGCAGTCTCTGGCTAATTTTTTGTAAGATTTCATTTTTTTGGACACTTTCAAGTTCACAGCAAAATTGAAAAGTAGGTACAGAAAGTTTTCATATAGCCCTTGCTCTCACACACCCATAGCCTTTCCCACTGTCAACATCCTCACCAGAATGATGCATTTGTTACAACGTATGAACCTATATTGTCATATCTTAATCCTGACTTTTGGAAAGCAATCTTCATGTTGGTAAGTATATCTATCACATCTTTTTGACACTCCTAGGCTAAATAAGGCTGCTCTGGATTAGTGAAATTAAAAGCACTAATAGTTAAGAATGAAGACTCAACCAAGTGGTATAAATGAATCTGGATCTGGGAAGTGACATGTTTTATAGGCTGAGACACATAACTTGCCCAGGAGACTGAATAAGTAAAGCTTCTGAAGTTGCTCCTGCTAAAGAGAAAGCCTGGCCATGACTCCCTTTCTTTAGTTAATCTGTCCCTGCTTTCATTTGGGAAATGGTATTAGGCTTATTCTTTCCTTTACCTGAAGCAAGTTCACTATCTTTAGCTGACATGTTATTTTGCTAGTTTCTCACTATATTAGCACTTCCACATCAGCTGAAGGAAAAATGGGCCTTAATGGTTTTCCCTCATGGAGGGAAAAATGAAGATATCTTTCAGCCACCTCTAGCTCTGTACTTTAGGATGTCCCACTGCCATTAAACAACAACTACGACAAAGAAAAACAACAATAACAAAGATGTCCTGTGCTTGTATCATCTAGCTAGCTTTTTAGAGAATCTTAGTCAGGTTGGGATTACTGCTGTAGCTATAAAAAGTATATTATTTGCCATATATATAGGCATATGTATACATATAGTTGTGTGTGTACATGTATAGACACACACTTTTTTCTTCTTATTCTTCTCATTCCTTCTCCTCTTCTTCCTCCTTTCTTTATTATTTTAATAGTAATTTTTTGATGTTTATTTATTTTGAGGAAGAGAAAGAGAGAGAGAGAGAGCATATATGCACAGGGGAGGGACAGAGAGATAGGGAGAGAGAATTCCAAGCAGGCTCCACGAGGTCAGTGCAGAGGCTAATACAGGGCTTGATCCTTTGATTGTAAGATCATGACCTCAGCCTAGATCAAGAATCAGATGCTTAACTGACTGAGCCACCCAGGCACCCCTTCCTTCTTTTAATGTTGCTTTATATTGAGGTTACAGGTAGGCATTTCAAGATACTTATCAAGGATTCAAAATAGAGTTAACTTCTTCATTTCTTTGCATTTCTTTCAATTTCAAGCAAAAAGAGAAAAAATTATTTCTTTACCTGAAGTAGGTTAAAAATAACCAATTTTGCTTGTTTGTTTTACATAAATTGGTTTATAAGATCATGTTGGCTTATTCTTAAGAGAACCACAAAAAAAATTGTGAATACCAAAAACATTTTAACAATGTTTTGAGGTACTGATAGTGTATAAAAGTAAAGCATATACAGACAAAATTAATTGCAGGTACTATATAAAAATGAAATAAGTAAAAACATTTGAGAATTTCACATTTAAGAAATATTTAGTCATTAATAATTTCAATGCTTTACACAGAAGTACATATGCTAATAGGCCTTAAGCTCACAAATATACTGGGATATTGATAAAATGGGTGATTATTGCTTTATTTTTTAAATCTGAACTTTAATTCATTTTCCTTTTTTAATATTTAATTTTCCTGTCTAAAATTCTATTTGGTTCCTTTGCCTCTAATTAACATGTGATTATCAATTATTTATTTATATATTTTTGTTTTTACTTTATAGCCATTGTACTATGAGATAATTTATTCTGAAATGCTTCTCAGTAAATTACGCTAGGTACTTTGTCTTAGTCACAATGTCCTAGTTTAAAAAATTCTTACTTTCTTAAATATCCATGACAATATTTTATGGCTTTGAAAATATGATTTTGTTATATTTATACCAGTATTTCTATGAATATGAGACTTCTAAATAAAAAAAGAACGTAATTTAAGGTGTTACTCCCTATGAATCATGACTGAACTAAATAAAAGGAATATTATTTTACCTTTTAAAAACTTTTAAGATTTAAAATTTTTTTCAATGTTTATTTATTTTTGAGAGACAGAGCACAAGCAGGTAAGGGGCAGAGAGAGGGAGACACAGAGTCCGAAACAGACTCCAGGATCTGAGCTATCAGCACAGAGCCCGATGAAACTTTTAAGATTTTTAGAATATATAGTTGCCAAATATATCAAATAAACATATGAAATAAATAAAAGATTTAAAGAATAGATGCATATTATCATAATATAGATATCCTAAATGCATACTTTCTGTTAAAAAATATATCATGCTTTATTGATCTATTTGCTACTTTATAAAACTTTCATTAGCCCACACTGGTTTGTTAAGACACAAATAAATCTGGTTGTAATCATCTAGTTAGCAATATTAGTTTACATTTAATAAACAGATACAGCCAATTATATTATGTGTTATATCATAACACATAATTACACAATTATCTTTATTCAGAAGCTATATATTTAATTGAAAATTACGTGTGTGTTTCACTATTTTTTAAATTCTGCTCAAACTTAAGTGTCCAAATTCATAAAAGGTAAGAGAATATCGATCAGTTTAGTCACTTTTAGTTGTTTTATTGGTAGCCACTGCTCAATCTGACTCTCCACAAAGCAGTAAATAGAACTCTACAAATATTTTATACATATGAACCCACTTCTGTGTCTTTCACTCACCTTAAATCTCTATTCTTACAGTCAATGACAGAGTCATAACCCAGATTCGAAATTCAAAATGAAATTCAACAAGGCAAAGAAAATATCCAAGATCAGTTAAGTACATACATGTAATCCTGCTTTGTTCCCAGACTTTTACTAGTTTCAGGTCTCCTCTAGGGTCAGGCTTAAGTTTGCAAATTTCTATCAAGAAAAAAACTGCAGGTCAGATATGGCCTTTATAGTATGCCATATGAATGAGTTTTTACAATTAGGCCCTGGAGGAGAGTACCTATGTCATTCTTAAAACTTTTTCTCTTAATTTCAGTGTAATCAGTGTTATTAGCAGTGTTACATTAGGTATATTAGTTTCAGGTGTATAATATAGTGAGTCAACAATTCTATACATTACACAGTACTGATTCAACAATTGTATACATTATTCAGTACTATTCATAGTAAGTACACTCTTAATCCCCCTCACCTATTTCGCCGTCCCCCCCCACCCATATCCTCTCTGGTAACCACCACTTTGTTTTCTATATTTAAGAGTCTGCTTTTGTTTGTTTGTCTCTTTTCTTTTTTAATTTGTTTCTAAATTCCACATATGAGTGAAATCATATGGTATTTGTCTTTCTCTGACTGATTTATTGCACTTAGCATTCTACCCCTAGATCCCTCCATGTTGTTGCAAATGACAAGATTTCATTTTCTTTGTGGCTGAGTAATATTCCACAATATGTATGTATGCATATGTGTGTGTGTATAATATATGTTACATATATATGTGTGCGTATGTATATACATTCTTGTATTAATTAATTGTATAATTGTATTAATTGTATAATTCTTATATTAAGAAAAAAGTTCTTATGTAAAAAACATTATACCACAAGGAACTAGAAAAAGAAGACAGTTATCTGAAATTTAGGAGAGGAAGGAAATAACAAAAAAAATGAGAAATATATAAAACAGAGGCCAGAATAAACAATAACGTAACATTGAAAATAATGACCAGTTTTTCTAAAAAAATAAAATTGGCAATGCTTTAACTATAATAACTAAAGAAAAAAGAGAGAAGATTCAAAAACCAAAATGAGAAATGGAAGAGAAAACAATAAAATGGGACCAAAGATATATATAATAACAGATTAGTATAATTATATACTAACAAATCAGATAACTTAGGGAAAAAAAAAACATAATTCTTAAAAATAGACAAGTTACCAAGATTGAATCATGAATACTGAATCCAAGAAACAGGAAATCTTAGACCAATAACAAGAATGAAAGTTGAATTAAGAATCAAAAATCTCCCAATACAGAAAAGCCCAAGACTATATGGTTTCATCAGTGAATTCTATGGAAGATTAAAAACAAAAGTTAATGATAATCTTTATCACAATCTTACAAATAATGGAACAGAGGGAACACATTCAAAATCATTCTATGAGGCCAGTATTATTACCCTGATACCAAAGCAGGATCAAAGTCCCAGTGCAGCAGGCCTGTCCCCCAGAAGTCCAGCACAAACAAACCCCTGAGTGCAAACGGAAGACAAAAAGTGACAAGAGACAATCTCCAGAAATAAACACAAAACAAGTAATAAGACGGCAATACATACATATCTATCAATAATTACTTTGAATGTAAATGGACTAAATGCTCCAATCAAAAGACAGAATCAGAATGGAGGGGGGGGAAAAAAAGACCCAAATATATGCTGCCTACAAGACAGTCATTTTAGACCTAAAAACACCAGCAGATTGAAAGTGGCAAGGTGGAGAAATATTTATCACACAAATGGATGTCAAAAGAAAGTTGGAGTAGCAATACTTAGATCAGACAAACTAGACTTTTTTGTTTTAGGATTATTTTTATCCTGATTTGGTATCAGAATATCTATGTCTTATCCACAGTCTCCACAGGGCATTTTATACCCCACAACCCAGTCCTCATGCCTTGGATTCTTCCCACAGTATTCTACTTGTTATTGTTCAATCTCTTTTCACACTTTACTGCCTTTGCTCATTTATTTTCCTACGGGAAACTTCTCAAGGTTAATGAGCAAAACACATTAATTTAAATTCTGCAAAATCAATTGATCACTACCCACTTTTTCAATGACTCTAGGAAGGATATATAGTTTGTGGTAAATAAAACTGAAAGAAGAAGGATTTAAACCAAGCCAGGAAAGATTAAGTTTGTATCACCTTCACATGGTTAATTATTTTCTAGGAAATATTTTTTGGTTTCATCATAGAATAGTAATAGCAACACAACATGACTGATTCTATTTAGGGAAAGTCATTGTAACTATGTGATAATTATTTATTCCTCCTATCTTAAAACAGTTTAATTTTATCCTGCCATTGTCCTTCTTCTGTATATAGTTCAACCTATGTTAGTATGTGTGTAAATCAATAGGGAAACATGAAAAATAATTACTTCATGTTAATTCCACTTACTAAATGTTTGCCGCACGTTGAGCTCTGTGTGAATCATGTTCCTCCTACATTAGGCTTCTGAAAAAGCCAAAATTATCCACCACCTGTACAAAAACCACAGAGTGCATTTAGAGTGTTAAATTCTTTGCTGAATTTCATTTCACATATTTATTTTGCTTTTACCCTCATTGATTAACCTAAAAAATTTCATTTGTGTTTATTTTTGCCATAGCATGCATTTTTGTAAGTCATTTTAAATTCAGTTGAAATATAATCACGAAGAAATAAATAATATTATGGTTCTCCTTTATTCCCAGGCAATGTATTTGTACAGAATCTCCTAAATCATAGTACCTTGAAATGAATTGAGGCTACAACAACATTTGCAGCAGAAAAATAACTACTACTATAAAGCCTTAATTAGCTAGAACCTATAATTAGCCAGCATTCATTAAAGATTATCTGAATTCACACAAATGGTGTATATATAAGTAGCCATGTGCACTTAGTTTAGGAGAATATTTCTGCAAGACTATTTACTATAAAAAGATGAATACACATGGATATAAGCAATTGTAATTGTATTTATATGTAAGTGAGCACATGGTAAATGTACATAGAGAGACCAAGCAGCTAAGCCATTTTGTTATAATGGAAGGACATCTATATTACATAAAACACTGTATTCGTCGTCTGCCAAACTGTTTTTTGTTTGTTTCAGTTTGTCTGTTTTGTCATTCTGTGACAAAATTACAGGACGGCAATAATGGCATAGCAACCAAAAGCTTAAAGCCTTTCTCAGGAGAAAGGAGACACTACTTTGTGATAACAAATGCTTGTTCTATTTGTGATTTACCAAGTAAGACTGATGTGAAAAAAAATTTTTTTCTCAAAGTGACAAATATCTAAATTCCCTAAAACTATTCAAATATATCAAATGTTTATTAAATATTTAGTAGCATGTTAAACATTTTTTTATCAAAAATTTAGTGATAGTTTATTAGCACTTCTAAAAATGTTGACTTATCTATAAATTGGAATAGAAATAAATGTGAAGCCCATTAATTTCATAGCTGAGCATTATTTGCACTGGTTTTAGAGTCATCAAACACTCAGTAAATTATCTTTTATGAGACTTCGTTACTTTATTTATCTGATATTTTTTTAAAATTTTTTTTAACCTTTATTTATTTTTGAGAGACCAAGACAGAGCATGAGTGGGGGAGGGGCAGAGAGAGAGGGAAACACAGAAGCCAAAGCAGGCTCCAGGCTCTGAGCTGTCAGCACAGAGCCATGTGGGACTCAAACTCACAAACCGTGAGATCACGACCTGAGCTGAATCAGATGCTTAACTGACTGAGCCACCCAGGCACCCCATATTATCTGATGATATTTAATTCTTCCTCATAAGGGTTTTCACAAATCCTGGTACCTTGAGTTTTTTAATGACCTTAAATATAATACTATCTACAACAAATAATTTAGACATTATAAAATTCTTTATAACTACTTGTTTTTATATCAAGGCAACTTGCGTATTCATCTTGTACAAATTATGTATATTCCTTTGTAATTCTACAGCAGTAGTTTATTTACTCTGAACAACTTGCATAATGATATCTATAATCATATGTATTCATCCATTTGAATTACATGTTCTTACCTCCAAGGGGTGTGGTTGGAAATTAATCTGTGCAAGTGGAACAAAGAATGTGTAGTATGACTTGGTCTATGCTTTCTGTTCTTGACTGTACCCTGTGCTAGCCAACTGAGATGGTTAATCTTATGGTAACTTGGGTAGGCCATATTACATGGGTATCTGGTCAAAAAAAATCTCTGGCTGTTGCTATGCAGGTGTTTCTTTTAGATAAGATTAACATTTAAATCAATAGACTTTGAGTAAAGCAGATTACCTCTGTAACACAGATGGGCCTCATCCAGTTAAAGGCATTAAGAGAAAGCCTGACTTTCTCTTAGCAGGAAGGAATTCTGCCAGCAGTCGGCCTGTGGGCTCAAACTGCAATATCAAGTCTTCCCTGGGTCTCCAGCCTGCCACCCTACCTTGCAGATCTTGGACTTACCAGCCTCCTCAATCACATAAAGGAACGGCCTTAAAATCAATCAATCAATATCCCACCGCCCTCCCTATTTCCTATTCGTGCTCTGGAAAACCCTTTCTAAAACAACAACAAAACTACATATATTCATTTTGAAAACATCTTACAAGGGAAAATGTTTGTCATTAAGGTAAACTTTGTCCATCTACTACACGCTAGGTATTGTGTTAGGGGCAGCCAAAAAACAAACAAACAAACAAGTAAAATATGGGTCATACTATGAGATGACTAGAAAACTGTATGGGGAAAAATATATGAGAACAAAGTATTTAAAATAAATAGTACTATATTTAATCAGAGATGATGGAATAAAGGAGAAGAAGGAACCCTGAACTATAAAAAAAAAAGTTGTTAAACAATGACCCATAAGGTAGGAAACATCTGGAAAGATGGAAAGAAAAAGCATAAAGGTTTACGAACACCATACAAAGATATTGAATTTTATCCTATGAATTAGGGAATTCATTGAAAGCTTTTAAGCTTAGGTATCAAATGTGTGGGTTTAGATTTTTATTTTGATCACTCTGATATTATAGGTGATGAATTTGCACAGGGTGGGAACAGAAGACAGAAAATTACCTGGGAAGATGGCGGCGTAGGAGGACACTGGGCTCACCACATCCTGCAGATAACTTAGATTCCACCCACACCTGCCTAAATAACCCAGAAAACTGCCAGAAGACTAGCAGAAAGGATTCTCTGGAGCCAAGCATAGACGAGAGGCCCACGGAAGAGGGCAGGAAGGGCAGAGAGGCAGTGTGCACTACAGGGACTGGTGGGAGGGAGCCAGGGCAGAGGGGCAGCCTGCCAGCAAAGCAGAGCCCCCAAGTCTGGCTTGCAAAAGTGGAGGGGCCGGACAGAGTGTGTTCAGACAGCAAGCAGGACTTAACATCTGGAAGGTTATAACCTAACAGCTCTGCTCGGAGAGCGGGAGGGCTGGAGGACAACAGAAGAGTTGTTGAGCCCCGGACAACAGAGCGCAGCTTGGTGGGGAACAAAGGTGCTCACCAGCGCCATCTCCCTCGCCCATTCCCCAGCCAGTTTGCTTGCACCGCGCAAACACCCAACACTGTGCTTCTGCGGATCCATCCCTCCAGCAGGTCTGACTCCCTCCCAGTGCCACAAGGCCCCTCCCAAAGCAGATCTCCAAAGGAGAAGCAAGCTGAGCCTGCCCCTCCCACCCCTGTGCACCTTGCCCATCCACCCCAGCTAATACGCCAGATCCCCAGCACCACAAGCCTGGCAGTGTGCAAGTAGCCCAGACAGGCCACGCCACCCCACAGTGAATCCCGCACTTAGGAGAGGAGAAGAGAAGGTACACACCAGTCTGACTGTGGCCCCAGCGGTGGGCTGGGAGCAGACTTTGGGTCTGACCGTGGCCCCGCCCACCAACACAAGTTATTCAAGATAGCACACGGGAAATGCCCTGCAGTCCTGCACCACTCCAGGGACTATCCAAAATGACAAAAGGGAAGAATTCCCCTCAAAAGAATCTCCAGGAAATAATGACAGCTAACGAACTGACCAAAAAGGATTTAAACAATATAACAGAAAGTGAATTTAGAATAATAGTCATAAAATTAATCGCTGGGCTTGAAAACAGTATAAAGGACAGCAGAGAATCTATTGCTACAGAGATCAAGGGACTAAGGAACAGCCAAGAGGAGCTAAAAAATGCTATTAATGAGCTGCAAAATAAAATGGAGATGACCACAGCTCGGATTGAAGAGGCAGAGGAGAGAATAGGTGAACTAGAAGATAAAATTATGGAAAAAGAAGAAGCTGAGAAAAAGAGAGATAAAAAAATCCAGGAGTATGAGGGGAAAATTAGAGAACTAAGTGATGCACTAAAGAGAAATAATCTACGCATAATTGGTATTCCAGAGGAGGAAGAGAGAGGAAAAGGTGCTGAAGGTGTACTTGAAGAAATAATAGCTGAGAACTTCCCTGATCCGGTGAAGGAAAAAGGCAATGAAATCCAAGAGGAACAGAGAACTCCCTTCAGACATAACGTGAATCGATCTTCTGCATGACATATCATAGTGAAACTGGCAATATAGAAGGATAAAGAGAAAATTCTGAAAGTAGCTAGGGATAAATGTGCTCTAACATATAAAGGGAGACCGATAAGACTAGTGACGGATCTCTCTACTGAAACTTGGCAGGCCAGAAAGGAATGGCAGGAAATCTTCAATGTGATGAACAGAAAAAATATGCAGCCGAGAATCCCCTATCCAGTAAATCTGTCATTTAGAATAGAAGGAGAGATAAAAGTCTTCCCAAACAAAAACTGAAGGAATTCATCACCACTAAACCAGCCCTACAAGAGATCCTAAGGGGAATCCTGTGAGGCAAAGTACCAGAGACATCGCTACAAGCATGAAACCTACAGACATCACAATGACTCTAAACCCGTATCTTTCTATAACAACACTGAATGTAAATGGACGAAATACGCCAACCAAAAGACATAGGGTATCAGAATGGATAAAAAAACAAGACCCATCTATTTGCTGTCTACAAGAGACTCATTTTAGACCTGAGGACACTTTCAGATTGAAAGTTAGGGGATGGAGAACTATTTATCATGCTACTGGAAGTCAAAAAAAAGCTGGAGTAGCCATACTTATATCAGACAAACTAGACTTCAAATTAAAGGCTGTAACAAGAGATGAAGAAGGGCATTATATAATAATTACAAGGTCTATCCATCAAGAAGAACTAACAATTATAAATGTCTATACGCCGAATACCGGAGCCCCCAAATATATAAAACAATTACTCACAAACATAAGCAACCTTATTGACAAGAATGTGGTAATTGCAGGGGACTTTAACACTCCACTTACAGAAATGGATAGATCATCTAGACACACAGTCAATAAAGAAACAAGGGCCCTGAATGACACACTGGATCAGAAGGACTTGACAGATATATTTAGAACTCTGCATCCCAAAGCAACAGAATATACTTTCTTCTCGAGTGCACATGGAACATTCTCCAAGATAGATCATATACTGGGTCACAAAACAGCCCTTCATAAGTTTACAAGAATTGAGATCATACCATACATACTTTCAGACCACAATGCTATGAAGCTTGAAATCAACCACAGGGAGAAGTCTGGAAAACCCCCAAAAGCATGGAAACTAAAGAACACCCTACTAAAGAATGAATGGGTCAACCAGGCTATTCGAGAAGAAATTAAAAAATATATGGAAACAAACGAAAATGAAAATACAACAATCCAAACGCTTTGGGATGCAGTGAAGGCAGTCCTGAGAGGAAAATACATCACAATCCAGGCCTATCTCAAGAAACAAGAAAAATCCCAAATACAAAATCTAACAGCACACCTAAAGGAAATAGAAGCAGAGCAGCAAAGACACCCCAAACCCAGCAGAAGAAGAGAAATAATAAAGATCAGAGCAGAAATAAACAATATAGAATCTAAAAAAACTGTAGAGCAGATCAATGAAACCAAGAGTTGGTTTTTTTGAAAAAATAAACAAAATTGATAAACCCCTAGCCAGACTTCTCAAAAAGAAAAGGGAGATGACCCAAATAGATAAAATCATGAACGAAAATGGAATTATTACAACCAATCCCTCAGAGATACAAGCAGTTATCAGGGAATACTATGAAAAATTATATGCCAACAAATCGGACAACCTGGAAGAAATGGACAAATTCCTAAACACCCACACACTTCCAAAACTCAAACATGAGGAAATAGAAAAATTGAACAGACCCATAACCAGTGAAGAAATTGAATCAATTATCAAAAATCTCCCAACAAATAAGAGTCCACGACCAGATGGCTTCCCTGGGGAATTCTACCAGACATTTAAGGCAGAGGTAATACCTATCCTTCTCAAGCTATTCCAAAAAAATAGAAAGGGAAGGAAAACTTCCAGACTCATTCTATGAAGCCAGTATGACTTTGATTCCTAAACCAGACAGACCCAGTGAAAAAAGAGAACTACAGGCCAATATCCCTGATGAATATGGATGCAAAAATTCTCAATAAGATACTAGCAAATTGAATTCAACAGCTTATAAAAAGAATTATTCACCATGATCAAGTGGGGTTCATTCCTGGGATGCAGGGCTGGTTCAACATTCGCAAATCAATCAATATGATACATCACATTAATAAAAGAAAAGATTAGAACCATATGATCCTGTCAATCGATGCAGAAAAAGCATTTGAAAAATTCAGCATCCTTTCTTAATAAAAACCCTCGAGAAAGTCGGGATACAAGGAACATACTTAAAGATCATAAAAGCCATTTATGAAAAGCCCACAGCTAATATCATCCTCAATGGGGAAAAACTGAGAGCTTTCCCCCTGAGACAGGAACACGACAGGGATGTCCACTCTCACCGCTGTTGTTTTACATAGTGTTGGAAGTGCTAGCATCAGTAATCAGACAACAAAAGGAAATCAAAGGCATCAAAATTGGCAATTCACTTTTTGCAGATGACATGATATTATACATGGAAAATCCGATAGACTCCACCAAAAGTCTGCTAGAACTGATACATGAATTTAGCAAAGTTGCAGGATACAAAATCAATGTGCAGAAATCAGTTGCATTCTTATACACTAACAATGAAGCAACAGAAAGACAAATGAAGAAACTGATCCCATTCACAATTGCACCAAGAAGCATAAAATACCTAGGAATAAATCTAACCAAAGATGTAAAAGATCTGTATGCTGAAAACTACAGAAAGCTTATGAAGGAAATTGAAGAAGATATAAAGAAATGGAAAAACATTCCGTGCTCATGGGTTGGAAGAATAAATATTGTCAAAATGTCAATACTACCCAAAGCTATCTACACATTCAATGCAATCCCAATCAAAATTGCACCAGCATTCTTCTCGAAGCTAGAACAAGCAATCCTAAAATTCATATGGAACCACAAAAGGCCCCGAATAGCCAAAGTAATTTTGAAGAAGAAGACCAAAGCAGGAGGCATCACAATCCCAGACTTTAGCCTCTACTACAAAGCTGTCATCATCAAGACAGCATGGTATTGGCACAAAAACAGACACATAGACCAATGGAATAGAATAGAAACTCCAGAACTAGACCCACAAACGTATGGCCAACTCATCTTTGACAAAGCAGGAAAGAACATCCAATGGAAAAAAGACAGTCTCTTTAACAAATGGTGCTGGGAGAACTGGACAGCAACATGCAGAAGGTTGAAACTAGACCACTTTCTCACACCATTCACAAAAACAAACTCAAAATGGATGAAGGACCTGAATGTGAGACAGGACACCATCAAAACACTAGAGGAGAAAGCAGGAAAAGACCTCTCTGGCCTCAGCCGTAGCAATTTCTTACTTGACACATCCCCAAAGGCAAGGGAATTAAAAGCAAAAGTGAATTACTGGGACCTTATGAAGATAAAAAGCTTCTGCACAGCAAAGGAAACAACCAACAAAACTAAAAGGCAACCAAAGGAATGGGAAAAGATATTTGCAAATGACATATCGGACAAAGGGCTAGTATCCAAAATCCATCAAGAGCTCACCAAATTCCACACCAAAAAAACAGATAATCCAGTGAAGAAATGGGCAGAAAACATGAATAGACACTTCTCTAAAGAAGACATCTAGATGGCCAACAGGCACATGAAAAGATGCTCAACATCGCTCCTCATCAGGGAAATACAAATCAAAACCACACTCAGATATCACCTCACGCCAGTCAGAGTGGCCAAAAGGAACAAATCAGGAGACTATAGATGCTGGAGAGGATGTGGAGAAATGGGAACCCTCTTGCACTGTTGGTGGGAATGCAAACTGGTGCAGCCACTCTGGAAAGCAGTGTGGCGGTTCCTCAGAAATTTAAAAATAGACCTACCCTATGACCCAGCAATAGCACTGCTAGGAATTTACCCAAGGGATACATGAGTACTGATGCATAGGGGCACTTGTACCCCAATGTTTATAGCAGCACTCTCAACAATAGCCAAATTATGGAAAGAGCCTAAATGTCCATCAACTGATGAATGGATAAAGAAATTGTGGTTTATATACACAATGGAGTACTACATGGCAATGAGAAAGAATGAAATATGGCCCTTTGTAGCAACATGGATGGAATTGGAGAGTGTTATGCTAAGTGAAATAAGCCGTACAGAGAAAGACAGATACCATATGTTTTCACTCTTATGTGGATCCTGAGAAACTTAACAGAAACCCATGGAGGAGGGGAAGGGAAAAAAAAAAAAAAAAAAAAGAGGTTAGAGTGGGAGAGTGCCAAAGCATAAGAGACTCTTAAAAACTGAGAACAAACTAAGGGTTGATGGCGGGTGGGAGGGAGGGGGTAGGTGATGGGCATTGAAGAGGGCATCTTTTGGAATGAGCACTGGGTATTATATGGAAACCAATTTGACAATAAATTTCATATATAAAAAAAAACAAAAAAAAAGAAAATTACCAACAAGGTTATTGTACTAAGCTAGGGAAGAAATGATAAAGACTTGAGCTAATAGAGGTGGAATTAAAGGTACACATTTACAAATATTAATGAGATTGATTTGGGTGTGGAGACCCTCAGAGACTTCTATTGAGATTTCTAGCTTGGGTCAACGGTGAATATGGCTCCCTAAATAAGACATACCAGAAAAAAGAACAAATGCACAGGACAATATAATGATACACATTAAATGTTGCATTGAAGACATTAATTAAATAATTATATGCTATAAATTAATTTAGTTTGTCCAATAAGCTGTTACTAAGTATGTACCTTGGTTTTTGCAGTTCAAAGAGTAGACAAAAGAGTTTTTCTAGTCATGGACAAATGAGGGGATTTCTGCTTTATTCTATGAATAAGAAGTAAACACATTGTCTCTTTCTAGTGCTGTTAGAATTAAAATCCTTTTAATCAAAGAGAATGTCCTTTTCTTGGATATTCCCTTGGGCTTCTCATATACTAGGATATTTCCAACATATTTCCTCTTAAAACAAACCATCTTCATGTTTCATTTATTTCCTCATACTGATTAAAGAGATACTCATTATTAGAGAAATTACAGGTATTTTCCTCAATAACCTTCTCCTTTCTTGTGTGTATGATTATTTGGGGGAATATATCACAAAGTTAGGAAGATTCTTCCTTTTTTTCTAGGATTTTATTGTTCTTATTTTGCTTCTCCCCTTTGGTGAAGATATATGTATAATATTTTAAAAACATTAGAAGAAACTGAACTAGAAATAAACACGTCATGTTCAAATTATGGCTCCATATAGCTCTAAATTATGTAATATTGAAGAGATTTAATGTGAGGAAATGTGAAATATGTATTTATAGCCTATCTCACTTATTTTTTTGTAGGAATAAAGTTTGATGTATATGAATACTTTTAGAAGATGGATTTATACTTTGTAAATATTGATTACAATTTAGTGAGTTAAAGCTCTTCTTTAGTTGTGAAAAAAATTTAGGTACAAATCCAAATTTCTGATTATAGAATTCCTGCCCCCTTTCTGTAAATGCTTTAATTTTTTTCTTCTAATAGAAATAAGTAAATTCAACTCCTTTTGTTTGCAAGAAGAAACATATGCAGATTACTATAGTTAAGAGTAGTTTATCTAAAGGGTGTGTAGGGAAGTTCTTACAGTTGGTTACTGATGTAGGGGTATCCTATGATTCCATCCCCCTACCAAGAAAATTCTTCTTTGTTTCCACTTCTTATCTGCTCCACCTCTCTTATCACTCTAGTCTCTGTTTCTCAATTACAGATTCCACAAAAAGCAGGATTTGTTTTACTGGGTAATCACTACTGTACACAGACAAATCCTTCAAGCAAAGTGTTTTTCCTCATAAGTGACTCTAAGCAGACTAAAGATGGATGACACTGGGAGGGCACCAACTCTAATTTAATCAACTTGGACCAAGTTGACAGAATCACAGTAATGAAGTGCAGGTCATTCTGAGACTAACCACTCCTGGCGGCTTGTTGATCAGATATCTTTACACAATGAAGACTTTCAGACAACTACTAGAAAAACAGTTCAGGCTATATATATTTCACAATTTTCTGATAAAAACTTGGGATTTTTTATGGATTAATGATTATATAAATGTACTCAAATAAACAAATATTTCTATGAAAATAATTTGACAAGAACAACAAATGGTGCTGGAGGGAATAAAGCAGGGAGACACAAAATAAGAATCAAGAAAGGAGAGGGGAGCCTGGGTGGCTCAGTCGGTTAAGCGTTCAACTTTGGCTCAGGTCATGATCTCGCAGTTCGTGAGTTCGAGCCTGACTTTGGGGTTCACTCTCCAGTTTGGAGCCTGGAGCCTGCTTTGGATTCTGTGTCTCCCTCTCTCTGCCTCTCCCCTGCTCATACTCTGTCTCTCTCTCCCTCAAGATAAATAAACATTAAATAAAATTTTTTTAAAAAGATAGGAGAAAGATTTTATAAAATTTAGTACATGAATTTAAATTTTATCAAAATAGTCTTAACATGATGTATAAGCATATTTGCAAACAGTTTACCTCAGGATAACCCAGGTCAAGAAAACTATAGAGAAAGCACGCATCAGGAAGAAAATCATACGGGGAAAAAAAGATCATTTTGTCTTTTTAATTCTGAAAACTACTGTGCCAAACAACTATTTATAGTTTCAGGTGTTGGTAACAACTATTTGGTAGGCAGAATAATGCCCCCCACCAAACAAACAAACAAAACCCAAATGTTCATATGCTAATCCTTATAACCTGTGAATATGTGAGATACAACAGCAAAGAGGAATTACAGTTGCACATGGTCAACACTGCTAATCAGCTGACTTTAAAATGGGGAGATTATCCTGGATATTCCAGGTGGGCTTGATACAATCACAAAGGTTCATAAAAGTAAAAGTGGAGGATGGAAGGAGAGAATCAGAGAAAGAGATGTGTTGATAGAAGCTGAGGAAGAGGGAGAAGATATGAGAACTTGACCCATTGCTGACTTTTACAGAGAAAAGGGGCCACACACCAAATGCAGGCATCCTCTAGATGCTAAAAGAGATTCTTCTTAGAGGAAATTAAGGTTGCTAATAAACTGACATTAAAATAGGGTATCTTGGGGGCACCTGGGTGGCTCAGTCGGTTAAGTGGCCAACTTCGGCTCAGGTCACAATCTCACGGTCCGTGAGTTCGAGCCCCGCGTTGGGCTCTGTGCTGACAGCTCAGAGCCTGGAGCCTGTTTCAGATTCTATGTCTCCCTCTCTCTCTGCCCCTCCCCTGTTCATGCTCTGTCTCTCTCTGTCTCAAAAATAAATAAACGTTAAAAAAAAATTAAAAAAAAATAGGGTATCTTGGATTATTCGGATTGTCCAGTGTAATTACAAGGGGCCTAGTGAAATGGAGCTAGAAGGTTGAAGTAAGAGAGAGAGAAGGGGAGCAAAGGTCCATGAGGAGAGAGGACGCTCCACTGATGGCTTTGGCTATGGAGGAGGAGGCAGGTAACAAAGGAACTTCAGGTTATCCATGGAAGAAAGCAGAATGTGAAAGGAGATGGATTCTCCCCTAGAACATCCAAATGGCGTGCACCCTGGCCAACACCTTGATTTTAGCCCAGTAAAACCTGCATTTAATTGTCAAAAGCTTGAAAAATGGTAAGATAATAAATTTATAATGTCTAAAGCCACTAAGTTTGTGATATTTTATCCCAGCCATGAGAGAAAACTAAAATAAGTCTAGTTTTTTCTAACAATTTTTAAACTAAGCAAATCCACAATTAGACTAAGACATAGTACTTGCCCTAAAGCTTTTAATCAAGGAAGATCAAGCTGTAATAATGAATTTGGGATGTATAGACTATAATTAGTGACAAGAATCATTTTCCTAAAACATCGTCAATTTATGTTATATTTATTTAAAGCGGTGATATCAGTATTGGTAATAGTCTTTTCCAACACTCAGGGCAAACAACCTGATGTATTGACCCTGATGGAAAACTTATTTAAAGAACAAAAACAAATCAACAAAACCAATGACAAGAAAAACAAAACAAATAATAATAATAATAATAATAATAATAATAATAAAAACCAATGGGCTCACTCTCCAATAGCATGGAAACATAATCTGAGGAAATTCTCAGACCACAGATAGCCCAGGTCCCATGTTAAAAAACCAAAAATACAACAAAAACATAGACAAAAAGCACTGTGAATACTAGATGGTATAAAAGGAGTCACTGTGGTCCTTAAGACACTAAGGTTTGTGTGGGCCCAATATAGTGAACCGTACGATGCTTTTCCATGAAAATGAGCATGTCACTGATGAATAAGTTCAAATAATGAATAAAACAAATTATGGAATTAAAGATATAGAAATGTTTTGTTGTCCAAACATTAGAAAAAATACACACCACAGAAAGTTAAGAATAAATGGATAATCAGAGTTTTAAAAATATATCCTTCGGAAAAATTAGGTAATTTATAAACAAACTATTTACTGAGTACAGTGAAAAGAACAATTCGTTAAATAACTTTAGTATCACACACTATCTTCAGATCTATTTAAGCAAGAAGCCAATATTTTATAAAGTAAACTGGAGAGAAATAAAACATTCTGGAGCAACAAATGTAAATATAACTTACTTTCAAGACTGTTCGAGCAAATCAAACATCCCTGCGGAGGCTGCAGAAACAGGGCTGACCCCAAATACCCTGGTTATAAATGAAAGCCCAGGGACACCCTATTGATGTTCCACTTTTTTTCATTTTTTGTTTTTTACATAGCATTTATCACCACCATTTACTATTATTATGTATAAAGTTTTTGAGTTGTCTCTTACCCCTGGGACATAAGCTCAACAAAGTAAAGGAGCTTTCTTCTATTTTGTTATCTAACGGATCATGAAATGCCCACAACAGGTTTTGATAAATAACAATTTCTAAATAAATTATTTCACATAAAATGAATGAAAACCATGTAGGGCAGAGACATTTAAAACTTACTACTAATAAATCAATACAAAACAACAATCCTCAACCAAATCTTTTGATTTTATAGACTTCCCAGTTAAAAAAAATTACAAAATTCTTAGAGTTAATGGACAGATTAGATAATATCTGAGGATTAAAGTCAAGATTCTAGTGCTTAGAAAGCTCAAAGCCAGATAAGGATAAATACTTGCTAATAGTCACAATTTATGTTTGTATTTGTATAGAATAACCAGGATTTATGACAAATAGGAACAGAAACTTACAAGCTTTATTTTAAAAGGTCAAAAACTGTGAATGCTATTTTCTCCTTCAAAGTCAAATTAGGAGGTCACTTTCTTTCTAACCATTGTATGAAGCTGTTATATCTTTCATTTCGAGCCTTAATGTATAGCAATCCCACTAACTGAACATTTTTCTTCCTCCACCTAATTATTTAGATTCCTCCCTTCTTTAATATGCCCCGGAAATTTATGTCACAGAGGAGTCACTAATAGTTTATTCCTTAGATTACCCTAACATCCACTCAGTATTTTTCCAGTATTCAATTTAAACATAAATTCCATATTAAAAAAATGTCTTCTCTACTAACTTAATTGGAATGAATTTTAGCTCTATTAATGGACTAAAACTCCTTCATGGTACAGACATAATTGTTCTGCCTCTCTTTAGTTTGTAGACTTCACTGCACATTCTACCTGCTTAATATTCATCTTATGATGGCTGGTAATTGGGATAGGCAACCAGATTTGCAGAAGCTTAATATTGGTTGACATGTAATATTTTTTCAGCTCTACTGAGGTATAATTACAAACAACATTTTAAGATATTTAAAGCGAACTTCACAATGATATTTGTATACTCTGTGAAAGGATTCTTCCCTTCTAATTAATTAACACATCCATCCACCACCTCCCGTGTATGCATGTGTGTGTGTGTGTGTGTGTGTGTGTGTGTGTGTGTATAGATGAAAACATTTAAGTCCTACTCTCTTGGCAAATTTCAATTACACAGTACAGTGTTTTCAACTACAGTCACTATGCTATATATTAGATCCTCAGACCTTATACATGTTTTGTTTGTTTTGGTTCAAAGCAGTTAACTTTTGTCTTAAAGTATACAGATTCATGATATCTATTAAAGTAAAAGATATTGGAAAACAGTATTGCTAAATCATAAGTTCTTAAGCTTTAAGGTCTTCCCCTGCTCCCATGATTATTTATCCCCACATAACTCCACTTGACTCTGGCTTTTCTTCTTATAGTTTATGCTTGTTTAGGATGTTCAATAGGCTTTCCTAAAAGGATAGAGCACAGACATCGAGTTCTGGAATCAAATTGTGGTTGAGCTGCTTAGTAGATATGTGACACGATGCAACTGATTTAATTCTGTCAAAGAGAAATAAATCCAGGTATGAGTTAGTGTAAGGACAGATCTTAATCAGTAAGATATCATTGCAACAGGGAAGTGGGTCTAGCTTGAACTGAACTCAACCTCAGTTGGTACAGAGGTGACTGGGTGTTTTAAAGGGAGAATAAATGAGTACTGAGGGGGGAAGAGGGACTTGAGTCAGGAAAGTGAAAAATTACAAAGGGTGTGTAAGTGTAAATGCTAATTAGCCCAGCTGTGTGGGCTACACAGAGCCTGGGAGACAGAGGCCCTATCATTTCTGATGATGACATTTTAAAGTTATGGCTCAGTTCCTTGAGAAAGACACACCCGAGTTGCAAAGATACATATAAATCTCAAATTGACAGAGAAAGGAATCCTTTCTGGTAAATGTTCAAGAAAGGGTGGTAAAGGTCCATCCTCAGACATCAGCTAGGACAAATAGATTCTTTTGGCAGCCTTAAGAAAGTAAGGGAGGCTATGGTTATTCTAGGGATGCTGCCTTGAGCTACTAGAAACTATGTTAGAGGGGCACCTAGGTGGCTCAGTTAAGTACTCAACTCTAGATTTTGGCTCAGGTCATGATCTCACAGTTTGTGAGTTTGAGACCCTCATCCAGCTCTGCACTGTCAATGTGGAGCCTGCTTGGGATTCTCTCTCTCTCTCTCTCTCTCTCTCTCTCTCTCTCTCTCTCCTTCTCTCTCACTGCCTTCCCCCCACTAGTGCATGCGCGCACACACGTGTGTGCTGTCTCTCAAAATAAATAAACTTAAAAAAAAGAAACTATGTTAACATCTTTTAACTTGGGAGGGGTATGGATGAAATCATTTATGTTGAGTCTGTGAGTTTTATAGGCCAAGGTTGAGGCCCATACTAGAAGAAGGATCAGGAAAGTCTGGCTACAATTTGGTCAAGGTGAAAATCTTTGTCAAGTCTCACTATTGGAATAACTTTCTAGGCCCAAGAAGGAGCTACTCCTACCTGGGATGCCACATCAGCAAACTAAAACTTAGATAACTTTCTTATCCCTGCAAATGTTCCACTTGACCAGAAATGCAATATATTTGAAGCCAGTTTCCAAATACCAAGCCAACTCTAAGCTCTCTACTTATTTCCTTCTTTTTTTTCTCACCCCAAACAACGTTAACTATGTGACCCCAGTCTATCAGATATTTTACATTTTTCTCTTCCTTGTTCTTTATTATTTACCCTCTCAAAAGCTTCTTAACTCCTATCCCATTTTGCAGTTCTCCCAATTGAGGCTACACACTTTATTAAGTGTTAAATAAAGTTTGTATCACCTAAATTGCTTTCTTTAATCATTTTTAACACCACCTAGAAAGTGGCAGTATATATTATTTTCCTATCTCATAAATGTTAAACACCCATTTCATCTGCCCTTTTTCTCCTTGTTTTGAATGCAGTTCTCTGAGAACGTAATGCTGGAGCTACAACTATTTTGAGACCATGAGGAAACAAATTAAAAGATGAAAAGCCAACCCCCGTTAAAAAACATAGTACTGTGGAAAGTCAGAGAGAGACTTGATTTTGATGACGTCACTGAAACATGAGTCCAAATCTATAACCATCTATTTCCTGTCTCCCTTTTCTTTTCAATAAACTTTTATTTTTTGAAAAGTCTTAGATTTACTGAAAAGTTGCAAATGTAGTACAGAGAATTCCTACATACCAGTCATCAAATTCCCCTTATTAACAACTTACTACTATTGTACATTTGCTACAAGTAAGAAATCAACAATGGAACAATAATATTATCAAAGCACCATACTTTATTCGAATTTCTCTAGTTTTTTTTTCTCTAATATTCCTTTTTTACTATTACAGGATTTTATAAAGTAACTCTTGTGGGAAACAGAACACCACAATGACCATAGGCGCATTTTCTTCAGGTTCCAAGAGCTCTGAGAAAATTCGAGATAGAGATCCTAAGCTTAAAAATAACCTGAAAGGACTTGAGTGAATTGCCCTTGGGAACTGTGGTCTGTTCTTTAGTATGCAGATAGGGATATTTTGCTTAAAGGAAGCCGGCTGTATATAGCACAGTGCATACCTTCTTTGTCTTTGCTTCTATTGTAAAGATTCTTACCGGAACATATGTATCTGCAAGACTGCTCTTGTACACAACATAGGTACAATAGTTAAATCAGATGTACACTGCTGACATGCTTTGTTAAACTTTTGTTGTTAATCGTTGCTGATCTGTTTTTCCTAAAAATGTATATAAGAAGATGTACAATAAACCTTGGTACCTCGGGCTATTAGCTCAGGGTCCCCTGTGCCTCACTATACTGTCATCTCTTTTTCTCAGTTCCTTTGCCACCCCAGGTCCGCGGCACATTGAGGTCAACAAACTGTAAAGTTACTTCCTCCCCACCTTCCCACATTATACTCTTTGGAAACAAGTCATAACCAAGTCATAAGCTCACCTCATAACCAAGGAAAGAGTGGGTGGGACAGAATTTTAGCTCCATTTCCTGGAGGGAGGAACACTTATATAAATGATTAAATTCTCCTGTAAGGCTGGTCCTTGGACATCTAAGCCAGAGAGGGTGAAGTGGGGCTAGTCCAACAAAGAGAGGGGACAGGTCCCTGTCCTGAAGAGGGAGGGATGAGGAAGGGCCCAGGCATAGCCTGCAGGTAGAGGGGCCAGCTCTGGTAGGCTTGGTAGGCTTGAGGGTGAGGCAGAGACTGGAGGACCAAGGGTCTGGGTGGGGATCTACTCTAGGGACCCGGCTTAAAACTCCACCCTAGGTGGTTCTTCACTCCAACTATGGAAGTAAAGGCTCTATAAGCCTGTTCTTCAGAGCAGAGGTTTTATGCCTGAGGGCCACCCAGTTTTCTTACCCCTGACTGGGGGTTGATGGTACTTTACCCCAGTAGGGCTAGGTTTGGCGCCCAAAGCACACTAGGAGGAAGTGACCCACGGTGAAGAGGGCTCTGTGCTGCGACTAAGGATTTGGGTTAGTGCAGATTCTGGGCAGACCTGAACATGCTCAGCCTTTCCCTCTCCCAGTGTGCTTTTTTAACTGACTTTCATCCGGGGTTCTGTTTTGAGTTTCCACCTGCCTTGGGACTACTATCACTGCCCCTTATTCATCTGAAAGCTGAAAGTACCTTTTTACCAACCTTTCCCTTTCTCTCACCTCCAGCTCCTCACTACGACTTTTCTGTTTCGACGAGTTTGACATTTTCTTTAAATTCCATATATACGTGACCATGCAGTATTTGTCTTTTTCTGTCTGGCTGATTTCAGTTAGCATAATGACCTCAAGGTCCATCCATGTTGTCGCAAATGTTAGGTTTTTCTTATTTTGTTATGACTGAATAAAAAACTGTGTATACTGCCATATCTTCTTTATGCATTCATCCACTGATAGACACACAGGGTGTTTCCATGACTTAGCTATTGTAAACAGTGAACATAGGAGTGAAGATGTTTCTTGGACATACTGATTTTGTTTCCTTTAGGTGTACACCCTGACACGGACTTAGAGGATCACACAGTATTCCTATTTTTAATTTTTTGAGGGACCTGTGTACTGTTTTCCAGAATGGCTGCACCAATTTACATTACCACCAACAGTGCACAAGGGTTCACTTTTTTCCATATCCTTGAAAACATCTGTTATTTCTTGTCTCTTTGATTACAGCCACTTGTATTTCCCTGATGATAATGATGCTGAGCACCTTTTCATGTCTTCAAGCCATTTGTATGTCTTCTTTGGTAAAATATCTATCCAGTCTCTCTGCCCACTTTTTAGATGGATTATTTGGAGGGTTTTTTTAATATTGATTTGTGTGAGTTCTGTATATATTTTGGATATTAACCCCTTATCAGATATATCATTTGCAAATACTTCCTCCCATTTTATGGGCTGCCTTTTCATTTTATCGATGATGTCCTTTGCCAAACAGAAATTTTTACTTTGATGTAGTCTCATTTATTTATTTTTGTTTTTGTTACCTTTTGGGTTCAAACAAACAAACAGAAAATCACTGCCAAGATCTGTGCCAAGGAGCTTAACACCTGTTTTCTTCTAGGAGTTTTACAGTTTCAGGTCTTAAATTTCAGTCTTTATTTTGAATTGGTTTCTGTGTATGGAGTAAGCCAGAGGTTCATCCTTGTACTTGCAGTGGTCCAATTTTCCCAACAATATTTATTTTCCTGTTGCATATTCCTGGCTCCTTTGTGGGAAATTGACATGTATGACTGGGTTTATTTCTGAGCTTTCTATTCTGTTCATTGGTCTGTATGTCTGTTGTTATGCAATACCATGCTTTTAAAATTACCATAGCTTTGTAATATATTTTGGAATTTGGGAGTGTGATGCCTCTAGCTTTGTTCCTCTTTCTCAGGACTGTTTTGGCTATTTGGAGTCTTTTGTGGTTCCATACAGAATTGTTTTCCATTTCTTTGAAAAATGCCATCAGGATTTTGACAAGGATTACACTGAATCTGTAGATGGCTTTGTGTTATATGGACATTTTAACAGTATTAATTCTTCTAATCCACGAGCACAGAATCTCTTTCCATTTATTTGTGTTTTCTTCAATTTATTTCATCAGTGTACTGTATAGTTCTCAGGGTACAGGTCTTCGATTTCCTTGGTTAAATTTGTTCCTAAGATTTTATTCTTCTTTTTTTTTTTTTAGATTTTTTTTAGATTTTATTCTTTTTGATGCATTTGTAAACAGGAGTGTTTTTTTTTAATTTGTCTTTCTGATAGTTTGTTGTTAGTGTATATATACATAACTAATTTTTGCATATTGATTGTGTATCCTTCACTTTCACTGAATTTGTTTTCTAGTTCAAACAGTTTTTTGGTGGAATTTTGAGGGATTTCTATATATGTATACATGTAATCTGCAAGGAGATAGTTTTATTTCTTATTTTCCAATCTGGAAATATTTTCCATCTCGTCCTGGACTTTTATTTGTTGGGAGATTGAATTGATTACCGATTCAATCTCCTTACTAGTAATCAGTCTGTTCACATTTTCTAATTTTCATGACTCATTCTTGGTAGTTTGTATGATTCTAGGAGTTTATCCATTTTTTTATTTTCTTACCTCATTTATATGGTTAGGACCCCCAGTACTATGTTAAATAAAAGTGGCAAGAAGGGGATTCCTTGTCTACTTCCTGATCTTAGAGGAAAAGTTCTCAGCTCTTTACCACTGAGTATGATATTAACTGAGAGCTTGTCCTATATGCCCTTTATTGTGTTGAGGTCTGTTCTCTCTATACGTAGTTTGTTGAGAGTTTTCATCATGAGTGGATGTTGAATATTGTCAAATGCTCTTCTGCATCAATTGAGATGATTATATACTTGTTATCCTTCATTTTGTTAAAGCAGTGTATCACATATACTGATTTGCAGATATTGTACAATTCTTGAATCTTTGGAATAAATCTCATTTGATCATGGTGTATGATCCTTTAATTTATTGTTTATACTGGTTTGCTAATATTTTGTTGAGTGCTTTGCATTTGTATCCTTCAAGGACACTGGCCTGTAATTTCCTTTTCTTGTAGTGTCCTCGCCTAGTTTTAGTATAAGGGTAATGCTGGCTTTGCAAAATGAGTTTGGAAGTGGTCCCCTTTTTTTTTCTTTTTTCAGAAGAGTTTAAGAAGGATTGGTATTAATTCTTCTTTAAGTGTTTGGTAGAATTCACCAGGTAAGCCATCTCATCCTAGACTTTTATTTGTTGGGAGGTTTTGATTATTGATTCAATCTCCTTACTAGTAATCAGTCTGTTCAGATTTTCTAATTTTCATGACTCATTCTTGGTAGTTTGTATTATTCTAGGAGTTTATCCATTTCTTCTACGTTGTCCAGTTTGTTGGCATATAATTGTTCATAGCAGTCTCATGATCCTTTGCACTTGTGTGGTATCAGTTGTAATGTCTCCTGTTTTATTTATAATTTCATTAATTTTTGTCTTTCGTTTTCTTGGTGAGTCTAGCAAAAGGTTTGTCTATTTTGCTTATCATTTTAAATTGTTATATATATATATATATATATATATATATATATATATATATATATGTGATTTCTGAAACAGTGCTTGCAAGTTATTACCATTTAGAGTGAGTTAAGGGGTTTGGGTGCCTGAGTGGCTCAGTCAGGTGTTTGATGTCAACTCAGGCCATGATCTTGTGTTTATGAGTTCAAGCCCCCACGACATGCACTATGCTGACAGCTCAGACCCTGGAGCCTGCTTCAGATTCTGTGTCTTCCTCTCTCTGCCCCTCCCCTGCTCACACTGTGTCTCTGTCTCTCTCTCAAAAGCAAATAAACATTAATTTTTTTAAGAAAGGCTTCATGTTTTATCCTTTAAAACTTGCTTCAGATAAAGTTCTTCCAAGGGCTCATGGATGCACAGGAAGATTAAGAGTCATAGAAATATTCGGATCTCATAGGTAAACACAGAAGAAGGCCCCACAAGTCAGTAAGTAATAGTACATAGTGAATATGAATAAAACATTCTATGTTTTGTTTTGGGTTATTTTTCAAGTATACTATATAATTTTATGTAATTCAGTTTATATTTGTGTGAAATGGGAGAACTGAATGATATAGCAAAAGATTATTATACCTCTAACAGTTCTTATATCAACAATAAGATATCACCCATGCCATTTCATACTTAGATTAATTTACTCATGTAATTTGATTTTTGATACACAATTATGTTAACAATTTGCTTTTTATAATTCTGATAGGATTATCTCATTTCTGGAACAGAAGTTTTTATTTTATTCCCTTTGTTTTACCAGAAACTGTTTGTCTATTTGTCTGTTTCTATCATTTATCTATCTAAAACTGGAAAACTTACTTACTAATGCAATACTTCTAGAGCTACGAGTATCCATCATTACCTGATAATGCTTTTATAATTTCTTCATGGGAAATCTTCAATGCCACACATTCCTAAAGTTTATGCTAAGTTCCTTCCAAGTCTCTGGGATTTACCATTCCCACACAAAATGATGTTTTATTCATTGGTGCAGTGGTTCAACATGCTTGAAACTCTCAAGTTATTTGATCAGGTTGAACGAAAATAAAAATTGTTAAAGATTATCATCACTCTGTGTAGATTGTCTTTTCTATTGTTATTTTTCCAGAGAGTTATTTTGATGCCCATATTCATCTCCTCTTTTCAACAGTCTTTGAGTAAGTGTCCTTCTGTCTCTTTCTCTTGAATTTAACAACTCTTGTATTTTCTATATCAAACTATGTTCCTTCTATTTATTGAATATATTACAAAGAAAGTACACAGAAGTATATATTATAAGCATATTTGCACAATTTGTGAAAATAGCGAACAAGTTAACAATAGTCAGGCCAGATTTTTCTTACTAATATGTCACTTTTTAAAGCTATTCATCTTATGGAGTAAGTAAAATTCATTTTTAAATCTCCCAGTTAGAAGTACAATCCAGCCCATGAGCAAAAGAACTAAATTGGTAGAATATGTTCTGATATGGTAACGGGAAATCAGAATGAACTGCAGGTTCTTGACAGCACAGCAGCATTTACTCCTTAGGATGGGAAAGAAATGATCATCTGCCTATGAGTGGGCTGAAATCCACAGCCAGGCCACTCTGGTGCACTGACTAACTTTAGCTAATCTTTCACCCAGGGGTGATTTTTGATGCTGGACAGTTTTACTATGATAAACAAATCTGGTTACCAAATGATCAGAAGCTAAAGTAATATATTTCCTGAGTATTGTAAGATTTTTCCTTCATTAGAAGCTGACATTATCATAGTAATGTCTTTAATATAATTATAGTTAAAATAAGCATGGATTTTTGTCACTATTACTCATAATATACACACTTTCTACTCTCAAAACTTATTTAGTCTGAATTTCATGCCTACTTAAAGTAAGTATAATGATATTTTGGTGATGTAAAACAAAATTAATGTTAAACAATAGTAGTAATTTTAAAAATGCAATAATAACTGGAGCACCTGGTTAGTTCAGTTGGTTGAGTGTCCAGCTCTTGGTTTTGGCTCAGGTTGTGATCTCAGGGTTCGTGAGTTCAAGCCCTGTGCTGACAGTGTGGAGCCTGTTTGAGATTCTCCCTCTCCCTCTCCCTCTCCTTCTCTCTCTGCCCTCCCTTGCTCATCCTCTCTCTCTCTCTCTCAAAATAAATACATAAACTTAAAAATTAAAAAAAGAAAACACATAACTGAAAAAACTGACAATGTATAGTGGCTTCCATTGCAATTAAATCTGTCACAGAAAATACCATCCAGTTACTAATATATTTTCCCTTTGTGTGTTTGTGTGTGTTTATGTATATGAAACAAAATTCAAATATATAAAAATCATACATATTTAAGATATATTCATATGCATTTATATGAATCTAAGTATACACACACACACACACACACACACAGAAAAGATAATTATGTCAACCATTGTATCAGATATTCTGTCAGTATATGTTAAATTCATTTAGTTACCCATCATTTAACCACTATTCATATTTCCAGAATTGTTCACAGTGCTATTTACCAAAGAAATGAATGCATGTTTGTGAATGATTGAATAGTCACCTAGGTTAATGAAGTTAAGCTACTCTCTTGTTAACAATTTCATAGACTAACTTTTCTGAGAAGTCTCCCACAAAAAGAATACATTGTGATGATAAATATACTTTAGTACAAAAGGCATCAAAATTGGCAAAGATGAAGTCAAGCTTTCACTTTTTGCAGATGACATAATATTATACATGGAAACACCAACAGACTCCACCAAAAGTCTGCTAGAACTGATACATGAATTCAGCAAAGTCACAGGATACAAAATTAATGTACAGAAATCAGTTGCATTCTTATACACTAATAATGAAGCAACAGAAAGACAAATAAAGAAACTGATCCCATTCACAACTGCACCAAGAAGCATAAAATACCTAGGAAGAAACCTAACCAAAGATGTAAAAGATCTGTATGCTGAAAACTATAGAAAGCGTATGAAGGAAATTGAAGAAGATACAGAGAAATGGAAAAACATTCCGCGCTCATGGATTGGAAAAATAAATATTGTTAAAATGTCAATACTACCCAAAGCTATTACACATTCAATGTAATCCCAATCAAAATTGCACCAGCATTCTTCTTGAAGCTAGAACAAGCAATCCTAAAATTTGTATGGAACCACAAAAGACTCTGAGTAGCCAAAGTAATATTGAAGAAGAAGACCAAAGTGGGAAGCATCACAATCCCAGACTTTAACCTCTACTACAAAGCTGTCATCATCAAGACAACATGGTATTGGCACAAAAACAGACACATAGACCAATGGAATAGAATAGAAACCCCAGAACTAGACCCACAAACGTATGGCCAACTAATCTTCGACAAAGCAGGAAAGAATATACAATGGAATAAAGACAGTCTCTTCAGCAAGTGGTGCTGGGAAAACTGGACAGCAACGTGAAGAATGAAACTAGACCAGTTTCTTACACCATTCACAAAAATAAACTCAAAATGAATAAAGAACCCAAATGTGGGACAGGAAACCATCAAAACCCTAGAGGAGAAAGCAGGAAAAAAACCTCTCTGACCCCAGCCACAGAAATTTCTTACTTGACACATCCCCAAAGGCAAGGAAATTAAAAGCAAAATGAACTCTTGGGACCTCATGAAGATAAAAAGCTTCTGTACTGCAAAGGAAACAATCAACAAAACTAAAAGGCAACCAATGGAATGGGAAAGATACTTGCAAATGACATACTGGACAAAGGTCTAGTATCCACAATCTATAAAGAACTCATCAAACTCCACAACCAAAAAACAAATAACCCAGTGAAGAAATGGGCAGAAAACATGAATAGACACTTCTCTAAAGAAGACATCCAGACGGCCAACAGGCACATGAAAAGACGCTCAACGTCACTCCTCATCAGGGAAATACAAATCAAAACCACACTCAGATACCACCTCAGGCCAGTCAGAGTGGCTAAAATGAACAAATCAGGGGACTATAGATGCTGGAGAGGATGTGGAGAAATGGGAGCCCTCTTTCACTGTTAGTGGGAATGCAAACTGGTGCAGCCATTCTGGAAAACAGTGCAGAGGTTCCTCAAAAAATTAAAAATAGACCTACCCTATGACCCAGCAATAGCACTGCTAGGAATTTACCCAAGGGATACAGGAGTACTGATGCATAGGGGCACTTGTACCCCAATGTTTATAGCAACATTTTCAACAATAGCCAAATTGTGGAAAGAGCCTAAATGTCCATCAACTGACGAATGGATAAAGAAATTGTGGTTTATATACACAGTGGAATACTACTTGGCAATGAGAAAGAATGAAATCTGGCCTTTTGTAGCATCATGGATGGAACTGGAAAGTGTTATGCTAAGTGAAATAAGTCATAAAGAGAAAGACAGATACCATATGTTTTCACTCTTATGTGGATCCTGAGAAACTTAACAGAAGACCATTGGGGAGGGGAAGGGAAAAAAAAAGTTAGAGAGGGAGAGAACCAAACCATAAGAGACTCAAAATCTGAGAATAAACTGAGGGTTGATGGGGAGTGGGAGGAAGGGTAGGAAGGGTGATGGGTATTAAGGAGGGCATCTGTTGGGAGGAGCACTGGGTGTTGCATGGAAACCAATTTGACAATAAATTTCATATACATATATATATATATATATATACATATATATATATATACACATACACACACATATACATATATACATATATATATATATATATATATACACACACACTTTAGTACAACGCTTTATACTTTAGTACAAAGATATTAAGTCCTAGAGTAATAATGGATATACATATTTCTTTAAGGTATAAGACATAAGTAGCTCTATTAGTTGTTTAGAACCTTAAGGGATGCTTAAGGGATTCTTAAGCAAAGAGAATGGTGTATATTATTGGGCAGTTATATAAGAAAAACAAGAAGAGTATAGAGGGAGGGACTTTATGTCTTGAAAGAATATTGAGGTATCCTGGAAAAAAATAGGAAATTAGATTTATTATATATGTATTTCAATAAAATATGAGAAGAATGAGGAAATTTCAACAAGTGCCACCCAGTGCAGCACTGGGTGTTGCATGGAAACCAATTTGACAGTAAATTTCATATATATATATATACACATACTTTAGTACAAAGCTGAAATTGTAAGAATTTCAGAGAAATTCCCATGATCCAAAATTAAAAAGATAATTGCAGACCAGAAACATATACAGTATTTTTATCCTTGCCAATATGTGTAACCATGACCCTGTTCCTTAAGTATATGTAGAGGGATACAAAACTATGTCATTAATGAAAGTGAGAATCACAAAAATCCACTTACTTTCAATCAGGGAAACAGGAAAGCTTACTTGAGTTAAATAACAACTCTACATGAGAATTGGTATGCTCTACTTTGACTTCAGGTGGTTTTTAGGTTTGAATTTTAAAAGAAATATGATTCAAATAACCACATGCAACAAAATACACATTAATGTCAATCTTTGCTCATAACACTTAAATGTTCCCACAAAATTTGAAAGTAAAATCTCTTTGATGGCATACATCCCCAACTCAGGCAACAATGATTCCCACAGACAAAGCTCCACTGAATATGAACTGCTGATTCTAAATTACAATGCACAAAAGGAAATAATTTATCATGAGAGCAAACAGAAAGAATTAGTATCAAGGGTACATTAGAAACTTAGGGTAGGTAGAAAATTAATTATTAAAAATACAGCAAAAAGGAATGCAAGCATGTTTACCATGATTAAAGAGGTAGAATGTCAAATAAACAAAGTACTATCAAAGTAGTCTAGAAATATTTAAGAAAGATCCAGTTAGAAATAGGAACTAGAAGAAATGTCAATATAATTAAAATATAAGCTTAGTGTTGTGTATAAAACAAATGAGAACAGCCACTTACAGAATTTGTGTACTGGAGAATATGTTTTAAATGACGTGTGTGTGTGTGTGTGTGTGTGTGTGTGTGTGTGTGTGTGTATACACCTGTAATATAAATATAGGTGAGATAATAGTTCAAAGAAATATACAGAAGAAATGAAGGAGCGTAAGAAATATGGAGAATACATTAAAATGACTGAACACAGGAATTAAGAAGGGAATAGAAAATAATTAAGAATTTGGGATATCAATCCTTTAATAATATATTCTAAGTTTAAAAGAATATTGCCATACTGATTAATAACAATATTTGAGGAATGGTATGTTATAAAAGAAGATATTAAGTCCTAGAGAAATAATGGATATACATATTTCTTTAAGGTATAAGACATAAGTAGCTCTATTAGTTGTTTAGAACCTTAAGGGATGCTTAAGGGATTCTTAAGCAAAGAGAATGGTGTATATTATTGGGCAGTTATATAAGAAAAACAAGAAGAGTATAGAGGGAGGGACTTTATGTCTTGAAAGAATATTGAGGTATCCTGGAAAAAAATAGGAAATTAGATTTATTATATATGTATTTCAATAAAATATGAGAAGAATGAGGAAATTTCAACAAGTGCCAATCCATTCAGCTCTTGAGCTTGTCTCTCATGGAAACTCCATAGGTTATAATAGGAGATACAATGTGTTTTCATTCCTGAATTAATTTCAATAACTAGTTATGTCTCAGGGGCATCCAAAGCCATTAATGGCTATGTTATTATATACTATTTAGAATAAACTGTAAGTTTATTCAAATTTTCTGTCTGGAATAATATTTGGTCTTCAAAATTCTAATCAATTTACTATCAATCATGTACCTTTTAATTTGTCTTAAATACTGTGTTTATTCATTTCCTGTGAGAGAGAGTGTGTGAGCAGGGGAGGGGCAGAGAGAGAGGGAGACACAGACTCCAAAGCAGGCTCCAGGCTCTGAGCTGTCAGCACAGAACTCGATGCAGGGCTTGAACCCATGAACTGCGAAATCAAGACCTAAGCTGAAGTCGGATGCTTAACTAACTGAGCCACCCAGGTGCCCCTTAAATATACTGTATTTAAGTTTAAATACATCTCTTCTCTCTAACTAAATGGGACTAGGAAAATATTTCCTTCATTTGTACCATTCATGTGGGTCTTCATTTACATTAAGCCTTTAATTGTATCTGTCTTCCTGAGCACAAAATACTGAAGTGTATAGTCAGCAGTCATAAGTCATCCATTCTTAGCAAGTACCCATTAGTGTATAGGTACAGCTGCTTGATAAGGGCAAGATAGTAATGGTTCTTAGCATGTTCTTTGATTTTTGATCAAAGGCAGTAAGACTGTCCAAATATCCTGTGTCCTTATTTTGGCTCTTGACTTCCCATACAATATTTGTAATTCTACATTTTATACTTAAAAGTTAGGTATTGGGGCACCTGTGTAGCTCAGTTGGGTAAGTGTCCTACTCTTGATTTTGGCTCAGGTCATGATTTTACAGTCGTGATATTGAGCCCCATGTCAGCCTCTGTACTGGGAGTGGAGCCTGCTTAAGATTCTCTCTCTCTCTCTCTCTCTCTCTCTCTCTCTCTCTCTCTCTCAAAAAAAAAAAAAAAAAAAAAAAACAGAATACAATAAAAGTTAGGTATTTAGTTCAATAGTATTATTTAGCTTGTCAGTGTTAGCCCTCCCTCAACAATTTTTCTAAATATTCACACAATCTTAAGTCATTATAAGAAAAGGCAGATATTATTTAATCTAGATTGGCAAAGGGGTGGCCATTTGCTTATTTTTCTATAGTTTACTAATGAGATACCGTATGTGAGTTCTGGTTCCGCAATCTATTTCATCTCATTCTATTTATGTATATTTACTGGGTAAATTATTGAGGGACTTGTTAGATGACTGGGAACAAGTTAACCCTTTTTTAAAAAAAATATTAATTTTGAGAGAGAGAGAGAGAGAGAGAGAGAGATCAAGCAGTAGAGGGGCAGAGAGAGAGGGAGAGAGAGAATCCCAAGCAGGCTTTGTGCTGTCAGTGTAGAGCCAGATGTCGGGCTTCAACCCATAACTGTGAGATCATGACCTGAGCCAAAGCCAAGAGTCGAATGCTCAACTGCCTGTGCTACCCAGGTGCCCCAAGTTAACCCCTTCTTAAGGAGAGAAAAGAAGGAAAATAAAAAGTCTGAGGTACAACCTGAATTTTTTTTTTTTTAATTTGAGAGAGATAGCATGTAAGGTGGGCGGTGAGAGTAGTGGGGGGAGAGAGAGAGAGAGAGAGAGAGAGAGTGAGAGAGAGAGAGAGAGAAAGACAGGTAATCTTAACCAGGCTTCATGCTCAATGCAGAGCCTGATGCAGGCTCATCCCAGGACCCTGGAATCAACCCTGGGCAGAAATCAAAAGTCAGATGCTTAACTGACTTGAGCCACCCAAGTACCACCAACCTAAAATTTTAGAGTTGTGTTTAATGAAATGTGTTTTTGCAATAAAATATGCTCATTAAAACTCTTCTCCTCTCCTTAATCCCATTGATCAAGCAAAGTGGTTCTGATTTTTTAATGTTAATTATTTATTCTTGTGAGAGAGATAGAGAACAAGGGAGGAAGGGGCAAAGAGAGAGGGAGACACAGAATCTGAAGCAGGCTCCAGCCTCTGAGCTGTCAGCACAGAGCCCAATGCGGGGCTCAAACTCGTCAACCATAAGATATGACCTGAGCCGAAGTCGGACACTCAACCAACTGAGCCACCCAGGCACCCCAGTTCTGATTTTATATAATCTATAAATTGGGCTTAACCAGGAGGAATTAAATTGACAAAAATGAAGTGTTCTCATATTGTAATCATGTTTGAAAACAACAGTCTATAAAAATTGCAGAGTATTTGCCATAAGATAGCTTAGCAGTCAGATTTGGTATTTGCAGAGCCAATGCACACAAAATTTGTTTACATACTGTGGAATGAGAGTAATAAACTCTTTAGTTGCTGTGTATGGCTAATTGTATGCTTATTATCAAATTGCATATAGAAGAGAAGCAACAGTATTTATTCACTTTACAAAGAATCCAGTCCTCTATTTTACTTGTCAGTTTGTATATATTTCAATTCTCTTCATCTATTATTTTGTCAATTGTCATGTGTTAGGCAAATGTATGTACTAAGAAAAATATTATGTTGATACATGTTTTATCACTGCCCAATATAACAGCTTTTGATCTGAGAAATATAGTCTATTTTGATACAAATATTTTACACACTGGTATCCAAAAATAATAAAACACATTAAATTCTTGACAGATTATTAATTACTTGGGCTTATCTTCCACCTAGTAAAATATTTGTAGCAAGAAAATATTTCTATATTTTACATAATAAGTGCTTCCCAATTTTCCACTTTGCTTTAATTACTCCTTCGAAGATAAGAGCTTTCAGAGAGTGCTTGACTTAGAGTAAAGCACATCAAGGGTAATGGAACCACAAAGATGGCTGAAGTTAAACCACAAAAACATTACAGGTTTAATTACATGGGTAGTTTGAAGGTATAATACAATGGAGGGTATTACACAATAAAACTGAGTTGAAGACAAGTAATTGAAAACTCAGATTGCAGCATTATCCTAAAATTTGTTCTTTCATTGTGCCTCCATCTAAAACACATCCCATGTCTCCATACCCTCTTTCATTCACCATCTTGAAATCTATCATCATCATATGCCACCATGTTTCCACACCATAAAAAGACTTTAGTTCTCTTGTAATCTCCATTTCCATTACTTCTTTCCACTTAATGTCCACTCTTCATTTTCTCATTGTACTTTCCCCCACTATGTGACTATGTGAGCCTACCTATATTCACACATGTTCATATGTTAAGTTTTACAAGTGATATATATGAAAAAATATAGTTTTCAATCATTTACGATTGAAAAATGAAACACCGAGAGAATAGCCTACACTTCTGACAGCAGAGGAAAAAATGACACTCAGTGCCTCTCAAGGAATAGACTTCAGGAATAGAAGAATAATATATATAATTTCCTAGGAATGAAGCCTATCATGGAAATGCAAACGAGATTTGAGAATGAGGCCTATTAAATCAGTTAGGACTAAGTCCCATGTGACCTGGATATTAAGAGTCATAGGAATAAAAGAATCAGAATTATCAGCTAGATTTTAGGGTGTGTGTGTGTGTGTGTGTGTGTGTACAATAATGTAATTCAAATTTAGTACCAGAATATATAATTGTAATTGGGAATTGCAGATCAGTAATTCTAGCATTAATCCACTCTTTCATAAAACATTTTCACTAAATTCATGTATACTTCTAATTAATCTATATGAATTGGAGGTAATTGTGAAACTTTTTAGTTACCTTAAATCTCTATATATTTTGAAAACCCTAATTCAAGACATAATTGATTACATTATAAGATGCCCCACATCTACTAAACTTGCACAGCAATTTTCATACAATTGAATGCATTGCATTTCTTCTTTAGGTTCTATACTGAGGAGGTGTAATCTGCTGATATATATCACATGGAAACACCCCCTCCAAAAGTAGGTCCCTTACATGACCTGCAAATATTTTATCAGTAAGTATTCCACTAGGTTCTATTCTTTAGTAACATTAAATATTTGGATCTAGGCAAATTATATACATGAACATAAAATAGATAATTTGAGAAAAGAGAAAAAACTGAGAGGAAAAAAGAGGAAGAAAGCATCATGGCCTTGAAGTCAAAAGAGAAATAAGGACAATTTAAGTCAGAACAGGAAAAAGGATTGGAATGGACATTTGGAAGGGTACCAAGATAAAAGCAAAGACTAGGCATAGAAAAGGAATGAGGCTGGAATGAGAAAGAGGTTTTTGTGCCAGAAGGAAAGCAGATATTGGGTTCTGAGCCAGATCAGGCTGTGAGGGTGATGGCGACTGTTACAGGATTGAGTTATGGCTGGAAGGGGGAACAGAATGTGCCTGGCCAGGAGCAGACGTTGGAACAAAACAGCAGCATGTGAAGTGAGAGGAATGTGTTCAGAGCTGTTGGAGGTTGTGGTTATTTAATCATAACTTTGTACCTTCTGCTGCCAGAAGACTGATGGAACTCCCTCCCACAGAGGTCAAACAAATGGTTTTTTCAACTCACTTAGTCAATTACCCACCCCGTGAATAGAAGGTCAGGATGCTGACTAACCACAATTTAAGACAAATGAGATGCATTAAATGTGCAGTTACTCACAAGGTTCCTGTGACCTAACTGTTTTAGGGATTTAGGGATATTCTTTGCTAAGATCAGACTAACAGTATGATTAGTATGTTAAAATACTTGTTTTAATATTCCTACATCCTTGCAAAGGATATTACACAAACTATTAAGAAATGCATAAACTACTAAATGATAAATACTTTAAGGAGATCAAATAGTTCATTATTAAGATATCTTAATAGAAATAGTTAACTAGTGTTTGAGTCCCAAAGATGTGAAACTGAATCCCAGGTCTGTTATTTACTATTTGAACTGAAAACTTAACGATTGTCTCAGAGCCTCAGTGTTCTACTATTAATATTTAAATACTAAAATGAACCCGACAGGGTGTGAGTAATGACAAACTGTGACCAAATATAGCTTAGCACAATACCTGGCCCACATAATAAACATCAGCTACAGAAAATATTTGATAAAGTCTCCTCATATGCACTCTCTTCCTAAAGCTCTCCAACTTTCCCACTTTTACCAAACACATTTTCTTTCCTTTTTCTTAATTTGAGTATAGTTGACACACAATATTGCATTAGTTTCAGTTTATGCATTATTCTATGTTCACTATAAGTATAGCTATTACAATAACATTGACTATATTCCTTATGCTGTGACTTCTATTCCTGTGACTTATTCATTCCATAACTGGAAGCCCCAAACACATTTTTCTCAAACTATGAAACCACCTACTTAAAAACCACCACCTTCTCCTAAATATAGATTTCTTTATTCTGCTGTTCAAAATGAGATACAATCAAACAGTGGTACTTACTGGTGAGTAAAGAACTGCTTCCTTCACAAGAATTTTCAAATCATGCTTGTGGCATTTTCTTACACAGGTCCCCTCTTCTGGACATACTCATTGTTCCTGTTTTCTGTAATTCTTTAAGTTTATTTATTTTGAGAGAGAGAGAAAGAGAGTATGAATGGGGTAGAGGCAGAGAGAGAGAGGGAGAGAGAATTTCAAGCAGGCTCTGCACTGACACAGTGCAGAGCCCAATGTAGGGCTTGAACTCATGAACTGTGAGAGTGTGACCTGAGCTGAAATGAAAAGTCACATGCTTAACTGACTGAGCCACTCAGGCACCCCTGTTTTCTGTGATTCTAATATGATAAAGCTTTCAAGTGTAAAAACAAATCATACTTTCTTTCTCACCATAGTTGATAGGTCTTATATTCAATAGCCTTTTATATTTAGTACTTCACTGATATGCATTATGCTTTGTTCCATACCTCATTTTGCCTTGTCTACCTAAATATCATATAAAAATCTTAATGAAATGTGTCCAGTCTTATAAGTCTTTGCATCATCCACTGAGAAGAAGAATGACTTATCAGTATTGGGAAGGTGAACTTTTCCCTCTACCCTCTTAGGGTTTTTTGTTGGGCCTGAGAATTAAATTGTAATAAAACAGATAAATAGCTTTTTCAGAAGTGGGAGTCTTGGAAGATAGTGGCGTAGGAGGACGCTGGGCTCACCGCACGTCCTACTGATCACTTAGATTCCACCTACACCTGCCTAAATAACCCAGAAAACCGCCAGAGGATTAGCAGAACGGAGTCTCCAGAGTCATGCGCAGACGAGAGGCCCACGGAAGAGGGTAGGAAGGGCGGCGAGGCGGTGCGCACTCCACGGACTGGCGGGAGGGAGCCGGGGCAGAGGGGCGGCTCGCCGGCCAAGGAGAGCCCCCAAGTCTGGCTGGCAAAAGCAGAGGGGCCGGAGGGCCTGTGTTCCGACAGCAAGCGCGACTTAGCTTCTGGGAGGTCATAAGTTAACAGCTCTGCTCAGAAAGCGGGAAGGCTGGAGGACAAAGGGAAGGAGAGCTGCTGAGCCCCCAGACGACAGAGCTCAGTTTGGTGGGGAACAAAGGTGCTCGCCAGCGCCATCTCCCCCGCCCATCCCCCAGCCAAAATCCCAAGGAGAACCAGTTCCTGCCAGGGAACTTGCTCTCTCCGAGCAAACACCCAACTCTGTGCTTCCACGGAGCCACCCCTCCGGCAGCGGGTCTGACTTCCTCCGGCTGCCACAGGGCCCCTCCTGAAGTGGATCACCTAAGGAGAAGCGAGCTAAGCCTGCCCCTCCTGCCCCCGTGCACCTTGCCTACCCACCGCAGCTAATACTCCAGATCCCCAGCACCACAAGCCTGGCAGTGTGCAAGTAGCCCAGACGGGCCACACCACCCCACAGTGAATCCCGCCCCTAGGAGAGGGGAAGAGAAGGCACACACCAGTCTGACTGTGGCCCCAGTGGTGGGCTGGGGGCAGACATCAGGTGGACTGCGGCCCCCCCCACCAACTCCAGTTATACACCACAGCACAGGGGAAGTGCCCTGCAGGTCCTCACCACTCCAGGGACTATCCAAAATGACCAAACGGAAGAATTCCCCTCAGAAGAATCTCCAGGAAATAACAACAGCTAATGAACTGATCAAAAAGGATTTAAATAATATAACAGAAAGTGAATTTAGAATAATAGTCATAAAATTAATCGCTGGGCTTGAAAACAGTATAGAGACAGCAGAGAATCTCTTGTTACAGAGATCAAGGGACTAAGGAACAGTCACGAGGAGCTGAAAAGTGCTTTAAATGAAATGCAAAACAAAATGGAAACAACGACAGCTCGGATTGAAGAGGCAGAGGAGAGAATAGGTGAACTAGAAGATAAAGTTATGGAAAAAGAGGAAGCTGAGAGAAAGAGAGATAAAAAAATCCAGGAGTATGAGGGGAAAATTAGAGAACTAAGTGATACACTAAAAAGAAATAATATATGCATAATTGGTATCCCAGAGGAGGAAGAGAGAGGGAAAGGTGCTGAAGGGGTACTTGAACAAATTATAGCTGAGAACTTCCCTGAACTGGGGAAGGAAAAAGGCATTGAAATCCAAGAGGCACAGAGAACCCCCTTCAGACGTAACTTGAATCGATCTTCTGCACGACATATCATAGTGCAACAGGCAAAATACAAGGATAAAGAGAAAATTCTGAAAGCAGCAAGGGATAAACGTGCCCTCACATATAAAGGGAGACCTATAAGACTCGTGACTGATCTCTCTTTTGACACTTGGCAGGCCAGAAAGGCTTGGAACGATATCTTCAGTGTGCTAAACAGAAAAAATATGCAGCCGAGAATCCTTTATCCAGCAAGTCTGTCATTTAGAATAGAAGGAGAGATAAAGGTCTTCCCAAACAAACAAAAACTGAAGGAATTTGTCACCACGAAACCAGCCCTACAAGAGATCCTAAGGGGGATCCTGTGAGACAAAGTACCAGAGACATCACTACAAGCATAAAACATACAGACATCGCAATGACTCTAAACCCGTATCTTTCTATAATAACACTGAATGTAAATGGATTAAATGCGCCAACCAAAAGACATAGGGTATCAGAATGGATAAAAAAACAAGACCCATCTATTTGCTGTCTACAAGAGACTCATTTGAGATCTGAGGACACCTTTAGATTGAGAGTGAGGGGATGGAGAACTATTTATCATGCTACTGGAAGCCAAAAGAAAGCTGGAGTAGCCATACTTATATCAGACAAACCAGACTTTAAATTAAAGTCCGTAACAAGAGATGAAGAAGGGCATTATATAATAATCACAGGGTCTATCCATCAGGAAGAGCTAACAATTATAAATGTCTATACACCGAATACCGGAGCCCCCAAATATATAAAAAAATTACTCATAAACATAAGCAACCTTATTGATAAGAATGTGGTCATTGCAGGGGACTTTAACACCCCACTTACAGAAATGGATAGATCATCTAGACACACAGTGAATAAAGAAACAAGGGCCCTGAATGACACATTGGATCAGATGGACTTGACAGATATATTTAGAACTCTGCATCCCAAAGCAACAGAATATACTTTCTTCTCGAGTGCACATGGAACATTCTCCAAGATAGATCATATACTGGGTCACAAAACAGCCCTTCATAAGTTTACAAGAATTGAAATTATACCATGCATACTTTCAGACCACAATGCTATGAAGCTTGAAATCAACCACAGGAAAAAGTCTGGAAAACCTCCAAAAGCATGGAGGTTAAAGAACACCCTACTAACGAATGAGTGGGTCAACCAGGCAATTAGAGAAGAAATTAAAAAATACATGGAAACAAACGAAAATGAAAATACAACAATCCAAACGCTTTGGGATGCAGCGAAGGCAGTCCTGAGAGGAAAATACATCGCAATCCAGGCCTATCTCAAGAAACAAGAAAAATCCCAAATACAAAACCTAACAGCACACCTAAAGGAAATAGAAGCAGAACAGCAAAGGAAGCCTAAACCCAGCAGAAGAAGAGAAATAATAAACATCAGAGCAGAAATAAACAATATAGAATCTAAAAAACTGTCGAGCAGATCAACGAAACCAAGAGTTGGTTTTTTGAAAAAATAAACAAAATTGACAAACCTCTAGCCAGGCTTCTCAAAAAGAAAAGGGATATCACCCAAAGAGATAAAATCATGAATGAAAATGGAATTATTACAACCAATCCCTCAGAGATACAAACAATTATCAGGGAATACTATAAAAAATTATATGCCAACAAATTGGACAACATGGAAGAAATGGACAAATTCCTAAACACCCACACTCTTCCAAAACTCAATCAGGAGGAAATAGAAAGCTTGAACAGACCCATAACCAGCGAAGAAATTGAATCGGTTATCAAAGATCTCCCAACAAATAAGAGTCCAGGACCAGATGGCTTCCCAGGGGAGTTCTACCAGACGTTTAAAGCAGAGATAATACCTATCCTTCTCAAGCTATTCCAAGAAATAGAAAGGGAAGGAAAACTTCCAGACTCATTCTATGAAGCCAGTATGACTTTGATTCCTAAACCAGACAGAGACCCAGTACAAAAAGAGAACTACAGGCCAATATCCCTGATGAATATGGATGCAAAAATTCTCAATAAGATACTAGCAAATAGAATTCAACGGCATATAAAAAGAATTATTCACCATGATCAAGTGGGATTCATTCCTGGGATGCAGGGCTGGTTCAACATTCGCAAATCAATCAACATGATACATCACATTAACAAAAAAAAAGAGAAGAACCATATGATCGTGTCAATCGATGCAGAAAAGGCCTTTGACAAAATCCAGCACCCTTTCTTAATAAAAACCCTTGAGAAAGTCGGGATAGAAGGAACATACTTAAACATCATAAAAGCCATTTATGAAAAGCCCACAGCTAACATCATCCTCAACGGGGAAAAACTGAGAGCTTTTTCCCTGAGATCAGGAACACGACAGGGATGCCCACTCTCACCGCTGTTGTTTAACATAGTGCTGGAAGTTCTAGCATCAGCAATCAGACAACAAAAGGAAATCAAAGGCATCAAAATTGGCAAAGATTAAGTCAAGCTTTCGCTTTTTGCAGAAGACATGATATTATACATGGAAAATCCGACAGACTCCACCAAAAGTCTGCTAGAACTGTTACATGAATTCAGCAAAGTTGCAGGATACAAAATCAATGTACAGAAATCAGTTGCATTCTTATACACTAACAATGAAGCAACAGAAAGACAAATAAAGAAACTGATCCCATTCACAATTGCACCAAGAAGCATAAAATACCTAGGAATAAATCTAACCAAAGATGTAAAAGATCTGTATGCTGAAAACTACAGAAAGCTTATGAAGGAAATTGAAGAAGATATAAAGAAATGGAAAGACATTCCCTGCTCATGGATTGGAAGAATAAATATTGTCAAAATGTCAATACTACCCAAAGCTATCTACACATTCAATGCAATCCCAATCAAAATTGCACCAGCATTCTTCTCGAAACTAGAACAAGCAATTCTAAAATTCATATGGAACCACAAAAGGCCCCGAATAGCCAAAGTAATTTTGAAGAAGAAGACCAAAGAAGGAGGCATCACAATCCCAGACTTTAGCCTCTACTACAAAGCTGTCATCATCAAGACAGCATGGTATTGGCACAAAAACAGACACATAGACCAATGGAATAGAATAGAAACCCCAGAACTAGACCCACAAACGTATGGCCAACTCATCTTTGACAAAGCAGGAAAGAACATCCAATGGAAAAAAGACAGTCTCTTTAACAAATGGTGCTGGGAGAACTGGACAGCAACATGCAGAAGGTTGAAACTAGACCACTTTCTCACACCATTCACAAAAATAAACTCAAAATGGATAAGGACCTGAATGTGAGACAGGAAACCATCAAAACACTAGAGGAGAAAGCAGGAAAAGACCTCTCTGACCTCAGCCGTAGCAATCTCTTACTCGACACATCCCCAAAGGCAAGGGAATTAAAAGCAAAAGTGAATTACTGGGACCTTATGAAGATAAAAAGCTTCTGCACAGCAAAGGAAACAACCAACAAAACTAAAAGGCAACCAACGGAATGGGAAAAGATATGTGCAAATGACATATCGGACAAAGGGCTAGTATCCAAAATCTATAAAGAGCTCACCAAACTCCACACCCGAAAAACAAATAATCCAGTGAAGAAATGGGCAGAAAACATGAATAGACACTTCTCTAAAGAAGACATCCGGATGGCCAATAGGCACATGAAAAGATGTTCAACGTCGCTCCTCATCAGGGAAATACAAATCAAAACCACACTCAGATATCACCTCACGCCAGTCAGAGTGGCCAAAATGAAGAAATCAGGAGACTATAGATGCTGGAGAGGATGTGGAGAAACGGGAACCCTCTTGCACTGTTGGTGGGAATGCAAATTGGTACAGCCGCTCTGGAAAGCAGTGTGGAGGTTCCTCAGAAAATTAAAAATAGACCTACCCTATGACCCAGCAATAGCACTGCTAGGAATTTATCCAAGGGATACAGGAGTACTGATGCATAGGGGCACTTGTACCCCAATGTTTATAGCAGCACTCTCAACAATAGCCAAATTATGGAAAGAGCCTAAATGTCCATCAACTGATGAATGGATAAAGAAATTGTGGTTTATATACACAATGGAATACTATGTGGCAATGAGAAAAAATGAAATATGGCCTTTTGTAGCAACGTGGATGGAACTGGAGAGTGTGATGCTAAGTGAAATAAGCCATACAGAGAAAGACAGATACCATATGGTTTCACTCTTATGTGGATCCTGAGAAATGTAACAGAAGCCCATGGGGGAGGGGAAGGAAAAAAAAAAAAAGAGGTTAGAGTGGGAGAGAGCCAAAGCATAAGAGACTGTTAAAAACTGAGAACAAACTGAGGGTTGATGGGGGGTGGGAGGGAGGGTAGGGTGGGTGATGGGTATTGAGGAGGGCACCTTTTGGGATGAGCACTGGGTGTTGTATGGAAACCAATTTGACAATAAATTTCATATATTAAAAAAACAGATAAATAGAAGGAAAGCAAGGAAATGTATGTAAATTTATGTGACAAGGGAGCCTTTCTAAGGAATGAAGACCCAAGGTGAAGACTACAAGCTTTTACATTATGTTGAACAAAGAGAGGCAACTGCAGAAAAGTCACCGAATTAGGTGGAGAAACTAAAGGAAAATAAGAATTATTTTAGCAAGTTCTATTTGTACAGGATTTTCTTGGTCTCAACTTCTTGTCCTTGAGGAGAAAGTTACTTTCCTTCTGGTATAGGGAGGCCATTTTTCACTACAAAATTCCATCTGTGTTTAAGAAACAGAAGGAGAGCTACAGTGTTTTTCTTGCATTTACTGTTTTTCAAAAGCTTTTAACTCAAAATAGTCAACATACCAGAACAGCATATTTGGGGGTGGTATATTCTGCAATCTTTCACATGTAAAGTAAGTCCAATAAAAATTGGTTGTTTAATTTGAGAAATATATATTACAAGATCATAGCACCATAAATTACTTTTTAATTTTGAGGTGCTCTGATGAGTGAAGAAAATACAAAACAAATACCATCCAGTCATTATTATTAGTCAAGGTGGTCTCCATGATATCGATACAACTTTCTTTGGACAAAGCCAGATTGTAGTAGCTCTGCATCTTGTTCTAGATCTTGTTGACAATGAATCTACAAAGACTGAGAGGAAGGAAAAAAAAAGCTTACTGAAATATATCAAATTTACTTATTACATCATTACTGAGAAATATCTCAGTCCAAAAATCCCAAATAGTTTTGTTTCTTACCTCCTTGTTCTTGAATCTCAGGGAATACTTGCAGTACAAATTAGTACAAGAACAGGTAGTTAAAATAAAAAGAAAAGACAGATAAATGGAACCAGATGAACTGCAAGAAACATCAAGATACCTTCCCAAGTTTAGCACTCTCAAGTTTAGGCCAATGCTCCAGAACCTCTATGTGTCCCAAGACTCCCAACATTCAGGGTACCATTTGCACAAGAGAGAGATGAGGGAGATGGATGATTCTCTACTATAATGGTATCTACCAGAAAATGGAAGAGGAAATAAGATGTATCAACTTGATCTTTAAGATAATCAGCTATGAGGTAACAGATGAGGTAACAGCTATGAGGTATGAGATTCAAAGGCCAATAATTACATGGCAGCTCATATTCCAAGACCAAAATCAGATATGAGAACAGAATTTGTGGTGAGAATATTCTGCTCCATAAGAGAAGGTAAAAGTATCAACCCACTATTTAGTACTTCACTTGATAGCTCTACTGAAATACTGATAAATGCTCAGATAATTTTTCTTAGGTAAACTTTCAGTCTTACAGAATTTTCCCAGTCTGAACTCATAATCTACCATACTCAAATCTACCATACTCAAAACATGATGGTTCATGGTAGTTTTTGTTTTCTTCCTCCTGCAAGAACTTTTTTTCTGAAATTTTCTGCAATAACAATGTATGCCATGTCTTTTGAAAACAGATTTATCAATAATTTGAGCTGACTGTATTCCTCAATATTAAACATCAAACAAACACATTTGCTTCTTCATGAGGGCCCACACATTAAGATCAGGAAAAACAATCATCCTCCTGGTAACATTCCAGTGGCTACATGGTGATAACGAACACATTCCTGAGCATAAGTGCTGAACACATGGAGGAAACCCACCTTAGGCACTGGTAAGTTGAGGAGAAATCACAGACTCTCTGTTCATCTTTTTTTGTCATCGCTTCTATTGTTTATATTCCTGAACTGTATTCCATTTTATATTCCTAATCTATTGCTCTTCTTCAAACTATAAATTAATAGACCCTCAGAGTAGCTGATCCAATCGTTGTATAAAGAAGACTTAAATAATTTTTTCTTAGCTCTGATTTTTTTAATTTATTTGAGAGAGAGACAGAGAGAGAGGGAGAGAGAGAATCCCAAGCAGTCTCTACAGATGCTTAACAAACTGAGCCACCTAGGTGCCCCATCTTAGCTCTGTTTTTTGTATCTTGCCAAAATTTGAAACAATGTTGGATGCATAAAGGGATTATTTGATAAGCAGTAAATTAAATAAATGCATGAAAAGCATCATAGATGGCAATTCAACAGTGAGCAGAATGAACAGAATATAACACACATTAAGCCAGTAAATATATACATACATAATATTTCATATAGAGATGTGCTATGAAGAAAATAATCAGGGTCAAGAGCAGTGGGAGTAAATGGAATTGGATGGGACTGTTTTGGAAGAGGATTTAGAGACTTCTCAAGGAAGATCTTTGAACAGAGACCAACTGGATGAGGAGTGACCCATATGAAGATATAGGGAGAGAAGTCCAGGAAAAAATACAACCACCATGCTTAAAGACACTGCGGCAGGAAGGAATTAGCATACTTGAAGGACAAAAAGGAGACTGTGGCTGAACTGTAATTAACAAGGACAATGTTATGGGATGACGCTGTAGAAGAAGACAGCAGGTAGACCACCAAAAATAAACAAACAAATAAATACATAGATAAATAAAGGCAGAACCTGGTAGGGAGACTGGCTTTCACTTTAGATGTGATGGAAATCTACTGAGGGATTTCAGAAATGGAGGAGATGTGATCTGGATTACCTTGAGGGAGGAGGAAGGAACAAGCATCTTGTTCTAATTGCAAGAGTGGTTGCAAGCTGAACAATTAGAATGTTACATTATTAACAGAGATGAAAGATTACGATTCCTTGAAACCAGTGTTTGTGGTAGAAATGTCAAGAAGTGTCTGACTTTTGGATACGCTTTTTTTTTCTATTATTTTCATTTCAAGTTTTTATTTAAATTCCAGAGAGTTAACATATAGTGTAATAATAGTTTCAGGAATAGAATTTAGTGAATATCACTTACATATAATACCCAGTGCTCGTCACATGTGCCCTCCTTAACACCTATCACCCATTTAACCCATTGTCTGCCTATCTGCCTTCCAGCCACCCTGCTTGTTTTCTATAATTAAGTCTATTACTCAGTTTGCTTCTCTCTTTTTTTTCCCCTTCCTCTATGTTCATCTGTTTTGTTTCTTAAATTCCACATTTGATTGAAATCATATGGTATTTGTATTTCTCTAGCTTATTTTGCTTAGCATAATATACTCTAATTCCATCGATGTCCTTGTAATGGCAAGACTTCATGATTTTTGATGGCTGAGTAATATTCCATTGTGTGTGTGTGTGTGTGTATATGCGTGTGTGTGTGTGTGTGTGTGTGTGTACATTCACACACCACACCTTTATCCATTCATCAGTAGATGGACATTTAGGCTCTTTCCATAATTTGGCTTTTGTTGATAGTGCTGGTATAAACATCCAGGTGCATATATCCCTTAGGATTAGTATTTTTGTATCCTTTGGGTAATTACCAAGTAGTGCTGATCACAGGGGAGTTCTATTTTTAACTTCTTGAGGCACCTCAATACTGTTTTCCAGACTGGCTGCACCAATTTGTATTTCCACCGACAGTGTAAGAGGGTTCCCCTTTCTCTGCATCCTCTCCAACACCTGTTGTTTTTTGTGTTGTTAACTTTAGTCATTCAGACAGGTGTGAAGTGATATCTTATTGTAGTTTTGATCTGTATTTCCCTGATGATGAGTGATGTTGAGCATCTTTTTATGTGTCTGTTAGCCAGGCATATATATGCAATTATCCAAATAGATACCTCAACTCACAATGTTCTAACCTGAACTTTCCCTGGAAACATGCCTTCCTTCCTATTTCTCTTAATTAATCATACTACCATTCTGTAAATTCCTAAATCTCAAATCTATGGATGCATTTGATTCTCTACCAGTATACTACCAAACTAGTTATGAAAGTTATAGTGATAAAATCTCAAAATAGTTTTATGAAATTTTTTAATTGCCACATTTACTGCTTTTGCAAAAACACATGTCATTTCTTCCCTGGAATATTCCTTTAGCCCTCGCTCGGTGCCCATACCTGTTCTCCAACTTGCTAACTGAATGGTCCTACTAAAACTCAAATATTTTGATTTGTGTCATTCATAATGTTTTCAACAGTTTCTTAATACTATCTAGGTCTAACTATCTCTCATTTGCACATAAAACTCGTTATTTTCAGGTTTTGCTAACATACTTCATGATCACATGTCATCATACACACATGCCCAATCTTAGCATAAGCGCACACGTACGTGCGCGCGTGCACACACACACACACCCACACACACACACATCTCACATTGAAATCCAGTGGAAATACAGTTGATTCTTGAACAGCATGGGCTGGAACTGCACAGGTCCACTTATACACAGATTTTCTTGATAGAATATAGTACCATAAATGTATTTTTCTTCCTTATGATTTTAATAACATTTTCTTTTCTCTAGTTTACTTTATTATAAGAATATGGTAAATAATACCTATAACATACAAAAAATGTGTTAATGGACTATTTATGCTATCAGTAAGTCTTTGGTTGACAGAAGACTATTACTAGTTAAGCTTTTAGTGACTGAAAACTTATACACAGATTTTCCACTATGTGGGGAAGTCCGTGCCTCTAACCCCCACATTGTTTAAGGGTCAATTATAGTTACATTAAATTTTATGCATATACAGCACAGTTTGTAACCACTACTTGTTTTGATCCCTCTTGCATAGACCACTTTTTTTAAATCACTTCCTCTAAACACTTAATTGGCTCAAGACTCGCTTTGTATGAAATTGTACTTTGTACAGTTAGAATTATCTCCTATATTCTTATTGACTCAAAATCAATCCACACTTCTTTATTTATACTTCTAGCCCTGTCTTATAAGTAATAGTTTTATTTCTCTCTCTTCCAATTAAAAAGAAAACAGTTTCTTTCCCAATACCCTGGCTATTAATTATTAGGCTCATTGCCTCAACAAATCAAATACTCCATTCTCAAACTATAAAATTAGGTGATGTAAAAAAAATGAACAGTTAGTTATTCAGCGTTTTGGTTGTTACAAGTTTCACAGTTGGCGGTACTGGTTCTACAGCAGCATGGGCTTATTGAGCAGTGAGCACAGCACCAGGTCTAGGACAAGGCATTCCATTCCACACTCCTCAAATTCAAATAAATGGTTTTTTTTTGGTTACTTCCTATAATATGTGACATTTCATGTGCTTTCAAACATTTTGGTCTATTTTACATACGTTCATATGTTTTTCTAGGTAATTTAGCTAAATTTTACCTAGGGAAAAAAAAAAAAAAAAGAACCTTGACTGAAATGCTTTTATATACTCAGCACCTAATAATATGTTTACATCATTGAAGCTTAATTTCTGTTTGTTGGCTGTGTAAATGAAAAAATACTTTTCTTCCTTAAAGATGAACATTGTAATAAACATCCATCAAGTGCTTATTTTGTGTGAAGCTCTTTACAACATACTTTGTGTAAATGAATGTATCCAGTCCTATCCATCCCTGTGAGGCAGATATTGCTTCTGCTTTACTGTGAAGAATATTGCAGTACAGAAAAGTCAGTTACGTGGTCAGAGTCACACCTACTATGTAGGATTTGTACTTGGACATCTGTCTCCAAAACCCAAATCCATTCCATTGTCTTATTTTCCCCTTAAGGCAGGATAAGAAGTATGTTTTGTTTGTATTTATCGAGATCATTATTAGTTTAAACAAAAAGAAAGGAGTACTCTGAATTTTTAACATTAGAATACATTTTTTCCTACTGCCTTTTGCCCAAGCTAAAAGGAAATATAAAATATATAATGGTTTCTCCATATTTAGCAGAGAAGTGAAAATAATTTTAATGAAAGTCTTCCCAACTGTGTGGTTTGCTTGTTAATCAGCATGATCTGTAAATGAATCAGTTTGTATTAATAACAACATTAGAGAGAATATATGCCTTCAATTTTAAAAGTCTAGAATCCTATCAACCCCAGTGAAATGAGCATGTTTTGTAACTTTGCATGTTATACTAGAAGTGTATAAATATTTAAGCATATCATAGTTTATTATATAAAAATATGTACATTTGATACATACTTATACATGTGTATATACATAAACTAGTATAAATGGATATATATTTTATTTCCACATGCATTAGATTTTTAGATCCTGTATCTTTATATAGCCAAAGTTGAAGCCAAAATAAGAATTATGTTGGCTTGGTAGATGCAGAATACTGATGAAGAACTATCTTTTGAATTTTTTCCTAAATGCTCTTATATTAAGCCTTAGAACTGCAAGAACAGAGAGTTCCAAAGCTTTGGAACCATGACAAAGACATCTTCCCCTGAATTTTACATCATTTATTTCAGCTAACTACAAAATGTCAGAAATGAAAAGGACACCACCAGAAATTTCTTCAGATCTTAACTTTTCACCCCAATTATGGCCTTGAGAATAAAGTGTAAAAAATTTCAAAGAGCACAAAACTAAAAGTAAAAAGAAACTGGCCAATTTACAAAAGACTCGCTTTCAATTGTATATATTAGAGAAAGCATTATCTTCTAAAAATCAATATTCTACAACCATAACTTTTTCTTGACCTATCAAAAAGTTGAGGCTACAGAGGTTATAACTCTGTGAAATAAAAACCCAATATTTATCCTACATATTGTTAAGTATACCTCCCTGAGTATAAGCATGCAATGTTTACCCACCTATCCACATATATTTATTCATTATTAAAGAACTGTTGAGGTAATATCAGATCTTGAAGTCTGTGGTGGGCAAAAACTTTGAATATTATGCATATGAACATGTATGTATATTATCTAAAACATACATATTACTGGGTGTCAATGATCTACACTGAAGTCATTGGCAATGACGGAGATAAATCATTTCTTAAATGAACCATTAAAAATATATGTTCAGAACTTAATGTGCATTAGACGCTAATAATTTTGAAATATTTTTTATTCACATGTGAAGAACAATGAATTTTGGTGGCTCCAAAGGAGAGGCAGGATTCAATTTGGTAGCTTTCTTTTCTAAGTCTACTGGAAGGAACAGAAAGCTGGAAAGGGAAGAGGTATTGCATGGGAGAACAACGCAATAAAATAGAATACAAATGTAATAGTAACGGTAAATAAAATAGGAATGAAATTAATATCTGAATTAATTTAACCCAAATTCTTTATCATACTAATAGTTACATAGAATGCTTTTGTTTTTCTCAAACACATTTTCTTCTATATTCTCTGGGTTTCTGCTCTGATGTATTCCTTTGCTTTTCAGGTCTACTGCCTAGCTTTCACTCTGAGATTTCATTCCCTGTCTTCATTGGTCATCTATTCTCTGAAATCCAGGTATTCTAACACTTTGATTTTTTTTTTTTTAAAAAAAAAATCTTGGAGCATTAAAGAGTTCTCCAAGAGAAAGAAAAGGAAGGTACTCATGGAAAATAAATAAAAATCTAAAAATAGATATCTATGACATCCTCATCCTTGATTGATAATCTGGCAGAAATATTTGTAAAAAAATGAAAACTTGGATTCTCCAAGACTTAATATTAAAAACATATAAAGCATCAGCTCAAAAGGGTAACTAGAATGTCAAATAGAATACAGAAACAGGAAATCCAAATAAAGACTTGGTATAGTACATTTTTAAAGCATCGAGAGACAGTTTTGAAGACTTGTAGAAATGAAAAATAATTTATTAATAATTAAGAATTGCCCTTTTTAAGAGCAACACTGGATATATGAACAATCAGTGGGTTAATATTTACCATGTTTTGAAGGTAAATCATTTATTACTTTTGATATGGAATAGTCACAATAAAATGAACATACACGGGGCATAAAACATCCTGCAATTATTAAACAATGAACATCACTTAGAGTATATGGCCTATTTAGAATAAAATGAAATTGCAACTCACAAAAAAACGGACATATTAAAAATATATTATTTCTGAAAATAGTAATAATCACCCCAATGTTAAAGAAAAAAAAACTTAGAAGAGAAAGGCTTATAGATCACTTAGAACTCAATTAGTGTAATAGAACATGTAGGAAACAGCTAAAGGGAAAAAATTAACTTGGAAGACACTTTTCAGAAATAAAGTTTGAAAACTATGATCTGTCTTTAACTCCAAAAGATTAACTCCAAAAATATTTAACTGCAAAATATTAAGACTATACTCCTCAAAATAAGAAATAATAAACAGACATAAATGAATGAAAGAACTAACAATTGAAAGTAAACCACAAAATCTTCTTAAATGGTTCATCTAAGATATAGTACTTCCCAAAGAGATTTCATTTTAATCAAAATTAACATACTGTTTCATCAAAAAATTTTTTTCGGAAAAATTCATATACTAAAAATTTCTCATATACCATGAGTGAACACACTATAACTTTTACTCAATTGCAAAATATTTTGGTATTTAACTAACAAAATTAACAGTAATCTGAAAAACATTGACCCTTCTCTTATTTCAAAGCTTTAGCTACTCTAATGAAGTATCTATTTATCCATCCATCCATTTATTATCTATGTTTTCCACCCAGTTGAGGAAAACTCAATTAAATCCTTAAAATGCAAACATAAAACAAAAACCAAACAAATGGAATTGATAAGAACTCAACTAGAAACTGGGCAGCTCATCATAAGTTTCAAAATGAGGTTCAAATAATATTCCAGTTTTCTAAATCTAATACTTTAGTTGCAAATTTACTGTGTAGACCTTAGTTATAACTCTAATCTTTTGTATTAACATTCTCCTCACTATATTTCTCCCCGTAACAGAAACAAACACATATGTGTTGGCAAAATCTTCAACATATAATTTAGTACACACTGGAGCAATTATTTGTCTGAAATTCTTTCATCCACATGTCAGAATGTTGTCTGTATTATTTTATTTTGTTAAATTCCAGACTTGCTATTACTCCTGAGTAATAAAAGGAGGAAAAAGGTTAACTTAACTTGAAAATAAATTTCTAGAAGAATAAAAGAAAAACATATTAATTTAAAATCAGAAATATATATGTGGGAAAATTTGTTATATTGCAACATGAGTGTATTTACATATTTTAATAATTAATTTTCATATTTGACCATTAGATTTCTAGGGATATATATATTTGTGTTTGAATATATACTGTATTTATGGGAGGTAAAAATACATATTTATTCACAAATATGTATGTTCAAACACACACACAAATATGTTTTATATATATGTATATATATGTCATATATACACAGGAGTAAAAAATGTTTCCAGGAAGAATAAAACAAAAATTAATATATGGACTAATGACCTTGTACTAGTATTTGTTATTTACTGCATTTGAAAAAAAATACGAATCCATATGTATTATCTGGCAATCAAACATCTATCTCAGTAATTACATATTAGCCATGACAGCCCTATTTCCATTGACATTAAGGTATATATATTTTCCAACATAGTCAATTTACCTTAGATCAATTTAACTAATTCTTTTTAAAATAACCATCCTAACTCATGATTTTGGAATTCCTCATTTGCTTTAACTAGTATCAAGCCTGTTATTCAGATCCCCAGAACTTCACCATCATGGCTCATATGGGATCACATGACTCATGAGGGAGGTGGACGGCCATTCAATTTTTGATAGATTAGAACTAATTCTGTCTACTTCAAAGGCATTTCTATGGTTTATTTCCTTATTATCTTCATCTTACCTACAGCTTCTACTTGGTCTAGGGAACTGTACTCTATTTTCTTTTGATAGACTTGTTATTTTTAAGTCTTCCTTCAAGAAATGATCTACACTTACAATCTTACACACTTCAGTCTACTGAGCACTATTGCTTTCATTCCTCCACCAGTTGATAATACCCTAACTCTAACATGTGCACAACTGAGCCAATAAAAACACAATTTTTATAGGCATGCATATAAAATATTAAATTCAATAGACAACAGGCAATATTGGAAGATCAATTTGGTTATAAACAAGTAGAAAAATAATTTGTTTAGCACAATATATTTAAAAATTGCCAAGATTTTTTAACAGATTATAAAGCTATTTTTAAATGGCATCCTATTAGTGAAATTATTTGAGGGTATATTGAGAAAAATAACTTTCAAAAATCACCAAGTGCCATAGAATGAATTAAAATGTACAGTTTTATTCCCTAAAGGTCAGCTGTGACATTAAATTTTCAAACTTTTGGATATGAGTCACTTTCTATTAGCATTCATCTGGAATTCTTTCATTGATTTTATTTTGCTATGGCATGGCACCCTGTGTCTGCTGGTGCTAACGCTTATCTAAGATCAGCATTTTTAATATGGGCTTTTTTAGTGTTTGCTTGTATTTTTTTTAATTTTCTTAGTGCTGCAACACAATTGTTTATAATTTAATTTATTCATATTGTCTTCTTTAACTTACTATAGATTTAACCCTTCATTGTGCAAATAATGCCATAGGGTTCTTTTGAAAGAGTTTACATTTTATTACTTTTAATAGAAAATCATGCATGTTATCATCAACTTATTGGAAGATGTGAAATTGAAGAATCCTGGATCTTGCTCTGCAATGTAGTTTAATTTTTACTGAATTTTCATGATGTACTTATATATATATCTATAATGATCCATTATAGACAGATAAAAATTAAAAAATTGTAATTTAACAAGCCATTAAATACCATAAGAGAAATTATGGAAAATAACCAGCTCCTCTGATACATTTAGTAAAATATCTTTTTTTTCTTATAACATACCAACATTGGATACATTTCAATGTTAATATTTAAGATAACACATAGTATGCCTATAAATGCTAAAAAACAGTGGTCTATTTTTGTTTCTACGATCTCTTTTGCACCTTCCAGTGTTATATATACTTTTAGAATACACCAAGAGGTCCAATAAAGGTTCCAGGAGAATTGTTACAAGTCTAAGGTGAATGATTAGGAACATCCACGGCATATGTGATGAAGTATGCTCACATGCACTGTTTCAAAGATTGAAAAGTGTCTTTCGGCTCTTACACTGCCTCACCCCAAACAATACCCTCAATCCATAACAGAAACCTAAAAGTAGGGGATGGGAATGGGGAGGCAGCATTCTATGTTACCAAAGGAAACAGATATTAAAATTTTATTAAATCAGTACATGCATTTTATAAGTAATTCTAAGCCAATTTTACATTAGTTTATATCATATTGTTCTTCCACATTAAACAATAGTTACGAGATTTATTGTTCATATGCTACTGTGACAAAACTAAAAAAAAAACCTGACAAATGGATTAGCAAAATGTTGCCTATTGATTATTTTAAAAATTATTATTGAATTAATATTACAATAAACAAATTATTCAAAAGTTGCCTTTAAAGACATATACTGATTAAGTTGAATTTACTGTGATTACTGCCAAAATATCATTTTATTTTACGTAAAGTTTTTGTTTTTTTTTTTGAGGGAAAGAGCGTGAGAGGGGGAGGGGCAGAGACAGAGTGGGGGCAGAAGATCTTGCTGTTGTCAGTGTGAGCCCAACGGCAACATGGAACTCGAACTCACAAACCATGAGATCATGACCTGAGCCGAAGTCAGATGCTCAACATTCTGAACCATACAGGTGCCCGACAAAATGTCATTTTAAATAAATCTCACCTTCACTTGGCATTCATCATCCCTTTACTCAGCAGATATTTACTACATACATTTAAGTGTACAGTGATACTACAGGCACTCTTTGATTATTTGCTTATATGCAAATATTTTTATTAAATATTTTCAGAATAAGAATACCCTGATGACTGTCTAAGGTGTTCAGAATTCTAGGTTTTCAAAATTCAGAAGGAAAATGATCACTGTAATTTTATATATTTTCACCTTAAACATCTAGGTACCTACCAGCCTAGCAGATCTCACTAGTGTCTGAAAATAATCTATAATAGTTGTAAGAAGAAATTCCTACGAAGTTTTGAACAAATATATGAATTTAAATCTCTTAGAGTAATACTGTAATATAGTAAAAGCTTGTTAGGAGAAAAAAGACAACATTAGTCTGCATAAGATATTCTATCTTGGTCCTCTCTCCTGCAAATCTCAATATTTACTCCAACCAAACCTAAAGCTATCATCGAGAATCAGTATAGATACCTCTGTCTTGTCTCTTCTTTCTATGATGAGTCCTAAATTGGAACGCATTTCAGATAATTAAGTAATGTGTAATTCAACCTTCCCTAGTCTTTTGCTTCTCAGTAATTTCCATGTCTTGCCTCAAATAACCTTAACAATATGTATATTTTTTGTCATCATTTAGGACATTCTTTGATTGGAGGTGATCTGTGATATATGTATGTGTGTGGTGTGTGTGTGTATGTATATATACACACACACACACACACACACACATATACATACATATATATATATGTATGTATATATATAAAATTATAATAATTAATAACATTGAGTTAGGCACCAAATCCATGCTTAATAAAGAGTTGGATGAATGATATTTTAAAAATAGTTAATTGTAATTAATTTGACAATGAACACCTTTTAAGATTCATATTGGAATTATAATAATACAATAACCCATTAATTTGAGAATATCACAATCTAAAATAAAGGCAGTAAAAAATATCATGAAATTTACTGTTGTTATGGATCGAATTGTGTTGCCCCACCTCAAAAATTCATATGTTGAAATCCTAATGTCTAGTACCTCAAATGTGGTTGTATTTGTAGATAGAGCCTCTAAAGAGGTAATTAGGTTAAATGAGGTCTTAGGAATGGGGCCCTAGCCAATGGGACTGGTGTTCTAATAAGAGGAAGGGACACCAGGGATGCAAATGCACAGAAAAAAGACGATGGTCAGACCTGGCAAGAAGACTGTCATCTACAAGCCAAGGAGAGACCACCTAAGAGAAACTGAACCTGCTAACACCTTTATACTGGACTCCAGCCTCCAAAGCTGTGAGAAAATAAGCTTCTGGTGTTTAATTCACTCAGTCTGCGGTATTTAATTATGAGAACACTAGCAAAAAAAATACAACTGTCAATATACAATATCTTCTATGCAGTCTGGCTTCTGTGAACATGAATGATTATTATTTCTTTAATGAAAATATAACAAAGTCTGTGTTGTCTAATTACTACCACTTTATGTTATTTTACAATAGCACAACAAACATTTTCTAATTCCATATTAGAACTACTACAGTGCTTTCCTAATTAATGCAAAATCTCTTATTACTTAAGAGTATGCTGTGTTATGGAGAAGTTAATACAACATTTCTTCTATGAAATTGCTAAATGGAGAAATAATAAACTCATCTGAATTTCAGTTTAAGAGATTAAACAATAAGAGAAATTGTTAAAGGAAAACTGAAGCATGCCCCACTTTGAAATCAAGAAGATAATATCTCAAAATGTTAGCAAGAAAAAATATTAGCAGTAGTTAACTATAATTTTTAAATTCAAAACTCAAAGGGCATTCGCAGTTCTAACTACTACGTATCTTAATAAAATTCATATCCTCCCTGGCAATCAAATATCTTTTATTTCTTACTAAATAGTCAATCATTTCCACATCATATAACATTTGTTAAAATTTCATATTGCAAGTTTCAATTTTATCTTGTTATGAGTATCTGAAAATTTTGATGGCCTATTAAAAATTTGTATTATATATATATATATATATATATATATATATATATATGATTTTTTTTCCATTTCAAATTTTCATGTTTAAAGAAGTTGTGTTTATAAAACATTTGGTCTATGATCTAGCGAATAGGAAATTGGACCAACAACTACTGGAGTTGATACGTAGGCCCACCTCTTATACTTACTAGCTTTGTAGGTTAGAACAAGTCATTTAACATCTTTGAGGCCATTTATTCTTCTATAAAGTACCCTAGCTGTGTCTAAAGAACACTTGATTACACTAGATGTACTAGACAGGTGTTAGTAAAATCTATCATTGAAATACAAGCTATTTTAGAGTGATTAAAATATTTTTGAATTAAAGTGAAAGGAACAACACACATATACTTCTATTGATTTGATAAGGATTTCTGTAGCACTTTTATTATATTCTTAAATGTTCCAAGATAAAAAATTCTTTCTTTGCCTGATATGCCCTAGGTGAAAATAGTTTAGCTATTCATAGCATGGTCCCCGTTTTAAAAAGATAACAGCAGATCACTACATGCATGCTTGTCCTAAAGTCGCAGGTCTTTATTCAGGATAACTTGAGTAGTCATAGCATAAACTCTTCATGAGGCTCACTCTCCAAAAAAGTGAGCTACTGAAAAAAAGCTTCTCATCTATTTCATGTGAGATATAAAAAGTCACACACACACACACATACACACACACACACACACACACACAGCAAATAAGCACATCCATAGTCCCAAAGTGAGGTGCTAGATAACCAACAGAAGACTTACAAAGAGGAATATGAAAAATTGATTATGTGATCCTTAGCTTACAGAACTGTGAAACAGAATATATTGAATATTGATTGTTCAATAGATTAATAATCTTTTCTTGTCTTTTTTCTTTTTATAACATGTTTTTTTAATCCTGTGAGGTTTTTGCTTCTCTTTTATTGAGATATAATTAAGATATAATATTCTATTACTTTGAAGTATACAATGCAATTATTTGGTATTATTTGGTATATGTGTATATCATCAAATTATTAGAGACTTGTCCTGGTACCATTGCATATTCTTAGCTCCTTTATCATAAGTAAATCAACCATTAATGTGTGACTTAATTTTGGAGTCCATTCTTTTCAAGTAAGATTGTCACTATTCTGTATATCTCCTTACTTCCCCTTGAGGGAGAAGGTATAGGGGTGCTGTAATCATTAATTTTATGTGCCAACTTGTCGGGGATAGGGGATGACCAGACAGCTGATAAAAAAATATTTCTGGGTGTGTGAATGGGGGTGTTTCTAGAAAAGATTAACATTTGAATAGGTAGATGGAATAAAGAAGATTGCCCTCACCAATACAGGTGGCCATTATCCAATCCACTGAGGGCCTCAATAGAACAGAAAATCATAAGCAGGTCAAATATGCTCTCTGCTTGAGCTAAGACATCCATCATGCTGCCCTCAGAGTTCAGTGCTCCTGGCCCTTCAACTCAGGCTAGAATTTACATCATTGGCTACTCTGCTTCTCAGGCCTTCAAGTTTGTACTGGATCTATACCATTGGCTTTCCTGAGCCACCAGCTTGCAGAAAGCATATCATGGGATGGCTGAGCCTCCATAATTGTGAGATATAATCATTCATTATAAATATATTTTTATATATGTATATACATATATATGCAAATATTGGTTCTGCTTCTCTGGAGAACTTTAGCACAAGTGCTTTCTACTTATTGACAATCAAATGAAAGGACTTTCAAGGAACCGCCGGAAAATTTATGTCAGGCCCACAGTTTTAGTGGATGTTGCCTTGAAAATCTACAGGCAGGGGCGCCTGGGTGGCGCAGTCGGTTAAGCGTCTGACTTCAGCTCAGGTCACGATCTCGCGGTCTGTGAGTTCGAGCCCCGCGTCAGGCTCTGGGCTGATGGCTCGGAGCCTGGAGCCTGTTTCCGATTCTGTGTCTCCCTCTCTCTCTGCCCCTCCCCCGTTCATGCTCTGTCTCTCTCTGTCCCAAAAATAAATAAAAAACGTTGAAAAAAAAAAAAAAAAAAAGAAAATCTACAGGCAAACAGTGGACTCAAATGATCCAGGAAGGCTTACTTAGTAGGTAAGACTCAAACTGTACCTTGACCTCTGACTGGGAAAAGCTAAAGATGCCATAAAAGAATACAACTAAAGTTTCCTTAGATCTTATTAAAACACCAGACATAAGTGGGTTTATAACACCAGCGTAAGGTGGACTACTGGATATCCAGAAGTTGAATGAGGAATCATAAGCTCCCAACTAGTTGAGAGGCATTGCTCATATCAAATTGCAATTGGGAGACCTGAGTTAGAGACATTTGACAAACCCAAAAAAGTATCCTAAGGGACTAAGATTGATTGAGATGCAATTCAGAAGGAAGTATCACATGTGTCCTTGCACAAAGAAATTTTCTACACTTATATCTCTGTTCTTCTTTTTGTGCCATATCTGTAGAGACCAGGGGCAGCCTCATGAAGGAAGAGGAGAAATACATAAAGCTGAAGAAAACAGAGTGAAATCCACTATCCAAGTTCAGTTTCATTCCTTCTACTCCAGTTTCAGTGCAGCTTTTCCAGTGGAGCCATGAGGGGGAAAAGCTTTTCATTGGCTATGATTGTGACATTGTAATGTTAACTAATTGCTTATTTTTTTACATGTTTATTTTTGAGAGAGAGAGAGAGACAGACAGACAGACAGAGAGAGAGCGAGAGCACACAAGCAGGGAAGGGGCAGAGAGAGAGAGAGGGTAACAGAGGACCCCAAGTGGGCTCCATGCTGACAGCAGAGAGCCCAATGTGGGGCTCAAACTCACAAACCGCGAGATCATGACCTGAGCTGAAGCTCCAGGCTTACCCACTTAACCGACTGAATCCCCAAGGCCCCCCCAGTAACTAATTGTTTAATGAGCATACAATTGGAGCTCAAATGCCTGGAAGTTATTCTATAACTTGAGAGTCAGTGGAAAAGATTACATAACTCCATCTAGTGGCAAGGAAAAAACTGGCTCAGAGAGTAACTTTTTTTTTTTTTTTTAACGTTTATTTATTATTTTTGAGACAGGGAGAGACAGCATGAACAGGGGAGGGTCAGAGAGACAGACACAGAATCCGAAACAGGCTCCAGGTTCTGAGCTGTCAGCACAGACACCGACACGGGGCTCGAACTCACGGACCACGAGATCATGACCTGAGCCGAAATCAGATGCTTAACTGACTGAGCCACCCAGGCACCCCTCAGAGAGTAACTTTAAAAGCAAAGTTAAAATTTTCATGTGTCAATAGAGTCCTTTTAATGACTTTGTTATATTTATACTAAACCATGGTGCCGTAAGTTCTTTCTTTTCTCTTAAAAATTATTTTTTTTAAATTTTGTTTTATTTGCTTGTTTGTCTTCTGGTTCCTGCAGAGAATAAGGAAGTTGGACTAAGAGAAAGCTATGGAAGAAAAGTAAGGCAACTTGCAGTGCATTTGCCTACTTTGGCTGCAACCTTAACAAGGTCTAAAAAGATGCCAGCAATTATTTGGGGGAACCACTACTAGCAGTAGGAGGAAAAAAAGGAGATGTAGATACTTTAATAGTTTTTCTTTCTCATTTGTCTAACCAGTTTTTCTATTGAAATAAGTGTAACAATAAATTACAACAAAAGCAAACTCATCCATTGGAAGAGTACACCTCAATAAATTTTAATGTATATTTACATCCAGGTAACTATCACCACAGTAAAGATACACAATGTAGCCATCTGTTACTGGTGGTGATTCTCTCGTGCCCACCCATGGCTAACTAGCTCTGTGTTACTATAAATGAGACTTGCCTTTGTAAGTGTATATGGAAAAGATACAGTAGATACTTTTGTATTTGGTGTTTGTCACTCAGCCTCATGATTTTGAGAGTCATTTTGTAATTTCACCTATTGATAGATCATTCTTTTTATTGGTATTATTATATTACATATAGACCAACATTTGACCATTTACATGTCGATAGGCATTTTTGCTGTTTATAATTTTCAGCTATTATGAAAAAAAACTGCAACAAAATGTTTGTACAGTTATTTGAAAGAATATATATTTCCATTTATCTTAGGTAAATATTCAAGAGTAGAATTACTAGACTTGTTGTAAGTATATGTTTAATTTTATAAGGAAATGCCAAAACATTTTTCAAAGTGGCTATCCTGTTTTAGATTTCCAACAGCAATGTATGAGAGTTTTAGTTAATGTACATGCTTACCAACATTTGGTTTTCTGCCTTTTTAAATTTTAGCTATTCTACCAGTGTAGAGCAGTATCTAATTGTGGTTTTAATTTGCATTTCCCTAAGGACTAATTATGGTAGGCAGCGTTCCAGTACTTACTTGCCATTAGCATATGTTCTTTGGTGTACAAATTCTTTGCCCATTTTAAATTGGGTAGTTTGTCTTCTTATTATAGAGTTATAAGAGTTCCTTACATATTTCAGATATAAGTCCTTTGTCAGAAATCAGTATTGAAAATATTCTTTCCCAGTCTATGCTTTTCTTTTCATTTTTAATGGCATTTATTAAAAAAAAGTTTTTAATTTTGTGAAAGCCCAACTTATCATTTTTTCCCCAACTGGTCATATGTTTTGCCTATCTTCAGATCACAGACTTTCTTGTATTATCACAGACTTTCTATGTATTAATCTAGAAATATCATAGATTTAGCTTTCATTTTCCAGGTTTATAAGCCATTTCAATTCAATTTTTGTTCATAATGTGAAGTAACAAAGTTTTTTTTTCTCCCATATGGATATCAAGTTGCCCATCAACATGGTTGAAAAAATTAGCTATTCCCTCCATTGAATTACCATGGCAACATATTATTCATACATGATGAGTCCATCTGTGGACTCTCTAATCCATCCTATTGATCTACATGTATATCCTCAAGCTATATCACAGTGTCTTAATTGGTATAGCTCTATTATAAGTTTTAATCACATAGTGTAAATCTTCCAGCTGTGTTCTTTTCCACATTGTTCTGGATATTCCAAGTCCTTTACAATTCCATATATATTTTAGAATCAGCTTGCATACTTCTACAAAAAGATAGTCTGTTGGGGTTGTAATTAGAACAATGCTGAATTCATTCAGCAATTCAGGATGAATTAACATCTTAACAATATCAAGTTGGCCAACCCATGAATAACTCATATCTTTCCAAATATTAATCTGGGGGCTTTTAAATGTCTCATAGCCATGTTTTGTAGTTATCAGTGCCAAGGTCATACACTCATTTTGTTAAAATTCATCCCTAAGCATTTAATTTTTGGGATGCTAGTTTGAATGGTATTTTTTATTTTGATTCCATTTCCTAATTGTTTCCAATCATTATTTTCTAGTATATAAAAATACAAATAATTTATAAATGACTTTTCTAGTCGCACTTATTAGTTCTATTAATAGTTTTAGGTTACTCAGGATTTGGCTTATATACAATACCACATGCAGATAAAGAAGTGTTTATTTCTTATTTTTTGTCCAGTGTGTATTTTATTTATTTCATTGCCTTGTTGCTCTAGGGAGAATCTCTAGGATCATGTTGAATTGGAGTGGTGACAGAGTGCATTCTTGCCTTGTACCCAGTTTTTTCAGTTTTCTCACCCTTCCTTCCTCCTTCCATACCTCTTGTTTTCTTCTACCCTTCTTTCCTTTCCTCATTCCTCCCTTCTTCTCCTTCCTTTTTCTTTCTCCCTCCTTTGCCACTCCCCTATATTTCTCTTTCTTTCTCCTTCCCTGTGATATTCATTGTTAGATTGAAAATTTCCCTTTATTGCTGGTTGTATGACAGTTTCCATCAGGATTAGGTGATAAATTTACTCAAACTTATTTTTGTCTCTGGTAATCTTATTTTCTCTTTTGTTCTATTTATTGGTGAATTATATTGATAGAGTTTTGAATGCTGAAACAGTGATCCATTACTGGAGTAAATTCCATACGATTATGATGTTTTTGAATATATTCTAAATATGTTTTATTTAAATTATTTTCTAAATATGTTTTCGGATTCTTTTTCTTCATATACACACATATGTACAGAGAGAGAAAGAGAGTCATGTTTTGTTGTGGAAAGGCATCTTTTGGTAGCAATGCTAAAATGCATAGTGGTATATAGTTTTGTTTTATTTTTCCCACAATGCCCTTATCTGATCTTGTTATCAGGAAAACGTCAACCTCAGAAAATGAGTGGTAATGCCATTTTAAATCCTTTATTTCTAAAAACATTTGTGTAACACCTGTCAAAGTGGCTAAAAATAAAAACACAAAAAACATGTATTGGTGGGGATGTGGAGAAAAGGAACACTCCCACACTGTTGGTGTGAATGCAAACTGGTATTGTCACTGTGGAAGACTGTGGAAGTTCCCCAAAAAATTAAAAATAGAACTACCCTATAATCCAGTAATTACACTACCGGGTATTTACCTAAAAAATACAAAACCACTAATTTGAAATGACATATACACCCCTATGTTTGTCACAGCAATATTTACAATGGCCAAATTATGGAAGCAGCCCAAGTGTCCATCAATAGATGAATGGATAAAGACATTATTCAGCTGTAAAAAAGAATGAAATTTTGCCATTTGCAACAACATGGATAGAGCTAGAGATATAATGCTAAGTAAAATCAGTTAATCAGAGAAAGACACATACCATATGATTTCACTCATACATGGAATTTAAGAAATAAATGAACAAAGGAAAAAGAAAGAGAGACAGAGAAACCAAGGAACAGACAACTATAGAGAACAATCTAATGGCTACCAGAGGGGAGGTGGGCAGGGGAATGGCTGAAGTAGGTGATGGGGATGAAAGAGTACACTCATCATGATAAGCACTGAGCATTGTACACAATTGTTGAATGACTATATTGCACACCTGAAACTAATATAACACTGGATGTTAACTATACTGGAATTAAAATAAAAAAAACTGAATGAATGAATGAATCACTTAATGACTGAATAACAGAAAGCAAGCAAGCAAGCAAGCAAACACTTAGAACATGCTAAGGAGTCAGTAGATGCAGGCTACTGTCATTGCTCTCATTAAAGAATTATTGACTTACATTATGACCTAATAAAAAATAAGTTACAGTGAAAAAAGTTTTTTAATTTAAAAAATTTAAAAAAAAAGTCTGTGTAGAATTGATATTACTCTTTTCCCTAAAATTCTGAAAGGATTTGACAGAGAAGCCATTTGAATCAGGGGTTTTCTGGTTGGGAAGGTTTTTAAATACAAATTTATTTTCTTTAATAGATATAGCCTATTCAGATATTTTATTTCTTTTTAAGTCAGTTTCAGTAATTTGTAATCTTTAAAGAAACCATATTTCATCTCCAAATTGAATGTATCACATAAAATTGTTCATATTTTCTTTCTTTCCTAAAATGGCTTTAACTCTGTAGTAATGTGCCCACCTTTATCCAAGATATGGGCCATTTGAATAATCTTTTTTTTTAATTGCATAATCAACCTAGGTAGGTGTTCATCAACTTATGAAACTTTTCATAAAACCACTTTTGATTCACTGATTTTCTCTTTTGTTCGCCTATTTTCTATCTGATTGTTTGTTATATTCATCTTCATTGTATCTGTCTCCCTACATGTTTTGGGTTTAATTTGCACTTCTTTGCTGGGACCTTTTGATGAAAATTTAGGTAAAATATTTTAGACATTTTTAATATAAATATTTAAAACTATACACTAAACTCAAAGTATTGTTTTAGCTACATCCCCCAAATTTGGATGAGATATGGTTTATTCACTCATTCATTTGTTTACATTTATTTACTTATTTATTTAATTTCCTGCCAAAGCACAGCATGTTTTGTTGTGAAAAGGCATCTTTTGGTAGCAATGCTAAAAGTGGCTGCTGTTTAAGAGCCCTTTACCAAGATGAGGTCTAAGACAAAAGGATATGTTTTATTTAAATTTTGTAAATTTCCGATTTTGTTGTTGTTTTTTTTTAATCTGGAGATATTTAATAGGGTTTTATTGAATTAATTTCAAATGTGGTCACAGAACATGCTTTATAGGATTTCATTTCTTCAATATTAAAAAAAAATGTTTGGGGCGCCTGGGTGGCTCGGTTGGTTAAGCGTCCGACTTCGGCTCAGGTCATGATCTCACAGTCTGTGAGTTCGAGCCCCGCATCGGGCTCTGTGCTGACAGCTCAGAGCCTGGAGCCCGTTTCAGATTCTGTGTCTCCCTCTCTCTCTGCCCCTCCCCTGTTCATGCTCTGTCTCCCTCCGTCTCAAAAATAAATAAACGTTAAAAAAAAATTTTTTAAATAAAAAAAAATGTTTATAGGGGTTAATATAATATTGATTACATTTCCTCAGCCATTAAAAAATATAGTTTTGACATCTTTTGTATCCTTTGTTTTAGTTGATATTGTTGTTATCAGTAAAATTTAATTTTCCCCCATGTCCAAACATTTATCAGTCTCACTTAGGAACTGGTAAATGCAGTTATTTAAAAATTAATTCACATCAGCTAAAAAAAAAAGTCATCAAAGAAATCTAACATACACAGATCTTTTTCTCTTGATTTTTGATCTTATATGGCATTATTTCCCCCTAAATTGTTACAAGGTAAAGAATGTGTACAGTATGGCAGAAGTATATTTGAGTTCTCTTCTCTAAGTCCTTACAGTCAATACTAAGTGACAAGGTAATTAATAAATAATCTTGAATGTCAACTAGTAAATATATACTATTTTATAAATCTCAATTGAGTAATTGCATTATCATATCAGGATGTAAATAAGTTTCTCACCTTTAAGGCTTTGACTCCCTCTGCTTGTCTACATTAGTTTGTTCAACATTCTACCATGTTTTAAATTTGCATGTAATATGCATTTCTGAAGACATCAAAATTATATTTTAGAAGAATTTACTGCACTGTAGATGAAATTCTTTTCCAAAACATTTCTATGAGATGGTCATAAAATTGTTTCTAAACATTTACTTAAACAAAAATAGCAACATATAGCAAAACACAGAAGTGGTATGCAAATGATGTTAATTCAAAATGAAAAGTAAAATGATTTATGATATAGATATTCTTTTTCTCCAATAACACAAATGATTGGTTATACATAAGACAAATATATTCTGCATCAATTAATGATTATAAAAACTTGGTCATAGTATACTTATAGAGTAAGTATGTAAACTTAGTAAAATTCTATTACAAGTCAAATAAACAAAAAGACAGTTTCTTCAATAAATGGTGCTGGGAAAACTGGATACCTATATACAAAAAAAAAGAAAAGAAAAGAAAAGAAAAGAAACTGGATTATTCACTCACACCATCCACAAAAATAAGCTCAGAAAAGATCAAATACCTAAATGTGGGACTGAAACCATAAAACTCCTAGAAGAAAACACAGGCAGCAATCTCTGACAGAAGCCTTAGCAACCTATTTCTAGATATTTCTCCTCAGGCAAGGGAAACAAAAGCAAAAATAAACTACTGAACTATATCAAAATAAAAAGCTTTTGCACATCAAAGGAAACCATCAAAAAAATAAAAAGGCAACATACTGAATAGGAGAAGATATTTGCAAATGATAGGACTAATAAGTTAATATCTAAAATATATTTAAAAACATACAACTCAATATGAAAAAACAATCTATTTAAAAATGGGCAGAAGAACTGAATTGACATTTCTTCAAAGAAAACATATAGATGGCCAACAGATACATGAAAAGACGCTTAACATCATTTTCTTTGTTTGTTTATTTATTTATTTATTTAGAGAGCTCACATGTGTGAGCAGGGGAGGGGCAGAACAAGAGGGAGAAAGAGAGTCCTAAGCAGGCTCAGTGCTGTCAGCATGGGGCCAACACCAGACTAAATCTCACCAACTGTGAGGTCATGACCTGAGCCTAAATCAAGAGTCAGCCACTTAACTCATTGAGCCACTCAGATGCCTGCTCAACATCATTAATCATCAGGGCAATTCATATCAAAACCACTTCACACCTGTCAGAATGGCTAGAATCAAAAAGACAAGAATTACAACTGTTGGCAAGGATGTAGAGAAAAAGAAACCTTCATATTCCGTTGGTGGAAATGTAAATTGGTACACCCACTGTGGAAAATAGTATGGAGGTTTCTAAAAAATTAAAAATAGAAATACTGTATAATACAGTAATTCCACTACTAGGCATTTACCCAAAGAAAACAAAAACACTAATTTGAAATGACACATGGACACCAATATTTACTGCAGCATTATTTACAAATAGCCAAGATATGGAGCCGTCCAAGTGTCCATTGATAGATTAAAGGACAAAGAAGATGTGACACACACACACACACACACACACACACACATTGGGATATTACTCAGCCATAAGAAAATATGAGATCTAGCCATTTGTGACAACACTGATGGACCTAGATGGTATTATGCTAAGTGAAAGAAGTTAAGTCCAAGAAAAAGAAGTATCATATGATTTCACTTATACGTGGAATCTAAAAAGGAAAAGACCAAACAAAAAACACAGAAACACAAAATAGCTTAAATATTATCAACATACTATGCAGTTTAGAAAAATGATTACTTTTTCATTATTCTTCCTCTTATTTTCATGGTTAACATGTCTTCATTGAGAATCACACAGCTGATGCAACCTAAATCAGTAAAATAAGTATTCTTTAAGGGGTCAAAAACAAAAATACATTTTTTTCTAAGTCAAATTCACATTAGGGATTTTCTGTGAAAATGCTGCTAATAAACTCAAAGAGAAGTTAAAAAAATAAATCAGAAACAGACCCATAAATATAGAGACCCATAAATACAGACCCATAAATACGAGTAGTTTCGAGAGGGGAGGGGGTAAGGGGACAAGTAAAATAAGTGAAGGGGTATGGGAAGTACAGGCTTCCAGTTACTAAGTCATAGGAATGAAAGGTACAACATAGGGAAGGTAATCAATGATACTGCAGTATTGTTGTATGATCACAGACGGTAGCAGCACTTGTGGTGAACACAGCATAACATATAGAATTGCTATATCACTGTATTGTACACATGAAACTAATATAACATTGTGTTTAAGCTATACTTCAATTTGAAAAAAAAAAGATAATCTGGGGGGGGATCATATTTGCAAAATCCTTGCTGCCATGTAAGATAACATATCCATGGCTTTTAGGGGTTAGAGATGGGCATCTTTAAAAGGGCCAGTATTCTCCCCACCACAGCAGTCTCTTTACTTTCCACATGAACTTCATCTCTTTGGCTGTTGACTTTGTTTTCTGACAGAATTCATTATCTTACTTTCTCAGATCTCAGAAATACACATACATTTTATTTATACAAAGGTATTTTAATTTTCAACTCTGATTCATCTTTTTTTATAACTGCAAGGAAACACAATTATTTCTGGATACTAATTTTACTTGCTTTAATTTTTTTCCTATTTTCTGCATTAACTCATTTCCAAGGAATTTGTCTGTTTATTTATCCTATGAATTACTTTCAGACTACTAATTTTCATTCAATATTAGTAATTAGGTTCCATATTCATATTTCTAAATCAGGACACAGATGAACAGAATTGGTATCTTGAGTTTGGCATTCTAATCACATTCAAAAATCCCTGTTTCTAACTTGGGTACAGATTCTGATGACAAAAGCCCCAGCACCATTCAGGGGGTGGGGACTAGTAATTGGGAAGACTTTTTCTTAAGGAGGTGTGGGGATTTACCTGTTAGTGGCTCACCGTGATAACCTAAGTTACTTGTGAGCATAGTGCAGCATCTTTTTGGAATCCCAATGCCCACTGTGGTGCCCCTCATAGATCATTCACCCTATTCAGGGAGCCATTCTTTCAGTTTTACTCAAGGGGGAAAATGCTGCATCAGACTTTTGAATGGTATAGTGTTTTCAGGGTTCTTCATTCACTTAAACTTTACTTTCCCTGCTTCCAGATCTTGGATTCCCCTCCAGTTTTGCTGGGAAAATTCATATTTTCTTGGTTCTTTACTTTTTCCATTTTAGGCTATGGGTTAGTTGGCTTTGCAGAATCGTAGTCAATGATATGTGCCACCATTTGCCTTACATCCTTCAGAAATTCCTAAGTATTCTAATCTGCTGATGGCAAACTCCCTATACTTACCCCGCAATGTTATAATTTTTATCTGCATATAAAAATAAACAAAGTGAACAGATAGACAAGAGGTTGACGTAATTGTGAGAACTCTAAATAATACAGCTCAATGAAAAGTAAACACTGTAAAAACAGTATGGCTACAGTTAATTTTTGAATCTTTGAAAAGGAATACTTAGAAAATTCTAATTAGCAAAGAAAATTAAACATGCAATGTATTGGCAAAATTATGTGCCCTAGGAAAGTAAAATCTATCCTATAAAATTATTCAACAGAATAATCCAAAAGTTAAGACATCACTTTTAAAGTAAGTGCTCTGATGAATTAGTCAAACACACAGTTTTGGAAAATTTCATTTAAAATTCTAATATGAAGTTGGCAAATTTAAAAATTATTATTTTTTACTAGTCTGAAATTCAATACCTTATTTTAAATATTTTATATTTCTTGCATGTATATAATTATAATGAACATTAAGAAGAAATTAGATACCGTAAAATCATTAAGTTGATTTTGTTTAATTCTATCCCATCTTCTAAAAGAAGTCTAATATTTTTTTAACTTGATTCTAGCATCCATCAAAAGAAGTTGTTCAATGCTAGAATAAGAAGAAACAATTCTATTTCATAACTGAGTGCTTCTGTGCAATAGTCAGTGTATACCTCAGTCTCGTACAAAAATGGTAACTCATTCCTTTCTCATTAGTCTTTTTGTGGAGCATGGAACACTGATTTTGTGGAATTAGGTATCTGTTTCCATCTGTAAAAAATGACAATTTAAATTCATATTTTCTTTGATAACTAATTCTAAAATTACTTTCTTGATATAGACATGCAATACTTCTTTTATTTCTAAATGCACATAAGGGACATGAGAATACAATGAGTTCAACTTCATAGTAAAATCTAGTGTCTTTTGGCTCAAGTACATATTGGTGCCTTGGGGATAGTAGGTATTCAAGACACATTTACTGTTGTTAATTCTTTAACTAATCCTTGATGACAGTATGTCTGGTTAAAGTAAAAATTATATTGCAGAATTAAATGAAAAGATGCATTTAATGCTTGTAAAAGAGAAATAACTTAGACTGATTAGTTTGACGTAGTGAAAAAGAAGCCATCTGGATTCAAAACTACGTATGACACAACCTTTCCTCTAATAGAACAAGAAGGGCTAGAGAAATGTAATGACTACCTTAAAACAATGTGACTACTTATTGCAAAAATTAGGACTTTTTAATTAGTTCCAAGATTTTGAAACCAGACCTTCTGAGTTCTAATTTTACTTCTACCAACTGCTAATTTGTGATCATGGGTGTGTGATTTAACCTCATTATAACTCAGGTTCCTCATTTGTAAAACAAAAGTAAACTAACACATAAGACTGTTGTAAAGATAAAGGACATTAATGTTAAATCACTGTGACAATGCTTAAAACATACTATAGGAGTATTTTTTTTCAAATTAACATATATGCATACCATTTTTTCAAATTAATTAATTGATCTTCTATTCACCTGTGTAAAATGCTAGATAGTACTAAGTTTTTATTTTAATTTCAGTTAGTTAACATACAGTGCTATATTAGTTGCAGGTGTATAATACAGTGATTCAACAATTTCATGCAACACCCAGTGCTCATCATGAGTACAGCCCTTAATACCCATCACCTACTTTACCTATATCCTGCCCACCTCCATCCAATTCAGCAACCCTTAGTTTGTTCTCTATAGTTAAGAGTCTGTTTCTTGGTTGGTCTCTCCCTCTCTTTTTTTTTTTTTTTTCCTTTGCTCATTTGTTTTGTTTCTTAAATTCCATATATGAGTGAAATTATATGGTATATTTCTTTTTCTCACTGACTTATTTCACTTATTTGAGATGTATTTAAATATATATTTGGTATCCAAATGTATAGAATTCATGAAGACATGAAGACGTTAAAAAGTCTTTATGTACTATAATAAAATACGTATATTCTATAAAACTGGTATTTGGAATTTTGACTTTCAGATATATGAAAAATATATGTATGGTGTAAGCATGAAAGTTTAAGGCAGAAGGGAGAAAGAAGAAAGAAGGAGACTAAATTATGATCTATGGTGAATCAAAAATACTTAATGCCTCTGTAGCTTAAGGGTTAAATTTTAAATTGTTCCACAGAGACTTTTGCTATAATATTTGTTCCAATGCAATATATTGTCTCATACTTAATTTTTAAAAGCAAACGCTTTGTAAAGAGATTGTCAATATTATCTGATATTAGTATAGCCACTCCGGCTTTCTTATGGTTTCTGTTTGCATATGTTAACCTTAAAAAATAAAACTTCCAGGGAGTTAAGGTGGCAGGGAGGACCCTGGCCTCGTTTCATCCCTCAAACACAGCTAGATCAACATCAAATCATTCTGAACACCTAGGAAATCAGTCTGAGGATTAAGAGAACACTCTGTATAATTTGAGGAAAATAACTGTCAGGCTTATTTTTAACAAACAAATCAAAGAACACCTAGTTAAAGGTCCAAGCACTCCCCACAGCAAGCAGAGAGAAACTCTGCAGAGGACTGACCTAGGGGAAAGAGCAGCCAAATCACAACAGCATAGTGCATACAGCATACACCAGAAATACTTCCTGAAGCGCCAGGCTGTGGAGAGTGTACAACCCCTTCTTAATATAGCATTACTCTCAGGAGCAGAAAACATAACAAGCTTTCATAACACACAAAAGACAGAAACCCAGACAAGATAACAAGATGGAGAAATTCTCCCCCAAAGAAAGATCAAGAAGAAACTACACTCAAGGATTTGTTCAAAACAGATATAAGTAATATATCTGAACAAGAATTTAGAACAACAGTCATAATAATACTATCTGGACCTGGAAAAAGTATAGAAAACACCAGAGAAAGCATTGCTGTAGAGATATGAGACCTGAAAACTAGTCAGACCAAAATAAAAAATATTATAACTGAGACACAAAACCTACAGGGTTGTAATCAAATGAGGATGGAAGAATCAGAGGACTGAATAGGTGGTATAAAAAAATAAAATTATGGAAAATAATGAAGCTGAAAAGGATAGGGAAAGAAAACTATTAGATCGTGAATATAGACTTAGGACCTCACCAATTCTATAAAGTTCAATAATATCCATACCATGGGCATTTCAGAAGAAGAATGGGAAAAAGGGATAGAAGGTTTATTTGAACAAATTATAGCTGAGAACTTCCCTAATCTAGGGAAGGAAACAGGCATTCATTCCAGTCCAGAAGGCACAGAGACTCTCCTAAAAATCAACAAAAACAGGTCAAAACCAAGATATATCATAATAAAACTTGCAAAATACAAACATAAAGAGAGACTTCTGAAAGCAGCTAGGGACAAAATGTCCTTAACCTACAAGGGTAGACACATAAGGTTAGTAGCAGACCTGTCCACAAAAAATTGCAGGCCGGAAGTGGCATGATATATTCAACATGCTAAATGGGAAAAATATGCAACCAAAAATACTTTATCCAGCAAGGCTGTCATTCAGAATAGAAGGAAAGATAAAGAGTTTTCAAGACAAGCAAAAACTAAAGTAGTTCATGAACAATTCTTCTGCAAGAATTATTAAAGGGGAGCCTTTGAATGGGAAAGAGAGACCAAAAGTAACAAAGACTAGAAAGGAACAGAGACAATCTTTAGGAACACTGACTTTATAGGTAATACAATGGCACTAAATTCATATCCTTCAATAATTATTCTGAATGTAAATGGACTAAATTCTGCCATCAAAAGACGCAAGGTATAGGAATGGATACAAACAAACCAACAAACAAACACCAAAATTCATTGACATGCTACTTATAAGAGATTCATTTGAGACCCAAAGACACCTCCAGATTGAAATGGAGGGGGAGGAAAACCATTTATCATGCTAATGGATGTCAAAAGACAATGGAAGTAGCCATTCTTATATCAGACAAACCAGATTTTTTTTTGAAGGAGAGAGAGAGGGCAAAAGTGAGCAATGGGCAGAGACAGAGAGAAAATCCCATGGTGGGGGGGGGGGTGGTGGTGCAGAGAGAGAATGAGAGAGAGAAGGTAAGAGAGAGAAGCAGGGCTTACCTGAAGTAGGGCTTGAGCTCACCAAAAGTGGGGCTCAAGCTCACCCAATGCAGGGCTTGAATTCATGACCTGAGGTCATGAGATCATGACCTGAGCCAAAGCCGAATGCTTAACTGACTGAGCCACTCGGGTGCCCCAAGAAAAACTAGATTTAAACCAAAGAGATGAGAGATGAAGAAGGGCATTATATCATAATAAAGGGGTCTATCCAACAAGAAGATCTAATAATTGTAAATAATTATGCCTCCAACTTGAGAACAGCCAAGTATATAAATCATTTAACAGCAAACCTAAAGAAACTCATTGATCATAATACAATAATAGCAGGGGACTTTAACAGCCCACTTACAACAACAGACAGATCACCTAAGCAGAAGATCAACAAGAAAATGATGGCTCTGAATGATACACTGGACCAGATGGACTTAACAGATATATTCACCACACTTTACCCTAAAGCAGCAGAATACACATTATTTTCAAGTGTACATGGAACATTCTAGGGAATAGATCACATACTGGGTCACAAATCAGTCCTCAATCAATACAAAAAGACTGAGATCATATCATGAATATTTTCAGAACACAACACTATGAAACTTGAAATCAACCACAAGAAAAAATATGAAAAGATCACAAATACTTGGAGTTTGAAGAACATCCTGCTAAATAATTAATGGGTTAACCAGGAAATTAAAGAAGAAATAAAAAAAATACATGGAAGCCAATGAAAATGAAAACATGACAGTTCAAAACCTTTAGGATACAGCAAAGGTGGTCATAAGAAGGAAGTATGGAGCATTACAGGACTTCTTCAAGAAGGAAGAAAAGTCTCAAATATACAACCTAAACTTACACCAAGAGGAGCTGGAGAAAGAACAATTGCAATCCAAAACCAGAAGAAGAGGGAAATAATAAAGATTAGAGCAGAATTCAATGATATTGAAATTAAAAAAAAACAAACTAGGAGTTCAATGAAATGGAGCAAGTTCTTTGAAAGAATTAACAAAATGGATAACCCCCTAGCCAAACTTACCTCAAAGAAAAAAGGAAAGGAAATCACCCAAATGAATAAAATCACAAATGAAAAAGGAGACATCTCAACCAACACCAAAGAAATACAAACAATTTTAAGAGAATACTGTGAGCAATTATATGCCAACAAATTTGGCAATCAGGAAGAAATGGATAAATTCCTAGAAACATATAAACTACCAAAACTGAAACAGGAAGAAACAGAAAATTTGAACAGGCCCATAACCAGTAAAGGAAGTGGATTAGCAATAAAAAAAAAATCTCCCAACAAACAAGAGTCCAGGGCTGAATGGGTTCTCAGGGTAAATCAGGTAAACATATAAAGAAGAATTAATACCTGTTATTTCGAAACAGTTAAAAAAAATGGAAGGAAGATTTCCAAACTCATCCTATGAGCCAGCATTACCTTGATTCCAAAACCAGACTCCGCTAAAACTATTTGTGATGAACACAGATTCAAAAATTCTCAACAAAATACTAGCAAATCAAATCCAACAGTACATTAAAAGAATTATTCACTGGGGCATGTGGGTGGCTCACTTAAGCATCTGACTTCAGCTCAGGTCATGATCTTCCAGTTTGTGAGTTCAAGCCCCACACTGGGCTCTCTGCTGTCCATGCAGAGCCTGCTTGGAATTCTCTGTCTCCCTCTCTCTCTTCTACCCCACTCATGCTCTAGCTCTCAAAAACAAAAACAAAAACAAAAACAAAAAAAAACCATAAAATTTTTCGAAGAATTATTCACCATTATCAAGTGAGATTTATTCCTTGGCTGCAGGGTGGTTTAAGATCCACAAATCAATCAACATGATACACATTAATAAAAGAACAATATGATCCTCTCAATATATTCAGAAAAAACATCTGACAAAATACAGAATCCATTCTTGATAAAAACCCTCAAGAAAGTAGAGATAGAAGGAACATACTCAACATCATAAAGACTATATAGGAAAGAACCACAGCTATTATCATCCTCAATGGAGAAAGCTAGGGAGAAAAGGTAAAGAACACAACAGGAGTGTCCACTTTCACCACTGTTGTTCAACCTAGTACTAGAAGTCCTAACCTGAGTAGACAACAAAAATAAATAAAAGGCATCCAATTGTCAAGGAAGAAGTAAAACTTTCACTCTTTGCAGGCAACATGATAGTCTATGTGGAAAACCCAAAAGACTCCACCAAAAAATTGCTAGAACTAATACCTGAGTTCAGCAAAGTTGTGGGATATAAAATCAATATACAGAAATATGTTGCATTTCTATACACCAATAATGAAGGAGCAGGAAGAAAAATTAAGAAACCGGTCCCATTTATAATTGCATCAAAAACCTAAGACACTAGGAAAAAAACCTAGCCAAAGTGGTAATAGATCTATACTCTGAAAATTATAGAACACTTATAAAATAAATTGAATAATACACAAAGAAATGGGAAAAAAAAACATTCTATCCTCATAGATTGGAAGAACAAATACTGTTAAACATTCTATACTACCCAAAGCAACCTACACATTCAAAGCAATTCCTATCAAAATACCTCCAGCATTTTTCACAGGGATAGAATAATCCTAAAATTTGTATGGAACCAGAAAAGACCCTGAATAGCTAAAGTAATGTTGGAAAAGAAAAAAAAAGCAGGAGGCTTTTTCCACACTCAAGCTGTATTACAAAGCTATAATCATTAAGACAGTGTGGTACTGGCAAAAAACAAAAAACAAAAAACAAAAACACAACAACAACAAACAAACAAAAAAACACCAGGTACTCAGATCAATGGAACAGAATAGAGAACCCAGAAATGGACCCACAAACATATGGCCAACTAATCTTTGACAAAGAAGGAGAGAATATCCAATGGAAAAAAAGACAGTCTCTTCAACAAATGGTGTTGGGAAAACTGGACAGCATGCATACAAGAATGAAACTGGACCACTTTCTTACACCACAAAAATAAATTCAAAATGGATGAAAGACCTAAATGTGAGACAGGAAACCATCAAAATCCTAGAGAAAAATACAGACAGCAACCTCTTTGACCTCATATGTAGCAACTTTTTACAAGACACGTCTCTGGAGGCAATGGAAACAAAAGCAAACATGAACGACTGGGACTTCATCAAGATAAAAAGCTTCTGCACAGTGAAGGAAACAAAACTAAAAGACAATCGACAGGATGGGAGAAGATATTTGCAAATGACATATAGGATAAAGGGCTAGTATCCAAAATCTATAAAGAACTTATCAAACTCAACACCCCCAAAATATATAATCCAGTGAAGAAATGGGCAGAAGACATGAATAGACACTTCTCCAAAGAAGACATCCAGATGGCCAACCGACACATGAATAAATGCTCAACATCATTCATCTTCAGGAAAATACAAATCAAAACCACAATGAGTACCACCTGACATCTCAGGAAACCACAAATGCTGGCAAGGATGCGAAGAAAGGAGAACCCTCTTACACTGTCAGTGGTAACGCAAACTGATGCAGCCACTCTGGAAAATAGTGTGGAAATCACTCAGAAAGTTAAATATAAAGCTACCCTATGACCCAGCAACTGCACTACTAGCTATTCACCCAAAGGATACAAAAATACTGATTAGAAGGGGTACATGCAACCTGATGTTTACAGCAGCACTGTCCGCAATAGCCAAAGATATGGAAAGAGCACAAATTTCCATTGACTGATGAATGGGTAGAGTAGAATTGGTATATATTATACTGCTTGGCAATCAAAAAGAATGAAATCTTGCCATTTGCAATGATGTGAATGGAACTAGAGTGTATTATGCTAAGTGAAATAAGTCAGAGAAAGACAAAAACCATATGATTTCACTGGAAATTTAAGGTGGAATTTAAGAAACAAAACATATGAACATAGGGAAGGAAAGGGAGGTAAAAATAAAATAAGATAAAAACAGGGAGGCAAACCATAAGTGACTTTTAACTAGAGAAAATAAACTGAGGGTTGTTGGTGGGGAGCTGGGCAGGGGATGGGCTGAATGGGTGATGGGTATTAAAGAAGACACTTGTGTTGAGCACTGAGTATCGTATATAATTGATGAAACACTAAATTCTGCTCCTGAAACCAATACTACACTATATGTTACCTAACTTTAGATAAAATATTGGAAGAAAAATATAAACTGCCAGTTATTTTACCAGAAAAAAATGGGCTTATTTGGGAATAGCAGAGATTTGCAATTTTGGACAAGTAAGCTACAACAAAACTATAGGCAGGTCTGGAAAACAAAGAAGACAAACACTCTTATAGAGAAAAAGGAGACATTGGAAAGGGAGTTATAAACAAAAAGTTTGTTGGCGTAAATTGGGAGTTTAAAGTATAGTGGCTTTTCATTGGCTGAATTATGACATTCTCTCATTGGCTGGGCATTGCTGGGGAGGAGGAAACCTTTCTTCCTACTGGTGAGATGGTAAAGTAGCTAAGTAGTATGGACTTGCAAGGTGCATTTCTTCCTGTTGGATCTGCAATTGACAATGAGTAGTAGAATGTGAGAACTTTCTTGCTGGCCTCTTAACTCCATTCTAAATGAGGTTTCCCTTTATTAATTTTCACACATGATATATATTTATATATTGTCACTTTAAACCTAATTGTACATTTGAATTTAAAGTGCGTGTCCTGTGGAGAGCCTGTAGTTGGATCTTGTAGTTGGATGTATTCAGTCTGAATATCTGCCTTTAATTAGATTGTTTTATTCATTCAAAGTGTGATTTCTATTGATATAGTTGTATATGTCTGCCATATACTGTAACAGCTATTATTTTATATAATTGTAGGTTGTTTACAAAACTTACATAAAAATTGAGAACTGGGTCTTATTTATAGTTTATTATATTAACCTGCTTATGTATCACTTTTTATTCTTTTCCTTTGTTTCTGTGGATTTGAGTTACCATCTGGTATCACTTCCTCATTCCAAAACAGTTTTGCACCTACCTATGTCCTTCATGCTTCTGTTGACAAATATATTTCTATATATTGTACATCCAACAATATAATCATATACACAATGCTGCACATAATTGCTTTTTAAATAAGGTAAAAGAGGGAAAAAGAAACATGCATATTACATTTTATTTTAAATTACATAATTACTTTTACTGGTGTTCACTGTTTGGTATGGATTTGAATTTCCCTCTGTGTTTATTTCTTCAGCCTGAAAAGTTTCCTGTAATATGCACTTTAAGGGACCTCTGGAGCTCACTAAGTTTGCTATTGTTTGCTTGTTCATTTGTTTGGTGAATTGGCTGGACTATTTTTGTTGCATCTGTTTCCTCTGTCTTGCAAATCTTCTGATGTTGCTTCTCAGCGGACACACGCCTGAGCATACCCAATGTCCTCTGTGTTGATAATGGTTTTAACTGAGCTTTATTTGAAAGTCTCATTCCCTAATCTCTGTTAGGCTGTCTGCCTGTGTTGGCATCACACTCTGCTGTTAGGCTCCACTAACTGCTGGCTGACTGTTCTATTGTTTTTGATAATAATTTAGAGCATAAATTATTACACAGTCTGATCCAACTCCACTTGGGCTTCTTTGCAGAAACTGTTTTTGAAGCTTTCTTTGACAGTTTTTTTTTCCTCACGCCAGGAAGGATCGTCTTAGCTCTCTTTACCTTGATATTTTTGGTAAATTAAACTGATTTAAAGAATATTCTCATGAAGATATCCACCTTCCTTAATTGCTCACCATTAACATTTCTCTTGTTTTTAAGAGATTCTAGGCTGAAGCCACCCCATACTCTGTTCAAAATAAAGTCAGTTTTTTGGAGGAGAGAACTTTGGTGTTCTCTGTTCTAATGGCTTAAATCTTTCACTGGGGAAAATTTTTGAGCCACTGCTCTAGCGACGGAGTTAGGGACACATGACTGCTTCTCTTATAATAGCATACCTGGGATAGGAAAAGTTCCTTTTAATACTTCCTTTAAGGCACCTCTGGGGCTCACAGTTTTGCTCTTGTTTGCTTGTTCATTTGTTTACTGAATTGGCTGGACTATTTCTGTGTTATCTGTTTCCTCTGTCTTGGAAATCCTCTGATGTTGCTTCTCAGTGGACACAGGACTGAACATACCCAATGTCCTCTGTGTTAACAGCCTCTTCTCTTCTCAGCTGGACACCCCCTGTTGTGGTACACCCATCCTACGAATGAGCTGGAGTGAGGGCAATTAAAGAAGTCTTGTCATCTTTCCTCCCCTGGTGTACAGTGGCAGGCTTTTGCATTGGGGCAAGTTGAAGAAGGAGCCCTCTTCACTTTTCCTGGGATTTGGCTGAAGCAACAAGGAGCTGGTGGGGATGGGAAATGCTCCCTACTTCTGGGGAGATTGTACAGCCTTCAACAGGGGTTCAACATGAAGTCAAAGACCAGACCACAGCTCAGGTCCTGTGGTATTTCCTTTTTCTCCATGACAGTTATATTTTCCTGAATAAGTGTTTGTTTATTTGCTTTATGTGCTTAGAATAATTACCAGAGATTTTAATTTTTTTCATATTAGTTTCTTCAGTTGAGTTTATTCTACTGAGAAGTGATTCCACAGACCTCCTCACAGCACCATTCAGGAAATGGAATGTGATTTGTATATAACTAATTCTAGCCATCACATAAAAGCATAACATGAAACAAAGGCCAATAAAAAATGTAGATAATTCTAGGCAAACTCATTACAAAATAAGCAAATAAACTAAATCTTTTTGTGACCTACAAGATAATTCTGAAAATTGTTTTTGTGACTCACAATGACAGTAAGAGGACTGACAGCTTCTTCTTTTAGGGTTTTATCCTCTCCATTTTCCCTTTACTTACACTACATACAGCATTTAAAATCTTGTTGCCATAGTTACTGATATTAAAGCACATACACAAAAGAATCAGACCTGGAACTTTGTCTAAGATAACCAAATATATTATACTCAAAATAAAAGGAAAATCATTATAGTGAAGGATACTTATATAGAACAGTTTTCCCCTCTGACATTGTACTGTATTTCTTCCCTGAGAAGGTACATGGTTGAACGATGTAGTGCCCCTAAGGTTGCAAGATTTGAAGAAATTTTAAATGTTTTCTTAAGTAATTTTTAGAAACCAAAAATGGCATGATATTTACAAATGCATGGTGTATAAGGTAAATGATGAGGACATGAGAAATATATTGCATGATAATGTGAAGTTTATTTCTCCCAAACACTAATTATAATATGTTCTTTTTCTCATTAATATGTGAAGATAACATCCTGATGAGTATTTTTGTTAGTAATCACATTTACTTGTCAACTCAATGGTATGCGATTTACATTGCACTAAAGAAAAATAAAATAAAATATATAAACAGCATTTTAAAAGCTAGATTACTGTATGAGATTTTGCCCAGTATGAGAGTCATTCCATAAGGTCATTTTGAATTAAATGAAAAGGTAATAGCTGACCTGATATGGGATTTGATGCTACTCTTAACAGTACGATGCCACATATTATATTGCCGTAGATGCATCATTTAAAGGGTTTTAAATTGCTCTCTTTTCATTTTTATTTTGTCAAAAGAGCATACAAAGTAGAAATGGTTTTTAAAAAAACAACTTGAGCACTTTTACTTTTTTATAGAACCAATTCCACAGCAATAAGCCACATCACAGAACACATTAAGGCTTTGCAGCTGAATCAGCCCATTTAATTTTCTTCCACGTGAACCCCACACATTAAATATAAAAGGTTTGAGTTTATCATATTTTCAATACACTGGTAATTCATCAATATCTTGATAAATATAGATACAGATATCACACACCAACACACACATACATATATACACAGGAGAGTGGTGCCAAATCTGGGAAACCGGAGATAATACTTTATATCTTGGACTCTCACTACTCTCTGGTTCTTTTTATACATAATATTTACCATGTGGCTTAAATGTTAATTAATTTGTCAAAGGAAATTTGGAAATTTTAGCAATTTAACATGCTTACTATTTAGGACCAAAACTAATAATTGAAGAATAAAGAAAACCGCTTTAAATTTTCAGATTATCTGGAACTAGCACTGACTTATTTCCAACAATGCTCAATTTTAGATCTTTTATCCTGCCTGCTCTACCAAATCCTTTTCTCAAGCCAATTGGTTATCAATAGAAATACAAAGGCTTCAACTACTTCATGAGACATGTTTGATTTTCTCCTGCCCATCCCCTGCCGCACACACATACATGTGGGAAACAGTCCAAATCTCAGCAAGAGTACTCTCCACACAGGCACTCATACCAAAAATTTAAGAGTGACTTTCTCTCCCTCTCCCTTTCCCTCTTCTCCTCCAATCAATCACCAATTGCTTGATTACACCCCTGAAATATTTTTCAAATCTATTATTCATCTAGAGGGCCATGACACTAGTAAGCCAATATTTTCTCACACTAAACCTCAGCCACTATGGAAAACAATACGGAGTGTTCTAAAAAAATTAGAACTACCATAAGATCCAGCCATTCCACTTGTAAGAATATATCCAAAGGAAAGAAAAGCAAGTTATCTAAGAGATATTTGCACTCACATGTTTTTCAGCATTATTCAGAGTAGCGAAGATGTGGAAACTACCTAAGTGCCCATCAATGGAAGAAAGGATAAAAAAGATTATCCATATATATGTGTATACACACACACACACACACGTACAATATTCTTCAGCCATGAGAAATGACATTATGCCATTTGTGACAACATAGTTGGACCTTGAGGGTATTAGATTAAATGAGATAATTCAGACAAAGAAAGTCAAATACTGCATGGTATCACTTATATGTGAAAAAAAAATGAACTAAACTAAAAACTAAAATCAAACAAACAAAAAAACTCATAAAAATAGAGAATACAATAGTGGTTACCAGAGGCTGGGAGGTGGAAGAATAGGAGAGATGCCAAGGGTATATTACTTGCTACTCGTAGATAAGTAAGTCCTGCAGATCTAACACACAGTAGAGTGATTATAGGTAACAATATTGCATTATAAACATCAAACTTGCTAAGAGACTTCATCTTAATTATTCCCATCACAAAACAGAATAATTATGTGACCTGATAGAGGTGCCAACACTATAATAGCAATCATGCTGCAATATATAAATGTATCAAATCAACACACTTTAACCCTGTAAGATGTCAAATATATTTTTTTAAAAAGAACACTTCTGTAATAGCCTGTTATCACCTGCTCTGCCCTCTCTTGAAAACTTTCATTTTATTGATCACTAAATATCAGATTTATTTTTTAAAATGTTATTTGGATAATGACAATTTCCTATTTAAAACTTTACAATGGCTTTTCTCTTGGACTATAAAACCTTGCATGAACTGGCTTATGGACTTCATATACAAACTTATTTCACTCTGTTTCCATAGCCAGCTACTTTCATTTCCTCAAAAATATAGGCTTTTTCATGTCCCCAGGATTACAACATCTCTGCCAAAGCATGCTTTCTGCTCTTCTTTTCATGGATTAATTTCTCCTCCTCTTCACTCCTTAAAATCACTTTCCCAGAAAGTCTTTCATTAACCCCACATTAAGGAAAGTCACCTTGTCAAAGCTAAAATCTAATGATACCACTTCTAAAATAAATCCTTGTTTGCTGTTCTAAAAGACTCCCAACTTCTTAAAGCCAGGATTAAGTCTCTCCTATTAATCATTTAATCCCCAGCAACCTAGCTAACTACCTGACAATGAATAAAATTCAATAGTTTCTAGAATAAATAAGTCAATCAATCAATTAATAGCAGATTAGTGGGGGATACAAGTGGTATTAGAAATGAAATAAAAATTTTACAGAATGGATATATAGAGTTCTTCCAATGCCCATCCATCAAAATTACTATTATTTAAACATTGTTTTCATTAATCTACTTTGCTGAGAGCACTAATGTTGAATACAAGTAACAGGGAATACAAAGCTCTTTTGTTAGATTTCATGAGAAACAGATGAACCGATATTAGGACAAACAACTTAAAGCGAGGTAAATAACCTCCATCCCACCACTATCAACCTCATTGATATTTCATTCTGAAGAACCTCTAGAGGTTCTGGGATAAAGAAGTATAAGCAGTGTTGACAACTTAATTGGAATTTCAAACACAGCAAATCAATTCAGGGAGCATTTTATTGAACACCTGGATAAGCAAAGTCCTGTGATCGTATGTGTGAAGGCAGAAAGGTGAATCAAGCACGCCTATGGCTGATTGTCAAGGCAGCTATAATGGGGTTCTCTGATTCAATCAACAGTGCTTCTCATTGTGGCTCTTTTTTGCTATATGTTGATTCTCTTAGAACTTCCTCCATCATTGGTATACTTGACTATATCATTTTAAATATCCCTATGAGAAGTCACTACGGAGTGATGGAGGGACTACAGTATAGCAGAGTCCATTTAGTCCTAGGGCTCTTACACGCAAGGCTTATGATTTCTAAACTGAATTTTTAAATTTTTATTTATTTATTTTTGAGAGAGCAAAAGCATACATGCGAGAGGGGCAGGGGTAGAGGGAGAGGGTGAGGGAGAGAGGGAATAATAAGCAGGCTCCACACCCAGCATGGAACCCAATGTGGGGCTCGATCCCATGACTGTGAGATCATTATCTGAGCCAAAATCAAGAGCTGGAGGCTCAACTGACTTAGCCACCCAGACGCCCCCCTGAATTGAATTTTCTTAATGTACACAATGAAGACTACTACTTATCTTTAAGGTCACACTTAGCAACATAATCCAAAGTTTTTTTCATGCTGTTGTTACATTTAATCCATGTAAGAATCTCTGGCTATTCAATCCTAACTACCTTGTCCCTAATATTGTGCCTAAGCTGACAGAAGGAGAATACAGCATTATATACTGTCCTCTTCTACCCCAAATCCCATGGATTTTCATTAGTCCTGAAACACTGTAGACACTGGAACTGTGTGAAGATTAAACAGTAAGGGAAACTACATTTTTATTTATTTTGGGAGACACAACTCCATTCTTTTATATTTTATATTTCACTTCTTCTGAATTCTAAGCAAGACACATGTTCCAGAAGTTTTCTTGCCCTGAATAATTCATTTTCAGTTCCCTGTTATACTCTTTCATGGGTGATTTTTGATGAAACTAATTTTGATTAGGCAGTTGAAACAAGATGTGTTCTTTTCTATTCTCAGAAATTTTACTATCCTCTTCTCCAAATATATAGAAATATCAGTACAGTATATTTCTCATCCTTACAAGTTTTTCTCTAGCTTCTGTAAGTATTATTTACATTTTATGATATTCATTTGTTTTATTTTTTCTCAGAGTTGTTTACCCAAGGTTATTCCTTTGTTCTTTAAAATAATAACAATGCTAATTATGGTAGTACCTCCTATTTAAGAAGTGGATAGAATCTCTCCAGAATAACTCTATGTTTTTACTATACATAAACTCGAATATCACAAGAAAGTCTTTATTAAGTGCAAACCCTGTTTTACAAAGGGACAACATGACACTCAGAAAAATTAGGAAAATTGTCTAAGAATACAGAGCTAGTAAAGAGTAGTGGGTTAAATCCAATGGAATATAATTTCAGTGATTGGGATATTAATTATGATGACATGAGTACATTATCACTGCTACTTAGAGAAATTGTTCTTATAATTTTTATAGTGAGAATACTCTTAGATCATGTAGCCAATTACATTTATGAAGTTTTAGTAATGTGTGTATAACAAAACTACAATTAAAGTGACTTATTAGCCTTAGGGAAGTGACTTTCTTAAGAAAGCAACCATCTTAAGTGATGAGAGCAGATCAAAGGGCAATTACAAATGAAGAAGCCTTGACTGGAACATTTTCCTACCTTCATCCCAGTGCTGTTCCCCTGACTTCATAAAACACAATCTCCCAAGTGTCATAATTGGTTACTTTTTTCCTCACTATTTACCACTCTCTGTACATAACTGGACTCCATGAAAAATTTCCTCTACTAAACTGTTTTCACTACTCCCATCTTTAAAACGTGTTCTCAGTTCAGAACCACATAAAAGATAAAATGATACTAATGAACATTAGTATGCTAATATTAGGCACGAGTTTGCTGAATTATATTAATTTTTAACAAAATATTCCATCTTTAAAGGATTAATAATTTAAAGCAATTTTAAGGGTGTAGTCAATATATTTTTAATAATTGATTCATTTATGACAGAATTCCAAGGACTGGCACTGGCAACCCCAGATGGATTTTTGACCAAGCCCTACCTCTACTGCCATCTCTATTAATTCATAGAATACAATCAACTGCCTTTTTGTTGTTCCTGTTCATGATGTCTCTCACATTTCAGGAACACCTGCAAGTAGAGACAATGACAGGTAGAAACAGTGGCAACTTTTAAATTTCTTTTTTCCTGGATTACTTTTCAAGGGTGTGGAATAGTGAATAGCCCTGGAAGTGTCTCCTTCCAGAGCAGAAGGCAGAATTGTCTGCTCCTGAGTTTAATAAAGATAAGGTCTCCATTTATGGAATATATTGGACAGTTTGCTTGCAGTTCATTATGAAAGATTAAAGTTTCAAAATCTTGAACTTTCCCATCTGGGACACAAACCTGCTATGTGTGTACTGCATCATGAGCTGGGAAGGTAGATTGGGAGATATGGAAAGGAACTGATATGATTATTATTATTCTTGCTATATCTGAATAACAAAGTCTATTCTCTCTGATACAGATGTCTCATGTTTTCTGTCAGCAGACATAAAACTGTGGTAGGCTAACTTGCAAGTCTGCAATTAGGTTAATCTCAGATCCTTCATCATTCTTGACATCATTCTGTTTAGTAATCAATCCCATGATTATGACAAAGCCTAGAGGATGGCTACACCTGCAGCTTCCATCTGTGTGTTTCCTTTACTTCAGTTTTCTGTATAAGTAACACTCCAATTAGAATGAAAAGTTAGCTATTTCTTATGACTGTTACATTATAAAGAAATTTAATTAGCAATGGTGGAAGATTAATGAAATTAACTCATACAATTGAAAACCTTGCCAAATTTAAACTGAGAAGTTGATATTATACAATTGATGCATTCCTTTTTATATTTTGAATGTAAGACTTTTTCAAATAAATTATCTTAATCTATAGTAATGACTTTCAAATTATCTTCTATATTTGCCAAAGTACCTTGGCAATACTTACAGGTATAGTATTACAAGTATACATTACAGTATAGTTATAATACTTACAGGTGCAAGTTTTCAAAGTGAAAATCTAAGCAGACTACAGGGAACAAGTTATTCTCCACTTATATACCATTTACCATTATTTCCACTAAAATGGAAGATACACTGGGGGTAGAAATAATTTGCTCCTATTTAAATTACAAAAGCCTTCAAAGTTTCTTCCAGTTGGACTCATACAGGAAAATACTGAAGCAAAACCTAAAGACCCATCTTCATGGCACTCTTTGACTGTGCAATGTGTCATAAAAGTAACAGGAGACTGTGACAAAACTCCATTCCACTCCTGAATTTGGCATAAAAGTAGAAGAAAGCTAATCCAGTGAATGAGTTGCTGATTTTTTTTTTCTTCTATCAAGGCAAAGCATTTGCAATCACTAATGAATATTGGTGCCACAGGATCTACTCTTATCAGTGGTGGACACATGGCATTCAACTGGTAAAAACAAATGTTTATCTCTGATACAACAGTTACTTGGAGAGACTGTTACCTATTAGAAAATCCAGCCTGACTCTGTGGCCAGTAGCCTGAAACAGATGGTCAGATACTGCTACAGCCTCAATGTGAACATATGTTAAACTATGTTTCTGACTTCCTTTTGTTATTTTCATTTATGTGCTTTCTACCCTCTTGCATTCCTGTGTTTTACTAATGCTCTGAATGCTGACTCTTCTTGCTCGTCAGGTTCAATTATACTATAATTTTAGTGAACTAGTGTAATTTTCTGTGGAATATCTTGCTAAAAGTCAAAGACAAGAAATTAATGCAAAGTTGGGCCTAAAATCCACACATTTCTGTCTTTACAAATCCATATGTTTAACAGATTAGAGTCTGTTAACATAATCCTAATATTAAAAAGACAATAATTTGAAATCTGAAAGACTATGGTCAATCATTCACTTGCTCATTCTATCATGAATTTAATTGAAAAGAAACTGAACTGGGCCTGAGGATGAAGAAATACATAATACAGAAAAATGTGACTGCTTTCATGATCTTAAGTCTAAGACAAATAAAAATGTGATATGTGAGAGTTAAACAAGGCATTTCTATCAAATCCTTTAAATCCATGTTAAAAGTCTGACTTTCACCTGAGAGCAAGTAGCGAGTAAAAAAAAAAAAAAATGTAAGCAGATGTTTATTTTTAAAACACTTCCACTGCTATGTCAAAAATGGATATTCTTCATGTAGCTGGTATAGCAATTTATTTGAAAATTGACAGCATTTTAAACTGAGGTATAAACACTAGTTATAAAACAGATTCCAGACATGTTTAAAAGTAGAATAAAATAAATTTAACTTTTAAAAATCAGATGGTAGATTCACGAGAGTGGGAGATGCTAAGAATGACTTAATCTGAAACAGTATCATGGGAAACTGGTTTGAAAAAGTATCATCTCATGAATTAAGGTTTAAGAGACAGAATGAATTTGCGGGGGTGGGGGAGATAATGAGTTTATTTTTTATATTGGTTATTATAGTTCCTAAGAAGTGTCATATGTGGATATAAAATGAGAATTTTGAAATATGGATATAAATTTCAGTAGGCATCATAGGTGTGTAATTTGAATTTTAGTTTATCAGTAAATTGATGAGAAATGAATCCACGGGGATGAATAAGTTAGCCCACAACCTGTATATGAGGTATTGATTACTGTATAACAAATTACCTCAAGGTTTAGTGGCTTAAAACATTTATTATTTCACAATTTTTGTGGACTAGGAATGTGAAATGGCTTAGCTGATGCATATGGTTCTGGATGTCTCACAAGCATACATTTTTCCCAAGTCTCCACTGGGAAGGATTGACTTCCTAACTCATTCACGTGGGTGTTGGCAGGATCCAGCTACTCATACGCTGTTGAACCAAATCCTCAGTTCTTCATGAGATGTTGACTGTAAGTGTCTCTCAGTTTCCTGACACATTTTCCTCTATATGCCATATATCACAACATGGCAGTTTGCTTCATCAGAGTGGTCAAATGAGATGGCAAGAGAGAATACCAGCAAGAGAGAAAGAAAGTGTGCAAACAAGATAGGAGTCACTGTTACTTCTAAATTCCTACTAGAAGAGATAACCCATTAATTTCTATATTCTATTCATTAGAACCAAGTCACTAGGCCCAGCTTACATATAATAGGAGGAGCTTATGCAATGGCATGAATACTAAGAGGAATTATCATTGGGAGTGATGTCCCACACTGTCTGCCACAGCCCCAAGGAGTGGGAAGGAGAAAGAGTAGGAGACTCATAGCAGACTTGAGAAACATATTTAATGTTACAATTTTAAAATTAACTGGTACAAAGCTAAAGTAACATCTGAAGGATATCTCAGCAATATTTAACTTTAACTTTTATTTATTTAACTTCATATTTCTTAATTTATCCCAAATATATGGAAATTCCATATCCCTTTACTCAGACCTCATTTTACTGATTCATGTTCAGCAAATATCTGTTTATTAACATATTTATGAAAAATGCTACAATTTATATTGATTCAATTTATATCCAGAATAGGAAATACCACTCTACAATTAATAACAAAAAGTTATATTTCTGGTGACTATTAAACCACTCGTTTCTTATCTCTTCTCCAGTTGAATATTTTGAATATAATTTGATATTTAAATTTTTTGACTTATTAGAATACAGAGTTGTAAATATAAGTTTCTAAAGGCTCTTTCCTTAGTCTATTATAGTTTTATTTCAACATTATTTACAGTTTTATTTCTTTATGCTATTACAGTTTTATTTCAAACTTATATAGCTAATATTGATGAATTAAATCCAATGACATATAAATCACAAAGCACTGCCGGATGACTGACACCATGTATAAGAAACCTACCAGGGAACCACAGGCTAAGGACACAGATTGAACTGGAAAAAATAACACTTAACTATAAGAAGTATGTCTAATTATATACAATGATTAATGTGATTCACTCAGTTGTACGATTTATTTCTTGTTCATGATTTTGTGGCCTGAAAGCAGTACTGTTCTGCTACAGTATCAGGCAATCATAGCAAAAATTGCCTAGCACAACACTGATTAGCAAATATTAACAATGTATTCTTAAGTACATTTATCACAATTCAGTTTAATGGGCAATTGATTTCTCAGTATTAATGTGATATTTTGAAATGATCTCTTAATTTCCTTTTCAGTTACCCTATTGTTATGGAAACACAATAGATTTTGGCATGTTGGTTTTAGTATCCTGCAACTTTAGTGGATTCAGTTATTAGTACTAACAGCTGTCCTGTAGAGTCTTTTGGGTTTTCTACGTATAAAATCATGCCCTATGCAAGCAGAGATAAATTTATTTCTTCCTTTCCAATTTCGGTGCATTTATTTCTTTTTCTTGCTTACTGTTCTAGCTAGTGCCTCCATTATTATGTTGAATAGAAGTGGTAAAAGTGCGCATCCATGTAACTCTGGATCTCAAAGGAAAAGATTTCAGTTTTTCACGGCTGAATATGCTGTTAGCTAGGAGACTGTCATATGTGGAGGTAAATTCCTTCACGTAATTTGTTAACAGTTTTTTTTTAGCATGAAAGGATGCTGAATTTTCTCAAATGTGTTTTTCAGCATCTACTGAAATGATCATATGATTTTATTATTTCTGTTAATGTGGTGTATCATATTAATTTATTTGCACATATTGAACCATCCCTGCCTCCCAGGAATAAATCCACTTGGTCATGGTATATGATCTTTCTAATGTACTGCTGAATATGGTTTGTCAATATTTTATTAAGGATTTTTACATGTCTGTTCATTTTGGGCACTGGCCTATAGTTTTCTTTTCTTGTAGTGTCTTTTTCAAGCTTTGGTTTCAAGGTAATGCTGGCATCATAAAATCAGTTTGAGAGTAGCCCTTCCTCTTCAGATTTTTGGAATAGTTTGACCAGTATTGTTATTATTTCTTTAAAGATTGGTAGAAATCACCAGTGAAGCTTTTTGGTGTTGGGATTTCCTTTGTTGCAAGTATTTAATTACAAATCCAGTCTCCTTACTCACTATTGGTCTGTTCAGGATCCCGTTTAAAAGAGCACCAAAAGAGCTGTGCACTCTGGTCCCACAGCCGGGCCATGTGTGCAGCTGCACTCCCTGCCACCAACCGGCAGTTGCAGCCCACGGCGCTCCAGGAATGCCTTTCCCAAGGGCCTGCTGGCCAGGGACGAGCCTGTGAGCCTGGGTTCCTGGGGGCCAACATGCTGCTGACCAAAAATGCGGTGTCGCTCCGAGGTACAACTATCCAGGACTATGCCCAGAACAAGCATCAGCAGCACCCCTGCCAGGGGCCTGGTCAATATTTGCTTCCCATGCAAGCGGTGCTGGCATCAGGAAATGCCAGGAAGGAAGAGATCCTGAATTCCTTCAAGTTCCTCAGACCTCAGAACAGGTTCGAGCCCAAATTCATGCTTTCTGAGAAGTGCGAGGAGAGTGGTGCACAAGGGCACCCCCTCTTCAACTTCCTACAAGAGGCTCTTCCGGCCCCCAGTAATGATGCCACTGCTCATGACCAGCCCCAAGTTCATCACCTGGTTTCCAGTGTGATGTAATGATGTCACCTGGAACTTGGAGAAGTTCTGCTGTCCCACAGACTCAGCTGTGCCTAGGGAGCCCCCCCATCCCTGCTGCTTTCAGTCACAGCGCTCTCCCCTCTGAGGATTTCATCCATGAATGTGTTTACTTGAAATATGCATGGAGGAATGCCTGATGTCCAGGAAAATTCCTTAAGATGGGCGCTTCTTGTCCATCCTAGCTCCCCACTCCTCAAACCAAGGCTCCTCACTAATAAAGCACTGGTTGTCAGGAAAAATAAAAAAGAATAAGATACTTGGGTAACCTTAACCAAGGAGTAACCAAGGAGTTGAAAAAACCTCTAAACTTGGAAGTACAAAGCACCAATAAACAAACAAACAAAAAACTTAAAGAGACATAATAAATGGAAAGACATCGTGTATTTATGGATTGACAGACTTAATATTATTATAATGTCCATATTACCCAAGGCAATCTATAGAGTCAATGCTATCAAATGCCTATTCAAAATCTCAATGGCATTTTTCAAAGATAGTCCTAAAATTGATATGGAATCACAAAAGACCCCAAGTAGCCAATGAAATCTTGACAAAAACAAAGCTGGAGGCATCATATTCCCTGATTTCAAAATATATTACAAAACTACAGTAATTTTAAAAAGTGTGGTACTGGCATAGATAAATATGTACATCAATGGAACAGAATAGAGAGTCCAGCAATAACCAATACATATGCAGTCACCTGATCTTTGACAAGGCTGCCAAAAATACACAGTGGTTAAAAACACAGTTTCTTCAACCAATATTCTTGGGAAAACTGGACATTCACACACACAAAAATGAAATCAGACCCTTATTTACACCATAAACAGAAATCAATCAATATAAAGACTACCATGTAAGATCTGAAACTATAAAACTCTTAAAAGGAAACATAAGAGAAAATCTTGACATTAGTCTTGGCAATCATTTCTTAGATCTGACACCAAAGTGTTAGGTAGAAGCTGGATGTGAACAGTGGAAGGAACACCCCAGGCAGAGTCTCAAGTCCTTGAATGGGAATGAGACAGAAGGTAGAGGGAAGGACAGTGATGGAAGAAAAAAAAAAAAAAAAAAAAAAAAAAAAGCTACACACTAGAAGCCCAGCATAGCTCCTACCAGCCCAGAGAGAACCAATAATATCCAATCCCAAAACAACCTTGGGTCTGGTTCCACCGTGGGGAACCTGCCTGCTCTCCCACCTTGAGATTGTACTTTTGCTTTAATAAAGTGTTTTGTGCTTACTAATTTCCTTCTGGCTGTCTTTATTCTGAGCACGGATACCCCACCTGAATCTTCTCGTGGGGAATCCAAAGACCAAGACCTCCATTCACAACACAGACACTCCCCAGTTCCTGAAAAAAGCATAGGCAATGAAAGCAAAAACAGACAAGTAAAACTACAGCAAAATAAAAAGCTCTGTACCACAAAGGAGACAACAAAATAAAAAGGCATCCTATGGAATGGAAGACAGTATCTGCAAACCATACATCTGACAGGGTATTAATATCTAAAATATATAAGCAACTTAGACAACTCGATATCAAAAACAAATAAGAAAATAAATAACAAAATAACAAAATAGAAAAATGGACAAAGACCTGAACAGATATTTCACCAAAGGCAAACAAGTGGCCAAATAGCTGACAGGAGTACGAAAAGATGCTCAGCATCAGTCATCAGGGAAATGTAAATCAGAACCACAATGAGATATCACCTCACAACTGTCAGTCGTGCTATTATCCAAAAGACAAAAGATAAACAATGTTGACTAGGATGTGGAGAAACTGGAACTCTTATTCACTGTTGTCAGGAATGTAAATTGGTGCAGCTGCTATGAAAAACAGTATGGGGGTTCCTCCAAAAATTAAAAATAGAACTACCAAATGATCCAGCACTCCCACTTCTGAGTATGTATCTAAATGAAATAAAATCAGGATTTTGAAGAGATATCTGCACTGTCATGTTAACTGCAGTATTATTCACAATATCAAAATTAGGAAACAATTTTAGCATCCACTGATAAATGCATGGATAAAGAAAATGTGGTATAAACAATGGAATAGTATTCAGCCTTGAAAAAAGAAGGAAATCCTGCCATTTTTGGCAACATAGATGAATCTAGAGGATATTATGCTAAGTGAAGTAAGCTAGTCACAAAAAGAGGAGAAAATGCTACATAATTCCACTTAAATGAGTTATCTAAAGTAGTCAAACTCATAGAGAGTAGAATAGTGGCTTCCAGGGGGTGGGGGCAGAGGGAAATGGAGTTGCTGCTCAATGGATATAAAGTTTTAGTTATACAAATGGATAAGTTCTGAAAATCTATGTAAAACTCAGTGCCTATATATAGCTAACAATATTGCATCGTGCACTGAAAAATTCTGTTAAGAGGATAGATCTCACAGTAAGTGTTTGTAGTACACACACATACACAAAGGGCATAAGAAAACATTGAGAGGCAATGGATATATTTATTACCTTTATTATAACGATTGTCTCAAGGATGTATGCATGTAACAAGCTCATTAAGCTAGATACATTAAATATGTATAGTTTTTGGTATATCAACTATACCACAACAGAACTTTTTTTAAGTAATGATATCTTAGCAAATTTTTGACAGTACACAGAAAAATTTATCAATTAAAATATTATTTTAAAGTCATGTAGCTGTAAAGATTTCAAGAACAATTGAAAGATTATCATTACATATTTGGTACCTAAATGAGTTTAAAATTCCTGTCAAGTAAATAAGCATTTTTAAAAAATCTTATATGCAGGGCGCCTGTGTGGCTCAGTCGGTTAAGTGTCCAACTTCGGCTCAGGTCATGACCTCATGATTTGTGAGTTCGAACCCCATACTGAGCTCTGTGCTGACAGCTCAGAGCCTGTCTGGAGTCTGCTTCAGATTCTGTGTCTCTCCCTCCCTCTCTTATCAAATAAGATATAATAAATAAATACCATGTGGCAAGAGGGCTTTCATGAGAAATACAAACTAAATATGATGAAAAATAATAAAAATTTATGCTAAAAAAGAAACCAATAATTCAGTAGCATAGTTCAAACTTTAAAAATATAAAGACACTATATGAAATCTCTTTTATGTAATCCATTAAAAATGTATTCAATAACTATACTGGTGATTAGTCAAATTCGTAGAAAATATGAAAAGGACAGAAAAATAGGCTAATGGAGCACACTCTCAATAAAGCAGCTCTTGGGAGACAGTAAATTTATACTATGTTCTATTTCATTTTGGTTACTTAAAAATTTTTTTTAATGTTTATTCATTTTTGAAACACAGAGAGAGACAGAGCACAAGCAGGGGTGGGCCGGAGGGGGATGGGCACAGAATCTGAAGCAGGTTCCAGGCTCTGAGCTGTCAGCGCAGAGCCCAACATGGGGCTCAAACTCACAAACTGTGAGATCGTGACCTGAACTGAAGTCAGACACTTAACCAACTGAGCCACCCAGGCACCCCTCATTTTAGTTATTTTAAAATAATCAAAACAATTTCAAGTATAAAGGAAGTCATATATGAAATAACTCAAAGAAAAGTCATTCAGTATAGTTGCTGCTATAAAATGGTTATTCTATAGAATAATCCATCTCAGATTTGGTATTCAAATTATTTTACTGTTATTTGAACTATATTTTAAGGGCAATATACATTATGAAGATCATTTTGGTTATGTAATATGTAGTCACTCTTGGATGCTTGAAAACATTAAGAAAACATTAAATAAGCCCTTAATAAACACTGGATCTAAAATCAAATTTTATTTTATTTTTTTCAATATATGAAGTTTATTGTCAAATTGGTTTCCATACAACACCCAGTGCTCATCCCAAAAGGTGCCCTCCTCAATACCCATCACCCACCCTCCCCTCCCTCCCACCCCCCATCAACCCTCAGCTTGTTCTCAGTTTTTAAGAGTCTCTTATGCTTTGGCTCTCTCCCACTCTAATTCTTTTAAAATTTGATTTTATTTAGAGTGGATAAAATCAAATTTTAAAAGAATGGAGTCAATTATATGCAAAAATATTTGCAAATATATGCAAAAATATATGATAAAAATATATGCAAAAATATTAATAGAATGGTTTTACCTATGAATAAAAAAAAAAAATACTAGAACAGTTTGAAACCCTTCAGTGACCCACCCAGATACCTCAAGTCCTGTGCCTTAGTTGTGCTTGGCAACATCAACAGCTCTTTGCCTAGAAGCATTCTCCAAAGCCTTAAGTCCTCTGCCCACATGCACTGCACATAGGTAGTAGTGTTGAAAAAAATCACACCTTCAAGAGCATCTCTCAATTTATGTCTGATAGGAGTTTTTATGTACATACACCAGCTCCCTTAAGAAAATTTTGAGGCACGTGTTTTTACATCATTTTCCAGAATTTCTCTTTCGAAATGAAGTTCCAGACACTAAAGCTAGTAACAAGTTGGAGAGTATATCCTCTCCTTATTAAGTTCTCCACTCCCACACTGATGTTCCCTGCACCTCCCAAATAACTACTTCCACTCAGTTTCTTTGCTCTGGACCTGATTCTGGGAGAAGCCACATCTACATACAAATAACGTAAGTATGATTGTACTCAATCATACAACTTTCAATAATAAAGAATCTATATTAAGCAGCTCTGGGTTGTATATGAATATATTTTGACAAAAGGCAAAGTTTGATGAGTGGGACTAGTGCACGTCATAACTATATAGAATAACACTGATATAAACAGCAGAAGCCATCAGATAAAAATATCTTCCATTCCTATGAACAAGGTGGCATTCTTCACTCTGTGTAAATTCAATCTTCACTCATGCTACAGAGCCTATTTTCTGTTCTCATCTCTAGAGCCTCCAGGTCCACTTTATTCTACACATTCTCTCTGATTTATTTCTATGCCATCAGTTATCACTTACGGGCTTTCAGATGTCTATCTCCAGTCCCTAGATCTTGGCCAATATTCAGATCCATACAGTAAATTCCTAAAAACCAGACGTGTGCAATTAGATATTCCATAAGCACCTCAAATTCAAAATGTCCAATACTCCAATCATTACAATTCACACCATGGGCCCTGTTTCTTCTCCTGTGCATAACATCAAGTTTTCCAAGCAAGAAACTTAAATTGTATTATTGGTATGATTCTCTTCTTTACCTCCATCTCCAACTAATTTAAAGCTATGTAATTCTAGGGGTGTCTGGGTGGCTCAGTTATTTAAGCATCTGACTTTGGCTTAGGTCATGATCTCACACTCATGGGTTTGAGCCCCACGTGGGGCTCTGTGCTGACAGTGCAGAGCGTGGAACCTGCTTCAGATTCTGTGTCACCCTCTATCTCTCTGCCCCTCCCCCCACTCATTCTCTCTCTCTCTCTCTCAAAAATAAACATTAAAAAAATAATAAAGTTATGTAATTCTATTTTCTAAACACTGCTCCATGCATAATTCCCACCTTACCACATCTCGCTGAGTTTAAGCTATCATTGCCAGTCTGGATTTTTGTCTCAAGATTTTTGGCTGCCTAAAATTCATTTCTCCACACTTCTCCATTTCTCCATCTCAGGCTAATTTATTTTCATATTTCAAATTCTAAATTACATATATTTATTATATATATATTTATTATTTATATATATTCATTATATATATTCATCTTCAACAAAACTGTTTCAAGTGTCAACTCGGTGTCAAGATTTATTGCAGATACTAAGAATAAATACATCACTGAATAATAAAGATGGAATTTATGCTCTACTGGTTCTCAAACAAAAGCTTAGGAAGAAGTAAGTGACATCAGGTGTTATGGAGGAAAATAAATTAGGGTAAGGTGAATAAAACATCACGGGGAGATAGAGTGGCCAGGGAAACCACTCTGATGAGATATATATCCAAGCAGAAACCTGCTTGAACTAAGGGAGTGAACTATACAATTATTTAGGGGGAGCAGTTTCCAAGATGATAGAACAGCCAGAGTAAGGATGCCCTCAGGTAAAAGTAGGTTGTAGTAGTCTAGGAAAAGCAGAGATCAGTTTATTATGTCTCACTATCCTGACATTTTTGGTCTGATTTATACGACTCTCCTCTGAGCTTTTACAGCACACTGCCCTCTATCACATAAACTGATACATTTTATGTAATCATCTGCTTGGTGACTGTTTTTCAACTCATTTTTTTTGTTTGTTTTAAAGTTTTTATTTAAATTCCAGCTAGTTAACATACAGTGTAATATTAATGGGTTTTTTTTTTTCAACTCTTAAACAGACATTTAAACGACAGAGTCCTTGCCTTTTTCTCTGTGCCTGGTGCACACTGTCTATAACAAAAAGGCTCAATATTATATATTTTATCAAAAAGGAAATTATAAGCAGGCATTCATATATAAACATACAAACACATATATTTGTGTCTGTATGTATATATATTCTTTCCTCCCCCCCAAATATTTTTTATTCTTGTTTACATTTGTGTTTCCAATTATGAATTTAAAAAAAAAAAAAAAATGCTTAGCAAGCAGTTACAGAACGGGGTGAACTGGCCACAAAGCACGGTGACTCCCAAGGCTGGGTCACTTCCCACCCTCCCCTTCTGAATGTTACACCCGTCCAGCCTGCCGCCTGGGTCAGGTCAACCCACCTGGGCTCCTGGCTCTTCTCACTCTCAGAATCTGGCACAGGCACAGGCGAGCGGGTCCAGAGTGGCTCTGCGAACGACCATGGTGACTAGCAGGCCAGGCGTCCTTGACATCCCCACTGCGGCTGCAGGCGTGGTTCAGGCTGTTCACGACGCACATGCGCCGGCGCAGCGCCCACCTACCAACGACCTCCATAGGTGGCGTAGCTTGCGTGGTTTGCGTAGGTTTCGTGGTGGCTCCAGCTGACTGAGCGCAGTTTCAGCTGCGCGGTCCCTACCTTCTGGCTTGTCCACCCGCTTGTGCGGGTCATCCGTTAAGATATTTCTTTAAAATATACATAATATATATTAAAATATACATTAAATGCATACAACATGAAAGATGTATATAATTAAGTCCATCTATATTAGATGTATGGACACACATCCTACCAGTTCTGATTCTCTCCTTGGAGAACACTGCATGACACGTATTTTGAAACTGAAGGTAGTTCTGGAGAACACAGTCTTAAGGATGAGTTTTCTGAATTGAGTCCAAGGTTTTTGGAATTGGTTCTCAACTCTGATTAGATTTAAAGATGTTTATCACCTGAGTTTCAGTGGTAAAGAAGGCACTGAAAGTCCATGGTGTGATGTAGCAGTAGAGATAGGCAAAATATCATCACTGCATATTCTTTTTTTAAAATACCATTTTAATGAAGCATTTTCAAGATTTTTTTTTTTTTTTTTTTTTTTTTTTTTTTTTTTTTTTTTTTGCTTTTGGATAAATACACGCACATTTAAATCTTGACTGTCTTGTCAGAGTGGCCAAAATGAAGAAATCAGGAGACTATAGATGCTGGAGAGGATGTGGAGAAACGGGAACCCTCTTGCACTGTTGGTGGGAATGCAAATTGGTGCAGCCGCTCTGGAAAGCAGTGTGGAGGTTCCTCAGAAAATTAAAAATAGACCTACCCTGGGGCGCCTGGGTGGCGCAGTCGGTTAAGCGTTGGACTTCAGCCACGTCACGATCTCGCGGTCCGTGAGTTCGAGCCCCGCGACAGGCTCTGGGCTGATGGCTCGGAGCCTGGAGCCTGTTTCCGATTCTGTGTCTCCCTCTCTCTCTGCCCCTCCCCCGTTCATGCTCTGTCTCTCTCTGTCCCAAAAAAAAAAAAAAAAGTTGAAAAAAAAAAACTAGACCTACCCTATGACCCAGCAATAGTATGACCCAGCAATAGCACTGCTAGGAATTTATCCAAGGGATACAGGAGTACTGATGCATAGGGGCACTTGTACCCCAATGTTTATAGCAGCACTCTCAACAATAGCCAAATTATGGAAAGAGCCTAAATGTCCATCAACTGATGAATGGATAAAGAAATTGTGGTTTATATACACAATGGAATACTACGTGGCAATGAGAAAGAATGAAATATGGCCTTTTGTAGCAACGTGGATGGAACTGGAGAGTGTGATGCTAAGTGAAATAAGCCATACAGAGAAAGACAGATACCATATGGTTTCACTCTTATGTGGATCCTGAGAAACGTAACAGAAACCCATGGGGGAGGGGAAGGAAAAAAAAAAAAAAAAGAGGTTAGAGTGGGAGAGAGCCAAAGCATAAGAGACTGTTAAAAACTGAGAACAAACTGAGGGTTGATGGGGGGTTGATGGGTATTGAGGAGGGCACCTTTTGGGATGAGCACTGGGTGTTGTATGGAAACCAATTTGACAGTAAATTTCATATATTAAAAAATAAAAAAAATAATAAAATAAATAAAATAAAATAAAATAAAATAAAATAAAATAAAATAAAAAAATAAATCTTGACTGTCTTCATTGAATTATCTTTTAAAGTGTTAAAGGTTGGGGCACATGGGTGGCTCAGTCGGTTAAGGGACCGGCTTCGGCTCAGGGCTCAGGTCTCAAGTCATGACTTCGGCTCAGGTAATGATCTCACGGTTAATGGGTTTGAGCCCAGTCAGGCCCTGTGCAGATAGCTCAGAGCCTGCAGCTGCTTTAGATTCTGCGTCTGCCTCTCTCTCTCTCTCAAAATTAAATAAACATTAAAAACATTTAAAACAAATAAAAAAATAAAAGGTTAAAGACCTATTTCTTTTCCATAGTTAACATGAGTATTTTCATTTAATTTTTTATATTGAAGTACAACATACATTCAGAAAAAAAATGAGAAGTGTGTATATATATATATATATATTTTTTTTTTTAATGAAAAAAATAGACCCACCTATGTAAATATTACCTAGGCTAAGACTATGACAGTATCTCAAACACCTCCTTTCATGACGTTCCTGATTACTACTATCTCCCTCTTCTCCCAAAGTAATCACTATCATGACTTCTAATGCCTGTTTGAATCATATACAAAAGGAATTATACAATTATTCTTTTTTTACAAGGGGCTTCTTGGGTTAATGATATGATTGTAGGGCATATCCATGTTGTTATGCATAGATACAACAGATTTTCATTTCATTCCAAAATTTCTTTACACAAATATATCCCAATTTATTTATGCATTCTACAAATGGACATGTGAGTTATTTGGGGGGGGGGAGTATTCTGAAAGATAGCTCAAGAACATTCTTGTGCATGTCTTTTAGAACACAGTGATTGATTTTTTTGTCAGATGTATTATCAGAGTGAAATTACTCACTCATAAAATAAGTACATATATGTTTAGTATAATATGTGAAAGACTATGAAGATTATACTAGTTACATTCTTGGGAGAAGTATATGAAAATTCCATTTGCTTCACATTCTTGACAACACTTGGTACTGTCAGTTTTCTTTTGTTTTAGCTTTTAAATGTTTCCCTCAATTTTAGCCATTCTGGTTAGTGTGTAGAACTCTCACATTGTGGTTTTAATTTGCAATGCCCCTGTGACTAATGAGGTTAGAAACCATTTCACAGATTTGTTAGTCATTTAGATATTTATTTTGTCCCTCTTTTCTTATTGTTTTATACTCCTCCATATATCCTGGATTCTAGTTTATTAAAAAATAGATTCTCCCATTCTGTGGTTCCTCTTTCCACTATTTTAACATCTTTAACTTTTTTTTAATTTTTTTTAACATTTATTTATTTTTGAGACAGAGGGGGAGACAGAGCATGAACGGGGGAGGGTCAGAGAGAGAGGAAGACACAGAATCGGAAACAGGCTCCAGGCTCTGAGCTGTCAGCACAGAGCCCAACGGGGGGCTCGAACTCACGGACCGCGAGATCATGACCTGAACCGAAGTCGGACGCTCAACCGACTGAGCCACCCAGGCGCCCCTATTTTAACATCTTTAAATGAACAGAAATTCTTAAATTTATTATAATCTGATTTAACGATCTTTCCTCTTATGGGTAGCGACTTTTGTGTCATATTTAAGAAATCTTTACATCCCTCAAAGTCACAGAGATATTCAGCTATGCTATCATCTAGTAGCTTTATTGTTTTTGCTTTCACATCCAGGTTGATAGTGTTACTATGCATATGATTTACGGTAGTGATCAACCTTCCATTTCAATTTTTCTTCTTTCTTTTCTTTTTTGTTCCCAATATTGATATTCAATTGACTCAGCACCATGCATTTAAAAGAGGATGTGTGAACTTGTGTGTGTGTGTGTGTGTGTGTGTGTGTGTGTGTGTGTTTTCTTTTGTGTCATAATTGAATAGTCTTAAGTGAATACTTACAAAAGTAAGGTTCTGGTTGACCATGTATTTGATACTTTACAACAATTTTATCAAACTAACCAGTATAATGAGGTTGGCTGATAATTGGGCTGGAATACATTGGAAAAGAAAAAAATGAACTCAGGGTTTTAAATTCTCAGTTCAAGCTCAGCAAATATGACCTAAAAATTTTTATATCCGAAGGAAGCCTTTATCCCCTGGAGCCCCAGAGCTGAGGTTTCTGAAAACCAAATCCAAAGTCTCATCATACAAGTGACTGAATTACAACCTAATTTGAAACCCCAACCATGCAGGGTATCATCTGTTAGATCAAGGGCATTGATTAGGAAAGAATGAGATTCTGAAAGCTGGAATAAGGACATTGGCAGATCCTGATGAACCTGGGGACACTGAACTTCTAAATACTGCTGAGTCTCCTTTGCTGGTAGAAGCTGCTCCTCCAGCCCAGTATGAATCCGTTAACCCTCTTCTACCTGAAGAACTTGTAATGGCCTCCCCTAAGGTAGGTGCCTAGAAAGACATGCAGATTTCCTTCAGGACCTACCCTCACCACTCTTCTTTGCTTCTAGACCTAAATATTAATAGACTCAAGTCTAAGAAGGTCCTAGAATGTAAACTACAAAGATTGACTTTTGAAGAGGTGCACATAATTCAAAATAACTGCATGGCTTTTCTAAATTATAATAACATGTAGCTGTGGAACATATATAAGAATGGACATTAAGAATGAGATAATGGCAGGAGGAACATAAAGTTTGATCAGGCTGAATTTATTAATATGGACCCACAAGTTATTTTAAAATACAAATAAAATAATCCCATTCCTTGAGCCCTCAAAGTTGTTTCACTGCACTTAGAAGAAAATCTAAAAAATTAGTTTTCCATTGCTTAAAACGGCTCTGTTAAGCCTCATTTTGTACCACTACCTATCTCTGTATTCCTTACTAATATGGTCCATATTCAATTTCTTGAACACAGCAAGCTGCCCCCTGACTAAATTTGCATAATCCCAAATTCTCTCCTCAACTACTTCCTGTTGTCAATGTCTCAGCATCAAAGTTAGAATAAACACACATTCCATCCACTGTTATCACTCCCTACAGTTTTATTTTCTTTTAAATAGTTATGATTATCATAAATGAAAGTACATTCATAAAGTCACTATCTGCATCTCTTTTAGAAAACCCCAGTACCCAAATTTAAAGTCCACGAGACAAGTAGCATAGTGCTTGACACAAATTTGCTGCTCAAAAAATATGGGTTTAAAAATGAGCACAACTTATACATGGAAGAATAACATGAAAACTCTAAAATATTTCATAATAGTTTCTTAAAATGTTATACATTTTATATGTTTCAAAACTCTGGATATTTATAATATACTGAAAAAAATATTATAAAAATATTCACATTCACAAATAACATACCTACATTATGTAAACAATACAGGCAAATTCTTTTAGATGCAGAGGATAATATATTTTAGAATGGGATTAAAATGATTTCTTCAAATCACAACATCAGTAACTGTTTAACAAGCCCAACATTGGCCACCTTAACACATACTGACATACACACAAACTTGCACAATTCAGTTACTTAAAAATACTTTCTTTAGTAGAAAATATTGATTTCTCTAGGTTTTTAGCTAGATTTAAGTAGTCCTTTTTTTTTAATTTTAACGACTTTGTAGCATAGATTCAGACATCTATCTTTCCTAGGATACTGACACCTCCTTGAATCTTTGATAATTGCATATTAGACAGAAAAAAAGCATAATATAAAAACTGGACTAGATAGGTTTTTTTAAAAATTATTACGTTTTTTAGGAGGCCCTGTTAAAAATAAACTTCAACAACAAAAAATAAAAACAATCGAACAAACCAAGGTTTGTGGATAGTAAAAAGAGGAAGCAATGCTAAACAGCACCTTTTTTCACTAAAATACAATAAAAAAGATCATGGGTCACCACATTTGAATGGTCTGATATTGGAGATGTCCAAAGCACAAGGCTTGAGGGACCATTGCATATTAACCTGGGTAAAGCCAAGGGTGTAAATGAATGAAAGTAATTTTTTTATTTATGTCTGTATGAATTTACTTACTTGATAACTAAATTATGAGAAGCTCACAAGTTTAGAGCTATTGCCACTCTTACTAGTTTTGATCAAGTCAATATAAATAGGAAACTATGTAAGTGTCTATAATTATTGCCATATATATGTGTGTGTGTGTGTGTGTGTGTGTGTGTGTATTCTAAACACAACACTAAACAGTATTAACTGGGGGCATTCAAAAAGCCCACCCACCTCATTACATGCTTTATTGCCAAAGAGGTGGCTTGAAACAGACAGAAACTTAAAAAGTAGTCTTCTTAAAAAATCAGAACTTCCAAGTTCTTTCTAAAACACAGAAGCTTGGGGCGCCTGGGTGGCTCAGTCGGTTGGGCGACCAACTTCGGCTCGGGTCATGATCTCACAGTCCCCGCATCGGGCTCTGTGCTGACAGCTCGGAGCCTGGAGCCTGTTTCAGATTCTGTGTCTCCCTCTCTCTCTGACCCTCCCCCGTTCATGCTCTGTCTCTCTATGTCTCAAAAATAAATAAACGTCAAATAAAAAAAATTAAAAAAAAAAATAAAACACAGAAGCTTGCATGTTTAACATTAAATTTATTATAGAGAAAATTTTCCAAAATAAGATGCATATTTTATTAAAATATTTAAAATATTTAAAGTTTTATTGAGGACCAGAAACTAAATCTAACATATCTATTCTCATAACATGTTCAGTTCTGACTCAATTGTTTAGCAATTGAAAATAATTCACTTTTATCACTTAGTTTCTGTTAGTTGGGACCTCCAAGTCAAGGTATTGACTTGAAGTCTAGGACAACAAATAATGTTTCCCTAGAACCACCCAGAGCACCCATAACAGGTGGTTATGGAGTAGTACTTTAAAAATAGAATAAAATATCCAAATATTCTGATTGATTTACAAGCTATTGAATGACTAACTTGTGAACTATTATTAAAACACTGTTTATCATATTTGATGGGTACTACTAGTTACAAAGAAACTTATTTTAGATTTATTCAAAGGTTATTAACATTAGGATTAAGTCAGAGTGTATATCTCCTGATAGGTGATAAAAAGAAAGAAAGAAAGAAAGAAAGAAAGAAAGAAAGAAAGAAAGAAAGAAAGAAAGAAAGAAAGAAAGAAATAGGAAATGTAGACAATGTCAAACCTTAAAAAGTCAGCCCATCACAGTAAGTCTGGTATATTATAAATACTGTGATTGCAACAGTGCCAAGTGCAATGCAAACACTTTGCTGATTGATTGACTGAAGTGGGTCGAAGTATTTTTTGTTAAATAAAGAACATATTGATTTCATTATTAAAATTTGGTTTGGGGACCCCCGGGTTGTTCAGTCAGTTAAGCGTTAAATTCTTGATTTCAGCTCAGGTCATGATATCACGGTTTCATGAGTTCAAGCCCTGCTTTGGACTCTGCGCAGAGCCTGACTGGGATTCTCTCTCTCTCTCTCTCTCTCTCTCTCTCTCTCCCTTCTCACTCTCCCCAATCATGCTCTCTCTGTCTCTCTCAGAATAAATAAATAAACTTAAAAAAATAAAAATAAATAAATAATTTTTTTTTTGTAGCAGAATTATCTGGGTAGGTATCAAGTCAGTGAGTCTCTGATGATCTGTAGACCTGTGCTCTAATGCACGTCAAATTTTAGTGTCACTCAATTATAACGTCATTACCTATGCATGGTTTATTTCAACCTCCAGTGAGATACATTTAGACTCAGATTTCTCTTTTTTCTCTGCCCAAAGTAAGAACTTGAAAAAAATGAGTCACATATGATATCACTGAAGAGAAACAATTCCTTAGGAGTAAGTTAGATTATGGGGCGCCTGGGTGGCTCAAGTTAAGCGTCCAACTTCTGCTCAGGTCAGGATCTCATGGTTCGTGGGTTCAAGCCTCATGTAGGGCTCTATGCTGACAGATCAGAGCCTGGAGCCTGCTTCAAATTCTCAGTCTCCCTCTCTCTTTCTTCCCCTTCCCTGCTTGCACTGTCTCTCTCTGTCTCTCAAAAATGAATAGACATTAAAAAAAATTTTTTTAAAGGAGTAAGTTAGATTTTCACATGACACCAGTACTCAGAAATGGTTTGTTACTAAACACTCATCTAATTTTTGTTTAGGAAAAAAAATCCTTATCTGGAAGAATCCATAGAGTCAATAAATTTACATTATATGAGTTTGAATACAAACTTAAATCTAAAAAGAACTGCATGCTTACTAATGTTGCACTAGAAGATCTGAACTAAAATAGGGTTGATGAACAAAAAACACAATTAATTTAAAAGCTGTTTTGACTACTACTTGTCTACAGATAAACTTGAAAAAGAAGACCTTTCAGTTATTCTATGCATGACATTTTCCGGTAGTGGAAGGTGTCAATAGAATTATGACTATAATAATTTAGAACTCTGGTAAGATCATGTTCCTTTAAAGAGGGTCTTCAAACAGCAATTGGAAAAAGGAGAATTATTAAAGAGTGTACACCTGAGCATTCAGTTCAGTTCAGGTATAACAATAATTCCTCCTATGTAAAATAATCAGTTAAATTGAGATTCCTTATGCAAACAAACCAACTAATCAACAACAATGGAGAGGATGACTGTAACTACTGCAAAACACTCATTAACCATAAGAATTAATTCCAAGGAGGAAAGCAATAACTATTGCCTCCAAAAGAAAAGCATATAAAATTCTTTTTCAGAAAGAAAGGAAATTATTTCTTAATAACATCTAGAGATGTTTCCCCTTTCAGGAGAGTCAGACTTAATAAGTGAAGGAGAGAAAGAATATTTCTAGTTTCTCTGTATTTAAAATGGCTCAGTTAAAAATAAAATGAAATAAAATGGCTCAGTTAAATACTGCAAGTCAACACATGTCTTTTGATATTTTTGATTTTGTCTATTTTGAGGTACTAAAAGTAAAATTGAAGCAAAGGGCATGTATTTTAAGATAAACATCATTATTCAGTACTCAATTGATAAAGAAAAAATTAACTTGTTTCACCTTTCAATATTATTTAATTCAGCAAGCATTGATTTTTCTATGCTGTACAAATCTGGATCCTTGGTGTTACCAGAGGTACAAAAATGAATAACATGTAGTCCCTAGCTTCAATGAGCTCATAGTCTATTGAATAAAACAGATTCATAAACTGCCATACAAAATATCAGTAGTAATTTTATAAAAAATGGAATAAGGCTCTCAAACTTTAGCAGGCGTCAGAATTATCTGGAGGTATTGTCAAAACATAGACTGATTGGTCTCGCTCTCAGAAATTCTGATTTAGTAGGTGTAGTATAAGGCCTGGATAATTTCAACTTCTAACATTGTCCCAAATTATACTTATGTTGCTGATCTTGGAATGATACTTCTAAAATCACTGCTTTAAGACTACGACAGACCGAAATATTTATTTTTACTTTTAGTTGTTCAACGAAGGAAGAATTCTCAGGAGACATGAACTTGCTGTTTGATAATTCATTTAAATTTGATAGGAGGATGAAAACGTAAATAATTATATGGAACGGAAATAAATTAAAGCCATAAATAAGATAGAATATTGGATTATGTGTAGACGAGTGGTTAGACTATGAACAGATGTAGTTGACTACTAGTAAGGAGAGATATGCAACGTAGATTTACTGAACATTTATATATGACTAGATAAATAAAATCTGTGTGTAATAAAACAGGCTACACGACCAGAATAGCTAAAATTAAATAATATCAACTTATGATGATTATTGGTTGTAACCGAAACTTTTATTTCTGTTGTATAAAATATTACATTATTTTTGGAAAATGCTTTACCATTTTTTATAATATTAACCATACACTCAGACCATGATTCATCCATTTTACTCCTAGATATAGTGCCAAGAGTAATGAAAACATATGCTGACAAAAAGACAAATACATTAATGTTCAAGGAAGATTGAATTACATTAGTCTAAATGACTAATCTAAAATGACACAAAATCTTTCAATGAGTGAATGAGTAAAGAAAATGACCTGCATATACAAATATGGGTGAATCTCAAAAACATACTGAGTGAAAAAAGGCAAATGCAAAAGAGTACTTAATAGAGAATTCCATTTTTTTTTTCGGTTCTAGCAATAAAGCTAATCTATGATGGTTGAAACCATATCGTTGTTTTTCCAGAATCTGGGGTAAGAATAAGTGAATAGAAATATGCATAAGGAAATTTTCTGGGTTATGGAAATATTCCATTAGTTGATTAGATGGTCACAGAAGTAATCTAACTAAGATGCAACAGACAGGGTTTATTGAATGACTGGGTATTGTTGGTAATGGTGGAAAAGAAAAAAAAATATGGTGACATATTTTAAGCCTAGATAAATGAATGTATGATGATGGTAGTAAGTGAAATAGAAAAACAACAATAGAAAAGTAGCATTTATAGGTATATTAATTTTCTATGGTTGTGTAATAAATTACCATAATTGTAGTAGTTTAAAACACACATTTATTATTTCACAGTTTCTGTAATTCAGGAGTCCAGGCAAGACCACTGGTTGTCTCCTTCAGGGCTCACAAGGCTGCCATCGAGGCATCAGACAGACTGCCTTCTTATTTAGAGGCTTCACTGATGAAAAATCCCCCTCTAAGCTTTCTCAGGTTGTTTGAAGAATTTATTTTCTCATTGCTATAAGACATATAGCAGCTTGCTACTGCAAGACAAGTAATGGGAAGAGACAGGGAGAAGGAGATGGGAAGCAAGTGAGAGAGCAAGAGCCGGACAGAGAGATGCTAGTCGGATGAGTACCACAATCACAGCAATATTTTGAAATCATGTAAATATAATCGTAAGCATCTTACCACCTTTGCAATATTTCATTGTTTAGAGCAAGTCACATGTCTTCCTGCTCTGAAGGGGAAGGATTATACAGGAGTGTGAATACCAGGATACAAAAATCATGGAGGTCACCTTAAAGTCTCTCCTCCACTGTAAAGTAAATAAAAGTTATTTTACATTTGTTGAATTTGTGATTCTTTCCTGTGTCTACGTCAATAACATAGTTGAAACAGTTTTCCTTGGCAAGATGGTGGAGTACATCTTGACTATTCACATCACACACATTTTTGGATTGACATCTAATCTTTCTGTTGAGTTTCTCTCCATAAGATATGTATAATGAAAAAAAAATATTACAAGGGAATTTGTATCTTTTTAGTGATATCAACATGATACACTTTGCTACCAATATGTACAAAAACCTTTATTCTGATGATATTCTGCATGCTTTGAGAGAAAAAAGAGCCACAGTTGTTGCATGACTGAAATAGCTTCAGGCAGAAATGGAACCAATTGTGAAGACATTTGAAGATCCAGAAACTACAAGGCAGATGCAGTCAACCAGAGATGGGCAGATGCTGTTTAAGTACCTGGTGGGCAGGCATGGTTTTAGGTAGGAAAATTTAGATATACTCTAGAGTTATGTAAAATCCAATATGAATATGGGAATTACTCTGGAGCACCAGAATATCTTTACTTCTTTAGAATGTTGGTTCCAGCAACAGCCAGAAATGTTTTGAGTTCACTCAGGGGAAAACTGGCCTCTGAAATCTTAATTCAGAGTAGGGATGCAGCTATGGAAGACCTTCCATGGTTAAAAGAGACCATAGGTAATAATTCTGAGTTTTCCACTTCGGTATCTTCAGCAGCAAACAAGGTTCATCCACTGTCCTCTGTTTTCTTCAACTAATCAAGGGGCATGATAACATTATTGATCTCTTCTTTTGCCAGCCATCATATCTTAATGCAATTTAGATGATATGCCCACATATTCCTCCCTATTAGGCTACAGCCATCATAACGAACAAAGATGTTCAAAAATGCCAGCAGCTGCTAAAAGATCTGGTTAAAGTTATTGAACACAGTCTTACACATATAAAGACCCAGTTACAGAATTTCTTGAATGCTTTTATGTTAACTTTGACTTTGATGGAGCTCAGAAAATTCCACATACTGAGGGAATGTGAATCAGTACTTGTGAATGACTTCTAGGTAGCTTAAGGATTTCGCTGAAAATCATTGACTCTTCATATTTGAGACTTTTTGTTGCATTCACCTGTGTATCTGCACTCACATGTTGGCAGACAAACTGAACATGAAAGGTGGATTGTCAATGTGATGAGAAATGCAGGACTGGCTGCCAAGACTGGTTCTAAATTAGGTCATGTGGTTATAGGTAAGAATGCAGCTTCACGCTATCAGCAAGTGATTAAAAAGACCAAAAACCTTTCATTTAAAAGCCAGAGATTTTGGCTATGAGAAGAAACTTCATCAGAAAAGTAGGTCAGAGGCTTCTAACTGGGCAACTGAGGACTCTGGCTTCTACTGAAGAACTGTATAAAGATAAGATGAAAAAAAAACTATAAAATAAAGACAAAATAATAAAACCATTATATAAATGGTGGCATACATTGTGGAAACAACATATTGAGCATAAATTTGGGGAAATTTGAATAAAATTGGCCGTGTTTCATTAAAAAAATAAGGTAGTAGAAAATGTATTATGATTTGTGGTTATTTAAGACTACAAATATTACATTACATTTAAATAGCATGTTGATAACTGTTCAGAGTTTTTATTGAGTTTCTGGGATATAAAAGAAAATGGCTTAATGACAATTTCTCTATTTTGGAATAACCTAAGTTGATTTGTTTTTAGTATGATCCAGGCAAGGAGAGGAATATATTTGCCCATTTAGATCAATTGGACTATGAAGTTTAAAAAATAATCCTCAGGAAACATGATGAGAGATATTTTTAAACTGCAAAGCTATGCATTAGCATAAAACAAGAGCAAGGAAGCTAGGATGAATGTCATTTCTGCAACCAATGGAGTCACTGACCATATGTTCTCTTCCCAAATCCAAGGATAAGATAAATCATTGTCACAATGCTGATAATCAGTTCTGTCAGTCAATTCTCTAGCAATCTGTCTCAAATTCATAAAAAAAAGGAACATAGTTAAAAGGTGATCACTTGGCCCAAGATTAACCAGGCTGAAATCTAACAGGTAGGCAAGAACCTAGCAAACTCCCTAGCAGATTTAATGATAAGGGAAAATAAACTTTGTCATGGGCCATTCAATTTGTGGAACTTTGGTGGGGACCTTTGGGAATATCAATAGTAATTTACCAAAAACAGAAGGCAAGGACAAACTAGCAATTATTGATGGAATAATAGTATTCTAGATGTATGAATAAAGCAACTCTAGGCAGATTCTGTAATAGTGAGTATGAACAAAAATGATACAAGGGAAATTAATCATAGAAAAGATACTAGAAAATATTTATAAACCATTTAAAAAAGAACTCAGCTAAAGCACAGATAAAAATCTGCTAAAGATTTTCTAGAGCAATAGTTACAACAAGAAATCTAATAGAAATGACCAACAATAGTGAGCAAGTTAAATTTCAAGTGTAATTTAACTCACTTTTAGTTGAAAATCTCATTGACTTAGGAAATACAATATTGTAGGTAAAGTATCTCTGAATTTATGGGAGGATTTTTAAGTAGTAGAACTAGATTAACATGAAAATATCTTCAGTTACTTAAGGAGTTGGGGAATATGAAGCAGTAAAAACAGAGGGAACAGAGCCAATGTTGAGGCAGAGAACAGCTATACTACTCCATTAATTCAGGTTGGAGAGGACTTGTGGCTGGAAGCAGAGTTGGTTAGGTAATACATATCTCCCAGGTGAAGAGTTCCTTCAGCACTTTGAAATGTAAACAGAATTTCAATTGCCTATGTAAAGATGCAGTTTGCAGAGAATAATTTTTTATACCTTATATAGAATTCTCATTGGGATATATGAACCGCCAAAATTGTAAAATCTAAAACTCTGTTCAACTAAATTACATATTTTTAAAAGAATCCTTATACCTTTAAGAGCAAAGAGGACCCATAATATCTGAATGAAGCTTATGTGCTGAGGACTGACAAAAGTCTAGCCCTTGTTGCACATTTGCTGAAGAATAAGCCCAGGAAAACTGTTAACACATGGGATGATGTTTCAGAATACAAGATCTGAATTTCTTCTGGAAATACCTTTTTTTGTTGTAGGTAAAGGTCAGAAAATAAAAACCAAAGAATGACTGCCTATAGCTATTGAAAATAAAATATTTAAATGAGGAAAAAGTAAGCCTTTTTCTAATCATTAGTGATTGTGTAGGCAATTAGGAAAGCACCAAATTCTCACACTCAAATATAGTCTGACTAGACCATTCCTGAAGCTTTATAGGAATGGATTCCCCAGAGATTACTGCACATAGTGATTTTAGACAAAGACTTGTTAAAAAATTCATTGGATGGAATTAAACTGGCAATGAGGACTTTGTTCAAGAATATCACAGTAGAGGTCAAGAGTATTGCCATGAGACAGAGAGATTGAACTCAACTCCACTGATGCAAAAGACAGGAGGGTTTTTAAATGTTGGATGAGCCACTAGAAAAACTCTGGAGGATGTTAGGGGAGAGGAAGGTTGATCAAATGCTTAGGCCATCTCTGTTCGCTAACTGGTACTAATCTAAATTTGGCTCCTACCCACTCTCAGAGACTGAGACATAGAAACTCTGTCTTTCCTGGGGATTACATTTCAAAGGGATGGCTTCCAGATCCTTGTGAAAAATATTCCTGGGTTTGTAAAACTGGAAAGACACTGGAAGAAGATTTACATCTCAAAAAAGTAGAAAAAGAATTCACAATTGTAGTTTCTAAAGTAAAAAGAAGGAAAGGAAGGTCAGAGGCCTGTAGTCAGGAAGAAACCTACCTAAAGTTTACTCAAGCTGAGGGGAATGTAAGGGTCTCCCCGTCAGACTCTTCTGTTGTTCAATATTTTCTTTGTATGACAGCTATACTCTCCACCAAAATAGCTTCAGTACTTACATGGAGATTTGAAATTAGTAGTATTTTCCTTTCACAGATTCTGTGGAAGATCTTAGACTGGGAGCTGCCACCCTAAACACCGTTGCTGCAAAACGGAGAGCGCTGTGTTTCCACTTGCCGCTTTCAATTTACTAAACCATTCAATTTTCTCTGAAGTAAAAGAAAAATGTGGATGCGCACATATTTGAAGGGCTTATTATAACACATATGGAGCTTGTGAAAATGTTTCTTCTAGAGTTTCAAGGCTTTTGCTGAATTGGCTGAATTTTGTATATTGCAGTAAAGCTAACTATTCTTTTGCTTACACTGCTGTAAATTTTGCTTATTGTTATGTATAATGTATGAAGAAGCACAAATGTACAATGTATCTTTTGCAGGAAGATTATGAACTAAATCAAAAGTATTTCCAACATAAATAATAAAAGAGAAAAGACAATTTACAATAGAACCAGAAAAGCTTAGACACACAAATAAAATTTCCAGAGCTACTTCGGAAAACAAATCATCTAAGGCAGGTTGTGGGTACAGGGCTTGATTATTGTTAGAACTCACTGGAGATATTTTTCAGTTTATATGTGCAACTTAATGTTGAAGCTTACTTTAATTTCTGATGAAATTAATCATTCAGTTTTTTTTTTGGTTTCACATTTATCTGATTGAGGTGAGGGAAAAGCATTTAAAGTATTACCCACAAAAGAAAGCACAGGATATTTGTAAGTGGGAAAAGTTTTCTAAAACCTAGTAAGTGATACTAAGTATTCAAACTATAAGCAGAGAAATTGTTGAAGGATGCCTCTAGAAGAGAACCTTCTTAGATACTAGGTAAGCTCAATATGACATTAACTTTTGCACTTCTGGAAAATGAAAAAGCAACAAATCGTCCCAAATAGGACAGTATTTTAATGTAACTCCCTTCAATTTGATACTTAAGCAAATTTGAAATACAACCAATTCTGAACCAAATAAAAGCATTATTTCTCAGTTTAGTAATATTGTTGGCTGTATAACCTGGACAACAAATTTTTAAAGGACAATCCAAATTGTTCTGATTTGCTAAGTGATGAATAGTGTCCAGATCTCTCTTGGCTAATGTTGATTAGAAATATTGAAAATACACTTAATGGTCTTTCAGAAAGAACAGTTTTGGTCATGAATCTAAATGGTGCTCTTTCAAATTAAAGGCACCTAGACCAGTTGTCCTTGAGAAGAGCAATCTGGATAATGGCCAAGTTAAATTTCATAGAAGAAACAGACCATTATCAAGCTAATATTTTTGTCATACTGTATTGTACTAAGAGAATGAAAAAGGCATGTGTGTGTGTGTGTGTGTGTGTGTGTGTATTGTTTGTTTTCTTTTTGCATGTCCTGAAATTGTTCACTCTAAATGTGTGCATTTAAATTCTAGTATCATTATTATTTCATTGTACTGCCTCTATGATATCTTACTAATCTCATGTCCTTTGAATATTTGAGTCTGCAACACAGATAATCTCAACATTTCTTTTTATATTTTAGTGTCTTGACTTCATCCTAAATCTCACTTTTGTTGGGAAATATATATGTCCTGAAAAGAAAATTTTTGAGAAGGTTTACATTTGATTTGTCACCTCTAGCTCTAAATTTCTCTTTTTGTTAAATTACTTATCTAAACTTGAAGTCTTTTATAACTGCTTTCATCTTCCAGAACCATGAAGTTCTTCAATTTCCCTGTTTGCTTAAATAGCCATCAACAGAAATCATATATATTATATGTGTTTAAAGCTTTTGAGTAGGGAGAAGAGAGATAGGATACAGGACTCACAGCAAAAAAAAAAAAAAAAAAAGTTAAGAATTTGTTTGTGGCCATACCTCTTTGGTCTCAGATTACCACTGAATTTTCTTTCCTTACATATATTTGAAGGTACATCATTTTCTTTCTGAATTCACAGATGCCCCAGTGAGTCACATTTCATTTAATACATGATATTGATATGTAGAGAAATTCACCTCTATTTAGTTACTCATGGCACTCTGGCTTATCAAGCATTTTCTTGGCTTTATCAAAAAGAGGTATCAAAATATACTTCCCTAAATAATCAAATTATATGCTTGGATACAATCATACAACTTTGGAAAATTGAGAAATCATTTAGATTTTTGTATTAAAGAACATCTTGGCACCACTTTTCATATTTTATGTTACTATTTTCCTTAATATTTTCTTATCAATACCTACCCATATATTTTATTATTTGTTAACATCCATTATTAATTTTCTTGCAGATTTTTATGGACATTATATTGTCCAAAAGAAAACACAATCACCGTTATAGATAAATGGAAACTTTGTACATGTAAATAATTTACTATTTTATTTAAAGCATTTATTGATATTGATGTTACCAGTAAGACAAAGTTGAAATTATTTTCAAAAAGCCAACAATATGTGTTAGTTCCACATAGGTCTGTATTATTAAGGAAACTAAGTGAAAACTAATGACCATAAACTAAACAGGATATATTCTACCAGATTTTTAGATTTTTCTCTCTTTTCAGTGTTCTTGGGCATTCAATTGCTTTATTGCCTAGATTCTACTTTTTGGTAATTTTAATTGTAGATGAAATTTTAAAAATAGTAAAGTTATAATTATATAAATTTATATATAATTTTGACACATATTCTGAAATTAGGCCAAGAGAATATTACTTTATCATGTCACTGAGACTAAAATTTCCATCATTTTATTACTCTTTCATTTGAATTAAAACTGATTATAAATTTTCTGGAAAACTTTTAACCCTTGAACAACTAGCATTACTCATTATTACTGTTTATTAACAAACACACTTCTACTTTTTAGTCATGGAGTAGAAAATAGTTTAACATGACATGGATACAAGATATTTTGCCAAGTTTTAATCTATCATTTAATTGTGAACTTTAGTTTTTAAAACTAAAACTTTCAGAGGTGCCTGGGTGGCTCAGTCACTAAGCATAACACTCTTGGTTTGGGCTCAGGTCATGACCTCATGGTTCGTGAGTTGGAGCCCCACATTAGGCTCAGTGCTGACAGTACTCAGCCTGCTTGGGATTCTCTCTCTCTCTCCCTCTCTCTCTGCCTCTGCCCCACTCATGGTCTCTCTCTCTCTCTCTCAAAATAAATAAATAAACTTAAAAAATAAAAATAAAAAATAAAATTTTCATCTATATAGTAAATTGTACCTTAAGTATTAAGCCACTCAGAGTATGAAACTTTTTCTGGTAAAACTAGTGTTAGATTTGAAAGTACTGTATATTATTTGCATCCTATTGGAGTATAAAAATAAATAAAATATTATTAGAATTAATTATATATAATTACATAATTTTACTCTATAATTTTATAATTATAATTAGGAAGCAATATATTAAGAACTTATTTATTTGGGGCACCTGGGTGGATCAGTCCGTTAAGTGTCTCTTGATTTTGTTCAGGTCATAATTCACAGTTGTGAGATGGAGCTGGTGTAGGGCTCTCCACTGACAGTGTGGGGCCTGCTTGGGATTCTCTCTTTCCCTCTCTTTATGCCCCTCCGCTGCTCACACTCTCTGTCTCTTTCAAAATAAATAAACATTTTTTTAAAAAGAATGTATTTATTTAACAATGGATAAATTGTGCTTAATTTTCCCTATTGCTATTCTGATTTTAAACATAATTACAGATAATTTATAAAATTCAGAAAATGAAAATAAAATGCAAAAAATCCAAAAAAAAAAAAAAACCCCACCATAATGCACCATTCATGTGTTCAAATACTTAAGAATCCACTACTTGATACATATTTTGTTAACCATAATCAGATAAAAAGGCACAAGTATGTCCGTATATGTATAAATTTGAGGATAACACTGAATTGGTATAACAGGATGAATTGATACACATTGAGCCTACTTATAACCCAGGAAGCAGGACACAGAAATATCAGAATTGTCTACCTGGTGGAAGTTCAGCAGCCAAGGCATGAAGCCATTTCCCCCCTCTGCCATAGAGAAGGGGATGGTATATCCAGAATTTTGTCCCCAACCCCTGTCTCATAGCCAAGTAAATGGAAATGGTCCACAGAAATCTCAGCGAGCTTGAAAGTGTCTGCAATATGGGAAAAGACCAGTCCGGGCTCTAATAGCAGGATGATGGCATAAGTGAGTATCTAGGTTTATCCTCTGGCCACTTCAACAGCAAATGAATGAATGAATGGATGAATGAATGAATGAACAGATATATATATGGAGAAAAAAAAGAAGATTTGAGAGATACAAATAGCGCAGCCTATACTTCTATTTTCAGGCCTGTGTCAGATTTTCTATGAGTTTATTTTGGGTCAAGAAGAACATGCTAGCAAGATCTAACATTTGGGAGTTACCCTACCTTCTACATTTGAAGGGAAGCTTAGCAGCTATGGAAACATTTGAGCCAGATGTGAATTCTCACTTCCTAGATCCTGGCAGCAGAAAAGCCTCAGAAGAGACTCTGAAGGACTCACTCCTACACCCCCATAAGTCAGATTTAGTTTTAGGCAGAAGGGAAGGACGGGGCATAAAGGAATGGAGTATCTTACTCTCCACATTCCCAAGCCCCTGAAGCCACAAGTTTAGACAATCATGATGGTAAAGGAAAAAGTATTTTATTCGGCTCAGGCTGCTAACAAACTACCACAGACTGGGTATCTTAAACAAGAAATATTTGTAAAGCCCAAGCTCCAGGTGCCAGACAGGTCAGGTTTGGGGGGAGGGTCCTCTTCTTGGTTTATAGATGGCCATCTTCTTGCTGTGTCCTCACATGGTAGAAGGAGTTAGGAGGTTCTCTAGCCTCTTATAAGATTATTTTCTTTTGTCAGTTTTCGTAATTTGTGACTTCCAAATAATTTCTTCATTTCACAGAACTGGCATTAAGTCATTTATAATGTCCCCTTTGTATTATTTTAGAATCTGAATGATCTTGAGTGGTATCCCTGGAAATAATGATAATTTGTCACATGTCTCCTTTCTTTCTTCATCAATAGAGTGTGAGATTTACAATTTTATTTGTCTTTTCAAAGAACAAACTTTTGATGCTATTGATTTTTATCTTAGAGTTGTCAGGTTTAATAAAAAAATACAAGAACCCAATTAAATTTGAATTCAGATTGACAATAGATATTTTTGCATGCATAATCATGTTCCATATAATATACGTGGCATACTAAAAATGTACTTTATCTGAAATATGAATTTAACTGATTGTTCTGAATTACATGAGGCAGCTCTATGTTCTCCATTTTTGCATGTTTTCTATTTTGTTGATTTCTTCTCTTAATCTTTGTTATGTCTTTCCTTCTGCTTACCATATTTTTTCCTTGCTGTTCTTGTACTACTTTCCTGTGGTTGTAGGTTTACAGCATTGATTTCAGACATTTCTTTTTTAATATTTGCAATTAACATTAAAAACTTCCCTTAAATATTTCTTTAGCAGCTTCACATAAATTTTGATATGCTAGTTTTAAATTATAATTTGACTCAAAATATTATATAGTTCCCTTCTATTTTTATATGGTGACATATGTGCTGTTTAGAAATGAGTTAATATCTATATATCTGGGGCCTTCTATATGTGTTAATTTCTTTATTTATAGTTTAATTATGTTATGATCAAGGAACATAGCTTGAAAAAGATCCATTTGTGACCTTGAGATTTATTTTACAGATCAATAAGTGGTCTATCTTTGTGAACACTCCATATGTGTTTGAAATAATGTTTATCCAGCAGGTGTTAAGTATAGTGTTCTACAAATATCAATTAGATTTGATGGCTGACATGGTCATTTATATTTTTTATATCTTTCTTTTTTGTCATCTAATGACTATAAATTAATATAAGGGATGTGATAACTGTTAAAATCTATTTAGAATTTTTGTCAGCATAATTTTGTGGATATTTTTACCAGAGTTCTCTGTCTTATTTAGATGCTACAGTATATTTAGATAATTTGTTGATATTGTATTAGTTTTTATAATTGCTATTTGTAATAAGGGAAGGTTTATTCAACCTCATTGCTTTTTTGGACATTACGGGTATGATGTATATTGTTTTAATAAGTGTTAAGTTTTTAGATCAAAGGCAATTGTTGTTAGTTCTTGATAGATGTTTCCTCAATTCAGTGCATTTAAAAATATTTTTTAATGTTTATTTATTTTAGAGAGAGACAGAGTGAGAGCAAGGGAGGGGCAGAGAGAGACAGGAAGACACAGAATCCAAAGCAGACTCCAGGCTCCAAGCTGTCAGCACAGAGCGTGATGCAGGGCTTGAGCCCACGAACCACAAGATCAGACCTCAGACGAAGTCAGATGCTTAACCGACTGAGCCACCCAGGCACCCCTAATTCAATGCATTTTAAAATGGGATTCTCCTTATATATATTTCTAAGTCTATATTTTTAGTATTGATTATATTTTGAAATGAGTACCTGGGTAAGCTTTTTGTTAATTCATTATGTTAGGCTTAAAGCACTACGATTATCAGTTTGACTGATTAATTTAGGACTTAACAAACATGTTCATGATTTAGTTGTTGTATTTAATACTTTTCAATAGACTCCTAAGCTCCCAGTGCATATTCCTGTGATTTTTTTTTCTAGTGTTTGTTTCTGGATCTTTAGTAATTGAGAGGTAATTGAGGTGGTATTAAAATGAGAATTTTCTGCTTACTGACAGGCATGAGCTACCACAGCCACTGCATTAATCTTGTTCCAATCATTTCACCAAAATAGAAAAGAACAATATCATTTACTTATCTAGGTGATTTCTCTGATCTTCTTAGGTTGTGTCAATTATTCAAGACACACTGTTGAGACAGTATAGGCTCTGTTGATAGTCAAAACCTTAGGATTCTATTCACATATGTCTGTACACATGCTTTATATACTCAGTAACAAAGACAGAATTTTCTATGGGCTGCAAAAACTAAATATATTTTGAATATTTAATGGACAACCTACATGTACCCTAGACAGAATTTGGTCTTTCTTACTTTTGGAGATAAATATAATTTTGTTTCAAACCCCAAATCCCAAGGATTATGGAAGTGAAGAATGTCTAACATTTAAAACAATATTCCCAGGAACTCCATTTCTCCTGTTTCCCAATGCACCTTTTATTGATGAGTTATATGATATTTCTTCTTTACCTACCATTACCATCCTCACTCTCTTTAAAATCCAACAAAAAGTTTAGTTACTAATTTGACCATGGTATAGAGCACACAGACATCTACCATTCATCTTTTTTTTTAATTTTTTAACCTTTATTCATTTTTGAGAGATGGAGAGAGACACAGCATGAGTGGGGGAGGGGCAGAGAGAGGAGTCACAGAATCTGAAGCAGGCTCCAGGTTCCGAGCTGTCAGCACAGAGCCTGACACAAAGCTCAAACCCACGAACCACAAGATCATGACCTAAGCTGAAGTCAGATGCTTAACTGACTGAGCCACCCAGGAGCCCCTACCATCCATCTTGTTAATAATACATTGGTCTCTCTTGGCTTCACAAGTTAGTTCCATAGCAAATCCTTATTTAATTTCCTTCCATGGGGTTCAAATTTTCTCCTCTCAGTATGTAGAGTAATTCAACTTCCTTTCCTCCTTTCCCACATTTCATGACAAAATAATTGATATTTTAATTAGCAACCAGTTTGCAAATGGCTAACTTGTCACTATGTCTCCCACGGCAGAGACAAGGAGAGAGAGATCTCTCACGTTCTCTTTTTATAAGGTCACAATCTTATCAGGTTAGGCTCCATCCTTAAGACCTCTTTTAACTTTAATTACCTTCTAAAAACCCTATCTCCAGAAACAGTTACATTGGGGGTTAGGTCTTTAATATACAAATTTCAGAGGACAAAATTCAGTGCACAGTAGTCATTATCGAGTAGTTAACTACTGAAATAGCAATGTACTGACCCTTACTGAAAATTTTCATTCTATATATAGTTTACATTTATTGTTACTATTTTTTACATTCTTTATTTTGAAAATTTAAAATATTTGTAACGGTGTCCCTTAGAGATGGATTAACACCATCTTATGAGTTCATGTCATAAAAAAATATATAAAACTAAAGTTCCTTAGGTCTAAATGGCAAAAAATGATTTGAATTAATTTACTGTGAATTTTTAATCTTAAACTGGTTTGGTGTATACTTTATTTTAAACAATTTGCTAATATTTTTAGTTTATACATAAATAATAAGGTTACTAAGCATTCCTGTGTTTAAACATTAATCAGTTTTCCTCCATTTATTGACTTCTTCTGAAGCAGCTGTTAGTAGATTAACCCAGGCTGTGAAAAGATTGACTGAAGGAAAGAAAGAGGTTAGACAGTTCTAGGATATAGTCACTCGTGGCTCAATCAACAAAGAACATCTGCTAAACCAAATGTGCACATCAACTGCAAAGAGAGCTTTTCTCAGATATTCCCTGGATAAGGCCCATTCTCCCCAGCCTTCTCAACAGCCAAAGTCTACAAAGCCTGATTAATGAAAAGGATTTGATATTTTTATTTAGGACTGAATTGCAGTCATGAGGAGAAATTCAATGCTTTAAGATTTTTACAAGCTTCAAATTGGTTGATTTTACTAAGGCAAGTATACTTTTGTGAATAAAATATGTAAACATTCTAGTTAAGAAAGAAAATTTTAAGAACTCAGACAATCATTTTGTAGAGAGATTTCCTTATAGAAATTATTCACATATCACAGCACTTCTCAGAGTAAAACATGTCTGTCTTTAGTATTTTCAAGGAAAGAGAGATATAAGGGTTATTTAATCAGTAACTCAAACCTGTAGAGTTTTCTGTTTTCTGATGTTGTCAAGATACACAAATTATATAAGAAAAAAATGATATTTCTCCTTGTAAAAGTCTATACTCCCATGCTAACATTTAATTTCCTTATCTTCCTTTTCTTTCCTTTTTAAAGCAAATAATATAAGTATCAGTTCTACTATTTACTCCAAAATGGGAATTTACCTTGCAATCAATATTTTAATTTACTGTATTTCAATTCCATTTACTTTTTTTTAAAGAAGTAGCTCCTGGTTATTGTAGATGTGCTTTTAAAATCCTGATTATATAAAATATCTATACATTCTTTTTATGACATGAAGGTTTTTGAATGTTATGAAAGCATTTTATTCAAATGCTCAAGAGGTAGCCTGCCACTTGGGAAATTGGGAAAAGGAAGAAATAGTGATCTCAGAAATTAAGAATTTCTTATTGAGGAAAGAAAACATTCATGAATTCATTTGTCATTGTAGTCAAAGATAAAATATATGTGACTTCTTATAAGGGGTAAAATAAATTGAGTGATGCTATTTTAGACTGGCATTATGTAAGTGTCTTTTTTTGGAGGAAAGAGAATATTAAATTCATGTTGCCAGATACATAGATAAGTAACATTTGAGATAAATCCAAACCATATAAAGTAGTTATGCAATCTACATGAGAATAATTGTATTCATCTCAATATGACATCAAGACAAATTTGATTTAGGAAGAACATTCAATTTGGGGTAGTGTGTGTAAATTCAGAGCTAATTAATCCAAGGATTAATCCTATATGTATTAATCAACACTTAGTGATCTAAGGAAAAGCATGTTACTTACATAACCTTCAGTACCCTTATCTGCTATGTCAATTTTATCTACCATAAGTATCTTATGTAGAATATGTGAGAATCACACAATCATATTTAACATTATTGTAGAATAAATGGCGAACATAGAAAAGATGATAGGATTTATTAAGAGAAATATTATAATTCCTTAAATTGGCAGAACAAGAAGTTTCAACTGTGTTGCTATGGTGTTGGCTTAATACACTCAGCATTTTATAAAGAAAAAGGAAACTGAAGAGAATACATACACACACACACACACACACACACACACAGCTTCAGTCAGATGCATGGGGAGTGTCAGAATTCTACTGCAAATGGGAACCTTAAAAATAGGAAGAAATCCTGAAATCGTGCAAAAAAAAAAAAAGAACATAAAGAAAAAAATATTGAAGATGTTGAGGAAAAAAGAAAAAACATATCACCACTCTTTTTGTTTCATCATCAAAAATCATTACAGGATGCAAAATGAGCAAATAAGAAAATTTTTATAGAAAATAATATTTTGTTTTAGGATCACATATCCCAAAGATGAATCCAGGTATCATGCCAATGCCTGAATTATGGGATCTTAGACTGTAAATGAAAATCGAATGTACTTGAAGAACATGTGTGTCCTAACTTAAACTCAGTAAATATGGAGTTGATGTGATCTTCTAGAGAGAAGAATTCTTCATTTTACTGTACATATTTTATGGCGTCCCAAACATGAACATGAAATAGAAAATTTTGGGGCGCCTGAGTGGCTCAGTCATTTAAGCGTCTGACTTTGGCTCAGGTCATGATCTCAGAGTTCATGAGTTTGAGCCCCGCATTGCGCTCTGTGCTGACAGATCAGAGGCTGGAGCCTGCTTCAGATTCTGTCTCCCTCTCTCTCTCTGTCCCTCCCCCACTCATACTTTGTCTCTGTCTCTGTCTCTCTCTGTCTCTCTGCCTCTCTCTCTCAAAAATAAATAAAACATTTAAAAAATTAAAAGAACCCAAAAATTTGACTCATTTAATCATAGAGAAAAATCTTCTGTAACAATAACTAGTATTTACTGATAACCAACTGTGATAAAACAATGTGCCTTATGCATTCTGTACCTACAGAATGCCTTCCCAATTAAGATGCCACAAAAATTCTAGGAATTCTGTGTTACTGTTATTTTCAGTCTTAGAAGTGACTGGTAGGAACCTGTGGAAACCAGAGTAGGGTTCTCTGTGTACAGCAATGTGAAAGTTAGTAAGTGATGATAAAGTTCTTGCAATGATCCTATTAAGTAGTTACTACTATCCTCACTTTAAATAAATATGGGCTGAAAGAAGTTAATAATCCTGTTTAAAGAAGTTAAGCAACTTTCTCTAGATCACACAACTAGAGAATCTTGTTCATTCTGAATCTGTCTGACTTAATCTTGAGCTTTCAAGCACTTACTATGCTCTATTTAACTTCTCCAAACATACCTTTCTACTTCCAAGTTTATGTGTATTCTCTCCTTCCCCTTTTGTGTCCCTTCTTAGGGATAACCATGCATTTTTTATTCCATCCACACCATTTTACTTGATTTTACTTTCATAAATTAAATAGAGTGAAAAGATCATAGATGTTGGACTCAAAGAAATCTGAGGTGCAACACAAATTCTAAATGATTGCTACTGTATAACTTTTCTGTGTGTTAAATTAGGTACCTCCAAATTCTCTAGGATTACAGTTCAGCTGAATTAATGTAACTACATGCATACATTAGAATTTGCCTAAACCAATGGAACTCATAGAATCTTTCATTAAGCAGATTTATGGTGGGTAATCTAGTTTAAAAAGATTATGTGAATGAATATGGCCCAGAATAAAGTTATCAGACAGAAGCCTCCACTGAATGTCTTTAGTTGCTGTCCTTTGCTCCTGACCAGCTCAGCTACTCCATTATATGGCCATCTACTCTTTACCTACCACCATTTGAACACATTGATGTATTAATTTCAATGACCACAAACCCAGTGCTTTCCAAACTGGCATATTTGCTTGTATATTTCTCTGCATGCAATGTTCTCTTCTTACTTGGCTGATGACTTCTCCTACTTTATGTAAAGCAAGGCCCACTTTGTTATTCTCTTTTATTCCTTCTTATTTGTTTAAAATTAATTTATCTATAAGTAATCATTGTGCTTCTTGCCACCAGATAGTTGAGCTTTGTGGTGGTATCAATTGTTATTCTCTAAAAATAATAAAAAATAAGACTCATAGGGTCTTCCATATGAAATAATTACTACATGAATCAATAAATAAAATAGTATGCAAAGCTGAATGTATGGAGCCATGTATTGGATAACCAGAAATCTGAAACAGTGTATTAGAAGAATGCATAGAAAAATATTCTGCAAAATATAAATTGGATGAACTCCATTGCTTCTGGGTAGTTTGAATATGATCCTGTACCCTGGTAGTAGATTATTCATAATACTGCAATCAGATCCGTTATTCACTAATGTGTTGTAGTTGGATATTTTGAATTATGAACTCTATATCTAGATTGTATAGAAAGTTACACATGTATAGGGGACTGAGAACTATCAAAATTGTACTACTAGTTTCTATGCAAAGACATAAAGGATTATTTTCTGAATTTATTGAAGAACATGCATTAGAAGAAGAATAAAATAATGATGTTCCCTCAGATACCTCTTCCCAGCACTTAGCCCCAGTTGGTACATTCTTTATTTTATTCTATCATATGAAAGAAGAGAATGTTTTCTAGTTCTTATTGAACTTCTCCAGATAATAATAAGTCACTGAGATGATAGTGTACTCTGAAATCTGGGAAAGTTTTGGAGGTAAAATACATACTATCTATAGGGAGCACAGAGGGATCATAATTTCTCCAAATTATGGCAAATCAACAGCAATGTTCTGTTGGTTAAGAATGGTCTACAGCTGGATATCCAGCTACTAGGACAAAATTCTAAGAATAAAATTAAACAATACCCTTGAATTGTATATAGCTCATTCATTTAGGCAGATGTCTTCTAAATTCAGATTTAGGAAAGCAGTATTCTAAGAAGTTTTTTGGTTTTTTGTGGGGAGAGGGATGCTAAAGAATGAGTTATCAGAGTTTTTCTTCTAGACTCCATGTCTGGTTAATGTTTGCACCTTAGGAAATTGTCTCCTTACCATCTGTCCATAGTAGTTCCTCTTGTTACATAATGCTCTTTTCTCTCCTTCTTCCTCCTCTTTCTTCCCCTTCTTTTCCTCCCCCTCCTCCCCCTCCTGCTTCACCACCACCACCACAACTATACTTCAAGCAAATGGGGAGGTTAACTACATTATTTTATTATCAATTTCCCAACAACACTCGTTGTAGTTCCTGTTACATGTTGGTTTTGAATGTCAAAATGGTGTGTCCCCAGAATTACTAGAGAGGGAAAAGAACCTCAAGGGAGAAGATGATGTATCATTTAGGATTCAATCACGAGATAAACCACATAATAATTTGAACACTGAAGTTTAACTTACAGATTCATTAGCTAGTTAACAGCATATTAAATATTAATAAATAAAAAAACCCTAAATATACAAAAGTAGTAGACATTGAGATAAAAGCACTATCTGTACGGCTGAGAGAAAGTACAAATGAAGGCACAAATTCTGACCTTCTAGTCAGAAATTTAGATCTCTTAAGAAAACAGGAGAACCTCAGATAACTCTTCCCAGCACTTAGCCCCTTCCATTAATGTATGACAGAAAAGTTATCCATAATGCTGTAGGCCAAGACTGGCAAGCAGTAAAAATGCACACGATGTCAAAACACTTGCTGAGAAGCTGCCTGAGGTGAGAGATAGAATTCACTGTGAAAGTACCTATGTGGGTGTTATGGAAACTTGCTGGAAAGCCTCCTTCAGGAGCACCTGCACAACCCACTTGGAAGCTTTCCATGGGACAGCTGATAAAACTTGGTTAGAATATATAATAAACAAATACATAAAATAAGCAAATTGTAACCAAGAAATTATAATCAAGGTTGAGCAGGACCAAAAGTAAGCAGTAAGTTGCCTGAGAAGGTAATTCAGACACTTTCAACATTGATTGCTATTGTAGTCTCCTCTGCCACAATCCATGTCTGTGGTTTCCTGGGCAATTTCTTATAATTAGTTGGCTGAAGATTAAAAAAAAAAACAAAAAACCAAACTGTCAAGTCTAATTTACCTATGTGTTTGCATAATATGCTGGTACCACCCAAAAGTGGACATCTCCAGTACTGCAGCCTCACTTAGGGTCACCCCTAAAGAATAATAGAAAGAAGTTCTTCCAGTGGGCAGAACTTGAAGTAGTATACTTAGTTGTCTAATATATCTGATTATAGATGGCCATAAGCACATATTGAGATTATTTAAGAGAAGATGCTAATGGTTTAACTGGACAGACCTTGAAAGAAGAAGGATTGGAAGATTGGTACAAAGGAAATCTGGGTAAGAAGTATGTGAATAGACTTTTCAGATTTGACATATATTGTGAATATATTTGTGCAAGTGTGAATGTCTACCAAAAAGTGTCCACAATGAGAGATGAATTTAATTAATCAGAGGATAAACTAATATGCTTTATGGGTATCAGGCAACATCTTTCCCCAACCCATCCAGTACTGGCTCAGAAGGCCTATGATGAAAATGATACTGGTGGTAGAAATGGAGGCTATGCATGACCTCAACAACATGGAATTTCCCTCACCAAGGCTGACTTGACTCAAAATACTGCTGAGTGTCTAATTCATTAATATGGAAGCCAACACTGAGGACCATTGTAAGATATGGCACCATTGTGAAGGAACGCAAGCCAGCCTGGTGGCTGTTGAGAAAATTAGACTTCTTCTATCATGGAAGGGCAGAGATTTATTCTCACTGGAATATACATATTCTGTACATGAATGTGTCTTCTCTTCATATAATACTTCTGCCAACATCACTATTCATAGACTGCCTGAATGGCTTACCCATATTCATAACAACAATTCTGTTAAAGAAAGCAATTTCTTAGCAAAGAAAGAGTAGCAATGGGCTCATGTTCATGGAATTAACTTGTTTTGATACATACTCCTACACCCAAGAAATGATTTAATTAATTTAAAAATGGTATGGTTTGTCGAAGATTCAGTAATGGCATCAATTGAGAGACAATATCCTAAAGGGATGCAGTATGTAATTTGTACAATCAGAGAATATTACATCTGCTTTCTTCCCCAAAGTAACAATACATCAGCCCAGAAGACAAGCAGCAGAAGTGGAGGTGACCCATCTCACTCTTATTTCTAAATATTCATTTTATCTAATTTTTGTTTCCCATCTGGGAAACGATAACCTCTGCTATTTTGAAAGTCTTAGTCCCTAAGACGTGACAAATACTCAAGACATGTTAAGGGGTCACAATACAATTCCAATTCAAATTAAGATGAGACTGCTACAGGCTATTTGGGCTTCTTTTACTACTGAATCAATAGGCAGGAAAAAAGCCTCCTGTCTTTGCTGAAGTGATTGATGTCAATTACCATGGAGATATTGTGTTGCTGCTACATATTAGATGAAAGATGACTATGTCTGAAATCTAGGGGATGTTCTGTGGTGCCTTTTAGTACTTCCACACTCAGTAGTACAGATTGATGGAGAACCTTAGCAAAAGAGAGAGACAGAGAGACTCAGTCCTTCAAACTTTGCATCACCAATTTTACCAGATAAAAACTCTTATCAATTGATGTTCTGAGTACAGAAAAATATAGAATGCATAGTAGAAATAGGAAATCACAGGTATCAACTAATTCATTGTGACCAATTTTAGATTGTAACCATACTAATCTTACAAAGTATTTCTAATATTTTCTTTTCTGTCTTATATATGATATAAATAAATAAATAAACAAACAAACAAACATGACATATATATAAATACATGCACATATATGTATGTGTATATATATGTATAAAGCACACACACATAAATATACATATAAACACACACAGAGGAAAAAGAGAAAAGGGAGAGAAAGAAGGAATGAAACATGGAGAGAGAAAGAGAGAGAGAAAAAAAGAAAAGAAGAAAATAAGAGGGAAAGAAAGAGGAAGAAGGAAAGAAGGAAGGAAGGAAATAGAATATATATATCAGTCTCTTTCTCTCTCCTAAAATGACTGTTGGAACTATATATCTTCTCATTTTGAGAGGTGAGAACTTCTTCACTTGTAAGAAGGTTAGCTATATCTTTTTAAGTAAAAATATAAAGGTGTGGACTCTCCAGCTATTGATTTATTATCCCTAATATCTAAATATACCCTTTGCCTGCTCTGTGATAATGTAGACATGCTTTGCCAATATTTTCATATGACAGCTGGCACTCACTATGTTAAACTTATCAATAGAGGGTGGTGCAAGGACACAGGGGAAGAAGGAATTTTTCTTTTCTTCTCTCCATTCTAAGTCCAGCTCCTGTCTCCAGGCTCCTTCAAGGCAAAGCTATCTCCCATGCTAGAATCCTCTATGGTATAGTTAATCCTATTCTGGGTTCCCACTGTGTGATATTTCATCAGTGTTAGGCTATTGTTGGGTGTGACTTCCTCCAGTTCCAACTCCTGCAGAAGGTAGATTTTCCAGCTCCTGGTTCCAGAAGCACTTGGTTTTCTGAAGTGCTCCCAAGACCCTCTCCGATGTCTTCACAGTAGAATGCCACTAGTGGGACCCCTCCCTTTAATGGCTCCTCCTGGTTTTCACTAAAGTGACAATCCTCCTTGTATGTGGCTTCTTCCAATACCACAGAAAGTACATTTTCAGAAGTACCTCAGAAACATTTTTCACCATACAGTGAGCCACAAATGTGTCCCTGACTCCAGCTTTTGGCCAGGAAAGAGGATGTGCTCTTTAGGTAGCTAATGCAGCTATAGGGGGAGTACATATGACAACATACACACACCTGCATACACATGCACACAGAGGTGATATATCATCTCATACACACTCAAGTGTGTGTATTCAGTTCCCTCTCTCTCTCTCTCTCTCTCTCTCTCTCTCTTTTTCACAATAATGACCTAACAAGTTATGAAGTCTGAAGAACTAGAGAATTGGGAGGCAGGCCACTGAGACTCTTTATTTTGTCTTAATCCCTCATATGATTTGTTACCAATCCTGGTCATTTCTTCTCCCATGATATCTATCAATTTATTTGAATTATTTCTATGTCTCCTTTGTTCATGAGCTCATAATTTCTATCACAGCTAATTAAATTTTTTCCAAGTTATTCCCTATTTCTGATTTAATCCTCTTGAACCCATTTTTCATAGAGCTACCAGCGTGATTTGTATTAAAATTCAGATATGATCATAATGTCACTTTGTCCGAAATAGTTCAATATCAAAATACTTTGGGGGATAATAGTCAAGCTTATTACTGAGAAACTGAGAACATTTCTATTCTAGACTGCAACTACTTTCCAATCACTTATCATTTTATCTCCTGAACTTTATTCATACTTACACTATACGATTTTCTGCTGCCTAAAGTTAAACTTTAGTAATTCTGAACCATTTGCATAACTCATATCATTTTATTCTATCTACTCATCACCCAGAAGTGTGAGTGGTCAATGAATTATGGTTAGACAAATAAGAAAATATGGGAATAACAAAATGGGTTAGAGAAGAATGGATGAATGAGCAAATAGACCAACAGTGTTTTTTTTATTATTTAATTGTATGAAAAAAGGTCATTGTTGACATTTGGAGATGACTAATTTCTTGTAGTGTTGCATAGTAAAATATATATCCTGGATTTATGTGATATAGATGTGACATTCATGTAAATATAATCTCATGTAAATTTAGTGTGAAATATGCCTATGCAAAAATTCAAAAGCATCCATTAAAATAAAATTAGTACAGTCAGAATGTTCTAAATTCCTTAAAAAAGGTGAAAGTAAACAATTCTCTAGGAAAACAAATGACCAGCTAAGAACCAAGAGTTTGACAAAAGTCTGAGAAACAGAATTACAAGTTGCTGTAGGAAGAAATGGAAAGAAAATCTGTAGAGACAATTAATTTAATGTGGTAGAAAGCTAGATAACTAGCTGGGAAATGGACAGAAAGACACTCTCCCACAGAGAAATTAAAATAGGTGTTTTTTTTAAGAGAAAATACATAAGTAGAGTAAGTATAATGGCAGCCATTAAAGATAAAAGGGTATTCTAGTTAATATGAGTATGACTAGAATATCAAAGCCTCAAATTCTCATTCATGAATCTGGCATGATCACAGTTTTACCAGTTGTTATAGAGAGATTGTTTCTGTCCCCACAAAATCCATAATGTTGATTTCTAAACCCAATGTGATGGTACCAGGAGGTGGGATCTTTGGGATCTGATAGGTCATGTGGGTGAAGCCACTAAGAATGGGATTAACACTCTTATAAAGAAGACCTCATAGAGTCTTTGCCCCTTCCCCAAGGTGAAAATATAGCAAAACAACAACTGTATATGAATCAGGAAGCAGGCTTTCACCAGACAAAAAGTCGGCCATGGCCTTGATCTCAGATTTCTGGCCTTAAGAACGGCAAGAAATAGGGACATCTGGGTGGCTTAGTCAGTTGAGTGAGTGACTCTTGATTTTGGTTCAGGTTGTGATCCCAGGGTTGTGGGTTTGAGGCCTGTGTAGGGCTCTGTGCTGAGCTTGGAGCCTGCTTATTATTTTTTCTCTCTCTCCCTCTGCCCGTCTCCCCTCCTACTTTCTCTCCCTCTCTAAAATAAAAGTTTTTAAAAAATTAAAAATAACTGTGAGAAATCAATTTCTGTTATTTATAAGCCACCCAGCCCATGGATTTTTTTTTTTTTTTTTTTTTTTTTTTTTTTTTTTTTTTTTTTTTTATAGCAGCATGAAAGACCTAACACAATGGTTTAGGCTTGTGAGGTTATTTGGACTATTTGTTCTGAGGGGGGGAAAATCAGTGAATGGACACTTGCTGAGCTTGCAATCTGATTCTAACCCTTAATGATGTCCTATTTTATTGAGATGAAGTAATCGAGCAGTTTTAACAACATTTTTTGCCTATCCTAGAATCATGCTAACAGACCTTCCTAGAGCTACTTTTTCCTATGTCCCATTCTGGTAACATTTGCCTTCACAAGTGGAGGAGGAAGCTACTTTTGATGCCTAAGATTCCATTTTCTTGAAAGTATTTCAGAGCAAGGAGAGAGAAGAATTTTGTAAAGAGAAAAAGTCATACAGCAATACACACAGTGGTTTTAGGAGTTAGTTCCATTGAGAAAAAGGTTTTACCCATTAGCCCCTTCCTCCAAAAGTTTCAATTACAATTATCATGTCAAAATTTTCTGACTTGATTCACAGCTGGTGTTCTCCCTGACAATGAAGCAAGTGGCGAGAGAGAAGAAGCATGGGATTCATCATTAAAGGTTAGATGCTTTTTTTTTTTGTTCACTCAAAGTTTGATGCCCAGACCACCTGCATTAACACCACCTGCCATGCTTTTTAGGAATGCTGTTTTCAGGCAACACTCAAACATATTAAAATAGACTAAAATATGCCTTAAAATAGTCTGAGACAATTTTCATGCAGGACAAACACTATGATGAGCTATAGTGTCTGTTCTACAAGCTTATTTGTAAACATGATTCCAAATTAAGGTAGAATACAGAAAAATGAAATCACATAGGGTATTAAATTGAGCACAGTAGTCTGACTTACTTTGTTCAATGAAATGTGAGCAGAAGTGGCATGTATCATTTCCACTGGGTTTTTTCAAAGCCTGAGAAAATAACATCACATTTTCTTTCTCCTGCCAAGGTGATCTTGGAAGCAAATGTTAAGATGAAGCTACTATCAGCTGGGATCCCAGAATAACTATAATGAGCTAAACATACTGCCAACATGATAGACTCAGTGTGAGTGAGAAATAAACTTTTGTAATGCTAAGCCATTAGATTTGAGATTGTTACTATAGCATACCACGAGACATACAATGGCCAATAACTCATTTTATTAATCCTATTGTACTAACAGTTGGATTGAGATATGTTATCAACTGCCAAACAACCCATCTTTTCTTCTATCCCCTGTTATTTTCAGGGATGGGAGATGCTATGCTAATACTTCTCATGTATTACCCTTTCAGTATTTTTCTTCTATGTAGGCTTCTCTTCCTGTGCTTTATTGGTTTGTTTTATTCCTGTTTTCTCTTGTCTGGCTTTTATCTGATGATTTTCCTTCAAATTACTGGGCATGTGAGTGGAAAATGCCTCTGCAATGTGAATACTGTTAGCTTTTTTTTGCTATTTCTTATCACATTGAATATTTAAAATTCTCTTTTGAAATGGGGCAATTGTCGTCGTGAGCTCAGTTTGTTTTTTGAATCATAGTCTGTAGTGTTGATTTTTGAAGAATGTTTGTCTTCTGTGTCTTACATATTCCATTGTCATGCTCTGAAGTTGAATACACTGTTACAGACTGTTGTTTGTGATTATCTGTTGATCTATTTTTGAATTATAGACGTGTTCTATCTTTTGAACATCTACAGATTATTGTTGTTTCATCATATTTTCTAACTCTTTAATATTAATTCCTCTTTTAAAACCCTAAGTTGTAGGACAGATTGATATACATAAACTTTATAATAAATCTGAATATTTACTAATACACATCTGTAGCTGCACAGGTCTGTGTAGGGATCTTTGATCCCAGTGCTTGGCCTTCTTACATGGGAACATGCAGTTTATTTTAAATCTTCCAATGGCCTTTATAGTTTTCTCTTTCCTGAGAATGATCAAAATGTTATAACCTTCAGAGTATACTCAGTTTAGTAACTTTATTGTAATATATGTGCATACTTAGTTATGAGGAACAACTGATTTTTATTTATATCTCCTACCATATCGCGTCATAGACAGGAATAGTCTGTAATGAGCATACAGTAGAAAATAGCTATAGATTTAAGGTGGGGGTAAAATGATACTGGCTACTGTAGAAAGAAACTCAAGACTAAAATCATGGAGGTTGAGTGGGAGTGAGGTAAAGCACCCCCCACCCTTCTCAGAGGACACACAGTTTATAGATATGGTCTATTACGTGGGACTTCTGATTGTAATCTCCCTCTCCTTAGAGATAATGGAAAATAGAAATTACATATATTTGGAAAATTTCTGGCGTGCCTTGGTGGCTCAGTTTGTTAAAAGTCTGACTCTTGGTTTTGGCTTAGGTCATGATCTCATGGCTTCATGGGTTTGAGCCCCACATCGGGTTCTGCACAGGCAGCATGGAGACCGCTTGGGATTCTCTCTCTCTGCCCATTCCCCACTTGTGCTGTCTCTGTCTCTCTTAAAATAAATACACTAAGAAAGACAAATAAAATTTCCTAGAGGATACAATTAATATAATTATAATTAATATTTCTCAGAAAATAATCTGAACTATAGTAAAGATATTAAGTATGTTTTGGTTCAACACACAAAATAAATTATTCAATAATGTATTTTGTTATCAATCAATATGAAAATGACTGAGCTCTGCCAAAGAGATTAAAATTTTGGGAAAAATGCACACTTGCTGCTTGTATGGTCTTTTGTGGCCCAATTCAATTACAATAATTTCTCACCTAAGAGAAACAACTGAATTATAGAGACTAAGTAACAAGAGGGAAAATCTCAGATTGTAAATATATTGTGGTACAGGATAGGTGGCCAGCTGATGATTAAAGCACTTCCTCTTTTGCCTTCTAAGTCCATGACATCTGATGAATTGGTCTCATTTTAAAGAAAAGGCTTTCTTTTTAAAGCACCTGGTTGAGTGTTCAATTTAATAAGATCAATAGGTTAGGATAGAGAGTCCAGGGAATATATGAAGAAACAATTGTTTAAGTTCATCTAAGAGGTTTAGAGGATACTTGAAATATAGGGAAACTCAAAGGAGTTCATAGATGATAATCAACTGTCTTTCCTATTGTTGTTCCAATCTTTTACTAGATGACTTGTGATCTAAGCAAGGTAGAAATTGCTTGGTGTTTCTGGTCATATAACAAATTCCTTACAATTATTTGCATTTTATATCCCTTTTGAGTATTCATTAATATTTCATAGGGAAGTTAAAGGAGCTAATCAGGTAACCGTTTCTTTCTGAGGCTCATAACCACTTAGCGTATTTTTATTGAAAAAATAAGTGGTCAGGGTGGTATTATCATCTATGGGGGAAAAAAAACTAAAATTAATTGAGATATCACTCATTCAGCTAGAAGGCACAGTGTGTAAGCAGTATGTATTAGGATTTTCTAGAAAAACAGAACCAATAGTATAAGGCCATTGAGCAGGGGAATTCTCTCTTACTGGGAGGAAGGCCAGCCCACTGTTCTATTCAGACCTTCGGCTGATTGGATGAGGCCCATCTACATTAGGGAGAACAATCTGCTTTACTCAGCCTACCTATTTGTGTTAATCACATGCAAAAACACCATCACAGAAATATTTAGAATAATGTTTAACCAAGTATCTGGACTCCCTGTGGCGAGTCAAGTTGATGCAGTAAATTAACTATCATCAAGTGTAATCACCTTTTTATCACTATCTTCCTATTTATTTGAAAAATATATTTCAGATTCTCTTCTGTATTCATAAGTCAAGTCATATGTCAAATAATACTTGTTTTCCACTATCTCAAAGTGATAATGCAAGATTAATGTGCTAGTTTCATAATACACATTGAGTTCCTTGCAAGAAATAAACAAAGAATTGACATTTTAACACCATCAATATATTACAGATTTTAATATATTCAACAGAGACTCTGTCATTCATTATATGGCACGAATAATGAAAAACACCTAAGGAAAAGAGGAAAAACAATCTATAGTACCTTTGAAGAATCATGATTAGATGCATGCGTACCCTGTGTCCTATAGCATACACCAGAGGGGAAAACAGATATAATCTACTTAAATTTTACATTAATGTTTCTACAGTAAGCGTCGTCTTAAAATGTTTTTCAGTATACTTTACCAATGAACATCAGACTAAATATCATTAGATCTGACTTCTAATCCAGGCACATTTGACCACATCATGGTCAAATCAATTTGATCTTAGGATATTCATCTGTAAAACTGTTAAGAAAGACATGATCTCTGGGATGCCTGGGTGGCTCAGTCCGTTAAGCATCCAACTTTGGCTCAGAGCATGATCTCGTGGTTTGTGAGTTCGAGCCCTGCATTGGGATCTGTGTTGACAGCTCGGAACCTGGAGCCTGCTTCAGATTCTGTGTCTCCCTCTCTCTCTGCCCCTCCCCTGCCTGCACTCTGTCTCTCTTAAAAATAAATACACGTTAAAGAAAATAAAATAAATAAAAAGGAAGACATGATCTCTAACAAAACATCCTATTTTAAGATTCTATATACTATAAGATAGGTAGCAAACCAGTGGCCTACAGTTTTAAAAAGAAGAATAAAAGGAACTCATCATTTATAAAACATGTTTTACAGAAAAAATTAAATGGCTATATTTCTTTAAAAAATAAGATTTGGAAACTCCCTCCTAAACTTGCACATTTCAGTTTATACCAATGGTATGTATAATCTTTCCTTTTTGGTTGTCATTTACTGTTTAAAGAAAGACGTATCAAATATCAGACACTCAATCTTCCAATATTGTTCAGTGATTTGGTTTTTCTCCCTTTCTACCTTCAGTAGGCAACTGAAATTGCAGCTGATGTTCTAAAAGAACTATATATACATGTATATATTTGATTTTTCTTTGTTTTGTCTAACAAAATTGATCCATGAAGTCATATGAATATGACATTAAATGATGTATTAAGTCCCAGGATGTTACCAAGTAGTAAAATCTCATCCTCTTTGTAAAATAATGTGGGTATTACTTGTTTCTTCTTTCCATAGCTAGGCAGATTGTTCCAAATGGCTCAATTTTACATGAAAGGAAGAGGAAAAAATAGCCTCAATTTACTCATAATGAAAATCAGCACTGACTTTCTACCAAATAAATAATTTCCCATTATGTTTTTTGCTAGTGACACCAGAATAAAGGGGAAAGGCTAGCTATTTTGCACTAAGAAACTCTTTAGCATAATATATCAACACAAGGTAAGGTATTCACAAATGAGTCCAAATACTTGATGTCTTTCTACCTAAATGACTGAAATCTGATGTCATCAACTATTAGTAAATAAATTGATGGAAACATATTACTATTATTACTAAATATATTAGTATATAAAACAATGAAAAAATATATATCTCTTAAACAGCACTCATCTTGCTACTATACCTCTAACCAAGAGGTGGCAGTACCATATTTTCAACATTCGTAAATTGTTGGGAAATATTTAATATTGATTTAATGTATTATTCCTCTCTTGAAAATTAGGAATACAAGTCAGTGCTTTGTGTATTCTCATAAGAATTAATTAATGTGTGATAATTAGAGTATATTATTTATCAGCCATTACTTATCTTCTTTATAGAAATTACCTAGGGCATTTTTTTATTATGCACAGTGTTCTCTAATGACTGCCAGCCCATACATATCAAGCTGCCTCACCCCAATAGTCAGTTATTCATGTACTTAAGAAATGATTAGCAATTGGGACATCTGGGAGGCTCAGTCAGTTGAGCATCAGACTCTTGGTTTCAGCTCAGGTCATGATCCCAGAGTCATGTGATTGAGTCCCATGTCAGGCTCCATGCTGAGCGTGGAGCCTGCTTAAGATTCTCTCTCTCTCTCCCTCTCTCTCTCTCTCTCTCCCTCGCCCTTCTCTCCTGCTCCCATGTGCTCTCTTCTCTCTACCTCTAAAAAAAATAAATAAAAGTAAAAAAATAATTAATTAATTGATTAATTAATTAAAATTTTAAAAAAGAAAAAGAAATAAAGAATAAATGATTTGGCTGTCATAAAATTAACTTAAATAAAAATATAATCAATTGTAATTTAGTGATATATATCAGAGTTGACCCAAAATATATATTATAATTTTAGATAAAATAAAATAATTTGATTTAAATAATATATCCCCTTTTGGCTCTCACAGTGAGGAGAGTCCACATTAATCCCCTGTAAGCTAATTATAAATGCAGAGTAACTGTACCTATCCAGATTTAATCTAAATGTACATTTACCAGGATCCCCAAGTGATTTGTACACACATTAAGTGGTAAGAAGTATTCATCTGGACTAATGATTTCAAAAATGAGCATTAATAATCACAAATGGTCTTAGAATGGTGTTTTCTAATCTGTGTTTTACCAAACCCTGTATGTTTGAAGTAGCGTTTCCATGGCTAACATGAAAGAAAGAAGTGTGTCCTAGAGTCAGAAAATTCAACTCTCATCTTTTTTTTTCTAATTACAGCAACAACAATTAACATGAGATCTATCATCTTCACAAATGTTTGAGTGTACAATGCAGTGTTGTTGACACCATATATAATATTGTACAGCATATCTTTATTCATCTTACTTAACTGAAACTTAATACATATTGATTAGTAATTTCTAATTTCCCCCTCTGTCCAGCCTCTAGAACCACTATAAAACTCTTCTGTTCTATGAATTTGACTATTTGAGATACCTCTCATCTGTGGAATAATGCAACATTTGTCTTTCTGAGTCTGGTTTATTTCACTTAGCATAGTGTCCTCAAGGATCATCCATTTTGTTGCATATTAAAGAATTTCCTCTTTTTTTAAGGCTGAAGAATACTCCCTTGAAAGTATATATCATATTTTTTTTTGTCCATTCGTTGTTTGATGGACATTTAGTTTGCTTTCGTACTTTGGCTACTGTGAATAGTGCAGCAATGAACATGAAAGCAGCAATATCACCTTGAGAATACGGTTTAAATTATCTTGGATAAATACCCATGAGTGGGATTGCTAGATCACATGGTAGTTCTATTTTCTATATACTGAGAAGTCATTTTAATGTTTCTAACAAGGTTTGTACCATTTTCATCGCTACCAACAGTGCTTGTGGATGTCTAGTTGTTTCTGCACTACTTGTTGAAAACAGTAACTTTGCTCCATTGAATTGCCATTGACCTTCTGTTGAAGATCACTTGACCATGTTTATGTAGGTCTATTTCTGAGCTTTCTATTCTGTTCCATTGATTTTGTTTTGTTTTGTTTTGTTTTGTTTTGGTTTGGTTAATACCACACCATCCTGTTTATTGCAGCTTTATAGTAAGTAATGAAGTTAAGTAGTGTCAGTCTCCCAACTTTGTTATTCTCCTTTAATGTTGTGCTAGCTACTCTGTTCCCCACCCCCCCGCCATTTAAACTGTAGAAACAATTTGCTTCTATCTGCAGATAACTTGTTGGGATTTTAATTTGAATTGTATTGAATCTGTAAAGCAAGTTGGGAAGAACTAACATCTTGATATATTGACATGGACTCCGTTGTCCATGAACTCAGATTGTATATATTGTCTGTGCATGTGAGTTTTGGAAAATTGTGAAGAAATTGGTCCATGGGCATATAATTGCTCATAGTATTTATTATTATTATTATTATTATTAATGTTTATAGGATCTGTAGTGATATCCCCTCTTTCCTGTCTGGTATTAGCAATTTGTATACTTTCTCTTTATATCTTAGATAGACTAACTAGAAGCTTCTTTTCAAAGAAGTAACTTTTGGTTTGATTGATCTTCTCAATTAATTTCCTGTTGTCAGTTTTTAAAATTTTTGCTCTACTTCTCCTTATCCTCTGCTCTTCTCCTCCTCCTTCTCTTCCACTCCTTCTTCCTCCTGTTCCTCCTTGTTTCTCCTTGTTTCTTCTTTCTTTCTTTCAGTATAATTTGCTTTTCTTTTTGTAGTTTTTTCAGTGGGGGTGTACATTATTGATCTTAAATCTTTCCTTTTTGGCAATGTATGTCATTTAGCATTACAAAATTGCCTCCCAGTATTGCTTTAACTGCTTTCTACAAATTATGATAAATTGTGCTTTATTTTCATTTAGTTCAATTTAATAAAATTCTCTTGACATTTCTCTTTGACCAGTGTGTTATTCAGAATCACTGTGGCTTTTATTTGCATTTTCCTGATGATCAGTGATATTGAGCACCTTTTTATATACTATTGGCCATTTGTATGTCTTCTCTAAAGAAATGTCTATTGAATTCCTTAATCTATTTTAAAAATCAATTTACTAGTTTTTTTTAAATTATTGTTGGTATCGAATTACTGATTTTCCTTAACTATTTTTGAGATTAATTACTTATCTGATATATGGTTTGCAAACATTTTCTCTCATCAGACATGTTGCCTTTTCATTCTGCTCATTGTTTCCTTTGCTATGCAAAACTGTATTTATTTGTTTGTTTATTAATTCATTTCTATTTTAGAGAGATAGAGAGCACGTGAGCAGGGGAGAGGGGCAGATGGAGGGAGAGAGAGAATCTTAAGCAGGTTCCAAGCTGAGTGTGGGATCTGACATGGGGCTTGATCCCAAGACCCTGGGATCATGGCCTGAGCTTAAATCAGAGACAGACACTCAACAACTGAGCCACCCAGGTGCCCCTGTGCAGAAACTTTTTAATTTGATGTAGTCCCACTTGTTTATTTTTCTTTTTGTTGTTCATGCATTGGTATCATCTCTATGAAATCGTTGCCAATACCAATGTCATGACCTTTTCCATTTTCTTCTGCTAGTTTTATAATTCTAGGTCTATATTTTAAGTCTTTAATCCATTTGAATTGATTTTTTTGTGTGTGCTGTAGGATAAGGGTCCAGTTTCATTCTTCTGTATATTCATATTCAGGGTTTTTTAAAAAACATCATTTGTCAAAGAGACTATTCTTTCACCATTATATTCTTGGCAACCTTGTTGAAATTCAGATGACTGTACACACATGGATTTATTTTGGGGCTTTCTATTCTGTTCTATTGTTTTATATGTCTGTTCTTATGCCAGAACTATGCTATTTTGATTACTGTAGCTTTGGAATATATTTTGAAATTAGGAGTGTGGAGCCACCAGCACTGAATCTTTAGATTAATTTGGGCAAAGGACACTTTAACAATATTAAGTCCACCAGTACATGAATATGTGTATCTTTCATTTTTTGTGTGTGTGTCTTATTTAAGCTCTTATCAATATTTTATATTTTGCAGTATACTAATCTTTTGACTTCTTAGTTAAATTTATGCATCATCTGTTTTTTATACATTTGAGTTGCTTGTTATGTGATAAAATGCAAAGTCAGTAGTAGCAAGGAAAATCATTTATTCTTTATATCTTCCTTGGGGACCTACAAGGAGAACACATACCCAAAAACACACACATGCACGCGCACACACACACACACACACACAGCATTCAAAATACGTATAAAGTATTTTAAAACAGCCAGTTTTTAATTAATTGCTGAAATAGACACTTTTGGGGGACTGATCACCATATGAAGTCATTAATTTGTCATTATGGACTATGTTCTAAGTATATGTCTTTATACATTAAAGTCAAATTGGCTCCCATTCCACAGGATGCTTTTTCAGTTGGTATAAAGTTACAATTATATAGGATGTATAAGTTCTAGAGATCTGCTATACAACATAGTGTCTATAGTAAAAAAATATGGTTTTGTGCACTTAAAATTTTCTTAAGAAGGTAGATCTCATGATAAATATATTTACCACCAGAAGAAGAAGATGAAGAAGAAGAAGAAGAAGCAGAAGCAGCAGTAGCAGAGGTGATGGCGACAAAGGGACAAGTAAAGTTTTGGAAATGATGGATATAATTATTATATTGATTGTGATGATGGTATCATGGCTATATGCTTATATCTAAACTCATCAAATTATATATATTAAATACTTTAAATTTTTAATAAAATTTATTTATTTATTTTTATATATAGAGAGAGACAGAGCACATGAGCCAAAGAGGGGCAGAGAGAGAGGGAGAGAGAGAATCCCAAGCAGGCTCCACACTGTCAGCGTGGAGCCTGATGTGGGGCTCAAACCCACGAAACACAAGATCATGACCTGAGCCTAGATCAAGAGTCGGATGCTCAACTGACTGAGTCACCAGGGTGCCCCAAATACTTTCAATTTTTGTATATCAATTATATCCCAATAAAGACATAAAAAAAGGCGTTTGTTTTATGATCACAATGGACTAGTGAGCTCTGTGACATCTGAGCTGCTGTTACAACTGAAGTATAAGAAATAGCTCTATATGGGGGCGCCTGGGTGGCGCAGTCGGTTAAGCGTCCGACTTCAGCCAGGTCACGATCTCGCGGTCCGTGAGTTCGAGCCCCGCTTCAGGCTCTGTGCTGACAGCTCAGAGCCTGGAGCCTGTTTCAGATTCTGTGTCTCCCCCTCTCTCTGCCCCTCCCCCGTTCATGCTCTGTCTCTCTCTGTCCCAAAGTAAATAAAAAACGTTGAAAAAAAAAATAGCTCTATATGGAAACACATCTTAAACATGCTCCTCTTTTTCTCATTGAACAGCACACCTTCCCCAGGCTTAGATAAGCATGCTTTGTTTTTTGGTTTTTTTTTTATTTTTTTAATGTTTTTATTTATTTCTGAGACAGAGACAGAGCATGAGCAGGGGAGGGGCAGAGAGAAAGGGAGACAGAATCTGAAGCAGGCTCCAGACTCTGAGCTGTCAGCACAGAACCTGACACGGGGCTTGAACTCACATGAGATCATGACCTAAACTGAAGTCGGGCGTTTAACCAACTGAGCCACCCAGGCGCCCCTAAATAAGCATGCTTTGTTGACAGAAAGCTACTAATAGAATCTCGTAAGACTGAAAAATCACCTATTCATAAAAAATACAATTCTAATTGGAATCCTATATAGAATAAAAGGGGAAAAGGAAAGAAGAAATTTTCTTTTCTCTTAGAGCTTTGAAAGGGAAAGTAAAGGGGAGTGAAGGAAGTATCAATTTGAACAATCTTTTAAATATACAGTATATGTTATCATTAAACTGACAATACACTTGCAAAATATGGACAAATTAAATTAGACTCTATAAAATCGAATCATATATGTATATGTAATCTTCAGAATCAAAAAAAAAATAATGAAACTTAACTATTGGTGTGTCTGCATGCCTCGGTCGGTTAAGCATTTGACTTTCAATTTCAGCTCAGGTCATGATCGTGAGATTGAGCCCCACCTCCCACTCCACGCTGGGTGTGAAGCCTGCTTAAGATTCTCCCTCCCTAGGGGCACTTGGGTGGCTCAGTCAGTTGAGCTTCCGACTTTGGCTCAGGTCATGATCTCACGGTCCGTGAGTCCGAGCCCTGCGTCAGGCTCTGTGCTGACAGCTCAGAGCCTGGAGCCTGCTTCAGATTCTATGTTTCCCTTGCTCTCAGCCCCTCCCCTGCTCATGCTCTGTCTCTCACTCTCAAAAATAAATAAACATTAAAAAAAATTTTTTAAATACAAAACAAAAAAACTTAAGTATTGATGATAGTCTAATTGCTGCTACCAAATATTCTAAAATGAAGTCATATTGGGGCCATAAAGAAGTGATATGGCTAATGAAAATGTAATATACAATATAAATATATATCATTTCATAATTTTTATTTATAATGTATAAATGGATACATGATTTTCAAACACTGATTAATACATCACATCAAAATGAAATTTAATTACAGGTCTGGCACATTCAAGTACACAATTTGGTTCTTCCATTGTTCCATTTTGTGTCCTCTTAATGAGGTTACAAATTGTGCTGATAATTTTGTATATATTTAAATGGAAGTATTTTGAACCATCCAACTTCATTTTGATTTCTGAGAGCATGAAAAATATAAAGGCAAAACAAGGTTCTGAGATTCAGATAAGCTATGGAATATTTTTATATCAGGAATGACAAAAGGGAGATAATAGGTCTGAAAATCATATTATATAAGGTATACTTGAATGAATTGAAATTGTCTGCTAATAAACAATTAGATTTTAATAGCTAACCTCTGATATATTAAGACATAACATTTTACCTGAATGCAGAAAACAGATTAAAGGAGCTTTAATATACCTGAATGATAAACTCATAAAATTTTAAAAATTTAAATTAAGAAAATGAAAAATTAAATAAATAAAAATACAGTTTTCAATGAACAAAATATGAGGGGCACCTGGGTGGCTCAGTCGGTTAAGCGTCTGACTTTGGCTCAGGTCATGATCTCATGGCTTGTGAGTTCAAGCCCCATGTGGGACTCTGTGCTGACAGCTCAGAGCCTGGAGCCTGCACCTGGATTCTGTGTCTTCTTCTCTCTCTGACCCTCCCTGCTTGCACTCTCTCTCTCAAAAATAAATAAACACTAAAGAAAATTTTAAAAAGGTTCACGAACAAAATCTGAGTCACATATAATGCCACAGCTCAGACATAAACAAAAAAATTAAAAATATCTTTTCTCCCATTTTTTGAGTCACATGCATTTAAATGCATTTGAGCTCAGGCAGTACATGTTCTCTATAAATGGTTATGTGTCACTTTCCCCACTTAAACTTGTGGTGTAAGCATCATCTATCGGCTTTAAAACAATATGTATTTACAGTTGTTGTTTTTTTAAAACAAATTGCCAATTTTGTGGCAGTGGAGGGATAGCAACACTGGCATCTGATGAAGATATCCTGTAGACCCCAATAGGTACTGGAGATGGAAGCCATTGATGATGATACTTTGTCTTATACAGCCATTCTTATATTTTTCCTCTCAAACAAAATTCTTTTTTTAAAATTGTTTTTTCTTTAATGTTTTATTTTTGAGAGAGAGAGAGAGAGAGAGAGAGAGCAAGAGCGAGCAGGGGTAGGGGGGACAGAGAAACAGAGGGAGGCACAGAATCCGAAGCAGGCTCCAGGCTCTGAACTATCAGCACAGAGCTCCACGCAGGGCTCAAACTCACGAACTGTGAGATCATGACCTGAGACGAAGTCGGATGCTTAACCCAACTGAGCCACTCAGGTGCCCCTCATACAAAATTCTATGTCATAGCTCTCCATAAGTTTTGCAAGAGCCTTAAATTTAAATGCTGGGTATATCATTCACCAGTCAGTTTAGATCATGATTTGATAGCCATTTTCCATGACCTTAATGTCAATTCTAATAAAAACAATAGGTGACCCTAAATCCTGTATCTCTCATGGAAACCACCTGTAAATGCTTCCAGATCCCCCACCCCCATGGTTATCCCGTGATTCTATGCTGAGGATGAACCTATAGTTGCTGTCTGAAATGGGTTGGAACTTTTGGTCTACTCAGAACGGAAATTAATGCTGGCTGTTACAATGGGGTGGAGCTGAGACTAACTGATTGGTAAGAACTACTCTCAGAGAACTGTTACCAACAATTAGGACACCACTTGGTCACTTGTCTTTGAACTTATTGTTTAGTACAGAGTCCCATCTCATCCCAAATTTGTCTACATTTATAAGAAATAAACAGAAGACTACTTATTACCCACTAGACCATAACACTTTGGACAATATGTTCACTATCAGTTTTGATGAAATTACTTCAAATTCCATTAATCAACCTATAAAAAGCCTACATTCTTTTTTTCCACAAATGTTATATATCAGCATTCCATCATCATTGCTAAAACTGTCAACAACCATGAAAGATGTGTAATTTTGCTCTACTTGCAAGCTCACAAAGTAGTTTGCTACAGTTTTACAGATGTGGGCAAAACATGAGACATGGGTCAGAGACAAAGAATTTTATTGCTAATGGCAATGAAAGCAGCATGAGCATCAGGGTTTTTCCTCAGCCCCCTACGCCACATGGCAATCAGATGGGTCCAAATGGATGCAGGCAAATGGAATAGTTTGCATTATATGAAAAGCATCCTTAGTTTAGGAAACTCAAACCTTTTATAAAAGGCAGTGAGCATGCCAGCTCCAAAGGGAGACAGTTTCTATTTTCTTAGGCTGATTGTTAAACAAATATCTTTGAAAATATTCTAGGACACAGGTAGACAATGTCTCTGCAAAATGTCCAGAAACCTGTGTCACCCATAAGGAATGTCTCAATACTGGCTCAAGAATGTCTACGTTTCCTCTCTCTGTCTCTCTGTCTCTTTTGTCTTTCTTACTCCTCTCTATTCCTTCCTCCCTTCTTTCTGTAATTGGCTGTAATAAACTTAGAAAAGCTTAAAAGAGTATTAAATAAATATTTTCAGATACAGTGATAAAGGCTAATAGTCCTGATTTTGTTGTTGCTGTGCAGTTAATTTTTTCCTTCAGATTTTACTTTCATTTGTCATGTATGTGTTTCCATGTGAGTGTGTGTGGTAGGGGCACTTAAAGTGCTATGTAAGTTAGAGTTTGTGTCAACTTTGGTTTATACAAATTTATACAGATGTTCAGGTTCTCCCATTATTCCTGTGGAAATTATATTCAATTGGCCACAATGGTATCTGGATTTTATATTTTTAGGATAGGGCCAACATAAATCTTAAATGGAGCAGTTTTGAGAAAACCAGGCACAGAAAAGAAAAAGATACAAGAAAAGGATATGTCTTCATTAAGTAAATTTTTACAATTACAAAATAACCTCAAATGGTCAAAACATTTTTTTCCTTGTGCACTAACGAGGTAAATGCAAATTTTCTTTGTTTATAACTAATGCTTTTTTTTAATTTATCAACAAAAGATAAATTAACTGCAATTTTTTAATGTAGCATATGGATATGATTTAAAATAGCTACTTTATGCAAATTAATTTGGTGCCACACAAAACCACATCTGCAACACTTAACAAATGAGAAAACAAGTAAAACAAAACAAATATGAAAATTTAAAAATTCATTTGTCTCATAACATCATTAATCATACTGAGAGAAAAAAAAAATAAACCCTGAAAATCCTAAATGCGTAAATACTATATTAAAAAAATGAAAGCAAACAATTGAGAAAGAGTTATTTAGATATTCATTCGTGTTATAAATAACTTTGAGATTCTATAACATGGTGATACAATATACATAGTCTGCATTTTATGAAACTTAAACTATACTGATGGGGAAACATGCTAAATATTATTTAAATATGAGGGCAATTCAAATTATTATGATATATAAAAGAAAATAAAGAATTGAATGTGAGATTGTAATGGGGAATCAATTTATATTAAAGTGAGGGTTACAGTGGACCTTCAAAATAAGACTGAAGTATAAATTAATAAGTATACAAAATATGAGATGTAAAGAGGTTAATGATATACATGGCAAACTATACATACATGTGTATGCATCTACTGAGAAAATAATGTGCTATCACATTACGATCGTAAGAAAATATTATTTATTTTATCTCATACAAGCTGTGGATCTCTTACCATAACCCCTTTGGTATAAAATCTTACAGAATCTTCCTTAGAATATTGGATATCTCCATTTATGCTTAAGGGATTACCAAGAAGGCTTGAGCTACAAAATTTACTCACTTATGTCATGGTGATATAACGGCAGATAATTTTTAGTTTTCATAAATGTTGCATGGTTCACAGGGTAGAATAAAATGATTTCGAAGTTAATTACTCCCTTCAAATTTGAGGTTAAATGTAAATGAATAAATCATTCTTGTGAAAATATTATTTCAGTTATTACTCCGGAAAAAAATGGACAAAACATATTAAACTATATAAGATTTATAGGTACCTGTAAGCCAATCAGAACTTTAGATAAACATATTTTAAAGCTATTTAAAATGTTATGCTATAAAATTCTATCACTCCAAAGCTTTACTTATGCCACATCCCTGGCTCCTCTCATGATGCTGTTTTATGGTTGTTTTAAAAATTAGACAAAGGGGGGGGGTTCCGGAAGATGGCGGCGTAGGAGGACGCGGGGCTCACAGCGCGTCCTGCCGATCACTTAGATCCCACCTACACCTGCCTAAAGAACCCAGAAAACCGCCAGAGGATTAGCAGAAGGGAGTCTCCGGAGTCAAGCGCAGACCAGAGGCCCACGGAAGAGGGTAGGAAGGGCGGCGAGGCGGTGCGCGCTCCACGGACTGGCGGGAGGGAGCCGGGGCAGAGGGGCGGCTCGCCGGCCAAGCAGAGCCCCCGAGTCTGGCTGGCAAAAGCGGAGGGGCCGGACGGACTGTGTTCCGACAGCAAGCGCGACTTAGCTTCTGGGAGGTCAGAAGTTAACAGCTCTGCTCGGAAAGCGGGAAGGCTGGAGGACAAAGGGAGGGAGAGCTGCTGAGCCCCCGGACGGCAGAGCTCAGCTTGGCGGGGAACAAAGGCGCTCACCAGCGCCATCTCCCCCGCCCATCCCCCAGCCAAAATCCCAAAGGGAACCAGTTCCTGCCAGGGAACTTGCTCGCTCCGCGCAAACACCCAACTCTGTGCTTCTGCGGAGCCAAACCTCCGGCAGCGGATCTGACTCCCTCCCGCTGCCACAGGGCTCCGCCTGAAGTGGATCACCTAAGGAGAAGCGGGCTAAGCCTGCCCCTCCAGCCCCCGTGCACCTTGCCTACCCACCCCAGCTAATACGCCAGATCCCCAGCAACACAAGCCTGGCAGTGTGCAAGTAGCCCAGACGGGACACGCCACCCCACAGTGAATCCCGCCCCTAGGAGAGGGGAAGAGAAGGCACACACCAGTCTGACTGTGGCCCCAGCAGTGGGCTGGGGGCAGACATCGGGTCGGACTGCGGCCCCGCCCACTAACTCCAGTTATATACCACAGCACAGGGGAAGTGCACTGCAGGTCCTCACCACACCAGGGACTCTCCAAAATGACCAAACGGAAGAATTCCCCTCAGAAGAATCTCCAGGAAATAACAACAGCTAATGAACTGATCAAAAAGGATTTAAATAATATAACAGAAAGTGAATTTAGAATAATAGTCATAAAATTAATCGCTGGGCTTGAAAACAGTATACAGGACAGCAGAGAATCTCTTGCCACAAAGATCGAGGGACTAAGGAACAGTCACGAGGAGTTGAAAAACGCTTTAAACGAATTGCAAAACAAAATGGAATCCACGATGGCTCGGCTTGAAGAGGCAGAGGAGAGAATAGGTGAACTAGAAGATAAAGTTATGGAGAAAGAGGAAGCTGAAAGAAAGAGAGATAAAAAAATCCAGGAGTATGAGGGGAAAATTAGAGAACTAAGTGATACACTAAAAAAAAATAATATACGCATAATTGGTATCCCAGAGGAGGAAGAGAGAGGGAAGGATGCTGAAGGGGTACTTGAACAAATTATAGCTGAGAACTTCCCTGAACTGGGGAAGGAAAAAGGCATTGAAATCCAAGAGGCACAGAGAACTCCCTTCAGACGTAACTTGAATCGATCTTCTGCACGACATATCATAGTGAAACTGGCAAAATACAAGGATAAAGAGAAAATTCTGAAAGCAGCAAGGGATAAACGTGCCCTCACATATAAAGGGAGACCTATAAGACTCGTGACTGATCTCTCCTTTGAAACTTGGCAGGCCAGAAAGGCTTGGCACGATATCTACAGTGTGCTAAACAGAAAAAATATGCAGCCGAGAATCCTTTATCCAGCAAGTCTGTCATTTAGAATAGAAGGAGAGATAAAGGTCTTCCCAAACAAACAAAAACTGAAGGAATTTGTCACCACGAAACCAGCCCTACAAGAGATCCTAAGGGGGATCCTGTGAGACAAAGTACCAGAGACATCACTACAAGCATAAAACATACAGACATCACAATGACTCTAAACCCATATCTTTCTATAATAACACTGAATGTAAATGGATTAAATGCGCCAACCAAAAGACATAGGGTATCAGAATGGATAAAAAAACAAGACCCATCTATTTGCTGTCTACAAGAGACTCATTTTAGATCTGAGGACACCTTTAGATTGAGAGTGAGGGGATGGAGAACTATTTATCATGCTCCTGGAAGCCAAAAGAAAGCTGGAGTAGCCATACTTATATCAGACAAACTAGACTTTAAATTAAAGGCTGTAACAAGAGATGAAGAAGGGTATTATATAATAATCACAGGGTCTATCCACCAGGAAGAGCTAACTATTATAAATGTCTATGCGCCAAATACCCGAGCCCCCAGATATATAAAACAATTACTCATAAACATAAGCAACCTTATTGATAAGAATGTGGTCATTGCAGGGGACTTTAACACCCCACTTACAGAAATGGATAGATCATCTAGACACACAGTCAATAAAGAAACAAGGGCCCTGAATGATACATTGGATCAGATGGACTTGACAGATATATTTAGAACTCTGCATCCCAAAGCAACAGAATATACTTTCTTCTCGAGTGCACATGGAACATTCTCCAAGATAGATCATATACTGGGTCACAAAACAGCCCTTCATAAGTTTACAAGAATTGAAATTATACCATGCATACTTTCAGACCACAATGCTATGAAGCTTGAAATCAACCACAGGAAAAAGTCTGGAAAACCTCCAAAAGCATGGAGGTTAAAGAACACCCTACTAACGAATGAGTGGGTCAACCAGGCAATTAGAGAAGAAATTAAAATATATATGGAAACAAACGAAAATGAAAATACAACAATCCAAACGCTTTGGGATGCAGCGAAGGCAGTCCTGAGAGGAAAATACATTGCAATCCAGGCCTATCTCAAGAAACAAGAAAAATCCCAAATACAAAACCTAACAGCACACCTAAAGGAAATAGAAGCAGAACAGCAAAGGCAGCCTAAACCCAGCAGAAGAAGAGAAATAATAAAGATCAGAGCAGAAATAAACAATATAGAATCTAAAAAAACTGTAGAGCAGATCAACGAAACCAAGAGTTGGTTTTTTGAAAAAATAAACAAAATTGACAAACCTCTAGCCAGGCTTCTCAAAAAGAAAAGGGAGATGACCCAAATAGATAAAATCATGAATGAAAATGGAATGATTACAACCAATCCCTCAGAGATACAAACAATTATCAGGGAATACTATGAAAAATTATATGCCAGCAAATTGGACAACCTGGAAGAAATGGACAAATTTCTAAACACCCACACTCTTCCAAAACTCAATCAGGAGGAAATAGAAAGCTTGAACAGACCCATAACCAGCGAAGAAATTGAATCGGTTATCAAAAATCTCCCAACAAATAAGAGTCCAGGACCAGACGGCTTCCCAGGGGAGTTCTACCAGACATTTAAAGCAGAGATAATACCTATCCTTCTCAAGCTATTCCAAGAAATAGAAAGGGAAGGAAAACTTCCAGACTCATTCTATGAAGCCAGTATGACTTTGATTCCTAAACCAGACAGAGACCCAGTAAAAAAAGAGAACTACAGGCCAATATCCCTGATGAATATGGATGCAAAAATTCTTAATAAGATACTAGCAAATCGAATTCAACAGCATATAAAAAGAATTATTCACCATGATCAAGTGGGATTCATTCCTGGGATGCAGGGCTGGTTCAACATTCGCAAATCGATCAACGTGATACATCACATTAACAAAAAAAAAGAGAAGAACCATATGATCCTGTCAATCGATGCAGAAAAGGCCTTTGACAAAATCCAGCACCCTTTCTTAATAAAAACCCTTGAGAAAGTCGGGATAGAAGGAACATACTTAAAGATCATAAAGGCCATTTATGAAAAGCCCACAGCTAACATCATCCTCAACGGGGAAAAACTGAGAGCTTTTTCCCTGAGATCAGGAACACGACAGGGATGCCCACTGTCACCGCTGCTGTTTAATATAGTGCTGGAAGTTCTAGCATCAGCAATCAGACAACAAAAGGAATTCAAAGGCATCAAAATTGGCAAAGATGAAGTCAAGCTTTCGCTTTTTGCAGATGACATGATATTATACATGGAAAATCCGATAGACTCCACCAAAAGTCTGCTAGAACTGATACATGAATTCAGCAAAGTTGCAGGATACAAAATCAATGTGCAGAAATCAGTTGCATTCTTATACACTAACAATGAAGCAACAGAAAGACAAATGAAGAAACTGATCCCATTCACAATTGCACCAAGAAGCATAAAATACCTAGGAATAAATCTAACCAAAGATGTAAAAGATCTGTATGCTGAAAACTATAGAAAGCTTATGAAGGTAATTGAAGAAGATATAAAGAAATGGAAAGACATTCCCTGCTCATGGATTGGAAGAATAAATATTGTCAAAATGTCAATACTACCCAAAGCTATCTACACATTCAATGCAATCCCAATCAAAATTGCACCAGCATTCTTCTCGAAACTAGAACAAGCAATCCTAAAATTCATATGGAACCACAAAAGGCCCCGAATAGCCAAAGTAATTTTGAAGAAGAAGACCAAAGCAGGAGGCATCACAATCCCAGACTTTAGCCTCTACTACAAAGCTGTCATCATCAAGACAGCATGGTATTGGCATAAAAACAGACACATAGACCAATGGAATAGAATAGAAACCCCAGAACTAGACCCACAAACGTATGGCCAACTCATCTTTGACAAAGCAGGAAAGAACATCCAATGGAAAAAAGACAGTCTCTTTAACAAATGGTGCTGGGAGAACTGGACAGCAACATGCAGAAGGTTGAAACTAGACCACTTTCTCACACCATTCACAAAAATAAACTCAAAATGGATAAAGGACCTGAATGTGAGACAGGACACCATCAAAACCTTAGAGGAGAAAGCAGGAAAAGACCTCTCTGACCTCAGCTGTAGCAATCTCTTACTCGGCACATCCCCGAAGGCAAGGGAATTAAAAGCAAAAGTGAATTACTGGGACCTTATGAAGATAAAAAGCTTCTGCACAGCAAAGGAAACAACCAACAAAACTAAAAGGCAACCAACGGAATGGGAAAAGATATTTGCAAATGACACATCGGACAAAGGGCTAGTATCCAAAATCTATAAAGAGCTCATCAAACTCCACACCCGAAAAACAAATAACCCAGTGAAGAAATGGGCAGAAAACATGAATAGACACTTCTCTAAAGAAGACATCCGGATGGCCAACAGGCACATGAAAAGATGTTCAACGTCGCTCCTTATCAGGGAAATACAAATCAAAACCACACTCAGATACCACCTCACGCCAGTCAGAGTGGCCAAAATGAAGAAATCAGGAGACTATAGATGCTGGAGAGGATGTGGAGAAACAGGAACCCTCTTGCACTGTTGGTGGGAATGCAAATTGGTGCAGCCGCTCTGGAAAGCAGTGTGGAGGTTCCTCAGAAAATTAAAAATAGACCTACCCTATGACCCAGCAATAGCACTGCTAGGAATTTATCCAAGGGATACAGGAGTACTGATGCATAGGGGCACCTGTACCCCAATGTTTATAGCGGCACTCTCAACAATAGCCAAATTATGGAAAGAGCCTAGATGTCCATCAACTGATGAATGGATAAAGAAATTGTGGTTTATATACACAATGGAATACTACGTGGCAATGAGAAAAAATGAAATATGGCCTTTTGTAGCAACATGGATGGAACTGGAGAGTGTGATGCTAAGTGAAATAAGCCATACAGAGAAAGACAGATACCATATGGTTTCACTCTTATGTGGATCCTGAGAAACATAACAGAAACCCATGGGGGAGGGGAAGGAAAAAAAAAAAAAAAAAAAGAGGTTAGAGTGGGAGAGAGCCAAAGCATAAGAGACTGTTAAAAACTGAGAACAAACTGAGGGTTGATGGGGGGTGGGAGGGAGGGCAGGGTGGGAGGGAGGGTAGGGTGGGTGATGGGGATTGAGGAGGGCACCTTTTGGGATGAGCACTGGGTGTTATATGGAAACCAATTTGACAGTAAATTTCATATATTAAAAAATAAAAAAAATAATAATAAAAAAATAAATAAATAAAAATAAAAAAATAAAAATTAGACAAAGGGATCCAGTACCTTGTCAGACTATGTTACAGTATAGAGGCAGCATATAAGGAGTTGCATAATTAGTAATCTAAACTAAATCAAGAGAAGAAAGATTTTGCACCATGTATTTAACATGAAAACATAAGCTGGTAACCAGATCCTAGAAATTCACAGAAATCTAGGGAGGACATTGATAATCCCCAAATTTTCCAATAGGGTTTTTAATATACTTTTACCATGTTTAAAAAAAATGCATCATATTTAGAGTGACAAAATTTCAGTGAGGTATTTTTTTACATCATTTGATTAATTTGGCTTTGACTTAATGCGCAAACAAATCTTTCTATTATTTTCAGTGTTTTGCTTGCTTTAGAATCCTTAGTCTATCCTTTAGCCCTAACAGTTGGATTTACTACATACTCTTTCTTGTTTCTTCTTTTTAGCACATCCCAAGACATCTTTATGTGCCTTTGGCTGCTCTGTAATCAGGATCTTATTCTACCAGTGACTAATTTTCAATTTGAAGTCAAATTACTTTCCTCATAGTTCTCTAGTTGGAACTATTGCTGTCCAGTTGATCTGATACCCATGGTGTAGCAATACAGTTTCCAAAACAGGAGTCGGAAGGAAACAACCTTTCCACCTACCATCTATAGTTTAGTGGTTTAGTGGTTGGGAGTCTGTGAGTAAACTGACAAAAGGCGGATTAACAGTAAAGAAAGCAAAATGTATTCTCCTACATGGGAGCACATAAAGAGGTGACTCCCTGAACAGCTAGAATTAAAGGCTTATATATCATCATAAGAAGAAAGGGAGTTAGAACCTCAAGAGAAAGCAAATGATGAGAAACCAATGAGAAACAAGAGGAGAAACAAGTAGATGACAAGGAAAGTTTTGATAAGGCTGTGTTTATGTAAATTCTCTTCTGGCATGAGTGGTGCCTCTCCTTTCTGGCTGTAAATTTCCAGAAAAGGAGAATTATGATGCATTTTTTTTTTTTATGGGGGAAGGATCTTTGCTTAAGTCAGCAAAAAAAGTTTAGGTGAGGGTTTTGTTTTTTCTTTTCTGTATATGTCTTTTTACTTTTTGTAGCTTCTGTTTGTTCTGATGTTTTTCAACTTAATATAATCTTCATACCACATCAGTGAATTCAAATTGGTCCTATTACAGGTGACCTAGTCTCAAACTGCATGAGAACCTAAGATAATCTATACTGGATACTGTCAAAAACACATTTGAATGTGTTTGGTTACTTCTTATTAATCACATTAACTTGATCAGTAAATTTATTAGAACATAGCAACAATGAGCAATCAATTTCAAATTTGATACCATGGAAATTGAATTCTGGCTTTACCACTTTATGAACTTAGGAATGCTTCCTAATTCTCCTTAGTTTAAATCATTTATGAAGAAAAAAATACATATATATGTATTTTAATGTATGTATTAGGAATGCTTCCTAATTCTCCTTAGTTTAAATCATTTATGAAGAAAAAATACATATATATATGTATTTTAATGTAATTTAATATATGTATTATATATATATATATATTAAGGAGCAAAACAATGAGGATTAAAATGGACTATTAAATAAATATTTTAAATCCCAAGTAAAAGAATAATTTTTATATAAAACAATAGGTACAAACTCTTTTAAAAGGTATACATTATGCTGTCTGTGTATTTTTAAATCAGAGAAGTATAATATGGTTTGCATATATTTATTTTAACTTTATCACCATGAAAGGTTTTCATGAGAGAGTTCTACTTTCAAAATAGTTTTGTGAAGTGCTACAGGGACTTGCTCCCCAATGAAACAGGCACAATTGGTGAAAATTCTTTTTAAAAAATGTAACCATAGAATATCTCTGAAAATTGACCTAAGAGCATACAGAAAATAAAGAAGGCTTTATTTTAAAAATGCCTGCTAAACCTCAGTAAGTAGGATGGCATTTATACCACAGCATGCTCCTTATCTTCCTTCTCTAGCTCAGCATAATAGAAAGTGCACTCTGGATGGGTGTATCCAAGAACACAGAACTCCTTCCTTCACCCAACTTAAAGTTGAAGGCTATGGCATCTCCGTGAGATAGGCAGGCTACTAGCATTTCTCATTCCACTCAGCTATGTTACAAAGGATAAATTATAGGTGAGTGCAGCCAAGTCCTTGTAGGATTTCTTCTTCGACCCAGTCTCCACTTGTAGAGCTAAGGCTCTACCACAGCTTTGACAGACTAAGAATAGTGGGGACCTGGTTGCCATCATACCTAAACTTGTTCATAGGGCAAATATTCTGCTCCAGGAAAAACAAGCCAACAAGATAGGAGCCCACCACCCTTTTCCAGGGTCTTACTTTTGTCTAAGAAGCGTCACTCCAAAAGTAGACCTCTGTCTCCACTCACACCTCCAAGTTAGTGGCTCAGATGTTCTGTACTGGAGGAAAGGCAGGCCACAAGAACAGAGAGCTAATTCTACAACAATAATTACCACTCTAAATGGCACATGGTATAAAACCAAGTAACATAGTTTCTTGCAAGTTCATGGACATTTTATGACCATCAGGTGTTACCAAAGATGCCAGGAGACATGAGAGGAGATTGCTAAAGCCTCTACTGTGACAACAGTGAAGGAGATTTGGGGTAGAGAAGGTGAGGAAGGTGTGGGGCAAATGGGAGTGCCTTTGTATTCCAATTGGGCCAGATTCTGGAGCCTGTTGTTATAAGGACCTCTTAATAGTGGGCTGATGTACAAGTAAAACCATAAATGAGCTTAAGTAAAATTTGTCAATGAGGTATGTGTTGCCCTGACTTGGTGTCAGTTGCTACTTTCTAATTGTAAATAAACTAATCTAGGCTTTATTATCTTCACATCCTAATTATAACTTAATTTCTCTGATTTTAGTCAAAAAATATAAAGCCTTTACTCCTTATTATGAGTCTCTTCTTCTCAACTATTACCTACATTTCAAGGTGTTTTTTTTTTGTTTTGTTTTGTAGGTAGAGTGTTTTGCATACACAAATCAATGAGTAATCACTTTTAAAACCTAAAAATTGAAATATCTAATACCTGAGGAAAGTCAAGCATTGGATTTAAAATAAGTTTAATAGTTTATGCCTTTTACTTCCACATACATCATCATGATAAATTCTGTTTATATTGCAATGCATTTTATTATTTTTTGAAGAAGCTTGCATATTATATATTTGTTATTTAAGATATTTTATGATAATGCTAAAATATTTTAAATATAAACATATAAGAAGCTACAAAATAAATCATTTAAAAATACCTTTTCCCATGAAATATTTGGGCAAATAGCAGAGTCTATCTTGAGTTATATAGTTTTCAAAATTAAATTAATGTCTAATTTGTAAAGGCTCTCTGTAAGTCTCACATTTTCATGTTTCACAAACTCCAACTATTCTTTATATATAGCAATATTTTACTTTTATGTAATAGTTGGGTCTGAATGCCCAGAAATATCAAATATTTTTATGTCTGGATTTTCCCCCCTTGTTTCATGGATTACAAAATATTAAATATATCATGGGATATATCTGAAATGAATCAAATTCTGGTGTCCCAACACAAAAAGTAAAAAGGACACTGCCTTCTTTTAATCAGCTTTAGAGTAAGCAAGGAGCATACACACTAAAAATCAATGGAGACTGACTGGCTCCTAGCACTGAGCTGCCAGCTAGAATTTGCTCAGCCATCTCTATCTGCTGTTATTATCCCTTTCCAAGTATTTTGTTGTTGTTAAGACCAGAAGGCCCAAGGAATTCCCGAAATTGTTCTACTTTTAAATTTGTAGACTGTAAGTCAATGGAGTATTCTCCTGCTTGAAACTAGAACCTCAAAATTTAAAAATAGGAAAGAGTGTTTGTATTTGGGGATTTAATGCAGAAGAATATTGACTAGAAAGCTCTAAATTAGTAGTTTGGAGGTAGATAACAGTTGAGGAAAGATAAGATACAGCAGTAAAATTCCTTTATGGATGGAAATGATAAGATGTTGGGGAGCAAGGATTCCTATCCCCTCAAAGATGTTTCTAGCTGAACTAAGAAGCAGATCGACATGAGAAAGATTAACAAGAGAAAATTACACTGAAGAGCATACATGGGGGAAATCCACACGGACATGGAAATTCCAAAGACAGTCAGGAAAAATGAGGTTTATATATCATTCTGGACTAAGAAGAAGGGGCCGGATTCTGGGACTTCAGAAGGAAGGAATGCACGACACAGGGTGGTAAGAAGAGCAGGTATTTGGTAATTAGATGTTTGCCTTATCATACAGATGGGTCACTCAGATAAAAATTCATCTGTTAATAATCCTTATTCTGGGAAAGGCCCCCAATTTAGATTCTTCTCTGTGGTTAAGGAAGGGACAAAAGTTTCTCTTGAATCTTCAGGGTCTCAAGTGCCTTCAGCTCAAAATAATCCACATGTCAAAGTGGCACATTCTGGGGGGCTGTTCTGAGCCCCTTCAGAGAGATATTGAAGAGAGGCAAATCAGTATGGGCCCAAATAAAAACAAAAGATATCAAATGTAATAGATAGAATTCTGAATTATCAAACAATTTCAAACATAGTCAAACCCAATCATTCTTGAAAAAACAGAGTGCAGTACTTATATATAAGGGTGTGTATTTGAAATAGTTTGTGAAAATACATATGCATTTCCCAACAGTCACAACAAATCATTGTTTTAGGTACTATTAAAATATGCAATATGAAACAAATGAAACAATTAAAGAATACTTCAGGGTTTCCCAAAGCTTTTAAAAGCTGTATCGTATTTATTGAAAATACAATGTTATACTACTTCAGGGAATAAAACAAGTTTCTCTCCCTCCTAACAAAATAATGTTTTTTTTTCTTATTTTTTCTTATTTTCAACAAAATTCTGCATAGTATATTTTTATTGACAGAAAGAAAATCCTAAATATGTAGCTTTGGAAGTCAGTAAATTAATGATTAAGAAGAATAAATTAATCTAAGCCAAAAGATAATCAACTTCAAATTTTAATAGGTTAATTCTTATAGTGCAAAGATTTGTCATATATAAAGACAGTGTGGTATTGGCAATGGAATAGATAAATAGATCAGTGAAACAGAACAAAGAGCCCAGAAATCAATCCACATAAAGGTAGTCAACTGATATTTGACAAAGTAGCAAGGCAATAGAATGGACCAGAGACAGTCTTTTTAACGAATGGTCCTGGAACATCTGAACATCCACATGACAGAAAAGTGTATCTGGGCACAAACCTTACACTGTTCACAAGAATTAACTCTAAATAGATCACACACCTACATGTAAAATGTAAAGCTATAAAATTCCTAAAAAATAACATTAGATTTGTTTTTTCTCCAGATTTGATTTGGGTATGGTGATGACTTTTTAGATACAACATCAAAGTCATGACCAATAAAAGAAATAATTGATAAGATGGACTTCATTAAATGAAGGACTTATGCTTTGTGGAAAACAATGTCAACAGAATTAGAAGACAAGCTGGGAGAAAATATTTGTAAAAGACAAATCTGATAAAGGATTGTTACCCAAAGTATACAAAGAACTCTTAATATTCAACAATAAGAAAACAAAAAACTTGATTTAAAAAAGGTCCAAGGACTTCATAAGTGCCTGGGTGGCTCAGTCGGTAAGTGTCCGACTTCGGTTCAGGTCATGATCTCACAGTTTGTGAGTTTAAGTCCTGCATCGGGCTTTGTGCTGACAGCTCAGAGCCTGGAGCCTGCTTCAGATTCTGTGTTTCCCTCTCTCTCTGCCCTTCCCCAACTTGTGCTTTGTCTCTCTCAAAAATAAAATAAAAACATTAAAAAAGGATAAAAAATAAATTTAAAAAATAAAAAAATAAATCTAAGGACTTTTGCAGACCTCTTACCAAAGACACTTAGATGGCAAATTAAGAAGAAAAGATGCTCTACATCATATTTCACTAGGGAAATGCCAGTAAGAACAATGAGGCACTAGTGCAAAAATATTAGAATGGCCAAATTCAGGAACACTGACAACAGCCAAAGCAAATGAGAATGTAGAGCAACAGGAACTCTCATTCACTGCTGGGTAGAAATGCAAAACAGTACAGCCACTTTGGAAGACAGCTTGGAGGTTTCTAACGAAACTGAAGATATTCTTATCATATGATCCAGCAATTGATAAGCCCGTAAGAGACACAGTTCATTTGTTACAGTGTTTTTTTGAATTCTAATATATCCTATTGACTCTCATGGAATTTTAATTTCTTTACATGTAGTACCCATTTATTCTTTTTTTAAAAGTATTTTCTAATGTTCATTTATTTTTGAGAGAGAGAGGAAGAGAGCCCATACACACGAGTGGGGGAGGGGCAGAGAAAGAGGGAGACAGAGGATCTGAAGCAGGCTCTGCACTGACAGCAGACAGCCCGACATAGGGCTCAAACTCACGAACCGTGAGATCATGATCTGAGCTGACGTCAGATGCTTAACTGACTGAGCCACCCGGGTGCCCCAGTACCCATTTATTTTTGTATGCTATCTACATGATCTACTATAAACCTTAAGCATAATCATTTTAATTATTTTAAATTCCCTCTTTGAGCATTTATTTCGTATCTGAGGCTGGTCCTGGTGCTGGCTTTGCACTTTCAGACAGTGTGTGTCTGTGTGTGTGTGTGTGTGTGTGTGTGTGTGTGTGTGTGTGTGTTGTGTGGTCTTTTAGTGTGCATCATAACTTTTCCTTGAAACCTGGACATGTATCTGGTATAGGAACTGGTAAATAGAGAATGCCAGTGTGGGGATTTATGTTAATCTTGCTAAAAGTTGAGTGTTGTTCTTCTTCATGTTGTTGTAGTTACAGTATCAGAGACTTCAAGTTTCTCCAGCGTCCTCATTTTTGTCTCCTCTTGACTTCGGCCTTTGCTAAGAATTGCTTCTCACGTTAAGTCTGCCTCTTGCAACTCTTTCAGCTGTAATCCACTATGATTATACTGGAGTCCTGTCGGTGTACTGGCAAATGTTTGGGAGAAGATTATCCTATTATCTTCCAATTAAACCACAGACTTTAGTGGGCATATGTCTCTGGGCTTCACACATTTTTCTTATTGCACGGCTTTCTGTCTTTCTCCCTCTTGGTGACATATGAAGGATAAATGGGGTTGGAGTGGGAGAAGTACACTTCTACATCTGTGGGGAAAGTCTCTGGAAAAATTTCTCCCTCATGAAGAGTAGCCTTTTACTATGGAGAAGAACCTGCACATGTATCACAAGGATTATTCTTTTACTCCCCTGAAGACTCATGAGTACATGGTTCTCAGTTTCTTCACCATGAGTTGCAGGAGGCAAAGCCCAAGAAACTGAGAGCTTCTCCCCACACCAATGCTGAGGTTCTCATTTGGTTCTCCTGTTCATAGTAGAGCACACTCAGCCTCTGTTATTCTTCAACATTACCATTTAAGTGTCTCTACCAGTTTATGGCTCCAGCAGCTTCTGCTCTAGATAAGCAGATCCCAGCCATGACTTTCTATATCCACCTGTCTCCAACTCTCAGAGTGGTAGTTTGCCTTGTGCCCAAGGTAGGAGTAATGACATGTCCAAACTCTTTATGTATTGGAACCGAAAATGGAAGTAATTAGGTAATTTTTATAACCTTGAAAGAGAGCAAAAGAAAATGTATTTGAAGGTCTTCTCTTTGGAGCCAGTGTGTCAGTTGTGGTATTAATCTTTATATACTACAAGCACTGTTGTTTACAAAGTTAACTTGGTACTCAACTGATGAAAACTGATACGTGCACTAATTTTCACTAGATGAAAATAAAGTAAGTGCCCACAGATAAAATGACTTTCTTCATGACCATAAGGCTTGTGAATGACAGTAGTCCTTAACTCTTCACATAAAAATTAAATGGATTTATTTTGTCCTTACTATATATGTTATTTCCCCCTTTAAGAAGTCCTAGGTAGGAGAAAAAAATAATATAAAAGTAAAGGGAAATTGAACCACTAAGTTTCTTGTTTCATTATAAAATGTTATTCTTCATATTATGAACGTGAGAGAACAACACTCACTACCTCCTTAAAAAAACACAAGATGCAAACTACCACCACCACCACCAACAACAACAAAACATTTGGAGGTTTGTGTGTATCCTTTTAACCTCAAAAAAAGAAGAAAAAAAAAGAAAAAAGAAAAAAGTAAACTTTAGGTAACAGTTTCTTTGCACATTCTAGCAGGTAATTCAAACATGAAAATATATTGAAAAACAATATGACTCCCTACTTGACCTTTAAAATCATGGGTTGATAGAACAGTGACTGAAATCACAACCAGTTGGGCATCTATTTCTTACAGACATCACCACCCACCCACCCCCTTCAGTTGTGTATAAATCATCTGCTAAAATGGGCCTATATCATTCTATTGTCGAATCACTGATTATATGTTCAACTTTCCATGGATAGAAAACAGCCACTTGTTCCTTATCTTCCCTGAAAAAGTTAACCTGGGCTTGATAACGATCCCTGATAGTAAAGGATATAAAGGAAGGAGAGTCATAGAAATCCCACTGAATGTCTGTTGTGATAATGAAAATAAGCCCAGTGTTTCAGCACTCTTTAGTTTTCCTCTCTCCCATGTGGGTGACAAATTGAGAATGAAAATTTTCAAGTCATACAAAATAAGAGAAAAGACCAAAAATTCAAGTTAAAGCACTATTATATCCAGTTGGGGCATACTAGGTTATATCAACAATTTCATTTCCTTTGTAAGGTTCTGACAGGAAAGTCATATACCTTTACTAAATCAGAAGGAAAAGATGGAATATATTTTATCCTATGGAACCGTTTTGAAGTAAAGGTACGATGGGGCAATTTGTGATATTGGGCCCTGCTTCTGATTTCACCTTTATTTCCTTGAATTCCAAAAGTAACTGATCTTTAGATCATTATGTATGAAAAGAGAAGCAGAACAATCTTAGTATGGAAATTTAGTGTGTTGAAACTCTGTATTCTTTTCTCATTTAAGAAACTATAAGTGGTGAAAATAAAGGTGCACTGGAATCATGAATTAACTCTTTTATGTTAAGAAAGCCTAAAAAATCAGGGGTGCCTAGGTGGTTCAGTTGGTTGAACATCCAACTCCTGATTTAGGCTCTGGTCACTATCGTGTGGTTTGTAGGATTGAACCCCACGTTGGGCTGTGTGTTGACAGCACAGACCCTGCTTGGAATTTTCTCTCTTTCCCTCTCTCTCTGCTCCTCCCTTTTACGCTCTCTCTCAAAATGAATAAATACACTTTAAAAAACAGGTCTATAAAATCAGCTTTCCTACACCATAAGGTATCAGATGTGTTCAGTATGTTCTGGTTCAAAACACAACCATCCTATATCACCCTACCTCTATATATCAGTTTTGTTTTCTTCACCAACTAGAGGGTGTACAACATAATACATGAACAGTGACTGATATTCACTTGAAACAGGGACTTCCTTTCATTTCAAAGTTCGTTCCAAGTATTCTAAGATGTCCCAGGGTGTGTTTTATAATCCCAAAACTTCATTTACTAGCTCCTGTAGCTTGTCTACTAGCTATCACTGCTGTGTCTTCCCTGTCTCTCCAAGTCCTTCACTGTCACAGACGTTAAAGTCACTGCTTTCCATCATCACCCCACTACCACCATCAGTGAATGAACTGGAATCTTGTCCACAAACAATGACTTTTGGATGACTTTTAAAGAATACAGAAACAAGTCCTTACCCTACCAAGTGTCTTCGAGAATTTGGCTGGGGGGGAAGGTGTTCCTAATTTATTAAAAAAAAAATTAATGTTTTATTATTTATTTCTGGGGGGGGAGGGCAGAAAGAGAGGGAGACACACAGCTGTCAGCACACAGCCTGACATGGGCCTCAAACTCATAAGCTGTGAGATCATGACCTGAGCTGAAGTTGGACACTTAACCGACTAAGCCACCCAGGTGCCCCAAGCTGTTCCCAATTTAATTAATGGTCCTTTCTCTAGGATCTATTAACTTGTTTATGGAGCTAAGCTAGGCATATTTCTGAGGGGAAGATAAGACTGTCTGTGATGACTCCTGTGCCTTTTGTAAGGTGTGAGACCTTTTTACTGGATCAAATTATACATGCTCAAGTTTTCTTTTAGCATAAATTCTCTTCCAGGAACTTTTCAGGAAATCCCAGACACGTGTTAAGAAGCAAGTCCTGCAATTCACCAGACAGGTACAAACTGGAATGTGCCACAGTAATGACCCAATTAAGCTTAATCATTAATTACCAAGATACATAAATGTCCTATACCCTTCAGCAAATAGAAGGCTCAAAACCAATACAAGATAGCTATAAGTGGAATTGTGGTGATATAATAAATTTTACAGAGTATTGAATTGTAATATTTTAGTCAGAAGTTTATTTAAATATATGAAAATAATTCTTATTTAATTTATAGCAAATTACTCTAATTTAATGGAAACAACCACACCATTTCTGGAATTATAAGAAAGCTGTCATGTGACAGTGTGAACCTCTGTGAAAGAAAATAAGCAATTTTAAGAATGATTCTTAAAGAAAATTTTACACTGAAAATAATCCATAGTCTAAAGTGACAGATTATTCCTGATAATAATAATACTTTAATGGAAAATACTGCTTTTATGTAGAGTAGGGAACTTATTGTTTTCAGTATAAATTAAAAGATTGTTCTGACTTCTATTGATTTAGAAATAGAGTAAACAAATCTATACATTTCTACAGTGTTTTCCTTTTTTTTTTTTTTTTTTTTTTTTTACAGAGAGGGGCAGAGAGAGAGGGAGACACAGAATCAGAAGGAGGATCCAGGCTCTGAGCTTGTAAAAGCTCATGGTTCATCTTTTACATTGTCAGCACAGAGCCTGACATGGGGCTCAAACTCAGGACTATAAGATCATGACCTGAGCCATAGTCTGACACCCAACCAACTTAGCCACCCAGGTTCCCCTTTTTTTCATTTCTTTGTTTTTATTCCTGCTGTAGGGATGAAAACAAATTTTCCCTTAAAGAAATTTCTTCTAAAGAAATTCCTCTAAATCCCCTGAAGAAACATATTCAGAAACGATGGGAGCTTTGGGTTTCAGTTACACTAGGAATGCTACATCCAGATTGCATGCATTAAAAATGCTTGTGGCCATTTGTGTTAATATCATATATGGTACCAGATTTTATTTCAGGATGATGTAGGAAATCTTTTATCTGTAATAAACATGATGGACACTATTGCAGTCAGATTTTTTTCTAACAAAATCTTCCAGATAAAGATTTGCAGTTCTGTGCCATAAGCAAAATTCTCAGAGGCTTCATGATCTGGAAAGCCACAGTATTTATCAAATTCCCAAGAAACCAATGGAAAGGTATTTAAATGTACTTTTGGAATCTTATCCTCCCTTCATAATATTTTTTGGACACCAAATACACTTTTAAAAATTTGGGGGACAATAATTACTTAAGACCAAATGTTTCGAATTTGTAAGAGTACTAAATGTAAATATCTGAAATGTGGAAACAGCAAAGGAAGATCAGGCATATATCTTCTAGTATTTTCATCCCTAGATCTAGAACTTTAAACTTCATTATGGAGGTTGGGTTAGTGAAAAGAGGGACGAAATAAACTGAAAAATAAGTCTAGAATAAGACTGCCCAGTCTTAGGTATACTGCACAAGGTATAATTGCACAAGGTATACTGCACAAGGTATAATTGTGCAGTTAAGGCCATGTTCTGTATCTGTGCCATCCAATAGTCACAGCTACCTGTGGATATTGAGCATTTCAATTGTGGTTATTATGATTGAGGAACTAAAATGTAATTACATTTTAATTTTTAATAAACTTTTTTTTATTTCAGAATATTTTAGTTTTTTCCGGAAAAAAAGTGAAAATAAAGTCCAGAGTTTCCATATACCTCACACTTAGTTTTCCTTAGTAAGACATGTTATAGTTAATGAACTAATGTCAATGCATTAAGTCAACAATATGACCACATTTCCATAGTGTTTACCTAATGTCCTCTTCCAGGTACAAGATTCTATACAAGGTCCCATGATGTATCATTATGTCCCCTTCTATTTCAGTTTGGCTGTGGGCAACTTTTCAGTCTTCTCTTGTTTTTGAGTTTGCAGAGTACTTGTCAGGTATTTTGAAGAATGGGCTTCAATTATTATTTGTCTGATGTTTCACTCATGATTTAACTGGGGCTATGATTTTGCGATGAAGGACCATTGCAGCATGGTAACATTCTCATCACATCATATCAAGGGTACGTACATCAGCATAATTTATCACTGTTCATATTAAACTTGACCATCTGGCTGACATTTGCAAATTTCTCCACTGTGCAGTTACCCGTTTCCCCCTGTGTGCATACCATGTTTTTGGAATGATGTCACTACATGTGGTCTTCACTCAAGGTGTAAGAATTTGCACTCCATCTCTTTGATAGGGAAGTATCTATCCAAATTATTTGGAATTTTTCTTCATAGTAGATCTGTCTATTACTCCTCATTCATTTACTCAATTATTTATTTATATCAGTATGGATCTATAGACATTCATTTATACTGTAGGTTATAATTTGATAATACTTTATTCACTTTGTTGCTAATTTCTTTCTGACTTTGGACATTGGAAGCTTTTTCACTTAACTTCTGTGTCCCTTTGACATAGTCCCATCTGTTGTGGTGTTTGTTTGTTTGTTTGTTTGGTCTTAAGCACTTCTTCACTCGTAGCACAAGAAAATGTTCATGGTTCATCTTTTACATTTCCTGCCCCAGTCCTAGATTCAGATCTTTCTCAATGGAGCCTTGGTTCTTTCTATTGGACAACAGCATTAACATTTAAATTAGCTAAACATTCAAAACAGTTTAGCCAAGGGGAATGAGGAAGTGTTGACATTATCTCATAGTCCCTGTAAAAGTAAAATTGATTGATTTCTTTTGCATTTCCTGATTGAACTTTATTTGGTATGTCAGCTTTTATAAAGAATGGAAAAATACAAAACTTTGGTGCACTGTAAGAGGATATTTTCTCCTCTTCGGTCAGAGATAGACCATGGATCAGCATTAAATGCATTGTTATTTGGTTCTCAAATTCAGCCTGAAATGACATTCTTTCAGGTTCTGTTGTATATGAGAATGAATTACTAATGTTGTGACTAAACTTATTAAACTTTTATATTCCCACATGATTTCAGTAATACATATATATATATATTATTGTATATATATATATACATATATATATATATAACTATAGTTTATATCTATATATAGTTTTTTCATAAACAACGTGCCTTTTGAAATGTGATTTATGAGAATCATAATTCAGAAGAAAGTATAAAATGAAAAATACATATTTCAGCAACATACCATACCTGCTCTGAAATCAAGTAGGGTCAATCCATCAATCCACGAACATAGCACAAATCTCAGCCATCAGTGACATTCTCAAAATAAAAGATGAATGCAGGAGGGCATAACTATGGTTTCTACCTAACTTCCCAGGAGCACTAACCGCTCTTCAAAGTCTAACTACTCTCTTTTCTTTCTCCCCTCTTTTCTATAATATCTCTGTAACATTCTATCATGGTTCACCTGTGTCTTAAGTGGTAAGCCACTGTTCTGTGGTTGGCCTGAAGGCAGAAGCTAGAGTGATAGGGGAGGCTGAAAGGTATCTATGCCAGCTCAATGTTTAACCTACCTACTTCGAAAGCATGAGTCTTTTAAACTGAACAGAACATTTTACTTATAACTACAAATAAGGTTAAAAAACATTATACTTAAGAGAAGCAACACACTGATTTTCAATCGTGCACATTTGTAAACAGATCAGTTTAAGTCTTTTCCACCAAAAGGAGTTTGATAGGTGGTGAGGTGAGAACTGCTAAGACAGACTTTTAATTCCCATTTTTGCCTGGAACCATTCTAAAGATCATGAAGAACGTGATTCAGACAGTTATTTACTTACTCGTCAGTAAAAATCCTAGATTTTCTGAATTGCCAAAACAATCTCTGTCATACTAGAGCTTAATGTTAGCTCATAACATTGGTCCAATTAAGTGAAGTGCTCCACAGCCACCTGTATTTCTGTCAGTGTATGTGTCTCCAGGGTGTAGTGGGGAGCATATAATAATTCAGGAATGATTGCCTCGAAGGTTTTATTGGACTCACTCAACTTAGATAAAATACAGAGAAAAAGAAAACCTTCTTGCTTGCTAACTCTTAGCTCTTGTGTTTGTTTTCTTACTAGACATGTGTTATGTAGCTCATGGAGAGAAATATGGATAATATCAGATAATAATTTGTCTAGTTATCAAAGTTTCATAATTTTTTTCAAGGGGCGAATAAATCTGGCCCTCCAAATAAGTGTTCTTTTAAATACTTAACTGTAGCTGGTTGTTGTATGTAAGAAACAAGTAACCTGTGTATTCACTTGGGGGTAGGGGAGCTCTTTTAAACTCATATTTGGTACCAAGAACAAAGTAGAAGGGGATAGATGTTTTATGTGTTTAAATTATATGTGACTTAAGTGGTTTAGAAACTGAAAATATTTAAGTGAAGAAAACAGACATATTGTTAACGTTCTCAAGCAATCTTTGCTCTTGGGAAAATGAAACATAAATATGACCTCTTTGAAGCCATGTTGGGATACAAAGAGTAGATTGTATGACACATTGTTGAATGGGGAAGAGTTACTGTTACCCCAATATTGCTCTTTATTATATCCCCTATGTGTTGTTCCTGCTGCCTAAACTGTTCTTCCTTAATTCTATGATTAGAAACCCGTGCCTATCCTTATCATCTCTCGGCTCATTTCCAGCAAAAGGACTTTTCATTCAGCCCCCAGCTTATCCCAACCTGGCTCTACTCTACACTGTTAACAAAACCCTTTTCCTCAAACCAATAAATTCATGAACAAGCATATCTAACCCAATATTGGGATTCGTCATTTTGGCAGGTAGCACATGGAAAATAACAAACATAACAAAATTTTAAAGTAGCTCATGTTTCCTTTAGGATATATTAGAATATCATTCAAAAATTAAGTTAGGGTGCCTGGGTGGCTGAGTCAGTTAAGCATCCAACTCTTGATGTCAGCTGAGGTCATAATCTCAAAGTTAGTGAGTTTGAGCCCCGTATCTAGCTGCGTGGTACGGAGTCTTCTTGGTATTCTGTCTCTCCTTCTCTCTGCCCCTCCACAGCTTATGCATGCACTCTGTATCTCTCAAAATAAATAAATAAACTTAAAAACAAAGAGAGACTAAACAATTAAGTTAAAATGTCTCAGTTTATTACATGAGTCCTGAGGAGTCTGACTCCAGCCTCATTCTCCAACCTGGTCTCTCTGCTACATGACCTCACACTTCCTTTATTGCCATAGTTCTCCACAGAAATAGAATGAATAGGATGTGTATACTTCAATAGGAAGTGTGTTTGTTCACCTTACTTGTAGTTATTACATATATATTATATACATATTATATATGTGTATACACATATATATGTGTGTATATATGTATACATATAATATATACATAGTGAAAGAGAAAGAAAAAGAGAGAGATTTAAAGAGATTTATTATAAGGGACTGGCTCACATGATTATGTGATTATGACTGGGAACCCCAGGATAATAGATGTGTAACACTAGTCTGAATCTGAATGTCTGAGAAGAATAGAGTTGATGATATAAGTTCCAGTCCGAAAGCTAGCAGGCTCAAGACACAAGGAAAAAGAATGTTTAAGTAGAAGTTTGAAAGCTGGTGCAATGTCCCAGCCTAAGCAATAAGGCAGAAATTTCCCCTTACTTAGCCTTTTTGTTCTATTCAGGTCATCAATTGATTGTATGAGGCTCACTCACATCAGGGAGGACAATTGACTTTACTGGATCTACTGATTCAGATGTTAACCAGAAACACCCTCACACAAAGTTAACCATCACACCTGCTCTCCCTCTATTGATGAGTGCATGAACATGCTCTCACTTCCTGCATTTGTCACATTTTTCATTGTCTGCTAGGACTTTGCACAAGTTTCTCCCTTTCAGTCAAATGACTTTCCTTTTCCTACATGACTGATATTACCCTATGCGTCCTTAAAATCTATTTTACAGCCAGATTATAGTGAAGACTCCATGAACCAACCTAGGCAAAATTAATTTCCTGATGCTCTGTTTCAGGAAAGAACCTTGTTTGCTCCTCTTTTAGCTACATGAAATATGGCTATCTGGGCAAGCCTAGTTCTCTGTCTTCCTCAGTTTTCTATGAGCTAATTACTCCAAGGCAGTAGCTGTCAAACAAAGATGTTATCCACCCCACCATCAGGGGATATTTGTTAACATGTGCAGATATTTTTGGTTGGCATAACTGGAGGAGGGAATGCTAATGCAATGTAATGTGTAGGGGTCAGAGGCTAACCAAGCAATTGTGCACAAGATACCCTTCTGCAACAAAGAGTGACCTACCTAAGGTCTCCTTGGCACTGTTTGACACTTTCGGCAGAATAAATCTTTGTTGAAGGGAGTCAGCTGTACTGTACAGTGCAGGAGGATTAGCAGGATCTCTGGCTTCTATTCACCTGATGCAGGAACAGCTCCTCCTCCAGTCATGAAAACAAAACCTTCTCCAGACATTGAAAATGTCCCATGTTGCAAAATTTCTCTATGGATATTGAGAAATTTTTTAAAAATATACGAAAAAAAACCAAACTTGTGGAAACAGAGATTAGAATGGTGATTATCAGGGCCTGGAAGGGATGAGGGATGGGCGGTTTAGGTGTGGGTGGGTGTGTATGTGGGGAGGTGATGACGAGATACTGGTAGAAGGATATAAATTTCCAGTTGTTAAGTTCTGGGGATCTAATACACAGCATTGTGATGTAGATAACAATACCATATGATATACTTGAAAGTTGCTAAGAGAGTAGATCTTAAATGCTTTCAGACAAGAAAAGAAATGGAAATTATGTGAAGTGATGGAGGTGTTAACTCACACTATGGTAGTAATCGTATTTTAATATATAAGTGTATCCAGCATGTTGTACACCTTAAAGTTACACAATGCCATATGTCAATTATATCTCAGTAAAGGTGGTGAAGAAAAAAAAAACACATATTATGCATAATAGCACCTGATTAGCCAAGATAGTGAAGGCTTAAGAAAATGAATTCTGGAATCATAGAGTCCTGGTCTTGAATCCTCTCTGAATTTAGTGCAAGGAACAATGAGACATATTTAATTTCCTCAAACTCTGTTTTCATCTGTGACCTAATGGTCTAAGAGTACTAAATGACCCCCACAGTAATTGGGATAATTAAATGAGTGAATATGTAGTGTCTGGTAAATGGTATGTGCTCAGTACATGCAGCTACCGTGACTGGCTAAGAGAATGCCACCATAAAGGCAGGTGTATTTACCTGAAAAATACCCTTAGTTGCATCGTTTCAGAATATCTATAAAACGTAAAATTTGCACCAAATATCTTAGCACAGAAGTACTGTGCTGGATTACATTTAAATGTTTCATGTGCAAGCTTTGTTCCCTTGAATACAGGGATTACATTTTTGCTATCTCCCATAGTGTAGGCTATAATAAATATTTGGTGAATTGAAACAAGAAAAAAATATCAACATTTATAAAATTGAGTGTGGCTGTTATACCTCTAAATAAGTCTTATTTGTCTGTCTCACCCTATTACTGTTATGAGTAATTTTCTTTTTATCAGTATTAAGTGCATACAGAGGCAGCATATAAAATATCAATTTATAGGGTCATGGCACACTGCTACAATACCATGATGTAATGCAATGAAAGATGAAATTTGGGACATAGATGTCTGTAGGAAGTCCAAAAGTTATGGAAAGATGATTCAAATTGCACAGACCACAATCACAGGATTAAGGGAAAGCAATTGTCACTTGTACTATGTGCTTATAACAAGAGTCAGAATGTGCCAGATGCACAGCTTGTCTGCAGCTGTTGTCATTTGAATCTTTTGTACAACATCCATTTCTCTCCCAACTGTGTGGGATTTATAAGAGCAGAGAGTTGATCAGAATCACTTTTTTTTTTTTTTTTGGTACTGAATTCTTGTGTAATAGCTCTTAGATTTAAACCATGCAGAAGAAAACATAACCCAGAAATAATTCCACACATACTGCTTAAGCTATCACAGATGCCTATGTTGGATTTCATTGGATACAACTTTAAAGTGCTGATTAGGTCAGGCTGTGAGCTTTGCCAACTACAACTGGAAACTCATAAATTGGTAAAATGCCACCTTTGCGATAAGTGTATATTTTAAATGCAGTCTTTGTACGAATATTAGCAGATCAATCTCTAATATCAAATACATATTTTCCACTATACTTTAGATTTGCAACATGCTTCTACTGCACAATATTAGGGAGATGATATGATTGAAAAGCATATGAATGCACCACATACATAACATATTTTAAGACCAAAGGCTGTAAAAATGACCATGGTATATTTGTTACTCTCATATTTGTAGACACGTATCATCTTTGTTATATTAAAGACTAAAAAATTACTTTAAATTTCCACACTAAAATCATGTCTCACACAAATCAGCAACTCATCTATTTCACTTTATTTTTTTTTCCATGCCCAGGCAAACACCTCAAAAGAATACTATAAACATTAACTTGTGGTTTGATCAACCTTGATGAACACTTTGTCTAACTAAACCCAATTCTAAATATTTTGTTCAGATTAAATTTAGTACATCTTTTTTTCATATTCTGTGAGGTTTTTATTTCAATCAGGAAGTAATCAAATCTATATACAGTCTAAAAACAGTAAAAGAACCCTCAGTCCATCTGAGGTAGGGACAGAGGTGGGGCAAGGAGAGCATCCAACTTGGCACCTGGAGAGAGGGATTGGGCATTGTTTTGTCAGCATTGAGGGCAGGACCAAGCAGAAGGAAGCTTGCTGAGTGTAGAGCAGGGAGGGCACTACTGGGCAGGCTGAGCCTGTCCACCTATCCCCACAAAGCTGGCAGAGATGCTGAGACTACCCATGTGGCCAGCCTGCCTCAGAAGAAGCCAACACTCAGTCTGGATTTCCTGTCAGCAAGCAAGCCAAATCTTCACAGTGCAGCCCACAGTCCCTGAGAAGAGTCAGCCCTAGGACACAACCATCACAGTCATGTTGCACCCTGGAGACACAGCAGGAATTATGTACAGATCATGCTGCTTTTACTTCAGACCCTGAGGGACTGGTTATAGCAGGAGCTTAAGACTTGGGTCTGGTAGGGCTTCAAGGGCGTACACAGTGCCTGTGGACTGTCAGGGTCCACACCTGCTCCTTAGGTCCATGTCCCCTCCCCACATGAATGAGTTCTATGTGCCATGGACAATGTAGTGTTTTATCACATGTATAGATGTTGTTGCCAAATGTCTGTAGTATATGGATACAGTTGAGGGTCTAGATGTTCCAGATTTTCATTGGTAGGAGCCACTATACAGGTGCCTCTGGGTGACTATCAGGGCCCACACCCAATGGCTGAGGGCCATGAGCTTCTTCAACTTCAGCTGGGTGCCCAAGATGTTGCAGACCTTGATGGCCTTCAGGGAGCCTCTGAAGAGCATGCCATGTTAAGAAAACCAGCATTCACACTGCTGTCATGCCATCTTCTACAAGATGTTTCACAAGATTGTGGCACAGTCTTCTGTGTTGCTATAGAGCTTGCACCCCAGGATGTGGAATGCCAGCACAATGCCATTACGGTCCTCCAGTGTCTTCTGGCACTTATAGGTGATACATGTGTCCCACACATTGATGTTCCTGTTGGAGAAGGCACTGAAGAGCAGGTAACTTGTGGAATGGAAGCAAAGACACCAGACAGGGCCCAGGAAGAGTCCTTTGAATGGAAGATCTGCTGAAGATCATGGGATCCTTAGGATTCCCATGTTCAGGCGTGCACTGATGCAAGACAGCTGGTCATTCAACGTGGTCACACCCCTATGAAACTCCATGACACCCTTGCTGAACTTGCTCTGGATTTCATTTAGGACATCACACTTGATCTTGATGCTCTTCACCAGCTTCTCCTGCAGCTTGCCAAGCACAGAGCACAGGAAAGCATCTCCTGGATCTTCCACACTAGTACCATGTGCATTTCTGGAAGTGGTATTTTGTCAGCTGCAAGAATTCTTTCAAGCCCTGGAAGCAGCAAGTTTCCAGGTATATACCATGTGTGTCCTGGGCCTTGGTGAACCATGTACCTGTTCTTGGGGTGGGGCACTTATGCTCACACACCTTGAGGTGGGCCTCCAGGTTCATCTTAAGGAAAGGCAGGCAGCTGGGGTTTTTGAGGCACTGCACAGGTCTGTAGGCAAGGTTGCCCTTGTGGTCCTTCCAGGCACTGAGCTTAATGGATGAAGAGCTCCTTGATCTGCTCTGCCATAACAATGTTCACCACCACCATCAGCTTGGTATTGATCAGGGGACACTTCTGTACCTGCATGGCTCATCTTTTCTTTTTTTTTTTTTTTTTGTAATTTTGTTTTATTTTTATAATTCCTTAAAACTGTAAGTATTAACTTCTAATTCATCTTAGGTTTAAACAACTGCATGGCTCACCTTTGACAGAACATGTGCCCACATGTGATGTCAGGGTCCTAGAACACATTGCAGTACAGCTGGTGCAGGGCTTTTTTGGGGGCTGCTCTGCAAACAGCAGTGGCCCCTGCACATCCTTTGCCTCAGACAGTGAGAAAGTGGAGAGTGGGGTCATGCTGGACTCACAGTGCAGGGAGGTGACCAAACGGCAGTGTCCGAGTGGCAGAGGTACTGATAGGGGGCATGATGTCCTCCTCATCCATGGAGAATAGGCAAGCATGCTTTTGCACACATGGGTCCCATCAGCTTTCCTGATGGTGCTGACAACCAAAAAGGCAGCTTGAAGGTTATTTCCGTTCCGGTCCTGGTGGCAATGTCTGGGGTGGAAAGGTTGGCAAGTCCCTCAGAGAAGCAGTTGCAGCGGGTGCCCTTGCCTGGGCTCATGCTCTAGAGAGGCATCTAGAGTGCTCAGGTGATATTCCTCACCCACAGCTGCCCCAGGGATTTGACAACACATTCTGCCTTCTTGTGCCCCCTGGCCACTGGCCAGAAAAGGGCTTAAGTTTACCTCTAAGGATAGTTTAAGTCTTCACACTTGTGCTTTCCTCCATATTCTTATATACTGTTAAATTCCTGTTTCCTTTGATAATTACCTGTTACAGGCATATTCCAAAAAAAAAACAAAAACAAAAACAAAAACAAAAACAAAAAACAAAAAGCCTGTGTATTGCTATTTGATTCCTGTTGCTAGAATTTTTCAGTTTACAAGAATTAACTAATTATTTCTCGTCTCTGGTGCAAAACATTTAGACCTAAAGTCACATTGTGCCCTTGGATTTTTAGAGTAACTCCAATAATACAGTAAGATATCTATAATTAATTATATCCAGGTAGCCCTTCCCTTCTTGCTGAGATTCCATATGAAGTGAAGGTGAGTGTGTTGGTAGTGGGTACAGAGAAGGAAGTCTTGGGAATAGTCATGGTTTCACAAATAATCTTTGTTCTCTGCTGCATAAGAGCTAGCTTTTAATTTGAAATATGATAGGCAACATAAAGTGTACATTTCCTTTTTAAATTTTTTTTAACGTTTATTTATTTTTGAGAGAAATAGAGCATGAGTGGGGGAGGGGCAGAGAGAGAGGGAGTCACAGAATCTGAAGCAGGCTCCAGGCTCAGAGCTGTCAGCACAGAGCCTGATGCAGGGCTCAAACTCACGAACTGGGAGATCATGACCTGAGATGAAGTTGGATGCTCAACCGACTGAGGCACCCAGGTGCCCTTAAAGTGTACATTTTCAATTCCAATCACTTTCCTAAGTTACTCAAATGATTTGACTTTTGAAGATCACTGTCCCACTATATACTCGTCCAACAAAAAAAGCCAATAATTTTCTTAATTCCACGCACTATTCTATAACAAATAAATTATATGAAACACTCAACATAGATTTTACTCTACAAAATGTAAAAACACAGTATCTATCATATATCCCATCGTATATGCTTTTTATTGCATTTGGCAGCTTAATGGATCTCTATGTAACTTTGAGGTTTTTGTCTTTACCATGCAAGATACCAGCAGAGATAGTGTTTGCTTGCTCTAAGTCCCACTCCAAGTTCTAGAGAATCTCATGGCTTCAGCAGTGGGCATACATCAATTCCATTCTGATTCACTGTGTTTGTGGGAACCAGGGACAGGTAATATAATCACAATTGGTATAAGTGTCTGTGGATGGCAGCATTTTTCACAGTAAAGAGGGACATTGGCAACCATCCCGAAAGTCAAGAATATCTAATGAAAAAGAGTATGTACTTTTCATTAAAGAACAATAGTATATGTTATTTTCTTTGGTGGCACATTGGAATGTATTTGATTGATAAATGTAAGGGTGTTTTGTGATAAAAGATTACACAGTATAAAATTTGATAGGACTGTTGAGAAATGAGCACTGATTGTGTTGATGATTGCCAGCAGTAACTCATGTTAGAAAGTAGTACCTGAGTTCACAGAAAAGGCGGTTGGGTTGGTGGTTCCAAGGAAAAACAGAAGTGGTCAATTATTTTCTGTGTACTCACCCAATCAGGTTGATTCTAAGAAGAGTAAATTTGTTGCTCATATTCATAATTGCTGACCTTTTGAGTGAAAATAACTTTTTAATAATGCCCTGTTACAGGGGCACCTGAGTGGCTCAGTTGGTTGAACATCCAACTTCTGCTTAGGTCGTGATCTCACGGTTCATGGGTTTGAGCCCTGCATCAGGCTCTGTGCTGACAGCTTGGAGCCTGGAGCCTGTTTCAGATTCTGTGTCTCCCTCTCTGCCTGTCCCTGCTCACAGTCTGTCTCTTGCTCTCTTGCTCTCTCTCTCAAATAAATAAACATTAAAAAAAATAAAATAATAAAATAATGCCCTGTTACATATACATTCAAATAAGGTATTCAGGCCTGGAAGATGAGGAAATTTCAGTTACTCTCTTACCTTCCAGGCATGTCTTCGATTTATATATATCCAATTAATCAAGAAAGTACAAAACAAGGACATGTAATTTACTACAATTATTCTTTTTTAATGATTTGAATGTTTTTATTCATCAAGTTCTCTGACAATTTAAAAATAATTTCATAATAATAATTCATTGTATATATACATACGTGTGTGTGTGTGTATGTGTATATATATATATATATATATATGGTCTTGTAGCTTAGTTTTTCTTTCATAATAATAATTCATTGTATATATATACACGTGTGTGTATATATATACATATATATATATATGTATATACATAGTCTTGTAGCTTAGGTTTTCTTTTTTTAATTTTACTTTCTTTGAGTGAAAATTTAGATATATTATCCCAAAAGGGAAAACAGAAATAATGGTCCTTTAGGTCACAATTCAGTAAGTGAAAGTCAGGTTTTCTCGTCAAGTTTTATTTTAGAAACTCTCTTTAGGAATAACAAATTATTTGAAAATAGTGACAAATAAAGATGTATAAATAGCTAATGACTTGGTTGTTTTAACATATGTTTTTTTCCCCTAGCACCAGAAAGCTATTTACCAAGAGTCAAGCTTGGGAATCAAGATGCAGAAATGATTAACAGATACTGTCTTTCATTTTGAAACTTAAAGGCACAGGATAGATAAATGAATATCTAATTATGAGATTTCTGGTAGTTTACAAAGGGCATAGTGATCTCTTTTATATCATGAAGATAGTAATAATTCATTCAGTTATTTATTCAGCAAAGATTTCTGAGCATCCACTGTTTCTTTGGGAAATTTGCTAGATGCAAGCATAGATTGGCAACTAAGACAGGAAAAATATTTTCCCTCAAAAAACTTACAACTAATAAAATTTACCATGTTTCATACAATTGTTAAGAAGAAGAATTGATAATGTCTGTGAACTTTCCTCTTCAATTAAAGGAAAATTAGTTTCAAATATGTTTATGGTATTTAACCTATTTAAACATATGCATTCTTTTTTTTTAATTTTTTTTTTAATGTTTATTTATTTTTGAGACAGAGAGAGACAGAGCATGAATGGGGGAGGGTCAGAGAGAGGGAGACACAGAATCTGAAACGGGCTCCAGGCTCTGAGCTGTCAGCACAGAGCCCGACACGGGGCTCAAACCCACGGACCGCGAGATCATCATGACCTGAGCCGAAGTCGGCCCCTTAACCGACTGAGCCACCCAGGCGCCCCTAAACATATGCATTCTTATGCACTCTACTGAAAATACAGTCAGGGTAGTGCAAAATAGTATTGCTAATTTATTAATAATTTACTAATATTTTAACTTTCAACTTATTACATTCAGAATTCCAGAATATTGAAAATGTGAAACTCAGGTGTTTGACTAAGGCTACACAATTACTAAATTCATATTTATGGCAACATTAAACATTATAACAATTTAAATTTTTTACAATCTCAGTGCAAACTCAAACTACAAATACAAACGTTTACATGTTCACCTTCAAACAGCTATGATATTCTGTGAATTAGAGGTAAAATAACCTAAAATAGTGAACAAAACTTTTACTATTTACCTAAATATCCATACATCACTTTAAAAAGCCATTAACTTTCTCAGTAAATATAATTAAAAATAATGTGGTCTCAATTTTCCGCTCCCACTAAAAATCTTTTATTTTTCAAGTAACTCCTAGATTTTTAAAATAAGCTTTGGCTAAATTCTAAAAGAATCAAACTTAATTACTTAGTAATTATTCTTATTTGGTATGTGTAAAATCTCAACAGTCCTTTAGATATAAAACAGTTGTTTAAATTAAATATATTCGGGGATTAATATTTAATTATATATCACAGAATTGCTCTCTTTCACAAGAAAATCATATTGCCTCTATACATATTTTAATGAGATAAAATTAGATTTTCTAAATATAAAATGTTTTGAAATAATAATTAAAACCTACAATTAAATATACTTACTTTATCCTTATAAACTATTTTGATATATATGTTTAAATAAATCCTTTTGTTAACAGAGTGTTATCACACACGGACCCATAATATGTTCATCCAAAACAGAACTTACAGATAATGCGATCCAACCTCTTCACCTAACAGATGAAAAACATGACATCCAGAAAGGTCATGAGAAATTTACAGATAGAAGCCAGATGTTTTGACCTCCCGTCAAATATATCTTCTGTTATACATATTGCAGCTTCACGAATCACCAGTTTTCATCAAAATAAAATGCCATAAAGGCCCAATACTAAAAATACTTAACCATTCTATTATATTTGATTGATGGTTTAGGTGGCACGTGAACATTTTTCAGTATCTCTAGGTCATTACTATAAATATTAATGTGTGTGTGTGTGTGTGTGTGTGTGTGTGTGTGTGTGTGTAATTCTATAGATAAATTGTTGTTTGGCAATGAACTTTGGAATGCCAGTAGAGCAATGGTTTACTTCATCAAGATTATCCCTCTTGTTCTATAGTTTACCATGTGTTATAGTTTGTAATACTTAGAAGAGAACCTATGTTTATTCTGATATCTTTAGCTTACTTTTGAATTGTTTTTAGATTTCTGTAGTAATATTATACAGTTGCTTTCAAAGTGGTGACTTACTCTTACTTCCCTAGCTTAAAAGGTACATCTACATATAGCCCATTGTCCCCTCCTCTTCTATAAACCATAGGATTACAATAGCAATTCTTCTATCTAGAATAGAATGTTCAGAATGTCTTTGTTTTGCATGGTGAAGAGAACCTTCTCAAGGGATTTTTATGAGGATCACATGAAATCATAGTTGTAAAGAGTAAAGTATTATTTGTTCCAAGAAGATAACAACATTCAATGTCTGTCACTGGACCTAATGAAGACAAGCCAGAGCAGCATGGGGAAATATGTAAGAATCTGGTGGCCCAAAGAGTGGTCAGTGATGAAATCCTCAAACATATCTCATTTAGGTCACAACACTTAAAGTTTTCTCATTTAGTAATTCAAATTTGCATCCCAAATTAAAATCCTCCACACAATGAAATATAGTTATCATTTGGTGAAAAGGAAGTCTGACAACTTCAGCAAAAGTGAAGAGCATTTCCAATGACCTTTACCACTGTCTAACGAATTTGTCTGCTGGGAAACCATTAAATTTTTGACCATGGGATGCTTTGTATCTTGTGATCTTCAGCATCCTGCACATCACCAAAGGAATGCCCCGTGACCAACATAATGAAAGCAGATGTGTACTGAGGTTTTAAATTTATGTATCAATAGGTTTCCCAGTATAAGAAAATATAAAAGAGTACTATAATTTTGATCAAGCATTGCTAAGTTTTTAAAAAGGGAAATACCTTTTACTGAAACAACATTGTTTTATTTTACATAGGGAATCAGTTACTTTTCCTTAATTCCTATTTCTATTTCCTTTCTGAGGACTCACCAACACCTGTGAGGATGCCGGACTCCTAAAGAAAGCTCAAAAAACAGGGTTCTTTTATGATTACTATTATTAGCTGTTTTGTTTCTGATATTGAAGAAAAACCAAAGAAGAATGTATGAGCACCAATTTAAGGAGACTGCTAAAAGCCACAAAGCTAAAATACTTAGTGTGAAATTTAAATATTTATATGTTACAAGATTGTTTTGAATAATAATTATCACAACCTTGAGTGCAGTGCTAATGTATCTAAAATTGTTTTCATTGCCAGAAATTCCCAGGGGGTCAGGAAACCAAACAGGCATTAGCTCTAGAATCCCTAGGCAAATTACGAAGGTAAATCAATCACCCTGCTAATTTCAAATGCTTCACCAATTATAAAATATAAAAGCAAATGTATATCAATTAAATATATATGTTTGTTTCACATTCTGTATCTGTTATAGAACTCTATATGCATGTTTGTGTATCTGTGTACACAGGTGTACATGTGTGTGTTTATGGGTGAATTGGGCACGTGCTATCTTTGCTAAGACTTCTTATGCAATAAATTTCTAAGGCAATTTATGATTATACTATTTGGAGCCTAGTTTTGTTACTTAAAGCCATTACATTATTTGTAGTAAACAGGGCTGGTGTTCTGCCCATATCTTTTTTACTAGGCTGCATTGCCCATCTCTCAGCAGTTGTGAGAGTTGACTGACAGACAGTAGCTTAACACTGTACTCTTATCCCGATAAATGGTTTTGGCTACACTGAGTCACCTAAACCAAGCAGAAATATCTCCGTTTTTTGCTCCCCCCTGAGCATGCATAGAGCCAAAGACTGGCAGATATGTGAGTACAGAAAGCTAGCCACCCTCCCTCAAGGGCTGACAACTTCAGGTTGCCATTCATGTTCTCTGTTGAGACAGACTGAAGCTAGTGATCAGCGGAAATCAAATCTTTATCTAGGTTTTTTTCCTACTTAATACTGCATCCCTCACACCCTGTTTTACTGACACACTTCCATTGCTTTATCATTTTCTTAATAATCCTTTTAGTCTCTGCTTCTAGGGAAACTGAACCTGTAACAATTCAGCTACCACTGTATACAGTGTGATTACAGCCAAATCAGATGTTAAGAGAAGTCAGTGTTTGCAAGGTTTTGTTTAGTTATTACTTGATGGTCTAAAGAGGCCCCAAAGAAGCTTATGATTATAGAAAGCTCCTGAGAACATTCTCCATAGGTCTCTTATGTTTCTGCACATCTTGAATCCACTTTTCTTCAGAATTATCTTTTATTATCATTAATACTATATTTTTAAGAATAGTTTTAGGTTCACAACTGAATTGAGAAGAAGATACAGAGATTTCCCACATACTCCCTACCCCCCACATATGCACAGCCTCTCCCAACATCAACACCCTTCACTGGAATCATACAATATGGAGCCTTTTCAGATTGGCGTCTTTCACTTACTAATGTACATTTAAGATTTCTCCATGTCTTTTCATGGCTTGAGAGCTAATTTCATTTTAGTACTGATTAACGTCCCATTGTCTGGATGTACCACAGTATATTTACCCATTTGCCTACAAAAGGACACCATGGTTGCTTTTTCATTTTGGCAATTATGAATACAGCTGCTACATATATATCCATGCACGGGGTTTGTTGGATATACATTTTCAAGTCCTTTGGGAGGTAACAAGGAGCATCATTGCTGGACCACTGGATCCTATAGTAAGAGCATGTTTGGTTTTGTAAGAAATTGACAAACTATCTTCCAGAGTGGCTGTACCATGTTGTTTTCACAACAGGAATGAATGAAAGTTCCTGCTATTCCACATCCTTGTCAACATTTACTGTGGTCAGTGTTCTGGATTTTGTCCATTTCAGTATGTACATGGTATTTCATCAGTGATAGCATTTGCATTTCTTTGATGACACTATCATGCTGAGTATCTTTTCATATGCTTACTTGCCATCTGCATATATTCTTTCATGAGCTGCCTGTGAAGGTCCTTGTCCTATTAACTGGATTTGTTTGTTTGTGTTTTTCTTATTGTGAAGTTTTCTTTTGTTAGTGTTTTGGGTAACGGCCAATCCAATGGGTCCTTTAAAACATCTTTTCCCAGGGGCTCCTAGGAGGCTCAGTTGGTTAATCATTGGACTCTTGATTTCAGCTCAGGTCATGATCTCATGGTCCATCAGATTGAGCCTCACATTCTCTCTCCCTCTCCTCCTCTCTCTGTGCCCCCTCCACTTGCTCTCTCCCTGTCTCAAAATAAAATAAACATAAAACACACACACACACACACACACACACACACACACACAAAACCCCACTGAGATTTAAAAATATGCGTTTTCCCAGTCTGTGGCTTGTCTTCTCATTCTCTTGGTATCATCTTTTACAGAAATTTTTAATTTTAATGGAGTCTACCTTATCAATGATTTCTTTTGTGAATCATGCTTTTGATGTATAAAAAATGTAAGCACCATACCCAAGGTCATCCAGGTTTTCACCTGTGTTATCTTTTAGGACTTTTATAGATTTGCATTTTACATTTAGGTCTGTAGTTCACTCTGATAATTTTTGTGATGGGTATAAGTTTTGTACCTAGATATATCTCTATACGTTTTTGTATGTAGTTGTTCCAGCACCATTCTTGAAGAGACTATATTTATATTGCCTTTGTTCCTTTGTCAAAGATCAGTTGATTGTATTTAGTGAGTCTATTTCTGGGTTCTCCATTGTGTTTCATTGATCTGTTATTAATCTGTTCTTTTGCTAATACCACACCTTCTTGATTACTATAGTCTATGGTAAGTTATCAAGTTGGGTGGCATCAGTCTTCCAATTTTGCTCTTCTCCTTCAGTATTGTGATGCTTATTTTGGATCTTCCCCTCTTCATTTAAAGTTTACATTTTGCTGCTATCCCAAAATACCTTGCTGGGATTTGATTAGGGTTGCACTGAATGTATAGAACAAGTTGGGGAGACCTGCCACCTTGACAATGTTGAGTGTGCCTATCCATGACATGGCATATCTCTCTACTTATTTAACATTTTTATTTTATTCATTAGAATTTTGTGGTTCTGTTAATAATAGATCTTGTACATACTTTGTTAGATTTATACCTTAGTATATAATTTTGTGATGCTAATATAATGGAATTGTTCTTTTAATTTCGAATTCTACTTGTTAATTACTGGTATATAGAAAAGTGGTTGGCTTATACGTATTAATCTTGTATCCTTAAACTTTGTTATAATTGTTTGTTAGTTCCAGGACTTTTGGGTTTTCTGCATAATCATGTTACGTGTGATCAAAGACAGTTCTATGCGTTCCTCCCATATATGTATGCCTTGTACTTCATTTTCTTGTCTTGTTCCAGTAACTAAAACCTCTACTACACTGTTGAAAAAGAATGATGAGGGGTGCCTGTGTGGTTCGGTCGGTTAAGCATTCAACTTCAGCTCAGGTCATGATCTCACAGCTTGTGGGTTCAAGCCCCATGTCAGACTCTGCGCTGACAACTCACAATCTGGAGCCTGCTTCACATTCTGTGTCTCCCTCTCTCTGCCTCTCCCCCACTCATGCTCTGTCTCTTTCTTTCTCTCAAAAATAAAATAAAATATTAAAAAAAAATAGAAAAGCAATGATGAGAGCGGACTTTTTTTGTTTTATACCTGATATTGGTGGAAAGGTTTTGAATTTATCACCATATAAATTCAAAGTATGATGTTAGCTGTAGGCTTTTTGATGATATGTACTGTCAAGCTGAGGAAGTTCCCCTTTAACCCTAGTTTACTGAGAGTTTTTATCATAAATGGGTGTTGCATATTGTCTAATGCTTTTTCTGCATCTACTGATATAATTATGTGGATCTTTATTTTTTTAGGCTGTTTAGGTGATGGAGTATCTTAATTGATTTTCAAATGTTGAACCAGCCATTCATACCTAAGATAAATTCCACTGGTTGTGGTATATAATTCTTTTTACACATTGCTGGATTCTATTTGCTAATATTTTGTAGAGGATTTTTGCTTCTATGTTCATGAGAGATACTAGTGTGTAGTTTTCTGCTCTTGTAATTAGGGTAATTATGATATTAGGGCAATTCTGGTCTTGTCGGTTGTGTTAGAAACTATTCTCTCTGCTTCCATCCTCTGGATGAGGTTGTAGAGAATTGCTATAACACTTTCCTTAAGTGACATAATTTCCAGTGAAGCCATCTGGGCCTAGCACTTTCTGTTTTGGAAGGTTATTAGTTCTGGACTGTCTTTTCTGGGAGTTCTGTATAGTAAACAACTTCAAAAAGTAGTGTTGTTGACTCCCTCCGGGGTAGAGTACTGATTTCTTTACTGTCCAGTCTAATGAATATAGCATCTCCATCTGGAATAAAGCTGATTTAGGTTCCCTACATCTAGGGTTTCCTTACCTGTGATGCAAACTCTCTGCATGGGCAGCATCCATTAGTGCCGCTTTGTATTATTCCATGGAACTTGGGGGTTGGGGCAGGAAAACCAACATAGCCCTGGGGCAGCTGTGCTGTAAGTACGAACATCCTACCTCTGACCAGGGAATCTCTTGTATTCCCCTAGCACCTATAAAATAAGATACTTCTAGGGAATTTCTCCCATGTTTTGGATAATAATATTAATATTATTAATATTAAGGGTCTTCAGAATCTCCTTAGGGGTGCCGGAGTGACTCAGTTGATTGAGTATCTGACTTTGGCTCAGGTCATGATCTCACAGTTTATGGGTTTGAGCCGCACGTTAGGTTCTATGCAAACAGCTCATAGCCTGGAGCCTGCTTCCAATTCCGTGTCTCCCTCTGTCTCTGCCCCTCCCCTGCTTCTCTCTCTCTCTTTTTCTCTCTCTCTCTCTGTGTCTGTCTTTCAGATAAATAATAAACATATTTTTAAAAATTAAAAGAAAGAAGCTTTTTAGATCATGAGGTAACTAAATAATGAAATAAGGTAAAATATTAGATCTTTCACAGCTCTTTACAAGAAATAACCCCAGAAGTATAAATGTATATTATCTACCAAAGATGAGGGTACAGAGATCTCAGAGGTTATGCCAGTATCACATCCACAGAAACAGATTTAATAAAAGTTAACATAGGGGGCGCCTGGGTGGCGCAGTCGGTTAAGCGTCCGACTTCAGCCAGGTCACGATCTCGCGGTCCGTGAGTTCGAGCCCCGCGTCAGGCTCTGGGCTGATGGCTCGGAGCCTGGAGCCTGTTTCCGATTCTGTGTCTCCCTCTCTCTCTGACCCTCCCCCGTTCATGCTCTGTCTCTCTCTGTCCCAAAAATAAATAAAAAACGTTGAAAAAAAAAAAATTAACATAGAATGAACATAGTATCTTAAGATACAAGTTTGTTATCACAAATCTGATGATCAGAGTCAGATTCTGTTGTTTAATGAGATCTAACAAGGATGAAATCCATCACAGATTTTATTAACAAATTATGTTTAAAGGGATTTCAAATATGTTCATACTGTATATGCAGAAATACTCAGCTTGGAGTAAAAGTTTCTTGTTTGACATCTTGAACTCTAGAGACTTGTTATTCTCATTCCTGCAGGATATGAAATAATCAATAGACCCTGAGTCACATGAACTTAGACTTTGCTTTTTGTACAATTTTTTTACAAGTATGTTGCCCAAGCTGGTAATTATACAATGCATACAATTGTGACATTAGATTCTAGCTCCATTTTTCACTGACTTATATTCTCCATTGAATTTGAGGTTTTTTTAATTTGTTTGTTTGTTTGGGATTTTTGACAACTGGGACAACGATGGATTTTTTTTTAAAGATACAAACAACCCTTACATTAGAACAGTTTTCTAAAACATTTAATAGCTTTTCATTAAAATCAGATAAAACATGAATGAGAGCAGAATGTTTCAACTTTTGCCTGTTTTTGGTCAGAAGGTTAAGCTGAGTTTTCTCATAGATGATTTTGCATTAAGATTTAATCATTCTGTTTTCCTAACATTTTAGGACCTGTAAAGATCTTAGAGGAAAACTAACTCAAGACACACGAACTCCTCAAAGAGTTTAGCTCTGAGGTTTATTCCCAAAGTAACCGGAGGCAATGTATTTATACTCCCTGTGTGTAATGGAAAGAAACTATGTTAAAATGAATCTAAGATCATGTTCAGCTGTAGCATTCTAAGATGAATCCAATACCTTAATTACCAATTATAACATTGTTTTTAATGAAGAATCATGATGCATTCATAGATTATCTAAGAATGAATACAAGTAAATGTTGATATTATATGTAAAGTTAAATTTAATATAGTTGGTAATATGTATGTATGAGATGTGCATGTAGAAGATTTAGAAATTAAAATAGACATGACACTTTAGTGATGACCAAATATATGCCTGAGGACAAATACTGAAAAAGGATCCTAGACAGTATTTATATAGGCATAAGTTTATGAAACTCTGGCATGTCTGGGAATTATAAGTAGTTTAGTATTACTGAAACATAACATTTGAGTTAGGAAAGAGCTGAGAAGCTTTCACATATAGGCAGAGGCCATGCCATGATCATTCAATGAAAAATAGTTTAAATTTTATTGTGTCAGCAGCATGTAGCCATTGGAGATTCTGAGGAGGTTAGAGACATAGTTCTCACTTTCAATCCTTGCCAGAAAAAGGTAGTATAGGAAGTAAAGGAAGGAAGACAGTATGAAGGAGGAACAGTCCTCTAAAATACAGAATGATTCCAGTTTTGTGTAACTTTAAGATGAGCACAGATTATAATCTTCCCCACTAATTAGTCTCTTGCACTCTTGCTATAGGGGGAACTTGGACAAAATCTCCCAGCGTGAGGTCAATCCAAGGTTTTGTTTTCCACTAACTTTCCATATCTAGTATATATAGACAATCTATTATCTATTTCTCCTCTATTTCTGAAACTCGGTAAGAACTATTAAGAGCTTACATAAATGGATTGTTTAACATGTTTTTGAGAACTCCCTAAAGACAAAAATACTAAGCAGCAATATTTTACCCAGAACTGAGTCTTTCTCTGTGTATACTTTATTGGTAACCTTGAAATCGCCTTTAAGTCATTTATTAAAGAACTCTGTAATAGATAAATCTAAGACTGGAGCTCTCATTTTATATCAGAATGTAACTAATACCAGCCCTTTAAATGCTATATTAAGGTTTTTTTAATGGCTCTACTTCCAGTAGCTGGGTCTGGAGAAGGGGTGGCAGGTGCTATGTCTGGCCAAGAGGTGGCAAGAAGAAGCCCCTGACGCAGCCCAAGAGGGAGGCATTCAAACAGAAACAGAAAGAGGAGCAGAAGAAACTCGAGGAGCTAAAAGCAAAGGCCAGGAGAAGGGCCCCCTGGCTACAGGTGGATTTAAGATATTTGGCAAAAAGTAAGCTGCTCCTTGTGCCTGAGGCAATGGTGATCCTTAAGTCCATTCCTGCGTAAACATCTGGATTCCGTCAAAGCATCTGTTGCCCCCTAAAGCTAGAATGAAGTGTCTTAGAGCCTGTTGTACATTTAAGAATAAACTTTTTTATTAGGTTTATTGATTTTGGAAGAGAGAGCAAGTGCACACAAGCAGGAGAGCACTAGCAGGGGGAGGGGCAGAGAGAGAGAGACAGGGAGAGAGAATGCCAAGCAGGTTCCACACTCACTGCGGAGCCAAAGCGGGGCTTGATCCCACCAACCGTGGGGATCATGTCTTAAGCTGAAATCAAGACTTGGAACGCTTAACCAAAGGAGCCACCCAGGTGCCCCTAAGAATAAACTTTAAAATAAAATAAAAAAAGAATCCATCAATCATAAAAAAAGATTTTTAAAAATATGTAACTTTTGATGATATAGTGCTCATTTGTAAACATTCCTTAAAGTTCTGCCTTACTAATAACACCCCGAATGCAGAGTATAAATCAATTATAAGAAGAATTTCAACTACTTCAGTGAAAGCAATCAGTAAAGCATTAACTGCTAATCTTGTATCCTATCTTTGCATTCTGATTTGAAAATCTGAAGGGCATGTTATGTTATACTGTATTATTTAACTTGGTGTTAACTAAACATACCCAGTTGTAGGGCCCTAGTAGGAAATATGAAATCCCAGGATCCAACTCACACTCAATGAATCAGTAACTCCTGAGGAGGAGTCTTCCAAAGCAGAATTATAAATATAATTTATATATGTCTTAAGAACAGAGATATTTGAAAATCAATTGCATTATCTCATTCATCATTTGCAAACGGTACAATGTGACATTGTAGCACATCAAAGAAGTTAATGAATAACATTTCCTTATGTTCTTTACTTACAATTTAAAAGAGGGTAAATAATGGAAATGAGAGTAGTCATCAAAGGAAAGAGAATTATATGTATGTGGTTCGAATGAGATATGGGGGACAAAGATGAAATGGTAAATGGCAGATTGGGCAATTGCCTGTCCCCAGGGTCCCAAGCAAGCAATAAGGACATTTTTTTCTGAAAGAAAGTATCAATCTAGGTGATGGATGGCAGTAATAAATATCACTGAGTCAAGAAGCAATCGCTAAAGGCATCTTTTATTCCCCTTACTCAGTTGACATAATCCACTAAAAACGAAGAACTAGTTGTTCAGCCCCTCAATAATTCTGTAGTCAAGGTCATATATTTCCACGGTGCTTAATGTTATGGTTTGCAGGGCAGAATCAGGAGCCTTTCTAAACTTAAGATAGATTATGTGTCCTGCGATTTCTTTGATCATTTAAATCTGTCACTGTGTCTTAAGGAAAAGTGATTATTTTGACAGGATTTCTTCTTTTAAATTCTGGCTGCATGTGGCCCAGTAACCTGTTTTAGGCAATTTGTGGTAAAGGACTTACTGTATATTTCTAAATAAAAGATGGTTGATCACAACTTAAAGATTCCTGCTCTGCAGGTGGTCTTTTGTCATGCTGTGTTTTTACTTCTTGACCTTATAAATGGTAATCACGAGTCCCTATCTCAAGTGCCTTGAAATAATCATTTTCAGGATTCTTGGGGTTTTTTGTAAATAAATTTAGCTCATTTTTAAAAATATGTTTTATTGTTTATTTATTTTTGAGAGAGAGAGCATGAGCAGGGGAGGGGCAGAGAGAGAGGGAGACACAGAATTTGAAGCAGGCTCCTGGAACTCAAGAGCTGTGAGATTATGACCTGAGCCCAAGTCAGACGCTTAACCGACTGAGCCACCCAGGCACCCCTGTTTAATTCTTGAAGTCCATATTTCACTTTGTTCATATTGTACAGAATAAAATGTTTTTTAAAATTCTGTCTGGTTTTAGTTTGTTTAAGAGTTGACTTAGCAAGCATTGTAAAGACACAGAATTATGAGAGCTCTCTCTTTTAAATTACATTTTGGCATGAGAAAGTGGAAGGAAAAGCAGAACTTGTATATGAAAGAGAATGGTATGATAACAGACTTATTTAGGGAGAGGCTCCTCATTGTTGGAGACAACTGAAAATGTTAATAAGTTGCTAATTGGCAGAAGTGCGATGGTTGGGTGTTTTGCATCTATCATATGTCCAGCAGATCTATCATCTATGCAGCAGATAGAAGATAAGCCAAAACAGATAGACAGCCAGGATCTGTGAAAATGCCTGGAGTAGTGTGTAGCTGAAACTTAATAAAGGTAATATTTAGAGAAAGAGATGTCAAGGCTTTAAATTGATAGCAATATTCATTACGAACCATAAAATTTTCTTTCCTTGAAAATGTGCACTATCGATTATGAATTTTAGTTTCTTATAAAGAGTAAATAAAATAAGTCTTGTATGTTTTGAGTATAAAGAGTTAATTCATTTTACAAAAATAGTACCACAACCCTGCTTGAATCAAGCCACGTTTATCACCAACCAGTTGACAGTCCCCAGAGGTGGAGTGAAGCGTTTGAGAATTTTAAAGCCTGACTATTGCTATCTCTGAAACGCAGACATTACTAGAGATGGAAATATTATGCTTTTATACTCATACTCAAGGTTATTTGTATTTCTGTGTTAATGTGTTGTCTACTGATGTTCTAATTATCACCTTTCGGCTTAATAAAAACACAACCTTATTTTCAGCTAATTCTGATCATTTTTCTCCCTTTCTTCAAAATAAGGCAAATTGTTTCAGTTTGATCAGGTCCCTGGGTGTTAAAAAGAGCTAAGTTTAACAAAATAAAAGTAAATTTCAGAAATAATTCTAATGCCAAGCACGCTGGGTCAGTCCTTACCTCATTATAGACATCCACAATTATACAAAATGACAGGAAAAGAAAAATGTTTAAGTGCTTATGTGTGTGGGGAAAAGGGGTCTTTCTGCAACAGGGCATTGGTGGAGAAAAAGGCTGATTTCACCTGCAAATAACTGTCCTATTTTGCTTTCTGTGTGAGAAAGATCAAATTCTTCCCTTTATTTCAGATTTAGAGGAGGGAAGTGGGTAATTTGGTTTACTATATTCTACCACTACTATGTCCCTCTTCTATAATGATCTGAAATTTCTTATCCCTGCTGGATGTGTGTATGCAACTATGGGTTTTGTTTTTACTATTTTTCTTTTACTTTTTAAAACTATTTGCCTATATATCCAGTGCAAAAGTAACAAAATAATGGGTATAGCACAAGCCATAGCTATATCAGCATATCAGCAACTACATTACTACAGGATCACAATTCATTCATGAGCTTCCTTAGCTATTGATGCAGGTTAGGTCAACATGCACTTCACCTAGCCCCCAGAGATGCTCCCCTCACTCCCCCAGCCACCAGGGCACCTGGTTTTTCTGGTGGAGTGAAAGTTACTGTTACTCTCAGGAATCTGTGGTCCTACCTAAAATGGATCCCGTATTAGTGGGGCCACTGCTTTTACAGAGAGCCGTTTCTTGTCTCTGAGGGTGTTACTCTGCTTTTTTACCTTCTCTACCTGGTAATTGACATAAACTTGAGGATATATAATGGCTTGATTATCCCTCATTATGACCAAATCTTGCAATATTTGGGCAATGTCTTTCTACCTTTTCCCTCTAAGTAATTCTGATTCTTTGCTCTAAGCAGGTTCCCCAACTTGACCTTTAGATTGTCATCCTTATTATATTTCCCAACCTGAATCTGTCATTATAGTCTCTTCCCTTTAGGGTCTTTCTTCCTTACAAGTTTAAGAAAGCCAAAAAACTATATAAAACATAACAATATAAGAACACCATTAACTACCATCTTATCTTAAATAGCTGTGTTTGTTTTTTATTATTTCTAAATGTATAAATACAATGGAGTATATACATTTATATATTCCTTCAATACGCTATATAACCATAGATTCCTTCAGTCTTTTTAATAGTTTATTTTAATATTTACACATATTATCCCTTCATTATTGGTTGTTTCCTCACTTTAATACTATATATACTCAGCAATCAAAAATTGTATATATATATATATATATATATATATGTGTGTATATATATATATATATATATATATATACACATATATATATGGCTTTTTTATTAGGCTGAATGATTTTCTTATGACAAATTCTCAATTGTGTATCAAAGTTTGTGGCAATTTTTATAATTTTTGATAGGTATTACAATCCTTTCCCTTGTATATAAATATTCTATAAACATTGTAAATAATCATGTAGTATAGTGAGTTTCTTACCAAAAAAATAGCATTGCCAACTCTAGTCTCATTTCTAGAAGCAATAATTTCTAAACATTGGGGCACCTGGGTGGCTCAGTCGATTAAGTGTCTGACTCTTGACGTTGGCTCAGGCATGATCTCATGGTTCGTGAGATCAAGTCCCATGTGGGGCTCTACACTGTGAGTGCAGAGCCTGCTTGGTATTCTCTCTCTCTTTTTCTCTCTCTGCTCCTTCCCACTCACTCTCCCCCTTCTCTCTCTCTCTCAAAGTAAGTAAACTTCAAAAAGAATAATTTTTAAACATCAAGATATATAAATAGAGGAAACTACCATATTTGTAATGCTCATTTTTAATTTGCTATTTACTATTTTATAAAATTAATGAATTGCCTGCTAGCAAAAAGAGGATTTTTTTTTATTGATACAATCCTCACCTATACTTCCAATATTAAGTCATTCATTTACTTTTGTTCAGCTTTAAGTAATTAAATATAGATTTCTTACTTCATCTACTTTAAATGATGCTTCATGGACTCCCACTACATAGAATAAATGTATGAACTACATATCCCTCTATCCATTGTTTTCTTTCTTTGTTCCCTCTCTTAAATTTGGTCAAATTGAACTTAACTGTAATTTTATATTATGAAACTGACAAGATCTTAACGTTAGCTTAGAAAACTTAATTACAACATCAATTATCATCAAGCTTTTTAGTTTATTCCAATCATTGAGAAATAATTACCAAATATTTATTGAAATATTTGTGTACATTTTCACTGTAAAGTCCCACAATATACTAGGATTACATATTTTTTCCATGGATCGATGTGACTACTACTGTGCTACTTTAAAAGATTAGATTTTCTTTTCATATGCAACCTCTGATTGAAAAGCATGATTCAGTATATGTGAATGTATATTATATATGTGTGTGTGTATGCACACACACACACTTATACATACACATATACATACGTGTGTACATATCTATAATGTAGGTCATCTACTTCTTATGCTTGCACATTTTTATTACTGCTGAGAGTGAAATTATATTACTGTTGTCCTAAGTACCTCCACTTTTACTTATTCTAGCTAATGCTATGTCTGCCTTTTTTTCCCCTTAAGATTCTGCAGAGACATCATCTGAAATTTAAGACTAAATATGAACACCAGATAGTCTCTTGGGAGCATGTAAAAAGCTTCTAATTCCATGTTACTGAAGAATAGTAAAAGATAAGGATTAGTATCAGGGTTTAATTATAAGGGTAATAGAACTACTTATAATGTCAAATTTTCAAACCTTACAATGCTGCTACTCCAAGATCACAGCCGTGATTTCGAAACAGTAAGACAGAGACTTAGCAAGCAGGCACTCTTGAGTCATACACAAAAATACTGAACTTCCAGGTTTCCCTGAATCTATTGGGCCCTCGGAAGTGTTTCATGCTTTCCTTCTAAAGTTTAGTGTTCTCTTTATTCAAAATTATTCAAAGATCTCTCCAGATGACATTGACTCCACTCAATATTGACATTCACCTTCTTTTCTTCTCTCTAGACCCATAAATAGATTAGTTACACAATGTCCTACCAGCAAAAATGGTATGCCTCCTGAAAGAAGAAGGAAATTATACCTAGAGTGTGCTAGGAGAGAATTATGGGACCAGATTACTAGATCAAATCACTGGATCAAGTAAGGCATAAATTTGGATAACAAAGATGTTATTCATATGTAAACATATTTCTAGGACACATAATTTAACATGCTGGCAAGAAACCAAGGAGATGGTATTAATTGCCACCAGGATGTCTCTTGGAACCTTGAATGATGTAATGGGCTACTGTAGAGAAGTAGAATAGAAATTTCAGAATGACCATGGTAGATGGTGGAAAAAGAAAAAAATATCTAAAAGTAGGACATAGTATCTTACATTGTGTTCTGTGGAATAGCTTGAAACCACTGCTTATCAATAAAAAAAAATTAAATATGATGTGGCTGACACAGTTATCACTGAGACCATCACTTGGTGGCTTTTCTCTGCCAGACTAGGGCTGGTGGTAGGAGATGTTGTATAAATACAATACCCTTTATATCAAAGTGGATAATAGGATTTTGAAATGAACATAAAAAGTAGTGCTTACCCATCAGAAATAAGGCAGATACAATTACAAAACACATGGCAAAAGTTAGAGTGGCAGCCAAGTTGACTTGAACTTCAGAGAGTTATGGAAATAGAATCAAAAGCAATCAAAGGAGAATATAATAGTCCTTTATCTATCTCTGGACTTTAGTTCATATTCAGACTGGAACCTACTGACTAAAGGAAAAATCAAGACTTCAGAAGGAACAACCTGAAATAACACATTAATCACAAAAACATCTAGAGTCATTTACTTGGGTAAACAATATACTTGGCAAGGGTGAATATCCAGACATTTCCAGAGCGATTCAACTCAAAATATGGTCATGACCACTATAGAAATAGGAATATAATGTGATCATGTAATAAACAAATTCCTAGATCAAGTCGTTTCACTTACAAACTCCTGAATATATTATTAGAATGAATATTCTTAACAGATGATACAATTCTCTACCTCCATCTTTCTCCCCCTCCCCCAACCAGTGCAACACACACTGTTTCCAGAAGCAATGGTTTGAGGACTATGATTGTAGGACCAGCCAAGTGGAAGAATCTGAACTGATTCCTTTCATAACCATTAAAGGAAAAAAACTATATATATATATATATATATATATATATATATATATATATATATATACACCAATCTTCGTAGCCTAAGATATTGAGTTAGTGGTCCCCTCAGTTCTCTATGTAATTTATCACTCTAGCCCTAAAAATCTAGACATATACTAGAAGTTGATAGTAGACTGCCACAAACTCAACCAAGTAGACACCTCAAGTTCAAATGTTGTGCATCTGGGTGTATTTGATAAAGCAGACTAATAGGGCCTCTGGTAAAATATATGCAGTCTTTGATCAGTCAAATGCCTTATTTTCTAGCTTTATAATGACTGAGGACCAGAGAACTAAAATTTTAAGTGAGATAGAGAACACTCTACATATCTAGGCCTGCCCCAGGGCTGTGTTAAATCTCCTACCCTCTGTCATAGAGTTGAAAGGGACATAGAGAGATCATATGAACATTTTATAAGCATTACCTTGGTCTGGATGATATATTGTTAACTCCAGTGTATGAGCAACAAGTGGCAAATACATTGGAAAGTTTAAGACATACGTGATGTGCTTCAGGAAATGGGAGATAAAGACGAATCTATAATGATTCAGTGGCTCACCACATGTGATAAAGAGTTTGTCTCCAATTTTTGGTGCTTGATTGCTGATAGCTATTAAGCCTCATCCTTTCTATTCTCTTTCTGTTGCACAGATGAACAAGCTGCTATGAAAGCCCAGATTCTCCCTCCTTTGGTGCCACATACAGATCTCACCAGAGACTCATCCCTAACCCACCATAAGCTCCATAAGCAAGTCTCCTCTCATCTTGAACCATTTTCAGACTTGCTGTGGAGGCACCTTGTTTTCCTCAGAAAGCCTCATTATGTAAATATTGATGACAGATTAAGCTTTTCATGACCCCTTGGTATGTGTGCATGTGTGGAAGCATCTGTGTATTTCAGACATCTGAACCTAATTTGGGGTGGAAGTAAATTCCTTCTCTGCAGGATCCTCACACCCCATCGATAAAATTTTACAGGCATCAATTAGGGAGCGTTGAAACATTACCTTCAACGTAAGAAAAAAAATTATTTCATCTTGCAAGGCCCATCTCTAAGAATGAAATAAAAGAGTCTTTTAGACTCTATAAAAATAAGTAAGCTATTTTGTTCACTGCTATAGCACCAATGGTAGAGTACTGTATAGAACACATACAACTATATTCTCACATCTTGCGATATGGTCTGATAACCTCCTATTCACTCACTGATACTGATTTCATGAAGAAATAAATGATTAAGAGGTGTCTGGGTGGCTCAGTTGGTTAAGCGTCGGACTTCAGCTCAGGTCATGATCTCGCGGTTTATGAGTTTGAGTCCCACGTTGGGCTCTGTGCTGAAAGCTCAGATCCTGGAGCCTGCTTTGGATTATGTGTCTCCCTCTCTCTCTGCCCCTACCCCACTGACATTCTGTCTCTCTCTCTCAAAAACAAAATAAATATTAAAAAAATTAAATAAACTATTTTAAAAAAGAAAGAAATGATTAAATAAAGATGCAGCATCCACGTTAAATGTATATTATTTAAAATTTCCAAAGGAGCATGTTTTCTTTTCTTTTTCTTTTAAAATTTACTTGACTATGTCCTATACCTCAATGAATGTGGCAATAATTTAAATTTAGCTGTTGTAGAAGAAGCTAAGGAAACCTGCATCAATCATGTCATTTTATTTCAGTAATGTTTCCTTGGTCTGCATAAACGGATGCCATGTGATGATGATGATGAGCAAGAGGATTATCGCTAAGTGTATTAGTCTTATGCAAAATATAGACCAAAAGTATAAAAAGGTCTCTTTGTAGCTTGTCTACAATCCCTCTATGATTAAGAAGTCCGTTGTTGGTCCCTTTGACCCTCCTTCTTGTCTGCACTCAGCCAACATAATGAGGAAATAGAGTATAAACTAATTATACCCTATTCTTACAAACCTTTCCCTGTTCCCATGCTTTCAGTGAAAATCAAAAACAGATGGCAAGTGTATGATCGCAATGTATTTTCATATATTTAAGAAAGTAGGGACACCAAGTCTTTGGTTCTGCATTTACTGGGTGGTGGGGGTGGGGGGAGATATCTGATGTGTAGTTAGTGATCTAAACTTGCTAGCAAAGATTACCAAAGGAAGTTTATTAAGTGGCAGGGCCAACTATAAACCTCACTGTCTTACCTCGGATTTATATATACTCTCTGGTCTTCATTCATAGTATATTTGGTAGGAACTCAATGGCCTCTCAGTCACAGAGGATATGAGGCTAGTCCATGAAATCATTGTATTAGTTTCATTAATTACATTAATTTATTCAATTAATCAATACTATTACATTAATTAGAGCTGGTAATCTAGAATTTAAAACTATTCTTCTTACTGATAAAACTCCTAAGTGCTATAAAATAGAAAATAAATCTCATAAAAATTCAGGAGCCCCCCTCCTCTATAAAATTTCTGTGTATGCAGTAGTCTGTGGCATGTTAAGACACTATGTTAAAGGGAGACACATTGCTGCCTCTGGTACCCATCACCACTGGAAAAGAGGCAAGTCTCCTAGGGGGCTTTTTAATTTTTTGTTGTTTTTTGTTTTTTGTTTGTTTGTTTGTTTTTGGAGTTTACATCTACTGTATTGAAAGGCTGCCAGTTTTTGGTGGAGTGCAGAGCAAAAAAAAAAAAAAAAAAAAAAATCTGCATCCGGTCGGTGATATCATGCAAGCTACTCTGCCACTTGGACCATATGACTAAGAAGACACAATGGTTCCTGAAATGTATGAGTCAGGTAAATTTATGTATGGAGCATTTAGTAGATCACTGTGAGTGAATCCAGCATAGACCTTTAGGGTTGTGGAGAAAATATACAACATACTTAGCAAATAAAGAGTAGCTTTCTGAGACACAACATCACACTTGCTACTGAGCCATACATAATACAAATATAATGTGTGACTTTGGGCCATATCATGAACTGGACCTTCTCTTAGCCTCTAAAGTCATAAGGTTGGCATTAGTATTCTATCATCAAACAGAAGTGGTACATAAGGCTTAGGCATTTCTTGAAGGAACAAGCAGTTAAGAATATACACTTCTTTCTTCTTGTCCATCAATTCCCATCTCTCATTCCATGCCAGTACCCTCCTGAGATTATTATGACCAGAGGATTGTTTAGGGTTGTTTTAAATATATAGTTCTGCATATTTTACTGACAACAAAAAACAAATAGCTCTAGGATTACATCCTCACTCTGGGGTAGCCCTAAAAATAGGAGGAGGAATCCTCTCAGAGGGCTGAATATCTGGCTGTTCATTTCTCCTGGAAGCTGGGAAGACTGAGATATGCATTCATACTACTGATAGACGATGTCTAATGGTTTGGCTATATGGGCAGCACCTTAGAATAATTTAAAGAGAAAAACAAAGAATAATTTAAAAAGAAACGTGGTAACAAGAAGGACTAGGAGGTGGTATGTGAACTGACATCTCTGAATGGCCTCAGAGAATCACTTCATCTAGTTAAGTAATTTAGGTATTTTCTTAGGTATTTATTTGTTAAATAATTTAGGTCTTTGTACTGTAAAAGCTTAATAGGAAACAGAAGAGAAAAATTTTAGTAATTAGCTAGACAAGATGACCCATTCTGTGGAGATAAGCCAGTCTCCCTCCCTAGCCAGTCACCCCTGTTCTTTCTCAAATAACACAGTAACAATGTGTCTGTGGAAGCAGAGATGTGGCTTTGAAACTTATTATGCATTATGTCAGGAAGATGGACCTTGAAACATTCAGGCTGATCTGCTTATACTAATTACTATTTTCCCCAGCCTACCAATAACAGAGACAAACAACGGGACCTTGATAGAGCACCATACCTCAATAACCAGATCACTCTCCAGAGACAGAGTGAGTATATCTGTAAACTTCCTAAAGAAAGAAACAATGTTTTTTTTCTCTCTAGAATGGATACTTGATCTGCTTACCTATTTCATTTCCTGCCTGCAATACTCCCTTCCCTATCACCATGAGAAGACATTAAGTACTTGTTCACTATCACAGTATTTCACACAACACTTCTATTAAGGGAAATAATTTTAAAGCAATGAAGTATGGCATTTGGCTCATTCTCATGGATTTTACGCTTGACCCTTGCACACTGTCATTCTGAAGTAGCTAGCCTGATAGAATGTTAGAATGTCCTTTTAATAGTAAATTACATTATAAACTATGTGGCACACTGCAATGTTGGTATATTGATCTCCAGGAAGCACTGTATACTCTGAATTAGTGACTGGTATAACATGCTGTTTCTTCCAGTACTAGAATTTATGCATCTAGAAATCAAGAGGTGGAAAAGGGAGTTTTTCTTATCATTATTGTCTCTAATGATCCACTAACAAAAATTTCCTTCTCCTCCCATTGATGTTAGGTTTTGCTATTCTAGAGAACCTCATGTCAAAGTGAGGAATACTGTCTGTCATCAGGGGCCACAACAATGGACCCAATAAAGTCAAAGATGAGGTGGTCACTTGGCTACTTTAATTTATGCCATTCAACAAATAGCTTAAAAAAAGGGGTGGGGTGCCTGGGTAGCTCAGTTGGTTAAGCATCCGACTTTGGTTCAGGTCATGATCTCATGGTTCATGGTTTTCAGCCCCATGTCAGGCTCTAGGCTGACAGCTCAGAGCCTGGAGCCTGCTTTGGATTCTGTGTCTCCCTCTCTCTCTGTCCCTCCCCCACTTGTGCTCTGTTCCTCTCTCAAAAATAAATAAACATTAAAAAAAAATTTAAAAAAACCAAATAGCTAAAAAAAGAAAAAAGAGTGCTTTGCTGTACTGGTGGGAGTGACTGATGCCAATTATCAAGGGAAAATTTGGTTGCTACTACAAAATTGGGGCAAGGAGGCATATGTTTGAGATTTCAGGTGGTGCTCAATACTCTCATATACTTTGTTAAAACTTAAGGAAACATTACAAAACCCCGAAACAGGCACAGCTCCTAATAACACAGATTCTTCAGGAATAAAATTTAGTATCACTCATTAGGGAAGAACCACAACTAATTGAGATGCTAGTTGAAAGCAAAATAAATATGGAAGTGGAAGAAGGAAATTTTGCATACCCTCTGTGACCATGTTAGCAGTTGTAGAAATAGTATTTATCATTATTTCATCTTTGCTTTGACATAAATATGTATGTTTGTATGTCTGTATGCTTTTTTTTTTTTAATTTTTTTTTTAGTGTTTTATTTTTGAGACAGAGAGAGACAGAGCGTGAGCAGGGGAGGGGCAGAGAGAGAGCGAGACACAGAATCTGAAGCAGGCTCCAGGCTCTGAGCTGTCAGCACAGAGCCCGACGCGGGGCTCGAACTCACAAACCGTGAGATCATGACCTGAGCCAAAGTCAGAGGCTTAACCAACTGAGCCACCCAGGCGCCCCTGTCTGTATGCTTTTATATATTTGTTTGTATGAAAGTTCCTCCTCTATTTTCACCTTACATTTTTTTTACCTTATCATAAGACGTATTAATAGTGGCTAGATACATATCTCAGTCTGTAAGTTATATAAACCAAAGGGTAAGTGTGACTAAGGTACAAAACCAATAGTCATCACCCAATAATAAACATCAAGTGTGACTGTATATTGAGTTTTAGGAAGAGCAGTAGTGTGGTTTTGGTTATATGAGGGATTGTTGCATCATTTAAAGTACAAGAATGATTTTGTCATCACCTTTTTGTCCAAGTGAGAATGTCTAAATTTGTGTGTGCGGATGCCAAATGACAATATTTGGATTGTGCTAGATTGTTTTATTAGAACCTTGCTGAACTAAAGACTACCTTTCAAAGAAGCCAGTAGAATGGTCCACATTAGCATCATCCCAAAGAGTCCAAAACATCTGGAAAGCAGTGAAGCAGCAGCCATTACTCTTGGAAGGTCATCACTGATAAATACAGTCAAAGGCAAACTGCCACATTGATCAGTGGTTTCACCCTTGGTTTGCTCTTCTCCATGCTTCACCCTGCTTCTGTCTTTTAATGAAGATAAATAGCATCTCTGGCCCAGAACCACCACAGTTGGCTGTATATCCAAAGAGGGGTGGTCTGATCACACAGAAGTCACAATTCCCCATAGCTCTCTCCACCCATCCCCCTTTCACAATCCCACTGTGGCATCTGAATGTGTTTGGAATCCTGATTTCCTTGCAGGATTACACTTCAGACGGGTATCAGCCAGTCTCTAATCCCCTGACTTCCTTTTTTTTTTTTTTTTTTAAGAGTATTTATGTAGAATATGTCCAATTATAAATTCTTTCTCTGAATCTTTGAGAAATCAATCTTTTAAAAACTCCATAGAGAACAAACTGATGTTTACCAGGTGGAAGTAAGAGGGAGGATGGGTTAAACAGGTGCTGGGGGTGAAGGAGGGCACTTGTGATGAGCACAGGGTGATATATGGAAGTGTTGAATCACTAAATTGTACACCTGAAACAAATATTGCACTGTGTTGACCAACTAGAATTTAAATAAAAATTTTAAAAATAAATAAAGATCTCTTGCTAGTTTTATAAACCAGGTTGTCTTTCTAAAGGACCTGGGGGCGATCCTTTGAAATGTAAACATCAAGGAAGATAGTGCCCCTCTCTTGCAGTCTTTGTGAGATCTTAGGAGTTTAACTTCCCTGAGCAGCACCAATTAGCAAACACAGAGGGCATAATCACAGACAAAAATATTTGCAAACTCAGGAATAGCTTATTGTGCTTGCTACATCCTGTTGGTCAACCTGTCCCCTAACATCTTCCAGTACTTTTCCAGTAGCTCATCCCAGAACTAAAAAACTCTCCTGCCCTTTGTTTCAATGGACCGAGTTCAGACTGAGTTTTGTTTTCTCTTCCCTGTGGGCAATAGTCTTGAACAAGTCTTCCTCATTTAAATTTGGCAGTGCAATCTTTCCTCTGGTACTACAAACAGAGCTGAGGTATTGAAGCCAATTATGATGAGGAGATGGACGCATATGACTCAGGAATGTTAGTCATGCTTTGTTCATGCTATGAGCAGGGGCTATGAATTTTACCACCTGTAGGTACTGAAGCACTGGAATAATTAAGGAAGTTGATATTCTGAGTTGGGTAAAAGAAACACTGTATTGTGAGGATAGTCCTTTTAGCAGAAACCTACTTCAGTACCGTAGGATGGTAACATTCATTGCAATCTAACGGAAGGATTAAAGAATGGAAGAAATTTAAACTGGAAAGAAATGTTGAAGACTGAGTATTTACCAAAACATTAAAGGTAAGGTAACAATCTCAGATTTCCTAGGACAGTTTCTGTTAATGTCTGATATGAAAGTCAACTGGCAAGTGTGAAACCTGCAGGGCAGACCGGCTGGTAGTCAGCTGACTGGAAAATCCAGTGAGATTTGGTACTGCGGTGGAGCCCTAAGGCAATACAGGGGCAGAGTTACTTCTAAGACTTTCAGTCTTTTATTAAGCCTTCTAACTGGTTGACGAGGCACCCCCTACTCTATGGGTGGTAATCTGCTTTCCTCAAAGTCTACTTATTTAAATGTTAATAGTATCACCTTCACAGCAACACTAGACTGGTATTTCACCAAGAAACTGGGCATCATAGCCTAGCTAAGATGACATACAGAACTGACCATCACATCAAGTAAACATCAGAGATGGAATGTTTCAGAAGTTGTATTTCTCCATGTATGAATCATAGTATATAAATCTGACAGTATCACTAATAATTAGAAAACTAGATGACACCTTTGAGTATAAGCATGTTATATACAGTATATTTTGTGTTCATGTACATTCAATGACAAAGTTACCATATTTATGCTCAGTCTCAAGAAAAGAGATTTCTGTCACTGAAAGTTTATGCAATTTGCTCAAGTTAACTTACCTAGTAAGCTGGGGAGCTGGACTTTAAGCATGGACTGTTCAATGCATTAATCACTAGCCACACACAGATGTTGAGCACAAGAAATGGAGCTAAGCAAACAGCAAAAAGAAAACAAACAAAAGCCAAAGAAACACAGAATGTAATTTTTAATAATAATGTATTCTATTTACCCTAACACATCCAAACTGATTTCAGCATATAATCAATATAAAATACTTAATGAGATATTTTTCTGTTTCCCATGCTAAGTCTACCCCAGAGTTTGAAGATGCAGCATTAAAAAAAAATATATCTCATTAATCATTTTGTATTAATTATACTGTTTCATTTTAATGTTTTTTTTTTTTTTTATTGTGGTTACTAGAAAATTAAAAATCACTGATATGGCTTTGATTATATTTCTTTGGACACTGCTAATGTGAGCCCTTAACCTTCCTAAAGGGAATTTCCTTCCTATATGATGTCTTCTTATTTGTAAGGTGTGGCTCATTATCATGTCAATACAACTGGTACATAATACTTAATTAGCTTATTAGCACCTAATGTAGGCCAAGATATTGTCTTTGTACCACAGAAAAGAATACAGGTGTTCTTCACTCTGGTCTAGATATTATTAAAAGTAAAAAAAATAGAGACATATATTTGCTTTGGTTTTCTCATTAAAGCTAATACCTGGTACAAAGCCTTCACTTGATTCACCGTGACATGTCATCCAGCATTCCTGATGAGGGAGCATAAGGCAAGCTGACACCCCACAACCTCCCTATCCCCAGGTGGGATATGTGATACTCCTCAGGCATTCCTGGCTGCCCAAGAACAAAGGAAGGGACATAAAACAAAATGCTTAAATGGGTAAGAGTCTCCATCAGTTAACAAATATCCCATCAATAGCCTAATCTCAAGCACTCCCTACTATCTTAATGGTAATGGTTTGCTAGAGGGAAAAACAACCTTAGCTTGACAATAGCTAGGCACCCAGTAATCTGTAAATCCTCTTTAGCATATGGAAATCCCTTTAAGAAACTCTCTCTTGACTTTACAGCCCCCAACTCCACAGTATATAAGCAGTCACTCTGCACAACCCCACTGCAGCTCTTTCTGCCCACAGGTCCTATCCCTGTGCTTTAATAAAATCACCTTTTTGCACCAAAGATGTCTTCAATAATTCTTTCTTGTCTATTAGCTCTGAACCCCTGCCAACACCCCAAAACCTCATCATTAGGGTAACTAATTTTGTTTGATTTTTCATCCTTTATATGTTTATAAATTGAGATGTATTGCTAAAATTATTATTCAATGATCCCTAACTGATGAGGGAGCATAAGGCAAGCTGAATATTGGGTATTTTGAATTATGAATTTCTGGGAGAAATATTAACACCAGAGATTAATGAAATATTTAACCTGTTCAATTCAGCTCATAAAATTCTGATTCAGAATGATTAATTTCGTATTACATTTTTGATAACACCTATTTGATAAGGGTTATTTTGCAGCTTACTAAGCTTAAAAACAAACCAATAATAACAACAGCAAGAAAAGTTACAAGATTTTACTAGGTAAAACTACAAATTATTCTTGTACCTGATTAAAGCAACAGACACTATTAGAAGAACTAAATAGGAAAGTTATGGGTTTCTATATACTAAATCATAGGTTTTAAGAGTTGGTTAACTATATATGTAAATAATATATATAGTTTATAATATATATGTTAGGTAGGGGCTAGACATGAGACTCTGAGGATCACTCTGAGGTAGAGTCCCAAGTCCTTGACAGAGGGGAATGACAGAGACACGAGCTGGAGGCAAGGGCACTAATAAATCAGCTACACATTAAAAGCCTTGGAGCACAACATCCTGACCTAGTGGCTTCCAAGACCTTGGGACTGACAGACTAAAGGGCCACAGATACGGAACATGCACTCTCCTCTTCCATCTCTGCCCAGGGTAATGCCTAGACTCACTGTAATACATTTTCATTGTGGGTACAGCCCTGCCCTATGGAAAAAGGCTCCCATGAAGGTTCCCTGGTAGGGTCAACAACTCCCCCTCCCAACATGTGGGAGGAGTCTCCCAAATGATTGGAAACAGCCTCCATTAGAGACTACCCTGCTGTACATCACAGCTCCTCCCAGCCCACAGAGACCCAATAACATCCAATTCCAAAACAACCTAGCAGCTGGTTCCACCCAGCAGAACCAGCCTGTTCTTCCATCTTGGAGAGTGTACTTTCACTTTAAGAAACTGCTTTGTGCTTGCTCCTTTCCTCTGGTTGTCTTTTTTTTTTTTTTTAATCTTTTTATTTATTTTTGAGACAGAGAGAGACAGAGCATGAGCAGGGGAGGGGCAGAGAGAGAGGGAGACACAGAATCTGAAGAGGCTCCAGGCTCTGAGCTGTCAGCACAGAGCCGGAAGCGGGGCTTGAACTCACAAACCGTGAGATCATGACCTGAGCCGAAGTCAGAGGCTTAACTGACTAAGCCACCCAGGTGCCCCATTCTCTCTCTCTTTCTCTCTCTCTCTTTTTTAAGCTTATTTATTTATTTTTAAGAGAGACTGAGAGAGAGAGAGACAGCGTGAGCTGGGGAGGGGCAGGGAGAGAGATAGACAAAGAATCTGAAGCAGGCTCCAGGCTCTGAGCTGTCAATACAGAGCCTGACATAGGGCTGGAACTCAGGACTGTGAGATAATGGCCTGAGCAGAAGTTAGATGCTCAACTGACTGAGCCACCCAGGCGCCCTAACAGTCGTCTTTCTGAAATACAATCCAATTATTTTTTTTCTGTACTTAAATGTATTTAACGTTTTCATTAACTTTGAACACTTTCAAATTTCAAGCTATTTAGTTACACTAGTCCCTCCTTATCTTCAATTTTAGTTACCTGTGGTAAACCCAGGTCCAGCCGCAGATGATCCCCCTTTTGACATTTTGTCAAGGTCAGAAGTAGCCTAATGTTACATCACAATACCTATGACCTTCTCCTCACTTTATCTCATCGTGTACGCATTTTATCATCTCCCATCATCACAAAAAGGATAAGTACAGCCCAATAAGATATTTTGAGAGACCACATTCACATAGCTTCCACTGCAGGATATTGTTATAATTATTTTATTTATTATTATTCTTAATCTCTTATTGTGCCAAATTTATAAATTAAACGTTATTATAGGTATGTATGTATGTATGTATGTATGTATAGGAAAAAAACATAATCTATACAGGGTGTGGTGCTCTGTTCTTTCAAGCACCCATGGGGAGGGGGGTTGGAATGTGTCCACTGTGGATAGAGGGAGACTACCGCATATCATTTTTCCAACCTTAATTGTCTCTCACATCCCTTAATCTATCCTTCAAGTAGCTTCCCCTAGACAGGTGACCAAGTGATGGCACTTAGGCCAAATCAGGCCTATTTTTGTTAATAATGATTTATTAGAACACTGCCACATCCATTTTTTCTTTAAAAAAATATCCTGTCTGTAGCTGCTTTCATGATACAACAGCAGAATTGAATAGTTCTGACAGATACTCTGTGGTGTGTAAAGCCTGAAATATTTCCTATCTGACCATTATCAGAAAAAGCTTAAAGATCTCTATTCCAAAGGGAGCTTTTTCTTGTCCACCTAAGTTTCCACTTCTTATTCCTCCTTTATTCCTGCCATTTCTATCTATACATTTATTTAGCAAAGAAGGCATCATATAGTCTTCAGATTATCTAATGTATTCATTTGTGTACCTTAGCACAAAACCTGACCCTAGCATTAACCTATTTGGAAGATAAACAGTTACTTAATGAATAATTTTGACCTATAAGATAAGGAGAAACATGACAGAAGTGTATATGTACATATTCTTTTCCTTTTTGAAAGAGTTTATTGCCCAATTACTAGTTCATTAATCCTGTAATTCTATATTATGTAATGTGTTACTATTTTAAGCATAACAAATGAAAAGCCTGGGTTTACAGGAAAATGTATTCAATTACTTGGGCTATATTGGTCAGTTATATGGACCAAGTAGTCAATCAATAAGACTTTTCCCCTCCAAACTGAACACTATTTTGAATAACAACAGTCTTTCTGTCACTATACTGACATTCCATACATGTGGTCTATTCTGCTTTCTTCTTGAATGATACCCTAAAATATGCCATATTAATTAACTCCATGATTGTATATTGAGCAAATACAATGCACAGGGTTATGTGGTAAGTCTTTTACATGTATGACCTCATTAAATCCATACATCAATATGAATTGGACCTGTACCTGGGACAGGTTGCACAGATCAGAATTTATGGAGACTCTATTTAAATCAAAATTGTCTGACTCCCCATCTTCTGCACTTAAACACTACTCACACTGTTTCTGAATCACAGCTATTTTGGAGTCTCTGGCAAGCCCACCAGAAAATTTTTAACAAACAGAGCTATTAAGATAATTGTCTAAATGGGTTGATCAATCAATCAACTCAGTTATTTAAAGGTTGCCTATTTGGCTCTTTATCCCCTCTCTTTCTCTCTGGCTTCCTGCCTTTGGCCATTTCATTGCTCTTTAGCACTTTCATTAGAGATTTGGCATGAAAAGAGAAAAAAGATGAAAACTAAATGAGGCTATTTAATTTCCCAGTAGGTTTAGCAACTTTTAAATTTTCCTTCAGGGGAGGAAGGTATAGTTTGGGTTATCGCACCTATTTATCCAGAAGGTCATACGCTATATTTAGCATTATCCTTTTTGCTCATCAGAAAATGTATTTGAACTTATTTGAAAATACAAAATCTGCCTTTTCACAATGTTTTCAAGTTTCAATAATACACTTGATTATTATCATCAAATCAATATTGATTAGTGTATTTTATTTCATTATGTTTCTATTTCACTTGTTTCTTATTAAACAGCTTAACTAAAAGTATTTTATGTATCATAAAGTTCACCTATTTCCATTGACTCATTTCAGGTGACTTACAGTAACTATCTTGAGTGGTGTAACCATTAATATAAATCAATTCTAAAACAATCATATTCCATAAGCCCATTTACTGTAAATCTCTATTCTGTGCCCTAGGTACCCTCTTATGTGCTGCCTCTATAAATTTTCTTGGTTATATAAGTGGAATCATGCAATGCACTGTCCCTTACATCTGGATTCTTTGATTTAACATAAAGTTGACATTCATCTAGGATGTAGTATGTGTCAGTAGTTTGTTATTTTTCAATGATAAATAATATGCTATTTTATTAATATACCACATTGTGTACATCTGCTCATTAGATGATGAATATTTATACAGTTCCTAATTTCTGGCTATTATGAATAATGCTGCTGTGAACATGCACATGCATTTCTTTGTGATGTATATTTTCATTGCTCTTAGTTACATGCCAACAAGTGGAATTGATGGGTCATATGGCAGTTTTATATTTTTTTTAAGGTTTTTTTTTCTTTTTTTTGAGAGACAAAGAGAGAGAGAAAGTACAAGTGGGGGAGGGGCACACAGAGAGGGAATGAGAGAGAATTCCAAGCAGGCTCTACAATGTCAGCATGGAGCCTGATACAGGGTCAAACCCACAAATAGTGAGATCATGATCTGAGCAGAAGTCTGACTCTTGACCAACGAAGCCACCCAGGCACCTGCTCCCCCCCCTTTTTTTTTAAGTTTTATTTTTTTGACAAACTACTAAATGGTTTTCTAAACTGGTCTGTAATTTACATTTACATACTAATATATTTATCTGCTTGAATTAAAACAATAATGTTTATATCTTTATGTACAATTATTTTCAATGGTTTCTGAGAAAATTAAATATATTGCTAATTATTTGGGAAAATTTCAAATCTAAATTTGTAGAACCCAGAAATGCATTTTATAAATATTATGTTTTGTATATAGAAAGAACTTTTTCTGAGAATGTCATACCACTTAATAAAACTTTAATAATTAAATCTGCTTGTAAGGAATATAAAACTAAAAGTAGAAAGTTTACATATGTATGTAATCAACATGTACCTGAAATATCTTTAAACGATTTTCTGTATTCTATATATGTGCCTACTCATAAGTAATATTCCAAATGGAGTATATAAATAATCAAAAACAAAAATCTAAAACATTTTTAAACTTCTTTTTTTAAATTTTGTTCCAACGTTTATTTATTTTTGAGAGACAGAGAGAGACAGAGAATGAACGGGGGAGGGTCAGAGAGAGAGGGAGACACAGAATCAGAAGCAGGCTCCAGGCTCTGAGCTGTCAGCACAGAGCCCGACACGGGGCTTGATCCCCACAAACCAGGAGATCGTGACCTGAGCTGAAGTCACATGCTTAACCGACTGAGAAACCTAGGCGCCCCCGTTTTTGAGCTTCTAATGGCAAAGTAACTTGTATTAGACTTAATATCTTACATATAAAAATTATAAACTCTGCTATGGGGAATCTTGTTAGAAGACATTGGAGAGCAACTGAAAACATTCACCAACTACATAAGGTATAACACTCTAAAGAAGCACTGAATAAGACCTATGTTTCCATGAGGGCACTCTCCACTCTACTTTCAGGGGGAGCAGCTGTATTCTTTATATAAAAGAGGCACTATAAATATAAAGACAGTTTGAAAGTTAAAGAATGGAAAGTGACATAACATGCTAACTCTAAACACAAAAAATACTGATGTGGCAATACCAAAATAGACAATGCAGATCACAGCACGTAGAGATTTAACATAGAAAAAGAGAAATTGTTTACAATAAAAGAGAAATTTCATCAAGAGAGAATAATAAACAGCAACTTTATGCACAAAATAACAGCTTTGAAACATACAAAATAAAAACTGGCTGAAGTAAAGTGATAAAAAATCCACAGTCAAGTTGGGGAAAAGAATAGTCTTCTTTTAGTGAACAATACATAACTGTAATTAAAACAAAACCACAAAAAAATCAGTAAAGATATAGAAGACTTAGGGGCACCTGAGTGGTCAGTCAGTTAAGTGTCTGACTCTTAGTTTTGGCTCAGGTCATGATTTCATGTTCGTGAATTTGAGCCCCACATTGGCTCTGCACTGATGGTGTGGAGCTTGCTTGGGATTCTCTCTCTTCCCTCTCTCTCTGCCCCTATCCTATGTGCATTGTCTCTTTCCCAAAATAAACTTAAAAAAAAAAAAACTTTTTTAAAGATATAGAAGACTTGACGTATTCTATAATCCAACCTATCTCAATGATATTTCTAGAATACTATCAAATATTTGTAGAATACATATAATTTTTAAGGACACATAAAATACTGATGAAAATAGATAATATGCCGGACCATAAACTAAATCTTAAAAATAAAAATAAAATTGGAATTGTGCTATGTTCCTTGGAAAAAAGTTAATTAAATTGGAAAACAAATCAAATTTACCCAGAAATAGTCATAAATAATGAAAAGTTATGCAATATTACTTTAAGTAAATCATGCAATTAAACAAAAATTATTTTTTAAAAATTAGAAAATATACCAAATATAATAATATTAAACATAATATATATAATATTACTAAAAATTGTTAGAGAAAAATTTATAGCTTTATTAGTTTATAGTAAAAAATAAGAAAGGTTTAAAATAAATGATCTAGGCTTTCACTTTAAACAATTCAAAATAAAAGCAAATTTAAATCAAAATAAGAGAAAAATGAAAATAATAAAAGTGAAATAAAATTAAAATCAAAGGAAAGAAAAAAAGAATATTAACAAAACCAATGTGTGTTGTTCTCAAAAATAATAACAAAGTTAGGAAACATTCATTTACACTTAGGGAAAAATAAAATGAAACACATGTCTAAATGTCATTAAAATTATATTAAAATCCTATTATAAACAATGTAGTACTACTAGTACATTCTAACAAGTTAGTTGAGATAGCAAAATCCATTGAAAGGCACTACTTACAAAGACGAAGACAGGAGAAATAGAACAGTTGAAAAGCCCTGTATCTATTAAAATTTGAATACATTATTTAAAAGCAAGAACAAGTTTAGAATTTCTACTGTGCTTTATTGTTTTTAATGTTGCAATTGAAATCTAGGTGCAACAAAAAGAAAAAGAAAGAACAAATAGAACATAATTGAAAAATATTTTCAAAGACATCATCTTTATGTTAAAAATCTGAAGAAATCTACCAAAAAAACAAGATCTAATTAAGTGAATGCAATAAGGAAGGGAAATAAAAGGTCAATATAGAAAATTCCATTGCATTTCTGTATATTAAAACTGAATTGGAAATTTTTATTTATTACACCAATTATATATTTCAAACATATGGTGCTTACAAATAAATATTAGCAAAATATTTTTAAATGTTAGCACAAGTAGAAACTGTTTCAGGGAACATTAGAGAAATCCTATGTAAATGTGAAAACTCTTGAGATGTCAATTTTCCTTAAATTGACCTATGTATTGAATACCATTATCAAAATTCTAGAAATCTGTGTAGAAATTGATGACTATATTTATTATATGGAAACAAAGAAGTCACAAAACAGCCAAAATGCCCCTTAAAAAAGTTGGAGGATTTTTATGACCTGATCTCAGGAATTTATATGAATTTATAATAGTTAAAACAGTATAGCATTTGTGTAAGGATAGACATAATGATTAATGGAATAGAACAAAGAATTTAGAAATAGACCTTCAGATATGTAGTTAATTGATTTTAAACAAAGGTATCAAGGTAAAATAATTCAGGAAGCATAGTTAAAAAAAAAATGGTGGTAGAAAAGCTGGGTATCTGTAAGAAAAAAAAAATTTTTTTTTTATCTATTCCTCACAACTTTGGAAAACATTAATTTGACATTGATCACAGACCTAAATTCTAACCAAATTTTGACTAAATGTAAAAATTCTAGAAGAAAACAAAGGATACTATATTTACTGTCTTTTACATATAGAAATTGGTAGTTACATATAAAGTAATAGAAACCAGAAATCATTAATACTAGAAGAAATATAGAAACTTGATTGTTCACAATAAATATCTTGTGTTGTTGTAATATGCATTTAATATAAACAGACTGGAAGAAAATATTAACACCATGTATTCAACAAAAGAGTCATAAGCAACACCTTAAAAAGTCCTACAAATCAGTGATAAAAAGGCAGACAACACAATAAAACTGAGCAAAACTCTTGAATTGATACATCAGCTAAAAAGATATATGAATGTCCAGTAATCGCCAGAAAAGGAGCTCACTGTCATTAGTCATTAAGAAACAAAATAAAACCAAAATATTATACCACTTAAATCCCAGTACAATAGTTAAAATTAAAAGTGTGAAAAATACCACATTGGCCAGAAGGAAGCACTATGATTCTATTCTCAGTTATGTCTGTAAGTATATAAGACAGTAAAACTTTGAAAAACAGATTTGCAGTTTCTTGTATACCTTTCCTGTATATTCTACAGTCACCAAATAGCTCAATAATTTAATTCTTTGCTGTTCTGCCAAGCAGCTAAGTTTGAAGACAGATAGCCACACAAAAGTCAAGTACAAAAATATTGATATCGTTTTTATTCATAAGAAGAAACTGGAAACAACCAAATGCCCATAGATAAAGGGATGAATAGTAACGTTATGCTATGTTTATTCTTCAGCAGTAAACATACCTTACCTAGGAAAAAAGTGAACAAACTACCAGCACACAAATTATATAAATACAACCAGTTAATAATGCAAAATAGATCCACTGAAATATCAGGTAAAAGATATATATATATATATATATATATATATATATATATATATATACATATTTTAATATTTATTTGTTTTTAATTTTTTTAATGTTTATTTTTGAGAGAAAGATACACACATATCAGGAGCAGGAGAGGGGCAGAGAGAGAGGGAGACACAGAATCCGAATCAGGCTCTGAGGTGTCAAAACAGAGCCCAACAAAAGCCACTTATTTTGTAATGAATACCAATTTAGACAACTTGAAACCTTGAATAATTTAATTGATGACACTGATGAGATTTGAAGAGGCATAAACATAGTTAGAGAATCAAGTTTTAAACATTTCAGGGTTGAGGAGAATAAATGTTACATTGCAGTGAACTGGACAAGCCATCTTTATATTTCACTTCTAGACTATCTAAATAATCCTGTCTAAATAATCCTTATTTATGTTTAATTGAGAAAGGTACCATCATTCATGCAACTGGAAATGACACTTTCAAACATTGTCTTTATGGGGCAAATCATATAATACAAGGAATAGACATTGGTCACCAGATCACTACCAAGAGTGGCTGTTAAAATAGAGATCAAGGAAAAAGCAAATAAACAGAGAGATACACATGTCCATGGATAGGAAAACTCAATATTTTCAAAATGTCAGTTCTTCCCAATATGGTATATAGATTCAATGCAATCTCAACCAAAACCCTAGCAAGTTATTTTGTGAATATTGACAAATTCATTCTAAAGTTAATATGGAAAGGCCAAAAAACTAGAATAGTCAATAAAATTCTGAACTAGAACAAAGTTGAAGGATAAACTACTTGATTTCACAACTTACTATAGAGCTACAGTAATCAATACAGTGTGGTATTGGCAAAAGAACAGGTCAATAAGTAGAACAGAGTGCCCAGAAATTGAATGATACAGTCAATTGATCTTTGGCAGAGAAGCAAAAGTAATACAACTGAACAAAGCAAGTCTCTTCAAGAAACGGTGCTGGAACAGCTGGACATACACATGCAAAAAATGTTTCTAAGCATAGAACTTCCATCCTTCACAAAAATTAACTCAAAAGGGATTACAGACCCAAATGTAAAACAAAAAACTACAAAACTCTCAGAAGATAACATTGGAGAAAACCTAGTTATCTTGGGTATGGTGAGGCAGTTTTAGATACAATACCAAAGGCAAGATCCATGAAATAAACAATTGATAAGCTGGACTTCATTAAAATTAAAAACTTCTGTAAAAGACAATGCAAGAGATGAGAAGACAAGCTACAGACTGGGAGAAAATATCTCCAAAGGGCACATCTGATAAAGGACTGTTACCCCACGTATACAAGGAACTCTTAAAACTCAACAATAAGAAAATGAACAAATTGATTAAAAAATGGGCCAGGGACACCTTGATGTCTCAGGTTAAGTGTCTGACTCTTGGTTTCTTGGTTTTGGTTAAGGTCATGATCTCACAGTTCATGGGATTGAGCCCCACATAGGGTTCTGCAGCTGGCAGTGCAGAGCCTAGTGGGATTCTCTCTCTCTCTCTCTCTCTCTCTCTGTCCTTCCCCCACTCACACTGTCTCTTTCTCTCTCAAAATAAATAAATAAACTTTAAAAAAAATGGGCCAAAGACCTTAAGACCTTGTCATAGAAGATACACTATGGCAAATAAACATATCAAGATATATCATATACATCATCAAATAAATGCAAACTAAAACAAGATGGTACAACACACGCATTAGAATGGCCAAAGTCTGGAATATTGACAACATACATGCTGGTGAACATATGGAACAACAGGAATTTTCATTCATTGCTGGTGGGAATACAAAATACTATAGAACAGTCTGGCGGGTTTTTTGTTTGTTTTTTACAAAATTAAACATACCCTTTATCATATGATCCAGCAGTTACACTTCCTGGTATTTACCCAAAGGAGTTGAAAACTTATGACCACACATGCACTTTCACACAGATGTTTACATGAGCAGCTTATTTGTAACTGCCAAAACTTGGGCACAACCAAGATGTGGCTCAAACTGTGGTACATCCAGGCAATGGAATATTATTCAGTGCTAAACAGAAATGAACTATTAAGACACAGAGGAACCTTAAATTCATATTGCTAAGTGAAAGAAGCCAATCTGAAAAATCTACATCTTCTAGAGTTTCAAATATATGATAATACGAAAAAGGCATGGAGACAATAAAATATCATTGCCAGAGGTGTGGGTGGATCACAGGGGATTCTTAGGGCAGTGAAAATAAATATGTTGCATGTTATCATAATGATGAATATATGTATATGCCATTGTGTTTTTGTGCAAACCCATAGAATGTACAACACCAAGAATGAGCTCTAAGGTAAACTATGGACTTTGGGTGATTATGATGTATCAAAGCAGGTTCATTCTTGAGAAAGGGGGAAAAAAAGGTACCATCTGGTGAGTGATACTGATAATGCGAGAGGCTATTCATGTGTGAAGGCAGGGTATATATGGATAATCTCAGTACCTCTCAATTTCGATGTGAATCTAAAACTGCTGTAAAAAGTAAAGTCTATAAAAGAAAAATGAAGAGATTCTCTACATATATTAGAAAATAAAGGTTGCATTTTTTAGTGTGGTTTAAACACATTTTTATTTTTGGAGGAAGGAAAAGATGGGTTTCTGACACATAAAATATTTATAGTCATGTTCCTTCTATCGCCTTGTGAGCTCACATGTCGGCTCTCCCTTATTCATGTTCACCCCCCGCTTTTGCATCCTCAGGCACTTGCTTAGGAAAGCATGGATGTATTTCTATCAATTGCTTCTCTAATAGAAACTGTTTATAAAGTCAGCATCCTGGAAACAGTAGGTTACAGCACCCCTGTAAAATATGTATAAACCATGCTTAAATGAAAGTGCTTTTCTTACTGAACAAATAATGCCTATCTGAAAAGTTATATGACAAAATGAATTTCACTTAGAAATACTGCTAGCTACTTCAACACTGTCTACACAATACTGGTTTCCATGGGCCAATTATTTAGTTTTGGGCTGAAGTTTCCAAAGACATGGCTGTTTCAGTTGGTAATAATCACATAAACATGTCATTTTTTCAGATACCCATCAATAATCAATGATATCAAGAGAATTTATCTGGCCTATAACACTTTTTCTCATTTGTCTAACATTTTTATATACACTGACTTGCATGTATTACAGTGAATCACATAACATATGAGATATTCTTAGAGCCCATAACGGCACTAAAAACACAAGAATTCCACACTGGTGGAATAAAATTTTCTCCTTATACCCATTCCTCCTCCTTCAGACTTATTAATGAATTAAATAAAGAACATGCAGACAGTGCATCTTGTCCAAATATATGGAAAATATTTAAATTAATTTTCTTTTTTTTTAAATTTTTTAAATTTTTTAAAATTTTTTTTTTAAATTAATTTTCAAAGGGAAATAGGTCAATCTAAAGATTACAGGATTGGGCATTGCTTCCATGTCCAAAGGGAATGTATACAAATAAATCAAATTGACATATTATATTGAGTTTTCATATAATTCCAGAGACAGTTTTTAGTATAAAGATAGATGCCATGAATAACTGCCACTTTTACTATACAGTATAGTCATATAATTTATCTTTCAGTTAGAGCAATATAGCAGTCTTGTTCCCAAGATCCCCCCCAACACACACACACAATCTCTTAGAAAATGATGCAATAGCCAAATTACGGAAGAGCCTAAATGTCCATCAACTGATGAATGGATAAAAAAACCTGTGGTTTATATACACAATGGAATACTACTTGGCAATGAGAAAGAATGAAATCTGGCCTTTTGTAGCAACGTGGATGGAACTGGAGAGTGTTACCTAAGTGAAATAAGTCATACAAAGAAAGACAGATACCATATGTTTTCACTCTTATGTGGATCCTGAGAAACTTAACAGAAGGCCATAGGGGAGGGGAAGGAAAAAAAAAGAAAAAGTTAGAGAGGGAGAGAGCCAAACCATAAGAGACTCTTAAAAACTGAGGGTTGATGGGGAGTTGGAGGGAGGGGAGTGTGGGTGATGAGCATTGAGGGGGGCACCTGTTGGGAGGAGCACCGGGTGTTGTATGGAAACCAATTTGACAATAAATTTCATATTAAAAAAAAAAAAGAGGGGCGCCTGGGTGGCTTAGTCGGTTAAGCGGCTGACTTCGGCTCAGGTCATGATCTCGCGGTCCGTGAGTTCGAGCCCCGCGTCGGGCTCTGTGCTGACCGCTCAGAGCCTGGAGCCTGTTTCGGATTCTGTGTCTCCCTCTCTCTCTGATCCTCCCCCATTCATGCTCTGTCTCTCTCTGTCTCAAAATTAAATAAACGTTAAAAAAAATTAAAAAAAAAAAAAGAAAAGAAAATGATGCTACCTCCATTCTCTAGCATGTGCTATATGTAACTCTTTGTTTCAATTCTATAGACCTTAAAGTAAACTTTATTTTTCAGATGGATTGTTGACACATATTATTTGTACAACCAATATTCATTTTCCAGTATGATGGAAAGGTCTGGGTGTCAGAAATATCTAAGTACAAATACCTGGTTTGCAAGTTATGTGACCTTGATCAAGTTAAAACAACGTTCTTGACCTCATTCCCTCATCTAAAAATTAAGATGGTAATTTAAAGAATTTTTGGGAAATTGTGTGAGATATAAATATGTGAGTTAAGATGTCATTTTACAAAGCAGAGCTGGTGTTAACTATTATCACTGTCATGGGCTAGACACTTGGCAGGCTTTGGCAGTACATGGTCATCATCAATGCTACCAAGAAAGACACAGACAGAAATGGGAAGAAGTGTATACAAATAATTATAATACACTATGGTTTTTTATTCCAAAATAATATTCCACTAGTGAGTTTCCTACATTAACTGGTTCATCTTTGATTTCTTATATTTTTATTGTTAGGAATGTTAAGGGGGGGGGGGTGATGAAACACACATCCTTCACACACACAATTAACTATTTTTTGTTTGTTTAGCATTTCCTTTTTGCCTTAATAAAATAAATTAAATGCCTTTTAAATATCATTTTCAGACCAATTTAGTTGTTCTCTTCCCCTGTAAAATGTGAGAAGCTTTCCAAATCATTTATATATAAGCACATAAGTTTTGTTCCCCTTTTACTCTTACAGCATAATTATGTTATAAAATTGACACACAATTTTTAAAAATAAAATTCAATACTATTTTTTTATTTTATTTTTTATTTTTTAAAATTTGCATCCAAATTAATTAGCATATAGTGCAACAGTGATTTCAGGACTAGATTCCTTAGTGCCCCTTACCCATTTAGCCCATCCCCCCTCCCACAACCCCTCCAGTAATCCTCAGTTTGTTCTCCATATTTATGAGTCTCTTCTGTTTTGTCCCCCTCCCTGTTTTTATGATTTTTGTTTCCCTTCCCTTATGTTCATCTGTTTGTCTCTTAAATTCCTCATATGAGTGAAGTCATATGATCTTTGTCTTTCTCTGACTGACTAATTTCACTTAGCATAATACCCTCCAGTTCCATCCATTTAGTTGCAAATGGCAAGATTTCATTCTTTTTGATTGCTGAGTAATACTCCATTGCATATATATACCACTTCTTCTTTATCCATTCATCCATCGATGGACATTTGGGATCTTTCCATACTTTGGCTATTGTTGATAGTGCTGCTGTAAACATGGGGGTGCATGTGTCCCTTCGAAACAGCACACCTGTATTCTGTTCCATTGATCTGAGTGTCTGTTCTTGTGCTAATTACTATTTCTGATATAAGCTTGGCATATTTACTTTTGTGTCTAGAAAACTGTATTATCTATCATCTATTTTTCCATCCACCTAGATGTGACACAGCAGGGTAGTCAAATGTTGATGGACATTGTAAAGTTTTCTATTTTTTTTGGTATTACAAAAAAGCTGGGCTAAGTTGCACCTGTTTTTTTATGAACATGTTATTACTGATTTCTGGGTTATCTGAAATTAATTTCATTAGATGTTCACAAACTTTGTTTCAAAACAAATCAAATAATATCAGTTTCAGTGTATGCCCCTGAAGAGAGATTTTTTGAATGTACAATGTTGTCAAACATTTCTATGTCCTTTTGGAAAGACAAATTTTAGAATACCAATACTATATAATATATTGAGGGTCGTTCTATACCAGTTCACCATGTCAACTTAAAAAGGGCTTATTAATTCATTTTTAATGGTTGCTCTCTATTCTTTGCAATTATTTACCATGATTTATTTAACAAGTTTTCTATTTATAAAGCTTTTTAAGTTTTATTTTTTACCTTATTAATTTTTACTTATTCTTTCTTACTACAGACAATGTGGTAAATTAAAAAGTACATTGCATATATAGAAATTCTTAGGAGTGAAATTACAAAGTTAAAGTTATGTTTTTGGATGTTGCTAATTGTCTTGCCTAAACATTACATCAAATGCACAGTTTAATGAACAATGTACTACAATGATCATTTTCTTCAACCCTCAATTGACACAGAGTATTATCAAACTTTATAATAGGTGAAACAGTATTTCAATGTATTTTTAAGTTTCATTTCTTTTACTATGGTTAAAATTGAATAGATTTCCACATATTAGAGCCAATTATATGTCTTTTCCTTACATGTTAGTAGCAAATTTTTAGAAGATAGAGGAAGGTCAGTAATGTGCCCTCCACTCTGAGAAGACACTTTCATATTGAAAAATGAAGCAACCCTCTCCATACCATTTACAGAGTGTTATTCAGGGTAACTTACTGACAGGGATCATCAGGCTGGTGGACGAACAGAAAGACCAACAGATTGACAATCCAAGGCATGAGACAGCTATTCTCCGAAACTATTCTCCACCCATTCTATGCCCCCTCCAGCTTTCATAAAGGGGCATTGTGATGAGGTCACAGGGTTGTTATCTAAAGTGGTGCTCTCTTTGTTCCAAAAGATCTCTACTAGTTACCTAAAGTGGGGCCTTCTGTGCACCATTTTAGGGAAGATCAGAATAACCCTTCCCACATTTGGCTAAGGACATACATTAACCTGCATGGGGCCTGGAACATGCAGCCACGAGGCAGGTCATTGCAAAGTCATGAATAAGATGGAAGGCCAAAGATGGATTCAGTGTTGTCAGCATTCCTACAGATATGCTCAATTTTTCTTTAAGTTAATTTATTTATTTTGAGAGAGAGCATGAGTAGGGGAGGGACAGAGAGAGAGAGAGAGAGAGAGAGAGAGAGAGAGAGATGCCCAAGCAGACTCTGTGCTATAAGTGTAGAACCCAATGAGGGGCTTGAATCCACAAACCATGAGATCATGACCTGAGCTGAAATCAAAAGTCAGATGCTCAACTGACTGAGCCACCTAGGCACCCCACATGTGCTCAATTTTATGACTCACTTTCTTCTGGAATGTTAGAAGTCCTTTATAAATGATTGAAGTTAGAGCTTTATCCTTATTATCAGTTGAAAATATATTTCCCATTTTTGCAATTTTTGTATATAAAATTGCCTATAATATTCAAACACAGTTAATTGAGGTGCAATGATTGTACAATAAACTGCGTATGTATATGATTTAATGCATCTTTATATATGCACACCCATGAAAGTAAAATCAAAAATCAGTATAACAAGCACATCAATCACCTGCAATAGATTCCTCAATAGTTTCCATTGCTAAGTAGTGAATAGGTATACCATAATTTGTTCATTTGTTTAATGGTGAGCATTCAGTTTATTTCATTTCATTTCATTTTATGCAGTTGTAAACAGTATTGTTTTTTAAAATCTAAAATTGATTGGTCCCTGCTTTTTTTTTTTTTTTTGAGAGTTGGAAGAAGATTTTTCCCAGTGTTCTTCATTATTCTAGCCAACTAATTGAATATACCAAACATTGCCTTATCCTTATTTAGAGAAAAAAGATTAAGTAAAGACTATATTCTCCCCTGGAAGAGGAGTCAAATTAAATGTATTCTTATTTTTTAATAAGTTATCATATGCCAATGTTCCTGGTCAGCTATAAAAAATTCAGGCTTGTCACTGGTTTTTTTTTGGATTTTACAATACAATCATATTTCATATATTTATTTTGATTTGACTTTGGTCTTTAGCAATCTATAGAAATCTCTTTTATCAATATGGAGCAGAGAGCACAATACAGTTCATCCTTGGGATAAACTTAATATTAAATGTGCCAGTGAAACTAGGAGGGTGAGTCTTGACATAAACTTAGTAGGTAGGCACTAGTCACAAAGTCAAGACCAATCTAAAATTTAGCATTAAGAGTTAGTGGCTTAACAAATTAAACAGAAGACAGAATGTGGTTATATATGTGTATATATATATATATATATATATATATATATATATATGATGTCACTATGTTACTTTTAACACTTTTTTAATGTTTTTATTTATTTTTGAGACAGAGAGAGACAGAGCACAAGCAGGGGAGGGGCAGAGAGAGGGGGAGACACAGAATCTGAAGCAGATTCCAGGCTCTGAGCTGTCAGCACAGAATCCGATGCGGGGCTCCAACTCATGGAGTGTGAGATCATGACCTGAACTGAAGTTGTTTACTCAACCGACTGAGCCACCCAGGTGCCCCCCAAAATATAATTTCTCTGAAGTAAATGTAAGCATATAGTCACGATGGATATGAGATACCTTTGACAAATCTAGAAGAGCTGGACTACCACGTCTGATTTTATGTAGTCATGGCAATGGACACAGGTTTCTGTTCACCCACTGAAATTTAAAGGGCACACTCTAGCTTTAGGGTTAACAGTAAAGTTGTTAACTGTCATATTCACATTACTTTTACATTCTTTAAAACAAATTTAAGCAGCAGGCTGTTGTAATTGTTCTGGACCAAAGCCAACTTGAAAAGACAACCAGGAGAGATGACGATTCTCAGAAGGTGAGGCAACATGACAATACGCATCATGCCTTATTACTTTCGCTGACATGACCAGCTGCAGTGGGGAAAAAGTCCCTGAACTATCTCCAAATCTCTTTAAAACATAGATTCACTTAAGATTTTAAAATAAATTCAAAGTATTTCCAGTATTGCCTCATCTCTTGTCTGAGGAACAAGACATTTTATCAGAACTATCTCAAAATTGAGTTGGGATCTTCGTTTTCATTATGATTTACCTTTGTTCATGTAATTTTTCTGATTATATATAATAATCATAAAGAGAAGGTCAGTCATGATTTTCAGGGAAGTAAGAACAATGAATTCAACGTTAGGTGGCCTCTGCATATTTGGCAAATTCTGACTGTCTTTTGTTATATGTTCATTTCCTAATCACAAAAAATAACATTTGGCAGATTTCTGCTGGCATCTTGTGTGTGTGTGTATGTGTTTCCATACATTCTTTTGACAGCACTTTTTTTTTCTAAAGCATTATATTCAAACACTTTATTTCTATGATTTAACTCTGGTAAAATTTCTTACAAACTATCAGTTTTTCCTTTTGAATGTGCACTCTGATCAAATTAATTTCTCAACTGTACTAGTGAATAGTAATTAGAAAACAACTTGGCTGAATGCATAAATGTTAGCAAAGGAGCATTTAAAAACTGAAATTAATATATTTAATTTTATCAGTTAGTCATGTATTAGGTATTACTCTGCCAAAAAACTTGCTGTAATTTTTTTCCTCATTGGCAAGACAATCAGGTACAGAATGCTTTTGCATTTAGGTTTGCTTACAATTCTAATTGCCACCATCAATTCCCTCTTGAGGCTATGGAAAGAAAGGAAAGAAAGTACAAATTTACATCACTCCAAATAGCAGGTAATCTTTAAAATACATAAATTATACATGCAAACATAAATATTGAATAATTCATTGTTTAATCACATTTTAGTAAATAATTATTTTTTCAATGTCTAACATTCAGTCTTTATAATGAATACATTTCTTATTTGGAATGGATTTCCATTTAACTGAGCAAATGGTGGTATAGTTTCTTTTATTAATCATCAATTTAGTAACTAAGAAAATATTATTATTGCTTATTTCTAAAATGTATAAGTGAATTATTTCATATATTCAGTCACATATATTCATTTAGGGTATAGAACTATTTTCTAGGAGAGGGAGGAATGATTATTGTGATTTTAAAAGTCCAGTCATGATTACGACTGAAATGTTATCTTTAAACAAATTATTATAACAAATATAAACGGAAAGTTGTTCATTGTTATAATGTTGGATTCATAATGAAATGTATATTTCACTTTTTATATCCTTAAAAATAAAACAACATTGTAAAGCAGTGTGCACCTTGTTTTTGTTGTATTACTACAATTACTCTTCCTCATTGATTCCTATCCTAATATTAGCATCTAAAACAGTATTATAAGAGACATTGACTCTTCAGCGAATATACAAGCAGACATTAAGGGAGAATAGAATTGACTAAAATTTCACAAGGCAGCAGAGGTAAGTAGGCAGAGAATCAAACTGAATGGATAGAGAAAAATATATACAATTGTATTTGTTACAATGGCTTGTTTACAAATCATGACTACATAGTATGTCACAAAGAGTTTTAAAACATATAATTTTCATATTATTTTTTAGTTTCTAATCACATGCACAGACACACACACTCACCTACAAACCACATTATGTGAAAGAGAAGTTGAATATAGTAGCTAACACAATCACCAACTCAAATAAAAGTAGTAATAATTTAACAAGAGAAGGAAACATTGAATTACAGTAAGCACTATCTGAGAAAAGAGTACCTATTAAAGTAATTAAATAGAAGATTTCAAAAGAGGGGCAGGGGTAAATAAAATGTGATCAATCTAATATAAAGCAGCTAAGAGAATAAATGAAGGAAAACAAAGAGAATAAAACAAAAACTAAGATGGAAGACAATCCATTTGTATCATTAAAGTAATAAAAGTTAATTATATTCCTTGAAAAGACAGAAATTCCCAGATTGGCTAAAATAAAAAAGCTTTGTGCTGTGTAGAAGATACTTACAAAGACATCTTTGTAAGTCAACAATAAATGGATAAAAAGACTGAGGAACATATACAAAGGAAATAGAAATCACTAAAACCTGGAATAACAATTCTTACATGAGACCAAAATTGATAAGGATATAGAGTATTGGAAAACAAAATGAACCATCTTGATCTATGTTTTATATGCAGGATACTGCATACAATAAATGTAGGGTACACATTACTTCCGAACACAAACATTTACAAAATTATCTATGAAATGATTAAACAGGTCTAAGCAAACACAAAATAATTACGATGAAAATGATATTTTGTCCACAGAAAACAAGACAATATAATTAAAAATAAATAATAAACATATATATTTTTTAAAATGTCCAACATGTGAAACAAACAAGCAAACAAAAAATGATGCAGGGGTGGCTGGGTGGCTCAGTTGGTTGTGTCCAGATTCTTGATTTCAGCTCAGGTCATGATCTTACAGTTCATGGATTTGAGCCCTACATTGGGCTCTGTGCTGCCTGTGTAGAACCTGCTTGGGATTCTCTCTCCCTGTCTCTCTGCCCCTCCCCTGCTCTCTCTCTCTCTCTCTCTCAAAATAAATAAATATTTAAAAATTAAAAAAAAAAACAATTTAAAATAGTTAATTAGTAGAAAATGTTATCAGAATGGTTATTACAAAATACTTAAAATTACATTTATGGCAGCAAATATACTAAATATCAAAACTTGTCAGATGGAAAAACAATGGTACATAAATATTAATGTTTTGCTTTAAATGCATTCATATGTGCCAAAGGAAGATTGAAAAGTGATGGCCTAGGGGCTCCTGGGTGGCTCAGTCGGTTAAGCCTCTGACTTCGGCTTTGGTCATGATTTCGTGGTTCATGGATTTGAGCCCCAAGTCGAGTTCTGTGCTGACAGCTCCGAGCCTGGAGCTTGCTTCGTGGATTCTGTCTCCTTCTCTCTCTGCCCCTCCCCCACTCATACTCTGTCTCTCTCACTCTTGAAAATAAATTTAAAAAATTTAAAAAATTAAAAAAAAATAACTAAAAAAAGTTAAAAGTAAAAAAAAAAGAAAGAAAAGCTATGGCCTAGATATTCAACCTAGCTGTTAATAAATAAAACTTCAGAATATCTTAAAAAAATTTTTTTTTAATTTTAAAGAGAAACGCACACATGAGCAGGGTAGAAAGGCAGAGGGAAAGAGAAAGGCTCCCTAGCAGTTTCCACGCTCAGCACAGAGCCCCACCAGGGCTCAGTACCACAACCTGAGATCATGGCCTGAGCCAAAACTAAGAGTTGGACTCTCAACAAACTGAGCAACCCAGGGACCGCTAAAACTTCAGAATAAATTCAAACAAGTCAAAAGTAATAAATAATACACACCAAGTAAGAAATTTTATTGTGGGAAACAAAGAAATAGTGGATTCGTTAAAGAAAAAGGAGAGAGAGAGGAGAGGGTAAGAAGGAGGAGATGCAGGAGGAAGAGGAGGAGGAAGAGAAGGAGGGGAGAAGAACTACAAGAACAAGAACAGACAAAATAAACATCTCTAGAAAAATTAATCAGGGAAAAGAGAGAAATCATAAGTAATTATACAGGGCATGAGATAATTGCTTAACAACACACACCGTGTAAAGAATTTAAAAATCAATAAAGATTACTGTAGGAATCTTTATATTTTATATTTGAAAACAGAAAAATGGACAGTTGTCTAGAAAATCATAAATGACAGGCATTTAAGGAAAATTCAGATAACTGAATATACCTAACAACATTAAATAATATAATCACTTATTAAAACCACTTACACACACACACACACACATACACTCACTCACTAAGAAATTATGCTATTTTAATAACAGAATGAAGAGAAAATTCCTGTATTATATTAATTTTTCTAGGAAAGAAGAGAGGAATAAATTTTAAAATTTTGATAGCAAATTTGATCTAGGTTATGCTATTCCCACTTAAAACCTAAGTGCAGAAAATTTAAACGAGTGTTAAAGAAAAAAAATTCTGAATCTTGTTAAAATGGTAAGGAAGACTTTATTCAGGAGCATTGAGGAATGTGAGAAGCCTTTAATAATAGGAGAATGAGATGGGGCTCAACTCTGACTCAACTCTGACCACAACAAGAACAAGTGAGGATTTATAGCCAAGAAGCAAGTCACTGGAGTTGTGGGGTCAGGGTTTGGTGAGCAGAAAATAACTAAGAGGAGATATAGAGACATCAGAGGAAGAAAGAGTTCTTGCTAGACTGACCAAACAGGATTCTTACCAAGGGCAGACCAAAGTGATCAATAGCAAGGGGTGGGGGGGGGGGGATGAGGAATTTGATTAGATATCCAAAGTGATCATATATCAAGGACAGGAGGACTCTCTCTAAATTGACTTAGCAAGATTTTTTTTAAGTTTATTTATTTATTTTGAGAGACACAGAGAAAGCACCAGTGGGGGAGGGGCAGAGAGAGAGAGAATCCCAAGCAGGCTCACACTGCCAGTGCAGAGCCCGATGGCCGGCTCAAACCTACAAAGCAGTGAGATCATGACCTGAGCTGAAACCAAGAGTCAGACGTTTAACCCACAAAGCCACCGATGCACCCCTGACTTATCAGGATTCTTCTAAAACTGGACTCTTCAAGGACAGACAGTGAAGCCCAAGTTAGAGGCCTAGTTAAGAAAGGGGCTCAGAGTAGCCTGGCTGAAACTTGGCCAAGAAGGGAGTCTTTGTCAGTAGTCATTTTCTAGAATACTCTTGAAGGCAGCATTTAAATAAGATTCAACATCTATTTTTATCAAATTGAGAAGGAAATTTATTAACTTTATTAAGATTATGAAAACATAACAGAAAGTGAAATGATAAAAATTCAAATGCTTCTTTATTTAAAGCTAAAATTGTGTCAAGGACCTTTATTAACATTCTTTCCTTGGAGCATTCAACTGACATGCTAACTGAGCAAATAAAGAGATAGAGGACTTGACATGAAAACAAGCAGTCTTGGGGTGCCTGGGTGGCTCAGTTGATTAAGTGTCTGACTTCAGCTCAGGTCATGATCTCGCATTTTGTGAGTTCAAGCCCTGTGTCGGGTTCTGTGCTGACAGCTCAGAGCTCAGAGCTCAGAGCCTAGAGCCTGCTTCGGATTCTGTGTCACCTTCTTTCTGCTTCTCCCCCACTCTCTGTCTCTCTCTGTCTCTCAGAAATAAATAAACACTGAAAAAATTAAAACAAAAACAAACAACAAAAAAAACCAAGTAATCTTTTTGTAATCCACAAAGGAGATAATTTCATGAATAGAAAAAAATTTAAAAATCTATAAATAACCTAATAAGGTTCTTTAAGAAGTTCCCAAATACTAGATTAATGAATCATAAGCACAAAAAAAGTGCTGTTTATCTTCTTCACATTATTGTTTAAGATCACCCAGATGAGCTGCATTATCAGCTGATACATTTGTTAAATAATTATTTGCTTAAATATAAATATAGATAAAATTTAATAGAAAAAAATTGAAAAATTCTACATATACTCTCTCTATTATATTTTCCTAAAATAGTTGAAAATAAATCTAGTTATGAGAAATACTGTCTTCTAATGTTTAGGAAATAATTTTGTTTTATAATAAAATGTCTATCAGTAAATTTATAGTAACAAGGCAAATTGTTCCCATGTAAATTGATGTAAATATGAATGTTTATTAAAAGTAAACTCTGCACCAATACAGAGTTTAACATAACTCTTAAAATAATCAGAACCATCATTCCCTTAATGTACATTCAAAGCACAAGTCCCCAAATTTAAATAAATTGAGTTCAGTTTGCCTAATGTGCCTTAAGTGTGATGTAAGTCATTAACAGGTTGAGATCAACCATCAAATTACGTTCTTGACAGCAAATCTCTGCTGGGAAGAACAAAGTTTAGAAGCTTAAACATGTGTGGAAGTGAAAAGATAAGTTTTTTCCCTGCAGATACATCTTTCAGGATGAACAAAAATATTTGAATAATTTGCTAGAAATATATCGCTATAGCTTTAAGCAAATAGTCCAAAGCTGCCTACATTTAGACATGCCAAAAGGTGCCAGGTAACATAAATTATTACCTAGAAACTATAGATACAGAATACATGAACTGTGTACTTGTGGTGTGCATATACAAATGCCCACTCACATACACATGCATTTATTTAAATATACATATATATACACACGTTTGTGTGCCCATGTGTGCATATAAATGGAATTTATGTGGAAGGACTTAATGTCAGTATTCATTAACTGCCTTTATATTTCCTTCTTTTCAAGGGAAAGTTTTCTGAGGTTTTCAGAGAAGGAAATGATAGGTACATTCTTAAAGACTCAACAAGCTTTAGGTATTACACTAAGACTCATCCTGATGCCATTCTGTGCTTAAAATAGTTGAACTTGGTGTCTGATTGATTTTACTAAGACATATATACCCCTTTATGGCAAAATGATATAATCAATGGTAAATTTTTTAATAAAAGAAAAAAAGATGGCCAAGACCAGTTTAAGAGAAGAGGAATATACTCCACAGAATGACGGGCAGATCAAAGACAAAAAAAGGAACACAGAATAGCTACAGGCAATGCTTTGATTATTTAATAGTCCCTTTCTAAATGTTTAACTTTCCTTTAGACAGGAATCCAAACTTCTATAAGACCCCAATATCTAAGAACTGAGTACCTGAGTAGATTCTGCACAGAATTAGAAAATGCAAGGAATTAAAGATCCAAATAAATCTATACCCAATATGTACATCTAGAATGATCAGGTAGTGGGGTAGGCAGTAGAGCTACAAGAATAAAAAAATAAAAATGAGCTTCAGAATCTCATGAGGCTTATGTAAAGATTTTGTAACAAGCCATTAAAAAAGGATAAAACTCTTGAATATATTTGAGGCCTGGAGAGAAGGTCAGTGAGACTAGCAGACCTTTGTCAACAAACACTTCAACTAATTTGTGTGACTTCAGCACAAATGTGTTTAACTTTCTCCAACCTTTCCTTTTTGTAGTAAGGAAAGTGGGCAGCTATGGAAAAAGTGAGCATCAGATAAAAATCATAAGAAGAGTAAAAAAATGTAGCACAGATATGATCATGTATTGAAAAAATACAAAGATGAGTAGCTAACACTATTTGAGTATTTCCTCAACTGTCATGTTTTTCAACTCAGTCTAAAATATGCCATTACCTAGTACTGTGCACGAGGATAAAAAATAATTATCAGTTTATGTAAGATTTTATTTGTAAGAACACTGAGAATTATATGAAAAGATGCACAGCACATTGATGAGTTACAACAGCAATTTGTAATTAGGGGGAGTAGAACAAGGCATTGTTATTTTCCATTATACAGTCTTCCTATTTGTGCCTTGCTAAGTAAATAATAATTTGACATTAACAATAATTTTAATAAATCCATGTATTTCAACTCACCATTCCATATGCTGCTATGTGCATTTGTCCCCAACATCCACTTGTTGAGGCCCTAATTCTCAGTGCAATGGTGTTTGGAGGTGGAGCCTTTAGGAAGTAATTGGGTTTTGATGATGTATGGGGGTGGATCTCCCATAATGGAATTGGTGCCCATGTAAGGGGATGAAAAGACCAGAGTTCTCTCCGGGCCAGGTGAGGATAAGTGAGAAGGTACCTATCTATAAGCCATGAAGCAAGCTTTCCCACCATGACTCCACTATGCCAGTAGTCTGACTTCCAGCTAGTTTTCAGTATTTTGTGACAGAAGCCCAAGTCCACTAAGATATGTCCCAAAGACAGAAATTGACATATATGTCCCTGAACTTGAGATTGGAATAGAGGAAAATAAGGTAGAAAACAGAGAAGAGGTTTCATGTGCAATTTAAATCCTCTAAATGTATACTTTTAATCAAAGTTGAAGTATTAGAAAAACAATTTTAAAGAATAGTAAATAAATATTTGTTGCCTATTAGAATCTAATACATGGTAAAAATTATTGCTTCAAAGTTTATTGGAAAGTACAGTATCATTGGGTTTATCTGGAATGTTAGTTCAATGTGTAAGCGGTGTCTATTGAGTGTCAGTTTTCAATAACAAAACAAGATAAATATGTTTAATATATCAGAATATTACCTGCCATTTTGTTACTATGCTGTCTACAGTAAAATTAAAACTTCTTCTAAGAGCCAGGACACCATCCTCTGAACCTTTCTCACTTAGGATCCCAAAGGAACATCCATCTTCCTGCTTTCTTTTCTTAGCCCATTTTTCCCTAAGTCATTTTCCACACTGTGGTAAATGATCATTCTTAAATACTCATCTAATAAAAATGCTTTCCTGAACAAAGTTCTCAAACAGTTTACCATTACGTACAAGGTAAAATGCACCCTTTCTTGAGCAGGCTATAAAGTCAATGACAGAAGTTTACCTATTTATCTTTTATCTTTTCCCTTTAACTCCTGGAAAATATAAATATACATAAATATAAGAAATATATATATATATATGTACATATACATACACATACATACATATATGCATATGTACATATACATACACATACATACATATATACATATATCTATTTTATGTATGTACATTCACATGTGTATCTCATCCCTGCATTTCAGCCATGTAAATAATTCAAAAGCCCCCTAACATCTCTTAAGAATTTTTATATTCTCCTTTTCACAGGTTTTCCTGGATTTTTTTTTACCTTTCTTTCCACTCTAATTTGACTGATATGTTACTTAAATATTACTCATAGGTAAAATTTATTTCTTTTGCGCCTTTGGACAATCATACAAGGTCACTTGTAAGATGCTAATATACTTATTCATTTGATTGTAACTCCAACACACTATGACATTCTGAAAGAAAACATTGTTAGTCATGTTTGAAATACTGATTTTAACAGTGAGTTTAATAACTATAGATTGAATACTTTACTACTAATTAAATAAATTAAAGTTAAAGACTTAAGTCAAGGAAAATATCCCATTTTATTTAAATAAAATAAAAATAATATATCTCAAATAAGTAATTTTTAAAACATAAATCTGTAATACAAGCCTCTTTTTTTTTATTGTAATTATTGCTACCAAGGAGTTCCCAAACATTGAGTGAAGAAATGCAGGAGTTTAGAAGCTCCTGGGTGGTTCAGGAGGTTAAGCATCTGACTTGGGCTCAGATCATGATCTCATGGTTTGTGGGTTATAGCCCCTCGTTGAGCTCTGTGCTGACAGCTCAAAGCCTGGAGCCTGGTTTGGATCCTGTGTCTCCCTCTGTCCCTACCCTTCCCTTGCTTACACTCTGTCTCTTTCTCTCTCTAAAAAATTAACATTAAAAAAAAAGAAAATAGGAAAAAATGCAGAAGTTTAATAGAACCCGTTTGATGATACCATGGGATGTTTTTCGAATTGCCTTCAAAATTAAGTCAAATAGCATCTCAAATGATTTGACTGCTAATCCATTTTTCCCTTTGTACTGAAAAAAAAAAAAGGTTTTTCTTAAGACACTAAATTGCTATGTGTTTGATTTATTAATTTTCTATTCATTTAAATGAATAGTTTATTCATTCATTATGAATGTAGAATTCATAGAATTCTACTATGTAGAATAGTAGTTCATCAACTACTAGTAAAGACATTTAATAGTAGTTACCCAGCAGTCTTTCTTTCTTTCTTTTTTTTTTTTAATTGTTTTAAAATTTACATCCAAATTACTTAGCATATAGTGCAACAATGATTTCAGGACAAGATTCCTTAGTGCCTCTTACCCATTTAGCCCATCACCCCCCCACAACCCCTCCAGCAACCCTCAGTTTGTTCTCCATATTTATGAGTCTCTTCTGTTTTGTCCCCCTCCCTGTTTTTATATGATTTTTGTTTCCCTTCCCTTATGTTCATCTGTTTTGTCTCTTAAAGTCCTCATATGAGTGAAGTCATATGATTTTTGTCTTTCTCTAATTTCACTTAGCATAATACCCTCCAGTTCCATCCACGTAGTTGCAAATGGCAAGATTTCATTCTTTTTGATTGCCCAGTGATACTCCATTGTATATATATACCACTTCTTTTTTTTTTAAATTTTTTTTTTGTTTAACGTTTTATTTATTTTGAGACAGAGAGAGACAGAACATGAACGGGGGAGGGTCAGAGAGAGAGGGAGACACAGAATCTGAAACAGGCTCCAGGCTCTGAGCAGTCAGCACAGAGCCCAACGCGGGGCTCAAACTCACGGACTGCGAGATCATGACCTGAGCTGAAGTCGGACGCTCAACCAACTGAGCCACCCAGGCGCCCCTATACCACTTCTTCTTTATCCATTCATCCATCGATGGACATTTGGGCTCTTTCCATACTTTGGCTATTGTTGATAGTGCTGCTATAACATGGGACTGCATGTGTCCCTTCGAAACAGCATATCTGTATCCCATGCAGAAGAATGAACCTGGACCACTTTCTTACACCACACACAAAAATAAACTCAAAATGGATGAACAACCTAAATATAAGACAGGAAGCCATCAAAATCCTCGAGTTGAAAGCAGGCAAAAACCTCTTTGATCTTGGCTGCAGCAACTTTCTATTCAATACATCTCTGGAGGCAAGGGAAACAAAAGCAAAAATGAACTACTGGGACCTCATCAAAATAAAAAAACCTCTGCACAGCGAAGGAAACAATCAGCAAAACTATAAGGCAACCGACAGAATGGGAGAAGATATTTGCAAATGACATAGCAGGTAAAGGGTTAGTATCCAAAATCTATAAAGAACTTATCAAATTCAACACCCAAAACACAAATAACCTAGTGAAGAAATGGGCAAAAGACATGAATAGACACTTCTCCAAAGAAGACATCCAGATGGCCAACTGACACATGAAAAAATGCTCAACTTCACTCATCATCAGGGAAATACAAATCAAAACCACAATAAGATACCACCTTACACCTGTCAGAATGGCTAACATTAACAACTCAAGCACCAACAGATGTTGGTGAGGATGTGGAGAAAGAGGAACTCTTGCACTGCTGGTGGGAATGCAAACTGGTGCAGCCACTCTGGAAAACAGTATGGAGGTTTCTCAAAAAACTAAAAATAGAACTACCCTATGACCCAGCAATTGCACTACTAGGCATTTATCTGGCAGTCTTTCTTAATGGTGCCATGCAAGTGATATCATCCTATATTTCTAGCAAAATACGAAGGATTTCTAGTAATTTTGATTTACTAGATCATACCATGATCATATGTAAGGGTATCAGTTATTCTAATGAACAGAGTATCATCGTGCTTTGAGAGGTGTGGGTAAATTTTAGTAGTGTTTTGATATTATTTAGGATAGGAAAGAAAATCGGCCAAAACACAATTTAAAGGGAGTGAGGCTGTAAAAAAGCCATATCCATAATATTTATATACAAATATATGAGTTGCCAAAGGAAAAAATGCCATGATATAAAACAGTAACAAAAATTTTATTTTAAATTGTGAACCCTAAATAAACTAAATGGTTGAAGCTTAATGATCGACTTCAGGTAGACTTCAGACTAGAATTAATAACATAATTACTAGATAATAAAGTAACTAAACTAGAATGAATCCCATTAGTCAGTGCCCTGAATCATCATCTGTTGCCTTGTAATAACTGGTTAGGAACTAAAGATTACTAAAGGGTAAAAATAAATATTTTGATTTCATGTGATATGCTGAGATTTGAAAATATGATTTGGGTAGAATTCAGATACTAACATGATTAGTCAAATAATGCTTGGGTCACTTATGCACTCTAGGGAAGCAACACTGTGTTTAAGCAAGTAATTTTATTTTATTTTTTTACCTCTACCTGTACAACAGAGAATTGACATTTGAAGGTGAGAGAAAGAAAGCAACTTTACAAGGTAGGGCTTTTGGGAAATAGAGCAGAGTCTTCCAGGCAAAACTGATTAGAAAACACTCTTTTTACCTCTAAATCCATGGAGGCCTATGAAATACTTTACTCCACAGCTACCGAAATAACATCTTGTTCTTCATAAGCAAGGGCATTTGATTTTTCTCCTTTTGAGAAAACCAATAGAGGCTTGACTCTAAAAAGTTCTGCTTTACACAATTTTTTTTATAGTGGTTACAAACATGTGCAGCAATCACAGGGTAAGTGTAATATCTAAGTTAGGGCAGTTGGGGATGATTTGCTGTGTACTTTAAGGATTAGATTTTATATTTCCATTAGAGAAGACAACAACTTGTTCCACTCAGCATATAAACTTTGTTATTCCAAATAAGGATCAAACTGGCCTAAAGCCAGAAAGCATAAAGTCAGACAGCAAAACAGAAAATATCTTATAAACAAAGTACCAATGGAAGACAAGAATTGGTATCCAGGATCAGGAATAATAAAGTCTTGATGATTTGGCAATAAAAAAGCTTACTGATACTGATCTTAGGAGGGGACAAGATTCAATTACAGGACTGCATTTTAGTCACATAAAATATTATTTTTATTTTGCGATAAGCCTGTGTATTTACATGGAAAAATATTGTTTGCAAACAAACAGGAGAAAGAGACAGGACTGCAGTGTGTGATACTTTTTTTGTTCTTCTCAAGTCACAACTTCTAAAAAACAAGTAAGCATTGGCAAAGAAAGATATTGGAACCAAGTAAATTAAACATTTCTAATTTCAATTCCTTTGCCCAGACAGAAGAGTTTAGAGATGCGAAATGCTTTATGAACTAGTACCAGAACAGTGACTATCCATATTTTCTTTTGCTTTTCCTTATGCAAGTTATGGCTCACCTTTGCTATAAATACAAAGACTAATTAGAATCAACATTAGCCCCCAGTGTCCATACAGTTATGCAGGAGACATAAGACAAGCAACTAAAAAGTATAGCATAAAATTTAATTAGTGGTTGAGGGATTACAAATATTTTATGAGTTAATCTATTCTGGGAAAGGCAACCAGAAGTATTTAATCAGATGAAAAGGCATTTCTATTAAGCTTTGAGTTAAGACTAGGATTTCAAACATTTGAAACGAGGACGAGGTGAATAAAAATAAGAATGGAACACAGAGAATTAGAGATATTTCTATAAAAAGAACTTAAAGACAGGAAAGGCCAACACTTGGTCCACATTCAACAAGTGAGTTGAATTAATGACAGTACAGCACAACTGATTTATATGATCAGAACTCAAGTAAAGAAAACATATTTGAGCAATGGCTGAAGAATCCATGAAAGGTGCATAGAACACAGCACAGAGTTGTTCACATGAGACGTGGTTGAATTGAAATAAGGCAGTGGAAAAGAAGATGAAGACACAGATGTAAGAAATGTAGAGGAGGGCATAATTCATAGTATTTGGCCACCTATCAAAAGTAGGTCAAAGAAGGGAACTTGAATGTAAAGATGGGACAAAGATGACTGAATTTTAAGTCAGGTTGCCTGGGCACTAATATAGAGAAGAAAGCTGTGTATGAGGTGATGGAATTTATGGTTAGGAAATCTTGGCTCTTATTTGCAGCTGGGTGCCCAGCATATGCTATAATATACCTATAAATAAATGTAATATAAAGTAATATCTAGTTGCCAAAGAGTATAATAGTACATACATTCAAGATGCCAGTACTATTATAGTTATTCTTAATTATTTTTAACATTTTGATTTAGTTTTCATTACACACTTACATTATACATATTAAATAATATATAGCATTTGCTCCTCACCTCCTCCTGCATACCATCCTTAGTAGTAAAATGAAAATTAAATAAGAAACAGTGAAATAGCACCTGTCCCTAAGTAAATGAATAAAATCAAATTTTTCTCTAGAGCATATCTGATAAGCCAGCAAAACCAGATGCTTTGGTTACAAGATTCTAGTGGATTAGTATCTGGCACATGGAGAGCACGCAATAAATGTTTAGCTCTTATCTGGCCTACAAAACAAATATGGTTTTGCAGATAATCAAATCTATCTTAATTTATATAGAATTTGCTTACTGTAATACTTCAATTAACTTTTTATTCAATGCCTATAAATATATAAGTATTTAAGATATCATTTTATTTTACTAATAGAGCATGGTTGCAGTTAATAACCACCAGTAGTTGAATATAGAAAGTAATATTTACTTTTTATTAGTAAGCTATCATGTCAGTGCAAGAATTTTTTTCTTAGATATTCTGTTAATATTCTCAATTGCATAACTACCACCAGTGTTAATACTCTAACTTTGTAAAAAATATATAACATAAAAAAGAGAACTAATTTCACAGTGCTATTAGACTTTTTTGTTCCTTGTCATTTGAAACAATAAAATTCCTGGGTCTTCTAGAGAAATAGATGAGGAAATTATCCAGACCATCCACCTAAAATACTCAAATGCAAATTGATAACACTTACTCCAGGTGACAAATTACATAATGCAAGATTAAAACAATAAAAGAAGTGTGATTTCCAAAAATTTAAATCTGACTATTATTCCTGTATTTTACTATATTTTTTTGCACATTGTATATGAGGCGCAAAGTAGAAAATCATATTAAGGCAAACAAAATTTTTACATATTACATAGTTAATGAGTATTAAATCCAATATTAAGAGTAAAAACAAAAAAAGTTATAATGAAAAAATAAGTAAAAAATTAAGATATGCCTTACTTGATGAAGATGACAAAACATTCCCTTACCATGTACATGATTATTTATGTAGAAGTATGATATATCTATAAATTATAAGTTCATTATTTGACAAATTAATAAGCTTTAAAATATAATTATAAATAACATATAATGGAAAGATGAAAAGTTAGAGGCTGATTTTAAGTGAGGGTTTTATTTTAAAAGCATTTCAATAAATTAGGTTTGAGCTGTTTTGAAAAAAATGTATATTTACATAAAAAACATATTGTAAGTGGAGGAGTAAAGAGAAAGAGTTCAAAAAGCATTTTGAGGACTGATCTTGTTTAGAACAGCTGTTTCCAAAACTGTGAGATTGTCAAAATCACATGGGATAATGTTTAGAATTACAGATTCCCTAACACTAAGCCAAATGTACTAAGTAACAATCTCCAGTGTTAGGCAGAAGGGGACCAAGTGGATGAATGGGTTGGTTGACTTTAAACAGTGGCTGGGAACACTGTGTGTGTGTGTGTGTGTGTGTGTGTGTGTGTGTGTGTGTGTGTGTGTTGGTTTTTGGGTTTTTTTTGTTGTTTTTTAGAGAGAAAGTGCACATGAGTGGGGGAGGGGAGCAGAGGGAGAGAGGGGGAGAGAGAGAGAGAGAGAGAGAGAGAAAATCTTAAGCAGGCTCCATGCTCAGTGTGGAACCCTGTGTGGGGCTTGCTCTCATGACCTCGGGATCATGACCTGAGCCCAAATCATGAACTGGACACTCAATCAATTGAGCCACCCACACACACCTATTTTGTTTGGTTTTAAATTTCATGAGTAAACTACAAACTGTTTGGGTAAGAAAATTTTAATATGAAAGTTTTATTTTATAAAGATAATTCTGATTAAAATGGGTATGATTTAGGAAGAGTTAAGATGGTAGAAAAGTAGGAGAACCCTGGGCTTTCCTTGACCCTCAAACACAGCTGTATTGAGGTCAGATGACTTGGAACAGCCAGGAAATTGATCGAGGATTGACAAAGGATATCCATGGTTAGAGGGAGACATTGTGGTAGGTGTGAGGCTTATTTTAACAAACAAATCAAAGCACACCTTGTCAAAGGCCCAAACAGTCCCCACAGCAAGCAAGAAGGAGCTCTGTAGAGGACTGACCAGTGGGAAAGAGCAGCCAAAATACAACAGCAGAGTGCACACTGCCTACACCAGCAACACTTCCTGAAGTGCCAGACCCTGGACAGTGTGACCCATTTTTAATATAGAATTACTTTGAGGTGAAGTAAACACAAAAAGCTTTCAAAACCTGGAAAAGACAGAAACTATGGCAAAATAACAAGACAGAGGAATTCTCACCAAAAGAAAGGTCAAGAAGGCAAGTCTGGGTGACTCAGTCAGTTAAGTCTCTGACTTTGGCTCAGGTCATGATCTCACAGTTTGTGAGTTTGAGACCTGTGCTGTGCTCTGTGCTGACAACCCATAGCTTGGAGCCCGCTTCCAGTTCTCTGTCTCTTTTTCTCTCTGCCCCTCCACTGCTCATGCTCTGTCTCCCTCTCTCTCAAAAAAAAAATAAACATTAGAAATAATTTTTTAAAAAAAAGGTCATGAAGAAATCACAGGCAGGAACTTGGTCAAAACAGATGGAAGTAATATATCTGAACAAGAATTTAGAACAACAGTCATAAGACTATTAACTGGGCTTGAAAAAAGCATTAAAAAAAAAACAGAGAAACCCTTATTGTGGAGATCAAAGACCGAAAAATTAGTCAGAATAAATAAAAAATTTTATACCTGAGAAGCCAAACTGACAGGATATATTCAAAAACGAGGATTAAAGAAGTAGAGGAGAGAATAGGTGACATAGAAAATAAAATTATGGAAAATAATGAAGCTGAAAAGAAGAGGAAAAGAAAACTATTAGTTCAGGAAGGTAGACTTAGGGAGGGAATTCAGCGATTCCATCAAGTGAAATGGTATCCGTATTGTAGGAATCCCAGAAGGAGAGTGGGAACAAGGGACAGAAGGCTTATTTGAACAAATTATAGCTGAGAACTTTCCTAATTTGGGGAAGGAAATGGGCATTCAAGTCCAAGAGGCACAGATAACTCCCCTCAAAATCAACAAAAACAGATCAATACTATGATGTAGCATAGTGAAACTTACAAAATAGAAAGATAAAGAGAGAATTCTTAAAGTAGCGAGGGGCAAAAGGTCACTAACCTACAAGGGTAGACACATAAAATTAGCAGTAGGCCTGTCCATTGCAACTTGGCAGGCCAGAAGGGAGGGGCAGGAAATAGTCAATGGGCTGAATGGGAAAAATATGCAGCCAAGAATTATTTATCCACCAACACTGCCATTCAGAATAGAAAGAGAGAGAGAGTTTTCCAGACAAACAAGAACTAGAGGAGTTCATGGCCACTAAACCAGCCCTGAAAGAAATTTTAATGGGACTCTTTGAGTGAAGGAAAAAAAAAATACCAAAGCAACAAAGACTACAAAGGACCAGAGAACATTGCCAGAAATGAGAACTCTATGGGTAACACAATAGCACTAAATTGACATTCTTCAATAATCCCTCTGAATGTAAATGTACTAAATACTTCAATCAAAAGACATAAGGTATTAGAATGGATAAAAAAAATCCGTCTATATTCTTCCTACAAGAGACTCACTTTAGACCTAAAGACACCAGCAGATTGGAAGTGAGGGGATGAAGAACCATCTATTATACTAATGGACATGAAAAGAAAGCTGGAGTATCTACACTTACATCAGACAAACTAGATTTTAAGCCAAAGACTGTAGGGATGCCAGGGTGGCTCAGTCAGTTAAGCATCTGACTCTTGATTTTGGCTCAGGTCATGATCTTACAGTTTCATGAATTTGAGTCCCATGCCAGGCTCTGCACTGACACTGCAGAGCCTGCTTGGGATTCCCCCCAGCCCCCCTGCCTCTCCCCTGCTTGAACTCTCCCTCTGTCTCTTTCAAAATAAACAAATAAATTAAAAAAATAAAAATAAATAAAAAATAAACCAAAGACTGTAACAAGAGATGAAGAAGGGTATTACATAATAATTAAAGGGTCTATCCACCAAGATCTAACTATTGTAAACCTTTATGCCCCCAACGTGAGAGAGGCCAAATATATAAATCAATTAATAACAAACATAAAGAAACTCATTGACAATAATACAATAATAGTAGGGGACTTTAATGTCCCACTTACCAACAATGGACATATAATCTAAGCAAAAATACAAGAAGGAAACAATGGCTTTGAATGACACGCTGGACCAGATGGACTTAGCAGATATATTTAGAACATATCATCCTAAAGCAGCAGAATACAAATTCTTCTCTAGTACACATGAAACATTCTCCAGAGAAGATCGTATACCAGGTCACAAATCAGCCCTTGACAAATGCAGAAAGATCAAGATCATACCATGCACATTTTCAGATCACAACACTATGAAACTTGAAGTCAACCACAAGAAAAAATTTGGAAAGCCCTCAAATACAGGTAAGTTAAAGAACATCCTACTAAAGAAAAAATGGGTTAACCAGGGGATTAAATAAGAAATAAAAAAAAAATAGATGGAAGCCAATGAAAATGAAAACATGACAGTCCCAACCCATTGGGATTCAGCAAAGGCAGTCCTAAGAGAAAAGTATATAGCAATTCAGGTCTATCTCAAGAAGCAAGAAAGATCCCAAATATTCAATCTACCCTTACATGTAAAGGACCCAGAAAAGGAAGAGCAAATAAAGCCTAAAAGCAGCAGCAGAAGAAAAATAATAAACATTACAGCAAAAAAAAAAAAAAAATGATATAGAAACAAACAAATAAAAACCAGTAGAAGAGATCAACAAAACTAAGAGCTAATTCTTTGAAAGAGTGAACAAAATTGATAACCCCTAGCTGGACCTATCAAAAAGAAAAGAGAGAGGACCCAAATAGATAAAATCATGATTAGAAGAGGAGAGATCATAACCAACACCACAGAAATATAAACAATTATAAGAGAATACTATGAAAAATTATATGCCAACAAACTGGGTAATCTGGAAGAAATGGAAAAATTCCTATAAGCTCACAAACTACCAAAACTGAAACAGGAAGAAATAAAAAATTGAAAAGACCCATAAGTAACAAAGAAATTTAATCTGTAATAAAAAATTTCCCAACAAACAAGAGTCCTGGGCCATACGGCTTCCCAGAGGAATTCTACCAGACATGTAAAGCAAGAGTTAATACCTATTCCTCTCAAAATGTTCCAAAAAAATAGAAATAGAAGGAAAACTTCCAAACTAATTGTATGAAGCCAGCACCACCTTGATTCCAAAATCAGACAAAGACCTCACTAAAAAGAAGGATTATAGGCTAATATCCCTGAAGAACATGAATGCAAGCAACAATTATGAACAAGATACTAGCAAATCAGGGGCACCTGGGTGGCTCAGTTGGTTAAACATCTGACTTTGGCTCAGATCATGATCTCATGCCTTGTGGATCTAAGCCTTGCATCAGTTTCTGTGCTGACAGCTCGGAGCCTGAAGCCCGCTTTGGATTCTGTGTCTCCCTCTCTCTCTGCCCCTCCCCTGCTCGCGTTCTGTCTCTCTCTCTTAAAAATAAAATAAACATTAAAAAAAATTTTTTTTAAAATAATTGCAAGTCAAATTCAACAGTACATCAAAAGAATTATTTATCATGATCAAGTGGGATGTATTCCTGAGCTGCAGGGCTAGTTTGATATTCACAAATCAATCAATGTGATACTCCACATTAGTAAAAGAAAGGATAACCATATGATCCTGTCAATAGATGCAGAAAAGGCATTTGACACAATACAGCATCCATTCTTGATGAAAATCTTCAACAAATAGAATGGAGGATATCTTAACATCATAAAGGCCATAAATGAAAGACTCAGAGCTAGTATCATCCTCAATGGGCAAAAACCAAGCCTTTCCCCTACAGTCAGGAATAAGACAAGGATGTCCGTTTTCACCATTACTATTTAACATTGTACTAGAAGTCTTAGCCTCAGCAATCAGACAACAAAAAGAAATAAAGGGCATCCAAATTGGCAAGGAACAAGTCAAACTTTCACTATTTGCAGATGACTCTTTGTAGAAAACCCAAAAGTCTCCAATAAAAATTGCTAGAACTAAATATATGAATTCGGCAAAGTTGCAGAATATAAAATTAACATACAGAACTCTGTTACATATCTATACACTAGTAAAGAAGCAGCAGGAAAAGAAATCAAGGAATTGATCCCATTTGCAATTACATGAAAAACAATAAGATACCTAGGAATAAACCTAACTAAAGAGGTAAAAGATCTACACTCTGAAAGTTATAGAACACTTATGAAAGAAATTGAAGAGGACACAAAGAAATGGAAAAGCATTCCATGCTCATGGATTGGAAGGAAAAAATTGTTAAAATGTCTATACTACCCAAAGCAATCTACACATTTAACGCAACCTTATCAAAATACCACCAGTAAATATATATATATATATATATATATATATATATATATATATATATATATATATATATTTTTTTTTTTTTTTTTTTTTTCAGAGCTAGAACAAACAATCCTAAACTTTGTATGGAACCACAAAGACCTTGAATAGACAAAGAAATCCTGAAAAAGCAAAACAAAACTGGCGACATCACAATTCCAGATTTCAAGTATATTACAAAGCTGTAGTCATCAAGACAGTATTATACTGGCACAAAAACAGACACATGGATCAAGAAACAGAATAGAAAACCCAGAAATGCACCCACAGCTATATGGTCAACTCATCTTCAACAAAGTAGGAAAGAATATCCAATGGAAATAAGATAGTCTCTTCAAAAACTGGTGATGGGAAAAATGGATGGTGACATGCAGAAGAATGAAACTGGACCATTTTCTTATACCATACACAAAAAATAAATTCAAATGGATGAAAGACCTAAATGTGAGACAGGAAACCATTAATATCTTAGAGGAGAACACAAGCAGCAACCTCTCTGACATCAGCTGGAGCAACTTCTTACTGAACACATCTGTGAAGGCAAGGGAAACAAAAGCAAAAATGAACTATTGGGACTTGACCAAGATAAAAAGTTTCTGCACAGCAAAGGAAACAACCAACAAAACTAAAAGGCAGTCTACAGAATGGGAGAAGATATTTGCAAATGATGTATATGATAATGGGTTAGCATCCAAAATCTATAAAGAATTTATCAAACTCCACACCCAAAAAACAAATAACCCAGTGAAGAAATGGGCAGAAGACATGAATATACATTTTACAAAGAAGACATCCAGATGGCTAACAGACACATGAAAAGATGCTCAACATCACTCATCATCAGGGAAATACAAATCAAACCCATGATGAGATACCACCTCATACCTGTCAGAATGGCTAAAATTAACAACATAAGAAACAACAGATGTTGGCAAGGATGTGGGAAAAGGGGAACCCTCTTGCACTGCTGGTGGGAATGCAAGCTGGTGCAGCCAATCTGGAGAACAATATGGAGATTCCTCAAAAAACTATAAATAGAATGACCTGAGGTCCCAGCAATTGCACTATTAGGTATTTACCCAGAAGATTCACAAAAATATAGATTCAAAGGGGTACATTAACCCCAATATTTATAGCATCATTATCAACAATTGCCAAACTATGGAAAAAGCCCAAATATCCATCAACTGATGAATAGCTAATGAAGATGTGGTGTGTGTGTGTATGTATGTATATATACATATATATACATATATACACATACATATGTATATATATGTATATATACATATATATATATATATATATATATACACACACACACACACACACACACACACACACACACACAATGGGATATTACTCATCCATAAAAAAATAATGAAATCTTGCCATCTGCAATGATGTGGATGGAACCAGATAAGCAAATTAGGTCAAGAGGAAGAGAAAAAAAATAAGTATGACTTTGGGGTAAAATGTTAATTTCATTCTGTGGTGAAAGGCAGTCTCATGAGCATAGTCCTTCAGCCTCCACTTGGCCATGTAAGAATGGCTTATTGACTTTTGTGGGAATATCTTTCCCTTTTACAGGCTCAATGAGTGTTCTTTTGTTTATGCTTAAAGTGTGTGCATCATATGACATCTGACACCACCGCTGGTTCCTTTCACTACTGCATGAGATGGTGCCCTAGGCAAATTACTTTGCCTTCAGCAGCCAGGAGAGATCCACTGGTCATGGAGGACTGGCACACACTACTAAAGCTGATCTTGCTATGCCTCTTCTCTTTGTAAGGAAAGTGTTGCTCCATCCTGTGCTCAACTGTGGTGTGTTTTCTTTGGCAACTCTGATACCATGATGCAATGAGTAGAAGTGTTTTCACCCCTGGGATTGATAACTGGTGCACAGTGCTCTACAGCCTTGGGGTTGTTCTGTTTGTTTGTTTATTTTGTTTTGAACTTAATTAATTAATTAATTTTGAGAGAGAGAGAGAGAGAGAGAGAAATCATGAGCAGGGGAGGGGCAGAGACAGGGAGAGAGAGAATCCCAAGCAGACTTTGCACTATAATCGCAGAGCCTATGTGGGGCTCTAACCCACAAACCATGAGGTCATGACCTGAGCCAAAATCAAGAGTCAGACACTTAACCCACTGAGCCCTAACTAGTGCATGGTACTCTGCTTTTCATATTCTGTGACAGGGCAATGGAAAGAAATTATATTTCAAGTTTCTAGTAATATAATGAGCAATGATCTGAACACACTCACTGCAGAACGCCTATGGAAACACATGTGGAAATTTTATTTGGTTTTTGAAGAGAGTTATCAAAAGCTCAGGGAGAAGGCAGGGCAACTTAGCTAAAAGATAGAGGAGGCAAAGAAGTATGTAAAATAAAAATGATAGTTTCATAGAGAAATAAAATGTGAAGATTATTTCTTTTCTAGTTTATAAATCTTTCTCGTAGGAAATGTGCCCATTAAACGTATGTTCTAAGGATGGAAATAGGCAATAAGCCACTTAAAATAAATAAATAAAGATAGCAATAAATGTTATGTATGCTATGTAGGAAGTAAACAAGCTGAAGAAATAATTAATCAGAGTTATCAGTGGAACACATTCTTTAGAGAGATATTTCAGCTGAAATATGTAGGTCAAGAAGTGTTTGCAAAACAGCTTTTTAGGCTAAAACAAATAACAGGCACAAATGCCTATAGGAAAGAGGGCTGGGTGTGTCTGGAGAATAGAATGCCCTCTTTTAGTGAACAATGGGAAGAGCATGATTATACTCACAATAAAATAAAGGAAATTACCAGGAAAAAAAAATTACCAGCAGACAAAAACAGACGAAGGAATGGCTCTCTGAGCACTTCACTTTTAATGAGATATCACCTTTGTTTTCAGATAATAGAATTATCAGACATTATAATATAAAATAATACTTGTTGGCCAAAACTTGGGACAAAACTGCAGATGTCCTGTACAGAGTCAATTACGTTAATTTGGATCTTAGGGAAGATGTGTGTGTGTGTGTGTGTGTGTGTGTGTGTGTGTGTATCCAGATGTTTGTTAAACTTCTTGGTTCACATGTTCTTTTGTTATCACTCAAAGAGAAAGCATAGATAAAGCAGGGCCCAGACAGAGCTTGGAGTTACTGCAGAATGATAGAATCTTGAATAAAAAAAGAGACAAAAAATAGGGCAAATTAAAAGCCAACTGAGAAATAAATTAAACCAGGAGAGTAAGGTGTCAGGAAAGTCAAAACAGAAGTTTGCTAAGAAAGGAACTTCCAATTAGCTTACGAAAGTTAATTCTCATTGAAAATTTTGAAAAGATCTGTTTTAGTTGAAGATAACAGAAGACTGATGAGGTAATCATGAGGTGATAGAGGGGAAGATAAAACTTTAGAAAAGTTTTTTTAGTCAAATTTTCTATGAAAGGTGGCAGTAAAGTTAGGTGGTAGCTGCAGTGGGGTGATGGGCGTGGAGGGTATTTTTACAGATGAGACATGACAGTGGTTTATATCCGAATATGATATAGATCGTAGTTTCAACGAGCTGTTACAAATAGGATATCGAAGTGATATGTAAGGAATTAATCCTTGAGAAGGTCAAATAGGACTTGATTCCCAGAGCACAAAAAGAACAGACTGTACTTTGATCAAAATGAGTTATTCATCCATTTAGAGAATTGAAAGAAAATTTGAACACATACAGGAATTTTTAATTAAAAATTGTAGATTAAACTGGAAATTAGAAATTGAAGAGTAGTTTCCTCTAGCATTTACTATATTTCCCAAACATTTAGAGTTGAAGAGTGTTATCATATGGGCTAAATATTAAGATCTACACAGAGCTACAGAATAGTAAAATCTGGCACAGTGCCCTGATTTGCAAGGGCAGTAATATGGGAATGCTGGGAAGTGTTAAATGCACTGTTGAGGCTTGAGGTCACAATTTTGTGGTAAAGTAAACTGATCTTGGGTGATTTTCATTCACAATATTGAGCTATTTAAGTGAAAACATGAATTGGTTTTGTTCTGTCTGTATTGTCTTTTTTATTATCTGAACTATAATGCTTGGGGATTTTTTTCTTCAGGTATATAAGATAGAAATAAGATAGGGGTGCACATTTTACAGTGATTATAGGGTAGTGCTATTGCCAAACTATGTAATCTAATTTGGAGAAAAGAGAAACTTACTATGAAGTAGAAAAATGTTAAGTGTGGTGGCATCAGTGAACTGGACATTACCATGTGGTTAAAGAATGTTTTAGGGCAAATGAGCAGGAAAAGATAGGAAGTGGCAGGCAAAAAAGAGTGGGGTGGTTGAAATCAGCTAATCATATATAATCCAGTAACCAATAACAAACTGTCCAGGATATGACGATTGAAGTGGTGTAAGGAAGGGAAATGGAGGAACACATCTTTTTTGTGTGTGATTTGGGTAAATAATCTGATGAATATTCGATATTAATGGATCATATGAAATCATTATAACAAACATCCTGGTAAAAGACATCACAAGAAAACATAATAAAAGCCATTAATTCAGGTAGTAAGGACTTCAATAAGCTAAGAGATATGATTGAAAAGTCAGTAACCGAAAGCAGGGAGAAATGCTAATAGCATTGCCAAAAGGCATCCTCTTTCAATGGCACCCAATCTTACAAACTAGAAGGATGTATATAGAGTTTGGGATGCAGCAAAGGAGAGCATGATGGTCCCACTTCTTAAAACTGAGCTGTGGGAAACAAGAGAGATAAAATACTCACTGCTTGAGACAGCTATATATGGTAAAGGTTTTATGGACAGTGGAGTTCAAGATAAGGCAAAAGTTGAAGAATCATAAAGAAATTTTTGAAGACATGAGGAACTCTGTAGATAATAAGTATGATATTATACAAGGCTGAAACAGACTGGAGGGGGGGATTTGGTTGGATAAGAAATTACACAGTAATAGGGGCCCCTGGGTGACTCAGTCTGTTAAGCATCCAACTTTGGCTCTGGTCATGATTTCACAGTTTGGGAGTTCAAGCCCCACGTTGGGCTCGGTGCTGACAGCTCAGAGCCTGGAGCCTGCTTCAGATTCTGTGACTCCCTCTCTCTTGGCCCCTCCCCTGGACTCTCTCTCTCTCAAATAAATAAATAAATAAATAAATAAATAAATAAATAAACAAACATTAAAAAAATTAAAAATAATTTACACAGTAATACTGTTATGAAAATCTTAGTCATAGAGGTCGTATGAGTGCTGGGTTTTTATTCTTTTTATTTTGAATGTACAATACAGTATAGTTAACACTACTGTCTTGTGCACTTAATATTGTGCGATGTTGTACAGCAAACCTCTAGAATTTATTCATCTTGCATACTTGAAACTTTATACCCATTGTGTATATTTGTTTATGCATAATGTGTACAATTTACTGCATGTTTGATGAATTATTAACCTCTTCACTCTAACAAATAAAGTGAAAGAACTAGAAAAATCTGAAGATCAAAGTTCTACAAATTTAATTTTCTAAATTAAATTTTAAAAAGTATATCAACTAGCAGTTTGCCCCTTTCCTTATCTGAAATGAGAAAGATTACAAAAAATCCTATCGGAGGAGAAGGAAAATTAATCAAGAGGTGTTATTGCTAAATGGCTTAAATGTTAATGAATTTAATAAAATATTTATGAGTCAGATTCAAAAGTCATATAGATTAAGATTAGAAGTCAAACAAGCCAATTAAGTAATTAAGAAATACCACTGAAGAATAAATTATATAATATGTCAAATGCTTTTAATGTCAAAATCATCCTACACAGGAAGTTTGTAATCTGAGTTATAAATATTATGAATTTTATGTCCATAACCAAAATTTAAAAAGGAGAAGAAAAGTGCTTTACCTTTTTAACAGAAACAAATATTCAATTTGAAAGAAATTCAGAAATCTTTAAAAAAGAAACAAGAATTAGAACATATTAAGGAAAGGACAGACTCAGTTCCTAAGTCAAATATAAAGAGAAAAATAATTTGAAAATTAATTAAGTTAATTGAGGCAGAAATATGTCTTTATTCCCTATCTTTCATCTATATTCCTTATTAGAATAAAATTGGGGCCTTGGATATATTCATCTTTATATTTTAAGATTTTACTCTATGAACACAGCACAAATAAGAATTGTCAGGTCCTCTCAATATCAATAAAAAGTGTGTAAAATTAAATTTGTTTACTCATTGTGTTATTTTTTAATGCCCAGCAAAGAGGATGAATTAGACATTGAAGATCAACACATATATTTTAAATGAACAAATAAAACAGCACATTATGAATTTGATTTAGAAAATATGATTACTCAATATGTACAATGATTATTCATCAATAATCATTTCATCAAATAATATTTCATCAAATTATTTTTTCTTCAATAATTCATATAATTGTGTAAGTTAAAGTCTTTCCAAAATTCTTTCAAATTATTGTTTTTCATATTCTACTTCATAAGTCTGGATGAGTCCTCAAAGAAACTAGCCTATGAATTTTTATCCAAGAGCTTATGATACCTTATAGATCATTTATCATTGAAGAAGTTTCAAAACCGTTTATGTAAATGTTCTATTTCTCTACTTTTCACATAGTGGTCTGCATGTTTTGTATGCTAATTCAGTTATACATCACTCATTTGCAGTTATTTCCTTTTTTTAATTCTCATCATTAGGTAGGCTTATATGCCTGGATACAAATCAAATGCTTTTCAGGTAGATGATGATGTTGACTATTCAGCTGGAGATTTTTTTTTTTTAATGTTTACTTATTTATATTCAGAGAGAGAGAGGGGAGAGAGCACAAGTGAGGGAGGGCCAGTGAGAGACGAAAAGAAAAGCAGGCTCTGTGCTGAACAGTGTGAGCCCAATTTGGGGCGCAATCCCATGAACCGTGAGATCATGACCTGAGCCAAAATCAAGAGTTGGAGGCTTCACCTACTGAGCTACCCAGGCGCCCCTCAGTTGCAGATACTTAAACACCATCACATTAGTAGACTCCTTCAATCACACATAGTTATATCAGTTATCATTGTAAAGATTAGAAATTGTTTAGAACCAGCTACAAAGTAGCTCATCCCACCCAAAATGGTCATTATCTCAAATAACAAGTTGTATGGAAATAGGGTCAGTTCAAGGTGAGATAATTTAGAGACACAACATCTCTGGAACTTATTTCTTCATTATTTTGCTGTTGATAGATTACGTCTTTAGACAGATAGAATGTTTCTATTCCAGGCATAAACAGTGAAAATATGAGAATATCCAAAAAGGAGAAGAGAGTTATTTTGGTGTGTAATACTTTTTATTAGCAAGGAAAAAAGAACTTTCTAAGTGACTTCCCAGAAGACTTTCTTTCAGTTCTTGTTAACCAGAATTGGACCACTTCTGCTGGAGCAACAACAACAAAATAGCAAGGGGATAAATTAATCACTATTGTCCTGAACAAATTATTTTGTATCCTTTATCTGGAGAGGGTGTCATTCCCTGAACACATGGCCATTAATGATGAACTTTTAAACAAAACTGGAACTATGTCAGCAAGGACAGAATGGAAGGATAGAATAGGATAACAAATTACTTTGGGTCATTAAAAAAATACATTTTGTGCTCAAAACAAAATAAAACAAAATATGCACTATTTTGGATTGAGTGATTTAATTCTGTTTCCCAGTTACCCCAGTTGTCATTTACAATCTATAGTCCAGAAGACATTGTCCAATCACAGTTCATGGAGGTTCAGTGTGACATTTGTTGGCCAGTTGTTCATATCTTTACCCCTATTGAATTCTAAATTGAAACAAATGGTATAGCCTTCTATGTTTTTACCAAAATTAGGGCTGAAATAATAATGACATGGGACTTTCTAGCCATTCATGGAAAGGTCCTCCTCTGGGAAGGAGAGAGCCTTTTGAAGTTACCTCACAACCTGATGGCCAAAAATGAATAGGAAAACCACTTTTTTTCATCATCAGCAACAAGTAGCATTAATGACTAAGCAGGTGAGAGAACTTACTGTTGTTAAGAAGAACAGAGCATAAGAAGTAGCTATTGTCTTAAAAAAAATAAAAGCACACTCATTGTAGAAATGTGAACAAGTTGACATCATATTCTCATCATCTGTATCAATCAGATCTGTCACTTCACTTTTGTGAAGAGTCCATCAGTGAGCACATTCATGAGTGGTGCCAAAAAATTTTATTAGGGTATTGCTTCATCCTGGGAGGTGAAGTAGAAGGTCTTTATGTAAACATGATAATAAAGTAGTATGATTCACTATTATAAACAGTCTTAGTTTTGAATTCTATTGGCACCTAGTTATTTGAAATTAATTTCATCTTGCTTCCAATGTGTTCCCAATCTTGCAACCTATTCTTCTACTTTTCTCTTTGACTCATGATTACTTTTTATAAGCAGTGCTATTAAACTATCATTTAAAATGTATAATTTTATGTTTTGACATAGATATAAAACTGTAAAATTATCACTATAATCAAAGTAATGCATATATCCATTATTCCCCAAAGCTAGGATTTATATTTGATTTTCTCTAATTTTCTTGTCTTCCCATGTCATTTGTTTTCTACTCTACATATAGCATCTTAACCCATTAAGTAAATGTTTCTTTAAATTTTAGTGAGTATCAGAACCCTTTTGAAAGGGATACCAATCCAATGTACAGTAGCCATTCATTTACTAAGTATGTATTAAACAAAGACAATTGATTATTGCTTTTTGTGGTAGTATGGTTCTATAAAATAACCATGAACAGTGAATTAGCAAATATTGAACTATTGCTTCTGGGAAATATATACATGCAGGTATATACGCATATGTCACATATTATATTCTTAATATAAACAATAAACAATTCTTAATAAAACAATACATCCTCATAGAGTCTACTTTCTTTATTAAAAAAAAAGAAAGAAAGAAAAATGGGTTGAGAAGTAAGTGACTTGCTCGAGACCACCCCATAGCAGGCTGGACCAGAGTTGTTTTCAAACCCCATCCAACTGGCCCCAGAGCCAGAGAGCTTCCTGCACCAAACTGCACTGCTCTGTATCAACTCCATTTTTGGTCATGTCTGTGAGAGCTGAAACAAGAAGGCAGAGCTTAGCCTTATTTGACCTAAGCAGGGAACATCTCCATCAAGTGATACAAATTTTTCATGTTCTGTGCATATCTGCAAATGACTGCCAAAGCACAATGACTATTGATTTAGGGGTTACAAATAAATATTATAGAGAGTAGGCAAATACACAAATATAGAATTCACAAAAAAATGGGGATAGACTCTAATTATTGGGAAGTCTATGATATGGCCACTAATTTAAAAAGCCATGTTTCAAAGGAAATGGCCCCAATGCATGGGATCAGTACTCTTTAGACACATCTATTCTTTTACTCTTTATTTTCAGGATAATTACATAGAATCCCTTAGTGTATTACAGTTGTTCATATTGAACATGAGTTTGTCACACATTGTGATTGATGTTCCTGAGACCAAACACATTGCTAAGCATACATAGTCTTTAGCCTAGTCCCTGCTTCTGCCCTTTACCATAACTATGGATTAAGTCCATAGATGATGCAAGTTAATGGTCAAAATAATGATGATGACATTATTTGATGAAGAACCCACAGCTAACATCATATTCAATGGCTAAACACTGAAAGATTTCTCATGCAGGTTAGAAAAAAGACAGAATGCTAATTCACCTCTGGTATTCAAAATTATACTGCAAGTTCTAAAATTATTAGAAAAAACGTAGGAGTAAATCTTCATGACCTTACATTTGGCAATGAATTTTTACACATGATACCTAAACACAGGCAACAAAAAAGAAATAGAAAAGGTAGGATTCATCAAAATGAAAGACTTGTGCACCAATGACATCAGCTAAGAAAGTAAAATGATAACCTATAGAATGAAAGAAAATATTACAAATCATATGTCTGAGAAGAATGTAGCATCCAAAATATAAAACAAACTCTCACAACTCAACATCAAAAAAGCTGAGCAACCCAATTTTAAAAAATGAGCCAAGTTGTTGAATACCTACATCTCCAAAGAAGGTATAAAATGTCGATCAAGCACATGGAAAGATGTTCAATCATATTAGTTATTAAATAAATTGAAATCAAAACCTCAATGAGATCTACTTCACACCCACTATGATGGTATAATTTTTTTAAGGAAAATAATAAGTATTGGTGAGGACATGGAGAATTTGGAACCCTCCTATAATGTTGGTAGGAATGTCTTATGGTTCAGTCACTATGGAAAACATTTTGGCATTTTCTCAAAAAGTTATACACAGAATTATCCTATGTCTCTGACTCCACTCTTGGAATATATTCAAAGAAATACATCTATATTTAAGGTCATAACAGTGGTATTGACAATACCATATATGGTTAGAGCTATTAATGTTAGAGCTATTAATCTTTTAGTCCAAAGTAAGTGTCTCATTTGAGAAAACTAAATTTCAGAGACATAAAGTGACTTACTCAAACCCACACAATTATTAAAAATGCAAAGAAAAAATAAGAAAATGTCAATGTACTCTGTATTTTGCTGTTAAACACAAATAAATTGCAGTTATAGACTATATTGAAAAAAAAGGCACCAAAAACTTTCCATGTTCTTAACATAAGTGGCAACTAGTAATCCACCAAGGTAGGGCCTTTAAAAATAGAACAGAAGAACTCAAGAAAACCACTAAGTCCCCAACCATTTCAGAAGAGTAAGAGGGAGAGGAATTGTCATCAACATTTTAGGGGTACTATGTTTTCTGAAAGGTTGCTCTCTCACAGAATAGAGCGGGAAGGAGTGTGTTTCATTGTTGTCTTCCTATATAAATAGAAGGGATTTTCCAGGAAAATTATTTGGGAAAAATAAGGGTGCACATAAGAACCATAAGCAAATATTTCTTTTCTCATTTTATATTATTATTGCTACAAGGTGTTAAAGCTTCTCTTGTTCATTTCAGAGAAGGAAGTAATGAAACTGCAGAAAGGGAAGATCACGAAGAGAAGTTGACCCAGTCATATCACATATTGTGAGTGAAAGTGTATAATTTTCTTGTGGATCAAATGAACATTGTGGAAAGTAGATGTAGTTGAGTAGTATTCTAATACCCAAAATAAAGAATCTTCTCAACAGGTAAGAGTTTGCAGCAAAAAGTCAGGAATAAGGATCATTGTTGGTGGGAGCAGAGGTTGGAAAGCTAGAGGTAGAAGAGCCTGGGTCAACACCAAGTCCTCCACATCAGCAAATTGGGCAGCTGTGTATCTTTGTAGGTGCCCACCATGAACCCATATATGCATCCACGACAAGAACATGGATACGTGTCCTTGGGATGATTATTACTCAGAAAATATGTGCAGCCAATCAACATAAGCTAGGAAAGTAGTAACCACAAATCAGAAGGAAACTGTATCCTCACAAACCTTACAATCCAAAGGATGTGTGTCCAGAAGAACTAGTGTTAGAAAATGGAAGATGGAGGAATTTCAAGTTCCTTGAGCCAAAGTTTAATCTACATTGGATAAAAGCAAAGCTTTAAATGTGCTACATAATTGTAGATTTATACTATATTAGAATTAGCTTTAATAGCCCTAAGTGGCTGGAAAAAAACGTAATATGCAAAAAGCATATTCTACCTTAGAGCATCTTAGTTATCTACTGCTGCATAACAAATTATCTCTTAATTTAGCAATTTAAAATAACAAAAACTTATTTATTTATTTGTCTGTTTGTTTGTTTTTCCTAGGTCAGGAATTGAGGAACTGTTTAACTGAGTAATTCTGGTAGTGTGTCTCAGAGTCTGCAGTCAAGATTTTAACTGGGCTTATTCTCAAATAAGAGAATATTTGAAACTTTGGCGGAGGCTAGGAGATAGTCTGAGATTATAGATAGGGCTTCAACACTATTACTTAGAATAGAGAAAACTCTTGGGCATATAGAGAAATGAGGTTGATCAAATATTTATATTGTATTATAATATTATGTTAATTATAAAAAACAGAGTAGAAATAAGAAAGAAAATTATTTCAGTTCTCTGACTCAATATTATCTTTTGCAGTTTCTATTTCCCGAATTACCTTTTCAGCTACCAAAGCTATACAAATTACCATATTAATGTAAGGATATTCTTTTATTTCATAAATTATTTGAAAAAATTACACATTAAATGGTCAGAGAAATGTTTCCATGGATCTTTTCAAAAGAATTCCGAATGGAATATGCAAAATTAAAGATGAAATATTTTGATTAGCATAAGTCCCATTATTCTTAAGGTATTACAAATAACTACTGACAATGCTTAGCTTAATGTCCCCAAAAAGTTTTCTTTCATATTTTCACTAATATTCTAGATACAAATTATTTGCATAAATTTTTAATAATTACATTCTCTCTTCAAAACTCTAAACCATAAACGGATAAAAATTGTGCCTCATCTTAGCTTTGACTTAGTGAAGTCAAGTGTTTTACTTTTTAGTGTTGACCAAAACATATTATTACTCATCAAGAACTACCCATCTTGACTGAGGTGAGTGGCTTGTGGTGAGTGGCTGTCAAGGGATGAAAATAGGTATGCCTAGAGGCAGATTTTAAAAGCAGTTTCTCTTCAGATCATCTTCTTTCACACTACCTGATAAGCATCTTGATTCACCATGGCATTAGCAGTGGTAACAAAATGGGCAATACTAAACAGAACTATCTGGAAACATTTATCTCCAATTTGAAGGGGAACTTTATATCGTGTTTGTCATAAATCTACATATTCTTCTCTTCCAGATGACTATAATTGCAATTTGGAGCTTTGTCATAGACTCTGGATCTGGAGTTCTCTCTTGTCCAACAAAAGAGTAGACTCAGGATTGAAATGAGAGAGGCTAATGTCCGGGAGGAGACAAGAGCCCGGAGGAAGGGTCCTTGATCCATTTTTATTAGGATCAGAAGGCTTGATGAGCATGCACATGTGTGATGAACATGCACAAAGAGACAATGAAACCGTGAGCATTAACTCATGGGTGTGAGGAAAAGGGGGTTTTGAAGACATGCAGTACTAGGAGTTTGGGTCAATACAAAACAAAATCCTGGTACCTGGCTGAAGGTTGTTTACAGCAGACAGAGGCACCGCCTGTTTACCTGAACTGACCTAGCTGAAAGAAAGCCAGAACTTGCTACCTCAGGGTCAACAAGGCACCTTTCTTTTGCTAATTAGCTCCCCTCTGGACAACTTTGCCTTGGTGTGGTCTAAAGTCCTGTTTACCTGTTTTTGTCCTTCTTTCCTATGAAAGCAGCTTTCTGCTATTGTACTAAATTGGGGGGGGGGGGTGCTTCTGCCCTGAATATCTAATCTTGTTTTGCTAATCTTGGGTATCTTCATCCTGAGATTTCCTATTCCTATATTTTGTCCTGGAGCTGGGGGGGGGGGGGGGGGGTGTAGGTGGAAGCTGTGGTCTTTGCCCTGTTTACCTAATGTGTTTTACCTAATCTTGTTTACCCAAATTTGGGTGTGTTCATCCTGTGGCTTTCTATTTCTTTATGCCTTGTTAATCCATCAGTGCAAGCTCAGGGAATTCCTAAACTCATCCCCCACAGATCTTATTTTGACATCTGATGGTAGGAGAATAGTATGTTAGCAATAGTAGTATGTTGCCACCCTTCTGTGGACCTTCCATATAAACAGACAAACCTATCCCTTCGCCAGATCCTGTGCATAATAATGAAGAAACACACAATCAAGTGTTGCAAACCAGATTAGAAGAAAAAAATAAAATAAACACATTGAGCAAGGACCCATGACAAAAGAACTTAGCAAAATGTTCTTTACTACTAGGCACTGTTGGTATCCTCACGGAAAGTTTCGTAGATATTATAGGAACCCGGATTCTCCAAATGACAGATGATATTGAGATTTTCAGGAATCAAAAATATGTTATTTTGTGTCTCATTTGCCATTTGAGAAAATGCAATCAAGTATATCCATTAATATGTTATATAGCAAAATAATAATTAAATGTCTTTTCATTAAAAAAAGATCTACCCATCTTTATTCTATTTTCCAAAAAAGGAAGCATTTTACTAATAATTAAAACAAATCTTAATTTACATCTGATAATGTATCTTGCCCATAAGACATTTAGCCAACAGGGTAACACAGAAAAATACAAATCATTAAAATATATCCTATTGAATGTTATAATTTTTGTTTTTTTATTGAGGCAAGAACATTTAACGTGAGATCTACTCTTTCATATCAAATCTTTTCAGCGAGGGGCACCTGGGTGGCTCAGTAAATTAAGCGTCAGCCTTGGGCTCAGGTCATAACTCCATGGTTCATGAGTTGGAGCCTGGGTTGGGCTCTCTGCTATCAGAGTGGAGCCCGTTATGGATCCTCTGACTCCCTCTCTCTCTGCCCCTCTCCTGCTCTCTCCTCTCTCACTTATTTCTCAAAAATAAGTAAACACTAAAAAAAAATTTAAAAAAAACTTTCAGTGCACAATACAGTGTTAACTTGTTGTACAGCAGAACTCTAGAGCTTACTCATCTTGCATAATTCAAACTTTAGACTGAACTGCAACTCCCCTCTTCCGCCTCCCTGGCTCCTGTTAACCACCATTGTATTCTCTGTTTCTGTGAGTTTTACTATTTTAGATACCTTACAAAAGCAAAATCACGTGATATTTGTGACTGGCTCATTTCACTTAGTATAATGTCCTCTGTGTTAATGATGTCATTGCATAGGGCAAGAACTTTATTTTTAAGGTTAAATAATATTTCACTGCATGTACACATCATATTTTCTTTCTTTTCAGTATGATTAAAATAAAATTAGCAGATAACATTAGTTATATGTGTTAGTTTAAGCTGTACAACATATGATTTGATAGATGTACATATTGAAAAATAATCACCACAATAAGTTTAGTGTACATCTATCACTTCATATAGTTAATTTTTTTCTTATGACTTGAACTTTTAAGATTTACTCTCTTAGCAACTTTCAAATACACAATACAGTATTGTTAATTATAATCACCATGCTGTACATCACATCCTAAAAACTTAATAATCTTATAATTGGAAGTTTGTGCCTTTTGACAACCTTCACCCATTCCCACCCACCGCCCACCTCTGGCAACCACCAATTCTCTGTTTCTATGAGTTTGGAATTTTTTGATTCTACATGATATTAAATAGTATTTGCCTATTTCTGTCTGACTTATTTCACTTAGCATAATACCCTCCAGGTCCATCCATTTGTTGCAAGTGGCAGGATTTCCTTCTTTTTTTATGGCTAAATAATATTTTTGAAATAAAATATATTTCATATCTTCTTTATGCACTCATCTGTTGATGCATACTTAGGTTATTTCCATGCCTTGGCTATTGTGCATAATACTGCAATAAACATGGGGGTGCAAATAACTCTTCGAGAATCTGACTTCAGTTCTTTTAAATATATACCTACGTATAGAATTATTGGATCATATGGCAATTTCTTTTATTAATTTTGGAGGAATCTTCGTACTGTTTTCCATGTGGCAATTTACATTGCCACCAGTAGTGCAGGGGGGTTCCAGTTTCTTCACATCCTTCCCAACACTTGTTTCTCTCTCTCTCTCATGGTGGTTTTGATTTTCATTTCAAATGATTATTAGTTATGTTGAACATCTTTTCATGTATCTATTTATTATTAGTTATGTTGAACATCTTTTCATGTATCTATTTACCAGTTAGTTATATGTCTTCATTGGAGAAATGTCTACTCAAGATATCATTTAATGGGCGCATATCCCATGTACTTTGTTAACACAGAAAATAAAGAATTTGGCAGTAATGCAATCACTGTTTCCCCAAACAGTGATTTTTCCCCAAATACAAAAAATATTAAAAAATAACAAATTGTTTCTGAATTAAACAACTAGAGAGACAATAGGAGAGAATTACAGAGACATAATGAAGGATAATAGATAAGTTGCTATTTCCTTCTCTGATGTGGTTTTTGTTGCTTGTATAACTGAAAGAAAAACTTGATAAAAACCCCTGATAAGTAAACTCTCCTTGTTTATGCAGATAGAGAGACACTCTGTTGTGAGGACAGATATATGCAACAGAGTGATTATCTCTTTACCAGGAGGGTAGAAGTTGGCTTGACACTTGCTATTATAATTTATTTTGTTAGCAAAAGAACACAAGGACCCTTTTAAAATTTCCATCCTATGATTTGCCTGAGACTTAAGAAAACAACTGAAATGAAATGTGGAAGATATAAAAATTATGGTTAACACCTGGCACAGTGCTTTTGCACAATAGGTGCTTAAGTAAGTGTACTGAATCTGCAAATATTTCCCCTTTAAAAAGGCAAATGTAAATAAATGCTTGATTGTTTTCTGATTGTTAGTTTCATGAAAAGTGAAATAAAATATGGCTTAGTGTGAAATAGGTATAGTCTACCTTTTTTTTCCTGCAAAATACATGTCTATTTTATTTTCTGAATTATTTCCAGTGTATAAAATATCTACTATTTCAATAACCATATTTGTATTTTTATCATTCTTTTTTCCTCATTTCCTTGTTACTTTAGCTTGGTAGAAGAGTAACTGCTGGGGTATTTTTTTTTCTTTCTAAAATATACTCATGGGAAATATAACTTTATAAATGATTTAAACACAAACAAGTCATGAATAAGACCTTTTTATATTATTCTTTTGTCCAGAATCCTATGGCAGCACAAGTAAATTATAAGGTGCATTTCACAAAATAAGCTCCTTGAAGAGCCACACAGCACTAAAATTAGCAATTAAATTGCCAGAAAGAGAGGTGAGGATGAGGCAGCCTATCTGAAGAGATAATAGCTAATAATATCCCTGAACTGATGAAGACATACATCCACAAATTCAAAGAGTTGTATAAACAGTGAGCAACAAAATGCAAAATAAAACACCTACCCAGACACATCATGGTAAAATTGCTAGAAAGCAGAGATGGGAAAATCTTAAGGAATCCTGAGAAATAATATAAATTACTTTACTATCAAAGTTCTTCAAAAACCAATGGTTGTTAGAAATCAATAAAATAGTATATTCATAATCTTACATGAACATAGTTCCAACTTTACATTCTCTAGGAAGTAAATATATTCAAAATGAGAAAAATAAACACATTGTCAAATAAGTAATAGATATAAGAGAGGATATAAGAGATTTGTCTAACAAGCCTGATTTCTATCGAGGTGATTTTTTAGACCTAAAGTCATATAATATGAAAACTTGGAGATGCTTAGAGGAATGAAAACACTGAAAAGAATAAATCTAATTGGAAATTACTGTGTAAATCGAAATATAGTAGGATTAAATATAGGTCAAAGTAACATAAATCTGGAGGGATGAATAAAGTTTATGTACTCCAATTTCTTTCAAATTTTAAGAAGCATGTAAAAATATGAAGTGACATTAAATCTTGAGAAGCAGGAACACATGCTGTAATCTGTAGAAAGACAAACAAAAATAGTAAAAGAATATAAATTAATAGTGTGTGTTCCAGGAAGAGAGGAAGAAAGCAAGAGAGAGAGACAGAGACAAAAAGAAAATATATTTATTCAGAAAACTGATGATATCCTAATTTAACTCAAACATCAACTTCTTTCAGTAATCCTCGTTTTATTCATTCATTCATTCATTCATTCATTCATTCATTCATTCATTTTTAAAGTTTACTTATTTTGAGAGAGAGAGAGAGCAGGGCAGATAGAGAATCCCAAGCAGGCTCCATGCTGTCAGTGCAGAGTGATGCAGGCTTCATCTCAGGAACCATAAGATCATGACCTGAGCTGAAATCAAGAGTAGGACACTTAATCAATTGAGACACCCAGGTGTACCCTCGTTTTTTAGTAATCTTCATTTTATTTTACTGTTTTTTTAACATTTATTTATTTTAAGAGATAAAGAGGGAGAGAGAGAGAGAGAGAGAGAGAGAGAACTGGGAGAAGGGCAGAGAGAGAAAGGGGCAGAGGATCTGAAGTGGGTTCTGTGCTGACAGCAGAGAACCTGATGCAGGGCTTGAATTTGCAAACCATGAGCTCATGACATGAGCCGAAGGCTGACACTTAACTGACTGAGACATTCAGGCGCCCCTTTTAATAATCTTCATTTTAGATCTGTGGGAGCCTTGGGTCACAAGTTTTAGCATGCAGCTGTTATAGCTTTTTTTTTTTTTCTTTAATTGGTAACAGGTTTTGGAATAGTGTTGTGCTAAACAGATTTTTGTCCTTATTTATTATAAGTACTCAACATAATAGTACAGAAAACTTTTCAAGGCTACATTTTAATAACTCATATTCAGCAAACAGCAAAACCAAAAAAATCCCATTTTCATATTATTCGTAGGGAAATGTACATGTTCATTGGGCTCTTACCTTCTTAGCTCCAATGGATTAAAAAATTAAAATACCCCATCAATGTAATGATTCATGCAAATTTTCCCTCTTATTAATACATGTATCTTGTAGTACATCTAGTTGGATAGTTTAGTTCCCATGTGTATTAGCCATGGTAATAATAGACAATTTAAACGACTTCTCTAAGTTTTCATAAAATGAGGATAAAATAGTGTCTGGTTCATAGAATTTGAAGGAATGACCAGGTAACACATGTGCAATGCCTAAGTACCCAGCCAGAATGAGCCTATCATATAGTAAATCTGCAATAATTTCTCATTTATTATCATTTTAATTCTTATAATTGCCAACCTCTCCTCTCATCAGACAGGCATTGATTATTAATTTACTGCTTCAATGTTGCTTTCTTAAGTGTTCTTTTTTGAATGTTTTCATTCCCACATACAATTTTATTAACCTTAGGAATGATGAGAAAGTTCTTTACTGCTTGTATACCTCTATTTTATTTAGCAATAAATTGAGAAAATGTATTAAGAGGTAAGAAAGGTAGAATAGGATTAAAATGTGAATTTATATTGAGCAGTCACTGAAGAATTCTATCTAATTTTCCTTAAAAATTATTCTCATTAAAGTATACACAGATATTAGAATTGGTCTTATTTTTATGTGGTTTAAAGTCCTGTCATCTCACCTAAGAAATTTGGCGTACTTGAATGCCAAATTAAACTGGATATGGTCCTACCAAAGCCTCAAAGAAACTTCACACAGAAAATAAGTTGCAAAACCATCATTACAGCTGTAAAATCTTTGGTCTTGTTTTCTACTCCAGTGTAGTTACTACTTGAAATCACATCTTTGCTATCAGGCAATACTTCATTCTGAGAACTATTTTTCTGATATTATTGTACTTAAGAAGATAACATCTAATGGTCTCTATGTCAGATTGCTGGATTTTTGTTTGGTTTTCTTTGTTTTTAGTGCATCTATATGTTTAGAAGTACTCATATTTCAAGGTATTGAATTCAGCAGCAGTTTTTCATTGGAATTATAAAGAGTTGGGGAATAACAGCATGTAAGATTTTCTGTGTCTATCATGAATATAAATTCTTTCTTTTAAAGCTCTTTGCTTTAGGGGCACCTGGGTGGCTCAGTTGGTTGGGCGTCTGACTTCGGCTCAGGTCATGATCTCACTGTCTGTGGGTTCAAGCCCCGTGTTGGGCTCTGTGCTGACAGCTCAGAGCCTGGAGCCTGCTTCAGATTCTGTGTCTCCCTCTTTCTCTGCCTTTCCTGCTCCCCCACTCATTCTCTGTCTCTGTCTCTCTGTCTCTCTCTGTCAAAAATAAATAAACACTAAAAAAAAAAAAGCTCTTTGCTTTGGATTTCAAATCTTTATCAATTTAATTTAACCTATCCTGAAGAAGATAAATAAGCTATTAAAGTCCTATTAAAATAGCACATGTATAGCTCCTAGAGTCTGGCAATATGCTTGTTTTCCATTAAATGAATATAGATATTCCCAGATCTCTAGGGTTACTATGGATACAAAATAGGAAATATTATTTACAATAACTTGACAATATAATTATATATTTAAAAATCTCAAATAGCAACTTGGGCTAACAATTATAGTGCTGCACTTTAAAGAAATATTTTAAGTTCTCAAAAACTCCGTATTCCAGGAATAAAAATAAATATTGCTAATAGGGAAAATAAATAAAATAAAAAGAAAATCATTGGCTTTCAATCATTAATTTAATGTTAATCTAGCCTTAAGCTTGTATATTTAGTGCCTGACTGATAATTTCATTTCTATGCTAGGTCTCCTATAATAGGAAAAAAAAACAAAAAACAAAATAAAACAAAAAAAACTTTTGTGGACCTAATGGCAGACATGTACATAGAAACAGTAATTCAGTTGAGACATGAAATGTAAGAATATTCATTTTTGAGATTTGCAGATATGGCATGAATTTTGAGAGATTTTTCTTAAAACTTAAATAAAGAACAAATAATGTGAGGCACCTGGTTGGCTCAGTTGGTTAAGCATGCAACTCTTGGTTTTGGCTCAGATCATGATCTCATGGTTTGTAAATTTGAGGCCTGCATCTGGCTCCGTGCTGACAGTGCAGAGCTTGCTTGGGATTCTCTGTCTCCCTTTCTCTGACCCTCTCCTGCTCACTCTTTCTGTCTCTCTCTCAAAAATAAATAAACTAAAACAACAACAACAACAACAACAACAACAACAACAACAACAACAAATGTGTCATACATTGATGAAGCCATCACAATTAATACAAATACAAATATATCAAATTTGGGGGTACCATGTGATCTTTATATATAAAGCCTCAATACTAGTACATTTCTGAAACAAAGTCACTATTTTTGTTCTTAATTTTAATGGGCTACTTAGTCAACTTGTATTTTATCCTTAGTTTATTGGTGTTGCATTTCCAGTGGCATTCAGAGTGTAAGATATTAGGTATATGTACATATTAAATCAATCTATAGAACACCATGGCTTTTATCCCAACCATTCTACCAAAATTATTCTTAGCAATAGTTTTCACGTTCCTAAATCAAACAAGTAGTTCAAAAGCTTTCCAAAAATCACATAACCACTAAGAGGCTCAGTGTCCCAGAATGTCTGCACTATTGCCAAACCTTTAAATAATTATAATAAAGACTTTATATGCCATGGAAGTGGGATTTGATATCATTCTTAAAGTAATAAAGAACAAATAAACCTTTATAAACCATGATGATGTGTGGCTGGGACCAAATAGACTTGTAAAGACCAAATTTAAAATATCCAAATTAAGAAATGTATATATCCTTTTCTAAAATATCCAAATTACAGATGATGTGGATTTTTGCTCTATGAGCAGTATATGTAATATAAAGAAACACAATACATGGATCTTTTTGGAGATTGATTAGTACTGACTCAAAATATTAAGAGAACTAGAAGCCTTTGAGTTTGTTCAAGCATCTGACTGTAAATATGAGGGTTATGATGTTACATACACACCAACAGGATTGTGAAGACAGGGTTGGTTTTCAGAAAGTGAAAGACAGTGTAGACTATGAGGATGATTGAATGTTATCTACTCAGAGAAAAGAATGATAGCTTTGTTTACTGTAGAAGTCTGAGAACTTCTAGAGTGACAAAAACTGCTAAAGTAATTAAAATTACATTAGACTAAAACGGTTTGATTGTAATGATGGACATATATATCATCCTTTTTGCACAAATGAAATTATTTTAAAAATATATACATTATTTAAGAACAATATGGAGTACCTGAATATTAACATGTAAACAAAATAATTATTCTTAGAACACACGCACATACATTAATCATTTTCTTAGCCATATTTGTTCTAATGAGGTTTGCTATTTTTCTGAAGGGTATTTTTTGTAAGTTGTTCTTTTATAAATATTTTTTCTTTTTTATAAAAATGCTAGCCAGCTTCTTTCAAGTTGTATTTTATGGTTAATGAGTATGAAATTATTGACACTTTCAATTGACTTTTCTCTTTAGACCGTAACATTTCGTTATCTTTTTAAGTTATAAATTTCACGTGATAAAACTTTTAATACATAGTTCACTGATTTTTGACAAAGTATACCATATATAACCAACACTACATTTATGATGTAATGGGTATTCATAATCTCAGAAAATTCCCTGGACCTCCCTTATTTATAAATCCCCTCGTCCCCACTATCCTGGAAACTGTTAATATGATTTATATCTCTGTGGAATACGTTTGTCTGTTGCAGAACTTTACATTTACATGAATTGAATAATACAGTACATACGCCTTCGTGTCTGACTAGCTTCTTCCACTAAATTTTTTTCATATTCATCTGTGCTGTGGAAAGTGGAAAGACCTCATTCATTTTATTGTTAATTACTATTTCACTATATGATTTAACTATATGATTATAACATATATGATTTAATCTATAAGATTAGATTTCATATAGATTAAATCACCATATGATTATATCAGTTATGTTTATTTAAATGTATTTTGACTATTTGTTTCCAATTTCTGGATGTTATGAATAAAGCCACTATGAACACTTACATATATTTTTTTATGGACATTTTGGGTATTGGGTAAAATATCAGAACTGGATTTGCTGGGTTGTGTATTAAGTACATTTAATTTTGTGACAAAATGGAAATCTATTTTCATATTTGGTTGTGTGAATTTATACATCCATAGGGGATGTAGGAGAGTTCCTCTTGCTCAAGAATTTTGGCCAATTTGGTATTAACAGTTTTTAAAATTTTAGTCATTCTAATGGTGGATGTAATGTACTGTACAATTAGAATTTTCTTTTGCATGTCTTTGGTGACTAATGATGTTGATAATCTTTCCGTAAACTTATTGCCCCCTTGTTTTCCTTCTTTTTGTGATATATGTGTTCTTTTAATTGTGTACTATTCATGTGAGTTTTACATTCTTAATACAGTCTGGATATTACAAGTTTGTGAGATATTTATAGTTTACATGTTTTCTTCCACCCTGTGATTCATCTCTGTTTTCAAGAAAGACTTTGAAGAGCAGAATATTGTAATGTCAATTAAATCAGGTATATCATTTCTTTTTTGGTGGGTACTTTTTTGTGTCCTATCTAGAAAACTTCAGCTCACCCCAAGGTAACAAATATTTTCTCTTTTCTTCTAGAAAGGTTGTAGCTTGGGGCGCCTGGGTGGCGCAGTCGGTTAAGCGTCAGACTTCAGCCAGGTCACGATCTCGCGGTCCGTGAGTTCGAGCCCCACGTCAGGCTCTGGGCTGATGGCTCAGAGCCTGGAGCCTGTTTCCGATTCTGTGTCTCCCTCTCTCTCTGCCCCTCCCCCGTTCATGCTCTGTCTCTCTGTCCCAAAAATAAAAATAAAATAAATAGAAAGGTTGTATGTAGCTTCTGCTTTTATACTAGTCCTCTAATCCATTTTGAAGTACTTTTTTGTATATAGTATAAGCTAAAGGTTACAATTTTTTTAATATATATTTTTTCTTAAGATTAATCTCTTCCATAGATTTGCAGGTGATGCTTTTCAAAAATCAAGGTATCATTTGTATGTCCATCAATTATGTACTCTCTCTGCTCTTCCATGTTTCTACTTCATGCAATTGCCACACTGATTTGATTGGTTTAGATTTCAAATATGTCTTGAAATCAGTGTACAACTTTCAGCTTTCTTCTTCGCAAATGTTTTGTTGGTCATAAATGTCATCTCAGTTTACTAATTACTACACAAATGTCTGATGGATTTTTGATTGAATTAAATCTATAAATTTCAGGAACATTATCATTTAAACAATATTTTGTTTTCAACTTCATAAATATGAACGATGTCTCTCTCTTTTCATTTAATTGAGTCTTTTAATATTTCAATCAGCAGTGTGTCACAGTTTTTACTGTGGATGCCTAGTTCATTAAATTTATTCTATAGTACTTCATGTTTTAGATGCTACATCAAATGACATTGTTGGCAAGTTTATTCAGATAAATGAAAAGTATGAAGTCACATATTGCAGTCAATACTTAATTAGTAAGTACACAAAACTTTTATGTTCCTGATAATCTCCTAAACACCTAACTTACTTAAACCTCATTTAGACCTCGCAATGATTGCAGAAAGCAGATTCTGTTATTCTTTTCTTTTATCAACTGGGAAACTGAGATACTGTTCTCAAGCAGGTTCTTGGTGAGATTTTTTTAGCTAGGAGACAGCCTTACCTTCCTTGAGTACTAACTGGACTTTGGAATCATGAAAACTAAATTCCCTTCATTTTTTGTTAGTTTGTTTTTTTTGCTTTAATCAGTATAATTGGGTTTGCTGTTACAAAAAATTGAAATGATCTTAATATACATGGGGAAATAAACTTCTTAAGGATATATAAGTGAGACAGATCTGGAGGTATACCCTGGAGAACATTGTTTGAAATAATGATTGGAACTTGTTCAGGTCAAACAATATTTTTTTTTCTTTTCACTGTATCACATTACCTTTATTTCTATTTTCCACTTTTTCATATTGTAGACATTATTATATTCTCATTTTCTTTACGAATTTATTAACATAAAGTATTGTAAAAATTTAGAATAAGATTTCTAGTTATTTTGCATTTAGATATATTAATAGTAGCTGATATGAAATACCTTTAAATTAAGGTAATATAAATAATATCTTAGGAATATATTTTTTCCTATCACTTCCTTTCACAGAACAGTATTAAGATATAATAGCATTAGGTTTTTTTTTGGTTTTATAATATTATACTTATTTTTGCTTTTGTTCTCTGTCTTTTCGGTGTCATATCCAATAAGTTATTGCCAAGGATCAAAAAGGCATTCCCCAATGTTTTCTCCAGGATTTTTATGTTTCCAGGTCTTATATTTAACTCTTTAATCCATTTGAGTTTATTTTTGTGTATGGTTTAAAATAATTGTCCAATTTCATTCTTTTTTTTAAGTTTATTTATTTTGAGACAGAGAGAAAGAGAGAGAGTGTGTTCACAAAAGGGAAATGGGCAGAGAGAGAGGGAGAAAGAGAGCAAATCCCAAGTAGGCTCTGCACTGAGAGCTGGATGCAGGGCTTGAACTCAGGAAATGTGAGATCAGGACCTGAGCTAAAATCAAGAGTTGGATGCTTAACCAACTGAGCCACCCAGGCACCTTGGTCCCTTTTCATTCTTTTGCAGGTAGATATCCATTTATTGAAGACACTATCCTTTCACCTTAAATATTACTGGCACCTTTGCTGAAGACTAGTTACCTATATATGTTTGGGTTTATTTCTGTATTGTTCATTCTGCTTCACTGGTAATTATCTCTGTTTTTATGCAAGTGCCTTTTTGTTTTGATTACTATAGCTTTGTAGCACAGTCTGAAATCAGAAATCTAAGTGAAATAAGTCAGTCAGAAAAAGGCAAGTATCATATGATTTCATTCATAGGTGGAATTTAAGAAACAAAATAGATGAACATAGGGGACGAGGAAAAAAAAAGAGAGAGGGAGGCAAGCCATAAGAGACACTTACCTATAGAGAACAAACTGAGGGTTGCTGGAGGGGAGGTGAGTAGGGTGATGGGCTAAATGGGTGATGGGCATTAAGGAAGGCACTCTTTGTGATGAACACTGGGTATTATATTTAAGTGATGAATCACTAAATTCTATTCTAAAACCAATACTACATTATATGCTATATGTTACCTAACCTGAATTTAAATAAAATCTTTGAAGAAAAAAAAATTGTTTTAAATTATAGTAATCTGTTCCAAAAGAAAGAAAAGAAGGAAGGAAGGAAGGGAGATAGTGGGAAGGGGGGAGGGGGGAGGGAGGAAGGAAGAAAGAAAAAGGAATATGATTTTCCAGATTTGTTTTTCTTTCACAGGATTGCTTTGGATATTTGGTATAATTGGTAGTTTCATGTAAATATTGAAGGTTTTTTTTTTCTTTTCACTGTATCACACTGAAAGATAAGTTTTGTATTGAATATGTAGATCACTTTGAGTAGTATGGACATTTTAACAATATTAACTCTTCCAATTCATGTACATGTGATGCCTTTCCATTTATGTGTATCTTCTTTAATTTCTTTCATCTATGATTGATAGTTTTCAGTGTATAAAACTTTCAATTTCTTGGTTAAGCTACTCATAAGTATTTTATTCTTTTCGAAGTTAATGTAAATGGGACTGTTTTCTTGATTTCCTTTTTGGAGAGTTTGTTGTTGCTGTGTAGAAATGCAACTGAATATTGTATGCTGATTTTGCATCCTGCAACTTTACTGATTTTGATGACTAGTTCTAAAAGTCTGTGTGTCTCTGTGTGTCTGTGTGTGTGTGTGTGTAGTCTTTAGTATTTTCTACATAAACAATCACGTACAACTTCAAACAAAGATAATTTCATTTCTTCCTTTCCGATTTTGATGTTTTTGTTTCTTTTTCTTACCTAATTTCTTTGTCTAGGACTTCAGTACTATCTTGAACAGAAGTGGTGAGAATATTCTTTGCCTTGTTCTGAAACTCACAGAAAAATTTTCAGTTTTATACCATCAAGTATGATGTTAGTTCTGGGCTTTTTAAAAAAATTATTTATTTAAATTCAACTTAGTTAACAAACGGCATAGTGTTAGTATCAGGAGTAGAATCCAGTGATTCATCATTTACATATAACACCCAGTGCTCATCCTAACAAGTGCCCTCTTTAATGCCCATCATCTATTTCACCACCTCCCCACTCTTCTCCTCACCAGTAACCCTCAGTTTGTTCTCTACCTTTAAAAGTCTCTTATGGTTTGCCTCCCTCCCTGTTTTATCTTATTTTTCCTTCCCTTCCCTTATGTTCATCTGTTGTGTTTCTTAAATTCCACATGAGTGAAATCATATGATATTTGTCTTTCTCTGATTGACTCATTTCACTTAGCATAATACACTCTAATTCCATCCACATTGTTGCAAATGGCAAGATTTCATTCTTTTTGATCACCAAGTTCACCAAGTGGTATTCCATTGTGTGTGTGTGTGTGTGTGTGTGTGTGTGTGTGTGTGTATATATATATATATATATATATATATATATATATGATCTTCTTTATCCATTCATCAGTCAATGAACTTTTATACTCTTTCCATAATTAGGCCATTGCTGATAGTGCTGCTATAAACATTGGGGTGCATGTACCCCTTCAAATCAGTACTTTGTATTCCTTGGATAAATATATAGTAGCTAGAAAAAGCAATCATAAAATGTTTAGGGAACCAGAAAAGACCCTGAATAGACAAAGTAATATTGAAAAAGAAAACCAAAGCTGGAGGCATCACAATTCTGGACTTCAACCTGTATCACAAAACTGTAATCATCAAGACAGTATGGTAACGGCACAAAAACAGACACATAGACCAATGGAACAGAATAGAGAACCCAGAAATGGACGCACAAATATATGACCCACTAATCTTTGAGAAACCAGGAAAGAATCTCCAATGGAAAAAAGACAATCTCTTCAGCAAATGGCACTGGGAAAACTGGACAGCAACATGCAGAGCAATGAAACTGGACCACCTTCTTACACCATACAAAAACAAAAATTCAAAGTGGATGAAAGACTGAAATGTGAGGTAAGAAACCATCAAAATCCTAGAGGAGAACACAGGCAGCAACATCTTTGACCTCGGTCGCAGCAACTTCTTACTTACGTACTTCTTACTTCTTACAACATATGTCTCTGGAGGTGAGAGAAATAAAAGCAAAAATGAACTACAGGGACCTCATCAAGATAAAAAGCTTCTGAACAGTGAAGGAAACAATAAAAAAACCTCAAAGGCAACTGATAGAATGGGAGAAGGTATTTGGCAAATGACATATCAGATAGTTAGTATCCAAAGTCTATAAAGAGTTATCAAACTCAACACCCCAAAAAACAAATATTCCAGTGAAGAAATGGGCAGAAGACATGAATAGGCACTTTGACAAAGAAGACATCCAGATGGCAAATAGACACATGAAAAGATGTTCAACATCATTCATCATCAGAGAAATACAAATCAAAACCACAATGAGATATCACCTCACACCTGTCAGAATGGCTAAAATTAACTTGGGAACAACAGATGTTGGCACAGATGCAGATAAAGGGGAACCCTTTTGCACTGGTTGTGGGAATGTAAACTGGTACAGACAGTCTGGAAAACAGTATAGAGGTTCCTCAAAAAATTAAAAATAGAATCACCTTACAACCGATCAATTGAACTAGGAGGTATGGGCTTTTTATACACAGTATTTCCTGTGTTGAGGTAAGTTCTTTCTATATCTAATTTGTTGAGAGTTTTTAACATGAAAAGGTGTTGGATTTTGTGAAATGCATTCTCTGCATCTATTGAAACAATCATGTGATATTTGTCCTTCATTCTAGTAATGTAGTGTATCACACCGACAAGTAAGTTTGCATCAAACCAAAAAGCTTCTGCACAGCAAAGAAAACGTTCGACAAAATAAAAAGGCAATCTACAGCACAGAAATGATGATTTGCAAACCATATATCTTATAAAGGGTTAATGTCCAAAATATATAAAGAAATTCCACAACTCAAGAGCATAAAACAAAAACAGAAACAAATAATCCAATTAAAAATGGGCAAAGAAACCAAATTGACATTCCTCCAAAGAAGACATACAAACTGCCTACAGGAATATGAAACAATACTCAGTATTACTAAGCATTAGGGAAATTTAATTAAAAGCCACCATGAGATATTACCTTACACCTGTTAAGGTGGCTATTAAAAAAACGTGTTGGTGAGGTTGTAGACAAAGACCATTGGATAATGTTGGTGGGGATTTAAATTGGCGTAGCCACTATGGAAAAAAGAATTGGAAGTTCCTCAAAAAACTAATACTAGAACTACCACATGATCCAGAAACCCTACTTCTGGATATATAGCCAAAGGAATTGAAATCAGGATTTCAAAAGATATCTGCATTCCAATGATTATAGGAGTACCATTCACAATGGTCAAGCCATGGAAGCAACCTAAATGTACATCAACAAATGATTAGGTAAAGAAAGTAGTACATGCGCACAATGGAATATCATTAAGTCTTAATAAAGAAGTAAACCTTGCCATTTGTGAGAACATGAATGAACCTAGAAAACATTCATTAAGTAAAATAAATCAGACACACAAGACAAATACTACATGATGCCATTTATATGAGTAATATATAATAGTCAAACTTATGGAAGCACAGATTAGAATGGTGATTGTTAAAAACTGGGGACGGAGGGCAAGTGAAATAGGGAAGTAGTAAAGTCAAAGCATGCAAAGTTTCAACTGCACAAAATGAATAAGCCCTAGAAATATATTGTATAGCATAGTATCTGTAGTTATCAACACTGTATTGTATACTTAAAATTTTACTAAGGGGGTAAATCTCCTGTTAAATGTTCTTATTCCCCTCCAATAATAATAAATGAGAGAGGGCAGAAGGAAACTATTGAATGGGATGGATTATATCACAGAGTGTGGTGATACAGTCACACGGTTCCAACACATTAGGTTGTATACATTAAATACATACAACTTTTTGTGTGTCATTTATTTCTCTCTAATAAAAAATAATATGCTTAATTGATATAGGGTGATTTTTTCTTTATGACTATTAAGTTTTTGAGGAACCTTTTTAAAGTAAGAATTAAAGCAAGGGATAAATACTTTGCCTTTTTATAAGCTAACTCCAAAAATACTAAAAGTGAATTATAATTTGAAATTAAACATTAATATTTATATGTAGTATAATCCTCAAATTTTACCAAAATGATTATAGAATATAGTATGTTCAATTTTCCAAAAAGTCATTAGAATACCACAATGGAATATTCAGAGAAAACCTAACTCTAATATAAAGAAAATATAACAATGCATAAATGATAGGTTGTCTATTATTTATTACTTATGGAGATCTAGATTTTGTTCAGCAATGAAAGTCTGTATGCAGCGCACCTCCAGCATGCAATAATAAATTTAATGTGTATCAGCCAGTAATGTGTGTTTCTAAAAAGAAGCAAATATGTGACCTACATGTCATATCAACTAAATACCCAAGTCAAATACACAACATTTAGCTAGTGGCAACTTTTGTTTCTGCATTGAATGGTAACTTCAATAACATCAGCATTTTAAAAATCCATAAAAACTGATTTGTCACAGTAGTGAAAATTACAGCAAATTATGGAAATTATTCCAAGCTTAGCGCTTGATAGCATAATTAAGACAGCATTGTGTAACTTGTTATAGATATATTTTCACATTTATGCATGTGTGACTGAGTGAATCTATTCCTAAAACAGATATTATGACCTCTTTGTGGCTTATTCCCGATTTTGATGGCTAGTATCCCACTTTTCCACATACAACATGAACCTTCTTTCTGTTCCTAGACTGTACTAAGTTTCTAATTCAAGCATTTATATAACTTTTCCTTCTGCCACAAACATCTTTCTTCCTTCCTTATGCCTCCTCCCGCACTCCTGGACCTCTCCCAAACCACTATTCATATCTGGCCACTCACACAAAATGACATTCTCTGGCTTTTAACTGTATATCTAATAGTTTAATTATTTCTGAAAGCCCTTCCTGCTTCTTTAAACTCTAATGCTTCATGGGTACCATAGTCCTTGCCTGTATCATTTGCCATTATTTCTCAACACTAACTTGCTGACATATTGGAGAAAATAAGGTAATTATTATAAGGAATTTGAGCCAATATTGACACTAAAATAATATTTAGAGTAGTCTTCATTGAACAAAATATTATGGAAGGTTCTCTTTGTGCTTTTCTTTTAATTTTATTTTTAAGTAATCTCCATACCCAATGTGGGGCTCAAACTCACAACCGTAGATCAAGAGTCACATGCTTTACTGGCTGAGCTAGCTAGGTGCCTCAGGAAAGGTTTATTTTGTATGTTGATTCACTCCTATAGCACTTAATTTATCCCTTTCATTCATCATCATCATCAGTAAGAATACAGTCAGTCAGTTGAGCATCTGACTCTTGATTTCAGCTCAGGACATGATCCCAGGGGTGTGGGATTGAGCCCCATGTTGGGGACCACAGTCAGAGTGAAGCCTGCTTAACATTCTCTCTCTCCCTCTGCCCCTCTCCCCCACTGGTGCACTCTCTCTAAAATAAAAACCAAAACCAAAACAAACAAACAAGAGAAGGCAGTGTTAAATATGATAGAATATGTGGATTCTAGTCTAGATATGAAAACAGAAATAAGAATATTACCAAAATGATTTCTTCGAAATGCATTGTGATAACACTTACCACAATAACATTTAAATTCTATATTTTCATTAGTTGTAACCAAACTAGTAATTTTAGTTTATTTATTTATTTTTTAAAATTTTAGTTTATTGCAGGAAGAGAATATCTTATCAATGACCATGATCCCATGCTTGGGATTTAAGAGCCAGGAACATTATTTTTTTTTAATGAGTATGGGTGAAAGGATTACAATTTTGTTTTACCAAAGAATGAAAGATATACACTGAATCCTTCTTCTATTTGCAAATGATTGTGTCTGTGTAAATTTTTTGTCAGAAATGTCATATATAATGTATAGACATGTATATTATCTGCATTCATTCTTTGTCAGCGATGCAGCATGTTTACTCCCAATATAAACAAATCAAAAGGAAATACCTGAATTTGAACAATTATTTTTGAATAATATATCTCAATGAATCAAATGTATCATTTGAAATATCATTTTACGTGTGTGTGTGTGTGTATGTGTGAGTGTGTGTGTGTGTGTGTGAGAGAGAGAGAGAGAGACAGAGAGAGACAGAGAGAGACAGAGGAGACAGTACACACTTTAGCTCTGGATACTGGATTCCTGAAGAAACTTGCTTCATCCCAGTTAACTGTTAACATATTCCATTAGCAAAAATGGCTTTTATTCTATCTCAGAGAAAGAAATAATAAGGCAGATTATTCAGCATTTCCGTATTTCCACCTAAATTCATGATATGGCCAGTAGAGATAGTCAAGGACATAAGAAACACACACAAATTGGTATATGCCACCAATCAACAGACTTGATAAAGTTTCAAACATAGTAATTGTCCTTTCTGCTTTTAGAGGGTATTTTCTAATGTCGTTCACAGTTTAATTTCCAGGACCATACCCTGCACTGTTTTCACACCACTCTAACTATTAATATGGCTGGCAGTCTACTTGTACTAGATTTGTCTGATGGTCATGTTTATTTGAGCAATACTGTTCTTAATAGGAGTGTGATGGGACCGATACCATTATATTTCACCAGCTAATGACAGAATTCATGTCTTTAGGAATAGAAGAGACAAATTGTGTCTTTAATTTATACAGTTCAAATAATTTCTGTTTAGTAATATTTAAAATTTCATTGCTACTATTTTTTCTATTGCCACATGTAAGAAATATAATTCAACTTTCTGCATCTAATTTTATAAAATGTATATATAAAATGGTTATATTTTTGTATAAGCTCTAAGGGCCAAACAAGTCTCTATTATCTTCTTTGTAATTAAAACTGGTAAATACAACTTCTGCTTTTGACACAATTTTTGAAGAGCATTTGTTCTGAACACATTGATTGCTAATAATCAACTGGGTTAGCAGTTTTCTTATGAAATTAAATTTCTGTTTGATCTACAAATCTGGGATAAATTATTCTATCAGATAATGAACATTCTATTGCCTCATTAAATCCCCATCTCCTTTAAGTGAGCCAACTCAAACATTCTTGACATCTAATATTTCTCATGGAGATCTCCTGAACTTGGCCTAGATCATTTATTATTCTCCCCTTTAATCTCACTCATCATTGTTTATTATCATAAATCATAGCAAAGAGTATTCTTTGATTTATTTTCTATCATTAACACTTTAATTAAATACTTCCTAAGCTCTGCCTTATAAGCAAATAGTAGGTTTCCATTTTTTCATCCTCTGTCATTCTTAGTACATTATACCAGAAGAGACATGATTTTAGTTTGTTGTGTTATTAATCATATAATCTTTGCTCCCTTAGTTAATGTGGTGTCGGTCAGGTTTCTCTTCTTTAAATTTATAATTATAATAAATAATTTGAGGAGACATTTTGAACTATAAAATCATCTTGCTCATCATATAGCTTTTACGCACTATTTTTAACATTATTGATGACTCTTTGCTAAGTCAAAGTTGATGGCAGCAAAGTAATGATTTCATAATTCCATAATTTCTTCTACATTTCTTATTAGCATTCATGTGTAAGGAAGACATTTTCTCCCACCTCCCCCTGCATTCATTTTATTTAGGGATGTTGAACAAAGCTGCATTGATTCTACATCAATATTTGTATAGAACTGGCATCATTAATATAATAAATGTACCATACATATGATTGTATTTTTCTATTTATTTTGCTTCTCTATGGGTACTCTAAGTAAAAATAGAAACAATCTTGCATTTAAAATAATTATTTCCTATGAGGAACATTTTTATAAGAGATATTGACCAATTATTACCAACTTTAATACAATGTATCTTTAGAACTCAAGTGAGTTCTTTATTCAAACTCAAATAGTTTAATGTACTTGCATGACACCTGAAACAATATAGTGTTATTTTAAGACAGTTTTAGAATAGTTAAAATTATTTGTTGGCAGTTTTAGGATAACCATTAACAATCTTTTTAGAGAAATATAATTGATATTATAAAAGAGGAGATATACTGGAATAATAACGAATGAACAATTAATATCAAAGAAGGCAGGAACAGGAGGGTATAAGAGAAAAAAATAGGGAAAAAAAGCCTATACAAAACAGTTACAAACATGGTAGATAATAATCCAACTACATTTATAACATCCTTAAATGAGAATAAGTAAATAAAACAACTAAAACTAGGTTGTCAGAAAGGATTTTAAAAATCCAACTATATGGTGTACAAAAAAAAAAACACTTTAAAGACACGGGTAGAATAAAAGTAAAGGAACAGAGAAAAATATACCATGAAACCACTCAGCAAAAGAAAGCTAGAGTAGTTACATTGCACACAAAGCCTACTTCAGAACAAGGAAATTATTAGGGATAAAAAGAGATACAACATGAATATAAATCTTTGATTCTTAAAAAAAAATCCTAAACATGTTTACACCTTATAAGAGACCATTAAAAAGCTCGAGTCAAAGACTGATAAAACTAGAAGAAATTAAAAAGTCTATGATTATAGGTAGGACCTCAATGTTTCTCTTCAGGTAACTGACAAATTAAACAGGCAGAAAATCAGTAAAGATAGTTGGCCTGAACAGCATTGTCAATAAACTTGATCCACCGTCATATAAGGAATACTACAACCACCAACCAGCAAAATACACATTCTTCTCAAGGCCAAAGAGAGCATTCACCAAATTAAACCATATTCTAAGATATAAAACACCATTTAACTTAAAAGGACTAGAGATTATACATACCGTATTCTCAGACCACAATGGAATTAAATTAGAAATAAAAATGAGATGGACAGTAGAAAACTTCCAAATACCCCAAAATTAAAAGACAAACTTCTAATTAACACATTGATTACTTAGGACCAATTTAAGTCATCAAAAAGGCCAAGAAAAATAAAAATATTTTGAACTAAATAAAAATTAATATAAACTTGGTCAAATTTGTTGGGTGCTATGATAAACTACTGAGATTAAAATTTATAGCATTAAGTTCATATATTATGAACAAAGAAATTTCTGAAATCAATAATGTTAGTTCTTGCCTTAGGAAACCAGAGAAAAAAGAATAATTTAAATCTAAAGCAAGCATAAGGAAAGAAATAATAAATTAGAGCAAAACTCAGTGAAATTGAAAAGAGAAAACAATAGAGAAAATCAATGAATTCAATAGCTTATTTTTTGAGAAGACTAATAAAACTGATACATCTCGGGGCGCCTGGGTGGCTCAGTCGGTTGGGCGTCCGACTTCGGCTCAGGTCATGATCTCGCGGTCCGTGAGTTCGAGCCCCGCGTCGGGCTCTGTGCTGACAGCTCAGAGCCTGAAGCCTGTTTCAGATTCTGTGTCTCCCTCTCCCTCTGACCCTCCCCCGTTCATGCTCTGTCTCTCTCTGTCTCAAAAATAAATAAATGTTAAAAAAAATTTAAAAAAAAACAAACAACTGATACATCTCTATATACATTAATCAAGAAAATAGGGAAGAAGCAAATTACAAATATAAATGAGATAAGGGTATTAGTAATGATCTCATGGATGTCAAGTGGATAATAGAGGAATACTACAAACAACTCTATGTCCACAAATGTGGTGCCTTAGAAAAACTGAACCAATGAGACCAAGTGTGGACTAATTATAAGCAAAGTTGGGCAGATAAATATGAACAGAATGATATTCTGGTAAATTAGCTGATTCTTCAAACATAAATGATGTCAGTGTTGATTGGGACAGGATGCGAGTCAACTCTACTTTTAGAAGGTTGTGCTTTGAGAGTCCTGAATAGATTTGTGATTCCTTGCTTGAGGTAGCCAAAAAAAGAAGGCAAATAAGAAGGAATAAAATTCAAATTCTGAAAAGATAACAGAAAAATACCAAATTAAAAGAATCATATACAAGAAGGATTTCAGAGTCAAACAGCTATGTGTCAAAATAGAAACATAATATTAAACGAGAAGAAATACCAAGAACTAGTGTGTCGTGAGCCTTTAAAATCAGCTGGGGAGTATTGTATGTGGTCAGGTATAGGTATCTTACAGAATCTGAGATGATGGTACATCAAAACAGACCTAGAATCACATGCCACCAAGAAGTTCATTTTGCAGAAAATAGTGATCTAACAGAACAATTGATGCAATATATTTTGCATAGGATAACAGATGACTCATATGAGATAGCAGATGAGGAAATGCTCATGCTCAGGCTATTTGCACCTTAATGCTTGAAAGCAAGTGACAAATTTGCTAAAAGGGGGTTTAATGATAACCGAGCACAGCCATTATCTTAGTCATATTAATACAAGAGGCAAATTACCAAAACAAACTCTCAGGCACATGGGGATAAGCAGAAAGTCAGTTATCCAAACTGGTATACAAAATCCAAACCAGGGTATTAACAGAATAACAATATAGAGCGATAACATAGAGAAGTAATAGAGTGGTAAATAATATAGAGCAGTAAGTTAGATTTCCTTAAATTCCCCTGTTAGTAATGTAAAACTGTTCGAGAGAAAAGATGGAAACCTATGGATTGGGCTTAATGAGTTCTAGTTGAGTGATGTAGAATGTAGAAACCAGAAAATAGCTAGAATATGAAAAAAAAAAACACTTGATTTCACATTCTTCTACCTGTACCTACTGTTACAGTGATTTTTAAGTATAATGTTATACATTCTGCGTTGAATCCTTTGTTGGCATAATTTGAAAATAATTAACTAAATAAAGATGCTGTCATTATATTGTACTTTGTGTGTTTATTGGCCAGTAAGGCAATACATGGCATAAAGTGATACAAATTATAGTCTAGTTACGTGGAACATTTTAAATTCCCATTTCATGGTTTTTCATAATCCTAACTCTACATATTCAGGCACAATGGGCCACATGATCATTAATAAATAAAACAATCAAGCAGACAACATGGGAATAAATTAAAAATGGAATGAAACTTTACCAAGTAAATTTACTATTGGATGAATTCCAAAAGTCCCACTTAGTTAGCCATAAATTTTCTAATATTCCAACAAACAATGAGGAAAAAAAAATCACTTTTAAAGTATTTAATTACACTTAACAACACATTCTTTTTCACTTTGTATCCTATCTCATTTATGATCCTTATATCCACCCTGAAAGGCAAATACCACTGACATATTTTATAGAAGAAATTAAGCCTCAGGTAAATTACGACTGGCAAAATTAACATGCCAGTGATGTAGACATGGATCTAACACAATGCCCAGCAACTATCTACTTCTCTCTCTACAAGTTCCATTGAATGGATGTGCCAGGCATATTACCAAGTTCCCCTTCTTCCACACATCTCCATACTCCTGTTTCATCCTAGGGCAGGCGATATACCAAAAAGTGACTGCTAATCCAGTAATATGATTCAATATATATGTTAGACACAACTCTTTTTCTAAATACTGCAAAACCTCTAACTACCATTTTCATTGGAATCTAGGTATCAGGGAATGATAGGGACTTTACAATATTTCTTAAGTGATTATTTTAAGGATTTCACAAGGTCTGTACTTCACTGTACAGCATACACATTTTTAAAAATATTATGATATATTAAACTTTAATCAATCACCATCTGTTTACAATAAATCCATGTTAAGTAGAGATAATGAACAAAATAGATATATAATTATGTTGCTATACTTGTGAATTTAGATGGGAGATACTTTTCATTTGAATTCAGCCTCCCTCTCATGTTAGTATAACTGTAACTTTTCAAACATGGACCTCAAAATATTTATAAATTATGCTGTTATTTTGGATCCATTCAGAAAATTGCAAGACAGCACAAAGCTTCTTTCTAGCAACAACTGGGAATTTTGGAATAAATTGTCTTCCTTCTGCCATTGACTTGGAAGCCCCCTAAGATTCAGAAACAGTAACTGGGCAGTAGCTCCTAGGCAGAGCCTTTTGGGGGCAAAGACTAAAGATACAGCCTGTATTTCTCTATGTCCAATCCTAAGTGTTAGTGTGTATTATGAGGAGAGACTGTTTCTCATACTCTAGACATTAGGTTAGAAGTATGCCAGTTATTAAATAGTCCAGTTTCCTTAGTATGAGCCCCTATCTCTGCTTCACACTTCCAGACCTCTGTCCTGATGTCAGTTCTTTAGTGAAGTTCTCACATCTCTTTCAACCTCACTCTAAATCCCCACGCTTGCTGAAGTCTAGTCCTGTTGGCTTTCACCTGACTGTTGGTCTTTTTTGCAGCTAGAATTTCTTCCTCTTCTTGCTCTTCTTCCCACTCCACTCCCTACTCCACTTGCTTTGAAAATTAACCATTTGTATCACTCTGTGCATGGCCATTCCCATGAGCTCTCAATTAGACACATATGGAAAAATAATTTAGTTACACATTTTAAGGGATTCTACAATGCAGGAACTGATCCATCATCTCTGGAAAGTAAGGTCTGCCTTGGAGGACTAATTAAAACATGTATGTATGTATGTATGTATGTATGTATGTATTTATTTATTTATTTATTTATTTATACGTTTATTTATATGAGAGAGAGAGAGGCAGAGCATGAGCAGGAGAGGGTCAGAGAGAAAGGGAAAGACAGAATCCAAACGAGGCTCCAGGCTCTGAGCCGTGAGCACAGAGCCTGACGCAGGACTCGAACTCATGGACTGTGAGACCAAGACCTGAGCTGAAGTTGGATGCTCAACCGACTGAGCCACCCAGGTGCCCCAAAACATTTATTTATATTATAGAAATATACTGTATAAGGTTCCATTGTTTGAATTAAACACTATAACTATATATATTTTTTTCTTTTTTTAAAGTTTTTATTTAAATTCCAGTTAGTTAACATACACTGTAATATTAGTTTCAGGTGTACAATATAGTGATTCAACACTTCCATATAATATCTGGCGCTCGTCAGAAGTGCAATCCTTAATCTCCCCTCCCATCACCTATTTAACCCATTCCCCTCCCCAACCATCAGTTTGTTGCCTATTGTTAAAAGCCTATTTCTTGGTTTGCTTCTCTCTCTCTCTTTCTCTCTCCGTTTTTTCTCCCCTTTGCTCATTTGTTTTATTTCTTCAATTCCATACATAAATAAAATCTATGACACTTTAATTCTACAACTGAATTTAACTTTCTGAGCCCCTTCTCTACCTAGTACAGGCAACTTAATATTATTCACTCCTTATCTTCTCCATGCCCATTCCAATAAATGCTTTCATTGATTTAGATTTATTAAAATTGTTAGAGTCAGATTCAAAATTCTTTGAATTTCTTCCACTACTTACTCTTATGAGTCAATACTTTGAAACTTCAAGTACTGCTGACTGCTGGAGAAGAGTCTCCCCATTTCAGTGCTAGAGGAGGTTTTCAGCTTTCTAGGACCCATGATTCACATAAAAAGGACATCTGGGACAGATTATCACAAGACTTCATTTTCTAGACTGTGACTTTTGACAGATAAATCTATAGAGAACAGCATTTCTGACTACCATCTCCTTATTTTATATTCCTGTTTTCTAGCTCATGTAATATTGGGCTCATGTATTACTCATCATTCCATAATGAGTGTACTTCCATGTCATTCTTTGGTGTTTGCATAATTTAGGATTTAGAAGCCTGAATTTTGAAATTCATGACTAAATTTATCAATATACCTCAAATCTGATAGTCTAAGACATATTTAGGGGATTGCTTCACTGAAATGGCAACTGGAAAATAGTAAGGCAGTCTATCGCTGACATTTCCAAAATTCACATAGGGCCTTCTCAGATATCCTGTAGTACCTTCTCAGCTTTTCTTCTGATACTTTGCTTAAGAAGCAGGAACAGCATGGGGCCTTGGGTGGTTCAGTGGGTTAAGCTTCCGACTCTTGATTTTTGGCTCAGGTCAGGATCTCACAGTTTGTAGGATCTAGTGCCACCAGGTTACGTGGAGCTTGCTGGGGATTCTCTCTCTCCCCCTCTCTCTATCTCTGCCTGCCCCCTGCTTGCTGTCTCTCTCTCTCTCTCAAAATAAATAAACATAAAAAAAAAAAAAGAAGCAGGAACAGCAATCTAGCACTTGACATGGCTTGTCACTTTCAGCACTTCATAAATCTTTCTCACTGGTAGGAGCTGGGGGAGAGATAATAAAGTGTCCCCCAAACTTAGCAGGTACCTTGAGACCCCAAAATGAAGCAGGTAACTCCATACAGTTTTCACAGCTTTATTCAGGGTAACATACTGAAAAGGGGGATGGGCAGAGGGTGATTCATGGCAGCTGTGTATTCTCCACAAAGTCTGGACCTTAGTCCACAGGTTTTAAATAGTGAGGAGACATGCAGAAAAGCTTGCAGTGAGATCAAAGAGTATGTATGCACCTCAAAGAGATTGCGTGCACTTAACTGACAGATAACCTGTTATTAGATCTTATGGCACCACTTGTGCATCAGGAAGAGGAAAGACTATGTTATCTCTAACAGATTCATGGGAGGTCCATGCAAGCCTACCCCCAATGCTGGCCTCGGTGGGCACTTCTAAGGTGTGTGTATTAATTAATCTCCAGGGAGCCTGGAACTTGTAGCCCCAAGAGAGGTCATCCAGGGAACATGAACAAAATAAAGGGCCAAAGATAGAGTTACTGTTGTCAGTACTCCTCTACTCACTTACATTCCATTTCTACATTCAAAGGACTATTTTATTTTCCACGTGTGGGTGGATGGGGTCAACTGGATGATTGGTTGTAACAATTTATCTCAAATCTGTTATCTGTTTGCACCAGTGTTTAAACATGCTACATTATCTCTGAAAATTGTAAATTTCTTTAGCACCTAAAATGGGGTTCCTGCTAAATTTTCCCCAGAAAAAACAGAAGCCCCATAATGTGACATATAGGTGGAGTAGTCTGAAAGGATGGCAGTGGGAGGAGTTTGTAGAAATAGCTTGATTTCTCAAGTAATCAACCCATCACAGATGAATATTCTAAATATATCTTCTTACACCTGCTTGCTAAATTTAGACTTCATAATTAGTACTTATCTAATTACTAAAGTGCCATTGATTCTTTCCCCCACTCCCAGCAGGTTCTGCTGCTCTGAACATCTGCTTACTTATTCTAAAATCTTTAACAAATTCATCCTTTGCTAAACATTATGGAAAGTTTTAATCCCTGCCTCCAGCCCTCAGATTGTCCTTTCCTCCTTAACATGTACTTTGTTTTCTGTATTTGTCACCCAATATCTACAATGAGTTTCAAATGGCATTCTTTCTCTCATGTTAAGAATGTTTTGGCATAGACAGTTCATATTACAGTAAGAATTTATTAATTTTCATTTTTTTCAGCCTCAATTCATAGATCTTATTTCTGTAATACAAATATCACAAAGAATTCTTTAACGACCAGAGATCACAGTTTTGTTTCAGTTTTTTTTATGCTATTCTGCTATGTCTTAATCTTTTCATTTCTTTATTTTCTCTGTATTTGATTTCATTATTTTACTATGCCCTTTTTTTCCCTTCTTTTCGTTATCCATGGGGCTTCTATCTTTTTTCTTTCACATAGTTTTTATAAAGTATGCTTTGTATTTCCCAAACACAAGGAGAATTACATGTTTATTTATTTGTTTATAATGTCTAGCTTAATTACATTATGTTCAAAGAATATCCCCTTCACAATTTCAGTCCTTTTGTTGTTGATATTTAATTCATACCCAACTATATTTTTTGTCATAACTTGAAAGTATATCATTCAGGGACAAGAAGCAGAGTTCTACATACGTCTATTAGTTCATACTCATTAATGATGATGTCCAAAGTTTCAGTATTTTTACTAATTTTTGTTCTGCTTTTTCCTTCAATTTCTAAATTAAGGAGATGGTAATAGGTGGACATACCATTTCTCTATGGATTTGTTTTCATCATAGCAACTTACCCAGTTTATCTATTTATTTCATTTTTTTACAGTGTTTTACTAGTTTCACCTGTACCATATAGTGAGTCAACAATTCCATAGAACAACTGGTGCTCATTGCAAGTGCACTCCCCTTAGTCCCCCTCACCTATTTAGCCCATTCCCCCCACCACTTCACCTCTGATAACCATCAATTTGTTCTCTATAAGTAAGAGTCTGCTTTTTGGTTGGCCTCTCTCTCGCTCTCTCTCTCTCTGTCTCCTTATTTCTCCCTTTGCTCATTTGTTGTGTTTCTTAAATTCCACATATGAATGATATCTAAATATATTATTAGCATTCATTACCAAAAATGGAGAAGTTTTAATTTATAGTTAATTTATTCCCTGCATATGCCTTAATGGGTCCATAGCTGCAACCTAGTTCTTTAGGGATTACAGATTTAAATAAGTTGTCTTAATTAAATGGGTACAGTACAAATTAGAGCAATTCCTATGATGGTCTTGTCATTTAAAGAAGCAAAATATTCTGCCTTCTTCTTATTAAGACTTCTAAGTCATTGTTTTGTCCAAGATTTTTTGAAGGGCTTTTATCACTTTCCTAACATTATACCAAGTTCAAACACTATATATAGAAAGATATACAAGAGTATATGCTGAAGTACTATTTATTTATTTATTTAAAAAAAAATTTTTTTAACGTTTATTTATTTTTGAGACAGAGAGAGACAGAGCATGAACGGGGGAGGGGCAGAGAGAGAGGGAGACACAGAATCAGAAGCAGGCTCCAGGCTCTGAGCCATCAGCCCAGAGCCCGACGCGGGGCTCGAACTCACGGACCGCGAGATCGTGACCTGAGCTGAAGTCGGACGCTTAACCGACTGAGCCACCCAGGCGCCCCGCTGAAGTACTATTTAGATAGACTTATAATATGTTCATTTAACTATGTTGTGATAACCAAATTTCATATAATTTTACTCCTTATAAATATTACAGTTTACTCTCTCAATTAGGTCAATAAAAGGTTATATTGATTCTTTGGGTCAGCAGTGTATCATTTAGAGGTGGACCCTTTGGAAAAGAGAACTAATTAAAGAACATTTCTGGAAGACAAGGTACTTCTGAGATAATGTACTGCAGAATTATTGAAGGAACCCTTAGAAATGAGAGTTATATTGAGATACTATTCTGATACTGATAATGTATAAAATATATTAAATTCACATTGACATTTTAAAGAAGAATGAAAAGGAAAAGCTTCCTATTATCTGTACTGAAGATCTTTTATGACATAATACTCTTATTTCTAAAATTATGATTAAAACTGCACTTCAAAAGTCAAGTCTTTTCAAAGAAACTCTTAAATTACTGAGTACAGAATTTGGAAATTTTATCTGATGTTCTTATGAAAAATTCTCTTGACCTTTGGTTTGACATTGAAGAGCTTTCTTATTTTCTAAAAGCCTTTTCTGCTCTATTGTTTCATGACAGTGGAGCAATAGGGAAAAAATTCTAATATAAAACATTTGCTCAATGTGCTAGGAGAGTAAAACTTCCTTACATTTGTGTGTATATACTTTTATTGTATGTGTATATATATCCATGCAATGTGATTAGAATATACTTATATAATTAGAACCCCAAATTTTTAAGTTGAAATATTATACTAATTTTCTTTGCTCTGAAGAGTGTATCATAAAGACATTTTCTAGGCCACAGTTTTCTTTAAATGACTAGATTAGGGATGCTTGCAGCTATTAATAGAAGAATTAGTCTTATTACTTTTAGGTTAAAAGGATAATATTATAGAACACAAAATACGAGCTCTATAACTATATTAAGAGAAAAAGACTTTAAACATTGTTTTATCTGTAGAAAGTGGTTCATTGCTGCTACTGGCTGTGCATTAGAATCTCAAAGTTTCTAATCTGGTGACAAAGCACTAAGGCTTGGAAGGGAGTATTTCTATTTAGGCGTGGTGCATTGTCCATGTTCACTTTTCTTCTTTCCCAACCCTGGGTGAAATAAAGTGGAATAATTAAAATAAATACAAAAGACAATGAGGAGAAAACATCATCAGAAGAAAGCTTAAAATATATATTGTGGATACAGGGAATTGAAGAGGGAGAGTTGACATTTTTATATGGAACATGATATTAATGAGAAATAATTACTTCATATAGTCCTTGAGATTCTCAGAATTTAAGCTCAAAATGATGCAAATAGCCAAAACCCAGTGGGCTGTGGAAAGCAGAGAATGCCCTTTGTCCTCTGCCAGATGGGATACCAGTAACTTAACTTTGTGAAAAATGTAACAAAAGGTGTTCTGAGTTCTAGATCCCAAGCACAGTGGCAGAAGCCTGCGAAAGAAGGCACACAATCCAAACTTTAGTTGTGATTTCTCTTCCAACTTGTTATTTTGCATAGGCTCTGTAAAAGAAAAAGGTCGACATCTAACCATAGAATATATGTCATGTCTTCTTGGAACAAGAAAGGATTGCAGAAAATCACTCTATTGGGGAAAGAGTAGAAGAGAGCTCTACAGGTAGGACAGTAAGGCAGTACAACAGATTTTTATGTCCATCTCTTTCTATTACTGAATATTGTGATTTACACAATAGCTTACTGTGTTGCACTTTTAGACTTGAAAACAGCAAGTCCAGTGCAGCTTTAGGAAGACTGGTTTACATGACAATATAGCCAAATTAATTTTGGTAGGGAGTAGGTAGGGAATTTACAATTAATAATGGTCACAGACAGCTTCTCAGTGTTCCATCCCCTGAGGATTAGTTGATAAAAACTCAGGGAGACAGGTCTTTAAAAGAGCATCATCACGGTAAATAAAGAGAGTATAACACTAGCAGATCTTCTCCATAACTGTTCATTGTACTTCCTTAAAAACATCTGCAGAAGCATGATTTAGTGCCTTGGCATTATCCCTGTGTCAGGGTTATCACCCACTGATATATTTTGCCTGGGGATCCAGAGTTCACAGAGAAAATTAAACACATGAAATTTCAATCACTGTAAAGGAAAACTAATGAACCGAAAACTTAAATTTGCTGATTCCTCTCTACCAACCTCCATCTATTCTCTGTTTCTCTCCATTCTGCTTATCCTAAACCACTGAGGCCATAGACTACATCACCTCAACCTTTTTCTTTGTATTTTAAATTAGGTTCTGCTGTGGGAGAACCTGTCTTTGTGGGAGATGGGTTTGCTTACTTTGCAGTATAATAAAGATAATGTTTTCTCTGGAGCAAAATTCTGACATGTTTACTTACCATTATGAAAGTTGCTGTCTTTTTGAACTCAGTATCCTTTTCCTTTAATGTGACCTACTGTGTGAGAGGTGCTGGGTCTTGTCTAGCAGACCCTCTGCAATGATCTGATTTTATATAAGTGAGTAGTGTTGATCAGCCTTGTTACTGGCTAGGCTATTTTACAACCCTACAGGGAAAGAAATAAAGTTATTGTTGATTTGTGGTTATTTAATTAACCTTCTTTGCACCACCCTATGGGATTGGGTGTCAGGGAACCAGAGTTAAAATCATAGTATTCCAGCTACTGCTATTGCTATGAGGAATAAACTCTCTTTTTTATGTGACCCAGATTTCCCTTGTTCTCTGCAAACATCTTAAGCTTTTAGTTTGACAAACTAATGTTTTAGTTTTTAAGTATAAATAAAATCTCATAGCTTTTACAGTTCTATACAACAAGGTCAAAAATATATCTATAAACACTAGAATATTATTTGCCCTGTATCTTGGGTTGTCATTTACACAAATGATGTGAAAACTATGTTAAGCAAAATTTTTGCATCTTGGCACAAACCAAAGTGGAGGATCAAATTGCTGAATGAATTATGATTGTATTCTTCGCCACCACACATTCATAGTTAAAATAAGCAAAACGACATCAATACTCCCAAAATTACCATTTATCAATATGGTTACTAAATAATTTATATACATATATGTATATGACTATAATTATGTTTTTGTCTATACAGTATATCTCAGAGATGGATAGTCAATTACTGTGCATTAAAGTCACTTGGGACAGGTAAAAATATAAATTTATTTGTATTATTTACTTTTGGTTTTTGTTTTTAATTTTTTTAAATGTTTATTTATTTTTGAGAGAGAGAGAGGGACAGAGCATGAGTGGGGGAGCGGGAGGGGCAGAGAGAGAGGGAGACACAGAATCCAAAGCAGGCTCCAGGCTCCGAGCTGTCAGCACAGAGCCCAACGCGGAGCTTGAACTCACAAACTGTGAGATCGTGACCTGAGCTGAAGTCAGACGCTTAACTAACTGAGCCACCCAGGTGCCCCATATTTACCTTATAGTTTTTAAGGATATATTTTTAATTTTATTTTATTTTAAACTGGCATACTTTATTTCTCTTTAAGTCAAAGCAAAGCATATTATATTTAAAGAAGACTAATTTGTATCCATGTCTTTTCTCTGCTTTCCTTCACAGATAACCATTAAAAACTACAGACATATTACACAACCACCTACATATGTATCTGCCTAGTAGGTATGTTTATATCGCCATTTTCTCAGGTTAAACTAGGAATAATCTGCACATTTCCTAGAGATTACTTGTTAGTAATATATATAAAAAATGTTTTCTTTCCTTTTTACAGCCATGTAGTTCTCCATTTTGTTGAGTGCTGTGTGTTGCCCATTTTGTTGGTTTATCATAGCTTATTTAATGAGTGTCCCATTGAAGGCCTTTTCAGATGTGTCCAGTTATTTATTATGTTTTATTTTAGCTATTACAAATAATGCTCCAATAAAAGTCTGTAAGTGTTAATTTTACATTCTTTCAATGACTGTTTAGGATAGATCCTTAAAATTGGTATTGCTAGATGAAAAGGTAAATGTCTGTGGAATTTTATTGATTTTGCCATACCCCATTCCATGAAAGTTGCATTTCCATCAACAATAACTGAATTCTCTCTTTCTCCACAGCTGCACAACGGAATATGTCATTAAACCATTAGATTTTGCCAAACTGAAAAATGATATTTTAGTGTAATTTTAATGCGAATTTCTCTTATGAGAACTGCTTTCACTTAACACATTGTTACATTAAACTCTTCTCAATGTAAGTATTTCAACTCTTAGGAGTGCTCCAACCTTTTCCTTCATATTTTCAATCTTTTCTCTATGCTCCAATTTTAGTTGTAGCCAGGGTCAATTTGGACTTGCTAAAGTTATCATTTATTTATTTATTTTTAACCACAAACAATTCTTCCATAAAGTTTTCATATGATTTTTTTTAATTTTTAAAACATAAAAATGATTTAAATAATTATGGGGATATAAATTTCACTGCTAATCCATTGCTAATTCAAGCTGTGAACGCTGGCATTTAATTCTTACAAACGTATTGGAGCCACTTTTCTAAAACCACACATTTACGTTTTCGTTTCATCAATCCCTTGTTTTATCTGAATGAGTTCTCAAGAAATTTCCTTAGCTCTCATATGTCTGAATGGTATCTCCTTGTTGTAAAACACAATTGCAAGTTGCACTGGATAAAAATACTAGTTTGAAATGCTTTTATTCTTAGTGTTCCATTGCTTTTCATCATTCAGTAGCACTGATAAAATTTATTATATCAGTTACATATATATATGTATATATATATATATATAAAGTTTTAGTGTGTATGTATATAACGTTTTATGACTCCACGCACTTCACAAAATTTTCTAGGACACACATTCAAACTGTGAATCTATACTTTACAGAAAAAATACTGTACAGAACAATTTTCCAAGGTTTAGAAGTGGATTAAAAAAGTAAGATTACTGGATATCCTTTCAGTTAATGGATTTCTTCTGGGTGATGTCTTACAGAACATCTGCGATTATAAAATTTAGCACATATGTACACAATTGATTGTCTTTGTTACTAACTATGCTATTTTACAACTCTGTTCAGGGAGAGATAAATTTATAGAAAATTAAAGGTACACAAATATTTCCTGACCATTGCAGTGCAAAGAATCCCTGCTCACAGCTTTGTAAATAAATTTTTTATAGAAAATATGTATCTCTCCATATTTGTAGATCTCTAAGTCCATTTATCATCTAAGCTGGTTTTAATATGTTATTGGCATCCTCATTAATCTATGAACTTAATAAAATCATATACATCTTCTTTTTGTATTTTCATAAAAGTCATGCTTTTACTTTTTGAAAAAGTATACTTTAGTAATAACCATATATGTAGATTTGAAACTATTTCTTAGAATACTGCCTATATGATGTGGCAGAAATTTCAGTATGAATACATTACTGATTGCAATCAAAAACAGTTTATGACATATCGAATACAATTTGAATTAGAACAAACCAGAAATGCTTTTTACAACTGTTAACTGGCCCTCATAAGCAAATACTACTAAAAGAAAAATTTTAAAATATATGCATTTTAGGTGCTATATTTTCTCCTCATGGTATTCCCTGTAATAAAAATAATCTTTAAAAATAGCAGTAGAACTAACATTATATTTGTTATTATACCTGGAAAGTGTACTTTATTACATCTTGTTGAGTAAACTTGAGTAAGTCAGAAATTGTGTTGTAGGATAATGAGTCAGTAGTTACATACCCAAAATCTATTATTGTTGTTTAGGAAATTGTCATAAATAGGCTATATAAGTAAATAGGCTATATAAGTAAAGGACTTACTGAAGTCTTTAATATTTTTATGTTAACAATATTGTAGAAGTCTGCTATAATATCACATTTGCTTAATGTTTTCACTTATAAAATATCATTTTCAAGATGGATGCTAATATCTAGACTTTTAATATTTAAATCCCTTAAATTATAAAACTTATACATGATGTCTGGTAATTTTTTTCATTTTTACTTTTGATTACATCTTAAATGCAATACACATGTGAACAGTAGAAATAAACAGAGTTCTTTGTTTTTGGCAGATTTTCATATTATCCATAGATGAAGGTAATTTACTATAGTGGAAAATCTTACCCAGAAGATAGTAATCATAAAATATTTCTGTGACTTAGTTCAGGAACATTTAGACCTAGTATATGTTGTTTCAGCCAATAGTGGATTCTCTCAGTATATGGACTTTCTTAACTGTAATATTTAATGATACAAAGGTATAGGGCCTTTGATAAATATTTGTATAATTAGAATTATTATATTATGGGTATTATAATTATACATATTTGAAAATTAGTTATAATTATCTACACTAAAACTATTAGAGTGATGTAATCATATATAAAAATGTTCTTCAATTATCTGTTTAATAATTGCATGGTTATGTATGAATTATGGCAAAAATTAAGTAGGTGAAAAATACTGGTTTATTTTAATGGAATCTGTATAGAATACTATTTTACTGTTTTTGCTGGTGGCACTTTGTAGAAAATGCCAAGGCACAGTGATTTGGAAAGGATTAATAAAGAAAATGACAAAATTGCTAATGAAAAATTGACTGCATATTAGAGGTTAATTAAGATCCCCAAATAAATATATTTGGCCTAATTAGAATAAATCCCAAAGATTTAGAAAACTCTAAGTGTTAAAGTTCAAAGACTACTGAGATTTCTGTCATCTCCTGCATGAAATGAAAGTGAGATTAATAAGAATTGATTAAAATGTTAAAAGTAAAAGAGAAAACAATCAAAGTATTTGGGAGAATTGTTGCTATTTTGTACACTTATTATCATAAACTTGTTATAAAAGCTAATCACTGGGGTGCCTGGGTGGCTCAGTCACTTAAGCGTTTGATTTCTGATTTTAGCTCAGGTCATGATTTCACTAATGACCCCCGTTAGTGGAGCCTGCTTGGGATTCTGTCTACCTCTTTCTCTGCCCCTTCCCTGCTTGTGCTCGCTCTCTTTTTCTCTCTCTCTCAAAATAAATAAAAATAAACTTAAAAAACTTATTTACAAGAAAAGCTAATCATAAAGATAAGGCCTGTATTTATAGCTTCACTCTAATATCATGGAGCTACCTGCACTTTGCAAGTCAGATTCCCAGGGTCTAGGCTTTCTCTTCTGTTTTCCTTACTGTCTTACTACAAGTCAGAAAAAGCAGATACAATTTTCTTTGTTTTGAACATGAGAATTAAGAAGTTCAAAAGATTACACAACTTGTGCAGAAACAGTCATATGATAACCAATTTAATGGCAGAATCCAGAGTGTTTAATTTTGTTTTGTTTTAGTATCATTTCACTTTCCATGTGTCCTTTGTCTATGAAGGTGACCTGCAGTTAGTGGTCAAATTTAAACAAAACATTACATATTTCATATTTTCTAATGAATTGGCCTAGTGAGTATGTAATTCAATCACAGAGTATTATGTGAAAATTATTATGCAACTACCTATAATAGCGAAATATAAAATAATATAAAATATTAGTAAGAAATGGAATTTATATTGAGATTAGAGTGAAGGTATTTCAAAATTGCTTAAGCTCAATCAAAAAGAAACATCAAGAAGAAAATATAAACGAAAATATCTTTTCTTCCATAGGCAAGGCATAATGTTATAATTTGGTTTCTGAGGGTTTAGAAATGTGAACTTTTTTTCTCTCCCTTTCCCTCTTCTTTCTCTCTCTCTAGTAACAACAACAAGTATTATGATTGGTATCTGTCATGCACCACAGTATTTTTTTAATGTTTATTTATTTTTAAGAGAGAGAGAGAGAGTGAGGAGAGGGGCAGAGAGAGAGGGAGACACAGAAGTTGAAGCGGGCTCTGGGCTTTGAACTGTCAGCACAGAGCCCGACGCAGGGCTCGAACTCAAGAACAATGAGATCATGACCTGAGCTGAAGTCGACACTTAACTGACTGAGCCACCCAGGCACCCCTAGAGTATTTTTTTTAATGAGAAAATTTTTATTTCAATAAGAACTAAAAAAAATATCTCATGAAGCATCAAAAGCTGATTTGTCAGTCTTTGCAGCTGCCTGCTCAGTTATCAGCAATTCATTGCAGAGCTCACACAGGGTGGAAGCATGAAGCTTCTAAAGGCAATAATTTTGCTGACAGAACTGCAAAAGCTGCTGTTAAAACATGACAGACTACAGATATAGAGGCTTCTGTTTTAATGCAATAAAATTTTTTTATTCATTTTTAAAACTATGCTTCACAAAACAAAATGGACACATGGCTTCTACAAAGGCTAATAGGAATCTGACTGGACTATGGGAGATATCTAACCAGACATTTCCTCTACCACCTATTTGCTTGGTTAGTGTTGTGTAACCAACCAAATCAATGTAAAAAGAGAGATTTTAAAGATACCAGACCCTTACTATGCCTATGGAAACTATGAAATCATTCAAAGTTTATTAGAGACATGTGCCATTTGTCAGCAGAATTCTTTCCAGGCCATTCCCAAGGTAGCACGGGAAGTCTGCCTGACCAAAGTTATTAGGAACTTGGTAGATTTGGATTTCATATAACAAAGTGTAAAATGTATATGACTAAAGTAAGAATTTTGTCTAGATATAGTGTATATGATGGCTGATGGTCTGAAATATTTCCCTGTGTCAAAAGCTAATATGCCTCCAGTAGTAAAGTCTCTCTCAATACACATGATTCCCATTTTTGGGATACCACAGCACATTGAGTAGGACTGAGGAAGTCACTTTATTTCTACTCTTGTCAAGGGTTATGCAGATGTTTGCAGATTCCTAGAAGCCTCAGTGCCCTGGACAAGTAGAGCAAATCGGTCAAATTCTAAATACATATCAGCTAAAATTCTGCAGCCTCCTGTGATAGAGGTCCTAGAGCTTTACCACTGGTCTTGTTAAAAGTTAGGGTGACATCTTGAAGTAAGCACTGGATTTCTCCCTTTAAATTTATGTTTGGCATAGCTACACATTTAGACCATGTCCTATACCTGACTCAACTGAATCCTCTTATAATCATGTCCAATACTTAAAAGAGCTTTTCTTATTCCTAGAAACCCTGTCAAGTGCTGCTGATCATGCATCTGGCTAACAAAGGAAAATAAACAAATAATAAATAAATAAATAAATAAATAAATAAATAAATAAATAAATAAAATCAAAGCTGGATTCACGCTTACCATGAGAAACCAGCAGCTCAAAAGGACTGGTTTGTGCTTCCTACAAAGAATTTAAGATTTCTAGGCTGACATTTTCAGTGAGCTCTCTTGCTGAACTGTTGACCCCAACAGTTAAAACCAGTAAAAGACAAGACCTGCTTAACTCTTGCTCTAACTGAAACCCATTGTTCTTATTTCTTATCATACTTTCTTGAGGCATTGTGGAAGATCTTTTGCAATGATGGAAACATTCCAACAGCCAGACAAAAAAAGCCCTGATGACAACAGGAATATCTACAAGCCAATGCCCCACATATCCTATTCTTTACCCATGGTCACATGGTCACCCCTGAACACATACTGACCCCCACCCGTGATCACAAGCTGTCTGCTGGCTGTCTTGCACCTACCCTTTTGACCTTCTCTTTATAAAACTCTAGGTGCACCTGGGTGGCTCAGTCAGTTGAGCATCCCACTCTTGATTTTGGCTCAGGTCATGATCCCAGGATCTTGGTATCAAGCACCTTATTGGGCTCTGCATTGACAGCGTGGCACCTGCTTGGGATTCTCTTTCTCTCTCTCTCTCTGCCCCTCCTCTGCTTGCATTCTCTTTCTTAAAATAACTAAATAAACTTAAAAAAATACTTTCAAATAAATAAATAAATAAATAAATAAATAAATAAATAAATATCTTCTTTTCTTTTTTTTTCCCCCCCAAACACTGATCTGAGTTACTGGCTTCTCTTGCAATGACGTTATCTGAGTTTGTTCAGCAAGTGTTGGCAAACCCAGCCAGCAGCTATGCTTTCTATTTGTCCAGTCCTCTTCAGAGTTCCCTGGGACAGAGCAATTGGCTGAGGCACTGTGCCAGACTCACCTGTTTGTTTCCTGAATTAGTAGCTAGGATAGATCAGTAACAATACTGGCAGTAAATAAACTAAAACTAAACGAGGAATTCTAGCAAAATGCCATAGACTGTCTGGGTGTCCTATTCACAGTAGGTTTATTTAAATTAATTTATTGAAGAATCACATTTTACTAGAAAATGAACCTATCATTTGTTATATTATAATTTTCTTTCTGTACTTCCAGGAATGGTCCCACAATCTTATTTCTGATTATCTCTAAATTGTACTTCCAGTTAAATGGGACCTGGACTTAGAAGTTCAACAATCTAATTACTGATAGTGTAAAACTCAGACCACCTTTTTTTGTTTGTTTGTTTGTTTGTTTGTTTGTTTGTTTATTATGGAGAGAGAGAAAGAGAGAGCGTGCGTGCATGTTGCCATGTAAGCAGGGGAGAGGCAGAGAGAGAGAGAGAGAGAGGATTCTAAGCAGGCTCCACGTTGACAGTGAGGAGCCTGAATTGGGGGCTCAATCTCATGAATTGTGAGACCTTGATCTGAGCTGAAATCAAGTGTCTTACACTTTACCAACTGAACCACCCAGGCACCCCAAAGTCAGACCAGTTTTATCAGCAATTGTTGATAATAACAAAAGTAAAAGTGATTAAGATGCATCTAGGTACTCAGGCCCTAAACTTGACACAAAATTGTTTTGGTAATTGGTTTGACTGAAAGGATAGTACAGAAAAAAAAAACCCATTTAAATAATAGATAAACAGAAATCCAGCAATTACAGATAGAGTCTGCAAAAGCAAGGTCTAATATCACTCAATTAATTTGGGTGCAAGTTCACTCCAGTACCAATATAAATAAATAAACAAAGGTGAATGACTGTTATTCATGGAGATTTTGTTAACTGCTATAATAGTATAATTACTGATTTAGATCCAACACACAAAAAAATTAAGTCCATAAGGACTTAAAACCATTAGAGCCATATACAGTAAACACTGGAAGTTCAATCTGTACCTTTCTATGCATACCACATTATAAGACAGTGATAGCAGATGATGGTCATAGATATCTTTGCCTTTCATATTTGGAAACAATAGAACAATTACTAAAGGGACTAATAAAAGTCATATAATAAAGAGCCTAAAACAAAGGTCATATAAATATGATGGCATGTGATTGACTGAAACTCATGAGATATTTATTGGATCTTGCAAGAAAACCCTTGATTACAAATTTAGATTATTAGGCTCCAGAGTTAAGCTATTCCTTAAGATTAAACTGGGTGAGGCTTCATAAGGAACTACTAAATAATAGTTAGATTGTTAATCATTTGAACTTGAAAGCAATAGTATCATCACAACAATTTGTAAAATTAATGGATGACCAAGAAATATTTTGTATATTTTGGATCAAGAATCTGATGTGACCATTCATTAGTGGTATGGCATATTCAAAGGCTGTTCCCCAAAGGCAAGTAATATGCTGACTTTTAGAAACAATATCAGTAATTCAGTTATTCTATCATTATTCTGAGAACTGGTTTGCTTCCCATTTTATTGTGAACTTGCTAGATATTTAGACAGCTGCAACTTGTTCAAAAATTATTTTAAAAATAATTTAAAAATTGCAATATTACTATTTTATAATGCAGGTAGGAGACTGTAAGGGCAAATATAAATAAAAAAATAAGAGGCTTAATTCTTCTTGAAAATAAGGGAAAAGACTTCTACCCGTCCCTTTTCTTGAAGTATTTATTTTAGAAAATGTGTAATTGTAAGTTCTTTCTCAGTATCTGTGAAATATATGTAAATCATTTCAAAAGCTAAATAAGCCTCTTGCCAACTTTGAGACCCAGGGATGGCTTTCTCAGGAGCCTAGGATTCATCTCTTTGATAAATGATTATCAAGTTAAAAAGCATCCTTATCTCTTTATTTCTGCAGGAGGGTCAGAGCCCAATGTCAGCTAACTGACTGACTTCTCACTCCAAGTTGCAAAACTATGATCTTGTCACAAAACATAAGAGAAGATTATTTTCCTTTGGATAAAGTCAGTACACAAACACAGATGGTCAACTCAGCTACTAAGTGAATTTAGAAGGAACTATCTATATATGACAAATGTTGCTGTCAAATGCTCTAAATCTAGGACTAGTTATTGTTTATCTTGAGAACATTTATGTAATGATGTATTAGTCAGGGTTCCCGAGAGAAACAAAACCAATACATAAAAAGATTTATTATAAGGAAGTGGCTTATGCAATCATGGAGGCTGACAAGTCCCATGATCTGCCATCCTCAAGCTGGAGACCATGGAGACTTGATGGTCTAGTAACAGCCAGAGTCTAAAAGCAGGAGAACCGGGAGGGCTGATATAGTCTCACTCTGAAGGTCATTAGGTACATAAGACCCAGCAAGAGCTGATTTTTCCCTTCTGCCTAAGACAGAAAAAATGCAAAACCAAAGCAAAACCAAAAACCATGTTCTAGCTCAAAGGCATTTGAAGAATTGCTTCTTACTTACAGGATGGTCAGATCTTTTTTATTCTAGTCAGGTCTTCAGCCCATTAGATGGACCTACCCACATTAGTGAGGGCAATCTGCTTTACTTGGTCTACCAACTAAAATGGTAAATTTCATCTAGAAACCTCACAGCCACACCCAGAATCATATATGACCAAATAGTTGGGTACTCTGTGCCCCAATCAAGTCGATATATAAAATTAACCATCACGGGGCACCTGGATGGCTCAGTCAGTTTTGCATCTGATTCCGGCTCAGGTCATGATCTCCTCAGTTAGTGAGTTTGAGCTCTGTGTTGCACCCTGTGCTGACAGCTTAGAGCCTGGAGCCTGCTTCAGATTCTGTGTCTCCCTCTCTCTGCCCCTCCCTCACTTGCATTCTGTCTGTCTCTCTCAAAAATAAATAAACATGAGGGGCGCCTGGGTGGTTCAGCCAGTTGAGCATCCAACTTCGGCTCAGGGCATGATCTCACAGTCTGTCAAGCCCCGCGTCGGGCTCTGTGCTGACAGCTCGGAGCCTGGAGCCTACTTTGGATTCTGTGTCTCCCTCTCTCTCTGCCTCTCCCCTGCTCTCTGTGTCTCAAAAATAAAAACATTAAAAATTTTTAAAAAAATAAACATGAAAACAAATTTTTTTTAATTAACCATCACAAGTGGGTTGCATTCTCTTTGGCTATTAAAATGATGATTTTTTTTTTTCTGTCTTTATAGTCTCTTATCGGATTGACTATGATGCATATCACATTCTGGTTTAATGGTTATTTAAAAATAAAACTGTGTTTTGTTTTGTTTTTTGGTTTTTTTTCTTTTCTACTCTTCTGGAGATATTTTCTGAATTGGAGGAGATTGAGGTTTTAAATTTATTTTCCAACACTATATGTGAAAGATTGTTTCTGACCTTTTTTAATATGCCATATTTGTCTACTGGTCTATAATTGTGCATTTGCTTAATCACTGAAGTTTTACCATGCCTTATTATACTTGCTGGTTCAAGTCCTCCTGACTTGTTCTTTTTTCTAAAGAGTATCTTGGCTTTCATTTTTCAATTCTGTATATTATAGTTTTGGATTTTCAAGTTTCATAAAGATCAAAGACAAATGAAATTGCCTGTTGAGAATTTTATTAAGATAACATATCTTTAGATAAATTTAGGGAAAATGGATTTATTTTATATATTGCTTCTGCCAGTCCACAAATAATCATACTTTTTCTCTATGTTTTTATTTCAAATGTATTTTGATATATTTTTTTATTTTTATAACTAGAATTATTTCACATATTTGTTAGTTTATACTCTATTTTATTTTTTTAATTTATTGAAGATAAAACACATAAGAAAAACATAAGATACATAAAAAACATAAGATAAATGTTCCTAAATAACCAATATGACACCAAGAAACTCAAAATGACTAGAACTCTAAAATCGTCCCATATTTATTATGCCATTTGTAGGTATTAATGCCATTTGTAGGTAACACTACTATCTTGTCTTCTAACAGCATAGATTATGCCTTCTTAAAAACATATAATAATTTTGCTTCAGTATTCTTTTACTCAATGTCGAGTTTATAAAATTGATTTATGTTATCACTCATAGTAGTACTTTGTTTATTCCCAATACTATATATTGTCCTCAAATTTATTTATCCAATCTAACATTGAAGATTATATGGTTGGCTTCCAATTTAGGGCTATTACAAATAGTGATCCTATTAATATTCTTGTACACATATTTTTTTTTTAATTTTTTTTTAATGTTTATTCATTTTGAAAGAAAGAGACAGAGCACAAGCCGGGGAGGGGTAGAGAGAGAGAGGGAGACACAGAATCCAAAGCAGGCTCCAGGCTTCGAGCTGTCAGCACAGAGCCCGACGCAGGGCTTGAACTCACAGACTGTGAGATCATGCCCTGAGCCGAAGTCGGACGCTGAACCGACTGAGCCACCCAGGCACCCCAATATTCTTGTACACATCTTTTAGAAAATATATAGACAGATTTTAGGAGATATACACCTAAGAGTGAAACCATTGAGTAATAGGATATTTCAGCCTTGCTAGAAACCACCAAATATTTTGTGCACATGTGTTGTGCCAAATTACATACCAACAGTAGTGTATCAAAATTACACAAACCTCTACCCAGACTCATCCAAATGTAAAAAAAAAGAGAGGGAAAGAGAGAAAGAGAGAGGACTGAAATAAACAAAATCACTAATGAAAGAGGAGAAATAACAACCAACTCCATAGAAATACAATTGTAATATTATGAATGCCTATATTATGCAAACCTATTGTAATGGGACCAACGTTTGTCCAGAGAGTCATGACACCGACACTTTTCTTTCCAGGAAGCAACTTTATTCGTGCTGGAATGGGCTCAGTGGGCTCATACTCAAAAAAACTGAGCTCCAAGCACACAGGGATTTTGCCTTTTATACAATTTCTACTTCTTTGTCTCCCATACATGGTTACATGCAGACATAAGGTCTGATTGGGTGGTCTTATGTTACAGAATTGTGAGGAATGTCACTTAAGCATACATAGCCAGGTTGCTATCTCTTATCTTGGGGTTTTTCACCACATTCCTTAGGGAGGGCACTCTACCACACTAAGCCATTAAACTGGACAATTTAGAAAAAAATGGGAAAATTCCTAGAAACATATAACCTATCAAAACTAAAGCAAGAAGAAATAAAAAAAAATTGAATAGACATTGCATTACCAGCAATGAAATTGAATCAGTAATCAAAAAACTGCAAAAAAAAAAAAACAAAAGTCTGGGACCAGACAGCTTCACCGGAAAATTCTAGCAAACATTTAAAGAGTTAATACCTATTCTTCTCAAACTATTTCAAAAAGTACAAAGGGAAGGAAAACTTCAAAATTCATTCTATGAGGCCAGTATCACCTTGATAACAAAACCAGATAAAGACATCACAGTGGCGCCTGGGTGGCTCAGTCGGTTGAGTGTCTGACTTCGACTCAGGTCATGATCTCACAGTTCGTGGGTTTGAGCCCCGCATCGGGTTCTGTGCTGCCGGCTCAGAGCCTGGAGCCTGCTTTGGATTCTGTGTCTCCCTCTCTCTCTGCCCCTCCCTTGCTTGTGCTCTGTTTCTTTCTGTCTCAAAAGTAAATAGACATTAAAAAAAAAAGGCATCACAAAAAAAGAGAACTATAGGCCACTATCTCTTATGAACATCACTGCACAAATCCTCAACAAAATACTAGAAAACTGAATCCAGCAAAACATTTAAAAAAATCATACATCACGATCAAGTGGAATTTATTCCTGGATGCAAGAGTAGTACAATATTTATAAATAAATCAATGTGATATGTCTTACCAATAAGAGAAGGGATAAAAACTATATGTCATTTCAATAGATGCAGCAAAAGCATTTGATACAGTACAACATCTATTCATGATAAAAACCCTCTGAAAAGTAGGTTTAGAGGGAACTTACCTCAACATAATAAATGTCTTATGTGAAAAAGCACAGCTAACATCATACTCAATTATAAAAAACTAAGACCTTTTCCCTTAAGGTCAGGAACAAGACAAGTATGTCCACTCAATTTTTTTTAATGTTTATTTATTTTTGAGAAAGAGAGACAGCATGAGTGGGGGGTGGGGGGGAGTGGTGGGGAGGGCGGCTAGGGGCAGAGAGAGAGGGAGACACAGAATCTTAAGCGGGCTCCAGTCTCTGAACTATCAGCACAGAGTCCAACTCAGGCCTCAAACTCATCAGCTGTGAGATCATGACTTGAGCTGAAGTCGGATGCTTAACTGACTCAGTCACCCAGGCACCCCTAAGTATGTCCACTCTTAACCACTTTTATTCAATATAGTACTGGAAGTCCTGGATGTAGCAATTAGACAATATAAAGAAATAAAATCATCCAAATTGGTAAGGAAGAACTAAAACTCTCACTATTTCAGACGACATTATACTACGTATAGAAAACCCTAAAGACTCCACCAAAAAATCTACTAGAACTGATAAATGAGTTCAGTAAGTCACAGCATACAAAACTAATGCATAGAAATCTGCTGAATTCCTACACACTAATAAGGAAGGAGTAAGAAGTGAAATTAAGAAAATAATCTCATTTACAATTGCACTAAAAATGATAAAATATCTAAGAATAAACTTAGCCAAAGAGTTGAAAGACCTGAACTCTGAAACTACAGTACAATGATGAAAGAAACTAGAGATGACACAAAGAAATGGAAAGACATTCCATGGTCATAGGTTGGAAGAACAAACATCGTTAAAATGTTTCTACTAACCAAAGCAATTAAATCCTTGCAAGGGATTTTCATTTTGAGAGAACTAGAACAAATAATCCTTAAATTTGTATGGAACCACAAAAGACCTCAAATAGACAAGGCAATTTTGAAAAATAAAAACAAATCTGGAGGTATCACAATGCCAAATATCAATTTATATTACAAAGTGGTAGTAACTAAAATGGTATGTAACTGGCATAAAAATAGACATGGAAGGCAATGGAACAGAATAGACACTTCAGAAATAAATCCACAATTACATGGTCAATTAATTTTCTACAAAGGAAGAAAGAATATACAATGGGAAAGACAGTCTCTTCAACAAATGGTATTGGGAACACTGGACAGCTACATGCAAAAGAATGAAACTGGACCACTCTTTTTCACCATGAACAAAAATAAACTCAAAATGAATTAAAGACCTAAATGTGAGACCTAAAACCATAAAAATCCTGAAGAGAGCACAGGTAGTAATTTCTCTGACATTGGCCATAACAACATTTTTCTAGATATGTCTCCTGAGGCAAGGAAATAAAAGCAATAATAAACAACTGTGACTACATCAAAATAAAAAAGCTTCTATAGAGCAAAGGAAACAATCAACAAAACTAAAAGGCAATCTATTGAATGGGAGAATATATTTGCAAATGACATATCTGATAAAGGGTTAGTATCCAAAATATATAAATAGCTTACACGGCTCAACACCCCAAAAACAAATAATCCAATTAAAAATGAGCAGAAGACATAAGCAGACATTTCTCCAAAGAAGACATAAGAATGGCCAGCATATACATGAAAAGGTACTCAGCATCACTTATCATTAGGGAAATCCAAATCAAAACTCAATGAGATATCACTTCACACTTGTCAGAAGGGCTAAAATGAACATTACAAGACACAGGTGCCAGTGAGAATGCAAATAAAGGAAAATCCTCTTACACTGTTGGTGGCAAGGCAAACTGGTGCAGCCACTGTAGAAAATGGTATTGATGTTCCTCAAAAAATTAAAAATAGAACTATCATATGATCCAGTAATCCCACTACTGGGTATTTATCCCCCCCCCCAAAAAAAACCCCACTAATTCAATATGTTTATTGCAGTATTATTTATAATAGCCAAATTATGGAACCAGCCCAAATGTCAATGGACAGATGAGTGAATAAATAAGAAGTGGTATATATATATATATATATATATATATATATATATATATATTATTATATATTACATTATATATATACACATTATATATAATATAATATATATACATATATACAATAGAATATTATTTAGTTCTAAAACAAGAATGAAATCTTGTCATTGGCAACAACATGAAGAGCTAGGAAGTATAGCGCTAAGTGAAATAAGCCAGTCAGAAAAAGAGAAATACCATATTGTGTCATTCATATATGTAATTCAAGAGAGAGAGAGAGACAAACCAAGAAACAGACTCTTAACTATAGAACACAAACTGATGGTTACCAGAGTGGAGGTGGGTGGGGGAATGTGTGAAATAGGTGACGGGGATTAAAGATTACACTAAAAAAAAAAAAAAAAAAAAAACCAAAACCCACAACAACAAAACCCCCCAGTTGGTTCACATACTTGACAACTCTACTATTTCTTAATCATCATACCAGATGCATTATAGATATAAATGTAAAAACAAAGATATTTTGATAAAAAATGAATAATATCTTCATTGTCATCAATGGATTGGAGGACAGACTCTTAGGCATGTGAATCTGAGGAAAGCTATGGTAAACTGACAATTACCCCCAAGTTGACATATGAAATCAGTGCAATCTCAAAAATCTGAATTATTTTGGCAGAATTCGACCAATTTGATAAAACATAGATATACATATACAGATGTAACAAAACTTGAATGAGCTCTGAATAATAGATGTCAATGACATATCAATGTTATTATGTGATTGACATACTTAGGTTTCCAGAGGAATGCCCTTTGTTCTTCAGTATTGAAGAACGGTGGTACCGCATATGATAACTTACTCTCATACGCTTCATAGTCAAGACATATTTTGTGTTGAACTCACAATTCTTCTATTAAAAAAACTGTTCTAAAGTTGTTTTTTTTAATGTTTATTTTTGAGACTGAGAGAGACAGCGTGAGTGGGGGAGGGGCAGAGAGGCACAGAGAGAGGGAGACACAGTCTCCAGGCTCCAAGCTGTCAGCCCAGAGCTCAATGTGGAGCTTGAACTAACAAGCTGTGAGATCATGAGCTTGGCTGAAGACGGATGCTTAACTGACTGAGCCACCCAGGCGCCCCCGAAGTTTTTATAAAGATAGTTTACAGAAGAATATCTTTATGACTTTGAGGAAGATTTTGTTTTTTGCAAATAGATGCTAAAAACATTTCTTCTACTAGACAGATTTATGTATCTGTTTAATAAAAGATTTCTAATATAATAAGTGATCTGGAAAATCCAAATTAAAAGAAAAGTAAGATATCACCACACAAACATAGAAATACTGAAAGTTCTATTCAAAAAGCAAAAACATGGATGGCTGAGTTTTTCAAAATGACTACCACAAGATTTTGTCACTCTACAAGTCTGTCCTATAGCATGATGTGCTCACCCCGTCATTGAGAAGTGGACATATGTGTTTCCTGTCCTTGAATATGCATAGGACTAAGATTATTGTGAACAGTATGCTATGTGATTTATTTCCAAATCTAGTTTGTATTTTTCTGTCTTGTCTTCATGAGGTATGCCCATTTAAGACCCAAGCACCAAATACTGCAAGGAAATCCAGGGAATATTTAGAGACCATTGTAGGTGTTCTGTGTGACAGTCCCAGATATGAGCCCAGAAGAAATTCAACATCAGCTACAGACAGATATGTGAGTGAGAAAGCACCATAGACTGAATGTGTGTGTCTCCCCAAATTCATATATTAAAACCTTAAAAATGCACACTGACCTTGCCACTTTGGAAAATAGTTTAGCACTATCCAATATTTTTGAAGATGCACATACCAATAACTCAGTATTTCATTCCTATGTACACTAAATAAATTGTACATATAAGCATTATATATATGTATAAAAATGTTCAAACAAGCAGTCAGTCTCCATTGCATCTTAAAATAGGAACAACCTAAATTCACATTGACAGCAGTATGGTTATACTATTTGTACAAAAATACAATGAAATTGTACGATGACAAATTGATTAATTGCAGCACTACATGAATGATTTTCAAATGTAATATTAGCAGAAGAGTAGACTACAAAGTACCATTCAGCATGATCTCATTAATAGGAAGTTGAATAGTAGCAGATCTAATTAATGCAATTTAGGGGTAAATACATAAGTGATCTTAGTAAGATAAAGCAACTTTTTTTTGTTATTAGTAATAGCATATAAGGAAAAACCTAATGCATTATTAGGTGAAAGAAACAGAATTAGAAATATATGCTTATAAAGAAAAATTATGGTCATATTTATTAGTTGCAAAACTTACTTTCTTCATTGTAGTAGAGCATAAATAAAATCAAATACAATTTATATATACACATTATCTCATCCTGAATAGTAGCAATATTAAGGTATTCTTTAAAATGCTTTATTTACCCTATTCTTAAATTCACTATGCCAGTGGCAGATACTGCTTGATGTTCACCAAATATTTCCTAATACTTGCAAATATTTTCATTGTGAATAACAAATCACCCCCAAATTAAGAAACTTAAAGCAACAAATATTATTTTCTCACAGTTTCTGTGGATTAGTGATGTGGGTATGGCTTATCTGAATTTTGTGGCTGTGAGTTTCTCACAAGCCTCTGATCAAGGCATCGGCTAGTTTCACCAGTCTTCCTATGCTAAACAGGGAGAACTTGCTTTTAAGTTCATTCATGTGGCTCCTGACATGATTCAGTTCCTTCTGAGATGTTGGCAGGAGGATACCCTCATTTACTTGCCAAGAAGAACCCTCTGTAGGGCATCCCAGAACATTCTGGTTTGCTTCATCAACAAAAGGAATGGGGGAGGGTGAGCAAGACAGTAAGCAAGACAAAAGACAGTCCTTTATTATCTAATCTCTGAAATGTTGCCTGCTCACTTTGCCATATTCCATTTGTTAGAATCAAGTCACTGGTCCAGCTAATACACGAGGGGAATGGATTAGGTAGTATGTAAATACCAGAAAGCACAGGTCATGGGAGGAATTTTAGAAGCTAACTACCACACTAGTTCACATCTAGATCGCATTTCCCAGTTTTTCCTAGAACTAACTGGTCCATACAACTGAGTTGTACCCAATGGATAATGTGAGGAGATGAAGATATACCATTGTGTACACAAGGCTTTTTTTTAGGGAAAAAGAAGGTATTTTTGCATGTTTTTTCCCCTTAAAATACCTAAGTGAAGGTAAAATTTTCACTCTCTGGGTGAAAGAATAACAAGATAGTAAGAAGTTTAGCCCATGAATTGCCACATGTAGAGCGCTCCCTGCAAAAGAAGCATGGGATATTACATTACTACCTTTAAGAAGAATCTAGGCCTCAAATTATTATGTGAGTAAGAATATACCTGTATTGTGCCATAGTCTTTATACACATGTGCGCTTATTAGTTACTATAGTCATTTCTACCTTGAGTAACACAGAATCTTGTAATTTAATGTGGGATGCTGCAATTGTTGTAACAAAATATATGACAGTACTTTAACAGTTTAGAGCAGAGAAAGAACAAATAGATTCATGAAGCTGGAAAATGAGATTACATGTAATGTGGTAGTGAAATATGTGCTACCATGTTTATCTCTGAAAAAAACTTGGAGGGAGGAATAAGTGTCAACTTGTCTGTAACTCTACAAGTTGAAAACAGAGAGAATACTAGTGGGTGTTGGTTACCACTTCTTGATTTGGAAGAGTTGTATTGAAGAGATGACTAAAGTAAGAACTGACCTTCCTAGGAACAGGAATGAAATAAAAAAGAAAAGTCCAGATTTGTAGCCCCTGAGGTCTGACAAGGCTAGATACTTTTAAATCTAAAAGGCAAGAAATAAGAGTAAAAAATGCTTTGAAAAAAAAAAAAGCCCATTATATTAGGTCTTTTCAGTTAAATGAATATTCTGTGTGTGTGTGTGTGTGTGTGTGTGTAGAAAAGATTGGATTAAATGTGGTATCTTCCCACAATCCTATTTATCTCAGATATCTTCAAAGTATGCACATTTAAACAAAAGGACAGGTAGAAAGACAAAGAAATAAAGCAAACTTGAGAACAATGCATAACTAATTGGGAATAATTTTGAGTGTGGCTACAATACCTTAGAATCAAGTAGAACTGACTGGAAGTGACTGGGAACAAATGTTTCCAGTCAGTTTTATAGTTGTGCAGAAAATTGTGTGTGTGTGTGTGTGTGTCTGTGTGTAATGTACTAGACAAATATTTATTAATAAAAATTATTGATTTTACTTCAATTTTGAGGTACTCTAAGTATATAAGATTTATTCTTCTTTATTAGAGTTGATGTAATCAACTTAGTTTTGCTTGATTAGTTGGTTTTCTCATCTTCTGAGAGGTTGATGATCTCTTACTTTCCATAAACTATTATCCTTGGAAGCAGAACTCAGATACTGCAATAATCAACTAATTATAAGATATATCCTATTGTGGTGTACACACACACACACACACACACACACACACTCACAAACGCACAATCATAATTGCCTGGGTTTAAAAAAATTGAGTTTTCTGCTTCAATGTTCTCAGATAAAGGGAAACATTCTGAAATATAATAATCATAGAAATTATTACAGTTAACTTTTATTTCAGAGTTTGTGACTATTTCTTATCAAATGGAACCATAACTTTATGGTTTCTGCCAAATATTAAATATTAGTTTTGGAGTTTAAGATGCAGTTTAACTAAAGAAAAGCCAGGGCAAATAATTACACCAGGAAAAGTGCAGTTGGTTCACTACACCATCTATTGTGATGTTGCAAATCCCAACTAGTTTTTATTTCCTTTTGTATTTAATGACTAAAGGGTTCAAAGAGATTTGAAGAGATCACTCCTAATATACAGTTGAGCTAGAGAGATGGAGAAACAATCATATACATATGTCTGTTTATATGCTTCAACTTTTTCCCTTCTCCCCCCAAATAAGTGATGAAAACAAAATAACAAGAAGAAAACAACAACAAAAAAACCCATGTTTTTAGGACAATATCTCTGTTGTAATGGTCTCCCCAAAGAGCTGGCTATAAGAAATGTAAACAGCTTCCTGCTAGTTTCAGAGGGAGACAAACACTAGTGTCAGGAACCTAGGGGAAAATGGCAGCATAATACAGAACATTTATAGGCAGAAGAAATAGACATTTACTATAATTAAAGGAAGAAAGAGATTGTAAGAGCAGTGGATCAGGAGAAGAGCCTGCACGGCTACAGCAGCAGTGCTGTTTATACCTGAGTACCAAGGAATGTTCTAAAGGGACTAATTGGAGATAAGTAAAAATGTCCTAGGGATTTATTAATGTTTTATTCTCTTTTTGAATATCTTAATAACTCTCATTTCTAATTCTTAATGCGACTAGAGGTCTAATTCTTTTCCACAATGTTTCAGTGCCACTAATTATTTCTGAAATTTCCCAGTGAGAAATCACAAATAAAACTTCTATGTGGTGCTCATTAAACCTGTACTTAAACAGATTCTTTAGCATCTTCAATGGATCAAATGCATAGCACACTGGTTAGAGGACTGCAATGAACAATGTGTGAACCTCCTAGGACTCTGTAGGCTCATTGCTGGATCTTTTTATTGTGGGAGGACAAAAATAATATAAACAAACAAATATGCAACATATAAAAAATAATAAGCCCCCCCAAAAAACAAACCTCAAAGACCTACTAATAAAGCGAGTAATAAAACCCTTTTTACTTAATGGCCTGTTAGTCTGAACAGATAGGAAATTTTGAGATTGAAAATTTTCTGTGTATTCTCTTCAAGAAAGATCTGTATTTATTAATCTTATAAAAGTATGTAATAATTATTTATTTGAATAGATACTTGTTAATAATATCACCAAAATCAACCTATACTTGAAATGTAGTTGAGCAAATTCTTTTCGATCTCTAGCTTCCATATATTGTTGGATATTTTCATAAATAGTTTCAATTCTATCTCTATTATTGAAGGTTCAAAAGCATATGTTTTAAGATATTATGATCATTAACCATGTGAAGTGTCTGAGAACATAGTGTAAGCATAGTTTACATTATTAAAAATACTTTATTGGGGGATTTTCCATATTGTTTCATGCAGTTCCAAATTTGGTCAGATAATATTTTCCAATGTAAGATCTTTCTGCTCATTGTTAACATAGGTATACAAGATAAGTTAAAGACTGTTCTCTAGGACACAATGATCACTTCAGTTATGACATATCTCTATTGTATGAGTGACTTTAACACCTTAATACCTTTGGTATAATTAACAATTCCAATATACAATAGTGTTTTTATAAATCTGTTTCTTGTTTCCTGATTAAAATAATAACCACATCTTTAGATAAAGCAGTCTTATGTTCTTGCTCTTTAAATGCATTTTAAAATGTTTTACCCTGACTATTTACCTAATTGTCTACGTTGAAATTTAAAATTCCACGTATCAATCATGATATGGTAGAAGCCAATATTATCATTAATTTCAGAAAGAATCAGGAAAATATCAGATACTTTGTTTTTCTTCTGCCCTCACTAAATGTTTATAGACAAACTTTAACAAGTAGGATGAGAATGTAGATTATCCTTCCTCTCTCTCTCTCTCTTTCTCCTTCCTTTGTTCCTTCGTTTCATCCCCCCTTCCTTCCTCCCTTCCTTCCTCCCTTTCTTCCATCCATCCATTTATCATCTCTCTATTGACAGAGAATCTATTAAGTATTTAAAAAAAATAGTAACCTGGTTTGAGATCTCCTTATTGAAAAAGGCACTTGAAAATATGAAATGAATTATCATATAAAGATGTTTTTGATGCATACTGAATCTATTATGCTATTAGAGGCTATGATAGCTAAAATCATATAACATTATGATGAAATAGTAAAAACTATGTATTATATAATATTTAATAGGATATTATATTCAGTGTGGATCTTTGAAATGAGGAACTCCAACAGCATCTAGTATACATTGAAAAAAAATTGATGTCAAAATAAATCCTATGCTTTCCCATTTTATATTATCAAATCGCATGCAGATCATTACAAATGTATTTTAAGCAGAGTCTCTTTCTAAACTGTTTTTAAAAAACTTGCAGATTTTTAAAATAACTTTATGTTTGTCACATGCATCAGTGATGACAAGCCATTTCTATATCATATATGGTATATTAAATAGCACCATTACCCATGAAGTAATAATAGGTAACGTTAACTGAGACTTTATTGGTGGTAGTAGTCAGGCACTGTTCTGAAGTGACTCAGGAATATTAATTCATTTATTTCTTACAAAACATCTGTGGAATAGATATTATTATTACAAGGCAAGGAAACAACAGCAAGTCGTGAAACCACATAGTTCAACTGCAGAGGCTTTGTTCTTAAAATACTACTGTTTTTCAAGTTTAACTTCAAAAAAGGTGCTGTTTCAAATTTGAGGGCTATGGGCAAACTTGATAAAAATCGCCTCAGTAACAGACTAAAATACAAATGTGTGGCCTTGAACACAGCTGTAATAAATCAAAGTCTCTGAGACTGGATTCTGGTGATCTTTTATTTTAAACTAAGCTTTCATGTATTCTTGAGGTACTCTAAAATTGGAAAACATTATTTTGATCTATCATTTGAGAATCCTTTCATTGTGGTACCCACATCTACCTTCTACCAGTTCACTTCCATGACCCCTTATCTCCAGTTTATATTTCTTACATGTATACTTTTGCCGGCTTTTCTTTACGTCCAAAGTTTCCTCTTCATAGCTTTTTAAAATTTGACATGAGTGCTTCTGTGAATTCAATTGGTAAGAAAAGATAACTAATTTGAATTTATAAAGGTATAGTAATTTTATTCTCACACACAATTTGGTGTTTCTAATAACATGGAGGAGCAAAAACAGATGACCTCTTCTGGTTATAGAGAATACAGACCTAAAAATATACGTATACTCCACTAAGCACTACTATATAAGAGTTCAACAACACTATAATTACAATTAACTAACTGTGTTTTATGTACATCAATTTGAATGTCCACAATATTCCTTCCAATGCATGTGTAGAAATATCACAGCGCATATATCATTGCTGAAATACAAATAGTTCTCAGTGTCTAAAGTTCACTATTCAAAATAAGATTAGAAATATTTACCAAATTTTAAGTCCTTCAGAAAGTTATATATGTGCACATTTAAAAATTCTTTTTTCTATTAATCTGAATAAAAGATGTAACTCTTAAAATGTCTAAAATCATTTATGGGATATGACAGAGATGTGGTACTTACAGAAGAAAAAACAAAAATCTCTCTATAGAGAGTCACTAGAGTCAATAAGTTATTGAGAGTTTCCCTTTTAAATGTGAAAATGGTCAATAACAACACATTTAGGAATAACACTTTAAAAAAATTTTTATTACATTTATTTAATGCTTGTGTTTAAGAGTGAGACAGAGCATGAGCGGGGGACAGAAGAGAGAGAATGAGACAAAATCTGAAGCAGTCTCCAGGCTCTGAGCGAGCATTCAGCACAGAGCCTGACTCGGGGCTCAAACCCACAAACCGTGAGATCGTGACCTGAGCTGATGTCGGACGCTTAACTGACTGAGCCACCCAGGCACCCCAGGAATAACACTTTTAATGATTAATAGCCACAATAGGTTGTGACTATAATTTGTATAGATTTATTGATAAAGAAACCCAGGCACCCCAGGAATAACACTTTTAATGATTAATAGCCACAATAGGTTGTGACTATAATTTGTATAGATTTATTGATAAAGAAACACAAGCATTAAACATAAACATAGGCATGAAAACACATGATATCTGTCTTTCTCTGACATTTCATTTCGCACAATACCCTCCAGTTCCATCCACATTGTTGCAAATGGCAAGATTTCATTCTTTTTGACTGCCAAGTAGTATTCCATTGTATATATGTACCACATCTTTATCCATTCATCATTTGATGGACATTTGGGTTCTTTCCATAATTTGTCTATTATTGATAGCACTGCTATAAACATTGGGGTATATGTGCCCCCATGAATCAACACTCCTTTATCCTTTGGATAAATTCCTAGCAGTGCTATTGCTGGGTTGTAGGGTAATTCTTTCTTTAATTTTTTGAGGAACCTCCACACTATTTTCCAGAGTGGCTGCACCAGTTTGCATTCACACCAACAATGCAAGAGAGTTCCCCTTTCTCCACGTCCTTGCTAACATCTGTTGTTTCCTGAGTGGTCAATTTTAGGCACTCATGTGGAAACTGAGAAACTTAACAGAAGATCATGGGGGAAGGGAGAAGAAAAAAAATAGTTACAAACAGAGAGGGAGGTAAACCATAAGAGACTTTTAAATACAGAGAACAAACTGAGGGTCGAAGTGGGTGGGGAAAATGGGTGACGGACATTGAGGAGGACACTTGTTGGGATGAGCACTGGGTGTTTTATATAAGTGATGAATCATAGGAATCTACTGCTGAAGGCAAGAGCACACTGTATACACTGTATGTTAGCTAACTTGACAATAAATTATATATATACATATGTATGTATATATATACATATATATGTATGTATACGTATGTATGTATATATATGTATGTATGTATATATATGCATATATATGTATATACAAAGATGTGGTGTATATACATACAATGAAATGCTACTCAGCAATCAAAAAGAATGAAATCTTGCCATTTGCAACAATGTGGATGGAACTAGAGTGTATTATGCTAAGCGAAATAAGTCAGTCAGAGAAAGACAAATATCATGTGATTTGACTCATACGTGGAATTAAAAAAAAACGGATAAACATAGGAGAAGGGAAGGAAAAATAAGATAAAAAAAATAAGAGGCAAACCATAAGAGACTCTTAAATACAGAGAACAAACTGAGGTTTGTTAGAGGGGAGGTGGATGAGGGGGATGGGCTAAATGGGTGATGGGCATTGAGGAGGGCACTTGTTGGGATGGCAGCTGGATGTTATATGTAAGCAATGAATCACTGGGTTCTTCTCCTGAAACCAATATTACACTGAATGTTAACTAACTTGAGTTTAAATAAATGGGAAGATTAAAAAAAATCAACATAGGCTTTTTAAGATACTACTTTGTGAATAACAATATCATAGTAATTATAGATAACAAAACATATTTCACACTCCCTGAGTTAAAATATCTGTCAATTTACAGAATTAGGTATGTAAGGGAAGATATGGTGAGAATGAGCCTCACAGTAAAGATAGAAAAGCAGGACAAAAACAGATCATGGTGGAAAGTGTGTAAGACAATCTACATATGGGAGGGTATCTCCTGAGTAGAATTATCTTATATAAGAAGGTGAAAGTGAGCACACTGTGTATGTGGGTTTTTTTTAAAATAAGGCTTTTAGTATACCAAAAATTACTGACTCCATATCTCTGACATGGGGACTGTGTATGCCAAATTGAAGGAATATATTAAGAAATGTAAAATCTTGTCTCAAAATGTTTTAGGAAAAAGCCCTACTATGAGTAAATATCTGTTTCATAGGTGACCATAAAGGTAGACAATTTTAAAAGTATTCTAAATGTACTTATGCTTTAGCTATATATATATTTAAAGTGTAGATATGATTACATAAACAAAGTAATATCAAATATATTTGCAACGGTATGAAAATGTTAGAAATTATGTTGTTTTTCTACTGCCACTGAAATAGAATGACTTATTTAAGTCTTATAAAATTCAAAGTCTGGGAAAAGTCGAGGGTTTTGAGGCCAATAAAAAAAGTTGTGAATGTCCTCAGAGAGTCCATGGTGGGTTTGAAAGCATCACCAGTTAATTCAACAGAAGAATCTTGAGGGAGATTTTCCAAGTGAAGCAAATATAGGGCAAAAGAAAGACTATTACTAGAGTCAGAATTTTGTGCCAAAGAATACCAGAGCAAAGGCAACAGTAAACAGTGAGGACAGAAAATTGTCATTGTCTTGATCTTTTCAGGGGATGGAGAAACCAAACAGAAACACAGATTAGGATCTCAGAAGAGGTGAACATAAGCATAGCTCATGTTTACATGTTTAATCTAAATATTTACTCTTGGGGCGCCTGGGTGGCGCAGTCGGTTAAGCGTCCGACTTCAGCCAGGTCACGATCTCACGGTCCGTGAGTTCGAGCCCCGCGTCAGGCTCTGGGCTGATGGCTCTGAGCCTGGAGCCTGTTTCCGATTCTGTGTCTCCCTCTCTCTCTGCCCCTCCCCCGTTCATGCTCTGTCTCTCTCTGTCCCAAAAATAAATAAAAAATGTTGAAAAAAAAAAATAAATAAATATTTACTCTAAAACACAAAGCTCGGTTTACTTTCAACTAGGTAGATCTCTCACTATATTCAATATGTAGGGGATTTGGGCACAACTCTCAAAATGAGAAATAAAATTAAATATATGAAAACATGTATTAAAGACATTGCAATGAAGAAGGAACTCTTAAATAAAATCTGGAAGCTGGGATTGGTGATATTGAAATTTCCTGCGGTTTTCAAGATGGCAGACTCATTTCACATGATGAGTAGCAGCATTAATGGACATTTTTTTCCCTTCAAAATGTGGGAATTATATTGTCACAATTACCCACTTGCTATTGTTGAATGTGTCCTCTCAAAATTCATATGTTGGAATATTAATGCTCAGTGTGAAGTTATTAGAAGGTGGGGACTTTAGGAAGTATTAGAGAATAATGCCTCATAAAAGAGACCCTAGAGAGCATTATTGCACCTTCCACCATGTGAGGGCAGAGAAGGAAGTCAATGATCTACAACCCAGAACAGGGTCTTTCCAGAACCCAACCTTACCAACGCTGATCTTGAACTTCCAGTCTCTAGAAATTTGAGAAATGTTTTGTTGCTTTTGAGCTACATAGTCTGTGGTATTTTGTTATAGTAACCTGGATAGATTAAGACATCTCCTCATGAGATACTGCTCTTTCTTGAACTTATAAGACATAAACCTCAACAAAATGTAAATGTTTTGTATGTATATAAATTAACATTCTTTTTTCATTTCCTTTTTTGAAATTTACTTGGGATCACCACTATAACGATTGAGAATCTCCTTGTGTAATTTATGTTATATAGGTAAGCTGTTTCTGTGATTTTTTTTCTTCTAGATTTTTGTAAGATGTGATTCTGTGAGTTTGTTTGTTTGCTTATTTCATTTTTGTAAAGTAGGACACATATGTGGCTGCATTCTAGGTATAATTTTTTTAAAAAACCAGCTAAATTTGAATATCAGATAAACGACAAATAATTTTTAGTATGTCTCAGGCAATTGTAATTTTTATACTGAAAGTAATTTTGTTGTTTATCTAAAATTCCAATTTACCTGGTTGGACTCCTGTATCCTTATTTCCTAAATCTGGCAACATCAGGCACATTTGCAAAGTGGCAGGTTTGGTTAAACTGTGGTTATTATACTGCAGCAATGCTATTTCTATCAAAAGATATCTCACTTGAAAGAAAATAATTAATGTGCATTTTAAAATTTTCCATTGAAAAATCATTTGGCAAATATTTTTTCTCTGGAAATTTGATATTTGGAGGTATACATCTTATTGTTTTTTTTTAAAAAATAAATTTGGAATTTTCTGTTTTAAGAAGACCACATAATTTGGGTAATTTTTATTCTAGCATATGGGGCTCATTACAAAACAAGATAGAGCTCTGTTGCAAAGATGATGAGTCAGAAACTTTATTAATACGGGAGGAAGTAAGCACCTGGGTGGCTTAGTCAGTTAGGCATCCAACACTTGATTTTGCCTCAGGTCATGATCTCACAGTTTGTGAGTTTGAGCCCTGAATTTCATGGTTTGTGAGTTCCAGCCAGGAGTCGGGCTCTATGCTGATAGCATGGAGTCTGCTTATATACACATGTGTGTGTGTATATATATATATATATATATATATATATATATATATATATTCCATATATATATATGGAAGCTCAACCAATTCATCCAATGAAACTATCCATATCAGGAATAGTACCTAATAATTTTCCAGTTCCAGTGTACATTCTCTATTTTTCAAGTATTTGAAGAGGGTAAACAAGAGAATTATCAATACCCTCGCCCCTATGTAAAGATATTAAAAGGATCACTTCTTGGCCCTTTAGCTAAGACAAAGTAAATAAATTGAAAATGAAACTGAAATAGGAATGATCTTGAAAGAAATAGGAGACACTAGATTTTGTTTAAATGATATAACAATAACAAAAAAATAAAACAGATGTGAAGACAAAAGGATCCCTCCGATAGCTTCTGTTTGCTATACACAGGAATTGTGATGATCTAAGGAAGTCTGGAGGAGCACAGAGAAGGTTTAGAAAAGAAATTGTGATGAGATGAGCTGCTAATTTGGAAAAAAAATGATTTGTGGCTAATGACTAAAGTGCAAATGAAGTTGGAGACTGAATTCACTGTAATCTCATTCTACAAATTTGTGAAATTATCTTCTGTCTTTAGTAGAGACAGAGAGAAGATTAATAAATTTGAGATTTGAACATAAACTTTTCTCAGCAAGCAAAAGCATTAATATCACTGCCATGGAAAACATAGACTTACAGAGCATATAATATATACTAGATGGATACATATGTAAAGCCTGCAGAAAGTTCAAAGATAAATATCAAGTAAAATGGTAATTACATTTGACGTGTCTTTATGAAGTCAAGTAACAAGCATATGATGATAAACTGATTAAAATGAAATGTCGAAGATATATAAATAAAGAGTGAAATATCTGGATATGAAATAGTCTGTGTGAATACAACTGCTAGAGCATGACTGTAGGACTAGGTGACCTTAGAGGAGAAGTGCCATACAGGGATTAGACACCTTTTTAGGATTTATAGAATTATTTTGTCCCAACACTTTCCCCAGAAAGACATAATGAATGAAAACTTTACAGTCATCTGAACTTTTAAATGACCCAGTTTTTGTGGCATACTTATTTACTTATTTCATTTTTTATTTACTTCAACTCTTACATGCAAAACTTACTATGATATATATATATATTCTGAACATTGGTTGCTTTTTGAACTCTCTTCCATGGAGGTAAATGCAACTGACTATTTCAGATATACTTTCTGCTAAAAGATATGTACCTGTCTTGTTGTTGTTGTTGTTGTTGTTGTTGGCCTTGAGTTTTGTGTAATGTTAACTCACTACATATGAATCCAATAGTTTTCTACAACATGGTTTGCATAAATGCGTTTAATTGCTGCTCTTTGCCCTCTAATTAAGAAGATTAAGGATAATTCTGCCTGGGTCATTTCCACTTAGTTCAATTGCCAATATATCTTTCATGAGGGTGACTTTGGGTCACTCTTTAGTGAATTATTAAATCTGGCCTCATTTTTACAGGTGGAAGATTTTGCATCCTAATTGCACCAATGTCATGGCTCTTTACTTGCATGTACTTTCTATTTGAGATATTGAAATAGGATTGTGGTTTACAGAGAATATTTTATCATTTTACTTATGTGAAAAGTTCACAGAATTCCTTCTGGAACATTTTGTAAATTACCAAAACCATCAAATATAGCATGATGACAAATATTTCCTAATATCATTCATATGTCTAGGAAGACCACAAAAACATCATGAAATAAGTTTTTTCAGCTCTAGCATAACACTGTGCAAACTGAATCATACTCATTGATAGAATGGCAGTGCCTAGAATTGTTCCTGATACAAAGTAATGATTAATAAATATTTGTGAAATAAATTAATAATTTTAATATCATCACATAAATTATCCATGAGATTTAATTCTTTATATATCTTGTGATGTTTTATATAATTGTCTTACATTTCACTTTTAATATATTTTTGCAAGTGGGTTTATTTTATGTATAACATATACATATTATATATATAAACAGGACAGACAAAAATCTTTAATAGAATAATATTTAAAAGCATGGTTACATAAACAATATAATTTTAAGATTTAGTTATAAAATTCTGTACAAAAAGCCAATGACTTCTATGATATATAATGTATATTTGATATATAATGTAAATCATATTTTCAGTAAAATTAGTTTGAAGTCAAGTATCAAAGAGCTCTGTAGACGATTAACATCCCAGCCCCAAAATGAATAGAAAAACAAAATCCAACTATAAGCAGTCAATAAGAAACTTACTTCAACTTTTAAGACACACATAAGCTGAGAGTTGAAGGGATAGAAAAGGAATTTAATGCAAACAGAAACCAATACAGAGCAGAATTAGTCATACTCCCTTCAAACAAAATTCAGTTTAAATAAAAAGCTGTAACAAGACACGAGTAAGGTCATATAATTATAAAGGGGTCAATTCATCAAGAGGATATGACTGTAAACTGTAAATATATAACCACCATCACTAGAGCACCTAAGTACATTAGGCAAGGATTAACAGAACTGAAAAAAGAAGCAGACAGTAACCCAATAATAGTAGGAGACTTAACTACTCCACTTTAATAATCATCCAGACACAAATTCAATGAGGAAATGTTGGAATTGAACTGTAATCATAAAGAAGTAAAATTGACTCTCATTGTAAATGATACAATCTTAGATATAGAAAACCCTGAAGACACAACCAAAAAACTATTAGAATTAAAAAAAAATTCAGTAAAGTTGCAGGATACAAAATGAACATACCAAATCAGTTGTTTTTCTATACACTAACAAGAAATTATCTGAAACAAAATTTAGTAAAGCAATTTAATTTATAATAGCACCAAAAACAATAAAATATTTAGAAATAAATTTAAACAAGGAGGAAAATACCTTTACACTGAAAATTATGAGACACTGATGATACAAATTGAAGAAGACACGAATGTATGGAAGGGTAGACCATGTTTATGTATGGAAGAATTCATATTGTGAAAATATCCATACTACCCAAAGGGACCTATGGATTCAAGGCAATCTCTATCAAAATTCCAAAGACATTCTTCACAGAAATAGAAAAAAAAAATGGTAAAATTTATGTAATACCACAAAAGACCCCAAATACCCAAAGTAATCTTGAGAAAGAAAAACAAAGCTGGAGGAATTACACTTTCTGATTTCAAACTACATTACTAATCAAAAAAATATGGTACTAGCATAAAATCTAAAATATAGACTAACAAAATAAAATAAGGAGCCCAGAAATAAAACCATGCGTTAGTCAACTAATATTTGACAAGGGCACCAAGTACATACAATGGGTAATGTGTAGTCTCTTCAATAAATGGAACTGGGAAAACTGAATATATTCATAAAAAATGTACAGTGGATATACACGTAAAAGAATGAAGCTGATCCCTGTGGCATACCAGTGACAAAAATAAATCAAAACAGATTAAAGACTTAAATGTCAGACCTGAAACTATAAAACTCATAGAAGAAAATAAAGGGGGAAAATCCACTTTACACTGATCTTGGCAATGGTTTTTAGATATGACATTAAAAGCACAGGAAGTAGAAACAAAAATAAGTAAGTGGGATTACATCAAAATTCCAGAAAGTAAAATGGGTTCCCAGGGATTGGGAGTCAGGGAAGTAGGTAGATGATAGTCAAAAATACAAAGTCATTTATAAAATGAATAACTTCTATAAATAAATAAATAAATAAATAAATAAATAAATAAATAAATAAATTAGTAAGTACTGGGAGCTAATGTACAGCATGGCAACTATAGTTAACAATGTATTATTAACTTTAAGTTTTCTAAGACAATAGATATTAGGACTTTTTTGCCACAGTAAAAAAAAAAAAATGGTAACTATGTGAGGTGATAAATGTTTAATTAAATTGATTATGTTAATCATTTCACAATCTATGTGTATATAAATCATTATGTGGTACACTTTAAATAGCTACAATTTAATAACTCAGTTATGCCCTAATAAAAGTGGGAAAAATAAAAATAAAAATAAAATAAAATCCCAACCCAAGTAGATTCTCATTTAGAACAAACAAGGAAAAATGCAACTGATCTCCATGTCAGACATAGCCTCCTTATCAATTTTTTTTTAATTTTTTTAACGTTTATTTATTTTTGAGACAGAGAGAGACAGAGCATGAATGGGGGAGGGTCAGAGAGAGAGGAAGACACAGAATCTGAAACAGGCTCCAGGCTCTGAGCAGTCAGCACACAGCCTGACGCGGGGCTTGAACTCACGGACCGCGAGATCATGACCTGAGCCGAAGTTGGACACTTAACCGACTGAGCCACCCAGGCGCCCCACCTCCTTGTCAATTTTAAATATCTTTATTTAATTTGTTTTATATGTATTAACTGATTTCCTGAGGTTCTGTTTTTTGTTTTCCTATGATGTGCAAGGTTCATCTTCTTGTTTTCTGATACTAAAAATGCATATGTTATGTTTTTTTCTTTTCATGTATTTTTTTTCTGAGCCCAATAAGGGCTATACTTTGTGATGTTCCTCCTCTAACTTTTTGTACAACTACTCAGTATCAGACAATTTTGAAAGTACTACAAATATTGCCTATATTTGTTATCATAAACCATGGGAATATTTGTTCAGGCTTAAAATTTACAATAAAAATTCATGAATAAGGTTTTATCTACAAGAGATTCATTTTACATTTTACATTTTATCTACAAGTGATAATTAATCAAAATTAGAGTTTTCTCTTGTTTAGTCCTGGGGGGAGGAATATGAAGATGGGGTGAAATTTGCTCTAAAGACATTAATAATGAGGATTCTTTTTCTGGCACAGTGTGTGTGTGTGTGTGTGTGTGTGTGTGTGTGTGTGTGTGTGTCTTGAGAGCTCTTTATTAATATTGGTTCTTTAAAAAATATTATTTATTGATTGATTCTTCTTTTTTTAAAAAAACATTTTTAATGTTTGTTTATTTTTGAGAGAGAGAGAGAGGGACAGAGCATGAGCAGGGGAGAGGCAGAGAGAGAGGGAGACACAGAATCCAAAGCAGGCTCCAGGCTCCAGCTGTCAGCACAGAGCCTGACACAGGGCTTTAACTCACGAACTGTGAGATCATGACCTGAGCCAAAGTCAGATGCTTAACCCACTGAGGTGCCCCTACTTACTGATTTTTCTAAATGTTATGTCACTTTCCTCAAAAGGTCAGAAAACCTACCAAAGTACTTGAACCACCCTTGTCATCTTAAAAATGTGTGCTGCACATGGATAATGTATCACCTTTAAGTATTTCATTTTCTCCTACTTCTTGTTTATCTGTTTCTTTTTTTAACAGTAAATTCACTAGTTACAAGAAAATTTTTAAAAAGTGTCTTGTCCACCAAGGTGGAGTTTAGAGCAACTGAATTAATTTTTGAGAGTCAAATATTTTTCTTGATTTTTTCCCCTAAGTTCCTATTGAGCAAAAACACACATTTCTTGTAAACTACATTTATATGTACTCAAAATATGGTATAGAAAACTTGAAAAATAAAGAAATAATATTTTACTTACCAGACATCAAGATATTAAGACATATACACGCCTAACATTTATCCAGATTAATTGCTTAAGTATTTTCTCTTTTTTAAAATTTTTTTTAACATTTATTTATTTTTGAGACAGGGAGAGACAGAGCATGAACAGGGGAGGGTCAGAGAGAGACGGAGACAAAGAATCTGAAACAGGCTCCAGGCTCTGAGCTGTCAGCACAAAGGCCGACGCAGGGCTTGAACTCACAGACCGTGAGATCATGACCTGAGCCGAAGCCAGATACCTAACCGACTGAGCCACCCAGGCGCCCCAAGTATTTTCTCTTTTAAGACCAACAAGTCATTTATTTGTCAAGTAAGTATATATAATATGACATGGCCAGCATTTGAAGACAAAGGTTTCAATTTGTGATATTTTCTGCAAATATTTATACTAAGAATAATTTCTCCATATATATTAGATAAAATATTTTATGATTTTACATCACGGGAAAGTGTTTTCCTAAACTTTATATTATAAATATATTATACCACAATAAATGATTCAAAATTCTATATTATTTTTTGTGGATAACTTCAAACTCATGCTGATATATAGAAATTCTATAGTGTACTTCAATAACTAGGCCAGAAACTGAGGGTTTTTTTGTTGTTGTTGTTAAACATAGTTTGTCTTTTTTTAAGTGTACCTAAACACTTATTTGAAAGTTGCTAAGAGAATAGTTTTTGAAAGTTATCACCACAGACACAAAAATGTTGTAACTATATAAGGAGATGAATATGCCAACTAACTTTATTGTGGTGATCATTTACTATACATACATATGTAAAATCACTGTGTTCTACATCTTAAACTTGCAGAATGTCATATGTCAATTATATCTCAACAAACCTGGGGGGAAAAGAGCACCAGATAATGATTAAGTGAAAGCAAAACAAAACTTTTTAGTTTTTTCCTAATTGACCTAACGGGTAACAGTTAAAAAAAAAAAGAGCAACATGGTATTCAATTATGCATGGTTAGGTAAATATTTATGCATTATGTTATATAAGTTTATGTATGAATGAAATGAGTGACAGCACTGGCACAAGAAGTGGGAGGGAGTAATTAAAAATATGTTGTCATAAGATATTTGTATTATTAAATAAGTGGCATAGTGTTATTTGAAGTGGACTTGGGTTAAATGAAAATATATATTGCAAACTTTAGGACCAACATTAATACAAGTCTAAAAAGAAGTATCATTTTTTAAATGTTTATTTATTTTTAAGAGACAGAGAGAAACAGAGCACGAGTGGGGGAGGGACAGAGAGAGAAGGAGACACAGAATCCTAAGTAGGCTCCAGGCTCTAAACTGTCAGCATAGAACCCAATGCAGGGCTCGAACCCACAAAGTGTAAGATCATGACCTGAGCCAAAGTCAGACACTTAACCGACAGAGGCACCGAGGTGCCCCAAAAGATGTATAATTGATATACTAAGAAGAGAAAATAGAATGATATAAACTGTTCAATTCAAACACAAATGACAAAAAAGAGTGGAAGATAAAAATAAGAACAGAGAACAAGATATAAAAAATATGGTAAATATTAATCCAACTGTATCAACAATCACTTTGATTTCCAATGGTCTAAACACACCATTTAAAACAGATTATCAGAGATCAAGTCAAAAAACAGGACTTAACTACATGTTGCCTACAGGAAACCCACTTTAAATATATACAAACATATAAACTAAAGAAAAGGGATTAAGAAAGATATACCATGCTAGCATTAATCAAAAGAAGATAGCATTAGCTATATTAATTTTGAATAACAGACTCTAGAACAAGAAAACTTATCAAGGATAGGCGGGCTATTACATAATGATAAGGGGTTCCTGAAGACATCATTGTCCTTAACTGTATATGTCTAATGATAAAGTATCAAAATATGTGAGGCAAAAATTGATAGAACTTCAAGGAGAATTAGATGAATCCATTATTAAAGTTAGAGACATCAATACTACTCTGTTAGAAATGGACAGATCCAGCCAGCAGAAAATAAATAAGTATATAAACTCAACAGTACTTTAACTATATAAAATTGATATCTATGAACTACTTTATCCCCAAACAGCAAATTATACATTTATCAAGATAATAAAATATGGAACACTCATCAAAATAATAAGACACATCCTAACAAATTTAAAAGAATAGAAATCTTTTAATGTCTGCTCTCAAACTATAACACATTTATACTGGGAAGTCCCCAAATGATTAGAAATGAATGACACACTTTTAAATAAAGCTTTGTTCAGGAAAAACCTCAAGATCATTAAAAATATTTTGGACTGAATGAAAATGAAAAGACAACTTATCAAAAGTTGCAGATGTTGGGGCACCTGGGTGGCTCAGTCAAACATCTAACTTTGGCTCAGGTCATGATCTCATAGTTCATGGGCTCAAGCCCCTGTCAGGCTCTGAGATGACAGCTTGGAGCTGGGAGCCTGTTTGGGATTCCATGTCTCCTTCTCTCTCTCTGTCCCTCCCCCACTTGTGCACTCTCACTCTCTCAAATAAATAAGTAAACATTAAAATTTTTTTTAAAGTTTTACATACAGCAAAAGTAGTGCTTACAGGAAAATGTATAGTGTTAAACATATATATTAGAAAAGAAGAAAGCTCTAAACTCAATTACATAAGTATTAACCTTAGTAACTAGAAAAAAAATGTATTAAATTTACAGTAAGCAGAAGAAAAAAAATAAGAGTTAGACAGTGCAACTGAAAATAGAAAATCAATACAGAAAGTCAAAGAAACCAAAAGCTGGGTCTTCAAAAAGATCAATACAAATGACAAGATTCTAGACAGGCTAAGTAAGAATAAAAGAGAGAGGAGACAGTTTAGTAATAAAAGAAATGAAGGACAAGACAGTACTACAGAACTCATAGACATTCAAAAGATAAAAAGGGAATATTATAAAAACTCTATGCCCACATAACCTAGATAAAATTGATAATAATAATCTAGATAAATAATCTAAGTAATCTAGATAAATCTAAATAATCTTGATAACAGATTGACAATATAGATAAAATGGACCAATTACTTGAAAGGTACAATATGCCAAAATTAATGCAAATATACATAGAAAAATGAATCAACCTATATGTTTTGAAGCAATTGAATCAATTAATTAATAATGTTTTGAAACAGAAATTGCAAGGCCTATATGGGTTCACTGGTGAATGCTATCTAACATTTAAGGAAGAAATAAAATCAATTTTTTAATCGTCTCCTTCCGAAGACAGAAGAAGAAGGAATACATCCTAACTCATTCCGAGTTCAGCATTTCCCTAATACCAAAACCAGGTATTAGGTTTTATTATTTTTATAGGTTTATATTATTATTAACCAGGCAAAGACATTACAATAGAATAAAACTACAGACAAATATCTGTCAAGAACATATATGTAAGAATCCCCAAGAAAACATTAGCAATTACCAATTAGCAGTATGAAGGTTCCTCAAAAAATTAAAAGCAGAACTACCATTTGACCCAACAACTCCAGTTCTGGGTATTTATCAAGAAGAAAATGACAACGCTAACTCAAAAAGATATAAGCACTCCCATGCTCATTACAGCATTATTTATAATATCCAAACTTGTCAACCTAAGTATTTACTGATGGATGAATGGTTAAAGAAATGGTGTTATATATACATGATGGAATAGTATTCAGCCACAAAACAGAATTAAATATACCAATAAAAAATAAAATTCACCATTCATGACAATGTGGATAGACTTCTAGAGTGTTACACTAGGTGAGATAAATCAGAAAAGACAAATATTGCATGATCTCTCCTATACGTGGAATCTTAAATAAATAAATAATTATTTAAATAACCCAAACTCATAGTCAGAAACCTACAAGAAACCTACACCTAACATCATTAGTGATGAGACCATTAATAAAAAATAAGATACAGATGTCCTCTTTCACCACTCCTTTTCAATATCATACTGGAAGTCCTAGCTAACACGATAAGACAAGAATAGGAAATGGAAGGCATACAAATCGGGAAGAAAAAAATAAAATTGTTTTTGTGTTTAGATGACATGATCATCTATGTAGAAAATCTGAAAGAACTCACACACACACACACACACACACACACACACACACACACCTGGAACTAATTATCAATTACAGCAAAATCATAGGATACACAATTAATACAAAGAAGTCTATCACTTCCCAGTATACCAGCAATGAAAAAGTAAAATTTGAAATTAAAAACATATTAACATTTACATTAGTACCCCTCAAAATGTTAGTGTAATCTAACAAAATATGTACAAGACCTATATGAGGAAAAATTAAAAACTGATGAAATATATCAAAGAATAACTAGATAAATGGAGACAGCCCATGTGCATGAATAGGAAGATTTAATATTACTAAGATATCAGTTCTTTCCAGCTTGATCTATAGATTCAATGCAAACTCAACCAAATCCCAGCAGTTAGATACACCAACACAAACACAATCCATGAAAAAATAACTGATAATCTGGATATAATTTAAATTTTAAAAATCTGCTGTTCAAAAGAAACTGTCAAAAGAATGAGAAGACAAGGGACAGACTGGGAGAAAATATTTTAAAAACATACATCTGATGAAAGGCTGTTATCCAAAATACACAAAGAACTCTTAAAACTCAACAATAAGGAAACAACCCGACTATAAAATGGGCAAAAGACCTGAACAGACACCTCACCAAAGAAGATAAACAGATGGCAAACTATTTGAAAATATGTGCAACATTATATACTGGTAGAAACTGAAAATTAAAATAAATATAAGATACCACTACATACCTATTAGAAAGGTCAAAATTCTAAACACCAGTAACACCAAATGCTGACAAGGATGTGAAACAACAGGAACTCTCATCATTGGGAATGTAAATGCTACAGCCACTTTGATGGATAGTTTGGCAGGGTTTTTTTTTTAAATTTTTTAAATATTTATTTTTGAGAGAGAGAGAGAGAGAGAGAGCGCACGCACAAGCAGGGGAGGGGCAGAGAGAGAGGAGACAGAATCCAAAGCAGGCTCCAGACTCTGAGCAGTCAGCACAGAGCCCTATGTGGGGTTTGAACCCACAAACTGTGAGATAATCACTTGAGCCAAAGTCAGAATCTTAGCCGACTGAGCCACCCAGGTGCCCCAGTTTGGCAGTATACTCTTACCATCTGATTCAGCAGTAATACTTCTTGATATTTACACAAGGGATTTGACACAAAAGTCTGCATGTAGATATCTATATCAGCTTTATGCATAATTACCAAAAACTTGGAAGCAAACAAGATGTCCTTCAGTAGGTGAATGGATGAATTGTGGTATGTATAGACAAAAGGATGTTTTTTAGTGCTAAAAAGAAATGAGCTATCAAGCCATGAAGAGAGATGGAAGAAAATTAAATGCATAGTATTAAATTAAAGAAGCCAATCTGAAAATGCTACATAATGTTGTTTGATTCCAATAATATGACACTACAGAAAAGGAAAAATTGTGGAGACAGTAAAAATATTAGTGGTTGTTAGGATATAGGGGGTGGGGTGTAATGAATTGCCAGAAGTTAGTATTTTGGGGTCAGTGACAATATTCTGTATGTACTGTAATAGTGGACATGTTATTTATTATACCTTTGCTGAACCCCATAGAATGTACAACATTTACTAAGAACTTTTACTATGGACTTTTAGTGATAATAATGTGTCAATGTAGGTTTACCAATTATAAGAAATGTATTACTCTGGTGCAGAATATGGATAGTGGAGGGGGTTGTGCATGTGTGGTGACAGGGACTATGTGGGAACTCCCTGTTCTTTCCACTCAAGGTTGCTTAAATGAAAACTGCTCTAAAAATTAAAGTTTAAAATACATACATGCATACATACATACATACATACATATATACATACTGGCTTTAACTAATGCGGCCACACAATTATTATTTGAACTGGACAACTGTAAAGGTGAAATACATTGTTATTAATTATTACAGCTGAACAGCAGGGTTAATTGAAACTATGACAATTAAGCTGGGACACATGTTCATCTCCACTCTAAACCAACATATAAATCTACTGAATGCTTTTCTTTAGTTTATAATCAACTTACACTTGAGGCATACATAATTCATATCTGTGCTTATGGTATGTGTAGTATTTATGATAATAATCTATTAATTTGGTGGTGGAAGGAAAGGTAAAAACTAATATAGTACAGTGGCTATCAAATACCAGTTCTTGTTCAGGTCTCAACCTGGTTGTATTACTATCACTTTTGAGTATTCAAAAAATACATAATGTCTATGTCCCTACCTCCAGCTAGATAATAGAGACTAATTATCTTTAATAAAGTAAAACAAAATCTTTCCCAGATTCTCACCTAATGTGTAGCTCCTTTAGAAATACATAATCATGGGGCGCCTGGATGGCTCAGTGGGTAAGGCATAGGACTCAGTTTTGGCGCATGTCATGATCTCACAATTTCATAAGTTGAGCCGCATGTTGGGAGCAGCGTGGAGCCTGCTTGGGATTCTTTCTCCCTCTCTCTCTGCCCCCCCCACAATGTCTTTGTCTCTCTCAAAATAAATAAATAAACTTTAAAAACATAATAATCGGTTAAAAAAGAAAATACAGAGTCATGTCTATTATTTTCTAAAATACATCCTAAGCTCTGAGAAACAAACAAAACTATATTCCTTCCAAGATATTTACACATGTTGTATTACTTGTCTAAGTCCTATCACTCTTTAAGGCCAGAGCTGAAATCTCACTTAACCAAAATACTGCATGACAGAAAAAAAAATACATTTGACAATACTACATTATATCAAAATGACTAACAGCTCATTTAAAGACAATTTATAGAGAAATATTCTCTAAAAGAAAAATTTAACGCTAACATCTCTACTCCCAACTCATGTTGCTATTTGCTAGATCCACCTCTTCTTATACATAATTCCCTAAAATAAGACACTAGTATCTACAGTTCTCTGCTTTCAGTGAATGTTTAAACAGCTTGCTTGTATGTCTGAGGAAATAATTTGGTTCAGGGAGTATGGGAAAATGGAAGGGAAGCCTGGACAGAAAATGTGGTTATTGAGATAGAAATAAAATGAGTCCATGATATAGGCTTCTGGGAAGAGGAAAGCTCATGGAAGGCTGGAAGGTGGTGAGTACAGGTGTTTGGAAGTCTACATAAATAAAATTGATATACCCAATTTAAAGGCTGCTTTCCTTGGAGTGTTTTCTTGACTAGCAGCTGTAGTTATGTAGAAAGACAACTAACTGAGCCAGAAGGACTGGATTCAATTCTAAACTCTGCCAATTTCTAGATGTGTCATCTATGAAAAGTCACAAAACTTTTCATGTCTTAGTTCTCATATTTTCAAAACAGTCAGTAATGTGGCAGAATTTTCATGAAGGAAAACAGGATAACATATTAATTTAAAATTTTATTATTTTGATTTTATGATCATTACTACTATGACACCTTGGATTACTGATGTGCAATATTTACCCACATACAATTCATCATACCAGTTCTCTGGATTACATTTTTAGTTTCAAAAGCAAAATATACCAAGCCACAGTGGAGTATTTGGAATACATTAGAGAAATCAAAAAGAAAATGGCACTTTAACTGTTAACTACATCATTAGAGATAATAATCTGGCATACGATGGGAAAGGGTTTCAGAAGCTAAGAGCTTTTAGAACTGGAGCAGAAAAACAGCACTAAGTCTTGCCTATGAAGCAAGAGGAATGGAAGAAATGAGATGAAAGAAAACTAAACTAAGAGCTACCATTTAAAGAAGCATGTGCAATTACAGGGTCAGTGAGCACTTGACCCAAGAACAATTATGACTTTTGAGATAATGGTTTCCTAGCTAATATTCATTGGTGCCATACTTCAGGGAATTTAAGGTATCATAATACTAAGACTGCTTCATATTTAAATGCTGGTGTTTAACAGTCAGGAGTGTCTATAACCCAATGGACATTTAAGTACTCTGATTCTTCATTTAATCCTCAGACTTAAAGAACAATACCTTTTAATAGGACACTCAAATATTCAGGGGGTCCTCAGTATTAATTAAAACTTTCTTCCTAATCTTTATGTCAAATATCACTAAGTATTTAATCCCTATGACTTTTTATGAAAAAAAAATGGAGATAAAAAATTCAGACTAGCAAATAAATGTGTATTCCAACACAGATATGAATTTAGAGTAACCATGCATAATTTATTTGGATATGTAAACATTAATGTTGGTAAAAAAAATAAAACTCAGAAACAAAAAGTAACTTTTTGATCCCCGATATAATAAAGATTTAAATGTTTTCTGCAATTGTGTTCAACTTAATGAAATTAATTTAGAAGGTTCTGGAACCAGGATGTTTTCAATAATATATGATGAGGCAGGTGATCCTGGTATTCCAATTTGTCTTCTTTTATTCTTTCCTATTTTTTTAATCTTGATTTTTTTAAAAATTATTTTAGTGTCCCCAAAAGTGGATATTGGTAATTTCAAGATTTATTCCTGACTATAAATGAATGCTTTGATGGATTCCTAAGGGCTACAAAACTTGATCCCTAATGTAAATAATACTTACTATTATGAGGAAATAGTATGCATAAGGAACAATAATGGAAGTTTTATGGGTGATGCCAATATGAACATCATTAAAACATATTTTCAAGCTATAATCCCCAAGTTAAAAATCTTTTTAGAAATTAAGGGTAATAAATAATTCATATTACTTAGGATTTTATAATACTGAATAGACTTTATGCCTCTGATAGTAAACAGTAATAAATATAAATTCATTTTCCGCTATTTATTATAGTACATCCCACTGGACTTTATAGGTCTTAAAAACCTGAAGACAAATCCAAGGGTGAAGAAATAACAAATGACACTATATACATACTTTTATTATTATGACTTGTAACTGATAACATAAGTTGCTAACTTATGTTAATCTACAACATTAATTTTTCCATCCATGAGAACACATTCCCATTAATTCTCTGGATTTTGCTTTTACCAACTTTCCTTCCTTCCTCTCTCCTCTGATTCTTTTGCTCTTTCTTCCTACATTTCTAACTCTCACTTGCTATTAGAATTTTTTGCAAAATCAAATCTGCTCATCTTTCTACTTTTTCTTTTCAGGAATATATCCCTCAAATAAATTTCTCTCTTTATGACTATTAATAGGCCAGTAGTATTGTTACTGACATTTTCTTGGCATTTTTTTTTCTTCCTGTTACTTTACTATGAAGTTCTCTATATATTGGTTTAATGAAAGCCTCTTTTAAACAACTTGTAGCTGAGTGTTTTTCTTATAGTAATATAATCTCTTACCCATTTTATCTTCTGCTATGTGCCCTTATTTATGTCCTTCTCCTTTTTTAATAATTTTGAGTTGACTATGGCAATTTTTCTCAAAACTGTTTGAAGTAATTGAATAATTTTAATCTTTCAGATTTTAAACCATATAGCATGTAAACTTACACTTTAGATTTAAGACTTATCTCAACAATGAATTTAATCACTCTAAATCCCTTCCTTTATGAATTCTAGAAAATCTTGGATATCTTCTATATTCATTCCCTGATTTCATATATTTTTGTGTTTTTTTTATGAAGGTAAATTGAAGTCATATTCACTCATAATTTTACTAATTCTATATTTAAAGATTCCTTCTTGTATCTTAGGCCTTCTTTCTGAAATTATTTTTCTTCTTCCTAAATGATTTTAGTATTTGTTTAAGTAATCCTTCCCAATTTATATTTTTGCCCTATTCTAGATTGACAGCCAACTAGGAATACAATTCAAGGTGACAGAATTTTTTTTAATGATTCCACTGTCTTTCCAAGTCCACTGTTAGCTTCTGAAGAGTCTATGACTGACCTCATTATCATGTAGGTTATCAGCTTTTCACGGTAGGGGGAAACAGCACAATCAGATTTGTGTTTTAGATAAATTCCCTGGAGGCATTATGAAGCCTGAAATGAAATAGGAAAGAGGCCAGTGTCAGGAGAAGAAATATTTTTGGTTGGGTTGTTAAATTCCAAACAGGGATTTAGAGCTTTAAAAAAGGCAAGGAGAACAGGAATAAAAAAACAGATAATTTTACTTTTGAGGGTGGATTTTTTTTTTTTTTTTTTTTTAATAATACAGCCAGTAAAACTAGCACACTTGAGAAAGAGTGGGGCGTGAACAGGATGTTTCTAATTTGGGTGATTGGGAAGAAGGTAAAACATTTATCTAATACAAGATCACATATTAGCTTTGAAGACTGCCATGATTTTGAGAGGCAGACAAATGGCAGAGCCTAGTCGTTCAAATAATAGCTATTAGAGCCAAAATATCTATTTGGGTTCAAATCTTAAATCTAACACATACTGAGTAAATATTGCTCAAATTATTTTATCTGTTTGTGCCTCTGCTTCCTCATCAGTAATGTAATAATAATTATACTAACTCATAGGGTATTTGAGGATTAAATAGTATATGTAGATGTCATTTATGTGTGTGTATATATACATACATACATTCATACATAAATCTGTTTTAATCCTGGAAGAGGCTTTTTGTTAATTTTGTTAACTGAAAGAGCCTCAATGGCAAAGCACTGTAATACTTTGACCTCAGGCCTATTAGTAAACTACGTAGGATGCTGGGAAATGCCCTTCCTTCAAAGAACCATAGTGACTAATTTCGGTATGTGGAAGTAGACTGAGTAGCCTCAGTTACTAATTGCAGACCTGAGAGGACTCTTAGAGCCATATTATTAAGCATATGTGATACCTTAATTTTTTATAGAAGATCATAAGGAAAGGATCAGATTCATAAGTCCATACGCCTATCTTCTTGCTTTTAAGAAAGACCCATGATCCTGAACCATGTCATGGCATCCAACCTAACTTTTTCATCCTGCAGCACTGGAATAGCACAGCCAAAGTTCCGCTTCGAAAATTAGATACTACAAATGGCAGTATTTCTTTCTGTACCCTGAGTCTACCAGTTTTAGCAAATAAAAATACAGGAAAACCATTTAATTTTGAATTTCAGATTTACAAAAATCTGTTCTTAGTATATCTTGTGCAATAGTTGGAATATATACTAAAGCATACATATTGTTTATCTAAAATTCAACTTTAATTGAGCATCCTTGTCATTTGGCAAACCTGAGGATGCTGGCAGGCTTCTGCACTTTAGCACAATTGACCCAAACCAACGTCCATTCAGCAAACTGAGTTCCTTTACCTGAGTAGGTATATTTAAAAAGCACTCAGATTAAGTGGGATTTCCCATAAAGATATTTGGAAAATAAGGATACCCTTAAATATAAAGCAAGATGGAGGTTTAAAGCATTGGAATGAGACAGATTGGGCAACAAGACTCACTTCATTTGTGCATATGGGTACGTGAGCTCTTGTAAGGACTGGGAGTTGTTTGGGGATGTATTCACTGCAAAAATAGTGGTTACATGTTTATTAGAAAAGCAAGATAGACATGGCGTATAAACAAAAATTGAAAAAAAAAAAGCCCATTAGTATGAGGAAACATACCTTTAAGAGAATCAATGGATGAAATCTTAAAGTTGGAAGAGGAAACATAAAGGTAGCCTGAAAAATTTTGTATCAAAAAAAAAAAAAAGGAGAGCATGCCAAAGCATACATAATGCTTAACAGCTTCATTGTCAAATATGAAATTTGAAGTTAGCCTCAGAGAGATCTTCTTCACTGTATGTTGTAGAATAACAAGGAGTACTACATAGTTAAAAACATACGGAAGAGAAAAAAAATTAAAAAATCAACCAAACAAAACTATATAGAAGAGTAAAATGCTACAGTTAAGGAAGATACAAAGTTTCCATCTTAGCACACCTATTAAAAATCATTACCAATAACAAAATTAAATGGAGATAAATCCAATTTTATAGCATGAAGTGACTCAGAAAAATTCTTTTATTTTCAAAATATTTAACAAATACAAAATCTTCCCAAAGATTTAAATTTAATTGTTTCACTAGCCTAACCAAACAATAGCTTATTTTAGCTGTCCTAATATAACTAATTACTCATAGTTTACACCACTGCCTACAGCCTTATTAATGCTAAAAATAGATTATAGGTGAAGTCACCATATGAATCTTTTAATTAAAAACATGTATATATATTACATATGTATCTATATGATTAATGCTTTTTAGATCATGCTACTGTTGGTGTTAAAATGCCTTTAATAGGATTATTTTATCATTTAAAATGTATAGTAGATATTTTTCTTTTGTATTTTCCCTAAAAATCTAAAATTATTTTGTATGTGAGTATGTGTAGGTGTGCATGGCATGTATGTAGGATGTTAATGAGGGGGTATGTTAACAATATATAAAGAAAGAGAATATAGAAAGTAGGTCTCAGCTACTTGCTGAATCATTGTGACAAAATAGTAACAGAAAACTTTTAATTATTTATGTGGTGAATTCCAAATATCTTATTCCACAGTAGTGCATATATTCCAAGATTTACAAGAAGTTTAACTGAAATGGTATTCCCTAATAACTTATTGAATAAAATAATAAATTCAAATAAGTTTTGTACGAAACTAAAAGGAGATGTCTAAATACAATAGATTTTGTTTTGGGAGGAGGACATTTAGAATTAATATGCCATTTTACTATTCAGACTATTTTTGCCATTTCTCATGATGGAAAGGCTCAAAATTGATTATTAAATTCAAATTTTCATAGAAGTTGTATAATCCCTGATTGTGAGTTACATTTGCAAATTATAAAGCAAGCTTTTTAGATAAATTTCCTGTCTATGTTTACTGAGTACCTGTGCAAATTTTTAGTTTGGCCATAATTTATAGATATTTCAGATAATTTGCTCCCCCTGGAGAGTGCATCATGAAAAAGAGACTCAATCTATGAAAACTACTTGAGAGACAGGATAGAAGAATGGTTGAAGCTCAGATTGTCTTATCGTGTTATCATGCTGCATGAATTTAAATCCTGCCTGTATCACCAACCAACCATGTGCCAGTAGGGGATTTACTTATTCTTTACCTCCCTTTCATTATTTGAACTATGGGAGAATCAAGGAGTATTCATTGTCAAGGCTTCAAATTTAAAATTTCAGAGATGCATCATGATATGGTAGTTAAGAGTCCAGAATCTGGAACCGAATGCTTTGGATTCAAGTCACAATTCTGCAATTTATCAGTTGTTTAGCTCTGAGGAAAAATAACTGACATTATCTGCATCAGATTTTACCTTTGTAAAATTATAATAACAGTATTAATTAGCTTATACTCTTTATTTTGAAGATTATGTGAGTTTATCCATGTGAAATGCTTAGAACAATACCTGATTTAAATCAGTTATGTGACTGAACAAACGTAAAGAAAGCCCTAAAGGAATGCCTAGAGAAGAGTCAGTGCTTAACTGATATTACCCATTGGGTTAGTTTCTATTAACTGAAACTAAGTTCAGAAGTCTGAAAACAGGGCATCAGTCAGGCTACCCTCCTTACGGAGACCATAGAAGGAAAACTGTTCCTTGACTCTTTCAACTTCTGGTGGCTGTTGGTGTGCCATAGAACATGGCCACATTCCTCTCTACTTGTCTCCTTATTGCTTTTCCTCTGGATGTGTGGTGATCTAATCTCTCTGCTTCTTTCCTAAGGGTATTTATGATGACATTTAAAATTCTTCCATATAATCCAGATTAACATACTTACCTTACCTTAATCACATCTGCATGAACTATTTTTTCCAAATAAGATAATATTTATAGGTTCTAAGGATTAAGAGAGAGATATAAATTTTGGAGCTATTATCGGCCTAACATAGTTATTGAGATGTATTTGCTATGACTTGATATTTTTAATTATACTGTTTTTTTAATTTTGTATAACACTATTTTTTAAAGTACTTGTGATGACTTAGCACAAGGTGATACAACACATGGATGATTTTAGAATACAGCATGCAAGGAACTAAGAAAAATAGCATTTATTCACTTCAAAGTTTTGAAATTAGCAATTTCTTAATATCAAATTCTCTGTGTACTTTATTTTATGTTTACAAGATTTAGTTTATATCTTAGGTTAACTTTCTCCAAACTGAATTAGAAAGAAAATCTACTTTGAAAATAACTAAAAATGTTGAAGCCCTTTGCATCATATCTGTATTTCTACATTTTCTAAAAACATAGATATTCTAGTACTGTAAAATATATACTAATACTAGGGTATTGGTAATTTTTTAGTACCTGATACTTTATTAATTAAAAGAATATATGTGGAATAATAATGAAAATGAGTCATTTTCCTACCTCTGGGTTTTAGCATGCCAATTTTATTCAGCTATAACATTTGCTTAATATTTAATTTTTCCAGTCACTTACTTTCTACTAAATTATAAAGTAACTCATGAGACTTAATGCAGTTTTAAATGTAAAAGGTATAATGAATATGGAATATCATATATAAATTAATTTGTAGGTTGACTTGAGCTTCAATTTAAATGTTTTCTAAAAAGTGGTTATTAATCTGGAGCCCATGAATCTCTGAAGTTGTATGACTAATTTTATTCAGAAGTACATGATTTCTGGGGAAAAATTGCACAATATCATCAGTCCTTCAACAGTGTCAATGATCCAAACATTTTTAAAACCACAGCTCCAAGGCATAATATGATTTTATAGTGGCATTACTTAAATATAATTATTTCATTCATTCAACTGATTATGTCCTTATTAGATAAAAACCTATGCAAGCTATTTGGATTTTAGGGAATCATTAAATAATTGCCCCTCTTTCTACATCTGAGTTGAACAATTGATAGAGACCCAGGAGTCAAGCAGATGTGTATCAATACATAATTTATATTTCTGATAAAGCTACTTGGAAGATGTGACCTTATTCTGTGCCAGAGTGAGTTTGCTACTAACCCACTGAATGTAACTATTCACTCCCAAACCCCAAGTCTCTTCTATGGTTACAGAGTCAAGTCTTCTACACACCCTTAAGCAAGGAGGGCAACTGGTGAGGTTCTGAGAAAACACCTCAAGCTCCTTCTCTGCCCTTCCCCAAATAGCCCATCCCTCCACGGGAAGAATTGACAAACAGTGGAGATTCTGTAAGAGGAGCTTTTTAAGGAGATTCTTACACATGGCTTACTGAGGTAAGGGGAGTCAGTGCTCTTTTTTGCCATTCTCCACCTTTTTTTCTTTCTTTCTCATATTTGGCTTTAAACCTGAAATCTATGAGGAGGAGATTACCAACTCATGGTGACAGTCCTGTTTCCATTTACTTATTTCTTTTCATAGCTTCCAATTCTGAAAGCTTTCTTGGGTGCTTTTATAGAATCACCAATGGGTCATTTTCCTTTTGTGCCTAAAATACTTCAAAATAGGCCTTTACAGTTCATTATTGAAGCTAACTTAACAACCTTTCTATATCCAAGACATTCTAAGGAAAAATTTCCCTACTCATTTTATCTCATAAAACCTATCAGAAGTATTTCAGCAAAATCAAATAGCATTGTAAACTAATACCAATTATACAGCTGTGATAACATAGGGATGCTGTAAACTTGAAAAAAATGGTTTCCATACATTAAATTTTTTAACAGATATTGAAGATTAAATATTAAATTTGTTTGCAAGTTCAAGTCTCTAAGAATTAAAATCCTGAGGAATTACAATAAAAATCACTTTGTAGTGCATTAATGAGCTAAATTCAAAGTAATTACAACCCAGAATTCGTATGTCCCAATGAATTATTCTGACTATAATAAGACAGATATTTTCCCCAATACCTTGGTAATGGTGTGATTTCTTTGACTGCTACAAAGTATATCTTATACTAGAACAAAAGCAGCATCCTCGGGTTCTTAAAAGATGTTTTCTGGGTATCACATTTAAAAAGTCCAAATAAATAAAAAACACAAATAAGATTTATACAACACTTACCTTGACTACCCCAACACACACCCCCACAACTCCATCTACACATGCACATGTATGTGCACACTCACAAAACTTAAAGAACACAGAAACACTTTGCCTCTAGGGCTATTATACCAAGAAAAGTGATGTTCACAGTACAAGAATATAGGAAACTCAGTTACATTGGAGAAGATCCATATATCGTGGGCTCAGCTTTAGCATTCATTCTAAGAGAGCATAGTCCATAACCAGGGCTTTACAGAATATTGGAATAAATCCCCTCATATACACCTAATTAAGTAATTAGGTTTGTGCAGGGGGACATTTCACTGTGAATACTCTCCCAGGGAGTGGCACTTTTAATAAAATTAAAATTTGCTTTTGTTTTCTATATTTGGCATATTTAATTCCTTTTAATTTAGATTTAGCCTTGGGTAAGTTGATTCTGGTAACGAAGTTCTGAATTATTACTCTCTAGTGATCTCCAATCCACAATATTCTATAAGCAGACCTCTGATACTTGGCCACATTGGCTTCCTCCACTGCCTTTGTTGTAAAATCTCTTAAATATCTATAAAAAAAAATCTCTAAAGGAAGCTTTCTCATTTCTTGCAATTTTATTATGTACCTTTTAATCTATCAGAAAAATGAAGAAGTAGAGGAAAGAGGAGGAGGAAGAGAAGGAGAAGAAGAAGAATTATCCTCAGGAAATTTCTGAACTGAAGCTTATGTTAATATTTCTGAATTTTAGATTATAGATTCTTGGAGAGGACTAAATCTATGCATATGGTTCCCCAAAGTGCTCATTTCATTTCCCAAATCTTGAATGTTTCAACCACTGAGCTGCAATTATTTCGGTTTCATCTATTCCTTCCGTAGTAAGATATGCCAATAGTATTTCATTTTCACTTGATTACTTACTTCTTTCAAGAGTCTTAACCTAATTTGTGGTTGTTCAACCTATAGCTTAAATAGATCCTTTTTGTTTTATGTATCATGTAAGTCCACCAGTACTTGCTAGATTGAGTTAATACATTCCTTCCCCTTTTACATTTGGTTTCTGGCCCATACATATATTCATTCAATAATTTTCCAATGTCTTGTCCTTTTCATGTTAAATTATTTTCTGCCTCAGCCACTTTTTTAGATCTAATAACAAGTAAAATATCTAGTTCATTTCTTTTTTTTTAAGTTTCTTTATTTGTTTTCAGAGAGAGAGAGAGTAGCAGCAGAGAGAAGGAGAGAGAGAATCCCAAGCAGACTTCATGCTGTCAGCACAGAGCTGGGCAGAGGCACCAATCTCATGAACCATGAGATCGTGACCTGAGCCAAGATCAAGAGTCAGATGCTTAACCGTCTGAGCCACCCAGGCGCCCCTCTAGTTCATTTCTATTATCTTCTGCCAGACCACTTAAATCATGAAGTTTTAAAATTTATATTTGTCTATTCTGGCCTTCGAGATTCCACTTTCTTTTTCATGTCATTCTGGTCTATTATCTAATATGCTGCTTTTCTCTTAAAGAAACCTCCCTCCTTTGGGTTAGTCAAACATGCCACAATTTCTATCATGACAGATAGATTACAGCATGATATTTCAAGCAGCCATATTGTTATTGCTTCTTTTTTGTTGTTGTTGTTGGTGTTGTGTTGTTTTTGCTGCTGTATTTTAATGAATTTTCATGAATAACTTTTGTGTTTTTTTGTCTAAGAATTTTTCTTTTCAGAGCAGTTTTAAGTTCACAATAAAATTGAGAGGAAGGCACAGAGATTTCCTATAAAGTGCCCTGCCCCACACATGAATAGCCTTCCCCATTTTCAACATCACTCATCAGAAAAGTAGAGATTTTACCAAGGATGAACTTACATTAACATCATAATCACCTAACATCCATAATTTATCTTAGGGTTCACTTTTGATATTGTACATTCTATGGATTTCGACAAATGTATAATGACTTATATTTATCAATGTAATATCATAAGAGTATTTTCACTGCCTTAAAAATCTTCTGTGCTCTGCTTATTCATCTGTCTTCACCTCCCCACCTCTGGCAACCACTGATCTTTTTATTTATTGTCTCCATTTTTCCTTTCAGTACTATTTCTGTAAAGTTTGTGTTTATTGCCATGTATGGCCACTGAATCTCTGCTCTGTTAGCTTCCAGGGCTGCTAATGATTTGATAGATTTTTTTTTCTTTTTAATGTCTTGAACCTTAAGTCTTCTGCCTCTTGCCAGAGGGACTGTGTCTATGTGTGGTCTAATGTTCATGTAGTTTACAGTTTTGCCTTATCCTTCCAATTCATGCTCACAAAGACCTCAAGGTCATCACGAAGTGAGAATTTGGGGCTTCCTTCCATCTTTTGGGTTCTGAACACACCTTTGCACTTGCATAGCTTTTAGGTCTCCTATAATATTTCAGAGCTTTTCAAGTATCTTGTGAACATCTCATTCACTGTATCTTCCTTTAAAAGTTTTGGTCAGTCTCCTCTTTGCTACAACAAACATCACAGCTTTGGACAGCTGTGATGCTATTTTTTTTCTTTCACTCATTATTTTCAACCAAGACGCTGGAAATAAAATTATCCCTTGATGTAAGCACCTACTTAGCCAGGTGCCTGGATGGCTCAGTTGCTTGGGCGTCTGACTTTGGCTCTGGTCATGATCTCATGACCATGGTTTGTGGGTTGAGCCCTGCATCAGGCTCTGTGCTGATGGCTTGGAGCCTGCTTCAGATTCTGTGTCTCCGCCCCTCCCCCACTCACACTGTGTCTTTCTCTCTTTCTCAAAAAATAAATAAACATTAAAAAAATTTTAAACACCTACTTAGCAAATAATGATATCACTCTGCAACAGAGATTCTTCGAAGCAGCTGACAGACAAGCCAAGTAGTGAACCTGCTCTAGGTATGGGATTTTTTGAGGAACTCAAAATCTGGTCTGTCCAGGCCTGTGGCTACATGGTGGCTTGTTTTTTCAGTTACTCTGGTTGTGAGCCTGGTAGTCTTCAAGGCTGCTGCAGAATTGGGGAAATAAAGAGGGGAGTAGGCAAAGTTATATTGCTATAAATCCTGCTGTTCTTACCGAAATTCAGTTGATTTTCTCAAAGAAACAAGAAACATTCTCCTGTTCCTTTCGATACTCTGGTTAATCTTCACAGCTCTGAAAATCTTGACTCTGACAATTTGTTGCCAATGCTTAAGTTCCCTTTATAAAGAAGTATATTTTTGGAAGCTCTCATTCTGCCATTCTGGAAGCTTCCCCCCCCCCCTTTCTTTCTTTATCTCCAGTGAATTTAAAAGACAAAGCAGACAATTTTCGCATTTCCCTACTTGGGTGAGTTAGTTTAATCTTTCTATGTATAGCTGAATATTCTCCCACTGAAACCTTGCATTAGATCTGTCAGGAATCCTACAAATGAAAGGTAGGAAATAATCACTATGCCCAGATATTTTATGTGTAATTTAAACATATAGTATAAGCTAATTATCATTAATATTCTTTTTGAAAAGTAATTCATTCCCATCTTACAGATAATAAAATTTAATAAAAATCAGAGATGTAAATTTTTCCAGAGTCAAAAGCAGTGCTTTGTAAACTAGTATTCAAATCCACTCCAGCTGACATAACAGTAGATTCTGTTTAAACACTGGATCATATATACTCCTTTCATTATGTATTTATTTACATATCAGTGTCCTCCACTAAAGATGAGCTCATGAGCATTAGTAATACTATTGATTTGTGTTTATATCTTCAGTGTCCGCCATATTGGCTGATATCCAGTAGTCACAATGTTGAATGACAGTATAAATGAAAGTCACAACCTGAGTTTCTAAGTTTTACATTTCTAACGTGAAAGGTGGAATTAGAAGAATTCAAATGTCTAATATGGCAAATTCTGTAACTGATATGTTATTATTCCTGTGGCATTTGATAAAACTATTATTGCTAATGAAGAATGAAAGTGGAGGTTGACTGAAGCTGAAGACTGGCTAGAATTTGTAAGTCTATAGGTGAGGACGCTGTAAGTATTAATGTTCCTCTCATAAGAGAGGAATTTGGTTCTTTCCTCAAAATTTAGATGGGAGCTAATCTTTCTGGAGGTCTGTTTGTACTGTCTGTATGTCTATGTTTTGTCATTATCAACAATTCTTTAGAACCAAGATTAGGTAAGATGATGCTCCACAAACTTTCCACATCCTGTTGTAGGGTATTATTTTGATATTTTAATATATCAGCCTAATTATATTTATTAAAATGTCACCTTATCAAGAGATATGTCAGTATAGTTACATTCAAGTAATACATAATAATAATGATAAACAATTATAATAATAAAGTATCTGACTTTTGTTGAGTACCTACTATACATGAGGAAATAGTTTAAGCATGTTAAACACCTTATATAACTCCCAGAATAATAGTAAAATGATTTCCTCCATTCTACTTATGAATAAATTGCATCATAGAGAGCATAAGAATTACTTTCTAAACCCAAATGGCCAGTAGAAGGTTGACTCAGAGGCACTTTAATTCCAGAGGCTATGATCTTAATCATACATAAAACAGAAGTGTGCGGGGAAACAGTACATTTAATCAAGTTTTTTAGCTATTGTTTGGTTTTAAATTCTAGGGAATCTCTTGTTCTAATTCCACACAAAGCACAATATTGGTTCTGGACTCATATAGGAATAAATCTTAATTCTATACACTATGATACAGTTTGAGCAAGTTATGTAAGCTTCCTGAACCTGAAGTAACTTGAAAATGAAATGCAAATATAAATACTAACCACTTAGACTTCTAATGAGGATTCCAAGAGATAATGAATGCATACAACTTAACCAAATGGTTGGCAAATGACAAACACTTAGGGGAAAAAGCATCTGTGTGTGTGTGTGTGTGTGTGTGTGTGTGTGTGTGTGTGTGCACAATGCAAATTTAACATTATAGCTCTGTGTCGTATATGTGCTTATTGTTTTGGTGTTCTTTTAGTGCTGTGGAGATTTGTAATGGGATGAGCCCAGGGGTAGATTTCTGCTCACATTAAATAAATGCATTTGATGCAGGCTGCCAAAAGTCTTTCTTAGTCATCTATTCACTGATACATAATAATCCTTCATGAATCTTACAGGTAACCACTGTTGACAATCCAGGGTATTTTTAAAATCAGAACACATAACAGCACAGTTTAACGCCACTATTTCTTTGATGCTAGCATTGGTCTTTTGTGCTCCTCTGTATCCCTAACTTCTGTCTATTCTTCAAGGCCCAGAACAAGAGTCACTTACTTAATGCCATGTTTGTTATTCCTCTGCCAAAATTAATTATTTTTTATTCCCATCAAGTATCATTTACATGTTAATTATTTATATTATATATTTTTATAATCAATGACATGGCCAATATACCTGGTTTTAACTGGATTAAATGATCCTTATAACAAGGGTCCTATTAATTTTCTACCACTGCTGAACCCAAATCCTTAATATCATGATGATCTGCGTTAAGTAAATGTTGGATAGATATTGCCTGTTAAAATACAGATTGAGGCCTGACTGCAAAGAATTTATGGAAGAAGTTGAAGCATATAATTTTTGCACTCAGTATCCCATTGGGGAAATTACTTCTTTTGTTTTCAGATATCCTGCATGTAGGAAAATGATAGAATACTAGAGGGGGAAATCATATTACACAAAGACTGGTTTAAGCATTTCTAATACTATTGCCCTGCATGGAGTTATGCATGTGCATATCTGGGAGGAGATATGTTTATAAATCTTTGTACTGACAGTAAAATAGAGAGCTCTAAATACATTTTGGTACATACCTGGCATTTTCTTTCTGAACTCAATAAGAATGTAAATGAAATTGCATAGCCTGTGTGTAAATATGCTATATACATAGACTTGGGATACATATATTGAAGGCATCAAAAAAAAAAAAAAAGAAAAAGAAAGAAATCTAGTAAATAAATTTATTTTTGATCTGAGACCTGTAGAAATGTCTGACGGTGCAAAATGTCATCTTTAATGTGGTGTACCTGACTCTGTGGTATCCAAAGATGAATGTCAAGTCATGGGAGAATGAAAGAGGCACTGAAAAGGAGAAGGATAATATCTTCACTCAAACATACTTATATTCCAGTTATGACTGAAAATGGAACTCTGCTGAAAAGATCGAAAAAATAACACAGTGTGACTATAATACAACTTCTGTCTTCCTATTACCCTGAAACGGCAATTTCCTACTGTTACTGTTATATACAATTTTCACATATATTTATAAAAAGGAACTTAGGAACAGAAATGGTATCAAAGTGGAAGAGAAACAAAGAAAGATGTTTTTTTGTTCTTGTTTTTTTTAACTCCAATCTCATTTAATTCTGGGTGACTTTTCACTCTCAGAGTGGATTACTTTTTATGCTTCACCAGATATTCCAGGAAGAGCTTCAGTAAATCTTAGCTGTACCTAACTCCTTAAAATCACATGGAATTGAAATCCATTTTAGGTAAATATTTTATTCAAATATTTGAATTGTAGTTTTTCAAAGTAGTGTGTGGGGTAATGGAGTAATTTGAATATCTGAGTAATATCACAAGGAAAACAATGATGGCCTTAAATTCTTAAAGACTTATAAAAATTAAAGAAAAGAGCTGTGATGTCATCTTCCTATCACCTGAACCAGAACTTTACACAAACACTGTCACTCATTTAGAATAAATTATGCCTTTAAAAATCTAATAGAAAAAACAGGGAACAGATTAAAGACTAAAGGGGACAATGCATTCATTCTCATTAAGCTCATAAATTTATCACCTTTCTAAAATTTGATTTAAACTTCATCCTACATGTATCTTTTTTTCTGACTTTACCGTATTTTTTGCCATATTATTTGTCTCAAAATCTTAGAAGAAACTAAAAAACAGTTCCCTTCTACATTTACAGAACCAGCTGATGTTTCATACTGAATTAACTGTAAAGTGACTGTGCTCCTATAAGTGTGTGCAGTATGCATAAATTTCTGAATTATGTTATATTACTTAATTTTACTATATTTTAAGATCTTGGAAGATATCAATATGTCTAAATAGTTCATAAGTTTTGTTAGTTGTCCTTATACATTGATAAGCATTTTAAAGAAAATGATTTAATATTTTGAATGACTTGGGGTGAGAGGTCAAATGAGATAGATCATTTTCTTAAAAATATCTTTTCCTATCATGTTTTTATCTGGAGTTTCTAATATTCATTGGTCATTTTCTCATGTTATTTAATTGATGACTCAATGTTCTTTCTAATTTTTTTTTCATATAGAATATTCTGAACATTTCATACTAGTCTGTCAGTGCTAGATTTGGAAGGTCAGTGGTAAATATTTTAAGTTATGTTAGTGGAAATGAGGGCTTCTTTTTTAAAAAAAAATAAAACTCATTCTACTCCAAAGTGGGAAGAGTAATGCTTTGTAAGCTGTTAAATATCCAGATATCTGATCATTAGATCATCATAGTCTTAAAACTGTCATCATAGTCTTAAGACAGAATTGCAGCCAATAAATGGAGATAAATCAGGAGACACAGTAACAGAGATAGAGATAGATAGATAATATGGAGAAAGACAAAGAGAGAGACAGATGTCTTACTTTTGAAAAGCACAACCGTTTAGTTTTGGTGTATTCCATTTAAAAAACACTGCTGTTTTAATAGGTCATATGTGGTCTGAGAATAGGATGTGGAGAAACAGGATTCAGAATCATTTTCCAAGTGGAAGTCAAGTCTTCATCTATTCAATTATTGTTGAATAAAGCTGAGGATAATGAGTTAGTCAAGTACACAAGGAGGATGTGTATGTGTAATTTTACAAATATATAGGAGGTTTATATTCACAGAAATTTAAGAATTATTGATACAGTGGAATAAGGAAAGAAATTAGTAAGATTTGTGCCTAGGTTATCACAGGATCTTTATACTCCCTATACCTCAACTTGCCTAGTTTTAATAAATATTAATACTTCTCACCCATGAAATCAGAAAATATATAATTAAAAATGTATTTTATTCTAATTTTTTTAATTAAAAAAATCGTATGACCCAGATGTCACTTATGACATGTAAGGAGGTTGGAAATGGACACTCATGTTCTTATAATAATAAGAAAAAAGATGTTGAAAAAACCAAAAATTAATTATTTTCCTTGGACCCATCAGAGAAGTGAGGCTTCAGGGTCACCCCACAAAATCCAGAGACACAGATGAAGAATCCAGAGAGTCATAGCTTAGATATGCTTATCTGAAACAATATCTCCTGAGCTAGAACGTCCAGTGGGTATGGAAGGTGAGATATCAAGTCAAATGGATTATTCTTGAGACTTAAGGAATTTGTCTTGCTAGATTTTCGACTTGCTTGAGACCTTTCATCTCTTTCATATCCCAATTTCTCCCATTTGGAAAGAAAATATCTATCCTGTGCCTCTTCCATCATTGTATTTTGAAAGCACATAACTTGTCTTCTTTCACAGGTTCATAGCTGGAGAGGAATGTTGCCACATGATGAATTGCACCCCAAGTCTTACCTATATGTGATTTAGATGTTTAGGTGAGACTTTGACCTTTAAACCTGAGAATTTATGCTATAATGAGTTAAAACTTTGGGGCTTTTGAAATGGAATTGATGTGATTTGCTTTTGAGAAGAACATGAGTTTTGGGAGACCAGGGGGAGAATATTATGGATTGAATATTTATCTCTCCCCAAAATTCCTATGTTGAAGCATCAACCTTCAGTCTGGCTATTCCACACCATGGAATATTATTTAGTAATACGAGGAAATGAGCTATCAAGCCACACACACACTAAATACATATTTTAACTGGAAGTAGACAGTCTAAAAAGAATGTACATGGTATATCCAATTATATGACATTCTGGAAAGGCAACACTATACAGATGTACAAGGATCAGTACTTTCCATGGAGTAAAGGGGAGGAAAATAGGTGAGACATGGGCTATTTTAGAGTGGTGAAATTATTCTGTATGATACCAAAAGTTTGTTTACACAAAAGTATGTGTTTATCAAAATCTATAGAGCTTTAAGTCACAAAAAGTAGATCTTAATGTATCCACGTAATACTGGGATCCCAGAATTTTATGCCAAATGTGACAACACATCTAATTGCATAAAAAATGTCTCACACTATCTCACTGAAGTGGCTGGAGGAAAAGATAATGACTTAAGTAACTTTGGATATATATGGAGTTTGTAAGACTAAAAGAAAAAAATTATTTCAGTTTATAAAGTTTCTTATATGTTAACAATTCTGGTACTGCAGTTTCCAAATTTCAATATGTTGGAATAATTTACAGACAAGCAAGGTGAGGAAAAGTGGAATGATCCCTTTGTTAATGAAAGAGTTAGAAAAGGTGGTAAGAATTCTTGGTTACCTAGTAAAAGTAAATTGTTGCCTATAGAAATATTTATGGGTATATGTATATACACAGGTTATTATGTACATATTTCCTTGCTTGCTGTCTCAGATGAGAAGCCCAAAAAGCAAAAACACCCTAGTAGCAATAAGATAAGCGCATCCAGCACCTTTATCTTAGTTTCTAGTTCCATTCTCTAATAAAAGGAATTGGAGATGTGATTTATCCTAGGACTGGGTCAGGGAATGTACAAGATGAACCTGGAAAATCTCTCAGTGCCAGAAAATAAGGAAGTTTCCCAAAGAACTATAATGCTATACAGTTTCTCATGTATAAACAACCATTGGTCTACAGTAGACAGTAGATATATTTGGGAATTAGTTTGCCTGGACTTCACTCTAAGTCTCTTTGTCTACCTACACTGTGATGCTGGGAAATTTACTCAAATGCTCTGTGCTTCATTTTATTTGCATAACTGAAATAGTAACAATTTAATCCTCATAGGATTAATTTGAGGGTTACTTTTATTCTTAGTGCAATACCTTTCTCAAAATAATGTCTTAATCAACATCCTGGATACTATCTATACTATGTGTTTTTATAATTTTAGTTCATACTGGGGCACCTGGGTGGCCTAGTTGGTTGAGCATCCAACTCTTGATTTTTGGCTCAGGTCACAATCCCAGGGTAATGGGATCGAGCTCTGCACTGGGTTCCATGCTGAGCATGGAGCCTGCTTGGGATTTCTCTCTCTCTCCCTCTGCTCCTTTCCTCTGCTTGTGCTTTCTCTCTGTCTCTCTCTCCAAAATGATTTTGGTTTATACTGTATATAAAGTGTTCTCTAATATTATTTTCAACTTACTACTATGAAATAAATATTAAGTTATTTGTAATATATTAAATATTAAGGGAAGCCCACAAAAACATGTATGTCTTCGTTTTGATAATTCTTATGACTACTTTCAATATATAAGAGGAAACCATTTTTTCCTCTGATTTTTTTCAGCCATCAAACCTACATAAGATATAAGGGCAGAGAATAAAATCTCATTTCATGTCTGTCCTAATAGGTACATTTAGTAAAAGTGGAATATTAAGTTTATTATTTCCAAGGATCTTGGTCCAAAGCCTATTTAATTTCTGTTTGTAGAATTAAGTTAGCATTGTTGTGCTGAGACTAACAGAATAGCCTGGAGGAAACTGCCAGGAGGTTAATTACCAAGTTCTCTTGAAAGTCAATAGATTTTTTCAGCAGCCATTTTCACTAAGGAAGTCCCGAGGGTATTTATTGCTTGAAGAACATTACTATTAGCAAGTTTTACTTTGTCTGAAAAGCTCCATATTACAAATGAAATTTACTACTTACAAGAGACAGTCAAACACATTTGTAAATTGCAATGAAGCACTTCTAAAATAACATTTTCAATTCAGATACACTTACATATCTAAATATGCTGTGAATTTAGAACCAAAGCTATCAGGGCTTATTTCAAAGGAAAATGCAACATCGCATGCTTTAAATATAATCTCTATGCATTCATCTTGATAGAATAACCACAGTTATGTAATACAGCATTTAGATCAATTTAAAGAGTCAACAAGAAAGTGGAATTGGTTTTTGCAGTAACTCCTAGCAGGTGTTTGCAAGTCTGTTCAGCTCTACTGCCCTTGATTAAGTTAAAATATATCTAATGAACAATAATATTACAAATAATTTGTAATGATTCATCTTATGATAGATCAGCATTTTGAATTTTTTAGGCCATTAAGAGATTACTTACTATAATTATAGAATTTAAATTAGATCTAAAGGTCATTTAAATGTGTTGTCCACTAGGGTGCCTGGGTGATTCAGTGTGTTAAGCATCTGAACTTGATCTCAGCTCAGGTCATGATGTCATGGTTCCTGAGATTGAGACCATGCTGCACTGATAGAATGGTCTGCTTGGGATTCTCTCTTCCCCTCGTCTGTGTGTGTGTCTCTCTCTCTCAAAAAACATACATTAAAAAAACATGTTGTCTACTCACTGCTACTGTTTTCTCAAGAACATTATTGGTTATTAACCCTAGCACTCTTATTGAGAACATTATGGATTTGGCTTCCTGATGCTTCTCAACAGAAACTTCTAGGCAGCCACTCTCAATGTATCATGCTTAGGAGTCAAGATGAATTCTATTTTTCATTCTGTATTTCATCCAATATCCTCTTGTCACATATACCTCTGAGGATATAACCCTGATTCTGCTTGAATACCTCAAGGAATGAAGAACTTGTTACATGATGAGACAGCACCATTCATTTTGGGAAAGTTACACATACTGAAGTGCTATTTGTTAGTTTAAACCCAAAGGGACTAAACCATTGTTTCCAGCCATTGACCCAAATTCACTTTCTTCAGACCATTGTAATAAAAGTTGAATTTCTTTCTGACTAGAGGAATCTTGAAATAATTTTGCTGCAAAAGAAGCCTAGAAATTTTGCAGCCATGCACAGATAGGAAGTAAACTGAAATGGCCCAATGAACTTGCCTATCTTGGCAGATTGTGGCTTTCTCTTCACAGATAACGATGAACTACATTGCCAAGTCATTCACCCCACAAAATTATACAACATACAACATTGAAATAGAAATAGTATCATTGCAATAACGATGCCCTTCAAAAAAGTTTGAAATAAGAAGAAGAACATGAGGATCACCAGTCCATGGTAATTCTGAATTTTAGGCAAGCAATTGTTTGCCAGACCTTCCACGCTTTGGGAGTGAAAGTATTCATTGATGAGGACCTAGTTTTGTTCCATGAGAGTGGTTCCCATGTTCATTATTGTGTATTGTGCTGTCTAAATTTTCTTTGATCCAGGTTCTTTCCACCGAGATAAAGTTCCTTCCTTACAGGAATTTCTCATCCTAGTTCTCAACAGCAGAAAATTGAAAGCCCAGTGTTTTGCTTTTGTTTTTAATTTTTAATTGTTTTTTTTCCTTTTTGCCCTAAACTGGTAGTGATTTTGCCAGTACAACTTTATTTAATGTTTATGGGTCTTTTAAACATCTTATGCGGGTCCACTCAATATGCCAAAAGCCACATCCATAATATATCTCTCTAATTACCTCTGTATGTCAGGCTGCTGACAGACAACACCCATAAAATTCTTAGAAGCCCTTTGTGTCAAGCTGTGAATGGCTACTAGGTACTTTTTAAAACCTTTCCTAGAAGAATGTTAATGAGGATTCTTAGAGCTAAAACCTTGATTTGATTTTTGATGCCAGATTTCATTTCAGTTTGTGAATCCTTATCAACAGAGAAGACTGAAGATGATTATTCATCAATTCCTGGATCTTCTGTATTTCCTCTAAATCCTGCTTGCGAATTAGATAATTTCTTCATTACATCATCTCTCTCTTCCCTTTCACAGATTACTGACATCCAACTGACATTTACAACATCTTGCCTGATTACATTTGTCAGTGTTCAAATACGTCATATATTTTCTATCTCACATATTACTGCAGACAACAATTTTGTTAGTTGTTCTTATTCTACTCTATTGGTTGTAGTTTCTCCAAATATATTTTTCAATTTTTTTTCCATCACTATTAAGATTTTGAGCATCATTTTCCCGACCTTTTCTGTTTCCTTGCCGTATTTCCAGTCTGAGCATGGTTCAGCCAATGCCAAGTGGTTTAAATTCTTGTAAGTCAGAATGCCTCTTCACATCCATTTTTTTTGCCAGTTTGCTCTTGCTTCATGGCAAATCATCTTAAAATATACTGGCTTAAAACAATACATTATGTATTGATTCTCACAGTGCTATGGCTTGACAGGGAGGATTTTGCTGATTTGGGCAGATTTAGCTGAATCTAAATAATCTCAAGTGTTTTCACAACTTCCTAGGAGTTAACCAAGGTTGTTGGAATAAGAGAAAACTTGATTTATGTATCTTGTGATTAACTCTGTGTCAACTGGAGCATTGGCTAAATATGTCTCATCATGCATCCAGCCGGCTATCTCAGACTTTCTCACCAGCTTGAAAAAGTATTGCCAGCAGCACAACAAGCAAGTGTGTTGGAAGGCAGTTCTCTATGAGCCTCCTCAATGACACCTATCTGCTTCTTTCTAGCCTCTGATGTCAGCCTCCTCTCCAACTGTCAGACAACTACTAAGTAAATGGCATATATTTGGGTATGTTTATTTGGCAACACCCAAATTTGATTTATCATATTTATTAAGTTAGGGCAAATGCAGTAACAAATACAAAATCTCAAGGGCTTTTACAGAATGAAGTTTATTTTTCCCTCAAATCACATTCTTGGTGGGGTACGTGGGAAAGAAAGTGGGGATCATTGATCCATGCTAATTTCAGGGAAAAAAATTCTATCAACCTAGGTGCTCAGGCATTTGGTATTTTGAAGCTGTGTCATCTGCATCATCTGGCTGATAGCAACAAAGACGGTGTCCATGCAGAAGACACATACATTGTTAACCACTTCAAGTTGGAGGGGACATATGTCATTTCTACTTATATTTCATTGGTGAAAACCAGGCATGACTCCACATAGATGCAAGTAGGCTGGAAAATATAATCTAGTAGTGTTCCAAGGAAGATGAGGTTATTATGATTGATTGAACAATCACCTAGTTTTTGCCTAGCACTCTACTAATAACTGAATGCTGTTTTTTATTAAATGCATATTTATTTTGTATTTTCAAAATTTTAATATATCAAATATATTCTTTTATCAATTAAAAAGCATCTCATCATAGGTAAAGTTTGTACATTTTTAAGTATTTAATCTTGGTTTAGGAGAATAATTCATTCCAGAAACATGCTTGTAATCCAATCCACTTGTATATCAAAGCAAATTTCAAGAACCATTGGCTCAGTTGTGATCATGTGACACTGAGCACCAGGTACTACTCATATTGCAAGACATAGCTCGTTTATCAAGTTAAAATTTGTTAGAAATGTTTGCTCGTTTTTCCGAACACTTGCAGGACAAGTTACTTGCAATCCAAGGTTTTATGTACTTTAAAAGAATTGATCCTTCTCTTTACACAGATAACTATTTTCAAAGGAAGATGCCACATAAAACATAAATTCTAGATTAATCATAGTGAAACACCTGAACACTCTGCTTCATTCAAGCAATTTCATTTTTTGTCTTTATTTGAAAGCCCAGAAAGTTATCAAAATATTGATAGGAAGAAAGTACAGAAAGTTATTTCCCTACATGCATTATGTGTTACTGTAGTGCTCATAGAAGTGATTCTTATGGAAAGCAAGTAGTCTGAGTTCCAGGGATTATTCTAAAAGCTGTTGATGAAGGAGAGGGCCATGGCAGAACCATTTACGTATTTAGGACCTCTATTTCATCTCCTCTGAGGTGTGATTTGGACTTGATTCTATCTCCAGCCTATGTGCCTGAATGATAATGCTCTAACTCACTGGCTAGATTTGTCTGATTCCTGATATTGCCAAAACAAACTTGATTCTCTTTTCCTATACTCCTAATTTCTTTTTGTATTGTGTGATGGCACTTTTCAAGGATCTATATATTACCTGTTTGCAGTAATGATGTACTTTCAGGCCCCAAAATCTGGTTGCTTCCTTTATTAGACAATCAGGCTTGGTATTCTTGTTCTTGTTGTAGCTCCATTTTTACCTTGACTTTTCCTGCTAAGCTGTTTCAGTAAGAAAGAGCTTTAAACTAGGGCCCCTTGGGTGGCTCAGTTGGTTGAGCATCTGACTCTGAATTTCAGCTCAGATCATTACCTCACAGTTCTTGAGTTCAAGCCCTGTGTTGGGCTCCACACTGACAGTGTGGAGCCAACTTGTGAGTCTCTCTCTGCCCTTGTCCTGCTTATAGGCTCTCTCTCTCAAAAAAAATAAATGAACTTTTTAAAAAAAGAACATTAACTTTATGGTCATATACATATAGATAATAAAAAATGATAGAGCAATTTGCCTTTAGAAACTGATAAGAATTGTTGATGTAACTAAATGTTTTCCTTAATTCTAGATGAATATGCTGCTTTACTATCATGAATTAACATCTTCACTTCAAATGGATATCCCTATTTGAGATGAGATGAAAAGTTTAGTACTGCGATCAAATCCCTCATGCTCTGCAGAGCTTTGAAACTAATGATTATGCTATTTTAAAGGCACAGTTGTCAGTATTTGAAGATAGGGCTTGTTAGTTCAATTTTAAAGCTGCGTGTACTCAGAGAGCTGAGTTTTTGCAAATGTTAAAGGGATATTGAGATGAGGTGTTCTATGTTTACAGGTTTGTATGATTTCTAACAATTAAGACAGATTCTCTGCTTCAAAAATTAAAGTACGATAAATTCAGTAATATTAGTTGATCAGTCATTTTGGATCATTGATATTCTGTAAGCAAATGTCTAAATTTCAATTTGCTTGAATTTAACTTGAAAGACATTTATTTGAAAAAATATTTGTTCTGTTCTTGTATTAAACTTGTCACAAGATTTGGGGGAATACTTAATATAAAAACACATGTAATTACTATGGAGCTTTCAAAAAACTTTATGGATTAAGAAAGTATACCTAAAAAGCAAAAAAAAATAAATGTTCTGGCTTTTAATATGTAGCTAAATGTGGTAATATACAATTGTGCATAGAAATAGGAACAGGGGCTGATCCTAGTGGTTTGAAACTGTCTCACTTGTATCAATAAACAGACGTATGTTCCACTAAATTATACCTCGCCCATTGTTTATTTCTTACTCACTAGTAACATCACAGAAAAAGAACAGAGCAATTAAAAGATGAACAATGAATGTGCTATAAAGAACTACAAAACTTTGGTATAATACAAATGTAATGCTAATCCATATGGTTTTCTACATCCAAATCACACATATTTGTATATCTCCTACTGTTGTAAATTTTGTTTTTGAAAGTAAATTCATGCTATGTCCAACTGAAAAAAATTCACTATATACATATCTCACAATATATAGACATATAAAGGATTTGAGTTTAAATTTATATGTCTCATAGACAATATGAAAAACATTTTTATATTAAGTTTAGTATTAAACAGGGTAATGAAATATAAAATTCAAAGGAATTTCACTTAATCACCTGATTTTTAACATTTTTGAATGACATAGAATAAAATCTGGTGATATGTAAATATATATATATATATATATATATATATATACATATATATATATATAACATATATATTTTATAAAACATATATATATATATGCATACACATATATACATATATATACACACATATATTGAGGGGCACCTGAGTGGCTCAGTTAAACATCCAACTCTTGATTTCCTCTCAGGTCATGATCTCACAGTCTTAAGATGAAGCCCCATGTGAGGTTCTGTGCTGAGTGTGGAGCCTGCTTCAGATTCTCTCTCGCCTTCTCCCTCTGCCCCTCCTCCACTTGTGTGCTTATGGACTCTCTCTCTCTCTCTCAACAACAACAAAAAAAGATACCTATCAGTCTATCTATAGACATGCTGTTCCCTAAGAATTAAAATAAAAGCATAAAGAACTTGGTTTTATGAATTAAACCATTATAACAAATTGGTATAGGAATCACAGGCATATACACTTAAACAGAATGACAAACTGACACTTTTCATTCTGGCTTACAAGGTAGAAAATCTGTGGTTACTCTGTTTTTGACCTATGTAAGGTTTGTCTCGATTTCCCTTACCAGATATTAGTTTATATGTGGGAAATATTTTTATCTGGCACCACTGAAATGGCATAGTGTCTTACTAATCAACTATTTCCAACTGTATGACCCTTTTTGTTCTAAAATGTTGATTCAGACATCTAATTGCAAATTTGGATACAATTCATCTGAGTCATTAATTTCATAAGATAACAGATATGTGTAATCTACATGGTGGTGTAATAACAATCTGCTTCATTCATTTTGTAATTACCATCTGTTTGTACTGATGTGGTAGAATCTGCCACTGACATATAAATTACAGCTAGAAGATGCTTACAGTAAGCATTATTAGTAATTAGTAATATGTTATATACATATGCAAGGTGGCTCTTAAATCTTGGAAATTTCAATATTGGAATGTTATAAATATTCCAGTTGGAAATTATTCTTCATATTAATCATTCAAAGCATTTTTCTCTTTAAAATCTATATAAATTTGTTCTTTTATGATTTTATGATATGTTCTTATATGTACACACACACACACACATATATAAAACTAATGTACGTTCAGTACCAAAATATCATGTCTTAAAAATTGTGTCATTAAGTCAAGAGATAATTGTGGATTAAGTAGTGTCTGGCCTTATGTTATGCACTGGAGATATAAAAATGACAATATTAAGAACTTAATATCAAGGAGTTGCTGTCACTGTAGAATGCAAATAAGGACATAGAGTTAGTCATAATATAGCTATGAGGTAGAAAATATAGAGGACCTCACTCTCCATAGGGTTGTAGTCAGGTACATCTTAAATAGGTTGATAAGGAAAATAAATCTTAATTCTCATCATGGTTAATTTTATGTGTCAACATGGCAAGGCTTTGATGCCTAGTTGTTTGGTCAAATGTTAGTCTAGATATTGCTGTGAAGGTATTTTGTAGATGTGATTAATCCTAAGAATCATCAATATTCAGTCATATATTGTCATATATATATACATATATATAGTGTATACATATTTTGTAGGTTAATAGATATCATATATATGTACGTATAAATAATAGATATCATATATATGTATACATATATATGTATATATACATATGTACATACATATATGTATATATGTATATATGTACATACATATATGTATATATGTATGTACATATATATGAGAGATTTATTTTGATGAGTTGACTCACATGATTGCCTGAAATTTATAGAATAAGGCAGAAGACTGGAAATCAGGCAGGATTTCTATGTTAGTCTTGAAGCAGAATTCTTTTCTTTTATAGGAAAATTTAGTTTTCGCTCTTAAGGCCTTCAACTGATTGGATGAATCCCACCCATATTATGGAGGATAATCTGCTGTTCTTAAAATAGATGTATGTGTGTGTATAAGTGTTTAGATACAGAGAGAACAGAGAAACAGAATTAATAGGCTTCATGCTAAATAAATAAATAAATAAATAAATAAACAAACTACAAAATATATAAACACAAATCAGTGGGGATGATCCTGGCAATGTGATACCAGATTCTAAATTACCAACATCACTAACCATAGAAGCATTTTACAAGGAGTGATTATGAAGAGTGACTTATTTTGGCTATTAATAAGTGGTGGGATATTTGGTTTAGTATCTGAGGACAGAACGGCAGATAATTGGGAAGTAATTCAACGTAATAGTGCTAATTACTAGGGTATAAATAATGAGCTATAGAAGAGGGTGTGAAAGTCCTATATGTTTTAGTTTTTATTTTAAATGTTTATTTATTTTGAGAGAGAGAAAGACAGAGTACAAACAGCAGGAGGTGCAGAGGGAGAGGGAGAGAGAGCATCCTAAGCAGGCTCTGTGCTATCTGGGCAGAGCCCAATGCATGGCTCAATCTCATAAACCATGAGATCATGACCTGAGCCAAAATCAAGAATTGGAAACCTAACTGACTGAGCCACCCAGGTGCCCCTATATGTTTTAGCTTTAATACAGTAACCATGGAAAATGGCACATTGTGTAAATTTGATCAAAAAGACTCAAGTCCATATACAATGGTTTGGACTTGTATAAATGCACCATTATTGTAATTCTTTATGACATTGCCATATAGATGACTACAACTATTTACAAAGCCAGAAAATAAATATTTTTTAGACTCATAAAGGATGTTTTTGTTTTTCAACCTGCAATGAATTTAACTACAATGACCTTTCTTGATACTTTATGTTTTTAACTCTTTAAATTCTTACTCTATTTAATCCTCTCTTTAAAGGCCTAAAATTAAGTCATATTGCCACTAAGGAATATTGCACTGACTATGTTTTCTGAATAGTGAGGTTAATCTTTAGGCAATTTATATCCTAGATCCTCTAGTGAGTTGTCATAAAATTTAACTGGATTTAATTATTCATTTCATACTTGAGAGAAATTATTTTAGTGTGGAAAAAGTGAATAGATATGGAGAGACCAAGATTCTGCCTTTTAAAATGTTAGTATGTAGCCATGGTCCAGTTAATCTGAGACACTAGAGTGTTAGCAAATATTTTATGCAAAGACAATGTAGTAAATATTTTAGTTTTTCTAGGCCACAAGGGAAAAAGAGGCTATAGTTTCCTGATGATTGTCTCAGAGCTTCAAATTCAAGTGTAAATTAAAGATAATGTTATAAAGATTAAATTACACTAATTAAAAATATTTATTGAGAGCCTATGATGGTACTATAGTATACTTACTGTATTTACTTAAGTACTATTCTTACTATACTTAAGACTGTATTTACTTAAGACATTTAGCAGTTAATTATTTAATTATATATTACAGAGCAAACTTCCTCAAAATTTAGTGTCTTAAAACAATAAACATTTTATTATTTTTCATAATATTATGGGTCAGTAAATTTGGCAGGGCTGTATTTCAGGCAAGTCTCAGCTGGACAATTCTTCAGCCTCATTGAGTGTTGACTGGTGTAAATTGGTGATATTCAGCTGAAAGCTGAACTGGCTTGGCATGTTCATGATGGCTTCACTCACATGCATGTAACTTTGCCAGAATGATGGAAGGCAGGGAATGTCCAGTCCCTTCTCCCTCCCCAAGGAGTCTCTGAGTTTCTCTGTGTCGCCTCTCCAGATGAGCACTTAGGATTCCCACATGGCAACTGAGGGCTCAAAAACAAAACAAAATAAAAAAGAAAACCAAAAAACAAAAACAAAAACACAACTAATGCAGGAATTGGCATTTTTTCTGAAAAGTAAGCTAGAAACTTGCATAGTACCACATCTTCCACAATCAACAGTAAAATAAGGCACAGGCCAGCACATATGGAAAGGGGGTGGGTGGGTTTAGATACAATCTCAGTGGAAGGAATGTTAAAGAATTTGTGGTTAGTTTTAATCTGACATAGCCTGCTGTCAGGTCACAATTCTTCACATGTTTCACCGCCTCCATAACCTACAGTCTCCTCTTCGTATATCATCTTCCCCTACTTCAGGAAATTACATCTAAATCGAGTCTTACTATGGATCTTATACATGTATGGTTTCTCTCAATCTACAACTTGCCAACCAAAGAAACTAAAGAACTAAAGAAATATGTCTTTCACATACCCAGCACTCAATGGTGAGTCAGTCACAGGAAAATTGTAATAGATATTTCCATTAATGAGGCATTGGGCTGGGGGATGTTAGTCAAAAAGCAATCATTGGTGGATTGTAAAGCTGAAATCCAGCTAGACGTGTGTTGTCTCTTCCTTGATTAGGGCTTACTACACTTCCCAGAGAGAGATTCTCTTCAGGTCTTGGCTCAACCCTCTGGGTCTTGTTTCTTCCTTATGAGTCATCTTTTATTTTTCCATAAGAAATAGCCTAGGTTTGCAGGTAAGAATATTTGGTCTGCTTCTGTTCAACGTATGTGGCAGGTCCAATATCTTCTTTTTATATTGTACTGTCTCTATATCTTTTAGTTCAAGATGTTGTAATACCTTTAAAGACGTCACGAGCTTCCTGTATTAAATTATACTTTACTTCAGTAGTCAAAAGCTATACTACAACGCTTTCTGAAATGTTCTATTCATTGAGCTGATAGACTGTGAATTTTGTGCAAATATCATCAATATCTTTAAAAGTTTTTTGTCTTGTGTGACAATGTTAGAGGTCCCTTTGCATAGAAGAGAAGTTCTAACAGTCACATCTTAAGACTCTTAAGAGTCAAGAAAATACCTCTAAGCCCCAAACTTCTGGGGACACAAGACAAAGAGACTTTCATTTTTGTGGGGGAGGAGTAGGAGTTCCCTATAGAGAATAAGGACTTTGATGCAGCATTCTCAATTCCATGATTTTCCTTTAAAATCTTTTTCTCATATAAGTTTCTAGGCTGTTTGTATGTAATTGGAGATGAGCTGTAGATAGTTCTTTTTTCTAATGCTATTTTTGAGACAGAGAGAGAGAAGGGGGAGGGAGAGAGAAAGGGGGGAAAAGGGGATCCCAAGCAGGTTCTGTGCTGACAGCAGAGAGCCCGATGTGGGGCTTGAACACACAAACCATGAGATTATGACCTAAGCTGAAGTTGGACACGTAACCAACTGAACCACCCAGGCATCCTGAGTAATAGATATTGCATAACCAATCTTATACTAAGGAATTTAAGGGTGCTACTTTCATCAATATTGAAATTACGAGGTTTTTAAAATTTTATTGTTCTTGGCATTGAGGCTTTATCCTACCTGACTTTATAAGATCATTGAAGATAACAGCTCTACACCCTGTTACATACTTTAATATAATCTTTTATTTCACCCAATATTATATTATCATAAATGTTATTATTCTAATAGCAAAATAGATTCTAATATATTTAATATTCTTCTTCTAATTGCAGAGTGAGGAAATGTATCATGAATTGTTCTAAGGTCATGCATATACACGATCATAAGAATATACTCCCAGAAGTCTTATTACATATGTATTTTTATTTCTACTTTATAATTAAGAAAACTAAGTATTTGACAATGTTAAGTAATTAGTCAAGATCACACTCTGATTATCAGAACTATGTTTTTTTTTTCCCTCTTTGCCATCTTGGTTCCTACAATATTAAATGAAAAAAGATAGGTTTTAAATCACATATTTTCTATGTGATGAAATGTGGCTTAAAGACTTAAGTCTTCTATTTCTAAAGCAAAAATCCTCTGCATTATACCATATGCATTTGTAGTTTTGTATTCTCAGATGTGTGAATAGCTATGCAACTAGAAATTAGTTTCTGGTATAGAAATGTCAGAGACAGTAGCCAGCTGTGTAACCAATGAACAATAATGGCACAAAAGTGATGGCAATTTGCAAGATACTGGTTAAAGGAAATTGGTTCTCTCCTGTTGCTGAGTATGAGCTCAATCCTAGTGACATACATAAAGACAGAACTAAAGTTTATGAAGAATTCACTATGGGGAGCCTTGGTGGCTCAGTCAATTGAGCTTCTGACTATTGATTTCAGCTCTGGTCATGATCCCAAAGTCCTGGGATCCAGCCCCATATGGAGCTCTCTGCTGAGCATTGAGCCTGCTTAAGGTTCTCTCTCTTTCTAAGGGTGCCTGGGTGGCTCAGTCGGTCAAGCGTCCAACTTTGGTTCAGGTCATGAACTTGTGGTCTTCAAGTTCTAGCCCTGCATCGGGTTCTGTGCTGACAGCTCAGAGCCTGGAGCCTGCTTTGGATTCTGTGTCTCCCTCTCTCTCTGCCCCTCCCCTGCTTTCTCTCTCTCTCTCTCTCTCTTTCTCTCTCTCAAAAATAAATAACATTTAAAAAATTTAAAAAAAATTCTCTTTCTCTTTGCCCCTTTACCCAGCTTGTGCTCTCTCAAATAAAAAAAGATAATAATCAAAAATAAAGAATTCACTATGGCATAGACACTAAGCCAAGTGTTTCACATATACTGAAGGAAGAGATTTCCTCATCTCTTGGAGAATATGTATTTTTTAAACATGAAGATACAAATTATTTCTATGATGATTCCATGTGCTAGTTCTTCTGATAGGGCATGTTAAGAAACCTATTTTGCTGACTTCACATTAAAGTAGCAGAAAACATATGTTGAGAATTAAACCTGTTTTATTGAACATCTCAAAGTCCAATAAAAGATATGAAAGACAGCATTTTCATTTTTGTATATTTTGTGATATATTTCATATTGATATTTCTGATATGATCTAATGTGTGTGTCACTAGATATGTGTGAAGCAAAGCATAGAAAATATTCTTCTGTTGGTTAGAGTTAGTTAATCAGAAAAAGACAAATGAAGATATAGTTGAAATAAAAGAAAATATATTTAATGAAAACATATCAGGAAAGCTGATAGGAGAGAAGGGGAAAAAAAGCACAAATGCATTTCATTAGGTCTGAAAAAGAAAAAAATATATATATGTATATAATTGAAAGCTCATTCAAAGACAGATTTAAAAGTTAAGAGTGTCAACTAAGCAATCGACGTGCCACTGAACCAAGTACCTCAAGCACTGCTCATGGAAACCAGGTATCTATCCACAGACATTCTCTCTAGCTGGGAAGTTGAGCTCTACCCTTGCTGTAAACAGCAGGAGAAGCCTGCTGGAGATATTTCTAAGAAATAAATAAGGCAAATTATTCTATTCAAAAAATAAATAGAATGTCCCACAGTATTTTACAAATGAGAGTAAAGCAAGTTTTCTTCCCTTTAATGATACCAATGACTAACTATATACTCAAGCTTGCAACCCTTGCTCTAAAACTTTGACAGAAATAAGCTCTTCATTTTGCATAGGATTGAGATAAGGCAGCAGAATAGAGAATATTTAGCTAAGGGGTTATCATTCAAGCAATGGAAAAATGCCTGTTTCGGTTAAAAATGGTAATGATGATAGGGTATATAGGTGGTATTTGCCAGTGGCCAAATATTCCTAGTAAATAATGCAGGAACATCTATGTAATAGTGGTAATGAAGAGAGAAGTACGTATTTAAGGAATTTGATTTCAGTACTTCAGAAACAGATTAGACCTAAGAATTAGAAATTGATAAAAAATAAATTACCAACATTTGCAATTATTTCTTTAAACCTTGATTTAAAAACATGTAGAGAAATATAGATCTTTAGTGATCATATATTATGACAGAAATACTTAAGGTAAGCGAAAATATATATTAGAAAATCTAGGATATATTCTGGCAGGTAAGTAAGTTGGAGAAGTATTCTACATTTATCCTTACATTTATTCCAAAACTACTTACTAATTGCCTGCTTGTACTAAGCTCTGTCTTAGGTAATTGTGAAGGATAATAATTGTGCTCTCCAATGTAGGTAGTAAGTCATTTATAGCACTTTTCACCTAAGGAGGTTACTGAAAACTATTTATATTATGCTTTGATTTCAGTTGACAGATTTATCAAATATTCATCTTTTTAAGCGATGTCAGAAACTCAAAGAAAAATAAGCCATTTTAATTGAACGACTATGTGTATTAAATAGCTAGAAAAAGTATTTCAAAGATTATCATTTGTATGGGTGTGTCTCATGAAAATATTACTAAAATGATTGGCACAGAAGTATTTCATATATTTAACAAACATGTTCTTACTGTTTTGGGTCCCTTATGGACGGTATTGGCGACTGAATAGGATCTCAAGAAAAGCTAACTAAGTGGTAGCATACTAAGCAATTTCATGTGAATTCTGTCATTTCGAACAAGGACTTTTAGGTCTTTTTTTTTTTTATGGAAACATGTAGAGTAAAATGAAAATGAGGCTTAACCAACAATGTCAAGAACTTTCACTTATTTTGAAAATACATGAAATTGCACCCAACAACTCTGCACCCAAAGACTTTTTTACTGACACTCTCTTATTATAGAAACTATTTCCATAATTCAAATTAACTTCATCATTAGTGTCACATTGTTAATATGTAAAACCCAAAAATAAATATGAATTAAAAAAACTTTAAACAAATATTTTATCATTATTCTCTATTAAACTATATGTAACTGGTTAGTACTTATGTGTCTATGGTCAACAGGGATTAAAGTCTTTTGTTTTAACGTACAATACTATATATCATTTTCATTACTAAGTAAGCGACATGAATATATAAATTGGATTTTTGTATGTGTGTGCCTGTAGGAACTTCTCTTTCAAAATATTTAGTTTAATCCCATAATAAATCCTTTTTAAAAAAATTTCTCTCTTCCTCCTCTTCCTCACTTTCTCCCTCCTCCTCCTTCTTCTTCCCCCTCTCCTATCTCTCTCTCCATCTCCCCTTCCCTCCCACTTTTCCTCCCTCTTCTCTCTTCCTCTCAGGCATAATTACCCCCCAACAAAAGATGTCCATGTTCTAATGTCTATGGATCACTGACTATATTTAGGATAGAAAGTACCATGCAGATATGATTAAGGATCTGGAGATGGGGAGTTTACTGTCCTTTATCCAAGTAAACCAAATCAAATCATAGGAGATACCAATTCTGCAGCACTTTCATGATTGAGGTTAGAAGATGAAAAAGGAGGAAGGGTCAGAAAGATGCAATATTGATGGGTCTGAAAAATAGGTAAGAAGACCAAGAGACAGGGAATGTCTATAGTCTCTAGAAGCTCCTCCTGACATACCAGAAAGGAACAAAACCCAGCAACACCTTGATTTTTGCCTGCTGATAACCATGTGAGACCTCCTGACCTACAGAGCTGTAAGATATTTTCTGTTAGTTTATGTCACTAATTTGAAGAAATTTCTTATAGGATATAGAAAACTAATGCATTCTTTTCTTTATTTCATTTAGAAGAAGTGTGGCATAGGGTTATCTGGGTGGCTCGGTTGGTTGAGTGTCCAACTTCGGCTCAGGTTATGATCTCATAGTTTGTGAGTTCGAACCCTGCGTGGGCTCACTGTGGTCAGCGCAGAGCCTGCTTCAGATCCTCTGTCCCTTCTCTCTCTCTGCCTCTCCCCTGCTTGTGCTTGCTTTTTCTCTTGCTCAATAATAAATACAAAGAAGAGGTGAGGCATAACATCTAGCTTTTACTATTCTTTCCATTTTTTATCAGTATGGCTGTAGACATTATACTTTTAATGACTTACATTTTAAAAAACCTTATTTCAAAGAATTTTAGCATTTGGTTCATAGCACACTAAATCTACAAGAAACAAGATTTCACTATGTGTGTGACTTACTGATTAAAGTAATTTGAACATATCTGGTGTTGCAGATTTGAACTAGAACATGCAGAATTTTATTCAGGAATGTTTACATTGCTATATCACACAATTTCTCATTTATAGAGATTTGGTGACAGAAGTGACTTAATCCAAATACTACCTCAAAAAAAAAATGCTGATATTATAAATAAATCCCATGGAGCAAAAGAGGTGCATTGAGATTATGTAATCCATTATCTTAAAACAAGGAAAGACAACAATTTAGTATTAGATAATTAGTTACAATTGTTGGATTCATTGGATATTACACAGGCATGCAGGCAATTAAATGAGAATTTTTGGCATACTTTGACTCCCAGTTTAATTTCCCTATTGTTTCTCTTCTCATGAATTTTTCATACTTTTTTATAATGCATGTGACATTTTATTATTGCAATAATTTATCATTTTAAAAGTTTGCATGATGTGTTATTTGGAAATCTGTAGAGTTTTATTAATTTAAAGTATCCAATACAATATTTAGATGCATTAACACTAGATTTTTTGAGATTATACCCATATATAATCTATAAGAAACTATAATAGATTTCCATTTAAGGTCTTTGATATGAAAATCTAATTAATTTTCAAAAATATATTATAAATTTTAACTGAAATAGAAACAAAGATCTATAATTTTAGATTATTACTTATTAATATTCACAGCATTTTAGTTGAATTAGAAGTCTGTCTCATTTGAATTCCTGATTCCTTTCTTGTGAGCAGGGGTAATCATTTACCCCATGTCTTATTTTTTCCACACTAACAACAAATATGTGGTTGTATCATTTTCTCCACTATCAATTCTCCAATTCTCCAATTTCCTAACACCAACTGGGGCAGAGATTTCAATTCTGACACTGACTACTCAGAGTTAGTGCTGTCTCCAATGGTTAAGGGCTCAGTCTGATGAGACTGCCCCACTTCAGATACCAGTTGCAATTGGGTGTCCAGGATGCCTAACTTTTGTCTGACTTAGCTATAAATTCAGCTTATAAATACATTTTTGAATCATTCATATTAAAGTCATATATATCCAGTAAGGAAAAAAAAATCTACCAACCTATCAGGGTTAGTTCAGCTTGGTACCTTCAACAATCCCATTACAAAATAAGCTAGAGTTTGCTTTAAAAAAAATAAAAAGCAGTTTGGTTAGTGCTATTCCTGGTAGAAGAATTAGCTCAAAAATAGACTCTGTTCTGTTTTCAGTAGATGGAATGCAGGGCTCTATTATGAATATTGTGTGTCTATGTGTGTGTGGGGAGAGATAAATATATAGAGAGAGATATGAACATGGTTGATCTAAAACGGTTCAAACATCTTTCATTTATGATAAGTGTATGTAGTGCTATGAAATTTCATAAATGTTGTAGATCCACAGAAGAATGAAATGTGCTATCTGACCTTAAACTACCTATAATTTCATAAAATAGTTACTCTTTTCATTAAAGAACTACATCTGTTCAAGTTGTTGAAGAAAACTGTCAACTTTTCTTCTGAAAATTTATCCTGGCACCAGGAAGTCAGAAAAGCAGGCAGATTTCTTTCTCTATCACTATCTTCTCCACCAATGCTCTGACAAATTGCAATGCCTCCTTTTTTTTTTTTTTTGGTTTTACCCAGGGATATAAGTAAAATAATACATTCTGTCATTCATTGTTATATCTTTTGTATAGCAATAACCTAAGAGCAGCAATGAGAAAATTGAATTTTTTAATGAATTTAACCATCACTTCCATGGACCAAATTTCCATTTAGTGGACTCCCACATAGTAATCCTCAAAGTGTAAAACTGTGCCACATTAGAAATAAAAGTTAGGGTTTTTCAGTTTTCCAAAGTTGAAAGAGTCAACTTCTGGTAAAGTCCATAAAATCTAATGAATGCAAACTAATAAAACTCTATTAATAGAAGGGAAGCATGTAAAGAACACAGTGCACCTGACTTGATTTTTTTTTCTTCCAAGTTAGTTAACATACAGTGTAGTATTAGTTTCAGGTGTAGAATTTAGTGATTCAATACTTCCGTGCAACTTCTGGTGCTCATCACAAGTGCACTCCTTAATACCCATCCCCTATTCAACCCATCCCCCCACCACACCTCCCTTCCAGTAACCATCAGTTTCTTCTCTATAGTTAAGAGTCAGTTTCTTCTCTATAGTTGTATCTTAAATTCCTCATATGAGTGAAATCATATGGTATTTGTTTTTCTCTTGCTGACTCAATTCACTTAGCATAATGCTCTCTAGCTCCATCCCTGTCATTGCAAATGGCAAGATTGCATTTTCCCTATATATATCAGTCGATGAACATTTGGGATCTTTCCATAATTTAGCTATTGTTGATAATGCTTCCATAAACATCAGGGTGCATGTACCCCTTCGAATTAGTATTTTTGTATCCTTTGGGTAAATACCTAATAGCATAACTGCTGGATTGTAGGATAGTTCTATTTTTAACTTTTTGAGTAACCTCCATACTGTTTTCCACGTGGCTGCACCAGTTTCCATTGCCACCAATAGTGTAAGAGGGTTTCCTCTTTCTTAGCATCCTCACCAACACCTGTTGTTTCCGGTGTTGTTAATTTTAGCCATTCTGACTGGTGTAAGGTGGCATCTCATTGTAGTTTTGATTTCTATTTCCCTGATGATAAGTGCTGTTGAGCATCTTTTCATGTGTCCATTGGCTATCTGTATGTCTTCTCTGGAAAAAATATTACTGGTGATTTTAAATGTGTATTTAAGTGCAGCTTAAATAAATGAAATCTTTATTGTCTTCCTCAGCCCATTAAGACTCTTCTTTCTATAAAATAGATTATCAATAAAGTGTCTAAATACTGGGTTACAATCCAGTACCAGAAGGAAAAGAGAAAAATTATAGGCAATTGTTGACAAAATATTGTTGAGGAGACATCTTTCTGTCAACTGCTTGGAAAATATTTAGAAATAGGTAACTGAAAATGGTGTTTTTCATACAGTAGTTGGTGTATAGCTGGGATATGGAATGTGTCTATTATTTTGTTTCTAAAATGCCAAGGTTCAAACTTTCATAGGTCAAATTAGTTATTTCATTAATTTTAGAAGACTATCATTTGTTTTCTGCCTTACTATAAAAACAGGAACAAACTAAGCAGTAAATTACAAATATATAATATTAAAACCAGTCACAGTCATTTTGTCTAAATTCAGTTTTAAAATTGATAATGTCTTCAAGTGCATGAGAATTTAGTTGTTTGTATTGAATGTTTCACTGAAGAGACTGCAGTTTTGGCATTAAAATAATTAAAAATTTTTAATGTTTATTTATTTTTGAGATGGAGACAGAGAGCAAGTGGGGTAGGGGCAAAGAGAGAGGGAGACACAGAATCTGGAGCAGGTTCCAGGCTCCGAGCTGTCAGCACAGAGCCCGATGAGGGGCTTGAACCCACAAACTGTGAGATCATGACCTGAGCCAAAGTTGGACGCTTAACCGACTGAGCCACCCAGGCGCCCCTGGCGTTAAAATAATTTTAAACTGAAGACAGTTGAGATTTCATAGACGTAAAAGAGTCTTTTTGGAGCTTCCCTTACCTAAAGGCAGAAGCTTTGACCGTATGGCTGTCATAATCCCCTTTTCCAGGCAGCTTCACTCCCCAGAAAACAGAGTGAAGTTGCCATAAATCCTCTTTCTGGGGGAGTTCCACAGCCAGAAAGGAAGGAGATCTGATGAGAATTTCATAAACAAACATCATTACAAACTTCCACACCTTACATGTGTTCCCTGATGCTATGTGGAAAAAATGCTTAGAGTAACTTTTTTTTCCCTATTGTCACTAATTTTTCCATAAAAAATGTTTTTAAGGACTAAAATGAGAAAAAAAATATATTCTCATCTGCCTTTCTAGATCACTAAATGATGGCTTTCAAGAAATTTATGAATGTTAAAATTCATCTCAGGTATTTTTAGCCTTCTATTAGCTCTTAAGTCAATAAAGTATATATCTCTTGTACCTGTTCTATGCAATTGACTATCCTGCTAATGTTCTTTTTATCATAAAAGCGCAAAATACAACATCAGAAGATAAATTATTTTTAATTCAAAAGTATTATCTGGGTATGGCCTTAACATAGGAGGGTTTTTTAAAAATTTTTTTTAATGTTTATTTATTTTTGAGGGAGAGAGAGACAGAGCATGAGCAGGGCAGGGGCAGAGAGAGAGAGGGAGACACAGAATCTTAAGCAGGCTCCAGGCTCCGAGCTGTGAGCACAGAGCCCAACGCGGGACTTGAACTCAGAGACCATGAGATCATGATCTGAGCCGAAGTCAGACTCTTAACCGACTGAGCCACCCAGGCGCCTTAGGAGTTTTTATAGAAACAAAAGTCCAGTAGTTTTTTATTTGAATGCTCATTTAATTTTCATTCATATCCAAAGCAATATTCAAATTAAACATAATTACCTCCTGTCCTCTATACCTAAGGTGGGCTTTTATTGTGACACTGAAGCTGTTAGCATTCAGGGACCTAGAAGTAAATTGTCACCAGTGATCTTCAATTTTTTTACAAAAAATGTGATTCATATGTCAAGTGATAAACATGCCTATGACCACCAGACATAGTTTTCTGATACAGTTATTCACTCAAATCTGACACAGATGAGAAATGTTTGCCATCAGAGCAAAATAAAGATGTAGCATTATTCTCTTTGTGAAGACTGCACACAGCTTGTGGAGTTTTGACATTTATGAGAAATAAAACTAGGAACTTTTGAAGGTTTTTAAATCACTCTTACAAGGTTGCTTGCTGTTTCCAAACCCTTCAGAATTCAAAATGATCAGATCATGCAGAGAATTGATGCTATAAATCAATAAAAGAAAACAGAACTTAAAAACCCAGAAGACATGAAATCCTTCTACCTAATACCACCCACACAATCCCTCATTTCCAAACTAGTTCATTACAATATATTTTATTGTCAGAATGCTATGACCTGGTGCAATAAAACTAGATTTACCCATAGTGACACACACGAGTTTTAGGGAAGTAAGAAAATATTCAAAGTGTGCATTTAACATATTATCTCTACCTTCAGCATTCCTTACTTGCCTTAATCCACATTTTTCACAGTCCATATCTACTTTTTGAAAACAAAGTATTTATAGCCTTCTCTTACAAATGTAGCAAAGGGGAAGCCTATATAAACATTCTTTCTCTCAGAAACTTCAATAGAATGTATAAAAGAGCCAGGCCTAATATTTTTTTCTCTTTTGTTACTAAACTAGATCGTAATAAATTAAAACTCAATACCACACTACCAAATACATTTTTAAAATATATGAAAAAAAAAGAATCTTTTATATCTATTAGGTCACTCATACAGATTTTCCTAAAAACTAGAAGTCTATTTTTTTGCGCCAAAATATATAATTTCCCCTCCTTCCTAAATTTAGTGCTGGTGCACTTAGTGCTGGACAATATTCCACACTTATGACAAAAATCTTATCTTTAAGTCACTAGTAAGAATTTATTTTTCAAAATATCCAGATGTCTAGTAATATGATAGTATTTCTTCATGTATTCAAGGTTAAATTTAAAAATGAAACTCCAAGGGCACCTGGGTGGCTCAGTCCGTTAAGCATCCAACTTTGGCTCAGGTCATGATCTCACAGCTCTTGGGTTCGAGCCCCACATAGGGCTCTGTTCTGACAGTTCGGAGCCTGGTGCCTGCTTCAGATTCTCTGTTTCCCTCTTTCTCTGCCCCCCCCGCCCACTCACTCTGTCTGTCTTTCTCTTAAAAAAATAAATAAACACTAAAAAACAATTAAAAATGAAACTCTAGCCTAGAAATCATATATAACCAAAAATACAAAAAATATATACAAAGTTATGCAAAATTGGATAAATTTACTTTCTTAATGAATCTGAAGCATTATTTTATCATTATTGCATAGCTCATTGCAGAGAGAAATTGGTGAAATAAATTTAAATTATACTACATGTTTGTCCAATAAAGACACAAATTAGGCATTTTCTATTTGCATAATGTAGCTTTTAAAATCGATATTATTCAAAGAAACACGCTTCTTCAACCACATTAATTTTTATGTGCAATAATCTATCACTCTTTTATTTCTCGACAATGAAACTAATTTGACTTAAAACATCTCCATTAAGTAAATGAACAATTAAACAAAAATGTCCCAGATTTATAAATTATATTAAGATTTAATTTGTTCACTTACATTTTAAGTTATATCCCCCCCCCAAAAGATACTACATATATGGATACTACATATCTATATGTAATGATTAAGATGAAACATAGGACTGATATGGAAAGATAGCCTGTATGTTTTCCTTTCTGTAAAAGAGTATTGTGATAATTATCATTACTGTGATTACCTGGATATTTACATTTATAGGGGAAAAATCTGGTGGAACGGATGCTCCACTAAATAGAGGCGGTTATCACTTTGTGATTAGAGTGTATTGATAATGCAAGAGAACTATATCTCCTAAGTCGTGTTCTACTTTATTTGTGAGAAACTACAAAATAAACTTACAATTAGGGAAAAAAGAAAAACACCAAAAGATAAATTATTTTATGTACCTACATTTAATTAATTTAATTAACCTCCAAGGGATATTCTCTTTTATCTTTTTGGCAAATATTAAATTTCCACATACAATTACTAGAACAAATTCTGCTGTTATAAAATGGTTTGAAGCTATTCCAGGGAATATTTAGATAAAATATTTTTTTTATTTTATATTCTGTTATTTCTTAGAAACTCTTCCAAATATGATGTGACAAATATTTTTCAAGTTTTACATGCTGTTGATTTTAAGTTGTGTGTATGTATATGTGCATTCATGTAATATTTATATTCTTTTCATTTATCGTCTCTTTTATTTCATGTTCTGCATACTAGTAGCAGGGCCCAAAATTGCAACGAAGAGAAAAAGTTAAATGAATATATTATCAGAAGGTATTAATATTTTGTATCATGTACAGTATTACAGAGTTTAGATAATTATTTTAAATGTTCTCTCTCCCCTGTCTCTTAAATTAGTGGTTTATTATTCTACTTATTGCTTAAACTTATTTGTAAATCCATGATTATACCATTAAATCTTTATCTGACTGCAATTGTGCTATCCATCATACAAAAAACAATACATATCTTATATAATAAAGTTTTTAATCTTAGACCTGGTGGTAGAGGGAAATATTCCAGTGAGTGTCTTGTAAACATACTAAAATATTTAGAAACATGAGTTTTTAAAATTAAATTGAAGATTAGGAAAACTCCAAAACTCTAAGCTGAATGTTTCTTCAAAGATGGAACAGAGTTCTAAAAAGTGAATGAATTTAATTTCGGAGTATAAACACAAATTATTATAAATCTACTTAAATACTAGTAGGGCAATGGATGTCAGAGACATTAATTAACTCCCAAATGCGCCTGATACATTGGAAGATTTAATGCATATTTTCAGTTTGTACATCTGATACATTGGAAAATTTTATCTGATACATTTGAAGATTTACTACATATTTTTCATTTCATACATCTATGACTGGGAAAAATGTAAATGCCAAAGAAGGAATACCATATAAAATTTATATTTCCCATTTAGCAAGATTACCAAACTTTCAGAATTCTTTGACATAAATTATTAAGGAAAAAAAAACACTAAAAAAAGAGGAGAAGTTTTGTCTTACAATTTTCAGCATTCCAAAGTGCACTTATTTTTAATTTGAAACAATCTTGTGTAGCAAGAATACGTCCTTATATAACATAAGAAATTAACAAGTAAAAGTTAAATGACTTGCCTGAGGATGCAGCAAAATTGATTCAAGATTTTTAAAAAGGGCTATTGCTGTAGTTATATCCCTTTCATTTACTTCTAAAACAATAGATGTAAGCGTCAGTACAATGTTAATTTGACTTATACTTGACAGCTTTTATGGATTCAAATCTCAGAAGCTTTCATATGAAAGAGATAGCTTTCAAATAATCCTACAAATTAAACCACAATCTAAGTTTTGGTAAAATTGGTCATAACAGACTTCCACTTTATGATATATTGATAAATAGATAGTCTGAAGTACCGAATTTGAAGCTCCATAAAACACTATATTTTGGGGATTTTTTTTTTCCTGCACTGCTTGGCTCCCAGGCAGTGCCTATTAGGATTATACTCACCCACCATCAAAACCAGGTGAGATGACACTGGACAGTCTTAAACATGCACTAAAATCCATCATGTTTTAGGAGAAAATGTCCAAATCTGCTGCAGCACTTGGGAAATTTAGTTTTGCCAAGGAAAAAAATATATATATAGTTGCTAACCTGAAATCTCCTTCCTTAGGAGACATAAGTAGCTCTAGATGCCACAGAAAAACACCCTCTATGTTAGCTATCAAAGGTTACAATCTGCTTTTCTTTGTTTCCCTTTATAATCCTATAGTTTTCCAGGGCTTTCAACTTTCTCTAGGCCATAGCTTTAGTTCAGTCTAATTTCAGCATATAGGAAAAATCCTATGATCCTAATTAAAGGTAAAATAACTTAGAAAATTATTTTTCCTCTGGCTGATGTTCAAAAATAAAGAAAATAAGTAGTAGGACTCAAGGCAAATCAAAGGTCTCAAGGTTCCAGAAGCCACTTATTCAATATCTATTTATAATAAAAACTTTCAACAAAGTGGGTTTAGAGGGAACACAGCTCAACATAATAAAGGCCATATATAAAAACTCACTACTAACATCATACTTAATGGTGAAAAACTGAAAGTCTTTCCTCTAAGGTCAGGAACAAGACAAGGATGTCCTCTTTTGCCACTTTTACTCAACATAATACTGGAAGTCCTAGCTGCAGCAATCAGATAAGAAAAAGAAATGAGAGACATCTATATTGGTAAGGAAGAAGTTACACTGTCACTATTTGCAGAAAACATGATATTATACACAGAAAACCCTAAAGACTCCATCAAGAACTACTGGAAGTAATAAATGAATTCAGTAAAGTTGCAGGATACAAAATTAATACTTGGAAATTGGTAGGGTTTCTATATGATAATAACAAAATACCAGAGAAATTAAGAAGATAATCTCATTTAAGACTGTACCAAATATAATAAAATACTTAGTAATAAACTTAACTAAGTGGGTAAAAGACCTTTATTCCAAAATTATAAAATATTGATGAAATAACCTGAAGATGGCATAAACAAATGGAAAGATAACCAATGTTCATGGATTGGAAGAAATGATAGTCAAAATCTCCAAACTACATGCAGAAATCTACACATTCAATACAATTCTTATCAAAATACCAACAGCATTTTTTTGCAGAACTGTAACAAACGATCCTAATATTTGTAAGGAGCCACAAAATACCCCAAATAACTAAAGCAATCTTGAGAAAGAACAACAAAGCTGGAGGTATCACAGTTTCAGATTTCAAGATATACTACAAAGCTATTTTAACCAAAGCAGTATGGCACTGGCACAAAAATAGACACACAGATCAATAGAACAACACAGAGAACCCAGAAATAAACCCACATGTATATGGTCTATTACCTTTAGAAAGCCTCTTGGCTTTACCAGGAAGTACAACAGAACACATAATACATAGGTAAAGTAAAACCAATTTATTTTAATATTTTTTCAAAAATATTTATTACATACCAATCCTAAAATTTCATGTGATCATGCAATGTGGGGTTTTTCTTTTATGTACCTCTATTTTTTTTATTCTTGTAATTAAAAAACTTTAACATAGAATCTACCCTTTTAACAATTTTTAAGTGTAAAATACACTTGTTAACTAAAGGTACCTACAATTCTATAATCTGTAGGCACAATGTATCTATAAGCCTGACCCAAGGATACATATATTTTCCTTTCTCTCAGTGAAAACATCAAACAGTTGTGTAGACTTCCTGAATTTAGGAGGACACTTGTTAACATGACAAATACAGTATGATGTCTTATTGTAGGTATCATGAAGAAAATACTCTGAAGGACTGAATGCTCCAACACAGGTATTACACGTTTGTTAATAAAATACTGAGTTGTTTAGAAATAATGACAATATTTAAAATCTCCTATCTCTGCTTCTTCTCTTGCTTTGTCTCTGGTCTGTACTTATGGGCCAGCTTAAGCAGTTGAGGAGTTTCTTAGTCTTCCCATGCCTGGGTGACTTGACTGGTCTTAGGAAGCAGCTTGAGCTGCTCCAGAGGATAGCCCTTAGCTGCTGCAGCTGGATGGACCACTGACAAAGCAATGAGGGCCCTTCTGGGTTTGAGGTCCTGTGTGAGGATGAAATTTTTGGGTCTTTTGTTAAACAGGGGATCTACCACCTTGTTGGCCTCCTGTTTCTTCACATGGCCACCTTCTTCCTGATCTTCTTTCCTTTTGGCACCTGGGGCAGCTGAAGGCAAAATCTAATGCACAGACTGTTTATTTTGGATTCATCAGAAATAATTCCGAATTTTTGAAGTTTCTTGTTTATATAGTTTCATAGCAATATTTTGCTTCCTTTTGGTTTTATTGATCTAATTTGACTAACACATATATGTAAAAATTACATATATGTTTCTTTTCAAGTTCTATGTTTTAATTTTCTCAAGGTCATAAATTATAAATGAGTTGTCTGACTCAACAATGCAATCCCCTATCTCCTACATGCACACTGTGTATATGTATTTTGTTTTTAATTTTTACATTTTTACTTATTTTTGAATGAGACAGAGTGCAAGTGAGGGTTAGACAGAGAGAAAGGGAGACATGGAATCTGAGGCAAGCTCCAGCCTCTGAGCTGTCAGCACAGAGCCCAACACGGGGCTCTAACTGATGAACCGAGAGATCATGACCTGAGGTGAAGACAGATGCTTAACTGACTGAGCCACCCAGGTGCCCCTGTATTTTTAATTAATAATTAGTAACATTTAAATTTGCTATCTAAATATTATCCATAGAATTATTTATGTCCCAGATGCCTGCTGTTGCACGGAACCAGTCTTCTATAATTTTTTTACGTCACATCCTTTTTATGGCAGGTCCATTGTTCACATTTATATTCACTCAGTAAAATGGAAAACACAATTCTATGCAACATTTTATTAAAATAAATTACAATCTTTTGTCAGTTCCTGCATATTTATTATACAATGCCTACGAGTTTTCAAGAAGGAAAACTTTCTGATGTATTTGAATATTCACTTCTGGGTAATGGTTAATATTTTACACAGTGTCTATTTTAAAACAAAACTTGTATATCCAGTTTATGGATAATTTTTGAGAACCAATTTATGTTTCTCATTTTTGTTATAAGTGAAAAACTAGGTGTCACTTTTTCTTTTAATTACATTATCTTTTCTATTAAAACATTCAACCATTTCATCCTGAGAACACTAGATGAGAGATATTTTGACTTTGTAAAAATGCTGAATGGAAAACTATTTTTGCACAAGAGTATCAAAATATAAAAACAACCTCAAGGATTTGAGCTAAACCCAGGAATGACAAACATGTTATGTAGATGTGGTTTTATTTCACCCTAAATGCTGAGATGAAAAATGGAGATGTATATTGATCACACTACTGAATGGAGCACAAACTAAAATTCCTTCAGGTTGTTGTAATACTGTAATGAATGCCTACAGCTCAAAACACATTATAATGGACTTGGAAAATTTGTCCTATCAGAGGATACATTTTAGAGTGATATCTTTTTGTATTTTTTTTTTAATTTGTTATGTCACAGATTTGGATCGAGCAAAAGTGACAAAATTAGTTTGGGTATTTAAACATAAAAAGTAAAATGAACAAAAAGTACATTTTGTTTCCCTTGCAACAGAGAAATTATTTGAAGAGGATGCTAATACATTTGTAGGTAATGTGCATTTTTAAAATTATTCACAAAATTCCCAATAAATTAAATTACATGTCTCTCCTCTACTGTGACATTAGCTTCTTTATACAATGAAGCAGCAGAGGAGCCAAGATGGCAGAACAGCATGGAAGCTTTTTGTGTGTCTCGCATCCATGAAATACAGCCAGACCAACACTAAACCATCCTGCACACCTAGAAAACTTATCTGAGGATTAACACAACAATCTGCACAGAATTCAGCAGGTACATGGCGCAGAGAACCGGTGGAGAGAGAAGCCGTGGGAAGGGAGGTGCTTTTTCGGGCAGAGAGAGGACAGAGACGGGGTGGGGGGGAGTATACGGGAAAAGCACCCCTCCCCAAAAGCAGCTGGAGAGAAAGTGGAAAATTGGAAACAGCCACAGGGACTAAACTAAAAAGGGAGAAAGGAGAAAGCTGAAAGGAGAAGGTTTAAATTCCATTAAGACTGTAAACAAGGAGAGTGCAGAGTCTGCAACTCCCCAGCTTGATACCTGGCAGTGCTCTGGTGTGAAGGGTGAACCCCAGGAGCAGAGTGGGGTCAGGGAGGTTCTTGGGCCACACAGGGAAAAGTGGTTCCACTGCTGGAAGGACATTTGGTAGAGACTGTTGAGGCCACCTGGTCCCAGAAGACCCCAGAGAACAGCCACATTCGCTGGTGCTGGAATAAGGTCGTTAATGGTGAAGCCTGGTGCCAGATGTGTGTTGTGATTTATAATAATCCCTGAAACGCTGCCTCTACACTATCCCACGGACTTTTTCTGGGGCGGGCTGGTACCTGGATGCAGTCTCAGGGCACCGGCAGCAGCAGGGTCCAGCAAGTGTTCCTGGGTGCAGCCAACATTTGGCCATTGCTCTGTGAGACCTTCCTGCAGAGGGGCAGAAGGGGTCAAAGCCACAGTCCTTCAGATGTAATGGGCCGGGGAAAACAGGTGCATCTGAGACAAAACTTGGAAAGAGGTACTGTCTAGGGCTTGGTCACAGAAAGTGAAAGAGTGGAGACTGGACAAAAACTGAAGACAGGATGGGTGCATGGTTACCGACTGGGGAGAACAGAGTTCCGATACTAGAGACTGGGTAGCTAGGTGACACCATTTTCACCACTCCCGCGCATGCGCGCATATGCACCTAGGAGCGCCACAACACTATACCCCAGTAGACTAGCAGTGCCATCTAGTGGAGAATGGAGCCCCACTCAACTGGGCCAACTTTGCTCTTCAAGAACAAAAGTCTCACCTCCTACTTAGTTTATGGACTATAAAGCACTTCATAGTCTGACTTCTAGAGGAAAACGAAGTAATTTTAGTCCTATTTCAATCTGTTAGCAGGTCCATCTATTCAATATTCTTCCTTTTTTTCTCTTTTTAACTTTTTTCTTTTTCTTGAATACAGAAAGAGAAAATATTCATTTTTATTTTCAATTTTTTTTTTTAAATATTTTTCTTCAAATTTTTTACTTTTATGTAATTTTTTTAACGTTTATTTATTTTTGAGACAGAGAGAGACAGAGCATGAACGGGGGAGGGGCAGAGAGAGAGGGAGACACAGAATCTGAAACAGGCTCCAGGCTCTGAGCGGTCAGCACAGAGCCTGACGCGGGGCTTGAACTCATGAACCACGAGATCATGACTTGAGCCGAAGTCAGACTCTTAACCGACTGAGCCACCCAGGCGCCCCGTACTTTTATGTAAATTTTTTGAAATTTTATTTTACTTCCATCATTTTATTTTAGTCTATTACAGTGTATACTGTACACTGTACAGTTTCAAATTTTCAAACTATTTCCTTATTTTTTCCTTTTTTCTCTTTTTCATTTCTTTCATTTTTCTTGAATACAGAGAGAGAAAAATTCATTTTTATTTTCATTTTTATTAAAAATATATTTCTTTAATTTTTTTCTACTATATTCTTTATTTTGTGTAATTTTTTTCAAATTCTATTTTATTTCCATCATTTCATTTTAGTCTACATCAGTGGGTTTATATTTTCAAATTCTCAAATGATTTCCTTTTGTTCCCCCCCCTTTTTTTCTCTAATCTATCAAACCATTTTCCACACCCAGACCAAAGCACACATAGGATCTAGCATCATTTATTCGATTTTTTTGTGTGTGTGTTTTTAATTTTTTAATCTTAGTATTTCTCTAATTTTAACTTTTGTATTTTAATTTTTCTACCTCATTAATTCCCTCTCTCCCTTGAAAATAATGAGACAAAGGAATTCACCCCAAAAGAAAAAGCACGAAGAAATGACAGACAGGGATTCAACCAAGATAGATACAAGCAAGATGTATGAACCAGAATTTAAATCACAATAATAAGAATAGTAGCTGGAGTCGAAAATAGACTAGAATCACTTTCTACAGAGATAAAAGAAGTAAACACTAGTCAGGATGAAATAAAAAATGGTATAAGTGAGCTGCAATCACTGATGGATGCTGTGGTGGCAAGGATGGATGAGGCAGAACAGAGAATCAGCGATATAGAGGACAAACTTATGGAGAATAATGAAGCAGAGAAAAAGAGGGAGACTAAGACAAAAGAAGACAATTTAAGAATTAGAGAAATCAGTGACTCATTAAAAAGGAACAGCACCAGAATCATAGGGGTCCCAGAAGAGGAAGGCAGAGAAATAGGGGTAGAAGGGTTATGTGAAAAAATCATAGCAGAAAACATTCCTAACCTGGGGAAAGACACAGAAACCCAAATCCAGGAAGCACAGAGGACCCCATTATATTAAGCAAAAACTGACCATCAATAATGCATATCATAGTGAAATTCACAAAATACTCAGGCAAGGAAAGAATCATGAAAGCAACAAGGGGAAAAAAAGTCCCTAACCTACAAGGGAAGACAGATCAGGTTTGCAGCAGACCTATCCACAGAAACTTGGCAGCCCAGAAAGGAGTGGCAGGATATACTCAGTGTGCTGAATCAGAAAAATATGCAGCCAACAATTCTTTATCCAGGAAGGCTGTCATTCAAAATAGAAGGAGAGATAAAAAGTTTCCCAGACAAACAAAAATTAAAGGAGTTTGTGACCACTAAACCAGCCCTGCAAGATATTTTAAGGGGGACTCTCTGAGGGAGAAAAGATGAAAATATATAAATAAGTAAATATCAAAAGCAACAAAGATTAGAAAGGACCAGAGAACACCACCAGAAACTCCAACTCTACAAGCATCATAATGGCAATTCATATCTTTCAGTACTCACTCTAAATGTCAATGGACTCAATGCTCCAATAAAAAGACACAGGGTAACAGAATGGATAAGAAAATAAGATCCATCTATATGGTGTTTACAAGAGACCCACTTTAGACCTGAAGACACCTTCATTGAAAATAAGGGGATGGAGAACCATCTATCATGCTAATGGTCAAAAAAAGAAAGCTGGAGTAGCCATACTTATATCAGACAATCTAGACTTTAAAATAAAGACTGTATCAAGAGATGCAGAAGGGCATTATATCATAACCAAGGGGTCTATCCACCAAGAAGACCTACCAATTGTAAACATTGATGCGCCAAATGTGACAGCACCCAAATATATAAATCAATTAATCACAAACATAAAGAAACTCATTGATAGTAATATCATAACAGTAGGAGACTTCAAAATCCCACTCACAGCAATGGACAGATCATCTAATCAAAAATCAACAAGGAAACAATGGCTTTGAATGACACACTGGACCAGATGGACTTAATGGATATATTCAGAACATTTCATCCTAAAGCATCAGAATATACATTCTTCTCCAGTGCACATGGTATGTTCTCCAGAATAGACCACATACTAGGACACAAATCATCCCTCAGCAAGTACAAAAAGGTCGAGATCACACCATGCATATTTCCAGACCACAACGCTATGAAACTCGAAATCAACCACAAGAAAAAATTTGGAAAGGTAACAAATACTTGGGAGACTGAAGAACATACTACAAAAGAATGAATGGGCTAACCAAGAAGTTAAAGAGGAAATTAAAAAGTATATGGAAGCCAATGAAAATGATAACACCACAACCCAAACCTCTGGGATGCAGCAGAGGCAGTCATAAGAGGGAAGTATATAGCAATCCAGGCCTTCCTAAAGAAAGATAAAGATTTCAGATACACAACCTACCCTTACGCCTTAAGGAGCTGGAAAAAAGAACAGCAAATAAAACCCAAAACCAGCAGAAGACAGGCAATAATAAAGATTAGAGCAGAAATTAATGCTATCAAAACCAAAAAAACAGTAGAACAGATCAATGAAACCAGAAGCTGGTTCTTTGAAAGAATTAACAAAATTGATAAACCACTAGCCAGTTTAATCAAAAAGAAAAAGGAAAGGACCCAAATAAATAAAATCAAGAATGAAAGAGGAGACATCACAACCAACCTAGCAGAAATAAAAACAATAATAAGAGAATATTATGAGCAATTATATACCAATGAAATGGGCAATCTGGAAGAAACGGACAAATTCCTAGAAACATACACACTACCAAAACTGAAACAGGAAGAAATACAAAATTTGAACAGACCCGTAACCAGTAAGGAAATCGAATTAGTAATCAAAAATCTGCCAAAAAAACAAGATGTCAGGGTCAGATGGCTTTCCAGGGGAATTCTACCAAACATTTAAAGAAGAGTTAACACCTATTCTCTTGAAAGTGTTCCAAAAATACAAATGGAACAAAAACTTCCAAACTCTTTCTATGAAGCCAGCATTACCTTGATCCAAAACAAGACAGAGACCCCACTAAAAAGGAGAACTATAGACCAATTTCCCTGATGGACATGGATGCAAAAATCCTCAACAAGATATTAGCCAACTGGCTCCAACAATACATTAAAAAAATTATTCACCACGACCAACTGGGACTTATACCTGGGATGCAGGGCTGGTTCAATATCCACAAAACAATCAGTGTGATACATCACATCAATAAAAGATAGGACAAGAACCATATGATCCTCTCAATAGATGCAGAGAAAACATTTGACAAAATACAGCATCCTTTCTTAATAAAAACCCTCAAGAAAGTAGGGGTAGAAGGATCATACCTCAAGATCATAAAAGCCATATATAAACGACCCAATGCTAATATCATCCTCAATGGGGAAAAACTGAGAGCTTTCCCCCTAAGGTCAAGAACGAGACAGGGATGTCCACTCTCGCCACTGTTATTCAATATAGTTTTGGAAGTCTTAGCCTCTGCAATCAGACAACACAAAATAATAAAAGTATCCAAATCGGCCAGGAAGAGGTCAAACTTTCACTTTTTGCAGAAGACATGATACTCTATATGGAAAACCCAAAAGATTCCACCAAAAAAACTGATAGAACTGATTCATGAATTCAGCAAAGTTGCAGGTTATAAAATCAATGCACAGAAATGGGTTGCATTCCTATACACCAACAATGAAGCGACAGAAAGAGAAATCAAGGAATCGATCCCATTTACAATTGCACCAAAACCCATAAAATACCTAGGAATAAGTCTAACCAAAGAGGTGAAAAATCTATACATTGAAAACTATAGAAAGCTTATGAAAGATTGACGAAGACACAAAAAAATGGAAAAAGATTCCATGCTCCTGGATAGGAAGAACAAATATTGTTAAAATGTCAATACTACCCAAAGCAATCTACATATTCAATGCAATCCCTATCAAAATAACACCAGCATTCTTCACAGGGCTAGAACAAATAATCCTAAAATTTGTATGGAACCAGAAAAGACCCCGAATAGCCAAAGCAATCTCGAAAAGGAAAACCAAAGCAGGAGGCATCACAATCCCAGACTTCAAGCTATACTACAAAGCTGTAATCATCAAGACATTATGGTACTGGAACAAGAACAGACACTGAGATCAATGGAACAGAATAGAGAACCCAGATATGGACCCACAAACATATGGCCAACTGATCTTTGACAAAGCCGGAAAGAATATCCAATGGAATAAAGACAGTCTCTTCAGCAAGTGGTGCTGGGAAAACTGGACAGCGACATGCAGAAGAATGAACGTGGACCACTTTCTTACACCATACACAAAAATAAACTCAAAATGGAGGAAAGACCTAAATGTAAGACAGGAAGCCATCAAAATCCTTGAGGAGAAAGCAGGCAAAACCTCTTTGATCTTGCCCGCAGCAACTTCTTACTCAACACTTTTCCAGAGGCAAGGCAAACAAAAGAAAAAATGAACTAATGGGACCTCATCAAAATAAAAAGCTTCTGCACAGCGAAGGAAACAATCAGCAAAACTAAAAGGCAACTGACAGAATGGGAGAAGATATTTGCAAACGACATCTCAGTAAAGGTTAGTATCTAAAATCTATAAAGAACTTATCAAACTCAACACCCAAAAAACAAATAACCCAGTGAAGAAATGGGCAAAAGACATGAATAGACACTTCTCCAAAGAAGACATCCAGATGGCCAACAGACGCATGAAACAATGCTCAACTTCATTCATCATCAGGGAAATACAAATCAAAACCACAATGAGATACCACCTTACATCTGTCAGAATGGCTAACATTAACAACTCAGGCACCAACAGATGTTGGTGAGGATGCAGAGAAAGAGGATCTCTTTTGCACTGTTGGTAGGAGGGCAAGCTGGTGCAGCCACTCTGGAAAACAGTATGGAGGCTCCTGAAAAAACTAAAAATAGAACTACCCTACGACCCAATAATTGCACTAACAGGTATTTATCCAAGGGATACAGGTATGCTGTTTCAAAGGGACACATGCACCCCAATATTTACAGGAGCACTATCAACAACAGCCAAAGTATGAAAAGAGCCCATGTCCATCAATGGATGAATGGATAAAGAGATGTAGTATGTGTGTGCGTGTGTGTGTGTGTGTGTATATACATATATATGTACATATAACACATGTATACATGTATACATGTGTTATATGTACATATATATATGTGTATTATATGTACATATATATATATGTATACATATATATATATTACTGGGCAATCAAAAAGAATGAAATCTTGCCATTTGCAACTGCATGGATGGAACTGGAGGGTATTATGCTAAGTGAAATTAGTCAGAGAAAGACAAAAATCATATGACTTCACTCATATGATGACTTTAAGAGACAAAACCGATGAACATAAGGGAAAGGAAACAAAAATCATAAAAACAGGGAAGGGGACAAAACAGAAGAGACTCACAAATATGAAGAACAAACTCAGGATTACTGGGGAGGTTGCAGGAAGGGGGATGGGCTAAATGGGTAAGGGGCACTTAGGAATCTAGTCCTGAAATCATTGTTGCAGTATATGCTAACTAATTTGGATATAAATTAGAAAAAAATTAAAAAAAAAAAAAGAATGAAGCACATACTTCTGTGGAAATATATAGAACAAGTATACAATACTTGCTAGGCATTTAGTTTATATTTTTGATTAACTAATTAAAATGAGTAGTTATTTTGGTTAGTGAATTGTACCTATTAACAGATTTTATATTATTTAATAAACCTGACATTTTCAACCCTTATCCCATGTAAGCAAGGAAAAAACCTATATACAGAATTGTAATTATAAAGAAATTTTAAGGATACACATTTTAAGAATACACATACTTTCACTTAGCTCAGTTGGAAACATAAGACTACTATGTAGACTTCCTGAATTTAGAAAGACATTTGTTACATGACAAATACAATACAATGTCTAAATCTGGGTATCATGAAGTAAATTCTCTGAAGGACTGGATGCTCTAAAACAAACTGTCCCTGGGTATCACGTTTGTTATTAAAATACTGGGTTGTTTAAGGGGTGCCTGGGTGGCTCAGTCAGTTGAGTGTCAAATTCTTGATTTTGGCTCAGGTCATGTCTCAAGGTTTGTGGGATTGAGCGCCAGATAAGGCTCTGCCCTGAGCATGTTGCCTGCTTGGGATTCTATCTCTCTTCCTCTCACTCTCCCCACCCACCCCCCAACTCATGCGTGCACGTGCACTCTCTCTCTCCCTCTCTCTCTCTCAAAATAAATAAACTTTAAATACTAAACTAAACTAAAATACTGGACTGTTTAAGAAATAATGAAAATATCACAAATCTATGTCCTACTAAACATAGTGCAATAAGCAAAGGAAAATATAAGATTGTGCTGAGGTCTTTTGCTGCAGTCTAATGGCATATGGAATCAGGTAATAACAAGTAAGAATAACAGGAGGCATTGGTCATGACAACTAACTTGACCTTCGTCAAACATTTAAATCCACTAAAACTGAATCTGTAATTAAATCTAACCATCAAAGAGACAAAGACACTATTTCTAATTTCTAATAACCTATTTATACCCTCCATTTATATATATATAGTCATATTAAATGTTTATAAAATAAAAGGCTGTGACTTTCTTTCCCAATAGCCCAAAGATCTTTTTAACTGTATTTTTAATATTCATGTGACACAAGATATAGAGGTACCTGATTAGTGAAGGTTGATTCTCTGAAGATTTCCAACCAACTCCCATAATTCAATAGCAGTTCAAAAGGGAGGGAGAGGATCATGGATAATCTGTGAAGTGAGTACTAGAAACTGCTCTTAAAGGTACATAAACACCCCCATTGACTTCAGTCTGTTCTCTGTTATTTAAGAGACTCTTATGAGGGGGGTGGGTTAAATGAGTGACATACATTTGGGATAAGCACTGGGTGTCATGTAAGAGATGAATCATGGGGTTTTATTCCTGAAGCCATGACTATGCTGTATGTTAAATAACTTAAGAATAAAAAAATTAAAAATAAGTAAATAAAATAAGTAAATAAAAATAAGTAAATAAATAACATGAATGATAAAAAAGGTACATCAACACAAAAATATCCTTTGACAATGTTGCATAGGAAAATATACTACACTAGGTGAAAGTAATGAAACAAAGCAATAGGTTGTAATAATTCAAGGGTTTGGAGGCTAGTCCAGTTGGCTTACAAATGCAAGACACCCCCCCCTACATAACCTAGGACAACCTTTCCTTACATTCTGAAAATTAATATCTTTGTGTATAAAATGAGGATAATAATCCATCATGTAGGGTGGTTGTGATTCTTTGAATAAATAAATGAGAATGCAATATATACCATGAAATAGCATCACTAAGTAAAACTATTATTGTTATTAATTCAACTTCTGAGTAATGGGGAATTAGGAATATAATTTTCTAAAATTAATTTCCATGCAGGAGAAAGAACGATGTTGGAATTAATATTGCTAATGATCTGTACCAACTATTGATAGATTACTTTAATGAATGATGTCCTTCTGGTCATGGAAAATAAGTTACCAACTTTCAGGGTTTTTTTTTTTTTGGTCTTAAAGTTATATCAAACGTTATTATTTATTTATTATTTACTTTATATCAAACTTCTTATTTCCTCTATAAGAAAACATAAATGTTAAAGGTCTAATTTTCAAAGGCACTAACTTACAAAATGATTCTATTTATTTGATTTTAACTAGCCATTACATGCTTTAATGGCATTTTATGGTTGTGACTAAATTCTGAATCAACGTATTTTGTATAGTCTTTGAAAACACTACAAGGTCCTTTAATTTTTGTGAACACTGGAAGATGGAAAAATGTATCAAGTTGGAATGTACCTCTATGAATTATTCACTATATAATAAAACACTAATTATAATAAAAATATTAATTAAATGAAACATATGGTTTTGGGAAAAATGTGTTTTTCTACCCATCTTGTAAATTGAATCTAGAGGCACAATTTCTATCTTGCAGTAGCAAAATAAATGCAATTATGTACAATATTTCTAAAGCATTGTAGGCAATTGTATGTGTGTGACTCAATTACATTTTTATATTTAGAAAAAAACATGAAACAAACTCAGAGTTAATAAAACTGGCAAGTACATTAACTTTCTTTTCTGAATCACCTAAGTGTAAGTTGCTGATACAATGCTCCATCACTCACAAAAACATTTTTTGTGTATACTTCTTATTAATAATTATGTTCTAGAAAGCTACAACATAAACATAAATATCAGGGATTCGTATTAATATATTACCACCAACTATTCCTGAGACTATTCAAATTTCTTCAATTACTTTAGTAATATCAATTACAAGAAAGGGAGATAGTCCAGAATTACACATATGCATTAATGTGTTATGTCATTATAGTTTCATTCAATCTGGAATAGTTCCCAGTTTTTCCTTGACTTTCATGACCTTGACACATGGGATATTAAAAGCCAGTTGTTTTATATAATGCCCTTCAATTTGAGATTCTCAGATATTTCATCATAATTAGATTCAGATTAAGCATCTTTGGCAGGTATAACAAAAGAGTGATGCTGTGTCCTTCCCATCCAAGCCTATAAGGGCACACCATTTCAATTTGTCTCATTACCGGTTTATTGATTTTGATTTTGAGCACTTGATTAAGATGTCACATGCTAGTATTATGAAATCTAAAGTTACTCTTTTCCCTCTTTCTTTTTGTATATAAGTACTTGGGATGAAGATATTCTGAGACTTCATCAAACTATTCACTAATTTGTATTAGTATAGACTCATGAATTCTTACTGTATTCAATGGGGCATAATCTATTAATGGCATCATCTTGATACTCAAATTTGTACAGTGAGCATCTCTGTAGGCTGACTTCTGTATTCTCTCGCATGTACTCATCACTGTTTAAATCTTCTTTGTTTTCTGGCCTACAAAATAACCCAGTCATTTTTTATACTTTCTTTGTCCCTCCCCTAGAATGGATTATTTCTCCAAAGAATCATGGATTGTTTTAATGGAGACTAGAATATAGTAAAGCAGATTTTGCTGCTAGGTGTGCTCCTTGCTATTGGTGTGTCACTGCCCATAGGAACACTGCATAGACGGAGCTAGGAACACAAACACATACGATGCATATACACATATTTGCATTTATTGCCACATTTATTTGGGTATGTTGAAATCTCTGAGCTTACAATGATATCTCTAATTTGAATTTAACAGCACAGGGTTTATTTTATTTTTTTCTCCATTTCCACCTTCTTGCCTTTTGCATGCCAGTTTCATACTTTTTGGGGTCTTTAAAACCCAATCGTGAGCTGTTCCTCATTCCTTGATGTTCTTATTACCTCCACTTGTGTACTTATTCCCTACCCTGAGCAACTGTAATACACAATGGATACTCCCCTTACTCCCCTTGGGTATTGTATCCTAAGCCAGGCTGCAGACTCCCCAGGGGGACAGATGCCCTTCTAATTCTGTTCTAATTTCAATTTTCTGGGCTGGGCAGCTGCTGCCACTTTTGCCATCTCTCCTGCCCAGGAGTGATTTCTTTGCTGATCCTGTTCTGGTACCAATACCCCTTGCTGGGCTGCCTTTTTCATTTGAACACTATTTTCATTTGAACATCATCTTCACTCTATTTGGGCTCTGATTCAGATTATGAAGCACCTTGACTCCTTTTCAACACACCTATAAACATAAGCACCTGACTCACTCAGTCCTACCTAGTGGCTTGTGGATTGGAGTTTCAGAGAGGGAAAGAGAAGAGGAAAAGGAAGGACAACTACAGTTTATTTTGATATACTGAATCACGTGTTAGAATAACAAAGTCTATAGAAGAAGCCAAATTTTAAATCTCAGAAAAACAAACACTTGCACATAGCACAAACACTGTGACATACTATTCATGAATACTTTAAATAACAGTCTCCTAAAGGAAGCTCTATTTTGAACCTAGCTATTCATCATGTATTGATATTATTAAATTAAATGTTTTAGTTATCATAAAAAATTCTTGCATTACATGATTAAAAAGCCAAATTATTGTTTGATACAGGAAATTTAAAGTAAGACTTATAGTTAATAAGTAAGTCATATGGTGAGGTTGTAGTTTAATAAATTCATGTAAGTTTACTGCTAAAATACTCATATGAGATATAATCATTTTTAAATTTACTCAGATATAAATTATCAAATTTAGAAATATAGTAAAGAGACAATGTTACATACACACTGTCTATGTATATTAAGGAGTCAAAAATCTTTCCTGACCATGCCACAATATTAATGAATTTATTTCTGGACTTCATATTACCTTCCACTGATCTGTATGTCTGTTTCAGAACTAGTCTATATATTATTGGACTTGATAGACTTATGAAGTTATGCCCAAACCCATTACAATATCCTAAAAATTATAAAATCAGTAAGATAATATGTATTTATTGACCATGGCAGGATGTCAGTAATGTGGATCAATGATAATTACAGATAATTTGAGAAATCATAATTGACCACAAAATATTTATATTAAATCAAACCACATCAGGCCAACTTCAGAATAAAGAACTTTATACTAGGTTTGTATCTACTGTAAACTGAGAAAACTCAGGAGGCAGAGTTGAAATTTTAAAATAATAACAGTATAAAATATAAAGACACAACACTCAATACAGGCATCTTTTTCAGAAACAGTGAAGATTCCAAAATTAAAGTACATGAGAAGGGTTTGGCCACCTGAACGATGAATACAAAGTTGCAAATAAACTGAAGAAAGAAATGAAATTTTTAACTTTGGACCTAAATTATGGCCCATTAAACATATCTGGAGCTTCAGCTGATTTAATGAGAAAACCTTAACTGTCTATGTTTTATGGTTAAAATCATGCCAGGAGGGAGGAAGCTAAGAATTATGAACTTTAAATTATGAATAAAGTTATACAAAACATTTTATATCCATTAATATAAATAATCTAACAGAGATGAGTATTAGGATGTGACTACAGATGATACATTACTGTTGGGATTGTAAGTGGGTTCTACTTGTGAAGGCTGACATATTACATACACTACAACCTAGAAATTCTATTTGCCAGTATACACAAAGGGGAAATTTGATCATATATACTCTAGGATACACTGCCAAGATGTTCGTAACGAATTTCAGAAAACTAACTTGATTTCATTGGCAGAAAATGTAGGTATGAGCAAAATAGAATATTATATAGCTATAACATGATTGAGTTGGGACAAATACAATAATATAGATAGATGAGCCTTAAAATGTAGTAGAACAGGAAAAAAAAAACAAACCACAATTAAGTGCCAGAGATGTATATTGAGAGTGATACTCACTTTCTAAGTTAAAAAAATAATAGGTGTATATTGCATGTGTGTGTGCTTTTGTTCCTAACATATATAAACACATGGCAACTAGATACCAATGATTACAAGAGTCAAAATGGTTTCCCAGGTGAAATGCTAGAACACACGGAACAGATAGGTCAAATTTCCCAGCAGGTTTTCTGGTACTTAGAAAGTAATGAAAACAAGATAACCAACGTGAATAAATAAATATAAGAAAATTGTTAAGGATTTAAACAAGATCCTAATGTGAATAAAAGATTTTGATAATTATATGTAACCCAAGCTCATTAAAAAAAATAATAAATATACCCATTTGTATTAGAACATTTGTAACTCACAAAATATCAAAGTGCTAGTATGCTTTTCTTTTCATTTTTTATTTTTCAATTGGGTTATTGGTCTTTTTGCCATAAATGTTTAGTTTTAAAAAATTTTTAATTCCAGTATAATTAACATACAGTGTTATATTACTTCCGATGTACAATACAGTGAATCAACAATTCTATATATTACTCAGTGCACATCATGATAAGTATACTCTTAATCCCTTTTACCTGTTTCACCCACCCCCTGACCCACCTCCCCTCTGATAACCATCAGTTTGTTCCCTATATTTAAGAATCTGTGGGGTTTTTTGTTTGTTTGTATCTTTTTTGTTTGTTTGTTCATATGTTTCTCATATGAGAAACAGGTACTCATCTGGTACCTGTCTTTCTCCGACTGACTTATTACACTTAGCATTATACCCTCTAGTTCCATCCATGTTGTTGCAAATGGCAGGATTTCATTCTTTTTAATGCCTGAGTAATATTCCACTATGTGTATATCACACTTTCTTCATCTATTCATATGTCAATGAACTCTTAGGTGGTGAAGAAAAAGGAACCCTTGGAAACTACTGGTGGGAATGCAAACTGGGGCAGCCACTGTGGAAAAGAGTATGGAGGAACCTCAAAAAACTTAAAATAGAACTACCATATAATCTAGTATTCCACTACTGGTATTTGCCCAAAGAATATGAAAACACTAATTTGAGAAGATATATAAACTCCTATGTTTATTGCAGCATTATTTATATTTTTAAAGATATTTATTTATTTTTGAGAGAGAGAGAGAGAGAGAACACAAGCTGGGAAGGAGCAGAGAGAGAAGGGGATCAGAGATCTGAAACAGTCTCTGTCCTGACAGCAGAGAGCCTATGCAGGGCTCGAACACACAAACTGTGTGATCGTGACCTGAGCTGAAGTTGGACGCTTAATTGACTGAGCCACCTAGGTACCCCGCAGCACTATTTATAATAACCAAATTATGGATAAGCATTCAAGTACTAATCAGCTTTTAATAGTGGTTTTTATTGTTTTTTCTTTTAAATGCTTAAAATCAAAAAAATATTTAAGAAAATCTTAAGTATCTTATTTGTAAAGAGTGTCAGAGTCATTAATCAACTTAAATTTCAAAAGATATATAATTTCTGAAACCAAAGCACATGTTTTCATAATTATTTAAGCAGTATGGGTGTCAGGGTCTAGTGAAGGGCATCCTTACCAGGATAGGTGGCGATGATGTAGTATAAGGTGTGAGGAGCTAATAAGTGAACCAGCTCAGGGTGCAAACTGGCATGAGGCTAGTACTGCATTGGTGATTCCACATGGGAGGTTATGGGCACAAGCTCAGGAGTGGGGTGTCAGTGTTCAGTTAGTTTGAGGAGAGTGGCATCCATGCACTTTTCCAAAGTGGAATCCCCAAGGAGGGATTTTGCATGATGGAAGTGGTGACTCATTGTGTGGTATCAGAGTCCAATAAGGTGAGATGTGTAGGTAGTGATAAAGTGGAAGAACCCAGGAATTGTCGGAACTCAAACAAATCGAGAAGGGTGTCTGCACACAGTGCCACTGCTTGATTACATACTATAAACAGATCAAATAAATAAGTAGCTTATTGAGAAAAAAGGGAGACTGATACTCTCCCTGTTGGAGAAGGGAATTAGTTACAACTATGGAATTAGAGAAGTTAGTGTGCTCACTGATCTTGATAGCTGTTGATGAGTGCATAGTTGTGTGTGTGTGTGTGTGTGTGTGTGTGTGTGTGTGCATTCCTACATAAAGCTCATTTTCTCTACCATGAGGGCACAGGTAAAGCAACATTAAAATAACAATGAGCACAAGAAGATCTAGATCTTAGTTTCCAAAAATTGTTTTCCACCATTTTCCAGAAAACAGAATTCCTTGAAGAAATTTTAGGTTCCAGTGCTAGGGAGGGAAACAAGGGGAGACTGGGGTATGTTTTTGTACCAGAAAATGAGAACTCAAAGAATGATTAAACCATGACAAAGTCACAAAAGTCAGCTTAAAAAATTTCCATGGGCTAAAAGAGAACATTTTGAGCATCAAAAATCATAATGGAAATTGATTCTAACTCATTAAATTCTGTAGGAATCCATGAGTCCATTGTGCTATGAATAAGCGAACTCTTCTTGAAAATAAGGCTGACTGTAACTGGAGTGCAAAATTATATAGGGTTAGTTAGCTGCTTCATCAGACCTGAAAACATAATACTGAGTCAACAAACAACAAAGAGGACACATGAGTGGCTCAGTCAGTTGAGCATCCAATTCTTGATTTCAGCTCAGGTCATGATCTCACGGTTCGCGGGTTTGAGCCCCACATCGACCTGGAACCTGCTTGGGATTCTCTCTCCCCCTCTCTCTGCCTCTCTTCCTCTCTCTGTCTCTCTCTGTCTGTCTGTCTGTCTGTCTCTCTCTCTCAAAATAAGTAAACTAAAAACAACAACAACAGAGATAGGAATTCAACAAGAGGTTTCAGTTTTAATAATGTTATAATGGAGTCCGAATTGGGAGTTAACTACAATCTTGTAAAGTTCTTAGGACTGTTTTAGTATACAGAACCATCAAGTTTCAGTATAAACCAAAAATATCTTGAAGTGAAAGAAATGTTACTATGTGTAACCGGCACCTTTCAAAGTGACCAGCCTTATGTAAGAAGTATTACATTTATGTGGTTGACTTTGGTTACCATGAAACATACCTCCCATTATTTATACTGTTGTGTGGTGCCTTCTCAAATTGATTCTGGACTAGGCCTATGCTGCATTAAACATTAGCATAATATATACTAAAGTATTTCTAGGCTCTGAATCTAAATTTCTATTACATGATTCAGAAAAAAAAAATGTGTGTGTAGGGGGAAGGAGCTGTAAAGAAGCAAATGAGCAAAATGTTAATATGAATAAAGGCTATACATTTTTTGTTGTATTGTGCATCTTTTATGTAATTATGGAAATATACTAGGATAAAAATATTAAAATTGGCACTTAGTTTAATAGTGTTTGCTGAGTTGTAGGTTTTTCAGAGACAATTTACACAAAGTAAAGCCATTAAGTAATGGATAGGTGTATATAATCAAAATCTCCTCTTGGCAGAAAGAACCGCTTCCAGATTTTAGTGGAGCTGAATACAGACCTCAGCTAAGCATTTTCTGAATTACAGGGCTAAAACTTTCTCCTTAGCTCTGGCATCTTGGTGTTTTACTCATGTTATCTTCTAAGTTGTGTGGACTGAAAAAGGTATTTCATATCATCATTTCCCTGCTGCATCCAGTCATTGAGAATAGAATGTTGAGTATGATAGGTGTTCAAATAAATTTTAATTGGCTCTCATACAATTGCCTGCCTGACTTAAAACAAAACAAAACAACGTACATATTGGAAAGAGCCAAGATGATGGAACATAGCTTCTTGCTATTATCTAAAATAAAACTCATGTGAAAACTGAACCCAGCTCTTGGTATTATTAATGATGTACTCTACTCATCCGAGTTAATATGTAGATAACCTTCATTGCCATATATTCTCTTTTCCTCATTATTGAGTTTTCTATTGATTGTTGAACTTTTCACCTCCAACTACTTACTTATTTACAGGTTTCATTAATATTAGTTCGCCTAATTTTATTTATATTCCCATATTAAACACAGAGATGAAATAGAAAGCCTTATATTAAGCAGTGACAAAAATAAAAAAGCATTTAATTGCCTCTGGTTCTTTCTCAGCCTCAACAAGGCCATTTTCAAATACAGAAATATTGTTCATCATTTTTAATGCTGACCTGAGGTTTGCAAATATAACAGGATTTATGCAGCTTCTATCCTTGTAGTGGAAAAAATGAGAACAGTACACATTTACACAGACAGGCAAGTGGGAAACAGAATAATAAAAGTCTGTGCATAGTTTTAGAATCAGAAGTCAAACTTTAAAGTTTTAAAGAGTCATTGCCTAAAAAGTGATAAGCAACTTACTTTACAGAGCACATTTAACAGAGCTGTGAAACCTATTGTTATACTATGCTGTATTGTGTATATTTGAGAGTTTCCATGAAGTATGCCAATTGTCACTTTTAGTCAGACGTGATGGGAATTGTTAGGGTACTGGTGAGTCAAATAATTCCAGATTTCTATTCAACTAAACCATCATATACCTTTCATACTATAAATATGGCCAGTACCTCAGGATTCAGACAATCTAAAACATGAAGAATTATATACAACAACAAATACCAAACCTTGAAATGAAAGTCAACACCTTGTAGAGATGAGTTTTATTTGGAGATTACACACCAGAACAACACAATTTTTTAAATACCACATCCATCTATGTTAGGATTTTATTTGCTTTGTATTTTATTTTATATTATGTCTATTATTAAGACATTAACATGACCCCAGTATTTAAAACTATATATTAAAAAAGTATTTTTAGGAGTGTATCTCACCCGTGATCCTTTCAACCCTCTCCCTATTTTTACTCCTGGCTTCTGCTTTATCCTTCCTGTATTTCTTTTTGCAAAAGTATGGGGACAAATGAATGTTTTCTTATTTCCCTTTTCTTTCAATGTAAAACGCAGCATAGTCTCTATGCTGTTTTTTTGTGCTCTTTTATACGTAACGTTGAATAACCTTGTGCCAATGTATATTCCTGTTATTGGAAATGATTGGATTGAATGGTAAAGCATGTACAATTTTGTTACATGTAGTCAAATTCATATTCATTAGGTTAAAACATTTTGCATTTACAAAGCAATGTATAAGAAAGTGCCTTGTTCCCATCTTAACATACTATCAACCTTTTATTTTTGGTCATTATGATTGATGGGAAAGAGTTGCTCAGGATTCTTTTAATTTTTATTTCACTTATGATGTGTGACATTAAAAATCTTTCATAGGAAAGATTCACAGGCGATTTTCATACTCTTTTTATTAGTTATCTCTTTACATCTGTCCATTTTTTGGTAAAGTTTTTTTTTTTGTCTTCACATTAGCTCAAGCACACTATTTGTGACTAACAATGCTAATGTGTATCGTATATTCACTGTCATTTGCCTTTTGATTTTTCTTGTCGCATATTTCCATGACCAAAATTTTAAAATCTAGTTGAAGTTAATATTTTATTTTATTTCTTCTAGATTTTATATTATTAAAAACCACTTCATACATTAAGATTAGCATAATGAATTTACCCATGTTTACTTCTAGTATCTGTGTGTATGTTTTGTAATATTTAGATGCATGATCCAAGTGGAAGACATAAGTTTTCATACTAAAATATAGGCTGTGATTGTTAACAAAAGGGTCCATCAGTCCACATTCTCTTATTTTTAATGAATTGATATTGAGTTTTCAATAGAATTTCATCTTTATGCAGATAAAATTTTCACCTTTACTCTATTAATATATTAAATTATAGTAATAATTTTTTTACCATTGAAATGAACTTGTATCCCAGAAATATTTTTCACATTTTGTCATGTTGTATCATTTTTCTACTATAGTTCATTTTCTTTATATTTTATTAAGAAATTTATAACTTTCATTAAAAATATTGATTTGTAATTTTCTTATACATGTGCTGGTGACAATGCTATCAGTAATGTGTCACTGTCATCCTTATTTTGCAGAAGTTTGAAAGTTCCCTCAATTTTTGGTGCTTTAAAATAATTAATGGGCTCTATGCTTATTAAACGTTTCACACATATGCTTATAAAATGTGGATTCTCAAGTATGTTTTTTGTTTTGGTTTCATTTTTAGGTCATTGAAAATCGTTTCAATCAATTGAAGTAAATTAATAAATTTTACTTATTTCTTAAAATTTTATTGATACAAGTGTGTTATTTTTTTTTACTTTTTTTAATGTTTTTTTATTCATTTTTGAGAGAGAGGGAGACAGAGCATGAGTGGGGGAGGGGCAGAGTGAGTCAGGGAGACACAGAATCCAACGCAGGCTCCAGGCTTGGAGCTACCAACACAGAGCCCTATGCAGGGCCCAAACCCACAAACTATGAGATCATGATCTGAGCCGAAGTCAGACGGTTAACCGACTCAGCCATCCAGGCGCACCGATACAGTGTTTTAGGCTATGAATTTTCCCTAATTACCACAAAAAATATATCTTATGAGTTATAAAATTTAATGTAGTCTTTATTTTTTTAGAAATTATATAATTTTTCACTTCTTTCACACTTGAGTTGCTTAATTTAAAAAAATCAGTGAAATGGAGCTATTTAAAAATAATTTTTGTATTTTTTTTTAGATACAATGATTATGATTGGAGAGTGTTGTTGGCAGAGTTTCTACTTTAAGAACTAAACTACTGATTTTTTTTGTGATTTAATTGACAATTTTTGTTAATATGCCATTTTCACTCTTGAATAAAGTATATTCTCTATTAATCAGGTGGCAAAGTTTTAGGTTCCATAGGTCTAATTAGTGATTACATTTTAAGTTTCTTCTATATTCTTGTTTATTTGCCTACTTTATTAGCCCTTTCCTGAGAACAATGCATTAAACTCTTCTGATATATTTGTGTTTCTGTCTTTGTCTACATTTTATCCCCTTTTTCTGCTTGTTAAGTCCACTGCAGTATTATTTGGTGCATATGTAATCATACATGTGGTGGTTTGTGGCTTTTAACATTAAAAAAATGCACACCTTTGTATATTTAATCCTATTGTATTCTATTTTGCCTGACGTTCAAATAGCAATGCCTATTTTCTTCTTGTTTTTACTTATCTTGTCTTTATGTATTTAAGAAATGAAACAGATGAATGTATGGGAAGTGGGGGAAAAAGAGAAGAAAGGGAAACAAACCACAAGAGAATCTTAAAGGTAGAGAACAAACTGAAGGTTGATGGAGGAAGATGGATGAGAGATGGGCTAGATGGATGATGGGTATTATGGAGGGCACTTGTGATGAGGGCACTTGTGATGAGCACTGGGTGTTGTATGAATCACTGAATTCCAATTCTGAAACCAATATTGCACTCTATATTAACTAAGATGTAAATAAAAAATATTTATTCATTTTAAAAACACCTTGTTTTAAATGAGTCTCTTGGAAGCAGCATTTAGTTGTTTCCCTCTCTGTGAGACATTCTGAAATTTTCAATAGGTGAAAATTCATTCACCTATTCATTCATTTCATTCACAAGTCTGATATAGCTCACATCTGTCAAATCACTCCTTGATAAAATAGTATGCTTCAAGTACTATATTTACTATGTTTTCTTCTGAACAGTATGTAATTTTTCCTTTTGTTATTTTTTTTTTTAATTTGTGAATGTTAATTTCAGTATACTGGTTGATTTTAAATGTATATCATTTTAGGGGCACCTGGGTGGCTCAGTCGGTTGAACGCCCGACTTCAGCTCAGGTCACAACCTCACGGATCATGGGTTCGAGCCCCGCCTTGGCCTCTGTGCTGACATCTCAGAGTCTAGAGCCTGCTTCGGATTCTGTGTCCCCCTCTCTCTTTCTGCCCCTCCCCCACTCATGCTCTGTCTCTCTCTGTCTCTCAAAAGTGAATAAAGATTAAAAAAATGTATATCATTTTAATGTCTGGCATCATGTTTTCATTAATACTTTTATTAAACTTTCTCCATTTTTATTGATATACTTTGCCTTATACTATTTTCTATATCACAATCAATACACTTCATGTTCTTTCCTGTTTTATCTCTTACCTTCTCACATTTTAGTTATATTTTTTCTACTTTTCTATATTTTTTCTACAAGTGAATACTTGTAAGTAGCTATCATTCTATCCTCATTCTCACCTTCATCAGAACTTAGATCTATAAAAAAGTATTTTAAATGGTATTTATTTTTTTCATTTTCCTAAAATTTTTCACCTTTTAATAAAGTCTATACACTTCTATAATCCTCAAAAGTATAGTATTAAGTGCCTTCTTGCATTTAAATTTTTTTTTCTATGGCTTGACACTGAAAGAACAGTTTAGAGAGGCATAAAATACCTTGTTCTTAGTTCATTCTTTGACTTTCTTGAAATTGCTTCTGCATTTTAATTTTTTAATTTTTAAAAAGTTTTAAATGTTTTTTTTTTTTTTTTTTTTAAATTTGAGAGAGAGAGAGAGGCAGAAAGAGAGGGAGACACAGAATCTTAAATAGGCTCCAGGCTCCAAGCTGCCAACACAGAGCCCGGCGCAGGGCTCAATCTGATTAACCACAAGATCATCACCTGAGCCTTAGTCGGATGCTTAACTGACTGAGACACCCAGGCACCCCTATTAATTAATTTTTTTTAATTTTTGTCTATTTTTGAAAGAGACAGAGTGCAAGATGGGGAGGGGGCAGAGAGAGAGGGAGACAGAATCCGAAGCAGGGAACTGCAAGATCATGACCTGAGCTGAAGTCTGACACTGACCAAGCCACCCAGGTGCCCCTGCTTCTGCATTTTAGCCTTGCTATGAACAAGGCTCTTGAAATGTTTGATGCAAGTCTAATTCCCAAGTGTTTATAAACAACTTGGATTTTATTTACACGGAAGTCCTATGGATTTTGTCTTTATCTATAAATGTTATTGTTTGCACAGATATGTCTTAAAGTTGTGTTTTAAACCAGTTTTCTTTTATATCACAAAATTGGTCAATATTAAGATTCAGGTTGTTTTTATATCTGGATTTTGTAAATTTTAATTTTAAATATGAGTTTGGTTCAGTTTTTTTGTTTGTTTTCTTTTTAGGGTCTCCAATTATATATATTAGATCCCCTTTGCCTTGCTGCCACTTCAACCACTTTCTCTGAAAGTTTTCTACTTCTTCTTTTATAGTCTATTTTTTATTCTATTGTTGTTTTAACTACCTTCCTTCAATAGCCATTGCTAAATTTCTATTAGATTTTAACTTCCTTTAGGAAAATTGTAATTAAGTGTTCATTTCTATGATAGTTTTTACTTCTCCCATTTCCTTTCTCAGTTGAATAATCTTTCTATTCTATTTTATTTTAACATTTCTGCTTTCAGGTTTTAAAATATATCCAGATGTTTGGTAGAAAATATTTAATCCAATCAAGGATGTTTTTAGTAGTTGTCTTCTTTGTGCTCTTTCTGTTGATGAAGCATATTTTATCAATTCATGTTTTTATTCTCATTTTGTTTTTTAATAGACTTTTTGTCAATATTTAGGCTGTTTGTTTTGTTTCATATATATATATATATATATATATATATATATATATATACTTTACAAATTTAGAGCAGATTCCTAGTTCAAAGGTGCCTTTACTTTCAGTGTAGTAAAGAATCATTTATTTAATGGATACCTTTATTTTTCCGCAGATTTGGGGGAAGGATTAAGTGGCTTCAGTGTCTTTTACTGTTGTTATTCTCTTTGGTTTTACACAACATAAATGTGCCCCTCCTACTTTTATTTTGTTCTATCACCCCGTATTTAAAGAGTGCCAGAGCCCTCCTTTTCATATTCCTTTTTTCCCAAAGCAATAGCTTTCAAAAGCTGACATCAAAATCACACGTTTTAAACTTCCTTCCCTATAGTCACTCCACTGATATGCCAAAATTCTTTTTAAATATTTCCAAATTTATTATCAAAATTTTCTTTCAGCAAGTGATTTTTGATCCTTGCTAAATCCCATTTTCTCTGTTTCACCTATTTTTTTCCTGATTTATCATACTCTTCTCAAAAGTGATAATGAGAAGTAACTCTGGACTATGTTTTCTGATATATTTAAATATAAGTATTTTGAAATGTGCAGTCATGTCTATCATCTGGCTTTATCATGGGCAGCTCTGTGTGTGGAGGTGTGTATGTATGTACGTGTGTGTGTGTTTATATGTGCACATGCATCTTTAGTTTCTATTAAAGGGCATTGCTTTTGAAACATGTGAGGAAAGCTCAGATTAAAGAGGTCATTATTATAACTTGTCACTGGCTATCAAAACTCCTTTGATTCCTTTAATGATTTTGAAGAAAATTATGATGGATTTCATCCCAACCCAAGACACAAAAATAATTTTAAAAGATAAAAATTTATGTATACATTTTAAAGTACTGAAATAATTGCGCGTAAGAGATAAATAATATTTGCTACTTGTGTCATTTAAATTTTTACATAGTGTGACATAATGGAGAAAGTCATAATATTTTTTCATTTTTCTGTACCAAATTTGTCAATTTTTCATAATTTTTTCGTCTTACAATTATCTCTTGGTAAAATGCACAAAATATAAACTTTAAACACAGAAAACTATTTTAGGGCAAAATAAAACTTCAGTACAAGCTCCAAGAGTTCAAGATTCATGCATATAGTAAGCATATACGACCAACATATTAAATTGTTCTAAAAGATGCCAACTCCTTATCCTTCTTTAAGTCCTTACATAAGTCAAACATTCTATATTCACACATATATTTTGAATATGGCTTTGATAGAAAACAATGTACAAATGTCACTTTTTATAACATGTTTCTTCTTTTAGCATTTTGATATAATGTTAAGACATATCAAAAAACACAAAACCTCGTTACTTAAGAAAAGGGATGATAACTTAAGAGATATTTTGTAGAATTTTTTATTAAGTAACTAGTCATGAAATAGATAAATCTTATATACACATATATAACATGTTAAGTAACTATCAAAATCCAGTTATGTTGTTATTGGGCAGGAAGACAGAATTAAAAGAAACCAGGGGGGCCTCAGTGGCTCAGTCAGTTAAGCATCCAACTTCAGCTCAGGTCATGATCTCACAGTTTGTGTGTTTGAGCCCTGCATCAGGCTCTCTGCTGTCAGCACACAGCCCACTTCAGATCCTATGTCTCCCTCTTTCTCTGACCCTCCCCCTCTCACTCCTCTCTTTCTCAAAAAAAAAAAAAAAAAAAGAAAAAAAAAAGAATTAAAAGAAACCAGGAATCTCATTTGTCTGGTAACAGTAAAAAGAGATAGCCTAGAAAAATGAGGAAAGAACAACAACAACAACATCACAATAATAAATAACCACATATAAATAGGGAAACCATACTGTAATTACCGAAATAGAGCTAGGAAAGCTTGGGACAAAACGTACACAGAAATAACATTACTTAGGAAACCTACCATATTAAATGAGATATTATGGGATTACTTTTATACAGTTAAACATTTTTTTACCAATCTGCATCAGGAGTAATTAAAATTAATATTAATAATAGATAATATTAGTTACACATGAGCCAAGCAAATGAGTCCCCAATGTTCAAATCTGAACAACTAAGTGAATAAAGTATTATTGGATTAAAAGAGGAAATATAAAATAAATATCCACAGGTCCACATAGGCATAATGTATTATTGAATAAATAAATGAGTAATGCTATTGATTGAATTGCCCCTCCCCCCACCTCTTACTCATATATTAAAGCCTTAACTTCCAATGTGATTGTGGTTGAAGACAGACCTTTTAGGAAATAATTAGGTTAAATGAAATAACAAGAGTAGGCTCCTAATCCAATAGGATTGATGGTTTTAAAATTTTTTTTTTTTCAACGTTTTTTATTTATTTTTGGGACAGAGAGAGACAGAGCATGAACGGGGGAGGGGCAGAGAGAGAGGGAGACACAGAATCGGAAACAGGCTCCAGGCTCCGAGCCATCAGCCCAGAGCCTGACGCGGGGCTCGAACTCACGGGCCACGAGATCGTGACCTGGCTGAAGTCGGACGCTTAACCGACTGCGCCACCCAGGCGCCCCGGATTGATGGTTTTATAATAAGAGGAAGAAAGAAAGATCTTTCTTACTCTCTGTGAACAAACCAAGGAAATGCCTTGTGAATACAGAAGCAAGAAGGCGGCCATCTGCAAGACAGAAAGAGAGCCTTCACCAGGAATAGAAATCAGTCAGCGTCTTGATATTGGACTTTTCAGCCCCCATAACTGTGAGAAGTAAATTTCTGTTGTTGAAGGCACTTAGTCTATGATATTTTGTTATGGCAACCTAAACAGACTAAGACATGTAATGAATACAATTCCTGCCCTTGAATTTATACCCAAGTGGGGAAACTTATATTTAAGAAATCTCAGTCTTCTTCTTCTGTCTGTCTCAATCTGTCTGTCTCTCCCTCTGGGAATACAGGGAAAGAGAGATCATTTTACTGTTTAGAATAATTCCAAATAAAATGTATAGATACTGCACACTGGGCTTTGCACAGTGATATCCTTCCAAAGCGTATAGTACAAAAAGGAGAGAAAAAGAGCAACCACATAGTGGAGAAACCTGACATACATACTATGTCAGCTAGGTGATACAGGTCAATATCGACAGTAATATGTCATGTTGATATTATGTACCCTTGATATATGATGAAAATAGCATACTACCTCTGTTATCTTCTTCTCAAAGTATATAATTCCAGTCTAATAATAAGAAAAACATCAAACAAAATTCTGCTAGAGGGCACCCTAAAAATACTTGACAAATACTCCTCAAAACTGTCCTAGTTATCAAAAACAAGGTAGGTCTGAAAAGCTGTCATAGCCAACAGGACCCTAAGGAGATATGATAAGTAAACACAATGTGGTGTCTTGGCTAAGATCTTGGAACAGGGAAAGAACAATTGATAAAATTAAAAGAAATTTGAATAAAGTATAGCATTTAAAAATACAATGTATCAATATAGTTCATTAGCTACAACAAAAACCCCCATGGTGTTGTAAGATATTTATAACAGGCAAAACTGGATGTGAGGTATATGAGGAATATTTCTAGAATCTAAAGGTATAACTTAAGATACATCTGCAACCTAAAATACATCTTACAACATGTTGCAAATTTAATTTGACCATACTTACAAGCATTCTTCTAGGACCCAAACAATATTTTAGTTAGATTTGAAAAAAATTCAGGACCCAGTGTTCTGACCTAATATTATATTTAATTTAATTGTACAAGAGAATTGCCACATAAGAGGAGGAGTACAGAGAATCTATAGTCTGTGCACTGTAGGTGGTGGTGTTAGGTAGGTATAAGCACAGCAGATGAGAAAAGCCCTGGTGGTAAGAACGCAAAGCTGGGCTGAGCTAGCTGGAGCCAATGCCAGGTCACTGGGCGATCCAAGATGCTGCTTTGCTGCAGCCTTCCATTTGGCAAATGGTCTTTTTTGGGTAAATCATGGAAGTGGGAATAATCACCTGTTTTTTATGACACAGGGCAAGAGAATATTCTAAGAGGAATATAAACTAAAGTTTGACAGACAAATAGAAATTATTAATTCTTCTTGAAAGAGAAGGCAATTCCATGAGAAGAAGGATGGGAGAAGAAGTCATATATAAAGGTAAAAATTTAGCACTAATTTTAAAAACACTCTGTTTTTTATTAGTCATAAGCCTAAATGCTATCTAGGCAGTGTTCATCTGCAGCCTTCTCTTTCCCTCTGTGTGTGTGTGTGTGTGTGTGTGTGTGTACGTGTGTGTGTATCTTGAATGTTTGTCTTTTCTTCTTATCCTGGTAGGTAAGAGAATAAAATAAAAGGCTCAAAAACAAAGAATGCTAATTTGGTGAGAATACAGGGTCTGCATTTCAGATCAGGGCATCCCAACTTTGAACACCAAGCATACTATATGCTGAGCTTGATTTTGTTTTAAACTACACCTTTATAATAAATTAGCTGATTTTTTAATAATGAGTTAGCTTTGCAAAGCCCATCTGTATCAACGAAGAGGGTGTTTTGAATTTCAAACAGATGTTTTTGACTAGTCCACATATGCAAGAAATCTTTTGAAACAAAATCCATATTGCAGTTGAGGGCTGCCTATGGTATGATTCCCCTGGTAAATACAAAGCCTTCAATAAAAATATGTTGGGTGAATAAATGCATAGATACAACTACTCATGAATTGTTTCACACTCATTCTTAACTTTGATTCCAAACTATAAAATGCACATTCAAATAACGCTGGAAGAAGTTTGGCTATTTTGTGGTCCTCTATGAAATTGATAATGGTATAGATTAAGCAATTAACTTTTGTATGTAGATTAAAAAATGCACACTTACTATTACAACAAAATTTAAAACAATGAAAGTAGAAAACAAAGTACAGCACTTTCTAACACTTCACTAAGAAATTATTCTCTGTTGATTTTACTATATTCCTTAGCAAGCAAAATGAAAAATATTGCTGAAAACAAATTTAGAGTAAGTAAATTAGAATGAAAAATAAGGAAAAGAGAATCTTTTAAGAAAATTTCAGAATTATGAGTTTGAATTCAGAATTATGAATTTCAGAATTATGACATTACTAATGTCAAAATTAAAGAGATATACAAAATACTCTAAGCTTTGTGGTGCAATATGTTGCCACTCAGTAGGCCTCAAATTAGCTATTCTCATCTTCTTATCCTCTTTCCATCAGAGTTTAGGAAATTGCAAAAAAGAGCAGCTACGTTTTCTTTTAATTATGACTTATTTCTGAATAAATGCAATTTTTGACTGAATTCAGACCTAAAAATACACATCGTAATCACATTTGGTCTTGACCTTAAACCATATTTGCAAAAACTTTATTTCTATAAACTTATTATAAGTGTACATGATATGACAGTGATGCTGGTACCTAGACATAAAAAAGGAGCAGAAAATGGAATAAGTCCATGTATGTAAAGCTATTAGACTTTTGGATTTGCTCTGCCGCTGGTGATCCTGTAGTTCTTTCTTCTCATAAACTTCTCCCTGAATCTCAGTGCTTCAACTTCCTGGAAAAAGCCTGCTGGGATAAACAGTTTGGGAAATGTGGACACACGGTCTTATGCAAAACACAAACAGGCTAACTGGCTTAAAGAAGTATGTCTATCTTCGGTATCCTTTACCGGGTTGATTCTAGTTGGTTTGGGTCATGGAGACCCTGGCTCAAGTGCTTTCCAGATCATAGGCATTGTTCTGTTGCTAATAATTATTATCGTCTCCCTGATAGCCGTATCCTTTCAAAAATTTCAAATGCATGGGAGCAGCCATGGAGCAGTCAGCACACGGTCTCTCTCCGACCAGAAAGACAAAAGAGAAATATGATCCCACACCCTAAGACACGTTTCTGTACATATGCCATATTTCCATCATATAAATCAGAAAAATCTGTGCTGGTCTTTTGGAGTACAGTGCACTGCTGTGGGTCACACTTTGTACCCCGACCTTTGGAGTCTGTTGGGACTTGAATCTATTTATAAATCTAGAATAAAAGGAGGATGACAGGTTTTGAGGGTAGTAGGTTTTGAGGAGGATCACCAGTGACTTGCAATGTAACTGTCTCAAGGGAGGTGATTATAAATCTTCACACAAGGAAAAGGGAACATCCTTAAGCAGGGAAAGAAAGACTGCTTCTACTGGCAAAGAAAATGGAAGAATTTAGGTGTTTGACATTGTCATCATGAGCTTTACTTTCTGTAAGTATTTACTTTGTAGTATCCAGTGGCAATATTTTGCAGGTCTCTGTTGCCATATCACGCTGGGAACTACTAATGTTTACTTTACTACTGTAAATACAGTGTTTAGTTACTTTAAATCTAATTACATTAGAGACACAATTCCAGAAAACCCAGAACTGAGAGAATTCATCCTAAACATTTTTAGCTTTGGATGCACTTCTGGTACCAAAATCTGTTTTAGCCTATGTGACCAGAGAAATAGGACTAGTAGGAGGTTAATTGCAAGGAAATAGGACATTCAATGTTGGAAGTGGCTACATAAGTACAAAATCTATAGGGCAGGCCATCAGGAAAGGAGGGCTAGAGGTCTCAGATATAAACTGGAATTACAGTCCACAGTGGGCATGTCTTCTTCTCCTGGGAAGAGTGTGTTCTGCTCTTATTGCTTTTTAATTGATTGAATCAGGAATCAAGCCCTCTTGAAATCAAATGATTATTGACTTTAATCACAACTATAGTTTTTGATTGAATAACTTGGAACTATATATCCAAGTCATATTAACACATAAAATTGTTGTGGTGGGATATTTTTACATTTTATATCTATTTAAGTAATCTCTACACCCAGTGTGGGGCTCAAACCCACAACCCTGAGATCAAGAGTCTCACACTCCTCCAAACAAGCCAGCCACCCTCACGATGACACATAAAATTGACCATCACAGGTAGATTCACAAATGTTATGCCTCTGTGTAGGCATTCATTAAAAACACAGTTGATCCAGTCTTTTATATGGGAACAGAACATTTTCTAATAAAATATTTAACATTTCTTGAAATCTTTAGGAGTAAGAGAGATCCCATGATAGAATGCAGAATGTAACAAAACAAATGAGCTATATTACAAATACGTAATAAAATCCTCACTAAAGGCGTAGAAGAATATTGTGCTGACCTAAGTAACTTTAGAATAGAGGATATTACGCTAAGCGAAATAAATCAGAGAAAGTCAAATATCATATGATTTTACTCATATGTGGAACTTAAGAAATACAACAGTTGAACAGAGGGGAAAGGAAGGAAAAATAAGATATAAACACAGAGGGAGGCAAACCATAAGAGACTTAAATACAGAGAACAAACTGAGGGTTGCTGGAGGGGGAGGTAGTTGGGGGGATTGGATTAAATGGGTAATGGGCATTAAGGAGGGCACTTGTTGGGATGAGCACTGGGTGTTATATGAAAGCGATGAATCTTTGAGTTCTACTGAAACTAACACTACACTGTATGTTAACTAACTTGAATTTAAATTAAAAGAAAAAGAAAAGAAATGAGGAAAATCTGTATGACTAAGAGAAAGAGAACTATAAACTATACATAAATATTGTACTCTAGTTTTGAAGTTTCTTATCTGGGTTTGGGGTAGCAATTCTGATACGGCTTTGTGGGAATGAAGAAATTAAACAAATATATTGATGGCAGATGGTGGAGACCAAGTTTCTCACTGTTGGAGTGAGATGATACAAAGAAGCAAGAGAGCAGACTATGTGGCAATATTCATGAGAAAATACATTAGAGATGGATATATCAGTATAAACTCATGTAGCTTAGGGGAGGCTTGTGTGGCTCAGGTGGTTGAACAACTGATCTTGATCTTGGCTCAGCTCCTGATCTCACAAACTGTGAAGCTCTGCATTGGCAGCATGGAGCCTGCTTGGGATTTTCTCTCTCTCTCTTTCTCTGTCCTTACCCCGCGTGTGTGCACTCTCTCTCTCACTCCCAAAATAAATAAAAAATAAACTTAAACTTATGTAGCTTAATATAAATACAAGTGTATTTATATTACATTATATATTTATATTTATATTACAGATTACAAATGTAATATAATTACATATAAAAACATCTGGAGAAACCTGTATATACATAGGGTAGTATACACAAATATAGTTAGTTGCATTGTTTTCTGAGAGGCCCTAGAAACAATGAAACCCCAGTAATAATGAACACACCTAGAACCAGACTTGTCTCTAATACCATTCTTTAATAAAAAAGATCTAGGAAATATGGCTCTTTGGAGAAATAGCTGTGAAAGGACTCTACAGAGAAATGTTTGATCTAGGACTGGGACAAAATAATAGAAGTTCAGCCGTGAGTATCTTGTAGTGTCATAAAAAAAATAATAAATAAAAAAAAAATTTTTAAAGCTCAAAAATAAAACAATGAAGCAAGTCAAAGAGACACAAAAAGCCAATATAAGAGCTACCAACGCCCAAACCTGGAACAATTGAAATGACAAAAGAAATCAGTACTGGATTGTAATCCAAATTATAAAGTAAATATCTGTGAATCTATATTTATAGTAATAAATGATTTTTTAAAATCTGGGGAGAAGAAACAGATGCCCAATGCAGAAGAATTCCAAATAATTTATGTTAGATATTTTGCCCCCAAGGAAAGCAGTGTTAAGTACCCATTTCTTAAGTATGGGATGTACATAGTGACTTCCTCACAAAGAGTTTTAGTATGGAAAGGCCAAGAGGATATGGGAGAAGTGGGAGGTAACTTTACCTTAAGGAAACCTGCCCAATACTTCATCAGCCAAGTGGTCAAAGTCAACATGAACAGTCATAAGTCATATTGATATAATGCAATTTTGATATGATTTCATGAAAATGACATTTATCCTCTGTAATTTTAATCCCTACACCCTAGAAGTCCAATTTAATCATGTGAAAAAGCTACCACAGACAAGAGGAGCTTAAGAAGGCATATGATGAACTGCGAGGATCCTAAAGGGATCTTGATAAGAAAAAAAAAAAAAAACACCAGAGAAAAACTGAGTAAATAGGAACATCATGTGAACTTTAGTCAATAATAACATTATTGTTAGTTATACATTATTGTTAGTTATAACATATTGTTAGTTATAGTTAATAATAACATTATTATTAATTGCTTCATTAACTATAAGAAGTACACAATACTACTGTAAGACATTAATAATAAAGGAAACTGGATGTGGGCATAGGAAACTTTTTGTAGGACTTTACACTTTTTATTTAAATGAAAATTGTTCTAAAATATAAAGTATATTACATTTAAGTATATATATATATATTTTCTCTTTTGCTAATAAACTACTATAATCCATTTCCTTGTGAGTTATGAGATATTTTTGTAGTCCTGACATAAATACCTATCATTCTAATTTGCACATTTTTTTTTCAAATATTGCCTTACTTGGTGTGATGTAAACTATAATCCTCTTGATAAATAAAAAGTCTAAACGCTTTAGTAACCAACAAAAATGAGGCTTCCTGCTTTCAAGAATTTCTAAGGTTAAATAGGAAAAACAGATATTAAGTACATATCCATTAATTAAGGTACAATATGATATATTAGAAATGATAACATAGATATATGCCATGGAGAATATAATAAGTATTTCATTAAACTTTGATAAATACTTGATTCTAGTCCCATGTTTATGTTAGTAAAATATGCAAAACATGGATGATCTTAGATACTCTAAGAAATCAGCTAAGAAAGATATTACACAAATGAATAGTATCGAAAGGCTTTATTAATGTAAGACAAATAGTTTTATAAAAATGATTTCAATGCCATACTTTGATTTGATTACCAAAAATTAAAAAGAGCTTATAAATATAAAATGATATATGACTGACTACCACCATGGGAGAAATTAAATATCAAAGATTATTTTGAGACTTGTGTATAACTTCAATTCTTTCTATTTTTAGAAGGGTATCCTCATTTTATATTTGTTCAAATTTAATCTCTAACAGCTATTCAGATGAAGTTCAGTTGAGTCAGTTTTGTGTTTTCAAACAAAGTTTTAAAAAAGCTCTTAATTTCTTAACAAAATTTTCATAGAAACAGAAAATTTATTGATCAAATAATTAGACATGTGACAAAGCACTATAATAGTGGTTATTATTTTGTGCATTACTTGTTGGAACGACTAAAGGTAAACTAAATAGTTTTTGTCCTGTTTATTAGGCATCAGAAATGTTTCACTATTAAGCAAGCTACAGAGGGAAAATTTCTACCAGTTACTGAAATCATCAATCAGCATCTTTCTCTAAATACACAAACACACATACACACACACACACAAAAAAAAAAACACACAGATTTTTTCTGACAATATCATATTTTATATATATATATTTATTAATATGGAGCTGATGGATTCTGTGAATTTTAAGTAAACACAATTCTCTTTTCATAGTCTTTCTGACCAATGAGTACATAAATTACGATGTTATCTGTAATATTTATAAATTATAATTTAAACATATAATATGTATTACATATAATTATGTAATAATTATATTTAAAAATATAATTCTATTATTGGGGGGCTTGGGTGGCTCAGTTAGTTAAGTGTCCAACTTCAGCTAGGAATGCAAGCTGGTGTAGCCACTCTGGAAACCAGTATGGAGGCTCCTCAAAAAACTAAAAATAGAACTACCCTATGACCCAGCAATTAACAAAATTGATAAACCACTAGCCAGTTTGATCAAGAAGAAAATGGAAAGGACCCAAATAAGTAAAATCAAGAATGAAAGAGGAGAAATCACAACCAACACAACAGAAATAGAAACAATAATAAGAGAATATTATGAACAATTATATGCCAATAAAATGGGCAATATGGAAGAAATGGACAAATTCCTAGAAACATATACACTACCAAAACTGAAACAGGAAGAAATAGAAAATTTGAACAGACCCATAACCAGTAAGGAACTCAAATTAGTAATCAAAAATCTGCCAAAAAACAAGAGTCCAGGGCCAGATGGCTTTCCAGGGGAGTTCTACCAAACATTTAAGGAAGAGTTAACACCTATTCTCTTGAAACTGTTCCAAAAAATAGAAATGGAAGCAAAACTTCCAAACTCTTTCTATGAAGCCAGCATTACCCTGATTCCAAAACAAGACAGAGACCCCACCAAAAAGGAGAACTACAGACCAATTTCCCTGATGAACATGGATGCAAAAATCCTCAACAAGATATTAGCCAACCGGCTCCAACAATACATTAAAAAAATTATTCACCACGACCAAGTAGGATTTATACCTGGGAAGCAGGGCTGTTTCAATATCTGGAAAACAATTAACGTGATTCATCACATCAATAAAAGAAAGGACAAGAACCATATGATCCTCTCAATAGATGCAGAGAAAGCATTTGACAAAATACAGAATCCTTTCTTGATAAAATCCCTCAAGAAAGTAGGGATAGAAGGACCATATCTTGAGATCATAAAAGCCATATATGAATGACCCAACGCTAAGATCATCCTCAATAGGGAAAAACTGAGAGCTTTCCTCCTAAGGCCAGGAACAAGACAGGGATGTCCACTCTTGTCACTGTTATTCAACATAGTATGGGAAGTCTTAGCCTCTACAATCAGACAACACAATAAATAGAAGGCACCCAGATCATCCAGGAGGAGGTCAAACTTTCACTCTTTGAAGAAGCATGATAATCTATATGGAAAAACCAAAATATTCTACCAAAAAACTGCTAGAATTGATTCATGAATTCAAGAAGTTACAGGATATAAATCTACACACAGGAATCAGTTACCTTCCTATACACCAACATTGAAGGGACAGAAAGAAAAATCAAGGAACTGATCCCATTTACAGTTGCACCAGAAACCATGAAACACCTAGGAATAAATCAAACCAAAGAGGTGAAAAATCTGTACACTGAAAACTGTAGAAACCTTATGAAAGAAATTGAAGAAGACACAAAAAAAATGGAAAAAGATTCCATGCTCCTGGATAGGAAGAACAAATATTGTTAAAATGTCAATACTATCCAAAGCAATCTACATATACAACGCAATCCCTATCAAAGTAACACCAGCATACTTCACAGAGCTAGAACAAATAATCCTAAAATTTGTACAGAACCAGAAAAGACCCCAAATAGCCAAAGCAATCTTGAAAAAGAAAACCAAAGCAGGAGGCATCACAATCCCAGACTTCAAGCTATACTACAAAGCTGTAATCATCAAGACAGTATGGTACTGGCACAAGAACAGCACTCAGATCAATGGAACAGAATAGAGAACCCAGAAATGGACCCACAAACGTATGGCCAACTCATCTTTGACAAAGCAGGAAAGAATATCCAATGGAATAAAGACAGTCTCTTCAGCAAGTGGTGCTGGGAAAACTGGACAGCGACAGGTAGAAGAAAGAACCTGGACTGCTTTCTTACACCATACACAAAAGTAAATTCAAAGTGAATGAAATACCTCAATGTAAGACAGGAAGCCATCAAAATCCTCGAGGAGAAAGCGGGCAAAAACCTCTTTGATCTTGCCCGCGGCAATTTTTTACTCAACATGTCTCCAGAGGCAAGGGAATCAAAAGCAAAAATGAGCTACTGGGACCTCATCAAAATAAAAATCTTCTGCACAGCGAAGGAAACAATCAGCAAAACTAAAAGGCAAGCGACAGAATGGCAGAAGATATTTGCAAATGACATATCAGATAAAGGGTTAGTATCCAAAATCTACAAAGAATTTATCAAACTCAACACCGAAAAAACAAATAATCCAGTGAAGAATGGGCAAAAGACATGAGTAGACACTTCTCCAAAGAAGGCATCCAGATGGCCAACCAACACATGAAAAAATGCTCAACTTCACTGATCATCAGGGAAATACAAATCAAAACCACAATGAGATACCACCTTACACGTGTCAGAATGGCTAACATTAACAACTCAGGCAACAACACATGTTGGTGAGGATGCGGAGAAAGAGGATCTCTTTGCATTGTTGGTGGGAATGCAAACTGGTGCAGCCACTCTGGAAATAGTATGGGGGAACTAAAAATAGAACTACCCTATGACCCAGCAATTGCACTACTAGGCATTTATCCAAGGGATAGAGGTGTGCTGTTTCGAAGGGACACATGCACCCCCATGTTTATAGCAGCACTATCAACAGTAGCCAAAGTATGGAAAGAGCCCAAATGTCCATCAGTGGATGAATGGACAAAGAAGAAGTGTGTGTGTGTGTGTGTGTGTGTGTGTGTGTGTATACATATATATACACACACACAATGGAGTATTACTCGGCAATCAACTTGCCATTTTGCAACTACGTGAATGGAATTGGAGGGTATTATGCTAAGTGATATTAGTCAGTCAGAGAAAGGCAAAAATCATATGACTTCACCCATATGAGGACTTTAAGAGACAAAACAGATGAATATAAGGGAAGGGAAACAAAAACAATATAAAAACAGGGAGGGGGACAAAACAGAAGAGACTCATAAATATGGAGAACAAACTGAGGGTTACTGGAAAGGTTGTAGGAGGTGGGATGAGGTAAATGGGTAAGGAGCACTAAGGAATCTACTCCTGAAATCATTGTTGCACTATATGCTAACTAATTTGGATGTAAACTAAAAAATAAATAAATAAAATTAAAAAAATTAAAAAAATAAAAACAAAAATAAAAATGAATGAATGAATGAATGAATGAATAAATAAATAAATAAATAAATAAATAAATAAATAAAATAAATAAATGTTGACTGGCTGAATGAAGAAAATACAAAATTTTCTGCTCATAGGGGTTATTATTTGCATCAAATCAGATAATAAATAACATGAAAGCATCTAAAAAAAGTGTCCAACTTTGACTCAGGTCATGATCTCATGGTTTGTGGGTTTGAGTCCTGCATTGGGCTCTGTGCTGATAGGTCAGAGCCTGGAGCCTCCTTTAGATTCTGTGTCTCCCTTTCTGTCTGCCCTTTCCTTGATCGTGCTCTGTCTGTGTCTCTCAAAAATAAATATTAAAAAATATCTATACCTATACTTATATATAATTCTATTATAAGCAAGAAAGTTTTTTATTTACTCTTAAAGGTTCAGGTACATTGAATGTGTTCCAGGATCACTCTGTTGGTTGTTTGAGTGCCTTCCAAACTATCTTCACAAACTGCCTGCGTAATATAATTGACTTGACTGAAATATAACTTTGTGAAGAAGTGCAGTTAGTTCTCCAGACTAAACTATCAAAAAATCCCTTTCTTGTGTTGAGCGCCAAATTTTCCCACATTAGTATTAAACATAAACATTTGACATTTTGTAAATACTGGAGATCACTTTCTCTATTTGACAAGTATTCTTATTTGGAGAAAATTACTGCATCTCTCTCTTGACCTTCTGTTAACTCTTTTCAATGTAAAACTGCTCTAATTATTCCTTTCAAATAGATGAAACATTTTATTTATCTCACAATTTTATTATTTACTTTATATGTATTTAAAGATTATTGTACTCCCATACACCCCTATGTTTGATACTTAAAAATGAAACACACCATGAGTATTTATGCTTCAATTTGCATCCTTAAAGTGTCCTATTCTGAACAATCACAAATTAAGTAAACAAAAACTTATGGAAATAACAAGGTTAGGATCATATGATGAAAACCTTATTCAACTAAATTCAATGATTCAATCAGTCAATCATCATTCAACAAACAAATGAGCAAACTGATGTGAATTTTTAACTAGAGCACTAACTAAAGTAATATATAATATCTTAATTTTAAATAGCCCAATTAAATCTCCATTGACAACTGTGCCTGGCATCACTCTCATTCAGTCTCCTGCATCATTAGCTAGAGATCTCTTCAGCTTCTTCTTTGGATTTCTAGGTGATTCAGAGGCAATTTTCCTTCAATAAAAACTAGTTCCATCAAATGTAGAATCTGATCTTTGGTATAGCCTTCATCACCAATCAATATTTTAACAGAGGAGTGAAATGGATTAACAGCTTCATTTTCTGCACTGGCAGTGTCATCATTTACATAAACATTTGGGGAAAATATAATAGTACTTGAAGCCATTACTTATATAAAGTCTGCAACTTATGTGGAGACTTCAGATTTTTCTCCATTAAGATTTTTATGTATTACTAAAACTTTCTTTTACATTGAGTGAAAGTAGCTTCTAAATGTTTCATAATAATTATATGTTGTGAAAATTGGATAAGAATACATGCTTCATCTATAGAACACTAATATCATTGTGGAATAAGTCATGGCTATGGACCTGCTAATTCAATATAAAGCAATATAAAGAAATGAGAATTATGGCACAATAGATTATGTGCTCAATATTTTAATCTGTTTTATAAAATTAGGGCATAATAAAGAGGGATTATTATAATATTTTAATAATTTTACTTTTGTTGCTTAGTTTGAGATTTTTGGAAGTACTCATACCATTGATTGATATTGTGTTAACCTCTGTCAAATAAAACCCTCACTTTTATGCCCAAATTGCTTGGTCTAAACTGGGTCATTCAAGAGCTATGCATTAGGAAATCCTGCTGGAAAGATAGTGGAGTAGGAGGACCCTAAGTTCACCTTGTGCCATGGATACAACACAGGTAACACTTACAGAAGCCCAAATAACCCAGAAGACACCTCAAACACTTGCAGAACAAACTCCAGAACTAAAGGTAGGGAAAAGGTCACAACAAAGAAGGTAGAAAGGGTGAAGACATGGTCTGGGAGTGAAAGGGACTGTAGCTATTCACAGGAAAGCCTGTGGTGCCGAAAGGGTGGAAAACAAACTTTGACACTAGGGAACCCATGAACAGTGAAGATAAATTCACATAATATTTGCCTTTGAAATAAAGAGGGACTAAATTTCATGAGTTGTTAACAACTTAACAATTTCATTTAAAATGGAATTTTAAAAATCTCAAGGCTTTACTCTGGGAAAGCTCAGAAGATCTTAGGAAGCAGAGTCCCTACACTTAAGTGATAGGCCAAATAACCTAGGTTGATATAGCATATAGAACCAGCAGTTTGAAAAATGCTGGGGGCAAATGGGAGGAAAAGTCATGTACTTATCTCAGAATGTGACCTGTAGAGACAGAGATCATGGGTAGAACCCTCCAGAAACAAAGAAGCTGGCAGGCACCATTTCCCTCCCCTGGCCTTCTAGCACAAAGAGCAGCCACTTGCAAGAACCAGCACCCCAATGACACTCCTTACTTAACTTGTTTGCACCAAGTCCCATACGCCTGGACTTTAGCAGGTCTGCCATTCCCGGTCACATGTGCCTCTGTCCCTGTGATGTGGTTCCCTATCCCAGAACCAGCACAAACCCTGCCAACACCATGTCTTTATAACTGCTCTTTTGCAGGACCACATTTTGGGCAACAGGGCAGGTTTCATTCTCAAGCAGATCACCACACACCATGTTAAAATGTACCCCATCTGTGATGGAGACAAAAACATTGCCCACAAAAGGCAAAGAGAGCCTCTACAGGCACCTGGATTAAAGGAAAAAAAGGCCAAAGCCAAATCACACGCATAGGAGACAGTCTGTGAGGCACAAGACCCTAGGGAACCATGTATAGTACATTGTGGGTGCTACAGGACCTCTTATTAATAAAGCTGTAATTATTAAGAGCAAGAGAAGCAGCTGACTTTCCTAACACAGAGGAAAAAAAGTCAGACAAAATGAGGAGACACAGAAATATCTACCAAATGAAAGAACAGGACCAAACCACAGCAAGAAACTAAAGTAAAACATGTGTAAGTAATATGCCTGACAGGCAATTTAAAGTAATGATCATAAAGATACTCACTAGATTGAGGACAGAATGGAGGACATCAGTGAGACCCTTAACACAGAGATAAAAAAGAACCGATCAGGGGTGCCTGGGTGGTTCAGTCAGTTTAGCATCCGACTTTGACTCAGGTCATGATCTCACGGTTGGTGGATTTGAGCCCTGTGTTGGACTCTGTGCTGACAGCTCAGAGCCTGGAGCCTGCTTCATATTCTGTGTCTCCTTCTCTCTCTCTGCCCCTCCCTAGCTCATGCTCTTTCTCTCTCAAAAAGAAATAAACATTATTTTTTTTAAAGAACCAATCAGAGACCAAGAACACAATAAATTAAAAATACATTTGATGGAATAAATAGCAGGCTAGATGAGGCAGAGGAAAGGATTAAAGACCTGGAATACAGAGTAATGGAAAGAAATGAAGTTAAACGAAGGAAAGGAAAGAAAATTATGCAAATTGAGAATAGTCTTATGGAACTCAGTACTCCATCAAGGGTAATTACATTCACATTATGGGGGCCTCAGAAGAAGAGAGAAATAAGAGGGCAGAAAACTTATTTGAAGAAACAATAGCTGAAAAATTCCCCAATCTGGGGAAGCAAACAGCTATCCAAATCTGGTAGGCACAGGAATCCCCCCAAATTCAATCAAGGATGTCTACATGAAGACACATAGTAATCAAAATGGAAAAAAAGTAGTGATAAAGAAAAATTTTAAAAGCAGCAAGAGAAAAGAGGACAGTAACATACAGGGGAAACCCTATAAAGCTATCAGCAGTTTTTTCAGCAGAAACTTTGCAGGCTAGAAGGGAGTAACATGACATACTCAAAATGCTGAAAGGGAAAAATTTGCAGCCAAGAATATTCTATACATCAAGGTTATCATTCAGAGCAGAAGGAGAGATAAAGAGTTTGTCAGACAAACAAAAACTAAAGGAGTTCATGACCACTAAACCAGCCCTACAAGAAATATTAAAGGAAACTCTGAGTAGATAGGAAAGAGCATAATGGAGAGTATGAAAAGTAAACTAATAAGCAAACCAAAAACAAAATTAAAAAAAAAAACCCACAAAAGCAGTAAAAATAAATATTTCTGTAAAAATCAGTCAAGGGATTTAAAAAGGATATAAAATATCACACCATACACCTAAAACATGGGTGGGAGGGCAGTGAATGGATTTAAACCCAAGCAACAGTTGACTTAATATAGACTGATATATGCAGAAGATGTTACATAAACCTAATGGTAACTACAAATCAAAAACCAGTAATAGATATGCAAAGAATAAAGAAAATGGAATTCAAGTATACCACTAAAAACAACAACAACAACAACAACAACAACAACAAATGATAAAAGAGAGCATGAGCAGAAAGGATGAGAGAAAACATATAGAAATAACCAAAAAACAAGTAACAAAATGGCAATAAATACATATCTATCAATAACTGAGTATAAATGTAAAGGGACCAAATGCTCCAACAAAACCATATAGGTGTGACAGGGTGAATAAAACAACAACAACAACAAAATACACACAGAGACTAAGATCCATCTATATATTGCCTACAGGAGACTCATTTCAGACTTACACACACCTACGAATGAAAGTGAAGGGTTGGAGAAACATTTATCATGCAAATGGATGTCAAAAGAAAGCTGGGGTAGCAATACTTACTTAGGACAAAATAGACCTTAAAACAAAGACTATGACAAGAGACAAGGAAGGACAAAATATAATAATAAAGGGGACAATCCAAAAGAAGATATAACTATCGTAAATGTTTATGCACCCAATCCACATACATAAGTACATAAAACAGTTAATAACAAACATGAAGGAGCTAGTTGATAATAATACAATAATAGTAGGGGACTTTAACACCCTACTTACATCAGTGAACAGATCATCCAAACAGAGAATCAACAAAGAAACAATGGCTTTGAAAGAACACTGGACCAGATGGAATTAATAGATATCTTCAGAACATTCCATCCTAAAACAGCAGAATGCATATTTTTTTCAAGTGCACAGGGAACATTCTCCAGAATCGATCATATATTAGTCCACAAGAAAAATCTCAACACATTAAAAAAAAATCAAAGTCATGCCATGCATCTTTTCTGACCTCAGTGCTATGAAACTAGAAATTAACTGTGAGGAAAAATCTAGAAAGAGCATAAATACATGTTAAAAAATATTCTAACAAACAATTAATGGGTCAACCCGGAAATCAAAGAAGAAATAAAAAATTACATGGAAACACATGAAAATGAAAACACAATGGTCCTAAATCTTTGGGATGCAGCAAAAGTGATTCTAAAAGGGAAGTATATAGTAATACAGGTGTACCTCAAGAAGGAAGAAAAAACTCAAATGAAAAACCTAACCTTATACCTAACAGAACTAGAAAAAGAAGAACAAAGACCAAATCCAGAAACTATAAGGAAATAATAAAGATTAGAGCAGAAATAAATGATATAGGAACTAAAACAAAACAAAACAAAAAACAATAGAAAGATCAATGAAACCAGAAAGTGGTTCTTAGAAAAGACCAATAAAATTGATAAACTTCTAGCAAGACCCATAACAAAATGAAACAAAACAAAAAACAGAAAGCACCCAAATAAACAAAATCAAAAATGAAGTGGAAATAATAACTAATACAACAGAAATACAAATGATTGTAATGGAATATTATGAAAAATTATATGGCAAAAAATTGGACTACTTAGAAAAAAATGGATAAATTCCTAGAAACATTAACTACCAAAACTGTAATAGGAAGAAACAGAAAATTACTGACAAAGAAATTGAATCATTAATAAAAACAAAAGCAAAAATAAAAAATACAACAAACAGAAGTCCACAACCAGATGGCTTTACAGGTGAATTCTACAAACATTTAAAGAAGAATTAATACTGATTCTTGTCAAACTATTCCAAAAAATACAAGAAGAAAAACTTCCAAATTTATTCTGTGAGGCAAGTATCACCCTGGTAATAAAGCCAGATAAATAACCACAAAAAATAGAACTACAGACCAATATCTCTAATAAATATAGATGCAAATATCCTCAACCAAATGCTAGCAAATCAAATCGAAAAATATGTTAAAAAAAATCATACACCATGACCAAGGGGGATGTATTCCTAGGATGCAAAGGTGGCTCATTATTCACAAAACAATCAACATGATAAGTCACATCAGTAAGAGAAAGAATGGGGGTGTCTGGTGGCTCAGTTGGTTAAGTGCCCCACTCTTGATTTCCGATCAGGTCATGATCTCATGGTTTGTGAATTCAAGCCCTGTGTCAGGCTCTGTGCTCACTGCATGGAGCCTGCTTCAGATCCTCTGTCTCCCTTTTTCTGGCCCTCTCTCACTCAGGCTTTCTCTCTCTCTCTCAATCTCTCTCTTGATATCTCTCTTTCTCTCTCTCTCTCAAAAATAAATGTTAAAGAATTTTTAAAAAATAAGAAAGAGAATAAAAACCGTACGATCATTTCAATAGATGCAGCAATAGCATTTGAGAAAGTATAACATCCATTCTTGATAAAAACTGTGTGATAGTATTCTAGGGGAGACTTACTTCAACATAATAAAGGCCATATCTCAAATATCCATAGCCAACATCATACTCAATGGTGAAAAACAGACCTTTTCTTCTAGGCCAGGAACAAGACAAGGTTGTCCACTCTACCATTTTTACTCAACATAGTACCGGAAGGCTTAGCTACCCAGTCAGACAAGAAAAAGGAAAAAAGAGGCATCCAAATTGGTAAGGAAGATGTAAACCTCTCCCTCTTTGTAGATGGCATGATATTATATATAGAGAACCCTATAAACTCCACCAAAATACTGCTAAAACTGATAAATGAATTCAGTAAAGACCCTGGATACAAAACCAATGTACAGAAATCTGTTGCATTCCTATACATTAATAAATTAAGAAAACAATCCTATTTACAATTCTACCAAAACTGACAAAATATCTAAGAATAATGGAAGAGGTGAAATACCTATACTCTGAAAACTATAGAAACAATGATGAAAGACATTCAAGATGTTCAAAGAAATTAAAAGATATAACATACTTATGAGCTGGAAGAATAAATATTGTTAAAATGTCTATACTACCCAAAGTAATTTACAGATTCAATACAATCCTTATCAAAATACAAACAACATTTTTCACAGAATAAGAGCAAAGAATCCTAAAATTTTATGGAACCACAAAAGACCTCAAATAGCCAAAGGCATCTTGTAAAAGAAAAACAAAACTGGAAGTGCCCCAATTCCAGATTTCAAGTTATATTACAAAGCTGCAGTAATTAAAACATGATGCTACTGGCATAAAAATAGACACTGAGATGAACAGAATAAGATAGAAAACCCCCAATTATACGGTCAATTAATCTTTTACAAAGGAGAAATGAATATCTAATGGGAAAAGACAATCTCTTCAACAAATGACTTTGGGAAAACTGGATAGTCACATGACAAAGAATAAAACTGGACCACTTTCTTTTACCATAGACAAAAGCAAACCAAAAATGATACAAAAATGGATTAAAGACCTAATGGAAGACTTGAAACCATAACAATCCTTGAAGAGATGACAGACAGTAATCTATCTGACGTTGGCCATAGCAACACTTTTCTAGAGATGTCTTTTGAGGCAAGGGAAATAAAAGCAAAAATAAACTATAGGGGCCATATTAAAATAAAAGGTTACTGCACAGCACAGGAGACACAATTAGGGCAACCTTCTGAATGGGAGAAGACATTTGTAAATGACATGTCTGATAATGGATTAGTATCCAAAATATATGAAGAACTAATACAACTCAATTCCCAAAAAACAAATAATCCAGTTAATTATGGGCATAAGACATTAACAGACATTTCACCAAACAAGATATACAGATGGCCAACAGACACATGAAAAGATGCGTAACATCACTCATTGTCAGGAAAATGCAAATCAAAACTACAATGAGACGTACATCTGTCAGAGTAGCTAAAATTAGCAACAGAACAAACTATGCGTTGATGAGGATGTAGAGAAAAGGAACCCTCTTGCACTGCTGGTGGGGATACTAACTGGGTGCAGCCATTGTGGAAAACAGTATTGAGGTTCCTCAAAAATGAAAAATAGAACTACCCTTACATATCCAGTAATCACACCACTGGGTTTTTACTCTCAGAATACAAAAAACACAGGTTCAGAGGGATATATGCATGCCTATGCCTACTGCAGCATTATTTACAATACCAAACTGTGGAAGCAGCCCAGGTGTCCATGGGTAGATGAATGGATAAAGAAGAAGTGGTATCTATCTATCTATCTATCTATCTATCTATCTATCTATCATCTATCTATATCTACCTATCCACACACACACACACACACACACACACACACACACACACACACACGTGCACACACACACATACTGGTGTATGAAATCTTGTCATTTGCAACAACATGGATGGATCTAGATAGTATAATGCTAAGAAAAATAGACAAAGACAAATACCAAATGATCTTACTCATATGTGAAATTTAAGAAACAAAACAAACAAGCAAAGAAAAAAAGAAAGACACAAACCAAGAAGCTGACTCATAACTATAGAGAACAAACTAATGGTTACCAGAGAGGAGGCCTGTGCTGAGATGCAGGATGGAGATTAAAGAGTGTACTTGACATGATGAAAAAAATTGTTAATAAAATATGTTCTTCTTTCAAAAAAAATTAAAAATTATATTATTATATTCTATTATTGTCAACTATAATCCAGTATAATATTTAAAATATAACACACTACATCTTATCCTTATCTCCTTTGCATCTATGGCCAAATGACTATGTACCAGTTTAATTTCAAAATTAAAAATTTTATTTAAAAAATATAGTTCAGGATATCTTGCTTGTCTCAAGCAAACTTTATTTTAAAGAAAATAAATCTAATATCTACATAGTTTGGTCTTAAATCACTCATTTTCTTCACATTTTATATTTTTAGCACTGAGCCTATTTTAAATTTATTATTTCTTCCCAATACATTATGTCTATTATATCTTCAAGTCATGCTTAAAAACAAAAACGAATTTTAGATATCAGAATAATACATGTGTAGAAGTAATTTCAATATTGAGTAAAACTGACTTAAATAGAAATTAATTTTCTCAACTGAACAGTCACAAAAGAACAGAGAATAGGCTAGAGTGTCAGCTAAATTAAGGGAGCACTGGCCAGGTTTTTCCTATTAGTCTCAAGCCATGCGATTTCTATATTTTAGGTAACCTCATGGTCCAAAATGACTGCTGGAGCACCTGTCATTACATGTACTTACCAGAGAGCAGAAGGAAGACTTCACTCTCCTTTAAAAAAAACATACATAGCCATAATTTCCACACAACATACAACTAGCATTTCCTTCACTGGTACGTAGTCATTTGGCCATAAATACAAAGGAGATTAGCATAAGATGTAGTGTGTTTATGTTTTAAATATTATACTGGATTATAGTTGACAATAACATAATCTTGGCCACTATAAGCATAAATGTGATTTCTGTTTGTTTTCATTTTTATTTTGTGTATTTTTAAATGTTTTTGCATCAAGTTTACTTTTTCACTTTAAAATAACTGAAGAAGTTTAATACTTCTTTTGTTATTAAAGATTGAAAATTGCACAATCATATATCCTCATATTTAAAGCACATGCTTATGAAGTGAGCTATTTTCTGAAGTGTTTTTCTAACATTTACCAAATTTCTTTTCTCGCAATATGTTTATTTAAATTTTCTACTTCTGTTTAACATAATTTGAATTATCTTCATTTTTTTCTAGAAAATCCAATATAGTAATGAAATGTTCACATTTATTAACATACAAATTGTCAACCCATCTTCTACAATTTAAATCTCATACCTATAGATTTCCTCATCTAAATCATGGTTTTAGTATTTGTGTTTCCTTTTCTATAATTTGACTAAATAATAACATTGTTATCAAGCTTGATATTCTCTCATGAACTAAATCTGGATTTGTACCAAATTAACTGCTTCTCTCTTTTTAAAGTAAGTCTCTGCTTTTATATTTATTATCTTCATTGGTTAGTATTTACCATGTTAGTTTGCAAAAAAAAGCATAGTTGAGTGTTTTATTATCCATTTTAAAATGTTACTTATTAATGCAAGTATTTAAAATGATGCATTTTTCTTTCTTCATAAATCTGTTGCATTACAAATCTTCTGAAGGGCTTACTGTGTATATTTTTTGAGGCATGAACATTTTACTGTAAATTATCTTGTCTTCATGGAAACCATGAATAGATAATGTAGGTATAGGTCTGCATACTACTTAGAATGAGCTATTTTACAGCTACCATAAGATATACAAGTATTAATTTACATTTTTACCCTTTTTTGTACATGTAAACATGTCTCAAATACTATTTATGTGAATAATGTACACTCGAGAGGTAAAGATAGGATCCCCCACTAAAATCCTATTCAATTATGTTTTTGGTATATATTAATACCAAGAAACTAAACTATTTTACAAATTTAGGTAACCAAGTGTTTTCTCCTCAATGCAGTAAACCTTTTCTACTAAAAGTAAAAAATAGCATTAGCCTTTTTAGAGTTAGCTACCTACATTCAATTAGTTCTTAGAGTGAATTTACTTTGGAATCAAAGAGTTTGTACGCCAATGCAGTATTTCCTTAAATCTCTGTATGTTTCTTAAACTTGCTTAGTCATTTGGTCACTTTTTATTACTTTTTAAAAGCATAGGCAACTTTCCAAGATATTTTATCAAAATCACCTATTTTTTTCCTTGTGGGAAAGGTCGTACTGAGTCCATTTACAATAATAGGAAGACTCAAAAAAAAATAAGAAGTTACATATCACACCTGAGCATGAGTGGTCAGAGACAATTTATTGAAAAAATTATTCTTATGCCCTTCAGACTTCATCCTTTTTAATTCTTTAGCATTTATAAGGTGTCTTTAGCAGACTCATTAATATTTTGTTTTAAACAAGTGGGAATTTTAAATGAGCCATGTTGGAAATAGCTGGCCAAAAGCCTACCCCCTTTAGTCTACCACATCACCCTTCTTTGCATATCAATGGCCCCATTTCTCATTTTTTCCTGTGTCAAGCAGAGCTGATCCAAGCACAAAGCTTCTATTGAATTAATAGAAGATGAACACTGAGGTCAATTTGTCAGACCTGGAAGGAGAGGAGAAATGAGTTCAACAAGCAGAAGAACAATCTGGAGTACAAACAAGGACAAGAGCAAAATCAGATTTATACCAGGCACACTGCCTCATATTCTCTTTTTATTCTAATAGCCAAATAAGGCTTTTCCAATCTTAAATCTTTGTTTTGTTCATTTTCATTTTTTAACGTTAGACTGACTGAACATATGTTAAGGATGAAATACTTATCTATTTACAGATAACCTCTTAGGTGATCTGCAGATACAGGAAAATAAACAATTTCCTGATATGAGAATTTTGATATGGGTGAAGTGCATCCTAAAGAAAAAGTATTCCTTGCTGCAGTGTTTTAAAGCAGTCTTGTTCAATAGAAACATAATTTGAGATACACATGTAATTAAAACTTTTCAAGAAAACACGTTAAAAATAATTTTTAAAAATAGGTAAAGTTAGTTTTATTATTATAATTTAGTTAACTCAAAATATTCAAAATAATATTTCAATGATAAAACATAAAATTATTAATTGTATATATTATTTTTATTTTTCATGTTAAGCTTCCGAAATTAGATATGCATTTATACTTGATGACACAGGTCAATTTGGGCTTGCCATACTTCAAGTACTCGATAATCATATGTAGTGAGGAGCTACTATATTGGACAGTGTGGGTCTAGACAAATTGTTTCAGTGATGACTGGAAATAATGTCTTTTATAAAAAAAATTTAATGTTTATTTTTGAGAAAGAGAGAGAGACAGACAGAGCATGAGCAGGGGAGGGGCAGAGAGAGAGAGAGGGAGACACAGAATCTGAAGCAGGCTCCAGGCTCTGAGCTGTCAGCATAGAGCCTGACGTGGGGCTTGAACTCAACAAACTGTGAAATCATGACCTGAGCCGAAGTCGGATGCCTAACTAACTGACTGAGCCACCTAGGCGCCCGTAGAAATAAAGTCTTGAATGTACTTTTCATCATGTGCTTCAATCATTCATGTGTCCAATTAGTTACATATTCATGGACTGCTATGTCATATAATCTGTATCATTGAAATAGTATTGAGCACCTAACACTCAGATTATGTGACAATAATTTTATTTTAATCTAGTCTTCCATATTACATTTTGACAAAACAAAAACAAAACACAAAAGCACTGTATCTAACCTTTGGAGGTGCTAATGTCCACTTTTATGTCTAGTTAGCTCAGTTGTTGAAAGGATACAACTCACTTGGGAAATACATTTATTCAAAGGTCTTTATTTCTAGAGATAGTTAACTCCATTAAAAATTACTAGAGTTTATACAAATTACTTCAATCTCTGAGCCTCAGAAATATGATTTGTAATCAAGTCCTAATTATAATAATAACTTCACAAGTAATCTATGTGTGGTAGGCAGAGCCTTAACTTCCCACACCCCCAACCTCTAAGATAACATGCTCTGATGCCTGGAAACTGTGACTATGAGAAATCACTCCCATGATATGCATGCAATAGTTACCTATCTATTTACAGAGATATATTAAATTCCTTTTTTAGTAATATTTTATAGTTTCCTCTGTAGAGAACTTGTATGTCTTTCATTAATTTTATTCCTGTTTTTTTAATATTATTATGTCCTGCTTGATAGTACACAGAAAAAACATGCTCTAATAAATATCCCCCAATTAGTGTTATGAAATATAAAGAGACTAGAAACTTAACCCCCCAGAGTGCTGGAGAACTAGAGATCTACTTACATGCTTTTTGTTCTTTCCATAAATAAAAATTTACAATTAATAACCTACCCTGTGATCAACTGTGTTATGTGGTGACTGCACACTCAGGGAGAGAAAATCAAGAAAGTATTAGAGAATTCCAACATTATAATTACCTATGTTTGCTTTCCAAGGTCAAATATATATTCCTTAGACCAAGAATTTGCATAGATCAGCCCACAGGGTAATTATTTTTTCATGTATACAAAAATGTTTCTGAAATAGGTTAAGATGGATTGTAAAACCAAAGGTGTATTATAAACTAGGCCAAAATTTATCCCCTAGTGTCTCTATTCAATTATGCCTAGTTATGTCTTCCAATCAAATTCACCAATAAAAATAATTTGCTGACATAACATTGTAGCATTGCTCAAATAACCCACTGCAAATGTTATAAGATGCTATATATTAAATAACTATGAGTTGAAATCTTATTGATTTCCTATAAGAACATTTAACTAGAATATTTAAAGGGAAATTCCTTCTCTTTTTTAACCACAAAGAAATTAAAATTCTGAATAAACATATTTCTCAAGAGCTAATCCAAATAAAGATACTAGGCTGACTGCATGAAAATCAAATAAGGTCCTTCTATAAACACATATTTCTAACCTAGGTTTCCTCTCCCCAGTCTGCTTTAGTAGATCTAGGCAGACTCAATATTATTTAAAAATGCCCCAAGTGATTTTTTTCTATGCATAGGCTTTATTGGGAAACTAGCATGAATTGTTCCAGTTTTATATAATATCATTACTGTTATTGCTCTAGACCATAGAGCAATACCATACAGGAAAAACATTTAAAATTATTTTTTCTCGGTGGGTATTACTATTTTGCCTAATTACAGTTAGATTTTCCTGTTTAACAAGAACAGCCTGTACCACCTGTCAATTAAACAGAAATAGCTCTTCCAGCACTTCTACACATAGATTATTTTAATAATCCAAGACTTTTATGTATCTGACTTTTTCAGAAATCCAAAGATTGAACAAGATATAATAGGAATAGTTTACCATCTCTTTTAATTTAGCTGAAGTAAAAACATATTTACATTGCTATTACTTCATGTGCAAGGTTAGTAAGTGAAGAAAAGTGTTATGAAAAACATTTCACAATTTCATTTCTTTTTTAAAAATTTTTAATTTTTTTTTTTTTGAGAGAGAGAGAGAGAGAGAGAGAGAGAAAGAGAAAGAGAGTAAGCAGGGGAGGGGCAGAGAGAGAGGGAGACACAGAATCCGAAGCAGGCTCCAGGTTCTGAGCTGTCAGCACAGAGCCTGACACAGGGCTCGAACTCACTAACTGTGAGATCATGACCTGAGCTGAAGTCAGACGCTCAACCGAGTCACCCAGGCGCCCCCCAAAATTTCATTTTCAATAATATGCATACAATCATTTCATTCAGTCTATTCTGGGAAGACAACTGAAAGACCAACATATTTGGGAGAATTATTATTTCAAGTTTAATTGTGGCATTGCTACCTTTACAAAATCGGAGGGTGAGATAGACTAATACTGGGAATCCAAATTAAATACTCCCTTGCCTTATTGATTGAGCTATCTCAAACAAAAATGCTCCCTTACAAATCTGGAAATTTGTAACAATTATTTAGTCCTTTGTTCTTCCTTGACTATTACTGTGCATCTATTATATTTACCTACTCTAAAATATATTTTTCTTTTGACCTTTGCATTTCTGGTGCAAAAAAAAAATACTGAAAAGAGTGGGGGTCATGCATGTGGCAACTACTCTTGTCCCTCCTGTGAGCTGGATACCCTACAGTTAATGCAGATAACATTAATCAAAGACTAAATTGGGTTTCTTACACTGCCAGTATTCGCAACCTTCTTTGAAACACGGACCTCTTTACAATACCAGACATCCTGCCTCTAATACCTTCCTATTTTTCACTAGCCTATACATTTGTTTTTGAAGTATATGCCTCCAGATTTGTATAGTGCTCTTAGTTAGGGCTGGGATTCATTGGGTTTCAATTCTACAAAATGCACCTATTGTTTAAGAAAACCTGACCTATTTTATTCCTTTAAAAAACTTCTTCAAAGTAGCCTTCTTTCAAGAGTTCAAATTCTGGTCCTCATCTATATTAGGTCCTTTGTGTTTCTATCTTTTCCCCCTTTAATGCTTGTTAGAATTGTATACCTTCCTTGGACTATTCACAGTTCTTTTCATTTATACTTCTCTATCTATGCCTAACGGGTGAGCTAGACTTTCACTTAAAAAAGGCTTTTGGTAGCTAATGAAACTGTCATGAATCTAGACACCTAATTAAAAAAGTAACTACTAGATCAAGGAATACCTAATTTAGGGTAGTGAATTCTTATCTCTCAATCATTATTGTGTAAGAGGTGGCTCATGTTAGGAAAAAAGTAAATAATTATTGAAGGGACGAATGAACAAGGGATGGAATGGCTTCCAGCTCTAATAACAGGCTAATTTACATAGTCTCTACATCCCTACCCTCTTGCTTCACTGCTCTTATCTAGCCTCTTCACATTTGGAAACCCAATAGTCAGACTCTGGAGTCAAATAAATGAGTTCAAATGCTGGTCCCAAAACTCATTCATTGTATGACTTTTGGCAAGTTACTACCTCTTGGGCTTCAGTTTCTTAATTTACAAAATTGTTCCCCAAATTGTATTTATATTACAGAAATATGAAACAATGGATGTATGACAAAATATTGATCATGGTAACTGACATGTGGTGAACACTAAACGTGTTAGATATTCTTTATTATATATCTAGAGGAAACTGGAATTTGTTAGACATTTTTTCTTTATAAATAACATACAGACTTTATGTTCATTTTAGGGTTTTAATGTTAATTTAATAACCGAACTTAAAATTGACTTTTAAGTTTTATTTATTCTAGTGAATACATCAAACCTTCTAGGTATTGATATGTATATTAAAACAAGAGTTGTATGATTTCTACTGGATACAAATTTCAGCTCCAAAGTGACTTTCTGCACTGAAAAATAAACAAACTTCTACTGTGACTCAATACTTGGAAGAGCACATGGAGCCACAGTTGTTGCACAGTACGCATCTCTGATTTTTTTTTAATTTTTATTATTATCATTTTTTAATATATGAAATTTATTGTCAAATTGGTTTCCATACAACACCCAGTGCTCATCCCAAAAGGTGCCCTCCTCAATACCCATCACCCACCCTCCCCTCCCTCCCACCCCCCATCAACCCTCAGTTTGTTCTCAGTTTTTAAGAGTCTCTTATGCTTTGGCTCTCTCCCACTCTAACCTCTTTTTTTTTCCTTCCCCTCCCCCATGGGTTCCTGTTAACTTTCTCAGGATCCACATAAGAGTGAAAACATATGGTATCTGTCTTTCTCTGTATGGCTTATTTCACTTAGCATAACACTCTCCAGTTCCATCCCTGATTTTCCAAACTATTTCTCTCTGGCTTGCATGTCCGTCCACACATAGGAGCAATGTAAATTGCAGCAATTTGTAAGACCTGTCGTCTCTATAGCAGGAAATTAAATTCTGTCCTCAAAAGAAAAGAAAAATATTGGCATCAGAAAATAACATTTCACTGCTCCATATCCAAACTGAAAATAAAGTAGAAGGTATTGGCTTATTCAGTTGCTGGACCAAATTGAATATAAGGAAAATACACACATTCTAGTGGTCGCATGTGTCTTCTATGCACATTTCGTTCATTGTGATTAATCCCTTCTGATTATCTTTTCCCCATTGTATAGATTTGTGTGAGAAAAAATACACTTGGGTTTATTATCAAACAAAAAGAGAGAAATAGAAGCATAGTGGGAAGATCATGTATTCTGAAGACAGACAGACTTAGGTTTGATAATGATTTACCTCAATTTGAGGTAGTGACCTTTGGCAAGTTTTTTGAATTTTATTTTTCTCATCCATTAAATAGAGCTACTAATAATATCTACATCTTAGGTACAGAACTTTCTTACAAAACTTACAAAACACCTGAGAGATTTAATGCTAATAAATTCTATTTAATATGATTAATATTCCATTGTTACTGTTTAGACAGTTTAATACCCGGACAAAGTGGGCATTTAGGTAGTGGTAGGTAACAGGGTTTGAGACTATTCTTATTGTCTAATTTTAATATACTAATAATTAGATATATATAAGAAGAGATTCCTAAAGACATGAATAATTCTTTGTTCACAGAGCAGCTGAATGAGAAATATGATTTAATAGTAATAGTTAACATGAATAATGTGTAATATAATATTTATTATATTCTTAAGTTATTCATTATATTAATATATAACATAAACTTGAGGCTACATATTATATTACAAATATATAATAATATAATATATAAAAGGTATATCATATAATTTTATTATACAAGATATAAATATAAATTATACATAATTAATGTATATAATAATTATTATATTTCTCTTAAAGCATATACATCCGACCATATTAACAACCTTCTGAGGAACTAAAAAGTTTTCCACTGCCTGTGGAATAAAATCCAAATATTTGAGTATTGAGTGTCATACTCTTTGCTATTTAGCCCATATAACTTTATTTAGTCATATTTCTTTTTTTTTTAATATATGAAATTTATTGTCAAATTGGTTTCCATACAACACCCAGTGCTCATCCCAAAAGGTGCCCTCCTCAATATCCATCACCCACCCTCCCCTCCCTCCCACCCCCCCATCAACCCTCAGTTTGTTCTCAGTTTTTAACAGTCTCTTATGCTTTGGCTCTCTCCCACTCTAACCTCTTTTTTTTTTTTTTTCCTTCCCCTCCCCCATGGGTTTCTGTTACGTTTCTCAGGATCCACATAAGAGTGAAACCATATGGTATCTGTCTTTCTCTGTATGGCTTATTTCACTTAGCATCACACTCTCCAGTTCCATCCACGTTGCTACAAAAGGCCATATTTCATTCTTTCTCATTGCCACGTAGTATTCCACTGTGTATATAAACCACAATTTCTTTATCCATTCATCAGTTGATGGACATTTAGGCTCTTTCCATAATTTGGCTATTGTTGAGAGTGCTGCTATAAACATTGGGGTACAAGTGCCCCTATGCATCAGTACTCCTGTATCCCTTGGGTAAATTCCTAGCAGTGCTATTGCTGGGTCATAGGGTAGGTCTATTTTTAATTTTCCGAGGAACCTCCACACTGCTTTCCAGAGTGGCTGCACCAATTTGCATTCCCACCAGCAGTGCAAGAGGGTTCCCGTTTCTCCACATCCTCTCCAGCATCTATAGTCTCCTGATTTGTTCCTTTTGGCCACTCTGACCGGCGTGAGGTGATATCTGAGTGTGGTTTTGATTTGTATTTCCCTGATAAGGAGCGACGTTGAACATCTTTTCATGTGCCTGTTGGCCATCCGGATGTCTTCTTTAGAGAAGTGTCTATTCATGTTTTCTGCCCATTTCTTCACTGGATTATTTGTTTTTCGGGTGTGGAGTTTGGTGAGCTCTTTATAGATTTTGGATACTAGCCCTTTGTCCGATATGTCATTTGCAAATATCTTTTCCCATTCCGTTGGTTGCCTTTTAGTTTTGTTGGTTGTTTCCTTTGCTGTGCAGAAGCTTTTTATCTTCATAAGGTCCCAGTAGTTCATTTTTGCTTTTAATTCCCTTGCCTTTGGGGATATGCCGAGTAAGAGATTGCTACGGCTGAGGTCAGAGAGGTGTTTTCCTGCTTTCTCCTCTAGGGTTTTGATGGTTTCCTGTCTCACATTCAGGTCCTTTATCCATTTTGAGTTTATTTTTGTGAATGGTGTGAGAAAGTGGTCTAGTTTCAACCTTCTGCATGTTGCTGTCCAGTTCTCCCAGCACCATTTGTTAAAGAGACTGTCTTTTTTCCATTGGATGTTCTTTCCTGCTTTGTCAAAGATGAGTTGGCCATACGTTTGTGGGTCTAGTTCTGGAGTTTCTATTCTATTCCATTGGTCTATGTGTCTGTTTTTGTGCCAATACCATGCTGTCTTGATGATGACAGCTTTGTAGTAGAGGCTAAAGTCTGGGATTGTGATGCCTCCTGCTTTGGTCTTCTTCTTCAAAATTACTTTGGCTATTCGGGGCCTTTTGTGGTTCCATATGAATTTTAGGATTGCTTGTTCTAGTTTCGAGAAGAATGCTGGTGCAATTTTGATTGGGATTGCATTGAATGTGTAGATAGCTTTGGGTAGTATTGACATTTTGACAATATTTATTCTTCCAATCCATGAGCACAGAATGTTTTCCCATTTCTTTATATCTTCTTCAGTTTCCTTCATAAGCTTTCTATAGTTTTCAGCATACAGATCTTTTACATCTTTGGTTAGATTTAGTCATATTTCTATCTTTTATATATTCATTCTTTCTTTTTCCCTGTTCCTTAATCTCTTCTTTTTTCCTTCTCTTTCCTTTTTTTCTTTCTTTTGAATTTAAATATATCTGAAATTGTTGTCAAGTATGTAAACAATGATAATGCTGGAAAATATTTCTGAAAGCTTCTTTCTTCTCACACTGCCATTCCTTTCTTCTCACACTGCCATTCCTATTCTCCCTAGCTCAGCACTATGAATTTGTTATATTGTCCCTCAGAACACTGCCTTTGCAGATGCAGTGAGAAAGTATCTTGAAATATTAGTGTTAGTTATTTATTTTCCACACATGCTTATATATGCCCTCCACCCTCCCCCATATTCAAGGCATTCATATTACACAGAGATCAATTATAACAGGAGTTTTTTTTAAGAGAGTGGTCAATGCTGTCCTGTTTTATGCTTTAATTCAAAACTATCTCTCAAATCCTTCAACAGACAAAAAATTCAAAACAATCTTTTAGATTGTAAGAGGTAAAGTTTTTTGTTTTGTTTTTGTTTGTTTTTCAGTTGGTTAGTGGGAAGAAGAGGACTCTTTAGAATCAGGCAAGAGGGAAGGCATTAATAATAATCTCGCAATAGTAAATTCATGATATTTAATATGCTACATAATAAATATTCTATTGTGCTCTCTTTGAAGCACTCTTACATTATAAGGAAAAGTTCTGTTTCAATAGTAAGTTTGTGGGACTTGCTGGCAAATTCTGGGCTAGGCACTGAATGAAATCCATGTGGGAACCAAGCCAAGGTAATGCCTCACCTTCAAGTAAAAGTGCACAAGTGCAGAGCAGTAACCTCTTTATCTGGTGATATCTTTCCTGTGACAGCAGCCTAAATGTTATTAGCACATGATCTAGGAGAATTTGCACTCTGAATAGGCCAATCCTACTACTCTAGGTGGACAGATCCATTGTGGACTGCACTTTGTGTTTGTGTCACTGCTTTTCTCAAACAGAGATAAGATTCCTAGAACCTTCATTATTTAATTGGATAGGAGAGACCCAATTTATAAAAATATTCATGCATATATTTATCACTCTACAATTGAAAACGTTTTACAACATACATATGTAATATATGATAATATATCTTAGCTTTTAAAATTACTCCTTTGTGTTGGATTGCATTTATATTTCATAACATATTTATGCATTTCTATAATATTCATTTATATTTTTTCATTTTAATATACAAATAATGCTACAATAACAATTTTATGTCTTTCTCTTGTATATATTACTTAAAGCAGAATTTCTGTACCAAAAGATGTGTGGATCGCTAATTTAAAAAAATTTTTTTTAATATTTATTTATTTTTGAGACAGAGAGAGACAGAGCATGAACGGGGGAGGGTCAGAGAGAGAGGGAGACACAGAATCTGAAGCAGGCTCCAGGTTCTGAGCTGTCAGCACAGAGCCCGACGCGGGGCTCGAACTCTTGGATCGTGAGATCATGACCTGAGCCAAAGTCGAACGCTTAACCGACTGAGCCACCCAGGCACCCCTGGATCGCTAATTTTAATATTTATTGATAAATGGCCCTACAAATAATAGCAACTTACCCACAAACAACATAGGATATTGTCTAACTAAAGCTGTCACAACAATAACGTATATCTTTCAATTTTTTATTCTTGTGATCTTACATTATACAACACATTCCTTTTCTTCTAATTTTCAGCATGTGAAACCTACTCAGTTCTCAAATGTCTAGCTAATACAGGTTTTCTTCTTTGTGGGCACAATGCTTCTTTTGTCTGAAATGTCCTTCCCTCAATACCTGCTCTTCAAGAGACAAATTATAGCTAACCTTTCTTCTATGGAGGCTTTTCTGAAACTATTGATGGGACTAATTTCTCTTTTATGTCTCTATACTAACCTATAGAATGTTTTACAATAATTTTCAAACCATGTCATTCTGACTCCTTTTCCATATTTTAAGTGATTTGAGAACAGAAACTGGAACTGCTTATGTTTAGTGCCCTTTACACTCAGCACAAATCTGGCACTGAATGTTTACTAAACGAATTGATAAGGAAATATTTACACAAATTACCCCTAGGAAAAGAACCTGCTGCCTCTGGACAATGCAGAGCTTAAGTTTAATGCTTGGCTGTGGTTCAAATAAATCCAAGCTTATTTGGGGAGAAAAATTGAGAAGGTCAGAGAATATGTTCTCCTTTTTAATTGGTACAGAGCATAATTAGAGTTCTGTAGGATAGCAGAGGGAGAACAGCTTCTGATATTATCAATTATTATGCTGATAATCTATGAACAAAGTATAATTATATAGTGCTATCAATTGCTACAGTTTGAGTTCAACCCTTAGATATTAAGGCATTATTTAAGATATCATTTAAAGATGCATTATATTTTCACATGTAATGTTATATCCATGAGTATGACTAATGGTCATACTGAGAATTGTGACTTCTATTATTCCACAAATTTGTGAATGCTTTGGTTTTAGGTAAGTGGAGATTGTTGAAAGAACAAGTGTGGCATATGCTTGAGTTCCTAAGCTGTAAAGCAACCAGCTGGCGGGCCTTACTGATTTCATTTCAAGACAGAAAGAAAGTCTCATGGTATATGAAATGCTGGAAACTGGCAAACTGATATCAGATAACATCATTTTAAACCAAAACAGTTCTGCTTATCCATTCAGTTTCAAGGTTTAGGGCTATATTCCATTGATAATGATTCGACTTTGAAAGAAAGATCACAACTATGGCTGTATCCCACCCTTGTTCATAAAAGTTTATCTCCCTTGCTACCAGACTACACTAATAGAAAAAATAGGGAGAATAAACTTTAAATAAAGTTGTATGTTATAGTTACAAACCATGTTGAGATAACTGCAGCCTAAATTAATGTAGCAAAATCTAGGGAGAGAAGATAAAACCACCAAGGACTAAGCACAATAATTTCTGGCATTAGCTGCTGTTGAAATGGCAAAATAAAACAAAATCAAGAAAGAATGTTCTCAAAGCCCTGACCAGTTTATTTCTCAAGTTCTTTCTATTTTATCAAATATTGAGCTTTTACAAGGCTCAGCTGGGTTCCTATCTTTTGCTCCTTGGCACTATTGGTCAGAAATCCTCTGATTAGAACAATGTTACACTGACTCAGCAGTGCTTTCCAAATATCTCTGACAAATATTCCCTGGAGAACCTGTACACAATGGTTGAAAAAAACCCATGATCATTCATTTGCCATTTTAGCCTCCCCGGTCCCTCTGCCACTACATGGGAACACTTTGCAGCTTTAAATTGGTATGAAATTATGAGTCACATACTCAACAGTTAAGTAGCATAATAGATCTTAATACATTACATAATGGGCAATAGCAGAAAATATGACGGTAAGAAAAAGGAAAAAAAATCCTAAAAATAAGAGATTCTTTGTTCTATTTAGTCACGTATGTAAGTAATGAGTGGATTATACAGTTTATTATTGCCATGTCTGCATATGAAATTAGAGAAGTGACAAAATTATGAAGATAATGTTGGGTTGGAATAATTTTTCCTTATTCATCAAAATATTTCAAGACCATGTATATATGTATCTGTTTACTTATTCAAACTCTATTAAACACTGTCTTTTTTAATTTGCTTGATTTTGCATATGAAGTACATTTTCACAAATAATGGAACTCTGGACATTTCACAAATAATATAATTTTAGATTTTAAATTTAAAATTTTTACCAAATGATGCAAGTCTAATGTTATCTAATCATTCATGTGTTGAAGACACATACAAGTTGGAAGATAAGGCAGTAAGTCTCCATACAAAAGGATATGATTTCATGTTCCACATTGCAACTAGTCTCTGTGAAACATTAACATATTACCATCTAGTATGGTACAAAAAAGAATATCCACACTTAGAAAAACTATTCAATATTTCTCATAGTCCTAGCTACATGTGACATAGTCCCATCTATGAAAGGGATGGTTTTCTTGATATATGTAAACCAAAGCAGCACACTGCAGCAGATTTCATGTAGAAGCAGATATGAAAGCCAACCTACTTAATACTTAGCAAGATATTAAAAAGACTTGCAAGAATACAGAATACTACTCTTTTCAGAAGTTTTTCAGAAAAGTTATTTTTTTCATAAAAATACCTATGTTAGCAGTAAATTATCATTATTTCAAATGAAGAAAATATTTTATCATTTTCTCACTCTTAATTTCTAATATGATAAATTTTAATAACTATAAATCTAAAATTACTCAAATTATTAATAACTTAAGACTATAAAGGGATTTTATGACTAAAAACTTTGAGAACTATTAGCTATACATTTCTGGCATATATTTGGAAATTGTAGTACAATGTTTTTAAAATATTTAAATTTGGGGGCTCCTGGGTGGGTTAAGCATCTGACTTCAGCTCAGGTCATGATTTTGTGGTTCATGAGTTTGAGCCCTGCATTGGGCTCTGGGATGACAGCTCAGAGCGTGGAGCCTGCTTCAGATTGTGTGTTGCCCTCTCTATCTACCCCTCCCCTGTTCATTCTCTCTCTTTCAAAAATAAACATACAAAAATTTAATAAAAAAATAAAATGCTTAAATTTGGTAAATGAGAAGAAACATGCAAATGTAAAATGTTACCAAGCCATATTAGCATTTTGCAACAAACATACAGACTGAATGATGGCATGTTTGTTTTTAGGATTTGATAGAAATAATCATTCTTCTCAATATGGCTACTTTAATCTATTTTCTTTATAGATGTATTGAATATAATCGTGGTTCTTTAGACTTTATGACACCAAATGCTTATAAAATGTCACAATATTGTAGTGCACATTTATTCTATGAAATAATTACAATAAACTATCCTCACTTTATGGATGTCTTTTGACTAGTTAATGAAATAGAAAAAGTAGGTTTGAAAATAAGTGAATATATCTGGATTTGATACTGAAATTATTTACTTCCCCAAATTACTTTGTTACCCTTGGTAAGACTGTCATTAACTAACATTTTTTATTGGCATTCTAATTATTTAAATCCTTAATAATTTTCCATAAATTGGAATTATTCAACAGGGAAAGATTAGGTTTAATATAATACTGGGAATATCATAAAAATAGAATTATTCAAATTAGCAAGTATCCAGTGGCCTAAAATGATTTTTTTTAATGTTTCAGGTCATTAATAATGAGACATAAAAATCTATCCAATTACTTAATTCCCAGTAAAGCCATATATCTAGTTTTATTGACTATATACTATATAAACCTCTTAACTGCAAAGATAATTGGTTAATTAATGAAATTCCTTTTAAACTAATAAGATAACTAATATACATATACATTTCCTATGTGCCTATGTTTAATTTTGACTCTTTTATACGCTTGTAGTTCATTTTTGTCCTATGCTTTGCAACTACAATGTTTCTTCCTTGAAACACCTTTTACTATTATTGTCCTCCTTAATTCCATCCTTTTATAATGCAAGTTTGAAGGAAAGATAACTTTTCTTTTGAGTTCATAATTCTTCAGAGCAAAAGAAGCCACAAACTGACCTGATACAGAGAAAAAAAATCACACAACACAAGAGATCTCAAATATAGTACTGGAAGTAGTGACTAGGTGGGGATTGGGTGGGAATGTTCCATACATGAAATAAAGAAAAAAAAAGCCAATAGTTGGTGACCAGAATGGAAGACTGCATTAGTCTGTTAGTGTTCAACCATATGTGACACTCCTCCCTTTAGGAATATTATGCTATCATTCAGACTTAGCCAAATAAATGTGACTGAAGAGACTGTCTAGGCAAAACCTTTTACGACCAACTCCCGGTTCTTCAACTTTCTTTCTCCTGGTCTATGCAATCCTGGTATTTTATTTCTATGGAACTTCCAGTGACCCTTAGAGACTATGATCAGAGAAGTCCACTTTCCAACCAATGATGTACACATAACTCAGGCAAGACATTAACATGTTATGTCAAAGAGTTGTTGTTGTTGTTCTTTTCTTGTACAATCTCTAGAATATGAATAAATTTATCTCTTTTATAAATTCCCACGCAGGTCTTAGTTTATTGGATCAATTTAATATAATGAGTGTATCTAGTTCCCAGTATGAAATAAAATTAAGATAATTCACAGAGTGTTTATTTAATAAAGGGACCATTTTGAAATTGCGACTTCCTCCTAAAAGATACGTCATGGTGTAACAGAGGTAATGATAGCAGGTTCTGTTAGTACCCTTCGATGAAAGGGGCTAGATGCAGTAAGACTCAGCAGAACCTGGAAGGAGAGGTGAATGGAAAGGACTATCTCAAGAGGAGATGTTAGCAATTATTACAAGATAATGCAACAGAAAAGGAACTGTTAGAATGATATCCATTCTTCCCCTCCCTCTGACCTCCAGAAGTCCTACTGATACAGCTCAAACAGACAGGTCTCTTATAACAGAGAAACATGGAAAAAGTGAATAATGGAAAATGCAAAAGAGATCCAGTTCAGTGAGTTTCACCCAATTTGTTTGATTTCACAGAAAAATAATACTAATAAGATGTCTAGGATTTCATGTGTGAGAGTGAAATAAAATAAACAAGATGAAAATGGGGAAAGAAGTCATACATTAAATGCTTAAAAACATATAACATAGCTGATAATAATAAGTGACAATGTCTGAAAAGTCATGTACAGAATGAATAGTATCAAAGGAGTAAAAAAAAACTTTTTTCCTCCTTTTTACTTCTCAAGATGAGAGTTGATTACTTCTTCTGTTGTGAAAATTATTTCCAGCACTACCATTCATACACATGCATAGACTCATATTCATAAGGGATAATTATACTTGCTGAAAGAGTAGCCAGTTTAATCAACCTAAGTCACACATTGTTATATATTTAAAAATAAGTATAACTAGAAAATGAAGTCTTAAACTACCTATGTCAAAATGTTTCTATCATGTGAACTTGATTCAAATTTAGTAACTCTTACAGTTTTAACTCACACTGAATCCCATTCAGATTATTTCTAAAACAATCTTCTTCCTCAGTCACTTCTTCCAGTACAATGGATAAAGGTAGTAAAGTTTTCTTTTCTTCCGTATGATTGCTGTGAATTGATGGTATAGTTTTAACCTTGGTTTTCACTTATTGGATAATTCATTTTGCTTAGAAAGTCTATTACCCACAACATGTAAAAAGAATCAGTTTAATTTTACTGTTTCTCAAAAACAATTATTCCTCTTTCTTGTACCATAAAGATCATAATTTATAAAAATCTTAATTATTACAGAAATTTAATTTTCTCTTCAGGTAGTAGGAAATTTGCCATATCTACTTTAATTCTGTGTTGAATTAAAAAAATTATTCAATATTAGGAGAAGAAGTAATGCATAAAGTAAGTGGTGGGATTTGGGGGTTGAGATATACCATTAATATATACAACTAATTAATTAAGGAAATAAAGAAGACATACTATTTTAATCACATGTGAGAAATTTTATTTTAAGATTTTTGTAGGACTTCATATTTTTATGATGGGGATCAGAGAGTAATGCCACTTTTACATTTTCCTATATTTTCACTGGAGGAAAATGAATTTCTGAAAGATTAGAAAACAAAGATTTGACCTTGAAATTGAGGGCTATAAGTGAATTAATATTAAGTATTTAAAACATGATAATAATTTAATATAAACTTATTAGTATATATTATCTCACCTCAGATAATTTTGACACATATGTAACTTAATATTACCCTTTCTTGAATTTTAAGTATGTACCTTTATATTCCAAATATTTTCCATAATCTTCTCATCATTAATCTTTCATCTCAGACTTTTTGCAAAAGTCTCTAACAATATCATGTCTTTTCCTCAGCATTGTCACTCTAATGGTACTGCCTCATAGCATTCAGAAAAGGTTATTTTTAGGTGGGTATCACAGAAAACACACTAGAATGAATAAATTTCAAAAAATAATCTTAAAATCAAGATCCTACTGTTTTACTCTGCAAGATTTCCATTATATGAATGTTTAAACACATGATCAGTGTGAGGTAACACAGTTAAGTAATTAGGAAATGTTTGATGTAGAAGTATGGCAACCCTCTACTCATCTCTGCTTATAGAATCCAAGTACCAGGGGCGCCTGGGTGGCGCAGTCGGTTAAGCGTCCGACTTCAGCCAGGTCACGATCTCGCGGTCCGTGAGTTCGAGCCCCGCGTCAGGCTCTTGGCTGATGGCTCGGAGCCTGGAGCCTGTTTCCGATTCTGTGTCTCCCTCTCTCTATGACCCTCCCCCGTTCATGCTCCTCCCCCGTTCATGCTCTGTCTCTCTGTGTCCCAAAAATAAATAAAAAAAACGTTGAAAAAAAAAAATTAAAAAAAAAAAAAAGAATCCAAGTACCAAAAACATTTCCACTACCTCACAATTTCCTCTCTAATACATTGTTTTCCAAGGATAATATTAACATATCTAGACTACCATTTATCCTTAATATGTAAACCAAGTGGCTCATACTATATACCTCTGATGTCTCATCATCAATAAAATCACTTTTTTAATTGTGAAATATTCTTTTTTCTCCTTTGGAATGTTTATATTTTAACAGAGGCATTCAAAGACGTGATCAGGGTTGTGATTCGATGATAGATTTGCAGAGTTTAGGGTATGGTCAGAGACATGATATACATCATGTAGACCATCTAGTCCATTAATGTTTTAGGCGGTTTGTCCTACTTTGCTAGTACAACGATAATTGAACATGTACATACTCTTATAAATATATATATTCAAGAAAGGCCAAAATAAAATATTCTTGTGAAACATGATTAATACCATGTTTCCCATTAATATCAATTGAATATCTTTTAAGATCACATAAGAAAAAAAAAATCACTCGATGCTTTTTACCCAAATCCTATTTTGGACAACTTATTTTACTCTGTCTTTGTCTATATTTAGTTGTTCTTTTTTTTTTTTTTTTAATTTTTTTTAACGTTTATTTATTTTTGAGACAGAGAGAGACAGAGCATGAGTGGGGAGGGGCAGAGAGAGAGGGAAACAGAGAATTGGAAGCAGGCTTCAGGCTCTGAGCCATCAGCCCAGAGCCCGACGGGGAGCTCGAACTCACGGACCGCGAGATGGTGACCTGAGCTGAAGCCGGACGCTTAACCAACTGAGCCACCCAGGTGCCCGTCTGTATTTAGTTGTATGCATGCCGAATACCCTACAAGATTGAAATCTCATTAGCATTTTTCACCTTTGAGTCACCAGTGTTTATCTAAGATCTTGCATATAATTAGTTTGCAAATCTGTTCAGTTGTGCAGAACAAAAATAATGATTATGACAAAAAAGATATCCCAAGGTTGAGATAAATATTTTTAGAAAGGAAGAATATAATGAGTAGGTCTATATTTTATGCAGATTGTGTATTGTACCTAAATCAATTTGTTTGCTATATGTTTTCAAGTATGAGAAAGTATTAGTTTTCTGGAAGCCACGGTAGACTCCTCACATGCAAAACCAAATATTTTATATTGGAAAGGTTAATAATCTTAAAGTTGAATCTTTATTCTTATATTTGCATATGTAAATGAGTCTGCTGATGGGAAGTTTTCCTAGAATTCATTCAGGGTAGATGAAAACTGATGTTAGCCTATACTATATTCTCTCTTAACAATATATGTTACAGATTATTGTTTTGATAAAACATAGAAAAGTAATGCATACAAGTTAATATCTAGCATATATAGTTCTGTTACTATTGGTTTTGTTTTATGATTGCTCACAATTTCTATAATATAATGGGATACAGACGTAAGTCTCAAGGTATTATTGTTTTAACATGATTTTCTCATGTTATCATAAAACCTCATGGAATAACAGATTAAATAGCAATTAAATAATATCTCCTAATATTTACTAATGCCAGTTTCTAATAATCTAAAATATTATTTTATGTTGACTATTTTATTTAAGATCATGACTCTTGAGGAGAGGTCTGTGTACTAACAAATGTTTTCAATGGAATAAGACAAAATCAGAAATCATTTGCAGAAGTGATGGATATAATCACCTACTTTGAAAACATTTAAATCAGAATTTTGAATTTAAATCAGAAATTTGAAAGAAAGATACATGTTTTATTAGATTTTCTGAAGAAAATAAACTGAATTTAAGCATTGCCTTCAAACAGGAAAAAGGGAATGAGAGGGACTTCAATTCTTTTTAAGCTTATTTATTTTGAGAAAGACAGCTCAAGTGGATGGAGAGGCAGAGAGAGAAAGAGAGAGAGAGAATCCCAAGCAGGCTCTGCTGTCAGGGTGCAGAGCCTGATGTGGGGCTGGGATCCATGAACTGTGATATCATGACCTGAGCCAAAATCAAGAGTTGACGCTTAACTGACTAAGCCACCCAGGAGCCCTGAGAGGAACTTTAATAACTTCCACTTGGCATACTGTATATTCCCTTTTAACCTTAAAGACTGCGCTCAATTTTAGGAGTCTTTCAGGCTCTTGCCAATGCATTTTGTAAACACTCAAAGCAGGGCTTTTCAAAAGATGGTATGTATATCAGTTTATTCTCAGCAGTCTCACAACAAACTTCAGGTGACTTGGCATTTTCAAAGGAAAACATGATAAAATAATATTCACATGCACTGCATAGTTTAGAAACATATGAATAATTACACTTTTGAAGAAGTTTCACTCTATTCTTAAATACCATGTTTTGAATATAGGTACACACACTGAAAGAGGTGACTAACTCAGCTAGTCTCAGACTACACTGGAAAAAGCAATAAAATGTTGCTTAGAATTATTAGACAGTTTGTGATTTTATTTTTGGTCTTATAGAAATATCATCTATTCTGAATAATCATTTTTATTTTTTATTTAATTTTTAATGTTTATTTTTGAGAGAGAGACACACACACAAACACACAGAGTGCAAGTGGGGGGGGGGCAGAGAGTGAGGGAGACACAGAATCTGAAGCAGGCCCCAGGCTCTGAGCCTGTCAGCACAGAGCCCAATGCAGGGCTTGAACTCAGGGACCATGAGACCATGACCTGAGCTGAAGTCAGACACTTAACTGACTGAGCCATCTAGGGGCCCCTGAATAATCACTTTTCTTAAAAGGAGCGTATGACATAAAAGGACTTCATAGATCAAATATTTCACCTAGCATTCATTAATAAGATACTATTAAATCATAAAACATAATTACATATTATCTGTGTGTTTTTGTTTACATTTTTTTCAGAGTAGCATTATATCTCTAATATAAGAAAAGCTGGCTTAATTTACCTAATTAAAAAACAGTGATAAGCCAGGGCTTTAGAAACATAATATTCATAGAAAATATTATCTAAATCTATGTGCTTTGGGACAAGTGCATATAGGAATAAGACAGTTCAAAGTGAAAATGGTACTAACTAAAATAGTGTAAAAAAACTGAGGACTGAATTATGCTGGAATATACATTGCATTGTCTTTATAAAAGTGTTTAATACTCTTCAAGAAAAAGCACAGTGGCTACTGTGATAAAGTTTATTTCCTAAGCCAAGAACAAATTACTGTTTTCCATTAAAAACACAATACATAAAATAAAAGAAGTTTTGAAGCAATACTTATTATTAGGGAAAAAGAGAGGTATTACATAATGATAAAATTTATATGCACATAAAATATTATTCTCAAAACACATAAGGAAATCATGGTGAAAATATAAGAGATTTAAAAATACCTCTTTAAAGAAGGAGGTTTCAAGTTATCTTCTCAATAGATAATATGTTTAGCATACAAAAATTAGATAATATGTACTCTTCTTAAGGACATATAAATACTGATAAAATTCAGCAGGTAACGAATAAGTCAAATCATACTGAACCTTGCTAATCAAAGGCAAATTCCATTTATCATCCCCAAACCTTACACTACTGCTGCCATATACTTTCCTTCTGCAGAAAATATAAATCCCATAAAATAATGATGTAAGTTTGCTTTAAATATTCACTTGTGTTTTAAAGAAATTAAGAGGGGAAAAGGTAGTATTCTGTTTTACCACATTTTTTTCCTTTGTTTTTTTTTTCCTGGCTGTACTGAGGCACAATTGATAAATAAATAAAATTGAATATACAGCATGATGATTTGATACATATATACTTTGTGAAATGATTACCACAATTAAGTTAATGAAGACATCTATCACTTCTCATAGTTACCTCTCGTGCATGTGTGGTGAGAACCACTAATGTCTATTCCTTTAGCAAATTTCAAGTACACAATAAAGTATAATTAGCTATAGTTACTATGCTGTACATTAAGTCCTCAGAACTAACTCATCTCATCAATGAAAATTTGTAACCTTTGGCCAACATCCACCCATTTACCCCAACTCCGAGTTCCTGGTAACCAACATTCTTCTATGAGTTTGACATTTCTTTTCTTATTTTTATTCCACATATAGAGGAGATCATACAGCATTTGTTTTCTCTCTGGCTAATTTCACTTAGCATAATGTTCTCTAGGTAATTCAGTGTTGCTGCATATGATAGAATATCCTTCTTTTTTATGTCTGAATAATAACCATGTAACAGACATATATACCATTTCTTATCTCAACATTTCTTCTTGCAAATCCTAATTTCATTTTGGCATAATTTCTCTTCAGGTGGACACACACACCCCCATATATTGGGTCTGTTAACAACAAATTTGTAAACATTTAATTGATTAAAAATGTCTTTATTTTGTTTCTGCTTCTGATTGATATGTTCATTGAATATAGAAGTCTTGACTGACTGCCCCTGCCACCTCTGCCCCAAGCACTTTAAAGATGTTGCTCCATTTTTGTTTGGTTTCTATGTTATTTATTAAGTGTAAGCCACCATTTACAACTGAATGTCTTTTAATCTGTAGATTTCAAGTTATTCTCTTCCATATTTGTTTTTTAGCAGTTTGGCCATGATTGTACCTAGGTATTATTTTCTTTGAATATGTCCAGATTGGTAATCCCTGAGTTTTATGGATCCTTAAGATGGGTTTTAAAAATAAAATTTAGGGAAAACTTGACCAATGCTCATTCATAAGCTTTATTAGTGCACAGTAGATTTACTATATATTTAGATTTGATCTATTAGGGTATGACCTTTCTGGGATCTCTACTGACTGCCACAAGCTATTAAACAAAATTTCCCACTCTTAATGGTAAAAAATTGAATGGCCTCCAGATCTTCATGAATTTTAGGAATAATTAAACTTATCACTCCCAATAATTTTTTGTTGCCTGGACTCATGAAGTATCAATCTATTTATGCACAGGTTAATATGCAGTCAATTTCAGTGGATTATATTTGCATATTTCTGAAGCTCACTGGGTTTCCCCCTTTCCTCTGAAACTCTACTTCAGAGATTTCAGTTGCTGTGGCTTCCCATTTTCTTCTTTTTCTTCAACTCAAAAATACTACTGAGTGTTACTGGGTTCCCAACTCCTGTGCTGGAAACTGGCTCCATGCAAACATCTAGGTCACTCATAGAGCTCACATTGTTTTCCTTTTTTTAGAAATAACTCCTGTGCTACATGCTTTTCAATGTCAGAAACAGAGGTGTTTTGTTAATTGTTTTTATGAATTTTGTCCAGTTTTCTCTCTTTTTTTTAAGCTTATTTATTTATTTTGAGAGAAAGAGTGTGAGCAGGGGAGGGGCAGAGAGAGAGGGAGAAAGACAGAATCCCATGCAGGCTCCACATGGAGCCCAAGGCCAGACTCAAACCCACTAACCATGACATCATGATCTGAGTGAGCCAAAATCAAGGGTTGGGTGCTCAACCGACTGAGCCACCTAGGCACTCACAGTGTTCTCTTTATTTAACTATTTTTTTTTGTGGGGCATGGCAAAACATAACAATCATTGAAAGGCTGTAAGTAGATGTTGCAGCTAGTAATTTTTGATCGAATGCCAAAATTGGCAAATATTCTCTGGTGACTGTGGATTTTGTCATCTTTTTTTGTATAAAATATTATTGACATTGTTTGAATGCCATTAAGTTGTGGATTAGCATTATCATTTGATGTTTTTACTCTAAAATATGTTATGATCTCTTAAGAGTTGCTTTAATTCTAGGGATAGATTAGACCTACAATTAACATGTGAATTTTCTAAGGTCTTCACTGAATATCACAGATATTCAATAAGGTCTCTCCACTTTGGCTGGTAGGAATTTGAATGTCTCAAGTCCTGCTGTGAACTTTGGGAATAGTCACCTTATATTTCCTCAGTAGTAATTTTCATAGCCTTGTTGAGCTTCCCCTTGCAGGTGCACATATTTTTATTCAATAATAGACTCAACTTGCCTAAAGTTTTTCTGCAAATTTCTGGGTCATGCTTTGTCTTTGCCCTCCCACCCCCTCTTGCTCTAGTTTTCTGTTTCTAAAATTCCTGTTCTTCAATATAAGTTGTATTTCTTTTGCTCATTTTTATTTGCTGATTTTTTTTATGTTTCCTTTTCTGACTATTCCTCATCTGTGAATGAGAGTAGTTCATTTGAAACAAGCACCTTGTGGAGTTTCATGAGAGAGTTATTTTTTAATTTTTTTATACATTTATTTATTTTTTGAGAGACAGAGTTGGGGAGGGGCAGAGAGAGAAGGAGACACAGAATCCGAACCAGGCTCTGAGCTGTCAGCAAAGTGCCTGACACGGGTCTCAAACTCACAAACTGTGAGATCATGACCTGAGCCGAAGTCGGACGCTTAACTGACTGAGCCATCCAGGTGCCCCTCATGACAGAGTTATTAAGTCCATGATCAAACTTAACAACAATTACTCTTACAATGCAGTTTAGTTCAAATGTCAGATTTAAAAAAAAAGAAAAAAAAAACTTTACTAAATTTAAATTTACTTACCCCCAACCAACTGATACTGCAGTCTTTCTTTCTTTACCATGACTAATCAGTAGGCCACTTCAGGCACACGTGCCTTATGTGTCTTTCTTTCATTTAATTTTCCCATTGCATGATTACCTTCCTTTCCAAACAAAGCTCCTATGCAGTAGCTGTAACACATAATTTCTCAGAAGGAGTAATTAGCTAATGAAACTACTTGGAAAATTGTGATCAACTGATTAAATCTGAGATATTAGTCATGGTCCCACTTTTATCTTGGGGAGTCATCTTCTTGATGCTCTGACTTCTGCTGAATTTCTGAACTCCTCTTTATACTTATGGTTTGTGCTTTAGATTTCTCCTATGTTTTGTTTTCTTTCATTTGGTGGGAAATTGTAGTTATTTATCTAAGAAGAAGAGGTAAAAGGTGATTTTATTCCATTTATAGCAAAACAATTTTACTTAGTACTTAAATACCTGCTTTCTGAGATTATGTAATTTAGCAGAAGCTTTATCAATACTTCTGTTATATTTGTATCTTTAAATCTTGATAAAAATTTTTAAGAAACAAAAATAGAAACAGTGGCATGAAGATAAGCACAAAATTGTGTTCAGAAAGCACAAAATTGTTATTCTCCAGAAGTGAAACATTGGAGAACAGTTTGAAGTTGCCATCTGGAGTAATAATAAGCTCAGTAAAATAGCAGATGTCAAGGCCAGCTTTTCCTAGTCAAAACCAAATCTAACAAGTAGCTCAATGTTTCACTGGGGGACAATTTGTTTGGGGGGAACTTTTTTACTTTTTAACAATCACTAATCTCTCCTTTGTATTGCCCAAACTGCCTGAAGCACAGTTATCATCTCCCTGGACGATCTTTTTCTCATTGTAAAAAAAGTACTGTGTTATTGAAGACATATTGTTGTGAAACCAATCTCTCTTCTGTCATCATGCATTTAATTGTTGGAAATGAGTCATTCGGGAAGTAGAATTAAAGTGAGGTGGTTATTGCAATATCTAGCTGAATAACAATTCCACATTATCATTCTCTCTTCTTTACTTCTTTTTTTATGTTTTAATTTTTTTTTAATGTTTATTTATTTTTGAGACAGAGAGAGACAGAGCATGAATGGGGGAGGGGCAGAGAGAGAGGGAGACACAGAATCTGAAACAGGCTCCAGGCTCTGAGCTGTCAGCCCAGAGCCCGATGCGGGGCTCGAACTCACGAACCGTGAGATCATGACCTGAGCCGAAGTCGGACGCTCAACCGACTGAGCCACCCAGGCGCCCCAATGTTTTAATTTATTTTTAAGACAGAGAGAGACAGAGCATGATTGGGGATGGGGCAGAGAAAGAGGGAGACACAGAACCCGAAGCAGGCTCCAGGCTCTGAGCCGTCAGCACAGCCCAAATCCAAGAACCATGAGACCATGACCCGAGCCGAAGTCGGATGCTCAACCTACTGAGCCACCCGGGCGCCCCTCATTCTCTCTTCTTTAAATTAATTGGGTGTGTTTTCAATGTTATGCATAAATTGATTAGAGTATGTTCTAATATATCACACATCCTTACATAGTTTTAAACCTACCTTTGCATAGTTTTATAATTCTACTAAACTAATTTGCAAACTCCTCATTGATAACTGCAATAGAATCACTTAAGTGTACCTCAAACATCACTTAGTACTACTCTTTTTCTCCACAGTTTTGACCTTCGGTAAAAATGATTGAAAAGATATTTATAAAGTCTTCTCAAATATTTTACTCAGGCCTAAACTATGATAATTTTTAATTTAATTTAATTTAATTTAATTTAATTTAATTTTAAAATAATTTTTAAATATATACATTTGTCCAAAACTAACTTTATTCCTTTATTAACACAGTCTACTTCATGATATTATCTGAATGTCTGCTACATCACATCCAATGACATGTAAGGTAAGCAAAACTAATCTTCAGTATATGGATGGGAAAATGTAAACTGTGATTTAGTATATATTCTTCATACAGTTCACTGTTATTTAAAATATCCGAAATATCTTCTTACATGAGGCAGAATCTATGAAAGAGTTTTGAGTGTATTGAAACAAAGAAACCATCTAAATATAAATCTGAATGTAGAGTTTCTTTTTCTTTCTTATTTGACCAGATTTTTGCTTATTTGATGCGTCTATGAAGAATCCCAAGGTCTGGATTAGTTTAATAAACACCAAGAACAAAACATTTTTGAGTGGATTATTTTATATTTTTGATGAGATATTTTTATAAATATAATTTCACATAAAAGTATAAAAATATTACTAATGAATTTTTATTATAGAAATTTCCAAAAACAATCATAATTAGCATTGTTAGCATCTATTTGGAAAAAGTATGGTGAATATCAAACGGAGCTGCCATTAGTCACAAATCGTAGTGATATCAGTGGTAGGGATATTTTATTCATTCATTCGCCTACATGAAAAGTCAGCTCAATTATCTGTACTAGAAGAGTATATTCGAGGTGATGTATATTTTGATTTTAGATCCCAATATTACAATATATATTTGAGGAAGATTTATTACCCTGACTATATTTTACTCTGATTTCCTTTAAGTTAATTGGCTTTTAGTAGTTTGATTATTAAAAGAGAAAAAGAGGCATGCTCGTTAGTGGGAAAAGCAGTGTGGGAATTACTTTCAATAGTTTATGTTAAGAAAAATCACATGTGTATTATTAAATGTCAAATTAGAGTAAATTTTTTGTGTACTCAAAGACACATGGTAAAAATGTTGTATGAACCTATATAATTTTTCAGGTTAACTAATCATTTTCCTTTACTTTAATCTTTTCCCAAGTATTATTAAATTTCTTCTGTATAACTTTTTTAAAGTATAATTCCATAACATACATACTTTTTTAAAGTAATGTAAATATATAAATTATTTTTAAATAATTTAAAAAATAGCAGAGTGGTTGAATCACTATGTTGTATACCTGAAACTAATGTAACATTGTGTGTCAACTATACTCAATAAATAAATAAATAGATTGATAAATAAATAAACCTAATGTAGTTAACTTACTTGAAAAAGGAGAAGAATTAAACTGACTGCAGAATATCTCAGGCATAGTAAAATTATCTTCTTAAGGACATGCATTTTCATGGAACAGCTAAAACACCTTAAACATACACAGTATTACCATTGTCCTGTCACCCTCCAGTGAAAACTTTAAGTTTGTCGTAAATGTCAATGGAATTTAAATAAGACTATTGAACTTAGATATTATTACAGAAGTCTACATAAAGTTTTATTAATTTCTAAATTACAACATACGTCTTCATGATTTTGAGTTATCAGTCTCAATAGCAATTGAAAAATTGTATTTGTGGATTTTGAGACACTGGAGTATATAGAAATGGCATGTTTCCGTACATTATTTTGTTAAACAAGAAAGAATCCATTAACTTTTGAACTTACTGAATTCAAGTACTCTAGAGTTCAACAGGGAATTCTCTCTTGGTGTTTTGAAGACATCATTTTATCTTCTAATGGTTTTAGTTGTTTGATATTTGCAGTTAGCATAGAAAGCTTTGTCTGGAAAGGGTTGGGGAGACACCAACAGTAACCGCAACCCTCCTCTAACCCTCCATTCTTATTGTGTATGGCATTCTAAGTGTAGATTGTAGGGGCATTTTTCTATTTATTTCAATATAGGGGATATACTGAAAAACAGGTCAATTACTATAAATTTTTACCATTTACTATGATGCTCAGTCTTTACAGAGATTTTATACTAAACTTAACTTTTCTTCATTGAATTTCTATCATTATCGTGGTAGTACTAGTGATGTAAGCATGTAATTATTATTTTTTTATATTTTAAATGTTATATAAGTCTGAAATGGATTTACCTAATGTTTCCCTAAAAACAAGAAGTATTCCCAAATTTTGGAGGTGTTATTTTCTCTTTCTCAAGTGTTAATCACAGCAGTTATCACAATATCTCAAATAATTAAAGGTACTAAAAATTCCTGATGTGGGAGAAAAAGACTCTTCAAGTTTTCTTATTAATTAAACAGAAAACATGTAATAAATATTAAATTTAGATTATAGGAGATTGTATAGATAGTATAGAGAAAAAATATGAAGAAAACTCTTTTATGCCCACTCACACTCCTTCTTCCCACTACAGTCCTCAGATATATGAATTGTCACCAGTAACATAAATATGTTCCTATATACTTTCTAAACTTCTTACTTATACAAGTAAATTACAAGTCAATAAAACGTCTCAATATATTTTTAAAATTATAAATGAAAAGCTTTACACAGTATAATGTGCTATGTCTAAATTTATAACTAACAGCTCATTTGATTTACACAATACCCCATCCCCCAATGCATGGACACACCCACACCCACACACTCACTCACACACACACACACACACACACACACACACACACACACACACGGAATACGGTGAGTATTTTAGATTCTTTAACACTAATAAAATGTTTGTGACACTGGCTAGTTTTAATAAGAAAATATATCATTTCCACTTTATTGGGTAAAGACAGAATAAAAATTTTCTTAAGTAGTTTCATTTATAATCAGAATTGTGCTTTAGAAGGATAGCAGGAGTAAAAAAATGGTAGTCTGGGAAAGGTTGAAAAAAATGAATCCATGGTTAGTAGTAAAGGAAGACTAAACAAGGGGTATAGTGGCAGAGTAAAAGGGTCAAAGAATTGGAGGTCCCCACAAATGTGAAGCACAGGATAATGTGAGTACTGAATATATATATATTGAAATCCTATGTCTTTTTATAATATGCCAATATCATGCATAAAAAAGAATTTTGGCTAGGCCAGGTTCTGAAAATTCTAATATATAGAAACAATTCAGAGGTTACTTTATGAAATCCATGAAAATTTCATAAAATTAACAATTAAGAAAAAAGAAGATAGAAAAAAATAAATTTTAACAAGCATATGCCAATCTGAAACATAAATTTGTGAAGTTTGTTTATTTCAACTTTCAGTGAAATTTTCAACGTTACCCAGTGCAACTTGAAGACCTTCTGGAATGCTGCATAAACACACAAAAACAAACTGCACAACAGAATTTTTTTTACTGCTATCTCATATTCTTGTAACTAATTACAAAAAGGATAAAAATGTGTTTTATCAGTCTACCTATGGAGTTATAGCAAAGGCTTTTTGAAGGCATATTCAGACACCAGATATTAAGACAAAATAACTTCAATGACAGTAACATTTGCTCATTTAGTTTTCCATACACTAAAACTGCATATAAAATCAACGTGGTATTGTTACTTTACTAAGCATACCTGGAGTGATTATATATAAGTATTCACTATGAAAATTATATACTGTATATTTAAATAATGTAGTAGATATCTTTTGGATTTTAATGGCATTAGGCCAGAGAGCAGAGGAAAAAAATGTTATACACACGCACACAATGTATACATATATGCATGTGTGTTTATATATATGTGTGTGTGTGCAAATATATTCACTTATTTTGCTTTGGAATTTAGTATACTGTAAGATTTAATCCTATCTTCCCCTAAGTCGTATTTCTTACTTGCCTTTAGACTTTGGATAGTTTTAAGATATGTTCCACTGACCATTGCCACATAACAAATTACTTATCAGTTTAAAACAAAGACTTTCCAATACTCCAATTTCTATGGACTATAGTAATTCAGACAAGACAGAGTTGGAGTAATGTGCATTTGCCGCTTGATATTCAGAAGTGTAAGCTGGCGACACTTGGTCCCTCAAGAGCTGAGGAACGAGCAATCTGAAGGCTTCTTCACTTACATGCCCAGCAGGTCATGCTGGCTGGCGGCTGGGATCTCAGCTCAGACTGACTGCCAGAGAACCCACTCTGAGTCTTGGTGTGTTTCCTCCCCATGATGCTCTCAGAATAGCTGGTCAACTTAAAAGGGCTCAGGTCTCCAAAGACCTATGTCCTGGTGAACATTGGAGATGTGGCATCACCTCTTCTGACCTAGTATTAGACTTACACAGTATCATATGTATCATGACCTATTGCTTATAAGTGACACCACGGATTCTATGAGAGGACAGGGATCCCTCTTCTTTATGGGGAAATTTTTAGGTGAAATGAGAAAACACAAGATGCAAACAGTAGCCATCTTCACATGACGCAATCTGACACAGTGTTTCACATTGCATTTTGGAGTTAAATATCCTTGGGATCTTGAGATTGCAAGAATATAAATTAAACATTCTGGCCATGGCTTTGGTTTCTAATAACAAGTAAAAGAATCTCCTATTAATTTGTCAAGGTTACTTTCCAAAGTTTTGAATATGTTACTTAATTTATATTTTAGTTACAAGTCTTCCAAAGAAATTGTTTCTTTAGAAATAAAACTTGAATGAGATATTTTGTAAAAAGAATAGAGTGCATAATGGTTGTAATAGAATAGAGTGTATAATGATATTTATATTGCAAATGTCTTTGATAATGGATCCAGTATTTAAAAAGATACTAGGTGATGTCCAAAAAAAACAAGATAATATGAAATAGAGATTAATAGACCTCAAATAACATTACAAGAATAATAAATATGTTTTCATAACAGCATATAAAAAGATAGCCTTAACTATAAACAAAACAAGTGAATAGCAATTTCCACCTGTAATATGGCTACTATAAAAACCTAATTCATGTTATCACTGTATTAATACAGGTAGAAATAGAACAAGGAGGTTTATGGTACTAGCACTGTCCTGCACTCATTACACAGAGTACAGTGCTATATTCTTTTTAAGGAACCTCAGTTTGAAAAGGATGTTTACAAAATAGGACATATCCTTGAAGGAAATAAAAATAATGGAGAGTCATTAATACAAAACACATTAATAGTCACACATACACACAGAATGTCACGCAAAACACAAACTGAACACATTTTCTCTCAACTTAGTGAAAGACTGATAATATACTTAAAATAATGGATAGGCTCTGATACAGAGTATTTTTCTTCTTTTTTTAAATTTGAGTATAATTGACACACAATACTATGTTAGTTTAGTGATTTGGTAAGTTGACATTTATGCCATGTTCATGACAAGTACAGCTACATTGAACCCATTACATCATTATTATATTTCTTTATAAGGAAAAAAAACAGTTCTAAAATACTAAATTTAATGCTAAAGTTATTAGTGGCTAAAACAAAATAAATGTATGGTCTCTAGATCTCTTTCAAAGAAATTAGAGTATATTACAATTTATGAAGAATGCCTCTAAATCTCAGAGTTTACTGTATATACAAATTTGATATAACTCTTCTTAGGTTTTAAAGAACCTATTTAAGGAATCCCTTTTCATCCCTTCTCCATATTACTAAGAGAGTATCTTTTCCTTGCAAAGATGAAATGAACATGTAGAGTGAACTGCATGTGAGATGCTGATAAGATGAACATTGCCCCCACTGTTTGCAAAATATTGTCAAAATTTAGGCATCTCTCAAAACATTGTTTTTTTTCCCCAAAATTATTTTCCCATTCTGTGTCTCAGTTTGTGTAACATAAGGATTATTTGACCTATTAAGATTTAGGCCTCAGGGGCGCCAAGGTGGCTCAGTCAGTTAAGCATCTGATTTTCACCTCAGGTCATGATCTTGCAGTTCACAAGTTCAAGTCCCACATCGGACTCTGTGCTGACAGCTCAGAGCCTGGAGCCTGTTTCGGATTCTTTGTCTCTCTCTCTCTGCCCCTCCCCTGCTCGCTCGCTCTCTGTCTCTCTCTCTCAAAAATAAATAAACATTAAAAAAAAGAATCTATTAAAAAAAGATTTAGGCCTCAAGAAGTAGGTTTAGAGGGAACATAACTCAATGTAATAAAGGCCATATGTGAAAAACCTACAGCTAACACTATACTCAATAGGGAAACTGAGAGCTTCTCCTCTGAGATGAGGAGCAAGACAAGGATGTCCATTCTCAAAACCCATATTTAACATAGTACTGGAAGTCCTAGCCACAGCAATCAGAAAAGAAAAAGTATTTATTCCCCAAAATACAAAAAGAATAATTCATATGGATATGCATGCCTTTCATTACTGCAGCATTATTTACAATAGCCAAATTATGGAAGCAACCCAAGTGTTCATGGATAGAGAAATGGATATAGAAGAGGTGGTATATATGTATGTATGTTTGTACCCCCCCAGCACAAACACACACACACACACACACACACACACACACACAAGAATATTATTCAGCCATAAAAAAGAATGAAATCTTGCCATTTGCAAAAATACGGATGGAGCTAAAGAGTATACTGCTAAGCAAAATAAAGCTACTCAGAGAAAGACAAATACCATACAATTTTACTCATACGGAGGGTTTAAGAAACAAAGGAAAAAGCGAGAGAGAGAAAGACAAATCAAGAAACAGACTCTTAACTATACAGAACAAACTGATGGTTACCTTCTGGAGGGGGGTCAGGGGTTGGATGAAATAGGTGATGGGAATTAAAGAAAAAAAACTTAGGGAAATTTCATCCTTAAAGCCTTAACATCACAGATATAAGAAACTTATACAACTAGGTAGACTGAAGATTTCTACAAGCACTGTTCATTTGGTTCAACTTTATATTTTCATAATGCCTCTTCTTTCAGTAAGCTCCAATATTCTATATTCACTTACTATCATGCAACACTGCTAGGTAACGAACGTTTCCAAATATCATCTACAGAACCAATTGTCATTCTTTTCAATGTTATAAATAAATATTCACATAAATAAATTTATAAATAAATATTCACATATTTATTCACATAAATAAATATTCACATAAATATTCACATGTGAAATAAATATTCACAATGTTATAAATAAATATTCACAATATATAAATAAATAAATATAAATAAAAGTAATGTTCTATTCACACTGTTTTTCAACTGCAATATATTTCTTTGGATGAATTTTCACACATATTTTTTTTTAAAAAAGTATGAATCAATTGAGCAAAATAAGAAAAAATAATTAAAATTCATTTTTTCCTTTTCTGTGACTCAGAACAAATTCAATTAAAAGGAGAAAAGAGGGCTAGCCATCTGAAATAATTTCATGCAATGCAGATTATTTGCTTTTAACCTGTAATGTAGGTACAGTCTAGTTAGATACTAGTAGGTTGATATGCTTGAAAATAATATGTAGAAAAAAGAATATTTTAACTGATAAATAAAGAGATATGTGTAGGAATGAATAATAATGGAGAAACAATCATAGAATCCTTTGTGACTCAGCACAAGGTAGTAGGATTAAAAAGCCAAATTTAGAGGCCCAGAATGACTCCTGCTGAGAATACACAGTCATGTCTCAGACAGAATTTTACTTCTGTAAAAATACAGTATTGCATAATGCAATATTTAATAATAAACATTTATAAATATAAATATGAAATTTTCAAGTTCTTTCTTTTCCATATTAAAATATTTTAAATGTTTCTTTAAGGGATGAGTATATTTTCAAAAACACTATATTTTAACCAATTATTTGAATAAATATATCTATGTTTTCACCTTTAGCTGAAGGAGCAACACAATCTCTGGTACACTGAAGCTACCCTGCACTTCCTTCTAACAAATACTTTCTTAGAAACCACGAAGTGGAGAGCAGCACTGAGGAAATTACTATTGATATATTATTACCGTTTATTTAAAAAAACTTTCTTAATGTTTACTTATATTTGAGAGAGACAGAGAGAGAGAAAGAGAGAGAGACAGAGCACAAGTGGAGGAGGGACAGAGAGAGAGAGGGAGACAAAGAATCCAAAGCAGGCTCCAGGCTCTGAGCTGTCAGCACAGATTCCGACACGGGGCTTGAACTCATGAACCGTGAGATCATGACTTGAGTGGAAGTCGGATGCTTAACTGACTGAGCCACCAAGGCACCCTGATATAGTATCACCGTTTAACCCATAGATACGCCTCAATTTTCACCAATCATCCTAAAGATATTCTTAATAGAAAAATGACCTAGTTGAGAATTATTGCTGCATTGTGCTGTTACGCCTTTAGTCTATTTTGTCTCTTTTTTTCTTTATTTTATTTGAATATTTAATTTTGATTTTATTTTGTTTTCCTTCAGCAAACATTTATTGAGAATCTGTGTATCTGACACCTTTCAATGCATTGCGGAGACAGAAATGAATGAGACAATGCTCCTACCCTTACCGACCTTACTTTGTAATGGGACATACAGACGTTGAACAAATAAACAATTACATAAAAATACTAAATATGCAATTTAATGCCAATCTTTAGTCTACTTTAGTCTGAAACAGTTTTGACTTTCTTTAAGTTTCATAGTCTTGTTACATTTGAATTTTAGAGGCCAATTATTTAGTAGTATGATCTGCAAACTGGGTTTATCGGATGATTGTTCATGACTAGTACAAGTTGTGCATCTTTGGAAATTTGCAGCAATGGTGCTGTGTTCCTCAGATTATGTACTGCTATAGAATCTACAAATTTGATTTGTACCATTATTGATAATATTCACTCTGTTTTTGTTTTGTTGTTTTTGAGAGAGAATGTGTGCAAGAGTGAGTGGGGGAGGCACAGAGGGAGAGGAAGAGAGAGAATCTTAAGTAGGCTCCAAGCCCAGTGTGGAGCACAATGCGGGGCCTGGATCTCACAACTCATGAGATCATGACCTGAGCTGAAATCAAGAGTTGGATGCTCAACTGACTGAGCTATCCATGCACCCCAATGATATTCATTTTGATTGCCTGGTTAAGAAGTCTGCCAGACTTCCTCAATATGAAGTTAGTTTTACCCCATCTTAGTTAGCTGTTTTATAGGAGTCACTTAATATTATATCAGTATCCTCTTTTCTAACTTCAATATATTCATATTTATTTATATCAGTATGGACTCATGACATCCTATTTGTCTAATGGATTCTAATCTATGTAATCTTTTTTTCTTTGAGGTTCAAATTATACAAGTCTGGCCAGTGGGAGTTTCTTCGGGCGTTTGATATGTCCCCTCATTAGTTGAGTAATTCTTTATTTCTCACACTACAAAGAGGTACAGGTTCATCTTGTATTGCTCCTGTCTACCTTAGATAATCAGACCCTAGATAATCAGACTTTTTCCCAAGGAATCATGGTACTGGTTGTGTTTGTAGTTATTAATTTAGAGATCACTGATCCAAGTCTCCACAGAAACAGAGAATGCACGGAGACACACAGAGAGACCCATGTACATGTATTAACACATACTTGCATCTGTACTCATTTCTATAATTATCTATATGCATTCATTACCGTGATTTAACAATGATACTTCCCATTCCAATCCAATACCATCCACTTTCATTTTCACCATTTTCATAATCTCAGCACTGTACTAACAACAATGACCAGACTGACTATATTCAGTTTAATTATTTGATAAATGTCCCTATATCTAATCAGTGTGCTATTACTGTTGTCACTCTCTCCCCCATGTAACTACCCTTTGACACACAGCTGAACCACTGCTAGGACCCCTTGAGTAATCTGTCTCTCTGCCACCCAGGCTTACAAGTGACACCAACACTCCATGCTATGATTTGTGTCCTCACAGATGTCCTCCTCACTCTGTCATGCCATTCCAGACACCATTCAGCTTGGACTCTGACCCCTCATGATGAGGCAATCCATGTGTGAAAACTCTCCATTAAGTGGGAAGGGCCTGATGACTTACCCCACCTGCAGCAAACAAAATTAACCTGCCACAGTTTCATGGAAGCTGAGAGAAGACATAAGACTCCTGGATATAAGGTGAAAGACTTTAGACATAGCAGTTCAGTAGCCAGAGTGTCAACATATATGCTATAGCTTTCTAAACCCCAATTCCCCTTGGTTACATAGAAGGACAGATAGCAAATGTACATTTGGTGGATTACTTTACAGGAGAGAAGAAAAGGGCTGCAGGAACAGTCCTTATTGATTAAGCAGCAACCTTTATAGAAGGCAGCAAATAATCAAGCCCCCCTTTCTCTGAGGAAGTTAGAAGTTAGTCAGAAGGTAGTCAGGCTATGACCTGCTTGACTTATTTAGTCCTAAAAGAGCAGCTACAAATATGATTCATTATCAGGAGATGGATAAGACTTTTAGTCTGGCACACTCAGGAAAAATGTGCTCTACAGCTCAGAGTCCATGGTGGACTACCTCACCGAATAGTTACCTCAAGCATTTAGGTTCTGAAACTGAATACCAGGCCTTGCTTCTGCGTGGACACCCTCCTTATCTAGCTCAGACTCTGGTCTTGTCAGGCCTTGTCCATATTTGCATGCCCTCCTTTGGTATTGAGGGCTTTCAAGGTGGGTCTAAATATCTTCACAAATATCTTTATAAGAGAGGGGCAGAAAGAGATGAGACATACAGAAGAAGATAAGGTCATGTGAGGATGGAGGCTGAGATTGCAATGGTGCAGCCAAGGAATGCCTGAATCTACCAGAAGCTAGGAGAAACACAAGCATTCTCCCCAAGAGCCTCGAGAGGAAGCCAACACTTTCATTTCCTACTTCTGGCCTCTTGAGGTATAAAAGAATAAATTTCTGTTGTGTAAGCCACCATGTTCATGGCAATTGGTGACAGCAGCCCTAGGAAACTAAAATATAAATATAAACACATATTTATATAAATATAAAACATATTTATGTTTTAAACATAAATATTTATATTTATGTTTATATTTATTATTATATAATATATATTTAATATTTTAAATTATTTAAATATATATTATTTATATATTTAATTTATTATTTTATTAATAAATTTATATATATTAATATATATTAATAAATATTATTTAAATATATATTAAAATATATTTAATATTATTGTTTATATTTATATTTATTTTAATATATAAAAATATATTTTTTAATATATAAAATATATTTTTATATATTTATTTATGTCTATATTTATATTTATATTTATTTATATAAACATAAATCTTTATAAACATATATTTATATATAAAACATTATTATTTATTTATATACATATAAAACATAAATATAAACATATTTATTCATCATTTTACATAAAAATAAATTACATAACTTGGCAAAAATGTATTGTTGGGTAATTGTTATCAAGATCATTGATTGATATTAAATGAATGAGTCACAGAAATAAAAAGTACAGCAGAAGGAATATAGTCAATAATATTCTAATAGCATTGTATAGCATTGTGACAGATGGTAGCTACATCTGTGATGAGCACAGCATAAGGTGTAGAGTAGTTGAATAACTATGTTGTACACTTGAAACTAATGTAACACTGTGTGACAACTATATTCAAATAAAAACAAACAAACAAGCAAATAAAATGTGTGGAAGTAAAAAAAAACAACAATCATAAAAACTTAAAAGATTAAGTACTTTTAAGTAGAGAATTCGGTACTCTATTTTTCTAATTCTTAAACATTGCATACAGTTTCTACTTTACTAGACTTCTGTTTTGAAAGAACTTTACTAGCTCCTTCTCTGAAGGCTTCTGCTTCACTTGGCATACTAAACAGGATTTGTTCTATCCAAAAAAATGTGATCTTGCTTTACATCAACAACCAATCATACATGGTGATAGAGCTATATGTAAATATGATGGATTCTTTAATTCTTTTATAATAGTAGTAGAATGCCATCGTTTGACAAATATATATCTACATAAAACTTGACTGGTGTGTGCGTGTGTGTGTGTGTGTGTGTGTGTGCATGCATTCATATGTGTAACTATTCTGAGATCAAAAATGTTTTATCAGCAATAAATTACCCTTTATTTTTAAGGTAAGGTTCTTAAGGTATGTTCAGTCATCTCAGGTCAACTTAAAGTTGCAGCCAAAGTAAGGGAAAGAAAAATCTAAACTAATATGTTCTTTTTTTCTTTTTCTTTTTAATTTTTAATGTTTATTTATTTTCCAGAGAGAGAGACAGAATGTGAGTGGGGCAGGGGCAGACAGAGATGGAGACACAGAATCCAAGCTGTCAGCACACAGCCCAATGTGGGGCTCAAACTCATGAACTGTGAGATCTTGACCTGAGCTGAAGTTGGACACTTAACTGACTGAGCCACCCAGGCACCCCATAACTTGATCTGTTCTAAGTTGTGATTATTTTATTAAAAAAATTAGTGAAATATGAAAATTTATTTGTATAATCAATTTATTTGTATTTTAATATAATAGGATAGTCCAATCTTTCAGAAAAAACATAATTTGAATTTTTATAAAATAAGTTACTGGTGTTGTTTGTAATGTTGCATATTATTATAGTTCCATTAGACAAAAAATTAAACTTTATAAGAACTAGGTGAGAAGCTTATCTCATGTTTGCTTGAATTATATTCAATTTCACTCATATATTTATTTATTATTTCAACTGTTCATCCATTTGGCAAATACTTTTGAATAGATACTCTGCATTGATTGTTGCAGGAAATACAAAAGGAATATCTAAAGTAAAGAAAACAACAACCATTAACCTTTTTCACAATTACATTTTAGAGGAGGAGGGAGACAATAAACAACATATGTAAGTAAATTTCATGATCTGTTAAAAAACATATCAATAAAGAGGAAAATAAGCTATGGAAATGGAGATAGGCATGAAATTTTAGAATGACCTGGAAACCCTTCCTGAAAAGCTGAGCTTTGCGTAAAGACCAAAAGGGAGCGAGGAAGCAATTAAGAGGTATCTGAGGGCAGAATAATCTGCGAGCAAAGTGAAATAATAACGGATCTTGTATACTATACTTTGGTTCCGAACTTTGTGAAAAGCAATTAACTGTTTCTTTTCAAGTATCGAATAGTATCATTCTCTTTTAAGGGAAAGTAACGCTAAAGGATAAAAAAACCCCACAGCATCTCTATTAGCTATACTATAATAACCAAATATTGATTTATTTTAAATTCTAAGGATATAGTTACATACGCACATTAATATTAATTCCTACATTTGAATATAGAAAATGTCTAATCAATGCAAGAGAAAAATGTTTAATAAACATGAGAATGAATGCCTAAAATCAGACCTAAGGGTCAACTACCATGAAAATTTAAACTAAGTATTTGCATAATTGAGATTTGAGCATATGAGCAACATTTTTATGAGTAGTTCCCAATCCTCTTTACATATATATAGACTTTAATAATGCTTCATTTTTTATGGATATTAATAAGATACTAATCAATATTACTTATATTCAATTGGGGAAAGTTATAGTTGACTCTTGAACAACATGGGTTTGAACTGTGCAGGTCCATTTATAGAAGGACTTCTTTTTTGATAAATATAGTACAATCCTGTAAATGTATTTTCTTCCCCTTATGATTTCTTATTCACATTTTCTTTCCTCTATCTTACTTTATTGTAATAATACTGTGTATATTACATATAACATATAAAATATGTGTTAATTGACAGTTTATGTTATCAATAAGGCTCCTAGTTAACAGTAGGCTATTAGCAATTAAGTTTTCAGGGCATCAAAATTTATAACTAGATTTTCAACTGTGTAGGGGCCGGCATTCCTCATCCCCACATTTTTTCAGGAGTCAATTGTATTAAGATTTGCCCCATGTTAAATGATATAAAGCTACAAAAATCCTTGAAAACAAAGTATGGAAACTGAGGGCAAAACAGATACTTATGGCCCTTGTGTAAGGTTAGATTGTATTACTGTGTTTTATAATATTGTCTTCTTTTCACTCATAAACTGGTATGTCTTTGAGTATTGAGACCTTACTTTAATAATCTATAACAATATGTTTATACATTAGAACAAAATTAATTGAGCTAGATATTTCATTTTTTTACTAGTATACTTTTATCAATTTTGTTTTGTATTTTGTATGACAGAGTTAGTCATATTTTTCTTTCTAGACCAATTTTCCTTCAGTAAGCCCTTTCTCTGTCTCTGATTTTTTTCCTCTAAGACTAAAAACCATTTTAGTTATGACACATAAAAATATAGAGATTGAGGAACTAGCTCCAATCTATTAAATAACATGTTTAATTATGAAAATTTTATTGTTGCAGTAAGACACTTATTTTCAAAGGCAGTTCTTTATGCTTTAAAAGATACAGATATTCTGTATAATTACCCCTACTCTCTATCTGCTTATAAAAACAAAATTCCATAGAAAATACATTGAATATACTCAGAAAAACACTGTCATTCCGTTTATCTTCTTTGTGTAGAATAATCTTGCAGAACCTAGTTGTTTACATTCTTGGAGCAACAGATATATGACACATTATTTACATAACATAATACTCAAGAGAACTAGACTTGAGTGAGTTCACTTCAACTGGGTGACTAGCACCAAGTTAAATAAAGGAACATAGTATTTAACATACTGTCTATGCATACACAGCCATTAAAAATAGATGAAAATTTGAGTCATCAGCGGTAATATGTAAGCAATCATGACTCACTCTCCACGCTGAAATTTTACACAGTATAAATAGAAAACTCTAAGCAGTTAATCTTTAAAAATGGTTCAGTATAAAGTAAATTGAAGCATCCATGATCACCTGATAAATGAAATAGAGAAAGATTAGAAGAACAGGGAGCCCCATCCCTGTAGACACTGGGGAATTAGAATCTTCAAAGGTAAAGTCTCCAGTTCCTGCCAAATATGGGGAAATGTATACATATATTAATTAATGGAAAATAAAAAAACACATTCCTAATAAGTAAATGACATGAGGTACACACATGCCATATAAACATCTTTCAACTTAACATATGTCAATGAGACAAAATTTCTACCACATTCTCTAGTTATATGAGAGAACCCCAAACTGGCAGATTATGAGATAATAACATAGCTTGAAGATAAATATTAGATGAGGCAAATATATCATTAAAGGAATGAAGAAAAGAATTCAGAACAACAAACTTCCATCCACTGAGTTAAAATCTGTGTTCTTTCTGAAGTAATAACTTGGTTAGGCAAGTGGATAAAATTCTTTCCATCTGTCTTTGCCTTCATGTTGAAGAGGTCTAGTGGGTCCTGTCATTAGTGACCAAAATTAATAATATACACATGAACATCTCTTCCAAAACTCAAAGGAAAGTTGTCTTTTAACATTTTTATTTTTAATTTCATTACTAAGTAAAAACAAAACAAAACAAAACAAAAACTTTCTACAAATGACCATTGTTTGTAATTCCTTAAGTGACACATATTTTGGTTGTCTCACAGGGATATACCACTGTAGAAATATTTTTATAAGAATTGCTTTCTGTAATACTGTTAGTAAATATAAGATCTATGCATCAAGACCATAGGATTGAGAGTTTGTTAGAAATGAAGAATTTTAGGTCCCATCTTTGAATTATTAAACAGGAATGGACATATTAACAAGATCTTCCAGAGGTTAAAGAAACACTACTTTATAGAAAATTAAACCTAATACATTTGACATATATCAATCACTTCTGCTGACTTTTCTTTTATAGCAAGGTTTAGTAAATGGTCCCAGAATGTGAAAATGTTAAGGCAACAACAATAACAAAAGTTACAATATTTATTATCTTTTTAAAATGGAGCAAACATATTTTAAAGCATTTTCTGAAGGACCTTGAAGAAGTTACTTTCTCATTCAATTATTACAATTAGAAAAAAACCAATAAAAATTAATCAAATTCACATCAGTTGAGAGTGTAACCTCAAATTTCTTGAATCTACACATGGCAAATCCAGTGCTTAGATTACAAACCCCAAACATTTCTTAAAACAAAATGTGCATATATGACACATATGTCACCCAGTGTTTGACAAGAAAATGAATTTAAAAGACTGGATTGTACACTATATTGTTTGATTGTCACATTATGGCTGCTTTTGCTAAAATTCACACAGCTGTTAAGAATTTTAATATGTATTATCCACTTTAGATAAAAGGTACTATATTTGGCAAGTGAATGCGAATAATAATATCAACATTCACAGAGTGTGAGCTTTCAAAACGGGCCATGCCAAACGAAGAAAAACTCCTACTCCTACTTCATTCTGACAAAAAAAAATTTTGCTAGATAATTTAAATCAAATAGACATTTTATTTCCAAACTGGCTCAATCAAGAAATAATAGATCCAAAATTGTTAAAACACTTTATTTAATGCCAACTAGCACATAAAAATGTTGCGTCTTTTTCTATGAAAAATTCAAATAAAGTCATATCTTTTTCTCTTTAGGATGTCCTGGTTTTTGCTAGTATAAATGATTATGAAACTCTTGTCATTCCAGGAACACTAGATGGTCTAAACTAGTTATTGATGAGGGAGCATAATACAAGCTGAGAGCAAAGTACCAGCTAGCAACACCCGCCCCCCCCCCCCCAACACACACACACACACACACACACACACACACACACACACAGGTGAAATATGTGTGATATTCCTCGGACACTCCTGGCTACCCAAAACAAAGGAAAAGGGCTAAAGTGCTTGCCATCAGGATGTGGAAAACACTAAGGCAAATGAGAAATTAAATTCCCTTAGCCAAAAGCCCATTGATAAGTCTTTGAAACAGAGTGACCTTCCTCTAGGAGCTCAGCTGGCTCCATGATGCAAAAGGGAATCTTGCCTTAACATTATCCTGACCCCGCAAGATCTTGTAAACCTACTTCCTTTATTTTAATTCCCCCAAGATATATGCTGGCAATCATACTCCAAGTTTATGACCCCCTGATATACATTTGAAGGGTCTCATTCATGATGGATGTTTTACTAAACAGTAATAAATGATGTTATCCTAACAACAGCTAGCCCCTCAAGGTCCTGGAAACCTTGCTTCCCTAACCCCCTCCCTACCTGAGGGTATAATCAGTCACTCTTCACTCTTCATAACCCCAGCACAGCTCTTTCTGCCCACGGGTCGTGTCCCAGTGCTTTAATAAAATCACCTTTTTGCACCAAAGACCTCTTCAAGAATTCTTTCTTGGCCGTCAGCTCTGAACCTCACCATCACCCCCAAACCCCATCACTTATCCTGAAAGAAAATAAAATCAGTCAATATCTCCCTTTCTCCCTCTCTGTCTCTCTCTCTATGTCTCTCTCTCTCTTTCTGTCTGTCTCTCTCTCTCCCACACACACACACACACACACACACACACACACACATACACACACACACACACACACAATCCTAGAGGGATTTATTTATACTGCAGTCCACTAGTAATGTTAATTACCATAAATTTAGTTAAAAGCCAAAATAATGTATGATACTTCATCTTCACTGTGTCTCACTAACGTAATTCCAGATGCTTGTGCTCTTCTCTCCAGTTCCCAGACTGTTAGACCATGAGTCTTGCTGTCAGTTTGGGATTGGAGTCAGCACTAGTATTCTTCTGAAAGTATAAACTTTATTTTCCTTTTGTTAGTGTCATAATGTATGCAGTATATTACATCAGCCAGTAAGATTTATTTGGTTAACATTTTTCTTCATTTGTAGAAAAAAAAAGCTTTGAGGAGCGCCTGGGTAGCTCATTCATTTAAGCGTCGGACTTCAGCTCAGGTTAGGATCTCACGGTTTGTGAGTTCGAGCCCTGAGTCAGGCTCTATGCTAAAACCTCAGAGACTGCAGCCTGCTTTGGATTCTGTGTCTCCCTCTCTGTCTGCCCCTCCTCCACTTGTTCTCTGTCTCTCCCTCTCTGAAAAATAAATAAACACTTAAACAAACAAACAAAGCTTTGAAAGCCACGTTAATGCAAACAATAAATATTTAATAACCTAAAGAGTAAATTCCTAAAATCAGATCAACATAGTAAATTACACTGATTATACTAATTACACAAGTGATAAAAAAAAAGCCCAGTGAAGCACTGTGAATGACAAAATAGAAAGGAATTGGAATCAAATGGCCAGTATATTAATCTTAACTATATTTTTATATCTCTGATCTTTGATGTTGAAAAAAAATAACTTTACACTTATTTTTTTAATTTTTTAATGTTTTTATTTATTTTTGAGAGAGAGAGAGAGAGAGAGACTGAGTGCAAGCAGGGGAGGGGCACAAAGAGAGGGAGACACAGAATCTGAAGCAGGGTCCAGGCTCTGAGCTGTCAGCACAGAGCCCAATGCGGGGCTCGAACTCGTAGACCATGAGTTCATGACCTGAGCCAAAGTTGGAGGCTTAACTGACTAAGCCACCCAGGTGCCCCAATTTATTTATACTTCTTAATAACAGTAATATATTGTGGTTTTAACAGGAACTGGCTTATATTAAAATTAGTATTTTCAGTTGTTTTATTTCTTGAAGAATATTAATAATATATTTCAGTCACAATAAGTTACATGTGTTATATTTAATGCATTAAATCTGATGTGTTTTGATATACGCATATACCTATGTAATCATGACTACAATAGATATACACCCTTTACTGAACTGTGTATGTATATCATGTCATTTTTGGGAAATGACAATGGAGTTCAGTTCTATTCTGTTTTTAACCCTCCTGTTCTGGGGGGAAGGAAACATTGGACACATAACATTTATGTATTCTACCTAATGCCTTTAACATAGATTTCAAAAAAGATGGTCTACATTATCCAGATAATAGCTCATTCTTTTCAATAATTTTGCTAGCATAGGCTTTGCTCAGATGTTCATAGCAAGGGATATTTATTGGATATTTAGTCATGTGAATAATATCAGCAAAATCACAATTGTTGAGTTTACAAAGTATTTTTATAAAAATAATTTCTAGGGGCGCCTGGGTGGCGCAGTCGGTTAAGCGTCCGACTTCAGCCAGGTCACGATCTCGCAGTCCGTGAGTTCGAGCCCCGCGTCAGGCTCTGGGCTGATGGCTCGGAGCCTGGAGCCTGTTTCCGATTCTGTGTCTCCCTCTCTCTCTGCCCCTCCCCCATTCATGCTCTGTCTCTCTCTGTCCCAAAAATAAAATAAAAAACGTTGAAAAAAAAATTTAAAAAAAAAAATAATAATTTCTAAAAGGAATTTGGGAAATAATTTCAAGTCAAATCCCTCATTTCCATATGTGAGTAAACTAATATTAATTTCTCAAATTATAAGTATTTTTTATAAGCAAACCAAATACACCTTCCCTTATACTCACTCCAAAATATTTTGTATTAAACTTCAAGTGTATATGTTATAATATTTTAAATCAAATAGAAGAAAATTAATAGTGCTTTCCATTGTCTGAAAAATATGGATGAACACTGTTAAGTGTGATCAAATTTAGTTAATATTTTCAGTGTACTGCTAGTCAAAGTATTATTTGGTATTCCAAACTATGTAGATCTTAATATTTATTTATTTATTCATTTATTTACTTTTAGTTAATGTTAGTCATTTACTTTCTGAGGTAGCTGGTGGAATTCTCCTTCAATACTCAAGTCTGAGGGAGTAGAAACTGGAAATTAACTAAACATAAATAAGCTTTGAAAGAAAAATTACTCAAACTTTACTCTCATTTATATGTGACTCTATTCAAAATGGATGATTTTTTTTTTTGCAGTACAACGTGACTTTGGTTTTTTTTTTAATGTAATAGTGAAGTAATAGGTTGTTAAGGTCATACTTTGGATTTTGATCACATTCATTACTAGATTTAAAATTCATTCTAGGGTACAATTTTGTTTCATCTTATTAAGACCTGTTAGTTAAAGTAATTTACTTAAATTTCTTCTATTTAAATTTGTTAGAAAATAACTCCATCAAGAAAAGTAGGACATACTTTTAAGATTCTACTTAATAGAATTCCACAAATTGCAAAATAATCAACAGTGACAAAAGCAATTAAGAGGTTTCCTGGGATTAGAGGTGGAACAGGAGAGGCAGTAGAGAGGATTTACATAAAAAGATGAAGAAACTTCTGGCAGTACAGGTATGTTCCCTACCTTACTTGACGTGATTAGTTTCACAGGTGTATGCACATACCACTGGGAGATAATAGAGAAAAGATCTTTATGTTTTTTGCAGTGAGGATTTTCTAAACAAAGGAACCTGAAATCTTGGTTAAAAAATAAACTTTGGAAGTTAATGGTGATTGAAAAGTCAAGAGACCTAAGAATGGATGACCTTATGTTTATACTTTTTAAAGGAAGATAAAACCTCACTTGGTTAACTCGGAGCCTGTCTTATCTGCTCACTGTAGATGTTTCTTCATACTCCAAAAGACATAAAGGCATTTTCCTTCTCTGCCCAAGGGGATTTGCTTATAGTACCTTGATTTCAGGAGCAGAATACAGTGATTCATCCCCTACAAATAATACCAGTGCTCATGCCAACAAGGGTCTTCCTTAATTCCCCTTGCCCATTGAGCCAATCCCCCCACTCACAACTCCTCCAGCAACCCTCAGTTTGTTCTTTATATTTAAGAGTTTTATGGGGCGCCTGGGTGGCTCAGTCAGTTAAGCGTCTGACTTCAGCTCAGGTCATGATCACATGGTTCATGGGTTCCAGCCCTATATCGGGCTCTGTGCTGACAGCTCAGAGCCCAGAGCCTGTTTCAGATTCTGGGTCTCCCTCTTTCCCTGCCCCTCCCATTCTTGTGCTCTATCTCCCTCAAAAACAAATCAACATAAAAAATAAATAAATAAATAAATAAATAAATAAATAAAAAGGAAGAGTCTCTTATGTTTTGTCCCCCTCTCTGTTTTTATATTATCTTTGCTTCCCTTCTTCTGTTCATCTGTTTTGTATCTTACATTCCACATATGACTGAAGTCATATGATATTTGTCTTTCTTGACTAATTTTGCTCTCCTTCCATCCATGTTGTTGCAAATGGCAAGATTTCATTCTTTTTAATTGCCAGGTAATACGCCATTGTATATATAAACCACATCTTCTTTATTCATTCATCTATTGATGGACATTTGAGCTCTTTCCATACTTTGGCTATTGTCGATAGCACTGCCATAAACATTGGGGTGCATGTGCCCCTTAAAAACAGCACACCTGTATCCTTTGGATAAATACCTAGTAGGGCAATTGCTGGGTCATAGGGTAGTCCTATTTTTAATCCTCTGAGGAACCTCCATACTGTTCTCCAGAGTGGCTGTACCAGTGTGCATTCCCACCAGCAGTGCAAAAGGGTTCCTCTTTCTTGCCAACATCTGTCATCGCCTGAGTTGTAATGTTTATTTATTTTTGAGAGAGAAAGAGAGAGACAGAGCACAAGTGGGGGAGGGGCAGAGAGTGAGGGAGACACAGAATCTGAAGCAGGCTCCTGGCTCCGCGCTGTCAGTACAGAGCCTGACAGGCTTGAACCCACAAACTGTGAGATCATGACCTGAGCCGAAGTTGTCAGATGCTTAACTGACTGAGCCACCCAGGGACCCCTATTATCACTTAGTTTTAAATTTACTTTTACTATCCTTCACAGAAAGTCCAATTCTTCCTTGACCTATTTTTCTCTCATATTTTCTAGGTGTACTTTACCAAAAATCATTGGTTGAAAACTCATCCATGAAAACAGATTTTTTCAAGAGTCCAGTACCACTAACATTACCTGTTTACCCTCTGTCCAACAATAACTATGCTATCCTGGATTTTGTAACCCAAACTCTATCTGAGGCTTGGTCTAGCTATGACCAGAGGAAGACACAATATAATGTACATTTGTTCATTAAAAATTTATTGAACCCATAAAACTTTCAGGTAGGGTCACTAGTGTGTAATTTAGTTAAAGATAAAACAACAACAACAACAACAACAACAACTGTATTCTGATTTGTGAAATCCTTAGTGAATATTAGAATAATAACAGAAGTACATTACTCCTAGAAAAGAAATTCATAGGATAGTAAAAGAATAATTTATAGGCGATCTAATCCCACTGCTTTATTTTGCAGGTAAGGGAGCACTCCAACATATATTTTATGTATTTTTCTGTGTGAATGGTATTAAAAAACAGAATTATTGGTGGGAAGGCAGTTAGATGTGACAGAAAGGCTGAGCACTATTCAGGACCAGCCAAGATTAGATAGGTTACTACTACTTCACCCACAACAAGTACACTCATTCTTAAGTCAGAAACCATATCTTATCTCTATACTATTACGTTGTTCATTTCTTCAAAGACTATTTTTCAATCACTAGTATCTATTCCCTCTTATTCCATTGCAACAAAAACTCTAAATATCATATGGCCTAAATATCACATGGCCACACGAATAGCTGGACTAATGAATCATTTCCAGTCCTCCTTTGTGTCATCTCAGTCCACAGAGTGAAATTTCAGTTAATGATACAGAAATATTACTTAGGGAAACTTTCCTAAGAATATCTGGTATGTTCCATTTGGTCACTTACTTTTTTTGAAGTTTATTTATTTATTTTGAGAGAGAGAGAGACAGAGAGAGAGAAAAGGCACACACCAGCAGGTGAGGGGCAGAGAAAATCCCAAGCAGGCTCTGCTTTGTGAGTGCAGACCTTGAGGTGAGGCTGTCCCGTAGTTTTTTTATTTTACATCATCATTCCTACTATTTGGGATATAGACATGATATTTTGGGATTAAAGAACAATCTTGGGCAAGGAGTCAAAAGTCACAGTTGAGCTTGGTTGGCAACAACACAGAATAAGCCTTTTTCTTTGACAATCTTGGTGCTTTAGACTACTCATACAGTTTTTATGCTAGAAATAAATACACTTCTGTATAACATTTTGTATTTTGTATCATGGTCAGTTCAACTTAATTTCTGCCAACAGAAAACTTTGTATCTGAAAGTAGATTGTTGCATATAACAAAACCTGAAAATTTTGGCATTGGCTTAACAGAAGTAGGCAGTCTATAGGCAGCAAAGAGTTGGAGATACTGGACAGGAAAACTGATGATTCTTTTTATGAGCTAAAACAAAACAAAACAGAAACAAAAGAAAACATATGCACGGAAAAATGACTTGTTTTACTTGTTCCATTATAAGAGCCAGAATATATTTCAACCAAAGATATTGTTATGGGAAAATTATAGAAAAATGTTTAATGCTTATACATTGGCTGCATTTTGCCTCTTTTAGCTTAACTCTCTGAAAGAGAGAAGTTTGCGCTACACCTCTCCAGAATATGAGCAGGGAAAGGGATAGCTTAAAGTCCAAATAAAGGAGAAGTTCTCTGCCTGTTACCTATTAGCTGCGATTTCTGAGAGTCTAGCCTTTCGGAGTCCTGGGGTTAGAGAATCCAAAAGAAGTTAGCAATGAGTGTTATTTTCAATTTGACAATGTTAGTTTGACAATTCTGATGTTGTTGCAATGCAAAGACCTTGGCCTGGCGGATTGGAAGATGTTCCTTTTCCATCCAGGTTCATGTTATTAGATATATCTCAAATCACTGGTTATTTTGTAGGCAGTTAACTTGCCTAGGTTTCTTTCTAATAAATTATACAATTCAGCTTATAATATATTACCTATGTTGACCTGTGAAAGCTCTTTATGCCTACATGTGTGAATAATTTGTGTGAATATATTTGTGTGAACATGTTATGCATATATGTGTGTATAAGTTATCTATTTTTTTCTTTCTAAATAATATGGGGAGGATCATGTAGAACCACGAAGTCGTAGAGTTTGAAGTACATATAGTTGAGTTTTCTTTCAGGAAGTATATGTAAGTTCTTTGTGCAAGAAGAATTATGTGCACAGATCATTTAATGGTGAAAGATTGAAGTTATTATAGAAATGCTTACTTTAGCTCCAATATCCAGACTCTCAGGCAGCACTTTTAAAAGCATGCAAATATATATATAGTGCTGTGGGACTGTAAGTATAAGGCTTGCCTTCCAGCCAATCTGGCAGTGTTCCTTGGGTAGCAATGACAAAACCAGAGCTTAGTGGATGTTTTTTTTCTGGGAGATATCAGCAAGCCAAAGCAAGGCAGAGAGCATGCCAAGATGGTGTCCACAGCCTACACTCCTTGAGAAAAACTCTGTAGGCCACTAGATGTGTGCCAAACCTGAAGCCCGACTCAGTCAAAAAGTCCAGAATAAGCCAAGAGGCCTCCTACACAGAAAGACAGGTGTGTGCCTCAGTCTGCTGTCTACGCAGTGCTCTGGGAGTGGAAGCCTTCCAAGAACCACTTCTTTGATTGCCACAGTCCTATAGGACTCAGGAATGCAACCTTCTCTAGTCACCATAGCTAGGTACACAGGCAAGGGGCATCCCTCGGGTAGCAACTGAAAAAAAAACCTTGGGCACCAGATTAAAATCAAAAAAGCAGCTGCCTGTAAAATTTTCCTCCAGGAGACAATGGTGCTCTGGAGCAAGGTGAAAGAAGAGTGGGAAAACAGGGTCTACTCTCTGGGGTCTCTGGAGAGGATTACAGTCAGCTCCTAGATGTGTGTTTAATTAGAAGCTTGGCCCTCAGGTCACAGCCATGGTGATTAACTAATAAGTCTCCTTCACGGAAAGACTAAACTACTTGGTCTGTTGCCTCTTGCTGCACTCTGTGGGGGGAGGGGAGGGTGCTAGATATTAAAGAGATCTTTGTCTGTAGGTTACAGTCCTCTGGTACCTACAAGCATAGACTCCACTGGCTGCCAGAGGCAGGTGATGTAGAGTTGTCCCTTGGCAGTAGCCACAAAAATTGCCAGATGGGTATGAGCTCCTTTCTGGGTGATACCCATTATTACAATCCCATGGGACAAGGAACAAAAGCTCCCCTAACCTTCAGAGCCAGGCAGCCACGAGTGTCTCCTGGGGAGCAGCCACAAAGACTGAGGCACCAGATGCATGTAAAATATTCCTTCTGAAAGATACTGGTGTTCTGAAAAATGGCAAAGAGAGAGTGCAAAGATGGCACCTGCTAGTTTGCACCCTCAGTGAGTGTTGGAACAGGCTCCCAGATGTGTATACCAAATTAGATGCCCAACCTTCAGGGTGACACTTTAATACAAGCAAATGAGCCTCCTTCACTGTAAATCTAGACATGATCAGCTACCTCTGAACTGGGCCCTGGGGTGGGTAAGTGTGAGTGTGTGTGTCAGGTGTAGGAGTGGAAGAGAGGGGCTTTAAGAGCTGGCTCTCTGAATGCTACCATCTTGTAGGTCTCAGGACATGAGCTCTGTTGGTTTTCAAAGTGAAATGTTGGGAGGGAAGCCCATCTCTCAGGGGCAGGTCTTAAAAGTTGACGTGCCTGACCTAAGGTTTGAATCCTTTGCTCCTTGAGGAGAAGCTTCAGGTTTTGAGTTTTCTCCCAGTTGTAGGTCAATACTGGGAGTTGTTTTATTGCAAGATTGTGCCCAGTTTCTCTTACCCACTGTAACGTGGTTTTCTTCTCATCTGTCCAATAGGTAGTCATCACTCAGCCAGTCTTAATGTGTTTTTTTTTAACAGGAAATTGTTCCATATATAGCTGTAGACAGTTTGTCTGTGGGAGCAGGTGAGTTCATGATCTTCCTATGTTGCCATCATGAAATGGAATAACCTCTTTTAACTTTGTTGTCTTCTTTACAATTGGATTGTGTCAGAATTATAAAACTGAAAGCACACTCTCATCAATGTCTAATTATTAAATAGATAGCAATGGCAATATTATGAAAAATGTAAGGCATATATATGGTCACATTAAGTTTAAAAGAGAAAAACATGTCATTGATTGGGGGATAGTATGAATTTTACTTGCCTCAGGAAATTAGTAGATTTGTTATGTTAATATATTTTTGGATGCTTCATGGTATTTAATAAAGAACATTAAAAATGCAAATAAAATTTTAAATGTGAAAAATTGTTGGAAAAATTTTATGCAAGTTACTATAGTACCTCTATTAAGTAGAAATGGAAATTATACCATGATGGATAAAATAATAATCACTAATCTTTACATATTTATTTTCAGTCAAGTCACTTATTGTATAATAATGAAAATTGTCACATACTGATATTGAGTTTATTTTCAAATCAGTCTACACTCTATTCTCATCTGCTGCTCTAAATATTATATTTAGTTTTAAATTTTACTTCTGCCATTTAAAACATTTATAATTTGTCTAATATATTGTTCTTTAGCGAAATTAGAGATGAAAAATGTTAAAAACCCCTTTTTCTATATTATTTCATTATCTAATCAGTTCTGCTGAGAAAATATGTACAAAGATGTTAATTATATCTGTCTATCTGTCTATCTATCTATCTATCTATCTATCTATCTATCTATCTATCTATGTACCATCTATCTATAATGGTGGAATGGAAAATAATGCAGATATCCAATAAACATTGAATAAATGGCCAATATATTGGAATATTGATAGAATGGAATCATATCCAATTATTAAAGTGTCATTTATTAAGGAAAAACACATCTGGCACTTCTAAGTTACTTGAGGTGAGAATTTGTGTTTCTGACAAAAAAGGTGGGATGTATTAATCTTTCCCTTTGTAGGTCCAAAACAATATTACAAATCTTATCCAGAAGTTCCAGATATCCTTTCTAATTCTTATCTATTGATCAGTTTCAATTACCTAATCATCAATTTACACCATCCCAAAACCTCTGGGGTAATATGTTAAAATGTCTATATTACCGTAGATTTCTAAATTGAAAGCCTTGTTTGGAAGTAATCTAAATTTTAACCCTCATCCATTGCCATAGTTTCTTTTGAAGATCTGGTATCATGAGGAAGGAGAGAAGAAGTCTTAACAAAGGCTTCCCAGATTTACCTCCTAGGAAGAGAAAATAGTATCTCTTATTCATTTCCAAATAATTCATGTCTGGAGGAGATGGTTTGACAAAAGTAAATTCCCAAGAGGTGCTACATCCAATTTTAAAACAAATAAGCACTGCATTAAAAAGCACATCAATTTAGATGTATTTTGTATCATTCTCATTATTAATATATTCTATTCAAGGTCAAACAAATAATCTTGGGCTACTAGTAGAATTGGAACCTTCTAATCTTCATTACAGTGTTCTATTAATAATAGATAGATATTGATAAATGTTGATATTTAAGTCTCAAAATCAGTTTTAGATGCTCTTCCTAAGTTCATGTGGAAAGCTTTAAGGGGAGGTGGGAGGAGGACACCATCTCATTAACTGAGTAGACTAATTCATTATGCTCTTTTAGAACCAATGTATGGAAGGTAACACCACTTAGTCACACTGTGTGTAGGAGGAATCAAAAGTAGCAATTTGTATAAAACACCCCCTGATCTTAATATCCACCCGCTGAGAAAGCTATTCTACTCATAGTGAAACAGAGCAAATTGTGAGTCACTGGATCAGTTTTTCATCATGACTTTCTGTTTACTTATTTAAGGTTTTGAAGTTGTCAGTTATAAACATATATATTCTTAGCATGCGTTTCTTTTTTAACTTAATGTGGTATAAAAAAACTACATATATTTTTATCTAAGGAAAACATTGTAATGAATCTTTATTATGATAAAATTGTTGACAAAAGTGAAAGACTTAGACTATTTCAAGCGAACTTTTGCATAAAATAATCCACCCAATATAGACAGGCAGTAAGCAAGAATACAGACAATCATAAACATGTAAAACTGACAGCCATATTCAGTGGTTATAAACTATCTTCACACACACATACACACACACACACACACACACACACACACACACACGCACACACACGCACACACACACAATTGAATGGAAAACTTAGAAAAATGATGATGTTCTTATATGAAAAATCAAAAGAATTTCATCTTAGCCTAAAGTAACAAACTGCTCTGAGATTAGGTCAGTGTTAAATCCATCAATCATCTTACTTCGGAAACTTTTGTAAATGTGTTTTCTCAGCCTTTATCATGAAAGACTTAACGTGGGGATCAGTGAAAGATATACATGCCACTTTTTCTTTCTTGAATTAGGTGCTTTCCAGTAATTCTAATCTTTCTCTTCTTTCTCACCAAATAAGTAAGTTAATTTCCTTTTTTTTCCATTTAAAAAGCTTCAGGTTTTTAAACTCCACACCCGAAAAACAAATAACCCAGTGAAGAAATGGGCAGAAAACATGAATAGACACTTCTCTAAAGAAGACATCCGGATGGCCAACAGGCACATGAAAAGATGCTCAATGTCACTCCTTATCAGGGAAATACAAATCAAAACCACACTCATATATCACCTCATGCCAGTCAGAGTGGCCAAAATGAACAAATCAGGAGACTATAGATGCTGGAGAGGATGTGGAGAAACGGGAACCCTCTTGCACTGTTGGTAGGAATGCAAATTGGTGCAGCCACTCTGGAAAACAGTGTGGGGGTTCCTCAGAAAATTAAAAATAGACCTACCCTATGACCCAGCAATAGCACTGCTAGGAATTTACCCAAGGGATACAGGAGTACTGATGCATAGGGGCACATGTACCCCAATGTTTATAGCAGCACTCTCAACAATAGCCAAATTATGGAAAGAGCCGAAATGTCCATCAACTGATGAATGGATAAAGAAATTGTGGTTTATATACACAATGGAGTACTACACGGCAATGAGAAAGAACGAAATATGCCCCTTTGCAGCAACATGGATGGGACTGGAGAGTGTGATGCTAAGTGAAATGAACCATACAGAGAAAGACAGATACCATATGTTTTCACTCTTATGCAGATCCTGAGAAACTTAACAGAAACCCATGGAGGAGGGGAAGGAAAAAAAAAGAGGTTAGAGTGGGAGAGAGCCAAAGCATAAGAGACTTGAAAACTGAGAACAAACTGAGGGTTGATGGGGGGTGGGAGGGAGGGAGGGTGGGTGATGGGTATTGAAAAAAAGAAAAAAAAATAAAAAGCTTCAGGTTTTCACCAGAGAAAGTATAATTTTTGTGTAAGAACACAGACACTGGATGGAATTAAAGTAATTGAATACTAGACTTGACAGTGATAAACCGTAAACTTGCAAAGTTATTTAGCTTGATTCAGTTTTCGCATGTGTAAAGTGAATTCAGTCAGACATATCTAATACACATTTTAAAATAGATGTTTACTGAAGTATAATATACCTATGGAAAAATGCAAAAATCATAAGTACTTGGATAAGTGTATATCCATAATGTGAACTCATTAATATAACCATGATTCAGGTAGAGAAATGGAAGAATAGCAGCATCCTAGTAGCCACCTCAGGCCCCTGAAAAACCATTATTAATCCCCTCTTCCCACAATGTAGTCACTATAATGGCTTATGGCACATTAGACTGATTTTTCCCAACATTGAACTTGGTATATAGATACCACAGAGCATGGAGAATTTTTACATCAGGCTTCTCGCTTAACATTATCTTTAATTAATGTGGTGTAATAAGTCTTAATATATAGCCCCTCTACTTTGTTTTCCTTCTGCAAGCATTATTTCTAGCTATCTGCATTTCTATATAATTTCTAGAAAGATATTTTAATCTCTCTCAAAATAACCGGCATTTTTTTTTTATTTTTATTTTTTTTTTATTTTTTAATATATGAAATTTACTGTCAAATTGGTTTCCATACAACACCCAGTGCTCATCCCAAAAGGTGCCCTCCTCAATACCCATCACCCACCCTGCCCTCCCTCCCACCCCCCATCAACCCTCAATTTGTTCTCAGTTTTTAACAGTCTCTTATGCTTTGGCTCTCTCCCACTCTAACCTCTTTTTTTTTTTTTTTTTTCCTTCCCCTCCCCCATGGGTTTCTGTTATGTTTCTCAGGATCCACATAAGAGTGAAACCATATGGTATCTGTCTTTCTCTGTATGGCTTATTTCACTTAGCATCACACTCTCCAGTTCCATCCATGTTGCTACAAAAGGCCATATTTCATTTTTTCTCATCCGGCATTTTTTATTAGGATTGTCTTGAATCCTATTACAGCTGTATGGATCAACTTAACTGACACCTTTAAATGGTAACTTCTTCCAGTATATGAGCATGGCATATTGTTCCAATAAATAGATTTTCTTCATTTTTTTCAATCATGGTTTATAGTGAGTGTAGTGTTGACTTATTTTGCACATCTACTATAAAATTATTCCTATGCATTTGATGTTTTTGATATTATCATAAATGATATTCTTTAATTCCTATTCTCTTTTGGGCTGGAGTATGGTAATACAAATTATATTTGCATATTTACCTAATATTCCTGTGACCTTGCTAAATCTGTATCTGTGCAGTTTTTGTATTAATGCACTCTCTTATTTTATCTATGAATAAAAGCAATTTTACTTAATCATATTTAAATGTTTATAACTTTACTTTCTTTTCCACATCTTAAACAGATCCAGAGGTCTCTATTACAATGTTGAATACACATTGTGAGAGTATGTATTGACTTCTCAGTCTGACTCTCAAGCTTTCAATATTTCACCCTCAGCCTGAGTTTTGCCAGAGATCATTTGAAACTACCTTTATTGTGTAAAGAGGTTATCTTCTTCTAGCTTGCTAAGGGTTCTTACCACCTCTTACATCCAATGAACATAAGTTCTATATTACACGAACTTCATAGAAAACATTGATTGATACAAATGTTGAATTAAAATTTTAGCCCTGACATGAATGCACATGGTATTGATGTCTTCTTTTTTATAAATCAAGTTATAGCTCCGTGTGTCTGTGTGTGTGTGTGTGTGTGTGTGTGTGTGTGTGTGTGTCTGTGCGTGAGTGTGTATTATCTGCATCAATATGCAAAGAGATATTGGCCTTCAATTTGCCTTTCTTATAATGGTCCTGTCAGGCTCTAGTATGTAGATCCTATGACCTCATAAAACAAATTATGCAGAATTTGCATAATACTGTTATAATTTATTCTATAATTGTATGGAAGAATTAAATAGTGAGGCCTGAGGCCATGGAATTTTTACTTTTTAAAAATTTACTTATTTATTTTGAGAGATAGAGTGAGAGAGAGAGGAGCACAGAATGGGAGCAGAAAGAAGGGGAGACAGAGAATCCCAAGCAAGCTCCACACCATCAGTACAGAGCCCCATGTGGGTCTCAAACCCATGAGCTATTGAGGTCATGACCTGAGCTAAAACCAAGAGTTCACTGCTTAACCATATGAGCCTCTCAGGTGCCCCAGAATTTTTACTTTTTATAGGCTTTAATTCTTCAATGATTCTGCAACTGCTTATTTTTTCTATTTCTTATGTCTGCTTCATAGGTTGTGCTCTTACAGTACTTTGTATGTTTTATTACTTTTCAAATTTATTCTTATCTGAAGTGATATCAAATTTTCTTTTCTGATATTGATCTTGTGTCTTCTATGTTTTTTTTTTATTTTCCTTGATGAATTTCACAGTGGTTTATTAATCACACTAGTCTTTTCAGAAAATCAACAGTTAGGTTTTTTTCTCTATTGTATATCAGCATTAAATCACATTAATTTCTTCCCTTATATATATTAATATACTCATTACTTTTCTTTGAATTTAATATATATTTTTTAACTTCAAAAACTATATTTTTAGACCACTGATTTTCAGGGTTTATTTTCTTCAATATACATTTAAATTTAAAAATCACTCTCTGTATGGCTTTAGGTGGTTCCTACAATTTTTACATGGCATATCTTAATCATCACTCAGTTTGTTTTTTAATTTAAGTACCATTTATTTTTTACCTATGGAATATTTTAGGTGATTATTTCCAGAGAGGATTTACTTATTTTATTATTTTTTTAACGTTTATTTATTATTGAGAGACAGAGAGACACAGAGCATGAGCATGGGAGGGGCAGAGAGAGGGAGAGACACAGAATCAAAAGTAGGCTCCAGGCTCCGAGCTGTCAGCACAGAGGCCAACACGGGGCTCAAACTCATGAACCCAGAGATCATGACCTGAGCTGAAGTTGGTCGCCCAACCGATTGAGCCACCCAGGTGCCCCAGGATTTACTTAATTTAATTTTTTTATTGATTGATACCTAGCTCAGTCCCACTATAGTTAAAGAACATATATTCATTGATATAAGTACTTTGAAATTTATTGATATTACTTGATGGATAAACATATGATCAACTTGGGTAGGTATTCCATATGCCCTTGAAAATGATTATCATTTCATAATTATGGGCACCTTGTTCTTATTTCCTATACATTTACTTTTTTTAAACTATTGCGCCATCAGTTATTATATATGTTAGTATCCTGCAATATAATTGTGGATTTTTGTCACTTTACGGTTCTATCAGACTTAGAGGTCTTTAACTGTTACTTCTATTAAAATAGAGCACTTTATTTCATATCACCTTTCTTCTGCCATAAAAGACTATTTTCACCTTGCATTTTTATTTGACAAACATATTTAGTCATATAATATATACTTTAGTATTACTATATTGATCAATATTCATTTAAATTTACTAAAATATTCTCATTGGTTTTTTTAAATTTCATTTTTTCACATTAATTTCATTTTCATTTTATTGAATTTATGGTCTACTCAAAGGAACATTTCTTATTTCTGAACAACACACTTTCATATGTGTTAGAATAGAAATAAAGAAAAATTAATTTCTTTATGTTTGTAAGATATTTTATCTGACTGTCAAAGGCTGGTAATTCTAAGTTGGCAGTTTTCTTATTTCAGCATATAAGATGACAATCGTTTTTAGATCATAATTATATCAAAAGTCAAGCAATAATCTGCATGTGACTTCTTTGAAATTCATGAATATTTTTCTCCATCTGTCGCACCAATTTTTTGCATAGTTTTATGAGGAGTTTTATGGAACTGCCCTATAGTTCAGGATGCAGGCCCCTCAAAATATGGCTGCTTTCATGGTATTCTGAGTTTTCAAACAAGTTGGTTTTATATCTATCTTATAAATCATCCGCATTTTTCAGTGGGACTTTTTTTTTTAATTCTATGAAATTATAAGAAATACAACCTTCTTAAAGAGTTTGGAGAGGTAAAATAAGTTTGTGTATGTAGACTCAACACAGTATTATAAAACAAATAATTTTGTCATTATTTTGACCAAATTATAGTGTTGATATTATCACTAATTATAAATAATCTAAAAATTATTTTATTGACTGTTTTTTATTATGGACATTTAATTTTTATGATATTTTAATAAAAATGATGTTTGTCTCCAAATTTTAAAGATATTTTTATGTATTTAGGATCATGAAATTATACATTGATTTAAAAAAAGAGTTATGGGGGCGCCTGGGTGGCTCAGTAGGTTAAACTGCTGACTCTTGATTTTGGCTCGGGTCATGATCTCAGATCATGATCTGGCAGTTCATGAGATTAAGCCCCAAATAGGACTCTGGGCTGACAGTGAGGAGACTGCTTGGGATTCTCTTTCTCCCTTCTCTCTGCCCCTCCTCTGCTCTCACACATGCTCTCTATGTCTCTCTGGGTCTCTCTGTCTTTCAAAATAAATAAATATTTAAAAAATAGATGACGTAGAATAGTATGAAAAACAAGGTCAGACTTCCAATAACCTTAATAAGAGTTCTGGTAGTTTTTTTTTTTGTTTTGTTTTTGTTTTTTTTTTTTTTTTTTTTTTTTTTTTATATCACTTCTGATATTTAAAATGCTATTTACCTACTGAGCGCCTGGATGGCTCAGTTCGGTGGGTGTCCGACTTTGGCTCTGGTCATGATCTCACAGTTTGTGAGTTCAAGCCCCGTGTTGGGCTCTATGCTGACAGCTCGGAGCCTGGAGCCTGCTTCCGATTCTGTGTCTCCCTCTCTCTCTGCCCCTTCCCCACTCACACTCTGTCTCTCTCTGTCTCAAAAATAAATAAACATTAAAAAATGGTTTTAATAAAAAATGCTATTTACCTAAAACAGAAAAAAATCCTATTTAATGTAGCAAAAAAAAATACATATTTTAAAAGACCACTGATTTTAAAATAGATACACCTGTTAAAATATTTTCAAAATATTATTTTAAAATAGGACAAAACATCTATTTATATATGGGGGCCCTGAATAAGTATTTTTGTGTTAAATGAATACTTGAATTTAAAAATCAAAGACTAGAAGAAGAAAAAAATAAAGGTGATACTATTGAGTTTAGCAAATTGCCATGGGAGTCATATCTTCTGCTGTTTTATAAATGATGTTCATGTGTACTTTATTAAATTCATGTCTGTAAAACTACAAGATACACTTCTACAGATATTTAAATAAAAGTGAAAAATAAAGTAGGAAATTTGCATAATCAAAAAATTAGAACTTTTTGTTTTTCATTATGTTTTTATAAGACTAATCCAATCAGTTTAAGTCAAAATACACATTACATTAAAAACTAAAAATATTACTTCTTAGTATTACTTAAAGTAATTAAGTAATCTAACAATAATCAGATTTAATGTGCAAGTCATTATGAAACATTTAATGCTATCCAACATTTGGAATAATGCTTAAAGTTATAAAAACAAAGTGTTTTATACCATTGACGAGAGGGGAGAGAGGAGCAGAGATGGAGAGGAAGGGAGGGACAGAGACAGAGATTAAAATAAAAAGAACAGGAGGAAAAGGAAAAAGAGAAAATTTCAAGCACTTTTTTAATATCACTGACTCACAATACCAAATAAGATTCTTTGCACATTAGGAAAAAAAAAACTGTTAATGTCAGAAAAAGAACAGATGTTATCAAAATTTGTCCTCATTCAAAAAAAGTAAAACCAAATGTGTTTATCCTTCTTTGGTAATTTAAATATTTCAAATGCATGTTATTCGTTTTTATTTTGAAAATCCTAACTCATATTTCTTTAACTGTTCCGAGCTCTCCTCCTACAACAATTCTATATTTATTGTTACTCCTACTTGATAAACTATACTAGCTTCCAAAGTATGTTTCTCTCCCATTTGTGTTTCAGCTCCTCATGCTGTTTGTTAGCCATTAAAATTTGTTTTTCCTTTATACATACAAAAAATCACTTAAGGAAAGTACATTACCATGTTCTTTAAAATAATTTTGGGTGAGAAAATAGCCAACTATATTTCTCAACTGCAATTTTAAAATAAATTATTGTTCTCTTAGGAAAGAAAACCAATCAATTCAAGTTTTGTATATGGAATGTTTCAATTAAATATTTTTTGTTTTTCTGTGTTTTTTTAAGTGTTTTGTTTTGTTTTGTGTTGTGTTGTTTTAATTTGGGCAGCAAATTATGTGTCCTTCATAGTTTCATTAACAGCAGTTACTTTGCACTTGACTTTAAGGGAGAGAAAATAAACACTAGTTACAATTTAGCTCTGGAAATGGTATTTTTACCAGTATAATGCATAAGTAAAGGCAGAAATATCTTGAGAATATTTAGGAATAATATACTAAGAATGATCACAGCAAATAATCAATGCAGAAAATGAAGGATTACTGTCATTCTGTCTAGAATTTTCACAATAGTTATGTAATATATTTATTGATCATCTTGAATTAAAATTTGATGAATGAGCTCTAATCACCTGTTTTTTTTGTTTGTTTTGGTTTGGTTTGTTGTTTTCTTTTTTTGTTTGTTTATGTTTTTGTTTTTGTTTTGAGTGGGTCACTAGGCTGTAAATAAGCCAAGCCATCATCAGTTCCTATGTAGTGGGATGATTGAGGAAAGGCATAATAATTTAAAATTAATGCTGCCTATGGGTGCCTGGGTGGTTCAGTCGTCCAACTCTTGATTTTGGCTTAGGTCATGATCACAGGGTTTGTTGGCTTGAGCTCAACGCAGAGCCTGCTTGGGATTCTCTCCCTCCCCTCTGTCTTTGTCCCTCCCCCCCACACACATGCTTTCTCTCTCTTTTTCTCTAAATATAATTTTTTAATTAAAAAAATAAAAAAATAAAATCAACATTGCTTAAAAACAATACCAAAGACAATTCACTTAATGAAGAATATTCATAAAAATCCATATGCCAAATTAATGTTCATCAAATAATCATGATTCTTAAGTAATGGAACAGGTTCAGATTTTTAAAACATTTTTGCATCTTTTCATGTTTTGTAATATGCAAACCTTCGTTTAAAATCTACTTTACAAAAACAAATGAAAAAAATATTCTTCATCATACTTAGAAAAATTAAAGTTAGAAGTATAATAGTGTAACTGTAGTTAGTATAAATTAAGAATTTGCACTTTTCAATTTTAAAATATTGTTTGCCTGAAGTCATAGTTCTTGGATCATAATTCATTGATTTCACTACTTTGAGTAGCTTTGCCTCCTTTTGACAATTTCTTTGGTAATATGGCTGGTTGTTTTATAAAATTAATCTCCTTACCAAAATTAAAAATAGAACTACTATGTCATCTAGCAATTCCTCTTCTGGGTATTTATCCAGAGAAAATAAAAACAATTCAAAGAGATATGTATATCCCATATTCATTGAAACATTATTTACAATAGCCACAATATAGAAGAAACCCAAGTGTCAATCGATAGATGAATGGATAAAAAAAGATGTGGTAAATATATACAATGGAATATTACTCAGCCATAAAAAATTAAATCTTGACATTTGCAACAGCTACAGATGGACCTACAGAGTATTATAAGGTGCAATAAGTAAGAGAGAGACAAATGCCAGTCATAAGTGGAATCTAAAAAGAACCCAAACAAACAAAACAGGAACAGACTCATAGATACAAGGAGCAAACTGGTGGTTACCAGAAGGGGATGGGCATCGGGGGCACGCATCATAGGTGAAGGGGATTAAGACGTACAACTGCCAGTTATAAAATAAATAAATCACGGGGATGTCATGTACAGTTTAGGGAGTATAGTCAATAATACTCTAATAACAAATGGTAACTAGACTTATTGTGGAAATCATTTCATAATATATAAAAATATTGAACACCATGATGCATACTGGAGACTAATAGGATATTGTATTGTATATCAATTCTACTCTAATAAAACAAATGTAAGTAAAGCAGAACTTTCCTCAGAGACATGTAGAATGGGCTCCTAGGTGGCTCAGTCAGTAGAGCCTCTGGCTTCGGCTCAGTTCATGATCTTGTGGTTTGTGAGTTCGAGCCCCACATCAGGCTCACTGCTGTCAACACAGAGCCTGTTTCAGATCCTCTGTCCTCCTCTCTCTCTGACCCTCCCCTGCTTGTGCTCACTTTCATAAATATATAAAACATTAAAAAAAAGACTTGGAATCGCGTGACCTATATTTAATAGTTTAATTCTGTGTATGTGCATGTGTTATTTTTAAACATTTTTAAAAATATTTATTATTTTGAGAGAGAGAGAGAGCTCGCAGGAGTGGGGGAGGGGCAGAGAGAGAAAGGGAGAGAGAGAATCTCAAGCAGGCTCTGTGCCCTGACATGGGGCCCCATCCCACAAACTGTGAGATCATAACCTGAGCCTAAATCAAGAGCCTGAGGCCTAAGCAACTGAGCAACCCAGGTGCCCCTGTGTGTGTGTATTTTTAAAGAGACTTTATTATCTCCCCTTTGTTGCTTTAATAATGTCTTCTCACACAATTTCTCCTTTCTATCTACCAGCAATTCCTATTAGATGATAGACAACTCATCCTTCCTTTCAATTTTTCCCATTCTCTCATTTTTTTCTTCATTTGCTTCTTTTTTTCTGTTGAGGGGGGGCTTATCTCCATTTACGAAAGAGCATTGACTGTGTCTTCCAAAGTTATATGGAATGTTTTTCTTTTTAAACAACCCTGTTTTAATTTCTAATGGTGTTTAGTTTTGTTTTCTATTATCACACTCTCTTTATGTATGAATTTATATTATAAAGTCTTTCTAAAAATACAAATTAGTTTATTAAAATATAGAAATATAGTTTATATGCCTCAACATGCATTTTCCTGATTGTTATTTTCATGTTTTATATTTTCTTCAAATATCTCTTTAATTTTGGTGGTCTATTCATATTTAAGAAAGCATTAATAAGAAAAGCTGACTGAATTATGTGTACAAAATTTTTGATATGCCAGACTATATAGGATGATACAAAAAGTAATTAAATGTTATTTGGTAAGGGAGGAGACGGATAAATGCTAGATTATGCTTGGTTTATTTGGGTAATTATTCTTACCAGAAAAAAAGGTTAATACACACACACACACACACACACACACACACACACACACACACACACACAAAGGAAACTCAAGGCAAGGATGATCCAGTATGTGATGTTGTATATGCTGTAAAAAATGTGCTTATGGTCATGGGCCCATTGACACATAGTTTTTCCTGTCAAGGACGTCCCTTCATATAAGGTTATATTATAGAACAATCTCAAATCAGCAAATGAGACACACTGAGCCATTGGAAATTAGTTCCGGCATAGGCATTTCAGGGAAAAGGCAAACTTACCAGGAATATCTGTCAAGCCTAGTCAAAATATTGATGTCTTTTCTAGATTTGAATAAATTGGACATAATCAAGTTGCCACCAAATGGCTGTTTATTCTCCTTGAGGCACTGTATAATATTGACTTCTTAGCTTTAGTGTCTTCTTCTGAGAGTCTGGACTTTAATCAGTGGCAGTAAATTGTGTGGTAGATTTCTTTTTAATTTTTATAAATTGAGTAGCCTTAAAGAATAATATGCCTCAAGGTTAAGCCCACACGTAGCCACCACCTCTACTTCAATGATTACCTCATTCATAGGTTATTGCACAGAAGCTTCAATGTCAGGGACAATGTCTGGGAAAGTCATCTTGATCACATAATTCACTAGCATTTGGCAGCAATGCTTTTTTTTTTTTTGCAGGAAATTCTTTGACACTAAAAGTACACCCTATATTACTACTACTGTAGGTCTGCCCATATATATTTTTCCTAGACCTCTGAAAAACATCTATCTCCTAATTTCTCTCATTTCTGATTACTGGCCAAGAAGTCAAAGTATTTAGATATACATATGATTCCATGTACATCTTTACTGAGGAATTTTAAGCACAAAGTGGATGGCCACATATAATTGAAGCAAAACAAAATCTTTTAGGGCCAGATATGAGTGGAAATATGGAGATTTTTCCTTGAGAGGATAATAAAGACACTATCTTCCTCTTAAACAAAGGTTATGTTTGCTAGCAGCTTCTCATAACACTGATGTTTCATAATCAAGCTTCCTCACTATGACAAAAACAAAACAAAACATTGAATTTGCAATATCCAACTAGGTCTGCCTCTGTATCACTACCAGGGGACTTTGAGGGGCACAGGGGGTATTTATATACATGAAACTCAGGCTTCTTTCTATGCCGTAATAAAATCTTTTGTCTCTGAACCAAGAGTCTTCTGTCTTCTGTCAGAATCTATGAAATTATGGCAGGTTCACTTACTAACTTCATAACAGGGTAAAATCTCATGTAGTCTGTTAAAAGTATTTCAGATATTTATCCTTGCCCATGACCTAGAACAAACCTGATTATGCCATTACAATAGAGAAAGTGATTATTGAATTTGAAATTGTTTTATAAGGCAAGGAAACCTTTAACAATCCTTTGTTAAAATAAGTCAGCTAAAACAATCAAAAAGGATAACTCAAAAATTATTTTCTGGTTTTATTCAAAGGCATTTTTAATGTTATCTATGAGGAAACTTGGCTTAATTTGCCAATTTATATCTAGCTGTGCTAGAACATGTGTAACAAGTATTTAAAGGGAAATGGAAAAACCATAAGTGTTCGGACTGTAAGACATCATATAAATTATTGGAAATAGGTTGGGAACTAACTATATTAAGTCAAATTTATGGAAACATTTAAAACTAATGTGAACCTATTCCTTAATTCTAAGAAGTGATAAATATCAAATGCATAATTTCTATTATTTGTGAAATAAATAATCCACATCTTTGGGTGCGCAACATGATAGAAAAATAATGATTGTCACATCCTATGAATCTGTGTGAGGTGACAACTCAACATAGCAGAGAACACTGGAATTCTGCAACAGAAAATACAAATTTGAGTGATGGCTACACATTTTTTTAGCTGTATAACCTTAGGCAATTCATTTTAAAACTCTGAGAAGTTATATATTGTGTCCTAATATATAAATTTGAAATTATAAAACATGTGCTTATATTTTCTACCATGAATCAACTAAGATGATGGATACAGACTCTTCCACATACATTGTTTATGTCAGTTTTACAATAAATACCTTCTTGTGCCATAATTGCCTTATACACTCGTGCCTCCTTTACTAGCTCACAAAATCCCAATACATAGAGACGTAATATTCAATTATATAACTCTCAAATACCTAGCACATTACCTCTGTAAAACTGACTTTTTTGATTAATCTTATTTTTTCAAAACATGCTGAGGATCTTCTTACTGAACTTAGGTATAAGCAGGCTGTATAAAATTATAAACCTATCCCTTGAATCAGGCTGGAAAAAAAAATGCACCAAAACTATTTTCAACTAGTGCCAAGGATAATGCACCAACATTAGTTTCTAAAAGACCTCTGCTTAAATTTTAGCTCTGTCCCTAATTAGGTATTTCAGTTCTCTTAGAGAGTTTCTAGTTTGCTAAATAAGAATTAAATAGCTATATTACTGTGTTCAGAACAGGACTAATTAAAAGCAATGAAAGTGTCAACCTTTGATATGATGAAGAGCATACATAGATTCTAAATAATCAGTGGTGGTGTTATAGCTGTATTGATAACAAATGCCAAATTTCAAGGAATCATAGTTAACTACAGTATCCTGAGAAGTCATTTGCTATTTTCTTTTTACAAATAAGGTTATTTAGATCTATTAAGAAAACAGAACATTAAAGAAGATTGATAATTTTTCAAGATAGGTCAAAGACAATTAATTTAACTACAGTATTTTAAAAAAACTTTTTTCCCCAATCTTTTTGTTATTTAAACATAGATGGAATGTTAAATATTGTGACAGGCTTTGGTATGTGTTTTTTTCATTAAATCATTTAGTCAACAGCAAATGGAAATAATTTTTTTCTGCAACAAGTAAAACTACAAGGTGGTTCCACTAAAAGTAAGCTGGAAAAAAAGAACATGATTATAAAGAACTGAATTGTAACTAAAATGTCAAGTAAGAAATGAGCAGTTCTTTAAGGAATAAGTAGGTCAGTGTACATAATCCTATTCAGTTACTGAAGAATCTACATATATAAAGTAGCTATTGATGTAAATATAGATCACTTCTAGAGATTTATACATTAAAATCTGAAAATTATATGATTCTTTGTGTTATATCTCATTGTATTTAGAAAGGCCTTTATCTAAAAATTGATTTTAAGATTAGATTCCAGGGTGGGGCGCCTGGGTGGCTCAGTCGGTTGGGTGTCCGACTTTGGCTCAGGTCATGACCTCGCCGTTTGTGGGTTCAAGACCTATGTCGGGCTCTGTGCTGACAGCTCGGAGCCTGGAGCCTGCTTAGGAGTCTGTGTCTCCTTCTCTCTCTGTCATTCCCCGCTTGTGCTCTGTCTGTCTCTATCTCTCAAAAATAAATAAATAAATGTTAAAAAAACCATTAAAAAAAAAAAGATTAGATTCCAGGGGTGCCTGCGTGTCTCAGTCAGTTAGGCATCAGACTTTGGCTCAGGCCATGGTCTCACAGTTCATGAGTTTGAGCCCCATATCAGGCTCTGTGCTATCAGTGCAGAGCCCACTTCAGATCCTCTGTCTCCTTCCCTCTCAGATGCTCCTCCTCTTGTGTGGTCTCTCTCTCTTTCTCTCTCTCTCTCTCAAAAATAAACATTTTTTTAAAAAGATTAGATTCCAATGAACATAGGATATTTTGTATTTTTTCAGAAATACAAAGTTTGTTGAACTTTACTTGAACACTGTGATCCTGGAAAACAGTGAAGGTTAGGAAATCCCTCTACTCATTGTGTTCCAGAAAATGGTTTACTACAGAGAACCATCATTCTTATGTGAATTAGACAGGGATGACATAAAACTCCTTGTTCCCTATGACAAGGCCAAACACAGACCTTCCAGATTCCTATTCTTTGCCTCATAAATGATTAGCTCCACTGATTGTTTCCACTGATCAACAGGAACAAAATGCATTCCCACTGATCAAGTGGAACAAAATGCTTGGCAACCAAACTCTGACTGGAATTCTGTCCTCCCCAGCCATCATCTTTGGCCCACCAGCCCACCTTTAGCCTAGACCAGCATGCATTCTCCCTTAAGGACCTCTCCTGAAAGATGGGCTGGCCTCAGGGTAAATCACTCTCAAATCTACTCTTTGTTCACACAGATTTCTCCCCACTTCCTCACACCTGGCTCTTTATAATGTTGTATTCTTCTCTCTATAAAAGAAAAACACTTGGGAGGTACTTTAGCAATGACTAAATTAGGATGTCCCTTGCATGAATCCCTCCCTAAGCAACGATAATTTGGCATCCACTCATAGAACAAAAGTGGTTTTGTGAAAGCTGTGGTATCAAGGTATACATATGTATAATACAGGAAAATTTTAGGTAGGAATGATTTTTATTTTAAAAAAAAACACTTATTTAGTTTTTGAGAGACAGAGAGAGACAGGAGCATGAGCAGGGGAGGGGCAGAGAGAGAGGTAGTCACAGATTCTGGAGCAGGCTCCAGGCTCTGAGCTGTCAGCACAGAGACTGATATGGGGCTTGAACTCACAAACCATGAGATCATAACCTTAGCCAAAGTGGGACCTTTAACAGACTGAGCCACCCAGGTGCCCCAGTAGGTTTGATTTTTTTAAAAAATGCATAAAGTCTGAAATATAAAACACCAGCAATGGTAGAAAGGGAAAATGAAGGAAATTTAAAACTGAGTTAATGTGAACATTAGAGCATTTCATATGAAAAACTTTATGATGCATGCAAATCTAGCACAGGGTGGGCATATTAGGGACCACAGGCCAAGTCTGGCTCACTGCATGTCTTTGTTAATCAAGTTACATTGGAGCATAGCCATGATCATTCACGTATGGCTACATTTGTGCTAAAAGAGCAGAGCTGAGTAGTAAAGCAGAGAAAGTAAAGCCCAGAAATCCTAACATATTTACTCTCTAGACCTTTATAGAAAACAATTGCTAGCCTCTGGTCTAGTATAATAGAGATTAGCAGATGTTTGTAACAGATTTCAAGAAAAAGAATCAACCATGAATTAAAGAGAAAAATTACAGATAACTAGAAAAAAATTAATCACCCAAGCTATAATTAAACCACAAGGGTACTATGGATGAAATATAAAAAACCAACAAGCAAAAGATAAATAATTACAGAAAATATTGTATTTTAAGAGGCAGTGTAAATTTTTATAGCTTATTCTCCAACGGCTGTACAGCCTGAAAGTGTATTTGAGCAAGAGTATCATAGAAGTTAAACATTTCACTTCAGAAAATAGACCTTAAAATATTAAATCAAATATTAGATAATGAAATCTGATAGAATATGAAAATAATCATATCTAATTACAATGTGAGTTAATTCTTAGCAGACCAGATCAGGTCAGCAGTTAAAAAAAATATTTCCAGAAGACTTTTCTAGTAACATTTTCTTAGGCTTTCACACTTGAAGTATATTTGAATATTTTAGAAAGAAGCTTTGCTTGATTCAATCTGACCAAATTGTTTTCCTGTACTGAATAACTTTAATGCTATTTGAGTGTTAAAATCAAAGAAGCCAATGTATCTTTGTTTTCATGGATATTTTTCCAGCAGTATCTGGGATGGAGACTTCAGTTAAGAAAACAAGTAGAGACTGTTCCTTTTCAGGGGCTGCAAAGTCTTGATCAGTCATTAGGAAATATTTGGTAGAGAATTTATGTCTATTCAGTTTACTAGAGAAATAGGAGGTTTATTGAAATATAGATATCAATATCAATGTATCAATATAAATCAATTGATATATTATGATATGATATATTATATGATCAATATCATATATTGTGATATATTGATATATTAACATACAATAGAACTTAAAGAGAGACAGGAAGAGAGAAAAGTTGAACACTATCCAATTAAAATTTCCTAAGGCACAATCTCAGCACATATAGAGAAGTCAGGCCATATTTCTTATAAAATATCCTTAATTACCAAATATTCTTCATGGTGATTTTTCTAGATCTTATCTCCAAACTATTTCCCTTACTCCCTTACTATGTGCTAATTTTCCAACCAAAGTCTGCTAAATTTTGATTCAAGTCTTACTATTTCTACATTCTGCTCCATGATTAATAATACAAAGTACTTCCCCCCACTTCCTTCTGAATAGTGAGGGCTTCTCACGACAAAACTGAAACTAAATAATGTGCTTTGTGTATGTGTGTATGTTGTACACACATGGTCATATATATTTCTTTTACTTTCAATCTCAGATTTTAATTTTTCAAACGTGCTATATGTAACCTTTAGGTTTGAATCCTTGACTCTATAGATTATGAGGTTTATTCTGTCTTTTAATGATAATGAAATGAGAGGGAACATGGGAATTATTTTTTAAAGAATACAAATATGCATACTATTGTGTGCTGCTATTATCACTGCTTGCTGTATAGACACTGATCTCAAAAATGTAGCTATGAGAACAATATATGAATGAATTCATAATAACATCAAACTGGACAACTCAATTTGGCTTATTTTTAAAGAGGCCCTAGCCTTTCACATAAGTCTATTTTTGTTTGTTAGTTTATTTGGTAAATACACAAATAGGCAAAGAGTTTGACATATTTTTATAATGAACATAAATGAATATTTTATATTCATTTAAAATCTATATGCGAGATCTTTATATTTTTGTTTAGTCATTGCATTAAGATCAACTCTAGTGTATACACAGATCTACCTATATTCTAATTTTTCTTTCTAAAAATACACCAAATAGACAGCTTGCTATTAGCAGCATTATCATTATGTGGAACCAGAAAAGTGAAAGGATAGAATAATATGTAGGTTAGAGCCAACTACAGATATGTTTTAAATACAGTAATTAAACAAATGATAGGCATCAATTAAACCGTAGGTGACAAAAGAACAAGATAATACACTCTAATAATTTTCAGCGCTGTTGGTTCATAACACTTTTGTGTATCTATTATAGCAAACAAGAATTTTCCAAGTGTGTAATTCTTAAGCTACAGTTTAGGCACTTCTCCAGGAAGTGAGTTGAGCAGATTGTAATGAGTTGTAAAACAGAATCCCTGCTGTAACTAATTTGTACTTAACACTCCTTTCAGGAAAGAAAAATAAAGTTTTTTTTTCATTTGTAATATAATTGCATATAAAATTCAAGGATAATTGAATTTCATAAAATTGTCAATGTCAGTAAGTTACCAGAACATTTTTTGTAACACTGTACTCAACATGATTCACTTTCAGCAAATAACAGAAAAATTATTTTGTCCAGATAATTTCTTATAGGTACATAATGTCATCTATGTGAAATTGTTTTTCCATATTTCATTAAAAGGCATACAAAGACAAAGTCTTTGGAATCGGGCCCCTAACAAGTTTGAACATCCCAGTATTATGAAAAATTTAAGAGGTAGCTCAACAACCACATTGATAGCAGTATGTTTCTAGAAATAAATAGCAGGGACCCCAAAATGATAAGGATTGCCTAAAATTAATTTTTCTTGTAATGATTTTGTTACATATTAGTATCATGATAATGTTGGCTTTGTAAAATAAAGTTTCTGCTATATTTTTTTATGTCCTGGTAAATTTTTTGTGATCATGATGCTATTTCTTTCTTAAATATATGTGATAGTTCACTGGAAAATTCAAAAGGGGCTGGAGTTTACTTTGTGGGAATAATTTCAATTAAAATGTTAATTTATTTAATAGATATGAGACTATATTTTCTATTTTTATCAGTTTTTTCAGTGACTTCCATTTCATCTAAAATTTTAAATTTATTATCATAATGTTCATGAAATATTATTATTATGGGAGCTCATTGTCATAAAGTTGTTATTGAAATTTTGGTCTGGGAGTTGCAATGGGGATATTTATCTATTTAGTCTTAATTTCTCATTTAATTCTACTCTGCTGAGAGAACATATTTTCATTATATCAGCCAGTCCTTTGGTATTTTTTAAGACTTATTTTATAGTCTAAAAAACAATTTGTGAACTATTCCATATGAACTTCTGTGAACACATTATCTTGCTCTTTTTGGTGTAATACTGAATATACATTCTTTAGATCAATTTTGTTAATCATGTGTTTCAAATCTATGTGCTTTGTGGTTATCTGTTTACATGTACTACTCAATTAACTTTTTATTCTTTTCATTTCACTTTTTCATAATTCTGCAAGTCTCCTTCAGACCAATCAAAACAATCTATGCTTGTGATGATTATGTTCACTAAGGTTAATACATGCTTAGTATAATATTAGACTGTAATTACATGGATGGTAATGGCCTTGGCTATTTATACATCACTCTTTATCAGTACCAGCTATATAATAAATATAGTTACATTTCATGTTGATAATATCAAAAATAAGGTATTCTATCTCAGATTAGATAACTAATTTGATTAGACCATTTAATTATTAAGTATTATCTGAGATTCTAATCCTTCTTTTAAATTAAATTCACCACAAAGCTACTCTCAGAATTCTTTTTTACAACATCCATAGTACTACAACCCTAGTATAACCAAGAACAGAGGGAAATCCAGGGAAGACACAAAAGGTGAAAAAGCAGTTAACCTGAAATTAAAATATAAGAAAGTTTGCATAAAATATAGAAAGGGGAGTGGGGGCAGATGCACATTTTTAATTCATTTTTTGCCCCCAAATTATGTCTTGACTGTAGTTATAAATGAAAAAGATTACCTATTGAAAAAGCTATAAGACAGATGGTTATAATTTGAAATGTTCATAAAAAGATTACATTAGATTGGGTGACAGATTCACTGAATTCTACAGATAATTCTTTCTAAGGGATTGTCCTGTAAAGTGAAAAGGGAATGTCTAAATATAGAATGTTGATTCATATTTACAACAAGCATAGTTTTAATTCTAGGTCTTATTGTCATATTTAAAGGAAAACATGATCCTATTGCTGTTTTCCTCTTCAACATCCCTCAAAACACATATTTCAGGAAATTTCAAGAGTTAAAATAAAACTTTGTGTTTGGAAATATTCAAAATTTATTAAAATTCATGTATCAGAAATTTCATTCCAATTCTAAATGTAAAAATGTAAATCCTTCAGAAATGCCTGATAAAATATTGCAAAAATAGTCTTGAAACTAAAGGAGTCATAAATAGCAAAAATCATGTATATGTGTGTGTATATATGTATAATTTTTATTCATTTGTCATAATAGTTTTAATTAAATATTCTTCTGTTAATCTTTCTCTTCTTTCACTTTTCTTACTCTTTCATGCTTATACATATACACCCCATGCATTTGATGTAAATATTAAAGGATATTAATTAAGGCTGGCTAGTTAGTTTATACCTTTGTTTATACCTAACATTAAGATGCTATTGCTAATTTCCAGACCACCTACATTTATGATTGTTTATAAAATACTTATGAAAGGAATTCTCACTTATGCTAAGTATTAGCAATGAACCATAGAAGTTTATGTTGCCCTAGAAATGACACCATCCCAGTTATCATGAGTTTCCTGTTTATTTCGGAAACATTGAGACTTAAATATTAGTAGAAATTAACAGACTGAATGCACAAACATACAATATGTGTGTTCATTAGTAAAACTAAATGCAATTTTAAAAGCTTTCACATAAAAATATATGTATATAGCAACATAATGATATTGAAGAAAAATTGTTGGGCTTAGACTGTGAAGAAATATGCTCTAAGACCATCTTTACTATTTATTTTCATGACCTCTGGTATGCATTTAACTGTGATGAAACTCAACCTTCTAAGCTTTGACCCAAACCAGAAAGTGGGACTACTCTGAGTATCTACTGTTTCACAAATATAAAATGCAATCATCATAGATTTTGTTCTTACAGTTACACATATTTCAGAATGGATGTGCTTATCCTCTTAAAATTTAATAACAGTTCAGAGAGAATGCTGCTGTGAAAGTGTTAATTTAGAAAGGAAAAATATGCATGATATCCAGGCAAAAGAAATATAATAAGTACTTTTTTTAAAATAAGGGCTAAAACATACTGCCAACGTCCCACTGATCTCTCAAGTTGAAAGATGATTTAGACACTTCACTTAGCTATCAGGAGTCCAAAGTAAAGTTACTCCAGAATTAGGCATCTTTTCCATATCTGGAAATTTTGACTACCTTGTGTTGCTTTTCTGTCCTTTTGTACTTAATAACATGAGAATAATCTCTGATTCCACTACTTTTAATGTCTTTTTCCCCATTCTCTACCTGATACATAGGATCTACTTCTTTCTCAAGATTTACCTTTTAAGCTTTGTGTGCTAGATGAAAGGCAAAGATTCAAGAAGTCTAACAAATTTACACCTAAGGAATGTTAAGTAGGTTCTGATTATCATCACACACACTAATGGTCCAGAAAGAGAAGATAGCAGAAGATATCTCAGGACAGGCTGTGAGGATGAAGATACAAGATTGCTTTACACTGGAGTTCTTTACAATGTTAACTTCACTTGTATTTCAATAATATGCACATTTATCATACTATATGGGTGGGGGCATATATACAAAACATTGTTTAACAATGAGTGAAGGAAGCATTGCTAAATGTTAAACTTTCATTGCCTCTTCCTAAGCTAATAAAAATAATTATTCTCCAGCCTCTCATGTAGTTTAGAAAATCCATATAATTGAGATTGGCCAAAAGAATAAGAACAGAGGGACTTAAGTCACTTACAGGCCTGGGTAGTTAGAGCCTGTGTGCCTACTCTGTGTTCTGGCTCTCTTCCAGTCTATGAAACGGAAGCAAAGTCACATAACAGGAGGAACTCAGCTCCTTGAGAAAGCCTGAGAGAACCAACCAAACTTTTCACTGTGGTATGGGGAAGAAATAAACTTATACAAACCCAGATTTCCTCTTCACTCTAAAATAAACATACTAAGTCAAAAGTGTGCTACAAAAAACACCTTAGAAATAGAGGTAATGAAAATTAAGACTGTGGGGGAAAAAATCCAACTTTCAATCCTGTGGTACTAATAAACAATGTCTACTTAATTATGCCCTACATTCTGAGGTTCAGGAAGATATTTTGTAATTATAATTTTTATTTTTATTTTTTAAATATAATAACCCCAGTTCATTCCTTTTTAATTTTTAAATTCTACATTTTTATTCCTCTGAGCGGTCCCTCGAATACTTTTCTCTTCATTATCACCATCAATATCTGTTCTCAGAAAAATGTCTTGTAAAGTAATTTTTATATAGAAATGAGATGGGTTATGCTTCAATTTATTTGATTTAAAAATAAATAGATATATCCACTGTCAATACGATATCAGATAACATTATTGAGAGGGCTATTTTTTTCCATAGAAAATGGTAGAAGATATATTACTTACCCTATTATCAGAATGCCTATATGAGTATTCCACATTAGTAGAGTTGCTATGGGGTTGTTTACTACTTTTTACTACTCAAATTCCACTGCACCCCAAATGACAAAGTCCTACTTAGTTTCTTATTACTGTTGCAATTTTCTAAGTCTGACCATTCAATACAGTAGTTATTTCTACAATGTGTTTGCATTTTGTAAGTAGGAAAATGACTTATGAATTTCTTATCAGTTAAAATACATAATAATAATGTATTATTATAGCCTTAAGGCAAAAATAATGATATGAAAGCTAAAATGTGTAAACCCATTATGATGAACAAGCAAAGAATCTTACGTTCATCATATGTGCCATAAATATCTGCCACGAAATAGAATGAATGAAGGTCCAATTCTAGTCAATCTATTGCAAGGTTAGACTACCCATCTGCTGAAGCACCCGTTATTTCCCTGTCAGCCATTTCTCCACAGTCCAGCTGAATGAAACTGTATCTCCCATGTGTATAACCTGCAAATACTGTTCAGACGGAAATCCTTACATGATACACAGGCCTACCATAAAATTATCCCTCATGATTTCTCAGTATCATATGCTTACTCTCTTACCTTCTCTCTTCCTGTAGCAACCACATCAGCCTTTTCATCTTCATCCACTGTTATCAGGAATCTTTTTTCATTCCATTTTCTGCTTAGAAAAAAAAAAGAAAACATTTTGTTGTAACTCTAACAATTCAAATTCATTTTTTGAATGCCATCACGGTAAAATGAATATCTCAGAAAATGTGGCATTCTTTCTCCTCTGATTTTAAAAAAGTATATGATCCTCACTCTGCCTTTTTTCTTTCTCAAACTCATCATAATTACTTTTCTTTTTTCTTAGTCATTCACCATGTTTTTTTAACATTTACCTTTCATTCATATTTTGAAGATTTGTGTGCATGTGTGTGAGTGCATGTGAGACAGAGAGAGAGAGAAAACTCAAGAATTATAAAAATCATGGGCAAGAGAGGGAGAGACAAACTTGAGAGATTTATCTCAGTACACAATAACAAAAATAGTTATATTTTTACCATTCATACCTAATTTATTATTATTTTATAAATATTGTGAATCAAATATCCATGTAGATCACTATGTAGGGTAATAAAAATATGAAATCAAATTTTTGCTTAAATATAAAAAGATACTGGAAAGGAAATGTTTGTCAATCTTATTAATACTACTAAAGATTTTATTACACTATTGTTCATTCTTTATTCAATTTATAGCTTTCTCATCTAATTTTATTGTTTAAACATTTTAAAGATATGCTTCATTTTGTTTCTGAAATAGCATAGGGCAACATATATAGGAAAAGGAGGGAAGGAAAGAAGATAAAACACACTTATTATTTTTCCTTTTATTCTCCTTGTTCTAAGACTTCAGTTATGAAGTTTCTGAAGTAATTTGCAAATTTAAAAAATGAGGTGTAATGGTAGCATATTTAGAAGTTCAGCAAAAATTATCTTGAATTTCTATCTGAAAGAAATAACTGCTAGATCTGAAATGTATTAGCAATTGATATTGAATATAATTAATGTCATTCCATACTCTGTAAACAATATAATCCAAATCAAAAGAAATCTATTTGAATAATTTATGATATAAAATATATGCATGATATAAATTGCATGGGCTACTTGGTTTCTTTGCAATTATTGTCAATGACTAGAAGACACACACTTTGTATCCATAAGGTAGAATGTTAACCTGCATTGGAGAAACAAAAAATTTCAAAATGTTTGAGACAGCATTTAGGATCCTATATGTTTAATTAAATTACTCTATCGGGGCGCCTGGGTGGCTCAGTCGGTTAAGCGTCCGACTTCGGCTCAGGTCATGATCTCACGGTCCGTGGGCTCGAGCCCCGTGTCAGGCTCTGTGCTGACAGCTCAGAGCCTGGAGCCTGCTTCAGATTCTGTGTCTCCCTCTCTCTCTGACCCTCCCCCATTCATGCTCTGTCTCTCTCTGTCTCAAAAATAAATAAACATTAAAAAAAATTAAAAAGAAAATAAATTACTCTATCAATTTTGCATAGAGTTTAGCCAACATTTATTTATCTTGATGCCTAAAAGTAGCTTGACAGTACCCACATGATTTTATATAAAAATCTGAAACCAACTGAATTTCTTGTATTTATGGAAATACTAATATTCAATGCAATACTGTCGGCTGAAACTTCTGTCATTTTGTTAAAGGTAACTGACAGAAAATTATTTGAACCCATAAGAAAGATATTACAGACAATAAAATATTTTGCTTAAATGGAGTAAATTCTACACGTAAACACAACAATGTAGAAATGGAAAGGCCTGCATTCTAGCCATGACATTGTCACTCACACGCCAAGAAGTGTGAAATATTTTAACTTCTAGATACTTCATTGTTTTCATGTTTTTGTGTAAAATTTTGTCAATAATAGTAACAATTTCTAGAAGATAAGATGAAATTTACATAGTTGATTGATTATAAGGCATTATAATATCATTAGTAGTTATATTTGGCAATTTTAATAGAAGTATATTGTAATGATAAAAGAAGTTATATATGTAACCAACCTCTTTCTGTTTTAAATCTCATTTATAAAATGGCTTTCAGTGATTATTTTATAAAGACTTAGTAAGTAAATCCTTTGTATTGCATTTAGGGGCAATTATTTTCTTTCTTTTTTTTATAAAAATTTTGTAATGTTTATTCATTTTTGAGAGAGAGAGAACGTGAGCAGGGTAGGGACAGAGAGAGACAGACAGACAGACAGACAAAATCTGAATCAGGCTCCAGCTGCTAAGCTGTCATCACAGAGTCTGATTCTGGGCTTGAACTCATGGACCATGATATGACCTGAGCTGTAGTCAGACGATCAACTGACTGAGCCACCCAGGTGCCCAAGGAGCAATTATTTTCTGAAAAAATAATTGACTGGTTTTCTAAAACTTAATAGTAACTAATCTAGTGATTTGACAATTTCCATAGCGTATATCAGACAATCTAGACTTTAAAATAAAGACTGTAACAAGAGATGAAGAAGGGCATTATATCATAAATTAAGGGGCCTATCCACCAAGAAGATCTAACAATTATAAACATTTATGCTCCAAATGTGAAGCACCCAAATATATAAATCAATTACAAACATAAAAACACTCATTGATAATAATACCATAACAGTAGGAGACTTCAATGCCCCACTTACAACAATGGACAGATGATCTAAGCAAAAAATCAACAAGGAAACAATGGCTTTGAATAACACACTGGACCAGATAGACTTAACCGATATATCAGAACGTTTCATCCTAAAGTAGGGGAATACACGTTCTTCTTCACTGCACATGGAACATTCCTCAGAATAGATCACATACTGGGACACAAGTCAGCCCTTAACAAGTATGAAAAGATCAAGATCATACCATGCATATTGTTAGACCACAACACTGTGAAACTCTAAATCAACCAAAAAAAATTTTGGAAAGATAACAAATACTTAGAGAAAAATGACCACCCTACTAAAAAATGAATGGGCTAAGTAATTAAAGAGTAAATTAAAAAGTACACAGAAGCCATGAAAATAATAACACCACAGCCCAAAACCTCTGGAACATAGCAAAGGTGGTAATAAGAGGGAAGTATATACAATCCAGGCCTTCCTAAAGAAGAAAGAGAGGTCACAGATATACAACCTAACTTTACACCTTAAAGAGCTGGAAAAAAGAAAACCAGCAAATAAAACCCCAAACCAGCAGAAGACAGGAAATAATAAAGATGAGAGCAGAAATCAATGCTATCAAAACCAAAAAAACAGAACAGGTCAATGAAACCAGAAATTGGTTCTTTGAAAGAATTAACAAAATTGATAAACCCCTAGCGACTTTGATCGAAAAGAAAAAGGAAAGGACCCAAATAAATAAAATCAAGAATGAAAGAGGGAGATCACAACCAACAGAGCAGAAATACAAACAATTAATAGGAGAATATTATGAGCAATTATACACCAGTAAAATGGGCAGTCTGGAAGAAAAAGACGAATTCCTAGAAACATATACACTACCAAAACTGAAACAAAAAGAAACAGAAAATTTGAATAGACCCATAACCAGGAAAGAAATCTCCCAAAAAACAAGAGTCTAGGGCCAGATGGCTTTCCAGGGGAATTATACCAAATATTTTAAGAAGAGTACACCTTCTTTAAATACACCTATTCTCTTGAAACTGTTCCAAAAAATAGAAATGGAAGGAAAACTTCCAAACTCTATGAAGCCAGCATTACCTTGGTTCCAAAACCAGACAGAGACCCCACTAAAAAGGAGAACTATAGACCAATTTCCCTGATGAACATGGATGCCAAAATCTTCAACAAGATATTAGCTAACTGGATCCAACAATACATTAAAAAGACTATTCACCAGGACCAAATAGGATTTATACCTGGGATGCAGGGCTGGCTCAATATCCACAAAACAATTAATGCGATACATCACATCAATAAAAGATAGAACAAGAACCATATGATCCTCTCAATAGATGCAGAGGAAGCATTTGACAAAATACAGCATCCTTTCTTGATAAAAACCCTCAAGAAAGTAGGGATAGAAGGATCATACCTCAAGATCATAAAAGCCATATATGAATGACCCAACGCTAATATCATCCTCAATGGGGAAAAACTGAGAGCTTTCCGCCTAAGGTCAGGAACAAGACAGGGATGTCCACTTTCACCACTGTTATTCAACATAGTATTAGAAGTCTTAGCCTCAGCAATCAGAAAACACAAAGAAAAAAAAAGGCATCAAAATTGGCCAGGAGGAGGTAAAACTTTCACTCCTCACAGATGACATGATACTCTATATGGAAAACCCAAAAGATTCCACCAAAAAACTGTTAGAACTGATCCATGAATTCAGCAAAGTCACAGGATATAAAAATCAATGCACAGATATCAGTTGCATTCCTATATACCAATAACGAAGCAACAGAAAGAGAAAGCAAGGAATCAATCCCATTTAAAATTGCACCAAAACCCATAAAATATCTAGGAATAAATCTAACCAAAGGGGTGAAAAATCTATACATTGAAAAGTAGAGAAAGCTTATGAAAGAATTTGAAGAGGACACGAAGAAATGGAAAAATATTCCATGCTCCTGGATAGAAGAACAAATATTGTTAAAATGTCAATTACCAAAGCAATCTACATATTCAATGCAATCCCTATCAAAATAACACCAGCATTCTTCACAGAGCTAGAAAAAAAATCCTAAAATTTGTATGGAACCAGAAAGGATCCTGAATAGTCAAAGAAATCTTGAAAAAGAAAACCAAAGCAGGAGGCATCACAATCCCAGACTTCAAGATGTATTACAAAGCTGTAATCATCAAGACAGTATGGTACTGGCACAAAAACAGACACTCAGATCAATGGAATAGAATAGAGAACCCAGAAATGGACCCACAAATATATGGCCAACTAGTTTTTAACAAAGCAGGAAGGAATATCCAATGGGAAAAAGACAGTCTCTTCAGCAAGCAGTGCTGGGAAAACTGGACAGTGCCATGCAGAAAAATGAACCTGGACCACTTTCTTACACCATACACAAAAATAAACTCAAAATGGATGAAAGTCCTAAACGTAAGACAGGAAGCCATCAAAATCCTCGAGGAGAAAGCAGGCAAAAATCTCTTTGACCTCAGCCAAATCAACTTCTTACTCAACACATCTCTGGAGTCCAGGGAATCCAAAGCAAAAACAAACTATTGGGACCTCATCAAGATAAAAAGCTTCTGCACAGTGAAGGAAACAATCAGCAAAACTAAAAGGCAACCAACAGAATGGGAGAAGATATTTGCAAACGACATACCAGAAAGGATTAGTGTCCAAAATCTATAGAGAACTTATCAAGCTCAACAGCCAAAAAACAAATAATCCAGTGAGGAAATGGGCAAAAGTCATGAATAGACACTTCTCCAAAGAAGACATCCAGATGGTCAACCCACACATGAAAAATGCTCAACATCACTCATCATCAGGGAAATACAAATCAAAACCACAATGAGATACCACCTTACACTTGTCAGAATGGCTAACATTCACAACGCAGGCAACGACAGATGTTGGCGAGGATGCAGAGAAAGAGGATCTCTTTTGCATTGTTGGTGGGAATGCAAGCTGGTGCAGCCACTCTGGAAAACAGTATGGAGGTTCCTCAAAATATTAAAAATAGAACTACCCTATGACCCAGGAATTGCACTACTAGGTATTTATCCAAGGGATACAGGTATGCGTTTTTGAAGGGACACATGCACCCTAATGGTTATAGCAACACTATCAACAATAGCCAAAGTATGGAAAGAGCCCAAATGTCCATCGATGGATGAATGAATAAAAAAGATGAATGGATAAAGAAATACGATGGAGTATTACTCGGCAATCAAAAAGAATGAAATCTTGCTATTTGCAACTACGTGGATGGAACTAGAGGGTATTATGGTAAGCAAAATTAGTCAGTCACAGAAAGACAAAAACCATATGACTTAACTCATCTGAGGACTTTAAGATACAAAACAGATGAACACGAGGGAAGGGAAGCAAAAGTGATATATAAAAACAGGGAGGGAGACAAAACATAAGAGATGCTTAAATATAAAGAACAAACAGAGGGTTGCTGGAGGGGTTGTGCTTGGGGAGGATGGGCTAACTGGATGAGGGGCTTAAGGAATCTACTCTTAAAATCATTGTTGCACCATGTGCTAACTAACTTGGATGTAAATTATAAAAAATTCAAAAAAAAAATTTTATCTAAAAAAAAAGTTGTGGGTTTTTTTGGTTGGAATTTTATTTTTTATTTTGTATTTTAGAGAGGGAGAGAGAGAGAATCCCAAGAAGGCCCCACTATCAGTGCCAAGCTCCATGTGGGGCTTGATCCCATGACCATGAGGAAAAACATAAGCTAAAATCAATAACTGGATGCTTAACTGACTGGGCCACCCAGGTGCCCCTGTATTTTTGTTTTGTTTTTTTTTAAAGTTCAACCAAAAAAACCCGGGAATAATAAGTTTGTTATTACTGACTATATAGCATCATATATTCAAAATCCACATTAATATTGAGAAATCCATTTCAAAATACACATGCAAAAGTTGTTTATTTGAAAAGGAAGCACTGTGAAATCGTTAATTTATATCTACTAGAAACAAGATTCTTCTGGAAAAAACTGACTTACCACAGTGTATACAAAAGAAATAAGGAGAAAGATAAGGAAAATAAGAAATATATTATTTTGTTCCAGCTTTACTGTTAACTTAGAATACAGAAGGCAATGTTCTCCAAGATAATAATTGAGTTACAGCCTTTTCATAGGTTTGTACACTTTAATGACTCTCAACAGGATCAACATCAAATAATAAATAAAGGTATTAAATATGGTTTTCAAATTATTCAGTGAAAATGTAAAATTTCAGACAACCTAGGCATAATATATGTTGCATTTAGTCTCCTATGAGCTGACATGTTATTTGAATAATATATATAATTCATAACAAATTTACAGCTAAGGGAATCATGCAATAATTAAAAGTAAATTGAGGGGCACCTGGGTGGCTCAGTCAGTTAAGCATAGGACTTTTAATTTCAGCTCAGTTCACGATCTCAGGATCGTGGGATCAAGCCCCTTGTAGGGCTCTGTGCTGACAGTACGAAGCCTGTTTGGCATTCTCTTTCTTCCTCTTTCTTTCTGCCCCTCCCTCACTCATTCTCTCTCCTTCTCTGTCTCTCTCCATCTCAAATAAATAAACATTAAAATTTTTTTAAATTAAATTGAAACAAATTCTACTTGTTAATCTGTGCTTCTTAGAAACCATACGAGGAGCACACTTTCCTTCACTTCCCTCTTCATTATGGGCAGATATTGCACTTCTTTCTTCAGCTTTCCTTAAATTTGCCCTTCTAGCCTTACACCATTTTCATTCCGTTCTTCTCCTCTACTTCTTTCTACACTGAATCATGAAAGCTCAAATGTACGTATTTCATCATGATTGTCTGAAGCAAAGGAGGAGAAAAATCCAAGAAACCAGAAGTTCCTTCAGTAAGCACAGCAAACTTATTCAGATAGTAGTTAATTTAATCCAGGTTTAGAGTATTTCCATGCCTTTTATTATATTCAGGAGAGTTGCAACAGTTATACATTTTGAAAAACAGAACAACAACAAAAAAGGAGAATGGAATGAGAACAAGATAGACAGGCCACATGGAAAGCTACATGAGTGGTACAGGAAAGAGAAGGTTGATGGCCTTGGAGAAAGAGGAAGGAGAATGTGCAAGATCATACTAGTTTGGATGTACAGATGAGTGAGGGAATCATCATGGCAGTATTCACCAGGTTTAATAACTGGCTACGGTGACAGTTACTGACAGAACTAGAAGTAGAGGATGAGTAAATTTGGAGGAAGAAATTTAGCAATACACAGATAAAGGCTAGAATGGATATGGGAGAGAGTTGTTTCAGGTGAAAGATAGTTGGTAAGTCTGTATTTGTATGGAAAAAGTTCAGGAGAGAGAGAGAGATCAGATAATTAGGAGAGAGGGTAACTTAAATATAGTTATTACCACAGAGAATGTTATATTTTAAAGGTGAGAAGAGAGTTAAGTTTAACAAGGATCAGTATAGGGAATTTTTTCTCTCTTCCTCTCTCTCAGTCTCCCTCCTATTTCCCACCCCTTCTCCTCTTTTTTATTTTTTCCTCCCTCTTTCTCTCTTTTAGCTGTGGGCTGTTTTCTATCCATTCTAGCAAGCTTAATCCAGCAATAAGGAAAACAAAAAGAGTCATGCTAAAGAGCCAGGACCTAAACATTGGGGCAGTCAAATCAGAAATGTAATCAGTATTTGCATGAACACAATTCAGACAAGATAATGAGGTGCTGAGGGAAAAAATTTAAAAACATAATTAAAGTTTTCACAGTTCAAATATAAAAGCCCAGACGATTATTCCATTTTGCTGTGGCAATTAAAATTGTTTTTATTTTCCTTTTTACAAGTATCTCATCTTCATGACTCTGATTTTTGAAAGAAAAATACTAATGTGGATTTCTTGTTATTGACTGGGAACTCGACCGGGTATGAACTGATACTGCTGATGATACTGCAATGATTCTCCGACTCACAAATACCTGTATTTTGGTCTTATTTTTCTCAGGTAACAGACAACTTCTACTAAAAATTATGTTCCTAGTTTTATATTTTGCAATTTTTATTTTAACATAAATATACTCTGCAGAGCACAGAGGTTCTTACATCTGTTTTGTGGTAATGTCCATATTTCTAGTGGCAAAAATAGAAAATGAAACAGAACATTTGTAAGAGCAGGAGAAATAAAAATATCCTTACTCCTTACCTTTCATCAAATCACATAAAATTTACAACTTATGTTCACTTTAGGGCATTTTTGATAATAAAAGAATACTGCTATTAATCATACTAGAACAACAGGTAACACCTGAGAATCTCATGAACAAAACATTCTCCATCTTTAGAGTAACTAAAAGGCGTTACAATATGCCTAAACCCCAGTTCAACAATATCTGAACAAATCTGATCCAAGGTCTTTAAAGTAGGGTTGCCAGATAAAATATGAGAAGCCAAATTATATATGAACTTCAAATACACAATGTATATACATTTTTAGATGAGTAAGCCCCAACTATTACATGGGTATATTTATACCACTAGAAAGAAAAAGAAAAAGAAAGAGAGAAAGAAAAAGAAAAAGAAAGAAAGAAAGAAAGAAAGAAAGAAAGAAAGAAAGAAAGAAAGAAAGAAAGAGTACTAGTTAAATATCTGATTTAATACTAGTTAAATATCTGAGATTAAAATTTAACTGGGTCTCTGTATTTTTATTTGCTAAATCTGGCAACTTTATTACAATAAATCTCAAGAAAATAGTTTTGGTAGATCTAGTTTGTATTCAGATGAAATTGGAACAGGAAATATTCTGTGGCATTTTGTCTAACTTTTTAAAATGGGTTATAGCATGCATTTATAGATACGTTACTTAGTAAAAAAAGTAAAATTTACAACTCATAAAGTGGAATTTTCTTCATTGAAAATTCAACTCTTCTGTAAGTTTTCACTTGTTTTATTATGTATTCCCTGCATTACTGCAATTTTACTAATTCAAACCATAAGTTAGGTTTTAATTATGAGTAAAAAGCTGGGCAGGATTAGTGAATATTTAATCATTTTACCTGGAATATCCCTTTCCAGAGAAATGTGTCTAAGTTTCCTAGACACTGGTGTCTTTCTTATTATTTGAATTATTATGGTTCTTAATCATACAGTATAAATTGGGCAAGGTTATTAAATAATAACTGATTATTTGATCTTAATACTCTGGATTATGCCATGCCTGAGTAATTTAGTTGAGGGTCCCATGCTGTTCAAAGTAATACAGCTTATCTTCTATAAACAATGTAAGGATCACTTTTAAAACCTCGAAGAAGATAGGTTAGTAAGAAGAAAGGAAGGAAATAAATAGACAAATAAATAAATACATAAAAGAAAGGAAAAAGTCAAGATTTTTGATGTGATATATTTCATCTTATTCCCCAATCTCCTCATATCTAAAAAACAAAAAACAAAAACAAAAACAAAAACAAAAACAAAATAATGTACATTTGACCAATTCAAAAGGCTTTCCTGTCTTAACAGCAGGCTTCATTCATGAACTCAGGAGATTTAGCTATTTATTTCAATAGATTTTGTCCCAGGATCCTGCTCTCCCATACTGTGGAATTCTAGATTGTTCAAAGTGCTAAAATAAACTTAGGAAGAACTCAGTTCCTCCAAATGTACTTTATTCTATTATCAGAGAAAATCTTTGGCTCACAGGGTCTAATTTTATCAGAATTAATTTACAAATGATTTCAGTTTAGCCTTTCAGAATTAAATAGAGAGTGCACATACAACTGTGATTATGATAAGAGGAGAGGCCACATTATTAAATTATTCCCTTACCATTTCAAAGAATGTATCAAATACTACCTTGAACTCTGAATTAAATGTGTAAATTTTACTTTTTTAATATATTTAATCATGTAAGCATCAATGTATTTAAATTTTGCAAGTTTAGACAGAAATTCATTTTATCACAAAAGATATTTTGATAATATTTAATTACTTTGTGTGAATATAACTACTAAATTATCATGAAACATCTACAAAGTATAGATAAGAAATTATTTTAACCCTTCAGTGTTTTCTGGTTTATATTTTTTAAAGAAGGCTTCACTCCTACTTGAGATCTTTGTCTTATCTGCGCAGATAAACAGTATTTGCTGCATGCTGCATATGCATATTCATACACTTATGTGTTTGCTGTATTGTAGTAATGCAAAGAGTTTTTCTGTCTCCAATAAGTTCTGCAAAATTATAGCTGCTCAATATGTTACTGACTAAAGTAAGTGTTCCTTTCATTCTGTTTAAACTTTGCAAAGAACCAGTAGGTTAACTATGTATATTCTAACCCATTTAAAACCTGCTAAATACTCATGATTAATAGGTAAATATCTAGCATATTTATATATACTTCTATATATATTTATGTACCTACCAAGAATCATTGGTGTTTTATTCCAAATTTATTTAATCCAGTTGTACGTGTTATTTTATTTACAAAATATCAATATAAATGACAGTATTTTTAGAAAAAAATAACATACATTTTGGAAAGACATGATAAAGGAATTTGGAAAGATGACAGAGTGGGAGGACTCTGGGTCACTCTGTCCCATGTTTACAACTAAATATCATCCACATCCAAGTCAATAAACTGGAGAGCAATCCAAAGACTGGCAGAACAAACTCCACAACTAGATATAGAGAAGAAGCTGCATTTGAAGGGTGAAGAAGTTTAGAAAGTCAGAGGGAGGCTGCCCACATGAGGAGGGAGATAACATGTTTGAGAGGGCAGAGAAATGGGCCCTTGCATCAAGGGGCTCATATGGGGAAGATTAATCCCCAAAATGTTTGGCTTTAAAAATCAGTGGGGCTGAATTCTATGAGTTTATAAAACCAGCGAGACTTGGAGCCTGGAACTTTAAAAGTCAGCTGACTAAGCACTGGGCCAGCCTGGAGGGTCAGTGATAGCTGGGTCACTGCCCTTAAAGAGATAGCAGCCTGCATGGACAGGCAAAATAAAAATGGCAGTTTACACAATGCCAGGGGCAAGCAGGAGAAAGATCTATTCATACTGATTTTGAAGTATGTTGGGGGCTTCTCCAAAAATAAGGGAGCTGGCAGATGCCATTTTCCTTGTCCCTCCTCCCCGGCAAAAATACAGAGCGATCTGCTGGAGAGCCCTGCATTGATACTGGCTACCTAATCTGCTAGTAGTCATGCCCACAAAGTTCTCCTGAAGACTCTCAACTCCAAGCCTGCTAGCCTTGGCCCTGAGTTCAGGAAAATTCTGTTAAATACTCATGCAGGTCACACTGAGATGCCAGGTGCACAGCTGCCACCTCACACTGTGTCTAGCTACTATGCAGTGTCCAACTGCTATGCAGCACCCATCTATCAGGCAGCACCAAACCACAGTTGTTGGGCCCAGCTTCATGCCGCACTCAGCCACACACCCCTGGCTGCCCCAGTGTGCAGCCACTGCAGCGCTTTGGGAGATCAGGCATAAGACTAGTGGCCCAGTGCAAATTTTGCTGACACTGATGCCCTGCTCTCCCCTGGCACACCCTCTCAGAACTGGCCTGCCTGGATGCCACTAATGCCACAAAGAGCAAGCACAACCCACAATATGCAGAGAGTCAGTGAGGGTGACTGCAGTGAAAGGAAATGGGGCTCACACAACAGCAGCGTGGCAGCAAAACACATAAGATACTGTCCGGAAGTACCAGGTTCTGGTGAATAGGGAACACTACACCGCAGAGCACTACAGGATCTCTTCTTCATAAAGTCACTACTTGCAAGAGCAGAAGACATAGCTGACTTTCTTAACACAGAGAAACAGACAGAGGCAGACAAAATGAAGAGACAGAGAAATTTATGCCAAATGAAAGAATAGGATAAGACCACAGCCAGGGATCCAAGTAAAACAGATATAAGTAATATGCCTGATAGATAGTTTAAGCAATGATCATAAATATACTCAATGGACTGAAGAGAAGAGTGGGAGAAGTGGGTGAGACTATGAAGACAGAGATAAGGAGTAACATACAAGAGATAAAGAACTCAATAGATGAAATGAAAAAATAATGCTGGATAGAATGAACAGCAGGACAGAGGATGCAGAGGAATAAATTAGTGAACTAGAAGAGTAATAGAAAGTAATCAAGCTGAACAAAAGTCAGAAAACTAATTATGCAAAACAAGAATAGACTTAGGTAACTCAGTGACTCCATCAAATATAACAACAGTTGTATTATCAGAGTCCCAGAAGAGGAACAGAGAGTAAAGGGGGCAGAAAATTTATTTTAAGAAATAATTGCTGAAAACCTCCCAATCTGGGGAAGAAAACAGATATCCAGAGCAAGGAGGCATAGAGAACTCCCATCAAAATCAATAAAAGCAGACCCACACCAAGACATATTTTAATTAAATTGGGATGATATATTCAACGTGATGAATGGGGAAAATCTCCAGCCAAGAATACTCTATCAAGTAAAGCTATCATTCAGGACAGGAGAGATAGTTTCCCAGACAAACAACAACTAAAGAAGTTCATGACCAATAAACCAGCTCTATAAGGAATATTAAAAGGGGCTTTTTGACTAGAACGGAGAAACCAAAAGTGATAGTACAAAAGGCACAAAGCAGTAGAAATGAATATTTAGGTAAATAATTAGTCAAGGAACTCACAAAGGATATAAGATATAATAACATATACCTAAAACTTGGGAAGCAGAGGAGAAAAAATGGATTTAAGCTTAAACAACAATTAACAATACAGATTGTTATATACAGAAGAGGTTACACACAAACCTAATGGTGTAGCCATATATCAAAAACAACTAATAAATGTTCACAGAATAAAGAGGAAGAAATCCAAATACATCATCAAAGAAAATAAGGGGAACATGTAACAGTAACAGACCAGAAAGGATCAGAGAAAATCTTTAGAAATAACCACAAAACAAATAATACAATGACACAGTACATATTTATCAATTGTTACTTTGAATGTAAATGGACTAAACATTCCAGTGAAAAGACACGGGGTGACAGAATGCATAAGAAAATAAGACCCATCTATGTGCTATTCATTTTAGACCTAAGAACACTTGCAGATTGAAAGGTGATGGAGAAACATCTATCATGCAAATAGATGTCAAAAAAAAAAAAAGGCAGAGTAGTAATACTTATATCAGACAAAACAGACTTTAAAACAAAGACAGGACCAAGAGACAACAAAGGACGTACATAATGATAAGGGGACATCCAACAAGAAGATATAACAATTGTAAATATTTCTGCACCCTACAAAGAAGCACTCAAATACATAAAACAGTTAACAAAAAACAAAATAATTAATCAATACTGATATAATATCAGTAAGGGACTTTAACACCTTATTTACATCAATGAACAGATCTTCTAAATAGAGAATCCAAAGGAAACAATGGCTTTGACACATGGAAATAAATGGACTTAACAGACATATTCAGAAAATTCCATCCTAAAACAATATAATACACATTTTTTTCAAGTGCACACAGAGTATTCTCCAGAATAAGTCACATATTAGCCCACAGAACCAGCCTCAATAAATTCAAGAAGATGGAAATCATACCATGAAACTTTTTTGACAATGCTGTGAACTATAAGTCAACCACACGAAAAAATCCAGAACGACCACAAATACATGGAGGTTAATTAACATAATACTCAACAATAATGAGTCATCCAGGAAATCAAAGAAGAAATCAGAAAGTATATGGAAACAAATGAAAATGATAACACAATGGTCCAAAACCTTTCAGATACAGCAAAAGCAGTTCTAAGAGGGAAGTATATGGCAATAGAGGCTTACCTCAAGAAGCAAGAAAAATCTCAAACAACTTAATCCCACACCTAAAGGAGATGGGGGCGGGGTGAACAAGAAACAAAACGTAAAACCAGCAGAAGGAAATAATGAAGATCAAAGCAGAAATAAATAATATAGTAACTAAAAAAAATCAATAGAACAGAGCAATGAAACTAGCTAATTCTTTGAAAAATCTCTAGTCAGACTTACAAGAAAGAGAGAAAGAGAGAATGGACTCAAATAAGTAAAATCACAAGTGAGAGAGGAGAAACGACAACACCATGGAATTACCAACTATTATAAGAGAAAATTATGAACAACTATATGCCAACAAACTGAACAACCTAAAAGAACTGGATAAATTCCTATAACCTCCAAAAACTGAAACAGAAAGAAACAGAAAATTTGAGCAAATTGATTACCAGCAAAGATATTGAATCAGTGTTCAAAAAACTCCCAACAAATAAAAGTCCACAACCAGATGGTGTCACAGGTGAATTCTACCCAATATTTAAAGAAGATTTAATACCTATTTTTCTCAAACTACTCCAAAATATAGAAGAGGAAGGAAAACTTCCAAATATATTCTTGAGGCCAGCATTATCCTGATACTAAAAAAGGAGAAAACACCACTAAAAAAAGAGAATTACAGGCCAATATCCCTGATGAATGTAGATGCAAAAATCCTCAATAAAATACTAGCAAAACTAATCCCACAATACATTAAAAATATCATACACCAGAATCAAGTAGGATTTATTCCTGGGTTGCAAGTATGCAATATTCTCAATCAATATTCTCAAATTAATCAATGTGATACATCACATCAATAAGAGAAAGAATAAGAACTATACATTCATTTCAATTGGTGCAAAAAAAGAAAAAAAGTGTCTGACAAAGTACACACCCACCTCCAATAAAAACCCTCAAAGAGGAGGTGTAGAGGGAACATATGTCACCATAATAAAGGCTCTGTATGAAAAACCCATCAGCCTCAATGGGGGGAAAAATAGAGCTTTATCCACAAGGTCAGGAAGAAGACAAGGATGTCCACTATTACTACTTTTATTCAACATAGTACTTGGAGTCCTAATCAGAGCATTCAGACAGCTTATGCTGTCTGAAGTAAAAGGCATCCAAACTGTAAGGAAGAAATAAAACTTTCACTATTGGCAGATGACATGATACTATATATAGAAAACCATAAAGACCACCAAAAAACTGCCAGAGCTAATAAATGAATTCAGCAAAGGTGCAGGATACAAAACCAATGTATAGAAATCTGTTGCATTTCCATAAACCAATAACGAAGCAGCAGAAAGAGATATTAAGAAGACTATCCCATTTATAATCGCACCAGAAATAACAATACCTAGGAATAAATCTAATCAAAGGGGTGAAAGACCTATACTCTGAAAAGTATAAAACACTGATAAAAGAAACTGAAGAGTACACAAAGAAATAGAAAGATATTGCATGCTCATGGACTAAAAGAAAAAATATTATTAAAATGTCTATACTACCCAAAGACATCTACACATTTAATTAAACCCCTATCAAAATACCAGCAGCATTTTTCACAGAACTAGAAGAATCCTAAAATTTGTATGTAACCACAAAAGACCCCCAATAGCCAAAGAAATCTTGAAAAAGAAAAGCAAAATTGGAGTTATCACAATTCTGGACCTCAAGTTATATTGCAAACCTGCAGTAATCAAACGAGTATGGTACTGGCACAAAAACAGACACACAGAACAACAGAACAGAATGGAAAATCCAGAAAAGAACCTACAACTATATGGTCAATTAATCTCTGAAAAGCAGGAAAGAATGTCCAATGGAAAAAAGACTGTCTTTACAACCAATAGTGTTGGGAAAACTGGACAGCAACATCCAAAAAAAAGAAAAAAAGAAAAAAAAAAGAAAAGAAAAGAAACTGGACCACATACACAACCACACACAAAAATAAATTCAAAATGGATTAAACACCTAAATATGAGATATGAAGCCATAAAAATCCTAGAAGAAAATACAGGCAGTAATGTCTCTGACAACAACCACAGCAATTTTTTCTAGATGTATCTCCTGAGGCAAGGGAAACAAAAGCAAAAATAAACTATTGGGACTACATCAAAATAAAAAGTTTCTGCACAGCAAAGGAAACAATCAACCAACTAAAAGGCAACCTACAGAACGGGAGAAGATATTTTCAAAGGACATATCTGATAGAAGAGTTAGTATACAAAAATACATGAAGAACTTATAAAACTCAACATCCAAAAAACAAATAATCCAATTAATAAATGCGTAGAAGAACAGATATTTCTCCAAAAAAGACACGTGAAATAATGTTCATCATCACCGTCAGGGAAATGCGAATCAAAACTACAATGAGATTATCACCTCACACCTTAGAATGACTGAAATCAACAATACAAGAAATGACTGGTGCTGGGAAGGACATAGAGGAAAAGGAACCCTTGTGTATTGCTGGTGGGAGTGCAAACTGGTGCAGGCACTGTGGAGAATATGGAGGTTCCTCAAAAAGTTAGAAATCAAACTACCCTAAGATCCATCAATTGCATTACTAGGTATTTACCCAAAGAATTAAAAAACACTAATTCTAAGGATATGTACACCCTTATGTTTATAGCAGCATTATTTATAATAGCCAAGTTATGGAAGCGGCCCAAGTGTCCATTAACTGATGCATGGATAAAGAAGAGATGTTATGTATATATGTGTACATACAATGGAATACTATTCAGTGATAAAAAATAATAAAATCTTGCAATTTACAATGCAATGGATGGAGTTGAGAGTATAATGCTAAGTGAAATAAGTCAGAGAAAGACAGATACTATATGATTTCACTCCTATGTGGAATTTAAGAAACAAAACAAATAAAGAAAAAAAAAAGAAAAGAAAGAGAGAAACCAGGAAAGAGATTATAGAGAACAAACAAAGTTACCAGCAGGGAGGAGGAGATGTGTTAAATAGGTGGTGGGGATTAGGGAATGCATTTTGTTGTGATGAGCGCCAGGTGATGTATGGAACCATTGAATCACTATGTTGTATACTCAAAACTAATATAACACTGTATCTTAACTCACTGTAATTAGAATGAAAACTTAAAAAAGATGATAAAAGCCAGTCATAAAATATATATAAAAAACATAAGTACTGTGTGTCAATTTTAAGTAAAAAATCTTAAATTTATGTTTTAAGTAAAAATCGTGCACATTTTAAAACTTAAATCTTTTGATGGACATTTAGGCTCTTTCCATAATTTGGCTATTAAGTGAAATAAGTCATAGGGAGAAAGACAGATACCGTATGTTTTCACTCTTATGTGGATCCTAGAAACTTAACTGAAGACCATGGGGGAGGGGAGGAAAAAAAAATTTAGAGAGGGAGGGAGCCAAACCATAAGAGACTCTTAAAAACTGAGAATAAACTGAGGGTTGATGGGGGGTGGGTGCTGGGCACTGAGGAGGGCACCTGTTGGTATGAGCACTGGGTGTTGTATGGAAACCAATTTGAGAATAAATGTCATATTAAAAAATAATAAATAGATAAATAAATAAATAAATAAATAAATAAATAAATAAATATTAAATCTTTAATTCTGTACTTTAAACAATATCTTCAATCAGCAATCACCAAAAATAGTAGTGCCAAATGCCTTGAACAAAACAGTTTCAGGAAAGAAAGGTTACTTAATGCCACCCTTTTTTTCTGTTTTAGATTTTTTTCTAGTAAAGTTAATACATTTTAGCTCCAAAAAGTAGACTGCTAACAGATTATCATGGCATTTAAAAATAAAATGTGAGTGAAAGGAGGCCTATGACCTACTTACCATGTTATAGCATTGGAAAATCGACAAGAAAAATAAATACAATAGAAAATGTATTTTCTATTTTGTCTAAGATTCCCCAGAAAATAAGTATAAAATATTTTTGCATCAGTGAAACAGTAAACTTATCTTACAAAATTATTTGTTCTTAATTTTATATTAAATCAGCCCATCATATGCATACTACAGAAGTTATTTGATTGATGGTTGTATAATATTCGCAACTTGTTTATATCCTTTCTTCCTTTTCTATAACAAAACTACTTCCCAGGTTGTCTTTCCACAGGGAGAGCGAGAGATTAACATAAAGCATGCCCTTTAAAAGAAAAATGATGTTTTTCCTGTATATTTCCGAATATATCTATTATTAAGGAAACAAAAGAATCAGAATATAAGGAACTATTATTGTCAACCATCTGTTGGATATATAATGTCAGATGTAATGAGGTATTTCCCAGTCCAGTTATCAATCTTCTTCGTGAATATGCCTATTTATTTATTGGCAGCAAAGTGTCAAATAGAGGTAAAAAAAAAAAAAGAAAGAAAGAAAGAATGGGAGACAATCTAAATAAATAAAGAAATGATAATTCAATTATAATTTCAGGGACTTAAAATGGTCATTGTTCACATAGAATATTCTATTTGAAACAAATCCATACACTTAATGTTTACGTTTCTGTTTATATGATTTATATTATCACAGATTAATGACTCTAGATTTAACTGCTTCATCACAAACAGAAGAAAATGTCAGAGGTATTGCTGCTTACTCTTATGAAATCATCATTATGGTCAAAATAAAGAAAAGCAAGAAAGCCAAACAAATTACAACATTTTTATATATTTTACCATTGGTTTTATTTATGATCTTTGCCACCATCATGCTTCTGTATTTAAATATTTAAATTTAAATATCAAAATGCATTTTTTCAATTAATTAATAATATGTATTGTGACAAATTACATTTGTCCTGTCTTCCCCAATAATACTAGAGCAAGATAATTAAGAGATTTTCAAGGTAAGTATTTTGTTTTCATCCTTTATGAAGCAAATCACTAAATATCATAAAGCTGTCTACTAATTGACACTTTTCTTTAGTTTTTTTAACTAAGCTTTTTTTTAAACTAAAACTTCTTTGTGTTGATAAAATAGTTTTTTAACTGAACTGTGGAGTTGTTTATATGAATCGATGTGATAAAATGTCACATAATTACATAATAAACTTATGAAAAATTTAGTGGGACTTCTGATTTCAGCTCTGATATTTAAAGAGCTTGGAAGTCATCATTTATATCCTAACAACAACAACAACAGCAGCAGTAACAAAAGCAGATACATACTGAAAATATTCATCAAAATTGAAGTTGCAGGGCAAACTGCCATCCCAAAATCTGGAGAGACAGGTGCAAACAGAGGCTCAAAAACTAAGGTGAGTTTACCTGGGAATGAAACAGCTGGAGTTAGAAACTAGTAGAAACACCCAAATAGTAACTTTAGGCATTGCTGGAGGCACCAAGTTGACTAGCATTAGAGTTAGTGACAGATGGAGGCCTGCAAACCTGTGACATACCCACAATTTTGTTGCTTTTACCTCCAGAAATTGCACTCAGTTCTCACACTGAAGAGTCAAGAAAAACCCTCAAGAGGTGGCGATATGTAACCTCAGTGACAGGAGCAGGGAGTATGTGGCCAAGTGGAAATGCACCCAGAGCTCTTTCCATAAGAAAGGCAATCTCAACAGAAGAAAAGAATTTACCACAGTTTTAACCAACCTGAAGGGTTTCAGCATTTGTTAGATATCTGTTTCACCAAAAGGAGAAGAGGAAGCTGAGCAATCCTTGTGAAGGTCACAGCCTAGGAACACAGGCCCAGTAGAAGACTGATATTTAATCAGAAGATAAGAAAACAAGGTTTCACTTCTTTCTGTACCTTACTTCCACATCAACACAGCTGCAGAATAATAACAGTGACATTAAAAGCTAGAGTACATATGAATCACAGCTGGACTTCTATCCAGATTCACATAAAACCACTAACGACTATTTGTCTTAGTCCCTATTAACTGGTACACCATGTCCAATTTTTAACAAAAATAATTACAAGGTGTGCTAAAAGAAAGTAAAAACACAGTCTGAAGGGACAAAGCAAAGATTGGAACCACATATGATCCAGCTTTATCACATAGAGAAGATTATCACATAGAGAAGTTAAAGTAACTACGATTAATATCTCAAGGGTCTATAGAAAAAAAATAGACATGTGAAAGTACATAAGTAATACAAGCAGAGACATGAAAACTGTGAGACAAAAGGAACTGCTAGCAAATTAAAGCATGGTAATACATAGGAGAATGTTAGTGATAGGATTATCAGCAGACTGGATACAGACAAGGAAGGAATCAATGAGCTTCAATGAGCTTCGAAACCTGTCAATAGGAATTGCCTAAACTGGAAAACAAAGTAAAAAAATAATTAAAAAACAAAACAACAGAATATCCAAGCACTGTGGTGCAATTTGAAAAGTCATAACACATTTAACAGGACTGCTAGGCTGACAAAAGAGACACAATGTAGAAGATTTACTGGAAAAATAATGACAAATAATGTTATAAAGTTTGTGATATACACATGCAATAAATTCAGAAAGCTCAAGAAATCAGTAACAAAGGTAAACATCTAAACCTAGGTGTGTCATATTCAAGCTGCAGAAAAACCAAGACAATGAGAAAAGTATTTAAAGCAGTCAAACAGTAAAAAAACAATCATAATTTTGGAGGAACAAGGATAAGAGTTACATCAGATTTCTCAACAGAAACCATGTAAGAAAGAGGAAAGTGAAACATTAAAGAGTTAAAGAAAAACATATTTTTTAAAAATGCACCAAGCTGGAATTTTATAACCAGCGAAAGTGATGAAGAAACACTTTTTCAGATAAGCAAAACTTGAGAGAACTCATTGACAGCAGACCTGCGCTGTAAGAAATGTGAATAGAAGTTCTTCAAGGACATGAAAGTAATAACACAAAACAAAAGCATAGTGAGATGCCTTATTATACACAGTAGGAGAGTTATAACCAAGAAGACAGACAAGAGCAAAGTTGGAGAAAGACAGATTAATCAGATCCTTCATCCACTGCTGGTGGATATTTAATATGGTATATCTACTTGAAAAACATTTTGTAAGTTCCTCAATAAATTAAATATAGACTTATAATTTGACCATGCAATTTCATTCGTAGTTATATGACCAATTTCATTGCAAACATGTTCATGCAAAAACCTGTAAAGACATATTTATAACAACATTATGGTAACAAAGCAGAAAAGGAAAGCAAATTCATAAAGTGATGATTGGATAATCTAACCGTGTCAGTGACAAGACAATGGGCTGTTATCCAGCCAATAAAAGAATGATATATGTTACAACATTGATGAACCTTGAAAACATTAAAGTGAAAGAAGCCAAAAACCAAAGACCATGTATTGTACAATTGCAATATATATAATGTTTAGAACAGGCAAATTCACAGAGATAGGAAGTAAATTAGTGGTTTCCAGGGGTAAGTAAGTGTAAGAGGTCTAGGAACTGACTTCTAAGAAGTCTGAGTTTTCTTTTCTGGTAATGATCATTTCCTATAATCACAGAGCGGCAATAATTGCACTTGTAAATATACTAAAATGATTTGTACACTTTGAAATGGTGAATGGTTATGTGCATTAATAAAATAGCACAATGAGATATCACTACATGTCTAAGTTCTTTAAAAAGTCAACACAAACAAAAAATAAATAAGTCCATAAAAATTATAAAATATAAGATGATTTATTTACTTTAATGATTATAGATTATTTTAAAAAGTAGAAATGCTAAGCCAAATCATTCCATTGATAATTTTTTATTGTTTCATTAATCATCAAGCATGGAAAAGTAAACCTACTCAAAATTATTTAGAACAAAATCATCAATATCCAATTAAACAGAAGAGAAACTATTATTCTCTTTAAGATTATTATTGTGTGATAACTAGCCTAAAATGTCTAATTCTTTTATGTTTGTACAGCAATGACTCTTTTCCATAAATAGAAAAGAGTTCCTTTGCACTATTAGGAATATCTTAATGGAAAGACAAGCTGTCATTCTAGTTGCTACAGTAATGTTTTAAATTTTAGCCGTATTGATAGAAGAGTCGCTTAAAGAACACATTATAGAAAAGAAAGCAACAATGGACAAAAGTTAGCAAATATATCACTAATAAACTTTTATTAGTTTGCAATTAGAGTAGATAATTTCCAAGGTTCTTCTTTATATTGTATAAATCATTCATAAATTCTTTAAATAAGTTCTTAATTCTAGGGCCAATGTAATACAAATATAATAGTATTTGACCTTTCTTTTGTTATATAACCATGTCCCTAATTGAAATATAGTCTTCACGGGGCACGTGGGCGGCTCAATCTGTTAAGCATCCAACTTCATTTCCACTCAGGTCATGATTTCATGTTTAGGTGAGTTCGAGCCCACTGTTGGCTCTGCTCTGACAGCACAGAGCCTGTTCAGTGAAGAGTCTGCTTGGGATTCTCTTTCCCACACACATGCGTGCGTCTCTCTCTCTCACACAAAATAAACAAAAAAAAAAAAAAAAGGAGAGAGAGAGAAAGAAATATAGTCTTCATTTTCTTTCCCTAATTAATTAAAACATGATAAACATTACCAAGTATCCAAAGCATATAACTAAAAATTGATTTTATTTTCATAGCAAATGGAACTTTGGGAAACATTTATTTTCTAATTCTTTTCGTTAGATGAATTGTTTTAATAATAGGAATAACCCTGATTTTGTAATATGTATTTATTTTTTTCTTCAGTTATTTTTAAGTTCTACATATCAATATAATGAAAACCCATATGCAAATTTAGGAGGGCCATGAAATATTTTTTTCATTAGTTATTTTTAAGTCATACATATCAATATAATTAAAATCCATATGCAAATTTAAGAGGGCCATGAAATTAAGTTTAAGATTTATTGGTGCTTTTAAATATTAAAATATAATAAAGAAGGTTTCAATTCAATAGATAGTAAGCTTGTGAAAATCCAAATCTTCATGCTTAATAGTCATAGCTTAGTATAAATTACAAACAAAAATTGTTGAGGATGGATGTTTGTAATAATATGCTTCTGCCTACACAGAAAATACGTCATTTTATCTTGTTCTCAGTTGTCACTAAAAATTGAGGACGATAAAATGCATCTTAATTTTTCTTTAAAGCATTCGTTTTATAAATATGTCAGGAGGATTTTTTTTTACAAAAATTAACTTGCAGTAAGCAAAACACTAGGTTTCTGAATCTACAAGAAGGATAATAATTGAAAGAATAATAATTAATATTTCTCAGTATAGAAATTACCTTGTACTTTTTGATTCATCTTGTCATGACTTGCCACAGTACTCTTGATTGCCACTTAATATGATAACATTATTATTGGCTTGTGATGTTGTTATTTTCATTATCCTGTTGTTTTAATAAGTCTGCATCATAAGATTAGTGTGGAGTAAATACTAATATATTACAGTCAAAAATTGAATTTTTTTTAGAGTATATTTGGTAGTTTTACTAGGGAAAATATATGCAACAAATTCTTCTTAGCATCAAAACTTTTTTTGAATTAAAAGATCAAGAAATGGTGGATATCCTTATACTTTCCCAGTTAACACAAATAGCTAAAGTGTATTATCAGAAAAGTAAGATAATACAAGAATATTTGATATATTTATATCTACAAATGTCTCTTATTTTTATGAGTAATTTAATGAAAATTTGCCTATTATTAACTCTGATATTGACAAGGAAATTTCAGTATAATTTTTAAAGTTAATTTTTTCAGCTTTTTGAGATGTGATTGGGATATATAATTGTGTAAGTTTAAGATGTATGCAGTGATTAGATGATCATATTTACTGCACATAGGCTGGGCATTTAATTTCATAGACTTTTCAATATAAGATGTTATTCATTTGTTCTTTTTATTTTATGACTGGTTTAACTTTGTTTCAGTACAACTTTGATTCTTGCATTATAAAACCTAATTCTTTTTTTGTTTATACTTCTTATAAATTAGTCCTTGTTCTCTTAATAATAGAACTTCAGAATATTATATGTAAATTAAGTAGTGAAATAGGTAATGTTTATTTTTTAAATTTTTTAAAATTCATTTTGAGAGAGAAGAGTCAGAGACAGAGACAGAGAGAGAAAGAGAGAGACAGAGTGAGCAGGGGAGGGGCAGAGAGAGAGAGGGAGACACAGAATCTGAAACAGGCTCCAGGCTCTGAGCTGTTAGCACAGAGCCTGACTCGGCGAACTCACCAGCCATGAGATCATAACCAGAGCTGAAGTCAGACGCTCAACCGACTGAGCCAGCCAGGTGACCCAGGTAATGTTTACTTTAAAATGTATACTTACAGTATAGATGGTTAATAATTTTTAGTATGTGTATGGAATAGGCATGGAATAATCTATTGTTTATGGCATCCACTCAAGCCTTATCCTGTACTAAGTGATCCTAATTTTGTTTGACTGTGAAAGTAATATAACCAGTTATAAATCTCCTAGTCTTTCTTACAAATTGTCTATGGTACAAATAGTGTTGTCCAATATTTTCAACAAGTGCATCAATAACAATAAACACAAATGGAACTCTTCTAGTGATTTATATGAAGGTTTGCTTTTCTGAAATAGATTTCAAAGCTTTTACATGTGTAGTTTCCACCTATTTTTTTTTCCTTTCTGGAACATAATAATAATGGTTGGAACAAAAGTAATCATCTTACTGCTATGAGAGAAAGGCTGGGAGAATTACAGAGTCCATTTCTTCATATGTGAACTACTGAAATGACATTAATAGTATGTTCACTTGGTTTGTTGTTGGACAATATACACAAACGTAAATACAAAATTAATTTAATTAATTTATTACAAAGAAGAAAAGCTGGTAACACCTACAATTAAAAGATATTTTAAATGTAGAAATTAAAGAAATATCTCCTCTTTATACTTTCATTTTAAGTTTTATATAAAAAACAACTTATTCACAAGTTCTTCATATGAAATTTGTATGCTTATAGGCAGGTTAGATGATGTTGAATATTGTAACTATACACATATATGGTTAAATATAATGTGCTTACTTCATAAGATGAGATTTTTAAAATGTCAAGTTTGAGGGTGCCTGGGTGGCTGTTGTTAAGCATCTGACTTCGGCACAGGTCATAATATCATGGTTCATGAGTTCGAGTCCCACATTGGATGAGCTCAAACCCTGCTTCAGGTGAGCTCAAGCCCCCGACTTCCTGAAGAGGGAGAGCCTCTCCCTCTCTCTATCCTTCTACCCCTCCTGGGATTCTCTCATTCTCTCTCTCTCTCTCTCTCTCTCTTTCTGCCCCTCATTCACTTGTGCCATCTCTCTAAAAAAGAAAAAAATGTCGCGTTTGAAAATTAGAAATATTTTTTGTTACCTGGAGAAGACTGAACTCAATAAGACATAATATAAAACATATTTAAGATGATATATATATTAAAAATATTTTAGTGATATATATCACAGCCAATTACCTTAAAGAAGAAAAATATTTAAATGTTAAAAAAATATAGCAAGGTGATAGAAAGGAAACAGACTTATGATTCTTCTTTGTTTTAGAAAAGTTAGACTGAGACACTTTCTTTTGTCACATGCTACATTTACTTATTAAATGCTTATGTTACTGACATAATTAGTTACCATCCCACATCTTCACACCACTTATACACATACACACTTAGAGGCAAAAATCTCCTGGACAAAGATATTCAGCCTTTTACTTTACTAAGGATTTCCCTTAAAACAATTGTTTATTTAATTAAATAAATTAGTTTTGAGCATATATTCAGTTTTTGCCACTATGTTTGTTTGTTTTTTAATGCTTATTTATCTTGAGAGAGAGAGAGAGAGCACACACAAGTAGAGGAGGGGCAGAGAGTGAGAGAGAGAGAGAGAGAGAGAGAGAGAGAGAGAGAGAATTCCAAGCAATCTCTGCACTGTCAGAGGCTGTGATCTCATATTAAATAGCATTAAATAAAATAAATAGCATTAAATAAACATTTACATAAGTGAAAAATTACTCACATTTATTTAAAAACTCAGAAATAACTAAACAAATATAGAAAGTTGTGAAATAAAAGCAGATCAAATTCTATAAAGAAATTGAGAGAAAAGACAATTCTCTCAGAAATGTTAGACAATTGCAAGGTATTCAATGGAGAGTGAATATAATCGAAAATGTTATAAGGGAAGTGAGCAAATTATTTTCTATGATTTTAGGAAAAGATAACTCATGTAATTATTTTGGCAACACAGAAAAATCATCACTACTGCAATATTTGTGAATCAGTTTATACAATTGTATTAGCTAGGATCTGTGGAGAAACAAGATAATGAGGTATCTATCCAATAAATGTATCTACATCTGTATACACTGATATTGATTATTTATCCATCTACTGAGTTCTTTTCTTTCTATCCTTTTTCTTTCTTTCCTTCCATTTCCATTTCCCTTTCTTCTTTTTTTCATTTGTCTGGATTTATTTATTTGTTTGTTTGTTTGTTTGTTTGTTTAAAGGATTTGGCTCATGTGATATATTGTGAGGCTGGCAAGTCAAAAATTTATTGATCAGGCTGACAGGCTGATTTTTGAGTAAGAGGTAATGTTAATGTAAGAGTTATTGTAAGAGTTAATGTTGCAGTTTAGAGTCAGAATTCTGTAAGACAGCAGGCTTAGGCAGGGTTTATATGTTGCAGTCTTGATTCTTGATTAGAATTTCTTTTTCTTTGGGAAACCTCAGCCTTTGTAAGTTAGATTCTTTGATATATTCTTTAAAATGCAAATTTTATATATGTAGTTAGATTAGTCAATAAGTACAGTTTTTGAATATGTAGAGGTCTATTTGAGGATTGTCATGCTTTGTTAAAATAATTATAAAATATATGCTCATGATTTTTGAATAATATCTTTATTTAATGAATTATCTTTATGGATATTATGTTTTTGTTTTCTTCATATTTACTTCATATTATTTTTCTCATTTATATTTAATGATAGTTCAATTTTGAACAGAAAGAAAACCCAAGTTGCCAAAAAGATAGATTTGATTACATCAGCAAGTCTAAGTATTTTCCATTTCTTAGGAATCAATATACTGATTTTTAGAAATGTCTGCTTTCATCATTCCACTTCATGTTTGCTTTGATAACAATTCCTCTCTGCTCTCCAATCTGCAAATTAAAAATCAGGACTCCCAATCAGTCTCTGACAAAGGTGTGCAATTCAGGAAAGATAACTGTGTCAACTAAAAATCTCCTAGAGTCATTGAAATATATATTACAGTCAACTAACCCTTCATTCTCTACATAATTTATTTGCTGGAAAAAATCATTAAAATTCAAGAGACAGAAATTTCCTCAGAAGATTACATTCTCTTTAATGTCAGAATTAGTTATAGTCATTTTTTCTGTATCAAAGGGAGCCTAGGTGGCTCAGTCACTTACGTGTCCAACTCTTAATGTTGGCTCAGGTCATAATCTCATGCTTGAGATCAAGCCCCGTGGCAGGCTCTGACAGTGCAGAACTTGGTTGGAATTCTCTCATCCTCTCACTGTCTGCCCCTCCTCTACTTGTGTGTGTGTGCTCTCTCTCTCTCAAAATAAATAAGCATTAAAAAACAAAAACAAACAAACATAGTGGTACCTTTATAGGTAACATAATGGCATTAATTTCATGTCTATCAATAATCATTCTGAATAATGGCTAAATGCTCCAATCAAAGGGTGTCAGGGTGACAAGGGTGTCAGAACAGATTAAAAAAAAATTCAGGGGCACCTGGGTGGCTCAGTCGGCTAAGCGGCCGACTTCGGCTCAGGTCACGATCTCGCGGTCCGTGAGTTCGAGCCCCGCGTCGGGCTCTGTGCTGACAGCTCAGAGCCTGGAGCCTGTTTCAGACTCTGTGTCTCCCTCTCTCTCTGCCCCTCCCCTGTTCATGCTCTGTCTCTCTCTGTCTCAAAAATAAATAAACATTAGAAAAATTAAAAAAAAATTCAATACCCATCTATATGCTGCCTACAAGAAACTTGTTTTAGACCTAAGGACACCTGCAGATTGAAAGTGAGGGGATGGAGAGGCATCTATGATGCTATTGGACATCAAAAGAAAGAGTAGCAATGCTTATGGCAGACAAACTAGATTTTATTTTATTTATTTTTAATTTGTTTTTTTTTACATTTATTTATTTTTGAGAGACAGGGAGAGACAGAGTGTGAGCAGTGGAGGGGCAGAAAGAGAAAGAGACACAGAACCTAAAGCAGGCTCCAGACTCTGAGCAAGCTGTCAGCACAGAGCCTAATGCAGGGCTCGAACCTATGAACCATGAGATCATGAACTGAGGTGAAGTCAGACACTTAACTGACTGAGCCACCTGAGCATCCCAAAGAAAAAGTAGATTTTAAACCAAAGACTGGAACAGCAAAGATGGCCTAAATCCAGCAAAAGAAGAGAAATAATAAAAATCAGAGCAGAAATAAACAATATAGAATCTAAAAAAACTGTAGAGCAGATCAACGAAACCAAGAGTTGGTTTTTTGAAAAAATAAACAAAATTGATAAACCTCTAGCCAGGCTTCTCAAAAAGAAAAGGGATATCACCCAAAGAGATAAAATCATGAATGAAAATAGAATTATTACAACCAATCCCTCAGAGATACAAGCAATTACCAGGGAACACTATGAAAAATTATATGCCAACAAACTGGACAACCTGGAAGAAATGGACAAATTCCTATACACCCACACTCTTCCAAAACTCAGTCAGGAGGAAATAGAAAGCTTGAACAGACCCATAACCAGCGAAGAAATTGAATCAGTCATCAAAAATCTCCCAACACATAAGAGTCCAGGACCAGATGGCTTCCCAGGGGAGTTCTACCAGACGTTTAAAGCAGAGATAATCCCTAACCTTCTCAAGCTATTCCAAAAAATAGAAAGGGAAGGAAAACTTCCAGACTCATTCTATGAAGCCAGTATTACCTTGATTCCTAAACCAGACAGAGACCCAATAAAAAAAGAGAACTACAGGCCAATATCCCTGATGAATATGGATGCAAAAATTCACAATAAGATACTAGCAAATTGAATTCAACAGCATATAAAAAGAATTGTTCACCATGATCAAGTGGGATTCATACCTGGGATGCAGGGCTGGTTCAACATTCGCAAATCAAACAATGTGATATATCACATTAATAAAAGAAAAGATAAGAACCACAAGATCCTGTCAATCGATGCAGAAAAGGCCTTTGACAAAATTCAGCAACCTTTCTTAATAAAAACCCTTGAGAGAGTCGGGATAGAAGGAACATACTTAGAGATCATAAAAGCCATTTATGAAAAGCCCACAGCTAACATCATCCTCAATGGGGAAAAACTGAGAACTTTTTCCCTGAGATCAGGAACACGACAGGGATGTCCACTCTCACTGCTGTTGTTTAACATAGTGTTGGAAGTTCTAGCATCAGCAATCAGACAACAAAAGGAAATCAAAGGCATCAAAATTGGCAAAGATGAAGTCAAGCTTTCATTTTTTGCAGATAACATGATATTATACATGGAAAATCTGATAGACTCCACCAGAAGTCTGCTAGAACTGATACATGAATTCAGCAAAGTTGCAGGATACAAAATCAATGTACAGAAATCAGTTGCATTCTTTTTTTTTTTATTTTTTTTATTTTTTTAAATTTTTTTTTTCAACGTTTTTTATTTATTTTTGGGACAGAGAGAGACACAGCGTGAACGGGGGAGGGGCAGAGAGAGAGGGAGACACAGAATCAGAAACAGGCTCCAGGCTCCGAGCCATCAGCCCAGAGCCCGACGCGGGGCTCAAACTCACGGACCGCGAGATCGTGACCTGGCCGAAGTCGGACGCTTAACCGACTGCGCCACCCAGGCGCCCCATCAGTTGCATTCTTATACACTAATAATGAAGCAACAGAAAGACAAATAAAGAAACTGATCCCATTCACAATTGCACCAAGAAGCAAAAAATACCTAGGAATAAATCTAACCAAAGATGTAAAAGATCTGTATGCTGAAAACTATAGAAAGCTTATGAAGGAAATTGAAGAAGATATAAAGAAATGGAGAAACATTCCGTGCTCATGGATTGGAAAAATAAATATTGTCAAAATGTCAATACTACCCAAAGCTACCTACACATTCAATGCAATCCCAATCAAAAATGCACCAGCATTCTTCTTGAAACTAGAACAAGCAATCCTAAAATTCATATGGAACCACAAAAGACCCCAAATAGCCAAAGTAGTTTTGACGAAGAAGACCAAAGCAGGAGGAATCACAATCCCAGACTTTAGCCTCTACTACAAAGCTGTCATCATCAAGACAGCATGGTATTGGCACAAAAACAGACACATAGACCAATGGAATAGAATAGAAACCCCAGAACCAGACCCACAAACGTATGGCCAACTAATCTTTGACAAAGCAGGAAAGAACATCCAATGAAAAAAAGACAGTCTCTTTAACAAATGGTGCTGGGAGGACTGGAGAGCAACATGCAGAAGATTGAAACTAGACCGCTTTCTCACACCATTCACAAAAATAAACTTAAAATGGATAAAGGACCTGAATGTGAGACAGGAAACCATCAAAACCCTAGAGAAGAAAGCAGGAGAAGACCTCTCTGACTGCAGCCGTAGCAATTTCTTATTTGACACATCCCCAAAGGCAAGGGAATTAAAAACAAAAATGAACTGTTGGGACCTCATGAAGATAAAAAGCTTCTGCACAGCAAAGGAAACAATCAACAAAACTAAAAGGCAACCAACGGAATAGGAAAAGATATTTGCAAATGACATATCGGACAAAGGGCTAGTATCCAAAATCTATACAGAGCTCACCAAACTCCACACCCAAAAAACAAATAATCCAGTGAAGAAATGGGCAGAAAACATGAATAGACACTTCTCTAAAGAAGACATCCTGATGGCCAACAGGCGCATGAAAAGATGCTCAACGTCGCTCCTCATCAGGGAAATACAAATCAAAACCACACTCAGATATCACCTCATGCCACTCAGAGTGGCCAAAAGGAACAAATCAGGAGACTATAGATGCTGGAGAGGATGTGGAAAAATGGGAACCCTCTTGCACTGTTGGTGGGAATGCAAATTGGTGCAGCCACTCTGGAAAACAGTATGGAGGTTCTTCAAAAAATTAAAAATAGACCTACCCTATGACCCAGCAATAGCACTGCTAGGAATTTACCCAAGGGATACAGGAGTACTGATGCATAGGGGCACTTGTACCCCAATGTTTATAGCGGCACTCTCAACAATAGCCAAATTATGGAAAGAGCCTAAATGTCCATCAACTGATGAATGGATAAAGAAATTGTGGTTTATATACACAATGGAGTACTACGTGGCAATGAGAAAGAATGAAATATGGCCTTTTGTAGCAATGTGGATGGAACTGGAGAGTGTGATGCTAAGTGAAATAAGCCATACAGAGAAAGACAGATACCATATGTTTTCACTCTTATGTGGATCCTGAGAAACTTAACAGAAACCCATGGGGGAGCAGAAGGGGAAAAAAAAAAGAGTTTAGAGTGGGAGAGAGCCAAAGCGTAAGAGACTCTGAAAAAACTGAGAACAAACTGAGGGTTGACAGGAGGTGGGAGGGAGGGGAGGGTGGGTGATAGGTATTGAGGAGGGCACCTTTTGGGATGAGCACTGGGTGTTGTATGGAAACCAATTTGACAATAAACTTTATATATTGAAAAAATAAAATAAAAATAAAAACAATAAACCAAAGACTGTAACAAGAGATGAAGAAGGCATTATGTCATAATTAGGAGGCCTATCCATCAAGAAGATCTAATATTTGTAAAGTAAATGTTTATGCCTCCAACTTGAGAGCACCCAAATATATAAATCAATTAATAACAAGCATAAAGAAACTCATTGGTAATCATACAATAATAGTAGGGGACTTTAACACCCCACTTACAACAATAGACAGATAATCTAAGCAGAAAAGCAACAAGGAAACAATGGTTTTGAATGACACACTGGACCAGATGGACTTCCTAAAGCAGAATACACATTCTTTTGATTGTACATGGACCATCCTCCAGAACAGATCACATACTGGGTCACAAATCAGTCCTCAACAGGTACAAAAAGATTAAGATCATGCCATGCATATTTTTAGACCACAACACCGTGAAACTTGAAGTCAACCACAATAAAATTTTTGGAAAGAATACAAATACATTGAGGTTAAAGAATATCCTACTAAAGAATAAATGGGTTAACCAGGAAATTAATAAAATTTTAAAAAGCACATGGAAGCAAATCAAAATGAAAACACAAAGGCCCAAAACCTTTGAGATGCAGCAGAGGCAGTCCTAAGAGGGAAGTATATTGCAATAGAGGCCCAGCTCAAAACGCAAGTAAAGTCTCAAATATGCAACCTAAGCTTACAATTAAAGGAGGTAGAAAAGGGGAAAGCTTTCATTTTTTTACCATTTAGTATGATTTTTTCTGTGAAGTTTTGGAAGACACCCTTTATCAAGATTCAGGAAGTTTTATTCTATTCTTAATTTTTTGAATGTTTTTAATCATGTAAATGTGTCTTGTCCAATGTTTTTACTATATCAATACAGATAACATGAGGGTTGTGTATTTTATTTTATTAAAATGGTTTATTAGAGTGATTGTTTTGCATATGTTGAAACAATTTACATACATGACACTCGGCCATGACATACAATTTTTTATTAACTTACTCATTTTAACTAGTATTTTGGTGAAGATTTCTGCATATATATTAATAAAGGATATTGGTCTATATTTGTTTCTCTTGTATCGTCTTTGGTTTTTGTAACACTAACATCACAGATGTATTCTTTTCTATTTTTTTAGATGCAATTGTAAAAGACTGCTGTTAATTCTTTAAATAATTGGTAAGAATTACTGAGTGAAACTATCTAGATCTTGTCTATTTTTTCTTTTTTTTTATCAAAAGTTTTGTAACTAATAGTTGTGACTAATAGTTGTTACAAGTCTTTTCAAATTTAATCTTAAGTCAGTTTCAGTAGTTTGCTTCTAGTAATTTGTCAATTTCTTTAGGTTAACTAATGTATTGGCAGTTGTATGTTTATAGTATTGTTAATTATACCCCCCCTTTTTTTCTGGAAGATGAGTTAATGTTCACTCTTTAATTTTTAGTTTTAGTATTTGAGTTTCTTCTGCTTTCATCTTGGTCAGTCTCATTAAAAATTTGTTAACAGTGTTGACAGTTTCAAAAAGCAACTGTTTATTTCATTGATACCTCTATTTTTTGTATATTCCCCAACTTTATTCACTTTCCTCTATGCTTCATTTTTTACTTCCTTCTGCTTCAGCTTAGTCTTTCTTTTTCTAGTTTCTTAAGATGAAAAGATAAGCTGTTGATTTGAGATCTTTCTTATTTTTTAAAATAAGAATTTAAAGCTATAAAGTTCCCTTTAAGCACTACTTTTACTATACCCCTAAAGCTTTATGTTGTTTTCATTTACATTCATCTTGAAGTATTTTCAAATTTCATATTTATTTCTTTTTTATCTTGATTATTTAGACTTTTAATGCTTGATTTTTACATATTTGTGGGTTTCCAAAATTTCCTTCTGTTATATCCATGCATGTCTCAGAGAATATACTTTTCTTTGCAATCCTTTACATATAGTAAAGCTTGTTTTATATGTTTTATGGCCTAACACATTAGTCTTTCCTACATAATTTTTCATGGGCACTTGAGAAGAATGTACATTCTGCTGTTGTTGGGTGGAATATACAGATATCTTGCATATATATGCATCTATTAAGTATATAGTGCTGTTCAGATATCTATTGCTGATCTTTAGTCTAGTTGTTATATTATTACTGGAAAAGGGGTCTCAAAATCTCCAACCATTAATGTTAGTTTGTTACTATCTCCCTTCAATTCTATGTTTTTCCTTCATATATCTAGATAGATAGATAGATAGATAGATCTATATATATATTCTCCACCCCCAGGCTGCTAATCCTAGCACACTGTTTCATATTTTGGGGGTTCTATTATTAGGTACACATATTTTAATAATTTTATATCATCTTGGTATATTGAGCTTATCTTTATACTGTCATAATAATATTAGTATTATAAAATGTTGCAAAGCTTCCACTAAGATCAGGAACAGGACAAGGATGTTGTTACCTCTCACCACTTCTATTCAATATAGTACTAGAAGTCCTAGCAACAGCTATTAGAAAACATAAAGAAATGGTGGTTCCTGGGTGTCTCAGTCGATTGAACAACTGACTCTTGACTTCAGTTCAGGTCATGGTGCCAGGGTCATGGGATTGGGCCCACATCAGGTTCTGTTCTGAGTGCTCAGGCTGCTTAAGATTCTCTCTCCCCCTCTCTCTCTCTGCCTCTTCCCTGCTTATGCTCTCTCTCTCTCTCAAAAAGAAAGAGAAAGAAAGAAAGAAAGAAAAAGAGAGAAAGAAAGAAAGAAAGAAAGAAAGAAAGAAAGAAAGAAAGAAAAAGACAAGAAAATGTAAAAAAAAGGCATTCAAACTGGTAAGGAAGAAGTAAAACTCCCACTATTTGCAGATGACATGATGCTATAAACAGAAAAACCTGCATCAAAAAACTACTAGAAATGATAAATAAACTCAGTAAAGTTGCAGGATATAAAATCAATGTGCAGAAATGTGTTGCTTTCCTATACACTGTGAACTAATAATGAAGCAACAGAAAGGGAAATTAAGAAAACAATTCCAGGGGCACCTGGGTGGCTTAGTTGGTAAAGCATCTGACTTCAGCTCAGGTCATGATTTCACAGTCCATGAATTCAAGCCCTGCGTCAGGCTCTGTGCTGACAGCTCAGAGCCTGAAGCCTGCTTCATATTCTGTGTCTCCCTCTCTCTCTGTCCCTTCCCTACTCGTGTTCTGTCTCTCTCTCTCTCTTAAAAATAAACATTAAAAAAAATTAAAAAATACTTCATTTACAATTGCACCAAACAATAAAATATGTAGGAATAAACTTAACCAAAGAGGTGAAAGATCTGTACTCTGAAAACTATAAGACACTGACAAAAGAAACTCAGGACAAAAAAAAGAACTGGAAAGACATTCCATGCTCATGGGTTGGAAGAACAAATATTGTTAAAATGTCTATACTATCCAAGGCGATCTACAGATTTAATGCAATTTCTATTGAAATACTAAACAGCATTTTTTAACAGAATTAGAACAAGTAATACTAAAGACCTCAAATAGCCAAAGTAATCTTTGGGGGAAAAAAAACAGGTATCACAATTCCAGATTTCAAGTTACACTACAAAGTGACACTTATTAAAACAATATATTACTGTGTTACTGGCATAAAAACAGACACATGGAATGGTGAAAAAGAACAGAAGACCCTAGGGCCCCTGGATGGCTCAGTCAGTTAAGCATCTGACTTCAGCTCAGATCATGATCTCGCGGTTGATGAGTTCTAGCCCCACATCAGGCTCTGTGCTGACAGCTCAGAGCTTGGAGCCTGCTTTGGATTCTGTGTGTGTGTCTCTCTCTCTGCCCATCCCCCGCTCATGCTCTGTCTTCCTCTGTCTCAATAAAATAAACAAAAAACAAAATTAAGAAAAAAAGAACAACAAAAAATCCGGAAATAAACCCATGATTATATGGTTAATAAAACTTCAACAAAGGAGGAATTAATGCACAATAAGAAAAAGATAGTCTCTTCAACAAAAGAGAAAATTGGGTAGCCACATGAAAAAGAATGAACTGGACTATTTTCTTTCACCATATAGAAAATAAAAACAAAATGGCTAAAGACCTAAATGTCTTTAAAAATCCTAGACGGGGGTACAGGCAGTAAATTCTCTGACACTGGACATAGCAAAATTTTTCTAGATATGTCTCCTGAGGCAACATAAATAAAAGTAAAAAATATTAGGTCTATAGGAAAAGTTTCTGCACAGCAAAGGCAACAATCAACCAAAACTAAAAGGCAACTTAGAGAATGGGAGAAGATATTTGCAAAGTCCATCTAGGATAAAAGATTAGAAGCCAAAGTATATAAAGAACTGATACTTGGGGTGCCTGGGTGGCTCCATTCGGTTGGGCATCCAACTTTGGCTCAGGTCATGATCTTACGGTTTGTGGGTTCACTCCCTACACTGGGCTCTGTGCTGACATCCCAGAGCCTGGAGCTTGCTTTGAATTCTGTGTCTCCTTCTCTCTCTGCCCCTCCCCCACTTACGCTCTGTCTCTGTCTCTTAAAAATGAATAAATGTTAAAAAGAATTAAAAAAAAAGAACTGATACAATTCAACAGTCAAAAACAAATAATCCAATTAAAAAAATAGGCAGAAGACATGAACAGACATTTCTACAAAGAAGACATCCAGATGGCCAACAGAAACAGGAAAAGATGCTCAATATCACTCATCATCAGGAAAATTAAAATCAAAACTTTAATGAAATAATCACTTCACACTTGTCAGAGTGTCTAAAATCAACAACACAAGAAACTGTAAGCGTTGGTGAGGATGGGGAGAAAAAGGAACCTTCTTGCACTGTTGGTGAGAATGCAAACTGATGCAACCACTGTGAAAAATAGTATAGAGAGTCCCCGAAAAATTAAAAAATAGAACTACCCTATGATTCAATAATCACACTATTCACTATTTACCTGAAAAGTAGAGAAACACTAATTCTAAGGGTTACATGCACCCTTGTGTTTATTGCAGCATTATTTATGATAGCCAAATTATGGAAGCAGCCCAAGTGTTCATTTTTTAAAAAGTTTTATTTATTTAAGTAATGTCCATATCCAACGTGGGGTTTGAATTCATGACCCCACAATCAATAGTTGCATGCTCCTCTGAGCCAGCCAGGTGTCTCCCAAGTGTCTATTGATACAGAAATGGATAAAGAAGAGGCGGTGTATATATATACAATGGAATATTATTCAGCCATAAGAAAGAATGAAATCTTAACATTGGTAGTAACAGGGATAGAACTGGAGAGTATAATGCTAAATGAAATGAGTCAGTCAGAGAAAGACAAATACCATATGATCACACTCATATGTGGAATTCAAGAATGAAACAAATTAGGAATGAAAAACAAAAAAGAGAGATAGATAGAGACAGAATGAGAGAGACAAACCAAGAAACAGACTCTTAACTACAGAGAACAAAATGGTGATTACCAGAGGGGAGGTGGGTGGAAGGATGGCTGAAATGGGTGATAGAGTTCAAAGAATGCACTTATTATGATGGAAAAATAATAAAATAAAGAAAAAGAGGGGAAAAGGAGCTGCAAAAATATTCAACCCCTTTCGGCTCAGAATATACTCCTGAGTTATACCCTGAAGATATCACTAAAAAAGACAAAAGTTAAGTGCATGAAAATACGCATTACATTTTAAAATATATAAAAGCTGAAAATTAATAATATATTACAGAATCTTTGAAATGGATCCTATGGCACCTCTTTAGGAAAACAGAATATTTATGAGAATACATAATATTAACTGGATAATTAAACAAAAAATAATCTGATGAATCTAGGTGAACAGTATACAAGTGATCTCTTTTATCATTGTTTCAAACTTCTGACTAAACCACTAATGTATAATAAGTGATTATTTATAAGCTACAAAACTATTATCATATCAAGTAATAAGAGTAATAATGATAGTAAAACAGATCATGTGTCATAATTTCAATGAGAGTATAAAAATAATTCACTTCTTAGTGAAGATTAAAAAACAGTAAAAAAGTGCTGCCATACTTTTGTTACTACTTACAGTTCTGAAAATACTGATTCTAACAATTTTTGCCCTTATTCTCATTGCTTTATGGAGATTTTTCTCAAGGTCCTTACTCCATCATTCCCACTGATTTAACCAAAATACACTCTACTTTTAAAGAGATTACATAAGACATACTTAACAATGAGTAGGAAATCTGTGTCATGAGAGTAAAAACACTACACACTATCTTTATTATAAAAAAATTTTGGAGGGGGAAGCTAGGAAGGCAGTGTAGTAGGAGGATGCTAGGCTTGTCTTGTCTTTTGAACACAACTAGATAACTATCAAATCATTCTGAATACCAAAGAAATCAACCTGAAGACTGACAGAACGAACTCCACAACTAGAGGGTCAGAAGAAACCACATTGAGGAAGAAGTCATAGCTTAGGGGAGAAAGGAACTAGAAGCGCTGTGCAAGGGAGCAAGCCCTGGTTGCAGAGAGAGAGAGAGAGAGAGAGAGAGAGAGAGAGAGAGAGAGAGAGAGAGGCACACAGGGGAATGCATAAAGAGAACACTTCCCCAAAGCCATTGGCTGGCAAAATAAGAGGAGCTGATTTTTGTGGTTTATTTTGCAACCAGAGAGGCTTGAAGACTGGAGTTTTAAAGGTTAGCAGGCATGGCTGGGATAGAGCCCAGATGACACTGCACTCCTCCTGGAGAGAAGGCAGGCAATGGTCTGGAGGCAGACAGTGTGAAAGTAGTGATTTGGGGGGCACCTGGGACACACAGCAGGAAGGTTGTTCCCTCATGTCAGGTTTTTGGAGACCCCTCTCCAGGGAGAAAGGGGCTGGCTGGCACCATTTCCCTCCTCCACCTCTGAGAATAAACACAGAACCATCTTTGCTTTGACACTGGCACTGGCTGCCTACCCTGCTTATGCCATGTCCCACACTTTTGCACTCTGAAAGTACTGCCCTTCTGGGTCAAGTTTGCCTCAGTCCCAGCACAAAGGGCCCCATCCCCAGAAGGCTAGTAGAAACCCCTGCCCACAACACATCTCCCAAACGAGTTCTGCAGAGCTTCAGTTATAGTGGAAGTAGCATCAGGTCTCATTTAACAAGCCGACCAGAGAACACCTAGTTAAAACTCACCACACTCTGGCCAAGGACCAAACACTGCCCACTGCAACCAAGGAGAACCTCTGCAGATGACTGGCCTGGAGGATACAGCAGCCAAAACACAGCAGCATAGTGCACACAGCACACACCAGAGACACTCCATGAAGTGCCAGACCCTGGACATTATATGACCTCTACTTCATAAAGCCATTACTCTCAGGAGCAGGAAACATACAGGCTTTTCTAACACACAGAATATGACAGAGACTTAAACAAAATGCCAAGATGAATGAATTCATCCTAAGTGAAAGACCAAGATAAGGTCACGACCAAAGATCTAATTGAAATAGATATAAGTAACATGCTTGATAGAGAATTTAAAGCAATAATCATAAGGATACTTTCTGGGCTTAAGAATAGAAGACTTTAGTGAGAAGTATACCCAAAGTTCTACCCAAAGGAATTTACAGATTCAATGCAATCCCTATCAAATTACCAACAGCATTTTTCACAGAACTAGAACAAAGAATCCTAAAATTTGTATGGAACTGCATAAGAACCCAAATAGCTAAAAGAATCTTGAAAAAGAAAAACACAACTGGAAGTCTCAAAAAATTCCTGCTTTCACATTATGCTACAAAGCCATAGTACTCAAAACACTATGGTACTGGCACTAAAACAAAGAAAGATCAATGGGACAGAACAGAAAGCCCAGAAATAACCCAAAATTATGTAAATTAATCTTTTACAAAGGAAGCAAGAATATGCAATGGGAAAAAGACAGCCTCTTCAACAAGTGGTGTTGGAAAACTAGATACCTACATACAAAAAAAAAATGTACCATTTTCTTTCACCACACACAAAAATAAACTCAAAATGGATTAAAGATTTAAATGTAAGACCTGAAACAATAAAAATCCTAGTAGAGAGTACAGATATCAGCTATAATTTCTGACATCAGCTGTAACATTTTCCCAGATCTCTCTCTTTTTTTTAAGTTTATTTATTTATTTTGGGAGAGACACAGAGAGAGTGCAAGCAGGGGAGGGCCAGAGAAAGAGAGGAACAGAGGGTCCAAAGTGGGCTCTGTGCTGATGGCAGAGAGCCTGATGCAGAGCTAGAACTCACAAACTATGAGATCACGATCTAAGCCAAAGTCAGATGCTTAATGACTGAGCCAACCAAGCACCCCTCTGGTTGTATCTCTGGAGGCAAGGGAAACAAAAGCAAAAATAAACTATTGAGACTTTATCAAAATAAAAAGCTTCCACACAGAACAACAACAACAACAACAATAATAACAAAAAAACTATAAGGCAACCTACAGAATTGGGGACGATATTTGCAAATGACATATCTGATGAAGGCTTAGTATCCAACATATATAAAGAACTTTTACAACTCAACACTCAAAAAACAAACATAATAATCCAATTAAAATGGGAAGAAGACATGAGCAAATATTTCTACAAAGAAGACATATAGATGACCAACAGACATATGAAGAGATGCTCAACATATCTCATCATCAGGGAAAGGCAAATTAAAACTACCCAATGATCCAGTGATCACACTACTGGGTATTTACCCAAAGAGTACAAAAACACTAATTTAAAAGAATTACCTCTATGTTTATTGCAGCATTATTTACAATAGCCAAATTATGGAAGCAACCTAAGTGCTCACTGATAGAGGAATGGATAAAGAAGAGGTGGTATATATAAACAATGGAGTATTATTCAGCAAAAAAAAAAAGAATAAAACCTTGTCATTTGCAATGGCATGGATGGAGCTAGAGAGTATAATGCTAAGTGAAATAAGTCAGAGAAAGACAAATACCATATGATTTCACTCATATGTGGAATTTACAAAGCAAAACAAATACACAAAGCAAAAAAAAAAAAAAAAAAGAGAGCAAGAGAGAGAGACAGGCAAACCAAAAAACAGACTTTTAACTATAGAGAACAGATGGTTACTAGAGGGGAGGTAGGTGGGAGGACAGGTGAAATAAGTGAAGGGGATTAAGAGTAACACTTATCTTCATGAGCACTAAGTAAGAATTGTATAGAATTGCTGAGTCACTGGATTGTATACCTGAAACTAATGTAAGATTGTATGTTAACTCTACTGGAATAAAATTAAAATAAAAATGGTAAAAAATAAAAAAAATTAGAAAATTTAAAAAACTTGTATGTTTAAATACAATATAGTTCTATGAAGTAATGTGAGACATTGATTTCACAACAATTGGCAATTTATATTTATATAAATTTATTTAAATTTATATAGTATATTTATATTTATATAAAGTTATAAATATATATATTTTTTAGTTCCAATATTTAGGAACTGGTTACTCTTAAAATTATTAAGATTAAACATCAACTTAAACTTAATGTACAAATATAACGCACACCCCACTACTTAATAACTGTGCTGTTTCCTCATTTGGTAATGGGTATGAGAAAGGATTCTACTTTCTAGGATTGTCATGAGGATTAACAGAAATAACTTAGCATCAGAGTAATGCAAAAATTTTATCTATTAACATTATGTCAGTGAGAATCTTGGCGATACCAATCTCTAAATGTCCATATCTGTGCAATGCTTTACTTTTTATTGAAGGTTTATTTATTTATTTTGAGAGAGAGAGAGAGAGAGAGAGTGAGAATGAGGGGAAGAAGAGCACATAGGGAGAGAGGGAATCCCAAGCAGGCCCCTCACTCTAAGCACAGAGCCCAATGTGGGGCTTGAACTCATGAATCGTGAGATCATGACTCAAGCTGAGATCAAGTCGGATGTTTTAACCGATTGAGCCACTCAACGTGGCTTTTTTTTTTAATGTTTATTTATTTCTGAGAGAAAGAGGGAGACAGAGCATGAGTGGGGGAGGTGCAGAGAGAATGGGAGACAGAATCTGAAGCAGGCTCCAGGCTCTGGGCGGTCAGCACAGAGCCCAATGCGGGGCTCGAACTGATAGACCATGAGATCATGACCTGAGCTGATGCAGGTTGCTTAACCAACTGAGCCACCCAGGCGCCCCTCCAAAGTTTTACTTTTTATGCAATCTGTGGGAAGTCGTGTAGAAGCAAAGGATATACTTTTTCCATTTTTATTCCTAAAGTCTCAGCTTTTCCAGGAATCTACTGCACACATACTTTCAAACCTGCCAATACACACCTGGCTACAGATTAACCAGGCTATTTATCTCAATTCATCCTCAAGTCAAATTATTGTTCTAAATACATATTTGACTTTAGAGGAAGTCATACAAATCCCTGAGGAGCCACCTGATTTTTGAAAATACCCCATGCTCTCTCCTACTTTCAGCCTTTAAAATGCTATCTTACCATTTGTCTTCTAAAACTCACAGGATCTACCACCAAGCGCCTGCCCTGTTCTTTATTTGGGCCCCAAAGGTCACTGATACAGACTCAAAGGCAACAAGAAATGACAAAACACTCCATGATAATGATGTTAGTCTCCAGGCAAACAAAACATGTCTTCAAGAGAAATATTTTTCCTCTCCTATATTTATCAAAGAGCCTCTTATTCCTCTGATTCTTTCCTTGTAATTTTTTTAAATATCAGACTTAGTACACCAAATCTAAATTTTGCTAATGAAATATTACATGCAAAATTTGCAAATGTCAGGCAACTTTGAACAAGAAAATATACACAGAAAAGTTATTTTAGTCTCTTCCAAGTGAGACATTTAAAAAACATCTCTTTTCTGGGGTGTCTGGGTGGTGCAGTTAGTTTGAGCATCTGACTCTTGATTTGGGCTCAGGTCATGATCCCGGGGTTGTGAGACAGAGCCCTGCATTGGGATCCACACTGAGCATACAGCCTGTTTAAGATTCCCTCTCTTTCCTTCTCTCTGTCTCCCCCAGTGCGTTCCCACTCTTTCTAAAGCAAACAAACAAATAAACAATCAAACAAAACATTTTTCTTTATCATTGGAAATCTTTATACCAGAATATTTATTATATTACACTAAAACTAGAGATAGTGGGTTGTGTTGAAAAAATATTCCACATTATTTTGCTAAATGAGGTAACTCAAAAACCATATTCATCATCTCTCAGATTCTAATGAATCCTACGAACATAAAAAAATAGAAAACATGATATTTACTAATGCTAGACAATATTTCAGTTTACATTTATTAATTTTTAATATATTCACAGCAAAACTGTGAGGCAGGGACTACTATTCCATTTTACTGAAGAGAAAACTCTCTTACAAGGGATTAACTCCCTTTTGACACTCAGCTGCTAACACATGGCAGAAGCAATATTTGAACCTGTGCAGTTTGACTCCAAACTGCCTTGCTTCATTTTACACTCTTTTCACTGATTTGCATTTCCAGGTTTTCTCTGAACAAAGCTGAAACAATTTCTAAAATATGGTATTGACAACTAAAAGCCAGAGAGAATAAAATCATACAACTTGAAATGTTTTTAAAAACATTAAAAACTTGATTTCATTAAATCTTACAAGATTAAAACAAATCAGTAAAATATGTGCTTACTTCCATTTTTATTTTTTCTTGATAGAATCCTAATGCATTTCCTAGTATTTTGAAATTCATAAAATGATTATTAGATTTTTATGCATATAATCTGAAGATAATTCCCTTTCTTCACATAACAAATTTCAAATTAATTTCTATAATCATATCCCAGGAGGGGCAGAGCCAGAGAGAGAGAGGGAAAGAGAAAGAGAAAGACAGAGAGGCAGAGCTTACCCAAAGTGGGGCTCACCTGAAGCAGGCCTTGAGCTCACCTAATGTGGGGCTTGAACACACGAACTGTGAGATCATAACCTGAGCCAAAGTCAGATGCTTAACAACTGAGCCGTCCAGGCACCCCTTCAGTACTTTCTAGATTAATGGGGAATTCTAAGGAACAATTAATTATACATGGTTGTGAAACAAAACTATAGCAAATACCAGATGATAAATTAGTATTTACTGTATTGCCATGTAGTAACAAGTATAAGTGCCCAATATTTCTCGTAAAGACACTCAGTATTAATCAATTAATGGGAGACATTTAAGTTGGAAGAATATATATGTGAGCCAGAACAGTTATTAAAAACTGCAGAGAATGTTGTGAGTGAACAGAATTTTTAAAGAATATGTGCATTAAAGGACTAAAAGCTACATTCAGACTATAGAAAAACAAGAATATAAGAAAGAGGTGACCCTAGGCTGAAGGATAACAATAAAGAGACAAGTCAGACTCAGTTGAAGTAATCCTTTTGGAAGTAGTAAAAGGTTAATGTAAAACAAGGAATTTTGAAATCCTGACAAAGAGTTAACATAGCAAACAACAAGAAGCTATTGCCAATGCAAGTCTTTTAAATCTTTTGACAACTTCATATTTGTATTAGTAGGTTCAAACCAAAGATCTGACACATAGTAAGTGAATAATTTTGGACAATATACCTAACCCACAGCATACTTCACACACACACACACACACACACACACACCTAAATCCATGGATGTTTTGAGAGCATTAACTGAGATAATAATACAAGTGTTTAGTGAACAAATAGTTATTATTAATATAGGTTTTATTTAAAGTTCCATGGAATTTGTATTTTTAAAAAGACATTTAAAATAATCTCGGGGCACCTGGGTGGCTCAGTCGATTAAGCGTTCAACTTCGGCTCAGGTCACAATCTCACAGTTTGTGAGTTCGAGCCCTGCATCGGGCTCTGTGCTGACAGCTCAGAGCCTGGAGCCTGCTTCGGATTCTGTGTCTCATTCTCTCTCTGCCCCTCCCCCACTTGTGCTCTGTCTCTCAAAAATAAATAAAAATGTAAAAAAATTTAATAAAAAATATAATAATCCCAAGATCTTTTATTATGTAGAACTCTCCCTTCTCTCCCCTTCTCCTTTTTCAATCTGTGACAAGACTCATCAGAAGAGGCTTGGCAATAACTATAAAAACCCTATAGCTGAAGAGTTTTATGGGGTTTATTTGGTAGGATTACATTGTTTCTGTTATACTAGTTATGTGAAAAAATAGTACTCAGAACAATTAAAAACAATCAAAACAAGCCAAAGAAGACTTCTTAAAAATATTATAATCTAACCACTCAAATAAAACACCATCAGCATGTCTTCCTATTCTTCTATTTCCTTGACATTTTTCCATCTCTACAACTCAAACATGTAGAGGGACATTAATAACTAACAAGCAGTAGAATGATTAGTGAGAGTAAAAGTGTACCAAGTGTCCATGTGTTGTTTGTATTTGTTTACTTTTTTATATGTGGATAAAAGTGACCAAACAATGCACTATATATGACACAGGAGCCTAGAAACAGAGGTGACATTAAATACATAATCCTGTTTAAATTTAGACAACTATCTGGGACAACTTTAGTTTTCTACAGGATGTTGATTTGGTGAGATTATTGGAATTTAATAGGTCGCTGAATTGAAAACCAATCTGCAGTTAACACTTAAGATTCCTGATTATCTGTGTGACAGTATGTTTGTGTGTATCACTTTATGGGCAAGTACATTTTTTCCTACAAAGAATGTAATAATTTAACTATTTATAAATGTTACTTTATATACATTTTGATGCCATATATTTGCAGTTAAATAATTTAAAATAACAAACTTTCCATTATTGGGCCTCTTATAAAGTATTCATCAATACATTAAGGTATCCACTATTTCAAGTAACCTGCGCAAGCAACATGGATGAACTGGAGGGTACCATGGTAAGTGAAATAAGTCAGTCAGAGAAAGACAGATATGATTTCACTCATATGTGGAATCTGAGAAACTTAACAGAAGACCATAGGGGAAGGGAAGGAAAAAGAAGTTACAAACAGAGAGGGAGGCAAACCATAAGAGACTATTAAATACAGGGAACAAACTGAGGGTTGATGGGGATGGAGGTTTCGGGGGTGGTGGGGGAAGTGAGTGATAGGCATTGAGGACAGTATTTGTTGGGATGAGCACTGGGTGTTGTATGTAAGTGATGAATCTCAGGAATCTACTCCTGAAGCCAAGACTACAGTGTATGTTAGCTAACTTGACAATAAATTTAAAAAATAAAACACATTAAAAAAATAATCTGCACAATAATAGTATGGGTGTCAAACAGCATTTGCTAATACTAGGTGACAAATAAAATGCTAAGGGAGACTTTCGTTTTTCGTAGCTAATATACAAAGTAAGGGTAGGAATAATATTAGTGTAAACCTCTGAGTCCAAAGTTCATTTGATTATATCACCTACATTGTTATAAAGAAATTTAACAAAAATGAAGTTAAGTATACATAGCATTTCACATAAGATTAGTATTTCACGTAATAGGAGTCATTAATCAAAAATATAACTTTATTGTATGGCTAGAATATATATTCTTCAGAAAGGTACTGGAAGTGCGGCGCCTGGGTGGCTCAGTCGGTTAAGCGGCCGACTTCAGCTCAGGTCATGATCTCGCGGTCCGTGAGTTCGAGCCCCGCGTCGGGCTCTGTGCTGACAGCTCAGAGCCTGGAGCCTTTTCCAGATTCTGTGTCTCCCTCTCTCTGACCCTCCCCCATTCATGCTCTGTCTCTCTCTGTCTCAAAAATAAATAAACATTAAAAAAATAATAATAATAATAAAAAAGAAAGGTACTGGAAGAGACATCTAAAAAAAGAAAAATATAATCTTACTTTTGGAAATTCTACCATTAATACTGATGAAGTGACTTAACAATACCAAAGCAATAAATACAATATAAATTCTGCTTATGATAACAGCAGGATGACAGATTAAAAACAACTGAAAAGAGAATTATGGAGGTGAGTGTCAGAAGAAAACATTCTGACTTAAGCAAGAAAAGACAAAAGTAAGAAATGTACAAAAGGGAGTGGAGGGTACAACATGAAGATCTAATATGTGAGATATTAATGAAACAGTGCTAAGAAACTCCCACAATTGATTAAAGCATTCGGATGACACAGTAAAGAATTCTCAATAGGGGTGCCTGGGTGGCTGAGCTGGTTAAGCATTCATCTTCTGCTCAGGTCATGATCTTGCCATTAGTGAGTTCAAGCCCACATTGAACTTTGGATCCTCTGTCCCTCTCTCTCTGCCCCTCCCCTGCTCATGCCCTCTCTCTCTCTCTGTCTCTCTAAAAAATAAATAAACTTTAAAAAAATAAATAAACGCACACACAAACATACACACACAATTGCTTAAAGCAGGAAACAAAGAAAAAACTTCATGAGAGAGACAGAGAGAGACAGGGAGACAGAGAGAACATGAGAGAAGACTTCCTGATGAAACAATGGATTCTAGAAGATAAGACAATAATGTCTGCAAAACCAATGAAAGAAAAAACAACTGCCAAACTAGAATTATTCACCAAATTAAAACATCATTCTGAGATAAAAATGAAGTAAAGATGTTTTGAGACAAATAAAAACCAATTAATAAGCCACAGTCGATTCTGCACTAAAAGAATGCAAACTAGTATCTTCAAACAAAATGAACATAATCCAAGATTTAAGCTCAGGGATGAATTACCAAAGGTAGAAAAATTTATGAAATAAAATATAATTCAATAAGGGAAATGTATAGGCTAATTTTACATAGATTAAAAAAATCTAAAAAAAATAAATAGAAGACAATTCATATACAGAAGAGTAGAGTATATATAAAATAATAATACTTATTTACTATTATAAATTTGTTTTAATACAGAGTTAATTTAATATTTGAAAATTAATGACAATAATTTTCACATTTGCATAATAAAAGAATATCATATAGTCATTTAAATAAATAAAGTAGACTATTTCATTCTATATACATTCTTGATAAACAGCTTTTATCTAGGAACATAACACAACTGATTAAACTGATTATGTTTTCAAAAGTATGGTGACATAATGAATAATGCTACAAATAATATACTTTTTTTTAATGTTTATTATTTTTGAGAGAGAGAGACGGAGCATGAGCAGGGTTAGGGCAGAAAGACAAGGAGACACAGAATCTGAAGCAGGCTCCAGGCTCTGCGCTGTCAGCACCCCACAAATAATATACCTTTAAGATTGGAATAGACACAGGTATTTCTATTGTCATCTATTCCACTACAATCCTACCAGAAGTCATACTCCACAAAATAAGCCAATAAAATAAAATCTATAAGAATTAAAAAGGAAAAACAAAGCTTTATTAAGAGATGATAACTGTGTTCACAGAAAATACAAGAGTATGGACTATATGTAAGAATAAATAACTGAATTTAATACACTTCCTGAAAGAATGTAATTTACACAATCAATTCTATATGCCTTTCTCAGGCATTAACAAATAACATTAAAGAAAAAGATATTCTCAATCCCTTGAATAAGTTTAACAAATGAAGGTCAATAGTTTTATAAGGAAAAATATGAAATGTTGCTGTTTATAATTGTAAAAAACCTCAATAAAGTAATACATGACATTCACTAATAAGTCAATATTTTAATGATGTTAATTCTCCACAAACTATGCACATTTTCTCTAGATATCAATTCACCTTTGAAATGATAACCATATCATTTTGTCAGTATCAATTTTTTCCCCCATTATAACTTGACATGGTGATCTTTAAAACTATATGAACATGCAAAGTTCTAAGAATATCTAAAATCAATCTTGGCGAAAAAGAACAAAAGGAGAAATACTGATAGATCAGATATGAAGTCTTATTATAGAACATCATTTAATTAAGAGATCATGGCATTTGTGTAAGACGAATAGACCAAACAAAGGAAATTGGGAATCCAAACATCAAAACCCACCAATACTGGCATGAGACATAGTATAAAGACATCCTCATACAGAGAAATGAAGAAAAGGGTGTTCTTTTTAAAATGTTTGTAAAATCAATTTGATATTCATATAAGGAAAGAAGACGAATGTAGCCTGTATATCACAGGATACACAAAAATCATCTCAGGAGAATTGCAGATCTAAATATTTGTGAAAGGTGAACAATAAAATTCTTAGAAAAAAATATATATGGGGGAGAGAGAAAGTTGATTTAATATTTGAAAATATATAGAAATATAGAAAATATATATATAAATTCCTAGAAAAAATATCTATAGATATATAGGTATACCTTCATAACCTTGGGTTTGAAAAGATTTACAGGCCAGGGAATAAAAACATAAACCGTAAAAGAAAAAAATAAATTGTATTACATTAAAATTAAGATACCATTAAGAGACTGAAAACCAAGTCGTAGTGTTAAAGATTATACTTGCCAAATATAAAACTGACAAAGAGCTTATTACAAAAATATAAAAAAAAGTCTACAAATCAATAAGGAAATGAAAAACACACAAGTATGAGCAAGAAATGTGAATAGGCTCTTCATAACACATATTTCAAAATTACTGAAAAGAGGGTACTCAATTTCATTATTAATCAACGAAATGCAAATTAAAAGCACAGTATGACACTGCTATGCATTCATCAGAATGACTCAAAAAGACTGATGCATGTGTTGACAAGGGTATGAAGCAACAAGAACCACAATACTTTTTAGGGGGAGTGTCAGAACAATCATTTTGAGAAATGGTCTAGTATTATCTATTAAGAGTGAAGATATCGGGGCGCCTGGGTGGCTCAGTCGGTTAAGCGTCTGACTACAGCTCAGGTCACGATCTCACGGTCCGTGAGTTCGAGCCCTGCGTAGGGCTCTGGGCTGATGGCTCAGAGCCTGGAGCCTGCTTCCGATTCTGTGTCTCCCTCTCTCTCTGCCCCTCCCCCGTTCATGCTCTGTCTCTCTCTGTCTCAAAAATAAATAAACGTTAAAAAAAATTAAAAAAAAAAGAGTGAAGATATCTATATAGTCTATCATATCAATGCTACTTATACCTGAATATCTTACAGAAATGGGTATGTGGACATGTGCACCAAGAGATAATATATGGCTATGTTCACAGAAGAGCATTTATTATTTCCTGAAAATGGAAACCATCCAAATTACCATTAACTCATAAAGAGTAAATAAAGTGTGGCATCCTATTACTGAGCAATAATAATGATTAAAATACAGCTACCAAAAAGGAGAAAATAATTTGATGGACATACATTTCATCAAAACAAAAAAAAACCCAGAAAAATATAAATGATCAATTAAATTCAAGGTATAAAAAATGTAAAAATTATGGTAATAGGTGATGCATTTTAGGTAGCAAAATCTTAGAGAAGAGTAAGACATTTATTACTAAAATGAGTTAAACTTTTGGTTAATCTGTAGGGGAGGAGGAAGAAATGATCAATGTTTGAAGTGTTTATACTGTTCTATGTCTTAAATTGGGTTACAACAGTATTTGCATTGAAATAAATCACTGAGCACTGCCTTCATTTTTATGTTGCTGTTCACTGGATATGCAATAATGAAATAAGGCTAAAATAATTAAAGAATGAAATAAAAGAACCATTTCAGGGGCAGTTTCAGGGGAGTTTCAGGGGCATCTGAGTGGCTCAGTCAGTTAAGCATCCTACTCTTGATTTTGGCTTAGATCACGATCTCAAGGTTGGTGAGATTGAGCCCTGTGTTGGGTTCTGAGCTGACAGCATGGAACCTGATTGGGATTCTCTCTCTCCTCTTTCTTCCCCTCCCCCTGCTCGCGTGTGTGCTCCTTTTCTCTCAAAATAAATAAACATTAAAAAAAGACATGCATTTTATTTGTATTATGAGATAAAGACAATATTGTCATTAAATTCATTTAATACATTTTTAGTTCTAATTTAAAAATGGGGTCTTCCATATATTTGTAACTTTTTAAAGGTTATTTATGTATTTCTGGAGAGACAGAGAGGATACGTCTGGGAGGGGCAGAGAGAGAGAAGGAGAGAGATCCCAAGCAGGCTCCATATTTTCAGTGCAGAGCCCCATGCGGGGCTTGAACTCATGAATGGGGAGATTATGACCCCAGCCAAAACCAAGAGAAATGAAACCAAGAGTCAGACACTTAACTGACTGAGCCACCCAGTCTCCCCATTTGTAACTTTAAAAAAAGCTATTCATTTATATATTTCTTTCCTGTCTCTGTGTAATAGATTTTAGTTTTCTTGACCTCACTGTATAAATAACACAGTTATAATGAATATAATCACTTGGATATAATCATGATTTTTTTTCTAACAGAGTGCTTCCTTCAGTCAAGAATTGGCATAAGAACTGAATTTAGAATCACTCTTAATGCTATCACAACATATTATACTACTAAGTGTTAATGTAGAAATGGGAAGATCAAATATCCTATTAGAAACATTATTATAGGGGAAAATTATTTAATTCAATAGCCATTATAATATGCTATAATCCTTTCCCCCATGACACAACTCACTCATATGCTAACATTCCTGAACACAATTTTGTCAATTACAGTAACATTAACATCTAAGTTTTCTTTTTTTTTTCCCCATGCTGGAAAGGAAAATTTCTTTATTCACTCACCACATTTAACTCGGATTCTCGGGGCGCCTGGGTGGCGCAGTCGGTTAAGCGTCCGACTTCAGCCAGGTCACGATCTCGCGGTCTGTGAGTTCGAGCCCCGCGTCAGGCTCTGGGCTGATGGCTCGGAGCCTGGAGCCTGTTTCTGATTCTGTGTCTCCCTCTCTCTCTGCCCCTCCCCCGTTCATGCTCTGTCTCTCTCTGTCCCAAAAATAAATAAAAAACGTTGAAAAAAAAAAAAAAATTAACTCGGATTCTCGTATTCACAGAGCATTTTTACTGCTGGAAATCAATGTAAAATTATTATTATTATTATTATTATTATTATTGGAAACTGCTAAACTTTATAGGAAAATAGACCAATCAAAATTTGGCTCTGGATATAGAGCCCTTGTTTTTGCTACTCTGTGACTGGGAAGAGATCATAACCAAAGACTATACATATTTTGGGAGACCCAGAACCAAATACTTCACTTGAGGCTAATGGTCTTAAACTAAAACTAACTTGTGCAGCAACATCCACATTTCAAGTACTCCATGACCCCACTGGTAGTGTAGTATTGTAGAACATTTCCATTACTGCAGTTCTATGGGACAACACTGGTAAGAACTTCATGACCCATACATGAATTTGAGATAGAAGTGTTTTTTTGTTTTTTGTTTTTTTCCATTTACTGGTGGTTTTGGCAGAAAAGAAACTGCTTGCCTAAGGAAAGCTATAGAGATAATTGAAATTAGTCCTGCACCTTACTCAATGAAAAGACCAGAAATACGCCTTCCATCCAGAAAAAAACTATTAATGTAAAAGCCTATAAAGGCTTGCAAATTCAGATATCATTGAGCAGAGTAAGGTAAGCTTGAGTCATCAGAAACACACAATGAGGGAGATCTAGCTGAAATGTAAGATTCTCATCTTCCTTCTTGTCGGATTTCCGATTAGCATTAGTATTCCAAATTCAGGTTTGGTATCAGTCAGTTGTGGCAGTCCAATTTGTTTTTCCTAAGATTTTAACTTAAATTTTCAGATTAAAAAAATACCAAATGTGGTAATTTTAAATAGGGTACAACTTTAATTAAAATGAATTAACACAGGGGCGCCTGGGTGGCTCAGTCGGTTGAGCGCCCGACTTTGGCTCAGGTCAGGATCTCGCGGTCCGTGAGTTCGAGCCCCGCGTCAGGCTCTGGGCTGATGGCTCAGAGCCTGGAGCCTGCTTCCGATTCTGTGTCTCCCTCTCTCTCTGCCCCTCCCCCGTTCATGCTCTGTCTCTCTCTGTCTCAAAAATAAATAAATGTTAAAAAAAAATAAAAATAAGAAATAAAAAAAATGAATTATCACAGATTTATGTTAACCTAGTAAGTGTAACCTATACAAACTTCCAATGAAATACAATTCTGAGATGCAAATAAATAAATAATGAGTCAAAATTGTTATTTTTTTGTAGATAATATAATTGCCTACATAGAAAATATTAGTAATCTTCCAGGAAATTTTTGAAAAACAATCACAGCATTTTGCTACAGACTATTAAATCAATATCAGTATTAAAACAGAGAAAGAATCTAACAAAATTCCTCAAGATTCGTATGTTGTTGACTGTTTGCTTGTTGTTGACTTGTTTTTTTTTTGAGAAACTAAGTTAGAAATCTTAATTTAAGAAAATACATAAAATAAAGAAGCAAAATAAAAGTACATAATTTATACTGATAATGGAAAATATCTAAGAAAATGTAGAAAACCTGTGTTACAACACTAAAAGATTACTCAAAGACATAAAAGAAGACCTAAATAAATTGTGGTGTGAATTGTGATGAACAAGAAAATCTGAATACTCTTCAAATTAATTTATATGTTGAATCCAATTGTCACCAAAACCCCAATAGGATTACTCACAAAAGTAGTCAAAAGTTCACAAGAAAATTCATAGTAAAAGAATAAAGAAAAGCAGGTATGAATAAGAACCAGAAGCAGAAATTCTATCTGGTTCTACAAGATGCCAAGATACATGACAAGTAAGTAATAATTAAGACAGAGAAATATTGTTGTAGGAATAATTCAACAAAATACAGAAATAGATTCCATAGATCATGAATATAGGTATGCATATATGGAAAGTTGGTATATAATATAGCTAGCATTTCATATTAATGGAGAAATGCAGAAAAAAAAGAGTAATGTTGGATCACAGAAGCAAATATGTTAAAAATGTAAAATTATTTTCTATTTCAAACCATTTGAAAAAGTAAATTCAAAACAAATCAACATCAAATAAAAAAGCTAGATATGAGAAGCAAAACATTATAATGTTAAAATACAGGAAAGCACTTTTTTTTTACCTCAAGGAAACCCCCCCAAAACAAATAAGCAAAACACTAAGAATTTATAGTCTAGATAGAAAACTGTGTGTAGTATGAAAACTGATACCAATATAGTGAAATTAAGACTTTATGAAGAACAAAACTCTCTGCATAAAATAATACCCAAACATACAGTAAAAGATGTCATTTCTAAGACATATAAAATTAAGTTTTAATATCTAAAAAATATGAAGAATTCCTACACATCTATATGAGAAAGACAGCCAATCTAATAGAAAAACAGGCATTGCCTTTGCAAAGACATTTCACAGAAGAAATAATCTGAAGTCCATTAAATTCATTTTTAAAGATACTTAAGATGATCACTATTCAAGTAAATGAAGTAAAAATCAACAATTTACCACTTTCACTATTCAGTTATAAAGAATCACCCTGGGATATAATAGTCTGGGATTAACTTGTTTGGAGTGTGACGTGACATATTTACTCTCATACACTCTTGGTGTCAGTTGTAATTGGCATGGCAATTTTAAAGAGCAATATTGGAGTAAATTCAACTATGATGCTTATTGAGCCGACCAGAGGTACAATAAAGCAAGGTTTAGGAAAACTACCCTGATATTCACATATGAAGTTGAGATATGATGGTTGGGACTCTATATAGGTAACTAACTAGGAGGACGTATTATCATTCTATTGGGATTTAATTGCTTGATTTACAGGGCTACACATGGAAATGGAAATGTACTGGATACTAGATTTCTTACAATAATGTAATAAGGTAATTTGGTGCCTGATTATGGTTTGCAAAGAAATAAATTAGAAGGGTTATATTCTTTCTTCACCAGTGGAAGACTATCAACTAGACAAGACTAACATTAAGAACGTTTTACCCTCTATGCTTGTTTTTCCAGAATGGTAACAGAGTCTTCATTTTTAAAAGAGGCTAAATTTTTTTGTTGCCCATCATGGGAAATGCAGTGCCAGAGGTATAATTAACATATGTTTCTACATGTGGTAATTTCAACATTTTAAACTCAAATGCGAAACACAGTTACTCTTTTTGTTTCAGAAATTACTTAAGTCTGAATATGGATTTTAACAATTCACATTTATTTAAGGAAAATATATCATCCATACTATAAATTAAAGTATCAAAAATGTCAGCTTAAAAAACATTACCTTTTTTCAAATACATATGGTTTTTATTGTGTTAATTTATATGATTAGTAAAACATAGGCAATATTTCTAAAGATAAACTTCAATTCTATGGCTGTGATACCAATTGCATTATTTTCAATGTTTTAATCTCTTCTTTCTTTCTTTCTTTCTTTCTTTCTTTCTTTCTTTCTTTCTTTCTTTCTTTTCTGAATCTTACAATTTGGATATAAAATGCAAAAACGATATTATGAAAAAGCCCAAAAAGAATGTAGTACATAGCCAATTTTGTTTCAAGAAAAGAACCCAAAGACTGCACTTTTTAGGGAACTCTGCCAAGACGAACCTTTCTGAAGGTTTCTTTGTGAGACAGGACTTCAGGCAGAGAAAACTCTCATTTGTGTGCCAGCAGCTGATGATGTGAGATGTGCGAGGTTAACACCACACACTTTCTGTCCTGTGCGTTGTGATTTGCTGTTAACTAATGACTGCTCTCTGCCCAGCAGCTCTGCTGCCGCTTCTTTTAAATTCAATCCTATCAAAGTAAACTCAGTTTGCTGCCTTAGGAGGTTTCCTTTACTTATAACCAGGAAAGTCAAGTGAAATCTTTATGTTGTGTGTTCCTTTTTGTAGAGCTTGAGAAAGGTTGACATGGAGCTTTTATTAAGCAAGAAGATGTTATCTTTCCTTCTTTTTTTTTTTTTGCTCCTTTCCTTTTTTACTTCTTTCTTTCCTTCCTTCCTTCTTTCTCTTTTTTCCTTTTTTTTCCATTCCTCCTTTCCTCTTTCCCTCCTTTTTTCCTTCCTTCCTTCCTTCCTTCCTTCCTTCCTTCCTTCCTTCCTTCCTTCCAATTGTTTATTTCTTTCATTTCCCTCTTCTCTCTCTCTCTCTCTCTCCCTCTCTCTCTTTGCCAACATGGTCTTAGAATGAAGGGCCCCATCCTTTGAAAAGATTAGTTCAAGACATACAGGTTTTCAAAAGATCTCAAGCTAAGGATTCCTTTCATCAGAAGTAGAAGGAAAACTTCCCCTGTTCTTGGCATTCCTGCCCTTTCTGTAAGCCACTGATACTCCTGTACATTCATCTACAAGTGTAGCCTAGAACAGACCCCAGTCTACAGTAGGGACTGTGAACTCATGAACTTAGACTAATAGTGATTCTATTCATCTAGCATATAACAATAGCAACAAAAACAGAAAAAGATAATATTTAGCAATTTAAACACTTTAAAGCCAGGTCAGAATACCAAGAATGTTTCCTATTGCATCTAGAATTAGAAAGTGCCAGTTAAATATGTTATATTTGGAATTACTTTAAAAGTACAATGATTCTAAGGGAACCTGGATGGCTCAGTCAGTTAAACGTCCAACACTTGGTTTCAGTTCAGGTCATGATCTCACGGTTCATGGGTTTGAGCTCCACATTGGGCTCTGTGCTGACAGTAAGGAGCCTGCTTGTGATTCTCTCTCTCTCTCTCTCTCTCTCTCTCTCTCTCTGCGCCTCCCCTGCTCATGAGCTTGCTCGCTCTCTCTCTCAAAATGAGTAAATAAACTTTAAAAAAGAGTAAAACGATCTGATAACTTTCAAGTATATAAAGTTGATTAAAAATATAATTCTGTAAGACAAAAATACAGATATATATAGGCATTCATTCATCAGAATACATTGGTTGTCACATACACTATTTTAGGAAGCTTAAACAAAATGAAATTACTGAGTGGATACATGGTAGTTCATAAGATTGAAGGAAAAGCAGACATGGGCATAAAATAGGATAACTCCTGTGATACCAGCTGGGAACTCATAGTTTGTCATTTTAAGCTGATAGCAGAAAATATACATACACAAAAAGAAAGCAAAAACTTGAGTACAAACTTCTTTCTGCCCATAAAATATTTTGCTGAAGATTCAATTCCCAGGAGAAATATGAGTCTAGCTTAACCTAAAATCCCTTGGCCATCACTGATTAAGATCTCTTTCAGAAACAGATTAAATGGATGTGAGAGTTATTTCCCTAATGGAAATGTGAGGAGCTGTAACATACAAAGGGTATTTTTTTCCCACAAGCAAGATAAGCAGGTACCTACTATGAGCAGCACCCCCCACACACACACACTCTGTGCACGGCTTCCTACCACACAGGCACACTCATACTATACTTCTATACATAGAATTCTACAGTATGTCTACTAAACATATATTGTTATTGTAATACACAATCTAAGCATAACATAAATGGAGAATAATTATAACATTACAGATAACTATGATTTTAAAATTTACATAAAATATAGTATACATAAACTAAATTTAGTTATGTAAAAATGCTTGGGTAAAGGAATAGTCATAATAGGGGAGATTAGACATGAGTATTTGGGGGCATGCAGGAGAACAAATTATTTTAAAATTACATCTGCTTCCCTAAATACTTTCCATTCCGAAATTTAATGGGTTTGAAAATGTCCAAATAATCATTAGCTATAACACAAAATATTTGTATTTAGAAGAATGACATTCTATTCATGCTTTTTCCATTTAATAGCTGTATTCCTAATAGAAAATTATTTAAACTCTGTCTTCCAGACAGAAAAAGAATAAAGCCTATCTTACATTCTTTTCTTAAAGTAAAAATAAAAGAATCAATATATTAGTGATTTTGATGCTGACAATATGATTAAATGGTATATTCTGATAAAAATCCAAAGTAATGAACCAGGACTGGAAAGTGAATATTTAGTTCATTTTAAGTTGACATTAAGATAGTCAGAGGAGTAGGAGTGGAAGGTGTTTTAATTATATTGAAGAAAAAGTCTGATTATGAACCTTTTTGATAATCAAATGAAATCAGCATGCTTGCCACCTAGAAGAGTGCTCAAAAGTACATATATTTTAAGTCTCTATATAACGTATTTTATTGCTTTATGACTTTATTTTTTGACAGAATTTGACTGAAATTCATAATTTTAAGTATTATGCTCAAAAACACTTAACATTTTGAATATCTGGTAAGTCAGAGAGAGCTTGAATTGATTGAGCACTGGCCATATGCAAGATATATTTCTAGATATTGGAAAACGATAGTAACCAACACAGAAAAAATTGTTCTTTTGGATTTATCATTCCATTGGAGAGGGAAACAGGCAGGCATAATAAATAGTAAATATGAAAATTATGTAGTTTTAAAAAATAATATAAAAATTGGAACTAATAACGAGATAAGAAAATCTGTGGAAGATGATTGAAATTCTAAATAGATTGGTCTTGGTGGTGTAGGGCAACCCATTTGGGTGGGGGCGCCCCACAGGCAGTGAAAGAATTCACCCAAGGTAGAACAAAGGAGATAGAGGTTTATTGAATACAGGGCAAGGGAGCAGCAGAAAAGACAGCAAAGGAAAGGCTGTGTGCCAGCAGGCAGTGGTGGGGGGCTGTAATTAAGGGGGGGAAGGTGAGGAGGTATGGGAATGTATGGAAATTTCCTGTTTTGTTACAGCACCCAGTTGTAAGAAGGGTTGTATGTAGCTGATTAGTCAGCTAGGGCTTATGAATATTTTGAGGTGGTCACCTAATGGGTCTGTTTGCATTCAGTGTGGTGGTCACCCTATCACCTTACTCAGCTTTCTATTGCTCAAGTGTTGCCTAAAGGCGGCCTCTACAAGTAGCACTTATTTAGGAAATGAAAAAAGTTGCAAGAATTAGCTCCGTTGATATCCAGATGAAGAATGTGTGTGGCAGAGGTAGCTGCAGTGCAAAGGTCCTGAGTTGAACACGACTGTCCAAGGCTTACAGAAAGGGTAATAATGTCAAGAAGCAGAGAAATTTCTCTTTTATTCACTTCTGAATAAAAGGAAACCTTATCTCATAGAGATCTCCTGGACACTTTTATATTTATGTATTGAACTAACCTTTCGCAAGGGATGGGGCCCTCCATTTTACCTGGTGTGTTTGGTGACCAATAAGGAGAATAGCATGACTTAGAAAGCAGTTAAGAAATATGCAGAAGCAGCACGCTGGGGCAAGGAAGGGACAATTTTATTTTAGTGGGAAACACTGAACACTCAATAGAAAGTAACTTGCCCAAGATTATTCAGCTGGTAAATGGACTGAATTCTTAACTTTTTTTCATCTTATTCTAGGTATTTTGTTTGTCATTGGAGATTTACATGTAAACAGCACACTCATTTTAGTTTTCCTACTGTGTCAGAAATAGTACTTTGAAATCTAGAGACAAAAAATTATATATGCATTAGTATTTTGGAGAAAAACACCTTTAAAAATGTTTAAGTAGAATTAAAAAGAAGAGAGAAGGATAAAATGAGGAAGGGATCAAAAGAATAAGCAAGCTTTAACATTCAAGAGTTAGAAAATGAATTTTATTGAGAGGATCCACAATCCTCTGTAGTGATAGATTTATATTTTATGTCAAGTATAAATGCATGCACAGGTAATGAACAAGGATAAATGTCACAGGGATTGAGCCATTTCTGTACTATGAATAGTCAGGCAGATAAATTTAAGTTCCCACTGAAAAGAACTAAAGAACTGCTGGATTAAAATTTTCTAAAAACAGCAGCAAAAACAATGACACTTTTGTATTAAAGAGCTGACAAGCAACTGTAGATTAATCAGTATTTAAAAATCTAGATAATACAGAATATAAATGGAATCCTAAAGCTGATTTTGAACAAGGAGAATTTGTCAAGGTGACAGACAGCCCAGCCTCTGGCCACTGACAACAGAGGATTAAGCAGGAAATCCCCAACAGTAAAATCAGGACCAGCGGGTTAAATCTGCAGTTTAAGGGTAAACCGGAAGGAAACATCCCCCACTTCCACAGGTTCATTAAACTACAAGAGGAACTGCATTATTCAACACTACCCACAGGAGAAGCAAAAACAAAAATAAAGCCTGAGAAGTAGTGACCAGCTTGGCCTAACCCAGGCTTGTAGTCCAAGTTCAAAGTAACCAGGTAAATTTTAAAAAGCCTCAGTGAAGAATTAAGTTTAAAATTGTCATAATCTGTGGCTGAGAGGCTGAACAGGAGAGAAAGCAAATCACCTCTGGAAGCATGTACCAACAACATACTCCCAAATTATATCCTTATGCCACTGTTACATCAGCATCTCTGTGAGGGAATGAGGACTAGGGCCTCCCTCTCTGTCATCTTGCTGATGCTACTCCAAGGGACTTGATTTTTATTGGTGAGTTATAACATTCATTAATTAGGCTGTATAACATTTTGTTCTATGAATATTCCCTAAGCAGGGCTCACTGTGCCTAAACTTTGTGTGAAAATAATAGGGTGTATGCTTTCCTTATGAGAGACTAGAATTTTGGTACATGCTAGGCAAAGAATGATGATATGATCAGTCTTCAATAAAAACCTTGAGCATTTTGTCTCTAATAAACTTCACTGCACAATATTTCTACTTTTGATAGAGGTTGTTTCAATTTTTCATATTAAGTAATATGTATTTTATATTCATTATTAGTTTATAAACTCAGAGAAGACATATGACAAGGCTAAGGGTTTTGATCTTCTAAATATTTTTAAGCAGGCTTCATGCCCAGCATGGAGCCCAACATGGGGCTTGGGCTCATGACCTTGAGATCCAGACCTAAGCTGAGATCAAGAGTCAGATGCTTAAATGACCTAACCACCTATGCACCACAAGGGTTTTGATTTCTAAGACCTTAATTAAGCCCACCAAAGAATTCTTCCTTAATAGTCTAAATTTGGGGGGGAAATATTATTTTAAAAAGTAGTCTTTGCTTAGCACTATCATCCTCATCCAAGAATCACAATAATTTCTATGGGTATGAAGGGGTTGTATAATAATAAGAGGTGGAAAGACTTTTACAACCACATAAATAGCAGTAAAGTTACCATGAGGATGTAATACATTTTTAATAACAAGAGCTACATTAGATCTGATTTTATTAAACTTGGCAACTATTTCTGGACTGTTTCCAAAGTGCATATGCACATTAATTTAAGAAATGATTTATTGCTAAATAATCTGTGTTTACTACCAAGTGTATTAATCCTTGTGGAGGAAAGAAAAGTGCTGATTCCTTCCTAGTGTCTACTCAAAAGCCATAGTAAGGGGAACAAGAAGTGGTTTGGGTAATATAAATAATAATATGATAGTCTTCCAGCTAGGTCCTATGTCAGGCTGTTTAGAATCTGCTTTACTCTTCTTCCCCAACTTTTCATAATTTTTTCCTCAGAGATGATTAAATATATTATAACAAGAAAGTAGGTTATTTGGATCAAGATCCCCTTAGAAATTTTTTTTGAAAGTTTGTATTTGATAATCAATTTTACCATAGCATTCTTAGTTCTTTAATTCTTATAATTACTCAAATCTGAGTTATAAAATCAAAATAGAAAAAAGAATGGAGTACACATGTTTAAAGAAGAATGCTGACTGCTTCTTTGTATTAAATTGCTCCAATAAAGAATGAATTGGCAGTTTATAGTCATTTAATTAGGAAAAGAGTATTTTATTTTTATCTCTTATATCACAACTTACAAAATAGTGACTTTAATGGTTTTGCTCACTTAATTATGTCAACAATTAAGAGACTGTTAAACACAAAGCTGTCACTTGTCTTGTTGAGTTTGATTCATTTTACTGGCCTACTTATATTTCAACTGATTCCTTTATGTATTTGGATACAAGCAAGTATTTGCTATAATGAAACAAAATGATATGGATGCTGTTATTTTGATTGGGTAGACTGTAATTTAATTTAACAATAAGAGTAAAAAATAAAATGTAAAATATAATTTAAATATACCTAATTAATCCTATTTATATAATACTTCTGATGATTCAAGATTATTACAGTGAACTTAGTCTTTGTCTTCAGTTATCATTTTTATTCTTTTTCTGGCATCTGTGAACACAATGCCCTGGGGCATTTTCTTAATCTCTTTACACCACAATGTCATCACTATTAAAGGGAGGATTCATCATATAATACGAGCTACTGCTTAAAATTGTGTCCTAGATTAATGAGATTAAAACATATTAATGAGATAAAACCCACAGAATGCATATCATTGACAAATTAATTATACCATAAAAGTTAGCCTTAATTATAATATAAAATTTTTCCTCTTTTATCATTATTTGTCAGTCCCCTTGTATCCACACTGCCTTCCCATCAGTCACTAAATAATGGGTTTTCTCAAATCTTGGCTTTTTTTCCTTTTTTTCATTTTCATTGTATATCTTTCCCCTTGACAATCTTATCCACATATGTGTACATTTAATGTCTGTATATTTATGATGGATCTGAAAATAAACTTAAACTACATATCATTACTCCAAACTGCATAATATTTCCAAATGATTATGTAATATAATTATATGGATATTTCAATACCCATTCATCAAACTTTTAGATTTAAACATATAAATTCTTTTTAAATATACTCATTTTTTCTTAATCTCTGATGCACTTTTATATTTCAAAACTTTACCCTCTCCCATTAAAACTATTATCACTTTCTAGCTAAAATCTCCACATGCATTCAACCTCCAGATTCTACTTCACCTGCTCTTAGTATTAGAGCTGAAGTAACCTTAATAAAACACAAATGTAATCATACCAACCTTCTGCTTAAATCCGTGCAATCTGTTTTCACTGGGAGAGAGTTGTTGGAATATGAATTTGGTGGTATGGACATGGGTCTGATATATCTGTTAGGAACATTTGACAGTAATAAAAACAGTAATGATATTTGCCAGAGTTTTTGAGTATTTGCTATAAGGTAGGCACTGAACTAAGTATATGACAGGCATTAATTATCTCATTCAATACCCACAGAAGTCTCATTCAATAGCCACAAAATTTCAATAATGAAGAAACGAAAATGTTAAGCAAGTTGACCAAGTACTATAAACAGAAACCCTAAAGACTTCAAAGGAAAAACAAAAACAAAAGCAAAAACAAAACTCTTAGAACAAATAAGCAGATTCAATAAAGTTGCAGGATACAAAATCAACATGCAAAATTCAGTTGTGTTTCTATACACTAATAATTCTCTGAAAAATAAATTAGGAAAACAATCTTATTTACAGTGTCACAAAAAGAATCAAATAGGAAAAACTTAACTAAGGAGGTAAAGACTTGTACATGGAGAACTAAACAAAATTGATGAAAGAAATTAAAAACACAAACATATCATGCCATATATGACAGCATGGATGAATCTGGAGGCCATGATGCTAAGTGAAATAAGGTACTCACACACACGCGCACACACACACACACACACACACACACACACACAATACTGCATGATTCCACTTATATGAGGTATCTAAAATGGTCAGATCCATAGAATCCAAAAACGGGATAGTGGTTATAAGGGCTGGGGGCAGTGGGGGGGAATGAAAAGATACTATGAATGAGCATGGTGTCTCAGTTAAGCAAGTTGAATAGGCTCTAGATATATGCTGCACAATGGTGTACCCATAGTCATCAATAATTTTGATACACTGAAAAATTTAAGAGGATATATCTCACTTTAAACTTCCATGTAACAATAAAAAAACTATAAAAATTGGTAAAAGTCCCTTTGTTAAGTGACGCAGCATGGACACCGGACTAGTGTATTTTTATTTAATCCCTAGCTTTTTTTAAAAATTTTTTTAAATGTCTATTTATTTTTGAGACAGAGAGAGACAGAGCATGAATAGGGGAGGGTCAGAGAGAGGGAGACAGAGAATCTGAAGCAGGCCAGGCTCCGAGCTGTCAGCACAGAGCCTGACGCAGAGCTGGAACTCATGGACTGTGAGATCATGACCTGAGCCTAAGTCGGGCGCTTAACCGACTGAGCCACCCATGCACCTCTTAATCCCTAGCTTTTGAAAAATACTTACAGTAGGGTGATTTTTGCTTACAAAGGAGAATGGATTGGCTTTATTCATAAATAACTATATTCAAATACAATCAAATAGAGAATATACAGAAAATAGTTGCCATGATTTGGCCAAGGTGGGGGTGGGAAAACTAAACAACTGTTTAATGTGGTACCATGTATTAACAAGAAGCATGTATTTTCTCATTTCGTACACACAATGTACTGAATATAATACAACACACATATTTTTCTGGGATAAACACAAATTAGACACATTTCAGAAATTAAAGCTACAGTGTCAAGATAAGCTATATCTAGATGGCTTATGGTGGATAGAAACTGAATGCAGGATTTAGGGTCTGAAGTTATAATTCCAAACAAGAATGGGTGATAATTCTTTACTCTCTTTAATGGCTGGGAGCTGGAGGTAAGCATAAAAGTGTTAAGTATTCATCTGTGAATGAGTAGAAGATTTAAAAAGGAGGGGACATCATGTTGTCTCTCCTTCCACCCATAAACACACCCTCTTGACATAATACCATATCTCTGGTTAAACTTTTGTGTTTCCAGCTGAAGCCAAAGGGAAACAATCCTTAAAAAATTTTAACAACCAAGTGTCTAAAGGTTTTCTTTGAAAAGAGCTTCAGCCAAAAATGTGTTCATAGTAAAAAATTATAAACCACACTGCCAGCAGAAAGGTAATCAACATTCCAAAACTATAGGTCAACCTTAAATAATGACTATTACTAGCGCAGTAGAATGAGTATCTGTAACCTAGAGCCTAAGGTTAACAAGGTGAAGGAACAGTCACTAATAATTCCCATTTTCTGGTCTGGTTAATTGGGTGGATGATGATACATCCACCAAGGTGAAGAATGCAAAAGAAAATGTTGGGGGAAAACGTGTGTTTAGTTTGGCACATTTGGATTTGGAGATGCCTGTGGCATACTGTCTTAGTCAACCTGGCTACCATAACAAAATATCACAGAGTAAAAATAAATAGAAATTTATTTTCTCACAGTTCTGGAGGTTGGGAAATTTAAGACCAAGGTGACAACCAATTTGATTCCTAAGAGAGTTCTCCTTCCGGGTTGCAGATAGTTGCCTTCTTGCTGTATTCTCACATGGTCTTTCCCTGGTGTGTGTGGGTGTAGAAAAACAGAAAGAGAGGGAGAAAGAGAGAGAATGCTCTGATGTCTTTTCTTATGTAAGCACTAATCCCTTCATGAAGGCCCACAATAATGACATCATCTAATCCTAATTGCCTCTCAAGGGCCCCATCTCCAAATATGATCACATTAGGAGTTAGGACTTCAAAATATGAATTTTAGGGGGATACAAACATTCAGTTCATAACATGGCTATTCATTTTCCTAGCAGAGATAATATGTTCATTTGAGATGATTTTATGTCATTAATCAATAATTGTTGATTCCATTTATTAATATTTATTAATAAAAGATAATTTGGAGTCCACATAAACCCCAAAATTTATCTTGTATTAAATCATTCACTTAACAGGAATTTGAGTGCCTATTATGGGCCAGTCACTGTCAAAAGCACTTGGAATGCATGAGTGAATGAAATAAAGATCCCTGGCCTGAAGTGGCTTTCCTTATAAGAAGAGAAATGATAAATAAATACAATAGACAAATAAATTAAAGGATATGTTAAGAGGTGGTATAATATGGAAAATTTCTACTTGAGTGTGTAGTGATAATGGGGCAAAACGATTGTCTCTCTTTCTTATCTGTATCCTTTACTATCTTGAAGGTTATCTTGAAGGTCTGCTCCTCATAAAATATCTGTTTCCCTACACCTTGAATTTGACCTTGCCTTGAGACTTGCTTTAAGTAGTAAAATGGAGTGGTACTGAAGTGTGTCAGTTCTAAGCCTAGACCTCAAGCACTGCATACTTTCACTTTCAGAATCTTTCCTTCCACCATGTGAATCAAAATGGGCTATTCTGTGAAGGATGAGAGACCACATGTACCAGAACTCAGACATCCCAATTGGCACCTGAAAGTGTGCCTGAAGTGTGCACCATGGAAGAGAGTCCACCCAAGATCAGCAAAAGTCAACTTCCTTACTCACATCTGACCATAGGTGCCACAGAAGACCAGTAGAGACAATATGCACACACACACACATGGCATATATGGACATATACATATATGTATAGGTATATATGGTGAAAACTTGTGAAATAATCTACAAGTGTAGAAAGTTATTATTCAAATAATATGTACACATTAAAGCACCTTGCTAACAAAGATTCTGTTTTAGACCATTTTCCAAGCATGTAGCATCTCTTTTCATCTACTGTCTTTGAGGTCTATAGGTTTTTCATTCTCTTGTAGAATGATGCACTTTATTCCAAAAATCATTGTGTTCCTTTTGAATTTTATTAAGCACTGAAAATCAGGAGCAAAAGAGTGCAGCCACAGGAAATATGGATTGCATGCTTATTGGTTCTCTTCCATATGTTTTAACAGTATTAATTTAATTCATCCAATCTTCACAGTGATTCTATGGCACGTGTACAATTATTGCATCCATTTACATACAAGAGAAAAGAAGCACATAGAGGTTAACTATCCCTGGGCCACACAACTGGGTCAGAATTTGACCCAGGTAATTTGATTCCCAAATCCCACTGTTATTAGTATGCTAAAGTGCCTATCATAATCTAGCCCTGCTTTATATATGTGAGTCTTCTAATACTGTACCTATATATTTTATGCATAACTGGCTATAAGGAAACTTTTTCCCTAAAATTGTCATTCAGAAAAGAGAGAGGCTTTTTACATTTGTGTTCCTTCACAGTATTTTTTTGAGTGTTCTCTCAATGGTTTTACTTAAACATTAAAATGTTATTTTGCATATAACCACATAATGGCCACTATTGGATATTTCACAAACAAATCTATTAAAATCCACTTAGAAAACAATTCACTAAGTAGTTAATTAGTGAATATTGAAGATAATTATAAGAATAAAAAACCCACAATTACTTTAATTTTAAGTGAATAAATATCTGAAGCTTCAGCTCAAATCTCCATTAAGATATCACACATGTATTTAAAACTTCTATACTTTAGGGGTGCCTGGGTGGCTTAGTTGGTTAAGCATCAGACTCTTGATTTTGGCTCAGGTCATGATCTCAATGGTTGTGAGATCGAGCTCCATGTCAGGCTCTGCACTGTGTATGGAGTCTGCTTAAGATTCTCTCTCTCCCTCTCCCTCTCCCCCTCCCTCGTTTGCATGCTCTCTCTCTTTCAAAAAATAAAAAAGTAAATAAAAAATACAACCCTCTATATTTCAAATAACAGCAAAAGTGAAGGTTAACTTCTCAGGATAGTTATACTATATAACAAAAAACCTCATTTATTACTATAATATAAAGACTGAAGAGAAACATAAAAAGTCTAGATGCATTTTTTAAATAAAAAAAAGAAAGTAGAAAATATATAATTGATTTAGTACATTTCATTAAAGCTTGCTGTTTAGTATTGCATTGACTAAATGATAATGTGCAAAATAAATTAATACACTTAATATTGTAAGTAAACATCTGACAATTGCATCTGTAGTACTGTAAGTAATCAGCCATAGGCAACATTTTGGTACACATAGTATTAATAGTCAGTATCTACTTTAATTATTTGGTATGCATGCACTACCCTTGGCTTTTTTTACTTTCTAACTTCTGTTTGCTTATTTTCTTTCTTGTTTGTTTCGATTTGGACCTTCTATCTAGAAAAACAAAAAAGGACAAAACCTTGCCTTAAAAGTGCCTTGTACAAATACATCTGAAATGGAAAAATAAATAAATAAATAAATAATTTTTAAAATGATTTTTATTAATTTTGTGTTTCAAAAATGCATTTACACACCAGTAAATAAAGATGTACAAGATCATTTAAAGTTCATAATAGTATGCTGTTGAATATTTATGCTATATTAGGACAATCTACTATTATATAAAACTTTATTTTATGTACTTACTTGTATAAACGGTGCTATTATATTCATATTTTCAGGTGTATGTGTGTGTATATAGAGAGAGTTAATAGAAGAGTTAATAGAAGACACAAAGAAAGATGGTATATGCATTGGTGGATTTGTCTGGTTTTGGTAATAATGGGGCAACCGAATGAAGATATATAGTATACAGTTGGGAGTCTGGAGCCCATAAAACACATCTTTGAAGTGTACTTTACTAGGCTATTTTATGGATGAAAGTGTAAAGAAGTTAAGGCAATTGTCCAATTAAAAGGTGGTGAGTATCAGAGACAATATTTGGATCTCTAAATTATCTGACTTCAAAATCTATATAATCAACCAGTATCTATTTTTAAAAATCTTATTATGCTCATACTAAATTTTATGTAAGGAGTAATCTATTTCCAAAAATAGGTGAAGAAAAGAGCAATAAATTGGAGACAAAACAGACAATGTGAACAAGCGCAGAAGACATGAGTATAGAACTGCCATTACCTGGTTTTGTTTCCTAATGCCACATTACTGATAACGATGTCAATGAGAACCATTGTTAAATGTTTACCATGCAATCATGGATTTCACAATATTTATTATTATCATTATTATTATTTCCATTTTATCTATCCTAAGTTACACTAAAAATGTTTTCAGTTAATTTATAAATAAATCCCTACTGATAAAACCAAACAGAATTTCTCAATATTCATTTATTTTGACTGCATTATACAAAAAAATGCACTTCTAATTTTATTCATGTAAAAGGTAAATAATTGAATTATCTTATGTCCCCTTGTTTCTAATGCAAAATGATCATGTGAAATATAAAAACTTTTGAGGCATAAGTATTATAAAATGCATTTATTTTATGAATCTGTAACATTACATTGGCACCTGCAAATTTATTCTAAAATAAAGTTATTCTTTTTACTTTTGACATCATGTTTTCACATTTTTTACCCCATTTATCTCTTTTTCTTTTAATTTCCCCATTAAATTTCACTTTGTTGAAAATTAGAGCACTTGGTACATGAATAACATTGCCAAATATGAAAGGCACAGTCTCAGCAGAATAAATTGGATTTACCTTGATACATAACAAGCACTCGCCAAATATTCAAACATTCTTAGGAGCTAAAAATTAGCATTTTCAAATATTGAATATAACTCTGACATTTGGAGCTTTCAAAGTGTGGAAATAGGTCAGATATTCTCAGAACAGCAATCCAAATCAGAGTAAGATTTCATATTTTAGAAATATGTCAATTAAATGATTTTGAGAGCCATGGTTTCTTGTTTCATCTCCGATGCATTTAATCCTTTAGCTTCCATTTTGTTGAATACTGTATTCCATCTTATTGGTGTAGACTTATGTTCAAGTTAGCTATGTATTTTATTATTTTAATAATTAAGTGAAGAATAATGGCCATTGAAGTTAGGTTAGGGTCATATGACATGCCTCAAAATTAAATAGCTAATTGAATTTACCAGATGGAAATATCATACATAGCTTCACATGTAGCTTCTCTAGCCATATATTTTTTGGTCAGTATCAACATGATTTGACTTCATACAATGGAGAAAAGAATATGTACTTCCTATAATAGTAAATATCTCAAGTAGGATATATAAACTTCAAATTAATTACAAAAATAATGCAGAACTATCCCTTTAATAATATCACATGTTACTCTAAGTGTTAAACTGAGGTCTTTACAAAATTAAAGTACAAAGGCATATTTAAATACTTATATCAAATTTAGCATGGGACTTTATTTAAAATATTTCATTTGAAGCATATTGTTTCTATTTCTTCTTTCCATATGCACATTGGATATATAGAGTATGCGAACATTGGTTTAATTAAGCAGATTATTTTGAGCAGCTGAGTCATAAACTGAGATATTTGGAAAGAAAAATGAGCAGTACACAGTTTGGTATGTCAGGCTATTTAAATCAACTTCAAAAATTTTTCCCTTTGAAATTTCTCCCAATTCTTGTCCAAAGCTATAAGGCAAATTGATATAACAAATGTTCAGGAAGATGCATCCCTCCTTATTCCTACCTAATAAATAAATTATATTCTCTATAAAGAACTTCCTTCCAAGCAAGGCAAACATAAGATGTTGAAAGAACCAAAAATTTGAGAAACTAGTGAGTGTCCTTAGACCATGAAAAATGAAAGGAAAACTGCAGCTGTAAAAATGTTTATGTATTACTCTGAAAAACTATGTTTAAGAGGAAAATTGAAGAATCCACAAGTTCTTTTGGCTGAACCAATGCTAAACATAATTTCAGAGGAAGAAGCATAGATAAAAGAAGACAGAAGTTGGACAATAATTTGACTTTTGTTAAATGATTCTTGTTCCGCCTATACGAAGTATCAATGGGCAAAAAAAAAGGAACTGCAAAATTGGCATATTATGTAAGAATTTAGTCTTCGTAAAAAATATATTAAAATATTTTTTTGCTTAATTTGAACTAGATTACTGATACAATTTTATTTGGATATGTCATATAGAGATTCACTCAATTGTTTCATATTGGTGATTTGCTTTTTAGTTTTAATTATTTATGGAGTAGTGTCTTTATTTAGAGAAACACAATTCAGGTAAATACTTTCTATTGGACACACATTTTATGGAACTCCATTTACCACAACACTTACCAGATTTGCCTGATTATTATCATTGGCACAAATGCTAAGATTTTACAAGATTAGATAAAAATCACTAAATGTTCATAATTATGTAATTATTTTATAAAATGTAATTTCCATTTTGTCTTTTTCACTACTGTAACTCATAAGTTGGCATGGTGTCTACCTAAAGTCTGTTTTAAATAAATGTAAGTCAGTAAGAGAAAGAGATATTATATGTTTTCACTCATATGTGGATCTTGAGAAACTTAACAGAAGACCATGGGGGAATGGAAGGGGGAAAAAATAGAGGGAGGGAAGCAAGCCATAAGATACTCTTAAATACTGAGAACAAACTGAGGGTTGATGGGGAGTGAGGGGGGACAGGAAAATGGGTGATGGGCATTGAGGAGGGCACTTGTTGGGATGAGCACTGGGTGTTGTATGTAAGTCAATTTGACAGTAAAGTATATTATAAATAAATAAATAAATAAATAAATAAATAAATAAATAAATAAATGTAAGTATAAGGCATATCACCTCCATTTGCAGTACAAAGCTAGATTCTATTAAATAGTACAATAGAAAATTAGATGTTCCTTAGTTACTGTTCTGCAAGGTAGTTTCTTCTGTGCCTTTTATTCATATTGCATTCTATGTAACTGAAAGCATGCACACTCACATGCACATATACTATCATGATAAATTTTACAGTCTTTTAATAGACCAAAAATGAACTAAATTGAAAATAAGTTGTATGATGTACATAAAGATATTAAAAGAGAAAAACAAAACAATTCATGTAAGTACTAAAAGCAAGTCCTTTTGATATGGGATTACTATAATTATAGGATCAAATAAAAAATATCTAAAATAAAAATAACATTATTTTCTGTTTTTAGAGAGAGGAAATAAAACAGATGACATAAAAATATGCTCTTTCCAGGAGAGGAAAAATAAAAAAACTAAATACAAAATGTATCTAAAAATGAGGATTCTTACAAGAAAACAACTAATATCTATATGCATTTGAGTAGAGAACTTTAAGATGGAATAAAATAAGGTAGATAGAAACAGAACTCTCATAAGAAAGCAAAAGTAGTCAGAGGATATAAGTGAAAATTTAAACTCCATTAAGTATAGCATAGCCCTAAAATGACTACATGTTTGATTTCAATGATGACAGTAAAGAGAAATGCTAATTTAACCATGTGAAAAGTAAGATAAGGTCAAACATATAAAGCCCTCATGAAGATTATAAAGAATAATAAATATAATTGTTTTAAAATGTCAAATATCTATAATTGTGACTTACTGAAATTTAGAGAAATTTTTAGAAAAATAATTCTCCAAAATAAATGTGTGAATAAAAAAATGTTTTGACAGGAATACTTCGAACTGTCACCTTTCTAAATACAGATTTATAGATCAATGTCTTAAAGGGTAATATGTTTATTTCATTTGAAAATGATCCTTAAACTAAAATAAGGTACAAAATACATTTATAATTAAAAAGTAGAATAAAATTAGAATATAAAAGGGAAATTAAGAAGTCACGTTGTCATAATAACATAGATTTGGTAATAACTTTGTGATGTTATACCTTTAGAAGTATTTGAAAGTCCTCTATGAAGAAACAAAAAGATTTTGTATATAACAATGGGGCATTATGTCATTTATGAAATAATATGGTTACCACATGATGTAGGGATGGTGGTGGCCCCCATCTTTAAATATGTCTGTTGAACAGAAGATTGAAAATAATGGAAAATGCACTCACCCTTAATCTCCACTTTAAGTTGGAAGAGGAATAAGTGTATATAATGTATGGGTCTCTTGATTCAAATAGATATGGGTATGAATCCTACTTTATCACCTCCTAGCTTTGGCAAATGATATAGTCTTTCTGGGTTCTTGGATATAATAAATGAGATAATGAGAGAAAAAGGGCTTGGAACAGGTCTTTTTACATCTAATTACTTACTATCTATTAGCCATTATTCAGAGAGTCCATTAAATATTGAGAGGCCTGGGGCACCTGGGTGGCTCACTCAGTTAAGCGCCCAGCTTTGGCTCAGGTCATGATCTCAAGGTTCATGAGTTTGAGCCCTGCACTGGGCTCTCTGCTGTCAGCATGGAGCCCACTTCAGATCCTCTGCTCCCTCTCTCTCTGCCATTCCCCTGGTGGTTCTCTCTCTCTCTCTCTCTCTCTCTCTCTCAAATAAACTTAAAAAACAACAACAGAAGTATAGAGAGGGCTAGCATTTACGAATTTTTGTACATCGTTTACAGGAAAATAATATGAAGTTTGGTACAAAATTTTATTTAGAAGGAGAATGAATGATAAGAAATTATATACAGTATTTTAAAAGTACACAATACTGTCAACACCACAAAATCAGGAAAATGGCATAATACTTCTAATATAAACTACCTCGTGTATCCTATATTGTATTTTTTCATTGTTTATTTATTTTTGAGAGACAGAGCATAAGCAGGGGAGGGGCAGAGAAAGAGGGGGACAAAAGATCCAAATTGGGCTCTGAGCTGACAGCAATGAGCCCGATGCAGGGCTCAAACTCACAAACCATGAGGTCATGATGTGAGCCAAAGTCAGACGGTCAACTGACTGAACCACCCAGGCGCCCCATCATATAATATATTTTTTCCTAAATTTGTTTCTTTATACTTTTGGATTGCCCGTTCATACATCAATGGTTTGCATATTATCATTACCTATACAGAGAATAAAAATATAATTTAATCATTTCCTTGACTAATCAAATTTAAATTTAATCTTTAATATTTTGGTATCAATATTTATTTTGGTATCAATATTTTAACTAGTTTCAATAATTATCTGCTTTTCATCCCCCATCTTATATTTACTCTATGTTACTTTATAGAAGTGCATATTTACAAAAAAATCTTTGTTATTAACTATGCTAATATATTTGAGGAATAATTTTAGCAAAAAAATTTACAGAGAACATGGTTAAATGAAGACATTTATTTTTGCACATTCTTGAAATTTTACTAAAATACAAATAAAGTGACTTAAAAAGGGTATAAATACACAAACTCAATGACAAAAGAGAAAAGAATAGCAAGAAAAGTTTGGATCCTAAAAAGCAATTGGATGGATGCTAAATGATTTAGCAGACCTGGAAAGTTTCATCCTAATCTGGCTATTGGCTAGAGTAAAAATCATTTTAAATTACACAACAAAAATTCCCAAAGGCGTAAGAATTGGTGACACCAAGGACCTTGGAACCAGAAGTGAATTTAAGGGCATGTAAAAGCTCAAACAAAGAAGACTGGTGGAAAATCTGTTTTAAAGATAATTACCTGAGTTGTAAAAACAATGCTAAATCATTAATAATGAACCCCTAATGATAAAGCAGTAAAATGGCCATAAAGTAAAAACAATAAAACATTTCTTAACATATTCACATTGGCATGTTCGCTATGGTTTCTGGCATATTTAACTCTTTCTAAAATTTCTTTAAAATTCAAACTTATCTTTCTAATCCATCACTTCTCAAACTACTTTGGTTTTGTTTCTGGTCCCTTTAAATTCTGAAACATCACTGACTTGGACTACGGAGTATTTCCACATCACTAAAATCAATGGACATTTCCATTGTTATTTTACTGCACTATCCTTGGAAAGCTCATAGGTACCCACAGATTTAAGAACCATCTTTGAGCAGATAAATTATGTATATTTATTGATAGGGGTTAATTATAAATTATTAATACCTTCAAATAATTTTTAGAATTATTGTTAATACATATTATTAAATATATCAAAAACTAACAAATATCTTCCTACAATCTGGTATTTTGTTTTATTTCTCAGTAAGTGGTTTTATTGTCTATTGTATTTTGTAAGTTATCAGTGAGTAACCCATATTACCACCACCTTATACCTAATTCTTCTTAGTTAATCCATCATGAAATCCATCAATTTTACCTCCAAAGTAGCTCTCACAGTCATTACTATCTCTCTCTACTGCTACTTACCATGATATTATTCAAAAATTAAAACTGTAATAACTAAACACTCTACCTAGAATATTTCTCTATTTTAAAACTCTAGTTACTTTTTCAGACTTGTAGTTTGGGAAAATAATGGTAGCTGCTTGATTGTGAAAATCTCCCACACTCTTCCTCAAAAAATCAAACAAAACAAAACAAAACAAAAAAGAATCTATCATCTATCTATCTATCTATCTATCTATGAATTAATATAAGAGAAAAATCATACATGGCCCATGAATTTAGCATTCCTAGAAGACAGAAAATACTGCAACATTCAAATTACCCATGAATAAGGAAAATATATTCCAAAAGATCTCTGATTTTCAACTCACTATTCTGTTTACTGAGTAGAAAAGTAGGAGGCTCGGGAGACTCTCAATAAGAGTAAAGAAGAGCTTAAAATGTACCTGGAGCAATCTAGAAAGGGAAAGTCCAGTATTCATGCCCAAATGCCATCCTGGTGATACACAACACAGGTTTCAGGGAAAGGACTTGAAAGTGAGTGGGACCAAAACTAGAAGCTACAGAAAAGCATTGCATATGAAGAAAAATAAATAATATAGAGAGAGGTTATTCTACTTGTAGATAAGGAAGTGAAGGGCTGCTAAATTTCTTATTAAAAATAAAAACAAAAAAGTTAGAAAAGTACTAAAGTAAAGAGGGATGAGTTGGTAGTAGACATAGTCTTCACAGATTTTAAGTCTATAAAGCTTCTAAAATTCAAATATTGGGCTGCAGATACATGAAGAAGACAAAAAACTAAAGACATATGATAAAAACCATAGAATTAGATCTATCTTAACACACACAAAAAAGTAAATGATAAGATGTTATCTCAAATCTCTGTGTCAAAGATGGCATTTTAAACAAAATATTTTCAGACAACTGGATAGCCATTTAGAAAAAAAAAAGGTAAAATTTGATAAATTCCTCACCACCACGTACAGGAATGAAATTTCTAACATCAGAAATTTACTTATAAAAAAGTAAAATATAGAAGTACTAAAAAAAAATTAAGTAGTTTATCAGTATCATGGATATATAGAAATATACAATTATTATATGAAATCAAGTTCCAGATACAAAATAATAGTACTACTACTACTACTAATATAATAAAATGTGTCCACATAAAATGACAGAATAATCATAGCCTTTAGGGAGAGGGCATCATGACTAAACTTAAGAGATAAATTAAAGACTAAAAAAGTACTTGCAATATATATCACAGATAAAGGGCCAATATCAGTGGTATAATAGGAAACATTAAAAATTGAAGAAAAAGAGCAAAAATCCTGTAAGAAAATGGGCAGAGACACAGTTGCCAAAACAGAAATATCTTGTGAAATTTATATTTCCCAGAAGTATTAAAAATTGTTCAACTTTACTCAAAATAATTACACTATGACTTATTTTATATCAATAAAATAATTCCAAAAGAAGTTCAATATGAAAAGCCAAATATTTTGAAAATATAGATATTTAGCAAGCATACAGTAGATTTGAAAAACACTATCAAGTAGCAACGTGACACACAAAACATTCTACCAAATGACTGCAGAATACACATTTTTTTTTGTCAAGCCCAAATATAATTAATACTTCCACAATAGACACAACAAAACAAGTTCCAATGAACTTAAAAGGACTGTTATAATGAAAGTACTTTCTGAATACAATAAAATTAAATTTGGCATCAACAACAGAAGGAAATTTAGGAAATCTTCAATTATTTGGAAATGAAAAGCCAGACTTTTAAATAACATATTGGTCAAAGAAGAAATTATAATGGGAACTTGAAAATATTTAGAACAGAATGAAAACAAAACTGCACAGCACATCAAAATGTAGGGGATGGAACTATAACAGTACTGAGAGGAAAATGTATAGCTCTAAAAATTAATATCAGAAAAAAAGAACTTCTACCCAATAACTTAAGTTTCTAACAATATACTAGAAAAAGAAAAGCACAAATAAATACATAACATGATGCTACGTGACACAAAATGTTTTGGTAAAAAACATAAGAAGAGTTTTATATTTGATGATAAAAAATTCACTGACATTATACACATAGTTTAAGCAGCCATGAAATAAAAGTGAATGAAAAACAAGAAATATAACTCCACTTTTTAATGTTTTATTTATAAAACTGAAAGTGGGAGAGGGGCAGAGAGGGACAGAGGATCTGAAGTAGAGTCTGCACTGACAGCAGAGAGCCTGATATGGGGCTTGAACTCACATACCATGAGATCAGGACCTGAGCCTAAATTGGATGTTCAGCCAACTAAGCCACCCAGATGTCCCAACCTCATTCTTTTTTTAAAGTACTTTTAGTTAACCTATTGGGATTGCATACACCACACAAATTAAAAAAAAAACTTTATATTATTTAAAAATTAAAAACAACTAGATGTCAAACATCTCAAAGTTCATTAATGTTTTTATTTTATCATTTGAATACTACTTATTAAGCAACTTCTGTGTGATAGGCCCTTTCCAAACATGGGGATATATTGATGAACCAAATATATCATGGAACTTCATAGGTTATGATATGGGGAAATGACTGAAGTCATGTCATTGAAAAAATCTGAATTGTATGAGAAAAAAAAGTCATGATATAATTTTGTAGTATCATTTACTTTAAGAAACTTGGTGTTCTCAAGTTTCTGTGTGCCCACCTCCTCATACCACAAAACTACACACAAACTTCACACTGTGGTAGACATGAGGATAATTTACATGATTTTGTATATTTTCTGCTTATTAAAAACTAATTTTATATGAATATATTTTTATTATCATCTCAAGAGTTCAATGTAATAGTATCACTAACACAGAGGTTTGCAGTAATAAAATGTAAATATATGAAATTAGAAATTAGTTTTTCTGCAACATTCACACTGAATTACAATTTATAGCTGAACCATAGCATATAAATTTATGCATACAATGTCACTTTCTATTTGTGTGATGAAATATTTTATTTTCATGCATAAAATTGATAAATATGTAAAACAAAATTAGCCTCTGTACTGTCAGTTTTGAGAGGTTGGTTTTATGACTTTTATATTTTCTAGAAATATTAAATTATTCTCTCCCCCAACATAAGTGTGTCTATATTTCTGGAAATATATCAGCATATGCAAAATCAATATATCTATAGATCTATTTGACAGTATATTTTGGAAAAAAAGGTTAGCAATATATGACTATATAAATTTCTATTATTAATCTTTATGTTATGGCATAATTGATTCAACGTTTTTTTTTTTAAATCAAAGTAAATGAAACAATTAAAAAGGAAAGAAAAAATCAGGTTATAAAAAGGAGAATATTATCTTACATGATCACATATTCCATTCTAACACTGAATAACATTATATTCAACGTCATATTGGTTAATTCAACTACATATAAACTTAAATAAATTTATAAAGAACTGAGGATTCGTGTTGACAAGAAATATTTTGATTATTCTTTTTTTTTTAATTGGGTCTTCCTGTAATATCAAACAGTAGAAGCAAATGTATGGGACTGCACAGAGATAATGGAGACAAGAAAAAGTTTTAGGCTGAGTAGCAAAATCCTTCCACTTCTTTCCCGAATTTATTTTAATATCCTTTAAGTTTTTCTTTCTTTTTTTTTTTTTAATTTAAATTCCAGGTATTGAACATACAGTGTAATATTAGTTTCAAGTGTACGATATAGTGATTGAACACTTCCATACCTCACCTGGTGCTCATCACAAGTGCACTCCTTAATTCCCATTACCCATTTAACCCATCCCCCTGCCGACCTCCCCTCTGATAACTATCAGTTTGTTCTGTATAGGTAAGAGTCTGTTTGCCTCTCTCTTCTTTTTCCCTTTTGCTTGTTTGTTTAGTTTCTTAAATTCCACATATGAGTGAAATCAGATGATATTTGTCTTTCTCCAACTGACTTATTTTGCTTAGCATAATACTCTCTGGCTCCATCCATGCCATTGGAAATGGCAAGATTTCACTCTTTTTCATGGCTACTGGTCAGAAATTTGAGGAGAGAGAATTTAAAATTTGAGAGGGGAGTTTAAAATTCCCTTGGGTAGAGATAACTAACAAAGAAAATGCAGAGAAGAAAAGTTCCTTACAGAGTTGGTAATGCAAGTATGTTTTCTTCCATGATAAATTTCACAAGTTTTTGCACACATGGGTAACAGTAAGAGTAGGGGTTAGGGATAGGAATCATCAGTCATAACTTTCATAGAAATAAAGCAACAAAACAAAACAACAAAGAAATGGAACTTATAACTGGTTTACAACTTGTACAGCAACAGGAAGTGATTTTGACAACATAGGGAACTGGAGTGGGGTGGGGGGAGGAAGTCAGATGTTGATGGGAAATTCTGTGATTCCATTTGTTTTTTATTTGTCCTCTAAACTTGCAGCACCATCTCTTAATGAGGTGTAGGAAAGTGTTTCTTTAAAGTTTAGGGAGATCCTGGGGTTCTTGGGTGGCTCAGCTGGTTAAGTGGCCAACTCTTGCTATCAGCTCAACTCATGATCTCCTGGTTGTGACCTTGGGGTCGTGAAATCAAGCCCCGCATTGAGCCCTGAGCCCATGCTCGGCTCGGCGTGGAGCCTGCTTGGGATTCTCTCTCTCTGCCCTTCTCCTACTCGTTCTCTCCCCTCCCCTTGCTGTCTCTCAAATTAAATAAAGGGGCGCCTGGGTGGCTCAGTGAGTTAAGTGTCTGACTCTTGGTTTTGGCACAGATTGTGATCTTGCAGTTTCGTGGGTTCAGTCCCCACGTGGGGCTCTGCACTGACAGCATGGAGTCTGTTTGGGATTCTCTCTCTCCCTCTCTCTCTCTCTGCCCCTCCCCCACTGATGCAGTCTCTGTCTCTCTCAAAATAAACTGAAAAAACTTTTTTTAATTCTCTCTCTCACACACAAAATAAACATTAAAAAAAAGTTTAAGGAGCTCTCTCTAAATTAAAAAGGCAAGGAAAATATACTTATTGTTTCTAGATTTTAAAGTAATACATTTTTATAAAACAGAACCAACTATATATTTCATTGTTTTCAGCTATATTTCTCTTAGCTCCTATGTAAGATAGGGTTACCTTATAAGTGGACTAGTTTAGTGCAATGCTTATCCTCACCAAAGGCTAAAAGTTTGCTGTTGATGCTTCGCCAAGATAAGGATGAAATATGCAGCTTAAAGTTCAGAACTCATTTGGAGACGGCCAGGATTTGCTTCTCTACGTTGTTTAGGGATGCATTGTTTTATGATTTACACCTGTTAACCAGTTACACAAACTGGATTGGTTATATGACCAAAGGGATCCAAGACATAACTGTGAATTTTGCGTGGGCCCTCTTGAAACCACAATTCCTGCATGTGTCTGTGTCATCAAGATAAAAAAGATCTTGGACATCCATGTGGCTCAATCATTTAAGCATCTGACTCTTGATTTAGGCCCAGGGCATAATCTCATGGTCCTGAGATTGAGCCTCAATTTGGGCTCAGAGCAGAGCGTGGAGCCTGCTTGGGATTATCTCTCTCCACCTCTCTCTCTCTCTGTCCCTCCCTTGCTCATGCTTTCTCTCAAAATAAATAAACTTAAAAAAAAAAAAAAAGGATGAAGCAGATCCTTTGCAGCTGAGAAAGGAGCCTAGGGGCCTGCATATAGAATCCTGAGACCCTCTTGGTAGCCTGATCTTACTTTCTACTGCTGAACAAAAAGCCTTACCACAGTACAAGCTAGAGGCTTCCGATTTTTTTCAATTATCTGATCCTGTGTAATTGGTGCAACTCCCAAAGTTTCCTTTTTCAGCATAGTGTTCCCTACCCTAGCCATTCAAAGCATGTTACAGACGTTGGTACATCTTTTGGGTTCCTAGACCCAATTGCAACGTGGGAAAGGCTGTTTCCCACAACACTAAACAGTAATTCTTGGACATGGGCTAGATGTCCTACAATTCAACTCAGTTCTAACACTTATCTTCCCCTGGAGCTAGCATGAAATTCTACAGGTAAAAGGCTCAGTACCATAAGACTGCCCCCACACTCACTTCAGACACCAGTTCAAAACAAAGGTGTAGGAAAAACCTGTGCTTCTGACCTATCCGAAGGACCCCTGCTTCTGGTTTCAGATGCCAGTTATTCAGTCCAGGTTGCTGCCTGTACTTCTCTCTGATTGGCTATTAATCAGAGCTTCCCATGAATCCCCTCCTTGCGTTTGATTAATTTGCTATAGTGGCTCACAGAACTCAAAGAAACATTTTACTTACCAAATTGTGGTTTATCATAAAAGGACACAGCTCAGGAACCGCAGATAGAAGTGATATATATGGGAAGGTATGAGGAAGAGGTGTAGAGCTTTCTTGTTCTCTTGGAGTGGACCACTCTCCCTAAATCTCTGCATGCTCCCTAAACTGGAAGCTCTCTAAACCCTTTTTAAGGAGGCTTCATTACATAAGAATGAGTGATTAAATCATCCAGCCTCTTTCCCCACCATGGAGGTCAGAGGGGTGGAAGTGAATGTTCTAATACTTTAATTACAAAGTTGGCTCCACTGGCAACCAGCCCTCAGCCCTGGGTGGGGTCCCAAAATTACCTCATTAATATGACACCTATGTTTCTCTCACTTAGGAAATTATAGGGGGTTTGAGAGCTCTGTGCGAGAAATGGGAAGCCCAAATATATCTCTCTCATAATCACCATATCACAGCACACAGTTCTGTTTCTTGAACTTGATCAATTCTCTGATTGGAGTCTTTGAGGGTATAATGTACTATCTGGTACCACTCTGGTTTCTACTCATGGAACAACCAACTCAGGTTGAAAATCTGATGTAGGTATGCTATTGTCCAGATGTCTTTAAACTCAATGTCAGATGGAAGCTGTTACAATAAGGGCCAAGTTTGTTTTCACAAAAAATCCATAGTTAAACTATTACTGAAAAAAACATTAGCTTTGAGATGACAATATTTTGAGATAGACTGCAGTCTTTCCATTTTTACAGGAGAGTTCATTTTGTTTTAGAGCTATTTGTTATTTTTAATAATTATTTTGTTGCTAAAGTGAAAAACTGTGGGCACATTTAAAAAATATGATTTATTATGCAGTTATATCTATGGGAATTCTCTTAAAATATGTTTGGTTACCTATTATATTTGTCAGTTTTTTAAATGAAAATATTATACTATGGTAATAAACATTACTTTAATGTCTAAAAAGAATCAATATTTCATATACCTTCCCTAAAATGTTCTTCTATATTTTTCTTAATGTTTTATTTATTTTTGAGAGAAGGAGAGACAGACAGACAGACAGAGAGAGAGGAGGGGCAGAGAGAGAGGGAGACAGAATCTGAAGCAGGCTCCAGGCTCTGAGCTGTCAGCACAGGGCCCGACGCGGGGCCCAAACTCACGGACTGCGAGATCATGACCTGAGTTGAAGTCAGACGCTTAACTGACTGAGCCACTCAGAAGCTCCTAAAATGCTTTTCTAAAAATTATTTTAGATAATCCTGGTTTCTTTTTCAAGCCAAAAGTTTTAGCTTTCAAAATTAACTTGACTGCTTGTCATCCATGATGGCAGATTTGTTGAAGGAAATGTGGGGCCACTATTTTAGTGATAAGTTGAAGCTAGTTTAAATATAAATTATTTTTGGAACAAATTAAAGTGTAGTGGGACAGAATGTAATTTTTATCCCATCAATCATATCTGTCTCTACTGTTTAACATTTTTTGTTATACTGTAATGATTAAATTGACTGCAAATAAGGAACATTGCCTTTAAATATCAAATTTAGGTACAGCACTGTTGCAAATTTTACTATTTTCTATCATAAAAATAACTGACGAATGTAAGCATCTCAAATTATTTGTAAAACAAAGAGATATTGATTTTCACTTTTTATTTCAAAATTTCACTGGAATTCTGAAAGGGAATGGTTTAACACATTTAATTCAGCTTACATTAATATATACATATATAGCATATTTACATTGAAGAAGAAAATAGTTTGAAAATGAATTATTATACCCAATGTTTCTTGCTCTTTGCACAGAGGTAAAGGGGTCTATGGGAAGAATTTGATATAGGTTGGTTTTCTATATTTGAGATTTGTTTTGCCTTTATATTTTTAATTAAAATTGTTATTATTAATAATGTTGTTTTTAGGAGAAAAATTGATGAAGATTACTTACATTGCTGCTGCTTTACTGCTGTGAGAAGGAAAAGTTAAGCTCACTGGGGCAAAACCTCAGTGATAATGGCAGACGGAGAAAAAGCATCACCAACCTGTTGGCTTCAGAGAAAGCAAGTCTGCAAAAATAACTGCAGATAAACTGAGAAGTAACACATGAGGAATCATCTGATATCTACTGACTCTCATGGGTGTAGATTTTTTTTTTCAGTTTAACCTAGATTCATATGGAGTGTCCTGTTTTGTTCTGTAATGTGCTTAGGCAGCCAACTGGTCTCCATTTTTCTGCCCGTAAGTATAGATCTATACATTCCATAAACTCTACTGTGAAGCACAACATTCCAAAAACTCTGCAGCACTCCGGTGCCTATACAGAGGCCCACTGTAGAGCTGCCTGCTGGTAGAAATGACTCTTCATATTAAAAGAATAAAACCTCAAGAATGCTTCATGAACATAATCACTTTCCTTGCAGCAGACATTTGTGGAGGACAGCAAATTCATAATCTTTTCTCACCTACTTCACACAACCTCTGAAAGCAGTGTCCCAGGCTCAAACAACAGAGAATAATTTCAAGTAAACTGGAGTGGCCAAAAGAGAGATAAGCAGCTCAAACCAAAAATACAACACAAATGGACGTTACACTTACATTATTCATTATGGTTAATGGGCCTTACAATGTCTGTGCAAACAGCTTCTACTATTTTCTTTAGTACAATACACTTAGCTCTCTGTATGCACCGTTGCTCTGCCCTTAGTTATTAGAAAATTCAGATTTGCTAATTGAAACGTTTTGTGCATAGTGCAGCAGCTCTGCTTAAGAATATCTTTGATGAAGCAGTAAAAATTATTAATTTTATTAAATCTAGACCCTTGAGAAAACATTTCGTAATCCTCAGTATGATGAAGTGTATAGTATGCAAAAAGCACTTCCGCTGCTTACTGCAGTATAATACTTATCTTAAGGTAAAGCATAAAATAACTTTTATCATAGAATACCACTTTATCCTTGCAAGAACCACTGAGAGTGAAACGATGATTATACAGATGTGAGTATATGCATACATTTTATTAGAAGTGAACTTGTAATGTCAATGAAAAAACATTTTTTGCCATTAACAAAATTTTAATTTTCAGTTGAAAATTAGAATTTTTAGAAACTTTTGTCTGCCACTATGAGCTTGAGAGCTTCCCAGTACTTACTTCTCCTGATGAGATTAGTGATAATAACAAATGTGAATTTTTTTAAGTTTCTTTATTTATTTTGAGAGTGAGAGACTGGGGGAGAGGGAGAGAGAGACAGAGAGAGAGAGAGAGAGAGAGAGGGAGAACCCCAAGCAGGCTCCACACTGTCAGTGCGGAGTCCTGTGGGGCTCAAACTCATGAACCATGAGATCATAACCTGAGCCAAAATCAAGAGTCAGATGCTTAACTGACTGAGCCACCCAAGAGCCCCAACAAATGTGAATTTTTAATACCATGTTATAAAATGTATCAAAATTTAGAAGAACTGCAATATTAACCAATATTTCCAAAATAATCAAAACATAATTTTACAAAATCATGCCTGGATGAAAGATCCATGGAAGTACAAAATGAACTGATGAATTTTAATCTTAATAAAGTTTGAAAAGTTTGCTGGTATATTTTTAAGATGTCACTTGGCAAATATAATTTCAGAGACTACTACTTTTTGAGTGTTGGTAGAGTATCAATATTCATGATTATCTGAAAAGATCATTTAAATACTCTTTTATTTTTCAAATATTATCTGTGCAAAGCTAATTTTCCTCATATATTTGTAGCAAAACAGCATATTGCAATAAATTGGCTGCAGAAACAGATATAAGAATCCAACCTCCTTATTACAGACATTAGAAATTCACAGAATTGTAAACAATGCCACTTTTTCACTGATGCTCTTGATTATTTTCATAAAATATTATATTTATGTTATCCTGTGAGTATGCTGATTATGGCTATTTTAAATACCTAAATAAATGCATTTAAAATTTCCCAGTTTTAATTTATGTTATGGCAAATGATATTATCAATATAAAAAACATGCTTTGGGACTTCCAATAATTTTTTAAAATATAAAGGTATTATGAGACCAAAGTTTTGAGAACAACTGTTGTAGTGTCCCTTTGTGAATGGAGCAGGCTGCATCCTCAGTATAAACTGCTCATTAAGGAAAATTGAACAATTTTTATATTTTTATGCAGTATGAACTGAATTCTTAGCTCTAGACATGTTCCTTTAAAATTACATACTAGTGGAGTGCCTGAGTGGCTCAGTCGGTTAAGTGTCGGACTTCATTTCAGCTCTGGTCATGATCTCACGGTTCCTGAGTTCAAGCCTCGTGTAGGGCTCTGTGCTGACAGCTCAGAACCTGCTTGGGATTCTATCTCTCCCTCTCTGCTCCTTCCCTGTTAGTACACACTCTATTTATCTCTCTTTCTCACTCTCTCTCAAAATAAATAAACTAATAAAATTTTACACCAGTGATTTCTTGTTGCTGCTATTGTTGCTAAGAGTAACTTTTATCATTGTTCAGGTTAATATTGTCTTTAGCTACATCTAAGGCAATGGCTTGTGGTCTGTGAAGATGGATCCACTATCTCCACAATCTGCGTACAAAAGTCGTCTGGAGTGGGCTCCTGGATGGCTCAGTCAGCTAAGCATCGGACCTTAGTTCAGGTCATGATCTCACAGTTCATGGGTTTGACCCCTACGTTGGGCTCTGTGCTGACAGCTCAGAGCCTGGAGCCTGCTTCAGATTCTGTGTCTCCCTCTCTCTCTGCCTCACTCCGCTCATGCTCTCTCTGTGTCTTTCAAAAATAAATAAACGTTAAAAAGTTAAAAATATTTTTTAAAAATTTAAAAAACAAAAGCTGTCTGGCTTTAGGATACAGAGACCAATTTTATACTGCGTGAAGCAGAGATCAATTAAGATTCATTCTGTATTCTGTTTATTTACCATGGGAGAAGAATCCCCAGAGAATTAAATGAAACTGTTTCCATGTCCTAGCAAGGGAGCACTTGTTGAAGTATTAATTTCTCCCTCATGAACAGTTTAGCAATTTGTACAAACATTGATCCTTTCCTCCAAGTGGGAATTTGACAAGCTCCACATTCTTGTCCCTTCCTACTTTCACTTCAATTTAGGAAATCCTTTGAGGCTTTGTAATATCAGACTTCCAGGAGATCGTATTGTCCAGGGATTTGCTACACTGTATTAGCCAAGGCTTTTCTTTCAGTTAACTAAAGTTATTTTAAATAGCAGTATGAGCAAATCTAGAGTCAAAATTGATGTCAGTTACCTAGATTGTAAGACTAACTAACCAAAACAACAGTTTCTCTTGTCAGTAAAGTTTCATTTGAATATAAAAGTGAAGATCTTCCTCTAAAAGATTTTTTAAATAAAGTCTTTATTTTAGAGCATTTTTAGATTCACAGAAAAATTAAGAGGAAGATACAGAAATTTCCCATATATGCACTGTCCCAATACAAGCAGAACCTACCTGTCCCCCTGTCTACAGCCCCCATCAGGGTGGTGCATTTGTTATAACAGATAAACCTACACCAACAATCATTATCACCCAGAGTCTATAGTTTACATTAGGGTGTCCTCTTTGTGCTCTATGTGCTACATATCTGAAAAATTCATAATGACATGTATCCATTATTAGAGTATCATACAGAATATTTCATTGCCCTAAAATTTCCCTGTGCTCTGCTTTTTCATCCCACCCCACACTGATATTTTTATAGTCTCCATAGTTTTCCCTTTTGCAGAATAAGAATGCTCCATAGCTGGAATCATACGGAATGTAATCTTTTTCAGATTGGCTGTTTTCACTTAGTAATGTGCATTTAAGTTCCCTTCATGTCTTTTCAGGCTTGATAACTCATTTATTAAGCACTGGATAATATTCCATCGTCTGAATGTACCAAGGTTTATTTATGCATTCACCAAATAAAGGATATCTTGGTTGATCTCAAAGTTTCGGAAATTATGAATGAAGCTGTTATAAACATTTGTGTACAGGTTTTTATGTGGCCATGAGTCTTTACTCGTTTGGGTAAATACCAAGAAGTGTGATTGCTAGGTTCTATGTGTAAGTATGTTTAGGTGAGTAAGAACCCACAAACTGCCTTCCAAAGTCTCCACCATATGCATTTCTACCAGCATTGAATGAGAGTTCCTCTTGCTCCACATATTCACCAACATTTATTGTTGTTAGTGTCTGGATTTTGGCCATAGGTGTGTAGTAGTCTTTCACTGTTGTTTTAATTTTCATTTCTTTAATGACATAAGATGCCCATCATCTTTTCATGCTTATTTGCCATCTTTATATCTTTTCTCGTGAGGTGTCTGTTAAGGTCTTTGGACCATTTGTTAATAAAGTTATTATCTTATTTGAGTTTTAAAAATTCTTTGTCTACTTTGGATAATTTTTTGTTTTTGTTTTGTTTTGTTTTTTAAATCAATTGTGCCTTTTGCAAATATTTTCTGCCAGTGTGTGGCTTATCTTCTTTCCCTTACCGTTGTCTTCCACAGAGCAGGAGTTTTTAATTTTAAGGATGTCCAGATTATACATTTTTTTCTTTTTCATGAATCATACTTTTGGTGTTATATCTAAATATTTATGGTCACACCCGAGGTCATCTAGGTTTTATCCTATGTTACCTTCTAGGAGTCCCCCATGGTTTTTAAGATCAGCATAAGTCTAATGTTTTCTTGTATATATATGTCTACAGATTTCTCTCTTTGAAGGGGGTGGGGAGACTGAGAGGAGTAGCCTTTAAAGCCCCTGGTTCCCCTGATGGAAAGGGTCTGTGTCAGTGTTTTATTGTTTTCCATGTTTCTTTGATGAATGTAAGGTCTGCTCATTGAAAGCTTTTTTCAATTCTTCTTCCCCCTTTGGTAGCTGAACCTCTGAAGGCCATAGAAAGTTATTTCCTGTATATACAGGAGCAATTCCAAAACTCTGAATAGCTAGGTACATGTCCTCTTACACACTCATTCTCTGACGTTATGGCATCAATAGCTTAGTGTTGTGGTATATGTGTGCCTATTTCCTTCAACGAACTGCATGACCACATAATGTGTATTTGTTTTTAATGTTTTATAAGTAAACTACCTTAATAATGCTGCATGCACTTACTTTGTAAATAAGTTTATCTTCATTTTTGAATTTGTGTATATGTATGTCTATTCTAACAATTAGCAACTTTTGTGGTTCTAATTTCATATTATTTCTTTTATTTTTGTTGATACAGAAGAGGAAAATAAGAGCTGAAGCTTCAAAATATTTTTAAACAACAAGGAAGTTACAACATTTGCCACACTCAAGTCTCAAATATTAAAATTTAAATTTTTTGACAATCAAGAAAGTCATTTTAAAGGATTTAAATATAATTTACCATAGTTCTCCATAATTTCTAATTTTTCAAGTTGAATAGTAAATAGGTGTGTATGGTATACTAGTAAGGAAAATGAAGAGAAAGAACCCATTTACATGAAAGAAGATGAAGTATTCTAAACCTAATTTATGCAGAGGATCTTCAAACTGAAACATCAAGTATGCAATTGTGTGTGTGCAGAGTTATGGTTCAGCTGGGATTTGATCTGCTTCATCCCAGAGAAGAGTCATAAAAGAGTCATGATTGGATCATCACAGTCCCATGATTTGATATGGATATTGGGCAAAAAACTATTTTTTTCTGAGACATATAATTTTAAATTCATAAAATCTATATAAGTGTTTTAAGGGATAATCCATAGAGAGCACTTATCCTTTCTAAGATCTCAAAAACAATAGCATCAATATGGAAAAGGAGAAATAATAAGTTTTGATAAAGTCCACTGAAATTATAGAAATTGACTTGTTGAAACCGGTAGGAAGTTCTGCCTCTTGGTCAAGTGACAAACAGAAACAGAAGAATTAACAAAATGTTTAATTTTCCTTCATTTTCCAGGGAATAGTCACTCCACAGCACAGAGTAGAGTGTAACAAACCGCAGAAGTTAACACAGGAATTAGGGCTTAAGTTTGTCATTATTTTTCAGCTGTGTTTTTTTGCTTTGGTTTAATTGAATGTTAAAAGAATGAAAGTCTTCTAAATTGTATTTAAGATGAAGGAAATAATTTTGCATGCAATCTTACTGGTTTAACTCTGGTACTTATCTCTGGGGTGTTAATGTATTTTTGTCATGGAATTATTCAGAACATGCTTTGAGAAAAGATAAATTGAGAGAATATAAGTAATAAAAAGTAGAGAATAAAAGGAAACACAAAGTGTTCATTTAAGAATAACATAAATGTATCATTTCAACCAATTCTTACAACAATCATTTATATGAAAATATTGAATTCTTCATTTACAGATGAAGAAACTGAAAAAGACAGCTAAGTTTACCGGCTAAAGACTGGTATGAACACATCTGTAGTCACACAAAGTTAGGTTTATTAATATGTTGTAGCCAAGGAGAATAAACAACATAAGAAGTATGGGACATCTCAAAAGCAGGAAATTAGAGAACAGACTTACTGCATTTTGAAAGCTATAGTCAGAGGATGATATTGGCAAGTATTGATCCAAAGTGCAAACTACATGAATTGCTAGAATAATCAGTAGCCTTATTTTAGAACACATAACTCTGTGCAGAGTTACTAATTTAAGCTTGTATATGGTCTTATCTTAGAGAATGTGGGTCCATACAAACTGACATTAAAGGCATTTTGGCTTAGTCTGATCAGTTTGGCTTGGCATAGGTTTTCCATTTTGTGAAAAACAGTGCAGTTCATTTTGTAAGTTGTGGCTTACATTAAATTCTCAGTCCTAGATTCCAACAAGACTACCCTTTTGTTCCTTTATCAAACTAAATTATTTTCCACATTAAAAATTTTTTTAAATGAAGTAGAGGCAAGTTATGTAACCTGAGTGAGATTAAACAGTAATGACAGATTGAGCCGGGTTTGAAGGCAGAAGTTCAGTGTCTATGCCAGGAACTACCATGCTCTATAATAAGTAGAAGCATGATATAAAATAAAGAGCTATGCTGAGAAGCAAAGGAAATATTTGCCTTAAATTAGCCAGGGTTAACTGGCATAAAGGAAAGAAATTATAATGCTCTTATTCAGAAGCCCACTTGCTTTTAGTCCTTTATCTTAGTGAATTTGCTGCATAATCTCTTTGAATTGACTTGCCAGAACTAGATTAATATTTATTGTGCTGAAATTACTTTCTCTTAAGCTTACCATGAGCTTTTATTGAGAGTTTTGACTATAAAAAACAATTGCAAAAAATAATTCAAATTATTGAATTGTAGGATAGAACACTGTATTTTAAACCAATTAAAAATAATTGGACAGCAATGGAGACAATAGTAAATGCACTTCAAATTGTGATAAATAACTTCAGTTAAGAAAGAGATGTAGTGGAACACCTTTGCTTTCTTGTACAGTATTCCTTTTTGAAATCTGTTTTAAACTATAGTAACCCTAAACATAAGGTAGCTTATACATACTGTAAGTATAATTTATACAGGCAAATTGCTGTCTTTTAAGAAGCTTCTAATGCTATCATCTGAGTTCTTCTAAATCAGCATTTTCATTATAACATTTATTTAAGCTCTTTATCACTTGCAAACACTATCTCAGAAACTCTGACAATCATATATAAACAACTATACCAACATCTATATATAAACATATCTATCTATCTATCTATCTATCTATCTATCTATCTATCTATCTATCTATGTATCTATCTATCCTGTATCTTGCCATACCTAATGTTTTAATCCACTTACTTGGTTTTAATTTTGAAAACTAATTGGCAACTTTTACTTGAATAAAAAAGTATTTAGGTAATCATTGATATGAAGTTATTCAACACTATATTTTCCTGTGTTGAACATGGTATATTAATATATAACTTTCATTCCACATTCTCCTTGTGCAGGTTTATTTTCAAATTTTTCTACTACAACCCATTATGATAGTACATTTTACATAGCAATTCAAGACACACACAGACACATATAAAACCAAATTGTTAGGAAACTTCCTCTTACTTCACATAATAAGCTTTAGTGTCTTCCATTGTATATACCATGCTATTCAGTTCTTTATATTTAATTTTGGGTATGTGCTGTGATCATTAATTTTTTAGATGCTACAGCTTAAAGAACCCACTTGTAGTATGCTTTATTCTATTTCTGAGACTAAAAAGTAAAAAGAAAAAAAATATATGTATGTATGTATGTATGTATGTATGTATGTATGTATACATACCCTTGCATACACATACATTCCATTGATTCCTTTGCAGTTATGGTTGCAGATATGATCTGCATTGTTCAACCATATTGGAAAGACAGAAGGAAGCATACATTAGGACATGGTGCTGCTTCTTTTTCTGCTTGCAACTAGAGCATGGGCATCCATTTTAATCATGCAGCACACAGCAGATAGGATGTATTTCTAAAGCCATGAGTAACAACAGTTCTTTTTTGTTTTTATTTTTGTTTTCGTTTTTGGTGGCAATTTTATTTTTAATGTTATAGAGGTAGTGGAGTTCTGAAGCTTCCTAATGGTGTAAAAGGTAATGGCTAATAGCATCAAAAATAACATAATACTTAGAATAAATTAATCAAAAAGAAAAAAACTTATCATTAGTAAACTAAAATTGTTGAAACAATTTTTAAACGTTATAAATAATGGAAAAGTCATTGCATATTCATGGATCAGAAGACGTAATATTTTTCAGTGGCAATACTCCCAAATTGATTTACACATTTAACACAGTCCCTATAAAATCCCATCTGGCTTTTTTGTAGAAATTGACAAGAGCCATAAGAATTTTCAAAAAGAAGAACAAAGTTGAAGTGCTCAAACTTCTTTATTTAAAACTTATTTTAGGGCACCTGGGTGGCTCAGTTGGTTAGGCCTCCGACTCTTGGTTTCGATTCAGGTCACAATCTCACAATTTGTGAGTCCAAGCCCCATGTCAGGCCCTGTGCTGACAGCTCAGAGCCTGGAACGTGCTTCTGTTCTGTGTCTCCCTCTCTCTTTTTCTCTGCTCCTCCCCCACTTGTGTGTATGCTCTCTGTCTCTCTCTCTCTCTCTCCCCCCGTCTCAAAAATAAATAAACATTTAAAAAAACTTACTACAAAACTACGGAATTCAAGAAAGAGTGATGCAGCCATGAAAATTAACTTATGGATCAGTGGAATAGAAGTCATGGTCAGGAAATGCACCTTACATTTATGATAAATTGACTGCCACAAAGAGTGCTACACAACTTAAAGGAAATGGAAATAGTCTTTTCAGCAAATGGTGCTATGGACAGCCACATGTAAATAGACAAACTTGGACTTCTGTGTCATATCAAATATAAAAATTAACTCAAAACAATGCCTAAAGGTAAGAGCTAAAACTACAAAACTCTTAGAAAAAATTAGATACTATACTTTGTGGCTTTGATGTAGGCAATTTATCTTGATAGAACTCAAAAGCATAAGCAACAAAAGGAAAAACTACACAAAACTATATTAATCAATTTTTTTAAATTTACTTGGAAGGACACTATCAAGACATTAAATAAAACTCACTGAGTGGAAGAAAATATCTGTACATCTTGTGTCTAATAGACTAACATTAAAAATGTACAAAAGACATTTACAATTTAAAACTAAGAAGAGCCATTTCAAAAAAAAGGCAAAAAATATGAATGGCCATTTTTTCAAAGACAATATACAAATGGCCAATAAACATGTCAAGATGCTCAACAACATTAGCAATCTGTGAAATGTAAATCAATCGCAAAAATGAGACTGGATAACTAATATAAAAACAAAACAAAACAAAAAAAACAGGTAACAACAAGTATTGGTGAGGATGTGGAGAAACCGGAACCTTCATACACCACTGGCGGGAATGGAAAAGTATGCAGCTGCTTTACAAAACATTTGGCCATTCCTCTAAAAAGGTAAACACAGTCATCATGTGACCCAGCAATCCAACTCTTGAGATACATATTAAGAGTATTAGTAATATATATCCATGTAAAAACTTGTACGCCAATATTCATAACAGCATTATTTATAATAGCCAAAAGGTAGAAACCACCCAAATGCCTATCCACTGATTAATGAATAAATAAAATGTTCTATCCAGTGGGATATTATTCAGAAATGAAAAGATATAATGTAAATGAGACAGTATAGGGAAGGCAAGAGGGACTTAACTCCTGAAAAACCACTGGTCTCAGGCAAGTGTTAAAAGTTTCCATATATTTAGAGATGAATCCCTCCTTCTGGGCAAGAGAACAAAGAAGATGTAACAGGCATCAAGGAGTAATGGTTGTTTGGGCAAAAACAAAATTAATAATTTAAAGAATATCAACCATGAAAAAAGGCATCCTATGACAGTCTTGTGTCTACTAAAAAGTAAGGACCATAAGATAATAACTGTGGACTCTCCCTGTCCCCTCACCCTTTGGGAAAAAGTGCCTTATTAAGTCTTGCACACTACCCCTTCTTGGAGCAACATTCCTTCTTGTCAGCTTCCTCATATGCAAGCTACACCTGATAAACTCTGCCTGTTTTCTTTTTCTTGAGTTCAGCATTCATTTTTTATTACATTGGGACTCAAGAATTTGGTTTTGGGGGTCCTGTAACATAACTATATGTGCTACAACATAGATGGACCTAATGATAATTATGCTCAATGAAAGAAATCAGACACAAAGACCACATACCATAGCATTTCTTTCATATAAAATGTTCAGAATATGCAAATCTGTAGGGACAGTAAGTACATCAATGGTTGCCTATGGCTAGGGTTTGAGGGGATGGGGACAAGGAATGGCTGCTAATGGTAATGTGGTGATGACTGTCAACTACATGTACATATTTGAAAACAGAATTTATACTGTAAATGAGTTAATTATATAGTATTTAAATTATATATCTTTATAAAGATTTAAAAAGGAATTACTACCTCTGTAGCATAGTTCTAACAGTGTGTCCTGGGAATTTTCTTGAAAACTCACTCTATAATGTGTTTCTTTAAGTCTTCCCTTGATTCTGTCATATATACCTTTAAAAATTCTACTCTGGCTTGAAATTAATGCATTAAATGTAATTCTCTATAATTAGAAAATCGGACATATTTCATGGTTTTTAGACTACATATTTTAAAATTTTATTTAAAACATTATGGATGTAAACAACAGAATCAGAAAGTAAAACATTATATAGTCTCAGTGCATTGTAAAGTTCACTTAACTTATTTTTTGTCTCTATTATTTTTCACATTAACTTCTAGGTTGTCCCATTGATTTATATTAATCTCTCCCTGGAGAAGGTAGTAAAATGCATATCAAAACAAGGAATTACCATTACTGCTATTATGATACATACTCATAAACTCTTTGACCTCTCATTATGATACAGTGCAATGATTAAATGATTATAATCAGAAAGTCTTTGGTATCTATAAGACTGGGATATAAGTTCTTATTTCATGGGGTTTCATTAAGAAAAATGATATAATTCACATAAAGTACTTAGAATCAGCATTTTATATATATTAGAAAATAAATCATCCTTTCTTTATATAGGAATATTTTTGGCTTTTGAATTTTATTATTAACAGTGGAACTGAACCCTCCAACTGAATAACCTTATGCTCATTTTCTTTGTGAAATCCACTATTTTTTTTAAAGACTTCAGGGTGGGTAGTAATATCCTGCGAATATAGTCATACAGTCAAAATTAAAACCATGTCCATTCTCATCCAATTAAATATCTATGAATATACTTGAAAACATTACATAAGAGAATTCCATGAAGTATTCCTATGAGCTAATAAACAACATTGCCTTGTTTATCTGTAATCTATTTCTATAAGCTGTAAATGACATTTAAGTGTTATTTTAATATTGCTGCAATCAATGTGTATTTAAGCAACTGTGTATTTAATCCTTTAAAGAAAAGGAAATATAAGTCATTAGCAATTTGTAATCTGGTGCAGGTACTCTGATTAATACTTTGAATAATATACTAAAAAATGTAAATGATAAATTAAAATGAAATCGTGTTGAAATTATCTAAGAGATAAACTATAATATGAATACTTTCCTGTTTTAAAAAAAGTTGGCTACTGTAGCTATTTATTTGTCGTAAGAGGTATTTGTTTTCTTTCAAATTTTATCTCATTTATTTTCATCTCTTTTAAATCTGTTTTTCAGTGCAGTTAGCATAGTTAAACACTATGGAACTAAAATCTGAGAACATTAACAATATAATCATAATAAACAATTTTAATTTATTTTCTAATAAATGGCTTTGTAAGGGATACTATCTCTTAAATCCAATGAATTTATTACACAGGTAAGCTTGTAGGCACTTATTTGCATATATATGTAATTATTCACTTATGTGGTCATTCATTAAAGCACTCTAATACTGATTTCTTACTATACATCATAAACTCATATATTTTTATGAGTATTAAAAATTACAAGAAAAAGTAGTATATATGCGAAAAAAGAGCAATTATCTGTTAAAATGCTAGTATAGAAATAATTCCAAATTAGGAGCTAATAAATTCTACAAGGTGTCAAAAGATAAATTCTAAATGAAGCTTTTTTTTCTCATTTGATGCATTATGTTCATTTTTCATTTCATGTTATTTACTATTCCTTCTCTTTCTCCATGTAGATTCCTTTTCATCCCTATATTCCTCTACATAATGTTGGTATCTGTTAGAGCTCTACCTTTAATCCCGCCCAACCCTCCCATATAAATTCAGGGTTCCCATTTCCCAGTAATACAGAGTTTTCTTCAGACTTTTAGTCTTATATCTACCTGTGGTTGAGATATATTCATTGTGGGAGTTCAAACACAAAATGCCTAAATCTACACTAATTTTCTTTCTAAATGTTTATATCAGTCAGCTTTTGCTGCATACTACACCACCTAAATCATAGCTAATTAAATTATCCTCACATATCTGTCTCAGCTAGGTGTGTCTATTTATAAGCTGAGTTTGTTCATGCACCTGGAGGTCATACGGGATTAATCTAGACTGGCTTGGGTAAATATACCTGATTTCCATGCCATGCAAGGACTGTACAGTGGGAGCAATCCAACCTGGATTCAGGCAATAACAAGGTGTAGTGTCCATAGAGAAATTAAGATCAGTAATAAAACTGACAAGAAGTTGCTCTGTTTTTTGTTTTTGTTTTTATTATCACCAGTAGCCTATAACTCTAAACAATGATAAAAATATTTTTCCCCCAAAACATTTTATTATCTTAAATTCTAAACAGCTGTGCTGTTTAGTTTTGTATATATTATATTTCAAATGAACACATTTTAATTATTTGCCTTAGTAAATACTGACTTTTACATAGAAGCTTATTCAGAGATTAAAACTATACAGTATGTGAAGGACAAAATGAACTCAGTTACATATGTTTCTTTTGAGAATAATTTCATAAGATTTGAAATTTTGTAAATTCACTGTGTGTATAGTCCATATTTTGAAACTCTTTGGTACTATTTTTGGCTATTGTTGGAAAAACCACACTCCATAAATATTTTCACATTTCTGCAAGATCTGAGCTCTCTGAGAAGTGTACTAACAACCTGGATTAATGGATGATTGAGTGGTAAAGATACCTTGGAAATTAGAGACAGTGAATTGCTCTGAACACATTTAAAGACCCATCCCCAGAACCACTTGCTTACATTCAGAGACAGTAAACATCTTTTCCTTTCCTTCTCAGAAAGAATTTATTTATTTATTTATTTATTTATTTATTTATTTATTCGTTTATTTTCACATTCTAAGGTAAACACACACACACTCTCTCTCTTTCTCTCTGCCCCCCACTGCCCTTTCCTTGACAGAAGCAGGAGCAGGTATGCTGTCCTATATAAGCACGAATTCTCATAATTTTGGTGTTCCTCTTCTGTGGTGCAAACCCAGGTGCTTATGCAGGTACATCATCCATTTGTTTTGCTATCTTATGGAAAACTGGGGCATGGGGACGAGCATTACCAAGTGTCTTTGTGAGTAAATAGAATTCCTGGTATTTGATAAAGAGGCTTCATGATTCTGATAGTATATATAACAAAAATGTGGAGGGCTAATATTTTCACTATGCAATATCTCTGATCAAAGTTTATGATTTAACAATTAGAAATACTTTTGTTTCCCACTTCTTTTTTCTTCCCAAAGGTAAAGATAGATACATAGATAGATAGATACATAGAGTGTATATATAGTATATATATTATATATATATATAGTATATATATTATATATTATATATATATATTATATATATAGTATATATATTATATATATATATACTATATATATATTATATATATGTTATACACTATATATACACTCACTATATATATAGTGTTTATATATATAATATATATATTATAGTAGAGTGTGTATATACTGCGTGTGTATATGTGTGTATATATATATATATATAATATATATATATGTATATAGTTTCAGTTTTAAGTTTTCTGTAAATTGTCCTTACAACTTTGAATATAACATTTGCCAAGATAACAATTTAGGCTACATATTTTCTAAATATAAAATATAATGATATTTTACCATCCTACTGAGTATTAGCTTTACGAAACTTTATTTTATATTTAAAACTTATTCATTTTATTATTTATTTTAGATTGTTTAGATTGTTTTTCATGTAAATATTTTTACTTAAAAAATTTTTTTAAATGTTTTTATTTATTTTTGAGACAGAGAGAGACAGACCATGAGCAGGGGAGGGGCAGAGAGAGAGGGAGACACAGAATCTGAAGCGGGCTCCAGACTCTGAGCCGTCAGCACAGAGCCTGACACGGGGCTCAAACTCATGGACTGTGAGATCATGACCTGAGCTGAAGTCAGACGCTTAACCAACTGAGCCACCCAGGCGCCCCTTTCATGTAATGTAAATTTAACATTTTTCTCAACACCTGTATTGCTATTTTTATGTTGACAAGACTTTAAAAGCACTGTTTTGTTTTTGTTGTCAGTTTATAGTTACTTCTAAATTTCAAAAATTAACATATGTCTAAAGGTCTATGTTCTGCCTGTAATGATGGAAGTATTCTGTAACCAGTGGGTAGTATGGTAATATAAGCATTTTTCAAGTTGAAGTATTTGAAAAAATCCCACAGAGCATAAGATTTTTTATTTAAAGACAAAGCATATGGTGCATACAGCAAGAGAAACAGAATGCAGGAAGCATCAGAGTTCTGAAAGCTATCTCATGTGCCAACTTCTCAGGCATTCATTTGTATATGTGCTGTACAGGGTTTCTATTTGTACATGGCATATCTGCCCTTCTTCTCTCCTCTTTCTCTCTCTCTCTCTCTCTCTCTCTCTCTCTCTCTCAAGTAAATAAGGAAGGGAGGGAAGAGAAAAAGGGAGGGAGGGAGAGAGAGAAAGAGAAAAATGAAATGAGAAGAAAAAGAGAAAAGAAAAGAAAAGAAAAGAAAAGAAAAGAAAAGAAAAAAAAAAAGAAAAGGAAAGAAAAGAAAAGAAAAGAAAAGAAAAGAAAAGAAAAGAAAAGAAAAGAAAAAAGAAAAGAGAAAGATCACTGGATAGAATCACCATTGCCCATGAAGAATTTTGGCTTTCCTTGAGTTTGGAAGTTCCAAGGAGGGTTTTTATACTTCCCTGGTACTTAATCAGGCCAGGATGATAAATGGGTTAGACCAGTTGAGACTTTTAGTAACAAAACAAAACAAAACAAAACCTCAAAAACAAAAAACAAAAAAACCTGTCTGGAGGTTGCCAGAGGAGTTTCAGTCTTTTAACAGCACATAAAAATCCTACTGATCTTATCCTGGCCCAGAGTCAACAGATATCTAACCATCCCCAAAGACAAATATAGAGTTTTCCAGTCTACCTGTAAATAAACTCTATCTACTACATGTAACCACCAGACACATGTGGCTGTTGAACACCTGACTTGTGGCTTATGGAAATGTGGAATTAAATATTGTTTACCTATATTTAGTTTTAATTTAATATAAAATTAATAGCCACACGTGGTTAATGGCTATAGTATTGGATAACACAGATGTAATTATTTATAATATAATGGCCATGTGAATATAAATCACAATAGATGCAAACTGAATGAGTAAGCCTATAGAACCCCAAATGTTTTACTGTCATTAAAACTTGAGTATAAAGGAGAATGTGCACATATCAATTCCTAATGGTCCCAGTTTGTTTTGTGTGTATGCCATATTCTGTCATATAAGTGTTCTTCTTATCTAAATATAATAAATTATATATATAGTTTTAATTTTGGAGATTCCAACTATAAAGCTTCATTTTTCATATTTGAAGTGGGTCATAAATTTAGTTACTCTTTTTTTGCAAAGATGTTCTTATTTGACAACATAATTTCTCTGAGCACAGATTCTAAGATAGAAATCTATTTATGGTCTTTCCAGATTTTTTTTTGTGGTTCACTTCAAGTTTCATAGTAGTGTGGTCTGAAAATATGCATGGTCTGATCTCAATCTTTCTGTACTTGTTGAGGGTTGATTTGTGACCCAATATGTAATTTGTTTTTGAGAATCTCCCATGTGCACATGAAAAGAATGTGTATTCTGCTACTTTAGGATGAAATGTTCTGTGTAAATTTTTAAGTACATCTGGTCCAGTGTGTTATCCAAAGTCATGGTTTCCTTGCTGATTTTCTGCTGAGATGATCTGTCCATTGTTGTAAGTGGGATGTTAATGTCCTCTATTATTACTGTATTATTATCAATGAGTTCATTTATGTTTGTTATTATTTTATATATTTGGGTAATCCATGTTGGGGGCATAAATATTTACAATTGTTAGGTCTTCTTGTTGGTATTCCCCTTTATAATGTTATAGTGCCCTTCTTCATCTCTCCTTACAGTTTTTGTTTTAAAATCTATCTTCTCTGATCTAAGTATTACTTAAGTATTACTATTCTAGCTTTCTTTTGATATCTATTTGCATGGTAAATCATTCTCCATCTCCTCATTTTCTTTTTTTTTTTCCAACGTTTATTTATTTTTGAGACAGAGAGAGACAGAGCATGAACAGGGGAGGGGTGGAGAGAGAGGGAGACACAGAATCTGAAACAGGCTGCAGGCTCTGAGCGGTCAGCACAGAGCCCGATGCGGGGCTCGAACTCACGGGCAGTGAGATCATGACCTGAGCCGAAGTCGGACGCTTAACCGACCAAGCCACCCAGGCGCCCCTCCATCTCCTCATTTTCAATCTACAGATGTCTTTACATCTAAACTGAGTCTCTTATAGGTAGCATATAGATGGGTCTTGTGTTTTATCCATTCTGAGACCCTATGTCTTTTGATTGGAACATTTAGTCCATTTACATTCTGAGTGATTATTAATAAAAATGTACTTAGTGTCATTTTATTACTTGTTTTGTCATTGTTTCTGGAGATTTTCTCTGTTCCTTTCTAGTCTCTGTCACTTTTGGGTCTTTTCACTCAAAGAGTCCCCATTAATATTTCTTGCAGGGTTGGTTTAGTGGTCACAAACTCCTTTAATTTTTGTTTGTAAAACTATCTCTCCTTCTATTCTGAATGATACTTATTTCAAACTTTTGTACATGTTGATATTTTGACCTCTTCCCATGAATCATGGATGCTTTTTAATAGTACATTTAGAATTGTAAATCCTTTCCAGAAGGTCTTCAGTTGACTTTGCCCAGATACATCACAAGAATCACTATATAATGCAGCCTAGAACCTTACAAAATTTATTTCTTAAATTATAAGATTTGAAAGTTGAAATTATGCCTTGAAACCTGACATGAAGAATGGATATTGTGTTAGCAGGCATGAAAAAACATGGATCTCCATGTACATACCCATCAGAACTCTTAGGTGACCAGGCACAATGTCAATGAACAGTAATATTTTGAAAGTAACCTTTTTTTCTGAGCAGGAAGTCTGAATGGTGGGCTTAAAAGAGTGAGTAAAACAATGTTGTGAATAGATATGTTGTCATCCAGGCTTTATTGTCCTATTTATACCACAAGCAGAGTAAATTTAGAATAATTCTTTAAAAAAATTTTTTTTAATGTTTATTTATTTTTGAGAGACAGAGTGAGACAGAATGTGAGCGGGGGAGGAGCACAGAGAGAGAGGGAGACAGAATCCAAAGCAGGCTCTAGGATCTGAGCTGTCAGCATAGAGCCTGATGTAGGGCTCGGACCCACGAACCGTGAGATCACGACCTGAGCTAAAGTTGGATGTTCAACCGACTGAGCCACCCAGGCACCTAGATTTAGCATAATTCTTAAGGGTCCCAGGATTTTCAGACTGATAAATAAATACTGGCTTCAAGTAAAGTTACCGACTGCATTAGCCCCTAACAAAAGAGTCTGTTTGTCCGTTGAAGCTTTGAAGCCAGGCACCAACTTCTCCTCTCGAGCTATGAAAGTCCTAAGATGGCTTCTAATTCCAGTAGGAGGCTGTTTTGTCTACACTGAAAATCCACTTAGTCACTTTCATTAATTATCTTAGCTAGATCTTCTGGATAACTTTCTACAGTTTCTACATCAGCATTTGCTGCTTCAGCTTGCACTTTAGTTATGAACTTGGCTTCTTTTCTTAAGCCTCATGAACCAACTTCTACTAGCTTTAAACTTTTCTTCTGTGGCTTCCTCACCTCCTTCTGCCTTCACAGAACCGAAAAGAGTTAGAACTTTGCTCTGATTAGGCTTTGGCTTCAGGGAATTGATCCTCCTGGTCTATTTTATCCAGACCACTAAAACTTTCTCCATATCAGCAATAAGTCTGTTTTGTTTTCTTATCATTCATGTGTCCAACAAAGCAGCACCTTAATTTTCTTCAAGAACTTTTCTTTGTACTCACAATCTTTTTGGTGCAAGAGAGCTAGCTTTTGGCCTGTCTTAGCTTTCAATATATCTTCCTCAGTATGTTTTAATTGCTTCTAGCTTTAGATTTAAAGTGAGAAATGTGCAACTATTCCTTTCACTTGAACATTTAGAGGCTGTCGTAAGGTTATTAATTGGCCTAATTCCAATATTGATGTGTTTTAGGGAACAGAGAATCCCAAGGAGAGGAAGAACGATGGAGGAACAGCCGGTCAGCGGAACAGTCAGGACACATAGAACATTTATTGATTAAGTTTGCTGTCCTATATGGGTCTGGTTCATAGCACTGCAAAACAATTTTAATAGTAGCATCAAAGATTGCTGATCACAAATCACCATAAAAAATTTAATAATAATGAAATTGTTTGTAATATTGTGAGAATTATCAAAATGTGATACAGAGAAAAGAAGTCAGCAAATGCTTAGAAAAAAATGGTGCTAATAGACTTGCTCCATGTAGGTTTACCACAAACCTTCAATTTGTAAAAACAGAGTATCTGCAAAGCCCAATAAAGTGAAGTTCAATAAAATGAGGTAATCTTGTATAGAGGAAAGCGAATGACTTTTGCATACTAACCTTGTATCCTGTATTACACTAACCTTGCTTGCTATAACTGTTTAATAGTTTTTTTTTTAATTTTATTTATTATTATTATTATTATTATTGGTTGATTCTTTTGATTTCCTACACTGACATTGACATTCATGTCATCTGTGAACAAACACAGCTTTATGACTTCCTTCCAATCTGTCTGCCTTTTAGCCTTTTCTTTCCTGTTTTTTTTTTTTGTTGTTGTTGTTTTGTTTTGTTTTGCCTTATTGAATTAGCAGGAATTTCTAGGAGTACAGAAAAGGAGTAGTTGGCAGACACCCATGCCTTGTATCTGATCTTAGAAGGAAAGCTTATCAAGTTTCTTAGCATTAAGCATAATGTTAACTGTTGTTTTTTTGTAGGCAGTCTTAACCAAGTTGAGGGAGTTCTATATTTCTAGTTTACTGAGGGTTTTTATCATATGTGGGGCATGATTTTTTTCAAATTATTTTTCTGCATCTATTGATATGATCAATGGCTTTTTTTTTTTTAGTCTGTTGAAGTGACAGAGTATATAATTTGATTTTGTAATGCTGGACCAGCTTTGCACATTGGGTAAACCTTGATTGTGGTGTATAATTCTTTTTGTACTTTTTTGATTAAATTTGCTAACATTTTATTGAGGATTTTTACATTCATATCCATGATAGATTTGGTCTTCAGTTTTCTGAACAATCTTATATTTATTCTTAAACTGCATTTTTAAATAATAGTGGGCTCATAATTTTCAATTGTGAAAGCTTCACTTTCCAAATGTATCTCTTCTCAAATTACTAGGGATAAGAATCTTAGAAGTTATAATTATACAATAATTATGTATAACTAATTCTGTTTCTTTGTAGAAATCTCAATGACTAAATCATTTAGTTGCTATCAAAAAAGGTGCCATTGTTTCCAACTCACTTTAAAATACAGTATCTCATTCTTAAAAAACTGAATTTTAATACTACTTCTAGTACCAGTTGTTCTTAGACAGGGTTTTCTCCAAAGGTAGGCATTGAACTACTTAATGGAATTAAGTCCAATTTAAGTCCAATTAAGGACTTAAATACAAATAATTTTATGTGGAAGATGGCCTCCAGAAATATAAAGGAAGGTCTGTGGATACTGAGGCAGGGAATGTAGTAAAGATAAAGGCAATAAATGTGTTAGTGAATTGACTATTTCTGGGGAAAAGTGGAGCTCCATCCTGTTGGTGGTCCTCTGAGGAATCAAATTGAAAATATATAAGATCCATCCATGTTGCTACAAAGGGCCATATTTCATTCTTTCTCATTGCCACATAGTACTCCATTGTGTATATAAACCACAATTTCTTTATCCATTCATCAGTTGATGGACATTTAGGCTCTTTCCATAATTTGGCTATTGTTGAGAGTGCTGCTATAAACATTGGGGTACAAGTGCCCCTATGCATCAGGAGGGGAGGGTGGGTGATGGGTATTGAAGAGGGCATCTTTTGGGATGAGCACTGGGTATTGTATGGAAACCAATTTGACAATAAATTTCATATATTTAAAAATAAATAAATTAAATAAATAAATAAATAAATAAATAAATAAATAAATAAATAAATAAAATAAAGCACTTCTTTTGATTATTGTGCATAAAAAAAAGAAAATACATAAGAATTAACCCCATTAGATGCAGAAGCTGAATATCTAACCACCAATCTCCATCCATCACTGTTTCAGATTTGCTTCCCTCAGTATTTAATTCTTGGCACACTAAGCTGTCCTGCTTGTACTGAAAATGCCCATGCAGTTCTAGAAAAAGATCCTGGGAAAACAAGTAAAATATACAGGTATTTGTGATGAAAATCTATAGATATAAGTGGTATATCATCACTTTCAGTACTCAGAGGTGGGCCAAAGAACATGGGTTAGCATCAATACTGCCTGCTACTACATAACTAAATTTTTTTATAATTGTACTAAAAAATAACTTCAACTGGAAGCAAACAAAATAGTGGAATATTTTGTGTTCATACAATGGGACATTCTCCCATGAAATTTAAAAAACGAAATTTGAACAAATTATTGCCAATCACACTACATAAATGAACTCTAAAACATAATGATGAGTAAAAGAATCTAGATACTAGCAGCACAATTACACTTGTAAACAGATACTATATTAACATTTCACCCATAAATATAATAATAATTACCAATATTAATTATGGAATATTGAACAAATTTTACTGAGTCTATACTTCTCTTGTCATTTCATTACTCTTCAGAAGTATCCACAATTCATCTTGGACAATATTGAAGCACATTTATATAATTACATATTTATCTATTTGCCAAAGTATTCAAAGCCAAGAAAACTATTTCCCTACATAAAACCCCATGCCATCATTTGAAAACAGAGAGCAAAATCTAAATCTATGGCTAAAATAAATTGCTAAATTCTAAGAAAAGTGCACACTATGATAAAATGTGGAAAATGCAGTGTGATGTAGCTGACATAAAAAATTAGTAAAAGAATAACCAGTACATAAAATTGCTTTTCTCTTAAGTGTCATAAATAAGTATATGTCTTGAACAGACAGTCTGCATTCTATATTGATTTAATGAAAACTTAGATGGTACACTAAATTATATGTACTAGTTTTTGAAATAATATAATACCACCAACTTATTAAGTGCTTTCTTTACAACAGACATTATATAAATTCTTAAATTTTTAAACATGTATGCTTATAAAATCTAAATATGTTTCTGTGAATATTATTATGTTCAAGGAATAGGGTCATTGGGAAACTCAACAGTCTTATCCAAGTTTACTCAGTTATATGGTGCATACTTCAGATTCAAAATCAGATTATTTCCAATCCAGTTATGCTATGGTCAATGGAAGCAAGTTAATTATGACCTGATGTGAGAGTTTGTGAGTGCTGGATATGGGGCACTTTAGGCAAGTAGATTTCCAATTATAGGGATTGTTATTTTTAATAATGGGGATCCTGTTTCTTATCATTGAATATAAATAAAAATTAATTCTAAGGACTCTCAACACTAGTATTTTCCAATAACCATCCCCCAAATACACTTCATTACGACATGGTTTAGCAACTATATTTTCTCTTAAAGCAACAACAACAACAACAACAACAAAAAAGCCAGAAGTGGCTGGCATGATGATTTATACAAAACAGCACTCAAAAATAATGGAAAGTGTGTGCACATCTTTACTTTAGAGAACATCTCTCAATGCGGCTTTTTAAGTACATATAAAAGATGAATCTCAAAGTTTCGTCCGTTGTAGCCACCCACGGTGTATGAATTCTTCTATTGCTTTTTGGCTTATTCTAGTATCTCCTCTGGCCTAACCTTACAACAAGTATAGAGAATCTAATAGGGGTGTACATAATATTTGCAGAAGATACCATTATAAATAATGGTACATATGGCACTCAAATAATAGCTTGAAAAATTAAATGTAATTCATAGAGAAAATAAATGTAAACATTAGGAAAGAGTAGCATGATGTATTGCATCTTACAAAAAATATACATCTTGTGCTAAGCAAAAAATGAATTTTATTTCCTCCTGAGGCACTTGCTTCTCAACTACTTTCAACATACACACATGCACGCACACACACACAGAACTTGCTTTTGCATGTAAATTGTTTTCCAGAATCAAATGAGTTTTTCGTAGGTCATCATTTACAAGCAACTAAGTATTGATGATAGGGTTCATAATTTTTGCATTCTGTAGCTGTGACTAAATGCAGCCCTGGATTTCAAAATTTTAATAATGCTTTTATCACTGTTATTTACATGGCTAAGTGCTTTTGAAGTTGTTTTGCATTTATCAGGTGTCAGAACACACTGCAAGAATAATGAGAAACAAGTTAGAAAAGTGCATTAAACACTGCTGACTACCGTCATCATCTTATCAATGCTAAATAGCAAAAAGTATTGCTAACGATGTAAGTAATAAAAGTCAGAGAAAATTGTTTTAAAAGCTAAAATAATGAGTTTTAAAATGATAGCATAATGAAAAGAAATGACAGTAATCAAGTAGCAGATAAACACAAATGAAAATAAAAATAAAAGTAACAATGTAGCAAAGACACATTTGGTTTATTCAGCCAATTCAGAAATATAATGTTCCTTATTTATGTTTTGCAATATTTAAATCAATAGGTTTCATTAAAATATTATTTAACATAGTTAATAAATCCCGTTACTAGGGATGTGGCTTTTCTGATATTAAAGTTCTAAATTTATCTCAAAAATTTCTCCTCCATAAAATCAGGAATTCTGAACATTTTTAAAAAAATTTTTAAACATATTGATTTACATATGATAATTACTTCCTAATTATGACTGTGATTTTAATGCTAGTTATCACTACCTGAATAACTAGAGTGATTAACAGGGTCAACAGAAAACAAATGTAATGATTGTGATGGTTATTATGATGTGTCAACTTGGCTAGACCATGGTATCCAAGTATTGGATCAATCTTATTCTAGATGTTTTTGTGAAAGTATTTTTTAAAGGAAATCAGTATTTAAATCAGTAAACCTTGAGTACAGCAATTATCCTCCATATTGTAGGTACGTCATTCAAATCAGTTGAAAGCCTTAATAGAAAACACTGACCTCTCTGGAGGAAAAAAGAATTCTTTCAGCATACCATCTTTGGACTCAAACTGCACCTCTTCCGTGGGATGTCAGCCTACTGGCCTACCCACCAGATTTTGGACCTGTTAAGCTTCCAGATTTGTATAAATCAATTCCTTAAATAAATGAATCTGTCTGTCTCTCTCTTCATTTACATGTATAATGCAAAAGGGGCTTTGGCACTGGACAGTGGATAGAGCCTAAAAGAATTCTGAGGTGAATTTTAGGAAAAACTTAGATTTCCTTAAAGAGATTCTTGGTAGAAATATGGACGTTCAAGGTGCTTCTGAAGGAAAGGTGATATATAATCTTGAAAACACAATTCCCAAAGTTCTGCATAGTCCATATCACCCTCACATTAATAAGCAGTCAATCTTTTTATGAAAAAATTCTTATTTTATCATGTGAACCCTTTCATTCTGGCCAATTCCTCATTATTAGTTGATTCTTCATTATTCCCTAGTCAAACAGTAATCTATTCCCAAACTCTACATGTAAAATGTTGTTTCTTCATGTATCCCCCCCTAAATTGGTGCCTGATACTCCCTCCTTTCTCTTTGTTAAAGAAGCAAAGAATATGCTTCCTGAAGGTGGCAGAATACGCCACTCCAAAATATGCCTCTTTGGCAGAAGGCTTATTTTGAGCTGATTATTTTGAAATGCTGCAGACATAGGAGAAGCTCTAAAAACAGAATAGAAGTTACCCTTGTGCAAGGGCAATTTACATTAAAAAGGGAACCTGTTCCTGGAAGAGAGCTAGTAACAGATAGCACTTTCTCACCTCAGCAGCTGATCTGTACTGCAGGGCAACTTTTGTTCCTCAAATGTTTCCTTTCCTCAGCTTCCTGTGAATTGCCTTCTCTCAGCTTGAATCCTCAGACCCCTATTCCTTTCCTTAGCTCAGGATGGTATATAATCCTCAGTTGTCTGGCAACTTTGAAGCTCCAGATCCTTTCCTTTTCTAAGTAAGCCTCAACTATCCTGCCACCTTTTAAGTCTAATATCTTTTTGGGATTCCTGTGCATATGAATGTATGTAATTAATTTTTTTCTCTGGTTTATCTGTCATTAATTACAAGGTCCAGTATCAGCCAGGAACTTAGAGGAATAGAAGGAAACTTATTTTTCTTATCCTACAATTAAATCATAATTCTTTCACAAATAACTTTCAATGTCTTCTTTGATAGACACTCCTCTGGATTTCTGCATTACTAAATTTATCATTGATACGTAATGTATAATATACCTTTGTGTTTGTGTGATACATTTTCATATACCTCTCTCCCTCCCTTTCTCCCCCACCTTGTATAAGGATTATAAATCCTTACGGGACAGAAAGCCCACCTATATTCTTGTTAACCTAGTGCCAATTCACCTATTGGAATTTATCTTTTATGTTCTCTCATTTCATAACACATTATTCTTAACTCCTCAGCATTCAATTAAGATCATAAGTAATTCTTGGGGCACCTGGGTGGCTCAGTCAGTTAAGCATCCGACTTCAGCTCACGTCATGATCTCATGACTCCTAAGTTCCAGCCCTATGTCGGGCTCTGTGCTGACAACTCAGAGCCTGGTGTCTGCTTCAGATTCTGTCTCAGTCTCTCTCTGCACCCACCACCCCCCATACAAATAAACATTAAAAGTTTTTTTAAAAGATCATAACAAATTATTTATATTTCAAATACTTATAAAGTTGATCTATAAACAACTTCACATACAATTCTTAAAAGTTCTATGCCACAAACAGAGGCATGAGGAGATCAAGGAGTCCTTCAGAGATGAAAACTCATCTGATCTGTCTCGAAGGATGAACAAACCGTTGAAGAAGAAAAGTGATTCAACCAAAGTGAAATCCAGGTATTGGTGAAAATGATTATATCATGCTCATACAGTTTGCCATACTTTAGCATGGATGGAACAGAGTGGACATGAGTTTCATGAGGGTGAGTATGCCAAGCAATGAAGAGAAAAAGTAGACAAATGTGATATTAACAGTCTTCTACATTTTGCTAATATGTTTAATCTTTATTCCTCAGAAAATGAAAAATATTTTTTAAAAAATATTTTAAAAAAAGGATTGATATTATATAATTGGCATAATGCCTTGATCTCAGTAGCTTTCAATACACAAAGAAGAAGTGAATTAGTTAATTTTCTGTTTGAATTTGAAATAAATTTATCTTTAAAAATGTGCATCTATTTTCAGAAAAGGAAACTTTATGAAAAGACCTTGAACAGTTTCTTTTGGACATACACAGCAATATTAGCCAAAGAGATTTGGTGAAGATAATTTGATAATGATTTAACATGAGTAGCTTGTTTTATTCTCACTTTTTTTTAATGTTTATTTATTTTTGAGAGAGAGAGAGAGAGACAGAGAATGAGAGGGGGAGGGGCAGAGAGAGAGAGAGGGAGACACAGAATCAGAAGCAGGCTCCAGGCTCTGAGCTGTCAGCACAGAGCCTCATGCGGGGCTCGAACTCACAAACTGTGAGATCATGACCTGAGCCGAAGTCAGACGCCTAATTGACTGAGCCACCCAGGTGCCCCTATTCTCACTATTGAAGGATTGTGTGATAACAATGTCCCTCATTTATTGAAATGTTTTCCCTTCATAGGTATTTGATGTAACAAGTCCTAGTTGGAATATTAGAAAAGTTACAATGTTTCTCTCACAGTGTAATCTTTTATAAGTAAAGATATCTTTGTAGGCCTAGGATATTTAGTTAGTTATGCATATGTGTATGTATTAAGATTTCTTTTTTTTTTTTTTTTTTTTTTTTTTTATTTATTTTTGGGACAGAGAGAGACAGAGCATGAACGGGGGATGGGCAGAGAGAGAGAGGGAGACACAGAATCGGAAACAGGCTCCAGGCTCCGAGCCATCAGCCCAGAGCCTGACGCGGGGCTCGAACTCACGGACCGCGAGATCGTGACCTGGCTGAAGTCGGACGCTTAACCGACTGCGCCACCCAGGCGCCCCTGTATTAAGATTTCTAAATCAAGTTTGTAGCAGAAGCTCTAAAATGCCAACAACTTATTGTGAAGTACGATTATAATATCTGAGAACACTGTGATAAAAATTACTCTTCAGGGTGCCTGTGTGGCTAAGTCAGTTAAGCATCCAACTTTATAGCTCAGGTCATGGTCTCACAGTTTGTGAGTTTGAGCCCTGCATTGGGCTCTGTGCTGTCACATCAGAGCCTGGAGCCTGCTTTGGATTCTGGGCCTCTCTCTCTCTCCGCCCCTCCCCCCCCCCCCCCCCCCCATGCTCATGCTCTCTGTCTCTCTCTCAAAAATAAATAAATAAAAATTTAAAAAATTACTCTTCAAGAAATTTTACTATAACCAGATTATATTGGTGTTGAAATAACATGCTAGACCTGTCTAGGGTGCCAAGACAAAAAACCAAAAGATAACTTTCATGTCCCTTGAACAGAAACACAGTATATCTAGTCAGCTAATCCTCAAATGCCAAATATGGACCTTCTTGTCCCAAACAAGGTTGACTGTGTGGCCCCAGCCAATCAGATATTTCCCATTTATATCTTCCTGTTCTTTCTTCTTTATCCTATAAGAGCTTCCTGCCTTCTGCCCCATTTTGCAGTCCTCTTTTTAAAGTATTAAGTAAAGTTTGTATCACTGAAATTGTCTCCTTTAATAATTTTTAAACACCTGGTTATATTTTGATTATTATATGGGTTGAGTTTTGTTCATTCAACCATCATTTTGAGCACTTCCTATTTCCAGGGCACTGTTCTGGGCTTTAGAGCATCGAATGAGCAATATGAGATCCTCAGAGTTAACGTCCAATCTTGAAAAGGTGTAATAAACAAAAATACAAATTACCAATATTTCAGATGTCTATATTTGAATTAAATATGGAAAAATAATGATACAATTTCATGGACAGGTAGAGGTTAAGGAGGCTTCTGAGAAAGAGCCAAAAATTTGAATTAAAGGACAAGCATTAGAGGACACTGAATTAGAGAGCAAGTATTTCAGACAGAGAGAAAAGCAATGTAAAGGCATGAGGCAAAATGATCTTGACACTGTCAGGAAGAAGTAAGAAAGTAGTGATGCATCTCTTATTTAAATCAAGTGTTGTTCAAGTATAATTGTAGTCCTTATGGTTTCTAAAGAGTCTTACAATAGCAATGGGACATGATACTGGATATTAGAGGGAAATCACATGTGTCTGCACTTGACAGACTTTAGATTGTGCATGTTGGAGTAGGAGAAGACAGGTTTTCTGTCTTGTTTCTGAGTCAAAGAAGTCAGAACTGAAACAAACAGCACAAGACCAAATTTGACCTCATCAAGATAGGAATCCTGCTAGAACATCTAAAAAAAGTACAAAATATATTTTATTTTATACATAATCCAGTTATTTTATTCATTTGTTCTTGTCTGCCCTCTGTATCTACATGACTGCTTTTCTATATGAGTGGAATTTCTTTTTTTCCCTTGCTTATATTATAAATTTATCTTATCCAATGAGAAATATGCAATTACCCTTCAGAGTTCACAGTTTGGTAGTTTATGAATATATCAAAATTCTTTTTGAAATCTTTTAGACATACTCTGGTATATAAATGCATTTCCTAAAATTATTACACTGCGAACTGAGAAGAATACATGTATAGATTGATCTAAACAGAGAACCGTGAGACTAACTTCTCTGCTCCTGAAATTATAATTCAACTAATATAGCAGCCTAAAATGTAACTAGATTTTATTTTTTAAGTTTTGGTGAATCATGTAAGTTTTTTTAGCAAATTAAGAGTATATGGAAGAAAATTAATCTCTGTCATATAATGTACCATTTAAAATCATACAACAAATTATAAAATTACTATAGCAAATATATTTAGATACCTCTCTCTAAACTTCATGGCATGACATCTTAGCCTCACTTCCCAAATGTATTTTATGGACATCTAACCTACAGCTTCTCACCTTTTCCAACTGACTATGACAGATCAGTCAATTAGCTAGATAGGAACAGGGAACAGAAATGTCCAACCACTGAAAAAGATAGAAACCACAAACCATCTCTGGAGCTTAAGTAGCAGGGAAAACCCCATGGAACATGCATGTAATCTTCCTGATAAGTACTGCTCTAAAGCAACCTATAGTTTCACTATAATACATTTACACTGATGTTCTGACCTCCCTTTGTGGTGGATGATTGCCATGACAGTTCCCACAAAGGCTATATAGAGCCAAAAACTCCTCCTCCCAACTAGTCCGTTAGATGACTGGAGCCAAACTTAGTCAGAAAGCACCCTAGCAATGACCCATAACCCGTACAAATATAAAAAACAAGACAACCCTGACCCCAGGCACAGTTGCCACCTCTGGGCCTGCTTGCTCTTCCCCTTGAGAGTGTACTTTCACTTTGACCATCATTAAATGCTTGCTGGCTTGCTTAAGAATTTGGCTCTGAATTCTTTGTTGGCTGAACTCCAGAACTGGGGCCAGGCAAAAGGACCCATCACCAACTACCAGAAGCCCAGTATTTCTCACATCCTGCAAATGTTCAGTTCATGGTACAAGCAGCCCATTTATCAAGTGGCCAGCAACAAGAGAAACATTCAGTCCTCCTTCCACAAGCAGAAAAATGGAAGCACTGAACAACTCCTGAGTGTAATTTTACGTTACTAGAGAACATACTGAACAGAATTCTTGAAAGGAAGGTGTTAGCTATGTTGAGTCTTAAAAGGTAGACCAAAAGAAAGATGGGTTTTCTCTGATTATCTCACATGTTAACAAGAGTGAGAACTCTGTTCACTGCCCATGCAAATCACACTCCTAAACCAGACCAAGGAGAAAGTTTCAAAGGAAAATTGGAGTTCTATCAAACCCCCATCAGCCTGCCTTATTATTGTTATTGTTAGTACTTTCTATAGTTTATGACATGAAATTTTTTCAACCTCCACATTAAGATTTTAACTTTCATGGTGGAATGTATAGAAGAAGAGTGACCGCTTTAGGTCTTAGTGTCATAAAATTCTTGACCAACACCAGCAGCAATAACAGGCAGCATGCTGGGACATATGGGATGATGGGCCTACGTGCAGGTATCTAATGTTCCCTAGATATCTTGTGGAGAAATATATTTTTTTCCAAGGGACAGCTACAGCACTCTGGGTTGTGCCATCAGTGGAGGAAACACACACAACATTCCAGATGATCATATCATCTCCATAAAAGACATTATAAAGTAAAGAAGTTATAACTTTTAGCACTTTTAATATAGACAGGTCTCTTGAATTGATAAGTTTAAAATGGCCACGAATCAATACTTGGGAAAGTAAACGCAGATGGTTTTATTTACAAATACTCTTTTATCTCCAACTTCTTATCTTTTCAGTTCAAATTAATAGAAGTAAGAAAAGAAACTTATTTTATCGGCTGCCAAATAGTCATTGCTACTTAGTGTTTCGTTACCTAACAGAAGAAAATTTTTGTATCAAAGTTTTCTTAAAAATAAAGTACTCCCATATATCCAAATATTTATGAATTAGAATGGGATAATTTCTGATAACATTCATTTATTTTGCTCCTTAAAGTTAAAATATTCAGTTAAATCTATTTTCCATAAAATGTAAAAATATCCCTGATTTATAATTTCATTGATTTAGTGCAAAATTTGAAACTTCACAGACTGAACATCAGTTTTAAAAAGTTTATTTAATAAAACGGACAGCTAATATTCTATTATGAGAAAGTACTTTATCAGTAGGAATTTCAAATTCAAATAACTTCTCTCAGTTCATTAAAATACATTCTATATTTTGACAATAAATTGAGGTTTTCATAGTACAAGGCAAACATGGTCATTAATTCAGCTGGATTTTGCTAAGTAGTTTGCATTTCATAATCTCTCTTATAAATTGCAATAAATATGAAAACCCTTGACTGTCACGTACAAGTTTTGCTCTTGGTGAGTCAACAATGGATGGTTAACAGAAACAAAACTGCAGAGAAAAATTTATAATAGGAACAGTTTTCCCACATTTAGTATTCCACAGTTTTACCAATTTTGTAATATTAGGGGCAGTTTAAGTACCATGCACCTGCAAAGGCTCACCAACCCAAGCTTACTTGCTAAGTAGGATGCCATTTTCTAAATTAATCTCCTCAAGGAAGATGTCATTTTGTCTTTTTGTTTTTTCCCTATTTCTACATCCAGAAGTTGTTACTTTTGCTACTTCACCAAGAGGAATTCTATACATTAATATAACAATGCTTTATTACTATAACAAATTTTTAAGTCTATATACTATATATACAGTGTGTATAAATATATATATATACATATATATACATATATCATAGTGAGATTCACATACTGTTTTCCTTTTCAGCATTTTCTTTTGAGTGTTGCATGAATATTGACATTCATTGCTCAATATACCACAGTGGCATTTTATGTGCTGGGGAGGCCTGAGAAATAATAGTGACAAAAAAAGCAAGACATCACCGTGGGGAATATAATTTGTATTAACATACTTCAAGCTTGATTTGTCCAGAGTCATATCAATATGTCAAGAATGTCACTCCAATTGCTTCTGGATCCTATTTAATGGCTCCTAAATTTAGATGAGGCATGGCCACAAAGGGAAGGAATTTTACAGTTACTTTCCATAATGCTGTTAACATATTAACAGCATTCCATTACTACTAAATGCCTTTAGAGCTTTGTTGAGCATTTATTTTTAAAAATACAATAGCACCAAGAACAATGAAAAACTTCAGAAATTTTACTGTTTAAGTGAAAAGACAATGTTGGCTATATAGCAAGCAAAGAATCTGGAAAACTAAGTTATTTTAGTGTATATGGTGTTTTTGATCCAAGCAGAAAGTTTCTTCTCCTGGTGCACAATGATAGCATTTTTCCTAAGGTCTTTATTATCAGCACTTGAACAACTATAAGGTCACAGAAAATATTACTTGATACAGCAAGTTCTGTTTAAAATTAACATAAGGTAACCATACTTAGAGATGATTCTTGTCTTCTGTCGAGGGAGTTCAAGGTTTCCTTCCTATTGCTTCCTAGATTCTTCACTATTGAGAAAGAACAGAGACCAAATAAAGACAATTCATCCAAATTTCTGGCAGGTGATTTAACTGGATTGGTATGTGACAAAGATGTGTTGGGACAACTGTTATCTTTGAGGACTCATTTGTTTAATTTTTTTTGGTTGTTTTCTCTTTTCTAATGCTAATTTTAGAGGAAGGTTTACACTGTGGAATTGGAGAAAGAGTCCAAAAAAGTCACACAGCTAGCTTGTCTTATAAGAAATAGAGCAGAGGTGTTAAATCCTTGAGTGTCACCTATAGCAGTGCATATCTGTTAGGATTGAGTGCCCTGTGGAAGAATTTTGGGCTAAAGCTTTACATCCTCATCAACATGCCTCAGTACGCAAGTCTCTGTGTTCTGTACAACTTCTTTAGAAATATACCAGTTTGGGTTACAGCTTCTCAACAAATTCAGGATTCAATATCTCTATAATGCAAAACAAAATGGCAAAAACTACACACACACACACACACACACACACACACACTTTTAATGTTTATCCCAAAGCAGGATAAGGTCTTACACATAATTGTTGTCTGCCTGCTCTTTAATATCTTCAACACTCAGACTCCTTTTGACATAACCAACAGCATATAAAGGATTTCTGAATCTAGCTTGTAATATGCTCACTAAGCAGCAAGTGACACAACTGGCTGTGGTTTCCTTTCTGAACCATTCTTTTCTTGGAGTCCTTCATACCATATTCTTCTTGTTTACCCCTGCCCCCAACTTTCTGGTCCACAGCATAACTCATCAACTGCCACTGCTTTCGGTGCCTCTCCAATGTTTCCATTTAACAATGGACTCCAAGATCAGCCATCAAATTCCACCAGCCCTAAATAGAGAAGGCTCTCCTTCTCTCACACAGACAATATACAGGTCTGTCTCGCTGATTTTATCTTTTATGATAACCTAATCCAAGCTACCATCATGTCATACCTGGGAAACTGCAATAATTTCGTAACTAATCTTCCTCATCCATACTTTATTTAATCCAGTAAGTGTTAAAATTGAAGAAGGTAAATTCATTTTAAAGAACAAATTAGATGACGTTGATCCCCTATGTATTATTCCTAAATGAACAGAAAACATAGCAAACTGTGACCCCTGGAAAATACTGCATCCTTATTTGTCATCATTCCATGTCTTAGACACAGAGGACTTTTTAGATGTCTCTAATATTCCATGTTCCTTGATGCTTTAGTAACTCTGTCCACACTGTCAGTACCAGATTTCAGCCTCTTTTTCACCCATCCCTTTCATTCTTCCTTTATAGCTCAAGATTTATTTACTTGGTAAGGTTGTCTATGCATCTTTGAAACATTGTATTTCCTTGCTTGTATGACTATGTAAGATGTTGACATTCATACTTTTTGGAAGAATTTGGCCCATATGTGGTAAAGGAAATAAAACGTAAAGAACTCCATAACATAATGATAAAATATAACAAAAAGCTAAATTTAAAAGTGTGCAAGATGTCTGAACACATTCCTCACCAAATAAGATAAACAGTTGGCAAATAAGCATAAGAAAGGGTGCTCAGCTCATTTGTGACTAGGAAACTGTCAATTAAAGCATGAGAGACTCTTAAAAACTGAGAACAAACTGAGGGTTGATGGCGGGTGGGAGGGAGGGGAGAGTGGGTGATGGGTATTGAGGAGGGCAGCTTTTGGGATGTGCACTTGGGGTTGTATGGAAACCAATTTGACAATACATTTCATATACTGAAAAAAAACACAAAAACAACATATTCATGAAATTAAAAATGAGATAATACTACAAAAGAAATAAAAAATAAATAAAACAGCTATGAGATGCAACTACACACATATTAGAATGGCTAAAATTTTAAAACAAACAAGATAAAACCTCTGAGACTCTAACTTCTGGAGACCACGTAGAGCAAGAGGAACTCTCAACAATTGCTAGTGGGAATATAAAAAGTTCGAAAACTTTGGAAGACAGTTTGAAAGTTTCTAACAAGGCTAAACATAGTCTTGCCATGTGATCTGACAATCACACTCCTAGTGGCCTAGCAGGCATCTTTCCCTACACTCCCAATGGTATGTTTTAATTTAATTGGTCTTTAAATATTTAAATTATTCCTCTAAATGATTCCAGATCCTATTTCCTGACATATTTTTCAAGTCTCCAATATATTCAATCAAACTTTTTTATTTTCCGATTTAATAAAACAGCATATTATTTTATGCACATGCACACCAAGAAATCACCATAAATATTAATAAACAGATTTTAACCATGTGTTGGAATAAAATTATTTTCTAGGGTGTTTCAGTCTTGGAATGTAATTAGCACCCATTATCAATGAACACTCAATGTGAATTAATATGCTTAATAAATTTTAAATGATCAGGAAGTTTTGTGAGGAGGAAAAGGAGGAGGAGGAGAGGTAAGAGAAGCAAAACCTGGTAGGGCTGAAAGGAGAAATAAATAAATCTGCAATTATAAATTGATTAACATGCATCTCTCAATAATTGCTAGCACAATTAATTATAACCAGTTGATTACATAACATAATCAACAAGAATATATCAGAACTCAACAAAAGTATCAACCAACAGGATCTAATTGACATGTATAGTATACTCCATCCAACACCAACAAAATATACACTTTTTTAAGCCTCCCCATAATATGCACCAAGATAGACGCCCTAAACCATAAAACAAACCTGAACAAATGTAAAGGAACCAAAAACATAAAATGTATTCTCCAAACAACTGAATCATAGTAGGAATCAGTAACAGATGATATGATAATCTCCAAAGACTTGAAAACTAAATAGCACAATTATAAATAATCCATGGATCAGAATGAAAATAAGAACACAAGATACTAAAATCTGGGGAACACACTGCACGATTAAAGCAATGATGATATGGACATTTATAGCATTTAATACATACATTAAATCAAAGTTAAAAAACAAACAAACCTCAAATAAATTATTTAAGCTGCCAAATCAAGAAAGAGCAATATAAAAGCAATGTAAGCAAAAGAAAGAAAATGATAAATTGTTTAAGAGTTGTGGAGGTTGGGAATGCCATAAATCCTGAGAGACTGTACAAGAGAAGGCAGGCAGAGCCTCCAAACCACAATTTTGCGCTGATATATGTGAAAGGAGAGGTAGGAGGAAGGAGGATTGGACAGACAGAGTCTCAGGTTGAAAGGCAGTTATGAGAAAATCCCAGCCAGGACTATGGGAGGCCAGGAGAAAATAGCCTCTTAGAAGATTCCCACATCATAGTATATACTGAGTCATCGACAGGATCAGCCTAGGGAGATATGGCCAAAGCACAAACACTAAAGTAGATGCTGAGAGGAGAGATACTAACTATTGTCAGCTAACTGCAGTCCTTCTCAGCAGATTCTCTCCTTAAGAGATAAAAGGTCAGTACATCTCCATGGTTCTTGGGTATGCGTGTGTATGCATTTGTGTGTGTGTGTGTGTGTGTGTGTGTGTGTGTGTGTGTGTGTGTGTGTGTGTGTTTTATATATATGTATACACACATGCACACTTGGGACTACTGTTATTTCTTGATTTAAAAGTACGTTATATTTTATACATTTCTCTTTATTTTGATTCAGTTTCTTAAAAATACATCATGGGAAAATAAGTGTGCCCAAAATATACATAGTAGCAAATCACCAAATGCCTGATTGTTAAATTTCAGCAGAGGCTGAGGCATAAATCAGAAAACTGCTGAGAGAGATGACTAAATCTGAATTTCATAAAAAATATTAATTATGTTTATTTAAATTTTTTTTATTTGGGGCATTATGTCACAGGAATATTAATTTCTTAGCACTGTTACTTCCTACACTGATGCAGAAGTCATCAGTACTTGGTAGATAAGTATCAGTTTATGGTGGATTGGAAAGATATTTTTGGATAATTTTGCTATAAGGGGATCCTGCAGCTGTGGTTGATAGTACTTTAAGTTAAAGACACATTTCATACAACTTCTGAATTAAAAATTATGTTGAAAAATTCCATATAATTTTGATCATGAAATTTCAAAAATGAAGCTTATTTTACTGTGTACATTAAAAAGATTTAAAATTTTTACCCTCCTGTGTATTTATGTTTCTAATGTTATATTTAAATATGTATAATTTTTCACTTGAGTGAAAATTTTCCTTTAATTTCAGTTGAAAGAGAGAGACAGAGAGACAGAGTGTGAGTGTGGGAAGGGGAGAGAGAGAGGGAGCACAAGAATCTGAAGCAGGCTCCAGGCTCTGAGCCCGATGCAGGGACTGAACCCGTGAACCACATGATCATGACCTGAGTCAGGATGCTTAACCGACTGAGCCACCCATGGGCCCTGAAAACTTCCCTTTAAACCTGAGAGTTAGAAATGTAGCAATATCAATATAATTGGATTTCAGGATAAAATAATTTCTTTTGTAGTCCTTGGTTTGCAAAATTAATGTTCAAGTTTGAAATTTGTTGACTATTCCATTTTCAAAACAATGAAAATACTTTTTGCCTTAAGTTGAAAATCTTCCATTTTCCCTAACTTCAGAGTTCATACCCACGATTCCTCAAGAACCAATAACCAATATGATTTAGCACTATGGCCCTGTCATTATTGGGGCCATTTCTGCATGTAATATTAAATACTTTTAATATCACAACTGAATAGCTGCATACCAGTTACAGCATTCTATCCAGAGTAGAATGATGAGAGGGCCTTATAGCAAATGTAACTCAGGAATTATTGTATTTTCAAGGTGATGTGCTTGGTTAATTTTCTGCAGCTACCAGACAGCAGACTCTTGTTGAAAGCGACCACTGGTTGTTAGTAAGTCTCATTATATTGGTATTGTTAATCAAGGAACTCAGTATTAAAGTTTTTGTTGTTGTTGAAGACTTTTGAAATGTATACCGGTTGTTCTCTTACCTTGCTGGAACATCTTGTAAAATCATTATGTAGTCTGAAAATGTGTGTATCTTATGACCTAATTTTGGCTAAAGAAAATTAATTCCAAAAATCAATTTCTTTATTCTTAATACCAAGAATTCCACTACATTCCTTTGTAGTAAACTTACTTTCGAATGTAAATAATAGGGTAAATGAGTAACGATAATATGTTCAGATTCCCAAATCACATTTAACTTCAACTGTGCTCCTGGAATTGTTGTTTACTAACTTTGCATTCTATAAGTATTTCTTTAGGTAGATTCACTACACTGTGTGAGAGACTGAAACTACATAGCAACAAATAGAGTCAAGTTTTAATACATTATTTTGTCCACCGTGAGGCAAATATTTAAATGTTTGGATGTCTTAATATCTGACTTATTTATTTAGAAGTAGCATTTATCAATATAACTAATCATTATAATACAAAATATATTCTTGAAAAATAATTTTTCCATACAGTCTTTTATTCCCAATATTCATGGATTGGACATAAAATTCTTCTATAACTATTAAAAAATTAGCAGTTTACAGTAATCCTTTTGGGAAGCTTTTTGTGTAAGTTTTTAGATTAACTTTATAAAAAATACATTATGGACCACATTTTAAACAGTTCTTTCTTGGCTTTGGATTTTCTTTTATAATGTTTATTTGTTTTTGAGAGAGAGACAGAGAGTGAGCAATGGATGAGCAGAGAGGGAGGGAGACACAGAATCTGAAGCAGGCTCCAGGCTCTGAGCTGTCAGCACAGAGCCCAACACAGGGCTCAAACTCAAGAACTGTGAGGTCATGACCTAAGCCAAAGTCGGACACTTAACCAGTGAGCCACTCAGGCGCCCCATCTTTGGATTGTTTTTAGCTTCAAGTTTAGACTGTTATTTTTAGGGACAAAATTTCTTTTGGGCAGCTTAATTTTCCCAATATTTTCTTGTTTCTTTATACTCTAAATAATGATTTTAGGTTACAGGTGTCTTACAAGGGATGCTGTAACACATGATTTTAGTTTTTCTCCTTATGACATTTTAACATGACAAATTTGAAATTTTCATTTCAAATCATCCTCAGAGAACGTGCAGAATTCCAAAACATGTCTTCTTTAAGTATTCATGTGCTACATGTAGTCAAATAATTAATACCTAATGAGATTACGCAAATTTGATATAATAGTTTACACTAAATATACTTATATACAAATGTTTTTATAATTAAGAAATAAAATACAAGACAAAGATGCCAAATTATATGTTTTAATAGTCATTTCCAGATGATTTTCTAAAAAGCTTATTACTATTCTTATTTCTAGTAGGAGTCTATAAGAATACATTTTCCACTCCTCCATATTCATTAGCATTAGAGACTGCCTAAAAATTGGGTGGATGGACAGGCAGATACAAGAGAGAAAGAGAGATTTTTTTAACTGCAAATATCTTATGTAAAATGTGTTGTCTTTACTGCCACTACTGAGAACAACTTTTCATATATGTATTAATCATGTTTTTTACATTACTCATTTTTCTTTAGTTTGTCTTTTTCTTAATGATCATAGACTTTTCATGTTAAAGGCAGTGTATTACAGAGAATTTAATTAACACATGCACAAATGTATTCTGTAAATCTTTGTTTATAGTATAACTTTACAATACATTTTAATATTTATATAAATAACCTTAAAATAATATTCTATATATTTAGTGTTTTCTTGTAAATAAGTGTTTTATTAATGGCTAGCTTTTTTTTTTTAAATTTGAGAGTTTATTTGGGCAAATAAAATTTCAATTTCATTGAAATCAGGCAGTGCCAGACAGAGTGGTTACAATGCTCCACCGACAGGAGCGAAAGAAAGACTTTCATAGAGAAGAAGCAAGAGGAATGCAAAAAACAAACCAACGAACAAAAATTATTTGACCAACAGCTTAAGCGGTTGCTTTATTTGGGTTGCCTTAGTTGGCTGTTTGTGACTAGCTGTCCTTAAGTTCTGATTTCTTTTATTAGCTAGCTTTTAGATTGTTTTACATGATCAATTATAAAATGTATAATATTGGAAATTGCCTCTTCACTAAAAACTGAGAGTTTTTAATACTACTGAGGGCTGTTAAGCAATCATGCAAAATATACTCTTTTTTTTAAGGATATATTTTGAGGATATTTAATTTTCTCACTTTGTTTTGTATTTTGTATTAAAATACATCAATTAACTTTACTCTGTTTGGTTTTCTTAGAAAGACTTTATTGGGGCATATATGTGACTCAGCTATTCTTCATAATTACCAAGCAGCTCTACTAACTATATCAAGTACAGTGGAGAATTGTTCAACTTTTTTTATTTTCTTTAAAAAGGCTCTCTTCATTCAAATCAAGGAAATTATAAGTTAAAATGTGTGTGGTTTGGGAACAGGGTATCCACCTCTTATTGAGTGTTTCCTCTAAGTAATGAAAGTCATCTTGTCACATGGCATATTATAAACTCAAAGTGAATATCATGTTATTTACTTAATAATGAACTATAATATAAAGGATTTAAAAGATATTAATCAATGTAGGGGCACCTAGGTGGCTCAATGGGTTGAGCACCTGACTTTGGATCAGGTCATGATCCCGTGGCTTGTGAACTTGAGCTCCGCATTGGGCTCTGTGCTGACAGTTTGGAGCCTGAAGCCTGGAGCCTGCTGCGGATTCTGTGTCTCCCTCTCTCTCTCTGCCCCTCCCCTTCTCTCTCTCTCTCTCTCTCTCTCTCTCTCTCTCTCTCTCTGTCTCTCCTTCAAAAATAAATAAACATTAAAAATTGTTTAAAAGGTATTAATCATCTGTATGAGTCAATTTTACTTGTTCATTGAATTTCACTAAATGCATTTTTAGAATCAGTTTTTCTTAAACCTAGTAGTTTTTGGTGTGTAATCGTAAACTTTGTAAAACCTTTCAAGGTGACCACTGTTTTTCAAAAGCTCAGTTTTATTTTATTCATTATAGATATTAGATAGTGGATTCTACTGAGAAAAGGAAATATTTCTTTCATAAAAACTTGCTCAAAATCTGTATCAGTAAAGAGAGCAGAAGTAATGGCTTATCTTTTTAAAAATTTGACCACAGTTGCTTTTTACTGTATATTAATAGTGATAGAAAACATCTACTCTAATAAGAACCAAAAATAACGAGTTATTGATTGTTCCCATTATTTCAAGCTCCAGATTTGAGAATATTCACCATGAAGACCTCAACCAATCTGCCAATGAACTCCTAAATTACAGGTTCAAGGAAGTTAAATTTAAGGCCGAAATCCTAGCTCCTAGTAAAAGAGTTAAAAGCCACTGAATTGTGATGAGCTTCTTCACTCTGGCTGGTTTCTTCTATATTATTAAAAATGACTTGCTTTTTTATTTTGAACTTCATTTGTCCTACTGAAATAGAGTCTCAATTGATGTACTTTTATTACTTGACCTCCTTATGTAAATAGCATTTTCATTTACTATATTTTCTAAAATATTCATTTTAGAATATGTAAAATCCCATCTTCTAACTCCAAATCCCAATTCTTTTGAGAATTTGGGGCAAGTTAATTCTCATTTAAACTTTAACTTAGTAGTATTTTGTGTAACTCATAGCTGAGGTAAGCTAAGTAATATATTATATTATAATAAAATAATATCTCTTCTAACTTCCATTAATATTAGTAAAATTGCTGTTACCCATAACAATACATAACATTTTTGACAAGAATACTTATTTTTAGTTATTTTATATGTCCTTTATTTTATTTATTTATAAGCCACTCTTTTAAAATTCTCTTTAAAACCATAATTAAAAGTTTCAACATATTACCTATTTTATTTACACGTTTATTTTTAGACAACAAATTGGGCAAATAAATTATGATACAAGTCTTTATTTTAATATAACTTCATAAAAATAGAATTCACTACTCATGATTTGTGGCCAATAGCTTGCAAACTTTCCTCTGCTAGTTCAGAAACCAGGGATGGTACTTTTCCCATTAATAAAAGATCATGTGTTCCTCATGCATGTACATGCAAGCACAGATACTTATTTATGCATAGCAATTAATTATTGGAATAATTCTAACTACAATGAAAAATTTTGTTAGGAAAATGGTAACATAAAAAGTAAAGAATGTTTAAAGTATATCTAGCAATGCCATAAGCCAAAGAAGGACTGACTACAAGTAAGCACACTGATATTGCCAAAGTATTAACTATGTTTAAAAAAAAGGATTACTGAGATATGATAAACCTATATAAAAAGTTAATAAAATATGCCACCCATAAAAGGCTCATTCTTTCTAGGATAACAATTTTTTATAACTTTAAAATATAAACATTATCTTAAATAATGTATTTTAATAAAGGAATTTATCTGATTTTATTCTAGCAGTGTCTCCAGACTATGTATTACTGTGTATTTCTAATACTATTTCAGATCAATTTTGTGATGAGACTTTTAGCAATGCAGAGAATCTTCTCTGTCTTATTTGCCAAGTCATCTAACTTGAGTGAAGATGGAAGAATTAAAAATTTGCAGCATCGTTTTTATTTTTTTTCTTTGCATGTTAGATGTCCTGCTGGAGAGTCAGTCTGCTTTATTAGTTATTAACCTGTCCACTACAATGGTGGAATATTGGGTATTTATGAAGGTAGGCTACTGATTATTTCCACGGTCTTCAACAGAAAAATAAACTAGTTTGCACATGCTACAAGGCATCTACCTCTCAGCCTCACCCAAGGGCATCAGCCCTTGAATGGTCTCCAGAATGTCCTCATCTGTCAACTATAGCTGTCAAACAAGAACACCAATATGCGTCATGCTGAAAGCATAATGCATTCATAGATGTAAGTGACCAGGATATTGGAACAGAAAGCATAATGAGGAAAAAATTTATAGTCAACACCTTTTGCTTAGGGAACTGTAAATTTTATACGCTATGGGTGAAGATTTCATTCTCAATCTCCACTAAGAAAAAAAAAAAAGTAGACGAATTAAATTCCACAAGGTGAAAATAGTTCATGTCAGCAATCCTTCCACTACACTCAGCATTAGCATTAGTCAAGCTTTTATAAAGTATGGCTACTGGCAGCATATTTGTTCTTTCTATCTCAAATTTGTTCAAATTGAATGCATTGCTCATGCAGGATGACAAGATGACAGGCTTCTTAGATAAGAGGAAAGAGAAAAAAATCTAACAAATCTGTATTTTACTAAGAACTTTTGGCACCATCTCACATAGTATTCACATCAATATGCTTGATAAATTGTAGAATGTGTAGAGGAGGGTCACACCCAAAGAGTGGTGATCAATGACCCTGTCAACCTCAAGCAATATATTTAAAGGTATCAAAATAGTTGGACTGAGAAATGTTATTGATATATTTTGCCAGAAGTCTGATGGAAAAAAATAATATTAGCTTATTCATTAAATGAGCAGATTATATTAAGCCAAGTGAAGTGGCTACTACTTAAGAAATCAACAATAGAATTTTGATGATTGTAATTAACTGGATAAATTCTATTGTAACTTCATGGAAATATGATTTATTACTTAGTAAATAGTACAATCACACAATTGAACTCACCATGATAGAAACTGTTTAGTTTACTTCAAACAAATAGAATTCAATTAGTAGTTTACCCATGCATTTCCTCCTGGCTTTATTTCTAGTATATAATAGGCCTATCTAAACAGAATTTGGCCAGTAATCACTAATGTAAGCTCTACTTAATTCTCTATAAAATACCAATGAATATACATAAATATACATGAAATTAATGATTTTGCAACTGTGAGGCTTCCCAATGTCAAAATATTTGATGGATTTCTTTATCCTATAAATTTTCTATATTTTGGAATTGATAAATATTGACATAATTTTACTTGATTAACTAAAAAAAGAATAAATTTGTTTTGTATACATAATAGCTAAACAAATACTGTTTCTCTTTCACTGACTCCTGATGTAAGAAGTATCTGTATGATCTGAAATTTCTTTTTGTTATAAGCAGCTTCTAAAATAGCCCCCAGTGATTTCTATCTACTGATATTCACAACATCATTTAATCCTGTCCCCTTGAGTACTGACTGGATTTAGTGACTTGCTTCTAATGAATATAATATGGCAGGAGTAATGGGGTGTTACTACCAAGATTAGGTTATAAAAGGCTGCAGTTTTGTTTTGATTGTGCTCACTCTCTCCATCTCTCTTCAATTACTCACCCTGAGGGATACTGTGTTGTAAACTAGCACTTTGGAGAGAGTCACTTGGCAAAGGAACAAGGTGTGTCAATGACTATGTGAATGAGCTTGTTTATCTCTCAACAATCAAACTTTCAGATAAACCTGCAGTTGACAGCTTAATTTCTACTTCACAGTAGCTCTTGAATCAGAGACACCCAACTAAGTCACTTCTGTATCTTTGATCCAAAGAAACTGTGAGATAATATTTGTTGTTAAAAATCACTGTGCATAGGGGTGCCTGGGTGGTTCAGCTGGTTGAGCATACAACTTCGGCTCCTGTCATGATCTCGCAGTTTGTGAGTTTGAGCCCTGCAATGGGCTCTGTGCTGACAGCTCAGAGCCTGGAGCCTGCCTCCTATTCTGTCTCCTTCTCTCTCTGCCCCTCCCCACTTGTGCTCTCTCTCTCTGAACTCTCAAAAATAAATAAGTGTAAAAAAAAAGTTAAATCACTGGACATCAATATGTAACAATGCAGATAACAGATGCAAATTTTATTACCATGAAGCAGGTTGCTGCCCAAAATAAGGGAGTGGCTTTGGTAAAAGGCAGTGAGTGGGGGCTGAACTTTGAGAGGAATCAGTGGTAAAGCTGTACTTGCCTTAAACAGACTGTCAGTAGAACTGTAGACACTGGAACACTGCAGTTGAGAGCTTATGTGAAACTGAAGAAAATATTATATTAAATGGGATTATGGGAAATGCTTGTTATGTACTGGCATAAATTTTAGCAATGCTCCTACCTGCAAATATATAGAAATTAGAAAATCTGTGTCATGAACTAGATGATCAACCTAGAGAGGCACAGAGACAGAGGACGTATCACTAGCATCCAAATAAGAATTATATATTGCATTAAGGTAGAATACCAAGTAAGTAGAATTGAGATAGAACTCGAAGAAAGAAAATCTCAAAATAATAAATACTCAAAATTCAATGAAAATTAACATAAAATAAGCATATTGTAAAAGAAATGGCTTTTAAATTAGAAGATGTAAATCCTAAAATTAGATACCAAATATCAATATGATTTATGAAGAAATAAACATAACTTTTGCCTCAAAATTTACTAAAAAAAGAAGGCAACACTTTAATAAAGGGCTTTTGATATAAAAAACAGTTGGTCCCTAAATTTATATTGAATCAGGTTGTTAATCATGTTAAAAGCAACAAAAATACATGCTCAAATAGTCACTCTCAAACTTTAAATATAAAGATATATATAAATATAAATGCATATATATATATATATATATATATATACACAGACACACATATGAGACAACAATATATAATTATAATAAGTGTAGCTCTTGAGTAAAATAATTATTAATACAGTCAACTAATATGTGAAAAACATTCAAAAATAAAGATCAAAAAATAAGGATCTCTTCTTTTATCTCTTCTTTCTCTTCCTACTTTATAGAACCATAAAGTTCTTATGAGTTAATATAAAGAACAGAGTAAATTAAGCTTCCAAACATTTTGAGAAGACCATATAGAGATATGGATAGATACAGATAGATAGATAGAGAGGGATATATACAATTACTCTTTAAAGTGGTGTTAAAGATTATATAAGAGATCGTTTTTATAAGATTGAATTTATTACCAAGCAGTGTGATGAATTACCTAAAAGCTATATTTTTCATCTTATATATGTCAAAACAAATGGATTTAGTTATGATATTGATAATCACAAGTATATAAGAAATGTAAAATATAAGAATAAATCAATAATAACTAAAAATAAAGTATAATTTAAAAATCATTGCAAAAGGTATAGGAAACCACTCATCAATGCAAACTACAGTTCATAAGTTTTTCATAAAGCAAAGCAAAAAAAGCAGAAAGAAAAGACAGAAAGACAAGAAAAAGATAAAATAAATGACAGCTATAAACTTAAACATAAATTACTGGAACAAAATCATGATTACTTTTCAAAAAAGTAGTGTAATTTTCCAACTCTACCACTTTTTACTTGGGCAAAGTAATTTGGGCAAAGAAATTCAAATCTCGAGGTATGTGTACAAAGAATATAGGAAGATATGCAATTACAAAAAAATTCACTCAATAATTTTTTTATGCATGTAAGTTTACATGTATACGCATATATATAACATGTAAGTTCATGTGTACGCATGTAAATACATATACATGTGTGTCTATGTGTGTAAATTCACACACACATGTGTGATATAAATATAATGCACATATACACAGAAATATAAATATACATATATATTCACTAGTGTCTAATATATGTAATGACAGAGAATGATAAAAAATTGAATTTCTCACCTTCTTTTTCTTACTTCATTTTGCTTATTCCTTTATCTCTGAAACTATTTTCTTTAAGGTAACTAATGCCCTCTATTTTATAAAATTCAAGCGATATAATTAATCATTACTCTTTTGACATTTTCAGTAAAATGTATATTTGGTGGCTTCTCCCCCTTCCTAAAATAGTCTCTGTTCTCAACCTCTAGACCAGCAAAATATACTCTAATCTTCATTATCTTCTTATTGGATACCTTTTGCCTTTATCTCTTGGTTCTTAAATATTTGAAGATCCTGCCTCTTGTCTTTCTAAACTTTAATTAGGCAACATCCATTATTCCCATGGTATTAAATATCTTCTACATGTGGATGGATGATTCTCTAATTTATTTCCAACTCATGCCTCCACTCTAATCTTTGCCTTCAGTTATCCAACTGCAAGATAGATATTTCTGTAACTCAAAGTTACAATGTTCAAATCTAAACTATTGACTTTCCCCTTGACAAGTCACCATAGATTAGGTTATACTATTACAGGGGGAAACATCATTAATCTCAGTAGCTTAAAATGACAACCTCTGATTTCTTTCTCACAGTACTTGTACACTGAGGGCCAGTAGACAGTGCTGTAAATCACAGTTATTCTGGAATCTACATTCAGAGAGCAGCCACAATCTTAAACTTGACTAACAGCAAATCCAATGAAAAGAGAGGTCTAAGAGTGTTTCCCATTGGCAATTAAATACCTGGTCTAGAAGTATCACCTCTAATTGGCTTTAACCACCCACAAGATTAGAAAAATCAATTTTGGCACGCCTGGGAGGCTCAGTCGGTTGAGCATCCCACTTCAGCTCAGGTCATGACCTCATGGTTTTGTGGGTCTGAGCCCTGCATCAGGCTCTATGCTGACAGCTCAGAGCCTGAAGACTGCTTCAGATTCTGTGTTTCCCTCTCTCTCTGCCCCTCCTCTGCTCACACTCTGTCTCTCTTTCTCTCTAAAATAAATAAAAGTATTTTTAAAAAAAGAAAAATAGCATTATATATTCTGTTTGGAATCAATTTACCCAAAATATTTAGTTAAAAAAGCTAATTATATCTTATATCCCCAAACTAATTCTCCAGTGTTACTATCTTAGCAGATACTACCATTTTAGACACAGAAAACTGTGAGAACTCTTTATCATCCCATTCTCCTTCCCTGTCCATTGGCAATCTACCAGAAATTTTTTTTTAATTATGTTCCCAAAATATATCACAAATCTTTTCAATACACACTTACTACTCCAAGAATACTCTTTTCACTATTATTCCCTATACCACCACTAACATCTGTTAACCTGACTATTGTAATTCTTATATAAACTTTTGAAGTCTATAATTGACGCATTCAAATACCTTTACATGCTGCATCTAGAGACATGTTTGAAAAACACAAACATGATCATCGTGACACTAAGTTGATAAAAGATTTTTGGGAACCTCTAATTGGTCTTTTTTGATAAAGTAATTAATTCTTCATTGAGTAAAAAGTCTAACTTCTGGTTTCAACCTGAAGAGATAGAAAGCTAGAAAGATGTTTCTCTGATTCTAAACACCAAAAAGAAAAAAAATAATTGGTTAATTAATAAATCAGTGATTTGCTTCGACCCATTAGAAAAAATGATGTCACAGAAACTACTGCCCTCCCAGAATTTAGACATATGTACATGCAGGCAAAAATAGGGCCCAAGCATTCCCTCACTGAGAGATACCCAACCAAAAGCCCTGGAAGCCAGCAAAGGAGATTAAACTAGATTTTTTTTTTAATTTTTTGGTGTGAATTGCTTATAGGTGATTATGAGTGTTAGCTATTGTAAGAGTGTGAGGCTCTTGGGACCAGAGTCCTAGGACAGTTCTTATCATCTTGTAAACTTTCCCCCCAGAAACAGGTTGTCAAAGGGGAGGCTCAGAAGGAATCCAGAGAAAGCCACTCCTATGATGATGTCTGGGAGAGCAGAAAAAAGGTCACATATGAATGTGGTCTATTTTCTCTATCTCTCATAAAAGAAAAGATTTAATATACAGGGGATATTCACCAAAGCCTGTATCTAGAGAAAAACGGTTGCGAGGAACAACTGAATTTCAGCCTAGACCACATACCTCAATCTCCTAAGTAACAAATACCCTTAATTATTTGGGTAAATGAGGGAGGTATACAATACCTTAGCACAACACTGATGAATACACGCAGCAGCAAGGAGAAAAATCAGGCAAGGGATAAAGGAAGTCTACCAATGGAGTAGGAGAATTCTTTTGAAAGCAACAATGTTAAAACATGTTGCACTACATGTCTGTGAAAAGCTAAGGAGAAAATCAGAGAAGCTTCTCCTCTGCTACTCCATTTTAATGATACTAACAAGCCTTGTTTAAAAATAGCAGGGGACACAGTAGGAGGTATTCAAGGGATTGATTCTCATGAAGAAGAAACACAAAGGGAAGATACAGAGCCAAGTGGGAGATGAAAACAACGTTTTACTAAAGAAACTTAAATCCTCTGGTGCCCATTTTAACAATAAACTTCACCTCTGATAACCATATCAATGATAATATTTAAACACATACAATATCCTGAATAGATTAACAAAAATCCTAACACTAAAAGTCAAGAAAAATACCCATGAGGAAAACTCATGCTCTTCTCTTAGCAGTCCATATGTTGACCTCAATATTTCCTGTGTCATAAACATTCACAGATTTCTAAAAATAATAATAATAAAGTAAAATATGAGGCTTATCATATGGCAAAGCAAAATACAAAAAAAAAGTCTAAAGGCAGGAATTATTCATCAGAACCAGAATAAAAAATGACTCACATGTTGGAATTATCAGGGAAAAAAGTGAAGGTTTGCCTGGGTCACTGAAGTTGGTTAAGTGCCTGGCTACTGATTTTAATTCAGGTAATGATCTCATGGTCATGAGAGTAAGCTCCATGTCAGGCTCTACGCTCGGCATGGAGCCTGCTTAACATTCTCTCTCTCCCTTTTTCTCTGCCTCTCCCCCATTCATCTGCACATGTATGCTCCCTCTCTCAAAAATATTAATTAAAAAAAGAAACTAAAAATAACAATGGATAATATTTTAATGGATTTAATAGAAAACAAACATTAAATATAAGATCAGATGGATATCAGGTGAAAATGGATATTTTAAGAAAGAATCAAATGGAATGTTACAAATCAAAGTAACAAAAATGAAAAATGTGTTTTATGGGTCTATTAGTAGACTAGACACAATCAAGAAAAAAATCAGTGAACTTAGTGATACATGAGGAGAAATTACTCTTCCAAAACAGAAAACACACACACACACACACACACACACACACACACACACACACATACACACACACACACACACACACACACACACACACTTAGGCATATCATACCCAAACTGCTAAAATCACAGATAAAAAGAAAAATCTCAAAGATAAAAATCCTACTTACGGAAAAACAAAGATTAGAATTACAGTCAACTTCTTGTCAGAAATCACATAAACAAGTATAGAGGAAAGTGGCATCTTCAAAGTGTTAAGAGGAAAAACTATGCCTACTTGGAATTCCATCGCCAGTGAAAATATTCTTCAAAAGTAAAGGAAAAATAAATACTTTCTTAGATGAACAAAATGCAGAAGTTAAATGCCAGGATACCTGCTCGGCAAATGTTAAAAAGTTCTTCAGACAACAGGATTATTTTAAAGGTCAGAAACTGGAATCTAAAGAAAGAAATGCGTAGAATTAGAACAAACAATCCTAAAATTTGTATGGAAACACAGAACACCAGAATAGCCAAGCCAACCTTGAAAAATAAAAGCAAAGCTGGAGGCATCACAATTCCAGACTTCAAGATATGTTACCAAGCTGTAGTGATCAAGTGATCAAAACAGTATGCTACTGGCACAAAAATAGACACATGGATTAACAGAACAGAGTAGAAAGTCCAGAAACGAACCTACAACTATATGGTCAATTAATCTTCGACAACGCAGGAAAGAATATTCAATGGAAAACAAAGAAAGTTTCTTCAACAAATGGTGTTGGGAAAACTGGCCAGCAACATGAAGAAGGATGAAATTGGGCCACTTTCTTATAGCATAAACAAAATAAATTCAAAATGGTTGAAAGACCTAAATTTGATACAGGAAACCATCAAAATCCTAGAGGAGATCACAGGCAACAATTTCTATGACATTGGCTGGAGCAACTTCTTACTACACATGTTTCCAGAGGCAAGGGAAACAAAAGCAAACATAAATTATTGGGATTTCATCAAAATAAAAAGCTTCTGTCCAGCAAAGGAAACAACAAAACTAAAAGGCAACCTAAAAAATGGGAGAAGATATTTACAAATGACACGTCTGATAAGGGTTAGTATCTAAAATATATAAACTTATAAAACTAAATACCCCAAAAATGAATAATCCAAATAAAAGTGGTCAGAAGCTATGAACTGACATTTTTCCAAAGAAGACATCCAGATGGCCAACAGACACATGAAGAGACGCTCAGCATCACTTATCATCAGGGAAATACAAATCAAAACTACAATGAGATATCACCTCACAAGAGTCAGAAAGGCTAAAATCAATAATACAAGAAACAACAGGTGTTGGCAAGGATTAAAGACAGGGGAACACTCTTGCACTGTTGGTGGGAATACAAACTGGTGCAGCAACTGTGGAAAACAGCAAAAAGTTAGAATAGAACTACCCTACCAACAAGCAATTGCATTACTAGGAATTTACTCGAAGAATACAAAAATAATAATTCAAAGGGACACATGCACTCCAATTTATAGCAGCATTATCTTCAATAGCCAAACTATGGAAACAGCCAAAATATCCACTGACTGATGAATAAACAAACAAACACACACATACACATATATGCACACACAGACAATGGAATATTGTCAGCCATTTTCAACGACATGGATGGAGCTATGAGTATTATGCTAAGTGCAATAAGTCAGTCAGAGAAAGACAAATCCCATATGATTTCATTCAGATATGGAATTTAAGAAACAAAACAAACAAGCAAAGGGAAAAAGAAGAGAGAGAGAGAGGCAAACCAAGAAACGGACTCTTAACTACAGAGAACAAATTGATGATACCAGAGGGAACGTGGGTTGAGGAATGGGTTAAATAGGTGATGAGAATTAAGGAGTGAATTTGCTGTGATGAGCACCAGGTATTGTATGGCAATGTTGAATCATTATATTGTATACGTGAAACTGATATTACACATATGCTAACTGAAATTTAAAATAAAAGCTTAAAAGAAAGAATGAAATGAACAAAATAGAAATGGCATAAAAGAAGGGGATATTCTTCTTACTTTTCTTGTTCTAAAAGATAACTGGATATTTAAAACAATAATAGTACAAATGTACTGGGTGTTTATAGTGTATGTAAAAGCAAAAATGACATGGGATTATAGGGAAAAATAGGAATATACTATTATAAGGACCTTAAGTATGAAGTAGGAAGAAATCAATTTAAACTGATTATTTTTACTCAGTATTGTAAAAATTATTTAAAAGGCAATGATGATAAATAGACAAGAAAATGTAGAATCCTAAAAAAAATTCAATTAAAATGAGAAAAGGCAGAATAAGAAGAAAAATGTCACAAAAAACAAATGGAAAAGAAAACTAATAACAACGTGGCAGATCACAATCTAACCATACCTATAATTATTTTAAATGTAAGAAATCTAAATATACCATATAAAAGACAATAATTGTCCCAATGGATAAAAATGCAGGACCTTTCTTAAAGCAACCCATTTAAATAGCAGGACATAAGGTGAGTTACAACAAAGATATGAAAAGAGATATAGCATGCAAACTCTTAACTAAAAACTAGGATGACTATACCAATTTGAGACAAAACAGACCTCAAAACAAGGAAGATCATTGGCCTAAAGAGGGACATCACATTATAAGAAAGCAGCCAATTCTACAAAAAGACAAAGTAATCCCAAAGGAATACAAATTTAGCAACATAGCTTCAAAGCATAGGAGGCAAAAACTGATATCTGAGAGGAAACTTAAACAAATACACAATTATAGTTGGAAATTTTAATACTCTCTCTCAATTGATGTTGAGCACCTTTTCATGTGTCTATTAGCCATCAGGATGTCTTCTTTGGAAAAACGTTCATGTCTTCCGCCCATTTCTTTTAATTTTTTTAACGTTTATTCAGTTTTGAGAGAGAGAGGGAGAGAGAGAACAAGCGAGCATGAGTGGGGTGGGGGTGGGGGGGCAGAGAGAGAGACAGGAGACACAGAATCTGAAGAGACTCCAGGCTCTGAGCTGTCAGCACAAAGTCTGATGTGGGGCTCAAACCCACAAATGGTAAGATCATGACCTGAGTAGAAAGCGAACACTTAATCGACTGAGCCACTCAGGCACCCTGTCTTCTGCCAATTTCTTCACTGGATTATTTTTTGGGTACTGAATTTGCTAAGTGCTTTATACATTTTGGATATTAACCCTTTATCAGATATATCATTTGCAAATATCTTCTCTCATTCCATTGGTTGTCTTTTAGTTTTGTTTATTGTTTCCTTCCTGCACAGAAGCTTTTTATCTTGATAAAGTCCCAATAGCTCATGTTTGCTTTTGTTTCCCTTGCCTCAGGAGACATGTCTAGTAAGAATTTGCTCTGGCCGAGGTCAAAGAGGTTGCTGCCTGTGTTCTCTAGGATTTTGATGGTTTCCTATCTCACATTTAGGTTTTTCACCCATTTTGAATTTATTTCTGTGATTAGTATAAGAAAATGGTCCAATTTCATTCTTCTGCATGTTGCTGTCCAGTTTTCCCAACACCATTTGTTGAAGACTGTCTTTCACACTGCATGTTCTTTCCTGCGTTGTTGAAGATTTGATGTCCATATACCTGTGGGTCCATTTCTGGGTTTTCTACTCTGTTCCATTGATCTGTGGATCTGTTTTTGTGCCAGGACCATACTGCCTTGAAGACTACAGCTTTGTCATATAACTTGGAAGTCTGGAATTGTGATGCCTCCAGGTTTGCTTTTCTTTTTCAAGGCTGGTATGGCTATTCTGGTCTTTCAGAATTTGTGGTTCCATACAAATTTTAGGATCTTTTGTTGTATCTCTGTGAAGAACGCTGGTGTTATTTTGATGGGGGATGCATTAAATGCATAGATTGATTTGGGCAGTATAGACATTTGAAAAATATCTGTTCTTCCAACTGATGAGCATGGAATGTTTTTCCATTTCTTTGTGCCCTCTTCAATTTCTTTCATAAGTTACCTATAGATCTTTACCTCTTTGTTTAAGCTTATTCCTAGGTAACTTACAGTTTTTGGCGCAATTGTAAATGGGATTGACTCCTTGATTTCTATTTCTTCTTCTTCATTATTGGTGTATAGAAATGCAACAGATTTCTGTACATTGATTTTAAATCCTGCAACCTTGCTGAATTTGTGTATCAGTTCTAGTAATTTTTGGAGTATGTATGTTTACATAACATATGTTTATGCCTGTATGTGTATGTTATATATGCATATGTATAATATATATGATTGACTGATTTCATAATCAATGAAAACAAGCTGGTTATTGAAAAAGTTCAATAAGAATTAATAAATCTCTAAGGTAAACCAAGAAAAAAGAGATAAGGAAAAATATCAACATCAAAAATGGACATCACTACTGTCTTACAAAACTAAAAGTATAATAAATGAATATTACAAAGGTCTATGTCCATAACTGGTAGCTTAGAAGAAATTGACTCTTTGAAAGACACAAACTAAAAAAGCACACTCAAAGAGAAATAGATAACCTGAATATCTCTATGTGTAATAAACAAATGATATTTGTAGTTTAAAATATTCCAAGAAACTTTTGACCCTAATTAGTTTCACTAATACATTTTGCCAAATATTTAAGGAATAAATAGTAACGATTCTACCCAATTTTTTCTAAATATTGAGAGGAGAAAATACTTTCCAAAAGTTTATGAAGCCACCTTTATGCTAATACCAAAACTAGAAAAAAATGATAAGCAAATAAATTACACATCCATATTTTTTGTAAATGTGGACATACAAATCCTTTCAAATCTATTTCAAAGAGAAATATATTATTTTATATTAAATTATCATAGGCATACAAAGCTAATTCAACCTTTGGAAATCAGTGTAATTTACCACTTAACAGATTATAAAGAAAAAATATATGAGTAAATTAATATGTGAAGAAAAATAATTAGACAAAGTTCAATATCCTTTCATGATAAAAACTTCAACAAATTAGGGAATAAAATATAAATTTATTAATTCTAATAAATCTATGGGAAAAATCTACACTGTAATATCATACTTAAGAGTAAGAGATTAAATCTTTTCTCAGTATGACTAGAAACATGGCAAATATTTCACCTCATATTATTTCTATTTGATGTCATACTGGAATTACTAGCAAATGCCATAAAGCAAAGAACAGAATAAAGACATGCACTTACATTGGAAAGAAAAAAAATAGAACAGTCTTAATTTGCAGAAACATGATTGTCAATGGAGAAAATTTCAGAGAATCAACAACAACAACAACAAAACCCAAAAACCTAGAATAATATGTGAGCTTACCTTGCCACAGTGTATAAATCTAAATTGCTTTCCCATATAAAAGTAATAAATAATTGGAATCTGAATATTAAATAATATATTTTACAATCCCTCACTGGAACATTTATTATATATAACTCTAATATATTCAGAACATCCATGTGGAAAACTATACAAAAGTTATAAAATAAAGGAGGATCTATATTAATGGGTACATATAGTCCTTCCAATGAATATCTTAGATGTTTTGTATTTTTAAAAATTACATACTTAATGCCAATTCAAGCTGATTCCTAAGTTGCTGCTGCTTCTGCTGCTGCTGCTTCTCATTCTCTTTCTGATAATCCTTTAATCTATCTTTTCTGTTTTAAGTCACCTTTGGTTCAAAGTCTGTGCTGATGTACAGCAGGTTGGAGACATTTTGGAGAAGCAGTGGGACTGCTTCAGAATTGAGACACCATGACCTCTCTGCATCTGTGTCTAGGCTTCTACTTTAAACAAAACCTGCCTTTCCTAGACATCTGTCCTAAAGAAGCCACCAAGGCTTATGGCATCTCAGCTACACATACGTAAACTGAAATGGCAATGACAGGAAAGGAAATGTAAATCTGCCATGACAGTCGAGTCTTGAACAGTGGCTGATTTATAGAAGTGAAGGCATCTTTAGGATCCTTGCCTTACAAATATGACGTAGGTCTTACTTGGAACTCAAAATATTGCAAACACTTTCTTTCCAACTATACCATGTATAATATTTAGGATTGTACTTCTTTTGTGGAATTCATGATTTCACTTTTTCCTTCTCCAAATTATAGTGACTTACATTTAAGAAGTAATCATAAAAGAACTGAATGTGTTTAAATAAAACCACCTCATCCTGGAAGGCATTCAAATCAGCCTCAATTTACTGGCCAGAGTAGTTATACATGATGGAAGCACCCTACACTTACTCTCTGTGGTCAAGGTGAAGTCTGTGTAATTACTAATACTTAACACCATACCTGGATCATAGGCTTGTGGCAAATGGAAAAATTCATACAAAAACTTAAGGAGAAACCACCTAGCCTATTAAGGTAGGTCTTTATCGTTTATGGGATTTTTTTCATCTGGGATTCTAAGGAGCACAGCTAAGGTCAAAACTGGACTCCATCTGCTGTGTTTAGACTTACTGACAATTGACTTAATTAAATTGTGCATAACACAAATCAAAAGGTTTTGTTTTGTTTTTTTTTAACTAAAGCTCAGATCATGTTGGTCAGGTTAACTGGAATGGTTGATAAGTGGTATGGGCATATATATTAGATTAGATTGGATTAGATTAGATTAGATTAGATAGATGTAGATATAGATATATGCAATACAGTGAAGAACCAAGGATTAAGTATTATAAAGAGTCAGTCTTCCTTGGGTCTCTCCCATTTCTGCATACTTTCTAAGCAAAACTATTGGTGATGCTTTGTTCTATACTATCTTTTCTAAGATGTTTGCATAGCAAACAGTCTTGGACAACAGAGATAATATCTCTCTCCAGAGAAGGGAGTAGATTTGTTTTCTGTCCAGCATAATAACAAACTATCTGTGGCACACACTGGCAAAACTTTACTAGCAGTCCCTTCAAAGTCTGAGGTTTCCTTAGTTTAGGGTTTCTCTCATTGTGTGTGCAAGAGTCACCTAGCCTTCAATGTCCTTCCACTTGGGAATTTGTGTTCAGGGAACAAGTGCAAATAATGTTACTCTGGATATTGGTATTACTCTGAGTAATAAACAGTTCTTTTTTTCTAAATAACGAGTTTCATGTTTTTTACTAGCATCTGCTAAACCCGTGGTCCTGAAATTAGGATAAAATATGAGACCTTTGACAGGCTTTGACATATAGGTACATGCATTAGTCAAAGCACAGTACATTTAATTACATACAAATATTACAATGAACATCAAAACCTAAGTTTTAGCAAACTGCATCTATAATGAAAAATTTGTTAAAAATGTACTTATGAATGCAATTCACTTTTGAATGTATCAAAAACTAAGTTATATTGATAGAAAGATGATAAAACAAATTTTGATAAATAGATGATTGATAAACACTAAAACAAGTGTTGTAACATGCTAATAATAGAATCTAGGTGGTTACAAAGTGGTGTTCACTGTAAAATTTCTTTCCATTTGGGAATATACTGTGATAAGGAATTTAAAATGTATTTATATTTATGTAAATAAGAATTTATCATAATTTTGGCCTTCTTTCTAAATGTTTCATAGAAACATAGCAGGGATTATGGATTACACAGCTATTAATGCTACATCTTGGTGATGGAGGGAGACTGGGGAACTACATTTGAGTTACACAAAATTTCCGATGTATGCCTTTATTGCCTTTGGGGAAATAATCAAAAGTGGGAAAGGAATCAGGAAAATAATTACATTAGCTTAGAGAAAAGACCACCTATACATGTTGACACAGTAATATTTCAGCTCAAAGAGTCAAGATAGTATTGAATAAATATCTTGATCATGACTATTCAGACTGTGAAAAAGAGTAAAAAAATTAAAAAATCCCTCAATGCTCCCCAAAACAATCTGCGTACTTATTCCCTTGGAGGGAAAATTATTTTTATTGCATCAAATTTGTGAGTTGCTCATTTCTGAGTGGCAAATTAAAAAAAATTGTATTTTAGTCTCTATGAATATAATTTCATATGTCTTCCCTTCAGTGTTCTGATGGACCTGGCTGATATAACTTCCCTTCTCTTGCAGTAATATCCAGCAGTGCCAGGTTGCCTCTCTGGCACTAGAAGAATCTTACTCCATCATATACTAATAGCTGGACCAGTTTAAGATGTATAGAGCCACTGAATACCAACAACCACACTTGCTTTTAAATTTATAACTCTCTGAGGCTATTTTTTTATTGCTAATAGGATAGATCTTCTTATCTCCAGAGTTATTCATCCTATATGAGCAGTGCTTTCAAGGTGAATTGATTTCAGCCTGTGAAAACAAATACACTGCTCCACCGCATGCGTTATTAATGCTTCTGAGTGTGCTGCCTTAAGAACCTGGTTATAAATAAAATGACACATGTTAAGTGAAAGCACTTCTATGCCATTAAGTCGGCCCAATCAGAAGACACCACACGTACAAAGAATTTTAAGACTAAAAATTTACATTATTTTTATAAATGGTTAAGATTTAAATTTAATTATGTAAACTTACTAATTTATTTTCAAGTTAAAAACAATACATATAACAAGCAAAAATGATGCTATATACACAGTATTGAACAGTCTTGAAAAAAATTAGATAATAGATTCTAAAGCAATTAAAATCAGTAATGAAATAGCACAAGCTCAGTTATTTATCAGGTGGTATCTACATATATATGCATTAAAATTAATTAAACACAGTGTTTTAACATCACTTGAAATCAAATGTATTATTTTTGAGGAACAAAAATTGCATTTATCAATTTAGCATTTAGTAACAATATTCTAAGGATATATTTTGGAAAACAGATACTTTGAATTAATTCTCATCAATTCGTAGGGGAACATAAATTGATGCTTTCAAAAATACCACCTACACAAATATTTCCCAAGTCATATTACTGACATAATATGCAAGGCAAATGATTTATTCCCATTTAGGCATTTTTTTCTTATGGATAAATATCAAATATGAGTAATAAATAAGAGGAACTGAACTGGTCAAAGTAACATATGGGAGATATTACGAATACACCTAAGAAAATAAATTTGACAATTTACATAAGTAGACATTGTCTTATAAAAATATAACATGATAGCATAAGCACAAAAAAGACTATCTGTGTACCAATTTGAAACTCTACTGTTTCCTTTGTCTTCTCATTTAATGAGAGTACACTTACTTTTCATAACGACTTTTTTCTTTCTATTCTGAAAACTGTAGTCAATAACCAAAGCTTCTCAGCTCTATATTTTTCTAGCATCAAATGCCAGTTTTTCTTGTTCCCCAAATCCAAAAGACACATGCCAAGTAATGTGGACTTTTCTTAAAAATAATAAGTTCTTGACACACAGTTGTAATGCACTAGTCAAATCAGTGCTTTTTAAAGCACTCTGACAATTATCTCCAGAGAAACTCCCTAGTGACTTCTTCCAGCTCAATACTTCTATTCTCGTCATGTGGGTTTTAAGCTAAGGTTCAAGTGGCAGAAACATGTACTATTCATATAATGTACATTTGTTCCTCTGCATTTCTCCTTATCTTGAAATTGGTTGGCCATACAACTAATTGTACCCAAAAAACTCAGTGCAAGTGGAGTGTATGATTTCCTGCAAATGCATTTCAGAACTTGTTCCAGAAACAATTAGGTAGCTTGTTCAATTGTCATAGTGATGGTAGAGAAATTATTTTCAATGTGATATAGCTACATAATTTTAGAGGCCCTATTAGACAGAGTACTTAACCAACTATATAAGCAAAAGGCTGTTTGAAATATGAAGCACATAAGAAATGAGTTAAAAATAAACCCTGCAGTAAATCATTTAGAGTTCACCCCCCAAATTCTCTACTAAATCCTAAATAATGCAGGAAGATATCACTGGTGAGTACTTTTATAGGAAATACTTAAAATATTGGTCAATAGTCAGATGATAGGGAAAAACTGAATACTTTTTAAAAAATGAATACTTTAAGCTAGAAAGTAAGTTTTTAATTGTATATACTGGCAAAACTCTTGGTAAACCATAAACTGTAATGATTTTGGAAGCAGACCACACAGATACTAAGCAATCCTAGAAGAAAAAGTTTATAGTGGCTATTGGTTTGTATTGGTTGTAGTTTGTGGGGGATAAGCTTAGGAATACCCCAGGGCTACACCAATGGGTTAACAAGGTATAAAGAAATACAGAGTCATAAAATGCTCACACCCGAGTTTGGGTAACCAGATTGGCAATCCAAGAATAGGGAGGCACAAAGGTGCCAAGAATAGGGAGGTGCAAAGGCACCCCAAAATAGAGAGGGTGTGCTGAAACCCCAAACAGAGAGAGAGAGGCAAAGGCCTGAAATAGAATTGGCGCAAAGGTGCCCAATACATAGGAATAACAAGATTAGATATTCAGGGTGAAAGCACCACAAGTTTAATACTATAGCAGAAAGCTGCTTTCATAGGAGAATAGGGTCAGGTTAGGTAAAAATTGGTGAACTGGACTTTGGACCGCTGCACTGCAGGCAGAAGCAGCCCTGAGCTGAGATGGTTAACAAAAGAAAAGGTGTCTTGTTCACCCGAGGGTATTCCTCCTATCTGTCTCACCCTCTAGGCTGGCAAAGATAAACAGGCACGCTCCTCCTGTCTGCCATTAACAACCATCTACCCATCTGCCTGGCGCCTGGATTTTGTTTTATATTGACCCAAACCCCAAACACTGTATATCTTCTAAATACCCTTTTCCCCCTCACATCCACAAGTTAATGTTCCTAGTTTATTTGTCTCTTTGTACACACCCATCACGTTTGCAAGCCTTCTGATCGGAATAAGCACGGGGCAAGGACCCTTATTCGGGGCTCTTGTCTTTTTCCCCGGACATTAGCCATCTCTCCTTTTAATCCTGTGTTCACTCTTTTGCTAGATAAAAGAGAATTTTAGATTCTCTTTTAGAATTTTAGATTGATTTAGTCTACGACAGTAGTTAGCAAAGTGCTAAAAAAGAATGCAGTAAAAACAAAAATAAGCAGGTTTTTAAGCAAATATGTGAAAGAAGAGTTAGAAAATTAGGTAAAACTTGGAGTAAAAGCTGATTCCTGATACAATCCAAATAGCAAGTATACAGGATAATGCACATCCAATTATCTCATTCTTTTATCAGATCTCTAACATATTTCTTTGCATCATCCAAAATTCCATACAAGAAACTCCAAACAAAACTCCATACAAGAAAAATAATTAATATTGATAAAGTGACTAAAATCTTCCCTAGCAATAGAAAAAGCTAGTGAATCTATGCTATAGTTTCATGACCAATAAGGTAAGGTAAAATGGCAATGAACATGAATAATGGATATTTTAATATTTATTAAATAATTTCACATTCTTGAGGCCATAAGATAGTATGCAGAAATGCATAAATCATATCATCCCGCATGAGATTACATATATATATGGTCTTATTTAGCAAGTGATAGGCATGGTTTCATTTCATAAGAATAGTATTTATTGATGTTTGATTTCTAGGCATTTTTTTCAAAAGTATTTATAACTTAAAGTAATGCATTTCACACTTAAATTGAAACTACAACAGATTGGAATTGTAGATTTCACCTTTAACTGATTTTATTTAAGTCAAATTCTAGACACTTTCTAGAAACATTATTAACAGATATTTTGAAGCAACTTATATTCTTTCTGATATTTGGCACATTAAAATGCTTAAAAAATGTAAATCTTAATGAGAAATCAAAACTAGTTGTCTTTATAAATGACACAGAATGACAACTTCATGCATTAGGAGTTGACTTGCATTTAACAAATGCAGTATTTGGTAATTTAATTAACTTATTAATTAACAGATTTAAACCAAGTCTTTAACATAAAATAACATTATATGGATGTCTGTTGCTACTATTATGAAAAAAATGCAAAATATTACTTGTCCTGCACACTTGTTTGAACAAAAGAAAGTGACTAAATAGCAATTCTTTTCAAGTAAACTAAAGTTGGGTGAAGAAAACAGTTGTTCCCTGAATTTTTATTGTTATATTGTACATCATTATGCTAACTGCTAATTTAGATTTTGTTTTAATATTCATTAAATTTTAATAAATGTAATGAACTTGACCTTTTAACCTAAAGAATGTCATACGCTTGATAGTTTACTATCAATTTAATGTTGCTAATTAATAAAATGAATTGTTAATAACATTGGTGACTTTAGGACAATATTTTATTTTCATTTGTCTTTTCATATTTAAACATTTTGAAATATTGTTTAAAATACCCACATTATGCAAATGGAAGGTTTAGGTGAAGTTTTCTATAAAATATAGAATGTAATATTTTAGCACATAATTTGAAATTTAAAAATTGGCATTATAAAAACTGGCATCTCTACATTCAAATGGGTAGGTAGGTAGTTGAGAGATAAATAGATTAGATATGCTTTTTTTAGAGAAAATATTCTTCAGAATTTCTGAAAGAGCTTTCATGTTTATGGTGGTAATGCATTTTTTACATTATCTACGTATTTAAGATATTTGTATATCTAAATATTTAAGAAAGAAAGTATTGTTAATAACATTTGAATATTGCCAAAATTAAAAATAAAATGCAAGGGGTGCCTGGTGGCTCAGTTGATTAAATATCCAACTCGTGGTTTCAGCTCAGGTCATGAGTTCTCACAGTTGGTGAGTTTGAGCCCCTCATGGGGCTCTGTGGTGACAGTGTGAATCCTGCTTGAGATTCTTTCTCTCTTTCCTTAACATAAAAAAAAAATGCAATTGTTCCTTCCTTATCACTTTTGTTTTACTCCACAAAGATATTTTTTTTAAGTTCCTAATGTAATCTTTTAGAAAATATTACAAGTGTCTTCTACCTCCTATTTTGTATTTTGGTTGTAGCTTAGTAATTGAGACTATAGATTTTCTGTATCTTACACATAAACCTACCTGTGTTTTTTTTAACACCATTTTATTTATGACACATACTATATTTATTCCACTCCTTCTTAAAAACTACTTTAGGATACTTTCAATTAATATAAGGGCTATATTAAATTATTTGTGCATTTTTATTTTGAAAGTTATTATGAAGACTTTTTACCAAATAGGTATCCTAACAATGAGATATTTGTGTCCTTAATTTTACATTTCACTCAAGTCATATATACAAACATTTCACTTAATATATTTTTAAATGTTTACTTATTTATTTTTGAGAGAGAGAGAGAGAGAGAGAGAGACAGAATCACAAGCAGGCTCCATACTGTCAGCACAGAGCCCGATGGAGGGCTAGAAACCACAAACCATGAGATCATGACCCTAGCTGAAATCAAGAGTCAGATGCTCAACCGACTAAGCCACCAGGTGCCCTGTAACATATTTTGATTATAGTCCTTTAAGTGTCAGTGATGTCGAAGCAACTTTCAATTATTTAATTGCCAAGTGTGTCTTCTGAATAACTACTTGCTTGTATATTGTACGTAATATTTTACTGCGTTGTCATTCTTTTCCTTGTCATATTTTTGTAATCGTATACTTATTTTCTCTTTTGACTTTGGATTTTGATTATGGTATATTAGATATATGATATTTTAATTTTGAGGTCAATTTTTAAAGCATTTTTCTCTCATGGTATCTGAATTTTATGTAATAATGAGAAATACATTCTGGTATTAAGAATATAATCATAAAAATTATCCATGCATTTTTTATTTATTTATTTATTTATTTATTTATTTATTTATTTATTTATTATTTTAGAGAGAGAATGTGTGCAATCAGGAGAGAATAGGAGAGGAAGAGAGAGAGAGAGAGAGAGAGAGAGAGAATCTTAAGCAGACTCCATGCTCAGCGCAGAACCTGACACAGGGCTTCATCCCACGACCCTGGGATCATGACCTGAGCTGAAATCAAGAATTGGACAGTCAACTGACTGAGCCACCCAAGCACCCCTATCTATGCATTTTAAAGATGATATTAACGTCATAGGTAGATATCTAAATCTAGATTCATCAGGATTTTACTCTAATAAACGTTAGTTATGTTCCAGGTTTTTTTTCTTTTATTTTTGCCTCCTGCCAAAGCCTAACTTTTAGCTTCCCAGTTACACATTCTATCTTTACTTTGGATATGTCACATATGTAATGTAGTAAAACAATTATATCACTCATTTATTTTTTTAATAAATTTACTCCTTTAGTGCTTTAAAAATACATGATCAAAAAATCTATACCTGATTTATTATATACCTGTGGGATAATACCCACATTATTTAATCTCATAGCTGCATTTGTTACATAACAACAATAAAATGTCCTGCCTCATGGAGAAATTATAATAATGATATACTATTTTATAAAATTGTGTGTATACATACATATATGCTCAAAATTTCAAAAAGGCTTATATCAACTTTCTTCAAATAAGATGCATACACAAGAAGCACATAAAGACACATTCTCCACTTTCATGAGCACAGTTTAGGGATATATAGTGAAGTAAAGCAAGTAACTTTCAGTGACATTTCTTTATACCCACCCTAACATATGCTGCTACAGTGTCATTTGTTTCATGTTTGCACTTATCATAGCTATTTGTATCAGAACCAACCACAGACAAAAAAAAAAAAAAAAAAACTTTTTGAGAATTGATTGCAGAAGACTCTTGAAATTTAAAAAAAACAGGGAATAAAAGATAATGTCAAAAGACAGAACAATAGCATTTCTCTCTTGGTGGGTTATGGGTATATATTTCGATTTTTGTAAAGGACAAAGGAAGCATCCTGGATTCATCTGAAAGCTGTAGCAGAGCCTGGGACTTCCAAGAGGAGATGAAGACTTGAATCCTTAGGTGACATGAGTTAAAATTTGTCACCTAGTGAGCAGCAAGAAAAGGTAGAAATTCAAATTCCTGAAACTACCTCAGCTATCTATAATGAAGAAAAACACATCTTCATGTGGAGAGAAGCAAGAAGTCTTCACAATTTTTACATCCAGTCCTTGATAGAAACCCAAGTCCAGATTAAATGTGTTGAAAATTTTAACTCTATGAAAGCTTTTAAGAATGGTGTTATGTGCAAACTAACAAGGGATTTATCAGTGTCTAAGAAAAATTAAATATTAATATTATTATTAATGCCATAGTTAACTGTTTGAGTATTCACTGTGTATTAAGCTTTGGATATACACAAACTGCATTAGACACAGCATGTATAATGTACTAGAGAGAACAATGAAAATGACTTGACTGCATTGTGTACTCATCAACTAAATGAAAGTGGTGAGTGTATCTTTATATGATTTTTGGTCTTTATGCATCTTATTTAAAGAAAGGTACACATAAGTTTTTAAAAATTTTGAGCGTAGTTTACTTCCTTAGGCAGTCAGTACCTAGTCTGACACATATATACTGATACATTTACCTACCTGACTTTTAATTTTGTAATTTTCAGTGGAAAGGATTGTTTAAGTTTTATGAAGGCAACTCTAGAGCTCTATTCCACTGGCATGGCTTTATCTACTGTAATCTAAATATGACTTCTTTCCTAATATTAAAAAGAACAACTTTGATTTTCTTCAAGGTGTTTATTAATCTTATGTGTTTTAAGTTTTTAATTCCATTTGCATTTATAAACATGATATTACCTCCCATCTAAGTTCCTAAGGCAACATCTGAGAACCTCATGGGTCTAAATATAGTTAGGAGGAGATCAAACTGAGCATAGCAGAGGAAGGAGCTCCACTGATCCACTGCTAGTGATCTAGTGATACTGGTAAAAGGTTTTTGTTTTCTTTTTAAACTCTGGAAATGTCCTAAGCATGAACAGAAAGTGAAAAAACCTCTACACAAAAACATCTCCAAAAATCAACAAAGATGAGAGATTGTGGTATGTACTTGCCAAGCAAAGCCATTGTAATTACCAATGGTTGGGCCCAAAAGAGAATTCCCCAGTTGGTGACAGTTTTTATCAAGAACAAGTATTGAGTATGACAAATATTTTCTTTCTTTTATTTTATTACTTTTAGACATTCATTTTAGAGCAGTTTTAAATTCACAGAAAAAATGACAGGATGGTACAGAACTTTCTCATATATACTCTGTCTCCACACATGTGTAGCCTCCCCTGTATTCAACATCCCCCACCAGAAAGATACATTTATTGCATTGTAAAACCAACATTAACACACCATAATCACCCAAAGTTCATGGTTTACCTGAGAGTTCACCTTTGGTTGCACATTTTATGGGTATAAATAAACTTATAATGTCATGTATTCATCATTATTCTCATAGCCCTAAAATCCTCAAGTCCCCTGACTATTCATCCAATCCTGGCCCCCACAATGGTTGGCAACCACTGTTTATTTTAGATTTCCATAGTTTGCCTTTTCTAAAATTCCATAGAGTTGGGATCGTATAGTTTTTGGCTTTTTTATATGGGCTTCTTTCACTTACAAATATGCTTATGTCTTTTCATAGCTTGATAGCTCATTTCTATTTAGTTCTCTAAGCCTGAAGTCAGACAGAGTCATTCTTTCAACTTCTCCTTCCATAAAAGTGAGTTATTCAGTTTCTTTTGCCCTTCCATATAAACATAAGAATTTATAAGAAATGGTAAAAAAAATTAGTTGGTTGATATCTATATAATAACCTATTGAAATTTTTATTGGGGTTGTGTGGAATCTATACATCAAGTTCAGAACAACTGACATCTTGACAATATTGAGTCTTCTTTTCCATGAACATTTATTTAGTTCTCTGATATCCTTAACCAGACTTGTGTAGCTTTTCTCATATAGGTCATATACATACTCTATTAGATTTAAACCTAAGTATTTAACTTTGGGGTGATGATATAAATGGTAATATGTTTTTAATTTAAAATTCCATTCATTCATTGCTAATACATAGAAAAGCAATTAACTTCTGTATATTAACCTTGCACCCTGAAATCATGCTATAATCACTTGTTAGTTATAAGAGAAGTCTTTTTTGGTGTTGATTTTTTTAAATTTTCTACATGATGATAGTGTGCTCTGCTGACAAAGTTTTATTTCTTCCTTTGTAATCTGTATAACTCGGTTTCTTTTCTTGTCTTATTGCACTAGCAAGGACTTATAATACAATGCAGGAACACAGTAATGAGAGGGTAAATCTTTCCCCCAAACCCCCCAGTCTTATCCAGAAAGGAGAGTTTTTCACCATTATATATAAAGTTAACTGTAGGGTTTTGTACATGTTCTTTTTGTGTTGAATTAGTTCCCCTCTGTTCCTACTTTCCTGAGAGTTTCTAATCATGAATGGGTACTAGATTTTGACAAATGCTTTTTCGATCTATTTATATAATTATGGGAGTTTTCATGATGTGATATATTATATTAATTGATTTTCAAATACTGAATGAGCTTTGCATATCTCAAATAGATGCCACTTGGTCATGGTACATAATTCTTTTTACACATTGTTGAATTTGGTAATATTTTATGAGAATTTTTGCATTTACATTCATGAGATACATTAGTCTATTTTCTTTTATTGTAGTGTCTTTGTTTTTGGTATCGAAGTAATGCTGACTTTGTTAGGAATATGAATTATGAGGTTTCCCCTCTACTTCAATCCTCCTGAAAGAAACTGTAGAGAGTTAGTATAATTTCTTTATTAAATGTTTAGCAGCACTCACTAGTGAACCTATCTGGGCCTGGTGCATTCTGTTTTGAAAGGTTATTATTATTTTATTCAATATATTTAATGGATATAAGCCTATTCAGATGATTCCTCCTCTTTTGGAGGATTTTTATAGTTTGTGTCTTTCAAGGTTTTGGTCCATTTCATGTAAGTTTTTAAATTTGTGAACATAAAGTTGTTCAAATTATTCCTTTACTATACTTCAAAGTCATGGAGATCCATAACAATGACTTCTTTCATATTGGTAATATGTGTCCCTCTATTTTTCATGATTAACCTAGCCAGGGGTTATTTTTATTGATATTTTTCAAATAAGCATTTTAGATTTGGATGGTTTTCTTTACTGTTTCCTGTTTTCTATTCAATTCTGTGTTAAATTTTATTATTTCATTTTATTGCTTGTTTTAGACCTAGATTGTTCTTCTACCCCTTGCTTCTTGAGATGGTAGCTTGGTTTATTGATTTAGTCTTTCTTATTTTCCCAAATATTTATTTAATACTATAAATATTCCCCTAAATATGTTTTTACTGCATTCCACAATATTTGATTAGTGTATTTTCTTTTTGTTTAGTTTAAAATATCTTAATTCCTCTTGATACTCCTTCTTTGATCCATGTATTATTCTCAAAGGTTTTGTGTAATCCCCAAATACTTTGGAATTCTCCTAGAATCTATTATTGACTTCTAGTTTAAATATGTTGGGTGTGAGAACATATTTTGTATGATTTTTATCATGTTAAATTTGTGAAGGTGCATTTTTTGATCCAGAACATGGTCATTCTTGGTGAATGCTTCAATGAAACCTTAAGATAAATGTGAATTCTACTGTTGTTAGATGCTGTATTCTAGAATTATAAATTAGATCAGGTTGATCGATGGTGCTGTTTAGGTCAATTATATCCCAATGATTTCCTGGCTGATTGATGTATCTGTTATTGAAATAGGAGTAATAAAGTCTCCATATAGAATAGTATATTTTTGCATTAATTGTTGTAGAACTATCAGGTTGACCTTATGTATATTAATGGTTTGTTCCTAGGCATAAAATGGAAACGACGACGGCTCGGATTGAAGAGGCAGAGGAGAGAATAGGCGAACTAGAAGATAAAGTTATGGAAAAAGAGGAAGCTGAGAAAAAGAGAGATAAAAAAATCCAGGAGTATGAGGGGAAAATTAGAGAACTAAGTGACACACTAAAAAGAAATAATATATGCATAATTGGTATCCCAGAGGAGGAAGAGAGAGGGAAAGGTGCTGAAGGTGTACTTGAAGAAATAATAGCTGAGAACTTCCCTGAACTGGGGAAGGAAAAAGGCATTGAAATCCAAGAGGCACAGAAACTCCCTTCAGACGTAACTTGAATCGATCTTCTGCATGACATATCATAGTGAAACTGGCAAAATACAAGGATAAAGAGAAAATTCTGAAAGCAGCTAGGGATAAACATGCTCTAACATATAAAGGGACACTGATAAGACTAGTGACGGATCTCTCTACTGAAACTTGGCAGGCCAGAAAGGAATGGCAGGGAATCTTCAATGTGATGAACAGAAAAAAATATGCAGCCGAGAATCCTCTATCCAGCAAACCTATAATTTAGAATGGGGGGGTGGGGGGTGGGTAAAGGTCTTCCCAAACAAACAAAAACTGAAGGAATTCATCACCACTAAAACAGCCCTACAAGAGATCCTAAGGGGATCCTGTGAGACAAAGTACCAGAGACATCACTACAAGCATGAAACCTATAGACATCACAATGACTCTAAATCCATATCTTTCTAGAACACTGAATGTAAATAGACTAAATGCACCAGCCAAAAGACATAGGGTATCAGAATGGATAAAAAAAACAAGACCCATCTATTTTCTGTCTACAAGAGACTCATTTTAGACCTGAGGACACTTTCAGACTGAAAGTGAAGGGAGGGAGAACTATTTATCATGCTACTGGAAGTCAAAAGAAAGCGGGAGTAGCCATACATATATCAGACAAACTAGACTTTCAATTAAAGGCTATAACAAGAGATGAAGAAGGGCATTATATAATAATCACAGGGTCTATCCATCAAGAAGAACTAACAATTATAAATGTCTATGTGCCAAATATGGGAGCCCCCAAATTTATAAAACAATTACTCACAAACATAAGCAACCTTATTGACAAGAATGTGGTAATTGCAGGGGATTTTAATACCCCAATTACAACAATGGATAGATCATCTAAACACATGGTCAATAAAGAAACAAGGGCCCTGAATGATACATTGGATCAGATGGACTTGACAGATATATTTCGAACTCTGCATCCCAAAGCAACAGAAGACACTTTCTTCTCGAGTGCGCATGCAACATTCTCCAAGATAGATCACATACTGGGTCACAAAACAGCCCTTCATAAGTTTACAAGAATTGAGATCATACCATGCATACTTTCAGACCACAACGCTATGAAGCTTGAAATCAACCACAGGAAAAAGTCTGGAAAACCTCCAAAAGCATGGAGGTTAAAGAACACCCTACTAAAGAATGAATGGGTCAACCAGGCAATTAGACAAGAAATTAAAAAATATATGGAAACAAACGAAAATGAAAATACAACAATCCAAACGATTTGGGATGCAGCGAAGGCAGTCCTGAGAGGAAAATACATTGCAATCCAGGCCTATCTTAAGAAACAAGAAAAATCCCAAATACAAAATCTAACAGCACACCTAAAGGAAAGAGAGGCAGAGCAGCAAAGATACCCCAAACCCATCAGAATAAGAGAAGTAATGAAGATCAGAGCAGAAGTAAACAATATAGAATCTAAAAAAACTGTCGAGCAGATCAATGAAACCAAGAGTTGGTTTTTTGAAAAAATAAACAAAATTGATAAACCTCTAGCCAGGCTTCTCAAAAAGAAAAGGGATATCACCCAAAGAGATAAAATCATGAATGAAAATGGAATTATTACAACCAATCCCTCAGAAATACAAGCAATTATCAGGGAATACTATGAAAAATTATATGGCAACAAACTGGACAACCTGGAAGAAATGGACAAATTCCTAAACACCCACACACTTTCAAAACGCAAACAGGAAGAAATAGAAAGGTTGAATAGACCCATAACCAGTGAAGAAAGTGAATCAGTTATCAAAAATCTCCCAACAAATAAGAGTCCAGGACCAGACGGCTTCCCAGAGGAGTTCTACCAGACTTTTAGAGCAGAGATAGTACCTATCCTTCTCAAGCTATTCCAAAAAATAGAAAGGGAAGGAAAACTTCCAGACTCATTCTATGAAGCCAGTATTACTTTGATTCCTAAACCAGACAGAGACCCAGTAAAAAAAGAGAACTACAGGCCAATATCCCTGATGAATATGGATGCAAAAATTCTCAATAAGATACTAGCAAATCGAATTCAACAGCTTATAAAAAGAATTATTCATCATGATCAAGTGGGATTCATTCCTGGGATGCAGGGCTGGTTCAACATTCGCAAATCAATCAACGTGATACATCACATTAATACAAGAAAAGATAAGAACCATATGATCCTGTCATTCGATGCAGAAAAAGCATTTGACAAAATTCAGCATCCTTTCTTAATAAAAACCCTCGAGAAAGTCGGGATAGAAGGAACATACTTAAAGACCATAAAAGCCATTTATGAAAAGCCCACAGCTAACATCATCCTCAATGGGGAAAAACTGAAGCTTTCCCCCTGAGATCAGGAACATGACAGGGATGTCTACTTTCACCGCTGTTGTTTAACATAGTGTTGGAAGTTCTAGCATCAGCAATCAGACAACAAAAGGAAATCAAAGGCATCAAAATTGACAAAGATGAAGTCAAGATTTCACTTTTTGCAGATGACATGATATTATGCATGTAAAATCCAAAAGACTCCACCAAAAGTCTGCTAAAACTGATACATGAATTTAGCAAAGTTGCAGGATACAAAATCAATGTACAGAAATCGGTTGCATTCTTATACACTAATAATGAAGCAACAGAAAGACAAATAAAGAAACTGATCCCATTCACAACTGCACCAAGAAGCATAAAATACCTAGGAATAAATCTAACCAAAGATGTAAAAGATCTGTATGCTGAAAACTACAGAAAGCTTATGAAGGAAATTGAAGAAGATATAAAGAAATGGACAAACATTCCGTGCTCATGGGTTGCAAGAATAAATATTGTTAAAATGTCAATACTATCCAAAGCTATCTACACATTCAATGCAATCCCAATCAGAATTGCACCAGTATTCTTCTCAAAGCTAGAACAAGCAATCCTAAAATTCATATGGAACCACAAAAGGCCCCGAATAGCCAAAGTAATTTTGAAGAAGAAGACCAAAGCAAGAGGCATCACAATCCCAGACTTTAGCCTCTACTACAAAGCTGTAATCATCAAGACAGCACAAAACATGGTATTGGCACAAAAACAGACACATAGACCAATGGAATAGAATAGAAACCCCAGAACTAGACCCACAAAAGTATGGCCAACTCATCTTTGACAAAGCAGGAAAGAATATCCAATTGGAAAAAGACAGTCTCTTTAACAAATGGTGCTGGGAGAAATGGACAGCAACATGCAGAAGGTTGAAACTAGACCACTTTCTCACACCATTCACAAAAATAAACTCAAAATGGATAAAGGACCTGAATGTGAGACAGGAAACCATCAAAACCCTAGAGGAGAAAGCAGGAGAAGACCTCTATGACCTCAGCCATAGCAGTTTCTTACTTGACACATCCCCAAAGGCAAGGGAATTAAAAGCAAAAATGAACTATTGGGACCTCATGAAGATAAAAAGCTTTTGCACAGCAAAGGAAACAACCAACAAAACTAAAAGACAACCAACGGAATGGGAAAAGATATTTGCAAATGACATATCGGACAAAGGGCTAGTATCCAAAATCTATAAAGAGCTCACCAAACTCCACACCCAAAAAACAAATAATCCAGTGAAGAAATGGGCAGAAAACATGAATAGACACTTCTCTGAAGAAGACATCCAGATGGCCAACAGGCACATGAACAGATGCTCAACATCGCTCCTCATCAGGGAAATACAAATCAAAACCACACTCAGATATCACCTCACGCCAGTCAGAGTGGCCAAAATGAACAAATCAGGAGACTATAGATGCTGGAGAGGATGTGGAGAAACGGGAAGCCTCTTGCACTGTTGGTGGGAATGCAAATTGGTGCAGCCGCTCTGGAAAACAGTGTAGAGGTTCCTCAAAAAATTAAAAATAGACCTACCCTATGACCCAGCAGTAGCACTGCTAGGAATTTACCCAAGGGATACAGGAGTACTGATGCATAGGGGCACTTGTACCCCAATGTTTATAGCAGCACTCTCAACAATAGCCAAATTGTGGAAAAAGCCTAAATGTCCATCAACTGATGAATGGATAAAGAAATGATGGTTTATATACACAATGGAGTACTATGTGGCAATGAGAAAGAATTAAATGTGGCCCTTTGTAGCAACGTGGATGGAACTGGAGAGTGTGATGTTAAGTAAAATAAGCCATACAGAGAAAGACAAATAGCATATGTTTTCACTCTTATGTGGATCCTGAGAAACGTAACAGAAACCCATGGGGGAGGGGAAGGAAAAAAAAAGAGGTTAGAGTGGGAGAGAGCCAAAGCATAAGAGACTGTTAAAACCTGAGAACAAACTGAGGGTTGATGGGGGGTGGGAGGGAGGGGAGGGAGGGTAGGTGATGGGCACGAAGAGGGCACCTTTTGGGATGAGCACTGGGTGTTGTATGGAAACCAATTTGACAATAAATTTCATATATTAAAAAAAATAAAAAATTTAAAAAAAATTTAAAAAAAAAGAAATTTTTGTAACACAATAAAGGCCATTTATACCTACTCTGACCACTTTTATTCTATATAGTAGTGGAAATCTTAGCCAGAGCAATTAGGAAAGAAAGAAAAAAAAGTTATCCTAATTGTATAGGAAGAAGTGTAATCATTTCTATTTGCAGATGATATTATAATATATGTGCATACAACCCTAAAGATTTAACAATAAAATACTACTAGAACTAATAGAATAATTCAGTACTGTTTCAGGATACAAAATCAATGTACAAAGATTCAATGACATTTCTATACACTAACAATTAATTATACAAAAAGGAAATTAGAAAGAGAATCCCATTTATAATAGCATTAAGAATAAAGTAGTTAGGGATAAACTTAACCAAAGTGGAAAGCTGAACACTGAAAATCATAAAACATTGATGAAGGAAATTAAAGACAACACAGGTAATGGAAAGATACCACATGTTCATGGAATGGAAGAATTAATATTGTTAAAATGGCCATTCTACTTAATCTACAGGTTCAATGAAATCCTTATCAAAATCTAAAAGACATTCTTTACCAAAATAGAAAAAAAATCTTAAAATTCATATGGAACAAAAGACCAGGGACAGCCAAAACAATCTTGACAAGAATAAAGCTGGAAGCATCACACTTCATGATTTCAAATATTATGAAGCTATAGTAATTAAAACAGTGTGGTACTAGCATAAGGATTGACACATATACCAATTTAAAAGAATAGAGAGCCCAGAAATAAACCTATGCATATAAATTCCACCTATTTTTGACAAGGGTGTCAAGCATATGCAATAGGGAAAGGACAGTTGCTCCAAAAAATGGTGTAAGAAGGCAAGCTGGATATGCACATGCAAAAGAGTGAACCTGGACCCTTATCTTAAACTCTATACAAAAAAAATCAACTAAAAATGGAGTAGATACTTAAATATAAGGTCTAAAACCATAAAACTACTACAATAGAACATAAAAAAAATTATTGACATTGCTTTGCCAATGATTTCGCGGATATGACACCAAAAACACAGGAAACAAAATTGTAAATATATAACTTGAACTATACCAAACTAAAAAGCTTCTGCAAAGGAAACAATCAACAAAAAGATAAGACAACTAGAGAAAAAGAAAATATTTGCAAACTATCTGTTTGATAAAAGGTTAATATCCGAAATATATAAGGAACCCATACAACTCAATTGCCAACAAAACAAATAACCCAATTTAAAGGTGGGAAGAGGACCTGAATAGACATTTCTCCAAAGAATGCATACATTGTACAATGTGTATATGAAAAGTTGCCCAACATCAGTAATCATCAGACAACTGAAAATCTTAAGGATAATGAGGTATCACTTCATGACTCTTAGGATGGCTATTATCAAAAAGAAAAAGAGATTTCAATTGTTTGTGAGGATATGAAGAAAAAGGAACCTTGGTGAACTCTGGATGGGAATGCAAATTGGTGGAGTCACTTGGAAAACAGTATGGAGGTTCCTCAAAAAATTAGAAATAGAACCAGCATATGATCCAGCAATCCCACTTTGGGTATTTATCCAAAGGAAATGAAATCAGAATCTTGAAAGCATATCCGGACTTCCATTTTTATTGCTGCAATCGTTAGCCATGATATGGTAAAAACTTAAATGTTTTTCACCAGAAAACTGAATAAAGAAAATGTGGTGAAATGTGGTGTCTGTCTGGAATATTATTCAGCTATAAAAATGGAGAAAATTTTGTCATTTGCTACAATGTAGATGAACCTAGAGGACATTATGCTGAGTGAAATAAGCCAAACATGCAAAGACAAACATTGCATGATCTCACTTTACGTGGAATCTAAAACAGTCTTAAAGAATCAGAAAGTAGATGCTATTTGCCAGGGACTGAGGGAAGAAAAAATGGTGAGATATTGGTCAAAGTGTACAAAGTTTGAGTTATACAAGATGCATAAGTTCCAGAGATCTAATGTACTGCATTGAAATTTGCCAAGAGGGTAGTTTGTGCGCATTCTCACCAAGGAAGGAAGGAAGGAAGGAAGGAAGGAAGGAAGGAAGGAAGGAAGGAAGGAAGGAAGGAAAAGGAAAAAAGAGAGGAAGAGAGAGAGAAAGAAGAAAGAGAACAAAGGAGGGAGAAAAAAAGAAAGAAAATGTAATTATGTGAGGTGATGAATATGTTAATTAACTTGACTTTGGTGGTCATTACATAACGTATACATATTTGACAACATCAGGTTGGGGCGCCTGGGTTAAGCATCCGACTTCAGCTCAGGTCATGATCTCATGGCTCATGAGTTCGTGTTGGCTCTGTGCTGACAGCTGGAGCTGGAGCCTACTTCAGATTCTCCCTCTCTCTCCGCCCCTCCCTGGCTCGCTCTCTCTCTCTCTCTCTCAAAAATAAACATTAAAGGAAATTTAAAACCAAAATAAAACACCAGTTTGTACACTTTAAATATACACATTTTGGGGGGTCAATTTTAAGTAAAGCTGAAGAAAATGATGCTTCCTCATTTGAAATGAAATTACAAACTTACCCCACATCTTACATCTAAATGTGAAAAAGGTATAGAAAATTATAGAGTATTTCTATGGTTGTAAAGTAGAAAAAGGTGTTTATAAAATAAGGTAACACATCTTTCCTATAAAAGAAAAGATTGTTAAATTGGATCCATTCAAATTTAAAATGGCTTTACTTTTAAGAAAATGAGATTGTAAACCATCTTAACATTGTTTCACATAATGGCAAATTAATTCAAGATTTTCCTGAAGAAGAAGGCAAGTTCAAAATATTCAGGGATTAGCTAATACATCTGCTTATGCATTGTGACAATGGAAAAAAATAGCTGTGTAAAAATAACTGCAGCTTTTGGCATGTATTTATTCATTTATTTATTTATTGATCTACCTATTTATCCATTTATTTTTATAATTGTCTAAAGTAATTGATTTGATCTAGTGCCAGCAGTCTTGGTAATAACACCAGGTAGTTTTCAAATCTCTTGACTGTGGAATTTGTTCCTGTATACTAATCTCTGCATTTCTAAAACTATGGCATTATTTCTTTTAAACATTTTTTAAGTTTATTTATTTATTTTAGAGAGACAGAGACAGCACAGGTGGCAGAGGACAGAGAAAGGGAGAGAGAAAGAGTCCCAAGCAAGCTCCACGCTGCTAGCACCAGAGCCCTATGTGGGGCTCAAACTCATGAAGCTGTGAGATCATGACCTGTGTTGAAACCAATAGTCGGATGCTTAATTGACGAAATCACCCAGGCACCCTAAAACTATGGAATTCTGAAGGAATTTTTATATAAAGCATTCTAGATAAGTAATGTTTACCCAATTCCATAAGCCAAATGAAATTTGTACTTAGATTTTAAGCTAAAGTATATTCCCATTCCCCAAAATTGATCATATTAATAGTGGTCTAACTTTTCCTTTTAGACTACTTCCAAACATTCCTTTAGATTTTCTAAAGAAAAATATACTACATTTTCAAAATCAAGAAAATCATGTCTTTATTCAACATATTTATATTTTCTTAGCATTTATAGTATACCATGCTATTGTTATTTTATGATTTTTCTGTGGTTTGGGACTCATTATGAAAATTCTTATGTACCTATATGGATACCAAACAATATTAAACATGTGGGTTACTATACAACATATACCCAAAGTGTTTCCTTGAATTTTTTCCCAAGCCTTTCCCTTTGATTCTCCTGTTGGTCTGATCTTCCAGACCCTATTAATGTTTGAGCTTTTCCCACTCAGGAAAGTGCCCTATCTTTGTGAAGAGAAACTCCTGCTGAAATTTTATAGCTTATTCCAAATGCTGTGAAACCCCTGTAATCTCTGTTCATATATTTGACTCTTGCTGGACTCCTGAGTTTAGAATGGAGTACATGTGAATTGTGATTTTTAGTGTGTCAACCATACTTAAATAAAAAAATAAAATTTTGATTTTTAGTTTTCCTGACATCTATTGATGTTTTTACTTGTCCTCATATCTCTATGTCTTGTTAGGAAGAGAAAAGAAGAGACTTGGACCTAGGAAGCCATTATGCTCTAGAATTGATTTCACACCTGAACCCTGGAAAGGATCCATTCCTAGACAAGTCAAATGGTGTGAGAGAGGCTGCGAGCAGCTAAGCTGGTGCGCTGGTGATGACAAATAGAATAGAAGACGGTACTTAAAATAAGTTTTGCTAGCCTGCTACTCACCCTTGTGAGTTGAAGGAATGCTAGTGGTAAGTGGGAAGGAGGCAGCTGAACATAAGGGTCTATTACTGAGCTACTTCATGCTCATCAAGTGTCTACACGGGCCTTACATTGCTCACTCCCTGTGAAAGTAGAACCCTGTAACTAAGGAGAAGGGAACATACATGAACATTTAAGAAAACAGTGACAGAGGTGAGCATTTAAGAGGAAATGGTAATTAAATAGCAGAGAACATTTTTTAAAGAAATCTTTTACCTATGTACTCATAGCTCAATTATTTTTTTTTTAATTTTTTTTTAACGTTTATTTATTTTTGAGACAGAGAGAGACACAGCATGAATGGGGGAGGGGCAGAGAGAGAGGGAGACACAGAATCGGAAGCAAGCTCCAGGCTCTGAGCTGTCAGCACTGATCCCGACGCAGGGCTCAAACTCGCGGACCACAAGATCGTGACCTGAGCTGAAGTCGGACGCTTAACCGACTGAGCCACCCAGGCGCCCCAATTCTTAAGTACTATAATACAGGTCTTCATAAATGGTGGGATATGGTCTCTGTATCAGTGGGATTTATCCCAAAAATGTAGGCATTATTTAATATTGGAAATCATATGTGTTATACAGTTGACCTTTGGACAACACAGGTTTCAACTGCATTTTCCATGTATTTATTTATTTTCAATAAATGTAGTACTGTACTATAAAGGTATTTTCTCTTCCTTATGATTTTTATTAGTACCAGTTTGTTTTCTTTAGCTTACCTAGTTGTAAGGATACAGTATAGAATACATATTATATGCAAAATATGTATTAATTGACTATGCTATCATTAAACCTCCCCATTGACAGTAGGCCATTAGTAGTTAAGTTCTGGGGGAGGAAGAAGTTATATGTGGATTTTTGACTGCACAGGGTTGGGTGTCCCTGTTGTTCAAGAGTCAACTGTACAAACAGAGCCAAAGAAAAGTGGCATATTCCTATTAATAAATCCTCAATAAAGCCTTTGGCCATATTCAAATCTATTTCAGAGGAAACTTGTCAATATTATTTAAAATTCTCCAAAGCAAAATCTCACTAAATTGGATAATATTTTTTCCACTCTGTTTAAAAAACAAAAACAAAACACCTGTAAGTTATGATTCCTATTATTAAACATTATATTGGAAGCATTAGCCAATGCAATGAGATAAAATCAGCTATTGGAGGTGTATGTATTAACAAAGCAAACAAGGAAGCAAAGCGATCTGTATTTGTAGATGACAAAATAGTATAAAGAATCACTTGAAGAGTAAATAAGAAGCAATATAATTTTATACATTTGGGGAAGGCTTGGGAAGTTGGGTACAGGAGACAGGACAACTAGAAAAGTCTTCTAAAGTATAGATAGCTTCTTATATGAATTTTAATGTAGATTATGTACATTTTTTCCTATTATCATTTAAATATATTAAATAAAAAAGAAGTGATCATGCAAATTTCAAATAAACTGAAACAAATGACATTCACTGTGCATTAACTTGGTTCCATAACCATAATGAGGAAAGAGAATAATTTCAAGTGGCTTAATACACTAAATTTTGATTACGTCAAAAGTGGGAAACATCTGAAGATGTGGAGAGGTGCAGACCTCTGACACTGCAGATTGATCTTGTTGGTCATACCCTTCCAGAAGCTGTCCTAGGGCAACAGAGCTGTCACTTCCATGGAACCCTGGTGTGCTAGAGTTCTCCTTAACACAGCTTTCTGGAGCCATCGAGTCATTTCTGTATAGGTGGACTAAAACTTGAGCAACTCTCTCTTACAACCAGCTAGATAATTCTCAATTTTCTTACATATATGTATTTTTTCTTTTTTTCTTTCTGAATTGACATTTGAAATGCTCTATGCTCCATGGAGAAATTACTGAATCTAGATTTGGGGCAAAAAACACATCAAGTGAGTTTGGGATGTCTTATGCCAGGAAGCAAAACTAATGAGCAGCTGTCAGTATGATAAAAGGAGCAAGTTTAAGTATCTTCCACAGTTTAATTAGTGGAAATGTTATGTTAAAAAATGATACATGAGGGTGAGGGTGGCTCAGTTGGTTGAGTGGCCAGCTCTTAGTTTCAGCTCAGGTCATGATCTCATGGTTTGTGAATTTGAGCCCCGCCTTGGGCTATGTGCTGAAAGTGTGAAGCCTGCTTGGAATTCTTTCTCTCCCTCTCTCCCACACATGACCCCCCCCCACACACACACACAATAAATAAACTTTTAAAAACGATATGTGTTTGAAATGCAATGAATATTAAAAAAGTCCATGAGTCTGCAATAATACTACAAAAGAAGGAAGAAAGTTGAAAATCTCATTTTCCAATATTGAAGTCGTTGTTACATCAACTTCTTATTCTGAACGTTGGGAAATAATAAGAATGTAGTAGGTCTTTACCTTGCCTTTTGTTAGATGGCAATCAAATACCCACACATAAAGAATGAAAAGTATTTTTTTAAGAGGAATGATATCTATACACATAGAAAAAAAGCATAGGATTTAAGCATAGTTTCATCATAAAAACTTCTGAAAGGCAAAGCAGAATTAAAAACAAACAAGAAAATAAAAACCTATGTTGATATATTATTTATTAAGACTCTAAATACATTTTCCAATTTCCTTTCAGCTACCTCAAATTTGTAACACAGAAATGATTTGCTAAATATGTTCGCTGTTTATTTTTTAATCATTCATCTGTGGCTCTCAAACGGATTTAATCTGGGATAAGGATGTAAGCCAAAACAAGCAAAGCACCACTTGACTCACAGAGATAAACAAAAGGATCTGCAGTTATCAGAATATGCATGTAGTTTAATAAACTCACAGAGAATGAAAGTTTAAAATTTAATATCGCTGCATAAAGCTGAGCATAGTGTGAATATTTTCCAGCTTGCTACATTAAAACAGAAATAATATATATTAAGTAATACTCATTCCTATTTAACTGAAATTATGCTGACTAGAAAGCATACCTCATGTTAAAATAAATAACAGTGTTAATCCAATAGTTCATTTAACCCCCACCTATTTGAGATTTGAAACATTTTTTTCACATTTATTCATTTTTGACAGAGAGAGAGCACAAGCGGGGTAGGGGCAGAGAGAGAGGGAGACACAGAATCTGAAGCAGGCTCTAAGCTCCAAGCTATCAGCACAGAGCCCAGCGCGGGGCTCGAACTCACAAACCACGATTATCATGACCTGAGCCGAAGTCCGATACACAACCGACTGAGCCATCCAGGCGCCCCTGAGATTTGAAACATTTAAACAAAAACGTACAAATATCAAGGGAAGCCAAACTCGCATATCGTCCTACTTTGGAAAATATTCTTGGTAGTTTAGGAAGGCTAAAAGTAAGAGTTATCAGAAGTTATCAGAATAGAATGTACGCCATAAAAGATAATGGGGTTGTATGCCTTTTCCTAGATGAGAAACTATGGCTAACAAAGGTGGAAATTATTTTATCTTAAGAGCATATTAGGAATTACTAAATATGTTTGGCGATGTTTTTCCTTATTAGAAATACAGTCAACATGATCATATTTTAAATATCTTATTACACTGAATAGGCTTTATGTGAACTTTTACATTACTATTAATTATATTTGCAAATCACAATAAAATATCCTTTCATTTGTATTAAATCCGTATGTAACGCCAATGCCATTATCTTTTTAGAAGTTACTACTGATTTTAAAAATCTCACTAAATGTTCAGAAGACAAAAAAGTTGATGAAATTTCCAATGAACATTTATGAGGGATTCCATGTCAATAATTAAGCAATGCCTGCAAGGCACTAGTCTGTCAATTAAAGATAATTGTAGAATCAGAGTAAAAGACGTAGATAAATAAAATAAACTTTGGAATACAGGCTCAAATATTTTTAAATGAAAATATAATTGAAAGATATTTTATCTTAAGCACCTTTATCTAGTTAAGATCATTATACACTGACATAAAATAAATTTAGTTAAAAGTTGTTTGCTCTTAAATAAAAATTAAGAAATAAAAAAGAAATAAACAAAACAGCTTTATTTACCAATCTGATACAAAAAATAACAAAGCTTCACATGAAATTTCACAATGAAACTAAGTTGCCAAAGGCATCTGGTGCAAAATTTCTCCCACAACTTTACCAGATGTCTAACAGTTGAAATACAATCATTTTAAGGCTTCAATACATCTGCCATTTCATGTTTCTGCAATTGAAGGCAGCAATACACAGCCCAAGTAAATGCATTTCATAGAAATTGTATAATGGCAAAGGGAAGCAACTATGTATACAACTTATGCCAAGTAAGTTTTTATTAAGGAAAAAGAGAGCAATTTGGTCTTAAAGTAAAATGACTGATTGACCTAGAATGAGAAAGAGTAATATATAGGACAAAATCTAAATAGATATGAAAAGCCATAGAACGTTTGTGAAATAGATTTTTCTTTCTTTTGGTCAAAACTAGTAGTTTTGGGATAAAAATCATATTAATTTATTTGTAATATTTAAAAAGGCTTTTTAAAAAGAAAGTTTAAAAGTAACAGCACACTGATATAAAACTATAACATGATTTTCTTTATGTTAAAATGGAAGGTTTTTTTCTTGGATTATTGGTCTGCTCTTAATACATGGTTGTAAATGGCTTTTCTTTTCCTTTTTGAGTCAACTTCCTAAAAGTCAAAGATGGTGTGTCTTATCAGAAACATTTTCTGTGCTTTATTTTGGCTTTATCACACTCTTGATTAAGAGAATCAAGTCTCACTTTTAAAAGAGCTAAGGTTTTTATAATATTTCCTCCTACATCTAGTTTTTAAAAATATTATCATTTTAGTTAGTCTAGTATTGTTTTTTAACCACCCATAATCCAATTTCGCCAAGTGTTCAAATCCACTGACAACTTTTGACATTTTGTCTTCCACAGGGAGGAATTGGCCTTACCCAAAGAAAAGAGTAAACGTTTTTTTTCTCTCTTTTTTTTAACTATTGTGTTTTATTAGTTTCAGATGTACAATATAGTGATTCAACAATTCTATACATTAGTCAGTGCTCATCACAGTAAATGTACTTTTTAATGCCCATTACCTATTTCACCCATCTCCCACCATCAGTTTGTTCTAGTTAAGAGTCTGTTTTTGGTTTGCCTTTTATTTCCTTTGCTTGTTTGTTTTGTTTCCTAAATCCCACATGAGTGAAATCATATGGTATTTGTCTTTTTCTGACTGACTTACTTCGCTGAACATCACACTCTCTAGCTCTATCAATGTCCTTGAAAACGTCAAAATTTCATTTTATGGCCAAGTAACATCCCATTGTGTATGTATACCACTTCTTTATCTATTCATCTATCAATGGACATTTGGGCTGTTTCCATAATTTGGCTATTGTAAATAATGCTACAATAAACAAAGGGGGTTATGTATCCTTTTGAATTAGTGTTTTACACACACACATATAAACATTAATATAAATATAAATATAAAATATGCATACATATATATGTATGTATGGTTTTTGGGTTTTTTGTTTTTTTTTGTTGTTTTTTTTTTTTTGGTAAATGCTCAGTGGTGTGATTACTGCATCATAGGGTAGTTCTAATTTTAACTTTTTGAGGAACCTCCATACTGCTTTCCAGAGTGACTGCACCAGTTTGTGTTCCCACCAACAGTGTAAGAGGGTTGCCTTTTCTCTACATCCTCGCCAGAATCTGTCATTTCCTGTGTTGTTCATTTTAGCCATTCTGACAGGTCTGTGGTGATATTTCATTGTAATTTTGATTTTTATTTTTTCTAATGATGAGTGATTTTGAGCATCTCTTTCTGTGTCTGTTGGCCATCTAAATGTCTTCTTTGGAAAAAAAAGTCTATTCATGTCATCTGTCCATTTCTTACCTGCATTATTTGTTTTTGGGTGTTGAAGTTGATACATTCTTTATAGATTTTGGATACTAACCATTTATTAGATATGTCCTTTGCAAATATCTTCTCCCATTCAGTTGTTGCCTTTCAGTTTTGCTGATTGTTTCCTTTGCAGTGTAAAAGCAAAGGATTTTTTTTTTCAATGTAGTCCCAATAATTTATTTTTGCTTTTATCGCTATTGCCTCAGGAGACATATCTAGAAAAATGTCGCTATGACCAATATCAGAGAAATTACTCACTGTGCTCTCTTCTAGGATTTTTATGGTTTCAGTTCTCACATTTATGTCTTTAATTCATTTCGAATTTATTTTTGTGTATGGTGAAAAAAAAAACTGGTGCAGAGTCATCCTTTTGCATGTTGCTGTCCAGTTTTCCCAACACCATTTGTTGAAAAGACTATCTTTTTCCCATTGGAATATTTTTTCCTGCTTTGTCAAAGATTAATTGACCATATAATCATGGGTTTATTTCTGGGTTTTCTATTCTGTTCTATTGCTCTATGTGTCTCTTTTTAGGCCAGTACCATACTCTTTTGATTAGTACAGCTTTGTAATATAACTTGAAGTCTGGAATTGTGGTATCTCCAGTTTGGTTTTTCTTTTTCAAGGTTTCTTTGGCTATTCATGAAAAATGCTGCTGGTATTTTGATAGGGATTTCATTAGATGTGTAGATTGCTTTAGGGTAGTAGAGACAGTTTCACAATATTTGTTTTTCCAACCCATGGAATGTCTTTGCATTTCTTTGCATTATCTTCAATTTCTTTCAATAATTTTTTACAGTTTTTAGAGCCCAGGTCTTCACCTGTTTGGTTGAATTTATTCTCAGATATTTTATTGAGAACAAACTTTCTTGTATCTTCACAATAGGAGGTATCTTTACAATTTGAAGCAAGGTTCCTATCTAAATTAGATTCTTACCCTCCCATAGAGATGGAGAGATTGTCTCTGCTTTCCTTGATTATTTAATTTGAAAGGACAGCTCCCTGCTCCTTGAGAAAGCCAGTGTGGATTCTCAGGAATCCTTAGAACAAGAAGCTAAGCAGTTGGGAAGAAACCTAAAATATTTGACTGTTTCAGCAGATCACAAAGGGTAACATTCATGCCCAGTGTTGCTGCTAGATGGGCCACTCAAGCAGTATGCCAAAAGTTCTGCATGTTCCATACTCTGCTTCCCAAAAAACCAGGATCATGGACAGTCTTAACCAAAACCACCAACATCACTGCCAGAGAATTATACAAACTGAAGCAAGAGGTTCTCTACAATCATTGGTCATGATTATTCCTTCTCAAAGAGGTACTTTTGCAGTGGATGAAAGCTTCTGCTGTACATATGTTTCACAAAATGTCTCTAATGTCTATGCCATCACCAAATATATTTAGAGTACAACCTGGGAAATTCATCAGATTGCACTGTTACTCACTCAACCATTTAAAGGCATTTTGAGTACTATATCTTGGAAACGTCTGAACTGGCTCCCTCCAAACCACAATTCTTGGTTTTATTCCCTTAAACTTTAATAATTATTATCTTTTTATATTCCTAGACACACCTCTTATTAAATACTTGATCTCTAAGGTCTTCCAATAGCTATCAGTTCAACAACATCCTCAATAAATAATATAACTAATCTTTCAGAGCCAACAACAATGTGAAGGGCAGCCCATAACTGAAAATTACTTGGATCAACCTTAATATTGAAATGTTAGCCATCTCTAATTGTTGATTTTGTCTGTCTTTAAACAACAGGGGGAACTGACAAATGTTTCAGTTACCCATTTCTCATTGTTTACTTTGTCTTCACCAAACTTTGACCAGGCTTCTACCCTTTCTATGTATCAACTTGCCCCCAAGCCTGAACAAGCACTTAAAAGTGGTATCATTATCAGCCCATTCTGAGAACAGGCTGACCGCAGTGAGACATTTTTTAAAATGTTTATTTATTTTTTCAGAGAGAGGGAGACAGACAGAGTGGGAAGGGGCATAGAGAGAGAGAAACAGGTGATTTGAAGTGGACTCTGAGCTGATAGCAGAGAGCCCAATGTGGGGCTTGAACTCACAAACTGCAAAATCATGACCTGAGCCGAAGTTGGACGCTTAACTGCCTGAGCCACCCAGATGCCCTCACAGTGAGACATTTTTATAGTCAGACTCCACTGATCATTTTCTCTTGCTTACTACCCAACTTGCGCTTAGGAGTCTCTGCTAAAACTTTTGCTTACCTATTCCCTATATTATAAAAGGAAAGTTGTTATCTATTTGCTGAGATTCCTGCAGATTGCTGAAATGGGAGCATTTTCCCCACTGCAATAATCTTTGCAATTAAAATTTCCTTTTAATTTAAGTTCTGATTTGCTCTTTAAAAAATTTTAATGACTTTATTGAGGTATAGCTGATTTATAAAAACTGCACATATTTAATGCATACAATTTGGTAAGTATGGACATATGCAGACACTCATGACAACATCATCACAATCAGGGTTATATAGATATACTCATCACTTCTAAAAGTTTCCTTGTATTTTTTTTTTTTTTTTTTGGTAGTAAGAACACAACATGAGATCTATCCTCTGAGTAAAATTTTAGGTGTACAATACAGTACTGTTAACTGTAAACACTATGTCCTATAGCATATCTCCAGAGCTTATTCATCTAGGATAACTGAAACTTCATACCCATTGAACAACATCTTCTCATTTCCTTCCTTCCGCCCCCATCCCCAAGTCTCTTACAAGTGTTGATGAAGAGAAATTGGAAGACTTGTACACAGTTGGCGGGAATATAAAATGGTACAGCTGCTGTGAAAAACATTCTGGAGGTTTCTCAAAAAGATTAAAAATAGAACTACCATATGATCCAGCAATCCCACTTCTGGGAATCCAAAATAACTGAAATCAGGATCTTGAAAAGATATCCACACCCTCATGTTAATTGTAGTATTATTCAAAATTGCCAAAATATGGAAACAACACAAGTTTCCATCCATAGATAAATGGGTAAAGAAAAATGTGGTATAGGGGCACCTGGGTGGCTCAGTCTGTTAGGTGTCAGCTTAGGCTCTGGTCATGATCTCACAGTTCATGGGTTCAAGCCCCACATCGGGCTCTGTGCTGATAGCTCAGAGCCTGGAGCCTGCTTCAGATTCTGTGTCTCCCTCTCTCTCTGCTCCTCCCATGCTCAAGCTCTGTCTCTGTCTCTCAAGAATACATAAAAGTTTGGGGCGCCTGGGTGGCGCAGTCGGTTAAGCGTCCGACTTCAGCCAGGTCACGATCTCGCGGTCTGTGAGTTCGAGCCCCGCGTCAGGCTCTGGGCTGATGGCTCGGAGCCTGGAGCTTGTTTCCGATTCTGTGTCTCCCTCTCTCTCTGCCCCTCCCCCGTTCATGCTCTGTCTCTCTCTGTCCCAAAAATAAATAAAAAAAAAAAAAAAAAAAAAAAAAAAAAAAAAAAAGTTAAAAAAAAAAGTTTTTAAAAAGAAAAATGTGGTATATACATACAATGAAATATTTAGTATTAAAAAAAGCAGGAAATCTTGCCAAATGCAATAACATAGATGAACCTGAAGACCAGTATATAGTAGATGAAATAATCCTGTCTGGAAGCACAAAGACTACATGATTCCACTGATATGAGGTATCGAAAATAGTAAAACTCATAGAAGCAAAGAATAAAATAGTGGTTGCCAGTATGTTTTTATTTGACACAAGTTACAGACTGCTTTGGTTTTTCAGTATGGATAATTAATAAAGGATATAACCACTATAAGAAGGATTTGAAAAAAATATACCCTCTTATATTTATTTCATTGATACAGCCTTTATGTAAATAGCATCGACAAGCTGTTTAAGAAACAAAACTTATCTGGAAGGACTTTTAGTGACCATCAGACACAACTGTCTTTATCCAACAACTTAAAAATACTGTGCAGATGTAAATTTCTCTCATTTTTTTGTTCTACTTCCCCCATTAAAATCTAGATCTAATTTTACCTTAATGCTAAGTAAGGCACAGAGATGTGACTAAATTCCCACAAGCAATATCACTCAAAAGATAATTAAATAATGAGGAAATGAGACTAAGAAGTAGTTGCTTAGAGTTTTCTTTTTTAACTAGTGTCATTTCTCTTTGTAGGGTCCTAGGAATGACCAGTTAGCAGACTCTTTATGCTATCTAGTGTTCATTCTGAGTAGTGGTGACAAAGGCACATGTCTGGGAGACTCTGGTTTGGTCAGAGAGTATTCTGAGCTTTTAAGCCTGGAGCAATTTTTTCCTGGAATTTTTGTGAACTAACATCTTTTAATAAATTTTATTTTCTGTTACAACCAGGCAAAAGATCTTCTGTTAATTGCAACTAGAACTCTAATTACACAGGGTTATAGTTCTGTATCACATAGATGGAAAAAATAAGTTAGATGATCTTCAAAATGTAGCTAAACAAACTTCATAAAGAAATAGTAGAATTTAATGGATGAGACACAATACAAGTTTAAATAGAGAAAATGGAAAAATTTAGGAAAGGGAAGACCAAAGACATAATTCTGTGCCGGGGGGGGAACAAGATAGACATTGATCAACAAAATCAAACTAAGTACTCTGAGTTGAAAAATAAAGGAGTGGAAATTATTCCTTACTAAAAAGAGATGCATACAATACGAATGGGAGTGAACTGATAGGTTTAGTATAGTGCTTTTTCAGATTAGTCATTAAGATGGTGCTTTCTGATATCATTAAAATTTATTTTGCTTATAGTATTAATGGTGTTATGTGAATAAATAAGAATGTTTAGAATGGGTATGATCATTTTTCTTTTAAAAATAACCAGTTGGTTCAAAATTACATATGTAATATTACTCGAAGATAAAAAGAATGAAATCTTGCCATTTGTAGCAATGTGATGGCACTAAAATGCACTATGCTAAGCAAAATCAGTCAGAGAAAGATAAATATCATATGATTTTACTCATATGCGGAATTTAAGAAACAAAACAGATGAACGTAGGGCAAGGGAAGGAAAACTAAGGTAAAAACAGAGAGGGAGGCAAACCATAAGAGACTCTTAAAAACAGAATAAAGTGAAGGTTGCTGGAGGGGTGTTGGGGGGTATGGACTAAATGGGTGACGGGCATTAAGGAGGGCACTTGGGATAAGCACTGGTTGCTATGTGTAAGTGATGAATCACTAAATTCTACTCCTGAAATCATTATTACACTATATGTTAACTAAATTGGATTTAAATAAAAATTAAAAATGTAAAAAAATAAATTACATATGTATACATATATGAATGTAACCTCATTAATATGTGTTAGTTTTGTTATGTGGAATAAGGAAAGGACGTGTCCCTCTACAAAAGAGTAGTTTTAGTTTTTTTCATTTTTAAATAAATAGAAAAGTAGAAAAAGTATTCTAAATTACTATGGATTAGCCTAATGGTATTTTATTTCCTTTCTTCTTTTACCCTTTCTTTCTTGACTTATTTTATGTACAAATACTCCCTTGGGCTATTTATGCTAATCTTAAGAGCACTAATTATTCAGAATTCTTATCTGACAAATGCATACTCACATACCATTTGTCTCTAGGCTTAGCAACATTTTAATGATGATAAACAGAAATACTTCCAAGAGTAATTGACTTGCTATTTTCTAATTATGTTTTATTCTGTTACTTTGCTGAAAAGATTTTTACTGATGCATGAAAAATATTCCAAAAGCAGGAGGCATATTTTTAATTATTTTATTGTATTCTGCCAGAAGTTTGGTTTTTGCTTTAAATCTAGACACTGGGATCATTTGGTGTTTGAGCATACACAGCCTTTGTTTCTTAGTAGTTGTAAAGTTGATCAACACATATTTTTAAAAAATATTTATAGAGAATGACTGTGATGGTGAAGTTTATCTAAGATGACTATTTTAAAACTCTATTATGTACACAGATGTTTTATGATGCTCATTTTTCATGACATGTATAAAGAATCTAAGAAAACATCTAAGCAATGCAAAATAAATTTCAAGTGTTTGAAAGCATGCCCCTTTTTTTTTTAAAGATTATAACCAAAATAAATTGAAACATGAAATATTTAATGCTATTATGGTGTTTCGGGTGCTTCAATTAAAATATTTTTGCTTATTTGTTTTTTCAAGAGAATAAAATTAAACTTAGTTGGGGAAACTTTCCTTAGTGATATCCACTTTGAATCTGAAGCAAATTTAATATAAGTGAATAGATCATATGGATAATATATTTATTTACCTAAATTTTGACAACACAAGATAATTTCTCTCTTCATATGCATATTCCACTCTATGTAAAAACACTAGTAGTAAATCTTCTAATGACCCGTAACATAAATATGCATTATATTATATTATATCATATGATATAAAAAATACCATTGATTCTATGTTAAGAATTTATAATGAATATCAACATATTAGAAATTATGGACATTATTAATACTGAATTTCTACTTTAATATTAAGCTTGGTCTTCCTTTTGTACATTCTTTCAACATACAAAAATGTGTACTCAGTATCAGTTGTGTTTCATGAAACGAGAATATTATAGAGAAAAAGACAAAGACTGCCTTCTGGTTTATTTTAACATGGTCAGAGACCGACGAACATGTAAACAAATAAATACGACCAAAAGAATTACTTCAGTTAGTGATAAATTTTATGATAAAAATGGAACAATGATGAAGTAGCTGTAAGTAATAAATATTATTGTCTCAGTTATCTGATAAATTATTTCTAAAGAGGTAGCATTTGAGCTGAGACTGAATGAAGATATATTCATAATTAGGAGAAGAAGGTCCCAAGTGGAAGAAATATCAGTTGCAAATAACCTTAGAAAAAATACAGAGATCCTGGGGCAAAAGTAAACACAATAAGATGACTCAACATTGATTATTCTTCTTCTCCTTTAGACACTTCGTAACTGGGAAGCATAACACTCAGATGCCAAGTAGAAAATAAGATGCTAGAGCTTGTGGGAATCTCACTGACTATGGCAGACAGAATTTGGATTTCAAAGCTAACAAAGTAGCCATGACATGAAAGTATAAGATCCTAGAGGAAAAGGGAACTACCAAGAAGTTAGTCCAAAATTATATCCACAAGTCATCTTTAAGGCATTTTCCCTTTACTAAACCACAGATACGTGCATAGACCACGCAGCAGAAAGAAGCTTCTAGGAAATTTAAAGAAATATAGAGATTTTGGTAAGAAATGCAAGTAAATACCAATATGGAAGTTTCAGGTTCTATGAGAAACTCAGATTCTAGAAAATAATTCAGACCTACAGTTAAGATCTATAAATAATTATATTCTAAGTAAGGGTAAACAAGGAATAGATAAAACCTCAAGCCTATTCCAGATTCACAAAGAATTAACTTTAAAATAAGTATTGTTTGTTCAAGTGCTCTGTCTATATTTAAATCCGTTCTTAATAGGATAACATATTCATATCAGCCAGAATTTTTCCAAATGAAATATTTAATATCACTCAAAATTACCATTAATGTTCAGAAACAGGATGGAATGACAAAAAAAAAAAAAAGAAAAAATACACAGACCATGAAACGAATCACAGTGGTCTCGTTACTAATGTGAGAGGGAAAAAAAGACTTTAATAACTTTTAATAATTTAGTCAATAGGAAGATAGATTTCTATCTTTATATTTAATTTGAGAATTGTATCCTATCTTTATATATAGTATTTTATTCTCAAATTTGAGAATACAGTTAAAAATTAACTAGAAATCCCAAAAATAAAAAAATACATTAACAGAAGTGTATTCTTTAAATAAGCAAAAATCCTGAAAGATAATAAAAAAAAAATAGAATGATATTGACTATAGATATCAAAGTATTTTTGAAGTAGTTAAAAGTGTTGGTGTAAAACTATTATACACAAAAATAAATAGAAGAGAAAGATCAGAAACAAACACATGCAAATTATGTCTGCTTATCTTTGACAAAGGAGACACTGAAATATAATAGAGCATATTAAATTGGATATTCATGTGGGGGGAGAAATGAACCTAAAATCATCTCTCACACCATATTCTGAAAGCCCATTTGGAATATATCATGAACAAAAACAAAGAGTAAATCAATGAAGTTTCTAAAATACAATGAAGTTTCTAATATACAAGAGGAGACTCTTCAGGATGTTGGAATTTGACATAATTATTTTAAATTATAATTATTATATTATTTTATAATATAATATTTTATTAATTTTTAATTAATTTTTAATTAATTTTTTAAATTCTTTATTATTTTATAATATAATATTTTATTAATTGTTTTAAATAACTTTAGCAAAGAAGAATGCTTCGTCAGACTTCATTAAAATTAATATCTTCGTTCACAAAAAAAACCCACAAAACTGAATAAAACAAACAAACAAAACTAAAGAAAACACACTACTAAATGAGTGAAAATGCAAACCTGGAGTGACGTGAATAATTATGAAATGAAATGTTTGTATTAAAAAAATATAAGGTATTGTTACTATTGCAGTCAAAATGAAGATAGATAACCTAGATTTTAAAAAGGACACCACAATGAATAGACAATACACAGAAAAGAACCACATGGCAAATAAACAAATAAAAAACTACTCAAAAGAGAAATACACATTTTAATTACAATGGGATTTCTTGCTTCAGTTTGGAGATAAAGAGAATAGCAAAAATAGTGTTGCTCCTGCAGTTACAAAATGCTGGAAAAACTTGGATGACTTTTCTTTAACCCTAACCCATCAGAGAAATGGGATGATAGGGTCAAGTAAGTGTCCTGTAGAGCTGCAGATATAAAGAAGTTTGCACCCTCTCTGGAGATGTTTCCTTCATGACATCCACTAGGTGCTCACAGGGAGGACCAGAGAGGATCCCAAATAAGCTTCCTTCCTAGTGCGGACTGGGGAAAGGGAGCAATAGGCACTGCTGAAGTTCCACATAGACTCATATCTAACTCTACAATGGAATAAACACTTTAATCTTAAAAGGAAGAGGAAGAAAAAAAAAAGAAATAACAAAACAAAAAAAGACTGCTTAAGGTACTGGTAGAAATCCACTCCAAGTAGGGGGAGAAAAAGAATTTCTACCCTTGGAGAGGGGTAGGAATATATGTTAGCATTAGCATTACAGCAAGCTGGAAAGCAAGAACACTTGGAAAGTCACATAATATAACACCCAGGTTCCAAGTGCTAACACCAGCAGAAGCTTATTAGCATAACAAATAACACACCGTTTCCTTCCTCAGGTCCCACCCCCATGTCAAATGGAATTAAAATAACAGTGCAGTATTGCTAAGAAAGTGGAAAGAGAGATTTTCTCAGTGAGCAGACACTGGAAAAAAACAAACTCTGACAAACTAGCCTACAAATTGAATACTAGGTATCCCTAGAGGAATTTAATTCTGTGACACACTGAGGGTAAACCCGACAACAACAAACTTCAAAGCCAGCCCAAATTGTAACTAGATTAACCCAAATCCACCCCATGCCTGGCAGAAGGAAAGGAATGATGTTCAAACATTCAAAATACGTGGATCATTATGTATTCCCTATTAACATATCTAGCTTTCAAGAAAATATTATGAGATGCATGAAAAGATAATATGAAACCCAATCCAGAAGAGGGGGAAACAAAAGAACTAGATTTCAATAAGACATAGATTTGCAATGAACCGAAGTTGAAATAACTATGATTAATATGTTACAGACACTAACTGAAAAACAATGTGCAAGATCTGATAATTCAGTGATTCATCACCTACGTACAACACCCAAGTGCTCCTCATAACAAGTGCCCTCCTTAATACCCATCATCCATCTAGCCCATCCCCCACTTACCTCTCTCCATCAACCTTCAGTTTGTTCTCTATAGCAAAGTCTCTGGTGGGTTGTTTCCCTCTTTCCCTTTTGTTCCCCCTCCCATATGTTCACCTGTTTTGTTTCTTAAATTTCACGTATGAGTGAAATCATATGGTATTTGTCTTTATCTGACTGACTTATTTCACTTAGCATAGTACATTCTAGCTCCATCCATGTTGTTGGAAATGGCAAGATTTCATTCTTTTTGATGGCTGAATAATAATCCATTATATAGAATTATAGATATAGATTAGATATAGACATAGACATAGATATAGATATATAGATAGATATAGATATACAGATATAGATATTGGTATATCTATATCCACTCATCAGTAGGTGGACATTAGGGCTCTTTCCATAGTTTGGCTACTGTTGGTAATACTCCTATAAACATCCAAGTGCATGTGTCCTTTTGAAATAGTATTTTTGTATCCTTTGGGTAACTGTCTAGAAGTGCAATTGCTAGGTAGCAGGCTAGTTTTATTTTTAACGTCTTGAGGAACCTCCATTCGGTTTTCCAAAGTGGCTGCACCAGTTGGCATACCTACCAACAGTGTAAGAGGGTTCCCTTTTTTCTGCATCCTCACCAACACGTGTTGTCTCTTGTGTTGTTAATTTTAGCCCTTCTGGCAGGTATGAGGTGGTATTTCATTGTGGTTTTGATTTGTATTTCCCTGGTGATGACTGATTTAAGCATCTTTTCCTGTGTCTGTTAGCCATCTGGGCATCTTTGGAGAAGGGTCTATTTGTGTCTTCTGCCTGTTTCTTAACTGGATTATTTATTTTCTGGATGCTGAGTTTGCTAAGTCCTTTATAGATTTTGGATACTAACCCTTTATCAGATATGTCATTTGCAAATCTCTTCTCCCATTTCATAGGCTGCCTTTTAGTTTTAATTGTTTCCTTCCCTGTGAAGAATCTTTTTGCTTGGAAAAAGTCCCAATATTCATTTTTTGCCTTTGTTTCCCTTGCCTCTGGAGCTGTGCCTAGTTGCTCCAGCCAAGGTCAAAGAGTTTTCTGCCTGTGTTCTCCTCTAGGATTTTGATGGTTTCCTGTCCCACATTTAGGTCTTTGATCCATTTTTTAAAAATATTTATTTGCTTATTTTGGGGAGAGATAGGGAGAGGCAGAGAGAGAAGGAAAGACAGAATCCCAAGCAGGCTGTGTGCTGTCAGTGCCGAACCTGATGCGGAGCTCAAACTCAAAAACCGTGAGATCATGAGCTGAGCCAAAATCAAAAGTTAGACGCTTAACTGACTGAGCCACCCAGCTACCCCAAGGTTTTTCATCCACTTCAAATTTATTTTTGTGCATGGTATAAGAAAATGGTCCAGTTTCATCCTTTTGAATGCTTCTGTCCAGTTTTCCCAACAACATTGGATATTATTTCCTGCTTTGTTGAAGATCTGTTGACCATATAGTGTCAGAATAGTCAATTTCAATGATAATCAATTCAAGATAATATAGATTCAATAGAGAGATGCATATATACATAAAATTGGGAAACATTCTTTTTAAATTCTTATAAAATTAACAGTACTAAAAAGAAAAAGAAAAAGAACTTACACAGAGTTCAATGTTAAATGCATAACTACTAAATTATTACCATATTAACACTTCCTCAGAATGGAAATCTTTTCAAGAATAGCTTTCACAATATTAATAAAATTCACTATATTAACATGTAAAAGTAACAAATTATACTATGCCCTTCCATAGATGAAAAAAGGAATTGAATGGCTTTCAACACTGATTTTTGTCAAAACAATGATCTTATGATAAATTAGGAATGGATTATGGTCTCCTTACTATGGTTACATCAGTTTGTATTATTTGATTAGAGAAACCAGAATTTGCATCTAAGGAATTTAAATAAAAAATAAATATGCTGAAGGTAAACCATAGATGGTAAAAGTAGAGAGAGCAGAGAATAAGGCTTGGAAGCAAAACAAGAACATTGGAGGAGTTAAGGCAATTTAGGACAACGCAGTCTGCAATAACAATTTACACTCCATTTCCTTTTCTTTCCATCACTCTAGTTGAGGTTCAGCACCTTATAAAAGATAGAGTGATTATCTTAGCTTCGGTCATGGGCATCTCATTTGAAGAGAGAAAAAGAGAAAAACTTGATTGTACTGTTAACAAGAATACACTCTGGTGAAAAAGTAGTTTCTCAAGTGGAAATTTGTATGGCCTTAGGAAGATTAAAAAAAAAACAAACATAACTTCAAATATCCTGTGATCCAGATTTTTTTTTCCCTTTCAGTGTACACAAACACACACATATCTTTCTATCCAATTCTGATACATCTTTAAGTGATCCCTTCCACTTAAGTAAGTTCCCTCATAAAAAGTTCCAAAATATTAACCAACCCTAAAAAGATGCTGCAACACCAGTTCCAACATCAGGTAAGCCATCATCTAGTTTCATGTTTCAGATAACTGGATCTGATGTCCATTCCTTCTCTTCTTTACATTTTGCCCATAAATATACTTCACAATACTTGAAATAAGTTGTAATTTTTCAGCTATTTTATGCATAATGGCAGGGAATGGAAGAATAAAGGAAAAATAAGTTGAGATTTTAAAATATATATGGCAAAAAAGAATGGAATATAATTTAATATCTCAATATTGCTATTTCTGAAATAATCACAAGGGCATTACTGACATTTATGATTATCTTTCTCTCCCATCCATTCTGTGCATTCCTTGCTATAAATGAGTTGCCTCAAAAGTGTGACTCAAATCTTAGTCCCAAAGGAACAGAGAAGTGTTTTGTTTGTTGTGACACGTGGGCAGAACTCTAGCAAAGCTTTATCATTTTAAACCTTGTGAACGAATTCCAGAAGTCCTACAGAAAACCCTCAGGTTCCATATATACAGGGAACCAAGGGTTCCCTGTACACTTTTGTCCCACAGTGACCTTATTTTCCCTCTATAGTCAAGATCAATCACCCTAGTAACATAGTAAGTTATCGTTGACTTTGTTCATTTGCACAAGGATCCCCAGATAAACACTAATCATTCTAGTTTATAAACAAGTGGTGGTAGCTAAACCCTTCAATTCAGCAGAACCCAGAATCACAAGGAAGAAACATTCTCTCCCTTAAGTTGTAATTCAGTTTATTATAAGTAGTATCTTAAATTCCACCCCTTTATTTTTTTAAATTAGCTGCTCTAGGAGATTCATGGGCAATCCTGCTGAAAAATCCTATGGCTTATCAGCTCAATTGACTTATGATGTTTTTGAACATAAGAGAATACTGTATGTGAGGATTTATGCTTTCACACAACCACAAGATAATTTAAATAAGTTGTAAAAAGTGAATTAATGTGAGAGAAAGTATTAGTATTTACTTTGCTTACATTAACAAGTGGTTCTTTAATGTGTACATATTTGTGTGAGAAAATAGAAGAAAGCTATCTCTCATGCCTCAAATAAGAGAAAAATATACATAATTTTCTCTGTGATGGCTTTAGGTATAAAAGATGGAGATAGTTCTTTATATATATATATTTCTATGAGACAACAGAGGAAGCCTCTACTTGATGCCTCAAATATAAAAGGAAAAATGTAACTTGATACTATCACCTTATTTTGATTATTTAAGATGGAGGCAGTTCAACTGTATGAGAAGTTAGGATGAGATAACCACCATTTATATCTTTTTCTTTCAAGACAAAGGGCTCAAAGAGAGATTACAGAGAGATTTTACTCTCCACAGTTTGTGGAGAGTAATGCTTCACCAAGAAAGGAAATAAAATCATAACAGCAACATATGTTTAAAACACAACTAATACTATCTTAATATTACTAAAGAGATGCCAAGTAAAAGAGACTTTTAACAAATTTTGTCTCCAATATTTTAACTCACTCCCTTAGTAGCTAATAGAAAGAATCCATTGTTTTAGGTCTTCATAAAGTGAAGGGAGCCTAACTGAATTTGAACAACAATGACAAAAATATTAGCTGTATATTATGCTATTGGAGACATTTTACATTCTCATTCATGGTACAGAAAACATGAAGTTGGACAGGAAAACACCCCAAGTTTGTAAGATACTATCTAATACTTTCATCATAAATTAACTTTCAATAATGCATCCAACTAACTTTAACACTAATTGTTTTTCATGTTGGTGTATATAGAAAGATGCAAAATTCTTACAAAGTAGCCCATTGCTTTCGTGTCCACTCTGTAAAGTAAGGTATTAAAAAGCAATAATGTATATCATTATGTAAGACTTAGTAAGTCTATGGGGGCTGGCATTGGAAGAACTATTACAAATAGCGGAAGAAAATGAAAACTTCCTATTTCAGTGAGGTCAGTAACTGCTTCCATCATTCTGGAATCAATCTGTCTCTAGTTAACCAGTGTGTTAATTTGAGAACTTATATCTTATTGGGTGAATCTGAGCAAGTTTGATTTATACAGTCTGCTGAACTTTAGTGAGGTCAAATCATCATTGACCCAATGTAAAGCCTCCATCCTAAAGCCAGGGCCATATTTTTTTATTTTTTTATTTTGAGAGAGAAGGAGAGAGAGAGAGTGCTTGAAAGCATGAGTGAGGGGAGAGAGAGAGGAAGGGGGAGAGGGAAAGACAGAGAGAGAGAAAGAATCCCAAGCAGGGACTTGGAATGATGCAGGGCTCTATCCCAGGAACCCGCTAAATCACGACCTGAGCCAAAATCAAGAGTCAGATGCTTAACTGAATGAGCCACACAGGCACCCCATATTTGTACAACAGCACATTAAAGAGAATTAGTAAACAGACTGACTGATCTCTACTGGGTTGTTGGCAATCCCTTGCAATTATGAAGTACCTGTTTTCCAGTGTGGATATTTTAATGAACATTCATAAGATATGAGGTCAGTAGTACACATATATTGTATCTCCTGCTGGGGTTGCCAGTTAAAATATAGAATGTCCATATTTGTGTCCCCTGAAAATATGTATGTTGACTCTCCAATGTGATGGTATTTCTTTATTTAAATTTTTAATGTTTATTCATTTTTGAAAGAGAGACAGAGTGTGAGAGGTGGAGGAGCAAAGAGAGAGAGAGAGAGAGAGAGAGAGGGAGACACAGAGTCTAAAGCAGGCCCCAGGCTCTGAGCTGTCAGGACAGAGCCCGATGTGGGGCTCAAACCCATGGACCGGACCGTGAGATCATGACCTGAGCCAAAGTCTGACGCTTAAATGACTGAGCCACCCAGGCACTCCAATGTGTATTCCAATGGTATTTAGAAGTGGGGTTTTAGTGAGATTATTAAGTCATGGGCGTGGAGCCTTCAAGAAAGAAATCAGTGCACTTATAAATGAGACCCCTGGGAACTCTCTTGCCCCTTACGCCACGTAAGGAAATAGCTAGGAGAATGCCATCTGTGAACCAGCAAATGCAACTTCAACTCATAATGAATCTGCAAAGTGCCTTGATCTTGCACTTGCCAGGTTTTGGAACTGTGAGAAATAAATGTTTGTTGTTTAAGCCACTCAGTCTATGGTATTTTGTTATAGTAGCCTGAACAGACTAAGACACCCAAGTACCCAAGAATTTCAGGTAAGCAGTAACATTTGATGGAACATATTTTACTAAAAAAGGATTTGTTGTATCTAGAATTTAAATTTAATTGTGTGTAAGCATTTGTATTTGTTAAATATAGCAACCCTACCTTGGACCCAACCACATGTCATCTAATGATGTCACCCATATATCTGATGTTGCTTATTCCATTCCCCCAAATATGTAGAAAATTTTGACCTGATATTTCATTTTGATGACTTACACATTTTAATATTTTCTGTTCATTTTTTCTGACATATTTTATTCACCAATTTATAGGCAATCTTTAAGTATAATTTATTTCCAGTGAGAGCTACGGAATAAAACACTGAGTATCTTCACTTAACCAAACATGGGTTTGACTTGTGACTTTGCCTACTTGATATGACTGATTATTCACCTACTGCCTTAGACAGGATGCCCACATGAAAGAGGTAGTACCTTCAAACTGAGTACTTGAGGAAAGTTTAATGATTGTAAGAGCACTTATTTCAAAGATATGGTAGAATGTGGAGAAATGGCAAGCGATAGTATATTATCCTGGAACTAGTAACAAGTGAGGTGCTCCACTATTCTGGACTTAACTGAAAGAAACGTTTGTGGGGAGAGGGCCTTTTGACAGGAGAGAAACTGCCTGACCATTGCAATATTGCAGGTATTTAGCCAGGACAATAATTATCTGAACCCCATTTTTCTCCTTCCCCTCCTTTCTACACACTTGGAACTAGAGTATAAGAAACCTGAAGCAAAGGTCAGGTTCCTTGTGCTCACAGATAAGGCGAAGGATGGAGAAAGACAGTGAATATAGAGGAGTACCCTGAGGATATCCAAAACACTTCTGTGACCTTTTCATTATTATTATTATTATTATTATTATTATTATTATTATTATCATCATTTGCTATGTTTTTTTGTCATTTTCTTAGTTTATCCTTTTCCTGGATCTCTCTGCATTCAACAACTTTAGTTGGTTGTTCTACTTTTCTCCGCAGTAATTTATTCCAGTTTGCATTTTTATTTAAATAGTAGATTAATACTTAAAAATTTATTTTAAAAACATATTCAGCATTTTATTTTTTAACGCTCACTCATACTTCCTTTCCAGTAAACTAAGCAATGATAAAGAGCAGATAAATTAGCATTCACTAGTCCACCTCCAATGGTCTCAAATTATCTTGTTTACGTGAAACATCTGGCAATAGAATTCCTTTGAGGGAACATATTAAAAAAATAATAAGTAGTTTGATCTGATTGAAATTGAAGTGGTGAAGGCAAGGGTTACCAGAGATGAAATAATGAAATAAATAGCTGAAATACTTTGGGGGGTGGAAAGGGTGGCTAAAAATTGCTGGTGAAGCTTAGAATAGAGAACAATATGGAGAAAAATAAATGACAGTTTCATAACCGAAAGGAAGTTTATAGATATGTCAAATATTTAAATTTAACTTTTATTTAGACTGCTCTTCCACCTTGAGACCTAGCTCATTCACCAATGTTCTGAATGACATTAAGCAATATTAGTTCAATGATGATTCAACACAAGTAAAATGACCTCAACTGAAAAACGAATATAACTTCACAATTTCAAATATTTACAAATTTGGTATTTGTAACATAATATCTGGATTTCAGGCAAAGGTGCAGATATTATATCCATTTTAAATAAAAATAAAGTTACTCTTGAAGATTGTCTTAGCTTGGTCTATTATAACAAAATGACATAGACTGAGTGGCTTAACACAAAAGTTTATTTTTCACACTTCTGGAAACTGGAAACCTAAGATTAGGGTGCTTGCATGGTGATGTTCTGGTCAGGGTTTTCTTCTTCACTTGCAAAAGGCTGGTTCTCTCTGTGTCCTCAGGTGGCAGACACTAGAGAGAGAGAGAGAGAGAGAGAGCGAGAGAGAGAGAGAGAGAGAGAGCCCACGCTCTGGTGTCTTCTCCTTTTCTTAGAAGAACACTAATCCCATTATGAGGACTCTACTCTTCATGATCTCATCTAAATTTAATTACCTCCCAAAGGCTCTACAACAAGAACCATCACATTAGGGTGATAACAATAAGACAGTAATAGACCCCAAATAGAGTCAGTTATGCTAAGCCCCAAACTAAGTCACCAAACCAAGGCCCGATTACAGTTTTTGCACACCCAGAAATAGAAGATTAAATCAATCAGGAGGAATTGCCTAATGAGCACTGCCTAACAGACCCCTACCATCCCCCAAAGGAAAGTGACTGTGCAATAGCCAACTGCCCACTTTATTTTCCTAGTGCAATTTTCTTACTTCTCCCTTCTGCCTATAAAAGTTTTTAATTTTATACAGCTCTTTTCTATCCACTAGATTGGATGCTGCCTGATTCAAATAAGTTTTTCTCAAATAAATTCTTAAAAGTTTTTAAATGCCTCAGTTTGTCTTTTAACAAAATTTGAGGACTTCAACATATGAATTGGGGATGAGACACAGAAATTCAGTCCATAATAGAGATGTTAAATCATCAATATTATTTAGTTGAGTTTTGCTTGCTAGGTTGAAGTAAGTATAGTTTTATATTCCTTAGAAACAGTTAACTATACTATACACTGATCTTTCATAAAGTGTTCATATTACCAGTTTTAATATCCTAGAAATTAAACCTGTCAAATGGAATTCACTATCAATATTTCTACCCATTCTCTATAGAATACCTTGCATCAATAATGAGGATTCTTTAATATTTCCAATTTCCAGCAGAGTTTTCTTTTCTCTTTCAGTGTATTTGTGAGTTTTTAGAAATTAGTAATTGAATGGATAAAATGGTTTATTAAGTGGAATGTTTTATTGAACATAACCCATGTATCTCACTAGCAATTTATTGTGATATAATCTTATTTCCAATAAAAAAAATAGATGGCCAGAAATATAAATGATAGGTACATGATAGGTAGATAGAAGATAAACACAAGATATTAAGAGAATGTGATTAAAATTGTGCCCAAATATCTATTCATTCAACAATGAAGCATTAGGTTTTAAGCAGAATGCCATTTAGGATAGTAAAGTGAAATGTTCTGTTGGGTCAGCTCCTTATATATCTAAATAAGTATATCAAGTTAAATTTAAGAAATTCTAAATTCATTAAGTGAAGGAAAAAAAAGGATACCTGTCATCATATGTTTTTGAATATATGGGAATGTCGAACTAAAATTAAACATAGAACATAGAACATAGAAATTAAAGTCACACATTATTTTCCCAAAAAATTCTCATAAAATCCAATGGAATAAGTAAAAATGTGGATAAGTTGCTATCATGGATTATGTGGGTAAGTTAATATTATGGATAACAGGTAGCATTACTTTTGTTTTCTAAAATGAGTATTATTGAAATCACATATAGTAAAACAAGTCACATCTTTTAAGAAGCCTCAAGTATGACTAAATGGAGTTTGAAATAAAAATTGTGGAGATTATATTAAGAGACGTGGGCTTTTAAAAATGTTTTTTCATGTTTAATTATTTTGAGAGACCGTGAGCACGTACATGCACACATGAGCGGAGGAGGGGCAGAGAGAGGGAGAGAAAGAATCCCAAGTAGGCTCTGTGCTGTTAGTGCAAGTCCAACATGGTGCTCCATCTCACAAACCTCAAGATTATAACATCACCTGAAATCAAGAGTCAGAAACTTAAACAACTGAGCCACCCAAGTGCCTTTAAAGTTGTCGTTTAGAGAGGAACTCCAACATGCTATTCTATTGTAGCCTGAATGTAGCAATAAATGCAAGACCAATTCTGAATACATGTAAGCTGATTTTGTATAAGATGTGGCATCTTCCGTTTTTCAGGTAACATAACTAAATTTTATTTTCATGACATTTTAGAATAAAAGCAGCCACTAAAATCCAGTTATTGGTGAACAGAAATAATAGGGACTGTTCTCTAAGGAAAAAAAATCACACACTAACAAGTAAAAATTTCCAAAGACTTCAGAGAGTTGAGAAGACAAGATTTGCTGGAGCGTCCTTTTATAATTGAAGAATCGCTATATTAAATAGAACCCACTACATACACTGAAGAATGAGTTCCTCGTAATGTTAAATTGGACCTGACAGGAGTACAAGTATCATTATACATGAATCGTTTTCTTTCAAAGAGGGATCTTAAGGGGGGAAATCAATTTCTATGGTATTCTTGGGAATTTTAAAATTATTAACCTCAAAATAATGACCTATTCAGAAAAGTGAGAAAATACTGTTCATGTTCACATAGAATTAGCCTAATTTTACATCATAGATCACTGCAGTTTTTCTTAGATTTGATGGCTCTGAAGTATCGCCCGTTTTAAAAGGAACTGAATTATTTTACTCTCAATCCCAAGGCTTTCATTCTCTTAACACAACAGTTCTTAGCAATTCAGTCTTGAGATATTGGTCAGCTTTGATGGGGAGAAATTAGAAAAAGGGACAGAAAAAGCAAGTGGAAATTATTCCTTTAAATCAGTTATGTATTGGTTCTTAAACTGAAATTGCTAACATCCATTAATATATCGCTTTGTTAAATTGAAGAATAGTAAATTAACAAATTCATCAAAAACATCCATCAAGTTTTAGCCTAAAGAAATTTTTACAAAGCTGCAATAAGCTGGGAAGACAGTCTTTAAGCGAGATTCTCACATTACGCTTAACTAGACAATTTTAAATTGAGTTGTCAAAATAAACTATTTTTTTTCCTAACCAATAAAACCAGTCAATTCAGATTCAATTACTAAGGCTCTTTCACTGGAATTCATTCACTCTTCAAAAACATGTTATTTAAAGCCTTTAAATGTTACTTGATAGTTTTAAGTTGCTATAAACGTTTTGATTTTAAAATAGGATAAGGTCAGCAGAGTCCATTTCTACCTCAAAATCACAAAAGCATATTCATATCTAGGCATGCTGCATTTAATGAAGGTGTTAAACCTAATAGTAAAATGTGGGATAATTTTAGTCATAGCGGATAATTTTGATACATGGCTGGCAACAGTCAACAAATGATAATTTAACTTATTTAAAGAAATGCACCTTCTCATTTTCATAAAACAGTTCAAAGTTTAAACTTTATTCACGTTACTACGTATTGACAATAATGACTCCTATGACCTGAATGGTTTGTGGCCCTCTGCCCTACTAAGCAGAGCAATTAAACAACAAGGAGTAAAATAATATGCCAAACTCTCTTTGATACAGTTTTTTCCCTCAACTGTCCAGTAAATATTACTTTATAAACTAAAGACTAAACTGTTTAGGGATGGAATAATTTTAGAGAAATTGTCTGCATTTTTACAAAAGTTAACATTAGTTTCCTAATGAAATACAGACAGAAGTTAGTCTAACATCTATGCAACTTTAGATACTGCTGTGGTTATCACTCTTTTCTGCTTGAAATACCCTTTTCTCTATGAGTACATGTTAAGTAGAAATTAAGATTACAGCACAATCTGATGTTAAGAAAAAATAGTTATAAGCATTCCAAGAAACTATTTTCTCATGACCAATTACTTGAGATGCTAATGCAAAGATGAAATGGAAATACCACTCAAGATAAATTTCAAAATCATAAATGTCGTAAGACGTCAATAAGTATAATATATTGGAATACATGTTAATGAGGATATTCTGTTAGCTTTCTGGCCAATGAAAAAAAAGGACAGTAGAAAATAATGGTATTATGACTGCAATTCACAAAATGCATTTTCCCAGTATTGTAATTGGTATATTTTGGTCTGCCTCATAAGTGTGCTTCATTAACTCTGAAACAGCACACTATCCAAAAGTTGTTCCTAAGGCTCTGATTGTTGATGATTCCTTTCCAAAATTGTTATGGCTCATTTGAAAGAGAGTGTTTTTGTTCATACTTAATATTAAGTTTTAAAAAACCCTGCAATATGTTAATAAAGGACTTTGATGAGTATGGCAATATGTCGGTGAATGTGACAATATCAACCTAAATTTTTCATTGGATACACACCTGAAAACTTGTTTGCTAAAAAAAGAAATAAAGTCCCTTGATTTAAAATAAAAAATAGAAAGTCTGAGACATTTAGATATCCCTGAATAATTACCATTGGTGTTGCCTCTGTTTATAGGAAGATACTGTGTTGGTCATGTTTTATTAAAAGAAAATGAAAGTTCTATATTTGTTAATTTATAGATAAGAAAATATTGTGCTATACTTTTAAGAGAAAGTGCGTTTTTATTGCAGTGTAGATCACATATTAGAATGTAAAAATATCACTAAATTTACCATAAAATAAATAATGACTTTGAAGTATATCTTAAGATGCTATTTTTAAAAAATTACTAAACTACTGGGGCACCTGGGTGGCTCAGTCGGTTAAGAGGCTGACTTCAGCTCAGGTCATGATCTCACAGCTCGTGAGTTCCTGAGTTTGAGTTCCACGTGGGGCTCTGTGCTGACAGCTGGGTGCCTGGAGCCTGCTTTGGATTCCGTCTTCCTCTCTCCCTGCCCCTTCCCCACTTGTACATGCATGCACACACGCTCTCTCTCTTTCTTAAACGTAAATAAATGGGCTTTGAAAAAAAAATATACCAAGACAACTTCTTAGTTAAAAAAGATATGCCATGTGACCAAAAGATTCCACTACTACATATCTATCCAAGAAAAATGAAACATATGTCCACACAAAAATTTGTGTAATAATGTTTACAGCAGCATTACTCATAATAGGCCAAAGGGGAAACAATCTAAAGGCTCATCAACTGATGATGAACAAACTGTGGTACATCCATACAGTGGGATAGTATTTGGCAATAGGTAGGAATGAAGAACTGATACATGTGACACCATGCACGAACTTTGAAAATATTTTGCTCAGTAAAAGAAGCATGATGCACAAAAAGCATTTATTATTAAATGCCATTATATGAAATATCCAAAAGCCAATTCTATAGTAACATAAAATAATGTCTTTCTATTACTGGGGGCAGGAATGGATAGTGACTTTAAATTGCCACAAGTTTTCCTTTTAAGGTTATGGAAATGTTCTAAAATTACATTGTGGAGATGGTCTTATAACTCTGTAAATATACTGAAATTCATTGTGTTATAAATTTGAAAGAGGTTAATATTATAGAATTTGCATGACATCACATAAAAGTATTAAAAATTTACTGAGATACTACCTTAGATCAGGCAATTCGCAGGTGTACAAGATATAAAGGCCAAAAAAATTAGCATTTATTCTGTGGGTTTACTGTTTAGTGTGTAGAGACAGACACAAAAGCAAAGCAATGTATTTAAATGCTAAAGTGACATCATAAGCATATTTATAATCAAATAGTTAATTTAAAAAGTGTGGTTGTTTCTGTATTTGGTGACAGATTTGTGATAATTGTGTACTGAAAATGTCTATATTTGTAATTATAAGTATGTAATTTAATCCTACTATGTTTCTATGTATATAGGGAAGAAAATTAGAAGGTGAAATTTGAGTAATTGTGTTAGATTACCAAATGTATACTTCGCAAAGTAGTACAATTTACTTGCTCAATTATAGTAGTGGGTGAAGACCAAGGTCAGTTCAGTCACAGGAGTAAAGTTTTTCAAATATAGCACATGAGTTCATCCAGATACATTAAAGTACGAACGCATAAACAACTGTCAGAGAATTTCTTATTAAGCACATGACAGAATTCCTTGGTTTAAAATGTGACTTAATTTGTGTTCAGCAGTAAATATTGACTCTGAAAACAAATTCAGCATACTAATTGCTTTGTGTTAGTACTTAGACTCTCCTAAACTCCAAGTGCAAATGTATGTAAATTAGGCAAATTATTCTTTCAAACTAATTGCCTAGTGATACTTGACTAAACCACAACATAATGTGTCTTGTGCTCATCTGTATCACAAAATATTTATATTATGTGAACATACTCTCCAAATCACTCATCAGTTAATCTATTTGTTCATTCATTCACTCATTTGTTCATTCATTCACTTAATCACTTATTAATTCATTTAGTTGATGTAACTTATGTTTATTCTGAACATTTTCATTGCCATACGTTCAGAATATTTATCTTAAAAAGACTATCACAATTATTATACATTTTTTAATATGTATGTGTTTATGTATCTATAATTATATATGGGTTTATATATATAATACATATATATGGATTTGTATATATAATACTATATATATATTTATGTATTCATATATTTATATACAGAGAGAGACAGAGAGAGAGGGGCAAAGACAGAGCAAGCAGAAACATTTTTCACAGTGCATTCAAAATAGCTTTTTTATTTTTAAACGTATTATATCATTAATTCCACTGCTCAAAAAGCGCCAATGGGTTCCTTCTGAAGTCAGAGTAAAATCCAAAGTACTAGTTATATGACATGGGTTATCTTGTACCACTCTACCCCTTGCTCATTCTCTTCATATTCACTGATCTACTTGATTCTTCTTAAAACAACACCTATGGTCACAGCCTTTGCACTTGTTGATCTGATATAAATGCTGTCAAAGATATCTACATGGCCCTTTACCAAATTTCCTGAGGATCCTTCATTAAACATATTAATTAAAATAGATCTAACTTATCTCTCCTTACCTCTTAACATGTTCTGTTGTTTTTTCCTTTTATCTATCTCAAAATGTAATAGGAAAATATACCAGTCCACACGGGTAGCATGTATAGCATGGGTACCAAAGCATTATTTTGCTGTATTATTACAAGAGAACCAGTTATCAGCTAATAATGGAATCGGTCTTTTAGACTTTGGCCTGGATGACACTTGAGTCAAAGAAGCCAATGCAGGTGTCTTAGCGTCATATATGACACACGTTTCACATAAAGTGAAATGTTGTAAGTATTCTGCAAGACATAATTTGTTGGTGTAACTGAACTATTTTATGGATTAACTATTTTCTTTGAATTTTTGTTGCTTCTGTTGTTAGACTTCTACCTTTGACAATCACCTTGACTTCCATGATTTTGAAGTTGGTGGGTATGCATTGTATGAAAATTACCCTGCTCAATTTATTCAGACTGGTTAAAAATAAGAGGGATTACTCTGCTCATTTGCATATGCATGAGTGCTACGTTTTATTACAAAAGAATAAAAAGGAAATAGAAATTTAAAAGTTAGGGTACATATTATTAGTTGTCTAATAGCATATAGCATTTAAGGAGGATTTTTCTTTTACCCTAGGGCTCCTGGTTGGCCTGTGAATCAAAGACTGAGAACCCAGTCTGTAGAGTCTACTGACACAACTTTTATAGAGCAATCTGAATTTTGATTATATTGGTTTAATGTACTTGTATGGATTTATAGGTACAAAGTATTTGATTGATTAAACCATAGTCTTTCTTAAGCTGCTAGCAGATAATAAAAGGCTATTTGACTTTGAGTGGATATTTTCTATTAGACTTTCAATCTCTCTAAAAGGACCTCAAAGTTTCTCTAGTGGAATGAAGGAAATTGCTATATGGTCCTTAAAGCAAATTGGAGTGCTTTCTCCAATTTACTTATGCTTAAAACTGCTATAAAGATTCTCCTGGACTTTTAAACCTTGGTTTCTTATATATATGATAATTTATTTTGTTCAAGAATAAACTTCACATAAAGGCGCCTGAGTGGCTCAGGAGGTAGAGCACACAAATTTTGATCTCACTGTTATGAGTTCAAGCCCCATGTTGGACATGGAGCCTACTGACTTAAAAAAATAAGAATAAACTTCTTCTAAAATATATAAAGTTACCTAGTATTATAGAATATATTATTTCAAGATTTCTGCTGGATTTATCTACTAAAGGTATATTTTTCAAATTTTAAAGATACTTTAAAAGCCTTATTGTTTGGGGCACCTGGGTGGCTCAGCTCGCTGGTTAAGCATCCAGACTCTTGATTTTGGCTCAGATCATGGTCTCATAGTCATGAGATAGAGCCTTGAGTCAGGCTCCAGTGTGGTTCTTAAGGTTCTCTCTCACCCTATCTCTCTGCCTCTCATTCTCTCAAAAAAAAAAAAAAAAAAAAAAAGCAAGCCTTATTGCCAAGAACACTAATACAATCCCTGCTCCTATAGGTTGGGGTAGATGAAAGGTGAAAGTAGAAAATTGTTAATAGGTCTTCTTCACTGGTATGATTTTGGTGGCATTGTATATTTACAAAGAGTATAGTAATTACATTAGTGGTAGATTGTAAAAAGCCATCAAGTCAATTTTATCAGGTAAATTTGGAAGGATATTATTCCAAAATAAATAAATAAATAAATAAACAATGCTATTTTCGCTTGCACAGAAATGTGCTACTATTGTTTTATTCTAATATTCTTTCAAGGGTGCCTTTCCATGCACACACAAAAACAGAGTTTGAGTGTGACTTGTGAATTTTTGATCACCTGGTTGAGGTTCTACTATATTTATTTTGTTGCTTAAATTATTTCTGGCTTTGGCCATTGCAGTTGCTTTCATTTGGCTTCTATGTCTCTTTGACATACACCCATCCTCGTAAATTTTCTTTGAGTATTGCTTTTCTTGTGCCAGGCTTATAAGATGTGCCAGGCTTATCTTGTATGTTTCCTGCCCCAGTGCTAGAACCAGCCATTTCTCCAGGGATCCCTGATTTCCTTTATTGGGGAATGGTATTAGGCCATATTCTGAGTGTTAGTTGTGCTTGTTGCTCTTGGGATAGCATTGCTTCTTTGACTTTTTTCAGCTGACAGACAAAAAATATGTGTGTATACTATCCCATATATGTATATAACATGTAAGTATTTTTATATGTGGTCATCGGTAACTATATTAAGCTATACCTGACTTCAAAATGATGTCATCTACTCTAATCCATTACCATACAGATCACTTTGGCCTCCTTCCCTTGCTTATGTCTATTCCATCCCACTTTAACAGCGAGAATCCTATGGACTATTCGTTTATTTGTTTAATTTAAAAAATCACACACAGTTGATGCAGAACTGTTAACTCATACCCCTGGTGAAGACAACTTTATCAACTAGACTCTAATTGTTATATATGATTCCTTATGCTTTTATTTTTATAGACCCCACTCATTTCCAAAATACCACATAAGTACCTTTTGCCTTGATTCTCTTCAGTGCCAATACTAAATAATGACAGCACTAAATGCAGTAAGAATGAGGAGAAAACAGATCACTTGTGCATCGCTGAGAATGTAAAATGTACTGCTACTCCAGAAAACAATTCGGAAGTTTCTTATAAAAATAAAGATAGTTACTTCATGACTCAATGATTGCACACTTAAGTATTTATCCCAGAGAATAAAAAAATACACAAAACCTGTCCATGGATGTCCATAGCAGTTTTATTTATAATAGGCAAAAACTGGTAACAACGTAGTTGTCTTTTAATGAAAGAATGGTTATACAACCTATGGTAAAAATCATATATACTATGAAATTCTCTTTAGCAAAAAATAGAAGAGACAGAAAGAGAGATACAAAGATGGAGATGGAGATGCGAGAGACAGAGGGAAAGAAAGAAAGAAAGAAAGAAAGAAAGAAAGAAAGAAAGAGAAAATGCAATGGACATTCAAAAACTTAAATGAATAACACGATTATTTTGTGTGGTTATAAAAACAATATAGGAGGGATCTTTGTAGTGATAGAAGTTTGCAGTATTTTTTTTTAAATTTTTAAAAATATTTTACGTATTTTAGAGACAGTGGGAGTCAGAAAGGGGCAGAGAGAGAGGGAGACACAGAATCCAAAGCAGGCTCCAGGCTCCAAGCTGTCAGCACAGAGCCGGATGTGGGGCTCGAACTCACAAACCGTGAGATCATGACCTGAGCCGAAGTCGGACGCTTATTCGACTGAGCCACCCGGGCACACCTGCAGTATCTTGACTGTAGTGGTACATACCTGAATCTAGAAATGTGATAAAATTGCATAAAACAAGACAGACAGACACACACACACACACACACACACACACACACACACACACAAACACACACACACACACAAGTATATGTTAAACTAAGGAAATCTAAATAAAGTGTGTGGATATATCAAAGTAAATATTCTGGTTATGATATGGTATTTAGTTTTGCAAGATGTTACCATTAGGGAAACAGGATAAAGGGTATATGAGAGCATCTTGTATTATAATTTATAACTACATGCAAATTTATACTTCTCTATAAAATTTAATTTAAAAATTCAATTACAAAAACTGCAAGGATAAAAAACATTTCTCTAAGGACTAATATCATGGCAAAAGGTTTTGTGCCCTTGATAAAGATATTTTACAAAAATTTAAAGAGAGAGTCTCAAATGCACATTGAAAGTGAGGGCATGGAGACCCATCTGTCATGATAATGGACCTCAAAAAGAAGACAGAGTATCCATACTTATACCATAAAAACTAGATTTTAAACCAAAGACTGTAACAAGAAGTGAAGAAGGGCATGATAACATAATAAAGGGGTCTATCCATCATGAAAATCTAATAATTGTAAATATTTATGGCCCTAACTTGAAGAACCGAAATATATAAATCAATTAATAATGAACATAAAGAAATTCATTGATAATAATATAATAATAGCAAGGGACTTTAACACCCCACTCACAGTAATAGAAAGACCATTTAAGCAGAAAATCAACAAGGAAACAATGACTATGAATGATACACTGGATCAGATGGACGTAACAGATATATACAGAACATTTCATCCTAAAGCAGAAGAATACACATTCTTTCAAATTATTTTTAATGTTTATTTATTTTTGAGAGAAAGAGAGAGAGCATGAGCAGGGAAGAGGTGGAAAGAGAGGGGGGAAGAGGAACCAAATCAGGTTCTGTGCTGACAGCAGTGAGCCCGATGTGGGGCTTGAACTCAAGAACTTGAGACCATGACCTGAGTCAAAGTCAGACACTTAAATGACTGAGCCACTTAAGCACTCCCACATTCTATTTGAGTGCAAATGGAACATTCTCCAGAAGACATCACACACTGGGTCATAATTCAGCCCTCAACCATTACAAAAATATTGAGATTATACCATGCATATCATACCACAACACTATGAAATGAAGTCAACCACAAGAAAAAATTTAGAAAGAATGCAAATACATGGAGCTTAAAGAACTTCATACTAAAAATGAATGATTAAACAGGAAATTGAAGAAAAAATGAAAAATACTTGGGAACAAGTGATAATGAAAACATGATAGTCCAAAACCTTTGGAATGCATCAAAGCAGTCCTAAAGGGAAGTACAGATCTACATCAAGAAGCAAAAAAAAATCTCAAATACACAAACTAATAACATTACACCTATAGGAATTAGAAAACAAAATGAAACAAAAACAAAAAACAGCAAATAAAGCCAAAGCCAGCAGAAGAAGGGAAATAATACAGATTAGAGAAGAAATAAAAGATACAGAAACAAACAAACAAACAAACAAACAAAAAAAAACCACACTAGAACAGATCAAAGAAACTAAAAGCTGGTTCTCTGAAAGAATTAATAAAATTTATAACCCCCAGCCAGACTTATCAAAAAGAAAAGAGAAATGACCCAAATAAATCACGAATGAAAAAGAAGGGATCACAACCAACACCACAGAAATACAAACAATTATAAGAGAATATTATAAAGCATTTTATGCCAACAAATTGGGCAATCTGGAAGAAATGGATAAATTCCTAGAAACATACAAACTACCAAAACTGAAACAAGAACAAATAGAAAATTTGAACAGACCCATAACCAGCAAAGAAATTCGATCAGTAATCAAAAACCTCCCAACAAAAGACCAAGGTCAGATAGCTTCCGAAAAAAATTCTACCAGGAAGTTAAAGAAGAGTTAATACCTATTTTTCTCAAACTGTTCCAAAACATAGAAGTGGAAGGATAACTTCCAAACTTATTCTACAAGGCCAGCATTGCCTTGACTCCAAAAACAGACAAAGACCCCAGTAAAAAAAAGAAATACAGGCCAATATCCCTGACGAACATACATGCAAAAATTCTCAACAAGATACTAGTAAATTGAATCCAACATTACATTAAAAGAATTATTCACCATGATCAACTAGGTTTTATTCCTGAGCTCCAGGGGTGGTTCAATGTTCACAAATCAATCAACATAATAAGCACATTAACAAAAGAAGTGATAACTATCATACAATCCTGTCAATGTATTTAAAAAAAAGCATTTGACAAAATAGAGCATCAATTCTTGAGGAAAATCCTCAACATAGTAGGGCTAGAGGGAACATACTTGAACATCATAAAGGCCATATATGAAAGACAAATATCTTCTATTATCTTCAATGAGGAAAAACTGAAAGTTTTTCCTTTATGATCAGGAACAAGACAGGGATGTCCACTCACACACACATGTCCACTCACACTGTTATTTAACATAGTACTGGAAGTCCTAGCCTCAGCAATCAGACATCAAAAAGAAATAAAAGGCATCCAAATCATCAAGGAAGAAGTCAGACTTTCACTATTTGCAGATGACATGATTCAACTCTATGTAGAAAACCCAAAAGACTCAACCAAAAAGATTGCTAGAACTAATACATAAATTCAGCAAAGTTTCAAGATGCAAAATCAATTATAGAAATCTGTTGCATTTCCATAAACCAATAATGAAGCAGCAGAAAATAAAAACAAGGAATCGATCCCATTTACAACTGCACCCAAAACAATATGATACCTAGGAATAAATCTAACCAACAAGATAAATATCTGTACCTGAAAACTATAGAACACTTATGAAAGAAATTGAAGAGGACACAAAGAAATGGAAAAACATTCTGTGATCATGGATGGAAGAACAAACATTGTTAAAATGTCTATGCTACCCCCCAAAAAATACACATTTAATGCAGTCCCTATCAAAACACCAAGAGCATTTTTCACAGAGCTAGACCAAACTATCCTAAAATTTGTATGGAACCACAAAAGACTTCCAATAGCCAAAGCAATCTTGAAAAGGAAAAGTAAATCTGAAGGCATCAGGATTCCAGACTTCAAATTATGGTACAGAGATACAGTCATCAGGAAAGTATGTTACTAGCACAAAAACAGACACATAGATCAACAGAACAGAATAGAAAACCCAGAAATTGACCCACATCTATTTGGTCAACTAATCTTAAAGATAGCAGGAATGAATAGCAATGGGAAAAAGTCTCTTCAACAAATGGTGTTGGGAAAACTGGACAGCAACATGCAGAAGAATGAAATTGGACCACTTTCTTACACCAACCACAAAAATAAATTCAAAATGGATGAAAGACTTGAATGTTAGACAGGAAACCACCAAAATCCTAGAGGGGAACAGAGGCACAATCCATTTCACTTGGAGCAACTTCTTTACTAGACTGTCTCCTGAGGCAAGGGAAACAAAAGCAAACATGAAGTATTGATAAAGTCCTTCTGTGCAGGGAAGGAAACAATAAACTAAAAGACAAGCAATGAGAGAAGATATGATATATCTGATAAAAGGTTGGTATCCAAAATCTATGAAGAACTCAAACTCAACACGAATAAACTCAAACTCAAAAATAAACGAGCCTGTTAAGAAATGAGCAGAAAACATGAATAGACCTTTTTCCAAAGAAGATATTCAGATGGTTAACAGACACATGAAAAGATGCTCAACATCAATCATTGTTGTCAGGGAAATGCAAATCAAAACAATGAGATACCACTGCACACCCCTGTCAGAATGGCTAAGATTAACAACACAAGAGACACCAGGTGCTAGCAATGATGCAGGGAAAGGGGAATCCTCTCTTCTTACACTGTTGGTGGGAATGCAAACTGGTACAGCAATTCTGCAGAATGGAGGTTCCTCAAAAAGTTAAAAATAGAACTACCCTACTATCTAGCAATTGCACTATGAGGTATCCACCCAAAGGATACAAAAATACTGATTTAAAAAGGCATATGGATCCCGATGTTTATAGCAGCATTATCAAAAATAGCCAAACTATGGAAAGAGCCCATATTATATATATAATATGTATATATAATACATATACAGTGGAATATTACTCATCCACCAAAAAGAATGATGTAGATGGAGCTAGAGTATGTTATGTTAAGTGAAATAATCCAGTCAGAGAAGGGAAAATACTATATGATTTCACTCATATGTGGAACTTAAGTAACAAAACGGAAGAACATATGGGAAGTAAAAAAAAAAAAGGAGGGAATCAAACCATAGGAGACTTAACTACAGAGAACAAAGTAAAAGCTAATGGAGGGAGTGGGTGGGGGATGGGCTAAATGAGTGATGGGTATTAGGGAGGGCACTTGTGATGAGCATAATTTATATGTAAGTGATGTTATATGTAAGCTACATGTAGTGATGAATCACTAAATTCTACACGTGAAACCAATTTTACCCTATATGTTAGCTAAAAAGAGTTTAAATAAAAACTTGAGAAAGAAAAGAAATAGTCTACAAGTTAACCCCAAAATGGCTGAAGGATATGAACAGTTCACAGATAAAAAAAAAAAAGGGTGAATATCGTAAACCTATGAAAATATTGTTAAGCCCATTCCTAATCAAATAAATAAAATATTCCAGGGCACACATTAAAATAATTACATTCAATGTACACAGAAAAAAATGAGAATTAAAATATAATAATAGAAATAAATATTATTACTATGAAGCAAATAGGAAAAGAAAAATAACAAAAATCATATTGGAAATTTAGAAAACAAACAGCAAGACAATAAATTTAAATATAAATCTATCAGAAGATATATTAAATGCAAATTTTCTAGACTCTTTCTAAAATGCATACATTTTCAGACTATAGTAATGAGAAACTAAACTACATTTACTGCTCTTTATAAACACACATAGAATTTATACAACACACCCACATACATTAGGATGCAGAAAGCCTGAAAATAAATATTCAGAAAAAGATTTTTTATGCAAACATTAAAAGGTGGCAAAGATGGCTATCTAAATATTAGATAAAATTTAAGGCCAAAAAATACAGGTGGTAACGACATGTATTATTTTGATTCAAAATATTTCTTGTATAAGAAGATGTAATAATCCTAAAGATTATATACCTAATAAGAGTATTTTTCAAAAAAAAAAAAAAAAGGAAGGCTTAACAGAACAAATGCTCGGGAAAGAAAAATCCACAGTAAGTATTTTAACATACCTCTTTTAAAAACTGATAAAACATGCAAACAAAAAGATCAATAAAAACATAGAAATTTACATAACATGGTTAAGTGCTGATGTATTTGAGATATGTGGAATACCATATCCAACATCTGCAAAATATATTCTTTTCAAATGCATGTTGTAATTAACATGTTCGAATATAAAACCTGTAGTAACCAATATCAAAACCTTGAAATCACCTCTGTGTATGTTTTCTTAATATGTACAATCACACTAGAATGCAAATTAGAAAGCTAACTGGAAAATCTCCAATGGTTTAGAAACTGAGCTACACAAATCTACATAACCTATGGGTCAAAGAAGAAATCAAATATGAGTGAGCAAATGTTTTCAATGTAATGGTTATGAAAATCAACATATTAAATATTGTGGGGTCTACATAGATAAAGCATGTCTAGGAGATTGTTTTTTAAAAGCAAAGAATGGGAACTGCTTCAAGCATTATTTATTCATTAACTAGATAAATAAACTGTGACATGTTCATGCAATGGGATACCACATTCATTGAAAATAAATGAAAAGTTTGTATACACAATTCTATGACTAAATATCACAGACATAACACTGAGGGTAACAGCCAGATGTATCACAACACTAACCTTATTATATTCGATTTATATTAAGTGCAAAATGGTAGAAGTCAGAACAGTGGCTGTCCTTAGAGCTGTACAGCTGGAAAGTAGCCTCAAGGAGCCTTCCAGGATGCTGGGACTGTATTATATCTTGACAAGGGTGGTGTTCACATGGTGAACATATGTGAAAATTCATACATATGTATATATATAAACTCTACAAGCTGTACACTTAAGATTTATGCATTTTACTACGTGTAAATTCAACTTCAATAAAAAATAATGCTAACTACTCTATCACACAATAGCTCATTCATTGACCTGAAAATTCAATGGTGATAACATCCTCTTTTTGTGAGACTACAAAATAGTATATCTCATATATTACTGCTGAGAGTGTAAATTGGCACAAACTTCCTGGAGGGGAATTGGCAGTATATATAAAATTACACAGGTATATACAACTTCTCCCAGCAACTTTATGTCTGGGGATTTATCTTATGGAATTTCTTATACATGTGAAATGATATATGTACTAGTTTATTCATTTTAACCTTGTCTGAAACAGCAAAATATTCTCAGAACCCAAATATGTAGTAATAGAGAATTGATTAAATAAATTGTGGTATATCCACAAAAGTAGTAACATGCACTGCAAAAGAAAAGTATGAGGACACACTATAGAAGATACTGAATTTTCTCCAAGATAGACTGTTAAACAACTATGTGGGAAACAGTGTCAGGTGTCCTACCTCCTTTACTAAAAACAAGTGATGGGGATTATGGTGTTCACTTATTGTGATGACCACCGTGTGTTTTAAGTGTTGAATCACTAAATTATACACCTGAAATTAATATTACACTGCATGTTAACTAACAGGAATTTAAATAAAAACTTTTTAAAAATGTTTATTTATTTTTTACACACAGAGAGAGACAGACAGACAGATAGACAGACAGACAGACAATGAGCACGAGCAGGGAAAGGGCAGAGACGGAGGGAGACACAGAATCTGAAGCAGGCTCCAGGCTCCAAGCTGTCAGCACAGTACAGACACAGGGCTCAACCCCACAAACTTTGAGATCATGACCTGAGACAAAGTCAGACGCTTAACCGACTAAGCCACCCAGGCGTCCCTAAATAAAAACTTTTTTTTAAACTTTTTAATGTTTATTTTTGAGAGAGAGAGACCAAGTGTGAGACGAGAGAGCGGGGAGACACAGAATCCAAAGCAGGCTTCAGCTCTGAGCTGTCAGCACAGAGCCCAATGTGGGGCTCATACCCACAAACCGTGAGATCATGACCTGAGCTGAAGTTGGATGCTTAACTGACTGAGCCACCCGGACAACCCCCCTAAATAAAAAGTTTTAAAAAAGTAAAGATAAGGAGTTATTTCTATGCTTCCAGAAACATTAATACTGCAAGAATACAAAAAAAAAAAAAAAAATGATTATCAGTGAAAGGGGGCATTTAAATTTATAGATTATTTTGTTAGTCATGTGAATATATTCTCCATTCAAAGGTATTTTAAATGAAAATAGAGGACACTGCCCAGGGCACAGATACCAGGTTTAAGTACATTGAACAGGTAAAAAGCCTGTCTATAGTATATGTCAGCAACTATGTGCCTCACGGAGACATCTCCACCTACCCTGAGTATAATAGTACATAGTATTTCCCCTTTTGAATATCCAAACAGAGCTTCAGAATTCCTTTAATCATAAGAATAATAATTTATAATAAAGCAAATATGAAAATATTTGACATTACTGATGTATTAATAGAGAAGGGCTCTACAGACTGGGTGTAGCACGTACTAGTTTGCTATCTTGTCTATTCATGTTTTTAATGTTTACTTATTTATTTTGAGAGAAAGAGAGAGTGCCCACATGGACACACACGAGTTGGGGAGGGGCAGAGAGAGAGGGAGACACAGAGAATTCCAAGCAGGCACCATGCTCAGTACAGAGTGTGCAATGCGGGTCTGGATCTCTAGACCGTGAGACCACGACCTGAGCCAAAATCAAGAGCAGGACACTTAAGCGACTGAATCACCCAGGCACTCCCAATTGTCTAGTATTCTTCTTCTTTTTTTAAAAATATTTATTTATTTATTTTGAGAGAGGGAGGGAGGGACAGAGAAGGAGAGAATCCCAAGTAGGCTCTGTGCTATCAGCCCACAGCGAGGCGTGGGGCTTGAACTCAGGAACTGTAAGATCATGATCAGAGCTGAATCAAGAGTCAGATCTTTAACTGACGGAGCCACCCAGGCACCCTGTGTTCTTAATGTTAGATTTTATGTTACCCTCCTTCTCCTCCTCATTAATCAGGTCAGCTGCATGCATTCAGCAGGTTGTGTCCTGCCCTAATCGGTAGCAGGAGAAGAAAACAATCCATGTTTTGCTCTCCCAGCTTAGTACCTCTGATTTAGGGTTACAGAATGAGAGACAATGCCATTTCCTTCACAAAAAGTTGCTATCTAATAATCATGACTTACTTTCATAAGGCTGCTTCTGCATAATTTAGCATAGTGGAGATGCAGTATTTGAAGAGAGACACAGAATAACCAATGATTAAGAAATAAAATTAGTTCTATATTTGGTTTAAAATTACTTTTATCGAGGCATAGTTTATAAAAAGTATACAAACCTTGAGGGTACGTGAAAACAGCCACATTCTGTGTTAATACCACCCAAATCAAGACATTGAAAATTTTTATCACTCTGAAAGATCTTTCATGTCCTTTCGAGACCAAGCCCTGCTACATGAGTAAGCATATTCTGATTTTTATCAGACCACTTAATTTATCATCCCTTTTCTTGAGAGAAGGCTAATCTTCGAGGGTTCTATCTGTAATCATTGCAGAGAGGCAGTTAGTTATAATCAAAGAGTAAAAAGGCTTCTGGTTTCTGCATAAGCATGTAGAAAAAGGAAAAGAAAAAACAAAACAAGCCCCCATCCTTACATGGAAAACAAACAAACAAACAAAAACACAACAGGCATCTAAGTATTGGCCTTTTTTAGTGAAACCTAAGAGAATGTGTTCACAGGACAGTCTTCCAAATATGGAAAGACAGACGCTGGCAGGTAGACACAGAAATTAAAAATTTGAGTCCCAGGACAGAACTGTCAGACTGGTAAGGTCATTAAACTAGAAATTATAAGAAATTGCTGGAGGCTAAGTATAGGCTGAAGTGAGAGTGGGAAGCTCCCGGGAGATGCACACATAAGGAGACTGCCACCCTTTTATAGAAGCAAGGCAAGGTACAGTTATGAAAACAGACCCTTACTGGGAATGTTCAAAGACTGAGCAACACAAGTCTGCTGGTTAGTATGTTCCTGCATATATGCTTACCAAACAACTCAGCTATCTTGCTGTTATTCATCAAAATGATTTTTAAAATTATGTACACACAAAAACCTAACTGCAAATGCATACAGCAGGTTTATTCTTAATCATCAAAACCTGGAAGCAACTAAGATATCCTTATATAGATGTCCTTGAGTGGATAATAAAACTATAACAATTAGAAATGGTGGGTGACAATGGAGCTGACTTACTGGTATCAATAGAATGTTTATGTCCACCCCAAATTCTTATATTGAAGCCCTGGTGTCCAGCGTGGAGATATTTGGAGCTGTGGCCCTTAGGAGGGAACTAGGTTTATCTGAGGTCAAGAGAGTTGAGACCCTATAATGGGATTAGAGCCATTAGAAGAAAAGATTAAAGAGCTTGTGCACATGCTCTCTCTTTCTCTGTCATGTGAGTATTCCATAAGGTCCCTTTCTGTCAACCAGGAAAGAGACTCTCACAGAAAAACCAGGCGCCCTGACATCCTGATTTTGGACTGCCAGCTTCTAGAATTGGTTGACATTTAAAATATGAGGAGTCTGAGAGGAGGAAAAAAATTCCATAAAAACAGCTAAAGTCATATTCCTAAATCTATGAATCTTCAGCAACTAGTCACAGACATGTTCCTTTTCTTGATGAAGTATGATATTGTTTCTGTAGGCAAACAAGTTTTTTATCTTCTAATATGGCTACAACATTTAAATTATCAACATGCTAAAACACAGTTTCTTAAGGAAGATCATTATATAAAGACAACAAAACAATTAGTACTTTACTATAGAATCTACTCTGAGTGCTCCTTTAGATCTTTCTGATGTTTGGAAACCTGTGTTTTTCCCTAGTATGGAAATCTTGTAATAGTCCCCCCTCAAGCTTTTAAGCAATACATACTAAAGTGAATGGTAAATGTAATCATTTAAATTACCTAACTCAAAATTTTATTTTTATAAGGTTTAATATAGAAGTTGGAAAATTCAAGAAATAAGCTATATTCAAGAAAAGGGATATATAAGGAAATATAGTATCCAAATTAAACAATTTTTGCAAAATATTCCTTTGTTTATTTTATTTTGTAGTATTCTAAAATAATTTCAACTCCTTTAATGGCCCCCTTGGAATTTGTTTTGAATAAAAATAATTCCTGTCAATTATTTCCCTAAATTTTTATGTTTTTCATACTTATGTGATGATTACAAAAACAGTAATAGGAAAATAGGGCAGAACAGCTATTTGCTGGGGAAAATACTGCAAAAAATCGAAAAACAATTTTAAGCTATAAATGGAGTTCTATTAAGAGAAGTCCAAAGAAAGGTAGATATGAAATGTTCACAGCCTATAAATTTTCAAAATTAATATGCCCTTATGATTCCTATTAACCCAGCAGTGTCACCATTCCCAATGGAATATGCAATAATATTTCCTACTCTGTGCACATAAAGATTTTGGAAAGTTTCATCTAATCTAATTCTACAGAAACTTCCAAAATATTATGACTGAAAAGTTTTGTGTTAAGGTAGTAAGTGTTCGTTATAAATGCAATTTTATTGCAATATCTTGTAGATTCATTTCTTTCCCTAAAAGAAGGGAATGGGTATAATTTCTATAGGTAACAATATCTAGAGACAAATAATATCTAGGGAAATTATTATTACTATTTTCTGTGCATTCGTAACATCTAACTAGATATATTCCCTTACATACATGTTAATACATGCACACACACAATGCAGGTTATGAGGGTTTTTTTAAGTGTATTTATGTATTTTGAAAGAGACAGCATGAGTGGGGGAGGAGTAGAGAGAGAGAGAAAAAAAATCCTAAGCAGGCTCCACGCTGTGCCAGATGCAGGGCTCAAACTTTCAAAACCAAGAGATCATGACCTGAGCCAGAACCAAGAGTAGGAAACTCACCTGACTGAGCCACCCAGGCACCCCATAACATGAATTCTTTTAAAACATACTTGCTAAGATTCTCTTACTAGCACTAGTAGAGAATTTCTTCCAGCACTGGAGAATACAACAATGAACAAGATGGCTAAAACCCCTCCCTCCTCCATTCAGTGAGCGGATAATATACAAAACAAATAAGTGACACATGCTAGTAAGAAAAATAAAGCAGGAAATGAACTTAAGGAATGAATTAAGGTCAGAAAGTGTTTAATTTTTTTTTTCCCAGAGCTTTTCTAACAAAGAGGGGATGAATTTCATACCATGGTTTAGATTTAAAAAATATATATTAATGATTGGTTTTCTTTTGCCTTGTTTGGGTCACTTGCTTAAACTTTGGACCAATTTACACTTGTCATATGCCTAGGAAACAAAGGAAAACTGGGTATCAGTTTTCTCTACCTCAAGTGGACAGTATATGTTCTTTTAACTTTATAATTTCCTTTAGTAAAATGTATTCATTTTGTCATATATTTTAGTTTTTTATTTAATTTTATTGCAAAATATTTTATTTATAATTTTTTTACATTTATTCTTGAGAGAGAGACAGAGCACAAACAGGGGAGGGGCAGAGAGAGAGGGAGACAGAGAATCCAAAACAGGTTCCAGGCTCTGAGCTATCAGCACAGAGCCCAATGCAGGGCTCGAACTCCAGAACTGTGAAATCATGACCTAAGCTGAAGTCGGATCCTTAACCAACTTGAGCCACCCAGGCACCTCAAATGAAAAATATTTTATAATGTCTTTTAATTTGCAGATTTAATATTTTTCCTTTTATACAGTTTTTTTTTCTTAAATTTTCTAGTCCTCTTTCATCACATTTAATAATTGAAACACTGAAATTTAGAGACCAGCTTATGGCTTTTTTTTTTTAGTACACTGTTATTTTTTCCCTAATATTGATCATTTTTAATTACAAAGTAACCTTTTGGTTATTAGAGAAACTGATTGAATTAGTGCTCTCAATTCATCAGCCCTCTCTGTATCCTTTGCCACCTGAGCTGTACTCTTCTTTCTGCTGGAATGTTTATGACTTGCCCCTTGCCCTTGATGTTTCCTTAATTTGTAATTATCTTCTTCTACTGTATTGGTTTCCTTCCCAGCTTTGCCATAACAAAGTACCACAAACTGGGTGACTTAACACAACAGCAATTTATTGTCTCACAAGCTAGAGTCTAGAAGTCCAAAATCACAGTATCAGCTGGTCCAGGCTCTCTCTGAAACTCTCGGGGAGCATACTTCGTTGTCTTTTCTACGATTCTAGTGGTTTGTGAGCAATTGTTGCGGTTCCTTGGTGTGCAGCTGCAGCACTTCAATCTCTGCCTCTATGGTCATGTGGCATTCTTGCCTTTGTGCCACAGTCTTGTTCTTCTAAGGACACTGGCCAGATTGGCTCAGGGCTTATCCTAATGACTTCACATTCATTTGATCGTGTCTACAAAGATTATTTCCAAATAAGATCACATTCAGAGGGTCAGAACTTCAGCCTAAGTTTTTGGGGACAAAATTCAACCTATAACACCCAAATATGGACATGACTTCCATTTTTGTATCCTTCATTCTCTACTCAAATTTTACTTCATCAGAGTGATTATTACTAATAAAGTAATAATCTCTTATAAAATAAACTTTTACATTCTGTACCTTCAGTCTTGTCTATTTTTTATTTTTCAGGCATTTATACTTAACTGACAAAAGATTTATTTCTCATTTTGCTTATAAACTATTTTGTGTCTGTCCCCATTAAATAGTGAGTATCATGAGAGGAGATATATCACCAATTTTATTGATTGTTCTGTCCCCAGAAACTTGAACAGGGCCTGGAAAACAGTTGGTGTTCAAGAAATATTTATGAAATTAATGAATGAGTGAATTTAGTTACTAATTTATTCAAACGGCTCATTGTACAGGTGACTCTTGAACATGCAGGGGTTAGGGACACTGACTTTCAAACAAACAAGAGTAAAAAGAGTATAACTTTTTACTCTCCAGAGTGCCTGGGTGGCTCGGTTGGTTAAGCGTCCGACTTCGGCTCAGGTCATGATCTCGTGGTCTGTGAGTTTGAGCCCCGCGTTGGGCTCTGTGCTGACAGCTCAGAGCCTGGAGCCTGTTTCAGATTCTGTGTCTCCCTCTCTCTCTGCCCCTCCCCTGTTCACGCTCTGTCTCTCTCTGTCTCAAAAATAAATAAACGTTAAAAAAAAAATTCCAGTAACTTTTTACTCTCCAGATCTTTACTACTAATAGTCTACAGTTAACTGGAAGGCTTACCAAAAACATAAAATTGATTAACACATATTTTATATTTTACATGTATTATGTAATATATTCTTACAATACAATAAGCTAAAAATATTAATAAGAAAAACCTAAAGAAGTGAAAATACATTACAGTATTGTACTGTAAAAAAAATCTGTATAAGTGGATCTGCACAGTTCAAACTTGTGATGCTCAAGGGTCAACTGTAGTTTTGTTCTTGTCTTCATAATAAAGGCATATGACTCAAGGCGTCAATACAGTAATAATAGTTTAAAAGAATGAAAAAATGCACGATTTTAGTAATTTACTCTGTTGAATAATATTTAAACCATCTCCTTAGGTCTCTCTGACTAGGACAAAATTTTAGTTACTGTTTTTTTTTTTTCTCAAAGTTCTTTTGTAGATGAAATAACTTAGCATTCCAACTATTTGATACGCTCATGGGATTGCTTTATATAATGCCAAATTTTTTTTATCCTTTCTTAACTTCAATTTGTTCTTTTGAATTTGTATTTGTATTTCTGACAGACTGGCTTCTTCTCTTTGGGCCACTGGGTACAATTCTATTTTAATCATGTTTCCTTTTTGCATAATACCCAGATTTGATGATGAAAAACAATTTCTTTGAAAAATATAGAGCAGATACTCTTGACTTAGCATGCAGCGTATTTTATTTGCTACTGCTAAATGGCTTTCTTTTTAAAATAAAATTAAAATGTTAGACTACAACATGTAGAAATCTGCTTTCGATGTTAATTAAAAATCAAGCAGGACATTTGCAGTGCATTTAAGTAATTTATAAGTTAGGCATAATTATAAATTGTGGACATTAAGGGAAATTATTTCTCAGTGAGTAGGATAATAGGTGAGTAAACATGTTAGATTCACGTGGTTTTTACATGTTATTTACAGCTTTTGTAAATATTGAACTCCTTGAAAATGAGTGGCTTTCTGCTATTATTTTTTGCTATATGCTGTTTCACAGTGTACAATGTAATACCAGTTCTTTCCAAAAGAAGGGATTAATCAAGTTTAATAGAGATGTTCCTTGTTCATCATTAAATTCATATGCACTCTAAAATATGTTCCTAAGTGAAAATGACTCTGTAATTTATTAGGAAATATATATATATTTGAATCCTTACTATGTGCAGGATTGACTTCATTAGTTGTTAATCACTATGTGCACAATAAGATTTCATGAACATTAAGAGGTATAAAAGTTTTCATACACACACACACATATAATATATATACATATTCCAAATCAATCAAGGTATTCTATTTTATTCTATCTGTCATTTTGAGACAACAGCAATGAAGTGTGCAGAATGGGATTAGTGTCTTCTTGCCAGAATGATGATAGCATATGGCATTAGTGCTTATAACTCATATTTTTGGGATCATCTAGAAGTCTGTGAGGCAGCTTTGCTGACCTTGGCTGGGTCAGTTTACACATAGGGATTCGGCCAGCTGTCTGCTGATTTACGATGGCCTCAGTTGGGCCTACTGAAGTAAATAATCGGTAGCCCACATATCTACACTGCTAGTGGGACTAACCTGGGCATGTATTTATGACAATAGCAGAAGTGCAAAAAAGGAGCAAGTTCAATTGTACCTGTGTTTTCATAAGCCTTTATTTGTATCACATCTGCTAAAAACCCCTTGACCAAAGCAAGTCACAAGCTCACGGCAATGATTAGAGTAGGTGGAGACTTCAAAACCATATGGCAAGGGGGGCTGACGAAGAATTAGAGTCATTTTTGCAGCTTTCTGTAACACATTTGTCCCATGTAATTTAATTATGACCACTGTTGACAGATAGTACCAATAAGTTCATGGATTTCTGGTAAAACTGAATTTCCTAGATGAAATAAGCAAGAGTTGTTGTTGTTGTTTCTTTTTTTCTTTTGTTTGTTTTTCGTGTGGTTTTTGTTTTGTTTTGTGCTTTGTCTTTCCATCGTGAAGGGCACAATTTGTAGATATGTCAAAATATCATTTAAACTAATTGGTATTTTGAAAGGATAATTATTAGGCCAGCTATAAGAACTTGTTATTTGATAAATTAACAAAGACAAATTCATAATAAAACATAACCAGCTTACTTGACAAATGTATCACCATATTACAAAATAACTTGCTTCCTTTGCAATCCTATGTATTGTATACTATTCAAACATTACTCTAAGAATGGATCTACAACCTTTAATTAGTTTGAAAAGTGGATTTATGGACCAACGAGAGTTAAGAAACTATACACTACATATGGTTTGAGTGCAGTCAGTTGCTCATTCTATCTTCATTCCCTTCTTGTAAAATTTAGAAGAGTACTTTATAATACACTGTGTTATCCAGAAACTTTTTATCTAACTAAAAACTGAATCCTGATTCCATAAATGTTTCTCTCTCCTTCTCAGATCTCTTACCTTAATAATTAAATGTAAAATTTTAATATAGTAATTATACCAACTAGGCATTTTAAATGTGTCAGTCACCATTGTTAATTCTTTCACTTATTAAACAAGCATTTCTCGAGCACCACTGCTATAGCTAAGCACTAAATTATAAGTTAGAGGTTAAATGATAACTAAGATGTAGAACCTGGTATCTAGAATTTAATAATTTAATAGTTGAAAATGAAAGAGGAATGCACAATTAAATATTGCTTTACATATGCTATCACAAAAATGACCTCAGAATGTTAGTCGGTATACTCTAATAATGATGCAAAGAGGCAAAGGTGTGGGGTCAATAAAATATGTCATGCTTCTATGACTTTGTACATGTTATGTCTTCTATGAAAACATTTCTACTTGTTGAAAGGATACTAATTATTAAAACTTAGTTCCATCCATGTTGCTACAAAAGGCCATGAGTCATACAGAGAAAGACAGATACCATATGTTTTCACTCTTATGTGGATCCTGAGAAACTTAACAGAATTCCATGGGGGAGGGGAAGAAAAAAAAAAAAGGTTAGAGAGGGAGAGAGCCAAAGCATAAGAGACTGTTAAAAACTGAGAACAAACTGAGGGTTGATGGGGGGTGGGAGGGAGGGGAGGGTGGGTGATGGGTATTGAGGAGGGCACCTTTTGGGATGAGCACTGGGTGTTGTATGGAAACCAATTTGACAATAAACTTCATATTTAAAAAAAGAATAAAAAGAGAAATAACTCAGGGAAGCAGATAAGTCACAAACCAAATAAATGAGAAAAAGCTATTAGTATTAAAAAAAACATAGTTCAAATGTCATATAGGTGATTCCTTTTCTCTTTGCAATCTCATAAGGTTTTGTTCATTATTCAATTTATCATATTTATTCACTAATGTTATCTCTAATGTTACCTAGACAATGAAAGAAGTTTGCGAGTTCAAGGACTTAGTTCTTCTTGTTTGTTTTCTTAATACTAATTCAGTATTTGATAATTCTTAATAGTAAGGAAGAGCCAAAGATTTGGAACCAAATTGAACAAATTCAAGTACTAGCCTCATAGCTTGCTAAATGTACAAGTTGGATAAGACTTCGTTTCTCTTTCTGCAGTAAAGACTTTGTAATAAAATCCATATTATACAGATATTCTAATGGCATATAAATTGTTTAGCATATTACCTATATAGAATAATGGTAATTAGCTATTATTGTCACATACTGTAAGAGCAGTAATACTGTCTTATGAATGTGTATGGAACATAATCTGTAAATGGCCAAAAAGAGATAAAAAAATGAAAATCTTGACTACAAATTCTGTATTTTACAGAATTAAGTAAGAAAATTATAATTTAAAATTATAGGTATCTAGAAAATTAATCTGTGTTAGAGTTTAATGATATTTCTGAAGGATATATTGCTAACATGCACTTGTTGAGTAATTGATACTGACACTAGAATCTTTACTTTTGTACTTAAATATAGAGATATATGAATCAAGTGACATAATAGAAGCACACAATGTAGATGATTATGTATTACTTGAAGATAATCAATCATTTTCCATACAGTTAAGTTGCCTTGAGGAATCAAAATGATAATCACATACATCTGTATCTTAGCATTTTCTTTTTTCTATTGTTAATCAATATCAGTTACCAGTTATAAATTATAATGCCCCAAATTATATTCTTACTATATTCGTGTTTAGCACATAGGGTGCATATTTAAAACTGGGCATGAATTATTTAAAATTTTTACTATTAATCATGATGTAGCAATGCATCAAGTTCTGTATTATTTCAATGTTTAATCTGTTTTATGTGCATGTATTTATTAAACAATATTAAAGTGAGATCATTTCATATCCTTAATATGAATATTTATCTTAGATACACACTGTTCAGAGTTTATATGAAGATGAAAAACAAGAAGCATCTGGGTTAAGTCAAAGCGTTAAACATGCATATGGAAACAATATTGTTATGTGATTTAAAATGTTATGACTTAACATCTTCACTGGTTTTATAAATCAACTAAATTATCTTATAGTTACTTTAGCATTTTCTGCCATTCAACATATTGCTGGTTTATTAAGACCTAAATTTGATTGAAGAGGGTTTAAATTTATACATATTACTTTAGAGAAATATAAAAAAAGAAAAAAAAACATTATTCTGAATTAACCCAAGCTAAATTTTTTAGTACGTTAAGATGTGACTAGTGTTCCTTAAATAGGCAAACTTGAATTGTCAGGAAACCTACGTTAGTGAAAACTTGACATTTTCACTAAGTCTGTGGATGCATCTCTCTCTTCTCTACTTTTAAAGCAAAATTGCCTGGGAAGTGAATTTAAGATAAGGCTTTATTTAAAAAGCAATACTATATATTTTTTATTATCTATGAATTATATAAGAAACATTTCTAATCTACACATCTTCAAATTTTTATGGTGGAAAACTTTCAAATAGAAATCACTTTTCTTGGGGTGCCTGTCTGGCTCAGTTGGTAAAGCACGTGACTCGTGATCTCAGGATTGTGAGTTAGAACTCCACATTGGGAGTAAATATTTCTTAAAAATAAAATCTTAAAAAAAAAAAAAGAATTACTTTTCTTGTTTGTGAAATGTTCCCATTTGTTTTCAGAGTGCTGTCTTAAGAAAACAAGTCACAATCCAGTAAGTAGAAGTTTGTATTTTCCAAGATGGCTGCAAAAATATCTACTGTCATGTCTTTCTGGACACTTCCCTTTCCCTTTTGCAAACTGAGTTTAATTCCTCTCACCTTAGTCTTGGCAGCTATGACTATGCCAGAAGTGAGCTATGAGACCTCCCAAGTTTAGTTATGAAAGCAGATATAGCTTTGACCTTTCTTACTGGAAAGCTGCTTTACAAGGCTGAGACTGGCAAACCTTGTTCTATAAAAGGTCAGATAGTAAATATTTTAGACTTTGCCACGGATGTGGTCTCTGCTGCAACTATTCAACTCTGCCCTTACAGCATGAAAGCTTCCACAGACAATACTGAAGTGATTTGGTTTGGCTGTGTCCCACATAAACGTTATTTATAAAAACAGAAGACCATCCAGATTTGGTCAATGGTTACCAGAAGTAGTAAATAAAAATACAGAGTGTCTAGTGCACTTTGAATTTCAGATAAATAATAAATACTTTTTTCTTTAAAGTTTAATTTGGTCCCAAATAATGTCCAGGACATATTTATACAAAAAAAAAAAAGCTATTCATGTTCATTTGAAATTCAAATTTAACTGTATCCTGTATTATCATTTTATCAGGCAATCCTCTTTGTGCTGTAATTTGCGGACATTTGGTGTAAGTAATCTCACTCATGAAAAGTGGTTATGCTGTAAGAAAATACAAAACAAGGGCACCTGGGTGGCTTGGCTGGTTAAGCATCGGACTTCAATTCAGGTCATGACTTTGCAGTTTGTGAGTTTGAGCCCCTGCATCAGGCTCTGTGCTGAGAGCTCAGAGACTGCTTCGGATCCTCTGTCTCCTTTTCTCTCTGCCCTTCCCCTGCTCATGTTCACGCTCAAATTCTCTCTGTCTCTCTCAAAAATAAATTACACTAGATCCTGAGAAACTTAACAGAAACCCATGGGGGAGGGGAAGAAAAAAAAAAAAGAGGTTAGAGAGGGAGAGAGCCAAAGCATAAGAGACTCTTAAAAACTGAGAACAAACTGAGGGTTGATGGGGGGTGGGAGGGAGGGGAGGGTGGGTGATGGGTATTGAGGAGGGCACCTTTTGGGATGAGCACTGGGTGTTGTATGGAAACCAGTTTGACAATAAATTTCATATATTAAAAAAAAAAAAAAAGAAATGGTTGAAGTAAATGGTATTGTGTACTTTGCAAAGATGGCCCAGTAAATGAATAAAAGCATTTTTATAAAAAAAATAAATAAATAAATTACACTAAAAAAATTCAAAACAGAAGAGAGGACAGAATCCATGGAGAAGAACTAAGACAACACAGAACGAGAAATGCCCAGCCTGCATGTATCTATTTCACCCAAACCTCTGCCATTTCAGCTCCAAATACCATCTGAATTCATGAGCATTCATGGGCCAGAAATCTAGATGAATCCTTGCTCAAATCCTCATATGCAAAATCATGAGAAATAATAAAATGAGATTTGTGGTTACAAGTTATTGATTATTATGTGAACTACTATGCAGTGTTATTAACTGGAATACCCTTTATGAACTTTTTTAAACAATATTTTCACCGTTTTCCATCTGCATCTGGAGTTCCAAAATGCATAAACATGAGAATTTTTGACAACTCCACCTGAAACCACACCCTAGAAAGTTTGATCATAACAGAGATATTTCTGTGTCACCTAAGTCATTATATTTTATTTTCTGGCCCATTGCCAATACAATAAAACAATAATAGTATTACATATAAACCTATGAATTCCACATATTTTGTTTCTCATAAAATTCAAATGCCAGTGACTCTTCCTTCTGAGAAAAGTTTGACATTAAATCATCACATATAATGATCTCTACTCAAACTTTAATAATGAGCTGAGGGGCGTCTGGGTGGCTCAGTCGGTTGAGTGGCAGACTCTTGATTTCAGCTCATTTCATGATCTCACATTTGTGAGACAGAGCCCCGCATCAGGCTCTGTGCTAACAGTGTGTAGCCCACTTGGGATTTTCTCTCTCTCTCTCTCTCTCTCTCTCTCTCTCTCTCTCTCCCTCTGCCCCTCCCCTACTCACACTCTCTCCTCTTTCTCTCAAATAAACATTTAAAAGATGTTGAGGGGCGCCTGGGTGGCTCAGTCTATTAAGCTTCCGACTTCAGCTCAGGTCATGATCTCACGGATTCGAACCCACATCAGGCTCTTTATGCTGACAGCTTGGAGCCTGGAGCCTGCTTCAGAGTCTGTCTCCCCTTCTCTTCCTGCCCCTCCCCCACTCACACACTGTCTCTCTCAAAAAATACACATTAAAAATTTTAAAAAATAATAAAATTAAAAAATTTTAAAAACGTTAAGCTGAAAATGATACTTTCCAATGGGATAAAGGCTTTGATGTCCATTTCAGCTGTTGACCATTAAAAATTTCTCTCAGAAACAGAAGTTTTCTATTATCAAAAAGAAAGGTAGTTTTCAAACTATATTGTGAAAAACTATCACTTGGAGGCTTATTAAAGATGCAGAAATTATTACTCCCAAATGCCACCATGGTTTGCAAATGAATCTGGACAGGAAGGTGTGCAGAATATAAATTTCTAATGTTGTCTTGCTGACCAAACTTTGGAATACATGGAAGTAAAGCTAAAACACGGAGTTGTCTTAGTGTCATTTTTAAAAGTTTCTCCTTGCGGTGCACGGGTGGCTCAGTCAGTTAAGCATCCAACTCATGATTTCATCTCAGGTCATGCATAGCTCATAATTCGTGGGGTCAAGCCCCACATCAGGCTCTATGCTAACAGTGTGGAGCCTGCTTGGGGTTCTCTCTCACTCTCTGCCCCTCCCCTGCTCTCTCTCTTTCTCTCGCTCTCTCTCAAAATAAACAAACTTAAATTAAAAAAAATAAAAATGAAAAATAAAGGGCGCCTGGGTGGCTCAGTTGGTTAAGCATCCAACTTCAGTTCAGGTCATATTTCACAGTTTGTGAGTTCAAGCCCTGTGTCACGGGCCCTATGCTGACAGCTCAGAGCCTGGAGCCTGCTTCGGATTCTGTGTCTCCCTCTCTCTCTGCCCTCCCCTGCTTTCTGTCTCTCTCTCTCTCTCTCTCTTGAAAATAAATAAACATTAAAAAAATTAAAATAATAAAAATAAAAAATAAAAAGCTTCTCCTTTTTAAAAAATGTTTATTTATTTTGAGAGAGAGAGCACGAGTGAGAGAAGGGCAGAGAGGGAGGGATAGAGAGTCTTAAGCAGGTTCCAAACCCAGTGCAGAGCCTGACTTGGGGCTCAACCCCACGACCGATGAACTCATGACCTGAGATGAAATCAGGAGTTGGATGCTTATCAAAGAGAATGAAATCTTGCCATTTGCAATTACATGGATGGAACTGGAGGGTATTATGCTAAGTGAAATTACTCAAAAAAAGATAAAAATCATATGACTTCACTCATATGAGGACTTTAAGAGACAAAACAGATGAACATAAGGGAAGGGAAACAAAAATCATATAAAAACAGGGAGGGGGACAAAACAGAAGAGACTCATAAATATGGAGAACAAACTGAAGGTTACTGGAGGGGTTGTGGGATGGGGGATGGGCTAAATGGATAAGAGGCATTAAGGAATCTACTCCTGAATTCATTGTTGCACTATATGCTAACTAATTTGGATGTAAATTTTGAAAAATAAAAAATAAAAAATAAAATTAAAAAAAAGAAAAGTAACACACACACACACACACACATACACACATGCACAAAGTGTGATGCTTAACTGACTGAGCTACCTAGGCGCCCCCTCCTTTTTGATTTATCTTTCAGGTTCCTAGAACTCTTAATTATTGGCTTGACTCCCTTTCTAGCTATACACATATACATTCAGAAAATTAAATAGAAATGCCATGAAAGTCCTTCATTATTTTTTGAGGATGCAGTGTCAGCAGCAAGATCTGCTTCTCTAAAGAAGACTATGATATCTGAAGAGTAGTTTCTGTTTCTTTTATCTTTATATGAAAGTGTTTTATGAGGTATAACTAGTGGAGAAAACCAAAAGTAATTACTTTTGGGACCTGATCTGCATTACTGATAACTCATTTCTATACTTTATTATGTAACTGCAAAATAAAGTTCCTGAAGGCTGGTAATGTCTGAATGCTGTTTATGTATATGTATTTCCATTAATACATGCAATTGGTTACATTGTAAGTCAGATAATTGATGGTTGGTGTCAATGTGAATATGTGAACAAATATCATTATATTATTCCAATAAAAATAAAACTAACAAGTCTGACTTCACACAGTTAATGAATATGCGTATATCACATGGTAAGGTTACCTTAACCCCATCACAAAACTACCAGGAATGATTAACACTGTATATATTTTTTTCACAATGGAGTTTGTAAATTGATATAGTACAACATTTGAGTTACTTATTTTCAGAACTAAACTAGTCTAGGCAGCATTTGTCAGTCTACATAATCAATACATTTGTCAAATAAAATTAATCATAAACAAATTTTATATCCCTTATAAATCAAATTCATTTGTACCCATGGCCATTACTCTGCTTAATAGATATTTGTCTGTTGTGTGAGTATCCTCATCATCTAGGTCAAGGTCCAGCTAGACCAAATTTTATTAATTTTTGAATATGAAACCAATGTTACATTCCTGAAATAAACACTAATTGGTAATAATTTTTCTTTCATGTATTCAATCTGATAATAATCTATTAGAGATTTTTATATTTTTCATGATCTTTGGAATACTGGCTTAGATTAAGGCTTATGTTCCCATTCAACCATATCTAATTTTGTTACTAGTTGATAGCCTCTTATATTTTTTCCCAAGGTCCAGCTGCTATGCAATTCATATTAGGTGCTGGCCTTGGCACAATTTTCCCAGATCTTATACATTTGCCTGATCTGTAACCTGGAACTTTAACTTTGTTTTTTTCATTTTCTTCTACTTCTATTTTTTTCTCTAAAATACAAGAGGCATAAGCTCCTAGAAACCAATCATCTGCTGCATTATGTAGATTGTGATTGGCCTAGTGCTGCTTAATAGTTAATACCATAATTAACACCACCTTATAACTGTTTATAGTTCTTGTAATGTTCATACTATTTACTTTGGCCCTTTTTTTCTGATTCTATTTTTTTTCAAAACTTCTGATTTTATGACATTTCTTCCCCCCAATATTTCTTTTTATCTAACATTTTAGTGAGTTTTTTTACAGGTTACTGAGGGATGATATCCAAGAAATTCTTTCATCTTTCTCTTCATTAAAAGTTAAGCATTTCTCACAGAGCCTGTATTTCTCCACTTATTCTTAAGTATTCCTGCACATCCAGCAGCAGAAATAATTAATATTCAAAGCCACATTTCTGCCAAGGTGGGGATCAGTTTATCATGATCTTCCTCTTAAGAATATCCTATCTCATTGCCAATTAAATGATTCTGAGAAAGAGTAAATCAAGATCAACCAAAAGCCTGAATTTGAGATCTGTGAGCAGGAAGCAAATCACTTAGCTGGCAAAACTTTCATTGTACTCTTTTCAACAAGGGATTCATCTGTCTCTCTGCTTTGCCTGATGTCCACCCCCAGCTGGTAGGATTACTAACATTTGTTTGTGGATATCTTCCCAAACAACTGGAATCACCTAGTGATCAACTTGTGTTGGTCTACAACCAGCTCAGCTCCAGAGAGACAAACAGAGTTGAGGCTCCTTATCAATTTGTTTGCACTGACTTATATGCTAAGGAAAACAGTAGTGAGAGCATTGTGTTAACCTTACATTTTATTAGTCCACAGTTGAATTTGTAATATTTTGATTGGTTGTTGCCACTATTATATGATATATTACATATGTTATTACAATTTGTTTGGTGAAACTTGCTTATGTTCTAAAAATGTTTATTAATACACACTAGAACCTCCTGGTACTTTCCATTCATATTTATTATGTCTTGTCTACAACTCTATTATACTTGTCTACAACTCTGAGGTGAACACTTTTGAGAGAAAATATTTTTTACCAGTAAAAGAACATTTCTGGTAGTCAAGCTAGTTTTAAATATAGCAAAACCATTAATATTCACACATTAAAATAAAAATGAGGCAATATTTGTGAACTTCGCATTGTAGATACAGATAAATACATAGACATAAATAAATACAAGATCATGCTGTTTATATAGTTCTCTAAATATCCAGAATATTAGATAATGAAATTGTGAAGTTAATGAACGAAAACATTCTTAATATTATCAATAATTAGACAAATGCAAATAAGGATGACTATAAGATATGCAACTAATTTTTAAAAATAAATCAGTAGACAATATAAACAATATAGTAATAAACATAACTTATTTATTGTTTGTGTTATTATAAGTTGCAGCTTCATCATAAAACAAAATTGTCATTTCCTTTAATGTTGAAAATTATAGGTTATAAAGCCTTGCACGTGTAAATGATGACAATTTGTAAATTGCTTATAACAATACTTAATGCTTTTGAAGTATGGCATATAAAGAGAAATGTGCACAATTCACAACTGTATACAGTTCAATAGATTACCACAACACAATCATATATTTGTAACTACAACTGTCAAAGGTCAAGAAATAGAAAAAGTAAGAGCAACTCAGAAGACACCTCCTGCTCTCTTCTAATCACTACCCTTCTCTCCTCCATAAAGGCAACCATTATCCTGATTACTAATAGTCATTTCATTTTGCTTCCTTTTGAACTTTGAATAAATGGCATCAGTGCACAAGTACTTTTGTGTTTGCCTAATGTCTTTCATTAATTTTTTAATGTTTTTATTTAGTTTTGAGACAGAAAGATAGAATATGAGTGGGGGAGGGGCAGAGAGAGAGAGAGGGAAACACAGAATCTGAAGCAGGCTCACAGAATCTGAAACACAGAATCTGAGCTGTCACCACAGAGCCCAACATGGGGCTCGAACTCGTGAACCCCAAAATCATGATGCAAAGTCTGATGTTTAACCAACTAAGTCACCCAGGTGCCTCCCTAAAGTCTTTCATTATTATTTGTTAGATTCATCCCACTTTTTTGCATAACTCTAACATGTTTCATTTTTTTTAATTTTTAATTTTAAATAATTTTTATTGCTACATAGATCATTGTATGAGTATATCCATTTTATATATGTTTACACTGATATGTATTTGGGTTGTAGTAACTATTATGTAAAATGCCCCTATTACTTTTTGTGCATGTCTAACATGGCACATATATATATGCCCATATATTTAATATATCCTATTAAATATAAGACCAGGAAGGAGTTCCTGCTAATACATATTATGCTGATCTTTAGTTGACACTTCCAGAAGGGACATCTCCAGTCATATTCCATTAAAAGAATATGTAATTACAAATTACACTCTTGAAAACACTTGGTAATTGAAAAAACTGCATTTAGCCATTCTGGTGAGCACTAATGGTATCTCATTATAGGTTAGATATAAATTTGAATTGATTACTTGTAATTGGACATGTTTTTGTGTTTTTGTTAATGATTTGAATACTTCTAGTGACATGTCCAAGTATGTTGACCATTTTTTTTAATTTTATGCATATCTTTTTATAATTAATTGATAACATTTATGGATTTTATATAGAACTATTTCAGGTGTATGTATCACAAAATTTTTCTCAGTACTTCAACCTTCTTAACTGTCCTAAATATTTGTTGGAAGAGATCTTAATTTTAATGAAATCTAATTCATTAAAGGTTTCCTTTTTGGAAAAGTGCTTTTGTATCCAATTTAAGAAATGTCTGGCTAACCTAGAATTGTCCTCTGCACTCTTGCAGCTATTTTAATTTGTTTTACACTTAGAATAATAGTTCTTTGCTTAAAGTAGCTAGTGATGTTATATTTCTTAATCCATATTGACATTGATATAAACCTAAAAGTAAAGAAATATTGATCAATGTAAACAACAGTAAAAAAGTAAAGAAAAACACAATATTTCTGAATTATTCTCACAATAGTATGTGAATCCATAATTATCTTAAGAAAATTTTTAATTTAAAAATATTGAAACTAGTATCAGAAAAATTTACTTCATAAAAAAAGGAGATATTGGGAGATATTTAACAGCATCACTTCTCATAATAGGAAAACCTTAAAAGCCATACAACATCCACTTTTAGAAAATGAATAAACTATAGTATAGTCAAGGAATGAAATAGTGTATGGCAGGAAAAATAAAACACTGTAGTAATATGCAATAGCACAGTTGGACTTTAAGAACAAAACGCTGGTTGAATAAAACAATTCTAACTAGATTATATATTGTTTCATATTCCATATCTCTAAAAATATATATAACCTAAATATGGCATAAGTATGCATAAATGTCTGATGGTTGTTAGAGAAACAACCAAGAGGAATGATAAACATTTAAACAAGATAGCGCTTACCATGGTGGGAGGGGAGGTGCATTTAGCAGCTTGGGAGAGGAATATTTATAGGTACCTATAAATACTGGCAGTATTCTAATTCTTATATTGGATAGTGGATTAATAAATGTTTATTATTTTGAAAATAAGTGCATGAATGATTTATGAGTAATAAATAAAACAAAAAGTTATATATGGATACATTTATACACTGTTAATAACACAGATTAAGATTAGTCAATATTTTTGTATTTTATATTCTACACTGAAATTAAATTGACTATGGATACTTTTAAGTAAATAATCATTTACAAAGATACATTTAGTAAATATAAAGTCTTCTGTCTGTTCTTTTATTCAGGTTTTAAACACTGGGAGTTCCTCCACTGATTTTGCATATTGATTTTTCTCAGGACTAAGTCCTAAAGCAGGGAAAAAAATATTGAACCACCAGTACAAGATTACTTTTCCATTAAGTTACTAAGATAGCCTCTCAGTTTGCAATCTTTTCTAAAGCTCTTAGACTTTAAATAACTTAATGAAAATTCACACATCTACATATAAATACCATTTTTAGGCTTTGCAATCACTCATGTATATTAGGCACACATATTTAAAAAGTGTACAAATTGAATTTATAGAGAGATGTATTTCTATGCTTCAGTGAAAATTTTATTGAGAATTCTAAAATTTTTAGTTTTATTTTCTCTTTTAGAATTCTATAAAAATGCATATACATATTGCTTCAGAAATTATATGCATTAAGAGTAATGTATTGAAGAGTGTAGGTTTTGTACTCCACTTATGATTATCTCTTCATTTTTCTTGTTTAAGTAGATATAATTATTTTCAGTGAACATTCAACTTATTTCAATAATTTCCAAATAACACAAATAGTAACAAAATTATTGGGCAACCTTGGTGGTTCAGTCGGTTAGGTGTCCGACTCTTGATTTTGGTTCAGGTCATAATCTCAGGGTTCCTGAGATGGAGGCCACAATGGACTCTGTTTGGGATTCTCAATCTCTCCTTCTCTCTGCCCTTGCTCTGCTCATACCTTGTGGGCTCTCTCTCTCCTTCTCTCTCTCAAAATAAACATTGAAAAAATGAAAAATTTTGTTTTTACATGGTCTCTATTTAATCTAGAAACAAAAAAATATTCAAAATACAATTTAATAAACTGGTAAATGTTTTAAGCCTTGGGACTAATGCTGACCTGAAACTTACAATACTTTATCAGAGGGTGAGATAAATCCTCTATTTCAAATAAATCCTCTATTTCAAAGAGTTTACTAATAAAATGCAATGTTTCAGCCAAATCCTTATGCTTTGGTAAGAAAAATATGCTTAATTGGTATATATTTCTTTTATAGTATGAATTGTACATATAGATGAAAAATACATATAATATTATCAAATTATAAAACTGGATTTTCTCTAAAATAACAGACTTAACACTTTACAGTCAAGAGTGATTTATAATAAACATTTTTGTATCTTAGAATTTAAGACTTTTTTGTTACCAAAATATTGTGGGCTTTTAGCAGCTCTGAAAGGTATCACAAACCCTAAAACTGACTTGTAAAATGCATTAAAACCATATTTCTAATAAAGGGGCTTTCTAAGACCTCCAGGATAGAGGAATGTACTAATACAAGATGAAATGTAGAAATCACACATAAAGGAATAATGAATCATGAAAAAGGACATTTTAAAACAGGCAATATAAGCCAACATTTAAGGTAAGATAGTTGGTATATAAAACTGAAAAAAGATAGTGTACAAAATAGAAAAAAAGACTTTTACAAATCCATACAAAATCAATCTAAATCTCAATATGACAAAGAGCAAAAGATCTGTGAACAAGTAATTTACAGAGAGGAAAAAATTACCAGAAAATTACTAAAAACATACTTAACCTCACTATGGATTAAAGAGTAAAAATTAAAACTGCAATGAGATACACTTTCAAATTCACAAGAACAGTATAATTTAATAAAGGAAGAACAAGGCAGAAAGAAAAAATCTGTACTGTCAACTGGGCTATTAATTGATACACCCAATTAGGAGGGTAATTTGGTAACAGGCAGTGTGGGGAATAAGCTTAGAAATTCCCTGGGCTTACACCAATGGTTTAACAATGCATAAAGAATTACAGAGCCATAGGGTACTCTCACCCAAGCTTGGGTAAACAAGATAAGACTCCCAGAATAACGTAGGGAGGGACAAAGGCCCCAGAATAGAGATGGGTGCAAAGGCCCACAATACAAAGGTATATGAGGTCAGCAAGATTAGGCATTCAGGGCAAAAACACCCCCCAATTTAGTACTATAGCAGAAAGCTGCTTTCACAAGAGGGAAGGACCAAATTAGGTAAACAGGTAAATATAGCTGTAGACTGATACTCTGCAGGTGAAGCTGTCCAGAGTGGAGCTGATAAGCAAAAGAAAAAGGTGCCTTGTTAACCCTGAGGTTATCTGCTCTGTCTCATCCCCTAGGCTGGCTAAGATAAACAGAGGTGGTGCCTCATGTCTGCTGTAAACAACCTTCTGCCTGGCTGCCCAGTGCCAGGGTTTTGTTTTGTATTAACCCAAACCCCTAACAACCCTGAATATCTTCAAGATCTCATTTCCCTCACATCCATGAGTTAATGTTCACAGATTCCTTGTCTGTTTGTGCATGTCCATCACCATGTTTGTAAGCCTTCTGATCCTAATAAAAACAGGGCAAGGACCCTTATTGGGGGCTCTTGTCTTTTCCCAACATTAGCCATCTCTTGCATTTTAATCCTGCATCCCACTTTCTTGCTAGTCAAGAAAGAACTTTAGATTTAGAGTATACAACAAGGGAGGAAGATCTTTGATTCCAAGAATTCCATTTCTGAACATATATCTCAGAAATATTCACATAGGTTTTGCACAAGGAAATGATGGATAAGAATGTTGACTACAGTATTGGTTTTAATAGCAAAATATTAAAAAAAGCATACATGTCCAGCAAAAGTACAATGAACATGCTTTGAGATATATAATTATAGTGATATAACACATAGAATTAAAATGAATAAAACTGGTGTTACACAGATGAACTCAAACAAATATGACAAACAACTGAGTCAAACCATAAAGTGAAGATAGTTATATACTTAGAGAAATAAAATACAATTCATATACTTTTAAATATACAAAAATATATATGTATACATGTATTTTTATACATATATACAAATATGCATACATATATACCCATGTATACACATATATAACTGTAACACAATATTGTTATATTTTAAATGCTGAACAATATTATTTTTATGACTTTAATCACACCCCCAGAGGTATAAATCAAAATACTAAAAATTTGATACGATGTTCTACCAAATTTTTGAGTACTTCATGTGAAATTTAGCAGAAGATATTTAGACGTAATAGATGTTTCATCTATTACATTTGGTTCAATAATTTTGAAAGCAAGGGAATGTTATGAAATGGTGTAATGATTATTTATTTTGCAGAAAGAAATATGTGGATCTAACACTAAATCTAAAAAAGATTTTTAAAAGGTAGTAAACATTCACATGTTTCCACACCTGAGTTTAATTTGAATACAGGCTAATGTTTTGTTATATTAGTCATTTAGCACAATACTGGAAAGTCATTAAAGAATCCTATTCATAGTTTTTGATTTCTACAATTGAGTTAAATCCTGTTAAGCAACTTAATATTTGCCACCTGCTAAATCATTTACAATGTCATATTAATCATCATCTATGTTAATGGTCTGTCTAAAATACATGCACTTGTTAGAACAGATGTTCTCTGGGTAAGTACATAGTTTTAACTAAAGCTCACCATTTAGATATGCACTAGAGTCTTTCTTAGTATCACATAGAAGTAACAGAATAATAACCTAAGGTTTCAAATCTAATTTAATATTTGTAATCTAGAAGGCTATTTGTAAGTTCCTACTATATATTATATGTATTCTATTCAAATGATTATAACTTGAAGTATAGAAACAAAATCTTATCATTAGCGCAAAAACTCATGAATATGTGAGCTTTATTTCCCTGCAACTTATTTTAATATCTGAGAAGCTGAAATCAATGCTTAGAAAAAAGCCTCATTCCCAATAATCAAAGAAGACATAGACATACAAGAAGCTTGCATACATGTCAGTGCGTTGTTTAGAGTTAGGAAACAGTGAAATAAATTTTGGCTATTTTCCCAGTGTAGCATAGAGAAAATCTATTAATGCACATTTACTAAATGCTGAATATTTGCAATTTAAAATATTAAAATAGGTACTGTCATAATGACACTGATAATAAAAAAGAAATAACATTTTTAAAAGTTGTTTTATGGTTCATCACAACCAACTGTAAATCACAAAGTTCAAAGATAGGGACTTGAAAGTATTCAAAAGCAGCACATGTCATTAATTATTTATCATAATGCTTATATGATAATTGTCTGAGCCCTTTCCCAAGACACAACTTTTCACAAAGGTGTTTGTGATTTATATCTCTCCCTACTCTTCCATATCCCCATCCCTATAGATGTACAAGGCTAAATAAACTCAAAGGAATTATGTTTGACTAAGAAGGATTCTAAGGATCTTTTCTTATAATAAAAGCTCTTAAAAAGAGAACTCTGATCAGTACCTTTCTTCAGAAATATCACCCAAGTCAATGCTCATGTCCATATCTCTTGTTGGTATTGCTATAAATAATGGAACCATGACTCGTTTCACTTACAGGGTGGGTGTTGCTACTATCATAATCTTAAGATGCCACCTGTAACACTACATGAATAATCAACTAACATTTCTTCTTTTCTGCCATACCTAGTTTTAAGAAATGAAAAATCTCATCTTGCATGTCCAAAAAATACTAACAACTTCAACTAGGAAGTTGGTAGAAGAATTTCTATTATATCTGCAGGAATAGGATTTAGTCTAATTCCGAGTCAACTGGGAAGAGGATATATTAAAGAGTAGACATAAGGGGGTGCCTGGGTGGCGCAGTCGGTTAAGCGTCCGACTTCAGCCAGGTCACGATCTCGCGGTCCGTGAGTTCGAGCCCCGCGTCGGGCTCTGGGCTGATGGCTCGGAGCCTGGAGCCTGGAGCCTGTTTCTGAGTCTGTGTCTCCCTCTCTCTCTGCCCCTCCCCCGTTCATGCTCTGTCTCTCTCTGTCCCAAAAATAAATTAAAAAATGTTGAAAAAAAAAAAAATTAAAAAAAAAAAAAAGAGTAGACATAAGAATCATGCTTCTACTTCCAAAATCAACTCAATACCAGTCACTGATTTATTCCTGAGAAACACACTATTTTCCCATTTTTTCTATTTAAAATAAATTTAAGATGAAATAAATATATTTAAAATAAATTTAAAATATATGTTTGGATTTTGAGGTAAAACACATTTTTTCAGCTAATATTGATCATAGAGGAATTAGTTTCTGAAAGAGCAATATTCCATTTTTCCCCCTTACCTTAGTTGCATAAAAACATCACACTGTCCATTTCTTCAGTGTATATTCTCATGGTAAGCGCTGAATGTTACACAAGCATAATTCTGGTAACCTAGAGAATAGTCATAAAATATGCTGTCGTTTATGTCCAAAATAAGAAAATATGCACTCTGGTTAGTCAAGATCATGTCTAAATAAGATCTTCTTATTTTACATTAAATCAAAAAATAATTCTCCAAAGAAGCAGTATAATATATATGAAAAAATCCATAAATTAAAAATGTGAATATTTACATTGCCTACTCAACAAACATTTCCACCATGATATCTAATAAGCATAACAAAATTAATATTTCCAAAGACTATTTCTTGTTTCTTACATATCATTTTCATACCTTTTGCTTCCTTCCCTATTTCCCATCTAATTAACAATAATAGTAATAATAATTGTTATTATTGTTATTAGTATTATTATTATTATTTCAGTTACTCAGGTCAGAAACTTTGGTAGTAACATTTTGACTTTTTCCTGCCATACACCAATTCTAATCCCCTAATAAATTAGCTCTTCTTTATAATGTATCAAGAAGCAAATTATTTTCACCTCCCTCACCTATATTCTGACTTCATAATACTTTCCATATATTGTTCAACAATCTCATAAGTGATCACTTTGCACTTATACTTTTTCCATACTACAACCAGAGACATCCTGTATTTTTATTTTTTAATATTTATTTGTTTATTAAAGTTTATTTACTCATTTTGAGAGAGAGAGAGACAGTACAAGTTGGGGGAGAGGCAGAGAGAGGGAGAAAGAGAATCCCAAGCAAGCTCTATTCCACCAACTGTGATATCATGACCTGAGCTAAAATCAAGAGTCAGAGGTTTAATCAACTGAGCCACTGAGGAGCCCCCGAAACATCCTTTAAAACTGCAACTCAAAGCAGCTGCATAGAGACTCTGACTATACTCCTCATCTCAAGCAGTAGAACCTCAAAGAAATTACTATGGCCTATATTGTCACTTCTGATACAGTCCTTGGCTAAGGTTACAGTATCAACACTTCCCTCTCTCCATTTTGTTTACTATGTTCAATTTTATTGGCCTCCTCTTTATTCCTTGGACATGTCTAGCACACCCTTGCCTGAAGAACTAAAAAATTGCTATTCACTCTGTGATGCTCTTTTCCCCAGATACTCACAAGTTCTCTTGTTACTTCCCGTGGATAGTGTTAAAAAGTTAGTTAAAAATTTATTTTTTTAAATTTTTTTAAGTTTTATTTATTTATTTTTGAGAGACAGAGAGACAGAGAGAGTGAGTGGGGGAGGGGAAGAGAGAGAGGGAGAGAGATAGAATCCCAAGCAGGTTCTGAACTGTCAGCACAGAGCCCGATGCAGGGCTTGAACTCACACACCGTGAGATCATGACCTGAGCCAAAATCAAGAGTCAGACTCTTAACCGACTGAACCACCCAGGTGCCCCTAAATAGTTAAAAGTTTAAATAGTTCCAGTAACTGAGGTCCTTCCATGACTACCCTATATAAAATACACTGCCTTTTTCACATTTTTCATAATTATTTGTATCATTCTTTGTAAAACTTAACATTGGCTGATGTTGTTAAGTTTTATACAGTTATTTGTTTAAAGTCTTTCTCTCCTTTGAACATTGGTATATTTACTGATGGAGAGTAGGATTTTTTTCTTTTTTTCATTGCTATATTTCCATCACCTAACACAGTCCCTGGCACATAATAGGTAGTAAATTATTAGTCGAATCTGGTTCTTAAATGAAAGCAATTGGTACTATACTTTATATGAGTTTAAATATGTTCATTATTATCAGCAAATACCTCAAGTATTTATCAAGCAGTTGATATATTTTCTAGAGAGGCAATATTGAGTATTCAATCCATAAACATGGAAAATTTCTCCTTTTATTTAGTGCTCCTTTGATTTTGTTCATCAGAATTTTGTCATTTTTTTCTCAAATACGAGTTGTATACATTTTGTTAGATATATTAATTTTTGAGGTGCTAATGTAAATGGTGCTAAATGTAATTTTGAGGTGCTAAAATGTAAATTATGTTTTTAATTTCTAATTCCACCTATTCATTGCTAATGTATAGAAGAGTGGTTGATTTTTTACATTAACCTTCTATCTTGGAAATTTAGTACAATCCCTTATTAGTTCCGGGGTGGTTTTTTGTGGGGTTTTTTTGTTTGTTTTGTTTTTTCCAAATCTTTCAGAATATCTTCATAGACAATTAGGTTATTTGTAAACAATGGCAGTTTTATTTCTTTCTTTCTAATCTGCATAACTTTTATTTCCTCTTGTTAAATAGAATTTCCAGTATGATTTTGGATTTTTTTATGTTTATTCATTTTTGAAAGACAGATAGAGACAGAGCACAAGCAGGGGTGGGGCGGAGAGAGAGGGGGACACAGAATCTGAAGCAGGCTCCAGGCTCTGAGCTGTCAGCATAGGCCCAATGCAGGGCTTGAACTCAGGAACAGTGAGATCATGACCTGAGCCAAAGTCGGAGGCTCAACCGACTGAGCCACCCAGGCGCCCTATCCAGTATGATTTTGAAATGAAGTTGTGGAAGCGAATATCCTTGTGTAATGCCTGATCTTAGAGGGAATGCTTCCATTTTCTCACCATTGAGTATGCTTTTATCTGTGTTTTTTTGAAGATATTAATTATCAAGTTGAAAAAGTTCCCATTTCCAGTTTACTGGGAGTTTTTATCATGAACTGAGTATTAGGTTTTGTCAAAACTTCAGATTTTTCTCTTTTAGTTTGTTAATATAATGGATTAAATTAATTGATTTTCTAATGTTGAACCAGTCTCATATACTTGGGGCTAAACCCCTCTTGGTAATAGTGTTCTTTTCATACATTGCTGGATTCAATTTTCTATAATTTTGGTGAAAAAATCCATCTATGTACATAGACATATTGGTCTATAGTTTTCTTATAAAATTGTTGTCTGGTTTTAGTATGCAGGTGATGCTGGCATCATAGAATGAGTTAAAATGTATTCCCTTTGCTTTTTATACTTTGAAAGAGATTGTTGAAAATTGCTATAATTTCTTCTTAAATATTTGGTAGATTATTTTCTGGGGATGCAAGGATAGTCCCCATACACAAATCAATATACGTGATACATCATATTAACAAAATAAACGATGAAAATCATATGATAATATTGATAGATGTAGAAAAAGCATTTGAGAAAATTCAACATTCTCTTATGATTAAAACTCTCAACAAATTGGGTACAGAATGAATGTACCTCAACATAATAAACACCTACATACGACAAGCCCACATCTAACATGGTGAACAGCTGAAAAAATTTCCTCGAAGATCAAAAACAAGACAAAGACTTTTATGTTTTGCTACTTTTATTAAATAAAATAATTTTTGCTACTTTTATTAAATAAACATGGTACTGGAAGTTTTAACCAGAGCAATTATGCAAGAGAAAGGAATAAAAGGCATGCCATGGGAAAGAAAAAGGTAAAATCATCTCTGTATGGAGATGTTGTGATTTTTACAGACAGAAAATCTTAAAGATTCCATCAAAAGCCTGTTAGAACTTATAAATTCAGTAAAATTGCAGGATACACAACCAGTTGCATTTTTATACACTAACAATAAACTATCAGAAAGAGAAATTAAGAAAATAATCCCATTCACAATAGTATCAAAAAATAAAAAATAAAACACTAAGAAATAAATTTTACCAAAGAGGTGAAAGATCTGTGCACTGAAAAGTATAAAACATTGATAAAAGAAATTGAAAAAGACAAAAATTTTAAAAAGTTATTCCATGCTCATGGATTTGAAAAATTTATATTGTTAAAATGTCCATACTACCCAAAGCAATCTATACATTCAATGTAATTCCTATAAAAATTCCAATGGCATTTTTCACAGAAAGCAAAATAATCCTAAAATATGAATGGAACCTCAAAAGACTCCAACTAGCCAAAACAACCTGGAGAAAAAAAAAACCCAGAGACATCACACTTTCTTACTTTAAACTGTATCACAAAGCTTTAGTTCTGGCATAAAAGCAAACACATAGATTAATGCAACAAAACTCAGAGGCTACAAATAAACATATAGGTAAATAAGACTAATACAACAGAATTAAGAGACTAGAAATTTCTAGAGGCTAGAATTACAAATATGGTCAATTAATTTGCAAAAAATAAACCAAAAATATTCAATGATGAAAAAAAAGTCTGTTCAATAATTGGTGCTGGGAAACTGGATATCAACATGCAAAAAGACTCCTGTTTTATACCATACACAAAAATCAACTCAAAATATTAAAGACTTGAACATAAGACCTGAGACTACAAAACTCCTAGAAGAAAACATAGTACCGTAATAAGCCTCTTGCTGTTGGTCTTGGCAATGATTTTTTGGTCTAGACAACAAAATCCAAAGCAACATAAGCAAAAATAAACAAATGGGATTACATCAAACTGTAAAGCTTCTACAGAGCAAAGGAAATCATCAACAAGATGAAATGGCAATTTATGGAACAGCAGAACATATTTGCAAACCATGTATCATCTAATAAGGGATTAATATGGGCAAAAGCCTAAACATTTTTCCAACAAAGATATACAAATAACTAACAGGTACATTAAAAGGTGCTCAGCATCAGTAATCATCAGAGAAATGCAAATCAAAACCACAATGAGATACCACTTCACACATGTTAGAATGTCTATTGTCAAAGAGACAAGAGATAAGACATGTTGGCAAGGGTATGGAGAAAAGAGAACACTTTCATCTGTTGGTGGGAATGTAAACTGTACCTCCACTTTGGAAAACAGTATGGAGGCTCCTCATAAATAGAACTATAATACAATCCAGAAATTAATTATATATATGGAGGAACCTCTATATATACTAATAGTATTACTTATTATATATATATATATATAAAATTATATATATGTATAAAATTATATATATTTACATATAATACTACGTGGCCATTAGAAACAAGGAAATCTTGCCTTTGCAACATGGATGGGCCTTGAAGGCATTATGCTAAGTGAAACTAATCAGACAAAGAAAGACAAACACTGTATGACTTCACTTATTTGTGGAATCTAAATATGCCAAACTCACAGAAACAGAGTATAATGCTGTTTACGAGGGTCGAGAGTTGGGAGAAATGAGGAGGTGTTGGGCAAAAGAAACAGAACTTCAGTTTCAAGATGAATAAGTGAAAATTCTGAGGAAAAATTGTATAACTAATGACTATAGTTGACAATAGTGCCTTGCTGAAGATCATGTTATATTTGGAGGTAATATAATGTATAAATATAAGGTTGTTAGAAAAAATATTTGATTTAGATTTTTTTAATGTTTATTTATTTTTGAGAGAGAGAGAGAGAGAGACAGAGTGCGAGCGGGGAGGAACAGAGGAAGAGGGAGACACAGAATTTGAAGCGGGCTCCAGGCTCTGAGCTGTCAGCACAGAGTCTGACACACGCTCAAACTCACGAGGCATTAGATCATGACCTGAGCCATCCAGCTTCAGCCTCTAGATTTTTTTTTAATCATAAAATTAGATCAGTATATTCCCCAACAAAGGATTTAGTAAATGATAGGGAATCTACAGACTCTTATTTAAGCTCAGGTCATGATCTTACAGTTGAGCGTCACGTCAGGATTTGAGCTGACGGTGCAGAGTCAGCTAGGGATTTCTCTCTCTCTGCCCCTCCCTACCTCATACATGTGCTCTTCCCCTCTTTCAAAAAAAAAAGAAGAAGAAAAAAAAGAGCATAAGAACAGAAGTAATCTTAGTAGTAATGGAGACAGAGTAAGCTGGTTTCCCATCTTAGACGAGCAGAAAAAGCAAGAATCAAATATATGATTCAAACATTAACTTTTACAAAACATTCTGTTTATCAGATCTGGGATATAATCTGGAAACTAGGTCTGAGACACTGAGTAAAGAGTATATATTGGAAATTGACCACAAGATCAAGATGAGATGAGTAACAAGGGTGATAACACAACATCCAAAACCATGCGACTAAGTACTTCATATTTTCTCTTCATAAATTATTTTTCCATAGAATAGCGATTCTCAAAATTCACTGTGCCTAAGAAGCATCTGTGATACTTCATAAAAATGCAAATTTCTGGGCATCCTCTATAGAAATTCTAATTCAGTAGGTCTGGAGTAGACTCCACGATTTATTCTAAAATAACATTAAAGGATTTTTTTCATACAGGTTGTTCCTGAAGCTTCCTTTGAGAAACATTTAGAAACTGGGGCATGCCTAAGCCTTAAATTATTTAGTCTCAGAGTTGGGCAGAAGAATGGAGCTTAAAAAGAAAGTGACAGAAACCAGGAGGAATTTGAAGAAAAGGAAACACTACCAACAAATCATCTTTAGTTCTCAGTATTGCTCAAAGACAAAAACACAAATGTGACAACAGTTGGTCTCATAAAGTTAAACTTTTACATTTTTGTCACTGAACATTTGAAAGAGATTGCTATATATTAGTGTACTTCTATCTGAAAATACTCTTGAAAAATAAATAATTAATATTTCACTATTTAGAGAAAACTTGTAGCTGACACAATGTTCAGCTCTTCTATTTAGCTTATTACTATTAACTATTGTTATTATCTTCATTGAATAGAAGAAAGAGAGGTAGAGAAGTTTTAAGTCACTTTGCCAAGATTACATAGCTATTAAACATTAATACCTGAATGTCTACTAAATACTCTGTTTCCAAAGCACAAGCTTTTATACTACAAAAAAAACAACAGAAAAAGAGAATGAATTAAACTTAAAAAGCTTCATGAACATTTTGTATTTAAAGAGGAAAAAAATGGATGAATGAACTAACACATGAAACGTACTTGTTGAAGGGTACCTGGGTGGCTCGATCGGTTAAGCGTCTGACCCTTGATTTCCACTCAGGTCATGATCTCATGGTTCATGAGATCTAGCCCTGCATCAGAATCTGTGTTGACAGTATGGAGCCTGCTTGGGATTTCCTTTCTCCCTCTTTCTCTGCCCCTGCTCCACTCATTCATTCTCTCTCTCTCTCTCTCTCTCTCTCTCTCTCAAAATAAATAAATAAACATTAAAAAAAGTACTCGTTGAGTATAAGTAAATGTTATGTTTTACTTTAAGGATGATGCTGTAATTATTTACTTTAAAAGTCAGTGAAAAGATAACAGAAAAATAATGGAGCATATTAATTTAAAACTAAGAATGAAGTAAGAGTGTTAACAGTTGTTTATCAGTAACAATACAAAAAAAAAAAAAGAGACACATAGTTCTAAACTACTTATTGACACTATACAGATTATTTTCCTCTTCTCTAAGCATCATTACCTAAAATTATACATACACCAAATTACATAGAAGAAAAACGTCAAAGGACAAAACAATTTTGTTATGAAAACATGTATCTTTTACAACTGTTTTATACAAAATCTACATGCAAAATGAGCTCTCTAGGTCAACCATATTTGTCAAGTATTTTTCCTGATATGAGAGGCAGGTGCTGCCAATTTTTCACTCAGTACAATAATCAAATATAATATAAAGGAAATTAACATAATCAATAGAAAAATATAAAATTGCTATATAATCACCAATCAGGCAGCATCCTCCGAGACTTAGTAATCACAACCAGATGCATAATTCACTGAGATAATTAGGAAACACAGTTTAAATACTGTAAAGACAGAGTTTTTATTCTAAGAATTCATGAGACTCAGAGGCTCAAACGAAATGAGAGAAATTTGCGACTGTCCACATTTGTACTAGTGGACAGAGTAGCCACAGGTGGTAAACCAGATGATTACACATAAACACTGTCTGACATTTTGAAAAAAAAGGGAAAATGCATCAATAATTAGAAGCACTGTAGGTGAGTAGCTCTATGCCAAACTAACAGTAGGGTTGGTTAGTACAAAGTTAATTGCTGCTAGTAGTATACAACATCATGCTAGACTGGGGATTGCACAGAAGCAAATTGAAGATTGGAAAAGATGCCAGTTTTGCAGTTCTTTCTTACTTTACTTCCTAAACATAACAAATATAAAACGAAGAAAAGTCATTCACTTGTGAATGACTGATAGAGAGCCAAGTATTGAAATTACTTAATTTTTACAACAAAAAGAAGCTAGGTAACAATCTAATTCTTTCTGCCCATTTTCAGATTGTGAAAAGTTCCAGTATTGTCTCTCACTATGGGTTAGAAAGTCTGGAAACGACACTGCTGAGATCTGATCTCAGTTTTCCTGACAGTCTCTAATTTCCTGACAGTAAGTTCAATGTTCCTTTGTTTCCATGTAATGTTATTGTCATTGATGTTCTTATCTAAATTTTACCCCGGATTTATTCATCTAACAAATATGTTTGAGCTTGACTCCTGATATAGTTTAGCTCAAAATGTATCATATCTTTATTTACCTGAGTCACCATTAGGACTCAAGTGTGTCAGATTATCCATCACCATGCACTATGGGGTTACTTACTTTTTCGCTTCTCTGCACAAACTCTAATCAGAATCTATCTCTCAACCTGTTCCTGTTTACATAGATTTGCTCACATTTTCGTCCATTTGAAACTGAGGTTCATGTATTGGAGCATCCACTCTTTATCCTTAACAACTTCTCTCAATGTTTTCTTCCTACTTTTGGCCTGAGGAAAATCTAGTTCTTTCTGACAATATTGTTTCTCTTAATGTGAGCCTTTTAATTTTCTGCTTTAAGTCATGTGCTCTACATAGGAGGTTAGTTGGCTTTCTCATTCCCCATTTCTGTATAAAATTAATCTCTTATGATTATAGCATGTTGAGGAGGGATTCACAGAAATAAAACTGGAAAATAAAGTTACTAATAAATATGTTACTCCAAAAGAATCTTTCTTTTGACTTTAAAAATCTATATTTTCAAGATATTACTTCTGAGTGACAGATGTTGAAGAAACAGATATGGAAGGGTAGAAGAACATTTAAATAGGTGGTAGAGAAACAAGAAATAAACTTTTGTGTGATTTCTTGGAAGTCAGTTCGTATGTCTAATGAAATTGTATCTCTACAAAGAAGTTTAAAAATAGAATATTAGTAAATATGTTGGTTATTATGGTTTATGGTTATTATTATTATTATTATTATTATTCAGTCATCACACAAAAAAGGAAAAGCAAGAAATTGCTGATTTACAAATAGAAGAGAAGGAAAGTTGAGAAAAATGTCCAGGAATTTGGGAACTTACAGCATTGGAAGAGGTAACTACATCTTCATCACCAAAGGAAAAGATGAAACTGAAAAGCCATTTGAGCAATCACTTAGGATTATAACTCACTGTAGAAAAATGTAAATGAACATAACTCCTACTGTGAAATTATCTGAATTAAATAAGGTGTTCCTAAATAGGTGTCTGCAAAGTCAAAACTTTCAATTGAACAACATTGCTCAGGAAAAGGCAACTCCAGAGATGGTTGTCTCACCAAATCCTGATCATCTCCATGTACCCACAATTAAATTGAGAAAGTTATGGGATAAGAAAGCAAAAACAGAGTGAAACAACAATAAAAAAACATATATATATGTGTGTGTATATAGGTACGTATATATATGTATACATATGCATATGTATGTGTATATATGTACATATATATACGTATACATATATATACATACATATATATACATAGTAGAGGGTGGGATCAAATTCCTCACTGTTCAAAGAGGAGGTTATAAAAACAAGCAAATGGAAACAGCTAGAATAAGACATGTCATGCTACATAAAATTTGGAAACCTCAGCATGAACTCATACTTAGCTCAAAGTACAGATATATGGATAGATAAGTTAGAATACACAAATCTATTTCCCAACTCTACCCACTAAAGAATCTAAAAACACTGACACCTCAAAAACAATAATACGCTGAATTCCAAGATTTGGGTTTCTAATGACATTCTTCAATAAAAGAAATACAGACTCCTTGGAAAAATGGCTGAATCTTGTGTTAAGGTAAGAGGTATAAAAGATGAGCTTGGAGCATCTCATAGTGCCAGAAAGTAAGGAACAGTAACAAAACAAACAAAGACAATACAACAACAATGGAGTTATAACAAAGAGACACAAGAACTGAAAGTGCCAAGCTATAACAATCACAGCAACAAAGAAAATTATATAATATTGAATTACAGCCCCAAATATAAGATATACGCTCTTTAGTCCATACTGACATGAATGAATAATTGAATAAATGAATAAATAAGGAACAGATGATAAATTTCCTGCATAGAAGAATTCCAAAACCTTTTTGAAGATACTACCCTTCCAGGAGGTGACATATAACTGTTATCTCTTAACTATCAAATGAGCAAAGTGACTTTCTTCTAAAAGAGTAATAGTTTTATAGTTGAGTAACCTGACAAACACTACCACAGTGAGGTAATAAAGGTCAATACAGCTGTGATAAGTAATGCTGATAGCATATCCTATACCCTTGATACGAATTGATGAGAATGGCACTTAACCTATGGGGTCTTCATCTACAAAATCCATAGCCACTACATAATCATGAGAAAAAAATTTCAGATCAGCCCAAACTTAAAGACATTCTACAAAATACATAACAGTATTCCTGAAAATGGTCAAGATTATCAAAAGTAAGGGGAAGTCTGAGAAACTTCCACAGTCTAAAGAATCCTCAGGAAAAATAACCATTAAATGCAATGTGGTACCCTGGATCATATTCTCAAACATCAAGTAAAAACTTAGATCCAAATAAAATTGGAACTGTAGATAACAATAACACATCGTTATTGGTTCACCATTTATGATAAATGTACCAGAGTAATAATAGGGAAATCTGACCATGTGTATATAGGAACTCTCTGTAATACTTCAACTTGTCTGTAAACCTAAAACTATTTTAAAATTAAAATTTTATTACATTTCAGGAGGAAGAAAGCAAAGCTGGAGGCATCACAATTCTGGATTTCAAGCTATATTATAAAGCTGTAGTCATCAAGATAGTGTGGTACTGGTGCAAAAACAGACAAGTAGAAAATAAAACAGAATATAAAACACAGAAATGGACTCACAACCACATGGCCAACTAATCCTCAACAAAGGACGAAAGAATTTTCAATGGAAAAAAGATAGTCTCTTCAACAAATGGTGTTGGAAGACTGGACAGCAACATGCAAAAGAATTAAACTGGACCACTTTCTTACACTATATACAAAAATAAATTCAAAATGGATGAAGTATCTAAATGTGAGAAAGGAAACCATCAAAATCCTAGAGGAGAACACAGGCAGCAACCTCTTTGACAACACCTGTCTCAACGTCTTACTAGATATATATGTCTCCTGAGGCAAGGGAAACAAAAACAAAAATAAACTGTTCTGACTTCGTCAAGATAAAAATCTTCTGCACAGTGAAGGAAACAATCAATAATTAACTAAAATATAACCAATGGAATGGGAGATGATATTTGCAAATGACATACCTGATGAAGGGTTAGTATTCAAAATCTATAAAGGTTTTATCAAACTCAACACCCAAAATCAAATAATCTAGTTAAGAAATGGGCAGAAGCCATTAACAGTCATCTTTCCAAAGAAGACATCCAAATAGATAACAGACACAGGAAAAGATGCTCAACATCATTCATCACCAGGGAAATGCAAATCAAAACCAGAATGAAATACCACCTCACACCTATCAGAATGGCTAGAATTAACAACTCAGGAAACAACAGATATTGGTGAGTATGTGAGTACCCTGTTGGTGGGAATGCAAACTTATGAAGCCACTCTGAAAAACAGTATGGACATTCCTTAAACAGTTAAAATAGAACTACCTTAAAACTCAGCAATTGCACTACTAGGTATTTATCCAAAGGATACAAAAATGCTGATTCGGAGAGACACATGCACCTTGATGTTTATAGTAGCACTATAAAAAACAGCCATACTATGGAAAGAGCCCATATGTCCATTGACTGATGAATGAATAAAGAAGAACTGGTGTGTGTGTGTGTGTGTGTGTGTGTGTGTGTGTGTGTGTGATGGAGTATTACTCAGCCATCAAAAAGAATGAAATCTTGCCATTTGCAATGATATAGATGGAGCTTGAGTGTGTTGTGCTAAGTGAAATAAGTCAGAGAAAGACAAATACCATGTGATTTCACTCATATATGGAATTTAAAAATGAAACAGATGAAAACAGGAGTAAGGAAAGACACAGACAAACCCTAGGACAGACTGTTAACTATAGAGAACAAATTGACAGTTGCTGGAGGGGAGTGGTAGGGGATGGGTTAAATGGTTGATGGATATGAAGGAGGGCACTGGTGATGAGCAATGGGCATTATATTTAAGTGATGAATCACTAAATTCTACTCCTGTAAAAATGAAGACAGAAGTGTTTGCTAACATGTGTGGAAGCATAAGTTACCATATACTTAACTCTTTGAAACTACACTGTGCATAAACCTTCTTTCAACTAACGTCTTCTTTCATTAAGATAGAAGTATTGGTTAAACTTATGAGTAGAAGCCTATGGAAAGAGCCATATGCTTAACTCATTGCAAATATAGTGCCTATAAACCTTAAAAAAAAAAGTTTTCAAGAAGGAAAACTATATAGTCTGAAAATAACAAAAACATTTTGTACCAGATTCCTATAAGTTGTTTATGGAATGGATTTGGCTGGCAACAATATTTTTCTCTCTCCTTAAAATTTTAACTTAAAATTATATCCTGCTGGGTAGACTTTAATAGGAACTCAAAAACACTAATTCAGATTTATAAAAGACACTATTCAGAAAAGACACTCTGTGAAGTGAGTCAATGAAGTAACGTTATCAAATACACTGAATGGTTTTAAGGGCTCTTCCTTTTCTTCTCCAGAAAACATTTACAGTCCTGATTAGAAGTTAACAGAGAAGGTTAAATAACTGCCTTTACAATAACAGCTTTGAAAAAAATCATTTGTATAGTAAGGACAACTATCTTGATATTGTACATAAATAATATACTTCTCTTAATGTTATGTACATATTTATGATAAAGCTATTTGTTTTACTCTTGCTTTAAATTAGTCTACTTAAAAAAATGTTATTACACGTAAAAAAAAAAAGCAAAACAAAAATAACCACTTAAATGGAAAAACATAGAACTTATAGAAATTCCAGTTTCCATTCTACAACAAATAGGTAAATAAACAGGATTTTTAAAATAGCTATTTTTTTTACCAACCCAAACTAAATTGAGTAAAATTGAAAACAAAAAGAAGCAGGTTTGCTCTCTGTATTGTTATTCATCTCTTAAAACTCTACTAGTTTGCATTCAGCATGTGAAAACCCCACAGTAGTAAAAAGATCTCATATCAGTAACAAATCAATACATTTTAAATTATGCTGTAGTTGCCAAATTTAGAGGGCAATGAGATAGTCTGCATTTTTAAAATTATAGTTAGTCTGCAATAACTATAATACTTTGGGGGTGTCTTGGTTTCCAATGGAATGTTTTAATGATGAATAAATATTAATAGAAAATAAATCTAGAAAACAGAGATGTCAATATAACCTTCAACATAGGAGAAGCTTTTCCAACTCTTACTATTTATCTGAAATCTTCTAGGGGAAAGATTTTCAGGTAGATCAATAAAATATAGGCTATCATTATTTATAATGTCTCAATGCTACCACCTCTAAAATTATTCACAAAATTGTGAAAATAACTACTAGATACCTACTGTGCTCCTGGTTAGTGAGGAGGTTAAGGAGCTGTCATTGAAGAAATGCAGAGAATAGAAAACATGAATCAACAGCTTTGTATGATGATTTTTAGAAAAGAGTGATCCATAATTAACTGTAGTAGGTATTATATAACGTATTCACACAACTTACCATATCTCCTGACCCTGGACAAACATTTTTGGGGTCATTTAAAACTCAGAAGACAGATGAAGGTAAAGACTATGTATTTTCTATTTATTTTAATTTGTATACATCTCATTAGCCACATACCATACCAAAACAAACAAACAAACCAACATCTGGCTATGCAGTGTTCAGAATAATGAGATTCCTGGAGAGAAGAATACCTTGTATATTTTTGCTGAGCCTACTAATTCAGGCCAGCCTCCAATAGCTGCTAGTTCAGCACTATTCCACTCTTTATAATAAGAAACATGTAAAGCAGCCTTCACTATACATCTTTTCCTTGGGCAAAAGAAAACAAATGGTTAGAATGTCCTTGAGAATTATACTCTTCCCTGTACATAGGATTGTTTCTTAGTCATGGGGTACTGATTTTGTAACAACAGCATTGACAATATTAACAATAAACAATATATATTGCATAATATGTCTCAGGCTCATTTAATGCTCACAACAACTTGATAAGGCACATGTGATTTTTATTTTTCTATTTACAAAGAGGAAACTGATGCATAGAGTTTAAAGTAACTTATCCACAGTCGCTCACTATAAAGTAGTTGGCCAAGGGGCACCTAGGTGGTTCAGTTGGTTAAGTGTCCAACTTCAGCTCGGGTCATGATCTCATGGTTTATGGGTTCAAGCCCTGTGTCAGGTTCTGTGCTACCATGTATCTCTCTGCCCCTCTCCCACTCATACTCTGTCTCTGTCTCTGTCTCTCAAAAATAAACAAACATTAAAAAAAATTATAGAAAGTGGTTGGCCAAGTATTCAAATTCAGTTGGCCTGATTCAAGAATGTATGCTCTTAGCCCTCATAACATAATCTCTCCCCACATTAACAAAATCCTAAATACTTTATTTTGTTATTTATGGATAGTGTGGTTGTATTTCTGGCAAATAAAAGACTTCTAGTGCCTGTGGAGTTCAAACAAATTGAGCCAAACAATAAACCCAAGTGTTAATACTCTGAGATCAATTTAGTGTAAAATTTTTATCATCTTCAAGACTAATGCAGCACCAAGAAGACAGAACATCTGGAAAATGAAGCTGAGTGTAGGTCAGGCACAAGAGATTGAATTTTGCTAACTCTGAAAGAAATTCAGATGATTTCAAACCAATATCATATGACTCAGTATGGACATATTTCAAAGCTCTGCCATACAATAGTGAAACACTATATCATGTAAATGGGACACACGAAAAATTTAACATAATGTAAACATCATCATATGTGTTTTGTGCCCTTTTCTGGTCCTCCACCTTGTACACACTAGTACTTCTTTCTTCAGTGACAAAGTACTTTGTGTATGCTCTATTTTTCCTATACTTTTTAAATATTTATATCAAGTACACAATATACAACAAAGGCTTGAAAGTGGAATTTTCGTTATCAACTATTCAGAGAGGAGAGAGGTTCAGCTGTCTTTCCGTTAAAATACAATTTTATTCCCTAGGTTTGCTGGAAATCACAAATGACTGGCCAGGCTGAAATATCTATACTTTATCTCTGGTAAGAAGCATATACTGGTCATGATTAAATGAAGACCTCTTAGTCTTCTCTCATCCCCATTTCATCTAGAGTGTATTAGCAGATGACCAAATTGTGAGCTATCTCCAACTCATAAATTGAGTTGAATTTAAGCTAGACAGCTTCAAGGCTCCCTTTAGTTTGATGAGCCTTTAGAAAAGTGTTTTCTGTTTGTTTTTGTTCTTAAGGATTCTAGTCCCCAGACCACGTTTTCTTAAAGCATTTACCTTAGAAAATTTGCAGTTGTAAATTATTTCCCTGCCCCTTTATGATGTAAATCTCTCAACCACAGAAATACCTTTGTCAACGACCTAGAAGCTATCTGTTTTCAGTGCAATCACTGAGGAAAAAAGTGGATTAATCTTCCAGTCTCTATGCAAATTAGCAAACACATGTCTAATATTCTTTATCACTACAGCCCTTAAAAATTCTATTCCCTTTTGTTTCACTGGAGTTTAATTCAGTGTCTCTCCACTCTTGCAGTAGGCTTCGATAAAATCTTCCTTGCCTGTTCAACTTGTCTGGTGCAATTTTTCTTTGACAGATTTTGTTACCAACGCATAGTATTTGGATAATTGATTTATAGATAACTTAATCTGAACAGAAGTCCCATAAGATCACTCTACCTTTCTTGGCAAATAATGCTTTAAAATCTTTAATGAGTGTTGCCTAATTCTAAACCATTTAAAATCTATTTTTAAAGTTTATTTATTTATTTTGAGAAAGAGCACTGAGTAGAGAGGCAAGCAGACTCCGTACTCTCAGCACAGAGGCTGACACTGGGCTTGATTTCAGGAACCCACTCTCAGCACAGAGGCTGCTGACACTGGGCTTGATTTCAGGAACCCACTCTCAGCACAGAGGCTGACACTGGGCTTGATTTCAGGAACCGTGCGATAATGATTTGAGCCAAACTCAAGAGTCGGACACTTAACCAACTGAGCCACACAGGTGCCCCTAAAATCTATTTTTAATGACCATTTTGAACATGATTGTGTTTTTATTGTTGCTATTGTTTTTCTCTTTACATATTCACCACATAGCTATCATACATACACAAAAGGAGAATATAGAAAAGCTCTTAAAAGCTCATTATTATTTCTTTCCTTATATTAGTCGTCAGGGGTAAGATTGGGAGGTACAGACTACATTCCTTATATAGGAAGTTACACATTCAGCCCCAAGCAATACAAAACAAAACAAAAAAACAACTGTGTTGAATTCTTTTAACCAGTAGAATCTTTTGTTAGTTATGTTAAGTCCAGAGATAAGCCTTGTAAGACTACTGACTACTCAAAGATGTGATTAAACATGTCCTCCTCCTGTTTTCCTTCCCCACTGATCTGGCATATGTTTTTTTGTTCTCTTGGCCATGACAGACTGCTGCCAATTCAGTCATTATATCCCATTCAAAAGACAGAAGTGGAAGGGCCGCAGCATTAAATGTTGAAGGGTTGAAGAAGTCTTTCCTGTAAGTTTCTACTTTTAATGAACTTTCCTGGAAATTGATAGTGACTTCAGCTTACATCTTATTAGTGAGAATAAGGTCATGAGATAAGCCCCAACTAGAAGAAATTCTAAGTGAGTCTATGTATTCAAGATCTATGGTAGATGAAGTCAAGAGAGAAACAGACTATGAACAATTTTAGCATAGTCAATCCACAAAATCTGCTTTATGCTTTTATTTATATTTTATCAACATTTTGCAATATAATTTACATTAAAATTGCACCACTGTAAATATATATTTTGAGTCATTTTCACAAATTTATGTACTCTTGGAACCACTACCCAGTAAAGATAGAGAATATTTCCAACATCACAGAAGGTTTCCTCATGCTCCAATGCAGAAAATCCCTCCAATTTTTAACTCCTGTCTACAAAACTGATTTGACTTCTGTAATTATAGATTATTTTTTCTTGTTCTAGAAACTCAAATGCATAGAATCACAGAATACACACTCTTTTGTGTCTCACTATTTTACTATGATTATTTTGAGAGTCCTCCAGGAAGTTAGCTATATCAGTAGTTCATTACTTTTTATTGCTAAGCAGTACCCTTTTGAAATAAACATCACAATCTGTTTATTATTCACTCATAGAAGGATACATTTTCAGCACTGAGGAATCATGGGTCATTTTCAGCATTGAGGAATCATGAGTAAATTTGCTATATTCATATACAAGTTTCTTTGGTAAATTCCTGGTAACTGAAATTTCTACATTATAAGTTAAGGGCATGTTTAATTTTATAAATAATTCCAGCCTGTTTCCACACTGGTTGCACCATTTATTCTCTCATACACAGTGCACATAAAGTACAATTGTTCCACACGATGTGGGAAACAAAGGCAGAAGAAAAAAATTAAATTTCCTTACAGTTTACAGTCCATTGACAAGTCCTTGATGCAACAAGAGTGATATTCCTCTAGGAACTCTGTTGCCTCAATGATGACACTCTGCTAAGGGCAAAAGGCAATCTTAGCTTAACATTATCCTGACCTCCAGGATCCTGGAAGTCTACTTTAACACATAAAAAAGTTCCTTTGGAAACTTCCTCTACCTCAATCCCCCAAATGTATGTTAGCAATCATCCTCCAAGCATATGTACTACTGACTTACATCTGAAGAGTCTCATGACTGAGTTTTTACTAAAAAAGTAATACATGCCCTTTTCCTAACAATAGCTGGCCCCCACAGGATCCTGGAAACCTTGTTTCCAAAAAATGGTGGAGGCTTGTGCTATTCCTAACCCCTTCCCAACTTGAAAGTATATAATTAGCCACTCCTCAAAACCCCAGTGCAGCTCTTTCTGCTCAGAGGTCCTGTCCTCATGCTTTAATAAAGCCACCTTTCTTCACCAAAAAGGTTTCAAGAATTCTTTCTTGGCCATTGCCTCTGAACACCAACATTTTCTACGTCACACACCCTAGTCAGTTGTTGCTATTTCAAGCTTTGAAATTGCAGCCGTTATTTTTTAAACTTTTTTTTTTTTTTAATGTTTATATATCTTAGAGAGACAGCGCTTGAGCAGGGGAGGGGCAGAGAGAGAGAGAGAGAGAGAGAGAGAGAGAGAGAGAGAGAGAGAGAATCCGAAGAGGCTCCTGGCTCCAGGCTCTGAGCTGGACACAGCACAGAGCCTGATGCGGGGCTCAAATCCATGAACCGTAAGATCATGACCTGAGCCAAAGTCAGATGCTTAACTGAATGAACCACCAGGCACCCCAAATGTAGCCATTTTAGAACCTATGTGATGGTATCTCGTGATTTTAATGTTTGTTTCTCTAATGACTAATGTTATTGAACATCTTTTTCTGAAGAATATGTTCAAATCCTTTGCCCACTTTTTTTGGAGGGGGAGTGGGGGGGGTAGGCTTGTTTATTTATTATTGAATTATACAACTTTCTTATATACTTTGGGTACAATTTATTTGCCACATATGTGTAGTGTAAATACTTTCAGTCTGTAGCTTTTAATTTTTAATACAGTATTATGAAGAATAGAAGTTTTAATTTTGGTAAGTCCAGTTTATCATTTTCCTCTTACATTTAATGTTCTTTTTAAACAGATTAAGAAATATTTGCCTACTTAAGTGTTGTAAAGATATTCTCCTAAACTTCCTTTTCAAAGATTTGGAATTTCTTTTACCTTTAGGCCTATGATTCATTTATAACTAATCTTCCTGTATGGTGGGAAGTAGGGGTTGAAATTCAATATTTTTTACTGTACATATATCTAAATTTTATTCAACACCTCTATTTTATTTATTTTTATTTTACTATACATTCTTTATTAAATTATGTTGGAGCATATATTTAAAATCAACTGAATATATTTGGGCCCATTTCTGGCTTCTCAATTCTATTCCATTTCTATATGTCTCTCTGTACCAGTAGATTATATTCTAATTATTTTAGCTTTAGAAATAATTTTAACATCATTTAGTCTAAGGCCTCACACTCTGCTATTTTTTATTGAAAAATAAAAAGTCTTGACTATTCAAGCTTGTTGATTTCTCCTTCCCCCCAAATCCAGCTGAGATTCTGAATGAGACAGTGTTGTATCTATACATCAATATCTAATAGGCTTCTAAATATTTTTTGATATGTATTTTGAAATATATATCATATATATATATGTATTTCTCCATTTATTTAAATATTTTTAAATTTTCTTCAGCAATATTAAAATATTTTTATTGAAAGGGGCTTAAACTGATTTTGCTAAATTTATTCTTGAGTATTTTAGTGTAATTGTGAATTCTAATTTTAATCTATGTTTCCAACTGTTTGTTTCCAGTTTATAGAAACATATTTTCTCTATACGAACGTTACATCTCTGACTTGACTGAATTTCATTGTTTTGCTAATAATTTATTCTTTACCATCTTTATGGCATTTATTTTATTACCTTGTTTTGCTGGCCAAATATACTGTATAATATGAACATAAGTGGTAAGAGCAGATCTTCTTTCTTTCTTTGAATCTTAGAAAACATTTAGACTTTCACTATTTTATATGACACTAGCTATAACATTTTTGTTGATACATTCTGTCAGATTATGTAAAAGACCTTCTAGGGGCTCCTGGATGGCTCAGTTGGTTAAGAGTCTGACTCTTGATTTTGGCCCAGGTCATGATCTTGTGGTTTGGTTCGTGAGATTGAGCCCCAAGTCACAGAGACTGTTGGGATCCTCTCTCCCTCTCTCTCTCTGCCCCTTCCCTGCAAGCACATACACAAGCATGTGCTTGCTCTAAATAAATAAATAAATAAATAAATAAATAAATAAATGTATGTATTTTTTTAAGAGAAAAAGCCATCTGTTCCTAATTAATACAGAATTTTTATCACAAATGCTTATAGAATGCTTTCCCTTTTGATTGAGATGATCATATGATTCTTTCCTTCATCTTATCAATGTGAACTCTTTCGTATATCTTGTAAGTGTGAATTCTATTATTTCTTTAAAAGGCTAACACAAATTTTCATTCCTGAAAGAAACTCCACCTTTTCATGATGCATTATTCCTTTTGTAACATATTATTTGTTATGATAATATTTTGTGCAGAATTTTTGTGTCTGTATCTTTATTCTTCTGCTGTCATCATGCTCTGGCATGAATATTACACTAACCTTATGTTTTTATATATATTTTTTCTTACGTTGTTAACTTAAGTGTGTTCTGTCATCCTTTGCTTCTGGTCTGCCTTGTGTTGAAATAGTTTAAAATTAGTGTCAATGCTTTATTTTTTAAATAAGAAGAAAATATTTTGCAGATTTTCAAAACTTTGATATTACATTAGTCATGTTTTGCTTGAGCAAAAAAAAATTAAAAATTGAGAAGCACTGTTTTTTTCCAAAAGAAGTCTAGAACACTGGTATGTATGTCGTTTTCCAAGATTTTAACATTACATTTATTTATTTACTTACTTAAGTTTTTATTTAAAGACACTAATTTTGGAAAGCTGCTTCAAGACAAGAATTTAGGAGCAGAGGATCTTTTACCTTTCTTTTTAAAGCTGGAGACAGTGTTATAAGATAAAGATGTTTCTAAAACTCAATTAAATCATATAATGCATAACCAAACTAAACATAAGAGATTCACAATGGGAGTCAGCATCATCTTTGCCAAGGACAAGACTTTCCTCAACTGACTAATCACTAGCAGGGACTGGTTATTTCCTCTTCCAAGGTACTTAAATTGGCATGGTTCAGTCATGACTGTAGGACACTAAGGAGCTATACTTCCCTTCCCTGATAACCTTAGGATATCCTTCAAAACTTTATAAATAATAATTTGTATTTTTTTCTTTTTGCCATAATTTGTCCATAACTCTGAATAGTTTTAGCTCATATGTTTTCGAGGCAATATTTCCAAGGGGTGTGTGTACGTGTGTGTGTGATGTGTTCCTTTTGTTCATTTTTTTTAACGTCAGTTTTAGTCCACCTGAGGCCAACAGAAGGCTCTGTATTTGAGCTGTGCTGGGGACACTGGCTAATTAGCCATCAGGAAGCCTTTTGGATGGTGAGCAGTCTAAGGACAGGAACAGTGAACCTGCATTCTTGTAGCTGCTCCATGTGAGTTCGTTAAGGCTCATGCTGTCAGAATCTGGCACTATGAGAGGTCATTCTGTCAGAAGTGATACCTAGAAGACTTGAGGGTCAGACACCAGGCTCCAGAAGTGACCTGGTTCAAGGTGCACCCTACCAGTTGATTAACTGTTCAGATTGCTATCAGGATTCTTGGATATCAGTTATGATGATCACTAGGGCCGGTTCCTGGGTCACTATGACAGAAAACTGTCAAAATCAGTGAAGATAAGAAAATAATTTCATTCTGTTGAAAAAGAAAAAAAGACCATAAAAATATGTCAGATTTTACCTTCAAATAATCCAGATTGGGGGTGAGTAGATAAACAACTCAAATAAGAATGATTTAAAATTTAAAGTTAATTAAATCTCTGCATTAAAAATAATCAGAAACTTTCATTCCCACTGGATGGAACATTTTATTTTCAAACTTGTTCCCAATGTTGTGAGGTTAAAATTAGCCACACAGCTAAAATATCTGACAAGCAAATGGCTAATCTTCTTAAATTGGTATTATAAATGTGTTAAAGAAAACTGGGAAAAATCCCAGAGAAAATTCTAAAATCTTCCAACAGTTAGCTGTATACTGAATAATGTTTAATTGTGTCTAGTTGTTTTTATATTATTTTAATTATTCAGATGTCTCTGTCATTGATAACTCCTAGAGATGTGACCTCTAATGAAAAGTACCTCTTAACAAATAAAATTAAATCAATAAAAAAGGTCCAATGCTATTGAAATAAATCTACTAATGGTGTTTCTGATATTCCTTCCAGTTAGACAACAGTCCCTAAGACCAATTTTGTTCATAAGCACACCCAGTGACATTCACAAACAAAAATCAATGTGGCCCATTTAGTAAAAACAGTAAGATGTGTTTCATAAAATTAAATAAAAAGACTAATGAATATACAGTGACATCAAGATCTAATTGATTTACTCATACAGAGTTCATTTAATATGCTATAATTATTCTAAATAGATATTAGGACTATCACATTGCATGGCTGTACAACAATAGCTCAATATGAGCAAACCTACAAAGACTTTAGGCAGTAATAGTATGCCACTTACTGGTACTTTGAGTCAGCTTTTAGAATTAATCCTAGCTCATATGTACAGTTTTAGAAGAAGTATTGTGTAGCAATACTATGTTTAAAAATACTAGAAACTACCATAACAATTTCAACATTAAAGATACTTAGTTGTAGGGGTGCCTGAATGGCTCAGTTGGTTAAGCGTCTGACTTTGGCTCAGGTCATGATCTCACAGTTTGTGAGTTCAAGCCCTGCATCGTGGGCCCTGTGCTGACAGCTCAGAGCCTGGAGCCTGCTTGGGATTCTGTGTTTCCCTCTCTCTAAAGATACTTAGTTGTCGCAAGGGCAAGATGGTAGGCTGCAAAAAAGTGAGCTGGGTCAAAATGCACATGCCACCGATTGTTCAGACTGTTATCAGGGCAGTTGGGTATTTATTTTCAATGACTCACAAAAGTTATATTCCTCCACCTATCAATTAATAAAGAGCATACATACTTAAGAAAACTAAGCTGATACAGGGTTTCACTAAACTGTTTAATCATAACAAGAAAGAGCTCATAAAATCAAAATTATATATATAAATTTGATAACTAACACTTTATAATTTCCTAAAATAAAAAGAAAAAATACAAGAATGTTCACTTGTTTTGTGAAATAAAAAATGCAAAACATGTTTCCTTGCTGTTACAATATTAAACGTGTCATAAATAGTTTTACACACATTTTCAAATAAGAAACTCAATTAAAATATACAACTATCTGAACTTAAGTGACAGAACTAGTAATAAAAATCTAACTTCAAATAAAGAGACCTAAAGTTACCCTACAAAACATTCTAGCTGTCACTAAAAATCAAGTGCAACATACCTCAAAGACTTAGAAAATAATGTGTCTAAGATTTCCAAGCCAAGAAGTACCTCTGTTCCTATCTCAAACTTTTTGACTCCTCATTTGATCATTCCTAATTCTACCATTGCATATAATTGAAAAAAAAAAACTCTAATATTTTCTCTCAGACTTTTATCATCAAAGCTGATATTATAACTTAAATTTACTCTATATTAAAACTATTAAAATATTACCACAGGTCCTGAAAATAATTATTCCATCCCCGTGTTCAAAAAACATCAATTGCCACTTTTCAAAATCTATTTGTTGTTACATACAAGTGTGTTATTAAATCTTTACACACTTGGAAATAACCCAGCTATTTCGCCATTATTTATTCTCTAATTTTCTTGTGGTCAGAATAGATACACTGTATGTTCTAAATTATTTTAAATTCATGGTAACTTCTTTGATTAGCATATGTTCTGTCTTGGTATGTCTCATGCATATATGATTGGGATGGGTATTCTGTTGCTGTTGAACAGCATATTCTAAAAATGTCAATTCCACTAAGTTGATAATTTGTGCTTTGCTCGGTTTTGTTAATAAAATAAATTTTTGTTAATAGATTGATAATTTGCTCTGTACTCTTATTGACTTTTAATCTATTTTTAATAAAAACTGAAAATGAAGAGATCTTCTACCATCATTGAACATTTATCTACTGCTTCTTTCAATTATACCATATTTCGTTTGGTGTATATTGATACTGCAGTCTGGTGTATATACAATGAAAACTGTAATGTTCTTGATAAACTCACCATTTATTAGTATTCAGTGTCCCTCTTTATTCCTTATTCTTGGTTTGATTTCTACTTTATCTGATATTAATACAGTTACTAAGACTGTCTTTGTGTCAGTGCTATGTACGGGATAGTTTCCCATTCCTTAAATATTAACCTATCTATACTGTATATTTAAAGTGTGTTTCTGTAGACACTATATATTGGTTTAGGCTGCCTTTTCTATCCAGTTGGACAATCTCTGTTTTTTATTTGAACTATTTTATCATTCATATTAACTTTTAACTTATGATGCATTTAAGTTGAGAACCCATCATCTTTGTATGTTCTCATATTTTCTCCATTCTCTGCTTTCTTTTGGATTATTACTTTTTTAGTAACTTAGTATTCCATTATGTATACAAAACTGACTTCTTAGGTGTCTTTCATTGTTTGATTTATTTTCCCTGTGGTTATACTAGATTTTACATATCTTTAACTTATCACAATGTACCTTCAAGCAATATTATACTGTATCTTTGCATAAAATCTAAAAAAAATTAAAAGTGTCTAAATATTTTACCTTTCATTCATTTTTTGTACTTTTTTTATTCCATATTAGTTGCAAAATCAATACTAATTTCACTAAAAGCACAGGCAATAAGAGCAAAACTAGGCAAATGGATTATGTCAAACTTAACTTCTGAGTATCAAAGGAAACAACAGAATGAAAAGGCAACCTACAGAATAGGAGAAGATCCTTGAAAATTACACATTTGATAATGGGCTGATATCTAAAGCACATAAGAAATTCTCACAAATCAGGACACCTGGGTGGCTCAGTTGGTTAAGCATCTGACGTCAGCTCAGGTCATGATCTCAGGGTTTGTGGGTTCGAGCCCCGTGTCAGGCTCTGTGCTGACAGTTCAGAGCCTGGAGCCTGCTTCAGACTGTGTGTGTCTCTCTCTTTAACCCTGCCCCACTTATGGTCTGTCTCTCTGTGTCTCTCAAAAAAGGAATAAACATTAAAAAATTTTTTTTTAAACTCCTACAAATCAATAGCAATCATCATCATCATCAACAACAACATCAACTCAAAAACGGGCAGAGGACTTAAATAGAAATTTCTCCAAAGACATACAAATGGCCAACTGGTGTATGAAAAGATGCTCAACACCACAATCATGAGGGAAATGTAAATCAAAAACACACTGAGGTAACACTTCACATCTGTTAATATTATTTTAAGAAAATTAAAAAAAAAACCTAGTGTCAGCTACAGAAATTGGAATCCAAGTACACTATCAGTAGGAATGGAAAACAATGGAGCGACCAAGAAAACAGTGTGGAGTTTCCTCAAAAACAGAACTACCATACATAATCTAGCAATTTCACTTCTGGGTATATATACAAAGGGACTGAAATCATGAACTTGAAAAGATATTTGCACTCCCATGTTCATTGCAGCATTATTCACAAAATCTAAGATAGGGAAAACAATATAAACATCAATCCACAGATGAATGGATAAAGAGAAGGTGATATACAGAAACAATGGATTATTATTCAGTCTTAAAAAATAAGGAAATCCTGCTGTATTCAACAACATGGATGAAACTTGAGACATACTAAGGGAAATAAGCCAGTCACAGAAAGACAAATAGTGTATAATTCCATTCATATGAGGGATCTAAAGTAGTCAAACAAACAGACACGAAAAGTGTTATGGTGGTTACCAGGACCTGGAGAGGATGGAGAAATCAGGAGTTATTATTCAGTGGTTATAGGATTTTGATATTGCAAAGTAAGAAAAAAAGTTCTGGAGATCTATTATATAGCAATGTGAAGTGTTAACACTGCCAAATTAATACAGAAGACAATATTAAAATGGTAAATACATTTTTACCACAATGAAAAATAATAGAAAATGGGATATATATATATACATATATGTATATATATATATAGTGGAATATTACTTGGTGACAAAAAAGAATGGAGTCTTGTCATTTGCAACAATATGGATGGAACTAGACTGTATTATTCTAAGCAAAAAATTCAGTCAGAGAAAGGCAAATACTGTATGATTTCACTCATGTGTGAAATTTAGAAACAAAACAGATAAACAGGGGAAGGGAAAGAAAAATAAGATCAAAACCGAGAAGGAGGCAAACCATAAGAGATATGTAAGTTACATAAGAATATGTAAGTTATATGAATAGTGTAATACACTATATTTTAACCAACCTAGATTTAAGTAAAATTAAAAAAATAAGAATAATAGGGGAAATTCTATATTGCGGAATTTCTTTGTACCATCTCATGTTGTCTCTGAATTGAAATATACTCAAAATAAAAATTTTATTTAAGGTTAAAAAAATAAAAATAAAATCTAGATTTGAAGTATAAAAAAAGCAACTTTTCCTAACAAATGTGGAAAAGCATTTTTAAAATGACTTCTTGTGTGTGATCATCTAATCATTCTCTATGACCGTGTCAATAAAGACATCAATATATTTTTCTAGAAACTTTCTAGAGACCTCTACACCCAATGTGGGGGTCAAATTTTCAACCCCAAGGTCAAGAGTCACATGCTCCACTAACTGAGCTAGATAGGTGTCACAGAATTAATATATTTTTAAAGATTTAATTAGGTATCAGACATGAAACAACATTTAAAGAAGGCACAGGGAACCTATATTGCTCAGTATAGAAAAACACAATTTCTCTGCATGGTAAATTCATATGACAACAATAGAAGTGAACTGTGTAGAAGAAAAAGGAGAAAATAGCTGAGATGAAGGAGGTAAAGCTGAAGTGCCAAATAGGGGTCATGTGATGTATAGTTATGAATGATGTGTTAATTGTATGGACTATATCTTGTACATGTGGGGCATTTCTAGGGAATATTTGCAAAGGACATTATTTATAAACCCCTAAGTCTACTTCACCCTCCCCCATGGTGTGGCAATAAATAAGTCTGGGGTACTGGTCACTAGCTCCAGAAAGGGGTACTGCTGAGCCTTTAGCAATCATGATCATTCCATCTGCCTAGCTCTTTTGATGCAGAGATGGAAACACCTATGTAAATTTGTTTCAATAAAAGGAAGAAGAGGTTTATCACTGGCTTCAGGATGGGAAGCCTCTATAGATCATTAAAATAGAACACTTTGGATGAATCAGAAATCTTGAGACACCAGATGCTGCTATAGCATTGAAAACAACAAGGGGAAGGATCCAGCCTAAAAAGGTAGAACAAGCAGAGCTACCCTGATCAAACTGCATGAATTCCAACCCAGCCCTGCGCTTCCAGTTCTGGGGGCCAATGAAATCTCTTATTGATCAATCCAATAGGAATCACATTTCTATTCTTTGGAGCTCAAAGCATACTACATAATAAATGTTTTAACAAGGAAAAAAAATAAATAATTATTTTAATAGTCAATAATTTTTTAAATAAAATTTTAATTACAAAATTAAAGTATATTATTACATTAGAATTCTATGCTATGTAAAAGATTACCGTAACCAGAGTAGTTTAGGCGTATACTTTTATTATTTTACAGTTATGAAGATCAGAAGTATAGGCACAGCTTAACTGAGTTCTCTGCTTTAGGGTCTCACAAATATAGCAACATAGATGGCTTCCAAAACACAGTGCTGTGTAAAAGACACAAAAATGCTACATAAAGTATAATTACATTAATATGAATTTCAAGAATAGTCAAAATTAATTGGGAGTGCTAGAAATCAGAAAGCAACTATCTAGCATAAAGACTAAGGGGAAAGTGGAGGCACAAAGGAAATTTTCTAGGCAATGGGATTGTGGATTTTAAATTTTTATTTGTCAACAAAACTAAAAGGCAACCAACGGAATGGGAAAAGATATTTGCAAAGAACATATCGGACAAAGGGCTAGTATCCAAAATCTATATAAAGCTCACCAAACTCCACACCCAAAAAACAAATAATCCAGTGAAGAAATGGGCAGAAATCATGAATAGACACTTCTCTAAAGAAGACATCCAGATGGCCAACAGGCACATGAAAAGATGCTCAACGTCACTCCTCATCAGGGAAATACAAATCAAAACCACACTCAGATATCACCTCACGCCAGTCAGAGTGGCCAAAAGGAACAAATCAGGAGACTATAGATGCTGGAGAGGATGTGGAGAAACAGGAACCCTCTTGCACTGTTGGTGGGAATGCAAACTGGTGCAGCCACTCTGGAAAACAGTGTGGAGCTTCCTCAAAAAATTAAAAATAGACCTACCCTATGACCCAGCAGTAGCACTGCTAGGAATTTACCCAAGGGATACAGGAATACTGATGCATAGGGGCACTTGTACCCCAATGCTTATAGCAGCACTCTCAACAATAGCCAAATTGTGGAAAAAGCCTAAATGTCCATCAACTGATGAATGGATAAAGAAATTATGGTTTATATACACAATGGAGTACTACGTGGCAATGAGAAAGAATGAAATATGGCCCTTTGTAGCAATGTGGATGGAACTGGAGAGTGTGATGCTAAGTGAAATAAGCCATACAGAGAAAGACAGATACCATATGTTTTCACTCTTATGTGGATCCTGAGAAACTTAACAGAAACCCATGGGGGAGGGGAAGGAAAAAAAAAAGAGGTTAGAGTGGGAGAGAGCCAAAACATAAGAGACTGTTAAAAACTGAGAACAAACTGAGGGTTGATGGGGGGATGGGAGGGAGGGGAGGGAGGGGAGGTGATGGGCATTGAAGAGAGCATCTTTTGGGATGAGTACTGGGCGTTGTATAGAAACCAATTTGACAATAAATTTCATATATTAAAGTAAAATAAAATAAAATAAAATAAAATAAAAGTAAAGTAAAGTAAAGTAAAGTAAAGTAAAGTAAAGTAAAGTAAAATAAAATAAAATAAAATAAAATAAAATAAAATAAAATAAATTTTTATTTGATATTTTGGTAATAATAACCATCTATTACATACAAATTTGTGTCAAAAATATTCAACAATTCAAATTCAACACATACACACACACACACACACACACGCACACACACACAGGAAATTTGAATAGCTTGCTATCTGTTAAAGATACCAAATTTGTTATTTTAAAGCTTTCCATAAGAGTGTATGAGTACTTTTTCCTTCTCCAGTATTTGATAGACTTTACCAGTAAAGCCAATAGGGCTGGGGTTTTCTTGTGGGAAGTTTTTTAAATATCAAAATTGGTATCATTAACAGATAACAAGCTATTCAAAGTTTCCATCTGTGTGTGTGTATGTGTGTGTTGAATTTGAACTGTTGAATATTTTTGACACAAAGTTATATGTAATATTTTCTTATTAACCTTACTAGGGATTAATAAACATGACTAACCTTTCAAAGAACATATTTAGGGGTTTGCTGATTTTGCCTCACTGATTTCTGATTTAATTTTTACTGTTTCCCCTCCTTCCACTTACTTGGCGTTTAATTTACTTTTAATTGATTTCTTAAGGTAGAAGCTAAAATTGTTGATTCAATCATTTTTCAAGTATATAGTTATAATACTATAAATTTATCTCTAGTGATGTTTTAGGTTATAACATATGTTTACATAATATAATTTTATTATGATTCAGTTTCGATGTCTTTGTTTTAATTTCTCTTGTGATATCTTTTTTATCTCATGGTTTGCGTATAAATGGAATTCCAAAGTCCCAAGGTATTTGGGGTTTTCTAGGTACCTTCTTGCTATTAAATGTTAAAGTACACTTTATGCATGCTTTTATACCTTTGCAATTTATGTAGTTTTGCTGTGTGGACCAGCATATAGGATATCTTTGTGCATTATATCTTAAACTAGTAACTTAATAGTATTAAAGTCACAATTCAGGTATAATCCTTAATCTCTGCTAACATCTTAATAACATAATATTGCTTTCTAGTTATTACCATTTTAATAACTTCATTCAAATCTAAACATAGGATACCAATGAAATTTATTTATCACTATTATTTTATATTTGGCTTTTGTTCATGAAGTATTTTAATAATATTGGATTAAATAATTTGAAATTTAATAATTAAAATTCATACATTATAATTTCTTCTATTAAATTAAATTTGTATACCAAGAAGAATATACAATGACATAAATTGGATATTACTTTAATTGGGGTATTATTCTTGCAAGAAATATTGGGGTTTTTTTCCATGTCTAAGGTTAACAAGCAAATCTTAATAATTTTTATTCAATTAACTCCAAACAATTTTACAAATATAATACAATTTGTATGATTGACTACACTTGTATCATTTTATCTATAGCCAAAATCAGTACATAAAAACCGTATTCTAGATATAACACTACTACGTCATAATCATTTGTAAAAAATTATTTAAGAAATGAAACAGTGAGGTGCACCTGGGTGGCTCAGTCAGCTGAGCATCCAACTTCAGCTCAGGTCATGATCTCACGGTTCGTGGGATCAGCCCTGCATCATGCTCTGTCTGTGCTGACAGCTCAGAGCCTGGAGCCTGCTTTGGATTCTGTGTCTCCCTCTCTCTTTGCCCCTCCCCAGCTTGTACTCTGTCTCTGTCTCTCTCAAAAATAGCTAAGCATTAAAAAAATTTTTTAAAGAAATGAAAGAGTGAGACATTTGAAAAACTTGGGGGCTTTTTCCTGCACTCTCATCTAAAAGAAACATTAGGTGGTCACTACTGAATTTTATGAAATTCACAGTACTATTACAAATTTCTTTTAGAGAAAAGTAAAAAAAAAAACAAAAATATGACTTTGTCAAAAATAGCCATGCTTTTTGGCAATGTAGAAGATGGTTACACAAATGAAATGTGTCTCCTTATTAGGAGAAATTTAGTTTATAATAGACAAATTACTGTAAGAAACTTCTTAAATAAGATTCTAATTATTAGATAAAGTAATTTGTACAATTTCAGTAATTTACAGAATGAGTGATATATTAAAACCCACATTTTGACTATTTTATACGTAAATGTGTATCACATCACCTCATTTTGGCTCCTGGAATATATTTGATATGGACAGACTTGACTTCTCTGTAACTTCGGTACTACAGCTGACCTTTATGTATTAACTAGTCAACAGCTTAACCATTTTCTTTTGAAATATGCAACAATGCCTTTAGGAAATTGCCTGTACACTCTCTCTATTTTGCATTCATCACCAATAGTATGACACAATAGTTTATTCTATAAATTGGTCTAATACTGTAAATTTTTGATGCTGACTACTCCCCTGTGTCACCCCTTAATTCACATGTAGGTGGCATGTTCTCCCCATGAACAGGGTGGTGCCTGGTTTCCAGGTATGTACTTTCTCCATGTGTAACATAAGGAGAAACAGAATACTCATGGATCCGTTTCTTGCTGTTAAAAAAGAAGGGGGTTGATAAAATATTATATATATATATATATATATGTATATATGCCAGATTCTACTAATGCAGCCTCGGGCTAAATTTAGTGCTACCATTCATACAGAATGGCTCAGAATTTGTGGAAAATGTTAGTCCTGAAATAAAAACAACAAAAATGCATTATGAAACATGACTTATTTCTGTTTGTTGCTTTAACATGGATTTAATTCTTAAAGAAACTGTTAATATATTCTAACAAGTATCGTTATTGTCTTTGCAAAAGACAAATGCAGCCTCCCTTCCTTTGGCTCTTTTATTTTCACTCAAAATTAAGATTCTATCCTAAAAACAAGAACTGTTAGTTATTACTCATTGTTAGCTGAACAGTCCAGCAATTTCAGAATCATAGACTTCTAAGAAATAATTCTTTGGTATAATAATGAGTAGACATGAATGGAAAATAATTATCTTGTCCAAGTGGATATCATATTTTTGCATATCAACTCCTTTATAGGTTTGTCACAATTACAGTTTTTTGGCTTATAATCCAAAAACTAAAAATTGCTGAAATTGGCCTTGACAGGCCCAACTAATTGGCTCCCAAGGAGCCGTTATGTTCTACCTGGTGAACAGTCCGTGAAGTACACAGCCACTTGTCCAAACCACACATGCAGCTAATTATAAAGCAGCAGGAGATATCACATGGTAATAGGCCATACACTGTTATTAGTACATAATAATTCCATACCCAAATCATCAATTATACTGCTCTCACTGCCTTGAAGAAAACTGTATTGTGCAAGAATGATTACTTAGGGACACTCTCTGAGTAAAGACCATGCTATTGTTACTGTCTTAAGTGACTAATTCTTCTAATTTTTCCTAGGAGATTAAAAACTCTGTCTAGTCATCAAACAGAAACAAAATTAATTTAAATAAAATAAAAAAACTCTTTGCTCTCTGCAGTCAGAAAAAGAAATATGATTCAAATGATATTTGAAAAGTAGAGGGTTATCGCTTATTCTTTGCAATGTATCATATTCCAATGTTTCACTGGATCCTCCAATTTGTAACTAATCTTAGGAAAGATTAAAAATATCATGAATTATAAATTTATTTCAATAAATATTTATATACTTACAATACGACTAATACACACATATTGAAGGTGGCATTGCTCTCACCCTTTTAGGATGATCAATTACATTCACACAGAAGTGCTCTGCTGTAGCTTCATGAATCATTTGAAAGTAACAAAAAAAGAAAAATGAAGCTCAAGTTATTCCAGACTTACTCTGAGAAATTTCTCTGCTTACTTAATTATCTTCTTTTGACAATTTGTTTTATAAGCAGGTTCATGCTTGTCTCAGACTTGTTTGATCTTGGTTTGGGGTCATTAACTCTGATCTGTTCTTGTCTTTATTTATTTATTTTTTTCTGTTCTTGTCTTTAGACAAAAATATAAAAATTTCTTGTAACCAGGCACTCTTAAATTTTTTCTTTCTGAGTTTTCCCTAAAAAAGTGAAGTTTAATTTCTTTCATTTAATTGTAATTCAAACCTCATATAATTCAGGACACAGTTTTCATCTTTGTCCACTAAAATGGAGTATAGCTCTTCAATTCCTTGCTAATTTATTGATAGTGGAACTTTCTTTAACTCAGCACCTGGAACCCAGTGGAAAATAAAAATTAAGACAAAGTGAGATTACAAAAGCCCATCTCACAGATTTTGCTTATAGTGAAACCAATGGTCTATGCTAAAAATGGGATGAATCAAAACTTCTGGTCATCTGTATCTGTTCAGAAAATTCAAAATGAATCCGATCTAAGCAAGCCAGTTATACACTAGTTTGCTTTATGAATCATTTTGCTGTACAAATGCGATTTCTGTTAAAAATATCTTACCTATTTATCATTATATAACTTAAACAATTCAGAATTTGCCAACATAAAATGAGTCCATGACATGAGATTTGAAGTTATACATCTCCTTGTTTGATAAAAAGGTCAAAAGGCTTTTAAAGAGATTAAAATTTTTAAAATTGTTTCTATGATTGTGTTTCGAATTCCTGAAACTCTCATATCCTAAACATAGTTTCTATGACTTTTTCATTATCATAAATATTCTTGTGGCAGCAAGACTATTCAACTTGAAGCCACAAATCATAGACCATAAGCCATAATTCATAATTATTCATTACATTAGTTTAAGTATTGAGAAAATTTCACCAGAGAATCAGGGAGATTTATGATTTATTGTTCAATCCCTATTCCCATCACTCATTCAAATGATAGTTGGAAGCTATCCAAATTCTCTAAATTTGATTCTCTACAACTGTACCTAAGGATGAGATGTGTTTTGGACCTGGAAATAATTGGTTCCTATATACTTAAACCAATAACAAGTTCCTAGTTCTTCATGCAAATCTCATTTTGATAGAGGACTTTTATATGAGCTGACTACACCTAACTGTTGTATCTTTAAAGCCCTTTAAGTACAACATCTTAAGAGCAAAAAGTAAACTCATGGAAAAGGAGTAAATGTTTGCAAAACATATCTGATAAGGAGCTAATATGCAAAATATATTTTAAAAAATACTTCTCACTAAGCAGAAAGAAAAAATACATGATTATAAAATGGACAATGGACTTTAGCAGATATTTCTCCAAAGAAACATAAAAATGGCCAAAAGGTATATAAAAAGTTGTTGAACATTATTAATCATCAGGGAAATGCAAATCCTAACCACTAATGGCACAGATGCTATAGAAAACAGTATGAAGGCTCCTCAAAAATTAAAAATAGAACTATCATATGATCTAACAATCCAACTTCTGGATATATACCCAAAGAAACTGAAATCCAGGATCCCCAAGAGATATCTGCACTACCATGTTCATTGTAGCATTATTCACAATAGCGAAAATATGGAAAAAGATAAATGGGTAGAGAAAATGGGTTTATTCATGTAATACTTATATAATTGCCTTTAAAAAAAGAAGCAAATCCTGCCATTTGTGACCACATGGATGGACCTTGAGGACATTATGCTAAGTGACAGTAACCAGTCACAAAAAAGACATCTACATGATTCCACTTATATGAGGTAACAAATAATCCAACTCATAGAATCAGGGAATAAAAGGGTAGTTGCCAGGGGTTGGGGGAAGGTGAAAATGGTGAGTTGTTCAATGGATATAAATTTCAGTTATGCAAGATGAGAAAGTTCTAGAGATCTACTGCAAACACAGTGCTAATAGTTTATTGATGCTGCATTGTACACCTACAAAATTCTTAAGTTTATAGAACACATAAGCCTTCTTACAAAACAAAAACAACAAAAAGGAAAAGGGCACAAGGAAGCTTTTAACAGTGACAAATATATCTGTTACCCTGATTATGGTGATGGTTTCACTGGCACGTGCATATGTTTAAAGTCATCAAGTTGTATATATTAAATATGTGCAGGGTCTTTTTTATATAAATTGCACTTCAATAAAGCTGTTTAAAACAAGAAGGGTAAGTGACAAACATTGTTTAGCTAGTCAGCTACTGGAAATATATAAAAAAAAATCCGAGAAGTCCTTTATTATGCCCTTTATAATTTATGTAGATGTGTTTATTACTGCAAAGATCAAAAGCAGCATTAATACATAGCTACAAATTTAAGAATTCATTTGCCTCAAAATACACCCCAAACTAAATCTGAATGAAACTTATTTACTATCCTGTTTAAATGACCTGCCTTGCTTTTGATTGATTTCATGTTCCCCTCCTACATATTTGGATTTTTATTTGCTCTAAGATTTATGGGATAAAATTGTCATCATGTCATCATTTCCTTAAGAATCTCAAATCTATGTATGGACCATAAATACTTGTTATAATTATAAATCAGTAATTACTTTATTAAATAATATTAATTTTTGAAGAGTATTTAAGGATTCCCAAATTATTAAATTTTTATATAATTACCTTAAAAAATAGTAAGAGGAATGCTATTTTGTTATAAATAATGGGGATATGATTTTTTTCTGCTTCTTTCAGCTTCACTAAACCCAAGATCATACCTGAAGGCACAGGTATGTATGTATGTAATTTTAACATAAATGAAAATTATGTATTTTTAACAAAAAACTTGTTTAAAAAAATGGAAAAAGATACTGATTATAGATTTCTCCAAAGATAACATACAAATGGCCAAGAAGTACATGAAAAATTGCTCAACATCACTAATAATCAGAGAATGAAAATGAAAATGAAAATCACAATGAGATAGCACTTCACAAATGTTCAAACAGCTATTATCAAACAAAAAACAATCAAGCAAAATAACAAGTGTTGATGAGTATGTTGTATAAAGGGAATTCTAAAAAAAAAGGAACTCTTACACTATTGCTGCATTTATAAATTGGTACAACCATATGTAAAATAGTATGAAGGTTCCTCTAGAAATTAAAATTAGAACTACTGTGCGATCCAGAAATCCCACTTCTGAGTATTATCCAAAAAACTTGAAACCAGTATCTTGAAGGAGTATCTGTGATTTCATTTTTAATTCACTGTGCTAGTATCTGTGATTTAATTTTTAATTCATTGTGCTAAACATCCAGAGGGCATATTAATACAGACCACAGTTGTTCAAAATTCCCCTCTATATTGTATTTTCTTGGATAATTTCTGCCCCCATGATTTTGCCTAATTTACTATCTTAAATTTGTTCTTAGGTTAACAGTTGACCATGTGGATTTACTCTTTAATATCCTATAATCTCTCTTCTTTTCCAGATCTGTATGTTTTTGTTGTATTTTTTGGAATGTTTTTAAAATGTATCTTCCAAAATGGTTATTTAAAAAAGAACAACATTTTTGTGTTTATTTCTAGGAGCTATGCTTTGTATTTCTTATTTTTCTGCATATACCTTGTTATCCATTTCATAAATGAAATTTGCTCTATTACCTCTTGGAAAATGAAGAGATATGAACTTTTTTTCCGGATTTTTCACTTCGGTACTTCCAATGAATTACTTTTTGTGTGTGCTTTTGTAGGTTTGCCAGTTGTGGATTTCATTCTTTCACATTAGAAGATTTCCTCAAATTTTGGGTGATTTTGATTACCTATTTTATATTTAATAAAAGATTTGTTGGAAATGAGGCATATATGATACTTTGAAAGACTCAGTTTACTGAAAGGAAAACCAGTAGATTTTTGGGAATAACTTCTGACATTTAGCTCCTTTATCTATATGATTCAGTTTCTCTTACGTAGACTCTTTGCCAAAATCTCATCAGAAAATTCTGTTTGGCAATTCTAAGGATCTGGAAAAATGAAGGGAGTTTGAGAGTCCTTAACAATTAGTATGCCAGGTTCCATATTTCATTCCTTTGTGAATAATATTCCTAATCTAGAGTTTTTGGTTCAATGTCTATAATTGGAATTCCTGAAAATTCTAGGCTTCTAGAAGGAGGAGGTCGACGGGTAAGATGGGGGACATGGCATCAGATAGCCTTTTAAACATGCTTTTATCCAATTTCTCTATGTTCACATTTTTTGCTTAATCTTTCCTACCATTCTACAAGCGGCATCAATCACAAATTGTTTCTGTGATAATCCTGACGTATTTTCCCACTTTTCATTGTTTTCTGCAAGTTTGGGAACCTGCATTTTTCGGTTGCTGTTCTATTTTTGTTTGTTTTTTAAATAAGTAGGTGACTTTAAAAATGCTTCAACTACATACATTTTTCTTTGCAATGATAGGTTTTATCTAAAAGATTTTTTTTGTTTTTCTTTCCATTTCTGATTGATTTTTAGAGAAGATGCAGAAAATTATTTCATCATGTTCAAACCAAAAGTACCCCTAAATTATCTTCAAAGTCAAATCAGTAATTTTACCATGTAGATTAGTTAGGAACCAAAAATGCTTCACTGAACCAATTTTGAGACTAAAATAATTATTTCTTATTTCTTTTTCCTATTTAATATTGTACATAATACTTAGAGGAAAAATTCCTTGATGAATTAAGAAATAATTAAAATATATATTGGCCAAGATTACAGAAACAACTTTTCTGTACTTTCAACTTGCTAAGAATTAAATTTGGTTCAAAATGTGAAATTTAAATTATCATAATAAAGCTATTGCAATAGAATTCCATAATACTATCCATTTTCAGTAACATAAGAAAATTATTATTTTCCACTGTTAGGTCTTGATTTGCAAGGGTTTTCCAAGAGTTTAAGAGCTAAAAATATGCAAATAATATCCTTTAAAAGCAGAAGAGCTGTACTTTTCCATTTAAGAGACAACATACATTTTTATAAGTTATAAAACAAGTTAACCCAAATCAGTTGAATTATGAAATTGTAAGAGAAGTAAACAGGAAATACAGAAAGTAATCCAAGTAGGTTTCTTCTTCTTCTCTTCTCCTTTTCCTCCTGCTCCTCCTCTCTCCTTTTTCTTCTCATTATTTTGCTTTCATACATTTGACATTAGTATTTTCTGAAAGTTAACTTGTATTTAAGTAGAAATTATGCATCTAAAGTGTCATTAGGGAAATTAAAATCCTACCTATTAAGTAGGATTCTTAAATATTAATTAAAATATTATTTTTTCTGTGACTATAAAGATTAGAAATTACATATACAAAATAGCTCTTTTTATACCCTGGGCACTAATCTTAAAAAATAGGGACTTGGGGCGCCTGGGTGGCTCAGTCGGTTAAGCGGCCGACTTCGGCTCAGGTCATGATTTCACGGTCGGTGAGTTCGAGCCCCGCGTCGGGCTCTGTGCTGACAGCTCAGAGCCTGGAGCCTGTTTCAGATTCTGTGTCTCCCTCTCTCTGACCCTCCCCCGTTCATGCTCTGTCTCTCTCCGTCTCAAAAATAAATAAACGTTAAAAAAAATTTTTTTTTAAATAGGGACTTATTAGTTATAATTAAAACAAACTCTCCTGAGTCTTATGGTTTGAAATATCTATAGTTTGAAAGATTAAACGATTAGTCAAATAATAACTGATCAATTAAATTGACTGAGCTGCATTCCAAATCTAGCCATATCTTAACAGTAGAAATTTAGATACCCAGGAAACATTCAGTACCTAAACACTTCTTATTAACCAGATAACTGTAGAGACCACATTAAAAACTTTCTTAGGTAACTAAGTAGTTTTCATGTATATAATAAGCAACCAATGTTGTGTGTAAGTTTAATACATACAGTATTATAGATAATATATATGTGTACTAAATATATGCATATAATTTTATGCGTTTTATATTTCTGTTGGTATACACTGTATACTACTACTACTACTAATACTATTATAAAGCACTATCATTTATATTTCCCTTACTATGGACCAGGCAGTGTACTAAGCATTTTCTATTAGTGTATTTTAATATAGTTAGTACAGTCTCTCATTCTCAAATCAACCCTAAAAGGTAGGTAGTATTTTATTATCACTCTTTTACGTATGAATCACAGCAAGTTTCAACAACTGCCCCTAAGTGACAAAGCCAGAACTCTTGTGCAGAGTAGTGCTCTTGGCCATTATACAATGTTGTCTCTCATATACCTAGGATTGTTCCTGCTTAGGCAAACTAGGGAAAAAGCCAAAGTAGCTATTTGTTATAACCGTTTATGAATACACTTTTAGTTTGTAATAGCTGTCCATCTATGAATTGACTTTACCATTGCTTAAGTATATTTCCACACATAAGTTAGCAGCTCAGGCATCAAATATTTCTCCTTTTAAGAAAAATTTAATCTACTTCAGGTAAATTTTCCCCATGTTCAACAACCAAAGAAATATTTTATTTGCATTCTTCTACTGGTATTGCCTCTTCCCAAATAGTTTGAGCCAAGAAAATACTCATTATTAAAACTCTATGAATTCTCCATATTCCAGAGCAACATCTTCAAACTGTGAATAACTATAAACGTACTCTAAGACTTTGCCGGGTGTCTGCAGTATGGATAATGTGATGGAATATATTTTAAGAATCTCATAGTTTTCCTAAAACTAAAATACCTGAAATGTACTTATGATGGAGGTATCATGTTGGATCTGTTGTTACAATTCCACTTTTACAGTCATTCTCCATTACTTTATGATAAAATTGTGCATCTATTACTTATTCCAAATCTTATTCTCTTGCATTTCCCTTTGAATAGATAACATTAAAACAGCTTTGAAACTTCTAGCATCATAATATCTTGTTAATATTTAAAATGTCAACAATTATATTTTTGTGACCATTTATGTTACAAAATTGTAGGTACCATAGGTTTCCACAGTATCTCAGGGGCAGGCAAGCAAAATACTGGAATACTTTTTCTATAGTTTCTAGCATCTCCATGAAGTAGAAAGCAAAGTGCGTAGTTGTGAGTAGTAAGGAAGTAAGAGATTCTGAACGTTTGAAAAGAAGTGAAATTGTTGTCTCAGAGAACGGGAGAATAAAATAATTCAGAAAATAAATAGGTAATGGGGATTAAGGAGCACGCTTGCTTTGATGAGTACTGAGTGTTACATGGAAGTGTTGAATCACTATATTGTACTCCTGAAACTACGGTTACACTGTTTGTTAACTAACTGGAATTTAAATTTTAAATTATAAATAAATAAATAAATAAATAAATAAATAAATAAAACAAAAGGAAAAGAGAAGAAAAAGAAAAAATAAAAGGAAAAGAGAAGGGAAGAGAAGAAAAACAAAAGAAAGAAAAGAAAGGAAAAAAAGAAATGAAAAAATTTCACCATCTCAACTGGTTCTAAGTGTCCACTTGAGGTTGTTCCAGGAAATTCATAAATAGAGAACTGGCTTTATGCAGAATTGGGGTTTCACTACTAAAATGAATGGAAATAGCACTACAAAAGCTTTAAGTTGAAAGAAAACATCATATGATGATTCTAATGATATTGAAATGTAATATAAAATATATATTAAAATGTGATGATTACTTCATTCTGATGGAAGTACTCTCTAAAATATTATGTAAAATTAAGATACTAGTTTTACTAGTAAGTTTTATTTATTATGGTTAATAATAAATTTCAAATGAAAACTACAAAATATAAAGTTCTTCCAATAAATTTATAAACTCTGCATCTGGTTATTTTTAAGAAAAACGGTAAGAAATAACAGACTTGTTCCTTCATGTAAGTTATTATATACTTTTGTTGTGGATATCTATACAATTATAAAGATAAAGTGAATTTCAGTACTGTCAACAGTAGAAGAGGTTGAGACAGAGGTTTTACGGGAGTCCTAATAGAAACTCAAAACTCAAGTTGGTTGGAGAGAGACACCTGAAAGACACAGAAGAATTTTTTTGAAAACACACAACAAACAAAAGACAATCAAATACAACCCACCTCAACCTCCCCCCAAAAAACTAGTGAAAATATTTGAGAGGATTGACTATATATAAAATTATATTGAGTACTTTTTAAACAAATGCTGATGACTAATGTTAAAATGAAACATAAAATATGAAAAAAATTAGGCAATTTTAACAGCCCATGTTGTATAATAAAGAAAATACAAATGAAGTACCACTCACTGAATGACAATACCAAAACAAGTGATTTTCTGTCCAAACACAATGTTGACATTTCATGAAAGGGAAGGGCTAAGAATATAAGAAAGCTATAACCCCCATCTTCTATGACAGGAAGCCAAATGATAATGTATAACATGGTAAATAAAATGCAACAGTGTATGGCAAGAGTTAAAATAATGAAAAGTACAGCCTCTAGACATTGGGATGATGTTTTGAGAAAAAGAGGCCAGCGAACATCTACTGAAATTTTATAAGCTCATTACACTATATGACTTAAAAATTGTGTACATTTATTACTCAGATATGAAAAAAAGAAAAAGTACAACTGAGAAAAAAGGCCCTTAAACTAAAAAACCAATAATTGTAGAACAGATAAGTGAAATAAACTTCACATATAAAGGTAGTAAAAACACAAACTTAGGTGTATGTCTATCTATACATAGTGAAAATACCCATGCCCACATAGAAAAGAGATTTTAATGGCACTTCCGATGTTTCATAGGTCACATGAAAAGGCTAACAATGAAGAATGGATTGGGTAATAGAAATTATAACATTTGTCTCCTTGAAGTCTTTAAAAATATAGATACAATGCATTCTTATCACAGGAGGTGTAAAAATAAGTGTTTTAACTTGCCATCATTTGAAAATTATTTTTATGAACATGATTTGCATCAAGTTTAAATTGTGATGAAAAGGAATAAATGTGTTCAACTTCCTCTCCCCCAAGCAATTGAGGAAGATTATGACTACTTTTTTGGAAGTGATTAAGAAAAGCAGAATGAGTCACAAACGCTAGATGTTAAACAGAGCTGAAATGGTAAATTATTTCAGAGCAGATGTTAAAGGAAATGAAGCCAACATTTGAGAAGAAAGAATGGGTATTAGAGAACTGAAGTAATCTTTTTAGTGACTTCTCCTATAGTCTACTTTTGACAGACACAACCTGCCAAATCACTAGCTTCATGAAAAAAGTCACTTTACAAAGTGGTCCAGTTTCATTTTTCTGCATGTCAGCTGTCCAGTTTTCCCAACACCATTTGTTGAAGAGACTTTTTTTACTGGATATTCTTTCCTGCTTTGTTGAAGATTAGTTGACCACACAGTTGTTGGTTCCTGAAACTAACAGTACTTATTGACACCCACCCTCTGTAAAGTAGTTCCCAAATAGGACTGAAGTATACTAAATGATAATATCCCTATTTTGTATGTTAAAAAAAAATCAGAAATAAAAAGGCTTTATGAATTAGCCACAATTTTACAAATCACTTGAACGATTTTGCGGAACATTTCAACCTCAGCTCTGTTTTTCCTCAGGACCCAAACCTGCGCACAGCATTATGTTGCTTTATACACTAAAAATAATTCTGTTTTGTTTATTTGGGGGAAGAATACTGTCAAATAAAGAATGTGTACATAAAAATAAAATTTTATTAGTTCTGAATATTTGCTTAGAAGGAATGTAATGTCACCTAACTCACCTATTCAAACATTCATAGTAGTGAGTTAACAGGTATTTAAAAGAAAATTTATTACTTCTTCACTTATTGAAAAACAACAAAACAGACTAATGATTACCGACTGTGGTAAGCAGAATAATGGTCCCCCAATATATACATGTCCTGCTTCTCAAAACATGTGAATGTGTAAAGTTACATGACACTAGAGAAATAAGGGTGCAGATAAAATTAAGATTGCTAATTAGTTGGCCCTGTGATGGGGAGATTATCCTGGATTACCCAGCTGGGCCTAACAGAATCACAAGGGTCCTTATAAGTGGAAGGGGATGGCAAAAGAAAAAGCACCTGAGAGATGGTACCATGATGAACACTCAGCTCAGTGCTGATGCAGATGAAGTTTGGGCCATGAACCAAGGAATGGGGCAGCTTCTTGAAGATGGAAAAGTCCAGGAAATGGACTCTTCTTTCAACCTCTAGAAGAAATTCAGTCCTGTTTGCTAACAGGCTATCAGTTTTAGCCCACTTATACTCATTTTGGACTTTCAACCTCCAGAACTATACAGTAATACATTTGTGTTCTTTTATTTATTTTTAAAAAAATTTTCTTAACATTTATTTATTTTTGAGAGACAGAGAGAGACAGAGCATGAGCAGGGGACAGGGAGACAGAGAGAGAGGAAGACACAGAATCCAAAGCAGGCTCCAGGCTCTGAGCTGTTTAACACAGAGCTCAAACTCACGAACCGCGATATCATGATCTGAGCTGAAGTCAGATGCTCAACTGACTGAGCCGCCCAGGCGTCCCACATTTGTGTTCCTTTAAAAGCCACTAAATTTGTGGTAGTTTTCTTACAGCAGAGATAGGAAACAATTACATCTATTGTAGGACAAACAAAACTTTACTATTCTTAGATTTTTGCCTGATACTGTGACAAAAGGATTAATAAGAGGAAAACAGTTCATTAACAAGTGCAGTAGCCACCATGCAGGAGAAACCTAAACAAAAAGTAACTCAAAACAGGGAGTCAAAACTCCAGCTTATATAACATCTTCAACAAAGAACAAGGCATTTATAGAGAAATGGCAGGACAAAAGAAAGTAGTTTTAGGCTTCCAAATGCAGCAAACTGTGGTAAGTATATGATAAGGAACAAATGGAGTAAACGTATGCTTGCAGATTCCTCTGGTGACATCTCTGGGCTGATGAGAGTCTTGTCTCCAGTAGAGGGAAAATCTACACCCTTCCTTAGGCAGAAAAGGAGAAAGTAGACAGAGCTTCTCTTGTATTTGCTGCTTCTTATTTGCCTTCAGTTCAAAAGAATTTTTAATGTCAATAGTTTTAGGGTGACACATTCTGGTTTCCTTCACTACTATATGCTAGTATCTTTGCTAAGTGTTAGAAATAGATGATGAAACAAGCCAGAAAAGCCTCCTTGTCCTGTAAGATCCTAGCTTTTAGGTGTTGTTATAAGAAATTAAAAAAAAAAAAAAAGTTACAAGCAAGCAAAATTAGATTGAAAGTAACTATCAAGGAAAGGAAAAGCAGGGTGTTGAGTCTGCAAAAAAAAAGAAACAGTTACTTAAGTAGGTCTGCAGTTTGCAGTGGGCTAGAATCTTTCAGAAGACAACACAGACACTGATAACTATAAAGCTGGAGTCAACTATGCTCAGAATACTGTAAAACAGCATTTCCAAGACAGAACAGTGAGCTCACAAATTGTAAAGAGTAGAGGAGCCTGATGCTCAAAGAACAGAATTCTGCCATTTTGACAAGAAAGAGCTTACCAAGTAAAAGGGTGTAAGTGTTGATTTGGGAAAAGCAGTTGGAGGTAGATTCTCATAAGTCAGCATAGGTAGTTTAGAGTTTAAAGAGTAAAATGAAAACCATCAAATGATTTAAGAAAGGGAGTAATACTATCACATCACATATTTTTTTTAATGCTTATTTATTTTTGAGAGAGAGAGAGAGCATAAATGAGGGAAAGGTACAGAGGGAGAGAGAGAACCCTGAAGCAGGCTCTGTGCTGACAGCACAGAGACCTATGCAGGGCTTGATCTCACAAATCCTAAGATCATGACCTCAGCCAAAATCAAGAGTCAGATGCTTAATCAACTGAGCCACCCAGGGGCCCCCACATATATTTTTAAGATGACTTCCTGCAGATGGGTAATGCTGAATGGAACATGAATGAAAGGAAGAAAGTATGGTGGCTTTGATTATTTTAATTGCAATAAAATGCAGAGAGTTAAATAAAAATAGGACAAGAATTGCTAATGTAATGGATGGGGGAGGTGAAAGAGGAAAAAAGTATGAGTTATTATTAGGTTTCTAATTAACTGGATAGATGCCAATGCAATTTGCTAGAAGGGGATAGATCTGCTAAGGAACAGTTTTGGGAGCAAAATATGGAGTTTAATTTTGATAGGTTAACCATGAGAGGATTAGGAAAAATATAGATTAAAATATTAAGTTATTCAACAAATGTATTTATATATACATACCCATAAGTATATATCTGTAGAGACTCATACACACATGAATCAAACACATACATGAAATATATATATATATATATATATATATATATATATATATATGAAAATTAATGAGTAGGCCTGTGTTTTATTTGGATTTAAAAAGATAAATGTACAATGTCACTAATATTAATTATTAACATAATCTATTGAGTTTATTAGTAATAGATTCTTGAGGCTATAGTTAATGAGCTGTTATCATGTCAGTGACAAAAAATGGTAAAATCAGATACAACTCTAAGTGAACTCTAAGCTTACATTTATTATTATAAGATTATAAACCAACAGTTATTGGAACCAGTTAAAAGAAAGCAAAAAAATAACACTGGTGTTACTGGAACATTTTTGTTATTTTTAAATAGGTTATAAATATATATTTTAGCTATCAAGGCAGATAACATATTGGACTTAAGTAAAATTGTATGATAACTGGTCTGTAAATATTCATTAATATGCTTACCTTCTTTCCAAACAAACACTAATTGTTAAGTGCTTTGAATCCTCAAAAGCATTTGTGTCCTGTCAAGTTTCTGCTATTGGCATGTGGCATATGGTGTTAATCAAATTTCATCAAGGAAAAATTAAAGATATTTACGGTTTATGATTATAATTTTACAAGTGTGAAACATCTGCCAAAGCCAAGGAGAAGATCAGTGCAGGATTTGTGTGTAACACCACAGGAATGGATGAGATAACTCAGGAAGTGTAAAGTAAAAATGAAAGAAAGCAAGAAAGCAAGAAAGAAAGCAAGAAAGCAAGCAAGAAAGCAAGAAAGAAAGAAGCAAAGAAATTAGGAAGGGAAGAAATAAAGGAGGGAGGGAGGAAGAAAGGAAGAAAGAAAGAAAAGAGGACTCAGGACTAGACCCCGAGGATAGTCTTCACGGCAAAACATTGAGTAAACTACAAATGGCAAATGGAGTAGGAAGAAAACCTACAGAGTCCACTTCTGTATTAAATAAGCAGTTGAGAAAGATGAGGACAGAACTTTATACCAAAATGTAAACAGTGGTCTCTAAAATATCATTCTCTGAGATGACACGTCTATGGAATTCCCCATAAGGAACAATGGGTAAAAATAGGATTGCTGATTAAATGCAGGGCCTGGACTTCCCCAGTTTCGTTCAGTAGGTGAGGACATTTTTTATCCTGTCTGCACAGTACAGGCACAATTAGCAGTTTGCCTACAATGAAGAGAGGATGTGGATACACCTGTGCAAATGAAAACTAGGCCTGATAATTGACTTTTGACATAATCACTAATATATCTAATTTCATTTCTGAATTATATAACCATCTTCTCTAGGAGGGAATAATTTGTACCTTGGGATAATTTCTTAACTGAGCAAAATGGAATAAAGATTTCAATAATTCTTTATTATGTGTAAGCTAAAATTTATACCCCTAATTTAGGATTCAGTATTCTTTACAGCCCCATCCTAGGTTTCACTGAAAACATCCTCCTATTATCCTTTACATGGATTTTGTAGCTACCAACTAATTACAAAACATGTGTATTCTTAATCAAATCTGACATCCTTATTCCACTTGCTAACTACCTAAACACCCGTCATTTTAATAAACCTTTTAAGTTGAAGTGTAACGTTCATACAGAAAAAACATACTAATGATAAATGAACTCAATGGATTATTTCAAAATGAAGATATCATTGTAAACACCATGTGGGTCACTAAAGAGAACATTGCCTGCATACCACAAAAGCCTCCTTATGTCCCTTTCCTATCACTATCTTTTGTCTCCTCCCTGATAGAAACAATATTAAATTATAATGAATTTTTACCAGTTTTCAGGTTTATATAAGTGGATTCATAGAATATGTTATTATTTTGTGAGTGCCTTCTTTAACCAATGTTAAGTTTCATCTATGTTATACCTGACTGGCAATGTTTTCATTTACTTTTTATTACTGCATAGTTTTTATCCAATGATTGTACTTCATTTTATCTATTCAAATTTGATGGGCAATTGCAATTAATACTTCTATTAATATCTGTATATATGATGAGACTGTCTGTATACATTTAAACTAAGATACAAACTTTCTAAATGACCTGACATCATTCACAGATTCAGGGGCAGGAATCCACTGCTAAAAACCATGAAATCAGCAGTGTGAATACAAGAAAGAGTGGTTATCATCACAAAACAAAATGCATACACACACACACAGCTAATAACAATGAGGAGACTAGTAAGAAACAGTCATACAGTAGACGGGACCCACATCTTGTGGGTCTTGTTGTCTAAGGTAACTGAGTTTGCATTTGAATGAGAGATGCTGAAAGATTTTTTAAATCTTTCTGAGGTATGATTAACATATAAAATGCTAGTTATAACATACGTTACGGTGCAAGCTAAGGATGCTGATGATGTGTTCTGTGTAGTTACAGTGAAGATGAAGAGTAAAATGGATCCATGAATGAGGTATTGTTGATAAATCAGTTGGCAGGGGGAACATCTGAAGAATAAAAGAGGCATCAGCCATTACTCTGAAGTTCTAAATTGAGCAACTAAGCACAAACAGCCACTATTTTCCAAAGACTAGAGAGAGGAGGTTCAGAATTGATGATGGACAAAGTAAGGGGGAAAAAAACAAAACTTTCGTGACTTCAATATAAGGAAAAATTTCAAATTACCCATCTAGGAGATAACTTGGTATTTCAATCAATAGAAGACAAAGGATATGGAAGAAAGCTATATATATTGCCCACATATTAAATATTAGTTCCTGTTACTGTGTAGGTTTAAAATTTTATAAATACATAGTTTATTTTAAAACAGTTCTTAGGGAGCCTGGGTGGCCCAGTGGACTGATCATCCAATTTCAGCTCAGGTCATGATTTCATGATTCCTGAGCTCCAGCCCTGCATCGTACTCGCTGCTGTGAATATGGAGCCTGCTTCGGAATTTGTTCCCCTCTATCTCTGCCCCTCCAGCACTCACTCTCTCTCTCCCTCTCTCTTTCTTTGTCTCTCTCAAAAATAAATTTTAAAAATATTTAAAATATTTCTGCAGTGTAGCTAATAAGAGGGCTAATAATATGGTGATGTAACAGAACTTAAGAAATTCTCCACGACATGTTTTTCTCATAAAATGTGATGAGTCAGGATCACATATAGGTTTTTGGAATTTGTATTATATTTTTCTTGTCTCTCCCAGTGTCTTCTCCCTAGGATATCATAGCACTCTTTCACAGTAATGTTCCAGTGTGATTACTCTGACAAAGAGATGACTGTATCGCAAATTAAGAGCCAAGGAAAAAAGAGTTTGGTGCCAAGACAATCATGGATATTGGTAACAAGGGTGAAGCACAATCTTTGCAGTAAACATAATATCTATTATGTTCTGTTTTTTATCAAATAAAGGTAGACTCACAAATCAAATAATCTGATCTTTTTTCCTTAGAAATGAATGAACTGTCAGAATGTAAAAGAGTAGATTTCTAGGACATTTTCCAGTTTCCATTAAAAAATGAGGTACTTGAAAAACCTTTATATATAGATTTTTAAATGGTCAGCAATAATGTGAAAATTTCCTTTACATAAATATACATCCACAGTTTAATAAAATGGTAACTTTGTGGCACTCCCCATATTAAGAAGTGAAATGACAGTGTCATAAACACTCTGAAATGCAATTAACACAAAATTACATTAAATTACTGTGTCTTTGTTTTTGCTTTTACGTCTTCACATAATATTTTTTATTGACTTAACATGTTTAGTTCAGTTTTTGTTCAGTTTTTTTAAACTTTCAGAGGCCCCTCCAATGACCTCTTTTTTTCTTAAGTTTTCATTACAATTCCAGTTAGTTGACATAGAGTATTTTTTTCAGGTGTACAATATAGTGATTCAACACTTCCATAAAATACCCGGTACTCATATTTTTCTTGAGTCAATCATCTTTTTCATCATTTACTCTACAATTCATACATTTGAATAAAGTAATATTATTGTCAAGTACTAGCAGTAATTATGAATACAATGACTTGTAAACCTCATCTTTGTTCTCTGAAATAGGTTTTTAATGTAATTTGCTCTCTCTAATTTGTGTATGTGCTTAAATATAATTAGTTAATTATGGTGATAACATAATAAAATCAATAAATTTGATATTATAGTATTTTTTTAAAAAAAATACTTTTACCCTGAATAAAAAACACATTTTACAAACTTGTTTTAAACTATAAGACCACTGAGAAGCATTTCCAATATAAATACTGTTAATGATTATGTTCTTTATGTTTAAAAAATAGTAAATAATCCTACTAATAGTGCAACTATATTTGTGTATGTGGTACATCTATAAATGTGCTTTTGTGTGTGTCATTGTGGGTGTAGCTTCAGAGTTTACAAATTACTCTCATATACTGATAGAATGAGATTTTGATCTGTTAACTAATGAGCTTTCATTCTCATTCATTCCTTGCTCTATGCTACTCCCTGCCTCTAGACCCTCTGGACCTTTTAGACTTTGTTTGTTTGTTTGTTTGTTTGTTTGTTTGTTTGTTTTCTTGGCTTAGGAAAGTAACTTGAGAATGAAACAAGCTCTTAACTTTAAAAATTTTTTAACATTTATTTATTTTTGAGAGATGGAGAGAGACAGAGCATGAGTCGGGGTGAGGGGGCAGAGAGAGACACACAGAATCCGAAGCAGGCACCAGGCTCTGACCTGTCAATATAGAGCCCGATGCAGACCACGAGATCATAACCTAAAGAAGCTCTTAACTTTTAATATTATATACAGTTATAATCAGAAAAGTTAAGAATCTGTACATGATAGATAGATAGATATACAGAGAGAGAGAGAGAGATTTCCTAAATCTGACACAGTTTTTGTCTCCCTCCTTCTCACTAAGAGCTTTTAAAATGAGAACTTTTCTTGTCTTAGTGAAACAAAGTAGTCAAGTAGGACATCAGAACACACTGAAGCTGGAATAGGTCTCAAGAGAACTGCTCTCTGCTTCTCTGACTTGAAGCTAAGCTTTCAAATGATAGTTTATAGGTAGAACAAATAAAAGGCCAGCTATTTTGGAAACCTGCTGAACAAGGTTATGGCAGCCTCATTTTCTGGTTAAGATTCAGGAAAGCAGGTAAACCTCACAGAGAAGAAACAATACCCAGGCTAAAATACAAATAGTAAGGGTTATGTAAGATAGTTATGTACAAAATATAAGCAGATGGAATGAAAGCAAAGTCCCTCTACAGCCCAGCAAGGAAAAAGCAGCAAGATGATCTTTCCTTTTAATTAAGAGAATATGGCACTGAAGCCAGGAAGAAAAGAAAGGACTTGTAATCAGAACAGAATGTTGTAGTGCATGCAGGAATAAAAGAAATGTGGAGACAAGGTGAGAAGGCAAACATCTAAGCTGATGCCAGCATGAAGGACCAGATATGAAAATGGGCGACTTGGTGGATACTAATCGGAAATACAACAGCCAAGGACAAGAGACTAGATGCTCTTTCCATATAGGTGCTTCTACCAAGACAAAGCCAAAAGAGACAAAAAAATAACAACAAAAAATATGTTGAACAGAACTGATTTATCCTAAATTGTGTAGGTTTTATTTTATTCTATAACCAGGAGAAGTATAGTTTGTTATTATAATAAGGCCCATTCCCAAGAATCTGAGCTAGTTGTTACAAAAATGTGACCCTTTGATTTACATTAAGCATTTAATTGAAAAATGGAGAAGTTAAATGACTTTAAAAAGTTAAAAATCTATATACATTAACAAAGGTAATGTTTAAATCCAGGTGTTCACAAAGTGTGAGTATTAAGTGTCAATATTAATAAGAAACGCTGAAAGCCATTTTAGAAGGCCAACTAATATATACTATATATAGCATAGTATATATATAGTATATCAGATACAATATATCTGACCTCCTAAGAGTCAAACCTTACGTAATACCGTCTATTTGTGTATGGACTGGACCTACTGACTTGGTTCTAATGAATTAAAATATGACTCAAGCAATGAGATGTCATTTCTGAGATGAATTATAGAAGACTCAGACTTCCATCCTCCTAACATTCCTTCTCTAGCTCTTCTTACATAATTCCATGATAAAGAGGACTACATGGGAGTGAGGGACTGAGGATGACCTCTAGTTCACCAGTCAGTGAGAGACAAAGACTAACAGTCCAACAGCTATATGAGTGAGCTTAAAAGCAAATGCTTCTGCAGTCAAGCCCTTGGATAATACCACAGACTCAGAAAATACTTTGATTGCAGCCTATAGGAGACTGTGAAGCAGAGGACCCAAGTAAGCCAAGTAATTCCTAACCCACAAAAAACTGTGAAATAATACATTTTGTTTTAAGGTAAATAAATAAATAAATGAATGAATGAATGAATGAATGAATAGGCCAGGCTAGCTGGAGAAGCCAGACCAAAACCAGAAGGGTGGGGCAGACACATGGTCACAGTTCAGGGGGTAGAGCAGAGGCATGTTCAAACCCAGAGGGTAGGACAGGGGCAGGGAAAAGGATGATGGGACAAGACCCAGGGGGCAGAGCAGGGCCTTAAAAAAATATTAAATCTAGATCTTCTTCTAACTATATATCTAGAGCAAGGTTCACTAGTGCAGTGAATTCTCCCAGTGATGGGGACATAATGACCCAGAATGATCAAGTACAACATGGAGAGAAACTATATAAGAGTTTGAGATTTTAACTGTGCAAAGAAGACCCAATTCCTGTGTTTGAATCTATTTATGCTAACAATAAATTATAACTAATAATTTTTATCCCTTCCCATTCATCTGAAATTATCATTTACTATGCATTCTTAACTATGCTATATATTATAAAACTGAATTGCTTAATTTTATTTTGAGCATAGAAAATGAAATATCATATCAAGGGAAAAGTTTACCAGGTATGTGGAATTTATATCCATATTCTGATTTATGTACAATGACTAAGACAATTTAAAAATCAAGATATCTAGCTTCTCATGATTTTTTCTATGTAACTGAGCATCATTTTTTTCAATAACTACAAATTCAAGGAGGAAAAGCATTAAGATCCCACATTTTCCTGGTAATTATATGAACATCAGGGACTATGAGTTTATTAAAGCACAGAGAAAAAAGTTTCAGTGTCATGGGATGGTTTTAGTTATTTGTACTCCATGGAGAGATCTGGACTCTAAAAACCAAATATTAAACAATAAAAACAAAAAAATAAAATGTGCAAATTTCTGTATGGTAATTGAGTTTTAAATGCCTAAGTTACATGACTTTAATCAAGACTAGTGGGTTTTACCCAAAAGCTATTTCCAAACCAAGGAGAGAACCAAGTAAAGGCTCATCATTTCTCTATAGAGATAATTTATTGTTCTTTGGGCTACCAGCATGATACAACCATATCCAAGGGATTCTTGAATAGAATGTGAAGATTTCATGAATTTGAATGAGAAAAATTATACTATACTTTTATTACTCTTTATTACTCTCTCATTGAAATTTAACATTTCTTCCAATTACATATCTGTCATAAACTACATTAGTAAGAGCAATACCACGACATTTTTTAGAAATAGATGTCACAGATATTTATATACCATATTACATTTGTTGCATATATCTCTTAAAAATCATTTACGCTTGTCACTATTTTGAAATTACAGTATTTATTAACATGACACTGCATCATATTATTAAATGCATTAATATAGAAGCATATAAATTTCCATATTACAAAAATTTTAATAGCTACATGTTAACAGAATTGTTTCCCCCTTACAACCCATGTGTCTTTGTAGTTTTTAAACACTATTCTGAAAAGTAGCCCATAAGCCTTACCATATTGCAAAAAAAGGCCATTGCAAAAGAAAAGAAAAGTTAGAAAGGAGATATGAGGAAGAGGATGGGAACGGGTAAAGAGAAGACTGGAAGTGGGGAAGGAGAGAGGAGAGAAAGAAATGAGGATAGGGAAAGCAGTGACAATGGAGAAGAAGATGATATCACTGATTCTTGCGATTTTACTTCCCCTTACCTCACTTACTACTGGCAGAAGGAATAGGGGTGAAAAATAGAACAGCTCTGAACTTTTTGCGTTTGTTATGAAAATCCCTCACTGCTGAACCTCACACAAAAGCTTTTCAAGGAGCCACTCTACAGAGAGAAGCTCACCATTTTTTTTTTTTTGAGAGAGAGAAAAAGAGAATGCATGAGTGGTAGAGGTGCAGAGAGAGGGAGAGAGAGAATTCCAAGCAGGCTCCACACTGTCACAATGCAGAGTCTAACCTGGGGCGCATTCTCACCACAAGATCATGACTGCAAGATCATGACCTGAGCTAAAGTCAAGAGTCTAATGCTCAACCGACTGAGCCACCCAGAAGGCCCAGAGAAGTTCACTTTATGTTTCTACAGTCTAAATGTGTTTCTCACATGAGTAATGGTAAGTGAAATTCTGAAATGTTTATTTCAGCTCTCAAATTCTTATGCCCAAGGAAGGAATCCTAATCTACTCATCAGTATTTATAGATATGTGTATGTACTCCCGGAATTGGGGGCTCTGTCTGCCCTGAGAACTGTTTTGATTTGTTCTTTCCTCTTTCTTCTCTCTTCCTTCATATTTCACTCCTTAGGTCCTCCTTCCCTCTTCCTATTTCCAGCCTGAGCACTGTCTCTCCCTGTCTCTCTCTCCCTCTCTCTCTCTCTCTCTGTCTCTTTCTCTCCCACACTCCCTCTCTCTCCTCCTCCCTCCTTCCCTTCCTTCCTTCCCTCCTTCTTTCTTTCCTTCCTTCCTTCCTCTAAATACTATAGTCAAATTACTCTCAAAATAACCTAGGCTAATATATTTATCTAGAGAAACAGTTTCACAAATTAATAGTTTTTAAGTTTTATGTGTCATAAACTTTATGCTTTATAATTTACTGAAAAATCTCTCTTTTATCTGACAAGGCTTGTTATAAATAGGTGTAGATATTAAAAACAAGGCCTCCGAATGTAGAGTTGTTTTCTTTTTTCTGAAAACTGTCTCTACAACAAATGCTATATGCATGCTACAAATACATTCACACACATAGTTAAAGTCTTCAAATGTTTATGTAGATTCTTTAAACATAATCTGAATATGGTGCTTGCAATAAAACCTAATGTTTTTGTTCTAACAAAGTACATCTTATGTAAATATAGAAGAAATTTTATTTATATCTCTTGGTAACTACCTACAGTCTGAAACATTTGCACCATAATTATTTTCATTGTACATGTGGTTCACTGACCTGCCACTATTAAATTCTCAAATCATGTGTTAGCAAGGCATCCCCAGTGTTTATGATAAAAAATACAATGAATAGAAACATTACCATAAAATGGTTGAGGAATTTATTACAGCCACGATCTTGAAAAAATCCAGTCTCCTAATTTTCAAACTCAGGCTTTTATAACATATGTTTAATACATAACATTTTCAGACTTCATAACTTTTATTAAAACTTTGTGAATTTTTCACCTCATTGTGAAGTTTGAAATATGTCCACATATTTTTCCACAGGTTAATAAGATGTATTTGATTTTTTCCTGATTTCCTGTATCATCATCTTGGAATAATTTCACCTCTCTTAAAATATTTAATACAGTCATTTTACTTCATTTTTTTCCAAAAGGATACTTATTTGGTGAACATATTAAGTCTGAAATCATACACATTTGTATGAATGTGCATTCTGAGTGTGAATCAGCAAAACATGTGATGTCTATAAGTAGTATCCATTATATCCCTCCATTATCAAAATATGACACTCACCAACAGCTGAAGCTTCCTCGTGTATGTCTTTTTCTCTTGCTAGGAACTATTATTTGTTTCTATTCCTTCCTTCTCTCTCCCTGGTATTTACCATTTACCATATTTTTCTTATGTGGTCATTTTCTCTGGATTGTGAGTGAACATAATATTTTTTGTGACTCTTCTGTGCCAGAAAATAATTTCAAATATTGAACTTGATTACTCTGTGAATGCAGATTTTCTTGAATCATATTCAATGGATTTTATTTGGGTACTTATTAGGTCCTAGGTCCTATATTTGACACTTTTTTTATTAAAAATGTAATATTAACTTATCATCAAAAGCTTACACATAATGATGCATATGTTTAGAAGGGAAGCAAATACATACATTACAGAAATATCACAAGTACATTTATAGAGGAATGTACATGAGAGTCGACATGGAGATCTATCAAGCCTCACTGATACCCTCCCCAAAAATTCTTTAAAATGAGGAACAGAGGAGCACCTGGGTGACTCAGTTGGTTAAGCTTTCAACTCTTAATTTGAGCTCAGGTCGTGATCTCACAGTTCAAGCATGGTTCGAGCCCCATGCCAAGTCCTGTCCTAACAGCAAAGAGCCTGCTTGGGCTTTTCTCCTTCCCTCTCTTTCTGCCCCTCCCCTGCTCACACTTGTTCTCTCTTTCTCAAAATAAATAAACTTTAAAAAAATAAAATGAGAAACAGAAATTCATTACAAATAATGAAAAATATATGTTAACATTCAGGTGAACAGTATAATTTACAATTGTTGCAAAAAATTGAGTTTATCCTGCATTTAACAAAATATAGGTTATATTTATATACTTGTTTGTATATTTGATTCTGTATCAAAGTCTGAATCTAGTGATTATCTGTTTTATTTATTTCAACATTACAATGTAAAATCATGTTATTATTTTGAATTTCATGTTGGATCTTTATATGAAAACCATAAAGAGAACTGTTTTTTTTCCAAAAATAATCAAGAGATGCTCAATTGTCTAAAGAACTTTTCAACCCATTTTTTCATGCATCTACCTGTTATTTTCTCCAACTTTTTCTCTTACTGTGATTTTTAGCACTTCTCTAGGACCATTTTCATATAATTGATAAAACTATTTTGGGGCTGCATTGGTAATTTTACTTTGCAATTGATTTACACTGTATATATTTACTATAAATCCTACAATCAGTAAGTAATGGATTCACAAACAGATTGATGCTATAAGTAAGGAACACAATCCATATTTGAAAAAAAAAATGTTGTTTCAGAGAGGTCTAATTTAACAAGTTGCCATTTAATATTTAATTATCATGACCTTTTTTTTTCAAGTTACTTGGTAACTCAAGTAAGGAATCCTTGTAAAATGAGGATTAGAGAGAATAGGAAAGTAGTAGGAGAGGCAAAAGGAGGCCAGAACATTCGAGACAGGTGAGGTGAAATAACAAAAAGCATGGATAGTAAAATGTGTTTATAAAGCAAATTATATAAATGCTGTTACATAATGGTTATGTATGTAGTAGTAGAAATATATGTATGAGGTAATATAGATAAAAGCGGAGGCAACTCTAACATACTAAAAAAGAATGTATTCTATCATAAAAGGAATGAAAAATCATTGAAAAGGTTCCAACCAGGAATGACTTGGCCAGATTGTGTTTAAGATAGAGACTTGTCTGGCAGGAAGATGAATTGACCTAATGGGGAAAAACTGGAGGAAAAAAGACAAGTTAGGAAGTTACAGCAATCATTAGGAGGAGTGGTGTATTAAGGTTCCATGACACAGAAAATTAACCATCACAGGCAGTCAGGACAAAGATAAAGGGATTAATCTACTATGTAACAAAGAAGCAAAACAAGCGAACTTATTGACTATATGTCAAAAGTTTTAAAAACGGAAGAGTTAAAGACAAATTTCTGACTGGGGAGAGTAAAAGATGATGAAGTCAGAGAAAGAAAAGTGAAGATGAACAGAAGAAACAGATTTGGGGTAGGCATTTGCAGAATATAAAATGCCTGTGGCAAATGCACAGGGTTATACAGCAGGAAAATGGGTCTATGAGTAGAAGCACATTTGTGAAAAGTGTGCTAAGAAATTGTATGTTTGTCAGTCCTTGTCTGATATGTATTATTGTAAATAAAGGAAAGGAAAGGGAATGCTAAAATTGATTTTAAAAAAGTGGGTTGAAGTGGATATATATATACAAAACTTAATAAAAATAAAGGAAAATTAATACTTCAGAGAAAGATAATGGGATTGTTTTTATATAAGATATCCAGATAATCTGAAAAAAATGGTGATGATCCAAAATGCTTGCCTGCAGAGAGTGGCTAGGGAAGTGCAGGGCTGTATCTGGACAGGAGAAAGACCTCAGACTGATACTGAGAGGGATCAGATCTCTGACTGTGGGGCTTTCTTCAGACTGGAGCCGGCTCCCTGATCTTGCACCCTGGGAGGAGGGGAGCCAGGCCTTGGCACGGTTGCAGGTCAGGGGTTCAGTCCGCAGCTGGAGAAAGTGGTTCCCTCCCTGGAGGGCTGCGCAATAGCACAGACCTTGCCTGCATTCACCACACGCCACAGTGGCTAGGCCGAGGGCTGTCTGCAGGAGGATAAGCCACCGTTTCCCTGGAGTGCCATGGGAAAAGACAAAGCCTGCCTGCGATGGCCACCCAGGTGGCTCCGAGGGAGGGCAGCGGCTCAGTCCGCAGTAGGAGAAGGTGGTCCTCCCTGAAGTGAAGGTGCACAAAGCCAGCTGGGACCACATATCACAGCACTGAGAGGTGCTTCCCCAGTGCGAGAGCGCACAGAGAGGGACTTTGAATGCTAGCCAAGTGCTGGGTCAGGGGAGTTGGCAGAGCAAGAAGGACTGCCTCGTCTGTGCCAGGGGCACAGTGAGGACAACTCAGAGTCCACCAGGTCCGTCTTGGTGGAGAAGAGACTGGGGGATCACCATCCCCCCCACCCTTCCCTGACCATCACCACCAAGTCAGGGCCTCGGGGATCACTCCTGGATCCTCAGGGATCCACTCCAGTGGAGGTGGGTTCAGATTACATCAAACCACGCCCCTTTGCACTGGGTTAACTGCGTATCCACCAGAGTGGCACAGACCCTGTGGACAGGTACTCCCAACAAGCGATGCAGCATTGCCTGGATTAACTCTAGGTCAATTCTGGATATATAGATATATTCTCCCTCCCTGCCCCCATTTCTCCACCTTATCTCTTCTCTCCCCTCGGCTGGTTACTCTAGTTATTGGTCTCTCTAAACAGATATATTTAATCTATTGTCTTGATACATGTTCTACACCTCCTTTTTTTACACTCCTCTCTCTCTCTCTCTGGAATAATAAAGCCATATAGTTTCTGTCTGGGTATTTTATTTTCCTTTCGTTTTCCCCGCCTCCTTCTTTATTGTCCTTTCTCTCTCTCTGGATTAAGCCTTTTAGTGTCTCTGCCTAATCAATGTTTATTTTTTCTCTCCCCCCCCCCCACCCCCGCATTTCTCTCTTTGTATGTGCTTTTCCATCAGCACTGCCTCCACCCTCTTCTTTACTTGTAGTCAGTGTTTTGGGGTTTTTTGTTTTTAGTCTTTAGTTTTTTGTTTTTCTTTATTTGTTTGTTGGTTTATTTGTTTGTGTGTTTGTGTGTTTTTGTCTCCTGTTTGTCTGTTTTCCTTTACAGGGCTACTCCAAAGAACATATCAAAGCACATCTGGTGAGGGTCTAAAATATTACTACAAGTAGGGTAATAAAATAACCAAAGCCACAACAACAGGAAGCAAGTAACAATCCCTGAAAAAACACCTCTTGAAGGGCCAGGCCCTGGACACTATATGACCCTCCTTTAATATAGCAGTGCTCGCAGGTGAAGAGCACACAAGCTTTTAAAACACATAAGGGACAGAAAACTAGCCAAAATGACAAAACAGAAAAATTCTCCTCAAAAGAAATTCCAGAACTAACAGCAGCTAATGAATTCATCAAAACCCGATTTAACCAATATAACAGAACAAGAACTAAGAGTAATAGTCATAAAATTAATCGCTGGGCTTGAAAAAAGCATAGAGGACAGCAGAGAACCTATTGCTATAGAGATCAAGGGACTGAAAAATAGTCATGATGAATTAAAAAATGCTATAAATGAGGTGCAAAATAAAATGGAGGCGGTCACTGCACGGATTAAAGGGGCAGAGGAGACAATAGGTGAATTAGAAGATAAAATTATGGAAAAAAGAGGAAGCTGAAAAAGATAAAAAAATTCCAGGACTACAAGGGGAGAATTAGAGAACTAAGTGATGCAATCAAATAGAACAATATCCGTATCATAGGAATTCCAGAAGAAGAGCGAGAGAAAGGGGCTGAAGGTATATTTAAACAAATCATAGCTGAGAACTTCCCTGACCTGGGGAAGGAAACAGGCATTGAAATCCAAGAAGCACAGAGAACTGCCTTCAGACGTAACTTGAATTGATCTTCTGTATGACATATTATAGTGAAACTGGTAAAATACGAGGATAAAGAGAATTCTGAAAGCAGCTAGGGATAAATGGGCCCTAACATACAAAGGTAGACACATAAGGGTAGTAGCAGGCCTATCTACTGAAAGTTGGCATGCCAGAAAGGAATGATAGGAAATCTTCATTGTGATGAACAGGAAAAATATGCAGCCAAGAATCCTTTACCCAGCAAGTCTGTCATTCAGAATAGAAGGAGAGATAAAGGTTTTCCCAAAAAACAAAAACTGAAGGAATTCATCACCACTAAACCAGCCTACAAGAGATGCTAAGGGGGACTCTGTGAGTTAAATGTTGCAAGGACCACAAAGTACCAGAGACACCACTACAAGCATGAAACCTACAGATATCACACTGACTCTAAACCCATATATTTCAATAATAACACTGAATGTAAATGGACTAAATGTTCCACCCAAAAGACATAGGGTATCAGAATGGATAAAAAAAAAAAAAACAAGACCCATCTATTTGCTGTCTACAAGAGATTCATTTTAGACGTGAGGACACCTTCAGATTGAAAGTGAGGGGATGGAAAATCTATCATGCTACTGGAAGCCAAAAGAAAGCTGGAGTAGCCATACTTATATCAGACAAACTAGACTTTCAATTAAAGGCTGTAACAAGAGATGAAGAAGGGCATTATATAATAATTACAGGGTCTATCCATCAGGAAGAGTTAACAATTATAAATGTCTATGCACTGAATACAGGAGCCCCCAAATATGTAAAACAATTAATCACAAACATAAGCAACCTTATTGATAAGAATGTGGTAATTGCAGGAGACTTCAATACTCCACTTACAACAATGGATAGAACACCTAGACAGAGAATAAATAAAGAAACAAGGGCCCTGAATTATATATTGGATCAGATGGACATGAAAGATATGTTTAGAATTCTGCATCCCAAAGCAACAGAATATACTTTCTTCTCGAGTGCACATGGAACATTCTCCAAGACAGATCATATACTGGGTCAAAAAACAGCCCTTCACAAGTATACAAGAATTGAAGTCATACCATGCATACTTTCAGATCACAATGCTATGAAACTTGAAATCAACCACAGAAAAAAGTCTGGAAAACCTCCAAAAGCGTGGAGGTTAAAGAACACCCTACTAAAGGATGAATGGGTCAAACAGACAATTAGAGAAGAAATTTAAAAATAAATGGAAACAAATGAAAATGAAAATACAACAATCCAAACGCTTTGGGATACAGCAAAGGCAACCTGAGAGGAAAATACATTGCAATACAGGCCTATCTCAAGAAACAAGAAAAATCTCAAATACAAAAATCTAACAGCACACCTAAAGAAACTAGAAGCAGAACAGCAAAGATACCCCAAACCCAGCAGAAGAAGAGAAATAATAAAGATCAGAGAAGAAATAAATAATATAGAATCTAAAAAAAAAAAAAAACTGTAGAACAGATCTATGAAACCAAGAGTTGGTTTTTTGAAAAAAAAAAAAAATTGATAACCTCTAGCCAGGCTTCTCAAAAAGAAAAGGGAGAAGACCCAAAGATAAAATCATGAATGAAAATGGAGTTATTACAACCACCTCTCAGAAATATAAGCAATTATCAGAGAATACTATGAAAAATTATATGCTAAAAAAGTGGACAACCTGGAAGAAATGGACAAATTCCTAAGCACTCACAGACTTCCAAACTCAAACAGAAAGAAATAGAAAATCTGAACAGACCCATAACCAGTGAAGAAATTGAATCAGTTATTAAAAATCTCCCAACAAATAACAGTCCTGGACCAGATGGCTCCCCTGGGGGGAATTCTACCAGATTTTTAAAGCAGATATAATACCAATCCTTCTCAAGCTATTCCAAAAAATAGAAAGGAAAGGAAAACTTCCAGACTCATTCTACGAAGCCAGCATTACTTTGATTCCAAAACCAGAGATCCAGCAAAAAAAGAGAACTACAGGCCACTATCCCTGATGAATATGGATGCAAAAATCATCAACAAGATACTAGCAAATCGAATTCAACAGCATATAAAAAAATTATTCACCATGATCAAGTGGGATTCATTCCTTGGCTGCAGGGCTCGTTCAATATACAGAAATCAATCAACGTGATATATCACATTAACAAAAGAAAATATAAGAACCATATGATCCTCTCAATCAATGCAGAAAAAGCAATTGACAAAATTCAGCATCCTTTCTTAATAAAAACCCTCGAGAGAGTTGGGATAGAAGGAACATACTTAAACGTCATAAAAGCCATTTATGAAAAGCCCACAGCTAATATCATCCTCAATGGGGAAACCTGAGAGCTTTCCCGCTGAGATCAGGAACATGACAGGGATGTCCACTCTCACTGCTGTTGTTTAGCATAGTGTTGGAAGATCTAGCATCAGCAATCAGACAACAAAAGGGAATCAAAGGCATCAAAATTGGCAAAGGCATCAAAATTGGCAAAGATGAAGTCAAACTTTCACTTTTTGCAGATGACATGATACTATACATGGAAAACCTGATAGACTCCACCAAAAGTCTGCTAGAACTGATACATGAATTCAACAAAGTCGCAGGATACAAAATCAATGTACAGAAATCAGTTGCATTCTTAGACACTAATAATGAAGCAACAGAAAGACAAATAAAGAAACTTATCCCATTCACAACTGCACCAAGAATCATAAAATACCTAGGAAGAAACCTAACTAAAGATGTAAAAGATCTGTATGCTGAAAACTATAGAAAGCTGATGAAGGAAATTGAAGAAGATACAAAGAAATGGAAAAACATTATGTGCTCATGGATTGGAAGAATAAATATTGTCAAAATGTCAATACTACCCAAAGCTATCTACACATTCAATGCAATCCCAATCAAAATTGCACCAGCATCCTTCTCAAAGCTAGAACAAGCAATCCTAAAATTCGTGTGGAACCACAAAAGGCCCCGAATAGCCAAAGTAATTTTGAAGAAGAAAACCAAAGCAGGAGGCATCACAATCCCACACTTTAGCCTCTACTACAAAGCTGTAATCATCAAGACAGCATGGTATTGGCACAAAACAGACACATAGACCAATGGAATTGAATAGAGACTCCAGAATTGGACCCACAAATGTATGGTCAACTAATCTTTGACAAAGGAGGAATTTTTTCCAATTGAAAAAAGGCAGTCTCTTTAACAAATGTTGCTGGGAAAACTGGACAGTACCATGTAGAAGAATGAAACTAGACCACCTTCTTAAACCATTCACAAAAATAAACTCAAAATGGATGAAGGACCTGAATGTGAGACAGGAAACCATCAAAACCCTAGAGGAAAAACCAGGAAAAAAACCTCTCTGACCTCACCCACAGCAATTTCTTACTTGACACATCTCCAAAGGCAAGGGAATTAAAAGCAAAAATGAACTATTGGGACCTCATGAAGATAAAAAGCTTCTGCACAGCAAAGGAAACAATCAACAAAACTAAAAGGCAACTGATGGAATGGGAAAAGATATTTGCAAATGACATATCAGACAAAGGGCTAGTATCCAAAATCTATAGAGAACTCACCAAACTCCACACCCGAAAAACAAATAACCCAGTGAAGAAATGGGCAGAAAACATGAATAGACACTTCTCTAAAGAAGACATCCAGATGGCCAATAGGCATATGAAGAGATGAACAACGTCGCTCCTCATCAGGGAAATACAAATCAAAACCACACTCAGATATCACCGCACACTGGTCAGAGTGGCTAAAATGAACAAATCAGGAGACTATAGATGTTGGAGAGGATGTGGAGAAACGGGAACCCTCTTGAACTGTTGGTGGGAATGCAAACTGGTGCAGCCACTCTGGAAAACAGTGTGGAGGTTCCTCAAAAAATTAAAAATAGATCTACCCTATGACCCAGCAATAGCACTGCTAGGAATTGACCCAAGGGATACAGGAGTGCTGATGCATAGGGGCACTTGTACCCCAATGTTTATAGCAGCACTTTCAACAATAGCCAAATTATGGAAAGAGCCTAAATGTCCATTAACTGATGAATGGATAAGGTAGTTGTGGTTTATATATACATTGGAATACTACTTGTAAATGAGAAAGAATGAAATCTGGCCTTTTGTAGCAATGTGGATAGAACTGGAGAGTGTTATGCTAAGTGAAATAAGTCAGGCAGAGAGTGACAGATACCATATGTTTTCACTCATATGTGGATCCTGAGAAACTTAACACAAGACCATGGGGGAGGAGAAGGGGGAGAAAAAGTTACAGAGAGGGAAGGAGGTAAACCATAAGAGACTCTTAAATATTGAGAATAAACTGAGGGTTGATGGGGGTCGGGGGGGAGGGGAAAGTGGGTGATGGGCATTGAGGAGGGCACCATTTGGGATGAGCACTGGGTGTTGTATGGAAACCAATTTGACAATAAGTTTCATATTTTAAAAAATTAAAAAAATAAATTAATTTAAACAAATGAAAAAAATAGGTTATACAGATCAGCACCAAAAAAAACCAAAAAACAAACAAAAAAACCCCCAAAATACTTGCCTGCAAAAAAATGTCAATCTAAGCCCGTACTTCAGATTAGCTAACATTTGAAATACAAGTAGTAGTTGGAGCAATGACAATAAATAAATTTCTTAGGAAAATTATTTTCCTAAGGGTACAATTTTAAAGAGAAAAATAGAGATCAATAATGACTTTGCAAAGATATTATATAAGAGATGGAGGAAGACCTCAGATTGAAGTATGTTAAGAAGTAAGGACAGATTAAAAATAATAATGCCTTCTGGGGCACCTAGGTACTCAGAGGGTTAGGCATCCGACTCTCAGATTCGGCACAGATCATGACCTCACTCACGATTTTGTGGGTCTGAGCCCTTCATCGGGCTCTGAGCTTGGTGTAGAGCCTGCTTGGGATTTTTTCTCTTTCTCTCTCTGCCCCTCCCCTACTCCTGCTGTCTCTGTCTCTCTCAAAATAAATGAACTTAAAAAAAATTTTTTAAATGATGCATTCTGTTTCATGGTAAGCTATCATAGGGTGCAGAGATATGGGAAGGTTCTTTTGTTTTGGTGGGGTGGGGAAGGCCTGAGCATCTTTCTCAATTGGCTTCAGCAGTAAAATATCAATAGATCTAAGGTACTGAAAACAGTTTTAAATGGGATAGGTATGGCATGGACCAGAAAAACCAGTGAAGGAACTGAAAGAAGAGAGACCTCTGAGAAGGATGCATGTGCATGTATGTGTGTGTGAGTTTGTGTCTTTACAGAATTTACTTTCAATGCAAAAATATTGAAATGATGCAGTTTCTGCCCAACGACTAATTTTCTTGAAGGAAGTAGATGATGGTTACACAGGGAAGTGCTAATATCAGCAGAAGAGTGCAGATGTGCAAATATCACTGAAATATATGAAGGGACAAAATCATTGAAGAATAGTACCAATTGCCCTACACCAATTAGAAATCATTGATCTGGAGTCATCCAGCAGTACAGGAGTCTCTAAGAATTACTAACTATTGGACAAAGAGCTGAAGGGAAAACTGTAAAATTGATTAAGCCTTAGAATTTTTCAAGCATATTTCCCCCTTTTTGTTAAGCAAACATATATGATATATACCTAATTTCTGCATGTATCAGTTGTAAATGAATCCAGTAAATGCAATCTCTATACGGGATGTGCTGAATAGTAAATCAATTCTTGGCTTCATTTTTCTTAGACTCACTTTGCCTTCAGAGAAAGTGTAGGGACTAGGCACTGACACTAGTAGTAAAGACCAGAAAATAGAAGTAAATCCAAGATAATAGGTAAAACTGTATTTGCTATGCTCTCAGTGGGTTACTGTCTCTGAGAAAGGCTGCTTGAAATTTGCTTTCTAAAAACAGTGGAATTATATAGAGTTCAGGAATCATTGTTAAAAATTCCTGCTGTTTTTGTAGGAAACATGATAGAGACACAGACTTGTACAGAAACACTTTTCCAAAAATAGTGCTTTCTTCTGAGGACTTGGCCTTTAAGTGAATGTCATTTTCTGTACAGAAGAGTAAAAATGACCAGAACGTTTTCATATATGATTCCAAAAGTGCAAAGTGATGACATGATAATACAGAATCAATGTAAACACAAAGCTAAAAAAAACCCCAGATCATTCAATTCATGCCCCCAATTTCTCTTTCTCTCTCATTTTCTCTCCCAAACACACACACACACACTCACACACACACAAGGTACAGTTGGAAAGAATAACCAATATTTAGATAATTTCTCTTCTATTTTAATCAGGGAAGCAGCTATGAATCCTTACCAATCAATAGGCCTTTGAAATTTTCCTTTCTATCACCATAGGAGTAGCTTTACCAGTAGTTCTCTAGGTGGTTTTATTTAAAATTACTGCTAGATGCTTCTAAAGAGAGAAAAACTATCTGATTCTATTGTGTTTGCACACTGCTGACACAAATGGTAACAATCACTGTAGCTATTCATGAGATTATGGTTAATACCATCTTGGGTTCATCAACCTAAGCCTGTGTGTTCCATTCTCCACTACAATATACATGCCTGTCTTTCCATTTTTTTTTATGACACTGTCTTAAGTGCAAGCTTTCTATCATTTCTAGAACAGAACTCTAACGCCAATGTTCAGCTTCTAAAAATGAGTATGACTCTACTGGCTATTTTATTCAGTATCTGTCCTGGTTGTTTGGTGCCTGTACCATATTCGTTATCATGTATTTAATTTAAATTGCCTATTGCATGATCTGTACATTTAGATGTATTTAATAGCTCCTTTCCCTCCAACTAACTTTTCCAGAAGGTACTTTGAAGATTCTATTTATGTTAAACAAGTGTTCCCCTGAATGTTACTCCTTGATTTTATTGAACTATAACTTGGTTCTTATTTCCCTTAACACCTGAAAGTATTAGTTTTTTGCATGCTACATATAACTCAGAGTACAGAAATGGCACTAGTATCATCCTTGCTTCCGAACATTATTTTCAAAATATTGCTTTTCCATCCAGTGTTAAAAATTCTGGTTCCACTGAGTAACATGTTATGTTTCTATGGTGTTCCCATGACCTTTATATAAGGATTACTGATTTACTTTCTGCTAAACCTATATCCTCCTTTGATAGCTCAAGCTCTGTATCACATCCTTCTACTATATTAAAACTCCTCTCATTAACATATGTTATTTAAGCATACATGAAAACAGACCTTCCATCACAATTTTTCTCTTCCATTCTTCTTCAACAACCCATTTCCAGTTTTGAGGTTAAATTTTTCATCTCTCAAACAATCATCTAAATCACAAACTCAAAAACAAGCTATCTTCTAATTCTACCTCTTAACTTGCAGTATGCTTATTCAAGTACGTTCTCTCCTAATGTTTGTTTGCTTCATCAGGTTTTCCATCCTCTAACACACTCACCCCCAGCCCATCATCAATTTCATGTATTTGGATCTTTTTTTAAGAGCTCATGTCATTGATATACTCTGAATATGCTTGATTCTCTGACAAAATATTACACTTTTATCATCTAAGTTTATATCAACACTATTTAAAGGCAACCATCTGTCTTATCCATATGCAAGAAGTAAGGTGCTTCTAATGAAAACAAAATCACATAAATTGGAATAAAACTATGACTTAAATTGTTCATTATCAGTCTCAATTAGGCTCCAAACTTTCTGAAAATATTACTATGATCAGATCCAGGAATCCTACGGTAAAATTGTAGATGGCATCTCTCAAGAGTTTTGGTCAAAGCAAGGTCAGAGGTGCTCGTGAAAGACAACATTCACACTTTAGGAGAGTCAAGAGACTTCACACCCCTGCACTAAGGAGAAAATCCACAGATCTAAAAACGCTGAGGCTTCTTGTGTTGTAGTGAAGAACTTTCTGAGACCACTGTTCCTATTCATATTAGGTACTCATTTTATCACCTTAACTGGCACCATATGTTAAAGGTAGATAAAATCTCCCCTAAAATGTCCACAACCTAACCTCTGGAACCAGAAAAAATGTTGCCTCACACAGCAAAAATGTCTCTGTAGATGGTATTAAGTTATGAACACAAAGATGGGGAAATTATTTTGGATTATTCAAAGAGTTAAATCTAGTCACATGGGTCATTATAATTGGAGGCCATTCTCTGGCTGAGTTCAGAGTCATAAACAGATGGGACTACTGAAAAATGGTCACAGAGAGACATAGTTACTGCCTTTGACAATGTAAGAAAGAGTATAGGTACTCCCTAGAATCTGGAAAGACCCTGCACTTAGACCCTCCAAAAAGGAACCTAGGTCTGCCAACAGTTTGATTTTAGCCCACTGAGACCCATGCCAGATTTCTACAGAAATGTAAACCAATAAACATACTGTTTTTTAAGCTACTAAATTTTTGGTAGTTTCATACAGCAGCATGGAAAACTACTAAATGTAAAAAATTTATTAAACCAAAAATACTGATTTTAGAACTGATTAGCAACATTACATTGGCTTAATCACTACTACATATCTCACTACATTACTGTGAAGACACAAATTAGGCAAGCCTCATGTGATACCCATGAGATATAGTGTCTACATAATTTCCATTTAAACTCACAATTTATGCAGCCAAACCTTGATTGTGATCCTGAAATGAGGACATGCTTTCATTGCTATGGTTTTTTGAAGTGTCTTAATATTTGGAAGAGAATTTTACCTGTTTATACATATTATGTTTATAACTGTCCTAGCTATTTGTGATTTTTTTCTTCCACATATTTAGGAACAGTTCATCAAGTTTCTTAATATATAACCAAATGATGGGCGCCTGGGTGGCTCAGTCAGTTAAGCGTCTGACTTCAGCTCAGGTCATGATCTCACAGTCCGTAGGTTTGAGCCCCGCGTCAGGCTCTGTGCTGACAGCTCAGAGCCTGGAGCCTGTTTCAGATTCTGTGTCTCCCTCTTTCTCTGACCCTCCCCTGTTCATGCTCTCTCTCTCTCTCTGTCTCAAAAATAAATAAATGTTAAAAAAATTAAAAAATAAAAATAAAAAAATATATATAACCAAATGAAATGTTTATTAAAATTTAATTTTAAAATTAATTGTAAAAAACAATGCTTATAGGTTATCTCATTCATCTCATTCAATAGTATGTTTCCTTTATCTAAGGTTCTTTTTATCCATTACTTAAAAATGTTTTAGTGTTTTCCAAATGGAGATCATATGAATGTTTAGGTTCTAGATTCTTATGTTTTTCTTGCGATAATAAATAGTATATTTATCTGTCAAAACTTATCAGAGAAGTATAACGAATATGAGTGATATAAGAGATTTGTCGCAGATATGAACTCTTACAAAATAGTGGGGGCTGACTGAAAAGTATATGCCTGGCTGTTGCTTCTGTTTATAGCATTGGGTGTGAAGATTCTATAGGTCAGCCAAGACAGCAGCTGACAGCAGCTGAAGGAAGGTTGAATGTGAAAAAGGGAAGAAGAAAACAAACTGAAACCAATTAAGACAAGGTAGAAGCAAAAAGGATGAGGCAGAACTTACAAGGAAGAGGAAGAACATACTTGAAAGAAAGAACCCGCACATGTCTCTCAACAACACAGGAGAAATGCAAGAACCACTAGTATCCTTTGCTACAGAGCTGATGTTGCCCATGCACCTGATCTAAGACTTGTAGAGTCTACAGGAGGATATTCAGCAGTAGCTAATGGGAGAGAGTATTAGCGATAGACTGGAAGAGTAAGTCAAAGAAACCCTTGAGTTGAGGGATAAGAAAGCACAGCAGCATTTTAGTTTGAAAACTGTTTCCTCTCAAATCTGATGCCTTAGTCAGATACAGCCGAGAAGTAGCCTATTACCCTTTGTAAAAGACCAACTGGAGGCAAACATCTCCTGATTCCTCACAGATTTCAGACAACTGAATTTAGCATATATTTCAAATATATGAAACGTATAATTAGATCATTATACAATGTATATTTAACTATTGAAGGAAATTACTTTTAAAATATGAGTTATTTTTTAAAAAACACTATTACTTTTAAATATTAAGAATTAGAACATTAAACATAATCCATAGTAATGAAAAAATCAATTGAAACACAGTAAAGTAGCATGAATTTTGAGATGAAAAATATGGAGGCATTGAAGATAAACCTTTAATCTCTAGCCTTAAACTCTGCTCTTCAGTAGATATGTATAAGTTACTCTTCAGGGGAAAAAAAATATTTCAATTAATGAGAACTCTATCCAAGGAATGCCTTGGCTGGGCATTTGGAACTTGAAATACATGGACTTCCACGAAGGTCATTAAAACTTGAAATGTGAATGCTACTGATTGTGCCTGTGTGTATGTGTGTGTTTAACTTGAAGACTGTTTTCTTCAGCTTCTCAAAGATGAATGCCTAAAGCCATTTCAATAGCTAGCAAAAACTTCCTACAAGTTTTCTTATAAAATATTTTAGCTCATGGAATTTTAAGCTATATTTTAAAAATCAAGGTAAGTGTTTAGAATCATGACAATAAATCTTCTGTTTAAACCCATATTTTTTCAAGAATAGAACATAAAATGTACATATATAAAAACACATATTCACACTAATAAAAGAGCAGTCTGAGTTCGTCTTTAAAATGTATGTCAGATACTAGCAAGATATTATTTCAAACTCTAAGAAGATGAGGTAAGAGTGGCTTTTTTTTGTTTTTTGGGTTTTTTGGGGTTTTTTTGGTCTCCACTGAATGACCAAGATGCTCAGTGGGGTTTCTCCTCTCTGGTTGTGTGGGGACTCAGAACCCTCAGCAATGCACAGCTTCTCATTCAGTTCTTGTCTCTCTGCAGGAAGCAATCTCTCCGTAGCCATGTGTGAGACTATGATTTTACCTTTTTTTTAAAAGAGCCCCTAACAGATTGAATTCTTTGATTATAGTCTTCACGTTTTTGTTTCTGATGCTTAGTGCAAGGGCATTTAAAAATCATCTGATTTAAGAGTCTCATTTTATACATGATATAAAACGTAACTTCTCTAAGGAGACAAATCAAATATCTTAGCCTAATGGAATACAATTTCAAAAAAAAATGAAAAAAAAATCACAAGATACTCTTCAAAGGGGAAAATAAAGTACTACAATTTCCTCTGATAGAAACAGACACCTGGGATTTTTTATTTACTTTAATCAACATAAAATTCTCTGAAAATATCAGTTACTGGTATTTTAATCCTAATTATTCAATCCATAATAATAAATTCAATATAGTAAATTTATAAATAGATTCAAGTTGTCTTCAATATTCCATTGCTTGCAGTTAGTAAAATCTTCAAAGACCTTTTAAATTAAAATATGAAGTGTAAAACCTACCATTCAGTTACACATTTTAAATAGAACTACCAAACTGCATTTTCAGAGTCTCTACAACAGTTAATTATCTTAATCATTACGTTTTTATTCCAAATGCAGATATTATCCCTAAACAAAAAGATATCATTAATGTGTATATGATTTACATCATCTCTATATTATATTCTAAACCTTTTCAGGGTTAAAAAACTCTTAACCTTAATGATATAATTACAATATTCCAAGTAAATTAGAATTAACAAAAATGAAATGAGGTTAACAGCTCAGGTTACTAAGGTTATTTATTTGCCAGATAATTTTTATTCAGGGTGATAACTGTCATACATATTTACACATGCAGAGTATCCCATGTTTTATTGTGTCAGTTAAACTGGAACCACGACTATGGTCTTACTGTTCATGTCTATGTGTTCAAGTTCATATCATGTCTTAGTCTTGTGTTTGAGCTAGGGAGATAAACATGTCTAAATCTCTCCCTACACATACACACATACTAAAATAATATTTACCAACCTTTATTATCTGGACAAATTTTATATTTTCTAGTGTTAGAATTTAAAGTTTCCTATTTGGCCCTAGTAACAGTTTGGTACAATTACATTGGATTTTATATCCTTACACAATTCTGCAGCAACCTGTTTCTATTTTATGATTTGATTAAAATAATGTCTCCCACCCCTCACCTCCCCCCCCCTTCTTTCTCATTTTCTATTATTATAGGCGACAATTCCTACTGGTATCAAAATTACATCTAAATAATTTCTGAATGTTTACCAAGGATCTGTCTGGATCTGAAGTTATATATCTGTGTCACTATAATAAAATATTTCAGAAAGCCACACCCTATATATGAATTTAGTTTATTTTGGTAAGATTTCTTGTCACCCTATTTTTAATTTCATTTATGCTAGTTTCAAGGAGAAAAGTGAATATAACTAGTTGAATTGTGTCTATATAAATATATGTTCATATATTCCATTTTAAATAACTTCAAGGTCAAGAGTTAAATGAATGAAACTATGGAGATTAAAGAATACATTAAAAATTCTAACATAGGGTATTCTTTCCAAAAATTCCCAAGATATTAATTTATATTAACACACCAAAAATACTGTATCAGAGAGATGCAATGACTAACAAGCCTTTATTTTCCTCCGTAGTCACAGAGGGAGGGAAGGTGGGTCATGTAAATAGAAATGAGAATTCCTGGTTTGTACTGATAGATGTAGAGGGGGCAAGATTTTCCCTCTATCCTTTTTAATTTTTCGTTGGGCCTGAGAATTAAATTGACATAAGAAAGATTAACAGGAAAACAACATACAAATTTAAGTTTTATGCGACACAAGAGTCCTCATAAGGAAAGGGAGACCCAAAGAAGTGGCAAAATCTAAATCCTTTTATACTAGGTTGAACAGAGACAGGCAGTTTTGAAAAGTAACTGAACTATGTGGGAAGTCTAAAGAAGAAAATAATTATTTTACCCAGGTCTATTTGTACAGAATTTTCTCTGGTCTCTGCTTCCCTGTCAAAGAATGTTTCTTTTCTCTTGGTACAGGGAGAGTATCTTTCACATGGAGTTTTTATCTCCTGTTTTCAGAAAGTAAAGGAAATTAGAATGACCTTGCATCTACTGATTCTCAAGTGCCTATTTCTCAAAAGAATCCTTATGCCAAACTGGCACATTTTGGGGTAGAATATTCTACCACTTTTCATAGGCTATTTGGAGAAAGTGGTTCCAAATTTGAACACCTGAATATACACACCTCTATCCACCCTGAAGCTTGAAACAGCACTTCTTAGGAAAGTATTAGTGTAGAAGACTCCATATATTTTTGCAGTTTTGCTACAAGTAGTGTGGAATAAAGGAAAAACAAGAAAGAAAAATATCTCCATTGTTTGTAACTATTTATTAGATTGGGTCCACCCAGGCAAACATGAAACAATATATGCCACACCCCAATTAGGTCAGGAAGTGGTTTATAAAGTGCAAACAAACAAACAAAAACAGAACAAAAAACAAAAACAAAACAAAACAAAAACATAACAAAAAACACAAGGGGCTGGTGGAACAAAACCTTTTCACGTGAAAATGAGGCAAGTGAATAAAAATTTCCCAAAACTGCCATGTACTACAAGATACAGGTTTACTTGAAAGGGTTGTTAAACATATTATCTTATAACTTTTAATAAAAAGTGTCTATATAATGCTAATTGTTTATAAGATTCTTATTAACGCAGAACATGATACTGCTATGTTATTAGAAATGTGACATTCACACTAGATGTGTCAGAATTCTCAAGTTTTATGTAGAAAATCAGGCACTTCAACTGAATCCTACAAACACTTTCTCCAAATTTTTTAAATTTTCAAAAATGTGTGTGTGTTGTCATGCTTTTGAGATTTTCCTTTTTAAGATATGGCAAAACCCCACACAAATTCTTTTTCTATTTTGACATTTGTAACTACCTAACATGTATTTTTCTTTCTCAAATCACCAGCCAATTGCCTTAAGCAATGTTAACTTTGGCCAGTTTTCTAACTTTGTACATTGCATTTAATACCTTTAATTACCAGACTATTGCATATCTCTCCAGGCACAGCTTCTACCTCTCCTTTGAGGAGCAAACATCCCCCCCAGTGAACAATCAATAAATAATATTTGTACTTTCTAGCATATGCCCTAATCTTTCAAATCTGAAACATTAACTTTTGAGCTGTACAAAAACAGTAAGTTGCCTGTCTTTATTGTGTTCCTATGGTAAATGCTTTTACTTTGCAATATGGAACTGTCTCTCTGTTTATCTGTTACATAAACATCTGTGTCAATTTGGTGCAGACTTTGTCTTGCCACTTTTTGAACGTTTATTTATTTTGAAAGAGAGAGAGAGAGAAAGTGTGAGTGAGGGAGGGGCAAAGAGAGAAAAAGAGAGGGAGAATCCTGCACTGACAGCTTGGAGCAGAGTGTGGGGCTCCAGCTCACAAACCCAGATCATGACGTGATCTGAAATCAAGAGTAGGATGCTAAACTGACTAACCCACCTAGGCACTGCCTTACCCACATTTACTGACACTAAATGAGTACATTTTCTTAAAGTCCTAGTTCTCAGTCAATAGGTAATTAGTTGAAGGAATTAAAGGAGAGAGGAAGAATTTTTGAAAAGGGCACAGAAAAATGGTACATACATGACATTATATTTGTCAAAATCCCTAGGATGTATAACACAAACAGTGAACAGTAATGCAAACTATGTGTCATAGTATATAATAATGTATCAATGATTGACTTATCAAATGTAACCAATTTACTACACAAATAAAAGAAGTTAAAAATAGGAGAAATGAGAGGGGGCTAGGGGATTGAGGGGGAATACAAAAACTTGGTATTTTCTGCTCATTTTTCTGTAAACCTAAAACAGCTTTAAATATAAAGTCAATTAATTTTAAAAAAATGGAATGGATGGAGGGAAAAAAAAGAGGGAAGAGAAGGCAAAGGGAGAAAGAAGGGAGGGAAGAAGGTAGAGAGAAAGGGGAGGAAGGGAATAATGGAAGGAAGTAAGAAATAGGTAGGTATATTAACAAATTTAAGGATTATTATAATCCAGGAGTTATAAAGAAAATACGTGGTATACGATAAAATAGTTGGAAATGTTTGATTTTGAGAAGAGAGTACCTTGCATGCCATTAGATTTATATTTTTTGGCTAAGAGATTAAAACACAATGAATATAAATTTAAAACACTGATTTAACACAAAATAGGATTTTTAAGTAGAATTCCATTTAGGATGTTTTACTTTACTTTTAATACAAGCACTCAGAGACGTATGACTCTATGTCAGATTTGTTGCAAGCTTTGTTGGGTAGATGCTGACATGTGAGTCAAAATAAACTTTCCCTTTTAGATGTTTTCAGGCACCTTTATTTATATCTTCCTTTTGGGGGGAGGGGGGTTGTGGTAAATGATAGACATATAGTATTTATTTGTATATCTCACTAAATTATAAATTCCTTCAAATCAAGTGCCCCTATCTTATTCATCTTTGAGATACTTCTCAATGCCCTGTCCACATTTTATGTGCAAAAAAATGCAGTATTAGCAATTTTAAAATAACTATGAATTGGTTTAAGAGAACTTTAATTTATTTCAGTATTGAAATGTTTTCTCCTGCTTCCACTTTCCATGTTTCACCTAACATGAATGTAAGGAATTAGGTATGCTGGTTGATGTCACCATTTGTATTCATTTAGTTTTACTTTTCTCTTCACAGATATATGCTTTATATCTACAGTTTTTTATGGATATTATTATTTTAAAATTTCTCATATATACCTGTAGTTTGTATTTTAATCCTTCTCTTAATCCCTTTTCCAGCAACATTTCTCATGACTGCTCTTTCTACCTCTCCCAGGCTTTTAATTACAGCCATTTCAGAGTTTTCGTTTTCTTCATGTTTGTATGACTATTACTATCACTGAAAAAGAAGCAATCTTTGTATGTTTTCTGGGAATTAGTTCTTTCAGTAATGCTTCATTCTCTCCTTCTATCCATGTCCCCTAATTTGTGTCAGAAGCTCTTTTCAGAGAGTCAGGGAATCAGGACATCGTCTTAAACCAACATTAGATTGCAATTCACTGAAATATTAAACCATTGGTAAGTAGTTTGACTCCAGGTACACAAGAATGACTTTATCACTCCTCTTTCCATTCTCTTTACGCAATGTCAGCAATCCCAGTGTTGCTCAGACCAACAGCCTATCTATTCTAGTTGATTTCCTTCCTTACTTGCAGAGAAGCATATTTTATCCCAGTAGTTCTCACCAATTTGCAAAGCCTTCCTCCTTGTCCTCATTATCAAAGTTACTATGGACTTTTGCTGATCTTCTGGTTGTGTCTTTGAATGGGAAAAATAAAAACATCAAAAATTTTAAATATCCAGTATTTTATTCATAATTATGTTAAAAAACATGAATCAAGATCATCTCCAAAGAGGCAATTATGGAAAAATTAAGTCCATTTCTGAAAAATGTGTTGCTATTATATATATAATATCAGGGCATCCTTGATTGATTAATGAGAGCAGGTGTGCCTCCAGGAGTGTCTGTGCATTCAACCACACCCAGCATGTGCAGGGCACTGATACAGCGGCACAGGCAGAAGTGGCTAGAGAAGAATAGAACTGGATGGGGAAACTCCTGTCTGCCAATGCTGATCAGATCACTAAAAATTTCCTGCAAGCCTGGGTGACTGTTTGAGCATACACACCCCTTTGCATATCTTAGGTCATTTTGGACCAGAAGAGGGTTGCATTGGGGAAAAAAAAAAAGTGGCTTTAGCACTCAGGAGCCTTGAAACTGAGAGCAAATGACCACAATCACGAAATCCCTGAAAGTAGTTAAGATCATTAACTGTAAGCAATTAGCACCCAGTAATACAAACGGATAATTCATATAATATGAATATACCATATGAAATAATATGAATGAATATGAAATGAATGAATAGTATGAATACAAATAATATGAATGAATATGAAATATGAACACTTCATAATATGAAATATGAATATTTCATAATATGAGATATGAATATTTCATAATGTGAAATATGAATATTTCATAATATGAAATATACCAAAGTATATTTCAGAGAGGGTGAGAGAATATTGTGCCAATTCAAGCATCCAAACTTCTTCACATTTCCCTACTCTCTCCACCACAAAGTTATCTGAACCTCAACTTCATACTAGATTCTACCCTGACTAGAAACAGGAAGAGGTAATAAGTCTCTGAGGAAACACGTTTTTAGTTCAGGCACCCACGCAGACACTAAGTTACCAGGAAGCCCTACTGGATCACTGGATCAGCAAACATTTCTTAGACTAATTCTTCCTCCCACTACACAGATTTGGACTCATTAGGGAAAAGAAACCAGAAAAATATATAGTCACTCAGTAGTGCAAGTACTTTTTAAACTCATGTTGCAATAATATTTTGAATGTTCTGTTTAATTTTGCACTAAAATATAGCATACCTAAAATAAAAGGCTTTAAATGCCATATGGTTTTTTTTGTTTTAAGCTTTCTATTAAATATCCATTAATCTAAACATTGATATTATAAAACCATACTTTAAGGAAACTTTAGTTTCATATTATATTTTATAATATATATCCACATGGGTTAAATATTTTTAAATGTGATTAAGGCTGAAAATGATTATATTATATGAATTTGTATTTTCATGTATTTTTTAAGATATATGCTTTTTGACATTTTAACATAATGCTAGGCAATTTTTTTGTTTTTTCATGGAATATTTTTTGTGTATGAATACATTTTCACTAATTAAATTGTCTAGATGGAGTATTTTTATTTAGTTTTGCTTTTTACATTCCTTCATTATGTAGCTTAATATCAATTTGAATTAAGCTATTCTCTGAAGTGCATATTATAAAAATACAGCAACATAAAATGTGATTGTTAACCCACTTATTTAAGTCTCTATGAGTTTGACATTTTTCTCGAATTTGTTCTTTTATAACCCAACACACCTGTATTAAACTTTATGCAATTAGTGATAACCTACTTTTTTTCTTTGCTCTAATTTCTTTCTCAGCTTTCCCAAAGCTTCATGTTTCCACTCAACTGGGGTCTGAGGCTGGAAAACTTCCATGATCCTGGGTAAGTTAATTTATTTCTATATGCCACCCATTTTTAGCTATAATGGGAAAACTAGTATCGCTCAACTAAAAAAGTTGGAACATGCTTATAACTAAGTTGCTCAACTCAAGGTCACCCAGCTCAGGTGACAGAATTTCCTTCCATCCTGGATATAAAAACTCAAGGTCTCTAGATCATTATAGACTATGCTTAATGCTTCCCAGATTAGTGACAAAGTATGTTTTATTACCCAGAATATTTAAGTATTTAGTATACTTTTATAGGGACATTCATCAAAGTAAAGCTTACGTGGTAGACAGAATAATGGTCTCTTTAAGATGTCCAAGTCCTTATCTCCAGAAATGGTAATTATATTATATGAGTATATTTCCTTATATGGAAAACAGAACTTTGTAGATGTGACTAAGAATCTTTAATGAGGAAACCACCCTGAATTATCCAGGTGGGCCTCAAGTAATCATTAGGGTAGTTATAAGAGGGAGGCAAGAGCATGAAAGTCAGAGAACAGGTGATTTACCAATGGAATCAGAAAGAAAGAGATTGAGAGATACTACACTGCTGGCTTTGAAGATGGAGGGTGAGAGCACAAGCTATGGAATAGAGCTGGCCTCTTGATGTTAGAAATGACACAAAATGTGATTCTCTGTTAGAGTCTCCAGAAGGAACAGGTCTGACCTCCAGAACTATAAGAGAACAAATCTGTGTGTGTTGTTTCAAACACTAAGTATGTGGTAATTTGTTACAGCTGCAACAGGAAATCTAAATGGTCACCTTAATATAAATTTATATAATCAGCCATAGGCACATTGGGATATTAAATTTGATCCCTTGAATAGCCCACAATGATACAATGACACAGATTTCTGTAAAAAAAAATGTATTTAACAATATATCTACAGGTTAGACTAAATGTTCAAATAAAATACTGTTAGTTTGATCCATCCTCCTTATAGATTTACAATTAAAGGAAGCCAAAATAAAACTTTCAAAACTACAAACGGCCATATTTCATTCTTTCTCATTGCCACGTAGTACTCCATTGTCTATATAAACCACAATTTCTTTATCCATTCATCAGTTGATGGACATTTCGGCTCTTTCCAGAATTTGGCTATTGTTGAGAGTGCTGCTATAAACATTGGGGTACAAGTGCCCCTGTGCATCAGTACTCCTGTATCCCTTGGGTAAATTCCTAGCAGTGCTATTGCTGGGTCATAGGGTAGGTCTATTTTTAATTTTTTGAGGAACTTCCACACTGCTTTCCAGAGTGGCTGCACCAATTTGCATTCCCACCAACAGTGCAAGAGGGTTGCCGTTTCTCCACATCCTCTCCAGCATCTATAGTCTCCTGATTTCTTCATTTTGACCACTCTGACTGGCGTAAGGTGATATCTGAGTGTGGTTTTGATTTGTATTTCCCTGATGAGGAGCGACGTTGTTCATCTTTTCATGTGCCTGTTGGCCATCCGGATGTCTTCTTTAGAGAATGGAACTGGAGAGTGTTATGCTAAGTGAAATAAGCCATATAGAGAAAGACAGATACCATATGGTTTCACTCTTATGTGGATCCTGAGAAACTTAACAGAAACCCATGGGGGAGGGGAAGGAAAAAAAAAAAAGAGGTTAGAGTGGAAGAGAGCCAAAGCATAAGAGACTCTTAAGAACTGAAAACAAACTGAGGGTTGATGGGGGTGGGAGGGAGGGGAGGGTGGGTGATGGATATTGAGGAGGGCACCTTTTGGGATGAGCATTGGGTGTTGTATGGAAACCAATTTGACAATAAACTTCATATATTGAAAAAAAAACTTTTGGGGCGCCTGGGTGGCTCAGTCAGTTAAGCGTCCGACTTCAACTCAGGTCACGATCTCGCGGTCTGTGAGTTCGAGCCCCGCGTCGGGCTCTGGGCTGACGGCTCAGAGCCTGGAGCTGCTTGGGATTCTGTGTCTCCCTCTCTCTCTGACCCTCCCCTGTTCATGCTCTGTCTCTCTCTGTCTCAAAAATAAATAAACGTTAAAACAAATTTAAAAAAAAAAAAAAGAAAAAACTTTCAAAACTAAAGCCACCATTTCTAGATTTTAGTGCAGAAGTTCCTGAATAAAGGTGAATGAGAGAAGGAGCAACACATTTATTGTCTTTGTTTTTTCTTGTCTTTGCACTCTGAAGGCTCATACTGGAAGGCATGAAATAACTAGGTCTGATAAAATGGCTTAAAATAAATTGTAATGAAAAAGAACTAATCTCCCACAGACTGATATAACCTGAGATGCAAATGATACTTCTTTTATTTATATGCAAATGAGATGTTCTATTTGAGTTTTAAGAATTTCTCAGATATCTAATTGGTATTTCTTATGCTACTGGTGATATCTGAATAAGAAAAGAGAAACATACTCTATTTTAATACTGATCAATATTTACACTTCTAACATAAAATATTCTTAGGATCAAAGCTTTACTGTTTAACAAGCTTTCTCAATTTTTTCTACAACAATTCAAAGTCCTGGCATTTTATAAACTTATTCACCTTAATCTTCCATTAAATAGTCTTTGTATTGTCATATGTTTTTCCCTCTCTACTATATTTCTCACCTTAATGCTGTTAAAATGAAACAATACATTGATAATGAAGTCACTTATGCTAAGCTCACCAAGACTTAAAAGCTAATTTACTTTCTAAAGGAAGATGTTATTTTGTGGAATTTTTTTTTTAATGTTTATTTATTTTGAGAGAGTGAGAGAGAGAGCAGGGTAGGGGCAGAGAGAACAAGAATCCCAAGCAGGCTCCATACTGTCAGTGCAGAGCCCGATTCAGGGCTCAATTGCACAAACAGGAAGATCAGGACCTGAGCCAAATTCAAAATCTGGATGTTTAACTGACTGAGCCACCCAGGTACCCCACCAGTCCTGTTTTTAAAACCTGTTCTCTTTCTGTAGCCTTTTGAAGTTCTTTTGTATTGCTAGATAGGATGTTGTCTGATTCATGAATCATTCAATAAAACCAATTAGATCTTTAAAATTCACTTCGTTGAATTTTGGTTAACAAAGTCCTTAACATATGGTGAAACTGTGTATGTTGTACATTTTTTCTTAGATGTTTATTTTTAGACATTTTCTGAATAAAAACATATCTTTGGCATTCTATGCTCAAGCTGAACTTAAAAAATCATTAAAGTTCTAATAGGAAATAACAGTAGATACTATAAATATTCTTGAAAGAAATGAATAGATTAACAAATACCATAAATATAATAAAAGAAAATCCAAAACTGTTAATGAGAAGCTATAGGTTTCTGGGAAAATAATTTGTTTGAAAATTAATAAATCTTTGGTTGGGGTTTGGATTCAGTATAAACTAATTGGTATACAAAAGAAACTAGGAGAATATCCCCATGGGAATGATGGAATCCATATTGTTGCATTTGAAAGTCATACCTTTCATCCATAAATAAATAAATAAATAAATAAATAAATAAATAAATAAATAAATATTTGAAGCAAGATTATCTCATCCACATCATCTTCAAAAATCCATACTCAAATAATTACCATTAATCATATTTGTGAAGTGTTGGAGTTTTTCTTTACAACTTTAAGATGCTGCTAATAAAAAAAATGTGCTTATTCCAGGTCCATCTTCATATTTGTGACACATACTTTTCCTTTGGCCCACTTTATATGTAAAAATACAATGATATGCCCATGCACTTGAAAATTTATGCAAAGTAATGAATTATATCACTTTTTCTATTAACATCATCTATGTTACTCTCTTCCTGAAATGATTTTCTCACAACTGTATGCCAGAACTCTGCTTTTTAATACTTATCATTTTCCCCCAAATTTCCAATTGTAGTATAAATCCCTTTTAAAAAGTCAAACAGAATTAACAGAATTAATTTTTTAATTATTTTTAATTAATTTTTGTTTTTCAGCACTCAGTTCCAAAAATAACTTTTAAAAATATAATTATAAAATAAAATAAAATAAAATAAAGTAATAAAATATATTATGAAATAAAATACAGGAAGATAAAACCACACAATTTAAATATATAGCTTAATCATGTATTGTAAGGCAGCTCTAAGTTAAGGAAAAGTACTTTCGCAGCCACTTCTGAAACCCTTCCATATGAGACATGCCAACCACAGGCCCCTTATTCTTCTGGTAACTATTATGTGGACTTTCTAGTTCTCATTTCCTTGCATTTTTAATAACATTATTACACAAAAATGCTCCTCTTGACATTAGAATTTAGTCTTATTCATTTAAAAAATTAGTACTACTTTACGTCTTTTTTTTTTTTTTTTTTAATTTACAGGTTTTCCTTTTAACTTTTCTATTTCCTTAAACGGCCATTTTGTTTGACCTGTATAGTTTTCCAAACTCTGGGTTTTGATGACTGAATAATCTTGGTGTAGGTCCACATGTATCACTGCACTCTGGATTTCCTACAACTTAGCAGCTGTATGAAGAGACTAGGTTACACTCTAGTTCAATCCCTCTGGCAAAACTATAGATGGTGTTGGTAATTATATAAAGATACATGATGCCAGGCTGTCGCTTGTTTGGATTTTAGCAGCCATTGATGCTTAAATCCTATAAGCTATTATTAAATGGAGTTTGCAAAAATGGTGATATTCTACTTGTATCATTATTTTTCACTTAGTGTTTGAAATGCCCTTATCTTTCATTTGGCAATCCAAGGTTTGAGCAGACTGAGGGAAATCTGGAAAAAATGCTTGATTCTTTTGCTTTATTTACCACATAAATAGTTTTCTATCATTCTCTGAAAATGGCATGATGAATATTACTAGATTGATCATTTTTTCTAGAGCTTTTTCAAATTTTTCTGAAAGATTTTCAGATCTTTCAGGAAAGTTAACAAATATTTATATTAATATTATATATATGATATAGATAATAAAGTACACGTAGTTACATTTATAACATAGATGCTAGGAGCTAATAAAATATATATATGTGAAATACTGTATTAATACCATTGCTGAAACAATTGTTAAAATTTTAGATTTTTTTTTTTTTTTTTTTGCATCTGCTTTCCCTCTCTCCATTTGATGTAGTTGTACTATAGCTACACTGGCAAAATACAAAACAATTATATACTAGATTGTCTCCCTCTTAATATACTGTTTTGGTTCTACAGAAAACTAAATTTAATGATCATCATCAACTTATTTAGGTGTCTCTGATCATTTTGGTTTCTGAATTCATTCTCTAGTAAATTTTTCAGAAATGACACATGAGGAAATGTTGAGTTCTTGCACACTGATAACATTTTGTCTATGACCATTATATTTGAGGATCAGTTTTGCTGGATATAAAATACGTGGCTCACTCTTTTTTCCTTAAATACTTTAAAATTTTTATGCCAATTTTGGCATAAATTATTGTTGTAAAAATACTGATAATCATTCTCCTTATAAACAGGGTAGGGTTTTTTTTTTGTTTGTTTTTGTTTTTTTTCTTTTTTCCAAATAACTAATTATGGTTTCTTTTTTAGAGTAAAGTAGTTTTACCAGATGTCCAATGTTGATCATTCTAGGTAAATATACTTTGTCACACAGCATGGACTTTCAAAATGTGATTCCAAGTCTGGTTTTTTGTTTTTATCTTAGCAATTTAGCGAACCTAAATCGTAGACTTGAGGTTTGTTTTACTCCATTTCACTTTTAGTTTTTCTCTTTAGAAACTCCTATTATTCTGTGTTTGATTTTATTTGCTTCTGATCAATATTAGTCATTTCCTATTCTTCATTTATTGTAGTGTTTATTTTTAATTCTCTTTTCATCTCCTATGTTTAAGGTATTATCTTTAGGGCATTGCTATTTTCTCTCTTATAGTACTTTTAGTCTGTTTTTTATTTCTAAAACATGGTTTTCTTTTATTTCTAACTATATATTTATTTCTACCACCTAATTTCTGTTTTTTTTTTTTTTTCTTGCTATTTGTTGTTTGTTTGGTTTTTACTTTTAGCCTACTATGAAATAGTAGGTTTAATTTAATCTGTGTTGTGGATATGCCTTTCTGGAATAATTTCATTGTCTGTAAGAGTATTGTTATCATCTTTACTTTCATTCTACAATACATTTGTATTGTAATAGACTTTGATATTTTCAAAATTAAAAAATAATAGTAACTTTTTAAAATTTCTTTTACTCAGTGTTATGTGAAATCAGCTTTACTGAAATTTTAGTAGAAGCAAAACTCAGAAAGATTTTTTAAAGAATTTTTTTAAACTTTATTTTTGAGAGAGAGAGATAGAACAGGTGAGGGGCAGAGAGAAAAGGAGAGAGAGAATCCCAAGCAGGCTCTGCATTGTCAGCACAGAGCCTGATGCAGGGCTTGAACTCACCAACCGTGAGATTATGACGTGAACCGAAATCAAGAGTTGGATGCTTAACCAACTGAGCCACCCAGGCACCCTGAATTCAGAAAGATTTTTCAAAATTTTTATAGTATTCTCAATTTCAACTATGAATAATGATAGATTGATGTTTAAAGAATAAGTGAGAATATGAAATATTTTCAAAATTATGAAATATTAGGTAGGTAAATTTACGACCAGAATATACAGATTAAGAGCACAGAGACCTCATATCTTTTTTCACTGCTTTATATCCAACATCCAGAATATAATTTATTTTAATGGGCTTATTCACAGAAAAGTTTGTAAATCAAGGGGAAACAGTCTTTATTGATTACTAACCAATTATATGGTTAGTATAATGGTACCAACCGTTATAATGTCTTTTAACATCTAAATGGTAATTGACAAAATATATGAATAATTGAATAAATAATTGGCAATTAGAGTTATTTATAATAATGATGTGTAAGTTTTAGAAAAAATATGTTAAGTTTCATGCCCCTCTAATTTTAAGCAATAAATTAGATCATTATCAACCTAGATACCCCAAGCAGGGGTTGTGATTTAACTGTTTGCATAGCATTTGTAAGAACAGCATTATAACATCTGAAAAGTTATATAAAAAAGAAACTATGTCCACATTGTACTGAATTATTTGGAAAAAATGTTCACATATAAAATAATTTAAAATGTGTTGAAGAGATGAATTATATAATGCTCAATAAATTTTGCTTTTACTACCTGTCTCCTCTGTACTTAATATTACCTTATAAATCAAATCTATCCACTTCAATGATAGACTATTCTTTAGTGTTTTCATGCATTTAGCAATGTGTCGAATTCTTCTCAGTTATATACCACAAAATAGAATACATTTTTTTTAAATGTACTTTAAATACAGCAGTTTAAACATGGGTTAAGTAACAGCTTGTAAGGGCAACAAAACATTTATGAAAGAGCAAAGAAAAAGAGAACTACAAGATGAAAAAGCCAGGAGAGGTTCCTTTAGCCAATATCACAGGGAATGTGGTTGTTGAAAAAGATAAATTAATGAAAAGTCCCTCTCTCTGTCACTCTGTCTCTCTTTCTCTACCCCTTTCTCTCCATTTTCCCCTTTGGCTAACCAGCTATATTTAGGTGTAACTGGCACACCCATAAAGTACAGTTAAGTAAAATTTGATAGGTTTTGACCTTGACATGTGTGAAATCATCAACATAATCCAGATAACAAACCTATTCCTCATGCTGAGAAGTGTGTTGCCACTTTGTAATCTCTCCTCCCTTCTCCTCCCTGTGGCCTGGGCATTGTGAGTTGCTGACAATAAATAAAATACAATAAAAGTAATGTAACTTTTAAAGATTTATCCTCAATAGTTACATTCCACAAATACAAGTTAGGTCATACTTATCTATGTAAGATATTCTATATTTACTACTGGTGATTTTTTTCTATGATCTCACATTTCATCTCTTCATTGGCTGATATCCCTCTTTGGTTACATAATGTTTCCCTGAGGTTAGAAGTGACATTTCTTGGAAATGCAAAATATAATGATATAGATGCTCTTAGCATATGATTAAAGGGCTGTAATTTCAAGAACATATTTGAGGCCAATACTCAAGCTCATACTCAACACATGATTTTTAAAAAGATATTAAATGAATACAGAGAATGAAGAATTTCTCATGATAAACTTGAAGTAGAAAAAATTTCTCAGTCTAAATTTTGGTATTAGTATTACTTTAACCTCAATCAAGTTTGAGACACATACATATGTGGGTCATATACATATATAGAGAGAGTTAATATTAAGTAAAGAACAGTATATATTTTTTATTTATAAACTTTCTAAGCTACAATAAAGAAGTAAACTATGTATTATATATGAATTTGGCTGTTAGAAAAAGAAAGTTATATTAAAGTTAGTGCCTGATTTAGACTGCATTTTCCTTATTGTTTTTCAATAACTCCCAGATTCCATTAAAGACAAGGGGAAGTTTCTTTCATGATACATAAATGTTGACATAAAAGTTTTGTTAGTACTCTCAACATTAGGGTTATGTTAATTATGTAAGCCTATACTATTTTCTTTCCATATCAGTCCCATTTATTTTAATTAACACGAAAAATATAGCAAAATTAATCAAATATTTGAAATATACTTGACGATTGACATTGTTGAAAATACAAGTAGTTCATTCCTATGTGCCTCAAAATGATGTTCCTAATGTTCTTCTTATGTTATCTTGGCAAAATACTTTTTTACTTGATAATCTGGGATTTTAATGAATAAGAATTTTGAGGTCAAATCTTATTGTAGAACTCAGTCTTTATTTAGCTTTGGCAGATAAAGCAAGCACAGAAATCACATTTCTTGTTTTAACTCCCAATATTTATTATAGAAAAAAAACTATTTTTGTAGATAGAAAATGTGCAACATGGAGCATGTCATACATTTCCCTGTTACAAAAGTTGGAAAATGTAGGGTGGCCTATTCTGTCATTTTACATAAGTATTACTTCATTGAATTTAACAACAATAAGTACACTCTATATTTTAAGTAATTTGATAGACAGAAAAGACAGGGCTGGCTAATAGATAATTAAATCACCAAACCTGGAGTAGTGATCAATAGAATAATCTAAATAAGAAGAAAATTTTATTTTGGTATTATCCTGGGCTTTTTCTTTAACTTAGTATAGTTCAATACTCTTAAAATAAATTCTTCTCTTAAAAATACAAAAGGTAGGGGCGCCTGGGTGGCACAGTCGGTTAAGCGTCCGACTTCAGCCAGGTCACGATCTCGTGGTCCGTGAGTTCGAGCCCCGCGTCAGGCTCTGGGCTGATGGCTCGGAGCCTGGAGCCTGTTTCCGATTCTGTGTCTCCCTCTCTCTCTGACCCTCCCCCGTTCATGCTCTGTCTCTCTGTGTCCCAAAAATAAATAAAAAACATTGAAAAAAAAAATTAAAAAAAAAAATACAAAAGGTATGCATATTAATACAAGTAATTAAGATGATGAATAAGTTAAAAGACTAAAATACAAAATATTTGATTACAGAACAAATATGAATTTAATGTGATATTTACTGTAGATCAGAAGTCCTGTCTTCAAAAAATAGTAAGTCATAATTATAACTACAACAATGTAAGAAGAATCAGAAGTAAAGTCTGGCACAAAAGGAAGAAAGTAAATGGAAAACTAAAGTTTGAGTCTTAAAGGGAGCTGGGCTATCATGGCTGACTCTGGGAAGAAGGGACTTGCGTGTTAATCTCTCTATGATTAAGCCTGCAACAGGCATGGCTAAAACTAATATTATGATCTCTTTAAGTAGATGACTTCGTGGTTCCTCATAAAGCATTTACCAATTGAATCACAAACTAAATTTTTAGTAAGTATGATGGGAAACTAAAATATCTGATTTGACATTTGTGTTCCAGATTTGCTCAATGTGATCATGACAGAGTAGATAAATCTGTTAACCCCCCAAGGATTAAATGGCCCCAAATCACTGGCAGTCAACCTTAAGGACCTCATGACATAGATCTGGGTTCCATATAAAGGGATAAAAACCTATAAATTTTATGGCAAGTGGAGTTTATAAATAGGAAATCCAAAATAAGTATGGGTATATTTCCAGCTGGATTCATTCATTTATCACTAATTCCTTCAAGTCTGTTACAGAAAAACTGAATTTACAAATGGCCATTATTAGTCCTAGGAGAGACCACTTCTAGAAACTGTAGTTGTATTTTTTAATACCTATAATCATAGAACCCCTGATTTTTAACCTTGTTGCAAAACCATCCGGAATAGCCTTAACATTTCTTAGTTTTCCTTAAAAAACTAGGCGATTTTTTACTAAGTTCTGGTTAATGGGATGTGAGTATAGTAGGCAAATAAAATGCAGGAATTTCAGATAAGCAACACATTCTTCCAATATTTGAATATAAGTATGTTAAAATAATGCATGAGATATATTTACATTAAAAATTATGTATACAATTTCCATGCTGTTCCCATCAAAGAAATAAAACATCTTTCCTCTCTCTTCCTCTCTCTAATCCAGGTTCCTAGAACATGGTCAACATTGTTCCATTTTGTAAAATTGTAAAATGCAGATGAGGCCATCACACTAAAACCAAAACAGCAACAAGACAGAAGGTGGCAGAGTGCTAGATAACATTTTGAAACAGAGATCTCTTACAAACCTTAAAAGGGTTATTACAAGTTAAATCCAGATATTACATTGGAGAAAATAAATTCAACTCTGTTTAAGCCACAAATTTTTTTCTCTACTATGTACTAAAATTATATCCTAGTTAATATATCACTGTACTAACAGGAGAAGTCATCCTGGTTGTCATTAATTAGTCTTAGATTATTTTCTTTCCCCCTTCTCTCTTTTTATCCTTCACGTGATAATTTGAGGTAAACTGTACTGTTTGTCACAATTGCTAATAGCCTAATTATGATTAATTACTTTCCTTCTATGTTCATTAATTGGCCTTAATAAATTAAAAGCAATTTAAACTGTCTTGCCCTGAAGACCCTTACCATAATTATGTAAGTACAAAAATGACTGAATATTTAGTAAAGATATTTCAAAAATGAGTAATGAAGTTTTTTAGTTAGCATACTTTTTAAAATAGCATTTATTTTATTAGAGAAGTTTTAGGCTCACAGCAAAATTGAAGGAAAAGTACAAAAATTTCTCATATACCCCATGCTCCCACACATATATATACTTTCTCCTATTTTCTGCATCCATCACTAGAATAGTACATTTGTGACAACTGAACCTAGATTGTCTCATAATTATCACCAAAACTCCTAGTTTAACACTTTCGTGTTGTACATTTCATGAGTTTGGGAAAATGTATAATATGTAGCCATCATTATGGTATTTTCACCGACCCAAAAATCCTGTGGTCCACCTATTGATTTCTCCCTCCCCCCTGTTCCCTGACAACCACTAATCTTTTAACTGTCTCCATAGGTCTGCCTTTTCCAGAATGTCACACAGTAGTTGGAATCATATAAAATGCACCCATTTTATATTGGCTTCTTTTACCCAGTATTATGCATTCAAAGTTCCTCCATGTTATTATGTCTTTTTATGGCCTCATGTTTGTTTTTGTTTTCTAGCACAGAATAATATTCCATTATCTGGATATTCAACAGTTTATCTATTGGCCCAATGAGGCACATCTTGACTGCTTACAAGCTTGGCCAATTATGAATAGAGCTGAAATAAACACTCATCTGCAGGTTTTTGAATGGACATAAGTTTCAACTCCTTTGAGTAAATGCCAAGAAGTACAACTGCTGGATCATGTGATAAAATATGTTTAGCTTTGTAAGAAACCACCATTCTTTGTAAGAAACTGATTCAATTTCTTTAATAGAAGTAGGCCTATTCAAATTGTCTGTTTTTGTATGAGTTTTGGCATATTGTGCCTTTTAATTGATCTATTTCACCTAGGTTATCGGATCTAGGCATACAGTTGTTCACACTATGTCTTTATTATATTTTTAATGCTTATAGGATTTATAGAATGTGCCTTCTTTCATTTGTGATATTAGTAATAAGTATCTTCTCTACCCTTTATTTTTTTTCTTCGTTAGCCTGGTTCAAGTGTTACTACTTTATTAATCTCTTCAAAGTGCCAACATTTAGTTTTGTCTTTTTTCCTATTTATTTCCTGATTTCTGCTTTAATTTTTATTATTGAAGTTCTCCTGTTTACTTTGTATTAAATGTTCTCTTTTTTCTAGTTTCCTATGGTGAGATGTTAGATGACTGATTTTAGATTTTCCTGTGTTTCCAATATATTCATCCAATGCTATAAATTTCCCTCTAAGGACTGTTTCCTATGAAACTCACAAATTTTTTGTAAGTTGTGTTTTCACTTTCATTTAATTAAAATATACTTTAAAATTTGTCATATTTAGTGTTCTCTGAGCATCCTTAATTTGTGGGTTGGTATATGACATTAATGTGCAGAAATTGTTTCAAATAAGTCTTTTGTCCCCATTTTTTTCCTTTCCTCTGGTATCTCATTATGCATTTGTTACACATTTTATAGTTGTCTCAAAGTTGCTAGATCTTCTGCTTCATTTTTTTTTTCAGTCTTTGTTTTCTGTGCTTTTTGCATTTGAAGATTCTAGTGATACATCCTATAGATCAGATTTTTTTTTCCTCAGCTGTATCCAGTCTCCTGAAAGGCATTCTTCATTTCTATTGCAGTGTTTTTTTTATCTCTAAAGTCTCTTTTTGGTTCTTTCTTATAATTTCCATCTCTCTGCTTATGTTGCTTATCTGTTCTTTCATGCTGTCAACTTTCTCCATTAGAGCCCACAGCATTTCAATCATATTTGTTTAATGATTGCTGTTTTAAATATCCAGTTTGAAAATGTTAACATCTCTGCTATGTAAAATTCTAATGCTTGATCTGTCACTTCAAATTGTGGATTTTGTTTGTTTCTTGCCTTTTGGTAAACCTTGCATTTGTTCTTCTTTTTCTGTAGCACAACATGATGTTTGAGTTAGAGGAATTACTATATATGGACCTTTTGTGTTGTGGTGGTAATGTACCAGGAGGAGGAAAGTATTCTATAGCCCTACAGAATGATCTCACTCTTTTGGTAAGCCTATGCCTCAGGACTCAACTTCACAAATGTTTCTTAGTTTTTTCTTCCCTCTTAGGTAGGACAGGATGGCTACAGTGGACTGGAGGTGGGTATTTACCTTCCTTTAGATCAGTTAGGCTATGACAATAACCCAGAAAATTAGACTTTTGTTAACTAATTTCCCCTGAGGAACAGGTATTGTTAAGAACAGTGATTATTATGATCCTTTTTATTGACATTGTTATATGCCTAATATTCTAAAATTGTATTTTTCAATCAACAATTTTTACTTATTATTTTGATAATGTGTTTCCATGATCAAATGAAAATTTTTGATTAAAAAACAAACTAACCCTTCCATTTAGGAGAGCCAGAAGTTTATAAAGTCTAATCATCTTTTTTTAAAATATGAGAGATGGATATTAACAGCCAGTAGACCTAGAAAACACCATTTGCTTGAAGAGATAAGAGAGATAATACTGGGAAGGGGGATGATAGAAGAGTAACATGGAGACCCACTCAGCTTGTCTCTTCCCTGAAATGAAGCTAGATCAGTACCAAACCATTATGCACACCTAGGAAAATGATCTGAGGATTAACACAACAACATGCATAACATGAGCCACAGAACTCAGCAGGTACACTGTACAGAGAGGTGAACTGGGGGAGAGAAAAGCTGCAGAGGGTAGGGAAATGTTTTTGTGAAGAGAGGACAGAAGAAGGGGGAGAGTGCAATGCATCAGGATAGTGCAGGAAAAGCACTCCCCCAAAAGTATCTGGAGAAAAAAAGAAAGAGTGAAAACACCCACAAGGGACTGAACAAGAAATCTATTCTCTAAAACCATTGACAGGGACAAAGAAGAGGGTTTCAATACCACCAGGATTCTATAAATAGCAGAGTACAGAGTCAGAAATTCTGAACATCGTACCTGGTGGTGCTCAGGTGAGGATAAAGGGAAAATCCCCAGAAGTAGGTAACAGTGTCTGAGGGATCCATGTGCCACATGGGGAGAAGCAGTTCCCCTGCTTGGAGAGCATTTGGTAGAGGCCATATGGCCTCTCCACAGGTAAAGGTCCCAGCAGATGCTGGAGAGCAGCCATGTTTGCTGGTACTGAGAAAAGATGCTACAGTATGGTGAATCTTGCTGCTGGCTGTGTGTCATAAATTGCCACAATCTCTGAACTTTTGCTGCTGCACAATCGTGTGAATGTTTTCTGGGGCAAGCCGGCACCTGGCCACTACTCAGCAAGACCCTCCCCCAGAGTCTGAACAGATCCAAGCCACAGGGATCTCTGAAGTGAGGGGTTTTGAAACACAGTCTCACCTGCAGGAAGGTGCCAGCTTGTAGGCTGACAGCTTGGACATGGACAAGGTAGAGGCAGGGAGTGAATGGAGGCCTGAGACAAAGGAGGGGTGCTTGATTGTGGGTCGATGAGAGCACAAAGTTCATGTGGCAGAGATTAGAGAGCTGGGTGAAGCCATTTCCACCTCTCCAACACACATGCATGCATGGGCACTGACGCCACAGTGATCCATCCCAGTAAGCTAAACAGCACCCCCCAGAAGAACGGAGCTGTTACGCCAAGCCACACCCAACTGTGCCTTCCAAGCACCTCCCCCAGAAGACCAGCACAAGTCTCTCCACCTACTTAGTGCAAGGAATATAGAATTCTTCATAGTTTGAGTTCTAGGGGAAACTAGATGTAACTTCATTCAGGTTTCATTCTATTTTCTGGCTCATTTATTCACTTTTTGTTTGTTTTATTTTGTTTTTCCTTCTGTCTTTGTTTAAATTGTTTTTTTTTCTTTATTATTCTGGGAAACAGAAAGAAAAAATTATTATTATTTTTTCACTTTTTAAAATCGTTTATGCTATTTAATTTTCTTTATTTCATTTTATTCTATTTTATTATATCATTTTTTTTATTTTTACATTTTTTCTTACCTTTTTTTCTTTTTCTTATCCCTTTTTCTCTATTTTATCAAGTTTCTTTCAACAAGCAGACCAAAACACACCTAGGATCTACCTTCGTTTGTGTGACTTTTTATTTTGTTTTAAACTTTTTAACTTTTATTTTTTTATGTTAATTTTTTTTCTTCCTCCAGAATGACAAAACAAAGGAACTCACCCCAAAAGAATGAACAGGAAGAAATGACAGCTGGGGCTTAAGTAAAACAGATATAAGCAAGCTATCTGAACTAGAATTTAGAACCACATTAATAAGAATACTAACTGGGGTTGAAAAAGTATAGAATCCCTTTCTGTGGAGGTAAAAGAAGTAAAATCTATTAAGGGCAAAATTAAAAAGGCTATAAATGAGATGCAATCTCAAATAGTTGCCACAACAGCCAGGATGGATGAAGCAGAGCAGCAAATCAGCAATACATGAGATGAAATTATGGAGAATAATAAAGCAGAAAAAGAAAAAAAGAGGAAAACAAAGGCAAACGAGCACAATACAAGACTTAGATGACTCAGTGACTTATTAAAAAATAATAACATCCAAATCATAGGAGTCCCAGAAGATGAAGAAAGAGAAAAAGGGGCAGAAGTTTTATGTGAGCAACTTAAAGTGGAAACCTTTCCTAATCTGGGGAAGGACACAGACATCAAAATCCAAGAAGCACAGAGAACTCCCATTAGATCCAACAAAATGTGACCATCAACAAGGCATATCATAGTCAAATTCACAGAATACACAGATAAGGAAAGAATTAGCAAAGGAGAAAGGGGGAAAAAATCCTTAATCTATAAGGAAAGACAGATCAGGTTCACAGCAGAACCACAGAAACTTGGCAAGCCAAAAAGGAGTGGCAGGATATATTCAATGTGCTGAATCAGAAAATTATGCAGCCAAGAATTCTTTATCTAGCAAGGTTGTCACTGAAAATTCAAGGAGAGATACAGAATTTTCCAAACAAAAACTAAAGGAGTTTGTGACCACTAAACCAATCCTGTAAGAAATTTTAAGGGGGGGGGACTCTTTGAGTGGAGAAAAGATGAAACAAAACAAAAAAGAACAAAAGCAACAGAAACTAGAAAAGACAACAGAACATCACCCAAAACTCCAACTCTACAGGCAACACAATGGCACTAAATTCATATCTTTCAGGACTCGCTCTAAATGTCAATGGACTAAACACTCCAAAAGACACAGGATATCAGAATAGATAAGTAAACAAGAACCATCTATACGCTGCTTACAAGAGACCCATTTTAGACCTAAAGACACCTGCAGATTAAAAGTAAGGGAATGTAGAACATGTATCATGCTAATGGTCACCAAAAGAAAGCTGGAGTAGCCATACTTATATCAGAAAAGCTACATTTTAAAATAAAGACTGTAACAAGAGATAAAGAAGGACATTATATCATAATTAAGGGGTCTATCCACCAAGAATACCTAACAATTGTAAACATTTGTTCCCCCAACAGAACACCCAAAGATACAAATCAATTAATCACAAACATAAAGAAACTCATTGATAATAATACCATAATAGTAGGGGACTTGAACACCCCAGTTATGGCAATGGACAGATCATCTAAATAGGAAATCAACAAGAAAACATAGGTTTGAATGACACACTGGCCTGGATGGATTTAACAGATATATTCAAAACAATTCATCCTAAAGCAGAAGAATACATTTTCTCTTTGAGTACACATGGAATGTTCTCCAAAAAAGATCACATACTAGGACACAAAACAGCCCTCAACAAGTACAAAAAGATGGAGATCAGACCTTGCATATTTTCTGAACACAATGCTATGAAATTCAAAATCAACCACAAGAAAAATTTTGGAAAGACCACAAATACTTGGAAATTAAAGAAAATCCTACTGAAGAAAGAATTGGTCAACCCAAAAATTAAAGAGGAAATTAAAAAGTACATGGAAGCCGATGAAAATGAAAACACAACAGCCCAAAACCTCTGGGATGCAGCAAAGACAGTTGAAAGAGGGAAGTATATAGCAATCCAGGCCTTCTTAAAGAAGGACGAAAGGTCTCAGATACACAACCTACCCTTACACCTAAAAGAGCTGAAAAAAGAACAGCAAATAAAGCCCCAAACCAGCAGAAGCCAGGAAATAATAAAGAGCAGAAATCAATTTATATGTGTATATATATATATATACATACATATATATGTATGTATATATATAGAGAGAGAGAGAGAGAACATCAATAACAATCAATTGATAACATTGAATGAATTAACAAAATTCATAAACCTCTAGCCAGACTGATTAAAAAGAAAACAGAAAGGACTCATAGAAATAAAAATATGAATGAAAGAGGAGAGATCACAACCAATACTGCACAAATACAAACATTAATAAGAGAATATGATGAGCGGTTTTATTTTGGGATATTTATATAACCTATCATATTTTGAAAAAATAACTCAAGCAAATATTTAGCTGGGTCCTAATATAAACCTCTAGGAGTTTCTCCTTTCCAGCATCACTTACAATATGTTCTTATATTATAGCTGTTTTGCATGGGGCACCTGGGTGGATCAATCAGTTAAGTGTCCAACTTCTGCTCTGGTCATGATCTCACAGTTTGTGAGTTTGAGTACTGTATCAGGCTCTGTGCTGACAGCTCAGAGCCTGGAACCTACTTCAGATTCTGTGTCTCCGTCTCTCTCTCTGCCCCTACCCTGCTTGCACTATGTCTCTCTCTCTCTCTCAGAAATAAACATTAAAAATTTTTTAAAAATAAATGTTTTGCACATAGATTTTAATTCCAAAGGACTGATAACTGATGTGCTGGAAGAGACTTCTATAATAATTCCTCAATGAGTGGTAGTTAGAATACTAAAACAACACATTTAAATTGTTACTTAATCAACAATATTGCCCATTATTTTATGGGAAATGTGTTGTGATCATAAACTCATTTGAATACACAGCTGTCTGTAAATCAATGCCATACATAACTTTCAAAACTAACACATTTCAAAAGATTGCCTTTTAGCACATTTTCAAATTCATTGGTAATATGAAGTAATGATCATTGTACAAAAGTCAGCATAATGCGTTGGATGAATTAACACAACTGCAAGTCTCAGCAACTGCAAGTTAGTCATAAATAGGTATACAGGCAATCCAAGAAAAAACAGATTTTTAAAACGAATTTCAAGTCTATGAACCTTGCTGTGTGTGTGTGTGTGTGTGTGTGTAGATTCTTACTAAAGTAAATACACAAACCCATATGTATATGTAAATTTCTCAAAACCCCCGTAGTTTCTTTTGAGCTTTGCAAATATTTAATCTTCTTGATATACAAGGTACCTGGGCCTCTGGTTTCTCTGCTGTTACTCCAAGAAAAAGGGATTTCACAGCATGCACATCACTGAATAAGTCACCATATAAGCCAATTATCAGGGTCATCTAAAAAGTGCACTGCTTTCCTGCGGTTCAAAAAACTGTAAATCCAGCAGGAAGAATATGTATCCTATGTAAATTCTTTCCTTTTATAGAAAGAGTTAGTGGGCTAAATGGAAAAAGGAAGAAATATGCCTCACTGGATTGATGATGCAAGTTTCTCAATGTTATCCATGTTAAAATTAATTTAACCTTCTTTAAGTATCCTTATGTTATCTGAGTGTAGAAGTTAGAATGTTTTATACTGCTTGAATGAACTACTCTAAATTCTTCAGTAGTTCAGTCAAAACTTGCTCACCATTTGGTTAAAATACTTAGCATAATCTCACTGGTCATCAAAACATGCACACACACACACATAAATGATATTCAAAATTTATCAAGTATGTAACTTAACATAACTTATATTAAGATACTATGCACTGAGCGCACAAAGTCCTTACTTTAAACATGGATTTGCTCAGAGATTTTATGATAATATATAAGCTAATCAGCCTATATGTCTTGATGCTCATTAAAGTTAGCTGATTATGCCAGATTTAGGGTTAAAACATTCTGTGAAATTTGACAAAACTATTATGATTGCTTATTTTATTTCATTTAAATATTCCTCCTCCCGGGGCGTCTGGGTGGCTCAGTCGGTTAGGCGGCCGACTTCAGCTCAGGTCATGATCTCGTGGTCTGTGAGTTCGAGCCCCGCGTTGGGCTCTGTGCTGACAGCTCAGAGCCTGGAGCCTGTTTCGGATTCTGTGTCTCCCTCTCTCTGACCCTCCCCTGTTCATGCTCTGTCTCTCCTGCCTCAAAAATAAACAAAAACGTTAAAAAAAAAATTAAAAAAAAATATTCCTGCTCCCAACACTACCAAGTTATCACAGTATGCTTTCTTATATTTCAAATAGTCCTTAATGACTAGTACATGTATTCTTTTCTGACAGATATCTCAACATACACAGTTCCAACCATCCCAGCATTCTGTTTTAGTTAACCACTTTGTCCATCAACCAGTACATTGTTATTTGTCCATTTAGTGGTTTTCATAGCCTATTCAGGTCGTGATTGTCTCCTTTATCTATGTAATTTAAAGATTGGCATAGTAATAGTTCATGTAAAAAATAGTCTTCTTTAGTTTCCTAAATTTTGTACAAAGATACAAATTAACTATGAAGATTTGAACTATTTAACTTTTCATCCAAAATATCTTTGGGAAGAAATTGGGAAGACAATGATCATTGTATGATTTTGTTTTGGATAAGGAAGAGCTTATCACTTTCACTTTTGAAATAATTTTTCTTTGTGACTCTTACCATAAATATCACAGTCATAAACATTGTTAAACACTTCCATTATCTCTATTGCCAGTATCTTAGATGAGGTGTCATCACCTTTCACTATAATAATAGCATTATGTCCTCAGAAGTGACTTATACAGTTCCCACCACTAGAAAACATTTCTTTTAATTTCTTCCTTAAATATTTTCCTTAATTACTATATTTTTAAAAGTAGGGGCCAAGTGTGCTTTGATTTAGATAGCAAAGTTCACACATATTGTGAATACTTACATAGATAACCACAGATGGAATATTTATGTCTATGAGATATCAGTGTATAGTTTATGATCAATTCACACAATGCACTCAAAATTGTCTTAATGATATATGCCAAAAAAGTAAAGAACACTTGATATATAATTTACGTGACTGCATCAAACAATGTCTACATGTTACCATATATACTACTGTATGAACAAAGCATTGGCAGATATTTGAATAAGTTTATGAGAGTTGTGGATGATACCATGTTAGGATCTGCATGTAATTTTTTCCTATACATATTTGTGAGGTTTGTTCTAGGATATAATTAATTTAGAGTCTGAGTGTTCAGGTTCATTATGAATTCATGATTTTATAGGTGTGTCTAGAATAGTGATCTGTATGGGGCATTTTACTCCTGATATCTGAGGCAAGATTATCCTGAGTATTCTATACAATATCATAAATTATTCAATTTGTCTGGTGTAGCTGGTGGGAAAAGGCACTTTCTCAGCCTTGTATGAACACAGGGCATTGTTCTCTAATCTTTTTGGATTTTATTTTTAACTCGGCTTTGGGTAGTTTTCTCAAACACTTGTGCTGATTAGTATTCAGACTCTATTCAGATATGCAGAATTATCTCTCTGTAGTTATCCTCTCTCCAGTAATCTTGGTTGTAATTCTCAGCCCGGTTTTTCTTTCTGAACCTTCAGCTCTGTCTCTTCAACTCAAATCATGGAGTTCTCTGGACTCTTGCCTTGCTTTCCCTTTCCCTGCCTCAGCATGTGAATTCTCTCAAGGAAGTAGTGAAGAAAGTATTTTCTTTGTTTCCCATCTGTCAGAAAACATTACTCATTGTCATCTGGTGTCTTGAAAACCATTGCATATGTTCACATAGATAATGCAGATAAACAAAGAGATAGATGATATAGATGATAAAAATAATATAGACAGATACAGAGATAGAGAGAGACAGAGACAGGGATAGAAATAGAAATAGAGACAGATATTGGATGTTTCAGATAGGAAGGTAAATTTGGTCACTGATATTACATCTTGGACACAGGTGGCAGCCCCTCAGAATGTGTTTATTTTAAATGTGTCTATTATTCAAGTTTGAGAGACATTAATATGATTGATAAATATTGATATATAAAGCCAAATATTTGATTGTCATATATAATAAGCTCTTCTTTCACATAAGGATGAAGTCTTGATCTTTCAAGGAAGCTTGAGCTGCAATGGCCACAGAATTTGAATTTTTCTCATCACAAAATCAGTTGAGGACCTAATAAAAATGCAGATACCTACGCATTCCTCTCAACCAACTGAAGCGGAGACTCTGGTTTGGGCCATTTAAGTAAGTCTCATAATTATTTTTATTTTTACACTCCTAAATTTTGAAAGCCCGTGTTCTAGATTACTCATATCTACGCTCTTCTTAGTAATCCTGTTTTTTTAATCATATAAACTGTTTTTAACTGTTGCAGATTATAGCACCATGAACTGTGAAGACCCATATGGATATAACATTTATTAAGGACGTAGTATGCATTAGGATGGTACAAGGTATAGTTCGGGCATTGTTTCAGTAGTTAACTATCATACATTATTTTTTAATGAGAAATCAAAGGTTATTTGCATATCTTTTGAACAGAATCTTACAAGTTCAGTTTTCAAACTCCATATTCTGACTTCAAAGGTAATGTTTCTCCTAAAGCCTCTTTACTATGTGACCTAACCATATTCTTTGCTTTTGTATTTTTTTTCCAAGCCATTAGAAAATATACTTGCTTTGTTTCATCAACTTCTTTCCATTTCCCCCCTTGAACTGGCTCCATGTTCTGCTTATTTGTTTCTTTTTGTTTGTTTGCCATATTTTCCTGCGGTGATAGACTATCTCAATCCAGCCTCAGAGGGTGGCCATAGGATACAGATAAGAATTTTCAGTATAACATGGAAGCATCTATAACACCAGTAAAGTTCTATATATAAAATATCAACTACAACAATAAGCTATTTTTTAATTATCCATCTATATCATTATTTTTAAAAATGTTTAATGTTTATTGATTTTTGAGAGAGAGAGAGACAGAGTGCAAGCAGGGGAGAGGCAGAGAGAGAGGGAGACACAGAATCCAAAGCAGGCTCCAGGCTCTGAACTGTCAGCACAGAGCCCTACATAGGGCTCGAACTCGCAAGCTGTGAGATCATGACCTGAGCTGAAGTCGGACGTTCAACCAGCTGACCCACACAGGCACCCCTATATTTATTTCTTAGAATTAAATATAAGAAATCAGACCCCATAAAGTCATTATCTATTATTTAATGCTTCAGAAATATATTTCTGAGTCAATAATGTAACTTTTATTTCCAAGCAGCTTCTTTTAAAATCAATTAAAATGTAAATGGTTTAATATTTATTAAAAGATCAATGTATATTGAGAAACCCACTTACTTTGCAAGCATAAGTGACCAACCAAATAATAACATCAGTTTGTCAGTTATGCATTTAATTCATATTTATTTCAGATTGCAAAACTTATAATCATGAATAGTATTAAATTTTTTTTCAGAACAATAAAGATGTAAGTATGCATGATCATTCAGAGATAAAACTTATACTGAAGGTCTTAAAAAATAGTAAAAATGAACAGATCAGCTTTTTAAAAGTTAAAACAATTATAGTTGGAGAACACTTGAAAGCTATTTTCAAATCTAACATTTTTAACTTGCTGTGTAGGCATTGTTTGTTCAATTGTTGCTTTGTCTTTATAAATAGAATAGTTAATGTATTCAACAAATGTATGAGGGATTGCATTTTATGAAGAAAGAAAGTTTATCTTATCTGGCCAACATAAAATTTTCATAAACTCTTTGGGTATTTAGCCAACATGTAATTCTCATAAAAATATTTTAAACCTTTTTAGAGTAACTTATAAATGTACCTGTTCCTTGCATTTTATTTTATTTCATATTTTAACAATACTCTATTGCTATCTAATGGAAGCATAGCTAAAAGGTAATATATGTGTAGGGAAATACATAAGTGGCTATGGTTGTTTACAGGCATATGAGTGATTTATAGCTCTGTAATGTTATAAAGTTGTTGGCAAACAGGCAAAAACTGCAAAAATTACTAAGTCCTCCTCCTCCCCACAACTTTGTAACAAAGATATGTAGTTCATCGATGTGTATTTGGTGGGCACAAATGAGTAATGCTATGTTAAGTATTATAAAGGATAACAAAAAAGCTTAAGGCTTTTACTGTCATTCATCCCAATGTATCCTTAGGGACCCCTTTAAAATATCATATACATTATTACTTTACCTGATTTGCCTTTTATACCACCACAGCTCAGCAATATTTACTATATTGTATTACACCCATTTGTCTCTCTAAAGGCAGAATTTATACCTCTTTTTAGTCTTGTATCCCTAGCAACTAATGCACAACCTGATTTAAAGCATGTGCTTAATAAACATTTGTTTTAAGATTATGATGGAGGGATTATCAGATTTTCAGTCTCAAAAAAATAGGATTTCATAGAGAAGATAAGTTTCAACTGTTTGAAGCAATTCAAAGCAGTACAGATAAAGTGCTCAATAAGTAGCATATAACATAAGGAAATGGGTAGAAAGAATGGCTTTACAACATTTATAGATATATTTTGTAAATTATGCAGAACTATGTAATTATGCAAAACTGAAGTTTTAGTAGTCTTCCTTCCAAGAGAATCAGATATTAAATCCATTAAAAGTTTAAAATGATTCACTAGAAAGATGAAAATAAGCCAATTAAAAAATGGCAAGCATGTGCTTCGGTTTTCACAGCTTAGCATAGCACTGTTCTATTTTCAATGCTACATTTATATTTCTTAATGTGGGATTGACTCCAATTGGCTAAAAATACTGCACCTTTTTTTAGTTCAATATTTGAGGTTCAAAAAAATTGTTCATTTTAAATATTGGGTTAAGTTGTGTCTGATTTTAAATTCTATCATTTGTACCACACACAGACATGAATATGCTTCTTTAATAACACAGACTATAAAAGGCAATGCTTTGTTTGTTTATCCTATTCTCATGATTATAATCTGGACTGAGTTTTTAAAGTAGGGTTGGTTTAATCCAGTTATCTATATATGAATATGTCCATATGTGTTCTTAAATTGGGAATTACCATGCCACCATGTTCAGAAATATAAACTGGGCCAGTATTTCTATGCATTAATTTAAACAGTACTATACAATAAGATTTTTCAACTTGTAATTCCTGCTCAACATATAAATAGCTCCAATACTAAGTTAGTATGAAAAATAATTGTCTTTCCTCTTAGACACTTTGGATTCATGTTCCCCTTGGGTTGAATATTAGTAGTATCAATCATTCTAAGGTGCTAATGTGTATTATTTCTAAGATTGATGGCCCTGTTAACTTTATTGTCTGTGCATACACAAAAGCCTGAAATTCTTTTTGGTGAACAGCCTTAAGTGGTTGATTTTAATCAAGATTTGTCTTTCTCCCAGTGAGTTCTGGGACTGCTTGCTTTATGAATTCATCTGGAAAATAGTTCACTCCCTTTTGAAAATGCAGGCTTATTTTTGTGCCAGTTATCTCTGCCACAATTAATGTTCCTCAAAAAATTAGCTTTACCTGCCTTTCCAATTGTTGAAAGTTTATCTAAGCTACTCATGCTACCTCAGCATCCATTTTATTTGCCTAAGCTGCCTATAGGGACCTTAAATCAACACCAGCCCCTCATGCACAGACATGTCCCGGAGAGCAGCCCACAGAGCAACAAGCCAATGTAAGTTGCTGATGTGACTTCCACAAAAGCCCTTGTGATCAACTGTCTTTCCTGCCTGCCACAGCCTTCCCCTTGTGCACTTCTTAAATAAGATCCCTGTGAAGCTCACCAAAACCCTGCTCCTTTGGTTTACATTGAGTAATCTGGCCCTACCCTGAGAACCCCAAAGCACTCTACAAATGGGCCCTAATAAATGCATGTGCCTCATGTCCTGTCATTCTGTCTGCCTACATCCTACCTTGACCTTGCTGGGTAGGCCCTCGAGTCAGGCCATGTAACTCCCCCAGTACTTAAAAGTAATAAACTTTTCTGTTTCAATTTTTCTTGTGGTCTTTTGTCGAACTTTGACTCACCATCGGGCACCTTATGCTTCACTTAACAAATGTTCATTTAATAAAATCATAACACCAACATGTAGAAGATATGACCTCACCCCTAAGGAAAAGGTGTAAAAAGTACCTTGAGAACAAATTTTTTGTTTAAATGTATATTATCTGAATATAAAAAATGACATTCTGAATCATGTTCTTAAATGCATTATGTTGGTTATGGAAAGATGCTATAATTGTGCTTGTAATACTATAGGTAATTTTATAATTATTGTATGAAAAATGTGTATACTTAGACATAAAAATGTTTATTATTAGTCCTGAAAACAAAATCTCTTTTTCTCATCAAAATATGTAGGAACAGTCATCTCAGCTCTGATTTTTCCTTACTGGGATATTGAGACAGTAAAGTAATATGTTTAGAGAAGTGTTTTAATATTTCTGCTGAAAAGTGAGCAGAGAAATAATGTGGTAGCTGTATAAGGATACGCCATCAAGATAGATGCTTGTGTCCTTTTCTTTTTTTTTTTTCAACATTTTTTATTTATTTTTGGGACAGAGAGAGACAGAGCATGAACGGGGGAGGGGCAGAGAGAGAGGGAGACACAGAATCGGAAACAGGCTCCAAGCTCCGAGCCATCAGCCCAGAGCCTGACGCGGGGCTCGAACTCACAGACCGCGAGATCGTGACCTGGCTGAAGTCGGACGCTTAACCGACTGCGCCACCCAGGCGCCCCTTGTGTCCTTTTCTTTTAATGTGATATATTAGGGTACACCTTTAAGCTTAAAAGGATTGATCCAGTAGAGGTAAAGGGAATAATCCGGTAAAATAAAAAAAAACAATTTCACAAATAAAGGATGGAGGGAAAAGCAGCCCAAAACTCCCTGATTTGTGTATAGAGAGTGAGAATATTTCACCAATGAAAGGATTAGATACAGATAGGTAAAAAGGAAAATCATATAATTAAGAATACAGGAGATATGTTATAGGTACAGAAGTAGATTATATACATGGCATAGATTTGATAATATGAGTTTGTTCTCACATGATTACAACTATTGTTTTGGTGAAATAAGCACGAATTAATTGGTTGAAATTGAGAAAAGGCAGCAAATACTGTAGAATTTTTTAAAAAGTGTAATGTGATAAGTGAGAGTAAATTTACTAAAGAAAATTATTAATCGAGAATTAGATATTAGGTAAACTTACTTTGGAAGAAATTGCTTGTGCTTCTATCTTGTTTTCTCCATTTACTGTTATCTGAAACAAGTTACTTAATATTTCTATACCTGTATAGAAACCCTCTCTGTATATCTGTGATAATCATAACTTCATCATAATGCATTTGAGATTAAATTTGTTTATATATTATGCTTAAAACATATGTTTTATTAGCTTCGTTTATTATTAAGAATTTACATTCTGTAGTTACACTGTAAAAATTTTAAAACTCTGAATGTTCTTTGTTGTTGCCATTTTCCACAATTACCTCAGCTTCCCTTTTGCAAAACTAATGTAGGTGGGGTTTTCCTATGAGATATAAGTGAAAAGATTCAGTAGCAAAATACATGAGTGTGTATTCCATAGAGCAATCTTGGTTTGTTTCATGGAATACAAGTTGGGTAAGAAGTCAGAGTGAATAATTTGGATATTCTGAGAAGATATATGAACGTTGACATATTTGTACTAGAATATGTAAACTTTAAAGATAGGATGCTGTAATATGAGAAAAGAAAATTTAAAATCAAAGTTCTGGAGGTGATGTAATTATTAGAAATAAAAATAATTTATAGAATTAAGAAAATATAATTAATTAAATTTATGTATTAAACTAGTAGTGATAAAAAGGTCTTGCCTAATTGTCATGGAAGAGAGTGGTTAACCTAGGAAAGATGAAAGATCACTGGAAATTAAAAAAATAAAGAAACTAAGCGATTAGACCCTAGCCTCATAGGTGTTAAATAGTGTTTTAGTCATTAGGACTATTAAGGAATCAAATGGTTATTATGGTGCTTACATACACAGAATTTCATTTCTCCCTCCTGTTAAGATTTGAGAGTCCATGAAAGCTGCTTTGTTCTATGAAGAAAAAGCAAAAAGAACAGACTGCATTTCAAAGTGGAAGCTTTAAGAATCAATGAACAATTGATTGCTATATCAACCTAATATTAAGCAAAACTATTCTCCTTCAATGTGGTCTCTCAAATGATTAAGATGAGAAAAGCCCTTTAACAATCCATTCTGGACATGTATAACAAATAAGAAATGTATCCAAATTATTTCAGACATGTACATCTGGGACTGGTGTATCAGAAGCCATCTTGTCTGAAAAGTAGATTGTTAACATAGTTGCTGAAATAACCAAGAACAATGCCTACCTACACCAACAGTGGTGAGAAAGATGCTAAATCTTTAACAATTAGGTGCAAAGAATCTGGACATTAAAGGAGGAAATGAATGCAATGGTTCATTTAGAAAATCCACACGTTAATTCTGAGACACTTTTTCTCCCAGCTGCTGGTTGTTTTGGAAGTTAGGGACTCTCAGGTAAGTCCCTTTCTGGAAATTGCCTTCAGCCTAATAAAGTGCTTCTTCCATAAAGTCCAGCTAGGGGTCAGCCCTATCCAATAACTGATAATCCTATGGGTATACATGCCAGTCTCCTTGCCTTTAAAAGGATGATCTAGATGAGTCATTCCAGGTCCAGAGCTGTCAGAAGGATTTGTTGAAGCCTTTGCTGTAACTGCATTGCAGTTCGACTCTTCATTTTGCCCTGTTCTGCTTTTTACACTCCTATATATGTGTTGACTCTGAGGGCACTCTCCAATAAAATTCCTGTATAAAAATTTCTATTCCAATATTGATTTCCTAGGAATCTGGTCTATTATAATTCTTTCCAATAGTAGCTCAAAAGAGCAGACCCTCAGTTGGAAATTTGTGGCTGGATCACCTATCAGCATATTGGAAATATGGATCCCATTAATTGTAGTAGGTAAACCAATTAAAATTCATAACACAGAAGAACAATGCAATTATGGAAAAAGTTACAGATGGCAAATTGTTATGGAACATTAATGAAAGGTGGAATAAAATTATGGTAAGTGCACTATTATGAGAACAATGGAGTTAGATGTCCTATGCAGAATGCCATTGATGCATTGGAGAAAGACAACATAAAAAATGAAGGATGAAAATTAACCAATTAAAGACAAGTGTGACAGTCAGGAAGATATTGTGACATATTATAGGGACAGTCATCTCTTGCTGGGCCACAGAAAAATTAGAGTATAAGGCATAAGACTTATTCATAGAAGTAGCATATCTCCAAAGAAGGATAAATTCTCAATCACTTCAAGTCAGTTACACCAAGGTATTGGCTTAGTTTGTTTTAACCCTGGTTGGGATGCAGTGAGTCAATGAGACTTGGAATTGAGAAATCTAGGTTGATAATTTAAAAACTTTGAAACAAGATCATTCTAAATCAACTATTCTCACAGAAATGACACATTCTTCTCTAAAAAAGAAGCTATTAACTGTTCCCCACAACTCTCTGTACCTTACAAGCAAATACACACTCCCTACAGATTTACTCACATCTCCCTTTCTGACCAGTAATTTTGATTAGGTCACACGAAAGAATGTAGTACTGCTGGACCTAGTAAAGGAGGGAAAGGACTACACCCCGAGGAGGCTGCAAGACATAGCTGGCATACACTCAGAAGCTGGGAGATCATGTCGTAGCACTTGATCCCGAGGGTGAGTCATACTGGATCATGTTAGACATGGAAGAATTTATTGATGTGGGTAAATTCTTCCATGAAATACTTATCAACACAAGCACATACACACCAAGAGACAGAGCTAACTCATAACTAGGAGCTTTATTAAAAAGTAGCCTGCACGAAATAAAGTACAAATATTAATACTGGAAAGTCAATTGGTGTGAGAAGGAAACACATTGTTCAGATAAATGTGAAAGCTATATTATTAGAATGAGCATATTTGGTACTTGGCAGAATCCTCATACTGAATTCTCGGTCTGTGGGTTATTATAATGACAGATGCCAAGTAGAAGACTTTGGAATTATCCCTCATTCCAGCCTAGGGTGTACTTTAAAATAATTATAATATACTCCAGTGGGAATGGAGAGTTATATCACCCTTAAAGATGGATGGTGCTTCCTATTACATCTCTGTTTAATTTGTAATTCCCACCCCTACAAAAACTAGGAATATCCTCTAACACCCAATTAACAGTCTACTTGCATCTTTAGTAGATCAACATGGTGTCAGAAATATGGTAAGTGATCATTGAGCAGGGAAACGTGTTATTTCCCATCACTATCAGGAAGGAGTACCAGAAACATGTGGATTCATTTGGAATAAACAAGATTTACATATCTTCCCTAAGGAAATGTTAATTATTTTGCTTTCTAAAATAGCATAGTCCAAAGGGATCTTCCAAAATATCAAGTTGGTCCATTAAATGGACGACATAACATTAATCTGGATAAGTTAGAAGTATCAAATTTGATGGAAGGGACTAGTAAGACACATGGCTCCAGAAAATAGGACATAACCCCTATGAAGATTCAATAACCACTATAAAATTAGGAGGGGTCTTTAGGAGCACAGTGATTTGGGACATGTAACTTATCCCCTTCAAAGTACTGGAGCAATTATTATAATTTGAACTTGTCCCCCAAAAGAAGTAAGCACATTCTTGGGGCACCTGGGTGGCTCAGTCAGTTAAGTGTCCGACTTCGGCCTAGTTCATGATCTCACAGTTCAAGAGTTTGAGCCCTGCGTCAAGATCTGCACTGACAGCTGAGACCATGGAGCCTGCTTCAGATTCTGTGTCTTCTTTCCGTCTGCCCCTCTCCCGCTTGCTCACGTGCACGCTCTCTCTCTCAAAATTAAATAATAAACATTAAAAAATAAAAAAAAATATAAAATAAATTTAATAAAATTGTGTGGTAGTGAGAACAGGACTTATTTAAAAAAAAAAGAAGTAAGAACATTCTTCTGTAGACCTCTTTGAATTCTAGGACCATCATATTCAACATTTAGGAAAACTACTCTGATTAATTTACCAAGTGACATGAACAGAAGGCTCTTGGCACTGACTAGGTCCCAGAGGGGAGAAAAAAACTCTCTCCAACAGGACAAGATTATGTTAAAAGTATGCCCACAATTAGGCTCTCATGACCTAATAACCTCCCAAAGGCCCCACCTCCTAATACCATCACCTCAAAGATGATTCAACATATGTATTTGGGGAGAACAAAAACACTCAGACCACAGAAAGCCATTATCTAGAATACTTAAAGAAATCCCACAGCTTAACATGTAAAATATTCAATCAGAATATGGGCAGACAATACATGCAGACATTCTGCATGAGAATATTTATGTTTGGCTAACAAGCATATAAAAATATTCCATGGTAACAGAACTTCATTATACTTATTGTGGTTAGCACTGAGTAATGTAATGTCAAATCACTGTATTGTACACCTGAATGTATATAACATTGTGTATCAACTACACTTACACATCAATATTTAAAAAAAAATGCCAAAAACTGTTGAACATTAGCCAGTAGAGAAATGCAAAAAACATAATAATGAGAAATCACTACACACCTTATAGAATGGCTGAAATAAAAAGGAGTGATAATACAAATGCTGGAGAGAAAGCAGAGAAACTGGATCTGTTATTCATGGCTGATTGGAATGTAACACAGTTTGTCACTCTGAAAAACACTTAGGCAGTTCCTTTTAAAACAAAAAGGAGAGTTATCATAACACCCAGTAGTTACTCTCTTGAATATTTATCCCAGATAAATGAAAGCTTATTTTCTATTTTTTTTTAAGTTACAGATTTTTTTATGTTTATTTACTTATTTTGAAAGAGAGAGAGAGAGCATGCAAGCAGGGGAGGGGCAGAGAGAGACGGAGAGAGAGAATCCCAAGCAGGCTCCGAGTTGTCAGCACAGAGGCCAATGCAGGACTCAATCTCACCAGCTGAACGTGAGATCACAACTTGAGCTGAGGTCAAGGGTGGAGGCTTCACTGACTGAGCCACCCAGGCGCCCCTGAAGCTTACTTTTATGCAGAAACTTGTGACATGTGCGAAAAAAGCAGCCATCACCTGAAAAGTCTCAAGGAGAGCAGTATGGGCAGCCAAATGAATTAAGGAAGAGCACAACAGAGAAAGGAACTTAATAATATATGGTATTGGGGGTTCTGTTAAAGATGTGCAATAATATCGAATGGACAAAGAGTACATGGGTTGCTTGTAATTGGGGTGTTCAAGATGTGACTCTGTGATCTCATTCAATCCTATGATTTTCAATGCCATCTAGGGACTAATGACTTTGAAATCTATATAACTAGCTACTGCAATCCTCTTTAATTCTAGCCTATTTAACCAAACATCAATGAGCAACATCTCCATTTGGTTGTTTAACAAGCATCATAAAATTAAAGTATCCAAGATTGAATGCATGATATTTCCAGTCCCAAACCTTTTTCTTTAGTTTCTTCCTTCTTAATCATAATGTTGCCATTAACCTTGACACTCAAACCTAAACACTGAAGTCATCCTTGATTTTTTCACCTCACAGCTCATAATCCATCGACTCATCCTGTCAGTTCTACTAAAAATCATTTCCCCACTTTAACAACATATCACCACCTTCAATACCAAACTCAATCCCAAGGTATCAGCATCCCTGACATAAACTAGTCTGTTTACCTTTTATTCCAATTCCCTGTTATCACTCATTTCCCTGGTGCCACTTTTTCTTATAGTCTCTTCTCTAAAACAACTTGTGTGATGTTATTTTGTGCAGAACTTATCATGCTTTTGATCAAAATCCTCTAATGTCTTCATGCCACATTAGATTAACATCTTACAAAAACACACACACAGATACACATGCAGACATACCTTTACAAAGATCCACAAAGTCATTGCTAGAATCTTCTTTAGCTACCTCTTCAAAAGTATCTCTCCTACACAATATAAGCTATAGCCGCACAGCTTCTATTTCTTCCTTGAACACTCCAAACTTATTTCTACCCCAGAGCTTTTATACTTGCTCCCTTCTAGCATGAAATGCTTTCCTTACAGCGTTCACAAGATTAAGTTTTTGTTTAAATGTCACCTCCTCAGAGAAGATATAAGTGATTTCTATCAGAAACACCTGGCCTTCTGCACACATCCCTCACTATCAATTCTGATTTCCCTCACAGCACTGGCCATTACCTGAAGTATTATTTCTCCTTTTTATTTTATTCTGTTAGCACAAGAATTTTAAGATCCGTAAGTCAGGTCCATGTAACTCAAGCAATAAAAACAATGACTAGCACATAGTGAGTAATCAGTAACATATTTTCAAAGAATATTAACTGAGTAATAGAGCTTAACAAAAAAGGTAAACAAAATATTCAAATATATGTACATGATTGAAAAAGAAACACATAAAAAACTAAAATTTAAAACCTACAGACATGGAAATTAGAGACATCATGCCATAAATACTATATATCAATGTAAAGCAGATTTTTAAAAAGGCAATTTTTTTGCTGGGAAAATAAGTTACAGTGAATGCTTATCCTTATTTTAAACAATGTAATTCACATTTTTACTCCCTAACTCATGCCAAAGACTATGCCAAATTTAGTATAGATTAAGAAACAAGGTATGCTGCAATAATATCCTTATAATTTAGGATAAAATGGAAACATTTTGTGAAAGCCTTTTTATCTATATAGACAGTAAGTTCTTGGGGTGGTATTACTTCAAAGGAGAAATAACTTCTAAGGAGCAGTCAACAATGGAGTCTCCCCTTGATTAAGTTACTATCATCTTAAGTCATTATCTAAAACCCATCCATTTTTCACACTTGGCCAAACTGGTAATTGGAAGGAGATAGAGTAGGAACAACCCACACAAATTTCACTTATTTTTTATGGTAGCACTGGTTACGGAGATTTGTTGAGAAATTCAGTATTACTTTTGAATACTTCAAGCCAATACAAGCATTGTATTTATTGTTAAATATGTGTGAGGCAAATTTAAAATCAAATTATTGAGAAATAATCTTAGAACATTTCAGAGATATCTGATATAAACTAAAGTGAAATTTGATCAAAATTCATTTCTCATGTAGTTCTGTATCTCCTTTAGTCTAAATGAGAGATACTACATATGAAATATCCAAAAATCATTAGTTTGATTGAACTCTCCAATAGTCCATAAAGTTTCCGCATTTCTCTTTAGGCTTACAAATAGTAGCAAGAACATATACTTGCATGGCCCTTTGAAGAATATTAAAGGAATAGTGAAAGAGTATTTATGTATTTTGAGGATATATACTTTTTGCACATGGAAAGGATCACCCACAAGTGTTTCATTTTAATGATCATTTTATACAATTCAAATATCTAATATGGAAAATGTTGACGATTTCAATGTAGCCTACATTTAATATAATTTCCTTAACTTAAACTTTTTAAAAAAATTTTTTTAATGTTTATTTATTTTTGAGACAGAGAGAGACAGAGCATGAATGGGGAGGGGCAGAGAGAGAGGGAGACACAGAATCGGAAGCAGGCTCCAGGCTCTGAGCCATCACCCCAGAGCCTGACGCGGGGCTCGAACTCACGAACCATGAGATCGTGACCTGAGCTGAAGTCGGACGCTCAACCGACTGAGCCACCCAGGTGCCCCACTTAAACACTTTTTAATGATTTTTCTAAAGCCTTAATTTGCAAATTAAACATCAAAGATGTTTAAAATTATTACTATAGTTATACCAAACACAGTATTGCTTAATAATTCTACATTTATTTTTATATCCACCTGGGGTTATTGCTTTGCTCCTAGCATAATTGGTGTAATCCTATGAAATTTTTTTAAAAAAGCGAAAACATTACCATCTCATGGCTAGGAAACATTACATGATCATAGTTATCTTTTAACTAATTCTTGATAATGGCAGAGGTCTTGGTGACTTCTCTCAGGTTATAGAAGTCTTGATCACTGGATATGTTTCAGCATCAACTTAACAAATGAAGGTATCTGTATATCAGAAAGAATTTTTTAAGTCTACATCTGGTGATTTTATTTTGCTTTAGTTTTCAAGATTCAAGTAAGATACTAACAGGTTGCCTATAACTTTAATTTCTTGGAAATGCATCATTACTTATTTGTAGCCAGATAGCTCTTTTTTAGTTCACTTCCTAAAATCAGACTACTGAACCTCTGTTGCTGCTTAATGACTTTATGCACTTTGTTTCTTACCATAACTACTGGTAAGTAGTTGCTAGTGACCTCTACTTATTGTATTGCTATTGCTAGTGACCTCTGCCAACCTCACTGAGATTATGGATCTTATTTCAGAATCATTTCTTTTGGCCATAATTACCCATGTACTAAAAACAACTGGTAAACTTATATCAAAATTATTATGCAATTCTCATCCATTTATTCCCTATAACCATGCACTTTGGACCTTGTTAGGTAAAATTTGGAAAAGGTAGGTAGCACTTCTATTTCTTGATGTCTTTGTTTTTAGTTTTTTTAATGTTTATTCATATTTGAGAGAAAGAGAGAGAGAGCGAGCGCATGAGTGGGGGAGGGGCAGAGACAGAGGGAGATACAGAAACCAAAGCAGGCACCAGGCTCTGAGCTGTCAGCACAGAACCCAATGTGCTGCTTGAACTCGCGAACCATGAGTTGAACAGATGCTTAACAGTTGTCAGATGCTTAACCGACTGAGCCAGCCAGGTGCCCCATTTCTTGATGTGTTTGAATTAATGTCTCTACATGTAAAGTATTTCCTACTACTTTTGTGTTTCAGGTCAGGAGTCAACATTTGATTCACAGTTTTGTTAACCACACCATTAAACAATTAGAACTGCAGCTGGCTGTCCAAAGTTGCACAATGAATGTACTTTGAATATGGTTCGACAGTATATTACATTTGTCTAGTTTGAAAATCACCCAAAAAGTCAGACCTACACATTGCTCAAAAATATTAATGAATTTCTTATTTTCATCATTTTATTCCTAGAAAGGTATTTGCTAAATATTTAGTGACTAAGATAAGAAAAAAACAATGTTGGAACATAATGGAAATTTTAGTTTTCTCTTTCAAAAGATTCTTACTTTTCTCAAGGATGGAAATTACAATAGGAAGCATTATCATAAGTTTAGAGGCCCATATATTTCAAGTCTGCCAAAACTTTCTAGATATTCCTTTTTTATGTTTATTTATTTATTTTAAGAGAGAGAAAGCATGAGACAGAGGCAGAGACAAAGGGAGAGAAAGAATCCCAAGAAGGCTCCATGCTGTCATCACAGAGCCTGAGGTGGGGCTCAATCTCATGAACCATGAGATCATGACATGAACCAAAATCAAGAGTCAGATGCTTAACCAACTGAGCCACCAGGTGCCCCCAAACTTTCCAAATATTCTTGTTTCAAATGTTGAGATTCCCCCTTTACTGGTGACCGTCTTAGCTTTCACATAGAAATTTGGAATTAATAGGGGCACCTGGGTGGCCCAGTCAGTTAAGCATCCTACTCTTTTGATTTCAGTTCAGGGCATGATCTCACAGTTCATGAGTGCAAGTCCCACATCGGGCACAGCCTACTTGGGATTCTCTGTTTCCCTCTCTCTGCCCCTCCCCTGCTTGCTCCCTATCTCTCTCTCTCAAAACAAATACACATATAAAAACATTTAAAAAAGAGAAATCTGGAAATAATGATAACCGAAATGGTGTGGCAATTATGTTAGAATTATCTTGTCAATTTGCTAAGGCTTATTTATTTTTTTAACAAATGACACATGCAGATTCAATTTTAAATATATGCCTCCAGTAAAGTTATAAAACGTAAGCCTGTTTATAAATACTAAATTGAGGCATACAAAGCTCAGAATTGCAACACACAAACAACTTTTAAATGAATAATTGGACCATAATTGAAATTGCTACACATAGGGTCAGGTTCAGAGTGTGATATAAGAAGTTGTCTGAAAGAAGGGTTTTAATCATTTGTTTGATAATGTAGAAATATTCTTTGACATTTTACTACTATTTCTATTCTTCTCATTAAGTTCTCATTTTTTGGCATGGTATACTATCTCACAACACTTATGGAAAGAGGGACACATTCATAGGCAGCTACTGCAGTGCCTGAAGCGTCGAATCAATAAAAATTTTTAAAAAGAAATAAAATAAGGCTATAAATTATTATAATAAAACTTTGAGCTTTGGGCTTTAACATTTGTTAAATCCATGGGGATATTAGTAATTAATATAGTACGCTATGTAAATACATTATCCGTACATTATAGATTAACCTAAGCATGACTTAGTGTGGTAGTGGCTTGACATAGGACCCAGATGATCAAAGGCAAATGTAAATAAGTGTCCTGAAAGAAGAGCAGAAATAGATTCATAAATCAGGGCACTTTTACCTGATTGTATCCAGTGATTTTGTGAGAAGATATACTCTAATACAACAAAGCACTATTTTACTTATAATTTTGATTATATATAGTTTAATACATCATGAATATTTAAATAACTGTTGAGTAAATGGAATACTGATTTATTCCTCCACATAGATTTGTTTCTTATTACCTAAATTCATTTGTTAAAATAGCTTTTCCAGTGGTACTGAAGAAACGCACCTGAATACGCTGGACCTGAATGTCAGTAATTTTCCAAATATTGATGAAACATACCATCCACCATCACATAAACATTTTCTCTACAAAATTTTATCAAGTAAAAATCATTTTGTAGTCAGAAACCATTTAAATGTGTTTTTCCTTTAACATATTTGAATCATGTAAAATTATTATTTGAATTGCAATAGCAACCTTTCAAAATATACAGGTTATAAATTCCATCTTGATACACATAATTACTTCTCCTGGGAATGTGAGCAATGATTGTTTCTATTGTGGGATATCTTAATATTTCAGTTTTAAGGAATGTGTGAATCAAGACCATCTTTAGTTCAGGGGACAGTGATTTTTAGGTATTAAATAATGATAAGATCTAAAACCAAAGTGAAATTCTTGAGACATAGTAGCATTTAGGGTAAACATTAATTGATTGGTAGGTTAATATATACATTTTGTTAGGAAAGTTCTCTTTATGGAAAGAAGGGGTTCTTCACTCCAGAATAGCAGGGAAGTTTGTTGTTCAAATGGGTAGAAAGTTGAAGCCTGGGAGAAGAGATCTAGCAATTACAGTGATGATTAATTAGGAAGCATATATTATTTAAAATTCAGAGATGTTAGACATTGTTTTAAAATTCTCTTGAGTAATACCGAAGTGAAGTTATATTTATACAACTGTTACTAGGTTCTTTACACATTTTATGAGTTTTAACAAGTGCTACTAAAACTTGTTTTGTCAAGAGCTACATCAATAATTTTTAATCAATGCATAACAACTTGACATTTTCTAAAGCTCTCAGAATTCCTATCTATATGTGGATAAAATTTTTATTTAAATTCAAAATCCCTACTCTCTCCTTAGGTTGTTAAATACCAGACTTTCACTTTATACATGCATAGTTTTAATATAACTAAGTAAAAATGTGTGCATTATATAAATTCAAAATTATGACATTAAGAATATACTGTTAATTGCAATGTTATATATTTAATATTTAATAAAATTTTAAATTATTGATAGCCTTCATTATCTCTGTCCTCCCAGAAGGAAGTACAGATAGTTTCTGTTACAGTTATACATGCATATGTATATATGACAATAGTAACAATTAAACAGCTAACATGTGCTCATCAAAGAATTTTAATATAATTCATTTAATCCCATCATGTTGATAATAATCATTCCCATTTTATAGATGAGGCATCTGAGTTGCTGAGACATTATATAATATGTTCATAACAGGTTGAATTATGTCCGAAATTCAAGAAGATATGCCAAAGACCTAAACCCCAGTAGCTCAGAATCAGTGAACTTATTTGGAAATAGAATCATTGCAGATTTAATAAAGTGAAAATGAGGTCACACTGGAGTACAGGTTGCTTTTAATCCAATATGACTGATGTACTTATAAGGAGAGAGGAATTTAGATGCAGGCACAGTGACACAGGGAGAATGCCATGTGATGACAGAATGCCATGTGATGGCAGAAACCGAAGTGATACAGCTGCAAGCCAAGGAACGTCAAGGATGGACATTCATCATCAAAAGCTAGAAAGAGGCAAGGAAGCATTCTACCTAGACTATAAGAGAAAGCACAGAGTCATGGAGCATGGCCCTACTGACAACTTGACTTTAGACTTCTGCCCTCAAGAACAATGACAGATACATTTCTGTTGTTTTAAGTTATCCATTTTATGATCTATTATTACAACGGCCCTAGGAAATGAATGCAGTGTCAAAGTCATAGAGCTAGTAAATGCTAAGAACTGTGAAGGCCATAAAATTTTACCCTACTTAGAATGAGTTAATCTAAAACAATTTTATGGATGCTGGTCAAAGACAGTAGATTCCTAGGTCAGAAACAAAACACTTTCTCATAGCAGAGCAAACATTTGAAATTCAGCATTTTTTTTTCAGTTTCTCTTGTCTGAAATTTCAGTGAGGACAGCAAATATAGGTCAAGATATATGACTACACATTTATGGTTTCTATTACAAAATGATGGGAAGTAAGTATGGCAGCTTTTGTTCTGTAAAGTGACAATATCTCTAACCCTTTAAGATAGTTAACAAATGCACCCTTTGTTTTGAAGGGAGGTACTTTTTCTGTTTTCTAGGGCTAGTTGCTATACTAAAATCCATGAAAAAAAGTCTTGAAATGCAGTCTATGTCTCAATCATAGCCTGTGAAGAAATGCAATAGCCCTTAAGAATATTTCCTAAAAGCAAGCATCACAGCTGGGATTTTAACCTAGGATACCTGATTTTCAGGTAGGTGCTTTAATTAATACACATTCATATGTTTATAAGGATATACGGAAAAATACAAGCAGTAAGAAATCTGTCTTTATCATATGCACACACATATACCTATTATATATGTGTGTGATATATAAATTCATTATATAAAAATGTGTTTGGCATATAAGAACATTATATATACATACATATACATACACACACACACACACACACACACATATATACATGCACACAGATTTTTATGTGTATATATGTGTGTGTATGGGGGCACCTGGGTGGCTCAGTTGGTTAGGTGTCCAACTTCAGTTCAGGTCATGTCTCTCAGTCCATGAGTTCGAGCCCTGCATCAGGCTCTGTGCTGACAGCTCAGAGCCTGGAGCCTGCTTTAGATTCTGTGTCCCCCTTCTCTCTCTGCCCCTCCCCCACTCATGCTCTGTCTCACTCTGTTCCTCAAAAATAAATAAATGTTAAGAAAAATTTTAAATATACACATGTGTTTATAACCTTCAACTTTGATAACTTAAAAATGAAAGAAAAATGATATTAATTTCCCTGTATCATCTGTGATAGATCTGGCGTATCTGTGTCAAGGCCTCTCCCTCTCTCTTCTCTCCTATTACACTCTGTGTATGTGTATCAGTATATATACACAGATCAAAAGTGACAATTTTTTAAAATAAATTAAATATAACAAAATACATGTGTGTACATTTGCTTCCCTCTGGCCAAAAATTTTGTACTTTTAAAAGTACAAAATCTCATGGAGAGACTAGCCATTGTTTTCCAAAGTGTTTGCACCATTCACATCCTCACTAGCAACGTACAAGAGTTCCAGCTGCTCCACGTACCCACCAACATTTGGTATTGTCAGTCTTTTTAAGTTCACTCATTTCTAATGAAGTAGTTTCTCACAATAAATAATTACACACTTAAAAATAATTCTTACTTGATGATGTTATTTTCCTATACACAACCACTTTTCAGTACCCATCTCTCTAATTAGAACTTTTCATCATAGCTTAGATGAAGAAGACCTAGAGTATAAATTAAGAAAAAAGTAATTTTCCCATATCTGATGGATAGAAAATTTATGAATTCACCAACTTCTCATTGCAATGAAATCATTTTAAGTTTATATAACAGAGACATATACTTAAAAATTCAGTGGGAAAGAAACAAATTGTATTCAATGTTTATCAAGCTTCCATAGCTGTGACAAATTTCTTGGAAATGAAAGAAGAAATAAACAAAACTAGCTCCTACCAATCTGAACACATCATTACTAAGAATTTTTACATGTCCCTAATCCCATTATCAAACAAAGAATATAGGTTGGGAAATACACTTGAGGTGTATGTGAATGGCAAAAACTAAGACTTTCATTTGATAAACAAGTCAATGAATTCATGACAGTATTAAGACTTCAAAAAATGAAATGCCAAAAGTTAGTAAAAGAAAAATAACAAAAGATATGAATCAATGAATAATTAGAAACTTAATAAAATAAATGCAAAATGAACAATAACTTATTGTCATCCTGTAATTAGTATAGACCTTTTAAATGAAAATATTAATTGCTAATTTTAAAGCAGTATCAGGCTTATTCATGTTTTGCATAAAATCTATCAAAATACTGGACACATTTTTTTCAAGATTCTTAAAATATGTAAGTATTTTTTAAAAAGAACAATCATAAATAGTTTTAAGATGTACTTCTCTCACAGTGACAATTCCCTATTTGTCTAAAATATTCAAAGTAAATATAACATTTAGTTTTATAAAAACTGATTTGCCCATTAATACAGTTTGAAATAAGGCAGAGTAAGGTATAATTTCTCTCTCTCTGCCTTTCTCTCTTTTCAGACCTACTATTGTTGTTTTTTCAAATGTTTATTTATTTATTTTGAGAGAGAGAAGAGAGGGTGCAAGCAGGAGGGCAGACAGAGGGAAAGAGAGAATCCCAAGCAGGCTCCCTGCTGTCAGCACAGAGCCCGATGCCAGGCTCGATCTCACAAACCATGAGATCATGACCTGAGCTGAAATGAAGAGTCAGAGGCTTAATCAACTGAGCCACTCAGGTACCCCTGTACCGTTTTTTAAAATAAGCATTTTAGTGTTGCATGAAAGATGTTTTTAAATCATCTTAAAATTATATAATTTGGGTCTGAGACTCTAAGCCAACTCACCTGAAGTTCTCAGTAGTTGTACTGAATGGAATGAAGTTGGAATACTAGACCTTTCTGACTGCAGACTCACACTCTCAGAAAGTGTGATAATCGCTATTATTAAAGATCATACTTTAATGATGAAACAGAGATACGTTAAAAATTAGCCATAAAATATAAGTCAGAGCAAAATCATGTATTTTGCAGAATTTATAGGAAGACATAGATCATTTTTGTGCAGTTATATAAACATAGAGATTGCCTCACATGGACCAGTTGGTCTTTTATAATCAACTCTTGAACATACTTGAAATTGACCAAGTGACTACAATATCTACTACCTAAGACTGATTTGGTTCCATGAAATTTAATCAGGTTTCTGTTCACTTCATAGGTCCCTAAACTCTGGATTGCCCTAGTGTAAATAAGCACTAAAGCGCAAAACAGCCCATCTTAAAAGTTCACTCTGTAAAGTGGCTGACCACGGAGCGATACATTTCCTATAGAAAAATCCTGTTTTTTCCATGTGTTCAGCAGCCCATCTACTTGTCCTACACCCCACAATGTTCCTGCTAGTCCTCCTTTCCTCTATTAAAGAAATCCTTTTCTGTTTGATCTAGAGATGCTTACAGACACTGAAGTCCAAATACTCTCCTTACTGCAATTCCGCGAATAAAAATTTTTCTTACGTAAATCTGAATTGTCTTGTTTAACAACTGTTTGGAATTTTCAGGAATATCAAGGTATGTTTCATGCAATATCCTGTTTCCTTTTAGACTTTACAGAGTTTACATAACTGAGATGAAGTTATTCTTATTTTATTTATTTTACCTTGCAAATGCATCTGTGACTTTACTTAAGCTCCACAGCAGTGTAGTGAATAGAATAACATTAGTGCAAAACATATTACTTCAAAACAACTTGACATTTTCCAAAGTTCTCAACACTCAGCTTCATTTTAATTCAACATTCTTATACTTCTTTTAAGTGGATAATGCAATAAGTCATGTAACAGAAATTTTAAAGATGTAGGAGTGCATTTGTTTCATGCTAGTCATGTATATAACTCACACAATTTTATAATAAACAGCAATCTGAAACAAAACTTTCCCAAAATAAATATACAAAGGAAAGTGACACTTATTCACTGAATACAAATTTCTAAAGCATAAATAGAGATGCAAATGGATAGATAGGAATATGCAAGGAGCAGAAATAGTACAAATACCCACCAACAGATGGATCGGATGGATGGATAATCAAATTGTGTATATCAATACATTATTATTTAACAGTTAATAGGGTAATGCTGATTATGTAGTTAGTGTACAAGTTTTTGTTTGGACAGGAGTATTAAATTCTCTTGGTTATATAGTTGGTAAGGAATACCATGTCATATTGTAGATTTATGTTCAATATTGTAAGAAACTACCAACTGATTCTTTTTTTTTTTTTAATGTTTTATTTATTTTTGAGACAGAGAGAGACAGAGCATGAGCAGGGGAGGGTCAAAGAGAGAAAGGGAGACACAGAATCCGAAGCAGGCTTCAGGCTCTGAGCTGTCAGCACAGAGCCCAACGTGGGGCTTGCACTCACGAACTGTGAGATCATGACCTGAGCTGAAGTCAGACGCTTAACTGACTGAGCCACCAGGTGCCCCACTACCAACTGATTCTCAAAGTGGCTGTGCCATTTTAAAATCTCACTACCAATGTGTGATGGTTCCAATTTCTCCCTGACATAACTTTTATTAAATTTTATTTTTGGCCTTCCTAGTGAGAATGACATGTTATGTGGGTTTTAATTTCCATTTTCTAATAACTAATGATGTCAAGCATTTTTTCCTGTGCTTATTGTGCATTTATATATTTCTTTGAAAAAATGTTCATTCAAGCCCTTGACCATTTTTAAAATTGGGGTTTTTTTCTTGTCTTCTGATTTTGAGTTCTGAGAATTCTTTATGCTGGATACCAGTTCTTTATCAGACACATGATATGTACATGACAAATATACTTGATATCATAAATATTATATCTGATATAATAGGTAACATATCTGGTAATATAAATATATCTGATATTGTATACATGAGAAATGACATGAATTTTCCCATTGTATAGATTATCTTTATTTTTTAAGTGTCATTTGAAACAAAAGTATTGTTAATTTTGATGATGTCAAATTTATTTTAATAATAATTATGCTTTTGTTGTTATACCAATTGCCTAATCCAAGGTCACAAAGATGGACTCCTACATTTTCTTTTTCTTTTTTAATTTTTTTTAACATTTTTTTTTATTTTTGAGAGACAGAGAGAGGCAGAGCATGAGCAGGGGAGGGGGAGAGAGAGAGAGATACAGAATCTGAAGTAGGCTCTAGGCTCTGAGCTGTTTGTTAGCACAGAGCCCGGCACGGGGCTTGAACTCATGAACTGCAAGACCATGACCTGAGCTGAAGCTGGACGTGCAACCGACTGAGCCACCCAGGCTCCCCCTTTTCTTTTTCTAATTTTTTTTAACATTTATTTATTTTTGAGAGACAGAGAAAGGCAGAGCATGAGCAGGGGAGGGGGAGAGAGAGAGAGAGATACAGAATCTGAAGCAGGCTCCAGGCTCCGGGCTGTTTGTTAGCACAGAGCCCATGGACTCCTACATTTTCTTCATAGAGTTATAATTTATAGTTTAATTCCTACATCTAAGTATATGATACAATTTTAATTAATTTTATATATGATATGAAGTTCAAATACATAAATCTTTAGAAAGATATCCAATTGTCCCAATTCTGTTTCTTAAAAAGACTGGATATAGACAGTCTTTTTCTTTCACTTTTGAATATTTTTGCCTCCCTGTTTTCTTAAAAGAAATCAGTTAATTTCATTTATTATCACTTGTATATGATAAACCTCTCTGTTGTTGCCTTCAAGAATCTGGCTTTCAAGAGTTTGATTGAGTGATCTGTGTTCCTTTAAATGTATCATATCTGATTTGCTGAGCTCCTTGGATATTTAAATTAGGATTCTTAAGCAAATTTGGGAAGTTTTAAGCCATTATTTTTTTCAAATATTATGTCTGTCCCTTTATCTCTCTTCTTACTTTCAGGGAATCACAATATGTGCATTTTGCTGTTGATAGTGTCCCACAAATCTCAGAGGCTCCGTTAATTTTTATTCCTTTTCTTTCTCTTCCTCTGATTGGATAATTTTAATTGACCTATCTTAAGGATTAATTGTTTTCTGGTAGCACAAATCTGCTACTGAGCACCTCTAATACATTTTTTTCATTTCCATTATTATACTCTTCAATTCCAAAATTATATTTGGTTATTTTTTATATTTTTAACATTTTTATTGATATCCTCTTTTTATGTGTTCTTATTCTTGTACATTTTAGAGGTCTTTAGAGACATGGATTTCTGTAGTTCTTTGAGTATTTTTTAATAAAACTACTTTAAAGTCTTTGTGTAATAACTCTAACGTGTGGACTCCTTCAGAAATAGCTCTTAATTTTTTTCTATATATGAGCCATTCTTTCCTTTTTCTTTGCATGTCTAGATATTTTTCTTTTGTTTTTATTTTTAATTTTTATTTTGAATATTTCAGTACTTAATTTTTTAATGTAATTTATTGTCAAATTGGTTTCCATACACCTAGTACTTATCCCAACAAGTGCCCTCATCCCAACCCATCACCCACTTTCCCCTCTCCCCCACCCCCCATCTACCCTTATTTTGTTCTCAGTCCTTAAGAATCTCATGATTTGTCTCCCTCCCTCTCTGTAACTATTTTTCCCTTTTTCCCCCCTTCCCCTCCCCCATGGTCTTCTGTTAAGTTTCTCAAGATCCACATATGAGTGAATACATATGGTATCTGTCTTTCTTTGCCTAGCTCTTTTGTTTCTTTTTAAACTGGACATTTTATTTCTCAAAACTGGTCATTTTATAATATAATGTTGCAAGCTTGTAATCAGATATTCCTCACCCAGGGTACAACATCATAGTTCCTATTTGTTGCGGTTTTTGCCACTGGTTCTGTTTGCTTGTTGACTTTTCGAAACTAAACCAATTCAATAAAGTTTGTATATTTATATTGTGTGACTGATAAAGTTTCTGCTTCAATACTTGTTATCTGGAAATCAGACAGAAATTTCCTTAATTCCTTGAACTAAGAAATAGCTCGGTCTTGACCACAATGTACAATCAGCGTATTTGGGGATGCCTACTATACCCTGGAAATTTACAACTTGGCAGGAGTCTTCACACCATTTGTGCAGAGTCTCATGATCAGCTGTAAATGAGACATAAGGGTTTTTTCAGATACTTTTTGAGCACATAGAGGACCATGCACACATGTATGTCCTTCTGAATTTGCAGCAGTATGTTGGAGTTTTCTGAAACATCCTGTAGGCATCGCATTCTCCTGATTTCTCTTTTAAGTTTTTTGGTCAGCCTCTTATTTTCCCCAATTGTTATCCTGCCTCAGACAGGTGCAATGTTAAGTAATTTCTGCAAATTGATTTCAACAAATGCTGCAGGGTAAAGACTGGTCACACTGAATGAGCTCTTCGTTAGTTCAAACACAAATAGTTTGTGGGACAAAATTTTCAAATAGTGGCCAGACAGGTTAAACAGCGCAATTCTCTAGGATTAGATCTTTTTGTGGACTTTCAAACTCATTTTGCCACCTAGTGGCTACTAAGCTTCCAGTTTTCATGGCTACTGTATTTGTTTATAAGGCTACTGTGGAGCTGAGAGAGGAGTATGGGAATAATGCAAGTTAAAACATCACAAACTTCACTGTCCTGAGATTCAGCCATTGATGTTGAATAAATAACCCACATATTTGCAAGCCTTTTTGGTTATCAGAGTTGTGATATATCTACAAAAAATATTCCATTTTTTTTCAAGCCAGTAATAAATTTGTCTTTTCCCTGAAAATCATGGCTAATGCAGAAACATCTCAAAATTTCAGACTTGTAGTATAAACACAATATAAAATTAATAAATCTTTAAAAAAAATTTTAAGGATTTATTCATTTTTGAGAGACACACACAGAGTGCGAGTGGAGGAGGGGTAGAGAGACAAAGAGACACAGAACCTAAAGCAGGCTCCAGGCTCTGAGCTCTCAGCACAAGCCCAATGCAGGGCTCAAACTCACAAGCTGTGAGATCATGACCTAAGGCAAAGTCAGACGCTTAACCGACTGAGCCACCCAGGCACCCCAATAAATCCTTTTAAGTATAGTTAATAATCTGTTGCACAAACTGTTTGTAGAATTGCAATATTTCAAGATCCCAACTCTAAATGATTAAATTATTGCTCATTACATTTGATTACTTATTATAAATGGAAAACTATTTTCCAGATACTATTTATTTCTTTAATTTCTTTTATTGATAGATTGCAATTAACAATGATATTTTGTGCATAAACTACCCCTAAAGAATTGTGTAACTGTGTGATTAAACTGAAGGGAAAAAAATTGTGAAATACTCCCTTGAAAACTTTTAATTCCTTTGTGTTTTCTAAATTTAAAACATTTCATGAGTATCACACAGATACAAGTGCACATTGTTAGATGATGTATAAATATGTTTTTTATAGTATAAGTTAGTATATATACACATACAAATATAAATGCACATTGTTAGACAATATGTAAATATGTTGTTAATGTTATATATAGTATATGTAAGTTTATATTGTATATAAATATAATATGTATTATAAATAATTATTAAAAGATAGGAACCTAAGTTTTATTGGCAAGTTCTTGAGGAAGTTTGTATTATTTAACAAATTGTGTTTATCATTCCTTCATTATAAATATAACTAAATTGAAATTTTAATCACATAAATGAAAAATGATTCATTTATCAAAAAATATCAGAGTGCTTGAAACAAACATCCAAGAAATTTTACTTTTACATTTCTTGAAATTATGAAATATAAAGATTTTTCTATCTCAGACTTTTCCTTCTGAAGTATATTTTTTAGAAGTTGCTTTAGTGAGGATGGTGAAAAGATTTTTCAAGTTTGTATGAAAATGTCATTATTGGAGCTCCTGGGTGGCTCGGCTGGTTAAGCCAACTCTTGGATGCGGCTCAGGTAATGACTTCATGGTTTATGAGTATGAGCCCCATGTCGGGCACCATGCTGGCAGTGCGGAGCCTGCTTAGGATTCTCTCTCTCCCTCTCTCTGCCCTTCCCCCACCTGCATGTATACACATGCTCTTTCCCTCTCAAAATAAACTTTAAAAAAAAGTCATTATTAAAATCTCGTATTTGAAATATATGAATGTAAAAAATATCTAATAGTCACTGAATTAAAGAACATTTTAATAGTGAAATGAAAAACAGAATTGTCTATGGTAACTGGAAGGAAAGTGTTTAATTATATTTATTTTACATTGTACTGATCTGTAGGAATTAAGTTTTTTTTTTTTTTAATTTTTTTTTCAACGTTTATTTATTTTTGGGACAGAGAGAGACAGAGCATGAACAGGGGAGGGACAGAGAGAGAGGGAGACACAAAATCGGAAACAGGCTCCAGGCTCTGAGCCATCAGGCCAGAGCCTGACGCGGGGCTCGAACTCACGGACCGTGAGATCGTGACCTGGCTGAAGTCGGACGCTTAACCGACAGCGCCACCCAGGCGCCCCAGGAATTAAGTATTTTAAATATCAAATCTCTATCTCATGCAATATCTCATATGTTGGCAAATATTTTCTCTCATTTTAGGACTCTTTTCACTTCTTCTCTAAATGCATACTGTGTTACAAAGAAGTTATCACTAATATAAACAAATTAATTTTTTATATATTATACATTTTGACCTTTATCAAAAAAATTTTCCTGCTACAATATCAACCCTCTTTGTCTCTTTCCTCAGATCTCCCAATTAAATTTATGGTTAAATTTCCATTTGGGTTTTTCAGTGATAAAGCTGATACTTGTAATACCCAAGAGTCTAAATAATTTGTCCACCTCTCAATTAATTCTGAACTTGAGTGAGGAGAAGGGTGTTTACTTATTCGATCTTGCATATGTCTACATTATTGTCTATTGCATTTTGACTTTGTTATTATCATTAATTTTTCTTGAAATTATACCATGTAATACATACTGTTATTTCATCTACTCCTTCTCAGTTAACAATATAAAACTATTACTTGATGGCAGTGCATTTCATGTTTTCCATGCCAGTGCATATTTAACTATTTCATTATTTTAAAAGTATGTATAAATCCCCTTCTGTGAAAGTTTCATAATTTATTGAATTTGCCTCTCCAAAACATGAGACAAAAATAATCAGGGCTGCTTATTCCAGATACATGTATCAATTCTAGTCAATGAGACACCTAGTCACTAAGATAGTTCCCAATTCTGTTGATCCTCAAATATGTTATGAAAAAAATTTTACTTTTGTACTGTCTGAAAAAGAAACCAACCCACCAATATCCCACAAATGAGATAGCTAGCATTAGCGCACAACATTTTTAAAATTCTCATCTTTACTAGAAGATGCTGACTGACAGTAAATGAAGTACACACATAAATATCACAAGAAAATATAATAGGTCAGCTTTCACAATTAACCCTTAACTTGTAGGTCACCACTGAATTATCTGAAATACATGTATCCAACATCTACCAAGAAATTTCTGAGAATTTGCATATGCAACACTAAACAGAAAATCCTTTGTTTCCTAGACATTTTGCAATTAGGCAAAGTGCTTTGATTTTCTCAGTTATTTTACACAGAAAAGAGATAATTATCACTCCTTACATGCTCTTATCTATTACACCCCTGCAATTTTCTTCTTTTTCTTTTTAGCTTGCTTACATTCCAAATATTTGTGATTTTATCATTTATTGTGAGCCTCCTACAATTTGTTGTATTCTTCTACACTTAGAACATATATCCATGCAGGCCAAAAACTTTTCTAAAATGACTTAGCTTCTCTAAACTAATGCAGAATTTAGAGCACTGTTTATGTGAATTGGTACTATCATAAATTCAGAACCACTGACCATTAATGGTCACTGAACAATGCCCTGAATCACTGCAACACTTTTCTATGACACTCATCTTTCTACAATAGTCTTTGAAATCAATTCCAGTCCTCAAAACTTGGCAACCCTAGTTTCTTTCTTATTCTCAATTGAAGAAATTGCCACCTATTACACAATCGAACAAAAATAGGAAGTCTGGATAGACCGACTCTCCTGTTTTATCCACCAAATGGCCATGCAGCTAGGTCCATCATGTTCTTTTTCACTTCTTTTATAGCAGAGAGGCATTCCATTTTCTATGTATTCTCATCTAATTCACTCACAATCTTAGATATTGTTACCTTTGTTCTGTATTTCCAGGCATTCACTCTACTTGTTTTTTTTTCCTATCCAGCTTCTTTCAGTAGACATATGTACAAAAACTCTTCTCACCTTTCATCATAGTTTCCAAACATCTTTATATATTGTTTTTTTTTTTTTGCTTTCCTTCCATGCTATATCAAAAGAGCTGCTTATCTTACTATCTGTATTTCTACATCTACCACTCACACCTCACTGAACACATTTATGACTTCTGAGCATATCACATATTGAAACTACTTCTATTTCTTTGACTAATGTCATACAGTTCTAGATTCTATTTTTTAATCCTGATATTTTGGAGGAAAATTTTGACACTGCTGAGCACACTTGTCCTTGAAATAATCTTACTCCTAGCTTTCTAAAAACACCATTCCTTTATTCACTGGCTGATCCTCCTCATTCTGTACTCTCCTCTTCCTGTACCAAATCCTTAAATAAGGGAGACAGTCAGGTTTGTATCTCAGGTGTTCTTATCATCATATTCCCTGGTTGATTTCATCCATTCTAACACTTTCAATTATATTGATGATTCCCATACATTATATCTGTGACCATTTGTCCTACATTTCAGAAAGATCCAGATGTCTACAAGATATATGCTTTTATGGCTCTTGGACATATCAAATCTACAATGCTAACTGAGCTCAGAATTAATCTTCATTACGCCCAAAAAACAAAACAAAATCTTCTCCTTTTCCACTGTTCCCTATATTGTAAATAACCTTTCAAGTTATTCAAGACAGATACCTGAAGTAAACAATTTACTGCCATCTATCTTTCTTTACTCATATTCAATGAATCATTACATCTGCAGATAATCTATTTTAATTATCTTCTCTATTGAGTTTGTGTGTGTGTGTGTGTGTGTGTGTGTGTGTGTGTGTGTGTGTTGGACATTTATACTATCTACTCCCTACCTTGTTCCTGGACACTTTTGCTTCACCTTAGTCTTCTTTAATCACTTAGTATATTCTGTATATAGTCCCATTCAGGCACTTAGTATATCTGAAGTTCTTATATCCTGGGTCATTTCACCTGATAAACTCTTACCCATTCAGTAGAGTGCAGATCAAACATTATTTCTTAGGAAGCTCTACCAGATTAGATACCCACATCATAATCCCTAGAGTTCCAATATGCTTGCTTTTTTATAACATTCATTCAACTTGATTTTTTTTCTTTGGGCTGGTATATATCTGTCAAAGAATTTTCCATAAGCACAGACACTGTGTATGCATGGCTTATCTATTATATTATTCATGCAAAAAGGGCTCTCACACACAAAAAATTAATAAATCAGTTAATAGTTTTGCAATGAATACTTTCCAGGAGTTGGTTCCTACAAACAATGCTGCAATAAGCATCCTGTACATTCATCTTCCCACATATTTTGAAAAAGCATGTATTTATATTAAACTCAGAAAGTCTTAAATTGTATGTACATTTTCCCATATATCATGCATATTACAAATAAAATATTTCCACCAATCTATAACTTCTATTAAAAGCTGTATGAGAGTGTCCTTCTAAGCCATGGCTGAATTTGGGCATTATTTTGTAAATCTGATGGGGTAAAATGAGCTTTCATCATTATCTTAGTTGGAATGTCTACTTGTTACTCAGAGGTTTTAAGATATTTTGCTAATTAGACACATATATTTCTTTCTAAATTATTTTTTCTGGACATTTTTCCCATCTTATTTTTGGAATTTTTTAACTCATGGGATTTATTATTATTTCAAAGATAACTATAACTGCTTATTTGAAAGTGGTGTTGTTGCTAAAAATGCCATGAGTCTCAATTAATTTGAAGAATCATTTCACAAATAATGGACACTGTACGAATAAAAAGTGAAATACATTTTAGCTATAATTATTTCTAAACTGTGCCTGGAAACACATTTAATAATAAATGCAACCATTATGGCTTACAAAGTAATAAATATTGTAAATTCCATTTGCAAATACTAATTATATTACCAAATAAATAAATGAGATTTTAATTGCATAATTATATGAATGGAAACGTATGACATGCTCCAAATCAATGTAAAAATGAACATTTTATTCATGTTAATAAAATTCCAAAGTACTGGATAACTACAGACTGTTTATGACTTCAAAAGGAAAACAAAATAAAAACCGAAATGAAGACAAAACAAGAGCTTGATTTGTTGTCTCATCCAAGAATATCCTAGAACTGAAATTATATGAAGATTGATTTACCCTTTATTTTTTATGTGTACAGACCTTTCAAGTCTGCATGGCTGTCTCCTTTATGATTAGGATTGAACATTAGCTCTCTTTACACAACATTGGGTAGATTAGGAAGTAAAATTGGAATTTCTGACAGCCATGACTTGGATATAACCTTCCTGTTCAATTTTCCCCATTTACTCTTGTTATATTTCTTATTTGATGTTAGAAAACAAACATAAATTTGTAATTTTCTTTGTAGAATAGCCAGCATATTATGTTTTCTTACCACAATAGACTAACTTATCTTCACACTGAGATGAAAACCTGTAAAGATCTAATAACTCTGACATTAAAGTATACTTTGTTTCTCTAACATTAGTTTCTGCTATGCAAGTCATATAAAGAAAATGTATTAATTAAATATTATGAGAGTGTAATTTAAAAGGTGATTTTATTATTGTAAATACATTCTAGGTCATTACAAATGATTAAGTATATATATCTGTGCCTGTAACTGTTGAATATACTATTATTTTTATATTTTTCCTTGTCAGTTTAAAATATTTTAGTATTTGTTACAATATAAATAAACTTTCATATGAGACAAACTTTAGAAGTAATAGTCAATGGAAACAGGCATTTAATGAATTACACAAGTGGTTTCAAGCACAATGAATGGAATACACCAGATTTAGTAACTAATATGCATTGAAATTTTTTATATTTGTATAGGTACTTATTTATAAACAGTGCTCAAAATGTATGAAAATAAATTCAAAACTTTGGGGTGAAAAAGATAAGAGAGTTTGACTTACTTGTTTCACTGTATAACACATTCTTATTTAGTTCTGTGTGTATACATGCATGCATATGTTTTATGCTAATACATACTGTATTTAGTTACCTTTTATTAGTGAAAGCAATTAGCATAAGATATAATATATAGTATGTACCAAATGTGTTTGTTTAATGTCTGATGACAAATAATATGAAAATGTTATAGATGCTATCACAATCTGAGTACACATTCATAACGATCACAATGAATAGTAGATATCTGTTTGCTATCAAGTAATGTCTGACATATCCATATGCGATAATCTATATACATAAATAACCCTGTAATAATAGATTATTTAATGGCATTAATAAATGCTTATGATAAAAGTTTAAGTAAAATTTGATATAAAGCAGATATAACACACAAATAAAAATAAAATGGAAATATATAACACTGTATTAGCATAATGTTTGATTTGAATGTGCTCATTATTCTAGTGAATTTTAAAAGAGAAAATAAAAGTGGAAAATAAAAGAATAAGTCCAGTGACCATAGTGGATCCTACTTTACTTTGTGTAAGTTGAAATATAAATTAAAACTTTATAATATTGATAAACATTAATATATCAACAAAAGCTTAAATATTATTTAGTGATGAAGCACTCTTGTGTACATTCTGACTTGTAGGTCGAAAGTTGGAATATTTGTCATGTATAAATCTTGGAGAAAATACAAATATTTATTTCCATTCTTCCATCCACGCATTAATCCATTATTTTTTTAAGTAGCTATCTAGCCAACAAAATACAATAGAGATCTTATAAAAAAGAGAAACAGGTGCACATATATATTTTTAATGTATCATGCCTTTGTCTTTTTGCATATATTGTTTCTGTGTACAAATCTATTTGTCTATATGACTGTCAGTATGTCAGTCTTTCTCTATTATCTCTCCCACAGAGCCCTTCGAAGCCAGGCAGCAACATTTGCTATATATGGCAGTTTGATATTCAAAGTGAAGCATCCAGAGCCAAATTAAGCTGTATTTTTAATATCTTTGTATATTTGGCTACAGCAAGTGGTGAGGCAAATGCAAAATGATGTTTTAGAATAAAGATTATTGGGGCGCCTGGATGACTCAGTCAGTTAAGCGTCCAACTCTTGATTTTGGCTCAGGTCACGATCTCATGGTTTGTGAGTTCAAGCCCCACATTGGCCTCAGCACTGACAGTGCAGAGCCCTCTTGGGATTCTCTCTCACTCCATCTCTCTCTGGATTCTCTCTCACTCCATCTCTCTCTGGCCCTCCCATGCTCAGCCTTTCTCAAAATAAATAAAATCTTTTAAAAAAATTATTAAAAAAAAAAAAAAAAAAAACAGGCGCACCTGGGTGGCTCAGTCAAGCATCCAACTTCAGCTCAGGTCATGATCTCACTAAAAGCTCGGATCCTGGAGCCTACTTCGGATTCTGTGTCTCCCTCCCTCTACCCCTCCCTCACTCTCACTCTATTTCTGTCTTTCTCTCTCAAAAATAAATAAACATTAAAAAAATATTTTTAAAAAATGCTGTCTGTTTTATAGCCATGTGTCTACTGTCTTGTCAAATTTATAGAATGAAGCGAGCATTCAATAAATCTTTGTTGAATTAATTCAATTCACTTAGATTTAATTTTAAAGACATTTATTACCTAATTACTACACAAGTCACTGATAAATCTAAATAGAAGACAGGGTTACTGCTTACAAGGATATGTAATTAATTGGTATATGGCATTACCAGTATCAGTGCTCATATCAGGGTGTTTCCCCACTTGATAGTTTACAGGGATCAAAAACTATTTCAGTTGTCATTTATCAACAAACAAAATACATACTTCAAAAATTTTAAGTTAAATCAGAATTGATAACCATCCAGTATAATCAGAATAAGTACATACAGAAATTAGTAGAGAATTTTAAATACGTTCATTATCATATCTTCAGTTGTTTTATCCTACAGCAAACTACTAACTGCTGTATGGGTTTTAATATTTTTTCATCTATGTAATATTTTACTAAATGTAAAATGTATAAGGAACACCAATTTTAAAATGTCAATATTAAAATAATAATTGTGCTATCCACCTAAACTTTTCTCTGGTTGAATAAATAACTCACAGTAAAATAAAAAACACATGGAACTTCTGACGAGGAAAAGCCAAGATGGCAGAATAGTAGGAGGACCCTAGCCTTGTCTGCTCCCTCAAACTCTGCTAGATAAATATCAAATAATTCTGAACATGCAGGAAATAAATCTGAGGACTGACAGAACAAAATGCACAATTAGAGGGAGAGAAGAGGCCACACTCTGGAAGGTAGCAGGTGCAGAGACATGATTTGGGGGAGAAGCACATAGCAAGTGCTGAAAAGGGGAAGGAGTCCTGGTCACAAACAGAGGCGATAGAAAGTGAGAGAGAGAGAGAAACGCAAAGGCGATCACACAAAGAAAACACTTCCTCAAAGCCACTGACGGGAAAATAAGAGGGGGTGATTTTCATGAGTTTTTACAACCACCAGGGATCAAAGACTGGAGTTTTAAAGGTCTGAGGTATATATAGCCTGTGTGGAGCTAGGAGGGCACTGCAGTGCTTCTGTAGAGAAGGAGGGCAGATGGTATGGTCTGAGGATCACCTGGGAGGCACTGGGAGAGGTGATTCTCTCTTCTTGGAGTGCATAGAAGAAAGGTGGCATTGTCTCTCCAGGGGCAAATGAGGCAGCAGGCACCATTTCTCTCCCCCACCATTTAGCATAAACTAACTTCAGTAAACAGCACAGTGTCAACAGTGGAGGAATAATATGCTTACACCCAGGCCCAGATCCACTGCACTCTGCAGGTGCTGCTTTTCCTGGGCAAGTGTGCTTGAGAACCAGTGCAGAGAACCGCTCCCTAAGAAGACCAGCACAAACTACCACCTACCCCCTGCCCCCTTGCACGCACCACATCGACTGACAGTAGAGTGTTGCAAAACTACAGCTCCAGTGGAAATAGCATAAGGTCACTTTTCACAAGCAGACTGGAGCATACCTAGTTAAAACTTGCCCCACTCTGGCCAAGGTCCAAACACTCCCCACTGCAGGCAAGGAGAAATTCTTCAGAAGACTGACAGGAGGATAAGGGCAGCCAAAAATAGCAGCAGAGCTCACACAGCACAAACCAGAGATACTTGCTTAAGTTCCAGGCCATGAACAAAATATGACCTCTTTTTTATAAAGCCATTACTCTCAGGAGCAGGAAATGTAATAGGCTTTCCTAACATAGAGAAGAAGGCAGAGAATTAGACAAAATGCCAAGGTGGAGGAATTCATCCCAAAAGAAAAAAACAAGAAAAGGTCACAGGAAGTGGTCTACTCAAACAGATTAAGTAATATTCTTGATCCACACTTTAAAGCAACAGTCATAAGGATAGTAGCTGGGCTTGATAAAAGCATAGAAGATACCAGTGAGTCCCTTACTGCAGAGATAAAAGATCTAAAAAATGGTCAGGCTGAAATTTAGAAAAATGCTATACCCAAGATGCAACACCTACTAGAATAGTGACCACATGGATGGAAGAATCAGGGAAACAAATAAGTGACATAGAAGATAAAATTATGGAAAATAAATTGAAAAGAAATATATTGAAACACAAAGGTAGACTTAAGAAACTCAGCAACTCCATAAAGCATAGTAACATTCCTATTATAGGAGTTGCAGAAGAACAAGAAAGGGAAAAGGAGGCAAAAGGTTTATTTGGGGAAATTATAGCTGATAATTTCCATAATCTGGGGAAGGAAACAGACACAGAGATCTCCCATCAAAATCAACAAAAGCAGGCCAATGTTGAGACATACTGGAGTTAAATTTGTAAAATTTAGAGAAAAAGAAAAAAATCCTAAAAGCAGTAAGAGAAAAAGAAATCACTGACTGACAAATGAAAACAAGTAAGATTAGCAGTAGACCTCTCCACAGAAACTTGGCAAGCCAAAAGGAAGTGGCATGATATACTCAACAAGCTGAATGGGAAAAATATGAAGCCAAGAATACTGTATTCAGCAAGGCTGTCATGTAAAATAGGATAAAGAGTTTCCCAAACAAAAGTAAAGGAGTTTTTGATCACTAAAACACCCCTGCAAGAAATATTAAAGGGGACTCGAGTGGGTGAGAAAGACTAAAAGCAAAAAAAAAAAAAAAAAAAAAAAAAAAAAAAAAAAAAAAACCAGACTAGAAAGGAACAGAGAAAATCTCCAGAAATGACCAAACAGGTAATTCAATGTCACCAACTTCATATCCACCAATAATCACTCTGAAGATAAATAGACTAATTTCTCCAATCAAAAGACATAGAGTATCAAAATGGATAAAAAAATAAGATCCATCTATATGCTGTCTACAAAAGACTCATTTTAGACCTAAAGACACCTGCAGATTCAAAGTGAGGAGAGGAAGAACCATTTATCATGCAATGGATGTCAAAGGAAATCCAGAGTACCCATACTTACATCAGACAAAACAATTTTAAACCAGACTGTAACAAGAAATGAAGAAGGGCAGCATATCATAATTAAGGGATCCAACCAACAAGAATATCTAACAATGGTAAATATTTTTTTTAATTTTTTTTAACGTTTATTTATTTTTGAGACAGAGACAGAGCATGAACGGGGGAGGGGAAGAGAGAGAAGGAGACACAGAATAGGAAGCAGGCTCCAGGCTCTGAGCCATCAGCCCAGAGCCCGACACGGGGCTCGAACTCACGGACAGTGAGATCGTGACCTGAGCTGAAGTTGGAGGCTTAATCGACTGAGCCACCCAGGCGCCCCTAACAATGGTAAATATTTATGCCACCAATTTGGAAGCACCAAAATATATAAAATAATAACACACATTAATAAAGTCATTTAAAATAATACAATAATAGTAGGGGACTTTAACATCCCACTTATAGCAATGTACAGATCATCTCGGCAGAAAATCAACAAGGAAAATAAGGCTATGAATGACACACTGGATCAAATGAACTAAACAGATATATTCAGAACATTTCAGCTGAAAACAGAAGAATTCATATTACTTTCAAGTGCATTTGGGACATTCTCCAGAAGAGATCACATACTGGGTCACAAATCAGCCCTCAACAAGTACAAAAAGACTGAGATCATACAATGCATGTTTTCAGACCACAATACTATGAAAGTTGAAACCAACTATAAGAAAAAATTTGAAAATAACACAAATACATGGAAGTTAAAGAACATCCAACTAAAGAATGAATGAGTCAACCAGGAAATTAAAGAAATAAAAACTAAATGGGAAAAAATGAAAATAAAAACATGATGATCCAAAACTTCTGGGATACAGCAAAAGCAGTCATTAACAAGGTAGAATATAGCAATACAGGCCTACCTGAAGAAGCAAGAAAAATCTCAAATACACAACCTGACCTAACACATAAAGGAGCTAGAAAAAGAACAAATGAAGCCTAAAGCCAAAAGAAGGGAAATTAGATTAGGACATAAGCAAATGATATAGAAACAAAGAAAAAAAAAAGTAGAACAGAGCAGAGAAACAAGGAGCTGTTTCCTTTAAAAATTAATAAAATTCATAACCCCCAGCCAGAATTATCAAAAAGAAAAAAGAAATGACCCATATAAATAAAATCATGAATGAGAGAGGAAAGAGCACAATGAACACCACAGAAATACAATTACAAGAAAATACTATGAAAAATTATATGCCAACAAACTAGGCAATCTGAAAGAAAAGGACAAATTCCTAGAAACACACAAACTACCAAAACTAAAACAGGAAGAAACAGAAAACTTGGGCAGAATGATAACCAGCAAGGAAATTGAATCAAAAATCAAAAATCTCCCAAAAAACAAAAGTCCAGTGCCAGGCGGCATCCTAAGGGAATTCTACCAAACATTTAAAGAAGAGATAATAACTATTTTCTCTAACTATTCCAAAAAACAGAAATGGAAGGAAAACTTCCAAACCTACTTATGTGAAGCCAGCAATACCATGACTCCAAAAACAGATAAAGACACCACTAAAAAGAGAATACAGGCCACTATCCCTGATGAACATGGATGCAAAAGGTCTCAAGACAATACTAGCATAGCAAATAGAGTCCAAGAGCACATTAAAATAATAGCTCACCATGATCAACTTGGATTTATTCCTGGGCTACAAGCATGGTTCAATATTTGTAAATCAATCAATGTGATATACCACATTAATAAAAGAAAGGATAAGAACCATATGATTCTCCAATAGATGCAGAAAAAACACTTGACAAAGTACAACAGTCATTACTGATAAAAACCCTCAACAAAGTAGGGATGGAGGGAACATACTTAAACATCATTAAAGCCATATACAAAAGACAACAGCCAATATCAACCCTCAATAGGGAAAAACAGAGCATTTCTTCTATGGTCAGAAACAAGACAAGGACATCTACTCCTACCATTGTTATTTAACATACTGGAAGTCCTAGTCTCAGCAATCAGACAACAAAAAGAAGTAAAAGGCATCCAAATCACCATGGAAATAGTCAAACTTCCACTATTCACAGATGACATGATAGCCTATGTAGAAAACCCAAACTCTATCAGAAAGTTGCTAGAACTGATACATGAATTCAGTAAAGTCACAGGATACAAAATCAACATGCAAAAATCGGTGGCATTTCTACACACCAACAATGAATCAGCAGAAAGAGAAATCAAGGAATCAATCCCATTTACAATTGCACCCAAAACCATAAGATACTGAGGATTAAGCCTAACCAAAGAGATAAAAGATCTGTATTCTGAAAACTATAGAACACTTATGAAAGAAATTGAAGATGACACAAAGAAATGGAAAAATATCCCATGCTCATGGATTTGAAGAACAAATATTGTTAAAATATCTACACTCCTCAAAGGAATCTACACCTTTAATGCAACCCCTATCAAAATACCACCAACATTTTCAGAGCGATAGAACAAACAATCCTAAAATTTGTATGGAACCACAATGGAACCCAAATAGCCAAAGCCATCTTGAAAAAGACAAGTGAAGCTGGAGACATTACAATTTCAGACTTCATGTTATATTACAAAATGTCAGTCATCAAGACAGTATGGTATTGGCACAAAAACAGACACATAGATCAGTGGAACAGAACAGAAAACCCAGAAATGGACTCACAACTATATGGTCAACTAATCTTCAACAAAGCAGGAAAAGAATATCCAACGGAAAAAATACAGTCTCTTAAACAAATAGTTTTGGGAAAATGACAGCAACATGCAGAAGAATGAAACTGGACCACTTTCTTACACCATATATAAAAATAAATTCAAAATGGATCGAAGACCTAAATATGGGATAGGAAACCATCAAAATCCTAGAGAAGAACACAGGCACGAACCTTTTGGCACTGGCCATGGCAACTTCTTACTAGGTGTGAGTCTGGAGGCCAGAGAAACAAAAGCAAAAATGAACTATTGCAACTTCATCAAGATATAAAGCTTCTGCACAGCAAAGAAAACAATCAACAAAACGATAAAGTAAATTATGGAATATGAAAAGATATTTGCAAATGACATATCAAAGGGTTAGTATCCAAAATCTATAAAGAACTTAGCAAATCCAACATGCAAAAAACAAATAACCCAGTTAAGAAATGGGCAGAAGACATGAACAGACATTTTGCCAAAGAAGACATCCAGATGGCTAATACACACATGAGAAGATGCTCGGAGTGCCTGGGTGGCTTAGTCGATTAAGCATCCAACTTCAGTTCAGGTCATGGTTTCTCTGTCTGTGGGTTCAAGCCCCTCATCAGGCTCTGTGCTGACAGCTCAGAGCCTGGAGCCTGCTTTGGAATCTGTGTCTCCCTCTCCCTCTGCCCCTCCCCTGCTCGTTCTCTCCCTCCCTACCTCTCTCTCTCTCTCTCTCTCTCTCTCTCTCTCAAAAAATAAACATAAAAAAAAAGATGTTCAACATCACTCATCAGCAGGGAAATACAAATCAAAACAACGAGATATCACTTCACACCTGTCAGAATGGATAAAATTAACAACAAAGGAAACAACAGATGTTGGCGAGGATCTGGACAAAGAACCCTCTTACACTGTTGGTAGGAATAAAACCACTGTGAAAAACAGTATGGAAGTTCCTCAAAATGTTAAAAATAGGACTCCCCTAGGCTCCAGTACCTGCACTACTAGGTATTTACCCAAAATAATACTGATTCAAAGGGACACATGCACCCTTATGTTTATAGCAGCATTATCAATGACAGGAAAATTATGGAAAGAACTCGAATGTCCATGGACTAATGAATGGATAAAGAAGAATTGGTATATATACACAACAGACTATTACTTGGCCATAATAAAGAATGAAATCTTGCCATTTGTAGTGATGTGGATGGAACTAGAATCTCTTATGCTAAGTCAAAGAAAGACAAATAACATATAATTTCACTCATGTGTGGAATTTAAAAAACAAACAGATGAGAATGGAGAAAAAAAGAGATAGGCAAACCATAAAACAGACTCTTAACTATAGACAAAAACCTGAGGTCTGGAGGGGAATTGTACAAGGGGATGGATTAAATGGGGGAGGGGTATTAAGGAGGGTACTTGCGATGAGCACTGGGTGTTGTATGTAAGTGATGAATCATAAAATTCTACTACTGAAAATAATATTATACTATATGTTAACTAATTGGAATTTAAATAACAACTTAAAATAGAAAAAAACAGAAAAACATAAGTTTTAAAAAATAAAATAAAACTTTTAAAATAAATAAGATTTTTTTAAGAGTAAAATTTTAAAAATCATAAGAACACAATAGTACATATTCTTGATGACTTAACATACACATAAATTTTACTTTATTTTGATATTTAGATTCAGTCCTTAAAACAAGTGAAATATTTTATTTTCACTTTTTTTGGGGCAAACTTTTCACTTGGTAAATTTACCAAGTAAATTATGTTTTTCACTACATTTTATACTTTCATAAACTTCATGCTTATATTTATGTATATGCTTTAAATATATGTTATAACGTTATTATATTGTAAAATGAACATATTATTAAAATGTACTATCTAAAATGTATTTGTTACATCAAATCACTAATAAAAACTGAGGAAAAAGTATTAAAAATTGTTAAGGAAATGTGATATATACTGGTGTGTGTTGCAAATACTGAGGGGTGTGTATTTGTGTGTCTACGTTTAATTAAGAAATGACAAAAATGTTTATGTTCACAGTACTGCTATGGTGATGGAAACAAATGAAATGTTATTGAGGCATTGTTGTTTCCACATCAAAACTTATATAAGATATCAGTACTGGTCATATTTATTAATGAAGATGATTAGCTTCATCCTTTATTTTATTTTATTTTATTTTTACTGAAGCATAATCAACATACAGTGTTTTATTAGTTTCAGGTGAACATCATCCTTTTAAATCTCCTTTGTTATCTGTTATATCCTCGACTAGATCAACATGTTAAAATGTGAACATGTTTGTTATTACACAAATGTCCACAATGATTCAATACATGCTGAATCATATATTTAATCTTCTAATAGATAAAAGGAAATATCTTTACACAAATATCTCTATATATTTATTCTGTATGTATGACACTGCTTCAAGAAGTAGAGGTCAATTTAGCATACACAGTCCTGATTATCTGCTATTAGCATTTTCACTATGGCTTTATTTTTAACATTGCCATTTGTTGCCACTAGTAAAATATAACTGAGAGTAAAAACTTGAAACTTTGCAGGATTAAAGTGAAATTATTTTTTACTTGTATAAATTCTAATTTATATCATAGCTTCCCAACAGGTCACTATGCTTCTACCTTAGTTCTCCTACAGTGGGCTCATAATAAAGAAATCAGAGTGATCTTTTAAACACTTAAGTCAATTCATACTACTCACTGGGTTGAAACCCTACATATCTCTAATTATCTTCAGAGTAAAAACCAAATTTGTAAAAATGGCATCCATAGTTGTAAATAATATGACTTCCTATCACCTCTCTGACTTCCAAACACCAATGGTCCTCTAGTTTTCCATCACCACTCCCAGATCAGGACCCTTTCACTAACTGTTCACTGTGCCTGAAATAGTCTTTCACAAGCAAGACAGCCAAAAAACTAACTCCCTCATCTTTCTCATATTTTTGCATATAAGCCATTCTATCAAAGAGACTTATCTCAACTGCTTATTTAAATCTGTAGCCTGGCCCCAGAACTCTATTTAACTTTCTATACTTTTTCATTCTTTTTTTTCCATAGTACTTACTTCCTCCATTTTAGAATTAATCAGGACCCTAAACACAAAAAACATGTCATATTATTGGATTATATTATTGGAGAGGGATTTCATGCAAGTACTATTTACAAAGGTATTTGAGATGAGTAGAACTATAAGGTATGGCACAGAACTACATTGTTGCAATCAATAATAGTTCCAGAAGTACAGGATAAGAGAATAGTTATAAAAAATGGAAAGAACAGAAAGAAGTAGTAGAAGTAGTGTTGGTAGATGTAGTGACCATTGGTCAAGGGACACAGCCCACACTAAAGAGCTTGATCTGGAGGGAAGATCTGAAGGAATGAACACCCTTATCTATTTCCCATTTTTCCCTACTTTCTTCAGGAGCTGCCCACCGGTTGAACTGAATCAGAAGCTCACAAGGCTGAAGGGGACAGTGGAATGAGTTCATAAATGTCTGCCACCAAGTAACTAATACATGTAAAAATCAATGTATCGTGTCATTGTATTACACTGACTATTAGGTATCTATCTTCCCTTACCAGTATATAAGCAACACGATGGCTCAGATCACTGATATATTTCAAGCACTGAGATAAGCAGCACCAAGCCCATAATAATCACTCAGTAGTCGCTGAATGCTGAATAAATTAATATATATCTAAAAGCTATAATTATAGTAATAATGACATGAGAGTACCTCTACCACTTATTTTTCCCGAGCAAGATATTTAATGGACATGCAATGTCTTCTTCTATAAAGAAAAAGATTAAATAAATACAATCTATTATCTATACTACAAATACATACTTACATGTAAATATATAAATACATTATATATATCATAATGTAAAGAAAGTACTTACCTTGAGACCTGTTACATAGTAACAATGATAATACATGACATACAGCGCAAGATTCTCTTTATGTATTCTCTATTCAATCCTCAAAACAATCCAAAGGGATGATGCTTAGTACTGCCATCACTTTCAGATTAAAATACATAGATAATGCTGTATTACTTGCATAAGGTCACATTTAAGCAATACAAACTATGTTACTTATGCAACATATATTACCCACTTTAAAATTTCCATCTGTATTTCTATCTTAAATTTTAATTCTTGTAAATATCCCAAAGGCTTTCACCACACAGCAACTAAAACCATGAATATGAGCTGGCAATTTTGTTATATTTAAATGGTAAGTGTAAACTTGGTATGTTAATTTTAATCTTGATTTTGTTTTTAAAGTCTAACTAGTTTGACATAATAAAACAAATGAAATGGGTTGACACTGCTCCACACGACATAGATGGAGAATTCTTGTGGCAGTTTCACAAGGTAAATACTCTCTGGTCTTAAGTATTATCCTACTTTCATGACTTCTTTTTCCTGATACACTCACCTCATTTTAGGCATAGCATCTAAAATGATGACAAGCATTAATATGTAATCCAGTGGGTCATAAAAGCTTTTCAGTATTCAAACAATCCTTATTTCCAAGCATGTTTACTTAGGACTCTATATAATCATTATCTGCTCATACTTCAGTATTAATTTCTTAAAAGCTGAAAGTAAGATAGAAGATTTAGCAATGAATATGACTCTTAAGAAAAGAGCATGCTTTTAAAGTGTAATTAAATAGTATCACTCAGAGGCACTTGGGTGGCTCAGTTGGTTAAGCATCCGACTTCAGCTCAGGTTATGATCTCACGGTCTGTGAGTTCGAGCCCTGCGTCAGGCTCCGTGCTGACAACTCGGAACCTGGAGCCTGCTTCAGATTCTGCGTCTCCCTCTCTCTGGCCCTCCCTGTTCTCTGTCTCAAAAATAAAGTAAACATTAAAAAATTATTTAAAAAAATAGTGACACTCAGGCAAAAATCATTTCCTTCAAAACTTGCCTAACCATATGCACATCACACAATCAGTAAGGGGAGGCAGTTAATAGTTATAAAAAGAGAAACCAGTGGATTCATTTATTTTAGAAATGCAAAATGTAGAAATGATCATTTTGCAGTCATATGCTAACCTAGAGTATTGCAATCAACATTTAGGAAAACTCATTGATTTACAAAATTGAACAGTGGACATCCTAAATGGGACAGCTGAGACTCCCAAATTACACTGTAACATAGTCTCTGAAGCATGAATGCAAGTTAAATATAAAAAGAATGTGCTGTGCTCACAAGCCATTTTTATTTGCAACAAGTAATTTTAATGACCTTGGTCTCACTGCTGTCTTTGATGTTCAACTATCCTACAAATAACTCTCTTGGGAAATAAGATATCTGAGCACTGGAAAAAATATCCCCTCCCTCAGCAACAACTGCTTGTGTGATTACTGATTTGAAACAGATTCCAGTTTAACACATTACCTAGGGGTATGTGGTTTACTTGTATCAGACACCTCTCCTCCAAAAAAAACCTATTTTTTTAAAAAAAATTTGGTCATGTGTTGAGCAACGTGTGTTTTAAAAAAATCCATATAAATCTAAGGTTGAATTTTGGTCACAAAATATTGACATATCAGAAGTAAAATATATTATTTTATAAATATATACTTTGTAAATAAATATTCAATAAGAATATAACATATTTGGCCGAGTTACTAGGAAATAAATTCCTTTCTGGTTTCCTTATCTTTAAACAAACAGATATTCCTTTAGTCATTTAGGAGCTTACCTTTTATTTTTTTTTTCAAATTTTTTATTTAAATTCCAATTAGTTAGCATATAGTTAATATTAGTTTCAGGAGTAGAGCAGCTTACATTTTAAAACTGGGAAGTGAATATAAAGTTTTATTAATTCTGGATGAATTAGTATTTTGCTACTCTAAGTGTAATCCATGAGCCAAGCAACATTGGTATCAAGTTGTAGCTTGTAGGAAATGCAGAGTCTTAAGTACTTCCCCAGAGCTAATGAATCACACTCTGCATTTTAGCAAAATTTTTAGGTAATTTATGCGGTCACTGACATTTTAGAAGCACTCCTTTAGTAGCCAAATTAGAATTGAAGATTACTGCTAATATTTTTTGTGATTGGTGAGGCTCAAGTGTCTTAAAAAACAAACACACAACCACTCCTCTACAAAGAACAAAAATGAAACAAAGCAAGCAAACAAAAGGCAATCTTGCAACTTTGGACCTGTATTCTTGGCTGGAACTGAACAATATCAGCTTCTTTTGACAGACTGACTGCTAAATTATCTTTCCTGCCTTGTTTTGTTACCTGCATTTGAGTTTGAGACCCCTGACTTATGGGAAAACAGTTAATTTTGTGATTCTACTTTACGCCAAAATTTTAGAATTCTCTTTAAGTCACAATGTGATTGATACAGCTCTGATTTTAGCCTGGCCAGATATATTTTGCATATCCTCCTAACTAGTTAGGGAGGAATCAGAGTCAGGGGTTTCTGACCACCGTCATGCAGAACCAAATTAGGCATCCTGTGAATGTTAGAAGCTCAGTTAGATATTTATGTTGGATTAGAGAACATGCAACCAATACCAATGAAAGCTTGAAGAATTCTCAAGTTTATTACACACAGCCTAGTATCTTCCTTGGCACCAGCATGCCAGGGTAGGGAATATAGAAAAAGTAACCTACAGTTGCAGCATAAGATAATAGATAAAACATATTTTTATTGATCCTGGGATATCATAATTGCACTAAACTCCTGAGTTGACTCTTGTAGGCTCCTTGTTGGCTCTTGTAGCAATTAATTGCTCAGTCACAGATCTGAATGTTTCCTCTGTTAGGCTTAGGTCTGGGATGTGCTAATGCCCTGAAACTCAAGTCTTGACTTCTAATTCTTCTTGAAATTCAAATTTAACTATTAAACTCTACATTTTCTCAATTAAAAAAAAACCACATTTGTACTGAAGGATGACTGAAATACAAAAATGCTGTTCATATTTAATATATACAACTTGACGAGTTTGGAGACAAGTATCTCAGGAATACTTTACCACAATCACCACAATCTATGCCACAAACATTTTCATCACTTCCAAAAGTTCCCTTCTGCACTCTTTATTATTATTATTGATAAAAAATACTTAAAATTAAATCTATCCACTTAGCAAAAATTTTAAGTATACAATATGATTAACTACAGGTACTATCCTGCACACTAGATCTCTAGGACTAATTCGTATTATATAATTTGTACACTTAAACTAATTCCCCTCTTCTCAGCCCCTGACAATCACTACTATACTCTGCTTCTATGAGTGACTACTTTATATGAACAAAATATGACATATACATATAATAGATTATGAGTCAGCCTTTAAAGAGAAGAAAAGATTTCCATTTATAGCAACATGGATGAATCTAGGAGATAGCTTATTGTGAAATAAGCCAGACATGGAAGGACAAATACTACATGATACTTTTCACGTAAGAAAGCTACGATACTTTTTCCATTTCTGATATAATGAACAACCAGTAAGTTGATTCTATCCCACTTAAGGACAATGCTCCTCCCACTCTTCCTTATATGCATAACTCTGATGAGTACATGTTTCATTATTCAGCATATGTTTCTTTATTGGTAATGATTTAACAAAATGTAAAGCTTTACACTTTAAATGTAGCTTAAAGAAACATTTAAAGAAAATCTAAATGCAAATAGCCAGTTATATTCCCATATTTTTTCACATTTAATCATTAATCATAAGTTGCCACCAAGATATGGACTGTTTTATTAAAATTGTGTTCTCTGAGTTGCCTTTTTTATTGCATATTTGTAGTGTGCACATTTTCAAGATAAGTTCACATAACCACTTAGTTAAAAATAAGTACACTGTAACAGTGTATACAATATTCTATTTCTCACTTCTTCTCCTCTGGTACCTAGTCATCTCAGCTTCCTCCTCAGAGTTACAAACTACGTAACTGATTATATATCCTTCTAGAGAACGTACACACCCAACGCGCGCGCAGCGCGCGCGCGCGCGCACACACACACACACACACACACACCATTTTTAAACAGAGGTTGTATACCTTGCTCTGTGTGCATGTGCATGTGATTAACTCAGGAGTCTATTACTTTTAGTGATGAATATTAGTATATTGTTTTTGATGTACCTTAAGGGGCAATAAAATATAATAAAAGGAAGCAGGAAATCAGGAACCAGATTGTATGAGTTTTCTTGCCACTTTCACTATTTCTTTTTTTTATTTTTTTTAACATTTATTTTATTTTTGAGACATAGAGAGACAGAGCATGAACGGGGGAGGGTCAAAGAGAGAGGGAGACACAGAATCCGAAACAGGCTCCAGGCTCTGAGCTGTCAGCACAGAGCCCGACACGGGGCTCGAACTCACTGACCGCGAGATCATGACCTGAGCCAAGGTCGGACGCTCAACCGACTGAGCCACCCAGGTTCACTATTTCTTAGCTTAGTTCTTGAGCAAGCTATTTAATCTCTAGGTGACTTGGTTTTCTACTCTGTAATTTTTTGGGATACTGCTAAGTTCAGTCAGAATAGTTGTTGTGAAAATAAGTGAAATAATATTAAGCTTAGGTCAACATAAGCATCTATAAATTGCTAAAAATATTTTTTATATTTAATTAGTTCCCATTCATGCACAAATACACACACACACACACATCCAGAAATTGTAAGTCTTACCCAGTACTGTATACATTTTCCTTATAATGTTAACAGTTCTAAATACTGCTCAATTTTTTTTGTCAATTAATGGGCTAAATATATTCTAATATGCTTTGGTTATCTTCAGATTGAATATGCCCAATCCATTTTAATTATTTATGCTGTATTATCTGTCATAACAAAAAAAGGAATTTACTCTTTTAGCATGCATTTTAAATATGCTGTCACTGCTTATAATTATTTCTGATTTTATGGTATTTTCCCCATGAAATGTTTGTTTTTGAGTGTGTATGTGTTATACACATGTTTTCTTTTCTTCATTTCAATTACAGACTATGGGGCTTGGTTAAAAAAGACTTTTTTCTTCTATTTAAAAGTATTATTCATCTGGAATTTATTTTATGATAAAAAATTTTATGACTTTAATTTTTTACCAGTGGTTTTCTATAGGTCTCAAATACTAACTTAACAATCCATTTACTATTAATTGGCCAGAAATACACCTTTGTTATACACAAATATTTCATTTGTAGAGGCACATTATACAATACATACGTCTATATGCTCATTTCTATTAATTGATCTAGCGAATAATATACTGATTTTAAGAATTTTAAATGCCATTTAGCATTTTAAATGATTGTGCTTTATAAATATTTTCACATATCTGGTAGGACTAATCCATTGCCTTCAATTGTTTATATGCATATTTGCCATTTTTGAAATGATTATTACCTTATAAAAATCACTGACCTTGTTCTTTCTAGATACAATTCTAAATAAAAGTGTTGCTTTTAAATGGATTCATACAAAGTCTGGAGGATAATATTGCTAAATTTATACTGTTTATATTCTAGCTTCCCACAAATCTTGTTTCACTACATATAGGATTCATGGGAACTGAATATTCTTTACATTAACTTCAAGTAGAACACTTATTTCCAGTGTTATTCTAGGTGGAAGAAAGAACATACTTTGGAGTGGAACACAGCTTCATTAGAGTTGTCACCATGGATTTTTAACAACACTCTATGTGCAACATAATGTCTAGTATAAATATATGACATATAGGGTCACCTGGGTGGCTCAGTCAGTTAAGCATGAGACTCTTTATTTTGGCTCTGGTCATGATCTCACAGTTCATGAAATGGAGCATCGCAAGGGGCTCTGCACTGACAGTGCAGGGCCTGCTTGGGATTCTCTCTCTCCCTCAATCTCTGCCTCTCGTCCACTTGCACTCTCTCTCAAAATAAACATTTTAAAAAAAGATATGACACATATTTATAATTCAAAAAGGAATGATATATCCATAAGAGATGCTCATCTACCAATTCTAGAGAAGTTAGAATGAAGAAAATTTACTTCTGACTAAGCCTTGAAGAGTATTGAGCCTGTTGGAGACAGAAGGGCTCATTTGCTTAGTAAAGAATCCTGAATCAGGCCACAGAAGCAGGATATTATATCAGTAATGCATGTACTCCAGTTTGATTATTAGACAGAGAAAATTATGGAAGGCAAGTCTATAAGGATAGGTTAAGGTCAGACTGTGAAGAGCTCTGTTCCCTGAGCTGAGGAGATATGGTTTAGTTATTTGTAATACTTGTATGCTCCCTCTCGTTCTTGAAAGTCAGGAAATGAATTGATGATATCTTCTTGTCATTAGAATTCAATGCACTCAACCAGCTACCAATCCCTTTCACAAACCACTTTGTTCAGAACTAAAAAAGCCACAGGATGTACAACTTATGTGCTCTCAGAACTGCATGGCCTTTTGCTGTTTCTAAATTCAAGTTTGTTCATATTCACAACTTTCATTGTAACAAGTTAAATTCATTTGTATTTATTTTTATTGCCAAAATAGAACTGGTTCTAGACAAAGGGAGTCAGGCTACTTTACCACGAGGACTCTGAAATTACTATATTCCTACTCCTCATTTTAATTTGACTAGATAAAATTGCATTTACTCATTTAATAACATTGGTCACTTACTTTAAAATATTGTGTTCTACCTCTTGCACTGTTGGTGGGAATGCAAACTGGTGCAGTTGCTTTGGAAAACAGTGTGGAGGTTCCTCAAAAAATTAAAAATAGACCTACCCTATGACCCAGCAGTAGCACTGCTAGGAATTTACCCAAGGGATACACGAGTACTGATGCATAGGGGCACTTGTACACCAATGTTCATAGCCAAACTATGGACAAATAGCCAAATTATGGAAAGAGCCTAAATTTCCATCAACTGATGAATGGATACAGAAATTGTGGTTTATATACACAATGGAGTACTATGTGGCAATGAGAAAGAATGAAATATGGCCCTTCGTAGCAACGTGAATGGAACTGGAGAGTGTGATGTTAAGTGGAATAAGCCATACAGAGAAAGACAGATACCATATGTTTTCACTCTTAGGTGGATCCTGAGAAACTTAACAGAAACCCATGGGGGAGGGGAAGGAAAAAAAAAAAAAGAGGTTAGAGTGGGAGAGAGCCAAAGCATAACAGACTCCTAAAAACTGAGAACAAACTGAGGGTTGATGGGGGGTGGGAGGGAGGGGAGGGGAGGTGATGGGTATTGAAGAAGGCATTTTTTGGGATGAGCACTGGGTGTTGTATGGAAACCAATTTGACAATAAATTTCATTAAAAAAAAGAAAAATAAAAAAATAAATAAAAATAAAATAAAATATTGTGTTCTAAATGCTCAGGATTAGAATCAATAAATAGACAACCATTAGTATTAAGAAGAAACAACAGTTACAGTATGAGATAATTTATGCTATGATAGCATAGAAAACATGCATACTGTTCAAAGACCGGTCTCATTGGGTATCTTGTGTTTCTTCAAGTCATGTAAGCAAGGCACTAACCACTGTTCTTTTCCAGACTTTCTGTCTTTCAAGAATTTGTACAGTGAATACCCATGCGACTGAATAGACCGTTTCCTCTGGAGTGGAAGAATTATTTATTCTCCAGTATAATGAAGACAATGGCTCCCTCTGGGGCAAATGTCAGGCAGGTTTGTTTACAGGCCATCACAAAAGATTTGGAATCTTTAGTCTGACGTTCCTCAACTATGATGCAAACCAACTGCATGCACAGTACTGACCTTGGCCATTCTGGACTCCTCATCACCACCCTCTAGCCCAAGGACTTGGGGTCCAATGGAACTGGTACAGTAATATTCTAAATTTATTCTAATTACTATACAATGAGTAATAAAGTCCTTTATCTCTGACCCAGTAGTCTTGTGTCTTCTGTTCTCACTTATGAGATTGCTGGCTAGTACGAAGCATAAAATCTCAGACTCTTTACAATTTGCAACGTACATAATATAATCCTGGTCTTTATTTAAAGTCAATATGTGAATATCATCCTAGCTTTAAGTTATTCCATATAGACAATCTGGAACTCTATTTAGGAAACGGAGTTTTGCTCATCTTCAAAGACTGATTGCAGAGAACAATGAGCTGTTACTAAGAACCGAATATCTTGTTGGTATATGTAAAATAAGTGATAAATTGTAGACAAAGTTTCAATTATGCAAGATAAATAAGTTATATAGAACTGTCGTGCAACATAGTGCCTATAGTTGATAATACTGTATCATCCATTTAGAAAGTAGTTAAGAGGGTAGAACTCATATTAAGTATTCTTACCACGATAAAAAGGCCTTTTAATGGCTAAGTAAGAATACATTCCATAACCAGGTAATATTACAGTAAAATGTGTTTGGATTAAGGCAGTCACCTTGTTAATGAGGAAAAATCAGGTCATAGATTCAATTTGCAAGAGATTTTACCTTCAGAGAAATACTTTGCATGTGTTATTTTAAAAGAAAAGATAAAAAACAGTTTAGATAAGCGAGATCAAGTTAATTATCACTAAAGAAAGTCATCGTCTTTGGCTGAAAGTTAAGAGCACCATTAGGCTGAAAAAAAGAAAAATCCCCAGATACAGAAGAAGGTGTTTTGAATGGAATTTATTCATGTAATTGTTTGTAATGTGCTTAATTAACAGAAAGCTTACGAAAATCTCATTAGTAATTCTTATTTCAAGGAACACAATGTTATAAATACATCTCATTATAAAAGCTCATAATTGTTATACGTATAGAATATAATGTACCCTGTAATGTACATGTCTACATGTGACATGTATCCTGTTACCATGAAGTTTTCCATGACTTACATGATATTTGGAAAGCATTAGAATATTTAATAGGTATATTTTTTCCCTCTTGGATACCATTTGATATTTAGAGTATATGTCATGAGACTGAATAAGCAAGGATATATACTAGAAGAGGTTTTTCTATAATTTGTAAATCCATTGTGTAAAGTAGGACTGTATAACACAGAGACTTAGTTACTGATAACGAAGCTAGAACTTGTACATCAAGTATTCACTCTTCATATATGAAGTTTAGTATTATAATTGATCAAACAGTAAGACTCAGCTAAACTGAGCTGCTAATTTGTTTCATGAAAACTAATACAATTATATTTGGGAAGAGATTGTGTTGATCTGATTTTAGGTTTGGGATTAAGTTACAAGAAGAATAAAACATAGAAGAGACTACAAATTTTTGAGAATTTAACTATACCATTATATTTATGAAAACAAAATAGATAACCCAAAAGTGCATAAGAAGCTATCATCAGAAATACATGCTATATATCATTCCTTTTACCTCACAATATATTTTGTCTTTTTAAACATATGTACTTGGTATTGGAACAAGACAATCCATTGTTCACATTTGGCCATTTCTCTGCCCATGGTTTTATACCCTAAACTGTAACAAAATGTATTTTGAATTTAATAACTCCATAAAAATCCAACAGAAAAAAAAGACTAATATCAACACACTGGTAATTTCAAAGAACATCTTGAGATCAAATGGAATTTAGTATAAGAAAAAATTTAAATAACTGGAGAAAATTTCTTTCCAATATATACTCAGAAAAAAGATGCTATTCAGGTAGGTAAAACAGCAGGAGTTCTAACTCAGTGCCAACAGACTAAAAACGCAGTTAGGGAACTTACTGTATTCATTACTGTAAATAATTGAAGAAAAATATTCATGGGAGCTGAAGTTTTGGTCAAATCTCTTTCTCCAGCTTGAATTGAGACATAGGCAGTCCAAATGTATATATTTAAAGCACATTAGTGAATGTTACCATAAGTGTGTTAGGCAGGTAAGGATTCCAAGTATTACTGATTCACACTGAAGAAAGGAAAGAGGACCCTCTTCCATATCGTATGTACATATGTAATCCTATATTTTTCTTCTATCATTTTACTGTACATTTGATCTGATTTCCTGTAGTCTGGGAAATTAAATTTTCTAATTAGTAATTGATATTTTTCCTGTTACCTACCATTAATATTATTTGATTACATTAGGTATGAGAGTAAAATAAAATCTGTATGGTCATTTCATTGTTTTGATTGAAATCCTTCAATGACTATTACAATTTGTTTAATAGGTTTGAAACAGGTAGCTTTATAGCTAGATTCAAAACATTTACAAATATAAAACCAGGCCCTAAGGAATTTTATGTTATGAAAACACTACAAACAATGAAAATTTATAATTTGTGGCTTGATTCAGAAAGATGAAATATTACACAAAAACATGCATGTATTCAAGGAAGGCACTTTCATTACATTCTTCTAGAGAAATGTGATTATTTTCATGGTATGTAAATCCTCTACACACTCCCCTCACATTATTCTTTCTCTTGAATCATAATTTCAGTTATGATATGGCTGCAATTCTTTTGAGAACTTCAGGAGTTGTACCTCTTTGACTAAGATGGAAAAAAAAAGAAACCAATGACACAGATATTTATTAATTCATCAAAATATCATTTTATGGTGAAATTTAACCTATCTTGTACATTATATTGTTGCTATTTTTTATTATTTGGAAAACTAGAGCATTTAATAATAATCCAAGAAGATGAGTATTTAACTGATCTATGCCTTTATTTACTTACCCATTCCATTACTTATAAACTTTATATACCCTGAAGATTTATCTATCGACACACACACACACACACACACACACACCCCAGGGCTAAATTATATATAAATTATATATACCAGGGTTGTAATATATATTATGGCAATCTTATTTTAACAGATTATAACCCTCATCTTTCCTCAATGAAAAAATACATTGAAGAAATCATGCATATATTTATTTTACTTCATAAAATAGATTTTCATATGCATTGTTGTGCTGAGATAAAAACTTTACTTAAAAGGTACAGACCTACCATACAGATAGCTGAAAATAATTACCAACTATAAATTACATGAGGAAGAATTGATTTGGGAAGCAGTTTACAAATCTATTCATCTGAAGAGTTACATATTCAACATGTATGTTATCATGCACTCTCTCTGCTTTGTACTCTAAAAGAAATAAATTGATCCTTTATAATCATTGCAAAATGAGCCTCGCATTCTCTGGTTATATTCTTTCTTGACTCTTATTTGCTGCTGTCAATAGAGATTCACAAGCTGTCTTATGCCTAATGTTTGTATGTTACATCTTTTTTCATCTTTTTACTTTCAACGGCTCTGTATCCTGATATATTTAAATCTTGTTTTTTTTTTAATTCAATGTAAAAATCATCTAAAAATGTTGCCTTATATAATTGGAAAATTGCATCCATTATAATTTAATGTTTTCCATTTTTTCCTATTTTTAATGTTTTATTTCCTATCTTTCCCCTCTGCTCATGATTTCTTTTTGAAACTTTTTAAATATTTATTTCTGAGAGAGAGTGTTAGAGAGAGCACATGCGTGCTTGGGAGAGGGAGGGGCAGAGTGCAATGTGGGGCTTGAACTCAGGGACTGCAGATCATGACCTGAGCTAAAGTCAGACACTTAAAGGACTGAGCCACTCAGGCACCTCCCCACTCTGTTTTTTGTTTGTTTGTATTTGTTTATTTAGTTCATAATGGTTACTCTAAGGATTACAGCACAAATCCTTAAATTAGCACAATATGTACTGAATATTATGTCACATCACATGTAATGTGACAACCTTACATGACAGCTAATTCTATCCATTCCCAATATTCTTTGTGCTAATTTGTCATATGCTTATTTTTATAATTATATATTCCCAAATACATATTTGCCATTTTCCTTAACAGTACACTGAATTTAAATAATGTATTGTTTTTAATTAACAGTAAATTGACATCAAAGAATATTTTTAAAAATAGTCTTTATTCATATAAACTGTTTACCACAAGGTCAAAAAAAGTCTACCTAATGGTGTGTAATGAAGTTAAATATATAATAAATTATTTAGAAATCCATTAAAAAAATTTTTTTTTAGTGTTTATTCTTGAGACAGAGACAGAGCATGAACAGGGGAGGGGCAGAGAGAGAGGGAGATACAGAATCTGAAACAGGCTCCAGGCTCTGAGCTGTCAGCACAGAGCCTGACATGGGGCTCAAACTCACAAACCTGAGCTGATCATGACCTGAGCTGAAGTCAGACACTTAACCGACTGAGCCACCGAGGCGCCCCAGATATCCATTTTTTAATACAAGCAGTTCTCAAAGACCACTATTACCAATATATTCCCCATTTATCCACAAGAATTAACCTGCACTAAAATGTTACCTAGTTCCAGGTCACCTGAGTGGCTCAGTCGGTTAAGTGCGGGGCTCTTGATTTTGGCCCAGGTCACGATCTCCCAGTTCACAAGTTCTAGCCCCACATAGGGCTCCATAGTGATGGTGTGGAGCCTGCTTGGGATTCTCTTTCTCTCTCCCTCTCTCTCTCTGCCCCTCCCCCACTCTCTTTCTAAAAATAAATAAAATTTAAAAGAAAATTTTACCTAGTTCCTGCAAAGATAATTGCAAGCACTATGTCCAGAATTATTTCTTGCTAGGATTTGGGCTTTATCTAGCTTACCAATTGTGGCCAAAAATAGACTACCATGTACTTTCTGAAAAAAATATTTATTTTCCCATCACAATACCTTTGATCCACATTCCCTATTAATTAGCACCCCTCTTCTCTCTTCCCTGTATTTGTACATTTTCCCTTCTAAACTAATGTGTATCTACTATATGCCTAATGATTCCCATTACCCATTAGAGTAAATTTTCTCATTCAGGTGGGCTCCATTTTTATTACTTGAAGTAAAATTCAAGAAAGATCTCTAAAGAGGTTGTGCTATCAAGATCCCTTCAGAAAATTCCTTAATAAATGGTTTGAAAAGGTTGAAGTAGGTTTCATTTCTCTGAGCTTTTATTTCAGAGACAGGAAATATTCTCTTATGACTCAGTTTTTTGTTCAGATTTATCTAAAGATATTCATTGATCATGATGGTCAATTTTGTTCTTTTAGTTGTTTATTTTCAAATTTTCCTAAATGCTGCATTTTGGCTTATACAGACCTCTGAACCTGATCTTATACAGTAGGAAATCATCAAATGTATTATTATCTATTAAAAGTACTTTTTATTAAAAAAAATTTTAACGTTTATTCATTTTTGAGAGAGACAGAGCGTGAATGGGGGGAAGGCAGAGAGAGAGGGAGACAGAATCTGAAGCAGGATCCAGGCTCTGAGCTGTCAGCACAGAGCCCAATGTGGGGTTCGAACTAATGAACCGTGAGATCATGACCTGAGATGAAGTCAGATGCTTAACTAAATGAGCTACCCAGGTGCCCCAAAAGTATTTTATATATATGTGCTTTGAATATATAAAGATAAATTAAATGTTTACTACCACTTGGTATTATATGCAGGATAGCTTAATAATTCAATTTTATAGAAATTTATCAATATAAAACATATATGATACAGAAAAACATCTGAGAAGACCTTTTTACTTGTGACAGGATTTTTATTGTTTGTGTGTGTGTGTGTGTGTGTGTGAGAGAGAGAGAGAGAGAGAGAGAGAGAGAGAAAGAGAGACAGGATTTTTTAAAAAGTTTAATCAGTATAAGAATAGGATTTACTGTTCAAATATGCTAACATTTAAACAATATAAAAAGACCTACTAAGTGTTCTAATTACTAATACACTTATAGATAATATAAATTTTAAGCATCAAGTGCCAGTGTTCATGAACAATTTGGTAGTATGGATATGAACAGGGTGGTGGCAGATAGAGATCAATTTACAGAACACAACTTAATAATTCTGAGCAAAGTGACTGAGCAAAAACTGACCTAAGAGAATGGAAGGATAGGCAAGGACCTCCGTTTATATGAACTGCCAAAACATCAAAACATACACTAAATATATATACAACCCAAGATGAACTTAGACGCTGAAGGTAGGAAGATTAAGAACATCCACTGGCTCAAGAAGTTTAGAGTCTAGGGGGAAAATGAACACAAGTAAAAGAATAATCACAATTCCTGAAGAGTGATGGCAGGCTTGGTTTTTGCCATCTCCTAAGCAAACAGTTAAAGGTCAGTTAAAGATTTGTCAATGATATAATTGGCATTATAAAATTGAGCCTTGGTCTTTGCCATCAGTGGCTCTTGTCCTGTGTTGTTTGAATCCTTTTCTCCTCAGTCAATTTCTGCAAGACCCCCTTCCTCTTTTTCAAGTCTTGGGCAAATTCCATGTCCTCAGGAATGCCTTTTCTTGCCTACATAAAATTACAGCTCATAAACTAACCTTCAGATTTCTCTCTCCTCATCTCCTACTTTACTTTTCTCCAATGCAACTATAACCATAAGCCTTAGTAGATATTTGGCTTATTTTTTTTATCATCTGTCTCCACTTGTTAGTTCCATAAATACAGGGACATTTCTTTTCATTTTTTTTTCTGAAACCCTTGGAAAAGTAGCTGTTACAGAATAGGTGCTCAATAAAATATTTACTGCTGTTTAATGAATATGCATGATTAGTAATTTAGAATAGTTAATTCTACAGTTTGAATTCTAAGATGTAATACATGGTCTTGACAGGATGATAAGTATTTTGATTGTCTTTACAGCCTGAAATTATCTGAATATTACCTCTTTTTCTTTCATTTTATCTTTTGTGAAATCATTGGACAGGATTTTAAAAAATAAGCATAAAAGACTTAATTTGTTGCTTTTAGTTTTCAGAATAGCCAATTTCTCTTACAGCACAGTCAGTCCCATTAATTTGGGGGAAATAAGTTCAGCCCTTTTAGAATGCTTTGTGGAAACTGACAGGGCCTGTCTTATAATTCAAAGTATTGTAAAGCCTGAAAAACACACCAACCATAAAAATTCAGTCACGCTGAATATATACAAAGTTTAGAAGACATTAGAGAAAATATACAAATGTTCTCTAGTGACGAAATAAGCTCTTAGATAATCCAACAGTCACACAGAATAATGATCAATCTTACATAGACTCTTGCAACCTCAGGTAAATGGTCAGGCTCTCCCATCTCATTCTCTTTGATATAATAACTATTAAAGAAAAAATCTTTTCAAAAATGATTCACTGCCAGGAGCAGATCTAAGATCTATATCTCATTTTGCATTCAAAATTTCAGTATTCTTGTTAGGAATAAAAAAATTGGCTTCAGAACTGACAAAAACTTGACTCATTCCAGAAAGTCACGGTATTATTAAAGTCTTCTCCCAAACCCAAAGAGCACATTAATGTTAATGAGGTTTCATTAGGCCTACTGTAGAGCATCCCATCAAACTTGACTAGTGACTATCTTCCTGCAATTTAGAGAATCTCTTCAGGCGCCACATCTCAAGTGAGCTTGCTTTTTACCTTCTCTTTCTCACCTGCTTGCTTTTTTTTTTTTTTTTTTGCTGCCTTGATATTTTATGTGTGCTTTTTATCTATTGCATAACTGCTTAGTCCATTAATATCAGTGTTTGGATTAAACTATGTGTTTGATTACTGATCTCAGATTTGTTCCTGAAAACCTTCTTTGAGGTGTTTGATATAATTTTTCACGTTTATTGAGATATAATTGAAATATAAGTTTAAGGTGTACAATATGCTAATATACTACCATAACTCAAATGATGACTACCATAATATTAGCCAACACCTCTACCACCTCACATAATTTCCTATGTGTGTGGTACAAACATGTAAGATCTACTCTCTTAGCAACTAGCAAGAATATAAAGTCATCATTTGGGGCGCCTGGGTGGCTCAGTCAGTTGGGCGTCCGACTTCGGCTCAGGTCATGATCTCGCGGTCCGTGAGTTCAAGCCCCGCTTCAGGCTCTGTGCTGACAGCTCAGAGCCTGGAGCCTGTTTCAAATTCTGTGTCTCCCTCTCTCTCTGACTTTCCCCCGTTCATGCTCTGTCTCTCTCTGCCTCAAAAATGAATAAACATTAAAAAAAATTTTTTTTTAAAGTCATCATGATGTACATTAGATCTCAAGAACTTATTCACCTTATCACTGGAAGTGTGTACACGTACCAACACTTCCCCATGTCCTCTACTACCTAGCCCCCGGTAACTACCATACTATTCTCTGTTTGTATTAATTTGACATTTTTAAAAAAAAATTTAATTTTTATTTGTGAGAGACAGTGTGAGCAGGGGAGGAGTAGAGAGAGAGGGAGACACAGAATCCAAAGCAGGCCCCAGGCTCTAAGCTGTCAGCACACAGCCTGACGTGGGGCTCAAAGTCACAAACCACAAGATCATGACTGATTTGACATGGGACGCTCAACCAACTGAGCCACCCAGGCACCCCTAATTTGACATTTTTTAGATTCCACTACCATGCAGTATTGTCTTTATCTGTTTAATCACTTAGCATAACACCCTAAAAGTCCATCCATCCATGTTGTCACAAATGACAAGATTTCCTTCTTTCTCATGGAAGAATAATATTTCCTGCACAGATACCAGATAATATGGATAATAATAGATAAATAAGATTCTTTCTCCATTCATCGACTGATGAACTCAGGTTGTTTCCTTACTGTAAAGAATGCTGCAATGAATGAGGAGGTACTGATAGATCATTAAGATCTTGTTCTTATTTCCTTTGAATATATAACCTAGAAGTGAGATTGCTGGATTGGATGGTTTCTATTTTTGACTTTTTTGAGAAACATGTGTACTATTTTCCACAGTGGCTGTACACATTACACTCCACCAACAGTGCACAAGGTTTGCTTTTCCACATCCTTGTCAATACTTTTGTATCTTGTGATTCTGATAGCTATTCTAAAATTTTTTTTAATGTTTATTTATTTTTGAGAGAGACAGAGACAGAATACAAGTGGGTTAGGGGCAGAGAGAGAGGGAGGCACAGAATCCAAAGCAGGCTCCAGGATCTGAGCTGTCAGCACAGAGCCCAACGCGGGACTTGAACTCACGAACCGCGAGATCATGACCTGAGCCGAAGTCAGAGGCTCAACCAACTGAGCCACCCAGGTGCCCTACTGATGATAGCTATTCTAACAGGTGTGAAGTGATATCTCATTTTGATTTTGACTTGCACTCTCCTAATGATTAGTGATGTCAAATATCTATCTGTTGGCCATCTGGATGTCTCCTTTGGAGAAATGTTTATTCAGCTTCTCTGACCATCTTTTAATCAGTTTATTACTAGAGTTGTATTAGTTCTTTATATATTTTGGATACTAATCAATAACCAGATATATGATTCACAAATATTTAATAATATTCCTAAAGTTACCTTTTCATTCTGTCAACTGTTTCTTTTGCTGTGCAAAAGCTTTTTAGCATGATGTACTGTTTGCTACCCCACTTTATCAACTTCAGCTTTGAGAAATGACAACCATGTTTATGTTTTCACTTGTCCAAAATGGAATTCCAAATATTAGCTATGCATTCATTTCATTTTCCCTGTATTCTCTAAAGTACATTAAAGGCCTTAATTTCCAGACACAGTATATTTACCATAATCTTGTAAATAAATAAATCAGATATTCTAAGTATATCATTTCCTATTTAACTGACTTTGAAAACTTATGTTCATTTCTTATTCTAATTATTATCTAATATTCAGATGCATTCCTTTTATCTGTTATATACTTATATTTAGAGAATATTTTTAAAGTTTATTTATTTTGAGGCAGGGGAGGGGCAGAAGCAGAGGGAGAAATAGAGAATCCCAAGCAGACTCCACACTGTCAGTGCAAAGCCCAATGTGGGGCTTCAACTCATGAGCCATGAGATTATGACCTGAGCCAAAGTCAGATGCCCAAATGACTGAGCCACCCAAGCACCCCAGGTTTAGAGAAATGTTTTAAGAACATATATTTAGTTTCAACCTGTCAATAGGCCTTTGAGACAACATAATCTCCATTTCATGAAAAAAATAATATCCCAGCTTTTTTACATAAAATACCTAGCAATTAACAGTATGTAGGGGTCACAAGTCTCTTTTGCAACAGTAATGCCACCTTTTTTATTGTTTGTTCTGTAATTTCTCCAGGATTGATTTCAAGGATTTGATTTTTCCATGAAGTAATTAAAGCAAAGAAATTATGTTTCTTTTTTAATTTCCAAGCAACGTCCTGATTTTTCATTCAGGTTCTTAATATAGTACAATAATCTCACTTTCATATTTTCTCAGGATTTTTAACTCAATGATTTATTCAAGAGAAATTCTTTTAACTAATTTAAAGCAGTGTGATATATTCTTTTTTTTAATGTTTATTTATTTTTGAGAGAGAGACTGAGTGTGAGCAGGGGGATAGGTGCTCAGAGAGAGAGGGAGACACAGAATCCAAATCAGGCTCCAGGCTCTGATCTGTCAGCAAGAGCCCAATGTGGGGCTCAAACCCACAGAAGGACCATTAGATCAATGACCTGAGCTGAAGCCAGATGCCTAACCAACTGAGCCACCCAGGCACCCACAGTGTGATATATTCTTAAATCTTCACATCACATTTTACCTTTGATTGTCTCTTACTAATGATAGCTTTATCCTTTGAAAACTGAAGTTTTCTTTTTCTTTTCAGAGAAAAGAGAACAACAAAAAATTATTATAATGGATTCCCCCTATGCTACATACCAAATATTGATAATAATTCTTTTTGGGATTCACTTGGATTTTTAATCTTCTTCTTAATCTGTGCAAGCCAATAAAGTAAGCATCTCTTACTTTGTGACTCTTAGAAGATTACGCAAAATAATTACTATGGTCTAAAATCACAAGATTTATTTGTTCAGTTATTCTTTGGCTGCATAACAAATTACCAAATCTTACCAGCTTATGGCACATTTTTTTGTTGTTAAATCTCACAGTTGTATAAATTACAAGTCAAAACAAACTCAAATCGATTCTCTGAAGACAGTGAATCAAGTCCAAAATCAAGGACTTGGTCGGGTGAGGCTCTTATAGAGGTTCTGGGAATGTTCTTCAAAGCTCACTTGCTGACACAGTCACTGTCAGCTGTGTCAGACTAAGGTGGTTTGACTCAGGTGCCCATCTCTTTGCTGGCTGACAGGGCTCATTCTTTGCTCCTAAAGGCCACTTACATTCATTCTCATGTGCCATCTTCCAGCCAGTGGTCTGTCAGTTGTCTGTCAAATCTTCCTCATGCTACATGTCTCTGATTTCCTCTTCTGCCACTAGCCAGAGAAATGGATGCCCAGTTTTTGAAGTAACAGTTTATCAAGATGTAATTTCACACATCATACAAATGACGTATTTAAGCTACAAAATTAAATGATTTTTAATATATGCAGAGCTATGCAACCATCACCATGATAGATTTCAGAATATTATAACACTCCAACACTGATTGGTAAACTTCCTCACTGAATCTTTGGATACATTTCTTTGGCTAAAAGAATTTCCCCCCCCAAAAAAAAGAAAATTAAGGGATTCTTTAATGTTAAAATTACATTTCCTCCTTCACGTATTTTATTACGTACAACTAAAAGAAACCAATTGGCACTTTTGACATTCCGACTTAAATTTCCTTTGCATCTTCTACCATCTTAATAGATACATCTTTATTTCTAGGTTATAGCTAACAACGGTTGCTAAGTTTTCCAATACTATACAGTATGGATCACCTTTTATCCAATTTCTCATATATTTATTCAGCATCCTTTAAGCCTTCATCAAGAGTGTCTGTGAGACCTTTCCACTTTTAATAGTCTTTTAGAAATACTTCCAGATTCAACTTACAGCAATGTCACAATTTTTTTCTTTTTGTGAGAGCAATATCCTGCCTTCAGATACCAAATTATGTTCTGGTTATGTTGTACTGTGTGGAGATCCCTACAGTCCCTAAACTACTATGATTTAAAACATTTTATCTACTTGCAAATCTCCAGACTAGGTATGGCTTAGTAGGAAAGTCTCAGATCTCATCTACATGATGTCAACTAAAGCAGCTCCACTGTGGATCAACTCCCAAGTTGGTCTACTCATATGGGTGACAAGATAGTGCCTGCTCTTGGCCAGGGGCTACATGAGATATCTTCGTGAAATGCTTCTGCTCTCCCTTTAAGGCTCTCCACAGCTCTTTTTGTACTTCTCATAGCATGGAAACTCAGTTCCAAAAGTACTTATTAAAAACAGAGAGAAAGTAGAAGTCTCTTTTAAGACCTGGGACAGAAACCTGTCACAGCATCACTTTTGCCATATTTTATTGGTCAAAGTCATCACATTACCACCCAGATTTCAAGGTAGAAGGTCACAGATTCACATCTTGATGGGAAAAATGTGAACTAATTTGTAGTTGTCCTTAATCTAACAGAGGATATAATCACATAAAATTTTCCAAACAGCAAAATTTTAGTCTTAATATAGCTCATTTTTAACATTTTTATTTTAAGTATTAGTTTTTATATAAATAAAACTAAACTAGTATTATTTTTAGTGAAATAAGACTACAGAAGTAAAAATGTATTTATTTTTGGCACATGTTCTAAGTAGTTTATGTGATACTAAGTACTTAATAAGTACTTAATAAGACATTCTTAAACAATATCTCTTATTATCTAATTTTTCAGAGCAATATTTAGAAGACGGATACATGGTTGGACATTGAAAATGACTCTTGTTGACTACAGCAAAATATTTGTACATATTCTTACATAAAGGGACAAGATTGATTCCCTATGACTTAATTTGTTGTTCTCAGTGGAGATGTGGGGATATTGCTCTAAGAGGTAAATTTTTATGTTGTTTTTAATTTCAATTTATTAATATTTTATTTCATTTTGTGTGAGCATATTGTTTCCTCAGGTCAGATATTAACTATATGCCAATTTCTTGATAGTTAGAAACCAATAAAGATTTAATAGGAGGAGCCTGAGGGAAAGTATGCATTTAAATCAGGTGGTGGTGTTTTAATATTCTAATAACTTTCATCTATGTGACAATAAAATTAAATTTCAAAAGTTTTAATGAAAGGAACACATGATTTATTCTGCTGGATGTTCATGAATCCCTTAAGTGCTTTTGTCATAAAATAAACTGCCTAATGTTGCCTTTCTCATAGTGTATTTCTGAAACACTGATTCTAGAGAATGTTCATAACAGAACATGATATGACTTGGAGAATTAACAAAAAGTTATGTTTTTAAAATTACGGGTATTCTCAAAGCTGTAAATCTTATAATTTTCATTCTATATTGCCCAACAAATGTATGACATACATTTAAAATAAATCTATTGAGGAAGCATTGCTGAGAATTGCTGAATCTAGTTACACTCTTAGGAAAACAATACTTTCTATTTAAATTTGAAAGAAATTTATTTTTTGGGTGCTGAATTTGCTTCTTTATAGACTTTGGATACTAACCCTTTACTGATATGTCATTTGCAAATATCTTCCTCCATTCTCTTGGTTGTCTTTTAGTTTTGTTGACTGTTTCCTTTGCAGTGCCAAAGCTTTTTATCTTGATGAGATTCAAAAAGTTCAGTTTTGCTTTTATTTCCCTTGCCTTTGGAGACTTGTCAAGGAAGAAGTTGCTGCAGCTGACGTCAAAGAGGTTGCCTGTTTTCTCCTCTACAGTTTTGATGGTTTCCTATCTCACGTTTAGGTCTTTCATCCATTTTAAAGTTTATTTTTATATATGGTATAATAAAGTGGTCCAGTTTCATTCTTCTGCATGTTGCTGTCCAGTTCTCCCAGCACCATTTGCTAAAGAGACTGTCTTTTAGCATGGGATATTATTCCATGGGATACTCTTTTCTGCTTTGTCGAAGATTAGTTGGCCATACATTTGTGGGTCCAATACTGGCTTCTCTTTTCTACTCCATTGGTCAGTGCATCTGTTTTTGTGTGTCAATACCAAATTGTCTTGGTGATTACAGCTTTGTAGTAAAACTCAACACCCAAAAATCAAACAATCCGGTGAAGAAATGGGAAGAAGATATGAATAGACACTTCCAAAGAAGACATCCAGATGGCTAACAGATACATGAGAAGATGCTCAACATCTCTCATCATCAGGGAAATACAAATCAAAACTACACTGAGATACCACCTCACACCAATCAGAATGGCTAAAATGAACAATTCAGGAAACAACAGATGTCAGTGTGGATGTGGAGAAAGGGGAACCCTCTTGCACTGTTGGTGAGAATGCAAATTGTTGCAGCTACTCTGGAAAACAGTGTGAAGGTTCCTCAAAAAATTAAATATAGAACTACCCTAGGACCCAGCAACAGCACTACTAGAAATTTATCCAAAGGATACAGGAGTGCAGATTCATAGGGGCACTTGTACCCCAATGTTTACAGCAGCACTTTCAACATAGCCAAATTATGGAAAGAGCCCAAATGTCCATCAGCTGATGAATGGATAAAGAAGATGTGGTTTATATATATAATGGAATATTACATGGCAATGAGAAAGAATGAAATCCTGCCATTTGCAACAACATGAATGGAATTGGAGCATATTATGCTAAGTGAAATAAGTTAGAGAAAGACAGATATCATATGCTTTAACTCATATGTGGAACTGAGGAACTTAACAGAAGACCATGGGGGAATGTAAGGGGAAAAAATAAGTTTCAAACAGAGAGGGAGGCAAATCCATAAGGGACTCTTAAATACAGAGAACAAACAGGGTTGATGGGCAGGGGGAGGTAGGGAAGTGGGGAAAATGGGTAATGGGCATTGAGGAGCGAACTTGCTGAGATAAGCACTGGGTGCTGTATGCAAGTGGTTGAATCGTGAGAATTTACCCCCGAAACCAAGAGCACACTGTATACACTGTACGTTAGCTAACTTGACAATAACTTATATTAAAAAATAAATAAATAAATTTGAAAGAAATTTAATAAAGAGAGTTAAATTCTTATCTAATGGAGACAACTGGAGGAGCAGTTTCTTGGACCACTTCTAAGAATGATTTCCTGCATAATCAAAAAGTAAGAATTTACAGAACTAAGACTCATGCCGCACTCAAACTATAGTGCTGGGACCCTTGAATCAGTAAGAAAGGCTAAGAAGCTGGCATCACTAGTAGGATGTCTCTAAATGGTAAATAGAGACTAATTCTGAAGCCTCTTCTTCCATACTTGCTTTTTGTTGTTGCTGCCTGCAAAGCTGAAGACTTGTGCTGGTAGATAAAGTTTTGTTTCCTTTTTTGTGTCTAACTGAATGCATTCCAGGACAACAGCCATGAGTTTTTAGGTAATGTAAATTAATTTCCTAAACTCCTCTGTATGTAAAGAGGCAGAAAGAGATAGTGAAGGGTACAGCTTCAAAATCACTTAACTTACTTCACTGCAGCTAAGTTCTGTGGTCTTATATATGAATATTCTATTACTGTTGTAACTACTGGCAACTACCACTGCCACAGAAGTTTTTTGTATTAGTCTTCAAAGTTGATGTTCTGAAATGCAGAAAATCAAAAGTCTTTTTTTCATTATCCCTACTCCAAATTTCACTGGCCTTTTTAATTTAACTCACATTGCAGTGAAATTGGTAAACTGGTAATCAGCATCTGCTTCAAATTTCTTCTAGTGTACCTTCTTCTAAATCAGAGCCTCAATAGCTAACACAGTAGTCACACACCTCTTTTGTTTGTTTGTTTTTTGCTTGCAGAAGAGTGCTATGTACACTCTTCTGGACAAAAAAGAAATTTCAAGCTGTGGTTTGGTCCCCTTTATGTTCCCTTCTGAATATTTAACTGGAAAAACATTTTTGCTTTAAATTATTCATACAGTGATTAAATAATTATTTCTTACTGCACTTAAGATCACTACAGTGCCAACCTTTGTGGTTTTGAAGATGAGGTCCTTAAGAAAAGCCAGAAAGGAATCTCCTACTGCTTCTCAATTTAAGTCTGTCCTTATCAGTTCACATAATTCTGAGGTAATCGGGTTTGCATCTTTAGAATAAGTTTAGGGGGTTGCTAAAAAACAAAGTGAACAATGAACAAGATCCTCCCCCTACATTTCCACTTAAATATTAGAAAATTACACCATTCAAGTAATATAGGAAATATGGCATACATAACTTGTACTAATGTAATAGCGTCTTTCATATTGTAGGTTCATTTCCATACCTCTTTATGAAATTTGAATTTTATTCACAAATTTCTTTTAAAAGCAATAAATTATTGTGCTTTCAAGGATACCAACATTATTTATTTATTTATTGTGGACATGGAAAGCTGATTATTTCACATAAAATTTAGCCACTTTCTGTAGATAGTATCTTATTAGTAAATATGCTTTTCAAAATAATAGATAAGATATAAAAAAATGTTTGGGATGCTGGGGTGGTTCAGTTGGCCAAGTTTCTAACTGATTCTTGATTTCAGTGCAGGTCATGATCTCACAGTTGTGAGTTCAAGCCCTGTGTCAGGCTCCATTCTTTCCCTCCCTCTCTCTGCTCCTCCCCTGCTTACATTCTCTCTCTCTCTCAAAATGAAAATAAATTAACTTAAAATGTTCAGAAATAAATGATAATTTTTTTAAATATGTGCAATGAGATAGACATGGATGTTTAATTTAGGGGCACGAAATCAAATGTCTCACTTCTACAGTGTTAGAAATAAATTATTTTATCAATATACGCAAATCAAATCTACCAGCACTGATATTCTGGAGAGATTGTAATATACCTCATAATGTAATTTTATTAGTAATTTTATGTTTTAGTGTTACTTTTTCAAATTTTAATTGTTTTCTAACTAATGTCTAAATCAAGTATATAAAAGGATTGTTTTAATCTTCATTGATTTTTCTTAAGTTTGATTATTTTTTTTGTATTTTAACAATTATTGGCACAGATGTAATAAGTTCATTTGTTCTAACTTTGGTGTGCAAATTCAACTATTGTTCTTCCTCATTATTATGTATCAATATCAGCAAATGATAAATAACTTCACCTCAAGATAAATTTAGATTTTTTCATAAAAAATGCTTTGTTCAACTATTAACTCCAAATATAGTATACATTTTGTGATTTATGATATGATGTGACTTAGTATATAATTTGTGATCTATAATATGTATGTTGCATATATGTTATAATAATAATATCTATAATAATTCACGAATCTAATATTCATGAATCTGGTTATGCATATTGACAGTTTTTTTAAAGAAACAAATTTATAAGAAAAAAAAAATCTGTCACATTATAAGAGCTATCATATTTTGCTTACTCTCTAAACATATGCTGACAGCCTCAGAACCTGCTATAATGACTTTGATACTGACAGGCTGTTTGTACATATCTGTGAAGTAAATGTATGGGCTACAATGTCGTAATGTTTAAAAAATGTTGACAGGAAAAAGTTGTGGGATTTACCATGGAACTTACACAATTGTAATGCACACTTTAGCTCACATTCGCTAAATATCAAATGTAGTACTGAGTCTTCCAGATGAACTAATAATATCCCCTAGTCAGGGGGGTTAATGATGGATGAAGAGAAAGCCAGTAAATATTCCATTTTAGGAGAGAAAAATATCATAAAGTACTGACTTGGGTAATAACACTTGGACAGGTGCTGCTCTTTTATATAATTTTCCAAAAGTGTTACTGAAAATGCTAGAGTAGAGAAGTGCAAATAAATAACTGGGACAGAAGAAATTTGAGTCTCTGTTTTCCCAATGAAATGAAGAAAATCAAAACAATCCTTGAAGCGTCCCAAATGTAGTTGGCTTAACAGTTGGTTGCTGTGAGAATCCTCATTCTTTTTCTTTTTTAATTAATCAATTTTTTAAAATTTACATCCAAGTTAGTTAGCATATAGTGCACTAATGATTTCAGGAGTAGAATCCAGTGATTCATCCCCTACATATAACACCCAGTGCTTATCCCAAAAAGTGTCCTCCTTAATGCCCCATGCCCATTTAGTCCATCCCTCCACCCACAATCCCTCCAGCAACACTCGGTTTGTTCTCTATATCTGAGAGTCTTGTCCCCTTCCCTGTTTTTATATTATTTTTTGCTTCCCTTACTTTATGTTCATCTGTTTTGTATCTTAAATTCTACATATGGGTAAAGTCATATGGTATTTGTCTTTCTGTAATTTTGCTTATCATAATACCCTCTAGTTCCATCCACATTGTTGCAAATGACAAGATTTCATTCATTTTGACTGCCCAGTAATACTCCGTTATAAATATATACTACACCTTCTTTATCCATTCATCTGTCGATGGAAATTTGGGCTCTTTCTAAATGGTTATGGTCTACATCACCGCAAGAAACTTTGGGGTGCATATGCCCCTTCAAAACAGCACACCTGTATCCTTTGGATAAATACCTAGGAGTGCAATGGCTGGGTTGTGGGGTAGTTCTATTTTTAATTTTTTGAGGAAACTCCATATTGTTTCATTGGATTTGATTTTGTTCATTGGTCTGGTTTTTTTTTCTTTAATTTCTTTTATTATTCTTAGATACAGAAAGAAAAAATTTATTTTTTATTTTTTTACATAAAATTATTAATTTTTACTTATTTTTTATAAATTTATTTTTTATTCTATTTTACCTTCTTCAATTCATTTTATTCTATTTTATTGAGTACTTTTTTAAATTTTTAAATGCTTTCTTATTTTTCTTTCTCTTTTCTTTCCCTTTTTTCTCTATTCGATCAAGCTTCTTTCAACAACCAAAACATACACAGGATCTAGCTTTATTTTATGGGTTTTTTTTAATCTTCTTAATTTTTTATTTTATTAATTATTTTTCTTCCTCAAAAATGACAAAATGAAGGAATTCACCCCAAAAGAAAGAACAGGAAGAAATGACAGCTAGGGACTTAACACAGATGTAAGCAAGATGTCTCAACTACAATTCAGAACCACAATAATAATACTAGCTGGGGTTGAAAAAAGCATAGAATCCTTTTCTGTGGAGATAAAAGAAGTAAAATCTAGTCATGACAAAATTAAAAACACTATAACTGAGATGCAATCTTGAATAAATGTCACGGTTCGCAGGATGAATGACGTAGAGCAGTGAATCAGTGATATACAAGACAATTATGGAAAGTAATAAAGCAGGAAAAAAGAGGGCAACTAAGCCTCAAGAGCACAATATAACAATTACAGAACTCAGTGACTCACTAAAAAGGAATAACATCTGAATCATAGGAGTCCCAGAAGATGAAGAAAGAGAAAAAGGGACAGAAAGTTTATATGACAAAATCATAGCAGACAACTTTCCTAACCTGGGAAAAGACACAGACATCAAAATCCAAGAAGCACAGGGAACTCCTATTAGATTCAACATAAAGTGACCATTAACAGGCAAAATCATAGTCAAATTCACACAATACACAGACAAGGAAAGAATTATGGAACCAGCAAGTGAAAAGTCCCAAACCTATAAGAAAATACAGATCAGGTTCACAGCAGACTTAATTACAGAAGTTTGGCAGGACAGAAAGGAGTGGCAGGATATATTTAATGTGCTGAATCAGAAAAAAATATACAGCCAATAATTCTTTATCCAGCAAGGCTCTCATTAAAAACAGGAGAGATAAAGAATTCCCCAGACAAACAAAAATTAAAGGAGTTCATGACCACTAAACCAGCCTTGCAAGAAATTTTAAGGGGAACTCTCTGAGGGGAGAAAAAGAGAAACAAAACAAAAAGGACTAAAAGCAACAAAGACTAGAAAGGACCAGAGAATACCACCAGAAACTCAAACTCTATACGCAACACAATGGCACTAAATTCATATATTTCAGTACTCACTCTAAATGTCAATGGACTGAAAATTCCAATCAAATGACATAGGACAGAGAGACAGTTCAGGAAGATGGCAGCGTAGGACGCTGGGCTCACCGCGTCCTGCTGATCACTTAGATTCCACCCACATCTGCCTAATTTACCCAGAAAACTGCCAGAAGATTAACAGAACGGACTCTCCAGAGCCAAGCATAGACAAGAGGCCCACGGAAGAGGATAGGAAGGGCAGAGAGGCAGTGCGTGCTACACAGACTAGCGGGAGGGATCTGGAGCGGTGGAGGGGCAGCCCACCCAGCAAGGCAGAGCCCGCTCTCCTCTGGCTTGCAAAAGCAGATGGGGCCAGACGGAGTGTGTTCTGACAGCCAGTGGGACTTAACAGCTGGAATGTTACAAGTCAACAGCTCTGCTCAGAGAGCTGGAGGGAGAGTCCTTGAGCCCCAGACAACAGAGCGCAGCTTGGTGGGGAACAAAGGCACTGGGAAGCGCCATCTCCCTCGCCGATCCCCCAGGCAAAATCCCAAAGTGAACCAGTTCCCATCAGGGAACTTGCTTGCACCGTGCAAACACCCAATGCTGTGCTTCTGCAGATCCATCCCTCCAATGGGTCTGCCTCCCTCCTGGTGCCTCCCTCCCAAAGCGGACAACTGAAGCCAAAGCGAGCTAGGCCTGCCCCTCCCACCCCTGTGCACCTTGCGGATCCACCCCGGCTAATATGCCAGATCCCATCAAAGCAGCACAAGCCTGGCAGTGTGCAAGTAGAGCAGACAGGGGCCACACCACTCCACAGTGAGTCCTGCCCCTGGAGAGGGGAAGGTACACACCAGTCTGACTGTGGACCCAGCAGTGGGCTGGGGGCAGATCTCAGGTCTGACTGTGGCCCCGCCCCCCAACACAAGTTACTCTAGACAGCACAGAGGAAGAGCCCTGAAGTTCCCTGCCACTCCAGGGACTATCCAAAATGATGAAATGGAAGAATTCTCCTCAAAAGAAACTCCAGGAGGTAGCGACAGCTAATGAACTGATCAAAAACGATTTAAGCAATAGAGCAGAAAATGAATTTAAATAGTAGTCATAAAATTAATCGCTGGGTGACAGAGGGAAGATGGCGGCGTAGGAGGACGCTGGGCTTACCGCACGTCCTGCTGATCACTTAGATTCCACCTACACCTGCCTAAATAACACAGAAAACCAGCAGAAGACCAGCAGAACGGAGTCTCCAGAGCCAAGCGCAGACAAGAGGCCCACAGAAGAGGGCAGGAAGGGCAGAGAGGCGGTGCGCGCTCCACGGACTGGCGGGAGAGAGCCAGGGGGAGGGGCAGCTTGCGGGCCAAGCAGAGCCCCCGAGTCTGACTTGCAAAAGCGGAGCGGCCGGATGGAGTGTGTTCCAACAGCAAGCGCGACTTAGCATCTGGGAGGTCATAAGTTAACAGCTCTGCTCAGAGAGCGGGAAGGCTGGAGGACAAAGAGAGGGAGAGTTGCTGAGCCCCCAGATGACAGAGCTCAGTTTGTTGGGGAACAAAGGCGCTCGCCAGCGCCATCTCCCTCACCCATCCCCCAGCCTAAATCCCAAAGGGAACCAGTTCCTGCCAGGGAACTTGCTCGCTCTACGCAAACACCCAACACTGTGCTTCTGCAGAGCCACCCCTCCGGCAGCGGGTCTGACTCCCTCCCGCTGCCACAGGGCCCCTCCTGAAGTGGATCACCTAAGGAGAAGCGAGCTAAGCCTGCCCCTCCTGCCCCCGTGCACCTTGCTTCCCCACCCAAGCTAATATGCCAGATCCCCAGCACCACAAGCCTGGCAGTGTGCAAGTAGCCCAGACGGGCCACGCCAACCCACAGTGATTCCCGCCCCTAGGAGAGGGGAAGAGAAGGCACCCACCAGTCTGACTGTGGCCCCAGCGGTGGGCTGGGGGCAGACATCAGGTCTGACTGCGGCCCCGCCCACCAACTCCAGTTATACACCACAGCACAGGGGAAGTGCCCTGCAGGTCCCCACCACTCCAGGGACTATCCAAAATGACCAAACGGAAGAATTCCCCTCAAAAGAATCTCCAGGAAATAACAACAGCTAATGAACTGATCAAAAAGAATTTAAATAATATAACAGAAAGTGAATTTAGAATAATAGTCATAAAATTAATCGCTGGGCTTGAAAACAGTATAGAGGACAGCAGAGAATCTCTTGCTACAGAGATCAAGGGACTAAGGAACAGTCAGGAGGAGCTGAAAAATGCTTTAAACAAAATGCAAAATAAAATGGAAACAACAACGGCTCGGATTGAAGAGGCAGAGGAGAGAATAGGTGAACTAGAAGATAAAGTTATGGAAAAAAGGAAGCTGAGAAAAAGAGAGATAAAAAAATCCAGGAGTATGAGGGGAAAATTAGAGAACTAAGTGATACACTAAAAAGAAATAATATACGCATAATTAGTATCCCAGAGGAGGAAGAGAGAGGGAAAGGTGCTGAAGGGGTACTTGAAGAAATCATAGCTGAGAACTTCCCTGAACTGGGGAAGGAAAAAGGCATTGAAATCCAAGAGGCACAGAGAACTCCCTTCAGACGTAACTTGAATCGATCTTCTGCACGACATATCATAGTGAAACTGGCAAAATACAAGGATAAAGAGAAAATTCTGAAAGCAGCAAGGGATAAACGTGCCCTCACATATAAAGGGAGACCTATAAGACTCGTGACTGATCTCTCTTTTGAAACTTGGCAGGCCAGAAAGGATTGGCACGAGATCTTCAGTGTGCTGAACAGAAAAAATATGCAGCCGAGAATCCTTTATCCAGCAAGTCTGTCATTTAGAACAGAAGAGGAGATAAAAGTCTTCCCAAACAAACAAAAACTGAAGGAATTTGTCACCACGAAACCAGCCCTACAAGAGATCCTAAGGGGGATCCTGTGAGACAAAGCACCAGTGACATCACTACAAGCATAAAACATACAGACATCACAATGACTCTAAACCCGTATCTTTCTATAATAACACTGAATGTAAATGGATTAAATGCGCCAACCAAAAGACATAGGGTATCAGAATGGATAAAAAAACAAGACCCATCTATTTGCTGTCTACAAGAGTCTCATTTTAGACCTGAGGACACCTTTAGATTGAGAGTGAGGGGATGGAGAACTATTTATCATGCTACTGGAAGCCAAAAGAAAGCTGGAGTAGCCATACTTATATCAGACAAACCAGACTTTAAATTAAAGGCTGTAACAAGAGATGAAGAAGGGCATTATATAATAATCACAGGGTCTATCCATCAGGAAGAGTTAACAATTATAAATGTCTATGGACCAAATACCGGAGCCCCCAAATATATAAAACAATTACTCATAAACAAAAGCAACCTTATTGATAAGAATGTGGTCATTGCAGGGGACTTTAACACCCCACTTACAGAAATGGATAGATCATCTAGACACACGGTCAATAAAGAAACAAGGGCCCTGATTGATACATTGGATCAGATGGACTTGACAGATATATTTAGAACTCTGCATCCCAAAGCAACAGAATATACTTTCTTCTCGAGTGCACATGGAACATTCTCCAAGATAGATCATATACTGGGTCACAAAACAGCCCTTCATAAGTTTACAAGAATTGAAATTATACCATGCATACTTTCAGACCACAATGCTATGAAGCTTGAAATCAACCACAGGAAAAAGTCTGGAAAATCTCCAAAGCATGGAGGTTAAAGAACACCCTACTAACGAATGAGTGGGTCAACCAGGAACTTAGAGAAGAAATTAAAAAATATATGGAAACAAACGAAAAGGAAAATACAACAATCCAAACACTTTGGGATGCAGCGAAGGCAGTCCTGAGAGGAAAATACATCGCAATCCAGGCCTATCTCAAGAAACAAGAAAAATCCCAAATACAAAATCTAACAGCACACCTAAAGGAAATAGAAGCAGAACAGCAAAGGCAGCCCAAACCCAGCAGAGGAAGAGAAATAATAAAGATCAGAGCAGAAATAGACAATATAGAATCTAAAAAAACTGTCGAGCAGATCAACAGAACCAAGAGTCGGTTTTTTGAAAAAATAAACAAAATTGACAAACCTCTAGCCAGGCTTCTCAAAAAGAAAAGGGACATGACCCAAATAGATAAAATCATGAATGAAAATGGAATTATTACAACCAATCCCTCAGAGATACAAACAATTATCAGGGAATACTATGAAAAATTATATGCCAACAAATTGGACAACCTGGAAGAAATGCACAAATTCCTAAACACCCACACTCTTCCAAACCTCAATCAGGAGGAAATAGAAGCTTGAACAGACCCATAACCATTGAAGAAATTGAATCAGTTATCAAAAATCTCCCAACAAATAAGAGACCAGGACCAGATGGCTTCCCAGAGGAATTCTACCAGACATTTAAAACAGAGATACCTATCCTTCTCAACCTATTCCAAAAAATAGAAAGGGATGGAAACCTTCCAGACTCATTCTATGAAGCCAGTATTACTTTGATTCCTAAACCAGACAGAGACCCAGCAAAAAAAGAGAACTACAGGCCAATATCCCTGATGAATATGGATGCAAAAATCCTCAATAAGATACTAGCAAATTGAATTCAACAGCATATAAAAAGAATTATTCACCATGATCAAGTGGGATTCATTCCTGGGATGCAGGGCTGGTTAAACATTCACAAATCAATCAGTGTGATATATCACATTAATAAAAGAAAAGATAAGAACCATATGATCCTGTCAATCGATGCAGAAAAAGCATTTGACAAAATTCAGCATCCTTTCTTAATAAAAACCCTCGAGAAAGTCGGGACAGAAGGAACATACTTAAACATCATAAAAGCCATTTATGAAAAGCCCACAGCTAATATCATCCTCAATGGGGAAAAACTGAGAGCTTTCTCCCTGAGATCAGGAACATGGCAGGGATATCCACTCTTACACTGTTGTTTAACATAGTGTTGGAAGTGCTAGCATCAGCAATCAGACAACAAAAGGAAATCAAAGGCATCAAAATTGACAAAGATGAAGTCAAGATTTCACTTTTTGCAGATGATGTCATATTATACATGGAAACCCGACAGACTCCACCAAAAGTCTGCAAGAACTGATACGTGAATTCAGCAAAGTCACAGGATACAAAATTAATGTACAGAAATCAGTTGCATTCTTATACACTAATAATGAAGCAACAGAAAGACAAAGAAACTGATCCCATTCACAATTGCACCAAGAAGCATAAAATACCTAGGAATAAACCTAACCAAAGATATAAAATCTGTATGCTGAAAACTATAGAAAACTTATGAAGGAAATTGAAGAAGATATAAAGAAATGGAAAAACATTCCGTGCTCATGGGTTGCAAGAATAAATATTGTCAAAATGTCAATACTACCCAAAGCTATCTACACATTCAATGCAATCCCAATCAAAATTGCACCAGCATCCTTCTCAAAGCTAGAACAAGCAATCCTAAAATTCGTGTGGAACCACAAAAGGTCCCGAATAGCCAAAGTAATTTTGAAGAAGAAGACCAAAGCAGGAGGCATCACAATCCCAGACTTTAGCCTCTACTACAAAGCTGTCATCATCAAGACAGCATGGTATTGGCACAAAAACAGACACATAGACCAATGGAATAGAATAGAAACCCCAGAACTAGACCCACAAAAGTATGGCCAACTCATCTTTGACAAAGCAGGAAAGAATATCTAATGGAAAAAAGACAGTCTCTTTAACAAATGGTGCTGGGAAAACTGGACAGCAACATGCAGAAGGTTGAAACTAGACCACTTTCTCACACCATTCACAAAAATAAACTCAAAATGGATAAAGGACCTGAATGTGAGACAGGAAACCATCAAACCCTAGAGGAGAAAGCAGGGAAAAACCTCTCTGACCTCAGCCGCAGCAATTTCTTAAGTGACACATCTCCAAAGGCAAGGGAATTAAAAGCAAAAATGAACTATTGGGACCTCATGAAGATAAAAAGCTTCTGCACTGCAAAGGAAACAATCAACAAAACTAAAAGGCAACCAACAGAATGGGAAAAGATATTTGCAAATGACATATCGGACAAAGGGCTAGTATCCAAAATCTATAAAGAGCTCACCAAACTCCACACCCGAAAAACAAATAATCCAGTGAAGAAATGGGCAGAACACATGAATAGACACTTCTCTAAAGAAGACATCCAGATGGCCAACAGGCACATGAAAAGATGCTCAACGTTGCTCCTCATTAGAGAAATACAAATCAAAACCACACTCAGATAGTCAGAGTGGCCAAAATGAACAAATCAGGAGACTATACATGCTGGAGAGGTAGTGGAGAAATGGGAACCCTCTTGTACTGTTGGTGGGAATGCAAAGTGGTGCAGCCACTCTGGAAAGCAGTGTGGAGGTTCCTCAAAAAATTAAAAATAGACCTACCCTATGACCCAGCAATAGTACTGCTAGGAATTTACCCAAGGGATACAGGAGTGCTGATGCATAGGGGCACTTCTACCCCAATGTTTATAGCAGCACTCTCAACAATAGCCAAATCATGGTAAGAGCCTAAATGTCCATCAATTGACCAATGGATAAAGAAATTGTGGTTTATATACACGATGGAATACTACCTGGCAATGAGAAAGAATGAAATATGGCCCTTTGTAGCAACGTGGATGGAACTGGAGAGTGTTATGCTAAGTGAAATAAGTCATACAGAGAAGGACAGATTCCATATGTTTTCACTCCTATATGGATCCTGAGAAACTTAACAGAAGACCATGGGGGAGGGGAAGGAAAAAAAACGGTTAGAGAGGGAGGGAGCCAAAACATAGAAGACTCCTAAACACTGAGAACAAACTGAGGGTTGATGGGGAATGGGAAGGAGGGGTGGGTGGGTGCTGGGTATTGAGAAGGGCACCTGTTGGGATGAGCACTGGGTGTTGTATGGAAACCAATTTGACAATACATTTCATATTAAAAAAAGGAAAAAAATAGACATAGGATAACAGAATGGATAAGAAAACAAGATCCATCTCTATGTTGTTTACAAGAGACCCACTTTAGACTTAAAGACACCTTCAGATTGAGAGTAAGGGGATGGAGAACCATTTCTCATGCTAATGGTCAACAAAAGAAAGCCAGAGTAGCCATACTTACATCAGACAATCTAAATTAAAAAAAAAAAAACTGTAACAAGAAATGAAGAAGGGAATTATATCATAATTAAGGGATCTATCCACCAAGAAGATATATCAGTTATAAACATTTATGCCCCCAATGTGAAAACACCCAAATATATAAATCAATCACAAACATTAAAAAAATTTAAAAAAAAAAAACCCTCATTGATAAGAATACCATATAGTAGGGGGACTTCAACACCTCACTTACAACAATGGACAAATCATCTAAACAGAAAATCAACAAGGAAACAATGGCTTTGAATGACACACTGGATCGGATGGACTTAACAGATATATTCATCTGAGCCCCTGGGTAGCTCAGTTGGTCAAGCATCTGACTTTGGCTCAGGTCATTTCTCACAGCTCGTGAGTTCAAGCCCCACATCAGGCTCTGTGCTGAACAACTCAGAGCCTAGAGCCTGCTTCGGATTCTGTGTCTCCCTCTCTCTCTGCTCCTCCACTGCTCGCTCGCTCTCTAAATAAATAAATAAATAAATAAGCCAACAAACATATATTCAGAACATTTCGTTCTAAAGCAGTGGAATACACATTCTTTTTGAGTGCACATGGAACATTCTCCAGAATAGATCACATACTGGGACACAAAGCATCCCTCAACAAGTACAAAGATCAAGATCATACCTTGCATATTTTGAGACCATAGTGCTATGAAACTCAAAATCAACCACAAGAAAAAATTTCGAAAGACAATGAATACTTGGAGATTAAAGAACATCCTACTAACAAATGAAGGGGTAACCAACAAATTAAAGAGGAAATTAAAAAGTACATGGAAGCCAATTAAATTGATAACACAACAGCCCAAACCTCTGTGATGCAGCACAAGCAGTCATAAGAGGGAAGTATATATAGCAGTGCAGAGCTTTCTAAAGAAGGAAGAAAGGTCTCAGATACACAACCTAACCTTACACCTTAAGGAGCTGGAAAAAGTACAGCAAATAAACCCAAAACCAGCAGAAGACAGGAAATAATAAAGATTGGAGCAGAAATCAAAGCTATCAAAACCAAAACCAAAACCAAAACAAAAAACAAAACAAAACAGATCAATGAAACCAGGAGTTGGTTCTTTGAAATAATTAACAAAATTAATAAACCCCTAGCCAGTTTGATCAAAAAGAAAAAGGACCCACATAAATAAAATCAAGAATGAAAGACGAGAGATCACAACCAACACAGCAGAAATGCAAACAATAATAAGAATATTATGAGCAATAAATTGGGCAATCTGGAAGAAATGGACAGATTCCTAGAAACATATAAACTACCAAAATTGAAACTGGAAGAAATAGAAAATTTGAACAGACCCTTTACATAATCAGTAAAGAAATTAAATTAGTAATCAAAAACCTGCCCAAAAGACAAGAGTCCAGGGGCTGGATGGCTTTTCAGGGGAATTCTACCAAACATTTAAGAAAAGTTAACATCTATTCTTTTGAAGCTGTTCCAAAAAATAGAAATGGAAGGAAAACTTCCAAACTCATTCTATAAGGCCAGCATTATCTTGATTCTAAAACCAGATGAGGATCCCCATTCTTTAAACTTACTTTCTCATCTAAGTTGATTTTTACCTACTGAATTTAAAGTCATAGACCTCAAAGAAAATGCTTGTTTGATATTTAATAAGCCCTCATTTGTTATTACCAATTCAGTATAAAATCACATGCTGCTTTTCTATTTTCATTCTGGAAAATATTTATATGATATATTAGGATTCACTTCACTTTGATACACATAGAGAATGGACTGATTACTTCAAAGAAGATGACTAGAAATTTGAAAAATTCTCAATGACCATAAAGATGAAGTCTATAATGCAGAATACTAAACTGGTACACACAAACATGATGTGTTTATCACTTTAACATTCATTATTTTAAGCCATATTATTCATGACTTCAAAGTGAGGAAATGAACAGTTTATAATGTGGCCATTTGTTGTTCTAGAAATCTGATTTCAATTAATTAACTTATATGTATATATTAATTTTATATATATACATATACATATATGTGGAGTTATTGAATCATATGGTAATTATGTTTTTAATATTTTGAGGAAACTCCATACCATTTTCCACAGTGGCTGCACCAATTTGCATTCCCACCAATAGTGCATCATTCCTGATGATGAGTCATGTTGAGCATTTTTCATGTGTCTGTTAGCCATCTGTTTATCTTCTTCAGAAAAATGTCTATTCGGGCCCTCTGACCATTTTTTTAATTATGTTTATTTATTTATTGAGAAAGAGAGAGAGCACACAAGCCAGGGAGAGGCAGAGAGAGAGGGAGACAGAAATCCCAAGCAGGCTCTGTACTGCCAGCACAGAGCCAGATGTGGGGCTCAAACCCACAAACTGTGAGATCATGGCCAGAGCCTAAACCAAGAATTGGACACTTAACCTACTAAGCCACCCAGGCACCCCTCCTCTGACCATTTTTTTAATTGGATTGTTTGTTTTTTTGCTGTTGAATTGCTGAAGATTTTTATATTCTGGATATTAACCCCTTATCAGATATGTAACTTGCAAATATCTTCTTCCATTCAGTAAGCTGTCTTTTCATTTGCTTGACAGCTTCCTTCACCATGCAAAAGCTTTTTTACTTTGATATTATCTAAATAGTTTATTTTGCTTTTGTTTCTCTTGCCTTAGGAGACATATAGAAAAATTTGCTATGGCCAATATTAGAGAATTCACTGCTTGTGTTCTCTTCTAGGATTTTTCTGATTTCAGGTCTCACATTTAGGACTTTAATCCATTTTGAGTTTATTTTGGTGTATAGTGTAAGAAAGTTTCAATATTATACATGTAGCTGTCCAGTTTTCCCAGCACCATTTATTAAACAGACTGTCTTTCCTCCATTGTATATTCTTGCCTCCTTTGTCATAGATTAACTGATCATGTAACTGTGGGGTTTATTTCTGGAATCTCTATTCTGTTCCACTGATACAGGAGTCTCTTTACGTGCCCGTAACATACTATTTTAGTTACTACAACTCTGCAGTATATCTTGAAATCTGACATTGTAATACCTCCAATTTTGTTATTCTATCTCAGGATTCCTTTGGCTATTTGGGATCTTCTGTGGTTCCGTGCAAATTTTAGCAATCTGATTCGATCTCTCTCCAACTTCCTTCCAAGTTGACTTTTAAAAAGATATCAATACAATAATCCACCCAAACTGCATTTCTACCCTGTTAAAACTCTGAAACACCCTTGTTTTTTGCCTTCACATTTCCTTCACATCCCATAATCTGAATTCTGTCTCTCTTTTTTAAACATTTACACCCTCCCAAACACACACACACACACACACACACACACACACACACACACACAATCTACTAGACTGCAAGCTTATCAAAGGAAAATAAAATTATGTTTATAATTATAAACTCAGCACTTAAATTAGTGAATGTCATATAATAAACATTATACTAGTATTTGTTGAGTATGTGACATACTTTTATAAAAAAAAGCATATGAAAAATACTTTTTGAAAAAGTTCTCATCAAAAATCTGAAATCATAATTTTCACTAACTATAAGCTATATTATAAATAGAAAATACTAAAAAATATAAAAGTTTCAATCTCCTTATCTTTTTCAGTAAGTATATTGTGATAACCCTTACTTAGTTCTTTTACTAAAATCATTCTCTATCATCTGTACTATATTATCAGGTTGGGTTTTGGGTTTTTTTTGTTTTGTTTTTTTTTAGTCAGAGTATACCTACCCGAAGACCCCTAATTGGTCTAAGTGATTGGAAACTAATACTCCAAGATAGCATTTACTGGATCTAGACTTTCTGGCACCCACATAATCTTTGTGATCCTCACTGATCATACATCCAGTCTAATTTGGAATGGAATACATCCAGAGAGTGCCAGAATTTGAACATAAACTCACATAGTCTGTCCCACAACTGTCCTAACCTTAACCTTGCATAACTTTCTGTGTGAAAAATGGATAAATGTCCAATCCTTCTATTCTCTTGCTAGCCATAGTTTTATATATTTTTTCTTTCAAAAGAAATCCACCTTGCTACATGACATTGATAAATATCTCCCCAATCCTAGAACATATGGGACCAGCCTTGCATGACACTTGAACAATGGGAACTCATATACATTGCCAGTGGGAATGTAAATGACAAAGCAATTTGTGGTGGATTTGTTCTGTATCTAGTAAAACTGAAACTGTGCATACACTTTGGGCAATATGGCCCCTAGCTCCGTACTCTAGAGAAATGGTGTCAGATTCATAACATGAAAATCCATTACAGTGTTGTCTGTAATGACAAAATATTAAAGACATTTAAAATATCCTTTAGATGTTGAATCAATAAGTATTCTGAGATATAATCATACAGGTGTGAAATAGATAATAGAGTTATTGATATAAACATTTATAAATTATACAAGCACACAGATGGGGAAAGCTGCAGAATAATATATACAGTATGCAGCATATGCCTTAAAATGGGTAGCATCTTAGATATAAGGAAATACAAAATATAAAAATAATATTTTTCTCTAAGTTAAACAGTCAAATTGACCATAATATGAAATTCTGTGTTCTTGATGAAGTCCCTGTGATGATTTCACTGTGCTCAGGAAACAAAGCCTTAAAAAAAAAAAAACCACACTCACAGAGTTGGGTGGAAGTTGAACATGCAATCCAAACTTGGCTAATTTCAGTCACCAGGAAATTTCTACTACAGTTATAGGAGAAGCTACTAATCAAATGGGTTCAATAAGCTGGGAACACATAGTTCCTGAGCTACTAAGGCAACCATGCCTTTTACCTAATGGAAGCTTATGAGATATAGAGAGGAGTTAATTTGGTTTCAGCATTTTTGTTACTCAGCAAATATGAAACAATATTTGAGGTAAAATTTTATGCCCTCTTTCAGCACATTTATTCTCTTACAAACAGTTGAGAATAGTCAATTACTTAAAATTGTTAATGCTAGAATCAGAGCATTTGCATTAAAGATAGCAAAATTCATAATGAAATTAAACCAGTGTGGTATCGATAAAGAACAGAGATAAAAATTAAAAAAAACAGACTGTAGAACCCCCGTGGTATGCTGGAAAAACTGTTCAACAATCTACTGTCAAAATAATTTGGACACCCATCCAAAACATAAAAAAAATACCAGATGGTTAGTTAGTTAGTTCAAGAAAAATATTAGAGCATAAATAAGGAGGGGTAAACATAGTATTTGTTTTCTGAAATGGGAAGGAAGAACAAAAAGCAATTTCAAAATTTTCCATATCATCAAGTCAATGAACACAAATTAAAATAGCTGGATGTCATGACTCCGTATGAGCTTAAATTTTCCTTATGCTAAATGTTGTAAAGTTTTTGATTAAATGAATATTCCAATGCATTCTTGAGAATAAGTTTAAAGTTTCCTGAGAAAAGCTTCTTAGGTATGTTCCATAACTTACAATTGTATATATAACTCAACTCAGTAATTCCACTTTCAGGAATTTTCAAGATAGTTACCATTAAAACATAGGTCTTAGCAGGTTTTTTTATTGTTTTAAATTATGTTAATAAGTGTTATTACAGTTACATTATGACATTATTTTTAATAAAAAATACTAAGTGTTCATCTATGGCAAATTGATAAATTATGACAGTGTAATGTGTGGATTACTATGCATTTATTTTCACTTAAAATATATGATAAAGTATGCTTAAGAATTATCATTTAGTGATAATTGCAAAGTCTAAAACATCACTGTATTGGAATTATTCCATTTTATATTGCTATATTGTGGGAAATATAGACAGTGATTGTTTCTGTGCAAAACCTCATTATTGCCATTAATTTTTATTTTCAGAGTATTTCCGATGGTGAACATGTATTCCCTTTACATGAGAATGAACACACATTCTAAAATAATAAAAAATAATTGCTTAAATGTCTGCAGTTAGGTGGATACACTTACCATGAGGATGACAAGCTATTCAGATTTCTCATTCTTAAATCACAGGTAAAAGTCCTGCAAAGGTTTCCTTTAAAATATTCTCAAAAAAGTACATGTAATTAACATGGAATGCCTACTAGAAAATGAAAAACAAAACTAGTCATATTTCTAGAACAACAGTATTTCTATGTTGTTTGTGAAAGTAACTGGAGAATCCAGTTGTTTTACTTTATACTATATCATTTATAACTGAAGCAAAATCATAAATGATATTTTAACAAAATAATTTCATGCTCTGTATTAGGTTACTATTTTTTGCTATAAAAAATTCTCACACATTTGGGATTTAAGCAACACAAATTTCTTGTAGAGTTTTGAAGGAAGAAGCCCAAACTGAGTTTCATTAGTCTATATTTAATTTATCCTCAGGCCTTTGCTCCTTCTGAAAGTTCTAAGAGATGTTTCTTTGCCTTTCCAACTTCTAAAAAGCTGTCTGAATTCCTTGACTTATTTCCCCCATATTTCTCTGACCTCCGCTTCTGTTGTCACTTCTCTATCTTTTGTACCTTTTATCATATTGCTTTCTGCTTCCAGTTTGACAAAACATTCTTTCACTCTGGTCCTACTGCTTTCCTTCTAAAAGAACCATTATGATTACGTTAGGCTCACACTAATAACACTAGGTAATTTCCCCATTTCAAAAAATCTTAACTTACTCCCATCTACAAGGCCTCCTTTAACTTTAAAGCAAAATATTCACAGGGTCCAGAATTAGGGTTGGACATGTTTTGGGGCTATATCTTAACCTATCACATACTCATTGAAGATTTATATTAATTTGGAGGATCAATTAAAATAGCTCTTTTGTGGGTAAGCTAATGGTCTGGCATTTATCATCAATTTTTTCTCTACACACAATATATGAGTCATTCCTGGTTAAATTCATGACAATTCCAGATGGTGAATAAACACATACAATGGCTTTAGTAGATAAATTGAGAGTAAATAGCTTTTATATATTTGAAGTCAATAATATCAATAAAATGGTGCACATAAGTTACCATCATGGGTCAGAAAAATCAATTACATATATCAACATTTATTTACATATCATTTTGAACATCATCTTAAAGATCTGCAAGATATAGCATTCTAAATATATAAGATATATACAATTAAACTTTTATGGTTAGTTAGAAAATATGTTTATATAATTTAGTATTCAAGCAAAAGTTCTTAGGGTTAAATGAAAAATTTGTACATAGAGCCAAGAAAAAAAAAATCTAAGCAATTAGTCAATCTCAGTGTTTACCCCAGTCTTCTCTGAATTCACAGAGATTTAGGTGATGTGCATAGTCTTCCTTTTGCAAATTTTGAAGTCCATAGTATGGTTAATTATTTTTAAAAGTGTTTCTATATTAGGGTAGGAAGATAATCATTCTGAATGCCCATAGCTGTCATAAATAGCCTTAATTTATTTAAGTAGCCATTGTTTCCTTATGTGTACATGTGTCCTTTAACCCTGATCTAGTTAAGAGTCCAGTAATATTAACTTGGGTGACAGATGGGCAATTTCGGTCAATTCTCTTAATAAGAAACTGTCTCTAGGAATCCAAGCTTTGGAAACAAAGTTAAGGGAGCAAAAAAAATTACATTCATATTTTGTATTAAAATGTATACATAAATACCTGTCATTTATGCTGAGAAGCAATATATGTATTTGATATTTTGTATATTTAAAATTATTTGTATAGTTTAAATTAATGAAATAATCCCACACTTTGATTGTAGGTGTTTTACTTGACATTGAATTCCTTTGATAGTTGCAAAATAGTTGTATTTTTTATTATGTCATCAGAAAAGTAAAAATTCTGGGGCACCAGGGTGGCTGAGTCAGTTAAGCATCTGACTTTGGCTCACGTCATGGTCTCAGGATTCATGAGTTTGAGCCCCACGTCGGGGTCTGTGCTGACAGCTCGGAGCCTGAAGCCTGCTTCAGATCCTGTGTCTCCCTCTCTCTCTGCCCCTCCTCTGCTTGTGCTCAGTCTCTCTCTCCAAAAAATAAACATTAAAAACATTTAAAAAATTAAAAATAAAATAAAATAAATAATGCTATCTCTAAAACTTAATGTAACTACTGGTTAGAATATAAAACAACTAACTAGTATTTTGATGAATTAAAATACTCATTTCTTTGTTTTTGTTAAAGTAAGTTATTTGCTTAAATATAACTGAACCTCAGATTAAATGTATTTGTTTAGCTATACCTTTTGCCTCCCATTTAATAGCAAGGAACAATATTCCCAGCAACTTATTCCTATAATACTCTCATAATAGAAAGTGTGAAGTTGAATTAGATTAGCAGTGATTATTGTTTTAAATAAATTCAAGTTACTTAATTTTGGGGAACTGTGAATACAGATTTATTAGAAAATATAAAAATATATAGTTATCAAAGAACCCATATACAGGAAATAAATTTCAGCAAGTTTATTCTTTATATGTATTTATACTTTTATTATCAAATATACACATTTGCTAAGCTGAATTTTCTTGAGATACTATAATGTATATTGTTTGAAAGAACAGAAAATCATGTAATGAGTTACACAATATAGGTATTGTATTTGTCTTTTTTTTTTTTTGTCAAAGATTGAGCCCTCAGATTGAGAACCTTTAGCAATAGTATAACTGTTTATTATAAAATATTTAGGTTTAAAAATGATAAAGGTCATTGTCACAATAATACAAAAGATTAAGCATATAAAAACAATTATTTCCAAGATAACTCCATTCTTATTATTTTTGTAAACATAATAAAAGAAATTTTAATTTTTTTCTTTACAATATTAAAACAATATTTATCAATCTTCCTGCAAGTATTTTTGTTTAATTTCATTACAAAGGATTGTACTGATTTTACTTATAAACAGTACAATATAATAGCACTGATTTCACTAACTCATGATACATAATGATGTCTATGGTATTCCAAGCGCTGTCCTCTGTGCTGAATATTCAGGTTTGAACATATCTTAAACAGTATTCCCTAGAGATATTATTCAAATAAGTGAGAGGGAATTAATAACACACGAGTGGATAAGAAAATGATGGAGGAGAATAAAATAGAACCATTTGAGAATATTTTACTAGGTGACCACTTCAGGATACATAAAATGCCACTGTTGAGTTCACAGGTGTCTGAATGATCAGAAAGAGGCTGAGAATACCTGGATTAGGAACGGATCTAAGGACAAAGAACACCTCACACAATGCATATAAAATAGGAATGATCTTTATGAAGCCAAGAAAACAGGAGAATGCCAGAGGCTAGAGCCTAGTGAGTCAAAAAGTAGTAACATATACAGCAAAGATGCAGACTAATGGAAAAAAAAAAATTCCTTAAAGGTATAATTGGAAGTCATTAAACTATTTTCAGTAAGGAAGAGATGCTAACTACTATTAAAGTGCTAGAGAACAGAAAGGGAATTCAAGACAATCTCTAGATTTTTTACTTAAGCAATCATGTTGTTTATTAGTGCTGTTTAATGGAATGAAAATCAATAAGTAAGAATCAATTGGGATAGGAAAAAAAAACCTCACTTCTCATATCAGTTTCAGATGACATCCATGGGAGATATTAAGAAGGCATACCGGGGCGCCTGGGTGGCTCAGTCGGTTGGGCGTCTGACTTCGGCTCAGGTCACGATCTCACGGTCTGTGAGTTCAAGCCCCGCATCGGGCTCTGGGCTGATGGCTCAGAGCCTGGAGCATGCTTCTGATTCTGTGTCTCCCTCTCTCTCTGCCCCTCCCCCGTTCATGCTCTGTCTCTCTCTGTCTCAAAAATAAATAAATGTTAAAAAAAAAAATTTAAAAAAAAAGAAGGCATACCTATATGAAAGTTTGATGTTTCAGCATACAAAACCCTCAAATCTTAGTAGCTAAGTCAAACATTTATTTCTTCATCACATTACATAAAGTTACAGGTTTCCTTGGTCTTTGCTGTGCTAGTTGGACTCAGTTGGCCTCAGCAGGGCTCTACGGGGCAACATGTGCCTTCTAATTATTTCTGGGTCCCCAGCTGAAGGAACATTCAGAATATGGGGAATGATTTTTTCCTGGCAAATAACAAGTATCTCAAAGGTAGGATGGACAGAGACAAACTACATAATTATACATAAAGTCTCTGCTCAAGAACAGCTTATATACTATGTTTGTTCATATTTCATTTTTCCTAGCAAGCCATGTAGCAAGTCCAAAGTCAATGAAATGAAGTATAATCTTACTACTCAAAATGATGGCAACTGAACAGAGAATACTTAATTGCTAAATGTGATAAAACTTAACATATTGAGAGACATTATATTTTCCCTTTATCACTGAGATACATAATGCGTACTTATTTATTGAATATAATAAAATCTAGCCATTTTAGGTGCACTTTTTTTCCCTAAATGGTAGTATATGGGACAAGTTGCTGACAAATTTTTTTTAATCAACTGCTATTTACCTTACTAATTCATAATTGCCATGTTCATGACCCTGACTTTCACTGGCTCAGAAACTGGACTATTAGAGAATCCCTGATATAATCAGGAGGTGCTATCTCACAGGAAAATCCACACACATTTCAATGGATAGATTTCCTGTTAAACTGTGCTTGAGAAGCATAAACACAGAACATGATGAATCTGTTGAATGATTTTTAAAGTCTTTAGCAACTAGTAGCCTGGAAAACACAGATCTGTATCTTATAATACATTTTTAGTGAATACTGTTCCCTCTGTGACCGTTCTACTGGAAACTAACCTTTCGAACTGACACATTCATGTGTCACATTCATATGTTCTATTCATATGTTTATATATCATATCAAACTTGGGCTCTGGGGCCATTATGATTCCTCAGAGTCACTATTTATCTCTGTTCTCAAACCCTACAAGTTCATCCAGTCTTCTTGAAATTTATGTCCGGTTTAATGTATGTTGTTGGGGGTGCCATGGTAAGTGATGCAGATGTGACTCAAAATTGTCTTGATATATATTAGGGTTTACAGTTTAACACTACCAATACACCCAAGCCCTAAGCACTCTTCTAGAGGAAAGGAATGCAACTTCACAAGAGTTTGCTATCAATCACTAAAATAAACTGGGTTTTAAAAACTTAAACCCAGTACTAATGCCATGCTTGAGAAATGTATTCCAATCCATTTTAGAATAATTATAGCATCTCTCTCTCCCCACAAATAAATGAGATAGACAGGTAGATAGATGAAACATAGGCAGATTGACTGACAGATGGACAGACAGAGGTGACTGGGTAGTTCAGTTGGTTAAGCATCCAACTCTTGATTTTAGCTCAGGTAATGATCTCATGGTTCTTGAGTTCAAGCCCTTTGTCAGGCTCTGAGCTGATGGTGTGGAACATGCTTGAGATTCTCCATCTCTCTCTGCCCCTCCCTGGCACACACTCACACTCTCTCTCTCTCTTAAAAGTAAATAAATATTTTTTTTAACGTTTATTTATTTTTGAGACAGAGAGAGACAGAGCATGAACGGGGGAGGGTCAGAGAGAGGGAGACACAGAATCTGAAACAGGCTCCAGGCTCTGAGCTGTTATCACAGAGCCCGACGTGGGGCTCGAACTCACGGACTGTGAGATCATGACCTGAGCCGAAGTCGGCCGCTTAACCGACTGAGCCACCCAGGCGCCCCAATAAATTTTTTTTTGAAAAAAAAGGCAGATGAAAGAGGGAAGGGAAGGAAAGGGAGAAAGTATAAAGATGGGTAGACACATCTCCCTAGGAAATAAGTAATCTGTGCTAACTAGAAGGATGTCTTTTCTTCAACTTGAAGTTTTCAAAAATTTTTATATTGTCTCTATCACCTCTTCTTGGTTGAAAAAATAAAAAAGAAAGAAATACATTTTTTAAATTGGCAAATGAAAATAGAAACTGATTTTAAGATCCTGGCATTATGCACAAGTTCTCAGTATAATTTCCTATTATTTCCCTGTCATTTCCAATAGTTTAGTATTGCTGCTATAATAAATTAGCACAAAAGCAATGGCTTAAAATAACAGAAATGCATTATCATATTGTTCTGAACTTCAGAAATTCAAAATGAGTATCAGTGGACTCAAATCAAAATTATAGCACTGCTATTTTGCTCTAAAGGCTTGAAGGGAGAATCTGTTCCCTTGCCTTTTCTACCTTCTAGAAACCACATAAATTCCTTGGTTTGTGGTCATTCCCTCTTTCAAGGGTCATCCCCTCTTTCAAGGCAATGACCAGTCAACTCACTCTCATGTGGCACCATTCTGACACTGGATATCCTGTTTTCCTGCCTTGTTATCACATGATGGAGCTTGGTAATCCAGGAAAATTCCTCTTATCAAGAATCTTAATTAATATGCAAAATCCTTTTGCCATGTAAAGTAATATATTTGCAGGTTCCATGAATCAGTATACAGACATCTTGGGCAGGGGCATTATTCTGCCGACTACATCTGTCTTTTAAACGAGTATCAGGAAACGAATATTCAAATTATTTCTCTTCAAATGTAGCTGAAAAACACAATTATAAATACAATACCAAAGGCACAATACAAAAAAGAAATACTTGATAAGTCGGGATTCATTAAAATTAAAAATTTCTGTTCTGTGAAAGATACTATCAAGAGAATGAAAACACAAGCCAGAGATGGAGAGGAAGTATTTGCAAAAGAACATACCTGATAAAGGACTATTATCCATAATATACAAAGAACTCAAAATTCGACAGAGAAAAAAAAAAACACCTAACAACCTAGTTAAAAAATGCACCAGAAACTTTAAGAGATACCAAGCTAAAGAAGATACACAGATGGCAGATAAGCATGTGAAAAGATTTTTCACATCACATGTCATCAGGGAAATGTAAATTAAATAGTGAGAAAACTCTGCACACCTATTGTATTCATCCAAATTCAGAACCCTAACAACAAATGCTGGTGAGTATGTGAAGCAACAGGAACTCTTATTTATTGCTGGTAGCAATGAAAAATAGCACAGCCACTTTGGCAGATAAATTGGCAGTTTTCTACAAAGTTATACATACTCCTCCTATAAGTCAGAAATCTTTTCCCTTGGCTTTTATCCAAATGAGTTGGAAAGGTATGCACACAAAAACCTGCATGCAGATGTATAAAGAAGCTTTAGTCATAATTTCCAAAGCTTGGAAGCAATCTGTCTTTTTAGTAGGTTGATGGAAAAACTGTGATATATCCAGACAATGGAAAATATTCAACACTAAACAGAAATGAGCTATCAAACCAAGAAAAGACATGGAAGAACTTTAAACGAATATTACTAAGAGAAGCCAATCTGTAAAGGGTACATTCTGTATGATTCCAACTATATGGAATTCAAGAAAAGGCAAACTATGGAGACAGTAAAATAATAATAAATAAGTGGTTGCGAAGGGTTAGGGAGGGAAGAGGAATGGATTGTTGTAAAGCAGAATTTTTAGGACAGTAAAACAACTCTTATGTTACTATAATAGTGGATACATGTCATTTTACTTTTGCCCCAAACCATAGAACGTACAACACCAGAAATGAACCCTAGGGTAAACTATGGACCCTGGATGATAATGCTGTGTCAATGTTGGTTTATCCTTGCTTTAAAAAAACATTATGATCAGTGACGTTTATAGGGGAAGGCTATGCATGTGTGTGGTCAGTGATATGCAGGTAATCTCTGTATCTTCCACTCAATTTCACTGGGAACCTAAAGCTACTCTAAAAAATAAAGCATACTAAAAAATACATTTTAAAAAACCAAGTAAATTCAATTTGACTTATTAGGATTGTATTCAGTCCAACTCCACAAATACCTTCAGTATTGTATTGTGCCAGATATTATTATAGGTATTAATAATTTCAAGTATTAACAGTAGGAATGACACAATTCTTTCCAGCACACTGTTTGCAAACAGTATTTTCAGCTTTCTGTTTAGTCCAAGATAGCTTCTAATTCTATTCATAATATTAAGCCAATTACACTGAAATTATATGTCATTTCCTTTCTTCTGACCATGTTATTAGTACTTCTATAATCAAGTTCTATTATTCTTTTCTTCAAAATCCAGATTAAATACTCCCTCCTCTGTGTTACTTTACCTGGTCATCCTAGCTATACTAAGTTGTTTCTCCTGTGATTTCACAGATCACTTGTCTTTTATATCTGCTATTATATGATATATATTTATTGATTTAAATAGTCTGTCTCCCACTGACTGAGGACTCCTGGAAGCGGAAAGCATATCATACTTATCTTTGTAATGCCTGTAACTTGCATACAGGCTAGCAATGAATGATATGTGCTCAATAAACACTATTCATTAAGTGAATAATTAAAGACATGACTGAATCACAGATTAGTAATTAAGAAAAAAAGACATATATTTATCAGTAGGCTGATTTTAAAAAAACTGTTTTTAAATATAACCTTCACTCTTCTTCATTTTTCAGGCTTTTAATATTAAGGCCACTCACAGTGGGAATTTTACATTGATACTTTAGTCTCTCCCGGTGATCATACATGTAGTAGTTTTATAGAAAAGCAGTTGGTTCTATATTTCTGGGAGTCATTCTGAGAGTCTTCACCCAGGAGTTTTTGTGCAGAAAGTCTCGAACAGTCATTTTCATGTCAACTATTATACTCCGCAGTTTTTTTCAATAAGTGACTCTGGACTGATTCCTTTTGTTCTCTAAGTATCATCAATTTTAAAGGAATCCATTATAACTAGATGGCATTCATGTTATTTAAATATCTGCTGACAGTCAAAGACTTATTTCTATTCCATCATGCCATTTTTGTTCATTCAATGCTGGCTGAAATTTATCTGAGATTCCTCAGGAAAAGTAATTTAAAATTTTCATCTTAGTCTTTGCTCCTGAGTTAAGAAATAAAAGTAAAAAATGCAAATGATATAAATTAAATGTTAAGACTCCAGTTGTAGTTTCAGAATAAGATTACAATATTAAAATTGCAACATTGAGCTTAATATATGTTCACATTTGGATATAAGTAAACAATGGAATTTTCTTGCTACCAGTAAAACCCTTTCTTGTACTCCATTCTGGCATCTTTGTTATCTCCTTATGTAGCTGGACCCTGATGTTAAGAATCATACAGCTGTCAAACAGGAAAGTGAGTTAGCTTCCTGTATCTTTTCATGACTTGACAGTAAAGTCTACTTTAAAAAAAATCAGAGACAGAAGTGTGAGAGAGAGACTTTTTTAGATGGTATGCATCATATTTAAACAGTCATCTCATTAAGACAACAAACTGAGGAAGAGCTGCTCTTGAGTACCAGGAAGAGTTCTTTTCACTGCAGGGCTTACATATATATATGCATATGTATACTCAAGCAATAAAGTTATTTGTTCTTAACATTCCCTCTAAAGGAAGAGAATTCTTATTTTAATTCAGCCAGGTTATTTACACAAATATTACTCACAAGTAATAACACATAAAATTATATAGGTGCCAGGGCACTTTTGTAGATCACCACCAAGTTCTCGTGCCAAACAATTTCTTGTATTATTAACAATTCATCACTCTTTGACTTTAAAGTCCAAAATGTTAAATTGCAGGACAAACCAACATATTACTCAAAAAGGGAGGGGTGTGTGGGTGTGGGTGTGTGTGTGGGTGTGGGTGTGTGTGTGGGTGTGTGTGTTTAATGTACTTAAATCCAGAACGTTCTTTGCTTTGGTTGGAAAATTGGACAATAAACTGTCTTACGGGGCCACCTTACCATATAACTTCAGGGAGCACACCTCTGAGGTCAAGTTAGCATAAACACAGGTTTTACCCCTTTCAGTTTGGCAATACTGCTCACATACTGCCCACATGAAAATTGAGGGAATCCTTCAGGAAAACACTGACTAAAATGACAGAGTTGGATACATGCCAACCCCAACTTTTAAATGAGTCCAAAGAATCCTGCAATCATCAGAATTTTTCTGTATATTGATTTTTCTAAATTCCAGAATCATAATGAGGTATGATTCTTAACCCTTTACTTAATGTTCAAATTTTAAAAATCAGAAAACATTAGGCCTGTGAATTATTGCCATAAGACACTGGCTTTGTTTAGATCTAACACATTTCTCAGTAGAGATGGGAGGATATTGAGATAGACATCCAGCCAGTGGGATCCTTAGATGATGCTTCTTTATAGAACTTAAATTTGGAAGAAATCCTAGAATGCTTTCACCTTGTACATAGTCCTATTATTTTTATTCCTTTCTGGAGTGCTCTTAGCTATTTTTACAAGCTTATATTTTCAGAAAATCTGCATTTAAAAATGTGTAAAAAATGGGGTGCATGGGTGGCTCAGTCGGTTAAGCGTCCAACTTCGGCTCAGGTCATGATCTCGCGGTCCGTGAGTTCGAGCCCCGAGTCGGGCTCTGTGCTGACAGCTCAGAGCCTGGAACCTGTTTCAGATTCTGTGTCTCCCTCTCTCTCTGACCCTCCCCCATTCATGCTCTGTCTCTCTCTGTCGCAAAAATAAATAAACGTTAAAAAATAAATAAATAAACAAATAAATAAATAAATAAATAAATATAAATAAATAAATAAATAAATAAAAATAAAAATGTGTAAAAGTAGGACTGGCTATCTTTACCCACTCTCTAAGTTATTATTTTGAGTGAGATCACATTTAATTTATAGAATGATTTACAAATAACTGACATTATGAAGTTATCCTATCTATTGTCATCATATGACTTTCTACTAACTCATATGTTTCTTTCCATAACTTAATAGTTTTTAAGGTTAATGTGCTTACTTATTATGTGTTCCCTTATTTTTCACATTTGTCTATAAACCACTTATTAGGTGTATTTCTTCATAACTTAGTATATTTTATTGCTATTGAAGCAGGATCTCTTTTTATTACTATAATTTGTATATAGGTATACTCTAAATTTTTATGATTACCTGACAAAAATGGCTTTTTATAAAAATAGATGTATTTTTCATTTCTCTTTAGTTTTCTAAGTATATAATTATGTCATTAAGAAATTATTCAAATTTTATCCTTAAATTTGTTTTCCAAAACCTTAAAACTGTTTTTCTATGCAGATCATTACATAAGATTTCTTGAAAATATGCTTTTCCCAACTATCAATTTCATTGTATTTATTATTTTTATTTCAGAGTTATTTTCCTTATTTTAGAAGTGTATATTTACAATTTAATGCTTCTGCATCACCAAATGCACATGAGAAAGTTTTCATTGTTTTTGATCCTCAGTATTTTTAGTTTGATTTGTATAAAACAACTACTTAAACACTTCCAGAAATTTTGGGGAAAGATGACCACTTCAACTTTCCCTGCACTCCTGCCCCATGTGTTCACCACCAATCAATCATAGTAACTTTATCTGATAATGGAGATTAAAACATGCATGTGCATCCTTCAGATATATTTCCTTCTCTTTGATAAATACTTAATTACTCTTTCCATAGGTCATAATAAAGATGAATTAAGAAAAGTCTCTTGCATTGGGAGTAATAGCAATTTCCCTTGCAGTAGGCTGGATATGAGTCATCAGTTCTGGAAAACAAAGCATTTCAAAATCTAAGCATGAGAAAATAGTTGAAAGTCTGATTTCAGCTGTATATCTAAGTTGTGGTTCCTATCATCAGATACCATCAAAACCAGAATTCGATTCTTACCTAATACCCACATTTATTTCTCACAGTATTGGAAGGCACGTAAGAAGGGCTTCGACAGGAGAGAGGAAGACATGGCGTAGGAGGACGCTGGGCTCACTGCATCCTGCTGATTGCTTAGATTCCACCCACATCTGCCTAAATAACCCAGAAAACCATGGAAGACTAGCTGAACGGACTCTCTGGAGCCAAGCATAGACAAGAAAGTATGAAGGGCAGAGAGGCGGTGCATGCTACACAGACTGGCGGGAGGGAGCCAGGGCAGTGGAGGGGCAGCCCGCCCAGCAAAGCAGAGCCCCCGAGTCTGGCTTGCAAAACCAGAGGGGTCTGACTGCTTGAGTTCCGACAGCCAGTGGTACTTAACATCTGGAACGTTAAAAGCCAACAGCTCTGCTCTCGGAGAGCAGGGAGGGTGAGAGGACACCAGGAGGGAGGGTTGTTGAGCCTACGAAGACAGAGCTCAGCTCGGCAGGGGAACAAAGGCACTGGCAAGTGCCATCTTCCTCTCCCATCCCCCAGCCAAAATTCCAAGGGAAACAGTTCCCCTCACTGAACTTGCTTGCACCATGCAAATGCCCAATGCTGTGCTTCTGTGGATCCATCCCTCCAACGGGTCTGCCTCCCTCCCACTGCTACAGAGCCCCTCACGCAGGGGACCACCAATGGCAAAGCGAGCTAAGCCTGCCCCTCCGCCCCTGTGCACCTTGCGGATCCACCCCGACTAATACACCAGATCCCATCGAAGCAGCACCACAAGCCTGTCAGTGTGCAAGTAGCCCAGACAGGGGCCACACCACTCCACAGTGAGTCCTGCCCCTGGGAGAGGGGAAGATAAGGTACACACCACTCTGACTGTGGCCCTAGCGGTGGGCTGGGGCAGACATCGGGTCTGACTGCGGCCCCGCCCACCAACACAAATTCCTCCGGACAGCACCGGGGAAGTGCCCTGTAGTTTGGGGTCACCCCAGGAACTACCCAAAATGACGAGACAGAAGAATTCTCCTCAAAAGAAACTCCAGGAAGTAGCAACAGCTAACAAATTCATCAAAAACAATTTAACCAATATAACGGAACAAGAATTTAGAATAACAGTCATAAAATTAATCACTGGATTTGAAAAAAAGCCTAGAGGACAGAAGAGAATCTATTGCTACGGAGATCAAGGGACTAATAAATAGTCATGAGGAGCTAAAAAAAAAATGCTATAAATGAGGTGCAAAATAAAATGGAGGCGGCCATAGCATGGATTGAAGAGGCAGAGGCAAGAGTAGGTGAATTATAAGATAAAATTATGGAAAAAGAGGAAGCTGAAAAAAAGAGATAAAAAAATCCAGGAGTATGAGGGCAGACTTAGAGAACTAAGTAATGTAATCAAATGGTACAATATCCGTATCCTAGGAATTCCAGAAGAAGAGACAGATAAAGGGGCTGAAAGTGTATTTGAACAAATCATAGCTGAGAACTTCCTGATCTGGGGAATGAAAAAGGCATTGAAATCCAAGAGGCACAGAGAACTCCTTTCAGACCTAACTTGAATCAATCTTCTGCACAACATATCATAGGGAAACTGGCAAAATACAAGGATAAAGAGAAAATTCTGAAAGCAGTTAGGGATAAACAGGTTCTAACTTAACTAACAGGTTCTAACTTATGGGTCTATGGGTAGACCCATAAGACTAGTGGCAGACCTATCCACTAAAATTTGGCAGGCCAGAAAGGAATGGCAGGAAATCTTTAATGTGATGAACAGAAAAAAATGTGCAGCCGAGAATCCTTTATCCAGCAAGTCTGTCATTCAGAATAGAATGAGAGCTAAAGGTTTTCCCAAACAAAAACTGAAGGAATTCATCACCACTAAAACAGCCCTACAAGATATCCTGAGGGGGGATTCTGCGAGTGAAATGTTGCAAGGACCACAAAGTACCAGAGACATCACTACAAGCATGAAACCTACACACATCACAGTGACTCTAAACCCGTATCTTTCAATAATAACACTGAATGTAAATGGACTAAAATGCTCCAACTGAAAGACACAGAGTATCAGAATGGGATAAAAAAACAAGACCCACCTATTTGCTGTCTGTAAGAGACTCATTTTAGACCTGAAGACACCTTTAGATTGAAAGTGAGGGGATGGAGAAAAATCTATCATGCTACTGGAAGTCAAAAGAAAGCTGGAGTAGCCATACTTACATCAGACAAACTAGACTTTCAATTAAAAGCTGTAACAAGAGATGAAGAAGGGCATTATATAATAATTACAGGGTCTATCCATCAGGAAGAGCTAACAATTATAAATGTCTATGCACCAAATACGGGAGCCCCCAACTATATAAAGCAATTAATCACAAACATAAGCAACCTTATTGATAAGAATGTGGCAATTACAGGGAACTTGAATACCCCGCTTACAGAAATGAATAAATCATCTATACATAGGATCAATAAAGAAACAAGGGTCCTGAATGATATATTGGATCAGATGGACATAACAGATATATTTAGAACTCCGCATCCAAAAGCAACAGAATATACTTTCTTCTCAAGTGCACATGGAACATTCTCCAAGATAGATCACATACTGGGTCACAAAACAGCCCATCATAAGTATACAAGAATTCAGATCATAAAATGCACACTTTCAGACCACTATGCGATGAAGCTTGAAATCAACACAAGAAAAAGTCTGGAAAACCTCCAAAAGCATGGAGGTTAAAGAGCATCCTACTAAAGAATGAATGGGTCAACCAGGCAATTAGAGAAGAAATTAAAAAATATATGGAAACTAGTGAAAATGAAAATACAACAATCCAAATGCTTTGGGATGCAGCGAAGGCAGTCCTGAGAGGAAAATACATCGCAATCCAGGCCTATCTCAAGAAACAAGAAAAATCCCAAATACAAAATCTAACAGCACACCTAAAGGAAATAGAAGCAGAACAGCAAAGGCAGCCCAAACCCAGCAGAGGAAGAGAAATAATAAAGATCAGAGCAGAAATAGACAATATAGAATCTAAAAAAACTGTAGAGCAGATCAATGAAACCAAGAGTTGGTTTTTTGAAAAATTAAACAAAATTGATAAACCTCTGGCCTGGCTTCTCAAAAAGAAAAGGGAGAAGACCCAAATAGATAAAATCATGAATGAAAATGGAATTATTACAACCAATCCGTCAGAAATACAAGCAATTATCAGGGAATACTATGAAAAATTATATGGCAACAAACTGGACAACCTGGAAGAAGTGGACAAATTCCTAAGCACTCACACACACTTCCAAAACTTAAATGGGAAGAAACAGAAAATCTGAAGAGACCCATAACCAGCGAGGAAATTGAATCAGTTATCAAAAATGTCCCAACAAATAAGAGTCCAGGACTCCCTGGGGAATTCTACCAGACATTTAAAGCAGAGATAATACCAATCCTTCTCAAGCTGTTCCAAAAAAATAGAAAGGGAAGGAAAACATCCAGACTCATTCTATGAGGCCAGCATTACTTTGATTCCTAAACCAGACAGAGACCCAGCAAAAAAGAGAACTACAGGCCAATATCCCTGATGAATATGGATGCAAAAATCCTCAATAAGATACTAGCAAAACAAATTCAACAGCATATAAAAAGAATTATCACCATGATCAAGTGGGATTCATTCCTGGGATGCAGGGCTGGTTAAACATTCACAAATCAATCAGTGTGATACATCACATTAATAAAAGATAAGAACCATATATCCTGTCAATCGATAAGAAAAAGCATTTGACAAAATTCAGCATTCTTTCTTAGTAAAAAACCCTCAAGAAGTCGGGATAGAAGGAACATACTTAAACATCATAAAAGCCATTTATGAAAAGCCCACAGCTAATATCATCCTCAATGGGGAAAAACTGAGAGCTTTCTCCCTGAGATCAGGAACACGACAGGGATGTCCACTCTCACCGCTGTTGTTTAACATAGTGTTGGAAGTGCTAGCATCAGCAATCAGACAACAAAAGGAAATCAAAGGCATCAAAATTGGCAAAGATGAAGTCAAGCTTTCACTTTTTGCAGGTGACATGATATTATACATGGAAAACCTGATAGACTCCATCAAAAGCCTAGAACTGATACATGAATTCAACAAAGTCACAGGATACAAAATCAATGTACAGAAATCAGTTGCATTCTTAGACACTAATAATGAAGCAACAGAAAGACAAATAAAGAAACTGGTCCCATCCACAATTGCACCAAGCACCATAAAATACCTAGGAATAAACCTAACCAAAGATGTAAAAGATCTGTATGCTGAACACTATAGAAAGCTTATGGAGGAAATTGAAGAAGACACAAAGAAATGGAAAAACATTCCATGCTCATGGACTGCAAGAATAAATATTGTTGAAATGCCAATACTACCCAAAGCAATCTACACATTCAATGCAATCCCAATCAAAATTGCACCAGCATTCTTCTTAAAGCTAGAACAAGCAATCCTAAAATTTGTATGGAACTACAAAAGACCCTGGTTAGCGAAAGTAATATTGAAGAAGACCAAAGCAGGAGACATCCCAATCCCAGACTTTAGCCTCTACTACAAAGCTGTAATCATCGAGAAAGCATGGTATTGGCACAAAAACAGACACATAGGCCAATGGAATTGAATAGCAACTCCAGAATTAGACCCACAAAAGTATGGCCAACTAATCTTTGACAAAGCAGGAAAGAATATCCAATGGAAAAAAGACAGCCTCTTTAACAAGTGGTGCTGGGAGAACTGGACAGCAACATGAAGAAGAATGAAACTTGGCCTCTTACACCATTCACAAAAATAAACTCAAAATGGATAAAGGACCTGAATGTGAGACAGGAAACCATCAAAACCCTAGAGGAGAAAGCAGGAAAAAACCTCTCTGACCTCAGCCACAACAATTTCTTACTTGACACACCTCCAAAGGCAAGGGAATTAAAAGCAAAAATAACTATTGGGACCTCATGAAGATAAAAAGCTTCTGCACAGCAAAGGAAACAACCAACAAAACTAAAAGGCAACCAACGGAAGGGGAAAAGATATTTGCAAAGGGCGTATCAGACAAAGGGCTAGTATCCAAAATCTATAAAGAGCTCACCAAACCCCACACCTGAAAAACAAATAATCCAGTGAAGAAATGGGCAGAAAACATGAATAGACACTTCTCTAAAGAAGACATCCAGATGGCCAACAGGCACATGAAAAGATGCTCAACGTCGCTCCTTATCAGGGAAATACAAATCAAAGCCACACTCAGATACCACCTCACACCAGTCAGAGTGAACAAATCAGGAGACTAGAGATACTGGAGAGGATGTGGAGAAACGGGAAGCCTCTTGCACTGTTGGTGGGAATGCAAACTGATGCAGCCACTCTGGAAAACAGTGTGGGGGTTCCTCCAAAAATTAAAAATAGACCTACCCTATGACCCAGCAATAGCACTGCTAGGAATTTACCCAAGGGATACAGGAGTGCTGATGCATAGGAACACTTGTATCCCAATGTTTATAGCAGCACTTTCAACAATAGCCAAATTATGGAAAGAGTCTAAATGTCCATCAACTGATGAATGGATGGAATACTACTTGGCAATGAGAAAGAATGAAACATGGCCTTTTGTAGCAACGTGGATGGAACTGGAGTGTGAGGCTAAGTGAAATAAGCCATACAGAGAAAGACAGATACCATATGTTTTCACTCTTATGTATATCCTGAGAAATTTATCAGAAGACCATGGGGGAATGGAAGGAAAAAAGAAAGAAAGAGAGGGAGAGAGCCAAACCATAAGTGACTCTTAAAACCTGAGAATAAACTGAGGGTTGATGGGGGGGTGGAGGGAGGGGAAAGTGGGTGATGGGCATTGAGGAGGGCACCTATGATGAGCACTGGCTGTTGTATGGAAACTAATTGGACAATAATTTAACATTAAAAAAAAAAAGAAGTGCTGTGACAGCAATTTCATAGACAGCTATAACACAATGTGACTTGGCTAGAGCCTTTGGAGAAAATACAGAGACAACTGTAATTAGTAGAACTTAAAGCTTCTGTTAGAACCAGGGTGGAAAGGTTTAGTTTCTATGTAAACAATGGACCATTGTGATTCTAACCTTTACTGATTAGTCATTGATATCTGAAAGTAGGTAGTAGATATCTATGGCTATTTCTAAGGAGCTCAGGATGCCTATCAATCTTTTTAAGACCCTCTACAGCTGATCTTGAGGCTCCTGAGCATGATTCTGAGAGGAACACTTTTGCTAGATTACCAGCAAAAGGAAGTGAATGAGCCCCAATGAAGGCCAGATTCAAAATGAATAGATGTTCAGGTTAGCAGAAGTTTAGGCTTTGATGAGTGAAAGTACTTTCTGCTACTTATTCTATGTTCACAATAAGGTCTCCAGACTGCTGGGGCTTCACACAACAGCTAACTTTCAAGTTGTTACGCAGAACTTTGATTTTAAATTAGAGTGGGGAGGGGGTGGGGTGCCCCTGGGTGGCTCAGTCAGTTAAGCATTGGACGTTGGCTTAGGTCACGATCCTGTGGTTCCTGAGTTCAGAGTTCAAGCCCTGCGTGGGTCTGTCTGCTGTCAGCACACAGCCCACTTTGGATCCTCTGTCACCCTCTCTCTGTGTCTCTCCCCTGCACCAGTGTTCTCTCTCAGAAATTAAATAAATGAATAAAGTAAGTGAGTAAGTAAAGTACTGAGCATTTGTAGTACTTAGCCACTCTAGTATTCATTTTTTCTTATTTTATACCTATTAAAGCCAGAGGCAGAACTATAGACTAACCTCTTGAATTCAAATGCATTTTCCAGAAGTTTCCAGATTCATTGCCTAACACATAGACTTACAGACCCTGTATTTTTTTTTAACAATTAGCACTGGCCATGGCTTAGGTATTAACAAGATTGGAGGTTCCATTACAAATAACTTCCTTCTACTTAAAGATTATGGCTAATATGCAGTATATAAATACAAAGGATGTCAATATTAAAATGTAAACTTAAAAAAAAACTTTCAATTTTCCTGTCTGATCAATTGTATTATACTGTGATACTTAGTTAAGTATCTGCATATTTCATCTTCTTACATTTATATTTGATATAATTTAATTCCTTTAATATGTACTTGTTATTATTTAATTAAAATAGAGATTATGCCTACAGACTAAAGACTTAAAGAGCCAATTTATTTCCTATTAATATTTATCTTGAAAAAAGGTGAAACACTTAGGTGACAGTAACCTAAGAATTAATTATAAAACTTCTAAAATTCAGTGCCATTATTAAGGAGTACTGTGATTAAAAGACATGAAAAATTCTCCCAATTGACAATGAAGTGTTCTTATCATTTATCCCACTTTTAAGAGTTTTCATGCTGAATAGCATAGGAAAGAAATCTATATATTTAGTATAAACAGTGTGTCACCTGATCTTTCTGCTAGAAAATGTTAAACTATGTGATTGCTACATTGTGCATTTCAAAATGTTAGCTAACTGTTGTTCTGGAAGACAGAAAAGAACGAAAATTGAACATTTACAGTCCAGAAATCAAGACGAGTAAACACTTATTATACTAAAATAGTGTCCAACTATACCACTATTGAAATGGCTAATGTGGAACAAAGAAAAGATAAAAATTCAGGGAAATATTTTTAAGTAAATATGGTTCAACTATGTAATAAATAGTACTTTCATGCTAAAGTACATATACTTTTAGGAGGGTAATGTAAGTGTCACTGTACAGATAGAAAGGGAATTTATATTTCTCCCTTGCTTGATTCAAGTGCACACTAAAAAATATCTAGTAGGACTTAGGATTTATACGTGCTTTCCTGTGTTATCTATGTGAGGCAAATTGTGGCATTTAGCCTAAAATAATGTTTACAATACGTACTGTCACATGAGGAAACAGTAAGCACTGTCTTATCACAGGAGCTGTATTTTTTTTACATGTATTTGTGAATTTTTACATGGGTAGACAATATTTACTTATCAAGGCAATTGGGCTTTTTCGAACAGATTAACACAGCAGTAAACATGAAGGAAACCATGGGTTGTTTCACCTGTTTCAAAGATACACAGGGAATGTTTTAGCTATTGCTCCATCAACTGATCTTTCCTGACAGTTGAGAAGAGAAGAATTACTCCTGGGTATTACTTTCTTGATTCATAGCAGGATAGTTAGAGGCTTCTGCAAGATTGGTAATATGGAGAAAGACAGGAGATGTGATAGATCCAGGATTTGATGAAAAAGATTCTTATGCCTTTGCATCAGCTGAGATGGAGACATAATAAATAATTGAAGGAGACCCTGACTAAGAAACAGTCAATGAGTTACCATCTTATCCTCAAATGTGATAAATCCATGCAAGTGAGAAATCCAAAATGCTTGCTATAAACTCATTTTGCAATCAGTATAAAGGTTTGGAACATTGCTTATATATATTTTGGTAGACTTTAACAATAGTATTATGTCATTGCTCTAATAGCCATATATGTGGTCAGAAGTCTTTTTATTACATTGAAAGCCAATAAAATATTAATGTAATCATTTGAATCAAACTAGATTATTTTTATCATTTTTAGAGTGCCCTCCTTAATTCTACAATCAACATTTCTCGCTTTAGCCATCCTGTTGGAGACACATTTATTCTTACCTCCAGGGATAAGTATTCATTGATATAGTATAAAGAAAAGTGATAGGTTTTCTTTTTTCTACATAGAGTAACTTTTAAGGAGGGAGAGACAGAGTTGAGTTGCTAAATTAGTTTCTGAGGGCTGTCATAACAAAGTATCACAAAGTGGATGGCTTAAAGCAACAAAAATGTCAGCTTCACAGTTCTAGAGTCTAGAAGTCTAAGATCAAAGTGTTATGAAGGCCAAATACGCTCTAAAAACCTCTAGGGGAATATCTTTCCTTGTCTCTCCTAGCTTCTGTTAGCCCCAGACATTCCTTGACTAGAGCAGTATAAATTCCACCTCTACCTCTGTCTTCGCATGGCTGTCTTCCTTTTGTCTTTGTGCTCAAATTTCTCTTTTCTTAGAAGAACCAGTCATATTGGATTAAGGGCCCACCCTTCTCCAACATGACATCATAACTAATTATGTCTGCAACAACCCTATGCTCAAAAGCAGTCACATTCTGGTGAACTGGGGATTTAGGATTCAATATACTTTTAAAGGAATACAATTAAGCTAAAACAGATCTGTTGTGAAGAAAAGGAAGAGTGAAAATGAGAAGGAAATACATTTTTGCTAAAGACACTTTCCTGAATTCTAAATGAAAATTTGTGGACATTTTCTTTTTATACAGGTTTTAACAACATTAATTTTAAAAGGTCACATTATTACCATGTTTTTTACAAAAGCTGAAATATTTCTATGTAAAAAGTATCAATTTTAAGAGCTATTTAGTCATGCCAATATCAGACAGTGCACTGTTGTTGGAAAAATCTGTGAATATTCCCAATTCATAGGCATCATACTGAAATCTAAAGAGGCATCTCACATCTAGCTTCCTGGTTTAGGATTTACTTTTACTTTAATATCATAAATTATCTAAGCGTTTGTACCTTATATTAAATAAAATTATGTTTAGAGTGTAGCAGAAAGGGTTCTGTCCAACATTCCAGATGAAGCAGACCTGAGAGATCTACAGCAGTTATGAAAAGCAGAGACCAGATGAGGCAACGGAATGCAGTGGTTAGTTAATGTTTGTGCAACTAGATCCTTATCCCACTTTTTCAACTAAGAGCACTAGCAATCTCTGCTGGGAAGTGGAGTGGATGAATGATGAAAACCTGGACAATGGTACTCCATCCTACTTCCTTGGCAATACAGAGAAGTTCAAGCAGTGAACTGCTATGGCATGGCCAAATCTTAAAATGAGTACCCTCCTAATACTAGAATCAAAATTGTGAACATCAGTCATGCCAAAGCTTCAGTGTTAGTAGATGTGAAGCTGCTAATTTGGAAAGATATACATTTTGACTCTCACTTATAACTCAAAACATTTCTGAAACTCCTCTTTTAACTTTCTTTAGATCCTTTAATATCTTTAAGTCATAATCATAAATTTATATTTTCTTAAAGCCACTTAAGACCTCTGGAGTTAATCAAATGTCATGAATGAGCTAATTTTGATGCTGAACTGAATGACCAAGCTAGACAATAGAAATGTGATAAAATGAAGCTTTTTTTATGACCTAAACCATTTTTACTTACAATTTCTCTAACTTATAAACAATGAAGCTTGGGATAATGCTACAAAAAGGGCACTGCATACCCTTTATGAATAAGCAGTTTCAAGACATCAGAATACATGTATTATAGAAATAACAATGTCCTTATATTCATGTGTCAAATAGAGATTCCATACATCACATTAAGTCAACTTATAAGCATAAATATAAATGCACACACAGACACAGGCAAAGCTGGTTTTGAAGGGAAGGGAATTGCTTCATCAACCCACATTGTTTTGCTCCTTCCTAATCATATATATTACTATAGATAAAGGAACAATTTCAATATTAAGAAATTGTATATTCTTAACACAGTAAAAACTAATTAGACCCACAAGTGCTTCAGGACATGGCCCAAGTTTAGAGCCTGAATATCATTAGATGTATTTCAGATATTGGTAATATAATAATGCATATTTTATTAACCTCCTTCATTTTCCCCCTTTTGTTCCATTCAAAGAAGTCTTATTTTATTCATGAATTTAAAAAATGCAATATCCATTTTTATTCTAAATATACTTTGAGGTATTTAGTCATGATGTTTAATGTTCATGGATCACCTTCATGTTTTTATAAGAGAAATAATTTCTAAAAGTTTCATCAAGGAATACAAAAATAATATATTTCTATATGTAAATGCCTTGAGAGTATGAACATATTCCCTAATCACCTAACTGATGGAGAAGGATAAAGTCAGTTAATTTTACTTCTTTGGCTATTTGAATATTTCATTTAATTGCTATAATATTTTATAGAAAATAGAAATTGAATAATATATAAAACTTTATCTTAAAGAATATTTCAACTGATTAAATTCCACACTATGTATGCAATTTTATCTATTGATATAAAATATGTATGAATATATATATGCCCACATACATATACATACACATTTATATATTTGCATATGTGTATGTATATGAATAAATAAAAAGGTCTAACCACCTTCTGATTTTACAGTGGTTTCACAAATTCTCTCCGCTTACATATTTTCTTCATTCTTTTTTATTTCATTTGCATCTTAATGCCATCAGCTTTATCTGTCTTATAAACTTTCTTTGAAGTTTATTTATCTATTTCTTTTGAAAGAAACAGCGCTAGTTGGGGAGCAGCAGAGAGAGGGAGAGAGAGAGTTTCAAGCAGGCTCTGCACCGTCAATGCAGAGCCCGATGAGGCAAACTCATGAACTGTGAGATCATGATTTGATCCAAAATCAAGTCAGATGCTTACCCGACTGAGCCACCCAGGTGCCCCTAAGATTTTCCTCAATGAATACCAGAAGGAGTAGATCATTTCAATGAAAGCTACCTCCATTCCTATTTATGGGTGACTTGAACTATAAATATACATTTGAGTATTATCTGGATATAAACATGGGAAAATAAAGTGTTATTTTCATAAGACAGTTTGCAAGCTGTTCTTCAGTGTTCAAATTCTGGGGAGAAAATGGTAGAAACATACCAGTAAATCTTGCCCTTGTTTGAGTCAAGTTTAACCACAAAGTGCAGATTCTTTGTAAGGTCAACCCCTCAAAAGCTAGGTAGTTATAAAACCTCTTTTATAAGAAGTTCATATAGTATGTTGAAATATTACTTTTATCTTATTTTCATGTTTGTATTTATTCCTATTTATAAGAAAATCAAATCACATTAAGATAAGGAATGGTTTATGACTGACTACTAAATTCAACATTAAACCTAAATTGTTGTGCATTAAAAATAACAGAAAACTGGGATAAAATGAAGCCCAAACTGAGTATTATACCTGTTATTCATGTTATGAGCAAAGGATTAATCTCAAGAGTATATATCAAACTGTACTAGATCAACAAAAGATTCAACACTTGAATAGAAAAATGGTCAGAGGACATGAACAGATAGTTAAGAGATAATAAAATTGAAATAGGTAATGAATATGAAAATGCTTAACCTTAAGAGGGAAAAAATTGGGAAGATGCAAATTAAAATCACAGTGAAGTATGAATGCACATCTATCAGATTGACAAAAATTACCAACAGTCTGCAAAGCAGGTTGCAGAAACACACAACTGCTTACATACTATTTTGAAATTGTTAAAAACATTTTAGAAAGCAAATGAGAAAAATCTAGTATACCTTACTTCTAGTTATGTTCTCTGGAAGAAAAAGAGACAAAGAGAGAGAATATTTATAGCAACATTCTTTATTAGAGAAAAAATCTGAACATAAATTTCCATCAGATGAAGGATAAATAATTTCAGCTATATTCATGCATATGGATTATATATAAGAAGAATACATCAATTGAGATGAATCTCAGGAAGAATGCTAAATGAACAAAACAAGAATGTAGGAAAAGAATATAGAAGCAAAATATAGAAGTAGGAAAAGAATATAGAGAAAATGATATATTCTCAAAAATATGTTAAATATTACTAAATATTCAAAATTGACTAGAAAGGCACATATGTTTACCAAAAATCAATGAGTTGCATATGAATGATAGACACCAAATTTTGAATCCTAAAATCTGTAATAAACCATAGAAGTTCCCAAATATCCCGAGCAATCCTGAGAAAGATCAAAGTTGGAGGTATCATACTTCCTAATTTCAAACTGTATTACAAAGCTATAGTAATCAAAATAGTAAGGTACTAGCATAAAATAAGATACAGAGACCAATGGAAAATAATCAAGAGTCCAGAAATATACCCCTAAATATATGGTCAACTAATATTTGAGAATACTCAATGGGGACAGAACACTTTATTTAATAGTGTTGGAAAACCAGCATAACTACATGCAAAAGAATTAAATTGAACCCCTAACTCACACCACTCACAAAATTAACTCAAAAAAGACTAAAGACTTACACAAAAGAGTTGAAACCCTAAAACTTCTGAAGAAAACATAGAGAAAAATCTTCTTGACATTAGTCTTGACAATTTTTTTTTTAGATATGACACTAAAAGCACAAGCAACAAAAGAAAAAAAATTAGTAACAGAGTACATCAAACTGAAAATATTCTGCTCAGCAAAAGAAAAAAATCAACAAAATGAATAGGCAACCACTGCAATGGGATGAAATATTTGCAAATCATCTGATAAGGAGCTAACATCCAAAACACATAAAGAACTCATGTAAATCAATACCAAAAAATCTTGATTAAAAAATTGAGCAGAGGAACTGAATAGACATTTTTTTTTTCAAAGAACACATACAAATGGCAAACAGGAACATGAAAAGGTGCTAAACCTCATGAATCATCAGTGCAATGCAAATCAAACCCACAATGAGATATCACCTCATACCTGTTAGAATAGCTGTCATTAAAAAGACAAGAGGTAGCAAGTGTTGGCAAGGATGTGGAAAAAGAGTAGCAATTAGCTTCACCTTTAAGGGGCATCTGTAAATTCAGCTAAATGATAATTGAAATCTCTTGCTTTTAGTCTTTCACAGACACCAAAATAAAATTAGCTTTTACCGTTTGCATTATCCACTTACTGGCTTCCTTTCCATTATCAATTGCTCCCCTTACTTCCAATTGCCATTAGCTTTTGCCCAATACTAACCTTCCTTCCTAGGTAAGACCATCAATCAGTCTTAAGATTGACACATCAAGTCAACAGCAATATAAATCTGGCCAATCCTTCACCCTTTTCCCATTCACATGCAAATGGAGTAGCTAGAGCAGAGTTGGATATTAGCTTATAGAACTGTCTAATCCATTTAAAAGAAAAGAAGCAGGAATTGTTAATAGTACCTTAGGCAGGTAAGAAGTAATAAGCGATCCCATTATTCCCCCATGTATTCAGTGAGTAATATTTAGATATACTGTCATAGTATCATGTTTAGAAATTGATTCTTCCACCAGAACTCATAAATGCAACCCAGGTCCTGGCACTACATGAAGAGGCAGAGGAAACGGAAATAGAAACGGAAAGGCAAAGGCAAGAACCACATTTTCCCAAAGATAGCTCAACAGCACACATTAAATTCTAGTATATATTCATTCAATCCTTGTAATCTCTTACCACAGTTTAGTAAGCACATATTTCAACTGTCCATTCCAATTTTCAACCATTCTGTTTTTATGGATGATGAAATACATGAAAATTTCACTATAAGAAGATATTTGGTCCATTATTGCACTGTATCAGCAGTACCTTGATTAGATGACAATTATGAGGTCCAAAAAGAAATAACATTTTCAGCTCTAAATCTCTTATCATGTTAGACATGTTTGCTTCAGTTGATGAATATGCAAATCCACATCCAGAATCAGTAACTACCCTGGTTAAGACTCATTAGTATCTATCTGAACTATAAGTAATAGGTCAATTTAATCTGCTATGAGCTTGTCTGTGTCTGTCAATAGGCAGTGCATGTCTGCATTTAGTTTCTGTTCTTGTTCACAAACAATGTAGGGCATGGCAAACAGTTGCACATACTGTTCAGCAATCTGGTTAAGTATTTTCTCCATCCTCAGGGCATTTTATTCATTGTGATAAAAATTACCTTGGGTCTCTTGAGGGTAGGACCTAAAAACCTGATTCCCTAGTTACTTCATCTTTGGTGGTATCCTATAGACACTATATACTATATATACATGTATATACTATAGTGTGTGTATATATGTATGTGTGTATACATATATAATACACTTGTATATATATATATAGTATATATAAATAAGTACACTATATACACATGTATAGATTTATACACGTATAAATCTATACATGTGTATATAGTGTACTTATTTGCATATACATGTATACATTTATATATACATGTATAAATCTATACATGTATATACTATATTTGTGTAGATGTGTGTATAGAGGGAGAAGCAGGTAGGAATAAGCATATATATACTACTACGGTGTATATACATTTATAGTACATATAAAGGAATATATATATGTATGTATTTCACAAGGCTAGGATAAACTGAGCAAATCTGTTGTTTGAGGAGTTGATGAAACATTAAAATACACAAAAATTGAGAAAATAAATGGAGTAGTTACTAAATTTTTGATGGATAAGTCTTAACCTGTTCACTGGAGTCAATCAGTCTCTGACTGGTTGATTTTTCTTTTCAATTTTTTTACATTTATTCATTTTTGAGAGACAGAGTGTGAATGGTGGAGGGGCGTAGAGAGAGGGAGACACAGAATCTGAAGGGGGGTCCAGGCTTTGAGCTGTCAGCACAGAGCCCAATGTGGGGCTCGAACTCATGGACTGAGAGATCATGACGTGAGCCAAAGTCCGACACTTTACCAACTGAGCCACCCAGGCACCCCCTGAATGGCTGATTTCAAAATGAGAACCTGACATTAGTTGGTTGGTTTCACAGATTTAGTAAATACTCTATTTATTTCCTCAATTTTTATACTATATTTTATGAAATATCTCAACAGTTGCAACACTTAACTTTCCAAAGTTTTTTAACCACTTTTATTTTTATTGTTTCTTTTAATTTGAAAGAATACTGACTTTTTTCTTACTATGCAACCCCACTTTGGGAAAGCTAAGACAGGAGGACCATGACAGATTATTTCACATTATCCTCTTCTCCCAACATTAGTCACATAGGAAGTCTTTACAGTTGGAACCCTTTTTATTACATCATCAATCATAACTTGGATTAAAGGGTCTGAAAGAAACTTAGTGTAATTATATGGACAATCCAAAGTTACTTGCATTTTTAATATTCAGCAACCTCGGAAGGAGGATTGCATATGAAAGTTATAGGTGGAAAACGACAATTCTCCTTTTCAGGATATGTTACACACTTTTGCCGTTACTCATACAGGCATATTGAGAGTTTATTTATCTATCCACATTTCTTCAAAGCTGCAGCTATCCAAGTGTCTTGAGTAATACCAAACATGCCTTTCTATCCACAGTGTCTAACGCAAAACAAGAGGTCATTAGTATCCCATGTGTAAAATTAATTTTAATAGCTCCTCTATAAGGAATCAACATATGATGTTTAAAGAGGCCCCTGATTCTCTCCCACTGAAACTGTGCAATTCTTTTTGGCAATTATCTGTAGGAAGGAGTTACTTTCACTCACAGCACATCTTCCCAACCACCTTTTGGCTTTATATTCTTCCCTTCTACCTGTTTGATTACCAGGTGTAACTCAGTACTTCGGCAGTCTCAAGTTAGTCTTTAATTCCTTTCAGTTTTGGCTTTCTCACTACCTAAATATTACTTTTTGACCCATTAAATTTCTACCCATCTTTGATCTTCAAGTCATTTATGTGATTTTTCTCATATAAGTGGTCACTGTGCTTGAGTGACCTCTCATCAGCAATGGCTTAGAAGTAACTTTGTCACCATAGTATTCCGCCACTGTAAAAATAAGTAAATAAATATCACTTAAACTATCATGTCGAGGTTTTGTTTAATTATCCTATTCATAAATACATGCATATAAGGCTTGAATTAAAAAAAAAAAAAAAAAAAGGATAGAGCAGAAATATAGAACAAAGCACAAGCAGTCATAAACGGGTCCAAAAACTTTCAGGCACATCTCCCAGTTTGTATAACCTTATAAAACAAGCACATATCATCAATCTTTTCATCCATAAAAAATAAAGACAGATTATACTGGGTATCCCAGAGAGTTTTAAATTTTAAATACTTTCAACCACTAAGAACATTTTATAAACAGATGCATCCAGAAATACTAAAGTATATCAAGATGAGATCCTAAAAGAGATTCAAGTAATCCACAGGAAGAAAAGAAAAACAGATCAGAAAAGTGGAATGAACAAACAGAAACACACCTATATAAAATAGCATATTTAAGCTCTAATATAACAATATTACCTTAAGTGGAAGTAGCCATAACATACCTAAGGCAGAAAACGGCCAAATGGATTTCAAAACAAAACCCAAAACAAAAAACATTGCCCAACTACATGCTTTTTACAAGAAACTCACTTAAAATTCAACAACATAGGTAGATCGAAAGTAAAAGAAGAAAAATAAAAAGATACACCATGCAAACTTTAACTTAGAAAAAAATAAGGAAAACAGGCGTGGCTTCAATATTAAAACAGAATTCAGAGCAAAGAAAATCATTCCAGGCAAAAAGGGCATTATGTACTGAGATCAATTTACCAGTAATACATAAGAATCTTATAAGTCAACATACCAAGAAAATATACATGAAGAAAAAATGGATAGTATAAAAGGCAAAATAGATAACCCATTATTATAGGTGGGAACTTTAACATTATTGATAGAATGGGCAGAAGAAAAAATCATCATGGATATAGAGATCTGAACAACACAATCAACCAAAAGTATCTAATTGACATTTCATCCTAATCTGTAGATTTCATTTCTACCAAAGACCACATTCTTTTTATAGACACAGACATGCTTGTTCTAAAACTTATAAGTAGTCACCATCTCTAAATGGCTAAAACATTCTTGTCAAAGAAGAAAGTGAGGAAATTATTCAGTATTAAAGCAAGAGTTTGATAAGACAGAAGGACAGACACACTGAACATGGAACAGAATACAAACTTTAGAAACAGACCCACACAAAGAGGTCCCAACTTTTTTTTTTTTTTGACAAAGTTGCAAAAGTATTTCAATTGATAAACAATAGCTTTTTCAACAGTGTTAGAGAAACTGGCCATCCATAGGCTAGGTAGACAGATAAAAGGAAGAAAAAAAAAATTCACCTTTAAACCATTTAACTCATACAAAATTTAAATAAATAGGGTCATATATTTAACTACAAAATACAAAAGTACAGTATCTTTAGAAAACCAAACAAAACACCATAGGTGAGAGTCTTCAAGTCTCTAGGCCTAGGAAAAGAGTTTTAGAACTTGATACCAAAGCATAATACATCAAAGAAAATATAAATTGGACCTTATCAAAATTTAAAAATTTTAGCCTGCAAAAGATCCCGCTAAGAGAATGAAACATGTTAAAGACTGGGATAATATATTTTCAAACAAAATACTGACAAATGACTAGTTTTTAGAGTATATTAAAAAGTTTCAACTCAAGAAAAATAATAAAAGTAGAAAAATTTAAGACACATAAATAGTCATTTCAAAATAGAGGATTCAGAGCTGGCAAGTAAGTACATGAAACAATGTTCAACATCATAACTACGACAGAAATACAAATTAACCAACTGAGCCACCCGGGTACCCCATACAGAAATACAAATTAAAACCAGAGTGACCAAAATAAAAATAGTAACAACATAAAATGTTGTTGAGGAAGCAGAGGCAATTAAGTCATGTTGCTGGGAAAGTAAAACAGCACAGTCACCCTGTAAAATGGTTTTGAGGCTCTTATAAAATATCCTTATGTCCCAGCACACATATACTTAATATTATCAAACTTGAAATGCACCAAATATTGTTTGAGTACTGAGTGGTTAAACAAACTAGGACTTTATACAATGAAATACTAAGCAATAAAAAGGAATGAACTAGTGATAATACACAGGAACTTGTATTATGATCTGAGGAAATTATGATGAGTAAAGAAAGCCAATGTCAAAAAGTGACACACTGTATGATTCCATTTTTATAACATTCTTGAAATTTCAAAAGTATAGAAAGGAAGAACAAATTAGCATTGCCAGGGGTGAGCAACGAGATCAGGGAGGAGAACAAGAGAGAGGTAAATATAAAAGGTCAACAGTAGGAATCTGTGTGGTGACAGTAATTTATACTGACTGTAGTGGTGGATACATGACTACACATGTGTTTTTGAAATAGTACAGAACTCAATACACACACACACACACACACACACAGAGTACAAGTAAAACTGGGAGATCTGAATAATCGATTGTATCAATGTCGATTGCCTGGTTGTGACATTACACTAGTGCCCCTTCTTTTGCCAGACTGAACTCCAACACCCTCCAGCCCAGGAGTTCCAATGAGCAGGGGGGCTGTCAAGAGTGATTTCTTTCTTCCAACCCACAAACCCAGGGAACATTTGGCAATGTGTGTAGGCAATCTGGTTGCCACAGTGGGGAAAGTGCTACGGGCATCTAGTGGATAGAGGATGGGTTATGGTGCTGAACACCCTGCATATCATAGAACTTTCCCTACAACAAAGAATTATCTGGCCCAAAATGTAAATAGTGCTGAGGTTTAGAAACACTGAAATAGCCTCAGGAGGCTGATATAAAGCATACTTGGCCTTTCAGCCACATATTATAAAACCGGATAAAGTCTAGAGGCTATAAACACTCTAAAACTTACCTTCATCTGCCTGGGTTCCATCATCTCTTAACTACTGGACAGGTGAGTAAATTTTTACTGTCTGATAAAGGGCCAGTATCCAAAAATCTATCAAAAACTTATCAAACTCAAAATCCAAAGAATAAATAATCCATCAAAATCCAAAGAATAAATAATCCAGTTAAGAAATGGGAGAAGACATGAATAGATTTTTTTTCCAAAGAGGACGTCCAGATGACTAACAGACACCTGAAAAGATGCTCAACATCATTCATCATCAGAGAAATACAAACCAAAACTATAGTGAGATATCATCTCATACCTGTTAGAACGGCTAAAATTAACAACATAGGAAACAACAGATGTTGGTGAGGATGTGAAGAAGGAGAAACCCTCTTACGCTGTTGGTGGGAATGCAAATTGGTGCAGCCACTCTGAAATTACACTATGGAGGTTCCTCACAAAGTTAAATATAGAACTACCCTAGGACCCAGCAATTGTACTACTAGGTAGTTACTCAAAGAATACAAAAATAATGATTCAAAAGGATACATGCACCCTGTTGTTTATGGCAGCATTATCAACAATGGCCAAATTATGGAAAGAGCCCAAATGTCCACAGACTAATGAACTGATAAAGAAGCTGTGGTATATACATACAATGGACTATTATTCAGCCATAAAAGAGAATGAAATCTTGCCATTTGCAATGATATGGCTAGAGTATATTATGCTAAGTGAAATAAGACAGTGAGAGAAAGACAAATACCAAATGATTCCACTCATATGTGGTATTTAAGAAACAAAGATGAACAGAGTGGGGAAAAAAAGAGAGAGAGGCAAACCATAAAACAGACTCTTAACTACAAAGGACATCCGAAGATTGCTAAAAGGGAGGTGGACAGGTGAATGGGTTAAAAGGTGATGGGTATTAAGGAGGGCACTTGCTTTGATGAGCACTGTGTGCTATATGTAAGTGATGAATCACTAAATTCTACTCCTGAAACTAGCATTACGCTATATGTTAACTAAGTAGAATTTTAATAGAAACTTGAAAAATAGATAAATAAAAGTTTACACTTTACAAAAAGAAACTAATGTAACATTGTCAACTATACTCAAAAATAATTAAATATAAAATAATATACATGGAAAATTTTGAGTATTTGCCACTTCTTTTCATAAACGTGCATATATACTAATAAAATAAAGTGAATGGATAAATGCACAGTAACATGCAAGCCTGCAACATTTAAGATAACTTTATATATTAAAATAAGAAACAGAATAATACAAAATACTTATGTATTAAGTAACAAAATGTATTTAACACTGAATTTTTTCTGGAAATACTTGTATATGATATATACAATACTTATACAATAAAATAAACACAAGGTTTACATTAATATAGTTTTTATTTTATGATTATTTTTTATTATTATTTTTAACATAGTAGTTTTTAGGGGTGCCTGGGTGGCTCAGTCAGTTAAGCATCCATTTTCAGCCCAAGTCATGATCTTGTGGTTCAAAAGTTCAAGCCACACCATTGGTCTCTGTGCTGACAGCTCAGAGCAGGAGCCTGCTTCAGATTCTGTCTCCATCTCTCTCTGCCCCTCCTCCATTCACACATTTTCTCTCTCTCTAATATAAACATTAAAAAAATTTTTAGTATAGTTTTTATTAAAAATTAATTTCTTGTAACTTTTAACAGAATTTTGAAATTCTAAATAAACTTAAGGTATTAAATTAGTAACAGTTTTTCCCCATGCTATTGACCAGAATATCAACTATTTTATAACAAAGGCTTCAGCGTAATTTTATCTGAAGTATTTTGCTTTTGAAAATATGAAAACCACTACCTTGTAGTTATCAAAAATCACCTGATTTTTCATTAATAGTGAGATTTTGACTAAAAATAGTGTGATTGTGGAAGAATTTTCTGAACTACTTTAAAAAATTCTTTTATTTACCACTTATACAATCATAAATGCTACCAGTTAAATTTTAAAGTCAAAGATGATGTATTTAATATTGAAAATATTTTGTTTGATCATCAAACACAAAGTCCAAAGAAATGTCAGTGTTGACATATTAGACATGTTGTCATAGAAGTCCAACATTTTGTAATTCTGTCTAATTAATATTAAGGTAAAAGAAATGTTTTTAGCACTTTGGATGACTGATTTGTCTAGTTACTATTTTGAATCAATATACTATTGAAATGTAGTTCAAAAATGACCAATTTTAATAAATAATTTGCACTAAAGATGCCCTAGCTCTTAAAACTAGAAAATATAAAATAATTGATTCATTTAATACATATTTGTAAAATACCCTTTAGGAATATGAACAGGCCATGAGTGAGCCTGTAAAATCTATACTTCAAAGTAAAGTAAAATCTTTAATCCTTTTAGTACAATTAAGGACATCTTAAACTTTATGTGTGAGAAGAAATCTGATATGTGTTGCCCATGAAAGTTCTTGCTTTCTCCCATAAAAGTATAGATGATGGGCTTTAAGGTTGCATGATATTTTAAGTTCTTTCATTAACTTAAAAATTCAAATTTTAGCTCAAGCAGTTCAATACTATTTAATTAAATACCTTAAGTCTTTATGTTATACAAATAAAAATCCCTTATTTGTGTTGAGAACATTTTAGTGGAGGATATAGGCCCTACGCTTAAGAAGATAATTATCCAACACAGTAGATGATAAAGTAAATGGTATAAACTACCAGTGATAGAGAAATTTTGAGAATTTGGTAAGTTTAAGAATTGGATCACTAGAGCATGTTGAGGAAGGTTTTTCTGGAAGCAAGACCTTAACCAGTTCTTGACAGACAGGAGGAATTTTGGTGAGTAAAAAAACAAAACACAATTTAAAAAAAAAAAAGGAACGTTAATGAAAAATGTTCGAGAGAAATAAATATATGTAGCTTTGAACTGGGAAAATGAGAAAAGCTATTTGGTTAGAATTAAGGGATTCAGGGAAAACATAGTGTGATATATATTAGGAAATGTAAAATGTAGTACATTAATAGCCTATCACCTAAACAAATTTTTTACATTATGTATGCAGTAAAAACAGCTATTGTTCAGCAGATAAAAGAGAAATAACAAGAGGACTTCCTGCTATAATCATAGTACATAGTAATAAAAGCTTCAACTGATTCAGAAGTTAGTGAGAAAAACTTAATTAAAAAAAACGAAATTATAGGAGGCCACATTCTAATATACTACAAATTCCTTTTAGATGATTTATTCACCTACATCATAAATACTGAATAGCTATTTGACAGGTCAGTACACACACTGAGTATAATAGAAGAGGCATGGCTTCTGTACTTACGGAATCCAGAAGAACAGACAGATTGAAAGCAAGCAGATATGTGTTCAAATCATTTGCTCTGCCATGGTGAAAATTTCCTAATTGACCCCCAAAAGAGATCTGAGCCCTCTTTACATTATAATAGAACACTGAACATACTTTTGTTAATGCATTTGTCTCTATGGGTTTTTTAATTTATATTTGTGTCTGTCAAGCAAATGTGACCCCTTTATGTACAAAGATCTTACCATTGTGAATACAACACAACTTAATTCACTGTTTCATATTTTGAAATGAATTTGTGGATGTGGATATATGTACACACATTTGCACACATATATTGATAGACTCATTCTTTCACTTTTCTTATCTTTATTCTAATGAATAAGAAAGTGGAAGCCAAAGTAGTCAAGGATTAATTCTCAATTGTCCAGTAAAATTTCAAGCATTCATGGGCATATGATTGGGTCTTTAAGTATCCTATTCAAGATAGGACTGGCTATGGTATTCAGAGATTCTTCATAGTTCAATAAAAGCCATTCATTTACAAAATCGTACTATGCCTACAATTATTTTTTCTTTTATAACTAAACCTAAGAAACGAACAGAAGCACATTTGCAAAGACACCTTATAGTTCATGTTTTCAACACTGTGAGCATAAAGCAATATCAATCAACTTTCAGCTTCCATATTAATAAGATCTTTTTGTGGTCAGCATTCTTACACTTTGATTTTATTCATGGGCTGTCTCCATTTCCATTTTGTTTTTTAAATTCACGTCAATCAATTTTACCTAATGATTATTCTTCTTGCATAACCAAAAAAAAAATTGAGTAACTTGACATTATCTCTATTAACATCCCTTTCTATGAATTAACTAAATTTAACACCATTTTTAACTTTTTTCCCTTATCCTTTGTAGTATAAATTATCCTTAACTGTCAAACTGAAATGGTTCTTGACTCTTCCGCCTTTTTTCTTAAATGTTTTTGAGAGAGAGAGAAAGAGACAGAGAGAGAGAGACAGAGAGAGATAGAGAGAGAGAGACAGAGAGAGAGAGACAGAGAGAGAGAGAGAGACAGAGAGAGAGAGACAGACAGAGAGAGAGAGACAGACAGAGAGAGAGAGAGAGACAGAGAGAGAGAGACAGAGAGACAGAGAGAGAGAGAAAGAATCCCAAGCAGCTGACAGCACAGAACCCAACGTGAGCCTCTATTTCACAAACTGTGAAATCATGACCTAAGCTGAAATCAAGAGTCAGATGCTTACCCAACTGAGCTACCCAAGCACCCCCATGCCCTATATTTTTTATAATGAAACACCAGACTCTGTTTTTTTTTTTTAAACCAAAGGAAATGTAGCTGCAAAAATAATACCACTGAGTGCTTCAGAAGGTCCAGTTGAGTATTAGCAGCCTGGCTTGCTCTCACACTTTTTCTTTTCCAAGCTTCATGCTGTTCATGGCTCAGGGGAATCCACCATCACCATGAGGATACACAAGGAGCCACAGGCATTGAGAAGAAATTCTGAGGGACACTACCGTGTCTTCCTTCTTAGTGCTGGGACCTGTGAATGGAATCTCCTGGACCATACATAGGCTTGCTCTGGAATTCCATAGCCAACCTTCAGGGATTTCTAAATCTCTATAAAGTTCCCAGGATGAACTTCCCCATTCAAAGAATAGCCTTATCTCAATCTCTACTTGGAGGCACAACCCAGGGGTTTGCTTTTCATTGGAATCTAGAAAAAATCTGCACACCAGCTCAGAATGGCTTCAAGCAAGGTTCACAGTTCCCTGTACTTCATGAGTAGAATGCTCTGTTGGCCCTTCCTTTTCTTAGCTTCTGGTGATTGCTGGCAATCCTTGACATTCCTTGGCTTATAGCTGCAGCCCTCTAATTTCTCACTTTTTTCATAGCAATCTTCTATCAGTGTGTATGTATGTCACTGTATGTGCAAATCCCTCTTTCCTTATAAGAACACCAGTCACTAGATTTAAAGCCTACACCACATTACCTTATTTTAAGTTGATGGTGTATGCAAAGGCCTTGAACTTTGTCACTGTCATATAAGGGTAAAATGTTTGTTTCCTCAATGTCTCTCCCCTGCCCACTTCTCTTTGACTCTTCACCTAATTTCACTGAGTCTGCTCCACACTCAACAGATTAAACATTTGTACCAAGCAATAAGCCTCATGATGACATTTCTATTTTCCCCCAAGACAGCTCCTTCCTGTTGGGGCAGGTACATTTAATCAACCAACAAGCATGCTGTCCACATGCTACAGTGTCATTCCACCCTCGACCCCCAATGATAGCTGTCGCCTACCGGTTTTTTAGCCCTCTCTCTCTCTGTCTCTTTCATTCTCGTTCTCTCTTGCTGTCTCTTGCACTCATACTATGCTTAGGGTTTTGGGTACCCTCCATTTGGTCCTCTGGGAATGCAGTACCTTCCTCTTCTAGGACATGTGAGCACAATACATCTTCACGTTATACATCTCTCTGTGCTGTTATTCTGTGTCTGCACCAGACTTGATCATCAGAAGGAAAAACAAAAGCTTTTCAAGTAACATAATTATATTCCTTACAAAACAGTCATCATCAGACAGTTGTTAGACCTCCTACAGATTATCTTCATAATCAAAGTAGAGAGTAAACCAGAACTTATTAGACACAAGTTATTGTTATGGACAAATTTGGAGCAACATACCTAAAGTGTAACTTTCAGAGATCTAACTTAATATTCAAAGCAGAGAGAACCTGGATTTGAGGATCAGAATTCTAGAAACACAAACACACACCTTGAATAAGATTCATAAAGTATCAAAAAGCAAAAATGAGAACAAACATACAAAAAAGCAAGCCAATCTAGAGGCCTGATAATGCTTACTACTAACAACAAATCTGACGAAAAGTTTCATGCCTTCCTTAAAGGTGTGCAGAACAGAAGTGTTTTAAAACGTCTTGTCATTTAATAAGAAATCATAACAATGTAGGTAATTTTAGCATGGCAGCAAAAGTAGTACAAAACAAAGGGGCCTAACTAGAGGAAACAAAGAACAAATAATTGACTTAAATGTCAATATTTTATGACATTACTAAATATACTCTGCTTAAAGTGAATTATGTAGGGGCCCACACTTTGTTTATATGAATATGCCAATGCTGTGAAAAATTCTCTTTCAGGAAAATAACAAATTCTCCACTATCAAATATTTGCCAGAATTCTATTGTTTTCTAGCAGCACTTAATAAAACATCAAGTCAATCAACATTATTTTCATTCTTGAAACTGTAAAATAAAACTGTGCTCCTTGAAATACACTTAGCAAAAAAACTGTTTCAAAAGTATAATTTAAGAATCCATAAAGTTTTGTTTGCTAGAGCTGCCTTAACAAGGTACCATGGTTTAAACAACAGAAATTTATTGTTTCACAGTTCTGAAGTAGAAATCAGGGATTAAGCAGGTTGATTTCTTCTGAGAACCGTGAAGAACAATGTATTCTTTGCCTCACTCTTTTTCAGGTAACTGGCTGGCCATTTTTTTGGTCTTTCTTGGCTGATAGATGCATCACCCAAATCTCTGCCTAGAGATTCACACAGCATTCTCACTGTGTATGTTGTCTTCAAACTTCCCTTTTTTATAAGGTCCATCCTAATGACCTCATTTTAACTAGATTACATCTGCAAAGACTCTATCACCAAATAAGGTCTAATTCTGAGGTACAAAAGGGATTGGTTAGGATTTCAACATAGGAATTTGAGCAGGGCATTATTCAACCCAAAGCAAATACTCCTAACATTGTGCTAAATTTAATTTCCTCAAATTGGCTCTAGATCCTTCAGGAATCATCCTTCATATGACACTTTTCCTGCTATATTCTCACTAAGTATTTTATCAGTAACATTCCTTTGAAAATATTGCTTGTGGGGCACCTGGATAGCTTAATCGGTTGAGTGTCGGACTCTTGATCTCACGGTTGTGAACTCAAGCTCCACGTTGGGCTCTGTGCTGGGTGTTAAGCCTAATTAAAAAATAAAATAAAATAAATAAAAATATCATTGCTTGGATAATATATCAATCAGCATTCAACCACAGAGACAGAGCCAGTAGGAGATGTTATCAATAAATGTATAACTAGATTCCTATATACGTATGTTTGTATGTATCATTTATCTATCTTTTATGGTGAGTTGGCTTACGAAATGTGAGATGTGGATCATCAAGGTCTGCAAGGCAATTGGCTTTGTGTCTGATAATGGAGACAGGCATGTACTCAGAAAGAGATCATGAGCAAGCTGCAGCCCTAAGCATGAACTGTATGAGGATAGATTGAAACCTGTGTCTGTTCTATAACCTTGGTAAAAAGAGTGTTGCAGAATCCAGGGAACTTCCTAATGAATCTAAACCCACATACCCAATCCAGGAGTCAGGAAGCTGAAGAGGGACCCAGAGGAAGACAGAGTAACTATAAGCCATACTGAGGCTATGTCAAGAGTGACTGACTCACCACATATACTTTGTTTGGATATCAAGTGAACAATGAACACTTATGTATTAAATTTAATTTGTCAAACTTTCTATGTTCTAAGCCACCTGCATTTTCCTTAAAATCCTGCCCCCCCCCCCCCACCCCCAACAGAAACCACTCTTCTGTTTACTATTTCCAGAGCTCTAGTTATCTTGGTCATTGTGTGATATATCAGAGGTCAGAGTGGTACTATGGGTTGCTTTATTACCAAGTCATCCAAAAACAAATTGGAGAGTTGATTTCCAGCTGCCGCTCTGAATCCTAAACCTCTGGACACCAGCTATATAGAATAAACTGTATCTTAGGAAATTAGTGTTACCTTTTTAATTTTGTTATTAGTATAATAAATTTCTTATAACTGAAATGTCATATAATGTTTGATAACTTGGGGTAATTTAATGTATTGTAAAGTATTTTACAGACATCCTTATTTTACCATGATCTGGATTTTGAAGCAATTTAAGCATTAAAATGAAAAGTTTAACTCCAAGAAAGGGTATCTGTGATCCCAGGTATGTTTCATACCAAGCAGGTAATCAGCAACAACGTTATGTGAGCCACAAAATGGATGCTCCTTTTCTACCTTCCAGATCCTTTGAGAATCTCCTTTGTGGCCACTCTCACCAGAAGAATTAAAAAAAAAAGAGAGAGAGAGAGAGAGTTCTATGAACTATAATTCATCCTTGCTAAATTGACACAACAAAACCATTATACAAAATATTCTTTCCTATGCTAAGCTTTCCCTAGAGCTTAATTTTTAGTTTCTTAAAAATTTTTCTCTCAAAATAATACTAATACAAACTTACTGATGCATAAATATTTCTAAGGCTTCCTTAGAATTGATTACAAGAAGTGGAATTGGGGGTACCTGGGTGGCTCAGTCAGTTAAGTGTCCGACTTCAGCATAGGTCATAATCTCGCTGGTCCCAAGTTCGAGCCCCACTTCAGGTTCTGTGCTGACAGCTCAGAGCCTGGAGCCTGTTTAGATTCTGTGTCTCCTTCTCTCTCTGCCCCTCCCCCACTTGCACTCTGTTTCTATCTCTCAAAAATAAACATTAAAAACATTTTTTAATAAATGATAAAAGTGAAATTGTAGAATTAACTGATCAGCATATTTAAAACACTGCTTTGGGGAAAAGACCTCTCTGACCTCAGCCGTAGCAATTTCTTACTTGACACATCCCCAAAGGCAAGGGAATTAAAAGCAAAAATGAACTACTGGGACCTTATGAAGATAAAATGCTTCTGCACAGCAAAAGAAACAACCAACAAAACTAAAAGGCAACCGATGGAATGGGAAAAGATATTTGCAAATGACATATCGGACAAAGGGCTAGTATCCAAAATCTATAAAGAGCTCACCAAACTCCACACCCAAAAAACAAATAACCCAGTGAAGAAATGGGCAGAAAACATGAATAGACACTTCTCTAAAGAAGACATCCATGGGTGGTGGGTTGGCTCAGTCAGTTAAAGCAGCCGACTTCAGCTCAGGTCATGGTCTTGCAGTCCGTGGGTTCCAGCCCCACGTCGGGCTCTGTGCTGACAGCTCAGAGCCTGGAGCCTGTTTCAGATTCTGTGTCTCCCTCTTTCTGACCCTCCCCCATTCATGCTCTGTCTCTCTCTTCTCAAAAATAAACATACATTAAAAAAAAAAAAAAGAAGACATCCAGAGGGCCAACAGGCACATGAAAAGATGTTCAACGTCGCTCCTCATCAGGGAAATACAAATCAAAACCACACTCAGATATCACCTCACGCCAGTCAGAGTGGCCAAAAGGAACAAATCAGGAGATTATAGATGCTGGAGAGGATGTGGAGAAACGGGAACCCTCTTGCACTGTTGGTGGGAATGCAAATTGGTGCAGCCACTCTGGAAAACAGTGTGGAGGTTCCTCAAAAAATTAAAAATAGACCTACCCTATGACCCAGCAGTAGCACTGCTAGGAATTTACCCAAGGGATACAGGAGTACTGATGCATAGGGGCACTTGTATCCCAATGTTTATAGCAGCACTCTCAACAATAGCCAAATTGTGGAAAGAGCCTAAATGTCCATCAACTGATGAATGGATAAAGAAATTGTGGTTTATATATACAATGGAGTACTACATGGCAATAAGAAAGAATGAAATATGGCCCTTTGTAGCAACGTGGATGGAACTGGAGAGTGTTATGCTAAGTGAAATAAGCCATACAAAGAAAGACAGATACCATATGTTTTCACTCTTATGTGGATCCTGAGAAACTTAACAGAAACCCATGGGGGAGGGAAAGGGGAAAAAAAAGAAAAAAAGGAGGTTAGAGTGGGAGAGAGCCAAAGCATAAGGGACTCTTAAAAACTGAGAACAAACTGAGGGTTGATGGGGGGTGGGAGGGAGGGGAAGGTGGGTGATGGGTATTGAGGAGGGCACCTTTTGGGATGAGCACTGGGTGTTGTATGGAAACCAATTTGACAATAAATTTCATATATTGAAAAAATAAAAAATAAAAAAATAAAAAATAAAACACTGCTTTGGGGCACCTCGGTGGCTCAGTCAGTTAAGCATCTGACTCTTGATTTCAGCTCAGGCCATGATATCAGGGTCATGAGATCAAGCCCTGCATCAGGCTCTGCACTGAGCATGAAGCCTGCTTAAAATTCTCTCTCTCCCTCTCCCTCTGCCCCTCCCCTACTCTCTTTCTAAAAAAAAAAAAACTGCTTTATATATGTTTTCAATATAAGAGCCTCCACTTTCACAAACAATGGAATTTAAAAATGTTTATATATGCATAGATGAAAATAATGTTTCAACTTAAATTTTATATGTATAAATGTTTAATAATAGTTCTTCAAGTATTTATCGGCAATTTTATAGGTTCTATGATTAAGATTTTATTGATTCAGAAGCTTATTGTTGTAACAAGTCTTAACAAATAATTTATATTTTTTCATGTTTATTTTATTTTTGAGAGAAAGAGACAGACAGTGAGTGGGTAACGGGCAGAAAGATAGTGAGAGACAGAATCCCAGGCAGGCTCTGTGCTATTAGTGCAGAGTCCAATGCAGGGCCCGAACACATGAACTGTTAGATCATGACCTAAGCCAAAAACAAGAATTGTACACTCAACCAACTAATCCACCCAGGCACCCCAATTTTAATTAACATTTTAGTATTTTAGCTAAACTGACAGAGGAAAAAGAGAAAAGATTCATTTTACCAAATTCAGGAATGAAATCTGGGGCATCATTATTCACTCCTCCGACACTGAAAGTATAATAAGGAAACAAAAACAACTTTATGTTGAACAACTTAGATGAAATGAAAAAATCCCCTAAAAACACACATTTTCAAATATTATTCAAAAAGAAATATATATTCTAAATATTCATCCAGGTATTAAAAAAATAAATTAGTAGTTTCAAATCTTCAGAAAGAAAAACTTCAGGAGTATATGGTTTCACTGGTAATTTCTACTAAGCATTTATAAGAATGAAATAACAATTCCTCACAATCTCTTCAAAGAAGATAAAAACTGCCAACTCAGTTTAATGAGTCCATCATTAACTCTATCCTGAAATAACACAAAGGTAACACAAGAAAATAAAACTAATATCCAACATAAATATGGATGCAAAAATCCTCAACAGTGTATCAACAATTTGAACCCTGCAATATATAATAATAATAATAATACATCACAATCATGTATAATCTATCTCACCAACGCAAAGTTGGTTCAATACTCAAAAATTAATGTATTTCATGACACAAAATGACTCATGTTAAAAAAATAAAGATAATTATATTAACAAATGGAGAAAATATATTTGATAAACACAATATTCTTTGATGTTAAAAATTTTATTAAGAAGTAAAAATAAACTTATTCAATAAAAAATAGCTACAAATAATCTATAGAAATTTATTCAATAAAAAACAGCTGCAAATAATCTATATAACTAACATCATACCTAATGGTAATAAACAAAATAATTTTCCTCTATTGGCAAGGATGCTAACTCTCATCACCCTTATTTACTATCACACTGAAAGTTCTGGCATTTACAATAAGTCGAGAAGAAGAATTTAACAGTGCTTAGATTTTAAAGGAATAAATAAAAATCCTATTTACAGACAACAAGATTGTCAATATAGAAAATCCCAAGGCACCTATTAAACAACAACAAACTCTCTCAGCATTAGTAAATGAGTTGAACAATGTCACAAAGGCATAGGATCAATATAGAAAAAAATCTATCATACTTCTGTTCATTAGCAATGAACACTGAAAACTAAAGTATCATCATTTTACCTAGCTACCCCTCCAAAAGAAAGTTTTAAATCAAATCAAATATGTCTAAAATCTGTACGCTGAAATTTGCAAATTACTGATATAATATCTCAACAAATGGAAATAAATGTAAGGAAATATCATGTTAATGAATCTGAAAGACTCATTATAGTTAAGAGGTCAAATATTCTAAATTGATCGGTAGACAATGTAATCCCAATCTAAATCACAGTATGATTCTTTGTCGAAATAGATAAGTTGATCCCCAAAAGTTGTGTAAGTAAATGTAACTAGATTATCTAAAAGTAAGTGTGAAAGAACAGAGTTGGTGTATTCAAAGTGTTATGGGTTGAATACTGCTTCCTCTACCTCCAAAAAATATATATACATATGTTGAAGTCCTAACCCCCTCAGTACCTCAGAATATGACCTTAATTGGAAATAGAAACTTTACAGAGGCAACCAAGTTAAAATGAGGTCATTAGGCTGGGCTCAAGCCAGCATGACTGGGTGTCCTTTATATACAGAGGAAATGTGGACACAGAGACAGAAAATACCTAAAGGGAAAATGATATGAAGACACCAGGAGAAAACTATCTACAAGCCAAGGAGAGAAACCTGTAATGGATCCTGTCCTCACAGCCTTTACTGCATTTAACCCTGTTTTGATTTCAGATATCTAGCCTCCAGAACTGTGAGACAATAAATTTCTGTTGTTCAAGCCCTACAGTTTGTGGTACATCATTAAGGCAGCCCTTAGCAAATTTACTGCACACATTACCTGATTTTAAGAGTTGTTATAAAGTTACATTACTCAAGCTAGTAAAATGTTAAAAAGATAAACAGGAAGACAAATCAAACAGAACAGAAAATACAGAAATAGACCCACACAAACAAGGTTAACAGATTTTTGACAAAAATCCAGGGTAACCTAACGAAGAAAGGATGGTCTTTCAACAAATGGTGTTGGAACAACAGGACCTCCATATTTTAAAAGAAGATGAAGATTAATATGCAGATAATAATAATGAAAAGGAAGAAAAAGAAGAAAAGAGAAGGAGAAACAGCTTGACTTACGCTTTATACCATATAAAATAACTCAAAATGTGTCACAGAGGTAAATATAAAAACACTTCAGAGAACATTTGTGACCCTGCATAGGATAAAGTTTTCTTAGAATTAATATCAAAAACAGGGTGCATAAAAAGAAAAAAAACATGATAAATTTAATTTCATAAAAAATGAAAATATTTTTTCTGTGAAAGACAAAGTTAAGAGATTATATAGACAACCCAGGGACTGGGAAAAAAAAACTTACAAACCACATAGCAAATAATTTGTTTTCAGAATGTATAAAGAATTAAAAAAAAAATTCAACAGTAAGTAAAACAACCCTACAAAAATTTGCAAATGATGTAACTAGACACTCCACCAATGAAAAAATGTGTATTAAAAAAATGCACATGAAAAGATGCTGAACATAATTTGTCATTAGGGAAATAAAAATCAAAACCATGGTGAGAGACCAGTAAACACCTATTAGAATAGCTACAATTAAAAATACTGAGAAAACCAACTGTAGGCTAGCCCATGAAGCAATGGGATCACACAGATACCGCTCCTGAGGGTACAACCACATTGGAAAACTGAAACATACACTTATGTTCCAACAATCATACTTCCAGATGATTATGCTACACAAATAAAAACTCAGATTCAAATAAAAGCTTGTATGCAAATGTGTATACTGTCAATAATCACACTTTCCCTGAAAACCACCCAGTTGGTAAATGGAGAAACTGTGATATAGTCACACGATGGAATATTAGTTAGCAATAAAGAGAAATGAACTAATGCTTTATGCAACAACACAGATCACAAATGAATTACGCTAAATAGAAGAACCCAGTCTCAAAAGACTGATTACTGCCTCATTCCATATCTGTGACATTCTGGAAAAGTAAAAAATAGGGTAACTACAAACAGACTAGTTGCCATGGATTAGGAGTGGAAAAAAGATTTGAATATAAAGGAACACCACAGAATTATTTGGAGTGTTGGAATTATTCTGTATCCTGTTTTTGTAGTGTTTATTGTATTTATGTGTACAAGCTCACAGGACTATATGTTGAAAAAGTATTTACTTTAAAAAATTGAAAATTTTAATTTTTTACTGATTAAAAAAATAATGGTGGAAGTCAAAAACATTTGAAATATTCAAAATCGCCCTTGTTTAAGAAATAACACTAAATAATTTTGATATTGTGTTCAATATTTCTTTGTGCAGCTTGTTAGCTAAACTGTGTTTAAAATTAAGAAACCTTGCAAACTTTGTGTGGTAACTATACATTTTTAATTTTTTTTCTTTCCCACATCACTGTATTTAACATTACCAAAAGAAATTGCCTGTTGCCTTTTTCTCAAGAATATAGGTTTGATATATAGTATACTTTTATTTTTTCCCTGCAAGGGGGATAGCCAATATTTTTAAAGGATTAAGGAATCACTTACTAAAGTTAAATATAAATTATCAGAATACAAGCTCAAATGGAACATTCATCCCTAATGTACCTATTGTGAGGTCAAATAATGTCACTTCCTTTCACAATAACTACAGTCTAATAACAAACTCAGAATTAGATGAATTATATTTATGTCCTCAGAATATGATGCTCTGGCTAAACTATCAAATCATTTTAATATAGGGTTAAGCCCAGTAGAGCCATATTTGCACTGTTAAATCTAGAACATAGAAAAGTATAGTCATGTATTTATTTTTTGCTGTGATTTAGTTTGCATATCGAAGTAAATAATACCAGATTGTTGAACACAAAGAAAATGTATTATGTTGTTCATCTTTTAAATACTAATGAATGTCAACTTGTGTTCTAATGATCCCTCTACGGGAAGCCTATTGATCAAGACAAGGCTGGCTACAAGAATAAAGAATCCCAAGGCAATAATTCTATGCTACTCATAAAGCAAATTATAATCAAACAGATGATGGTTTGTTCCTTTTACAGAACACAAGTTTTAATGTACTGAAGTTCATACCAATGGATTTATTTTCTAAAAAGTTCTGTTTCCAGTTCTGTTTAATTTCGGGGGAAAGCACATAGTAAGAAATAAGTTTGGGATAAATGCCTATGTGATGACATACTGCTGGTTTAAGAGGTCAATTTTTGATGCTGTTTCAATATTTGTTACATTGCTCTAAAAAATGAATAGAGTTAGCTACTATACAAATGAAAAATTATAAAACTCCAGATTCAAAACGAGACTAGATGTTTTTACTTACTCATTAAAAAATACTGATAACCTACTATAACTTTCCCCGACCAAGGAAATTGACACAGATCAGAAAACAAAAGCAATATAAGCAGCTACCATCTTACATTCTAGCAGAAGTCAATAGACAATTAAAAATGAATAACTAAGGATATCATTTAAATGACAGGAAATAATAAGATCTAATGGAAGAAAAAAATACTACATGGTAAGTGGATTGAGAGGAATAAGGCTAATCTGTTTAGAAGAGAGACCATGATCTGGGGTGCCTGGGTGGCTCAGTTAGTTAACCGTCTGACTCTTGGTTTCGGCTCAGGTCATGATCTCATGGTTCTTGGGTTGGAGCTCCATGTCTGGCTCCGTGCTGAGGGTACAGAGCTTGCTTGGGATTCTCTTTCTGCCCCTCTCCTGCTCTCTCTCTCAAAATAAATGTACTTAAAAAATATTTTTAAAAAGAGAGGTCATGATCAACATCATTAGAAAGATATTGGAGCAAACGTGAAGAATGTGATACAACACTGTAGGGAATATCAACTTGGATTTTCTTTGAAAATCCTAATCTTAAACTAATTCGTAAACCACAAATTCCTTTGTAAATCTTCGGCCCTAAACAATAATTTGACACATAAAAGTAAAAAATAAAATAAAACAAACAGAAATTGAATCCTAGTAAATGAAAACAAAACTAATATTTTCCAGAAACATAGAATTAGAGCTGAAGTTCACTTTATAAAATTTAAGAGTCTAATTCGTATGAGTCGTTCCACATGTAAGAAAGTGTCATAGGCTATCAATCACACCGTAAATGGAGTTCCTTGCTACCAAAGCTATGTAGCATTCAAGGGAAGTCACACCCAGAAGTCCTGTGAGTTGGGACTATACTGACTAGGGTGTTGGTAAAAGTTAGGCAGAAGCAACTAGAATAAGATTTTTCCCAAACAACATCCTTTATTCATACATAAGGCAAAAGCAACTAGAATGATGCCATTTGACACAGCATTCTATTTCAGACTGCATAAGAATTTTATCAAAAAGAGAAACAATAGCAACAAATAACACCATTTCCTTCTTCATTTCTCAAAGCTCCCAGGTCACACAGTCATTCAGGTTTTCAGCTAATATATGAGGGGAGAATTTACAGCATTAAGGTAGAAATTGAAATTATGAAAGAATACATATGTTGTTTGGGGACAAATAGAAAGATAAATATAACCCAATAGAAGTTCTAAAACAAAATGAAGTATAAAAAACACTCAGGTATTAGATAAGAAGAAATTATTAAGGAAATTCATTTAAATTATTCCATGATCCAATATATAATTCAGGATATTCCTGGGATCTCTTTTATGCTTCTTCTCCACCTTCTTTTTTGAAGGTATCAACAATGCTTAAAGTATGTGTGTTACCAGAAAGTGCCTCTCTGTGAAATGTGTTTCCAGGTTTGTATGTCCTTCCTCTGCTTTTGGAAGCCATTGGGGAATGGTATGGGATAGATCCTCCCTGACACTGCCACACTCACTATCCCTTCTGCTTCCAAAGCATTAGCACCAGCAGGTAGGTTAAGCACACAGAAATTTCCTTCCTGAATTATTACCTGTAGGTAATCTAGGTGGGAAATTACAACATAAAGAAGGCAACTTCAGACTTCTCAGCTAATTTAAATTTATATTTAATTTCATGGTACAGGTACTTAAACTATATATATATACACATACGTATATGTGTATATATATACACATACGTATATATATATATACGTATGTGTATATATATACACATACGTATGTATATATGTGTATATACATGTATATATGTATATACACATATGTGTATATATATGTATATATACACGTATATGTGTATGTATGTATATATATATACACATACATATGTATGTGTATATATATATACATACGTATATACATACGTATACATACATATACATATGTATACATACGTATATATACATACACACATTTATATATGTATGTGTATATATATACGTATGTATATATATATGTGTGTATATATATAGTTTAAGTACCTGTACCATGAAATTAATTAATAATAATATATTATAATACATTACAATTATATAATTATAATTTATTATATATTATATTATATATAATGTAATTATAATTATATATAATTATATAATATAAATATAAATTGTAATATAATTATATAATTATTAATGATAATTAATTGTATAATTATTGATTATAATTATCATTAATAAATAATATAAATATATTATATAATTATAATAATTATATAAAGTATATAATATAATTATAATTATAATAATTATTATAATAATATTATTATATATATGTATGTATATAGTGAAGTCGTCTTTTGGGCAAAATCAGAAACCAGTAGAATTCTCTTAGATTATTTTATTACATATTTAATGTATGTGGTAGTGTGACCCTAAACCATTCAGTTCTTATAGCTTCAGTAACACCTAAAGCAATCCTGCTGAAAAGAAAAACACAATTCAAATACTGAAAAGAAACTGAGCATTTTCTCTTTCACATTTAGATTTTCATTTGAGTTAAATAGTAGGACTGCTGTTTTCTTTTCTTTTTGACATATATAATGAGAACATTACTCAAGATACATATAATTAAGTTGTTGTTCCAGGAGAGCACAGTTATAAAGCATATGAAATAAAAACATTTCTCTCATCAGGAAGGATGTGGAATTGCTCTTGGAAACAAGAATTATTGTGCTAAGAAGATTCTGGCAATTTTATGATCAACCCATGCAAGTATGGACATCATAATAAGCCGCATTCATTTTATTTACTTTTTGTAAGTGCTGATGTGTGGGTGTATAAGTGTAAATGTTTATAATAATTTTTAAAATTTATAAGACATATCTGTGTAACCATTTTTGGATTAGGAAGTTTAAAGCTAGAAATTTAGAAGCCACTTGTAGACTCATAAAGCTCATAAAACATTATTTTTGTGATCACTCCTTCTGATTATTTTTATTACCTTAATTATATATATAATTACTGTACATATCCTATATTATTGTACATATGCTATATGTTATTATATGTAATCCATAGCTTTGTCAAGTGCCTTTAGTATCAATCATTAGAGTTAAGTGGAATCACCTCACTAGACTAATGGCAGTGACGGTAATGACATGACAGGCACTCTGCCTTCTCCTCAGGCACAAAATGTAATGAGGGATCAAAACCTCAATAATAAGGTACATATTTTAGTACAATATTTTTAAAACAACTGAATTTAATGCAAGAAAAGTTAATTATTTAAAAATACCAAAATTCTAAATAAAAACAGATCATACCCTTTAGTTGCACAACTTTTTCTCACTAGCTCCACCCTAATCTTGGCCCTAGGTGAGACACATTTTTCTTCCCCATTGACACTGAGATTGTCTATGTGATTTGTTTTGATAAGTAGGATGTTAGCATATGTGAAACAAAAGGAGTGTTTCAATGTGACTGTATAACTGGCTTGACCTCTTGCACTCTATGATCCTGGATAAAAAAAAACAGGAGAGCAGCTGGTCTATAGGAGAAATGGGTAAGTATGACCCATAGTTGGGATAAAGATCAGCCAAGCTGGGTCAAGATCAACTAAACCCTAGAAGAATGTGAACCAACCTTAAGACACTTGAATAAGAAGCACACAAAAATAAATTAGTTGTAAAGGCACATAAAAGTTGTACTTTCTTATTTAATAGCTGCAATATATATGTGCATTTGTATTACAATACATTAATGGAGATAAGATTTACACCATGAGAAGATAGTTTGAGAAAGGCTTAGAGGTAACACATTGGAAATTAACAACCATACAAAGAGAGAAAATCAAAATGAAAGAACAAGTCATCATAAGGTCTTGCAATTCTCAGCTGTCAAAAGCATTTAAATAAGCACAAAATGTCAAAACATTTGTTTCAATAAATGCTTTAACAGAATCACTTGAATATATACAGAAATACATGATCACAAGTGTGCATCTTCACAATTTTTCAAAAAGCACATTTGTGTACGTGCCATCCAGGTCAAGACACAGAACATTACCAGCAGCTCAAAAGCTATTGTTCTTCTCAATCATTAATATTTCCCCCTTCACATAAAGTTCATGATACCACCTTCTATCATAATGAAGTAATTTTGATCATTTGTAAACTTTATATTAGAGGACCAATAAAGAGGTGCTTTTTTTAATCTAACATTCATCCACACTTTTGGTTTTAGCATTATCTGGTACAATTATTATTATTATTCTACATATTTATTGCTACATAAATATATTCATTAATTTTGCTACTGATGGACTTTCAAAATTCTTTTTTCCATTCTGGTGCTATTCTAAACATTGGCCTTAATTAATTCTAAACATTGTTGGACATGTCTTTGGTTCACATATGCATACATTTCTACCGGCTATCAACATAGGATAGGACTTGGTGATTCATGCAGTATTTGTTTATGCAATTTTGACGGATACAATTTTTTGTGGATTAAAATATGAGAAAATAAACACTAATGACAATATAACAAATGCTTCCAATTTAATATGTATCATCATTTTATTTTTTTAAGTTTATTTATTAATTTTGAGAGAGAGAGAATAAGCATGAGTTGGGGAGAGGCAGAGTGAGAGAAAGAGAGAAACCCAAACAGGCTCTACATTGTGAGTGTGGAGACCAATGCGGAGCTCAAACTAACAAACCATGAGATCAGGACCTGAGCCAAAGTAACACACTTAATCCACTGAGTCACCCAGGCACCTCTGTACCAACATTTTAATTGCCAATGTCCTCTAGCTCTATAATTTTAAATTGGGAATATTTTTATAAGGAAATAAGACAATTCTACATAAAATAGTATACAAATATGTCCAGGATAAGTTATAATAGAATATTAGTAAAATTAAATAAATTATAGTTATCAAAAGACTGATTAAATAATTCCAGCTGCATGTGGAAGAAAAATTGTCAAATGTTTATTGTGAATGCAAATGTTAAACATATTTAAGATAAAGGGAATTTTTAAAGAAAATATACTAAGTGGCTTACTTTTGATAAGGTGTATGTATCACATATTTTTTTGATATTCAGATATCTGGGGAGATACACATTTCCTCTTAAAGAATCTTGAAAAATGAAAGTGGGAGATTTAAAATAATTTGTTTTCATAATTCAATGTTCTGTGCTGCTTTATAATATGATATTTAATTATTATTGCATATAACACAACAATTTAAATAAATATAAACAATGTTTTTCATTGCTTTTTACAAGGTATTTTGGGGTGCCTGGGTGGCTCAGCCAGTTAAGTGTCTGACTTCAGCTCAGGTCATGATCTCACAGTTCATGAGGTCAAGCCCTGAATCTGGCTCTGTGCTGACAGCTCAGAGCCTGAAGCCTGCTTCAGATTCTGTGTGTCCTTCTCTTTCTGCCCCTCCCTCGTTCTCTATCTCTCTCTCTCTCTCTGAAAAACAAACATTTAAAAATATATATTTAAAAAAATTTTTTTAAGGTATTTTAAAAATCTTTAAAATATCCTCTTTTTTATTACATATATATTTCTTATCCAATAGAAGTTTGCTAACAGATAAAGGATTTGTTCCTTTTTTATCCACAACCCCTGTCACGTATAAGGAGACTGGGTGAGAGATGATATATTTTAGGTAAACAATTTTACTGGATTATCACTCATTTGAAATTAATGGATTGATTTAAGACTTTAGCATATTAAACCAGGCATCTGTCATATGCCTAATAAATATTTCTTTAGTGAAATATTTTGGGCTGATTACTTAATATCACAGGCCTTCAAATTTATGACTATAAAAAGAGAAATAATAATAACTGCCTTATAAAGTTATGGTAAGAATTAAAGATAATCTATATAAATTTCCTGCAGTACTGCTCATATGGAGTAGTTAGAAATTCACTGAATACTGGTTTACATTCAATAGCAATTATATTTTTCCTGTTTCAGTATAAATTACCCACTTATTCAAATAGAAATACAAATTAGAATAAGATTATTTGGTTTCCCAATACTAGATAACTAAATACTTTGGAAAAGACAACATATGGCATATATTTAACTTTTGAATTTTAGCTGATATACAGGAGCTGGAGGGTTCACCACTGCAACATGAGCAGAGGAAGCAGATTTATGAACTTGTTGAGATAGTGGTTACTTCATATGGGTCTACTTGAATTCTAGGTGATTTTAAAATAAAATCTCACTTTTACCTGAAAATCAATTGGAAAAATCTGAACAGAAGAATTAACAGAGAAAAACTAAGAAACTGAATTAAAGATGGTTCAATTTATTTCACTGACTGCCTCCATGCACGTTTAAAAAATGATGGTTTGGATATAGGTGAAACTATTCTAAAGAATAGACAAAAGGAGAAATTTACAACCTAAGAAAGGTTACAAACATATACAAATAATACAAACATATACAACTAATAAAGATGCTTAACAAAAATAAGTAAAACTACTGAAATAACTATATATATATATATATATATATATATATATATATATATATGTATGTATACACACACACACTTCATAGATAAAAGTATTTTTAAAAACTTACTAAATGAAGATAATACATGCTTGACTCTATAGATAGGATTACTGAGTGATGATTTTTTAAAAACCCATATTTGCCAGAAAACAACATCTGATAAAACTTAATATCATTAAGTAAAAGAGAAGTTATATCATAAGCTTGCTATGATCTAACAACAAAATATACACTAGCATAATACAAGGTATTGCTTTTATAAGTCATAGATGTATTCCACGCAATTATTTCCTTAACAGATACTTATTCACATTTTGATATACTTAAAGTGAATTATATTAAAATTTTTTTTTCTAAAACAAGGTCCTTAAGTTTTCTAGAAATCCCCTATTCAATTTGTTAGGTTTTTATCTCTTACCTATCTGACACATTTTTTTTTCCTCTCTTGCTGATTGAATTCACCCTTACCAACCCCTCTGTAGAAATTCATCAGGACCCTCTATGGACACTCATTTTTCTTTCTGCCAACTAATAAATCATATAGTAAAAAGATCATATTTTAAAGTTTCAACTCCTAAATCAACTTGAATTACCTACTCTTTAATTCAGATTATGTAAATCTGTCTTCAACTGCTTATATAACAGCTCCACATAGATACATCATTGTTATTTCAGACTCATTCTGCCTAAATTCTTATGTCTTAATTCTGATCCTTACTTTTATTGGAATTTTCACCCTTATTTTTGTTGGATAGTAGCATCTAGATTCTTCAAAAGACTTGCACAGGCAATAATTCTTAAGGGTTAACAATGTTTATGTAAAGTTAGAATAATGTTAGTACTTTATTGGGCAGATTTAATGTTATAAGGCTTTTAATATAATGTGTTTCATTTTAATAATATATTCTAACAGTCTATGAAAGTTGCAGTGAATATTTATGGTTAGTATTTCTAACAACTTGAAACTAACAATTATTAACTACTTGACTGTATCACTTTAGGCTTAGATGCCTCTAAAGTAATCATGCTTAACATACATAATTCTGCTCATGAAAAACAGCACTAAGATTTTAAGAGGCACATTTTACAATAGATCATAGGATATGACATCAGTTTTCTAACATTATGGTACAAAGGAGAAATTATTAAAATACTCAAATATGTTTACTTATATATATTTAGTTATATATCTTGAAAATTAAACACATATGTGTTATCAAAGTTACTTAAAGACACAAAGGTAAATAATTGTTATTGCAATTCTGAAAAAAGATGGTTAACAAGAAAATCATAATATTAACACACGGCACAACTCTCTAGAGAAAATTCTCTCTCTATATAAATTAATAGTCAGTAGTTAATCTTGAAGAATTTCCTGATAAATCTCCACTCTTTTTGCCACAAATAAAACCTTTTTCTACTTGTCCTCTTATACTACAAAGCATCCATTTATATTGAGGGAAAAAATAACATGATGACTGGGACAATTCCTCACAAGTTATTTTTTTGCCCAGGCATTCTCTCTCCCTCTTAACTATACATACCCCTTACTTGATTCTCATTAGTACTAATGGCTCAAATTTTAACACAATCCCTTATCAACTTTCTGTGAACTCAAGTGTCTTCTCAAAACATTTATGCAACTCTGAATATCAGAATAATGCAAGGAGCAAAGAATTATGTTATTTTGAATTACAAAGCATATTATTGATCATCCAATTCACCTTTAGGGCCAGAAAAAAACCTAAGGGAGTAGGAGAGTGTCTGTGAAAAAAATAGATGGTATCTCAGAAACAACATCCCTTCTCATTCTCAAGGCCTAAAACTAAATACTCATGCCCTCTGCAGCCATCTTTTATTTTTCACTACTTCTGAAAGTATAGTTTTTCTCTCATTTTATCTCCCTTTCTTAGCTATTATTCTCTTCCACAATGAACAGTAAATGCAGTGTTTACCTAAGTTCAATAAATATTAAAATCTTTCAAAGCAATTAATGTTTTTGTTCATTTTCATAACTTATCTCTACAAACCCCTGTACCCCACGGATACCTACTTTAAACAAAATTATAAATTTTTATAGTATCAGAAAGCATTTTAAATGGAACTAGACCTGTGTGGGTTTATTCTAATTCTAAATTCAACTGAAAAAATATAATTGAATCCAGAGAGTTTAGACAATGTAGTAATGTCACTGAAGATGAAAGAAACTCTTAATATCAACTAGAAAATACAAAAAAAAAAAAAAAACCACTAGAATTTGAGATACAGCCAGTTGTGGACTTTGAAACTGTTTTCTGCCTTAGAGACTTAATAAAGTAGGTTGAATTGCTTTGTTGATATTCATAGTCTTTAGTCCACGGACACTGAAAGTAATAAAGCATGAAACAAACAAAGCACTCTCCTAAGGAAGGATAAGTCTTTATGATGCTGAAAGCACTATATCTTTCTGTTACTTAAAAAGTATATGGTAGGGGCACCTGGGTGGCTCAGTCGGTTAAGCGTCCGACTTCAGCTCAGGTCATGATCTCACGGTCTGTGAGTTCGAGCCCCGCGTCGGGCTCTGGGCTGATGGCTCAGAGCCTGGAGCCTGCTTCCGATTCTGTGTCTCCCTCTCTCTCTGCCCTTCCTCCATTCATGCTCTGTCTCTCTCTGTCTCAAAAATAAATAAACGTTAAAAAAAATTAAAAAAAAAAAAAAGTATATGGTAGGGGCACCTGGGTGGCTCAGTCGGTTAAGTGTCCGACTTCGGCTCAGGTCACGATCTTGCGGTCCATGAGTTCAGGCCCCGCGTCGGGCTCTGTGCTGACTGCTCAGAGCCTGGAGCCTGTTTCAGATTCTGTGTCTCCCTCTCTCTCTGATCCTCCCCCGTTCATGCTCTGTCCCTCTCTGTCTCAAAAATAAATAAACATTAAAAAAAAATTTTTTTAAAGTATATGGTAAAGTAATTTAGCATGCTGTTTGTGACAACAGCTAGAAAACCTGAGATGTCACAGATTGTTTCTACACCAAGTACTGCTCAAGACTTAATGGTGTTTCAAGGGGTGACATATCTAATTGTTTAATGACAATGAAATGACATAACACATTTTAGATCACCATAGTTTCATATATTTTACAATAAGAAAAATATCACCTTAAAGCTTCAAGCCAAAGGAAGTTTTAACATGAGGTTTATAAAATTTTAACCATGATTATTTGATATGAAATATAGAAATGTTTTCAGCTAGTGTATTTTAGCCTAATAGATTCCTGAAAACCTTTCACAAATATGATGGCAAGCTTTGAAATTTTTATCCCATAGATACTTGGATCTATATTGACAAGTGTAACTACCTGATTGGAATTAAAGCTGAGTGTCCTGTGCCACCCAATGTAAATACAAGCAAAACAGAGACAGATTTATTATGTTTTAGATTAGAAAGTCTCAGTACCACAGAGCTAATATATATTTACTGAAAAATCTAAGAATTTTTCTGCCTGATCATGTGAGAAAGTGGTAGGTCTACTTAAGCAATTATACAAGCCTGCGACCCAACCAAGGGAATAATGAAATATACTGATATCATATAAAGCTGCAATTTAAACACTGTCCAGTTTACAAGGTTGATCTCCCTTAATCCTTTTGTACTAGCCTCTCCAAAGTCTAATATTTGAATATATGTTTCAAAAATGAAACAAACCAAAAGAACTGCAAATAAACTGAATTAAGACAGATTATTGACAATGTAATAGTATGATCTACTATTAGCTAAGAAGTACAATAAAATATTTTCAGATCGACTTGAATTCATTTACAGATAAACACCTGAGGATTCTGAATGTAATCAACACAGAGCAAAATGAAATCTTTTAACTGTCTTATAAGTGCAGAACAGAGCATAAATTAGAAATTCAAAGAAAGGCACAGGACCAGAGAGATACTTTACTAAAAAGGGGGATATGTCAGTAAAAGATCTAATGATACTGACTTGTGTAGCTCTGCTTAAAGGAATGACTTGTTCTCTATTCACTCATTTAAGCTTATGTCAGCCTAGCAGTTGGCAAGTTCCAGCTGTGCACAGGAATGCCTATCACATTTTAGGTGCCTCATTCATAGGAGCAGCCAGGCAAGCATCATAAAATATATGACAAAAAATCTCAATGTAAAAATACAGATTAAAAAAACAGGATAAGGTAACATAAAATATGTAAGAAAGTTAAATTCAAACAAAATAAGATAACAACCTCACTTATGACAGGATAAGTGAAGTCACACTAGCAAGGTAACTTATGCAAAAGTCTACAAGATAGATCAATACATCACTAAGTCACTTTTGAAATTTTTTCTATCATAATTTCATTCTCCCCAACACTGACAGCATAAAAATCATTATTTTGATATTTATGCTATCAGAGTGATGGCAGATTTTTTATAATCAAAGGGTTAGAAAATAATGCTAACTACAAATATCCTTGAAAGTAGAAAAAATAAGTATATGCCAAAGTAAAAATATACATATAAAAAGAGGGGTGGGTCGCCTGGGTGGATCAGTCAGTTAAGCATCTGACTTCAGCTCAGTTCATGAGTTCAAGCCCCGCACAGGGCTCTGTGCTGACAGCTCAGAGCCTGAAGCCTGCTTTGGATTCTGTGTCTCCCTCTTTATCTGTCCCTCCCCTCCCCCACATCTCCCTCCCTCCCTCTCCCTCTCTCTCAAAAATAAACATTAAAAAAATTAAAATAGTGTAGCGTGATGCTACAGGAATGGGTTTTGTTTCTTCACAATTTCAACTGTCTCTGACAGACCCAATTTTTAGAGAACAAAGAATTAACAGGATATACAAGATGGCCACATGACTGGTCCCATACCCGGTATATTTTGACATCAAACCAATCCCCACCTCCTTGAACAATTATTCCAATTGATATTTGGTACTGAAAATCATTCAACTTAGATTATTTTAATGCAAATCATTTTACAAAAGCAGAGATAAAAATTATCTGTGTGAAAACGGATATATAGAAAAAATAGAAAAAATTTTTAAGTTCCAAAAACTTATGCTAATTATTTTTGCTCATTATTTAGAGTTTACAATTTGCAAATTTAAATTTAGCTAGGAGAAATTACCTGTCTACTTGCTACAGTTTACTTAAGTCACATACTACATCTAGTGAATGACACTACATATAACGTCTTCTTGCAGCAGAGAGTACATGTCAAATGTACTTATCAAAACCAACATCTTCTTTCTGGCTATAGAAGTAGATTAAATTTCCCATTCTCACCTGCAGTCAGGAGTGGCCATGTAGACGTGATGTGTGTCATCTTCAGAATCAACCCATAAATACCTCATATGTGATCTACCTCTCTTCCTTTTCCCTCTATTTTCTAATACCAGGAGTGCAAGTGGACTCAATTCTTAACAGATGATAGAATCACAGGCTAGAAGGAGAACAGATCCCTGAAGTACTGAGTGGAAGGCTATATGCAAAATAAACAAATTGAACTGTTGGATAATCAATGAAAACAAAAGAACATAATGGCAAACCTTCCATTTTCTTGTCCCTAAGATATCTGGAAACCTTATTACAACTTACACTGTATAACAGACAAGAGAGGTGCTACCCCAATAAAATCTGAAATATGTGACATGAGTTTGGCAGGTGGGAGACAAAAGGCAAAGAAACATACATAGCAAGGTGAGAAGCAGAAAGCCCTTTTATGTGCTGTAAAAACATTCCATAAAATGTTATCTGTGCTAAATTGGAAAAAATACAATGAGCTGAGTGAATCTGTTAGGGGTCAACTATTTGTAAAGGATCAGATGATAAATATCTTTGGCTTTGAATGTCATATGATCTCTGTCACAACCACCCAACTCTATTGTAATGAAAAGTATCAATGGAGTATTTGCAAAAGAATACGCAGGGATAGATTTGGCCCACTGGCACTAATTTAGTAACCCTCCTCCAGGACAAGTGTTTCCAATAAGTCAGAATGATCATAAATATTGAAAGGGACAAAGTAAAAGTCAAAATCCTCACGGAAGTATTGGAGCACAAAACAAATCAGCCAGGGTACAAAAATAAATGGTTTTTATGTCTATTATGTCAAGTAGTTTTATCATCACAATTGAGAGACTGAAGCATGGGGTAAATAATCAAAATATAACAGATTAAAAATTATGTCTAATAGAAAACTGGTAGGTTAACTGACACATGGAACTGACAAACAGGGAACAGATCACAAGATACCTGGTAATTTTTGAATTAATTGCATTGCCAGAGAAAAGACTAGACATAATAAAAGAAAAAAAAACGAAACCAAATCATTTGTGTTTTTATTTTTTTTAATTCTTTTAATGTTTATTTATTTTTGAGACAGAGAGAGACAGAGCATGAATGGGGGAGGGTCAGAGAGAGAGGGAGACACAGAATCTGAAGCAGGCTCCAGGCTCTGAGCTGTCAGCACAGAGCCTGACGCGGGGCTCGAACTCACAGACCGTGAGATCATGACCTGAGCCAAAGTTGGACGCTTAACTGACTGAGCCACCCAGGCGCCCCTCATTTGTGTTTTTAAATAACATGCAGGTTCTCAAACACGTAACAGCCATAGGTACATATCTATAACACCCAACATAAATAAAGACATGAAGATTAATAGAAAAGAAGAACCCTCCCAAAGGGCAAAACCAGTATCTGAGAACAATCAGTAAAGGAACCCTTCCCAGGGAGCAAAAACAGGGACTAATCAAAGAATTTTTATCTACCACTCCAAGTTGAGATGGACCAATAGCTTTTATGTTGTTTCTCACTCTCATTTTCCAAACTGCGTTTTGTTTTGCTTAGTTTCCTCTTTGTGAATTTTGTCTCTATTGCTCTATTGTGCATGGGCTATGTATGAGAATGGAACTTTGTATTATAGATAACAGGTTTTCTTTCTTTAGATCACAGGTCACAAGACAAAATAAGTCTCATCCATATATCACAGTCTGCAAATCACCCAGATCCTGGACTTTGAGTTGGATGTGGTAAACACATAAGACTTTGGGTTGTTTCCCTTGGGGAAAGGTGAGTATATTTCCTGGTTGAAAGAAGTGAAATCTTTGTCGTCATGAGCAGACAGATGAGGAGATACACAACAGAGAGATTTATGAGCAATAAAAACAATTCCCTCTTCTTCCCAGGAAGAGGCACACTATTTTTCCAATCTTCCTGGCTACTAGGTATGGTCAGGTGACTGAGTTATAACCAAAGTGAAGTGAATGGAAACAATATGGTCACTTCTAGGACTAACCCATACAATAAAATCCTCCTGCAAATTCCTTCATGTTCTCTTTTCCTACCACATGATACAGACTCTGAGACCCTAAGGGGGGTAATGCTGCATAGATAGAAGAAACCTACATCCCTGTATCAATACAGGAAAGGCTACCCAGTGAATATCATTATCAAACTGTTAAGAATGGAATGGAAAAAATTTCTCTTGTAGTAAGTGATGAGATATTTTGAATTTTGTGTTATAACAGTTTATTCTAAGTAACATGCTTCACTTTCAGAAACTATAAGACACATTTTTAAAAGGTTTAAAATACAAGCTAATTGGAGATGGCTTTCTTTGATTACACATGTTTAATTTCCATTTTCATATTTCTGCAACTTAAATGTCTAACTTTTCATAGGTCATGGCATATTCCTTACAGTTTTTTGGGAATAGATTTTTTAAATTCTTTTTCATAATGTTCATTGCCAATCTCCCTTCTGTAGAATTGCTTAGGAAATTATTTTCTTTTCCTCTCATTGTTAGCTCATGTAGAACACAGGTGAGCACGAAGGAGACGTTACCTTCTCTAAGATGCACAGGCAACCCTGAGGCCATTTGCACGGAGGAAGGCCACACTTTCATTAAAAATAGTATGAGGGGCATCTGCTCTGCTAAGCACTGCTGATACCTTCTGAGAATATTAAATGATATGAAAAATTATGTTCACTAAAATCAGATACATACCTTTTAAAATTAAATGGTTGCTTTTAAAAATATAATCATGTCTTATGGTCACTTTTTTTTATTTATATAGAAATCTATATGGTTTGCATGTGCAATAAAAATCCAAATTCTAACATGGCCTGACTTCCTTTGTCTTCTATGTATGGGCCTCTTTATTTAGGGAAACAAATGCACTGAACTTTTTTGCCATTCCCCAAATATATTATGCCTTTCCATACCTTTGAAATTCCTTTTTTGAATGAGGAGGATACTGCTGAATTTTTTGGTAAAATATTATATATTTTTTTAAAGAACTAGTTCAAACTTCAACTTTTTAATTTTTTTCTTATCTATAATCTCCAAGAAGTCCTCATTTATGAATCTCTTAATCAATCATGTGCCTTTGATTTTAGTAATAAACAGTTTGTTTCTCAATAACTTTCATGTGAATTGCTTTGGGTAGCTCAAAATTCATAACTGAATCTATATAAACATAATAGCTCACCTTAAAAAAATTAGCATCTCTAATCGTTTCTCGGCCTTTTGGGTAAGATCAAGGGGAGTAAAAATATTAGCATCTCCAATGTCTGAGATAATATGAAATCAATAAATACTTGACAAAAGGATAAATTTGTGGATAATAATATTAAGTAGTCTGGCTTATCTAATTTTTCTGGCTGAGTAATCTTCAAGAAGATAAAAAATCAAACAAGTTATTTTAAAGAAATAGCTATTTCCATTCAAAGAAATCAAGGATAAATAATGCAGATAACCTTTCCTTGATTGTTGGTCTCCTGATTTAAGTGGTTCTTTGTAATATTTTTTATCAGAGCATATATTCAGACTCAAAATTTCAACTTCATTGTATTAGAAGTATAACTGCTTTTCCCTGATCTTATTTTTAATCTCTTCATTAAAGATCCTTCCTAATAGCTATAATTCAATAAATGGCAGTTAATTTTGTTGTCCCAGACTTTAAAACTTCAATTAATTCACTATATACTGAATTTTTAAAATATAATATTAAGAACTGATCACATTTTAGATCTTCACATCACCAATATGTATCTTTAAATAACTGCTCTTACCAATAAATTTGTTTATTTAGTTGTTTTGTCAGAATAGAGCTTTCTTATGACAGCCTTCTCTTTATACTTAATACACTATTATGCTTATAGTTTTCATTATGTTTTAAGAGATAAGGAAGTGAATTACATAGGGAACACTGTATTACCAATGTTGGTCCCTAAATACAAATAATTAAATGCATGCTTTTTTTTTCAAGATTTAAATTGCCCATTATTATGAAAACAACTATTGTGGACAATTAGAGAATAATAACATATCAATTTATATTCTTAAATTGCCAAGTCCTGCCAGAGGAAGGAAACTATGTATCCTTGAACAGAGAAGTAGAGACATCATTCATTCATTCAATAGATATTTCTGAGTGCCTAATATGCACCAGACCTGTTCACTGTACAAGAGGAGTTAATTAATTAAAAGAGGAGTTAATAAGAATAAGCTCTCTGTTCATGTTGCATGGACTTTGTAGTTTAGGGAGTGAAGAAATCAACAAATGCACACAGATATGTACATGCACACACACACAAACACACATGCATACACAATGTTACAGTGTCTCATATGGTACTAAGGAGAATAAAGAAAGAAAGCTAGAAAGAAATTTATCATATACTCAGATAGGGCTAGGAAGTTACATGATTAATCTTTTAACACAATGACTTCGGTTATCTTTTTAAGCATAGTCTGTGCGGGACAAAGGGTGTAACTAGAAGAATAGTTAGGATACTACTGATATAATCCATATGACAGACGGTATGCAGTGAATTCATACAGGGTGGCAACTGTGGAGGTGGCAATGAATCATCATATTCCACATATAACTGTAAAACTAATGGAATTTGCTTTAAAAAAAGAGAATGAAAGACTGAGAAATAATACTCTACAAATCTGATTTAAGGAATGGGAAGAACAGAGTCACTATTAAAATGGCAGAAATTTAGAATGATTGAATATATAGAGGAAGTGCAAGATTTCAGTTTATACATGTTAAGTTTGAAATATTTTTAGATATCTACTGAGTAACTGAATGCAGTTATAGTAATATCAGACCAAATGTGTAGCTGAAGTAACATTGCTGGAGAAAATGGTGCATTTAGCTTAAAAGTAAAAGAATGTTCACAAGAAAACAGTATTCTAAATTTATGCATACCAAGTTTAGAGAATAGAATTCAGAGAATATTATCTTAGAAACTGAGATGATACATGTATCAAATTTGAAATTACTGGCGATGGCAAAAGTATGATATGGAAAGTAAGTTGCCAAGGAAGGAAGAAGAATACAAATCTTGGAGGAGAAGAGGGCAATCAATTGAGAGTGTTGGTATTGGAACAAGTGTCATGACTTCAAAATCCCCAGGAATTCTGACAAAAGCACAATCTGAGATCACCACAGTGAGCCACTGTCTTAGAGGAGTAAGGAACAGTTATCAAAAGGCTGCATATTACTGCAAAGAGGAAAAGTTTTGAGTTATATTTATAGATTTAAAATTTGGTGTTTTTTAGAGATGAATGAGGGAGATTAGTCCAAAAATGACAAGCAAGAACTAGGAGGAACCCAAACTACTTCCAGGCTAAGGAGGAGGTTTGTGGGAGTTGTTTAAGGGCCTTTGACCAGGGCCTAGCTTCAGCTTATTCAAGTCAGAAAATGAAACCTTTACACCACCTGTTAGAGATACTGCAGGCGATGGCTCTGACAATATGTGAGTTTCAGAGGGCCTAAAATAAGCATGCTAGAAGTTCAAGAGATGTCGGTGCTTAGATAAGAAGAAGGAATATACAGAGATACATAGTGACTAGTATAGAAGTACTGAGGGTTCACTGGTAAAGATTACTGGTATATGGTGGTAACTGGCAAAATAGGTATGAGAGTAAAATATAATCAAGCATATGCCAAAAACTGGCAAGGCTCTAAACATTAGTGGTTATGTTTTATGTAGTTTACTTGCCATGAATTAATTGGGCTCTGAATCTTCACTTGACTGGATATTAATATGGAATCTAGGTATGGGGTAATTTTGCCTTGAACTTCGAAGTTCTGTTTAGTCACTGGTGGTGGTGGTAGTGATGAAAATGACATGGGTGTAGTATTTTACCAAATTTTCATGGCACTGCAAGTTGTTTACTTGGCATATTCATGCCTCTCAGATGGAAACACTCTCTAGAAGCCTGTCTTCTTAATGATGTGATTTTAAAAGTACTTAAAACTGGGTATAGGTTAACAATTCTGAAGCCACAATACATGTATACTAGAATTGAAAGATTAAGTAATGACAGATGGTGGGAGCCAGATTTTTCACTGTTGGAGCGGGATGTTACAGGTAAGCAAAGGAAGAAAGCTAGAAAGATCCATATGGTAAAACAACAGACTTGGAGACATTAGTATAAACTCATGTTTGAGTTATAATATTCACAGTGAGGTGCATATACGGAGGTTACCAGGCACTCATATAATTCCTTGCATCCTCAACAGACAGGACCCAGAAGCAACAACACCCCTGTAGCAGTGAGCACATCCAGCATATCTTGATTCCCAAAACCATTCTCCAGTAAAATAAACCAGGATTCCTTGGAGAAACGGTTGATTCTAGGACTGGAAGGAGAAATACACAGGATGAGCCTTAACCATCTTATTCTATCAGAAAGTCAGATACAGCTGAAAAAAAAAAATCCCCATACTAATGAAGGTAGGTCAAAGTGACATAGGAATCAACTGGATGAGTCTCAATTTCCAAAGCTGGGACCATTTGAGCCACAGAATAAATAAACTAGCATTAGATCATAACCCAAATACAAAATATATATTCATGAGTGTAAGTTGAATCGTGTCCCGTAAAAGGTATGTTTAAGTCTTGAAAGCTGGTACCCGTAAGTACAACCTTATTTGAAAACAAGTCTCACAGAGGTAAGTAGTTAAAGACCTCAAGATGAAATCATCCTGGATTTAGGGTGGGTCGCATTTCCAATGGCAGCTGTCCTTATAAGAAAAAGAAATATCATGGAGAGACATGAAAGAGATACAGAGAAGGTGATGTGAAGATGGAGGCAGAGACTGGAATGATAAAACTACAAGCCAAGAAGGACCAAGGAATGTCAAGAGCTACCAGAGGTGGAACAGACAAGGAAGGATTCTTCCCTGATGGCCTCAGAGCTACTGTGGGCCTGTCCACAGTTTTGTTTCAATCTTGTGGCCTTGGAAATGTGAGAAAATACACTTCTGTTCTTTTAAAATGCCAAGTCTGTGGAAATGTGTTATAGCAGTCCTAGGAAATGAATGCCATTGTTCCACACTGACATTAATAAATGACTGGATAAAAATACATGAGGGACTCTGGGCAATTATCTTGTGCAAAATGATTCCAAATAATTTATGTAGATATTCCTCCTTTGAAAAGTTAGAGCATAACTCCCCAGCTCCCCACCTGGGACAGTGTATCCAGATCCCCTGAAGTACTCTAAAAAAAAAAAAATAGATTGAGTTTCCACAATACCCAGTAAAATCCATGGCTTCAAAGTGGGGATAAATCTAAATGTCGGAGGCTCTGTGTTCTCCCTCTCTCTCTGCATTTTTATTCTGAATACCTTTCAACTCACTTATTTTCCAACTCATTACATATACTTTCTTCTTTATTAAGCCACACCTATCGCTGAAATTGGTATTTCCACTCCAGCTCCTCAATATAACTTGTATAGCCTTATGCATTTACCAACACAGCTCTCTAAACATCATTTACAGTTTGATTCCACAACATCAAATCAAGATATGCAAATCTTCAGTCTTGGGCACATTCACTTATTGGAATTATAAAACAGAAAATCAAGGTATGCAGCATGTTTTATTAAAAGCCAACTATCTGGGGCGCCTGGGTGGCGCAGTCGGTTAAGCGTCCGACTTCAGCCAGGTCATGATCTCGCGGTCCGTGAGTTCGAGCCCCGCGTCAGGCTCTGGGCTGATGGCTCGGAGCCTGGAGCCTGTTCCCGATTCTGTGTCTCCCTCTCTCTCTGCCCCTCCCCCGTTCATGCTCTGTCTCTCTCTGTTCCAAAAATAAATAAAAAACGTTGAAAAAAAAATTTAAAAAAAAAAAAAAAAAAAAAGCCAACTATCTGGGACACCCGGGTGGCTCAGTCAGTTGGGTGTCCAACTTCGGCTCAGGTCATGCTCTCACAGTCTGTGGTTCGAGCCCCACGTCGGGCTCTGTGCTGACAGTTCAGAGCCTGGAGCTTGCTTCTGATTCTGTGTCTCCCTCTCTCTGGCCCTCCCCCGCTCATGCTCTGTCTCACTCTCTCTCTCAAAAATAAATAAACATTTTAAAAAATTTTAAAAAATAACTAACAGGGCACCTGGGTGGCTCAGTCAGTTAAGCATCTGACTGTGGTTTCAGCTCAGGCAAGCCCCACATCGGGCTCTGTGCTGACAGCAAGGAGCCTCTTGGAATTCTCTCTCTCCACCTCACCCCTCTCACTCTGTCTCTCTCTCTCTTAAAAATAAATAAACATTAAAAAAAAAAAGCAACTATCAAATACCATCAACTGTTGATATAGAGGAGAGTGAGTGAAAGAGAGATCTACAATTACTGTTGCTTTCAAAGTGTCCCATTTTGGGGCAACATTTTCTTCATGTTGCCTGTGTTGTGCCAAGTGAACACATAAAATTAGAAGTACTTTTGAAACTACTACAAAGACTTATTTTGAGAAGCTTCCTTTACCACCTTTCAGTTCTAAAATATATATAAAAGACAACAAGCTTGATATCCATGGATATATATACAGAGATATAATTTATAAAATATATACATACACTCTACACTACTCTTAATTGATATAAAAATACTGGGTATTAATCAGAATATATTAACTTGTGTTTTAGAGATTTGACTGATTCACCAAATTTTATATTAGGTTATCCTATGTCCTCATTCCTAAAAAAATTTTTTTACATTTATTTATTTTTGAGAGACAGAGCACAAGTGGGGGAGGGACAGAAACAAGGAGACACAGAATCTGAAGCAGGTTCCAGGCTCTGAACGGTCAGAACAGAGCCTGGCGCAGGGCTCAAACTCACAAACCGTGAGATCATGACCTGAGACGAAGTCAGACGCTTAATCGACTGAGCCACCCAGGAGCCCCAGCTATGTCCTCATTTCTAATTAATATCAGTTAATACTTCCTGGTCTATAATTGCCATTCTACCCATGGCCAAAAATACATTTTCTCACTTAATTTTTAAAAAGATTTCAAAGTTCTGGGGTGGCTCAGTTACTTGAGCATCTGACTTCAGCTCAGGTCATGATCTCCAGCCCTTCATCAGGCTCTGTGCTGACAGCTTAGAGCCTGGAGCCTGCTTTGGAGTGTGTGTGTTGCGGGTGGGGGGGGGAGGAAGGGCGTGTCTGCCCCTCCCCACTCACTCTCCCCCTCTCTTGCATGTGCATGCGCTCTCTCTCTCAAAAATAACTTAAGTGTGTGTGTGTGTGTGTGTGTGTGTATATATATTTCAGGAGCACCTGGGTGGCTCAGTTGGTTAAGCATCCAACTTTGCCTCAGGTCATGATCTCCTGGTTCACAAGTTTGAGCCCCACTTTGGATTCTGTGCTGACAGCTCAGAGCCTGGAACTTGCTTCAGATTCTGTTTCTCCTTGACTCTCTGCCCCTCCCCCACTAGTATTCTGTCTCTTCTCTCTCTCTCTCTCTCACAAAAATAAGCTTAAAAAACATTTTAAAAATTAAAGAAAAAATTCCAAAGTTCTAAATTAGTAGTGTTATAATCCTTATTTGTCTTTCTCTCTCTTCATCTTGTTCACTTAAAGTTTATCACATTGGAAGCTACCAAAAGGTCTTTTCCCTATTTATTTTTATTAATAATAGCTTACTTCCTTCCTAGCCCAATTAGCCTAAGACCATCAGGAACAAACCTTTAGACTAAAAAAGTAAAGTGTATTGATCCAATTCAAAGAGGGAGATTTCAATCCAGAGGATCCAATGGCTACCTCACAAAAAAAAAAGGAAAAATATAAATGTTTTTTAGGGAAGAGTGAAGTTAAATAAAATTTAAATGAAGGAGACTTAAGGCAAAGCAGGCCTGTGTGTAAAGTCACCATTTGGCCTGGATTGCAAAGTGAACTCAAGATCTTTTTTCCTGAAAAACTACAAAGTTAAGGTAAATATGGAAAAGGCTATCCAGAAAATTTTTATCTGAAGCTTTTGCACCTAGGTTATAAATTGAAGTGCTTTTCTCCATGTCAAAGTGACTTATATCCTCCAGCTGAGAATGAAATTATACATTACTGATATCACTTCAAATAGCAAAATTCCTGATGGTCTGAGTTTAGAAAACAAATATTCTCAGTGAGGAAGAAAGCAGTCGTCACCCAAAGAAGGGGATTTTTTGATGACACTTCATAAATGCAGCACCTCCCTAGTTGAAATATGATTTCCTGTTAGCTTTTCACTTGGCTCTGTGTCTACGTTTTGGATCTGTTGAATTAGTGGGCATATATGCATTTCTTCATTGGAGGTAATCTTTAGTTTCTTACTTCTATATGATTAAATTTCACAATTTTACTCATGATGCTTCCTAACACAATTTGTTTTTAAGATAGCTTTCTTAAAATAATGTTGTATCTCCAATACTTTTTGAATTTTTATTAAGCCTACATGACATAGAATAAAAGTAAATACATGAACAATTATTGACAGGTGTAAATATTTTTTTTAAAAAGTCAGGAGATAAAATTTTAAATCATCTTATCAGAGTATCATGTGGAAATGTAAATAAAATAGAAATTAGTGACATAAATGACCAGATTAAGAGTCTTTATTTTTTTTTTTTGCTATTGTTACCATTGTCAACTTAGATATTTTTAGGGTGATGAGGAAGGATAAATCAGATACATGAATAATACAAACCCTAACCCAGTCTACTTAAAAAAATACAATGTTAGTAAGGCTTAAAGAATCTTGACCAGCTATCTACACTAAAAAGTTTCATTCAATTTTCAAGTTTGTATTACCACTTCAACTCATTCTATTTAATAGAAATAGAATGAAATTCAATGATGGAAAGTACTAGGAAAGGTGAAAATGAATATGTAAAATCCAGAATATGTGTATAACTGGCATTGTGGTAGTGCTAATTATACATTAATCTTCTTAATCCATTTGCTTGAGAAGAAAATTGGAGATTTGAAGTAATTATTTCAAGTCCTCAAAGGAGAAACCGCTCATTCTGTCTCTATTAAGGACAAAGCTACATAGGAAACTTGTATTAATAATACAGCCTACCGAACCTCACATCATAAAATATTTGTTCATTTCTCTAATTAAGAACTTGACTTTACAAAGTTAATTTCTTTTTATAGCATTTCATTAGGACTCATCAAATAAGTAGTTATCTTGCACCATTTGGAGGAATAACAAAAGTTCAATTTCGAGATTAGACTCATGTTCCTGCTGTTCATCTTATGGAGAATATTTTCTGACATGTATTAATATTCAAAGTAACAGTTGTGCTTTAATATTTATTACTATAGCAATTTTACAATTTATGTACTTTTTTATATTTGTCATTGATAATTTTTAACCTTTTCTCTTTTCCCTATGATTACTGTATCAACATCTCAAAATAGAATTCTGAGCATAAATTTATAGCCATGAAGTGTTTGAGGTGTTTCTGAAAACTTGTTGAACACACAGAAAATAATATTTAATTGTGTCAGGGAGAATGCCATTGCACCAAACCATTAATTTTGGATGGACCCTTTCTTTTTTATTTTTTTTAACCTAGATACATCGGTGTCCTATTTGAAAATTATATAAGGCTCAGTCATGTTATGCTATTTGAACCCTAAGTTTATTCTATAGCCCTGTTCTATTTCTGTCAGTAGATTCAGCCAAACTATAAGGAAATAAAAGTCATTAAGAAAAAAAAGAAAATCAAAACATTAATAACCTAAAAATATCCATCTACCCTCTGTAGGCACTCATTCTAATTTTTTCTGCATTATTCTTTTTGTGTTATTAGGAAAAAATGAGGACATATATGCATATGTTCTTATTTTATTTTTCTTATGCAAACTGTACCCTACTATATATACACTTTTGCTCTTGCTATTTTCAATCAGCAATACATTCCAGATATAATTTAATGTTAGTTAACAGAGACTGTTGTCAATGTTTTTTATAATTACAATAGACTTTATTGTCTTTCTGAAGCATGGTTTATTCAATTAAGTATGCATGGAACACAGGTCACTTACACATTTCCTAACTATAAACAGTGGCTGAATGAATAATTACTACATATAAGTTAAAGGACTGTTGCATGTGTATTTGGAAAATAATCTCCTAGAAATCGGATTGCAGGTTCAAAGGTAAACATATGTATTTCCACTACATATTGGCAAATTTCCTTCATTAAGGGTTGTATAAACAATCCCAGAATTAACTCAGGAGAGTGTCTGTTTTCCCACAGCTTCTCCAAGATAAGCCTTTATTTTTCTAGTCAAGTTTTTCATTGTTTAGTAGGATTTTTTTTAATTTTTTAATGTTTATTTTTGAGAGAGAAAGAAAGAGAGACAGAGTGCAAGGAGGGGAAGGGCAGAGAGAAAGGGAGGCTCCAGGCCTGAGCTGTCAGCACAGAGCCCAACGACGTGGAGCTCAAACCCACAAACCCCAAGATCATGACCTGAAGCAAAGTTGGATGCTCAACCAACTGAGCCACCCAGGCACCCTAAAAGGATAGTTTTCATTACATTTCCATTATATTTCCTTATCCTTTTGTAAACTGCCTCTTCATGTATTTGCTTATTCATTTTGTATTTTGGGTTATTTCCCCTCAATTCTACTGTTATGTATATATTTGCTAATATTAAACCTAAATTAGCTCTGATTATCTTATCTATGTGACAGTGCAACTTTAATGTAGATGCTTTATGTTTTTAATCCCTTCCCCTCATATTCTTTTCAATTATGTACTATATATGGTTATTATTTTCAAAGAACTTCAGTATGAACTTTTGTATGTACACAATTTTGTTTGTATTTTTACCAGAATTATATTAACCATACAAATTAACTTAGAACTGACATCTTTAGAATAGTTAATCCTTTATGCAAAAATTAGAGATGCCTTTCTATATGTTGGAAGTCTACTCTTTGGTCTTTCTTTTCCTATGTTTTTATATCTTCCTCATAAAGAACTTGTCCATCTATTTTAGGTTTATTTCTAAGGATTTTAGTTTCTCATTGGGTATTATAAATACAGTTTTTATTTCAACAAGTTTATCTTCTAGCTGGTTATTATATGGGTCTATGTGAACCTAATTTATATTAATTTTTTTGACCTTCTACCTTAGCTGTTTGTTTCTTGTGTTATACATATAATTGGTTCTCAAATTTAATGTTTTATATCATCTGAAAACAGAATTATATCTTTCTTATTCTAAAACTCTGATATTTCTTGTCTAATTGCACTAATACCTCCAGTAGTGTTCACTGTAGAAGTAATGGACATCCTTGTTTTGTACCTAGTCTTAGTAGAGGTATCACTTGTTTTTCAACTATAATCAAGATTCAGGCATTAGAAATATGTTTTATACTGTTAAGGAAAGATTTTTCAATTCTTATTCCCTGAATGTTACTATTAACAATGTGTATTTAATTATTTAGAGTCTTTTTTCTATAAAAAACAGTCTTTTTTCTATGGAAAACATGTAAGTTGTGTCTTTCTTAATGATTTTTTATTGTGGTAAAATACACATAACATAAAATGTACCATTTTAACTTTTTTAGTGTACAATTTGGTAGCGTTAAATACACTCACATTAATATGCAACTATCATCACCTTCCATCCCCAGAACTTTTTCATCTTCCCAAGCCAAAACTCTGTACCCAAACACTAACTTCTCATTCCCTCATTCTTCCAGTCCCTGGCACCCATCATTCTACTTTCTGCCTCAGTGAATTTGACTATTTCATATACTTTTAAGTATATAAGTAGAATCATACAATATTTGTCCTTTTGTGAAAGGCTAATTTTACTTAGAATAATGTTTTCAAGATTTATCCAAGTTGAAGCATGTCAGATTTTCCTTCCTTTTTCAAGGCTGAATAATATTTAATTGTATGTATATGTCACATTTTGTTTGACAGGAGACCATTAATGGACACTTGAGTTTCTTCCACAACTTCTATAAACATGGGTGTACAATTAGCTATTCAACTTCCTGTTTTTATTTCTTTAGGGTATGAACACAGAAGTATACTTACTGGATCATATGATAATTCTATGTTAGTTTTTTTCAGGAATCACCATACTTTTTCCACAGTGGCTGCACCACATTACGTTTCCACCAACTATGGCAAAGTTTCCAACTTCTCCAAATTCTTGCCAATACTTGTTTTCTGTTTTTCCCTTTTTTTTTGTTTTTTTGTGTTGTTTTCAATAGTAGCCATCCTAATAGGTGTGAGGTGTTATCTCACTGTGGTTTTGAAGTAGCCTTTCTTTACACTACTATTATGATATAATTATATAATATGAATTATAATATATATTATATATTATAGTAATAGAGGTACTAATATTAAAACATTGAACTGTTAAGAAAATCTTTAATCATGATAAAATGAGATTTACTCTATGTAGTATAAGATTTTGTTTCACAATATTTTATTTATTAATTTTCGATTTTAAATATGTTTTAGCTGAAATTTGAATTCATCTGCTGTAGCTGATGTAAAGAAATGTTTCTTGCTGACAGGAAAAATTAGCAAAACAATAAGAAAATCTTTTCTCTCATCTGCTCCCATATGGTTTCTCCCTTATCTCCCTATTGATATAAACTCCAGGAAGCCACCTCACAATATCCTAGCCTCAGTGTCACAGAATAGGGAACAGAAGCTTGGGCTTGGGTCTGGAGGCCTTTTCTAAAAATATGTATTTACTGTGCTACATTGTTTAATATTAATTGCACTTGATCAAAAAGGATATTCCTAGTATCTGTATTTCTTCTAAGTTGCTAATGTTCTATAATTACTGTGCAAATAATATTTACATGTACAATAAGAAGGAAGTAAGAAATAGTTATGGTGCTGCATTTTACAAGTTTGCTGCTGAAATTAACAAGTTTATACTCAATATCTTATTAATTGCTCATTACCTCCATTGCACTAAAATTTTTATTAAAATTATTTTGATGTTGCTAAGACTTATTTTTCACTGTATGTCCAAATGAATTGCTACTATTTCACAATTATATTGAAAAAGAGAAAATTTCTCTGCATGAAGCATTAACAATGTTACAAGTTTACTTCATAGAGCAAAAATAGAAATAGCCTGCCTTTTATCAACTGCAAATGTCCTATGTTCCTTTTCATGCTATTTCTTTTTCATTAAAGTAAATTTTGTTTGATTCTTTGTAAAAATCAGTTTTCTTCCAATCCCTTTACTGAAGGTCAAAATGTTCAGGCTTTATCTGAATTTCTTGCAAATTTTATGAATAGCAATTCAATTTTAGTCATTTTCAGTGGGCAAAGTAAAGAATACTAAGAAAAATTCTCAACTATTTAGAATTAAATTATACTCTAACCGCAATTTAACAGATTTTAGACTTCTGCCACTACTTAACCTGTATAAAAACAAGTCTTCACATTTTCTGTGGTATTTCTGATTTCTTTAGTTTTCTAAGAATTACATCTACATGTTCAAAGTTAAAAATGAAAAGATTTTCAATTTTTCTCTAGAAGTAAAAACACTCCCAAATGTTGTTTCTTTATTACTTATAATAGAGCCTAAAATAACAACAACAAAAAATAGACACAAAGAAATAGAAGGCATGTGAATCACACTTAGTATTTACATTTAAAATCACGCTTCATCCCTGCATTTAAGGAAAATATTCACGTTTAAATGACCCGATTTCTAAGTTTCTTATATGTCAATTATTCAAATAACTGCTTTAAAATATGTTCAATTACAATGGTCAATAAAAAATGATTAATTTAAATGAAGGATTACTTGATGAGTGTTTAATGAAAGCAGAATTTAAAGAGCTGTGTACAGGTTTAAACCATCACAGGGATTTGATGAAACACTCTGGAAGTGGCTTTAGTAAGAAGCCATTATACCCACAGCCCTGAAGGGAAAAGGAAAGACAATGGTGTTACCAGATTTTGTGGGTCCAAAGACAAGTGACCATGTGACATTAATCAAACACAGTAATTGCTAGAATAATGACAATGCAGGGAACAAGAATATATCTCTAATGTATTTCTCCATCTGTCTTCTAGCATCCTGTTGAGGTTTTCTGCAATGCTGAACCCAACGGAAAATCAGAGGGTAAGGAAATCTACCATGGTAAGGTAATGTGCAGCGACTAGATTCAAACCTAGGCATTTCATTCTGAGTGTTGTTAGTGAAAATGGCATTGGACTTCTAATTTCAAATTTTATGTTGATCATTGTTGGTATATAGGAAAGTGAGTGCCTTCACTTAGTCCCTTAAATCTATGCATCTACTGTGATTATATCATAAAGCCATCTTTATTGCTCAAAAATACATTGCCTATGCTGTGTAGTGCACCTTTAATTTCACTTTGCTAGAAATGCCATAAAGTAAGATCATTTTTGGCATACTGACTGCAGAAGTTTCTTCAATTCTCCATTCCTCATGTTCAACCCTTTGCAAGGTAAAATTACTTTCATACCATCACATGGTAGAGGTAATTTTCTTCTCTGAATTTAGGCTATCCTCATGTCCTGCTTTGCCCAAGAGAATGTGATGCAAACGCCATTGTGTCTGATTTGAGCCTAGACTTCAAGAGGCCTGGTGCATTTTCTCTAACTTTTCCTCATGAGGAACATAATCACTCCAGTAGAACCAGTAGAAAGCAGAATCACTTCACTCCTATGATGAAGGAAGATGTGAGATCACACAGAGGAGAGCCAAATTCTACTGCCAAACTATCTTAGATCATCAGCCTGATCAGCCTGCCTATTCCCAATTAGAGCCGTACTACATTCAGTATAGTGTTCAACAACCAATCTGCAACTCAGCACAAATATATGAGTAAGCCAAGCTAACCAGAATAACCATCCAGTTGATCCATACAATTGTGAGAAATAGTTTCATATTGTTTAAAGCTACTAAGTTTTGTGGTACATGGTGCACAACAAAGTTCACCAGCTTCTACTCTATAATGATTTTGGTTTTATGGAGGGAAATTAATAATCAAAAGATCTTAAGTACAAAAAAATCACACATTTAAGAGATAGAGTATTTTTACTGCACAATACAACTCTTTCATTAAGGCACATTGCATAAATGTAGAAGGTTATGTATAAATGTATAACACTTATATATAACAATGAAGCATCATGGCTCAAACTGAAATAATTATTGTCTCAGTCATTACAGTGTAAACATTATCTTTGTTATAACTTTACTGCTAAAGAGTATTTTTACTGGTTACTTAATTCCAAACTGGCAATTATTTTAAACCAGCTCATTGAATATAGTATTCCATAGTCTTCTGGCTAGTATTTTTTATGACAAGTGAGTCTTCCTATACCTTTGAAAGTAAATGTTTCTTCTTTCTCAGTTTTTTAAAAGTTTTTCTCTTAGGGCACCTCGGTGGCTCAGTCAGTTAAACATCTGACTTCAGCTCAGGTCATGATTTCACAGCTCCTGAGTTCCAGCCCTCCATCATCAGGCTCTATGCTGACAGCTCAGAGCCTTGAGCCTGCTACGGATTCTGTGTCTCCCTCTCTCTGTACCCCTCCCCCGCTCACACTGTGTCTCGCTTTCTCTCAAAAACAAACATTAAAACATTTTTTAAGGTTTTTCTGTTTGCTTTCATATTGTCTTATTTTGTATACATGAGCATTATTTTTAACTTAATGTTAATAAATAATGCTTTCCAGGTGTAAACTGTCTCCACCAAATGCTGGACTTGCATATCTATACTTCAATTTCTGAGTTTTGTCCCCTTAATATTGTACAACCTTGTATAATTATAAGATAATTTTAAGCAAACATTTTCTAGTTTTGGTTTGTTTGGTTTGGTTATTATAATTGCTCTCAGATTTGTTCCACATATCTTTACAATAATTAAATCAGTGGTTTCTATTACTAATTTTGTAATTTTAAGTATAAAATATTCACTATATTCATTTGTATACTCTAATGAAGTACATACAAGATATATAGAATTATAAAGCAAACTATGTACCATTCATCCAGCTTAAGAAATAGAATTTGGTTTTTGTTTTCCTTCCAACTGCATAACTAGTCCTCTCTTTCCTACTCTAAGATAACTAAGATAAACACTATTCTGAATGCTGTTCTTATTTCTTTTCTTTTTTTTTTTTTTTTTTTTTAGTATTACAGCTCTGCTTCATACTGGTGTTTCCTTCAGACACATATTACTAAGTTGCACATGTCTTGGAACTTTGCATGAATAGCATCCTATTGTAGTAGAACTATGGCACATACAGGTGTCCAAACCATACTCCTTAAAGCCTTGAGAAAGGAACTTTGCAGATGTGATTAAAGTTACAATGGGCAAGTTAACACAGAATATCCTGGTAGGCCAAATTTAATTGTTAGTGCTTGGAAGCAGTCCTTTCCCTACAATGGTGAAAGATGTGATGAGATAAAGGTAAGAAAGCTGTTATACTCCTACCTACAAAAATGGAAAAAGGATTATGAGCCATGGAATGAGGCAATCTCCAGAAGCTGGAAAAAGCAACAAAATAGATTCTCCTTTGGTGCATTCAGAGATTCTTATAGCCCTGCAGATTCTTTGATTTTAACACAGTTAAGAATTTTAACTGTGCAGAAATTTCTAACCAAAAGAACTGTGAGATAACTTGTGTTGTTTTAATTCACTGAGCTTGTTGTAATTTGTTATGACAGCAAAAGACAAGTAATACACCTACTTTACATATTCTTTCACAGCTTGTTCTTTTCATTCAAGATTTTTTATAGGCACCCATGTTACAACACAACTACCATATTTCATTGTTTTTTATACTGATGTATTCTATTCTATTGCATGAATATACCACAATTTACTTATCAATTTTCTTATTAATGGTTACTTTAATATTTTCTTTTTTAAATGGCTATTATAATCAGCAAACCCATTCTGGGTATTTATCCAATAACCCTAAAATCTGGATCTTGAAGATATATTTGCACACACATGTTTATTGCAGCACTGTTCACAATAGCCAAGATGTGGGAACAATCTAGATATCCACCAATGGATTAAAGGTAAAGAAAATGTGGCATACTGTGGAATATTAATCAACCTTAAAAAGGAAAAAAAATCCTGACATATGCAGCAACATGGATGAACATAGATAACATTATGCTAGTGAAATAAGCCAAATATTGCACTTACATGAGATATCCATATAATAGAGTCAAATTCATAGAAGCAGAGAATAGAATAGTAGTTACTAGGAGCTGGGGAGAGGCAGTAATGGGAAATTGCTATTCAATGATTATATAGTTTGGTTATGTGAGATGAATAAGTTCTAGAGATCTACCATACAATATCATACCTATAGTTAATGATAGTACATTTACACTTAAAATTTTGGTAAGAGAGGGGTGCCTGGGTGGCTCAGTTAAGCATCTGACTCTTGACTTTGGCTCAGATCATGATCTCATGTTTTGTGAGTTCAAGCCCCATGTCAGGCTCCACACTAACAGCGTGGAGTCTGCTTGGTATCTTCTCTCCCCCTCTCTCTCTGCCTCTCTTCTGCTTGCTCTCTTTGTCTCAAAATAAATAAGTAAACTTTTTAAAAATTTGGTAAGAGAATAGATCTTGTGTTAAAAGTTCTCACCAAAATAAAAGAAATTCAATTAAAGCAGTTGAAAATGTACATTATGTATTTCATGGTGCAGATAAGCAAGAATTCCAACCCTTCAAGGTATATATCAGTAAGTCATTTTGCCCAGCCATAGTATAAGCATTACAAAGGTTTACATATTAAATATGAAAGCAGAAATACACAGAATTAAAAGCAAACATAAAACAAAAACAAAGACAGAGGTTGCTCACTGTAAAGCTTTGCAAAGTAAGAACTGCTAATCATAATAAAGAGGATAAAATATTATTTAGAAATAAAAAATGGAAATTTCACTCATTAAAATCTTAAATACATATATAGGAAAATATTCACAAGCATGCTACATTTTTTCAAGAATGCAAGGTTAGCTAATGCTTGACAATTAGTGTAGTTAAGCACAATAACAGGAAAAAAAATTATCATCTTAAGATATGCAGAAAAATATCATAAAATCAGTGATTCACAAACATTACTTTACAACTTTGGAATTAAAAGTAGAGGAAGAAGATTTAAAGTAACTGGCCTACAGTCTATTTTTTAATGAGGTGATAATGCTAGGAAAAAAGGAAAGTCAAGCAATTGGGTAAATAGCTTTGAGTAAGCAGATTAATGATATTCCCTATAAAGCAGAAATCATGTCTCTGGAACACCCTTAGCTGTGTTGCTGGCCAAGGATTTTCTAGAGTAAACAGAACATCAGATCTATGAGGTATGGCTTCTCAAGATAGCCATATAGACAAGTCCCAGAGTTATAAAACAGTCACATAATTTAAATCTCCCAAAATAATCTTAAATAAATATTAAGAAAAAATGATAGAAGTTGATTGTTGTATTAGTTTCCTATGGCAGCTGTGGCAAATTGTCACAATCTTGGTGGCTTAACTATGACAGAAATTTATTCTCTCATAGCTCCTGAGGCTAAAATTCCAAAATCTGTATCACTGTGCTAAAATCAGTGTGTATCAGCAGGGCCACGGTCCATTCTGAGACTTTAAGTGGCTGGCGGCATTCCTTTGCCTATGGTCACATCATTCCAATCTGTATCTCTGTGGTCACACTGTCTCTTCCTATTCTTCTGATCTTATGGAATCTTCTACTGCCTCCCTTATAAGGATGCAAGTAATTGAAGTTAGTAAGTATCCAGATAATCCACAATAATTTCTTCATCTCAAAGTCCTTAATGTAATTATCTCTTCAGTACTCTTCCCCCATATAAAATAATATTCACAGGTTCCAAGGATCTAGGATCTAGGCATAAATATTGTTTGGAAGGCCACTATTCAGTCTACCATAGTGAGCTTATTTCATTATTACAAATCTTCTGATATAAAAAAGCCATCTCCAAAGACACTGGGTTATATCCATATGTACAAAACGAAACAACTATCTAACAGCATTCAGAAATATTCAGGTGGAGTTATCAAACATAAAAAAATAAATATGTTAAAATTTCTAGATGATTTTACACACACACACACACACACACACACACACCCCAACCCCTCCGATAGGGAAAGCAAAAGCTTTTTTAACAGTCACCAAACCCAACAATCCTAAGAGAAAAGATTTTACAAAGAAGATTTCCATCACAGTGAGAACTTCTGCTTATTAGAAGGAACCTTTGAGTTAGAAAACAAACCACAGAATGGAAAATTACATTTAAAATATATAACTAAGAACATCTATGGTTTTCATATCCAGTACATATAAAGCACAAATTAGTAAAAGAAAATCACCCAACTTGCTATATAAATGGTCAAAATATTTAAGCAGGCAATTAAAAAAAAGATATAAAAATAAGCAATAAACTCATTTATGGAAAGATGCTAAACCATATTGCTCATCATAGAAATGCCAAGTAAAACAATCACCACCACAGCTCTGCATGGCTAAAACATAAAAGCCCAAGAATACCAAATGGCAACAAAGAAATGAAGCAATCAGAACTCTCACACACTACTTCTGAGAATAGAAAATGTTAAAAGTCTTCCGAAAATGTTTTTGCCATATCTGCTAAAGCTCAACATACACATGCAATATGACAAGTACTTGTACCCTGGGATGTATACCTCACAGGGTTGCATGCACATAACATACCAAACTTATGCAACTGTCCCAAACTAAAACAAATCCAAATGCCTGCCATATGTGAAATAAAAAGACTGTGTTTATTAATTCTAAAGAATACTATGGAACAATGTAAACAAAGGAGATTCAACTATCAGGAAGAGCAAATAAAGGGATCTCACAAACAATAATGAATGAGAAAAAGTAACAAAATCATATATACTCTAAGGTCCATTTATATAAAATTACAAAGCCAGGCAAAACTAGCAATGTATGTTAAAAAGAGAAAACAGCACTAGCACTTACCCTTGAAAAGATACTTTAGAGAGTGACCAAATGGCACATGACAGGAGCTCTGAGCTTTAACGTACTGTCTATGAAAGTTGTGAGAGCAATTTGTATCCACATATGATGTATGCAATTTACCGCATGTATGTTATACTTAAATGTTAAAGAGGAATTTCATTTGATTTCATTTAACATTTCTGATAGTATTTTAGTAGGAGGAATTTGCAGCATATTTATTTTGGCATTCACCCATTTAATAACACAATAAAGACATTAAAGCAACACATTTTTATTAAAACCTAGAAGGTAAAATGCTTTACCTCTCTTTCATTCTGTCTGAAACACACACACAACACAATTTTTTGTTTATTCCCCTCTAGAAATGGATTTTTTTTTTTTTTACCATTTTTGCAAATTCTCTTCAAGATAAGGGTGAAAAGAAACACTTGAGGGAGTAATTACAGGAAAAAAAATATCTCAATTTTGCAGCAAGGTAATTTATAATCTTAATTAACTTAACATTTTCATAATGTTTCTATTGATTTCAGCCTAGGCTCTCAAAAGCATAACACATAATAGTGGTCCTAATTTACTTGCATATTTACATTTAACAAAAATATAATATGCCTAACCTTATATCACTCGGTAAATAGTCATGTTTGATTTTTATTTCCATGCATTATACTCTTCCAGGTAAAAATTCATTAAATGGGATTGTTAGTTTCAATTATCCTGATGTGCGCCAAATTGAAGCTTGCTTTTCATTTACTTTTAAAACCACAAAACATGAAAGGGAAAATATATTCTTGAAGTAATATTCAGAATAATTGAGTGAACACAGAATATTACTTTATGCTTGTAAGGCACTACAAATAAATTTAAATTCATTTTTAACATAGCATAATGTAGTTCAATTACTGCAGTCAGGACTAAGATGGGGATAAAGGAAGCAGCAAACAATTTAAAGTGTTAAACTACACACACACACACAATCACAGAAGCCTTTACAAAGCACAATTCTCTCAGCGCCTAAGTCTCTGGAATGAAGTTAACCTATCCCAGAAAGGCACTTTTTCTCAGAAGCATAAGGAATGCTAGTTTGTATTTTCAAATTCTTTTACGGGCCAGAACTGTTCTGTATTCTGTCTTTCTTCCTCAATCAAATGTTTGAGATAAACAGGTACTGTCTTTCCTTCGTGGAAGGGCCACCAAGACACTGAAGTAAAAACTCTTAGTAGTGCCAAGTGTTTAAGCTGGAATTCCAGCCTCAGGATATTTAATCCTGAGCCCTTCCTGCTTTTTTTTTTTTTTTTTTTAATCACAGGTTTTCTTTGGCGAGTTATTCATAAATGCCCAATTTGTCCACGTTTCTGTCTTTGTGTGAAATCTGTCTGAAAGAGATTAATGACGAAAGACGCCTACCTCAAGATCCCGGAGAGGTCCTCAACGGCGCACAGCGTCCTCGAGAGAAAAGCCGGGAAACTGACGACGGCCGTGCCTCAGACCATAAGGACCACCGAGGCAAGGGCAGCCCACAGGCCACAGGTAGGAGGGGGCCGCCTATGCAGCTCCCTTCCTTGCATCAGCCCCCAGCAGGTCTGTCTGTGCTTCTCTGCCTCCTGCCAGGGGCCTGCCTTCTCTCACAGACTCGAGGGTGAGACCCTCACTGGGTCTCACTCTCCACTGGCTCTGGGTGGCAAGAAAACCCCCGTGTGGAGCCCTCCAGGTTGCGGTCCTGGCCCTGCTCTCACTCAGCTTGTGGGGAAAGCTGGCGCCGGTTTAGCTCCACTCTGGACTTCGCTGAGGCCGCTCTCACCCGCGCGCTGTGGGGAAGCGCTTCCAGCCAGGCCACTGAGAGAGTTGTTGCAGGACGCCATCAGGAGCACGTGACTGCCGGTTGCCCCCCGAGCTAGATCCGGGCAATTTGAGGCTCCTCCCCGCCAGTTTCCCCAGTGAAAGCTGCTTTGAAGGGCTTAGCGTTCCTTGAGAGAGCAAAGTGTTGTTGAGACCATCTGGAGGATGCACGTGGCTGCTCCAGGTTAAGGCCACTGTGTAAACTGTTGAGATTCTGGCAGGTGGTCGGAAGCTACTCACCCAAGCTTGTTACTGCCACATACTAGTCTAGAATGATCTGCCCCTTGCCTGGGTCTCTCTCTGCCTGCCTTGTATGGAGGCCAGGTTGTGAACCCTGACAGAGTCCCCTCGTGTTGTCCCTCACCAGCAGGAAATGAGGTCAAGCAGATGGGGTAGGTGCTGCTGGGACCTCTATGACTGTCAATAAAGGTCAAAACAAAAAAAAAAAAAAAAAAAAGGTTCAAAACAAAGATAATTCACTCTATTTTTTTAACAGAAAAATTGGGAAAAACAAATTATCCTTTCACTTCAGAAGTTTGTAGAGACGCAATAAGGTACATAATAAGTTGTTAATTTTATGAGTTCTAAAGAAAAGGAAAAATAACCAGAACTTATTTCCGGTAAACGTGGTGAGTAAAGGTGGTCTCAGGAGTCCTGTTTACTTCTAGGTTCTATTATTTATAAGATCTGTGACTTTGGGTGAGGTATTTAACTTCTCTGGGAAATGTACTTAATGATAGGGTTTTTAGGAATATAAAACTAATTAATATTTGCAACTTAAATTAGTGCCTGCAACAAGATAACTGCTATATATAGCAGCCATTATTATAATTAGTCTGTTTTCAAAATACATTATAAAGTGGGAGGAAAATAAAGCTTATTCTATTTAGAAGGGGAAAAAAACATGAAAAATGTCTGGGATTGGAGTCTTTTATCTATTTGTACTGCTTTATGACCTTGGCAAAGGCATTATTCTCTGAGGCCTAGTTTTTGAATCTGTGAGAAAAGTGTAATTTCACGGGACCTTTAAGACGGTTATATTTAATAATACTATTTTTTAAAATGAAAGAATTAGAGGAGTGCCCAGGGACTCAGTTGAGTCTCCAACTTCGGCTCAGGTCATGATCTTGTGGTTTGTGAGTTCCGGCCCCACATAGGGCTCGTTGCTGTCAGCACAGAACCAGTTTCGGATCCTCTGTCCCCCTCTCTCTCTGCCCCTCCTCTGCTCACACTCTCTCAAAAAAAAATAAACAACAAAAATGAAAAAAATAGAAATTCAATTTTGTCTCTAGTACCGATTTGCTACTTTTCCACAGGTAAAAGGAAGTTTTTAAAAAGTGGATAAAATCAATACTTAGCCATCCTATCCGAATGCTCTCACATGCTCAATTTTCAGTTTCTTTCCTAATTAAACCCTAATCTGATGGAGAGATTTAATATAAAAGAGGAGAGGTTGATGAGGGTGGGTGATGGGTATTGAGGAGGGCACCTTTTGGGATGAGCACTGGGTGTTGTATGGAAACCAATTTGACAATAAACTTCATATATTGAAAAAAAATAATATAAAAGAGGAGAAATAGAGCCCTCATTATTTTATAAAACTCAGAAAACTGTAAAAGTAGCAATCAGTACACTAATTATATAGGTCATAACAAAAAAAAAGAGTGAATTGTAGCTACATTATAGATCAAATAATTAAAATTTGCTTATAGAAAAAAAATATTTGTAGATTGTGCTAGTAGGAATGATATAAACTGCTATGGGTAAGGCAGCTACAGTCAGCTCTCATGCTTGGCAGTAATTATCTTCTACAAAGGTGACTTGACACTGAGTGAATACCAAACCATTTTTCCAGAAAGAAATGTAGGCTTAGATTTCTGTAAGCCTTTGGTCATAACTGTTTTACTACCTAATCAATGCATAACCGTATTTGTGGTTCTGCTCAAAAAAACTTATTTAATATATATTTTTATTCATTAACATTGAACTCACATCCAACAGTTCTGTAATTTGTGCCAGAGTATAACTTATCTTAGACATGTATTTTCTCTATAAGTTACACAACAACCTTCTTAAGAACACTGGACAGTACAGTACCTTAGTACTATCTTCAGGGACCATTTTAAACAGTGAAACAAGAAAGAAGGAAAGAAAGAAAGAAAGAAAGAAAGAAAGAAAGAAAGAAAGAGGAAGAAAGGGGAAGAAAGAAAGAGAAAAGAAAGAAAGAGAAGGAGAGAGAGGAAGAAAGAAAGAAAAAGAGGGAGGGAGGAAGGAAGGAAGGAGGGAGGGAGGAAGGAAGGGAGGAAGGGAGGAAGAAAAAATATGGCATGAAATTGACTGCAGAAGGGACACTTGTGTACTCTATGAGAGCTGAAACAAGGAGGCAGAGGATCGATCACCTTGTTCCACTTCAGCTGGGAGCACAGCATCAGGTGACTCAGATTTTTCAATAATGGGTATGTCTGTGAATGGCTCAAAGTACACTAAGATCCTATTATGGGTTACAGAGAGATTGTAGCAAGTGGGCAGATTTACAAATATGGCATCTGCTAATAGTGAGTTCAACTATGTTTTATGTCATGCTCTGGTTCTGACTTCAAAGATGTTAAAAAGGGAAGATGCTATTTCATTCTTGCCTGTTTCTAGGTATTTTTTGCAGACCCATAAAAATAAAGCTGAGCCATAAACATATAAACATAACTATAGTACATAAACATAAAACTCAGTCAGAAGTACTCATTATCACTTTAAGCCATTCATGTCCAGGCCTTCACTTGTTATTTTGCCATTTTACTAGGATGACCATTGACTCTCCTCCAAGAATTTTATTTTGGTTCAAACCTCTGAATTTCAGGAACTTGAGCTGCCTTCTATGGAGTAATCCACCTAAGCTTTGATCATCAGAACTTCCACTGAAGCCACATGATGATTCTCAAAATGTACAGCCTCTACATAGAAATTCCATTCAATATTCAAAAGAGAGTTTATATGGTAGTCATGTAAGCATCCATGCCCTATGTTCCCCCAGTCACTTATGCCTTAAATTATTTCCTGCCTAATGCATTTGATCTTTCAGCTTTACCATCCGAATCTGGAAAATAAACTAGTTAGGCTATGGTACTTGACATCTTCTGCCCACTCCTCTGACCTTGATAATTCTTGTGTATTGTTATCATGAACAAACCAAATACATACTAAGAATTTCATGGGGCAATTTCAATTATTAAAGTGATATTAACTTAAGCATAATTATTGATTGATATGGTTAAGTAAAAGACTCTAGTCATCAATATAATTTGGAAGTGATAATATAAATTTATGGTTACATTTGCTTAAAAAAAAACCTTAAGTCTTTTCATTTGAAAATAATCACCAAATCAATAAGAATGATATTCTAGGGGCACCTGAGTGGCTCAGTCAGTTAAGTGACTGACTTCGGCTCAGGTCATGATCTTGTGGTTCACGTGTTTGAGCCCCAAGTCAAGCTGACAGCTTGGAGCCTGGAGCCTGCTTCAGATTCTTTGTCTCCCTCTCTCTCTGCCCCTCCCCCACTCACACTCTGTCTCTATCAAAAATAAATAAACATTAAAAACAAAAAAAAGAATGATATTCTGTGCATCAAGACTGTGGTTTCTAAACTAATATTTAAAAAAAGAGATTTGTTGGGGCACCTGGGTGGCTCAGTCAGTTGGGGATCAAAGCTCCTGGGTTTGAGCCCCATGTCAGGCTCTGTGCTAACAGCTCAGAGCCTGGAGCCTGCTTTGGATTCTGTCTCCTTCTCTCTCTGCCCCTCCTCACTTGTGCTCTGTCTCTCGAAAATAAATAAAAATGTAAAACAAATTAAAATATAAATAAGTATTAAAAACAAAATTGTATGACTCAATTTCAGTGTTTATTAATACAGTTTCATTGGAGCACAACCATGCCCGTTTGTTGACATCTCATTTTTTTGTTTTTAGGTGGAATTGGATAATTGCAATAGAGACTACATGGTCTGCAAAACCTAAAATGTTTATTATTTGGCACCCCACGAAATAGTTTCCTGATTCTTGGGAAAGGTTCGTTTTCCTATTGTAGTTCAGTGTCAACTTTCACAAAAAAAGTGAGTACATATTATATGGTATATTGAACTCTTTAAGTGACTCGGGCTTATCTTTGTACTCAAAAAATACATTCAACTAATTGCTCTAACTTACTAATACACCTTGATATTCAAAGTATATTTTCTCCAATTATGTTGGACATAGCTATTTTAGGCTCTTGCTGTTTTGTATTTAATAAATTATAATATAAATGTGTTAATTTCCCCACGTCTCCTGGATTTTGATTAGGATTGCATTGAAGTATAGATCAATGGGGGAGAATTTGTTTATTTATGATAATGAGATTTGCAATGCATAAATATGAAATATCCTTTTATTATTAGTTTCCTTTTTAAATTTCTCTCAATAATGTTTAAAATTTTTGGTTTAGATATCTTGTGTATTTTATTTTATTAATCTATGTATTTGAGGTATTGTTTTTATTTCATGATAAGATACACACACACACACACATATATATATATATATATATATATATATATATATACGTATATATATATATATTTGGGGAAGACTGGTGCTAGAGTAGTTTATGTAGAAATTTCTTTGAATTTCCTGTGCATACTATATCATTGCCTGCAAATATTGACCACTTTTATTTCCTGATTCCAACACTAATAGTTTTTTTTTTTTTTCCTTGCCTTTGTTGAAATAGCTTTCTGAGTTCACCATGGAGCCACTACTGCCTGGAATGCCATGTCAGCAAAGTGATACAGCATTCCATGTCCTTGTAAATGCTCCCCTTGACCATAAATGTCGTATATTCAGGGCACAAATCTTCAAAAGCCAAGCCAGCTCTGGGCCTTCTCACCCCAAACAAGATTTACTATGTGGCCCCAGCCAATCCGTTAGTTTCTGTTTTTCTCTTCCCTATACTTTCTTCTTTATCCTATAATATCTTCCTGCCTTCCTCCCCATTTTGCAGTTATCCAATAGAAGACTATCCACTTCATAATGTGTTACATAAAGCTTATTTTTATGACCTAAATTGCTTTCTTTAATCATTTTTTAAGGTTTTGGTGACAAGGAATAGCATCTGAAGCTGAGTGCTAAGGGCTTGCAGGATGAGTTGCAGAAGCCGTGCCCCCATGGAACCTTTGAATTCACTCTTCCTCTAGTGTTTCCCAAGGTCTTGGGTAAGTCACTGTCAGATTTGGGCTCCGCCCCCTTGCTTGCAGCTCTCAGATCCAAACTGCATTTGAAAAACATATGTATATGTAAGGGGCAGCAGCCATTGGGGTACTCACAATGCCTTGAGCTAAGTAAACAACATAAACAGCTGGGTGACTTGGGGAAATAGATTAAGACAACAGATTAGGACTGTTGTGACCATTAAAATAAAAATCTTAATAGGCACAAATTGGACTATTAAAATCCATTAGAGCATCTAATATAACGAATATAAAGAAATATTCAAGTGAAAGTTGTAATAGATCTATTGCTAATGGGAATCTTGGAAGCCAAAGCTGCAAAATTGGTGGGCATGGGTCAAGCACTTAAAAGTCGTTAGAGTGCTCTCTACCTAACTCCAAGACACCCATGCTAGATAATTTGATCATGGGATGAGTTAGACTGACACCAGGTCATCTGCCAACCTTGAGAAAATTTCCATGCAATGAGGTACACTGTAAAACACCACAAAATTCCCAATCCAACAGCACATCCCCCGTAGGTGTTAATTTAGCTCCAAGGAGGTTTAGCTAAAGAAATGGGATCCTCAAGTTTCAAAGAACTGAGCATGCCCCCTGCTTATATTATGTTTAAGAACTGTAGTCCCAGAAGCTATAGACATCTACAAAAATGGTAAAATATTACTAAGACAACCTAGAATTACAGTGGACACTATAGGGAATATTTCAATTAGATAAAATTGTTCATTTAAGAAGTTCAATTCAAAGCCAAGTCAAACAAACAGAATGGGATACCTTTTTTTAATTGGCATGCAGAAACTCCCAAAAGTCTCCAAGCTTCCAAAATAACTTCACTGAAAGATTCATAATATAAGACTAATGAAAAACTAAAGACACAAGAGGTATCTAAACCAAAGACTATAGTCTGATAAGACTGATATGACTCCTGATACTACTCCCCTTTATCCTTCTTTACCTGAGTACTCACAGTCTACTAATCCTCTATCTTAATTGCCTTTCTACTTCGATGATACCACAAGACCATAAACAAAAGTCTACCAAGTTAGTGGTCTTACAACTGCAATAGCTCCAAGGCCTTAAAGCTAAAGCAATACTTGGGCCTCCCCTGTTTCATGTTCCTAGGGGTCGATCATCAAAACACTAGCCCAGAAATCAGTGTCTCATTTGCAGTCCACTGGGACACTGGAAAAAATAGTGTCCTTAAAGGTTTTGTGAAAATTCTTCCACACCAGCTCAAATGCCCCCTATCTACACTCCAAGAAGGGCCTCCATTATGAATTAATAGAACCCTCAAGGGATTGCCCAGTAAATTTCTAGCTATTCCCTTAAACAGATAAAGGGAATGTAAAATTAATGGAAAATCCTGCCAAATTCTGGCAGATACCAAAGCTATTGTTCTACTTTAACCCCCACTCACTCTAGAACCTACAGATGGGATCCTGGAAGAAGCAAGTGAAGGGTAGAAGGGTAAGAATTTTTACCAGAGTTAGTTCTCTCAGATCTCTGCAATGCCTGGTCAAGAAAGAAAGATACATTTTATGATACCCATGCCTTTCCAAATACAAAATTTGGTTTTGGGGTGCTTATTGGTTACTGATCTTTACTCTCTTAAGGACAGCTATTGCCTTTTTGTTTTTACTCATTTTGTGTTCTGAGAATTTGACTTGGCTTCCTCACTGCCTGGGGCATGCAGGTTGTTGGCTTTTGTTTGTATATGCAGGCAGATCAACCATCGGGTTGAGGGCCCAAAATTATGGTCAGACAGAAATGTAGGTTGCACTTCATTTGTAGCTACATACTACTAGAAAGAAATGTGGGTAGTACTCCATTTATCCTACTGACTGTTGACAGCTCTCAGGGGGATTGCCTTAAGCATTTTTTGGTAGTGAGGTATTTCTGGGAGTGGCTCTAGATCTCAGTAGAACAGTATTATTCTCACCCTCTTAGGAGATGCCTCTTTAATCCATGGGGTCATTCAGTTCTTCCATGAATATTCATTTTTTGTAGTGGCTAAAACCTGACAAAGTATTTGAAAGTATTTAAGGTAGCTCTATGATCAAACATTGTCCAAATTGGAAGCTAATATTCAGATCCTGATAGGAATTTAAGACATTCTCCACTAACCTAAATGAAACTAAACACCCAAAGGAAGAGAAAACCATTTCAAAGATAAACAGCTCTAAATTTAGAACATAATGAATTTTGTAATTTCTGTCTTTATCAGCAAACCAATAGATAAGTTTCGTGTTCCTATAAATGCTCCTTTCGACCAGAAATGCAGGATACCCAGTCAGCCATTTCCCAAATTCTAAGCCAACTCTGGACCTTCTTACCACAAGCAAGGTTGACTATGTGGCTGCAGCCAATCTGATATATATATTTTTTCTCTTCCTTGTTTTTTATTTTTTGTCCCATAAAAACCTTCCTGCCTGCTGCCTCATTTTACTATTCTCCAAAAGGAGATTGTTCACTTCATTAGTTTCTTTTTCTTTCTTTCTTTCTTTCTTTCTTTCTTTCTTTCTTTCTTTCTTTCTTTCTTTCTTTTTCTTTCCTTCATGACAATTCATTATTTTTGTTTGTTTGTTTGTTTGTTTTTAATTTACATCCAAGTTAGATTGCATATAGTGCAATAATAATTTCAGGAGTAGATTCCAGTGATTCATCCCCTATGTATAACACCCCGTGCTCATCCCAATGAGTGTCTTCCTTAATGCCCCTTATGCCTTTGGCCCATTTCCCCCACCCAGAGCCCCTCCAGCAACCCTTAGTTTGTTCTCTGTATTTAAGAGTCTCTTATGCTTTGTCCCCCTCCCTGTTTTTATATTATTTTTGCTTCCCTTCCCTTATATTCATCTGTTTTGTATCTTAAATTCCACATATGAGTGAAGGCATATAGTATTTGTCTTTCTCTGATTATTTCGTTTAGCATAATACCCTGTAGTTCCATCCACATTGTTGCAAATGGCAAGATTTCATTTTTTCTGATTGCAGAGTAATACTCCATTTTGTGTGTGTGTGTGTGTGTGTGTATAATGGAATCTTGGAAGTCAAAGATAAATTTCTATTTATCTGTCGATGGACATTTGGGCTCTCCATACTTTGGCCATTGTCAATTAGTGCTGTTATAAATACTGGGGTACATGTGCCCCTTCAAAACAGCACACCTGTATCCCTTGGATACATACCTAATAGTGCAATTGCTGGGTTGTAGAGTAATTTATTTTTAATTTTTTGAGGAATCTCCATACCGTTTTCTAGAGTGGCTGCACCAGTTTGCATTCCCACCAACAGTGCAAAAGAGATTCTCTTATTCTGCATCCTTGCCAACATCTGTTGTTGCCTGAGTTGTTAATTTTAGCCATTCTGACTGGTGTGAGATGATATCCCATTGTGGTTTTAATTTGTATTTCCCTGATAATGAGTGATGTTGAGGATTTTTTCATGTGTCTGTTAGCCCTCTGGATGTCTTCTTTGAAAAAAGTGTCTATTCATGTCCCTTGTCCATTTCCTCACTGGATTTTTTTTTTTTTTTTGGTTGTTGAGTATGATAAGTTCTTTATAGATTTTGGATACTAACCCTTTATCTGATATGTCATTTGCAAATATCTTCTCTCATTCTGTTGGTTGCCTTTCAGTTTTGCTGATTGTTTCCTTTGCTGTGCAGAAGCTTTTTATCTTGATGAGGTCCCAATAGTTCATTTTTGCTTTTGTTTCCCTTGCGTCCAGAGACATGTTGAGTAAGAAGTTGCTGCGGCCAAGATCAAAAAGGTTTTTGCCTGCTTCTCCTCGAGGATTTTGATGGCTTCCTGTCTTACATTTAGGTCTTTCATCCATTTTAAGTTCATTTTTATGTATGGTGTAAGAAAGTGGTCCAGGTTCATTCTTCTATATGTTGCTGTCCAGTTTTCCCAGCACCACTTGCTGAAGAGACTGTCTTATTCCATGGGATATTCTTTCCTGCTTTGTCAAAGATGAGTTAGCCATACATTTTGTGGGGCCATTTCTGGGTTCTCTATTCTGTTCCATTGATCTGAGTGTCTGTTCTTGTGCCAGTACCATACTGTCTTGATGATTACAGCTTTGTAGTATAGCTTGAGGTCTGGGATTGTGATGCCTCCTGCTTTGGTTTTCTTTTTCAAGATTGCTTTGGCTATTCGGGGTCTTTTCTGGTTCCATACAAATTTTAGGATTATTTGTTCTAGCTCTGTGAAGAATGCTTGTGTTATTTTGATAGGGATTGCATTGAATATGTAGATTGCTTTGGGTAGTATCGACATTTGAACAATATTTGTTCTTCCTATCCAGGAGCATGGAATCTTTTTCCATTTTTTTGTGTCTTCTTCAATTTCTTTGATAAGCTTTCTATAGTTTTCAGTGTATAGATTTTTCACCTCTTTTGTTAGATTTATTCCTAGGTATTTTATGGTTTTTTTGTGCAACTGTAAATGGGATCAATTCCTTGATTTCTCTTTCTGTCCCTTCAATGTTGGTGTATAGGAATGTAACCAATTCCTGTGTGTAGATTTATATCCTGTAACTTTGCTGAATTCATAAATCAATTCTAGCAGTTTTTTGGTAGAATATTTTGGTTTTTCCATATAGAGTATCATGCTTCTGCGAAAAGTGAAAGTTTGACCTCCTCCTGGATGATCTGGATGCCTTTTATTTATTGTGTTGTCTGATTGTAGAGGCTAAGACTTCCCATACTATGTTGAATAACAGTGGCAAGAGTGGACATCCCTGTCTTGTTCCTGACCTTAGGGGAAAGCTCTCAGTTTTTCCCTATTGATGATAATATTAGCGTTGGGTCATTCATATATGGCTTTTATGATCTCGAGATATGCTCCTTCTATTCCTACTTTCTTGAGGGATTTGATCAAGAAAGGATTCTGTATTTTGTCAAATGCTTTCTCTGCATCTATTGAGAGGATGATATGGTTCTTGTCCTTTCTTTTATTGATGTGATGAATCACGTGAATTGTTTTCTGGATATTGAACCAGCCCTACATCCCAGGTATAAATCCTACTTGGTCGTGGTGAATAATTTTTTTAATGTATTGTTGGAGCCAGTTGGCTACTATCTTGTTGAGGATTTTGGCATCCATGTTCATCAGGGAAATTGGTCTATAGTTCTCCTTTTTGGTGGGGTCTCTGTTTGGTTTTGGAATCAGGGTAATGCTGGCTTCATAGAAAGAGTTTGGAAGTTTTGCTTCCATTTCTATTTTTTGGAACAGTTTCAAGAGAATAGGTGTTAACTCTTCCTTAAATGTTTGGTAGAACTCCCCTAGAAAGCCATCTGGCCCTGGACTCTTGTTTTTTGGCAGATTTTTGATTACTAATTCGAGTTCCTTACTGGTTATGGGTCTGTTCAAATTTTCTTTTTCTTCCTGTTTCAGTTTTGGAGTGTATATGTTTCTAGGAATTTGTCCATTTCTTCCATATTGCCCATTTTATTGGCATGTAATTGTTCATAATATTCTCTTATTATTGTTTTTATTTCTGTTGTGTTGGTTGTGATTTCTCCTCTCATTCTTGATTTTACTTATTTGGGTCCTTTCCTTTTTCTTCTTGATCAAACTGGCTAGTGGTTTATCAATTTTGTTAATTCTTTCAAAGAACCAGCTTCTGGTTTCATTGATCTGCTCTACTGTTTTTTTTGTTTGTTTGTTTGTTTGTTTGTTTTTTGGTTTTGATAGCATTAATTTCTGCTCTAATCTTTATTATTTCCTGCCTTCTGGTGGTTTGGGGTTTTATTTGCTGTTCTTTTTCTAGCTCCTTAAGGCATAAGGTTAGGTTGTGTATCTGAGATCTTTCTTCCTTTTTTAGGAAGGCCTGGATTACTATATACTTTCCTCTTATGACTGCCTTTGCTGTGTCCCATCGGTTTTGGGTTGTGGTATTATCATTTTCATTGACTTCCATATACTTTTTAATTTCTTCTTTAACTGCTTGGTTAGCCCATTCATTCTTTAGTAGGATGTTCTTCAGTTTCCAAGTATTTGTTACCTTTCCAAATTTTTCTTGTGGTTGATTTCGAGTTTCATAGCATTGTGGTCTGAAAATATGCACGGTATGATCTCGATCTTTTTGTACTTACTTAGGGCTGACTTGTGTCCTAGTATATGGTCTATTCTGGAGAACGTTCCATGTGCACTGGAAAAGAATGTATATTCTGCTGCTTTAGGATGAAATGTTCTGAATATATCCATTAAATCCATCCAGTCCAGTGTGTCATTCAAAGCCATTGTTTCCTTGTTGATTTTTTGAGTAGATGATCTGTCCATTGCTGTGAATGGGGCGTTGAAATCTCCTACTATTATGGTATTACTATCGATGAATTTCTTTATGTTTGTGATTAATTGATTTATATACTTGGGTGCTGCCACATTTGGCACATAAATGTTTACAATTGTTAGGTCTTCTTGGTCTATAGACCCTTTGATTATGATATAATGCCCTTCTGCATCTCTTAATACAGTCTTTATTTTAAAGTCTAGTTTGTCTGATATAAGTATGGCTACTCTGGATTTCTTTTGTTGACCATTAGCATGATAGATGGTTCTCTCTCCCCTTACTTTCAATCTGAAGGTGTGCTCAGGTCTAAAGTGGGTCTCTTGTAAACAGCATATAGATGGATCTTGTTTTCTTATCCATTCTGTTACCCTGTGTCTTTTGATTGGAGCATTGAGTCCATTGATGTTTAGAGTGAGCACCGAAAGATATGAATGTATTGCCATTATTTTGCTTGTATAGTTGGAGTATCTGGTGGTGTTCTCTGGTCCTTTCTAATATTTGTTGCTGTTGATATTTATTTATTTATTTATCTATATACATATATATATTTTTTTTTTCATCTTTTCTCCCCTCAGAGAGTCCCCCTTAAAATTTCTCACAGGGCTGGTTTAGTGGTCACAAACTTCTTTAATTTTTGTTTGTCTGGGAAACTTTTTATCTCTCCTTCTATGTTGAATGATAGCCTTTCTGGATAAAGGATTCTTGGCTGCATATTTTTCTGATTCAGCACACTGAATATATCCTGCCACTCCTTTCTGGCCTGCCAAGTTTGTGGGGATAAGTCTGCTGCAAACCTGATCTGTCTTCCCTCGTCGGTTAGGGACTTTTTTTCCCTTGCTGCTTTCATGATTCTCTCCTTGCCTGAGTATTTTGTGAATTTGACTACAATATGCCTTGTTGATGGTCGTTTTTTGTTGAATCTAATGGGTGTCCTCTGTGCTTCCTGGATTTTGATGTCTGTGTCTTTCCCCAGGTTAGGAGAGTTTTCTGCTATGATTTGCTCACATAACCCTTCTACCCCTATTTCTCTGTCTTCCTCTTCTGGGGCCCCTATGATTCTGATGTTGTTCCTTTTTAATGAGTCACTGATTTCTCTAATTCTTAAATCGTGCTCTTTTGCCTTAATCTCCCTCTTTTTTTTCTGCTCATTATTCTCTATAAGTTTGTCTTCTATATCGCTGATTCTCTGTTCTGCCTCGTCCATCCTTGCTGCCACTGAATCCATCCATGATTGCAGCTCAGTTATATCGTTTTTAATTTCATTCTGGCTATTTTTTACTTCTTTTATCTCTGCAGAAAGGGCTTCTAATCTATTTTTGACTCCAGCTAGTATTCTTATTATCGTGATTCTAAATTCTGGTTCAGACATCTTGCTTGTATCTGTGTTGGTTAAATCCCTGGCTGTCGTTTCTTCATACTGTTTTTTTTTAGGGTGAATTCTTTCATTCATCATTTTGAAGGGAGAAAAGGAATTAATTAGGTAGAAAAATTAAAATTAAAAAAAATTAAAATTAAAAAACATTAAAATTAGAAAATTAAAAACACACAAAAATCAAATAAATGATGCTAGATTGTAGGTGTAATTTGTCTGGGTATTGAAAGTGGTTTGACAGGTTAGATAAAAAAGGGGGGAGACAACCAAATTAAAAAACTGAAAAATTTAAAAAAAGGAAATCATTTGAGAATTTGAAAAATGAATACACTGAAGTAGACTAAAATGAGATGATGGGAGTAAAATAGAATTTGAAAAAATATACACAAAAGTAAATAAAGTAGAAAAAAATTAAATAAAATTAATAAAAATTAAAAATAAATATGAATCTTTTCTTTTTCTGCATTCAAGAAAAAGAAATAAATGAAAAAAAGAGATAAAAAAAGAAAAAGAAAAAAGGAAATAGTTTGAAAATTTGAAAAAGTGAATACACTGTAGTAGACTAAAATAAAATGATGGAAGTTAATAGTTTGAAAAAATTGACATAAAAGCAAAAATATAGTAAAAAAATTAAAGAAAAATATTTTTAATAGAAATTGAAAGTAAAAATGAAGTTTTTCTCTTTCTGCATTCAAGAAAAAGTAAAGAAACAAAAAAGAGGAAAAAAGAAAAAGAGAAAAAAGGAAATCATTTGAAAATTTGAAAAGGTTAATACACTGAAGTAGACTAAAATAAAATGATGGAAGTAAAATAGAATTTGAAAAAAATTATACAAAAGTAAAAAATATAGTAATAAAAATTAAAGAAAAATTTTTTAATAAAAATTTTAAAAAGTTTTTTCTCTTTCTGTATTCAAGAAAAAGAAAAGTGTAAAAGAGAAAAAAAAGGAAGAAAGAAAATTGAATAGATGCACCTGCTAACAGATTGAAGTAGGACTGAAATTATTTCGTTTTCCCCTAGAAGTCAGTCTATGTAGTGCTTTATAGTCCATAAACTAAGCCCGTGGTGAGACCTGTGTTCTTGAGTGAAGTTGTCCCAGTGGGCGGGGCTCAGTGTAATGGCTCTGTTCTCCACTAGACGGCGCTTCTAGCCTATTGGGGTAGATTGTTGCAGCGCTGGTAGGTAGGAATGCGCATGCGCGGGAGTGGTTAAAATAGTGCTCCCCAGCTATCCAGTCTGTTATCCTGAATCAGTAATGGCGCACCCATCCTCTGTCTTCAGCTTTCGTCCACTCCCCGCTTTTTCATTCTCCGTGACCAGACCCCAGGCAGTACCTCTCTCCCGAGTTTTGCCTCTGATGTGGCTGTTTTCCCTAGTCCCTTACTTCTGAAGGACTGTGGCTTTGACCTGTTCCGCCCCTCTGCAGGAGGGTCTCACTGAGCAATGGTCTAATGAGCAATGGCCGAATGTCAGCTGCACCAAGGAACGCTTGCTGGACCCTGATGCTGCCGGTGCCCTGAGACTGTCGCCAGGTGCCAGCCTGCCCCAGAAAAGTTTGTGAGATAGTGTAGCGGCAGCGTTTCAGGGATTATGGAAAATCACAACACACATCTGGCACCAGGCTTCACCCTTAACGACCTTGCCCCAGCACCAGCGAATGTGGCCGTTTCTGGGACCAGGTGGCTTCAACAGTCTCTACCAAATGTCCTTCCAGCAGTGGAACCGCTTTTCCCCATGTGGCCTGAGAACCTCCTGGACCCCACTCTATTTCTGGGGATTTGCCCTCCCACCAGAGCACCGCCAGGTATCAAGCTGCAGAGTTGCAGCCTTTTCACTCTCCTAGTTTACAGTCTTTTTTTTTTTAATTTTTTTTAATGTTTATTTATTTTTGAGACAGAGGGAGACAGAGGGTGAACAGGGGAGGGGCAGAGAGAGAGGGAGACACAGAATCCGAAACAGTCTCCAGGCTCTGAGCTGTCAGCACAGAGCCCGACGCGGGGTCGAACTCACAGACCGTGAGATCATGACCTGAGCCGAAGTCGGACGCTTAACCGACTGAGCCACCCAGGCGCCCCCCTAGTTTACAGTCTTAATGTAATTTAAACCCTCTCCTTTCTCCCTTTTTAGTTTAGTCCCTGCAGCTGTTTCCAATGTTCCACTTTCTCTCCAGCTGCTTTTGGGGAGGGGTGCTTTTCCCATATTCCCCGCCCCCCCCCAGTCTCCATCCTCTCTCTGCTCACAAAAGCACCTCCCTTCCTGCACCTTCTCGCTCCCAAATTCACTTCTCTGCACTGCGTTCTTGCTGAATTCTGTGGTTCAGGGTGTGCAGATTGTTGTGTTAATCTTCCAGTCAGTTTTCTAGGTGTGTAGGATGGATTAGTGTTGGTCTGGCTGTATTTCATGGGCACAAGACACGCAAAAAACTTCCATGCTGTTCTGCCATCTTGGCTCCTCCCCCTAAGTCTTTTTGACATGTTATGTTCAATGTCTGATATAAAGTAATAATAAAAAAATTAAATTAAAAAATTAGAGATAAAAAGGAACAGGAAATCAGGCCTAGTCAAGGGGAAAAGATTGCAAAAGAGAAAACCTATTGTAACTCAGATGTTGAAATTAGCAGAAAATGTGTTAAACTAGTGATAATAAATAATTTTTTAAGTATAATTAAAATATGGTCATAAAGAAAGAATAGATTGAGAATCTCAGTAGAAAAGTAAAAACTTAGTAAATTAACATTTTTATAAATGAAAGTTTACAGGGTGCCTGGGTGGCTCAGTCAGTGGAGCATCCAACTTCAGCTCAGAGAGTATGATATCATAGCTTGTGGGTTCAAACCCCAAATGAGACTCTGTACTGACAGCTCAGAGCCCGGAGCCTGCTTTGGATTCTGTGCCTCTGTCTCTGTCTGCCCCCTCCCTCTTTGTCCTCTGTCTCTCTCTCAAAAATAAGTGAACATTAAAAACTTTTTAAAAAAATAAATTAATTAAAGTTACAGCATACGACGTGAAAAATTCACTAGATGGATTTAACAGCAGAATATATAAATAATAGAAGTTGAGGACAATACACTTAACAATAAATTACTGAGATAAAGACCAAGGAGAAAAATACTGACAAAAAATTTTAAAAAGCCTCATTATTAGGTGGGCAATATCAACCTGTCTAACAGACATGTAATTTGAATACCATAGGGAGATATGATAGAAAAGACAAAAGAAAAAAAAATTTGAGGTAATAAAGATGCAAAATTTTCCAAAATCAATGAATACAAACTTAGTGATCCCAGAAGCTCAGTAAACCTCAAGCAAAATATACACAAAGAAAACAATACTTAAGCACAAAAGGGCAAATTTCTCAAAACTAAAAATAAAGAGTATGTCTTAAAATAGAGAAATAAAACAGATTATACAAAAGAAACGAAAATGTAATAACTGACCTTTCATCAAAAACAATGGAGACCAGAAGTCAATTGAAAAATATTTTTCGAACACTAAAATAAAAATAAATAAATATCAACACAGAATTCTGTATAACTGAAAGTATAACCCAAAATTAAGGTGAAATAAAGACATGTAAATAACTAAGAACGTGTTGCCAGTTACCTGAACAGTCGTCTAGTTGTTACTGGTTGTCACCCATCTGACACTCTGTCTTAGACCTGCCCGTTATTACAAATAGTCTGAACATCTGTGCTGCTTAGAAAGTTTCATCTCCTTTCAGGTAATAGTTATTGAGATAACCACAAATACTGAGCATGAAAGGAAGAAAAAACTAAGCAGTATGGAAACTAGGCAGTTGTTAGAACTTTGGCTATGATTAACTTGGGAGTTGAGAGCATTAAAATGAGTAGTGCTTGCTATTAAAGAATAACAGTAACAGTGCTGTCTTAGACTTAACCTTTCCTAGTCTTTCATGCTGACTTTGATGCATTTGAAGGTAATAGTGAAAGGTCTCTAAGTTTTGGAGAGTGGGTTCTGGTTGCTATAATGTAACTTTAGTCCTCTTTTTTTAATTTTAATTTTTTAATATTTTTTTGTTTTTGAGACAGAGAGAAATATAGAGTACAAGCGGGGAGGGATGGAGAGAGAAACAGACACAGAATCTGAAGCAGGTTCCAAGCTCCAAGCTATCAGCAGAGAGCCAGATGCAGGGCTCAAACTCACAAACTGCAAGATTATGACCTAAACCATAGTTGGATGCTTAACCGACCGAGACTTGCAGGAGCCCCAGAAATTTATACCTATTGAAGTGATTTCCTTTATGTCAAGTTCCGGAAATCTTGGAGGAGAAATTGCCTAGTTTGGGGGCTGTGGGATGAGTTTACAATATTAATCAAGTTTACAATATTAATTCTTAACCATTAGAGAATGAGAAAGAACCAATCTAAATTTTTGCAGTCAAACCCACTCCTTAAAAGCAACACTATCTGGGGGTGCCATGGGTGGCTCAGACAGTTAAGTGCCCAACTCTTGATTTTGGCTCAGGTCATGATCTCACTGTTCATGGGGTCAGGTCTGTGTTGGGTTCTGCTCTGACAGCCTGAGCCTGTTTGGAATTCTCTCTCTCTCTGCCCCTCCCCTGCTCTCTCTCTCACTGAAAATAAATAAACTTTAAAAAAAAAAAAGCACTATCTCTTTTTTTGAAACAAGGTGAAAACTTAGGTTGTATAATCATGGTAATGGGATATTGGATACTCCATATTAAAGTATACTCTTTGGGGCACCTAGGTGGCTCAGTAGGTTAAGAGGCCGATTTCGGCTCAGGTCATGATCTCAGAGTCCCTGAGTTCGAGACCTGCAATAGGCTCTGTGCTGAGAGCTCAGAGCCTGGAGCCTGCTTCAGATTCTGTGTCCCCCTCTTTCTCTGACTCTCTCCCGATCATGCGCTCTCTCTCTCTCTCAAAAATAAACATTAACTTTTTTTAATAAAATAAAATGGAAATAAGGTATACTCCTGAAGAAGATTTTCTGTATGTGAGCCAGCCCCACATCATCAGAAGACTGATTTGTCCCAGCCAGAAAACAATGTGGTTAAAGCTGCTAAGTGAAGGAGTTGCCAAGCCTTAAATAGATTGACTTTTCTGCATGATATAGAGCATTGGATGGGCTGAAAATATTAAAAAATAGTCTGGTTGATCCATGGGTTTCTGCCACATAACAAAAAATGGAATGTATGACCAAAGCCTGTGTAATGGCATGCAACAATTCTCTCCCTTCCTTCCTCTGGATTCCTTGCTCCCTCTCTCTTTACATTTCCATCACTTTAGTCCTCATTATTCCCACTTCATGAGCATGCCTCTGGAGAATTAACTATCCTTCAATTGATGATAAATGCAGTAAATTAAATTTCCCTGCCCAATTCATGAACATGGAATTCAACCTTAGTCCCTCCAACTCTGTCTCTCAAATTTGACACATGGGGAATAATACAAGAATAAATTGCTATGTTATTTATCCTGAAAATTATTCCACGACATTTCCATTAATTTCCATTAATTAGATCACATCTTAGATTTCATGTTTTTGTTTCCATTCTGTCTGATACTTGAATATCCAGCTTTACTTTGAAATCTCTAGTCTTCCCTTGATCCTTTCTATGGCTTCTGAAATTTGCTACAGTTAGTGTCTATGCTTATAATCAGAGCTAACTGAAACAAAAATTTTATCAATTTTTTTTTTCAAAACAAAACTTTCACTTAATGGCATAGAATACAAATGATGTACTATCATCAGGTTATCTGATTATTTACAGTTGAGCGTCTGATTTCGACTCAGGTGATGACCTCACAGTTCATGGGTTTGAGCCCCACATCAGGCTCTGTGCTGCCCCTCCCCCACTGGTGGTCTGTGTTTCTCTCTCTCAAAAAAATGAATAAACATTAAAAAATTATTTATAGTTACTCATTCTATGTAATGTAATATATTCTGTTTTATTAAAATATCAATTTGGCAAATTTTGAATGAAATTCTATTCCTTACACTCATTTTTTTGGTCCTTTTCTACAAGCATATATTACATCATTAGGAAAGTTAAATGAAATAGATTCTTAATACAGGTTAATTCATTCAATATTTACACTTCAAGAAAAGTTTTAAAATTAATTCTTAAATAGTAGTGTGTTAAAATTATGTATCATCATTTTAGTGGTACAAAGGAGATATGTAGTATAGTTTTGGAATTAGAAAGCTCTGGGTTTGACTAATAACTAAACCATTCACCTACTGTATAACATTAGTCATTGAAATTAGAGTGTCAGATTTTTCAACTACTAAAATAGGTAATTATAAGATTTACCCTTGCAGGAGTACCATATGAATCTTGTGAAAATTTAATGAAATTATGTATTTAAAGCATTTACCTTAATGCCTAAGCAATTATGAGTGGATACTATATGTTGACTACTTTTATTATACAGACAGGGCATTCCCCTTTATATCTCCATGTCATATGGACATTGTGCTTGATATTGACTTTATTTACAATAAAATATCTATGGAAAATGCAAGTACCATGTAGGTGAAGCTACAAAATGAAACTTAATAGAAAATTACTGACCAGTTTAACTGCTTCATGATCACTTACTTTATATCTCTGAATATTTGGAATTAATTATAGATCTTCTTAGTGTTTCTCACTTTTTATTAACCCTATGTTACAGCCTGGAAATATGTGATATGGTTAAGTGAACTCTTGTTGCCAGCTTTTCCTCTTGCTCCAGGGAAAGTGTTACTATTAGGAGTAGTCATTAGTGACTTCAGGTATGGGTATGGTGAAATCTTGATTATGAAAACCCTGTGACCCCTAACATTAGTCACTTGATTGCCAGAAGAGATTCTATATTCATAAGTGATGACTCTTTCTAAAAACAAACAGACAACCAAAAATGTTAGTTTCTGTTTAGAGCAGAAAGTTGGTTTTGTTCTTACTTTGATTTATTTTTGCTGTTTTTTTTTTAATATTTATATCCATAGGAAAAAAAGACAAGTTTCTCATTAATGCACTACACATTAATTCAAGCTGATTTAGAGGTTTACTGCCACATATCTTAAATTTAATCATAACAAAAGTGCTAACCTTTTCAAGGAATATAGTTTTTATTTTTAAATAAGTTGTGTTTTAGCACAAATATTTGCATTTCTTTGTTTTTAACTGATGACTCATATAACATAAATTTATGAAACTTAATTCATTTTGCTTACTTTTTAGCAATACTTCTCAAACACATAAAAAGTAAGATGTTTCAAAATAAATTTTGTATGTTTGAGATGTCAGCTTACTGTTTTATTTGATAGCATTTCTACTTAATATAATAGTGCCTTATTATCTTCATTCTACAAACAGCAAATGTAAGCAAAAGGATTAAGTAATTTTCTAAAGGCAAAAAAGGGGGTCAATGTCAGCAATCGGATTAGAGCTAAGTATGCTTTGATTCCCAGGACTGGCTTAAGATGATTAAAAATGGCTCTTTCAGCCTGACTTCAATAATTAGTTGCAAGTTAGGTCTTCCAACTGAAAACTTAAAACCTGGTGTTTTGCTTATTTTAAGAAATACTAAAATTCACTAAATATTTAGTAAACCAAATGGGAAATTTGAAAGATAAGTTAATATTTTATCTGTTTAGATGTTTTATGTCTATATTCTCCTTTACTCTTATTTCCATTTATTTATCAACAAAACTTTTCTCCATCATCAAAACATAGCTTGAATTATTTCACTTCACTCTTCTTCATGATACCATCTTCACCAAAGCATCACTTCACATGTATCACTTACATATCTGAACTTACCACCACGTTTTGACCCATTTAACAACTAGAATGACTTTTCAAAAATTGTATAAGGTCGTACCATTTCGGGCCTTGAAACACTCTAGTATTTCTCAGTGCAATTTCAACACTTTCACTTCAGGATTTTTGTACTTGTTCCCTCCTTAAACTGGGCTTCTTCAAAGCCAATGATTAATCCAAAGCCAACCTGAAAAATGCCATCTATTTAGAAACTTTCAACAACCATGCAATACCATTAGCATGCTCACTCACTTCCATCACATGTCTCTGCTTCATTTTCCTTATAATGTTTATCACTATTTGAAATAACTTATATGTTTATTTCCTTGTTAATTCCTATTCCCTCCACTCATACTGTAGAACCAAAAAACAAACCACACCTTTCTTCTCCACCCCTGTATGTCTCCAGTATATAGATGAGTATCTGAGAGACGTAAATATCCAAATACATATTTTAGATTTAAGTAATTGATTAATCTGAGAAACACTAGGAAAATACATATGTTGTCTGGCAAATTATCTTCTACTATGAGTACTAATCTCACTTTCATTTATATTATACCACCTTTGATTGCCTCTTTTAAAAAATTTGATGTTCCATTAAAAACTAAGGAGAAAAAAAAATTGAAAGCACAGGAAAAATAAATTGGCATATAGATCTAAGCTTATTTTTGAAACAAAACATCAAATCTGATAATGAGGCACATTTAAATAATGAGAAAATAACTTATCTTCTACAACAGTGCTATGGTAAACACATTTATATTCTAAATGCTACATTTAAATTCAACACATAGAAAAGAAACTTTATTCTTTTTGATAGCTCAGTAATATTCCATTGTATATGTATATCACAACTCTTTTATCCATTCATCACTCATATGTGGAATTGAAGAAACAAAACATATGAACATGTGGGAAGCAGGGAGAAGATAAGAAAGGGAAACAAACCATAAGAGACTGAATAATAGAGAACAAACTGAGGGATGATGGAGGGAGGTAAATGGGAGATGGGCTAGAAGGGTGATGGATATCAACGAGGGCACTTGTTTGGATGAGCACTGGCTGTTGTACGTAAGTGATGAATCACTGAATTCTACTCCTGAAACCAACATTGCACTGTACGTTAACTAGCTAAAATTTAAGTTAAAAAGAAAAGAAAAGAAACTTTTAAAAAGTGTAAAGAAAGCCAGACTTCATATGTATTTGGAAAGACTGAGTGATATGACATCAGAATTTTCTGATGTCAAGGCCACAGTCACAAAAGATGATTCAGTCACACTGTGGAAATCATTTATTTGTCTTTTGTAATTATGTGTAAGTGATAGGTATTAGATGCAAACTACATTAAAAATTATTTCCATGGTTAACCAAGATGACCTTTGAGTTTTTCTACCCCTGTAACTGTATTAGTCAACCTTGATTCTGGAACACGTAGTAAAAGGCAATTACCAACTAACTCATTCTGCCTTTGATCCAAGTATACAAAGGGGAGAATTGTTTAAATTATACAATATAGCATATGCTAACCTCAATGCACCATGGGAAATTGACCTAATTTGGCCTGAGGATTTCATCTTTATTTAATTTTACATTAAAAAAAAAACTGAAACAGATGTATTTATTTTTTGAGATACCACAAAGGAAGCCAATGGCAGGTAGAGCAAAAGAAATGCAAATAATATCAATGTATTCATGTTTTCAAATCATTTTTTTCAAAATTTGAGCATAGAAAATAGTGTACCAAATTTTACAGTACTATTCAATTTCTTTAAACCTCACCAAGCCTAATGTATGCTTATAATAGATGGTTCCTCCTGTATCTCAGCCCCTTCTAAATTCTCTCTTCTAGCAATTATTTTCCATAGAAAAATAAAACTCACTCTTGAGTTTCAAGAGTTTCTAGATATGTTCTTTGAAAGAATATAGAATGTCTCTTTATGACTCTGCCTTCTAGAAGAAACCCATGAAAATTTGCTATGCATTGGTTCACATTTGAGCGCTTCTTAATTCTTATTCTTGTCTTAATGCAAAAAAAAAAAAACACTGAAGTTATATATTAAGGGAAATGCAGATAAGTTGATAATTGTCACTAAGGATTTCTTCACTTAGAACACAGTCAGTGAATCCAGTGGTCATTCATTTAAACCTCCGTATGAATTAAGGGGGGGGGGGAGGGGTTGCTTTATATTTTTTAGTCAATTCCACCAAATCAACATTCATTGATCACTTCACTATGTGCATTAGAGTATCAAACAATAACAACAAAAAGATAAGATGTATCTTTTGCATTCATGGAACTCATCCAGAAGGAAAATATCATTTTCTAAAAAGTGATGTTATAAACAAATAATAATTGGAGTATTCAAATTCAAGTAATAGATTCAGGGGCGCCTGGGTGGCTCAGTTGGTTAAGCAGCCGACTTCGGCTCAGGTCATGATCTTGCGGTCCATGAGTTTGAGCCCCGCGTCGGGCTCTGTGCTGACAGCTCAGAGCCTGGAACCTGTTGCAGATTCTGTGTCTCCCTCTCTCTGACCCTCCCCTGTTCATGCTCTGTCTCTCCCTGTCTCAAAAATAAATAAAAACGTTAAAAAAATCAAATTCAACTAATAGATTCAGAGGGGCTTTAGATAAGACAAAAATGAAGGACAACTCATATAAAAGAACTGAAAATCTTTCCAAGTCAAGATAAAAGCTGATGGAAAATGCTTAGATGTACAGAACAACCAAGCATCCAAACACAGTTTAGCATATATAACACAACAATGGGAATAGTTGTAGCTCAGATAGTACAAACTAACCAAGTTTTGTAGACTGCAAAATAATATGCCTCATGGTTTATTTAGCAAATTAGCATTAATAGATTTAAATTATTATATAATTTGCAAAAAGAATGTTATATACTCTTTAAAAACAGTTATTGTGTCGCAATTTTCTTCTTGTCTAATTGTAAACACCTTTCCATTCTTCTGTAGTTTCCATTATTATACAATTTATAGAGTAAACTTGTCAGATTCTATCAAAAGAAAAAATCTATTTTCTTTGGCGAGAGGCAGATTGTACTGCATTTATATACCAATTTCAGAAGAATTGACATCACCATAATATTGAATCTTCTAATTTCTGTACATGGCATATCCTTCCATTCATTTATTTGAGTCTGTATTAATTTCTCTTATCAATGCTTTCTAAATTTTAATATGAAAATCTTGATACCTTGCACATATTTTCTTAAGTTTTCTCTAATGTATTTTATATTTTTTTACACTGATATAAAATGAATTTTTGAGGGGCGCCTGGGTGGCTCAGTCGGTTGAGCATCTGACTTCGGCTCAGGTCATGATCTCACAGCTTGTGAGTTTGAGCCCCACGTTGGGCTCTGTGCTGACAGCTTAGAGCCCGGAGCCTGCTTCGGATTCTGTGTCTCCCTCTCTCTTTGCCCTTAACCCACTTGCATTCTATCACTGTCTCTCTCAAAAATAAATAAAAATTTTTAAAAAATTTATAAAATTAATTTTTGAGATAGTATTTCACTTTTCTTTAGTACACAAAAACACACTTGATTTTTGTATCCTTGTTAAAGTAGTTTTTCTGTATCCTTGTTAAAGTAGTTATTAATGCTAGGAGATTATTTTTATACCTTCCTTAGTATTTTCCACATAAGCAATAATATCATAAAATACAGACAGTTGCACAACTTTCTAAATTATGTGTAGGTTTTTGTAGTCTTGTTATAATGGCTAGTACCTACATTACAGTATTGGATAAAATAAATGAAGATCAAAGTCCTTGTCTTGTGCCTTATGTTAGAAGGAACCTGATTTACTTTTCACCATTGAGTATAATGCTAGAGGAGCCCATTGATAAACATGGATTTGCCTCAGCAGAAACATAAAAATAAGTAAATAATAAAGATATACAGAGTTCAAAATAATTCATATAAATATAGTATATAGCCCTAATTGTGTAATGTAATTGATACCCTTAAAATGCTTATTTCAAATACCCACATTAAAGTACAGAAATATAAAACATATACAAAATGTTCCAATGTAACTATCTGCAAATGATGGTATCTGTGCTATTATTATTCATTTTTATTTTATAGTCTGTATCCCCATGTTTTACTACAAGAGTCAAGTAAAATTATATTATTTATATATAGTTACAAAATACATTTTTTAATGCTTATCTGAAAATATTTCCTCTATGCTGCCTGTTTTCCATTCTTCCCTGGGAAGATCCAAAGATGTTTTTCATATTTTCTAAAGTATCTACATTTGAAATATTTGATGGTATTCCTCCTCATTTGAGAGTACTTCTTGTTTCCAAACAAAATTGTTCATCTTTGGATCAGAGATAGTTAAACTCCATCTCAGAGTTTGACAGGTGTCATGAGAGTCTATGAATCTCCTAAGAAAAAACTACAAAATCATGTGTTGCAGATGGATGCAAATTATCATTTTTTTAGTTGATGCCCATTGCTTCAATAAGATTCTTAAGGGTATTTTTATAGGTTTCTGTATATGTACGTTCATGCCCATATATGTAGGTACAGAAAGAAAACTCATTTTTTTAATGTAGCCTACTCTGTACTCAACATGCACTTATTAAATTAAATGCTTGTTTAAGACTCATTCCTCACCGTCTATGTGATTCTCATACTTACTTGTTTAGAAAATAATTTAAAGAAAAGAATCAGATAGCACATTTTCTACAAAAACTTCTTCGACTTCCTGAACTAGAACATTTTCATTTTCTTAATTAGAATTAAATGTCTTGGGGAACCTGGGTAGCTCAGTCAGTTAAGTGTTTGGCTCTCAATCTCTGCTAAGATTTATGATCTCAAAGTTACTGGAATTGAGCTCCACAGTTTGTGTAATTGAGCTCTGTGCTGACAGAGAGATTCTCTCTCTCCCTGTCTCTCAACCCTGCTGCTGCTAGTGCTCTCCCTCTCTCTGTTCCCCTTCCTGGCTAGCACTCTCCCTCTCTCTCTTAAAATGAATAAATAAACTTAAAAAAATTAGAATTAAATGTCTTTTACTTATCTGTAGTTATCAGACAAAAAAATCAAATAAATAAAGATCTACACTACAAAAAGTAATAAAATTTCTTTCATCAATATTTTAATGTTTAATTATTTTGAGAGATAGAGACAGAGAGAGAGAGAGAGAGAGAGAGAGAGAGAGAGAGAGAATGAGTAGGGGAGGGGCAGAGAAAGGGAGAAAGAATCCCAAGCAGGTTCCATGCTCTGCAAGGAGCCTGAAGTGGGGCTTGATCACATAACTGTGAAGTCATAACCTGTGCCAAAATCAAGAGTACATCACTTAACCAACTGAATTACCCAGGTGCCTCTCATCAACATCTTTAGAACAAAGTAAACATTCAGTATTACAACAATGGAAACTGTTGCTTCAAGCTTTGATCATATCACATGATGGTGAAGCAAATCCTATCAAGAAATATAAACCTTATCTGATAAAATTATCGTAATCCCCCTTTTCTAGTAAAAATCAAAACTCATATTCTATATTTTAAAATCAGGAAGTTGAGGGAGTAAGAATATATTTATATCAATTAAATAAATACTAGAGTAAAGAATGTACGGTTAAGAAGAAATAGAAGTGAATTATATGCTCTTACTTCTAGATAAAACTCCAGAATTGAATATTTGTTTTATTGCTTTTAAAAATAGTTGCATTAGCATATTTTATTATATTTTTGATAAAGTCAGAATAGTACAATTTAATTTTCTTAATACAGATTTAAGCATAATCTCAAAGAAAGAAAAATATATTCGCTAATTAAAAAATTTCCTTGGAGCACCTGGGTGGCTTAGTCAGTTTAGCGGCTGACTTTGGCTCAGTCATGATCTCACAGTTAGTGAGTTCAAGCCCCCCTTTAGGCTCTGTGCTGACAGCTCAGAGCCTGGAGCCTGTTTCAGATTCTGTGTCTCCCTCTGTCTCTGCTACTTTCCAACTTGCACTCTGTCTCTCTCTCTCTCTCTCTCTAAAAAATAAATAAACACTAAAAAAAATTTAAAAAAAGAATTTCCTTTTCCCTTTACCATCTGAAGAAAATAACTTATTAGTTGTGAAAATATAAAAGAATATCATAAGAGTTTAAAAATTTCATAAGACTACCTCAGTTCAAATTTGAAAGCATATCTTAAATTATTTTGTTCACTTATATTCACAATTAAATAGAATTTTATGTAGGAGAAGCCATTGCTACTTTCTACATCATGCAAAAATATTCATTCTGTAAGGCTCAACATAATGGATTGACCTCTATGATGAACTTCTGAAGATTATAAAACATCCAGAGAAATACCTTATCATGTCAAAACATAACTACTTTAGAAAAATTTTACAAATTCTCAGAATAGCATAAAAGCTTATACACATACATATTTGTCAGAGAATCCAGTGACAGAACAAATCAATTATGTTAACATTTCAGAATCATTTTATTTACTGAAGCATAGGGAACCAACATTGTCTTCCCATAATCTTACATTCATTTTGATCCACTCCATTGTAACATTGAAAAGTTGGCCTTGCACAGAGTTTTGATAGAGCCAAACTGTTTGCTTTACCAGATAAAAGAATGTGAAATTAACAATCTTGTCATCAAGCCACTGTGTTAGATATAGATTTCCTTGACCTGAAATTACATGATAAATGCTTCCATGACTTTTAATTCTGACATTAGGACAAACTAGACAGACATTTCACTTTATGCGTGCAGAAACATTATTATGATTATACAGAAACTTCATTTATAGACACACAAAATAATAGGAAGATTTTACTTAAAATCATAGCTTTGTTTGTAGGAATATAAGAGAAACTTTCAGATGTCAGGAATAACCAGAAAGCACTGGACTAAAAAAAAATATATTTAAAACACATATTACTGATAATTTTATAGCATCTAGAAGGCATAAAGAAGAAGAAAAGCAAACACCAGTTTGTTTAAAAAATGGACAAATTAGTTAAGGACAGATTATTCAAGGGTAATAATCATGGGTGGCCAACACATTAAATAAAATACCTAACCTCATAAATAATCAAGAACATACAAATTTTAACAAAATGAGATACCATTTTATGTTCACCAGACTTTAAAATATATAATTCTAGTTTAAATCTCTAATTGTGAGGGTTAGAAAAAAAAAATGAGAACTCTCAACAGTATGATGATTTGCTTACAATTGGAAATGCTCAGTGAAATTGGAATTTTTCTTACTACTAATAAAATGAAACATACTATAAAATAGAAAATTTGTGATCATACATTTAAATTCCACAGAATTTTGAAGATTAATTTGCTCTAGCATCCACCTAAGCAAATCTAAAAAATTAATTCTGGACAAAAGAAATGACAAGACACATAAAATATAATCAGAATGACATTCTTTATGTAAGAGTCAAAAGTAGGCAAAATTGTTTATAATTTAGGGTTATACACATGTCTGGTAACATAAGAAGTAAGTGAAAATATCTAAAATTTAGTAATATTAATGTGGAAGAGGGTACTGGTTATAATATAGGAAGTATAAAAAAAACAAAAACAAAAACAAAAACAAAAAAAATGAAAAAACAACTCTTCCAGGGCTCCTGGGTGGCTCAGTTGATTGAGCATCTGACTCTTGATTTTTGTCTCAGGTCATGATCCCAGGCTTATGGGATAGAGCCCCATGTAAGCTCCTCACTGTTCATGTAAGCTTGCTTAAGATTCTCTCTCTCTTCCTTCTTTCTCTCTTCCCTTCCCCTGCTGAGTGCTCTCTCTATCTCTCAAATAAAAATTAAAAAAAAAAAAAAAAAAAAAAAAAGGAAACTTCCAAGTTGTTAATGTTCTGTATCTTTACTGGGACATACATTATTATACTTTAATTTTTTTTCCTTTTTCTTTTTTTATATTTTATTTTTCATCATAAATGTACTCTTTAATCCCCATCCCCTATTTCTCCCATCCTCCTGCCCACCTCCTCTCTGGTAACCATCAGTTTGTTCTCTATAGTTAAGAGTCTTTTGGGACACCATGATGGCTCAGTCAGTTAAACATCCGACTTCAGCTCAGGTCATGATCTCCGCCGTTCATGTGTTTGAGCTCTGCATTGGATGCTGTGCTCACAGCTCAGAGCCTAAAGTCTCCTTTGGATTCTGTATGTCCCTCTCTCTCTGCTTGCACTCTTTGTCACTCTCTCAAAAATAAAAAATAAACATTAAAAAATTTTAAGAGTCTTTTTCTTCATTTGTGTATCTCTCTTTTTTTTTTCTTTGCTTGAGTTGCTTTCAGAGTTGTCTATTATAATTAATGCTGTAATAACATAAGGGTTCATGTATCCCTTTGAATTAGTGTTTTTGTATTTTGGGGTAGATAGTGTGATTTGTGGATCATAGAGTAGTTCTAAATTTATTTTTTGAGGAACCTCCATGCTGTTTTCCACAATGGCAGCACCAATTTGTATTCTCACCAATAGTGCAAAAGTGTTCTTTTTTTCCTCCACATTCTTGCCAACACTTGTTTCTTTGTTTTTTATTTTAGCCTTTTGACAGGTGTGAGGTGATAGCTCACTGTAGTTTTGATTTGCACTTGCCTGATCATGAGTGATGTTGAGCATCTTTCTAATGTGTCTGTTGACCATCTGTATGTCTTCTTTGGAAAAGTGTCTGTTCATGTCTTCTCATTTTTAATTGGATTACTATTATTATTATTTTCAGTGTTGAGTTAGTTGTATCAGTTCTTTATATATTTTGGTTACTAACCCATTATCGGATATGTCATTTGCAAATACCTCCTCCCATACAGTAGGTTGCCTTCTAGTTTTGCTGATTGTTTCCTTTGCTGTGCAGAAACTTTTTATGTAGTCCCAATAGTTGATTTTTGTTTTTATTTCCCTGTCTCAGGAGAAATACCTAGAAAAATATTGCTACAGCCAGTGTCAGAGAAATTACTGCCTGTGTTCTCTTCAAGAATTTTTATGGTTTCAGGTCTCACATTTAGGTCTTTAATCCATTTAGAGTTTATTTTTACATATGGTGAAAGAAAGTGGTCCAGTTTCATTCATTTGCCTGTGGTTGTCCCATTCTCCCAGCACTATTTGTTGAAGATACTTCTCTTTCTCCCTTTGTATATTCATTCCAACTTTGTCAGAGATAATTAACCATATAAATAACCATAACCATATAATAAGCCATGGATTTATTTCTAGGTTTTCTGCTCTGGTCCATTGATCTACATATCTATTTTTATGCCAGTGCCATACCATTTTAAACTACTACCACTTTGGAATATAACTTGAAGTCTGGAATTGTGATACCTCCACTTTTGTTTTTTTTTTCAGGATTGCTTTAGCTATTCGGGGCACCTGGGTGGCTCAGTCGGTTGAGCGTTCAACTTCAGCTTGGGTCATGACCTCACAGTTTGTGAGTTCGAGCCCTGTGTCAGGCTCTGTGCTGACAGCTCAGAGCCTGGAACCTGCTTCGGATTCTGTGTCTCCCTCTCTCTCTTCCCCTAACCCACTCTCATTCTGTCTCTGTCTCTCTTAAAATGTAAATAAACATTTAAAAAATTAAAAAAAAAAAAAGGTTGCTTTAGCTATTCAAAGTCTTTTGTAGTTCTATACAAATTTTAGGATTGTTTGTTCTATCAACAAAATTCTGTGGATATTTTGATAGGGATAGCACTAAATGTGTAGATTGCTTTGAGTAGTATAGACATTTTAACAATATTTGCTCATCCAATCCATGAGCATGGAACGTCTATTTCTTTGTGTTGTCTTGAATTTCTTTCATCATAGTTTTATAGTTTTCAGAGTATGAGTCTTTCACCTCTTTGGTTAAGTTTATTCCTAGATATTTTGTTGTTTTTGGTGTGATTGTAAATAGGATTGTTTTCTTAATTTCATTTTATGCTGTTTCATTACTAGTGTATAGGAATACAACAGATTTCTGTACATTGATTTTGCATCCTACGACTTTAATGAATTAATCAGTTCTAGTAATTTTTTGGTGGATTCTTTAGGGTTTCCTATATACAGTATGATGCCATCTGCAAATAGTGAGAGTTTTACCCTTCCTTACCAGTTATTTGAATTTTAAAATGACATTTATAGCATCTATTCTTAAAAACAAAATTTTAATGTTTATTGTTGAGATAAAAAGAGAGAGAGAGAGCAGGGGAGGGCAGAGAGAGAGAGGGATACACAGAATTCAAAGAAAACTCCAGGCTCCAAACTGTCTGCACAGAGCCCAACACGGGGCTCAAACCCACAAACCATGAGATCATGACCTGAGCCTAAGTCAGACACTTAACAACTGAGTCACCCAGGTGCCCATATACTATCTATTCTTGTTTATTGTATTTATATATGTTATATATAAACAAATGGAGATTTTAAACCATTTATGTCTAAAATTATCTATGGTGTACCACTCTCTCAAATAATGACAGACCTGGCAATTTTCATATAAATATAAATTTTCATATGAATTTCATATACAAGAAATTAACATTTTGCAATATGCAACTAATGATTCTTGTTCAATAAGTTATCTCTTTAATGGGTCTCTTACATTTTTAACCTCTGGTGAATTATGGAGTGGTAAATTCCTCACTTTTGACCTAACCCAGAATCTTAAATCTATGTCCAATTTCAGAGATGGTGGTGTTAGTATGTAGAAGTTCATTTGCTACATATATCTGAAAACATTATTATTTTTACATCTTTGGTCACCAGAGATCTTTTTCCAAGATTTATTTAGCATGATACCATGGTGGAGAGTTGCCCAGGGATGAAGTTTCCTGGGAAGATATTACCAAGTTCACAGCTCACATTGTACTATTTATGTAGCTATTTTGTTTTATGCCCATTATATGGTTCTTTTAAAGTCTCTTTTGCTCCACTAGAATGTCAACTGTCAAAGATTTGGCTTTACTTTTTAATCTTCTTTGTATTCCTGGCTCATAAAAGTGGTTGGCAGATTAAATTTGTTTCTGAATGAGGACATGTATTGGATATATACTATTCAAATAATACAATCAGCTTGGAAGAAGTGCATCTATTGACAGTTGGATTCAAACTATATTATATTCCTCATATTATCTAATCTTACACATTACTGACCATTTCCATAAAGATAATATTATTTAACATGGTAAAAAATGTCTAAAGTAAGGTATGGTGTAATAAGAGAAATAAAGATTGCCTTCAATCTTTCTGGATAATAATAATGATTTTTTCTGAGAAAAAGTGAGCTTTTCAATCACCCAGAAAGTATATTTTATAGGATGTTCTGTTTATTTATCCCATTAGCTAAAAGTTTAAGTATATAACTATGAGCTTTTGTCTTATGAATTATCAACCAACCAAAGTAATATTGCCCTATGTTTAGGCTAAGACTTATTTTGCTCTTCATGGGAATATAAAGTAGGAATAATAACATTAATAGAACGATTTTAAAAGTAAAAATTTCAGAAGTACCTAAAGTCTATAAGTACTATAATAAGGTTTTAAGTATAATTAAATGGAAAAATTATCAATGTTGCAAAAATGTAATATCATGCAATTCCATAAATTATAGAAAGTTAAGTTGTCAGTGATAAGTTTGTTCATGCATCAGAAGTATAGTTCCTATAAGGGCTGTACCTCATGAAAGTCAGGGATTAAATTACAATTTTTTTAATTTTAAATTTTATTATAAAAACATAAAGGATGTCAATTATGTTTAATACATAATATACATAAATATGAGAATAAATGCATGTTTTAGTGATAAGAAACCAAACCAATATATACTTAATAAAATTTGCAATGTAACATATGCATAGTTAGTATATTTATGTAAAATTTCAGTCAAATAAATACAAATAATTAATACCAAGGTATATCAATAATAAAGATGAAAAGAAAAGAATATAACTCATCACTTTGCCCCTCAGTAAGATGTAGATTTGTTGTTCTGACTTTGGAATTTATATAATTTTGGTGAGTTAACTTCAATACTATTCCAAAGGAAATGATTCTTACCTATTAATTATTTTCTTATAACACCAGTTTGTGACCTGATTTAATTTGATGTTTAAATAAAAAAGTACTCTAGAAACTCTAAAGTGTTAAACTATTATCCTTTATATTTATTAAGTCATTTATTCAACCAATGTCATTATGAATATAATAAATACCAGTGGCAAGATTAAGAAATTGTAATGAATGATATTTTTCTTATATAATGGGAAAAAAAGAACCATTTGGTTTCATTGTAATTTTTATTCTATATCACAATGTTCACTACAAACACAAAATTGGATACAAATAGGCAATAGAACAAGCACAGCTTTATAACACAGTTTCATTAATGTGATGCAGAAAGAAATCACATTTTAATTGGTTAAATACCGGGGTGCGAAGTAGAATTAGAAAGTGTTAAAATTATTTTTCAATTGTTTTGGATGAGAAATTAAAGTTGTATAATAAAACCAGATATACAGTTACCTTTTTAAAAATTCATATATTAGACAAATGAGAACTGATAATAGGACTAATTAAAATATAATTAAGATTTATATAATTAAGATTAAGATTTCTCAATGGAGAAAAATACAAGTACTTTAAAATAATCAAAATGCCTGGAGCACCTGGTTGGCTCAGTCAGTTAAGCATCTGACTTTTTTTTTAATTTTAAAAAATTATATATTTTTAATTTACATCCAAATTAGTTAGCATATAGTGCAAAAATGATTTCAGGAGTAGATTCCTGAATGTCCCTTACCCATTTAGCCCATCCCGCCTCCCAAAACCCATTCAGTAACCCTCTGTTGGTTCTCCATATTTAAAAGTCTCTTATGTTTTGTCCCCCTCCCTGTTTTTGTATTATTTTTGCTTCCCTTCCCTTATGTTCATCTGTTTTGTATCTTAAACTCCTCATATGAGTGAACTTACCTTTCCAAATTTTTTCTTGTGGTTGATTTCAAGTTTCATAGCATTGTGGTCTGAAAATATGCACGGTATGATCTCGATCTTTTTGTACTTACTTAGGGCTGATTTGTGTCCCAGTATATGGTCTATTCTGGAGAACACTCCATGTGCACTGGAGAAGAATGTATATTCTGCTTTAGGGTGAAATGTTCTGAATATATCTGTTAAGTCCGTCCGGTCCAGTGTGTCATTCAAAGCCATTGTTTCCTTGTTGATTTTTTGATTAGATGATCTGTCCATTGCTGTGAGTGGGGCGTTGAATTCTCCTACTATTATGGTATTACTGTCAATGAGTTTCTTTATGTTTGTGATTAATTGATTTATATATTTGGGTACTGTCACATTTGGCGCATAAATGTTTACAATCGGTAGGTCTTCTTGGTGGATAGACCCCTTGATTATGATATAATGCCCTTCTGCATCTCTTGATACAGTCTATTTTAAAGTCTAGATTGTCTGATACAAGTATGGTTACTCTGGCTTTCTTTTGTTGACCATTAGCATGATAGATGGTTCTCCATCCCCTTATTATCAATCTGAAGGTGTCTTTAGGTCTAAAGTGGGTCTCTTGTAAACAGCATATAGGTGGATCTTGTTTTCTTATCCATTCTGTTACCCTATGTCTTTTGATTGGAACATTGAGTCCATTGACGTTTAGAGTGTGTACTGAAAGATACGAATTTATTGTCATTATGTTGCTTGTAGAGTTTGAATTTCTGGTGGTGGTCTTTGGTCCTTTCTAGTCTTTGTTGCTTTTGGTATTTATTTATATATATATATGTATATATTTATTTATATATAATATAAATAGTATATAAATAAATTTATATATAAATAAATAAATCTATATATAAATAAATTTATTTATTTATATATTTATATATATTTATATATAATATATTTATTTATATATTTATATATTTATATTTATATGTTTGTATTTATGTATTTATTTATTTATAAATATATATATTTATATATAGCAATATATATACATATTTCCATCTTTACTCCCCTCAGAAAGAGTCCTCCTTAAAATTTCTTGCAGGGCTCGTTTAGTGGTCACAAACTCCTTTAATTTTTGTTCGTCTGGGAAACTTTTTATCTCTCCTTCTATGTTGAATGACAGCCTTTCTGGATAAAGGATTCTTGGTTTCATATTTTTCTGATTCAGCACACTGAATATATTCTGCCACTCCTTTCTGGCCTGCCAAGTTTGTGGGGATAGGTCTGCTGCAAACCTGATCTGTCTTCCCTTGTCGGTTAGGGACTTTTTTTCCCTTGCTGCTTTCATGATTCTCTCCTTGCCTGAGTATTTTGTGAATTTGACTATGATACACCTTGTTGATGGTTGGTTTTTGTTGAATCTAATGGGAGTCCTTTGTGCTTCCTGAATTTTGATGTCTATGTCTTTCCCCAGGTTAGGAAAGTTTTCTGCTATGATTTGCTCACATAACCCTTCTACCCCTATTTCTTTCTCTTCCTCTTCTGGAACCCCCATGATTCTAATGTTGTTCCTTCTCAATGAGTCACTGATTTCTCTAATTCTTAAATTGTGCTCTTTTGCCTTAATCTCCCTCTTTTTTTCTGCTTCGTTATTCTCTATAAATTTGTCCTCTCTATGGCTGATTCTCTGTTCTGCATCATCCATCCTTGCCGCCGCTGCATCCATCCGTAATTGCAGCTCATTTATAGCATTTTTAATTTCATCCTGACTAGATTTAACTTCTTTTATCTCTGCAGAAAGGGCTTCTAATCTATTTTTGACTCCAGCTAGTATTCTTATTATGGTGATTCTAAATTCTGGTTCAGACATCTTGCTTGTATCTGTATTGGTTAAGTCCCTGGCTGTTGTTCCTCCCTGCTCTTTCTTTTGGGGTGAATTCCTTCATTTCATCATTTTGAAGGGAGAAAAGGAATTAATGAGATAAAAAAAAGTTTAAATTAAAAAAAACTTTTAAAATATTAAAATTAAAAACAAACACACAAAAAAATCAAATAAATGATGCTAGATCCGAAGTGTGTTTTGGTCTGAGTGTTGAAAGGGGCTTGATAGATTAGAGAAAAAAGGGGAAAGAAAAGGGAAAAAAAGGAAATGGTTCGAAATTTTGAAAAAATGAATACACTGAAATAGACTAAACTGAAATGATGGAAGTAAAGTAGAATTTGACAATAATCACACAAAAGTAAAAAATAGACTAGAAAAAATTAAAGAAAAATATTTTTAATAAAAACTGAAAGTAAAAATGAATTTTTTCTCTTTCTGTATTCAAGGAAAAGAAAAGAAATGAAAAAGAAAAAAGAAAAAAGAAAAAGAAAATAAAGAAAGAAAATTGAATAGAAGGACTGGCAAACAGACTGAAATACATCTGAGATTACTTTATTTTCCCTAGACGTCAAACTATGAAGCACTTTATAGTCCATAAACCAAGCAAGCAGAGAGACTTGTGTTCCTGAAGAGCAAGGTTGGCGTAGTTGGGAAGAGCTTAGTGTAATGGCTCCATTCTCCACTAGAAGGCACTGCTTTAGCTTACTGGCATGGATTGTTGTGGTGCTTGTAGGTGCATATGCTCATGTGCGGGAGTGATGAAAATGGCATCACCCAGCTACCCAGTCTCTAGTATTGGAACTCTGTTCTCCCTGATAAGCAATCGTGCACCCATCCTCCATCTTCGGCTTCTGTCCACTCCCTGCTTTTATACTGTCTGTGACCAAGCCCCAGGAAGCATCTCCCTCCTGAGTTTTGTTTCAGATGTGGCTGATTTTACCAACCCCTTACTTCTGAAGGACTGCGGCTTTGCCCATTCTGCCCCTCTGCAGGAGGGTCTCACCAAGCAATGGCCAGCTGCCGGCCACACCCAGGAACGTTTGCGGGACCATGCTGCTGCCGTTGCCCAGAGACTGCGGCCGGGTGCCAGCCAGCCCCAGAAAAAGTTCACAAGATAGTGTAGCACCAGCATTTCAGGGATTATGGAAAATCACAGCACACATCTAGCACCAGGCTTCACCCTTAGCAACCTTGTTCCAGCACGATCAAATATGGTTGTTCTCCCGGGTCCACTGGGGCCTTGCCTTTGGAGGACCCACACAGCCTCTACCAGGTGTCCTCCCAGCAGGGGAACCGCCTCTCCCCGTGTGGTCTGAAGAACCCTGGACTCCACTTTGCTCCTGGGAATCGCCCTTCTCACCAGAGCACCACCAGGTATCAAGCTGCAGAGTTTCAGACTCTGCGCTCCCCTTTTTTACAGTCTTAATGGAATTTAAACCCTCTCTTTTCCCCTTTCCCCTTTCTCCCTTTTTAGTTCAGTGCCTGTGGCTGTTGCCACTTTTACTTTCTCTCCAGCTGCTTTTGGGGGGGTTGCTTTTACCGTATTCTTCCCTTGCCCTGGTCTCTGTCCTCTCTCCACACGCAAAAGCAGCTCCCTGCCATCCACAGCTTCTGCCCAGGAGGTCACCTCTCTGTGCCGCCTACCTGCTGAATTCTGTGGTTCAGGTTGTGCAGGTTGTTGTGTTAATCCTCAGATCAGTTTTCCTGGTGTGCAGGATGGTTTAGTGTTGGTCTGGCTGTATTCCATGGATGTGAGACACACAAAAAACTTCCATGCTTTTCAGCCATCTTGGCTCCTCGTAAGCATCTGACTTTTTGACTTTGGCTCAGGTCATGATCTCATGGTTATGAGTTTGATCCCTGTGTCATGCTCTGAGCTGACATTGCAGAGCTTGTTTGGGACTCTCTCTCTCTCTCTCTCTGCCCTTCCCCTGCTTGCTCACGTGCATGTGCTGTTTCTCTCCCTTGAAAAATAAATCAATGAATATTTTAAAAATTATTTAAAAATAATTAAATGTATTCAAGGAGACAATGACTTTTGAGTTAAGGAATGAAAATTGAATCATGTTTTTAAAATGGGACAAAAATTATGAGGAATGGGTATGATTCTTCAAAGACCACATATGTCACTTGAAAATATATTCTTTCTTTTTATTCATTCACCACATACTTATTGTAAATTAAAATGAGCCATAACTAGTGATATATGCTGGAGACATGATAAAGAATAAAACAAACAAGTTCTCTGATGTCATAGAAGCATTTTCTAGTGAAGAGATTAAGTATTAAGCAAGAAAATGTAAGGAGCAGAGATTTTAGATGAGCTAGAAGGATATAAAACACAGATATTATGATGAAGAATGAAGTAGAAAGCAGCAGATAACACAAGTAATTCAATTGGTTAGGGAAAGCCTTTCTGAGGGGGAAGAAAATTAATTGAAATATGCTATGGGAAAAGATGCCAGCCAAGAATAATCTTAAGGGAAACATTTTCATCAGAGGGAATTACCAGTTCAAAATCTGAACAATTATATGGTTGGTGGATGTGGATAGTGGGAGCAAGCTTTCTCACTGTTGGAATGGTAATTTACTAGTAAATGAAACTAGAATTATCCAAATGGCAATGAATTATAGTTGGAGACACTATATGTTCATATTTAGTTTAATGTGGATATATAGCTACATGTAGAAATATTTATACACCTGTGTATATCAACAAGTTAATTGATACACTTCTTTGCTATGTAATCTGGAAGAGTTTAAATCAAAACAAACAAACAAACACAACCCACACAAAAAAACACACCCCTTTCTCAGTGACATCCCTAGCATCCAAATCTTGATTTCTATTATCAGTATCCACTAAAAACAACCAAGTCTCCTTGGTAAAATTTTTAAAAAATTTAGAAATTAAAAAAAAGAAAACAGAGGAAGAAAAATACAACAATCATCGTATATTAAAAGGACACAGGAGCCAAGGACTTCCCAACACCAAAAGCTGGAAAATTTGAGCAGCAAAATGAATTATGATTATTAATAACTCAAAGTACAAAATAAATATCTGAGTCCATGCTGACATAAATAAATGATAGAATAAGTAATAAATGAGGTGGGGGAGGAAACCAACTAAATCATTCTTGCAGAAAAATACCAAACTGTGTGGTAATCTTGAGGGTAGAATATCCTGCTAAAGAATATAGCATGGAGGGGCACCTGGCTGGCTTAGTCAGTTAAGTATCTGACTCTTGATTCTGGCTCAGGTCATGATCTCGTGGTTCATAAGTTCAAGCCCCAAGTGGGGTTCCATGCTGACAGCGAAGCCTACTTGGGATTCTCTCTCTCCCTCTCTCTCTGCTCCTCTCTCACTCATTCTTTCTCTCTCTCTCTCTCTCAAAATAAATAAACTTAAAAAAAGAATATAGCATGGAAATTTAAAAAATGCACATTTATAATGGAGAAAGTTGATGAATACTCTCTCAGACAAGTGATCAAGGTCACTAGCAACCATAATAAATCATATTGATAGCATGTATTTGTGGTATGAAAACCATACTTAATCTCTTTGACCTTTCTCCTCTCAAAAACATGAAGGCACTCTGGTTGTGGAGAAAAAGTAGACAAATTCCAGTCAAGAGGTATCCTTTAGATTATTTGACCTCTACTCCCCCAGATTTTCAAGTTCATCCAAAATAAGGATTCTGAGAAATTATCACAGCAAAGTGGAGTGTGAGACACAACAACCAAATTTACAGTGGTATCCTGAATTAGAGAAAGACATTAAGTAAAATTAAATATTCTGAATAAATTCTAAGTGTAGCTAATTATAAATATCAGTTTTAATGTTGGTTCATTAATTGTAACAAATTTACCTTAAAAATGTAAAATGTTAATATTAGAGGAAACGGTAAGTGTGTATATGAAAAAACATACAACCTTTTAAATTTTTCTGTAAATTTAAAATTGTTCTAAAAGAGGGGCGCCTGTGTGGCTCAGTTGGTAAATCCCACTTTGGGTCAGGTCATGATCTCATGGTTTCTGAGTTCGAGCCCCGCATCGGGGTCTCTGTGATCAATGCAGAGCCTGCCTCAGATCCTCTGTCTCCCTCTCTCTCTGCCCCTCCCCATGCACTCTCTCAAAACTAAATAATAATAAAGAAAATAAATTAAAATTGTTCTGAAACATAAAGACTATACAGGGGCACCTGGGTGCCCCAGTCAGTTGAGCGTCCAGCTTGGGCTCAGGTCATGATCTCAGGGTTCGTGGGTTTGAGCCAGCATAGGGCTCTGTGCTGAAGGCTCAGAGCCTACAAAGCCTTCTGGTTCTGCATCTCCTTCTCTCTTTGCCCCTCTCCCACTTGCACTCTGTCTCTGTCTCTCTCAAAAATAAATAAGCATTTCAAAAACTAAAAAAAAAAAAAAGATAAGATAAAACATACAGTCTATTTAAAACATTTCACAAGTTCTCCAACCTCCATTGCAGTTAGTGGCAAGTATGTGACACTGTTCTTGCCAAAGATGCAAGCTAAGGGTTTGCAGGGAAGACTTGTTCTTCTAATGTAAACATTACTCCTTCCTACATCTCTTCCATTTCCTTCCCTCCCTCCACCTGGAATAAGAATACAGTGCCTGGAACAGCAGTGGTTACACCACATGTAAGCATGAGGTGACATGCACAAAGACTGGCTAATATGCTGAACATGGCAAAGCAGAAAGAATAGAAAGGAAATGTATATTTTAAAATACCATGGAATCACTGTGCTTGGATTGCTACTTCAGATATTCTTTTGCACTAAATTCTTAGATGCACCAAAGAAATGATAGGAATTGTTTGCCTTCACTAAAAATTTATATTTTAATGAAAGCTATATCTCAATATACATTGAAAGGTGTATATTTTCCTTTGGTTCATAAATACCATAACACTGATACTTCATGCGATAGTGCCATCTTTTTCATGAAAACACTTTAATATAGATTATATAATTAGTGTACCAACACAGAGTTTGGTAATGGATCGTGGTGTTTGCAAAACGCACATTTCATACACTAATGACTTCAATTATTAAAGCAGAGAGTCATCAGCAAATAAACAAGATTGGTCATGTAACTACAGACTCAAATACCTTAATATACAACTGGATTATGAAAACAAGCAGCTGTACCAACAAGATAGGCAATCAAATTGACAAACTGTGTCTCTGAATTAATGGAGTATGAGCCACTTGACAAATTTAAATAAGTACTGAAATGGTGAAACAAGTTGATTTGGATTATCATATTCATTCAGAGTAGACACAATTTAAATAAGATAATTATGCATCCACATCCCGCAAATACACAGTTTTGTAGGTAACAGAGCATAAAAATGGATCTAGGAAATGTATAAAAATCAAAATATTTAAGTATAATTAAATTTAACAAATAAACAGTTGATATTTAGAAATAATACAAGATAGACAACAAATTGGCTGATATTTCAAAATGTTAAAAGTACATAATTCTTAGTAAAGACAAATCTAGTTCACTACAACTTTATGATCAAGTCCATATGAATACCAATATACTATAAACAATTAGCAATAAGCAAAGATAATTAATAATCTATGATCTATTTGATTAGTTTTCTTGATCTGTTATAAAATGTACATGATAGGTCTTTTAACATAATGATCATGAAAGAAGCAAGGAGGACTTCATAGAAATAAAATATTTTATTTTCAATAGCTATTTGACAAGTTTGTTATAGGTTAGCAAAGCAACATAAATAAATGGGATTGCCTTTATTTTTCATTATATCTAGTATTGCTCAAATGTATGGAGTATTATGAGTGTGTGTATGCTGTTTGCTAACAGAAAAATCATCTGTATTTGTTATCCTTAACCTAGGTAAGGATAAAAACAAATGTTAAGTATTTTTAGGCTTATAGAAATAGGATTGAGAGTGAAACATGAAGAGAAATGCACAGTTCCTATCTTCACCCATAGCCAGTTACTTCAAGAGGCCCTGCCGTATCTTACCTGTTCTACATATAGCTCTCAAATCCATCTTCTGGTGTCCGTGCTTTTCCTTTCTCCAGTAAATACTCCAGTCTTACCAAAATCATTATCTACAACAAAAGATTATATAATTCTGAAAAATTTTGTTTCCCCACTGTGAAGTTATTCTTTTTCATTCTTTTCATATTTCATACTATTTGGAAGAAAGTCACTGTGCAAGCAGATATGAAGAGTGTAGTATTATGCCCCACCTCCTTGAGGAAGGAGACTCTACTTAATTATTTAAAATTTTTCATCACAGGTGATTTGCCCATGATTTGCCGCTCATTTAGTTATTTATTCCATCACTTATTTATGTCAATATAAACTTTTCAGATACTGACTTTATCTTAAGGATTAAAATCTAATACTAGTTTATTTTGGTTTTTTTTGTTTTTGTTTTTGTTTTTGTTTTTTTGGTTTGGCCATGAGCCAATCTCTCTATTACCTCGTGTTTCCCCTTAACATACCCTTATCTGTAGGGTGGCTTGTTTGTTTGTTTCTTAGGCAATTTTTAAAATTTTAGCAATGCAAGATAGTCCTGGCTCATCTTACATATTTCCTCTTCCAGTTTGATTATCGGCCATTTCTCTAAGGAGTCCTGATTCCTTTTATTGAATAATGATATTAGAAACCCAGATATGGGTTCTATGTTGGCTGATTGTTATTGGAGTGTCTTTTGTTCTAGGCTCTCTCAGTTGAAAAGCAACAAAATACGTGAGTATATACTAACCCATGGGTATACATATATTTATAAATATTTCTAAATTAATGTGTCTATATTTTAAGGTAATATAAGTTCATTCTGATGTCCCCAACTCTAAAACATTACCACTTGGATAATTTTTCCCTTCCCCACCTACTTGTCTATAATCTCCCACTCCAGAGGTGACAAATCTTGCTCCCAACCTTCAAGCATCCATTTACTAAATTTTTCAGTTAAGTTTAATTCAGTTATGAATTATTAACCTATACACTCATAGACACAGATTTATAAACCAACATAATAGGTCTTACATGAAGTTACTTTCCCATTTCTAAAGTTACTTAGTTCAGCACCTTTCCCTGCTGTATAAAGTTATTTTATACACTTGAAAGTTAGATTTTATTGTCACAGTCTGAATTCTATCCTGAGTTCTCCAAATTCCTATTTTTTTAACTTGCATATATTATTTTGATTTTTTTGTGCTTTAGAGTTCTGTGGGTTTTAACAAATACATAGTGTCATTTATCTACTATTATAATATCATACAGAAGAGTTTTGTCATTCTAAGAAAATCTTTTTGCTTTATCTGTTATACACACATATAAAAACACTTAATTCCTTTAAGAAAAGGCAACTCACAAACTTATTCCTTTAGAGTGATAATGATATGTAGTTATTATGACAACAATGTGTTAAAAGAATTTTATTTTTGATTATTTTTATTTTACTGTTTTTTGTTTTATATTGACTATATATATATATCCCTTTGATTTATAATGAAAATTGTTGTTATCATGTATAAGTTGAGTAAACACTAGTCTAGTTGCAGGAAACCTCTCTCTAAACTGGCTCCATTAATATCAGTGTGGTAATCTGATACAATTTCAGTACAATTTTGGAATAAGATTATTAGTGATGCCTAAAGGACAAGAAGCAAATATCTTTATATGCAGTGTATTATATTGAGCTATTATCCCATAGTATTAATTTTATTAATTTAATGGCCATCCCAGTTAACCAAATTTTGATTTCACTTATTCTGTTATCTATTTAATTGTTTTATGTTTTCTATTTATTTTATTTAGTTCGTTTTTTTTTACTCTTTATTATTTCCTTTCCTACACTTAATTTGTGTTTAATTTATAGTTGTTATCCTATTTTACTAAAATGGAAGCTGAGGTCATTCATTTGAGTCATTTTATTTTTCTTTTTAATTTTTTTTTTTTTTTTCAACGTTTTTTATTTTTTATTTTTGGGACAGAGAGAGACAGAGCATGAACGGGGGAGGGTCAGAGAGAGAGGGAGACACAGAATCAGAAACAGGCTCCAGGCTCTGAGCCATCAGCCCAGAGCCTGATGCGGGGCTCGAACTCACGGACCGCGAGATCGTGACCTGGCTGAAGTCGGACGCTTAACCGACTGCGCCACCCAGGCGCCCCAGTCATTTTATTTTTCTTAATGAAGACATTTACTTCTATATATTTCCCAATAATTACAGATACAACAGCACCTCAAACATTTACATATGTTGTGTTTTTATTTTTATTCAGCTCAAAGTATTTTCAGATTTATTGTATCTCTGACATATGGGATATTTAAAAGTGTTTTATTTACTTTGCACAGTTACCTCATATATTTTTATTGTTATTAATTGAATAAAATTTTAAGATTGATATACCTTCTTGATAAATTGGCTTCTTTACCACTGAAAAAGTCTTTCCTCTTAAATCGTTTTCTGATATTCATATAGCCACTCCATCCTTCTTTTGATTATTGCTAGCTTGCATAACTTTCTCTAACTTATTTATATATGTCTTTCCCTTAAAATCCATTTTTTTAGGCATCATATAGTGGATCTTTTTTTTTTTTTTTTTTTTTTTCATCCAATTTGAAAATCTCTTCTTTCTAATTGGGTGTTTATACTATTTACATTTGATTGATGTAGTTAGGCTTACTACCATCATGGTATTGTTTAATTTTCTATTTTTCTATCTTTTCTTTTGTTCCTCTTTCTCCTTTTACTGGCTTGTTTTGTTAACAGTATATTTTTATTTCATTTTGGAAGCTTTTTATTGCTACACTATTTGCTATGCTAGTGGTCACATTCAGGTGTAGGGTATACATCTTTGACTTATCACAATCTACTGTGACATTATACCATGTTAAACATGGTATAAAAACTTCACAATAGCCTACTTTCATTTTTTCCCTTACAGGTCTTTATATGATTATTTTATAGTCATCTTACACATTTTAATCCCCACATTTTAAAAATTATTTTTATTTAAACATCTTGTAAAGAGAATTAATAAAGAGGAAACATTTTATATAAGTATCCAAACAGTTGACAGTTCCACTGTTCTTTTTTCATCCATATAGACCCATAATTTCTTCTGCCCGAACGACTAATTTTTGTGTTTCTTGTAATTCAGATCTGCTGAATTCTTTCAGCATTTGCATATCTTTAAAAAGTCTATTACTCTTGGGGCGCCTGGGTGGCGCAGTCGGTTAAGCGTCCGACTTCAGCCAGGTCACGATCTCGCGGTCCGTGAGTTCGAGCCCCGCGTCAGGCTCTGGGCTGATGGCTCGGAGCCTGGAGCCTGTTTCCGATTCTGTGTCTCCCTCTCTCTCTGCCCCTCCCCGGTTCATGCTCTGTCTCTCTCTGTCCCAAAAATAAATTAAAAAATGTTAAAAAAAAAAAAAAAAAGTCTATTACTCTTTTTTCTAAACATATATTCTGTGGATATACTATTCTGGGTTTGCAGATTTTTTGTCTGTGCACTTTATGATGCTGTTCTAATGTCTTCTCTTATGAGTTATTTCTCACTAAAAATCTTGTATAAATTGTATCTTTGTTCCTCCACATGGAGCATGTCATTTTGTATGGGTTCTATTCAGATTTTGCCCTCATCATTGGTTTTCGGCAATTTGATTACATTGCTTTTCTGTAGTTTTCTTTATGTGTCTTGTGTTTGGGAGTTGTTGAGCTCTTAGAGCTGTTATTTACAGCTCTTCAAAATTGGAAAGTTTTTAATTTCATTTTTTCAAATATATTTCTGTCCCACTTCTTTTTTTTGGAGACTTTTATTACACATACTTTAGTTTCCTTTGATTTGTCCCACATCTCAATAATGTTTTTTTGTTTTGTCTTATTTTGTTTTTATATTCCTTCTTTGAATTTAATAATTTTTTAATGTTTATTTTTGAGAGAGAGACAGAGTGTGAGGGGGAAGGGCAGAGAGAGGAGGAGACACAGAATTTGAAGTAGGCTCCAGGTTCTGAGCTGTCAGCACAGAGCCCGACGGGGAGCTCAAACTCAGGGACCGTGAGATCATAACCTGAGCCAAAGTCAGTCGCTTAACCTACTGAGCCACCCAGGTGACTCGGATTTAATAATTTTAATACTTTTTTGCTACCTTTCCAAGTTCACTAATCTTTTCTTTCAAAATATCTGTTCCTAATGCCAACTGGTACACTTATCATTTCATTCACTTTGCTTCTCATCCTTTTTGAAACAACTTACTAGGCACAAATAAAATACAGCTGCTTCTGCCTAGGGTTTCATGTCAGCAAACCAAAATTTAAGTAACTTTCATGTCCCTGTAAATGCCCCTGCTTTACCAAAAACACAGAATATTCAGCCGGCCAATCCCCCAATGCCAAGCCAACTCTGGGCCTTCTAAACCCAAACAAGGTTGACTGTGTGGCCTCAGCCAAACAGATGTTTTCTATTTGTCTCTTCTTTGTTCTTTATTCCTTATCCTATAAAACTTCTTGCTTTCTCTCCCATGTTTTAATTCTCCAAATGGAAACTGCCCACTTCATGAAGCGTCAAATAAAGTTTGTTGTATCACCTAAATTGTCTTCTTTAACCATTTTTTAACTTCTCTCAAAATTTAAATCCTGCTTTTATGTCATGGATGTTACCACTAACAAATAGTACATACTTATAAAAACTTCAATAGCCTTGCCTTCTAATTTTACCATGTCTGTTACCTTTACATCAGTTTTGATTGATTGACATCTCTCATTCTTGTGTTGTATATTCCTGCTTTTTTGTATCTCTTATGTCTTTCAATGAGGAGAAAGACATTGTGAATTTTACATTTTTAGGTGCTAAATTTTTTTTTATTCACATAAATATCTGAGTTTTGTTCTGTTTGTGGATCAGTTACTTGTAAACCATAACTTATCTGCTTTTGAATCTTGATATTAATATTTGTTAGGGGGAACCAAAGCTGTGTTTACTATATTGTTAATGATTCCCCACTCTTGAGAAAAGATACTTTTGAGGACTCAATTAAATTACTCACATGTAATGAGGTTTTCTAGTATGGCTGATCGGAACATGAACCATTTACCATGTTGGTATGTGTCATGCACTGCTATTCTTAACTTTTTGAGTAGTGTTTCCCCAGTTTTGGGTAATTTTTTTCTCATATATGTGACATTTATTTTTCTGTTGAATACTGATGGAGGATCCTCTAAAATCTCTGGATTTCCCTTGCTATGCTTCTTTCTCCTGTCCTATGAACACTATCTACCTTTGTTTCTCTGAACTTTTAGCCCTTTCCCCAACTCAAGTTATCTATCAGTATTTCCTGAGATTTCTTCTCCATTCTATAGTCTGGCAACTTTCTCAAGGCACTATGGGGCATTCATAGTGCTCAACATGTTTGCTTCCCATCTCTCATGGATCAGTATCATTTATTTCCTGGTACAATGTATAGAAATTCAATGTATATTTCATTTATTCTGTTCATTGTTTTTACTGCTACATATGGGAGAGTAATTATCTTTCCTGTTACTCCATCTTGGCCAGAAACAGAAGTTCCATGTTGCACTTTATTCACATTGTTAAGCCAGTGTTCATTCCACTCTGCTTAAAATTCATCATAATAGGAAAAAGGATATACTGATAATGCACCCAGGAGAGAATACATAGAGTGATAGCCCATGAAAATGGAGGAGTATACAGTAGTTGGGATAAATAAAATGCTAAAACAGGCTGGAAGGATGAAGGAGGCTTTAAGTGTAGCTGAGCAAACAAGTCAATGCTACTCTAAAATTCTACTTGGGTACTACAATCCCAAGCAGGTTATTTAACCTATATAAGTGTTAGTTTTCTCAAGTGTAAAATTGGGATGAAAATAATGTTCAGCTCATAGAGTTGTTTGGAAGAATTATATGAGTTAACATGCAAAATGCCTAGCATATTGCATTTGCTCAATACATTGAAGTTCCCATTTATCTGCCATAAAGATTATTGTAGCATGTGGGAAGAAATATCTTTTCAGCCATTTATGCTGAAAGGAGAACTTAAATTGAACATACTTTCACCCTTGAGTGTAAATTCTCAATGGAAAATTGCAAAAGTATATTTAGGGAGTGGATGAAAATGAAGAAAAGAAAGCTGCATTTCAAGTTTTATCTTGTAGAAACAAGGGACCCCTGGCTCTTGGGATGCAAAGTTTTTTGAATGCATAAGGGATTTGGAATTCTGTAGTGGTGAATCAACAACTTATTTGGCTTCCTATTTCAGTTAGATAAATTCAAACCAGTGTTGGCATTTTCTGTCTTAGTGCTTTAGTGAAGGTAGAATCAGCCATTCATCTAAACTTTCTTTATACTTCTTATTCCCATTGTGTCACTTAGTTTATTAGCTCTTCACTTCTATAAACTACCAGCCTACCAATTACAGTAGATAACCAATTCCAGAATCCTATCACTGATAGGATGTCTTTATTCTCCTCCTGCAATCATTCCACGTAAAAAGTGCCATGTTCTTCAAGTTTTAACATGCATATTATGTAAGGTGTTCAGTTACCATATTGTAGGCTAAACAGAATAATTACCAAATTGAGATTGTCTAAATGAAGTAACATCAGAGTGCATAGGATTCTTCTAGCCTTCATAATTACCTAACAAAGCATTTGCTGTGGAGGCAGAAATGATTATACTATGAAGATAATTCCTACAGAAAAAAAAAGGAAACAACTAATCCCAGGGAATGACCTTGAGGAGTCTTTGAAGCTCAGCTAGTGAAATTATATATTGAGGTTGTTGATTTGAAGATGTTAGGTAAGATGGAGTGCAGGGTAGGGAGACCTCTCTGGGCCCTTCAAGGATTATTTAATGAAAACTTCCTTTCCATGAAGAGTGATTAATTGGACTTTACATGAGAAGTTTAGCAACTGTTGACACTATTAGAGGTCCAATCCACTGGGAGCCAACAGGAAGAAAAGAAAGTCTTATTCTGCTAGAGAAGGTAAAAAGAGTTTGATACAATTAGTATGACTATCAAGAGTAACACCCAGAAAGTCAAACACAGACTTTAGATAATTTCAGAAAGAGAATTCTTAATGCATTATCTGGGAATGGTTTCACAACAAGATATCTTCTGGGACCATATTATGCTGGTCTTAACATTTCAAGGAAATCATATTGTAAGTTGACTATACTGACTGGTATATTAGAGAATGCTATTAAAGGCTGTCTGCCAATATATGTAATATAAAATAAGAAAGATAAAGTTTTTCACTACTAACAAGCCTTGCCCTACATGTGCTTCCTTCTTTCTTTTGTGGATAAGACCAATTTATTCCTGACCAGCTGAGTTTTGCTATTCCTGCTAGGGATTGGTCAAACTGCATCCCTTTCTTGGAGCAGTAAACTCTAATGGAAGACAAGAGTGAGTGACTGTGTTCACAGAATGCTCCTGGAAAATAGATAAGGATGTCTTCATGGCACATAGAATCTACTGAAAAGGAATAAGAATTGGGGCAATATTTTCTACTTTCAGAGTAAACATCCAACAAATTGTAAAATCACTCCAAATATAGCTAACATTACAGTTTCTCTTCTAGTGAGAGAGGCTAGTAGGCTTCATCCTGAAAGATAAAGAAAAAAAAATCTGTGGTCACCCAGTCATTGTCATTGCAACCAAGGTGAACCTCCTGAGCCATTTACTGGAGTGACTTTGGAGTTGAAAATGGAGATAAGTGCTCAGAGCTGAGATATGGAAATTCTTGGTCCTTTCAGATCAGATAAACTATTCCCACTGGGTCTTCACACTATTCCCACTGGGTAGGAGTACTTAAGAGCCTGGCCAACTCAGAAGATCTCTACTAATGTTCAGCGTATAAACATCAGAGGATAAGTAGACCAACTAGTACGTAAAAGTTCTTATTAGATAACCATCAGCCCATGTTTCCATTCCTTGGTAGCTGCAGCTGCGAAAAGAATCTGATTGCCTAATTATAATATCAGGGAATAACAGTATTTAGGGGAAAAAATATACATATGGTGGTTTAGGGCTTAAATTGTATGTCAGTGTTTGCCTGCTCCTGCAAGAAGCACAGCAACTTCATATCCTAACAAAATGCATATGGCAAAACAAAACAAAACAAAACAACAACAACAACAACAAAAACATATCATAGGCCCCTGTTTAAAGTAGAGGTTTTACCAAGGCTGTCTGAGAATTGCAAGCTTGTCCATGTCCACAAACTGCATGCTAATATCTTTCTAAAACATGTGTCCTTGCAGAGACTTACAGGTAGCTTCTGTTTGTGAGCATTGGTAGCTAAGGCATGTACCACATGAATCCCTCATTCAGCACTGAATGCCTTCATGCAGCTTATATTTTCCCAGTGAATTCAAATATAGATCCGGAGTGCAAAATGGAAATGGAAATACTAATCGGTATTATTTTTCTAGTTGCTTTCCTACAAGCTCATACCTATTGTGTTTGCTGCCATTGGATCTTCATACGGATAACCCCTTAACAATCCAATCCTAGAAAGTAGAAGGATCTAACTCTACATCTGCATCATTAACAATAGCACTTATATCCCAACTGAAGTATTTTTAGTAGATCTCAAAATGATATACTTTACGGCAAAAGGCCCTTGCTAGAGCTTATTGTATTACCCAGAGCATACAATGGTGTGTGTGAGCTGCCAACAAGTTGCCATAGTCATGGTGAATTGCTGCCACACTCTTTTGAATTCGCCCATCTTACAAGTCAGCTATTCCATTACAGAAAATCATGCTTTCTTGTTAGGTAAAGCAATCTTATAGATAGCACTCCATTGGAATAGTGTTAACAAAACAAAACAAAACAAAACAAAACAAAACAAAACAAAACAAAACAAAACAATAAGTGAGACCGGTTGTGTAAGGAATGGGTGAGCTGCTGCTCAGTTTTTGTGAGCTGCTTATTTTTTCTTGTAAGTTAAACTTGGCCGTTGATTGGATGTGACATTTTCATTTCACAGTAACTCTTCTCATACTCACATTGTGTACTTTAGGCTCAAAAGCAACCAATCATAGTATGGGAGAGTCTTATCAGGGGAATATAGTCCTCCCTTCACTGAGGTAAAATGCTTTCTCTAAGGTCCTGTAACCAGAATACTTGCCACTCAAAGGGCAGCAGAAGATAGCCTTTGGTTACAAATTCCAGGACCAGAAATCACCAATAACTTCCATTAGCTATGAGATGGTCTTAGACACGTAACTCCATAGATATTGCAACACCATAACTGGAACAGAAGAGGGACCTGAAGGCAGAGATTGTTTTGCTAGTATTTGGACTCCAGTTTTCCAGACTACAAGATTACAAGTTGCAAGAATTCCATTAAACTTTGCCACTTAACTGGTTACCCATTTTTCTTTTCTTTTTCTTTTTCTTTTCTTTTCTTTCTTTCTTTCTTTTTTTTTTTTTTTTACAGGGCAAGCTATCCTCCAAGATAGGGAATATGCTGCCTCTGTGTCAATTCTACATTACAAATATGGCTTGAGAGAATATCATTGAAAAAATTCAGATTAAGTCCAGAAACATAGCTCTGGCAGACTCTTGTGAGGAAAAACAAAACAAAACAGATTTTAGGCTTTAATTCCCTGTAAGTCAAGCAAAGTAACAAAGGAGATGAAAATAGAGGTTGAGTGCCAAAGCACAATTTCCACAAGTATATTTTAATTACAATGCTTCTTATTCAACCTTAGTCTACAGGGAAAACAATACTGTGTTTTAAAAGATTTTGGCACCCTTCTTCATGTCATGGGAGAGTGGCTTAGGTGAGAGTCAGAGGTTGGTGAGTGGATAAACATGATGAATACACTCCATTATTTTGTTGTTGTTGTTGTTGTTGTCCTTCTGAGTTTTATTGTTATTGTTCTGTGTTTAAATTCTCAACATCATACTAAGGAATTTCTAGCATCTTAGCTTCATTTATTGTGAAACAGCTTTGAGATTTCTGCTTTTGGACCATCAAACGAGCAAACAAGAACCTCTCTTGGCTGCAAGAGCAAGCATATTAAACTGTAAACTCTAGCAAGTTTATCTCTATTGCTATATAAAATTATATTACAGGTTCCATGGCCTACCACTATCAAAACCTACTCTAAAACACTGTCTAGAACTTATAAAATCACGCAACATTTCATGTGAAATTCTGCTACAGAATATGAGATAATGAGTCTAATTTTACTGGGATATGAGTCTAACTACAGGAAATTTGGAGAAGGTATGAGACTGAAGTGTTTGAGATTCCAACTTAAGATGTGCCTTCCCTTGCAAAGTTTGCCACAGATCATTAAGTTGAGGCTAGAATTTTCTCCTTATGTGAGGGGGAAGGTGCTGCATCAGCTGGGGAGGGAGAATCAGAGAGACATGGAGCATGGGAATCATCTGATTTTCTAACTCTCCCACATGCTTTCATTTCAATTGTTATTTCAAGTATTTTACTAGAAAAGGCCTTAATTTTCATTTTTAAAGGCTGACAAGTCTAAGAATTCAAAGAGTATAATTTGACAATTTAGAAGTTTAACCTTTGAATTCTGGGTAACTCAGCCCTTTGGAAACTAGGATATAGCAGTCAGAAAAAGTTACAGGTTATGGGGGTGCCTTGGTGGCTCAGTTGGTTAAGCATCTGACTTAGGGTTCAGATCATGTTCTTACAGTTTGTGGGTTCGGGCCCCACATCAGGCTTTCTGCTCTCAGCCAGAGCCTGCTTCAGATCCTCTGTCTCCCTGTTTCTCTGCCCTTCCCCCTTTCACATTCTCTTTCTTAAATATATAAGTAAACATTTTTTTTTAAAGTTTCTGGTTATCAAACCATACTTTACTTTGAATCAAATGTTTGGAACTTTGAACTTGTTCTTTCTTTATTTAAACTCTCTAGTATAATCAGAAGAAGCCAACACAAGCTAAATCATGATGTTCTCCATGTCCCTCACACTGTTCTTTGGCAAAACCTGTTCAGTCTCCTAAGATCTTATGTTTGATAGGCATGCACAAACAGGCATTAATTTTTTAAAAACTCTGTACTTGCATGCCAAAGCCTACCAGATTATCATTCTTTAATGCTAGCTGGATATTCAAATCCTTCAAACACACAAAAACATAAAAATGTCAAAATTTCATTTCATGAGGGTCTGTTACCTGCAGAAATCCACTTCTGGTCCCAGTCAGTCAAAGTTCAGAGTTAACAAAACCCATTTTAGCTTGTTTAATTTGGATCAACATTTATTACAAGATATAATTCGGCTAATAGACTGTTGAGAGGCAAAGAGTTTGGAGTCTGCACAGATAGTAATAACACCAGTGTTACAAGGTGCTAATATTACAGGGTTCTATCAGCCATGACCCAGGGATGCTGCCCAGAGCACACATACTATAGCTCATCTAACTGACTTTGGCCATTATGTACATAACTACTGCCACAGTCACTTTCAATAAACTAGGCCCTTTTCTAAAAGTAGGTTCTGAATAGCATCTGCTTCCTCAGGTTGTTTTAAGGCTAGATCACAACATGTGATTATACCCTTGTTGCCATAGAAGTTGCAGAAGTAAATATTACTATTTTATTTCAAAGCTTCAGGAGTGAAAATGTGGAAGACTTTTCCCCATTTGAAGGGCAACCTAAATATACAGAATAGCATAAGTTATAAATATCTACTGCATAGCATAGTGAGATGCTAAGTTAAAAACAAACTTTAAATGTTTATTTTGTTGAATAGCTGTTCAATAGTCCAAAAAAATGGCCATGCTTGAGTGGTCTTGGAAATAAAAATTAAAGACAATTATTGATGTCTGTAATAAATAAAGAGCTTCTGAAAATAAAGAATAAAATGGTCGACAACTCTATAGCTAGAGATAAGAAGAGTATTCATAGAAAAATGGAACTTCAAATTTATCTTTCATATATGAAGAAAATGTTCAAATTGCTCAAAAATAAGATAAATGCAAATCAAGACAGTATTTTTCATCTAGCAGATTATCAAAACTACAAAAAATTTCTGACATGGTAAGGCTTCAGGAAAACAGACATGCATATGTTGGTGAAAACTGCAAAATAGTAACACCCTGATGAAAGAGTTGTAACCTTTGAACTAAAAACCATCCTAAAGATACACTTGAAAATTATGAAGAGTCATATACACATGGCTATTATTTTCAGTGCTATTTATAACTGTATGATTCTATAAATAGCACAGTTGTCCATCATTAGGGTATGTGTTGAATATGTTACAGTAAATCTCACAATAGGGTGCTATACAGTTTTTAAAAAAGAAAAAGAAATTTCATGTACAAACATGGAATGACCACTGGGATTTAATATTAAATGGAAAAGAAGAGCAGTGAAGTTTTTGTTTAGCATGCTACTATTAAACAAGAAAATCTTCAATTTGACTTGCAAGGCATGGTAGCACAAAGTATAGATTAGGGAAGGAACTTCATTACTTCATTTTGGGATGGAAGGAATTATATATGGTCTTTTCCTCCTTGGGTTTATGGTTGACCAGAGCATAAGTGTGTAAAGTTTCATATGGTCAGTAAGTTTGTGCAATTTTCTTAGTCCAAATATGGGCAACTGGGAGTGAAAGAATTCTGATTCTAGGTAGGAGCAGGATATAGGACTAGAGAGAGTCAGGTTTTAGTTGAATGAGTGGAAAATTACTAGGAATGAAGAATTTTCCAGAGACCCAGACAATGAATCTATGTGTATGTGTGAATATATCCTAATAATAAATACAAATTTACAAACACCATATTCATACATCTACTTATATTTAAGAAAAAAGAGGGGCACCTGGGTGGCTCAGTTGGTTGAGCGTTTGACTTACGCTCAGGTCATGATCTCAGGGTTGGTGGGTTCAAGCCCTGCGTTGGGCTCTCTGCTGACAGCTCAGAGCCTGGAGCCTGCTTCAGATTCTGTGTCTCCCTCTCTCTCTCTGCTCCTCCCCTGCTTGTGCTTTGTCTCTCTCTAAAATAAATAAACATTAAAAAAAGAAAAAGAAAAAGAGAAAAGAACAAGGGAAGGAAAAACTATAAATTAGAAAAACAACTATAAAGGTAAATAGATAAATAAAATAATTAGATTGGAGGGGGTGGGAATAAAATAAAAGATTATTTCTGGAAACATACTTTTGTTATATCTGACTTTGTAACATGAATTATATTGTGCTATGTCAATAAAAGTTTAATTTTAAGAGAAATCATTAACATTAAACAAAATGAATAAACACAGATAATACTACATGTGCTTTTAAAACACTGTAAAACAATATTTTGTGCATTTCTAATATTATAAAATCTAAGTACTGAATAATTAAAACATTTCTCAGAAGACTGCTTTCTTTATAATAATATTGTTTGCATTAGTCCTTTATTTTTTATCCTGGGCTATTATCCAGGTATTGCAAGATAAAATATATTAGCAATTGTGCAGATGTCACTGAGAACAGAGATTTGTTTTTTTCATTCTGAAGTAGAACATACATATGGAAGATTTATGAAGTTATAGAAAAACTCTGTGGCTTTGGATTGAAATGGAACTATCAATGTTTCAGATACCTTATCCTAAAAATATATATTTTCTAGTTTTATCTATTGAAAACTGCCCAAAACCTTGCACAAATCTATAGCAGCAAACATACATAGCATACAAATTGAGGTTAATATTTACTATTTCTCACTATAAGTAGCCAACCCACCTTAGAAAAATTGCTGATTCTGAATACAGGGTGGAATTATCCATGGTGATTCCAAAATATAACTTGATATTAAAGAAAATAAAGTGGTTATCAAAGCCTGCTTATCTTTGATATTTGACTACTTGACTATATGTCAAAAAATCTCTCACAGTCAAAGAAACCTCTCACTGGACATCTAGGACAATCTGAGTACCAATAAGAATAATCACTGCTGTGGATTAAATATATATTAATGATGCTTATTTATTTTAAGTTTAATTATTTTGAGAGAGACAGAGACAGCATGAATAGGTGAGGGGCAGAGAGAGAGGGAGACAAGAGAATCCCAAGCAGGCTCTGTGCTGTCAGCAGAGTCCAGTGTGGAGCTGGAACCCACAAAACCATGAGATCATAACCTGAGCCGAAACCAAGAGTCACTTAATTGACTGAGCCACCCAGGCACCCCTATATTAACTATGTTTAAATCCAGTAGTTCTTAATACGTGTCAAAAGATTCTAATTGGTCTTCCTCATCTTTGGAGAATAAAACAATTTCATAAAATTCTACAAGATAAAAAATCAGTAATTGATCATGCTTTTTATTTGATCCTTTAACCAAGTAGTTAATGAATGGAAGTTTCTTTTGTAGGAATATCCTGGAGGATATGAGAAAATGAAGGATAGAATTAGAATATAAATATTTTGTAGCTTCTGAGGAGTTAATGGATCCAGGACATGTACCTCCTAGTGGAAGTATACAATATCACCCCTATCAAACAAAATTGACATCCGTTGTCATCCACAGAAAGGTAGCTCTGGAATTTTCCTATATAAGGGAATTATGAGCAGGTATCTGCTTAGAAGAGTGCCTTAGGGATGCTGGGAGACTTATGTTGAAACTGTTTGTTTAGCAAGCTTGCTATTTAAAAGAATTTGCTGAAGTGGTAGCAAAGCTTACAGGATGGCTAAGACCTGTCTGTCAATCTCATTTACCATTGCTTGTACCAACTATTGTCTTTGTATTTATTTTATGATATGAATATCTAAAATAGAAGTGTATCCTTGCCTGGAAAAAGGAAATAGACACTGCTTTATTTTTCTCCACATTATTACTCGAATGAATGTGTTTCTCCCTTTATGAGACAAGATGCTGTGACTATGGTTTGGCTTACATACCTTGTAATGGTTATGAAATGTGAAACTAAATTACCTCATTATATGGCTTCTGGGTTGTAGAAGGAGAGAAGTGGCATTGACTAGAGCCAGATGTTCTGCCTTCATAACCAGGTTCCCCTTCTTACTAGCTCCATGACTATAGAAAATTTAATTAATCTTCCTCTTGTTCTTCAGTTACATTACTGCAAAAATGAAGATAATACCATTTCCCATTGTTGGCTTCTGGCAAGGACAAAATGAATTGATAAGTAAAAATTTGACACATAGGAAATGTTTGGTAAATGTTAGTCATTGCCATGATAGGTAAGTTGTTAGAAGATTCCCTAAGAAATCGAATGTTGTGAGCACATGAAATGGAGAAAATAAAGACAAATTTGAGAGCTCTCAGAGAAGTCCATAAGATTCAATGACCTGAGAAGGGTCTTGGAAAGGGTGGCATACAAAAGTTGTTGTCTCTCTGCTCTCTCCCAAAGTGGTTTATGCAAGCCAGTTTGTTTAGATCTTGCATCTTTATTTTTTTTAAGTTTATTTATTTTGAGACAGACAGAGGTGCAAGTGGGGAGGGACAGAGGGAGAGACAGAAAATCCCAAGCAGGCTCTGTGCTGCCAGTGCGGAGCCTGACGCAAGGCTCGAACTCACAAACCATGAGATCATGACCTCAGCGGAAACTAGAAGTCGGATTTTTAACCAACTGAGTCACCCAGGTGCACCTAGATCTTACGTCTTTAAATCAGGTATTTCTTTCCTTTTCCTTGTATTTTTCAAAACTGCTGGGGGTCTATCATAAAAAATTAAAATTGAGCAATTTTATCTTTTAAGAATAAACATTTAGGAAATGTAATTTTTATTTTTTATTTTTTTAATGTTTATTTATTTTTGAGAGAGAGAGAGAGACAGAGCACGAACAGGGGAGGGGCAGGCAGAGAAGGAGAATCCGAAGCAGGCTTCATTGCAGAACCTCAGGCAGGTTGTAACCACCAACCGTGAGATCATGACCTGAGCAGAAGTCAGACGCTAAACTTACTGAGCCATGGGCACCCCAGGAAATTTAATTTTTAACACAGAAAAATAATCATTGGATATTGCAAAATATGGTGTCACATAGAACATAAAATTTTCCAGATTTCTTATGAAATGGAATATTTACATATATTTATATATTATTTATACACAACATGATAGAATTTTTCAAATTTATACCTAGTATGAAATTGTATTTTAACTGACATATGCCTCTATCTAAAAATCTGTCCATATCTCTGATCCATCTATATTTAGAAAGAAAATACTTTACAATATTCCCCAATCTAAATGGTAGCTTAGAATTATAGGAGACAGTTATAATTATTTCAATTAAAATATACAAGTCACTCTGCATTATAATAAATCCTACAGAGAGCAGTATATATCACTATAGGATATGTATGTGGTATTTTTATTATTTGAATACTAAATTACCTAATTTTCATGCTTCAGATTTGCTGACTGTGACTGTAATTAATCTCCTAATGATTAACAAAGAAAGATACTTTTTGATATCAAATAAATGAGAATAATAGCTTCCATGAATTTTGTGAAAATCAATTTATTAAATGGGTCCTTAACATCTTGGAATACTTCCAGTAGTATAAGTGAATGAATTCCAGCAAGGAAGTACTTCCTGTGAAGACAAGATTTACACGGGAGAATGCTCTTGAAGAAATCTTATCTTTTTTACCGTGGGGGTGATTATAAAGTTAAATATATAGCATAGCGTAAAATGGAATTGTGAAGAATGAGGTCAAAATAAGACTAAAAAAGGTGAAGGGCATATTTAATAATATATCATTTTCAAACATAGGATATTTAACTACCAGAAGTCACTTTAAAGAGAAATAGTTAATGATCCTTAAAATTCGCTTTTACATAGTGTTATATTGTTACACACTTTACTATAATACCTCTTTTTTCATATTAATATATGGCAGAATATAAAAATGTTATATGGTACTTTTCCACAGAGTACTAAAAGATGCATACAGACATCAGAACACAGAGTAATTCCTTAGGAACTACTGTTCATTATAATAATTACATGCATGTTTTTGCAGAAGTTACAGGAAAAGTAGTGGTGTTTTAGGAATTATTTATTAGTAACTAAGGTGGGCCATAGAGCAGTCCACAGCTCTCTGTGAGTGTGTCTTTGTCTAATTTTTCAGCCTCAACTCTCTTATGCCTGGCACACACATTTTGCATTGCCATTCTCAAATAATTCCAAGTTGCTGTGCTTGTCATTTTTTATGTAACCTTGGACTTTGTTCATCCTTCTTCCTTTTTCCTGAATGCATTTCTCCATTCTTTCCTGCTCCCTGTATTAGAACTAGCAAATCAGTACTCCATTTTTCTGTGTCCACTCTAGACAACATTATATGTCATCCTCTCTCCACCTGGCAAGTATTGATTATTTCCACCTTTGGACTACCTCTGTGCAACAATGCAGATTTTACTTTGGCATTTGTAAAACATTATCAATCTGATATTTGGCAAATCTGTCTCCTCATTTGAAACATGATTATTTGTTGCCATGTTGCTAGTAGTGAGCCAAATGACTGATTGTTGAATTACATCCTTATTAATAGGTTATTTTTTTGAAGATTCACATGTCAAGATCCCTCAATTTGATCAGTCTTATAGAGATTAGGGATAATTTAAGATATACCAGTGTACTATGAAAATTATGGATTTCATCTGTGTCAATCTAACTTTGAGGACATATGTAACAGATATTTTGAGATGTCATATCCTCCAGAGAACTATCCGATAAAACTTCCTGCAGTGATGGAAAAGGTGCCCTATAGTATGATAACCATTAGTTATTTGTGGCAATTGAGGATTTGAAATTACCAGTATGAAAAAGTGGATATTTGGTTTATTTTTTAATTAATTTATATTTAAATTTAAGTAGTCACATATAACTAGATCCTCCCTACTTAGCATCACTCCTGAATCAGTGTGTATTTAAAATTCATGTATGTTCAATGACATATATATACTAACAATACATCTTTATATATTGACATTTAATTAAATAATTTTATAAATGGGTGTTTTCAGCAAAATTGCCATACACTGGGAATTCAAAGATAGTATGATACAGTCTCAGAACTACAGACATTTTTACTTTTCCAAGGAGAAGTTGTAATAACATTCACCTCAAACTTTATGGGCAAATTTGCATAATAAATATTTTTGTTTACTACTTTCTCTCACCCAAACACAGTATTTGCAGGGAAAGGAAAGAAGAGTGAGAAAAACAGAGTATTCTTCATGTAGCAGGAAGACAAATATGAAACATAGAGTAAAGAGAATAAAAGAGAATAAAAAGACTCAAAATGAATTTAATCGGAAATACAATAGATAGTAAACCTAAATGATGCTAGGATAATGAACATTTTAAAAAATAATCTTTTAGAGTTTTCTAAATTTAGTAAAAACACTTAATATTTCACATTACATATATATATATTTTGACCTAACGGTTCATTCAGTGTTATCCAATATGCATGGTGAGCATCAGATTATGCCTGCCTTGTCCAGAATGCCTTTATATAGAATGAAGTGCTTAACCCATAGGAAACCCTCAGTAAATATTAGATGAAAACCTGAATTAATCACTGAATCCTGAGCAATATTGTAAAAAAATGAAATAAATCCACATAAAAGCATATTGGTGAAACTCAACAACATAAAAGACAGTAAGTGCTGAAAGCAACTTGGAAATTGCAGATCATTTACATGGCAGCAACAATGACATAATTCTCCTTAGCAGCAGGAGGTAAGAGTAGCAAAAGAAATATCTTTCAAGTGACAGAGTAAACTAATCACCAGCGTCTACATGCTGTTTTGTTGATGTAGGAAAGTCAGCATCCAACAATATTATTTTCATTTTCTTTTTTAAAGGCTACTTTATTTTTTTTTAATTTTGTGTGTTTTATTTATTTTTTCCCAATGTTTTAATACCTATGATATGAATGTGTGTATGTATGTATATGTGTGCTTATGTATGTTTTCATAAATTATGAATTTTTTTGCTTAAGAACACAGACCAAATTCAAAGACATGGGTTCTCATTGAAAAGAAAGAAGAACAAAGTGTGCTTAAAACTATCTTAATATTTCATTTCATTAAAAATATCATTAAAAAATTATGACAATAAAAAATCTATGAAATCTGGATGGAAGGATAAGGTTCTTAATATATCATTAATCTTTATATTTTTTCAATTTGTTTAGAATATTTTATAATTAAAAGTGAAATAAAAATATATGATGTAAAACCTAAATTTGTGTCATAAAGTCCTAAGACATAAAATGAGTGTTGCATACACCAATGTATGAATTTATATGAATTTGAAACTTCTATTGCACATGAATACCATGAATCCCTGAAAATATATGAGTTATTCCTTATTATTAACTGCACAATTCTTCATATACTTACTGTTACATCAACCTTCTTTAAATAAATGTTAATTTACACTATTTATAAACCAAACTTTAGAAATATCTGAAGTATTATTTCTAATAACTTTTATTAGAAACTGCATTTAAATTCATATGAGATATGAATATCTGCATTTCTTTTAGAAACAATAGCCATTAAATTGATATATTCACTTTCTCATTAATTTATATTTGAACACAGCATAGCAAGTATTTAATTATAATTTACTCCACGTTCATAAAATGTATACATGTTTATTCCTGATGGTTGTTTTTACCAATTTCACAAATTTCATTGTTTACTCTTTTCAAAGGAGATCTTGCTGATTTTCTTCTATGAAAGATTTTATTCCAGCACTGAGTCATATTAAAATATGAAAAAGTTGAAGTTGGCAAGAAACACATGAAATCAGCAAAGTTGTGAGAAATATAGTAGTATTGGGGGAGTTTGAGAAAATGCTGCTTATCCAGAATCACTACTGTGGCTGCCTAGAGGCTAGTTTAATTAGGCTACAATTCATATGGCAGAAAGTAGTTTTGTAATTACCTTCAAATGACCAAATGATATAGAACTCTAAGGAGAGTTGCATATTCCCAGTAATGAACCAATTTTCAATTGACTGGGTATTTTATCTAAGGCATTTATTGAGCAAACAATATTTAAATATATGTTACTTCAATTCTATATCCATATAAATAGTTGAATTTTAGGAGCTTATTTCAGAATGTATAGAAATAATTAAAATTTTTTTTAATAAAACCCATCAATTTTTAGAAACATGCTTTGCTTAAAGTAAAAGTACTGCATCTAAAATCTAGAAATACAACCATTAACTAAGTTTCAGATTGCACCATGAAAGTTCAATTAGTTAAGTATGGGAAGCATATTTAATTAAAATCCATATCTCTTAATGATGAATAAAGAAATATAAATACTTCCTTTTTTGATTGTTTATAGTTAATTCTTCTTTGATATCAAAGTGACCCCAAAATCGTATCTTTTTAAGAACACTTTTCCTCTTTATCTGAATCTTTGCCTTTTGCAAGGGATAGATGCATTAAATATGTGCATTAAAATATAGCCCCAGGGGCGCCTGGGTGGTTCAGTTTGCTTAGCATCCGACTTCCGATCAGGTCATGATCTGGCAGTTTGTGAGTTCAAGCTCCACATTGGGCTCTTTGCTGTCCTCCAGGAGCCCACACTGGATCCTCTGTCTCCATCTCTCTGCCCCTCCCCCGACTCTCCAAATTAAAAAAAAAAAAATTAAAAATTAAAAATAACTTTAAATAAATAAATAAATAAAAATAAAACATAACCCCAAACCTGAGACATATCCTCTCTACTACATAGAAATAAAGTCAACAAGTTTTTAGGCAGAAAATGTGGTATGGGGGTTCTTTTAATTAATCTAAAATGCTTCCTTTGCTAGAGGTAGTAGTATCAAGAGAAAAATTGATAATCTCTAAATACAGAAGATTTTTGAAACATTATGAGGAACTAAGGATATCTAAATCAGTATAATTTTTTATATTTTGAAAATGGAGGTATAAGAGAAAAAAACAACAACTTCATACAAATATCCATAAAAATTACAAAAATGTGCTTTGGGAATCGAAACATAAAATGAAAGAATAATAATTTGTCATATTTTCTATTAAATACTTATGTTAATAATCATTTATATACTTTAAGAATATTAATTCAATCCTCACAACCGAGTTAGCTGTTATTATGAACTTCATTAAAAAAAAACAAAACAGCTGAGATAAAGAAACTGAATGACTTGCCAAGGCACACATAGGTAGCATTATTGGAAAAAAAAAAATTGACCCTAAGCAAACTTAATTTGAAAATCCATTTTAAAATATTATGAAAGCAGCCATAATACAAGACTAGCAACATTAACTCAAGAAAAAAGTACAAGTATGAGAAAATTTCTTATCTATTTCTTTACCTGAATGGTTTTTTGCTATGAAAACATCATGTAGTTGTTATTGAAAGAAAATACACAAAATTCAGACAAGAAACGATGGTAACAAAATAAAACAAACCCAGAACTCTAAACGTTAAAACAAAAAAATTAACAATTTAACAATTTAAAAAATAAAAGTTAAAACATCAAGTACAGACAATCAAAGGGTTGTTGCTGGAGCTGTTATGTCTCAGAAGGCAGGATATCCTACTGATATCCTACTAAAGGGCTCCATGAAGAAGGTCAGTTTAAACAGGTTTTCTTTCTATGACATTTGTTACAGTCCCCAGCTATATATATTCAATATAAAGAAAACAAAAAAACCCACAATTTTTATATGGAACTCACATGAACCTAGGGGTGAGAAGAACTGGAACAATTATTTCAATTAAAAAAATATTGGGAAAACCAGATTGAAGTAAAAGGATGACAGAAACTGGAATGAGGAAGGACAGCAAGGGGAAAAGAAGAAGAAGGACAAGGAGAGCATGAGCAGGAGAGGGAAAAGAAAGAGGAAAAGAACAAAAAGGAGTAGGAGGAGGACAAGGATGAGGAAGGGGAGAGGAGAAGGAAGAGGAAAGGAGAAAAGATAGAGGAAAAGCAGAAAGAGAAGAAGAATAAAAAAGAAGGGGAAGAAGAACATTGAGGAGGAGAAGAATGAGGAGGGAAAGAAAAGTACCATTTTATGCAGTAACTAAAGCAAGAAACCCTTCTTTTTTTTTTTTTTTTTAAAGAAGTCACCAGCTTGCTTGTGTGTTCTTTGCACAAAGATAAAGGAAAAAATGACCAGCGGAATATCTTTCTCACATACTATTTTAAAGTAAGATTGCTTAAACGCACTGGGAGAGGCTGTTTCCTCTTCTTAGGACACATCTAAGAGAGGTGGCATTGCTTCTCCAGGGACAAAAGAGCTGATGGGTGCCATTTCCCTCTTCTACCCCTCAGCATGAGTGCAGAGACAAATGCTGAAGACAGCTAACCCAGACACTGGCAGTTGAATGTGCTTTGCTCCAAACCCCATGCTCTGGCATTCTGGTGCAACTGCCCTTCAGGGTCAAACCTTCAGTGCAATGAGAACCTCCTCTAGAAGACCAGCACAGGTCTTTGCCACTCCAGGTCCCCAAAGTTTGGAGTTTTAAAACTCAGCTGACCTGGCTAGGATAGAGCCCAAAGTGCACTGCACTGCACCAGGCAGGCAAGCAACCTGGACGCAGAAAGTATGAAAACAGGAATCTGAAAATAGCCTAGGATGCCCGAGGGGAAATTGTTTGCTCTTCTGGGAGAGCTTCCCTGACAGTAGCAAGCATGAACCCCCTCTCTAGGGACAAAGGAGATGGCTGGCGCCATTTCTCTCCCTCGCCCCTCAGTATAAACCACTTTAATAAACATCACAGTGCTAACACTGGCTGCCTACCTGCTTACACCTAAGTTCACTCCCCCTAGGCTCTGCTGGTACTGCTTTTCTCCAGAAAATGTGCCTAAGAATTATCACAGTGGGCCCCTCCTCCAGAAGACCAGCACAAAAACCCTGCACACACCATGTCTATTGCCCATAGAGTTGTGCAAAACTTCAGTTCTTGTGGAAATAGCATCAGGTCTCTTTTAACAAGTACCCCAGAGCATACCTAGTTAAAATTCACCAAAGTCCAAACATTCCCCACTACAGAAAAAAAGAACTTTGCAGATGACTGACCTGAGAGATAGAGTGACTAAAATACAGCAGCAGAGTGGGCACAACACACACCAGAGACACTTCCTGTAATGCCAGGCTCTGGCCATTATATAACCTCTTTTTCATAAAGCCACTACAGTCAGGAGAAGGAAACATAACAGGCCTTCCTAACACAGACAAGACAGAGATTTAGACAAAATGTCAAGACAGAGTAATTCATCCAAAAGAAAGAACATGAAAAGTTTATAGCCAGGGATTTAATTGAAACAGATATAAGTAATATGCCTGATTCATAATTTAAAGCAACAATCATAAAGATACTCACCGGGCCTAAGAAAATCATAGAAGACATCAGGGAAACCCTTACCACAGACATAAAAGAGCTACAAAAAAATCAGGCTGAAATGAAAAATGCAATAACTGAGGTTCATAACTGACGGCATATGATGACCTCAGGATGGAAGAAGCAGAGGAGCAAATAAGTAATATAGAATATAAAATTATGGAAAATAATGAAGCTGAACAAAAAAGAGAAAGAAAAATTTTGGATCACAAAAATAGACTTAGGGAACTCAATGATTCCATCAAGCATAGTAACATTCGTATCATAGAAGTCTCAGGAGAAAAAGAGAGAGAAAAGGGAATAGAAGGTTTATTTGAGGAAATTATAGCTGAAAACTTACCTAATCTGAGGAAAGAAACAGACATCCAAATCTAGGAGGCACAGAGAACTCCCATCAAAATCAACAAAAGCAGGCCACCAACATGAAATATCGTAGTTAAATTTCCAAAATATAGAGATAAAGAAAAAAATCCTAAAAGCAGCAAGACAACAGCCGTCCCTAATTTATGAAGGAAAACCAACAAGATTAGCAGTAGATGTCTCCACAGAAACTTGGCAGGCCAGAAGGAAGTCGCATGATACAATGTGCTGAATGGGAAAAATGTGCAGCCAAGAATACTCTATACAGCAAGGTTATAATTCAGAATAAAAGGAGATATAGAGTTTCCCAGACAAACAAAAACTAAAGGGGTTTGTGACAACTAAAACAGCCCTGCAAGAAATATTTAAAGGGGACTCTTTAAATGGGAAAGAAAGACCCAAAGCGACAAAGACTAGAAAGAAACAGAAAATCTCCAGAATCAATGACCAAACAATTAATAAAATAGCACTAAATCCATATCTATCAATAATTATTCTGACTGTAAATGAAATACATGCTTTAATCAAAAGACATAGGGCACTGGGGCACCTGGGTGGCTCAGCTGGTTAAGCGACTGACTTCAGCTCAGATCATGATCTCACAGTTCATGGGTTTGAGCCCCCTATTGGGCTCTGTGCTGACAGCTCAGAGCCTGGAGCCTACTTCCAATTCTGTGTGTCCCTATCTCTCTGACCCTCCCCCTAGTTGCAATCTGCCTTTCTCTCTCTCAAAAATAAATAAACAACAAAAACTGAGAAAAAAAAAACAACAACAACATAGGGTGTCAGAATGGATAAAATAAAGAAGACCCATCTATGTGTTGCCTATAGGGGACTCATTTTAGACCTAAAAAACCTGAAGCTTGAAAATGAAGGGATAGAGAAACATTTATCATTAACATTCAGAAGAAAGCTGGAGTAGCCATACTTATATCAGAAAAACTAGATTTTAAACCAAAGACATCTCTGTATGTAACAGAGATGAAGAAGACTACTGTATCATAATAAAGAGGCCTATCCAACAAGAAGATCACAATTGTAAATATTTATTCCCCCAACTTGGAGGAAGGCAAATATATAAAAACAGTTAATAACAAATATAAGTAGGGTGCTTGGGAGGTTCAGTCACTTAAGCGTCTGACTCTTGGTTTAGGATCAGGTCATGACCTCACACTTTGCAGTTTTGAGCCCAGCATCCAGCTCTGAGCTGGCAGTGTGGAGCCTGCTTGGGATTCTCTCTCTCTCTCTTTCTCTCACTCCCTCTCTCTCTACCTTCCTGTACTTTTACGTCCCTGTCCCTCTCAAAATAAATAAATAAACAAACTTGAAAAAAGTTAATAATTACAACCATAAAAAAAACTCATTGATAATAATACAATAATAGTAAGGGACTTTAACATCCCATTTACAACAATGGACAGATCATCTCAGCAGAAAATCAACAAGGAAACAATGGTTTTGAATGACACACTGGATTTCTACCAAACATTTGAGGAAGATTTAATAACTATTCTTCTCAAACTATTCCACAAAACATAAATGCAAGGAAAACTTCCAAACTCATTATATGAGGCCAATATCACCCTGATTTCAAAACCAGACAAAGTCTGTACTAAAAATGAGGAATATAGGCCAATATCACTGATGAACATGCATGCAAAAAGTCTCAAGCAATACTAGCAAATTGAATCCAAGAGTTCATTAAAACTATCACTCACAATGATCAAGTGGGATTTGTTCTGGGGCTGCAAGCGTGGTTCAATATTTGCAAATCAATCAACGTGATACACACCACATTAATAGAAGAAAGGATAAGTACCACATGACCTCCAATAGATGCAGAAAAAGCATTTGACAAAGTACAGCAGCCATCCTTGATAAAAATCCTCAACAAAATAAGAATAAAGAAAACATACTTCAACATCATTCAGGCCATATAAAAAGACCCACAGCTAAAATCATCCTCAATGGGGAAAAACTGAGACCTTTTCTTCTATGGTTGGGAACAAGACAGGGATGTTCACTCTCACCATTATTATTTAACATAGTACTGGAAGTCCTAGCCTCAGCAATTAGACAACAAGAAGAAATAAAAGGCATCCAAATCATCAAGGAAGGAATCAAACTTTCACTAATTGCAAGCAACATGATACTCTATGTAGAAAACCCAAAACACTCTACCAAAAAATTGCTAGACCTCATATATGAATTCAATAAAGTTGCAGGATACAAAATCAACCTACAGAAATCTGTTGCATTCTGTAAACCAAGAATGAAGCAGAAGAAAGAGACACCAAGGAATTGATCCTATTTACAACTGCACCAAAAAACATAGGATAACTGAGAATAAACTGAGAATAAAACATAAGATAACTGAGGATAATAAAAGAATAAATCTTTTATCAAAGAGATAAAAGATCTATACTATAAAAACTATAAAACACTTAGAAGAAAATTTAAGATGACACAAAGAAATGGAAAAACATTCCATGCTCGTGAACTTGAAGAAGAAATATTGTTAAAATGTCGATACTATCCAAAGCAATCTACACATTTAGTACAATCACTATCAAAATACCACTAGCATTTTTCACAGAGATAGAACCCCTACAAACAATCCTAAAATTCATATTGAACTAAAAAAGACCACAAACAGCTAAAGCAATCTTGAGAAATAGAAGGAAAGCTAGAGGCATCCCAATTCTGGACTTCAAATTATATTACAAAACTATAGTGATCAAGAGATTGTGGTACTGACACAAAAACCGACTCATAGACCAATGGAACAGAATAGAAAACCCAGAAATGGACCCACAACTATATGGCCAACTAACCTTCAACAAAGTATGAAAGAATATCCGATGGAAAAAAGATAGTGTCTTCAACCAGTGGTGTTGGGAAAACTGGACAGCAAAATGCAAAAGAATGAAACTGGACCACTTTCTTACACCATAACCAAAAACAAATTAAAAATGGGTAAAAGACCTAAATGCAAGATAGGAAACCATCAAAACCCTAGAGGAGAACACAGGAGGGAACCCCTTTGACATCTACCATAGCAACTTCTTACTAAATACAACTCCTGAGGCAAGGGAAACAAAAGCAAAAATAAACTATTGGTACCTCATCAAGATATCCTCTGCACAGCAAAGGAAACAATCAACCAAATAAAACTAAAAGGCAACCTTGGAATGGAAGAAGATATTTGCAAATGACATATTTGATAAAGGGTTAGTATCCAAAATCTCTAAAGAACTTACCAAACACAACACCCAAAAAACAAATAACCCTGTTTAAAAATGGGCAGAAGACATGGATAGACACATTTCCAAAGAGAATGTACAGATGGCTAACAGACACATGAAAAGATGTTCAATATCACTCATCATCAGGGAAACAAAATCAAACACACGATGAGATACCACCTCATTCATACCTGTCAGAATGGCTAAAATTAACAACACAGGAAACAACAGATGTTGGTGAGGAGGCAGAGAAAGGGGAGTCCTCTTACACTATTGGTGGGAATGCATGCTAGGACAGCCATTCTGGAAAACAGTATGGAGGTTTCTCAAAAAGTTAAAAAAAGAACTACCCTGTATATAGGGTGTATACACACACACACACACACACACACACACACACACACACACGCACGCACACGCACGCACGCGCACACACACTGGAATATTATGCAGCCATAAAAAATAATGTAATCTTGCCATTCGCAACAACATGGATGGAGCTAGAGAGTATTATGCCAAACTAAATAATTCTGTCAAAGAAAGACAAATACCATATTATTTCACTCATATATGGAATTTAAGAAACAGATGTGAGTGCCTGGGTAGCTCAGTCAGTTGAGCATCCAACTCTTGATTTTAGCTCAGGTCATGATCTCATGGTTCATGAGTTTGGGCCCCAAATCAGGCTCTGTGCTGACAGTGCAGAGCCTGCTTGGGATTCTTTCTCTCTCTCTCTCTGTCCCTCCCCTGCTTGTGTGCTCTCTCTCTCTCTCTCAAAATAAATAAACTTTAAAAAAATAAATAAATAATCACACGTTAAATAAAAAAAATGAAACAAAACAGATGAATGGGGGAAGGGGGAGAGAGAGAGAGAGAGGCAAACCATAAAACAGACTATTAACCATAGAGAACAAACTGAGGGTTGCTGGGGAGGGAGGAGATGGGTAGAGGGATGAGTTAAATGGGTGATGGGTATTAAGGAGTGCACTTGTGAGAAACACGGGGTGTTGTATGTAAGTGATGAATCACTAAATTTTACACCTGAAACTAAGATTACACTGTGTTAACTAACTGAAATTTAAATGAAACTTGAAACTACAAAAAAATAAATTAATTATTAATTCAAGATCTGAGGAAAGGTAATTAACAAGGTAAGGAAATGGGCCTAAGAAATTATAATTGATAATGTAAACTGTAACGGCTTTTTTTGAAGGCACAGAGTTAATGAACTGTTAGAAAATTTAATAAAGAAAATCAATATCAGGAAAAAGTCACATTTGCATATTAGAAGTGGGAAGCTGAATATAAAAACAGAATAACAATTTCAAAATTTATAAGATAAATACTTCCATGCTTTTCTAATAAATGTGGAAGTGTGGAGGAAATATACACTTTCTCATAAAGAGAATTATAACAACATTTTAAAAAAATGTCCCGTATGCTTTTAAAAAACTTAATAGTACATATAATCCAAGACAAAATTTAAAGAGCCCTTCAAAGAAAAAGATACTGATAGATTAACCTAAATCTGATATTGGAATTTATTATTAGATTGTATACAAAAGGATTAGAAACAAATGTTCATGCAATTCCCTCCTGAAATCAATTGTAGTAGTCTCATTACCTTTTCCACTTCACTGGTTTCTGGTTATTTTATTTTTTATTTTTTTGTTTGTGGACTGTAGGTAGTGATGCTGTGTATATATGTGTGTAGTATCTAAAAGAATTTTCATAGACTCAACCAAAGTTACTCATACCCACGTACTTAACCATGAAGTTATCAGTGCTAGATTTACATTGTCTTAATTCTTTTTGAATAAAACCATGGGGAAATTATCTTCAAAGAGTAGAATGGACAATATAACTTTATTTAGATGTCAAAAAGTTACTTATAGGATGGGAATAAAATGTATTTCCTCTTAAGCCTTTTACCTTCACTAATTTTTCTGGTCTTATTTTATGTAATCAATCTCAAGGCCAACAATATTAAAAATAGAAGGTCAATGGGAATGGTATTGATTTCTGAGTTTAAAATATCAATATTAAAATAAGGTTAACCTTATAAAAATAGTTTTTCCTTAGCAATTATTGCATGAATGTTTCTGGTATTTTTCCTCTTAAGTTCATATCACTATATTATTAACATATCCAGACAAAAAACTCTCAGTGCATGGTTTTTGAGGATGAAAATTAGTCGATAATTATAAGTGCTTAAAGTAGGTAATATTTAAATAGTGTATCCCAAAAGAAACCATTAAAATATATCAAATATTTATTTTGGGAAGTTTGATATGATTATGATTGGAAAAACGTTATTTTTAAGAAGCTAAACTTGAAGATCTCTCTAAATAAATAAATTGAAATATGTGTTTCATGCAGGGAAAGTGTTGAAATACTATATTGTACACCTAAAACTAATATAACACTGTATGTTAACTAACTAGAGTTAAAAGAAAAAAATTTAAAAAAAACATGGAAGGTTTTATACATTAATGATTTTATATTATTGAAAATAATGTAATTACTGGAAATATGTTCAGTGTGGGGGAATATATATATGCTGTTATTATTTATTACCATGCATTTCTAAACTTCTTAGTTAACAGTGCATCTGAAGCCCTCATATTGTAGATTAAGATACAATTATAGGAATGCTAATCTTTGTGTCTAAGAAATTATTTCCTTATCTAGATCATAAAGAAAATGCATGATGATAAGTCAAGAAATTTAGAATGTGGATACTAATATATGACAAGCTGATTACAAGAATAGAGGTAAATTTGTGACAAGCTAAAAGTAGTTTCTCAGTATATATTTTTATGTGTTCCAAACTAATAATTCTTTAAGGAAATATTTACAAATATGAAACAAGTATTTTATCTTCTAGACCAAATTTACCAACTTACATTCCAGACTTTTTGAGGAAGAAAAATCACTGTACCTATCAAAGCCTAATCCACACAAAAGCTTGATCCTAATAACTTTTATATACTTAATGTAGCACTATGGAAACTTACAATTTTGCTCTCCATTGAGCATAGACTCACCATTTCCTAGCTCCCACATATTAATAGTGAAAAAAGGAAGGAAAAGTTAACAAAGAAGAGAAAGAAGAAGTCTTGCCAATGGAGTCCTGTCTAATATACATCAATTGCTCACATTAAAAATCTTGAAGTCATACTTGATTCCTAACTCGATTTCTTCCCCAACTCGATTAATCTTACAACTGATCCTGTTTGATATGTTATTGAAATATATACCAATTTTATTAGGTATTTCCATTAATTCAGCCATCACCAATAGCCAACCACCATTTCTTTTAGGCTTGGCAATTGCAATAGTATCCTAACCTTTCTCCCAACTCCATATACTCTTTCTCTTATTCACTCTATAAAGAAACCACAGTGAGCATTTCAGATATTTGAAATGATTCTTTTGTCTATTATAGAATTTTGCTTTTGCTATTCTTTCTGTGTTGTTCTTAATTTATAGTTGGATTTTTTTTCCTTAGTATCTTAATCTAGCTCAAATGTCCCATAATTTAAGAATTTTTTCTTTTTTTTTTTTTTAAGGGACACCTGGCTTACTCAGTCAGTTGAGCACCTGGCTTTTGATTTCAGCTCAGGCCGTGATACCAGGGTCTTGGGATCAAGCCCTGTGTCTGGCTCTTATGCTGAGCATGGAGCTGGCCTAAGATTCTCTTTCTCTCTCTGCCTCTCTCTCTCTCTCTCAGCCCCATTTCCCCACTTGTGCTCTCTCTCTCTTTAAATAAATAAATAAATAAATAAATAAATAAATAAATAAATAACAAATGTTTTCCTGGCTACCCTAAATTAAGCTTTCAACATCCTATATTAGAAAACATTATCTTAGGTTCTTCTGAGCACTTATCATTACAAGAAATTATTTTTATTTTTTCTTTCAAAATGTAAGCAAGTATCTTCAGTCTTTTTGATTATATATATATATATATATATATATATATATATATATATATCCTGTAATGAATATTTTTGAGTATCTGAATTAATGAATACATTGATGAATGCACTTACTTTCCTAATAATGTACATAAATTATAAGCAAATAGGAGATACAGTATGCTATGCTGAAACACTTACGACTAACATTGTAAACTATTTTGATTTATTCTTGGTCAAACATACAATCAACAATCAAACAACAAGTTATAGAACAGAAATTGGAAATTTTAAAATGCGTATTTCATACATGAATGCTTGAATTGCTCTAGACTAGATTATATCAATAAGAAAATTAACAGTTCAAAAGTAATTTAGATTTTTTATTTATTGCAGTAATATTGATAGACCAGTTAAATAAAGCATCAGCCTCCAACCATTGTATTTATTCATTTATACATTTATAGATCTATCCATTTAAAAATATTTACTGAGTGTTACAATGTTCTAAGTTTTATACTATAGAGAAGACCCAACTTGAACAGAAGGGAACAATATGACACATATAATGAAACTTAAGCAGGAATTATTTTTTAAATATGTTTATTTATTAATTTTGAGAGAGAGAGAAAGAGAGAGAGATAGAATGCATGTGAGCAGGGTAAGAGCGGAGAGGGGGTGAGAGAATCCCAGTCAGGCTCAGTGCTCTCAGCAGCACTGAGTGCTGAGAGCACTGAGCCTGATGTGGAGCTCAATCCCATGAACCATGAGATCATGATCTGAGCCAAAATCAAGAATCAGGTGCTTAACTGAGTGAACCACCCAGGTGTCCCTGAGAATTCTAAGAAATGTATAATTCAATAATACTTTTCTTGCAGAAATAAATGCAATAATCATAAAAACTACTAAAAATAAGGTGTGGTGAGACAAAAGATTTAAGATTTAATCATCAATATTTTATGATAAATGTCAAGATCATCATCACTAGAAAACAGCAGGATGATGAGAACGACTCCAGTAGGAATGTTTACAGGGGCTACCTGATTAAAAAAAATGTTTCAAACCCAATCTCAATGTCAAAGATATAATCCAAATGTATTTTAGAGGCACTTGGAACAGAGTAAAGAGTATTAAACACACACACATGCGCACACACAAATAAAAGTTTATTTAAAAGAAAACTCAAACTCTTCCAAAACATGGATAAGAAATTCATTGCAGGGGAGCCTGGGTGGCTCAGTGGGTTAAGCATCCACTCTTGGTTTCAGTTCAGGTCATGATCTCGTGGTTGTGAGTTCAGGCCCTGCAACGGGATCTGCACTGGCAGTGCAGAGCCTGTTTGGGATTTTCTCATTGCCTCTTTCTCTGCCCCTTCTCTGCTCGTGCTCTCTCTCTCTCTCTCAAAATAAATAAATAAACATTATTTTTTTTTTAAATTATCTGTGAGAGGCACTATTTCCTGAAATAACATCAAAATTTGAAGATTGAAAATGCGTCATCACATTTGTGTCTTCTGTAGTTATCACTATACTTTCACTGGTAAATGTTAAATTTGTACAAATTTAAGATACTTTTGTACAAATAAGCAATTCAGAATCAACTTTTTTTGTAAAATGAATATGCAGTACTTGTCTTGTCATCAAAATGTGTTTCATTTATTTGAGGCCATTGCTGCTGAAAGTGTTTATTGCAAAAGATAAGTGTTATGAATCATGGAATAGTACATATTTACTTAATAAAAAGAATGATTTATGTCAGAAACTAAGTTTTGCTACTCAAATCATGTTTTGCAGATCTGGAGGATATGCATCACTGGTAACTTTCTTTTTCTTCAAATTCCAGGTGATGCCCATGTTCTGATCCGTGGGCCACACTTAGTAGCAAGGTATGAAGGAATAAAACTAGTCTTTATATAGGACATTCTATTTGTTCTCTGTATGAAGTACTATAAGAATGTTCATCTCCTATTTTATTGCACTTATGGCAAAAATACTTAACTTCTGATCCCAGCTGGCAGCTTTACTTGGTTTCTCACATCTCAAGGCTCAGACAATGGCTGTGTCAAATCTGGTAGCTTTACCAAGTGGCCAGTAGAGACAATGGCATTGCTCATTTTTTTCATCACCCTATCACCCTGAAATCAAAAGTGGTGAAAAGATGAATTTTATGGCTTCCCTGACCCAGTTAATTTATTTTTTATCAGAGAACAACCTACATACACTATTTGAAAGGAGATGCTAGTTTTTTCACATCATGGAAAGGTATAAAAAAGAAGCCAGTTAGTGGTAATGTTCTTTCAGATTTAACTTCGTACCTATGTGGGAAATGTATTCACTGCTTCTATATCTCACAAACTACTCGATTAGACATTGTTAAAATCTAGAAGCACAAATTGGAGGTCTAACAAATTGTCTCATTTTAAAATTATGAATAATATGCTTTATAAAGTAATTACAGAGAAAAAAACCTAGGAAAAATGCTAGATCAAATGTGATACTGGGCACATATGAAAGCCAGGAAATATGCCAACACTAGGAATAGGTAATTTCAAAGAAATAATAACTAGGGAATTTCTACCATGTCCAAGAAGACCAGTATTACTAGATCCACACACAGAGGTACCATATTTGATAACACCAAATACAAAGTAGAATTCTCAACAACAACTAGAGAAAATAGAGATTATATGTCAACCTAGTATTATAAATTCACTTATGCTAATCTTTAAGAATATAGTAAAATAAATATTTTTGTATACAAACAAAAATGATAGATTTTATTTAGCAGGCCCTTACTTAGATATAGTAAATTTTTTACAAAGAAGAGGTTGAAACTGATAAATACTGCATTAGATTGATGATAGTAAACTTATGGAGATTTCACAAAATGACATCAAAGAAAACTAAAAGATAAGTGTTATTTAAACAAATGGAGAATTTATAGAATTGGAAAAATATGTCCTTATTTTGTACTTTATTTGAAAAAATTACTCTGCAATCTGTGGATTGAAAGAAGTAAACAAAGTGTATTTCAATTTTTTGAAACAAGTATAAAATATAAATTATTGATAAGTACAATTTTATAAAAAGTAGCTAAAACAGAGAGTTAGGAAATTAAGAGAAGATGGTTTGGCATGTATTGAATAAATGATGTGTGTGTATTATTATTACTTCATATTGTATGTTTGGAATAATATGGAAGTCATCCTTTGCCTTTCCATGACACTGGCTGCATGAACACATAGGGTGATTTTAGTTGTCTTGTGAAGAAGAACAAGCCTTAAGATGATGATGCTATAAAATAAAGAGCATCATTAAATTGCTGAATCAAATATACTTTGGTGCTAAACTAGCTCTAGTAGAGCTTCTATAGTCTTGAACTATGAGTAACCACGTAGATCACAGCTCAACCACTGACTTGAGTTGGACATGGAGAATGAGCAAAATATGTATTTATTTTAAACCACTAATATTTGGGGCTATTTGATTCTGCAGCATGGTCTGGGATTGCCTGACTAATACAGACATTGTTTTCAGGAGTAGAGTGCCATCTCAACAAATCTAAAATGTGTGACATAAGCTTATCAGTTGGAAGTGGAGGAAACAATTTGCAGAGGCTGGAAAAATGTCACTTTTAAGCAGTAGCAGAATATTTGGTAACACCATATTTCTGAAAATCTTGTGAGGCTTATTGCATGCCCAATTACTTTGTAGCTCTAGGGGAAGAGTTCAAAAACAGAACATTAGTGTTTTTGATTGTTATTGACTGAATTTTATCAGGTATTACCAGAAAGAGATAAGTAAAGAATTTTGATTGCTGAAAGCAAAAAATGAAATGAAGTAAAAACATTCTGGAACTCTGGACCTTGATGTTATGAGGCTCAAACTGTAGGAGATAATTGATAAAGGTTTTAAGAGGCAAGACCCTATCAAAACTCAGCATTTTAGAAAAGATAAAAATAAGAGTGTAGCCTTCCCATTTATTTGAAAAATTCCTATAGGATTCAAGTGCCTGAGGGCAAAGATCAGATTAAGGATATGGGAGACAGTTAAACCTCAAAATTGAATTAGCTGATTTAGAGAAAAATCAGGCTATAACTTTTCTCCAGAAGCACAGATTTCTACTTCTAAGCCTAAAATTTAAAGACATTTTGGAGGTAGAAGTGAGGAATATGTGTGTGTGTGTGTGTGTGTGTGTGTGTGTGTGTGTGTGTGTAATGTAGATACACATATACAATTATATTTTCATATATATCGATATTATATATATATATCAGATATGAAAATTATATCTTAATAAGACTTGAAGGTATAAATATTTGCTAGCATCACTTAAATAACAATTTTACTGCCTTATGCTAAAGCAAGTACAAACCCAGAATAACAATAGTGAAATTTTAAAAATCTTGTTATTTGACACTTACCCCTTCCTCTAAATTCCTCTAATTGGACATGAGTTTAAAAAGTTGAATAGGGGCGCCTGGGTGGCTCAGTCGGCTGAGTGTTTCACTTCAGCTCAGGTCATGATCTTGAGGTTTGTGAGTTCAAGCCCCGTGTCGGGCTCTGTGCTGACAGCTCAGAGTTTGGAGACTGCTTCGGATTCTGCATCTCCCTCTCTTTCTCTCTGCCCCTCCCTTGCTTCTCTGTCTATCTCTCTCTCTCTCTAAAAAATAAATAAATATTTAAAAACTTTACAAAATATAAAATGAAAAGTTTAATAAATCCATGATAGGCACATTCCCTCAAAGGAAGGCTAAGGGAAGCCAAGAAGAATAAGGATAAAGAAGCATATCCCTGAGGGCATGGACAGGACCATAGGAAGTAGTGCCACATGAAACAAATCCTATAGAGCAGAATCAGGGTCTAATTAATAAATACTCACAAACACTATTGTAGGGCCTGCTCACACTGCCTATTCAGCAGAATTTCAGAAATGCTACAGTCCTTTTCTACTGAGGGTCTTCTATTCCTCCCTTTCTGATTAAGAGTATTTAGTACAGATATTTAGACCACATTTCACCATTGAATATTGGGAGTTAGCAGATGAAAAGTAATTTATCCTTTAGTTTGTAGTTTGAAGAGCCACAGCCAAACCTCCCATTGAACTTACTGAACAGCACACATCAACATTCTAGAATTGTTCTGGGGATGGTTGACTGTGTATGATATGTTAAAAAGAAAAAAAAAGTACAAACATATGAATAAACAAGTAATATTCACCAAATAATCTAAGTCCTTTGGCATTTGAGTGCCAATGAAATATGACACAAAGCAGTTTATGCTATTCTAAAGTTTACTGTCCCCCTGACACAGTGTATTCTGAAGTCACCTATTGAGATGCTGGTATCATGATGAATCCATCTGTTTGAGCCTCTGGCTGACTTCATAGTATAAAGGACCTTCTCAACCATGGCCCATAGTTCATGCACTGGACACACAACTGGAGAGAGAAATGAACACTTATTCCACTGAGGGTTTGGGGATGAGTTTTCCACAGCATAACTTGGATTATCTGGAATAATAAACACATGATTAGCTGGGGAAAAAATATTGGAAGAGAGATTAGTGATCTATACTCATGTTCTATTATGTTCTAAAGTCAATTCCCTTTTCTAAGACATGTAAGTGGATAATCATTGTATGGGTACTAGTACTGAAATCTGAAAAAAACTATGCAAATTTAGCAGTAATTGTGAACAAATTGGAATTTTGAACTAGATGCAAACTAAACATCAGGATGAAGTACAGATCTGACAAAGGATGGTTGGCATTTGTTAGCCTTAAACACCAGCAACTCTATCTAATTATATTTCACTGGAAATGGTGTAATATAAATTAATATAAAACACTCTAAAAATTTGAAAAATATTGAAACATAAGTCACCTGAAAGAACCTGTTACCCTGACACAAATAAAAATGTCTTTATATTTTCAGTTATTCTGTGTTCATATTTAAATTTTATAAATAAATTTTTCATGTTGTCATGTCAATTGAAAATTATTTATAAGTGTGATAGATTTGTCATATTCCACAAACCAGATATATAACAATTTATGTAAAAATATACTTTTTGGGGTAGCATGCAATTGTTCAGTAATACATATAATTTTGCTGAAAATCACTATGGAGGAAATAAATCTTCCACACGATTCATATTACCTCTTTAAATTAATTGAAAAATATCACTACTTTTTATAATGACTGTGATATATGAATAAACTGCTTTTGAAAGAATTCTAGCTATTCATGATATAACTATAAATCTTTATTAGATTTATCCTCTTTTGACAATATATTGACAAACTTTTGATGATAATATTTTATCAGATACTAACAATCTAAATTGAATTCTGTTTGTCACATCTCTGTCTCTTCCTGTCTCTGTCTTTTGTCTCTCTCTAGACACACACACACATTCATTGTCTTCTCTTTCTCCTTCCTTTCTTCCCTTCGTTCCTTCCTTTCTTTATCTTTTTTTATTTCTTTCACCTATGAATGCAAAAAGCCTTATATTCTTTATATTTATCTAAATAAACATGTCTGTTTCATGCTAAATACTACCAATCCTAAACCCGTTCTAATCCTGGTTAATATTATAGCAGTTTCTGAGAAGAAAAGTCAGGCATATAATTTGCTAACAGTACCTTTTTATATATCCTTGACTATAGCAAAACTCATTAGCACTTTTTTGTTTTATTTTGTTTTTTCTCTATGTGTCTTAGTTAAGGCTCCTTCCAAAATAAGGCTTGGGTTCAGATAATCTATTTACAAAAGCAATCACATATATCAGAAGTGGGGGACTGGACAGGGAAAAAAAAAGTCATTAAAGTCTGGGAATTCAAGAGTAAGCTACTGCTCTGTGATCAGGATGCAAGCTTCCAAATGAACCTCTCAGGAGCTATGTGAAAGCATTCCAGTGTCCACTTGATAATTTTGACTCTTGTCCTGCATTTGTTGAGAATTGACCCTAAGAATCTAAGCATGTTGTACATAATATTTATGCATATTTATAAAATAAATTTAAGATCTGTATATCTTTTTCGTCAATGTTTTTAAATTAACTCCTGGGGAAATTGAAAATAGTATATATGACTATGATATAAACTTTGTAAACAAGACAAATAATGTTTGTCTTTATTTTAATTTTTTTTTAATTTTATTTATTTTGAGAGAGACAGAGACAGTGTGAGTGTGTGTGGGGGGGGGGGGAGAGAGAAAGAGAGAGAGAGAGAGAGAGAGAGAGAGAATCCCAAACAGGCTCTGCACTGTCAGCACAGAGTCCAGTGTGGGGCTCTAACTCAGGAAACCCTGAGATCATGACCCCAGCTGAAACAAAGAATTGCATGCTTAACCGATTGAGACACCCAGGTGCTCCCAGATGAATAATGTTTTAAGTGGAAAAGATGCAGCCAATTAAAATTATACTTTATTTATTTTTAATTTTTTTAAGTTTATTTGTTTTGAGACAGAGAGGGACAGAGTGTGCTGCAGGGGAGGAGTAGAGAATCGGAGACACAGAATCCGAAACAGGCTCCAGGCTCTGAGCTGTCAGCACACAGCCTGATGGCGGGGCTCAAACTCACAAGGCACAAGATCATTACCTGAATTGAAGTCAGAGGCTCAACTGACTGAGCCACTCAGGCGCTCCTGAAATTATATTTTTTATTTATTTCTTAAATTTTTTTTTTAATGTTTATTTGTTTTTTTGAGAGACAGAGAGAACACAAGCAAGAGAGAGGCACAGAGAGAGAGGGAGACACAGAATCTGAAGCAGGCTCCAGGCTCTGAGCTGTCAGCACAGAGCCCAATGCAGGGCTTGAACCCACAAACTGTGAGATCATAACCTGAGCCAAAGTCGGACACTTACCCGACTGAGCCACCCAGGCGCCCCTGAAATTTTATTTTTAAAAATATTTCAAAAATATTCTACGTGAAGAAGTCAGAGAAATTAGTGCATCAATATTTCAGCAATGATTCATGGGTATTGTACTGTAAAATGTTACTTAACATGCTTATAAGAGATTTAGTACTGTTAATGACAACAGATTTTTGTTTTGAAAGAGAGCAGTCTTTTTTTATTCAGTTTAAACTAATTTCCTCACAATTTTCCCTTGACATATTTATTGCCTTGCCGTTTCATAGCTGGTGTAGCAAATCAAAATGGACTGGATCATATATTGAGTATAAGTCACTCTTGCCTCACATGACTATACAGAATTCTGTTTGTTTTAATATCAAAAGCAGAGACATATAATTATGATTCTTAATGTGAAATGATTTGAAATAGAAGAGTAATTAAGGAATTAAGTTTATTGATTTCTACCACCCATGAAATAATTCAAACACAATATGTATGTTCATTTCCAGGTATCTAAAATGAAGTCAGTACGGGTAAATAATTACTGGAGAGATTGGTAACAAAAGAAATGTTGACTACTTGAATGTGATTAAATATACTTAAAGAATAAATATGTGTACAATTTATTGCAAGCCATGTAATATGATGAAACCCAATTCTGAAACTATCAGACTAGATTTACAAATGATTAATGTGTACAGAAGATCACAAATGATAATCACACATTGTTCATAGTAACACAGATGTTCTGCATATACCACTTTCTTTAATATGCCTATATGTTTTCTAAAACAGGGAATATTAGTAATCTGAATTATGAATGTTAATAATCCCAAATCAGGTAAATACTACGTTTGTAAAGTTGAAACTATAAGACCAAATTAGCTCTTGATATTTAAGTATGAGTCTTATACGGACACAAGACGGTGCAAATTTATCACTCTCCATCTATTTAGTTGTTAGAATTTTGTGCAGCGTATACAGTAGGAAAAGAACCTTGTATCAGAAGTATTTAATACATTCTGAATAACATGTTGACTTATCATTATGAATATTAAAACAAGAAAAATAATAGTTTTTCTTCATATAATGAACACATAGTTATTACCTGCACTTACAGATAAATCTGAATTCTTATTCAAATATTTCTTGGACAAGATGCTATCTTTAAACAAATGAACTTAAAGATGAGGTGCAATCAGAATATATTGTTGACATTAATTTAACAATGTAAGATACAGCATACCAATGAAGAGACAACCACACTTAGTCTAGTTATGGGCAAGTATAAGAAGTTGATGCCCACTATTACTAGTATGATTTAATTATTTCCTGGAAGTTTCACCAATTCACACTAGAAAAGATGAAAATTATCATTATCAGCAGTTGACGTAATAGTCTACATTTAAACCTTAGAGAAATCAATTTAAAAGCTATTATACCTAGAAATAAGATTCACTAAAGTGTCCACTTACAAATTAAAAATATAAAAATCAATATTTACATAGTTATTCATCCTTTAGATATCAGTTTAAATATCATCCTATAGATAAAATTTTAACTAAACTTTGACATCGCTTTCACATTTTCCACTTTTCCTTCAAAACATTATCACTATTGTAATATAATTATTTATATAAGGGTTTCATAAAATTATAAGTTTAGTATTTCAAAAAAATACTAAAATAATTTTTAAATGTGACCAAGTGTTTCTAAAGTTCACCTGAAAGAATAATTCAATGCAAATAGTTAAAAACATTTCTGTAAAAGAAAATGAGAAGTGAATGTTTGCAACACAATCAATTAAGTGTATTACTACTTTACTGAATAGTGTGATATTAGTGCAGGAACATAAAAAAAACTCACATAGCAAAAACAATGATATATGTGAATAAATAAGTAAGGAAAGAATACTTCTTTGAATTTCAATGTCATAATTTTTAAAATATAACTTATTTTTCCTTAATAACATACATATTTTCCCCAAGTGCATAACTGAAATTCGTTTAAATAAGATGTCAAACTTAAAGTATGACATGGCTTTCTCACTTATTTGAAAATCCAAATTGATATTAATTTGTTCTGGTCAATTTCAACATGGTTTGTCAGCTCACCATTTTGTGGGTTCTGACCAGTTATCACTGAAATGCCAGCAATAGTGGTATGAGTTATCACTGGTGTATGGGCAGGAAGTGATTACTCAAAAGGAATGGCAGGTGAAAAGTCAGGGCGGAGAGCCAGTATTCTTTCCATGTTTCACACACATAGACACCCATACACCCACACACACACCATGACAATCCAGGTACTGACCAAGGTCAAAAGCACTATCACCACTCCTCTCACATATACACATATACATGTAAAAACATTTCTTCTCCCCAGAAACTCTTACCTTTTTTACACATTTTGATTTTTTCTCTGCAAGTTTCATAGTACATTGATCTTAAGAAAATAGCCAGTATTTTTGTGCACTCAGGACCTTGGCAAGAAAAAATATTTTTGACCATATCTGAAGTAGGTATCGGAAAATATACTACCTTCCTTGGGAATCACATAGTTTTTTTTTCAATTTGTTTTTCTCCAGTAGGGCCTCAAAGATGATTTTAAGTTGCAGTGACACAATTTTGTACAGGCTGGAAGCTGTCTTCAAGAGCCAAAACCTCTTAACAGACTTTGGGTGGTCTCCATCTTCACATGTCACTGAAAGGCCATGCCACCCACCTTTTTGTCTTATTTTCTAATATTCAGGTTTTATATAATTTTTTCTGATGTGCACTTGCACAATCCCTGTATGGTAAAAAATAAATATGGTGTGTTATAAAATGGCTTTCAAAGCCTCTGCCCAGAATTAACAAAAGCCAATTCTGACCATATTTAATTGGAAAAAGCAAGTCCCATGGCCACAGCTAAAAACAAACATGGTAGAGATATTGCATTTCTATCTTGTGCCTGAAAATTAGAAGCAGTAATGATAACACCATACAGCATCAAACTAAATCGATAAAGACAAACTAAACTGATAAAGATGAAAAGAATTACATTGGTCTTGGCACTGGGCATACACAATGTAAGTCTAATTTTTTTTGTCGTATTCCATATTTCCTGAATTTTAGTCTATTTTATTAATTTTGTCAAGAAACCATCATTTTTGGCCTCAGTGCTCTATTATTTTAACTTTCTTACTCTCCCCACCCAGCTTTATTAAGGCATAATGGCCCAATAAAACGTGTATATATTTCAGGTGCATAATTTAATGATTTGATACACATGTACATTGTGAAGTTATTGCTACAATCAGGATAATTAGTATATCCATCATCTCCTATAGTTATGTGTGTGTGTGTGTGTGTGTGTGTGTGTGTGTGTGTGTGTATGTGTGTGTGTGCGTGATGAGAAACCTTAAGATGGAAACTCAGCAAATTTCAACAATATGGTATAGTTAACAATAGCCACATTGTTATATGTTAGATCTCCAGAACTTTTTCATCGTGCACACTGAAATTTTATACTCTGGCCAAGATCTCCCATTCCCCCTTCATCCAGTTGCTGACAACCACCTTTTTACTTTCTGCTTTTATGAGTTTGACTATTTTAGATTCCACATGTTCCAAGTGCGATCGTACAGATTTGTCTTTCTGTGTCTGGCTTATTTCATTTAGCATAATGATTTCCAGTTTCATCCATGTTGTTACAAATTGCAGGATTTCCTTTCAAAAGTAATTAATTTTTCAGATATAACTGATTTATAACATTGTATTAGTTTTATGTGTACAACTTAATGAGTGCAGATATTTCTTTGAAGTCCTGATTTAATATTTTTGGAATGTATGCCCAGAAATGAGATTGCTGAATAATAATGTAGTTCAATTTTTAATTTTTTTGGGGGGAACTGCCATAGTTTTCCATTATGGCTATACCAATTTACTTTCTCACCAATCATGTTAAAGCATTCCATTTTTTCCACATCATTGCCAACACTTTTGTGTTTTTGATAATATTTTAATAGATGTGAAGTGATATCTCCTTGTGATTGCAATTTGCATTTCCTGATAGTAAGTAAAATTGAGTATTTTTTCAAGTCAACTGTTTCTTTGTTGATTTTCTGCCTTGATGATCTATTCATTATTAAAAGTGGTGTATTGTAATCCATTCATTGTATTGTTTTCAACCTCTTCCTTCAGATCTAACAACATTTGCTTTATGTATTTAGGTGATCTGATGTTGGGAGCATATGTACTTCTAATTGCTGTATCTTCCTGTTGAATTGATCTTTTTACCATTATATAACTGCCTTCTTCGTCTCCAGAGATAGCTTTAGAGTTCAGGTCTATTTTCCCTCATAGAATTAGAGTTATCCTGGTGATAGCTTTTCACAGACACAGAATTGCTAAGGGAATCTTCATGAGTATGGTCTATGCTTAGGGACCCTAAGAAGTGGGTGTTATTTGACATGGGTTGAAATATTGCCTATTATATAAAACTATAAAAATAGCTAGTATCCACCCTGTGACTCCTCATTTAACCATTGAATTTTGTAGTCAATGTATTTGAGGGGACTTAGTTTGACAGTCTCCTAATCTTTATCAGTTCTGATTCTCCTAGCTCTATGTAAGGGAATTGAGTATAATGTATTTTTAAAACTTACAATTAATAATTAGATCCATAAGTGGATAAACAGCTTTGCATTCACTATAAAGTTATAGATGATTTGAGAATAGCCAGAGAACTTGAGTTTCTAAATTTGAAGATAATTTCAGATTATCACTCTCATATCTCTTTGCCACCAAGTTGTTCTGGATTAATAGTACCAACATAAAACGTGTTTTCCAATGTGACTAATTATGTGGAACATGAAATTTTGGTCATATTTCATAATGATACAATTAAACATTTAGAGTCCAGATTTATAAAAGAGAGAATTTTAAAACAGCATTATTAGGGATAGCTACACTTACAAAGTAAAGGAGGGTTTAAAAGTATAACATAGAGGGGTGCCTGGGTGGCTCAGTTGGTTAAGCGTCCGAATTCAGCTCAGGTCATGATCTCGCGGTCTGTGAGTTCAAGCCCCGCATCAGGCTCGGTGCTGACAGCTCAGAGCCTGGAGCCTGTTTCAGATTCTGTGTCTCCCTCTCTCTCTGACCCTCCCCTGTTCATGCTCTCTCTCTGTCTCAAAAATAAATAAAAGTTAAAAAAAAAATTTAAAAAAAAGTATAACGTAGATATAAATAGAAAAATATGCTTTTTTTCCTTACCATGGATCAAATTTTGTGTATTTTTTGTCCTAAATCTTATATATTAATAAATATTCTTATATTTCTGTTTTATCATGAAGGTTTTTAAATTATCATACCGCTTTGAATTTTCTCTCACAACCTCAATCAGCACCTGAATAAGTAAGCTCTTACCTTTAAAAAAAGCTTTCTGTTTCTACTGAGGCTATAAATTGAAGCCTTGCAAAATCATACTCTCTCCAATATTATATTTACAAGTTATGATAGAGTTAGATTAGTAGAAAGATACATACATACAGCCTTCTGAAAAACTGATAGCTAAAAATGCATGGATTTATGATTTTTTTTAATTAAGAATATTTAGGACTTATGATTTTTGGCTTTTAGAATCTTATATTTATTTTCAACTTGGAGAACTTCTCTAAAATACTAGCAAAAATATTTCTTTACTATTACATATACAATTTATGAGAGATGAATTACTCTCATTTTCTCTTCTTAAATAATGCTGACTTTAAGATTTTACAGTTAATTCATAAATAATATATGCATCTTTCTATTGAACCAATTATTATAAAGTACAGATAATGTGTGCTGAATCAAATAAAGGTTAAGAATTTTTTATGTGGACCAAGAATGGATTTCAAACTCTTTCTCTACAACTCAAACAATCATCCAATGCATATTGTTGGGGAATTTGCTTAAGTCTGAAAAAACATATGCATTTATAACTTCTACTTTATTTCATGTATCTGTAACATATTTAAGCATGTGTTAAACTGCAAACTAAAAAAATATAGATTAGTCCAAGTATATTCTAAACCTAAATGCAATTGCAGTAATAATAAAAAGATTCCTAGAAATACATTTTACTATATATTGTTTTTATATTCTGTACATACCATTTATGATAAATAGAAAAAAATAATCAGAAAATTAGATCAGAAGTCAGGAAACTATGGTCTAGTGGCCAAAACCATCCCACTGCATATAAACTAAGAATTTTTTTTACATTTTAGGGGTGTCTGGGTGGCTAGGTTGGTTGAACATCCAACTTTGGCTCAGGTCATGATCTCAGGGTTCGTGGGTTTGAGCCCTGCATCAGGCTCTGTGCTGACAGCTCAGAGCCTAGAGCCTGCTTCAGATTCTGTGTCTCCCTCTCTCTCTGCCCCTCCTCTGTTCATGTTCTCTGTCTCTCTCAAATATAATAAATAACATTAAAAGAAATTTTTTACATTTTAAATGTTATTAAAAAGGGGGGGAAGCATAACTCATTACACCTTAAGTGTGAACTGTGTACACTGATTTTCCCTCTAAAAAGTACAATATGGAAATGGGGAAAAGAGTAACATCACAGTGGAGAAAGCTGAAAACACTAGCTTAGCAAGGTAATCAAGGTCAACATCAATAACCATAAATCATGTAGATATTGTGTACCCTTGAAGCGACATGATGATAATGGTACTTTTCCTCTGTGATTGTCCATTCCCAAACCCATATCACCAGTCTAATGAAAAAATATATTAGAATAATTCTACTACAAGAATATATTGCAAAATACCTTAAACCTTGCAAATTCATGAAAAACAAGAAAAGTCTGAGAAACTGTCACAGCCAAAGAAGAGCCTAATAAGATGAGCAAGTACATGTGATGTGTTATTCTGGATGGGATCATGGAACAGGAAAAGTATATTAGGAAAGACTAAAATGATGTAAATCCTTATGGACTTCAATTTATAATGTGCCAGCACTGACCCCCTATTTATAACAAATGTACCATATTAACGTAAGATATTAATATTAGGGAAAATTTTGTGCAGAGGGTATGTAGAAATTCTGTATTATCTGCTCAGTATTTTCTATAAATCTAGGGACGCCTGGGTGGCTCAGTCGTTTAAGCATCTGATTCTTGGTTTTGGCTCCAGTCACGATCTCATGATTCTTGAGACTGAGCCCCATGTTGGGCTCTGTGCTCACAGCACCGATCCTGCCTGGGATTCTCTCTCTCCCTCTCTCTCTGACCCTTGCCAACTTCCACATGCATGCAATTTCTCACTCTCAAAATAAATGAACATTAAAAACAATTCTAAGAAATCTAAAGGTTGTAAATCTAAAACAGTTCTAAGAAAATAAACTCTATTAGTAATAATAATGTAAAAAGAACATATGATAGAAAATGTTTGGCCCACAAAGTCTAAAATGTTTGTCATCTGGCCCTTTACAGAGAAAGTTTGCTGATATCTGATTTAGATTTTTTAAAATACCACATTTTTTCTATCAAGTTTGGTAAATTATGGTGCAGTAATAACCCCAAACTTCAATAATGTAGTGAAATTTAGGTAGAAAAAAAATCCAAGTTTTTCCCTTACATAATCTAATTTCAATCAAGCTCCCTTTTTTTTTTTTAATTGGTCTTACTATAGTGTATTGAAATTGCATTTTGGGTGTCTGTCTTGCCCACCAAGCAGTCAAAAATTAGGAAGAGGAGACTATGCCTGTTTATATCTCCATTACCAAGTGTACTGCTTGGAACACAGAATGGATGAAAAAGTATTTATTGAACAGAACTAAACTCTTTAAATATAACTTTAGGAAAACATAACTTCTCAGCAGCAGGATGTAAATATATTAATCAAGAATTATCATGCTGAAATCTGGCTCACCCGTAGTGGAGAAGAGCCTTCAGAGAATGAAATAGAAACGAGTACTGTAGGGGAGAAATTAATAGGATCAGTTTTACGAGTTCAGGTTTTAGTGTGTAAACCTGGTTTCAAAACAGTTAAGAGATAACTTCTAGCTCTGTGACTTAAAGTTGTACTCTATTTATGCACCTTATTTTCTTCATATTGTAACATAAATAACAATATTTACTACATAAACATGTGATGAATAAATGAATCTAATGCATGTAATCTCCTCAAGCAGGTCTAAGGCACAGCAGAAATCAAACATGTTAATTTTACTACATTGGAAGGCTATGATAATCACTAGTATTTTAATAAAATCTCCAGGCTAAGCTAAATATTTTATATTTAATCATTTTTTTAAAGTTTATTCTTAGAGAAGGGGGAGGGGCAGAGAGAGAGGGAGACAGAGGATCCAGAGCGGGCTGTCCTCTGTCAGCACAGAGCCAGATAGAGGCTCAAACTCAGGAACTGTGAGATCACAACCTGAGCCAAAGTAGCAGGCTTAACCAACTGAGTCACCAGGTGCCCCTGTATTTAATCTTATAATGGTAGGTAATATTTGTTGAAATAAGTTTAAAAGATACTTCAGCAGTGATAGTTTTATATGCAATCCTACATTTTTGCACATAACAATTTTGCACTACACTAATATGCTCAAGCAAATGTGAACTGTAAATATATTCTTCAAGACATGGAATAATATTATTCACATATCATTTGATTTGCTGACATTTATTTCCAAAGAGCAATTGAGTTTGTCTTTCTCATTTTTATTTTATTAAATAGCTATGGAACCGGAAAAAGAAAGCTTTCCAGTTGTTATTCACATCTTCCTCAAAAATTAATTTAGGAATCATGGTATGCCTGAGAAACTTTTTTCTTTAATGGATTTGCATATATATTTCATATAAAAGTATTTGACATGGCATCAAATCACAAATTGTTACAGATTTGCTTGTAGCAAGAGTGGTAAATACATTTCTTTTTGAAACAGTCACTCATGTTACCAAAAAATCTCTAATTTTAAATAATCTCTGTTTGTGTGTGTGTGTGTGTGTGTGTGTGTGTGTGTGTATTACTCTCTCAGGAAAGTAATGCAGCATAACATTTAATGTATTACTTTTTCCTTTAATAAACTAAAATTGTATCCTTTATACTAGAGACAGTTTTAAAAACTAGAAAAATTAAAATGATAATAAAAACAGAAATAAATATAATTCTATAATGTGTTATTTATATGAATACTATTTAAGTGGTATTAATAATGATTACATTTATGTTTGCTCAGTTATCTTATGGATATGTTAAATTAAAACATTTAAAAATATTTTTAAATCATATTTAGAAAAGGGATATTTCTGAAGTGATTCATGTTAATATTTAGTAATTTATTTCTCTAGCACATCACTCTCTGCTACCTATGAGCATTTTATACTTTGAAGAAAAAAAGCTTTTTGTATGTATTATATAATTGGAGTACAAATAAATAAAATAAAACGGAGTACAAATAAAATAAATTCCACTTTACATACCAGTTCTAAAATACATCATATATCACTTTATTGAGATTTGTGTTTGGGCGTTTATTGAGAAGAAAATTATATTTTATCAAAGAGAGTGTATGAAACAGAAAAATGTTAAACATTTAGAAGATCTTTCAAATATACAACTAGGATCTGTAGTGCACATGCGTGTGTGTGTATTACTTTTATTTATTTAAAATAAAAATTAGATATAATTATCAAGAAATACTGACCTTTTAAATTAGTGAATAGGAAATTTTAGACTCAAAATATATATGTACATGATTGCATTAATTATTTATTTTTGTTGTCAATTACGCATTGTACTCTCTTTCTTTTGATCAAGAAAATGAAACAATAATCTTTTTATCGTTAGTTACATGGTCAGATCTTGTAATCATATTTGGGCTATTTACCAAAAAGATAAATAAATAAAAGTAAAGAAGGGAAATGGGTAAAAATACTTTATTGGAAAAAGACTTGAGACCTGGGATATAGAAGAATTTTTACCACCTTGCCATTAAACTTCTTGTTTTCCCTAAAATAATTAGCAAATTTGAAGTTATATGAAATGTCATTTGGCACTCAAATTCATTTTTACACTTCATTTTTATTAGTTATACAAGTTATGCACTTACTTATGGCAGACTACAAGTAGAAAATCCAGAATGCACAACCAACATTTCCCTTAGTGGTTAAATAAATCATTGTACATCTGGGCAATGGAATTCAGACTAAAAAGGAATGAGTTATCAAGTCATTTAAAGATATAAAGAAAACTTAAATTCATATTACTAAGTAAAAGAAGCCAATATGAAAAGGCTACATGCTGTATGATTCCAAACACATGACATTCTGGAAAAGGGAAAACTGTGAAAATGGGGAAAAGTCAGTGGTTGGGAGTGGGAGAGGGATGAATACAGAGAGCACAGAGAATTTATAGGGCAATGAAAATACTCAGTAGAATGTCATAATGATCAATATATGCCATTATATATTTGTCCAAACCAATAGAATGTACAACACAGATGAACTATAAGGTCAACTCTGGACTTTGGATGATAATGATCAATCTGTGTAGGTTCATTAGTTGTGGCTACTCTGGTGGGGGCTTATGACAATGAGGGAGGCTATGCATGAGTAGGGAAAAGGAGCATATGGAAAATCTCTGTACTTTCCCTTCAAGTTTGTTGTGAATCTAAAACTACTCTAAAAAATAGTCATTAAAAAAATCCAGGAACCCTGGGTAATTTTGGACCATAGTGTAATGCCTAAATCTTAAACCAAAGTTAATTTTTATATTGAAAATCAATAGAAAGGACTGATAAAATGTGGTTAAAATAAAATGCGGGAATTAGATGAAAATAATCAAAACTAATACTTATTTCCAGAATTATAATTCTGATACTTTCATGAGACCTTATTTAGCTTCTTCACAATTACAAGGGTATGGATTATGCTAATCATCACCTAAAACTAAATTTTTTAGAAAATATATTGTGAAGAACATTGCCTAAAAATGGCCAATTATTATTTAGAAAATACTTTAAGGAATAGCTGCAAAATACTATAATAATGTAAGTGTCTACTGATTTTCAATTTATGTACCATAAGATTTATGATTATTATCCTGATTAGTTTCAGTTTATATTTATACCTGTCAGCTCCACTTCCCAAGCTCTCATTTGCTCCTGAATTCACACAAATAAAATACCTCTTTATGCTTCTATAGTAACTCTTGTTAAGAAGAACCCAAGGACCGTCACTTTGGAAAATTCCAAATTCACTCTCTATATTTTCTCATTTTACAGAGTTTCTTAGCAGTTTTTGTCTAGGTTGAAAATTGTATATTTTTAATTATTTTACTCTTAATTCTGTATTGTGCCACTTTAATGGAATTTTTGAATTGTCTTCATTCCTATTATCCTCAATGAATATTCAAAAATCTAGTGTGCTAAGAACCTGATGCTTTCATACAATGGAAATTATTAATAGCTATTAGATATTTATTAGAGTGTTGTGTATCTATTGTATTTAAGTATTATGTGACATCTATTAGCTTACTGATTCTTATTGAGTAAACTTTCAATATACTGGACATAGGAGATCCTTATAATAATGCAATGCTTTTTACAAAGTAGTAGTCAATATATTATTATTAGATTGAATGGATTCAGCTGCAAAATTGTATGGTTTAGCTTCTTACTACCATTTCATACTAGATTTTATCCACAGGGGTGTGGCTTATTTAGCACATAATTTTGCAAAATTTTTTTGTTTCTCTTTTGTTGTATAGAAGCCTTGATGTACTATGGGTAGACTTTTTAAAAAAATATATAACTACATCATATCCATATTACCCTATTTTCCAGGAAACACATTTGGAGAATTAAGCTAGGTGATATAGTAACTGCCACCAACTAAAATCTTTCATTTGCAAAAGCTATTTCATCATTGATCATAAACGTACCTAGGGGCACCTAGGTGGTTCAGTCAGTTGAGTGTCTGACTTCAGCTCAGGTCATGAGCTCACGATCATGGGTGGGAGCCCCACATCGGGCTTTGTGCTGAAAATGCAGAGGCTTGCTTGGGATTCTGTGTCTCCCTGTCTCTCTGCCCCTTCTCCATGCATGTCACATGTGCACTCTCTCTCTCTCAAAAATAAACAAACATTAAAAAAAAGAATATTTAAAAATATCTAAAATTAATGCAGAAATAGAAATTAATATCTGAATTATATTATTTTATATAAGGACGGTTATTTTACTGAGTTTTCTTTAGTCACCTATATACAAAATTAAATTATTCTGAAACTTTTAGTAATTTTCAACTCAGTGCCATATTCTATATATACAAGAAACTATTGTAAAATTATTGGGGGGGAAAACTAAGATGGAGTCATTCAATGTTAAATGTAAAACTATGTTTCTGTTCATATTTCATTTTACCTACTGTTGTAGATATTTCACTATTTTGATCTGTTCACATCAAATCACAGTGAAAAAAAATTCATTCCTCTACAGTAAATCTCATTAAGTAAAACGGGATAAATTTCATACAGGCACAGAATAATACAATTGGATGTGCATTGATGTTTTGGAGTTTCTAATAGAAATTTGTTTTAAGCAGGTTGCAATAATCCAATTTCATTTTGACAAGTTACTGCTAAATGTCACTCAGGATATTTTAAAATATTTTTTCAACTTCAGGAATAAAATTTTAAAGTTAAAAAAGGATAATATATATCGTTGATGTCAAAACCATTTGTTCTAAATTTGAGAAAACTATTTCACAGAGGGAATAAGTAATGTGCTTAGTCACATAGCTAATGGAGATGTGAAATTGAAAAATAATTATTTGATGTGACTGTATTTTAATGTGTATTGCTTTGCACCAAGGAAACCATATAAAGAGGAGTTTAGGAGTGGAGATGAGTCTTTTAAATAAAAGGTTAAAGGAACTTTTCCAGAAAGGAATCAAAACTTAGAGATTATTTCTTTATATTCTTCCTTAGTCTCTACTCCAAGTACTTTGTCATTAGATTCTTGTATATCTATCAATGTAAGATTAAAGGAAACCATGTTTTCCTGGTAATGACTGAATGAGTAATAGCTCTGGGTTTTCTTACTAATCATTGTAGATGGTTCTGAGCTCATTTCCTCATAGAAGGAGTTCCAGGGTTATTTGGTGGAGCTGAAGGGATATTACTGTAAATTCTCTTTAGAAAGTTTCAAGAGAATATCCTCAAGATCTTTTTAACTCCCTATAGGCTTAGATTATGTTTAAGAAGTAAAAGAACTTTTGAACATAATACATGGGCAGCATTTCAGAATTGATATATGTTAAGGACGCTAAAAAGTACACTTTAAGAGCGGCTAACAAAGCCAGATTAAAAATCAATAAAATCCTCAGAAAATTCCTATATAGGTTAAAAAGCAAGTTCATAAAGTCATTCATAAGAATATGTTAAATGTTTTTTCTTAAGATCTATGCCATGTGAAAGAAAATAACGATGAGTAAATAAGATGAATTCTTAGCACTAGTAATCATCCATTCCAAATGAATTGGGTTTTTAGTATCTGATATTTTATATACTAGTTGCCCAGTAGTAAATAAGACACAGCCCTGCTCCAATTATTTCAAAATATGTGGAGAAATGTATATTTAAAAGTTTATGTATTAAGGAATCCAATGAAGTAAAGTAGGTGGGTTATAAAGATGAAGAATAATAGAGAGATAATTCTTTGGATGAGTTTTAAAGAAGCAGTATGAAGCAGTTTTCCTAGCATATAATGGGACAATAGAATGTCAGTGACAATGATGCAAAATGCACATTTGCACTTGACTGGTGGAAAGCATGGGGGATTCAGAACACTGTCAGAACACTGACATTTTAACCTGAGCCCCCTTGTGGAGAGAGAGTTATGTAGATCTTTGCCTTCTAAATGCTAGGGAGGCCTGATAAAAGGTATGCAGATTTTAGTATAGTGACTGAAAATAAGATTTTTTGATATGCCGAAAAGAAACCTGGATTGCAGAGATGATATAATTTTGTGAATAAAAAAGACTTTGATAAGTTAAAAATCAAACACGTGGTCCAGTTGTTAAAATTTAAAACTCTTTAGACTTCCCTATGACTTCCTAAGCCCTTTTCTTGGGCTGTTTACAATTCAAAGGCGCTACCATTTTATAACATCCTGTCTTTCTGCCAACTTCATTGTCCAGTCAGTTCCTCCACTGATCACAGGCTATTTGTATCCAATTTGCTTTCATTGGTCAAATTGTTAAACAGATTGTTGCCAGATAGTCCTGTCAAGTAGTGTCATAGAAGCCAGTTGCTGTGATTATCCCAGATGTCCCTTTCTAGCGCCAAGTATTATGCTTTTTGTGTGTTTGTTTCTGCAATACAATCATCATTTTACAAAGCTTGCTAAAATATATAGATATATTTTTTACTCAAAGATATAAATTTGTCTTTTCTGTAAATGTCCCACATTGCTGTGTCTGCAATACAAATAAGCCATAATTCACATAATGAGCTCATAGAATAAATATTCTATCACTTACTGATCCCCTATTTCTTCCATCTTTTGTATTTATTTGGAACTCACTTCTGTAATTCAAGTGAACTGCTTGTATTAGAAAATTTTCACTTTTCATTTCGTTCTTTTCCAAAAAGGGAGGGATGATATTTCTTTACATTACATTGTTATGTCTTCAAGTTCAAAATAACAAACTGTCCATAAATAAGGAGGCATTTTTTTTATCATGGTGTATATCAAAAGGGAATCATTGCCAAATGTGTCAGATCATACTATAAACAAAACTATGATATCAACCAATTATCTGTAGATGGTTTCTAAGAAAATCTTTAAGAATACAGCAAGAAAACATTTGGACCTTCAAAGAAAGCATTTTAAGCTGATTCCTGAAATTGACAATTAGAATTTTAATAAATTTTAAAAAATGTATTGTGCCTTATTCTAGAGAAAATATTTATAGAAGACTTTGGGTGACTGAGTTTTGAAAACATAATAATTTTAACTCTCCAATTAGCTTCATGGATAAAATTATACTGTAATACCCATTTACAAGGGAAAAATTAATCAACTGTTATCTGAAGTGCGCAGATGTAGGGGATAAGCTTAGGAATTCCCTGAGCTTGCACAGATGGGTTAATAAGTTATAAAGAAATAGAAAGCCACAGGATGAATGCATCCAAGATTAAGTAAACAAGATTAGGTTAAACAGGGCAAAGGCCCCGAGTATAGGACAAAGGCATAGGAATAGGAAATCTCAAGATGAAACATCCAAGATTAGGTAAACAAGATTAGATGTTCAGGGTGGAAGCACCCCTCCCCCCAATTTAGTACAATAGCAGAAAGTTGCTTTCACAGGAAGGAAGGACCAAAATAGGTAAATAGTTAAGCAGGGCTATAGACAACAGAAGGGCAAAGTTGCCTAGAGCAGAAGTAATTAGCAAAAGAAAGGTGCCTTGTTGACCCTGAGGTAGCATGCTCTGTCTTTCTTGTCCCCTAGGCAAGTTTAGGTAAACAGAGGTGGTGCCTCATGCCTGCTGTAAACAACCATCTGCCCAGTACCAGGATTTTGTTTTGTATTGACCCAACACCTCATATCTTCAGAGCACTCTTTCCCCCAAGCCCATGAGTTAATGTTCATGGTTTCATTGTCTCTTTGTGCATGTCCATCACACTTACAAGCCTTCTGTTCCTAATAAAAATGGAACAAGGACCCTTACTCTAGGGGCTGTTGTCTCCTCCTAGACATTAGCCTCTCCTACATTTCAATCCTGTGTCCGTTCTCTTGATGGACAAGAGAGAACCCCACACTCAGAGTCTACGACAGCCAGAATATCTGAAATAATGCACAAACTTCCTCTGATACCCTCTAGTTCAAATCTGTGAAACTTTCATACAAGAAACAGAAGACTTTGATTGTAGAACTTTGGCATATTGTAATTCCTGAAAAACAAAGAAATGCTGAACAATCTGTCAAAGTACTAATGAAAATACTTCATTGTGTTACACGGTGGTTAAAATCATCTGGATATAGATGTTTTAGATTCAAGTCTTGGTTTGTTCAGTTTCTCATTTTTTGACCCATGAAAAGTCACTTAATATATCGAATCTGCAAATATGATTTTAAAAAATGAGAAGAACAGTAATAATATATCTATCTTATAGTACTTTTGTGAGTTTTAAGAGTTCATCCATGTAAAATTTCAAGAACAGTGCTTTGCTAATGGTAAGAACTCAAAAAAGTTAATGTTCAATTATAATGTATAAAACACAGACGAAATAAAATGCAGTGTAGGTTCCTTGATACTCAGTTTTTCTAGTTATGTTTATTTTGTTCCTTCATTCATATACTGATAAAATTATTCATTTATTTTTCAAGTCATTTTGAATTGTCATATCAATAAGCACAATAGCATGCACATAATAAGCAGTTTATGAAATTAAGTATGTATGAATAAATGTATCAATTAAGCAATTAGAAATGGACTCATGCTCACTAACTCACTGTTATTCAGGATATGTTTGCTGCTCTATACATCTTTTTGATCAGCTTAACTATGTATTTAACTATTAAAAAATAATAAAAGATTTCAATCTACAGCTATAAGAACATCAGAGAACTCCAAGTGAGATGATTAAATACATGTTATTGTTATTTATTGTTATTTATTGCTAATTTTAGTTATTATGAATAATAATGCCAGGCACAGTAAAGGAAATCACATCATAGCCAAAAAACCTGAAAATCCAATAAATGACATCCAGAGTTAAAGAAAAATGCTGGCAGAAAACAAATATAAACAATAAGCAGAAAATATGCAAATAGAAGCCATCCATCGCAATGACTTCTTTAAAGTACTGAAAGGGGAAGAAAAAAACTGTCTACCTAGAATCTTATCACAAGCAAAAACATATTTCAAAAAATAAGTTTAAAAACTTCATTGTCAGAAAAGCAAACCATGAGAGAATATAATTTCAGTTATCAGTGACTCAAGAAAAGGTAAAGAAAATCCCTAAGACCTTCATTTGGACATGAGACACTTGCATCTACTAGACATGAGTAATGCTGAAGATAATATTAAAAGAGGTTAAGTATAAAATATTTTTTTAATTTTAGTTGCTCTGCAAGATAAGGGACTGTCTAAAGTGAAAATAGTATACAAAATAAAATGATGGACTATGTTACAGGAGATGATAGGTATTTAAACTCTATATGAAGTGGTAGTATAACATAATCATTTATAAATAATTTGAAAGTTGAATGTGGTAAATAATAACATATATATATTAACCTAAAGATAGCCATTTAAAAAAGAAAAGGTTAAAACTAATTAGTAATGATGGAAATAATGTAGAATCTTTTAAAAAATACTTTAATAAGCCAGAAAAATGCAGAATAATAAGAACAAGGAACAGATGGAATAAAGAAGAACAAATAGCAATATAGGAGGTTTAAAGTGAGCCATATGAGGAGCACCTGGATGTCTCAGTCGGTTAAGTGTCTGACTTTGGCTCAGGTCATGATCTCATGGCTCGTGGGTTCAAGCCCTGCATCGGGTTCTGTCTTGACAGCTCAGAGCTGGAGCTTCCTTCAGATTCTGTGTCTCCCTCTTCCTCTGTACCTCACCTGCTCACACTCTGTCTCTCTCTCTCCTTCAAAAATAAATAAACATTAAGAAAAATGAGCCATATGAATAATTACAGTAAATGTAAATAATCTAAATACTCCAAGCAGAGCTTTTCAAATTAGATAAATAACAAGTACCACCTATGTGTTATCAAAGGAACTCCTAGGTTAAAAGATTGACATAGATTCAAAGAAATCATCAAGAAGATATAATAATTTAGAATATGTGTACATAAATTGTAAGTTCAAAAAGTAGCAAAAACCATTAACACTGAAAAGAAAAATATATTTGGGACCTCCATATTTCTCTTTCAGTAATTGATAAAACAAATAGACAAAAAATATTAAATAATTTAACCTAATTGCCATTTATAGGACACTTCATCAAACAACAGCAGAATTTCAAGTGTCTTTGGAACATTTAATAATGTAGGCCATATTCTGGCAAAAAAGAAGTGTCGACAAACTTAAATTAAACTGTATATTCTCTGACAACATAACATTAAATAAAAACTGATAACAGAAGGGTATCTGAAAAATACCCAAATATAGTAAAACCTTGGTTTGCAAGTATAATTCATTCCAGAAACATACTTGTAATCCAAAGCACTTGTATATCAAAGCGAATTTCCCCATAAGAAATAATGGAAACTCAGATGATTTGTTCCACAACCCAAAATTATTCATATACAAATGATTACAATACTGTAATATAATACATAATAATAAAATACAAAATATTAAGAAAAATAAACAAATTAACATGCACTTACCTTTGAAAATCTTCGTGGCTGATGTGAGGGAGACATAAGAGAGGAGGGTTATTACGTAGGATAACTTTCACTTTCATAACAGAAACATTGCTATCTATTGGCTCAATGGAATCTTTTTCTTTCCCTGCAATTTTAGTAAGGAACCTATCCAATGACAGCTGCTTTTGCCTCCTTTGAGGGTTTCACAGAAATGTGACATTGCATTGTGGTTAAACAGATTCATCACTCGCACTGCTTTGGCCTTATTAGGGTGTTTTCTACAAAATTTTATGCTGTTTCCCACATTTTACACTTCTTCCTAATCTCATTTGAAGTGAGGGATTCCTCCACTTTTTTCTCCTCCTCTTCTGCAGAGGACATGCATATGTAGGCTTCTTATAAAATCTTGCAATCTTGGTCACTTACATACCTCATTCGTGCTTCTCAAGGATTTATTTCCTTCTTAACTGCCACTATAATCATCTTTTATCACCTTTCTTTTCAACCTTTTTCTGCATGGGGGCCGTTGTATAAGTTCATATGGATGTTGACTACATTTACAGTACTAATAAACTCTTGTCATATGCTGTATTTAATGTAACTGTCAATAAGGCAGCAAAAAGTCTCTGTCTGCAGGTAGCCTGACCTAGAAAGAAGCAAAGGATTCCAAAGCTTACTCTTGTATGAAAAAGCAGAGGACTGTCCATAGGTGCTTTGAAGTGACAAAAAATACACTAGTGCCAGTTGTGGGCACTTTTCAACATTCTGAAAAAATCACTGATTTCTGCCAAATACTGTGGCCTGAGACTGAGCATCCAAGCATGGGAGACGATCACCCACAATCTCGCAGTGAGAAAGACAGAGAGAGAGAGAGAGAGAAAGAGACAGAAAGGCTATGGGCTCAGTTGTGATCATGTGATGTTCAGCATCACATACTACTCATATTGAAAGATTGCTCATTTATCAAGTTAAAAATTATTAGAAATGTTTGCTTGTCTTGTGGCACACTCACAAAACAAGTTACTCCTAATCCAAGGTTTTACTGTATTTGGAAATTATGTGACATTTTTCCAAATAACCTATTGGACAAAGAAAAAATCAAGAGAGAAATCAGACAATTGTTTGAGCGGTAATGAAAAAAAAGAAATATTTTTTTCGGAATTCAGTTTACTAAGAGAAATTTGTATCATTAATTCCATTTACTAGAAAACAAGATGATAGGTTTCAAACCAAAAATCTGAGATCCCAATTAAAAATACTCGCAAATTAATAGCAAAATTAGCTGAATATCTGCTAAACGTAGTAAATAATAAAGATCAGAAATTAGAAAGACCAATAGCTTATTCTCCATAAAGATCAAGAAAAAAATGATAAAAGACATTTTAAGAATGTAAGATGGGGGCAACTTGGTGGCTCAGTCTGTTAAGCATCTGACTTCGGCTCAGGTCATGATCTCGTGGTTCCTGAGTTCAAGCTCCACGTTGGGTGAGTGTGAGGCCCACTTCAGGTGAGCACGAGCCCCTCTTCCTGCACCACACTCTCTCTCCCTCTCTCTCTGCCCCTCACTCACTCGTACTCTCTCTTTCTCTCAAAAAAAAAAAAGAAAAAAGAAAAAAGAAAAAGAAAAGAAAAGAAAATATAAGAGGGAAGGTACAGATCATTAATATCAGGAGTAAAATAGAGGACATCATTATAGATCCTACATATATTAAAAAGAGATATGCCCATATAAATGATCATGTGGATGAAATGGTCAGGTGATTTGCAAGATACAAAGTACTTTATAAAGCTCACTCATGAAAGGAGATAAATTGAAATGTATCCATCTTTTAAATAAATTGAATCCCTGGTTAAAAACCTCCTCCCAAAAGAAAACTCTAGTCCCAAAGATCTTATGAATGCTAGAAAATATTTAAAGATGACTTAATTTCAATTCTGAAAGAACACTTCCAAAAAATAGATAGGAGGGACCACTTAACACTTTTTATTATGAGGCCAGCATTACCCTGACCTCAAAATTTAACAAAGATATTAAAAGAAGTTAAAATTACAGACCAATATTTTTCATGAGAATAAACAAATAAATATCTTTAAAATATTAGCAAATAGGGGCTCCTGGGGGGCTCAGTCAGTTAAGCATCTGACTTCGGCTCAGGTCATGATCTCATGATTTTTGACTTCGAGCTCTGTGTTTTGGGCTCTGTGTTGACAACTCAGAGCCGGGAACCTACTTTGGATTCTGTGTCTCTGTCTCTGCCCTCCCCGCTCACACTTTGTCTCCCTCTCTCTCTCAAAAATAAACATTAAAAAATATATTTTTTAATATTAGCAAAAAATTTTCAGCAATAAGATAAAATATTTCCCTAATCTGATCAGGAAGAATTTATGCTAGGAATCAAAGTTTAGTTCAAAATTAAGAAAACGATTACTGTACTTCACAATATTAACAAAGAAAATAAGGGGTGCCTGGGTGGCTCAGTCTGAGGAGTATATGACTCTTGATCTTGGGATAGTGAGTTCGAGCCTCACATTATATGTAGAGATTACTTACATAAATTTAAAAAGAAAAAAGAAACAAAAATGCTTATCTCAGTAGATTTAAAAAAAAGCATCTGACAGAATTGAATGTACAGTTATGATAAAAACTCTAAGATCCAAGGAATAAAAGTGTACTCCTTGAACTGGGAAAGAACATGTATGAAGTGTGAAAAAGACGAAAAACAAAGAAAACTTATACTGACTGGAAAAGAAGTACAATTCTTTTTTTTTTTAATAATTTAACTTTATTTTTTTATTTTTAAGATTTACATCCAAATTAGTATATACTGAAGCAATGATTTCAGGAGTAAATTCCTTAATGCCCCTTACCCATTTAGCCAATCCCCCCTCCCACAACCTCTCCAGCAACCCTCAGTTTGTTCTCCATAGTTATGAGTCTCTTTTGTTTTGTCCCCCTCCCTGTTTTTATATTATTTTTGATTCCCTTCCCTTATGTTCATCTGTTTTGTCTCTTAAAGTCCTCATATGAGTGAAGTCATATGATTTTTGTCTTTCTCTAATTTCACTTAGCATAATACACTCCAATTCCATCCACGTAGTTGCAAATGGCAAGATTTCATTCTTTTTGATTGCCGACTAATACTCCATTGTATATATATACCACTTCTTCTTTATCCATTCATCCATCGATGGACATTTGGGCTCTTCCCATACTTTGGCTACTGTTGATAGTGCTGCTATAAACATGGGGGTGCATGTGTCCCTTCCAAACAGCACACCTGTATCCCTTGGATAAATGCCTAGTAGTGCAATTGCTGGGTCATAGGGTAGTTCTATTTTTAGTTCCCCCATACTGTTTCCAGAGTGGCTGCACCAGTTTGCATTCCCACCAACAATGCAAAAGAGATCCTCTTTCTCCGCATCCTCACCAACATGTGTTGTTGCCTGAGTTGTTAATGTTAGCCATTCTGACAGGTGTAAGGTGGTATCTCATTGTGGTTTTGATTTGTATTTCCCTGATGATGAGTGAAGTTGAGCATTTTTTCATGTGTCGGTTGGCCATTTGGATGTCTTCTTTGGAGAAGTGTCTACTCATGTCTTTTGCCCATTCTTCACTGGATTATTTGTTTTTTCGGTGTTGAGTTTGATAAATTCTTTGTAGATTTTGGATACTAACCCTTTATCTGATATGTCATTTGCAAATATCTTCTCCCATTCTGTCAGCTGCCTTTTAGTTTTGCTGATTGTTTCCTTCGCTGTGCAGAAGATTTTTATTTTGATGAGGTCCCAGTAGCTCATTTTTGCTTTTGATTCCCTTGCCTCTGGAGACATGTTGAGTGAAAAATTGCTGCGGGCAAGATCAAAGAGGTTTTTGCCTGCTTTCTCCTCGAGGATTTTGATGGCTTCCTGTCTTACATTGAGGTCATTCATTCACTTTGAGTTTATTTTTGTGTATGGTGTAAGAAAGTGGTCCAGGTTCTTTCTTCTATGTGTCGCTGTTTTCCCAGCACCACTTGCTGAAGAGACTGTCTTTATTCCATGGGATATTCTTTCCTGCTTTGTTAAAGATGAGTTGGCCATACGTTTGTGGGTCCATTTCTGGGTTCTCTATTCTGTTCCATTGATCTGAGTGCCTGTTTTTGTGCCAGTACCATACTGTCTTGATGATTACAGCTTTGTAGTATAGCTTGAGGTCTGGGATTGTGATGCCTCCTGCTTTGGTTTTCTTTTTCAAGATTGCTTTGGCTATTTGGGGTCTTTTCTGGTTCCATACAAATTTTAGGATTATTTGTTCTAGCTCTGTGAAGTATGCTGGTGTTACTTTGATAGGGATTGCTTTGAATATGTAGATTGCTTTGGGTAGTATCGACATTTGAACAATATTTGTTCTTCCTATCCAGGAGCATGGAATCTTTTTCCATTTTTTTGTGTCTTCTTCAATTTATTTCATAAGGTTTCTACAGTTTTCAGTGTACAGATTTTTCACCTCTTTGGTTTGATTTATTCCTAGGTGTTTCATGGTTTCTGGTTCAACTGTAAATGGGATCAATTCCTCGATTTCTCTTTCTGTCCCTTCAATGTTGGTGTATAGGAAGGTAACCGATTCCTGTGTGTAGATTTATATCCTGTAACTTCTTGAATTCATGAATCAATTCTAGCAGTTTTTTGGTAGAATATTTTGGTTTTTCCATATAGAGTATCATGCTTCTGCAAAGAGTGAAAGTTTGACCTTCTCCTGGATGATCTGGATGCCTTTTATTTATTGTGTTGTCTGATTGTAGAGGCTAAGACTTCCCATACTATGTTGAATAACAGTGGCAAGAGTGGACATCCCTGTCTTGTTCCTGACCTTAGGGGAAAGCTGTCAGTTTTTCCCTATTGATGATATTAGCGTTGGGTCATTCATATATGGCTTTTATGATCTCGAGATATGCTCCTTCTATTCCTACTTTCTTGAGGGATTTGATCAAGAAAGGATTCTGTATTTTGTCAAATGCTTTCTCTGCATCTATTGAGAGGATGATATGGTTCTTGTCCTTTCTTTTATTGATGTGATGAATCACATGAATTGTTTTCTGGATATTGAACCAGCCCTGCATCCCAGGTATAAATCCCACTTGGTCGTGGTGAATAATTTTTTTAATGTATTGTTGGAGCCAGTTGGCTAATATCTTGTTGAGGATTTTGGCATCCATGTTCATCAGGGAAATTGGTCTATAGTTCTCCTTTTTGGTGGGGTCTCTGTCTGGTTTTGGAATCAGGGTAATGCTGGCTTCATAGAAAGAGTTTGGAAGTTTTGCTTCCATTTCTATTTTTTGGAACAGTTTCAAGAGAATAGGTGTTAACTCTTCCTTAAATGTTTGGTAGAACTCCCCTGGAAAGCCATCTGGCCCTGGACTCTTGTTTTTTGGCAGATTTTTGATTACTAAATCGAGTTCCTTACTGGTTATGGGTGTGTTCAAATTTTCTATTTCTTCCTGTTTCAGTTTTGGAGTGTATATGTTTCTAGGAATTTGTCCATTTCTTCCATATTGCCCATTTTATTGGCATATAATTGTTCATAATATTCTCTTATTATTGTTTTTATTTCTGTTGTGTTGGTTGTGATTTCTCCTCTTTCATTCTTGATTTTATTTATTTGGGTCTTTTCCTTTTTCTTCTTGATCAAACTGGCTAGTGGTTTATCAATTTTGTTAATTCTTTCAAAGAACCAGCTTCTGGTTTCATTGATCTGCTCTACTGTTTTTTTTTTTTTTTTTTTTGGTTTTGATAGCATTAATTTCTGCTCTAATCTTTATTATTTCCTGTCTTCTGGTGGTTTGGGGTTTTACTTGCTGTTCTTTTTCTAGCTCCTTAAGGCATAAGGTTAGGTTGTGTATCTGAGATCTTTCTTCCTTTTTTTGGAAGGCCTGGATTGCTATATACTTTCCTCTTATGACTGCCTTTGCTGTGTCCCAGAGGTTTTGGGTTGTGGTATTATCATTTTCATTGACCTCCATATACTTTTTAATTTCTTCTTTAACTGCTTGGTTAGCCCATTCATTCTTTAGTAGGATGTTCCTCAGTCTCCAAGCATTTATTACCTTTCCAAATTTTTTCTTGTGGTTGATTTCGAGTTTCATAGCATTGTGGTCTGAAAATATGCACGGTATGATCTCGATCTTTTTGTACTTACTTAGGGCTGACTTGTGTCCCAGTATATGGTCTATTGTGGAGGACATTTCATGTGCACTGGAGAAGAATGTATATTCTGCTGCTTTAGGATGAAATGTTCTGAATATATCCATTAAGTCCATCCAGTCCAGTGTGTCATTCAAAGCCATTGTTTCCTTGTTGATTTTTTGAGTAGATGATCTGTCCATTGCTGTGAATGGGGCGTTCAAATCTCCTACTATTATGGTATTACTATCGATGGGTTTCTTTATGTTTGTGATTAATTGATTTATATATTTGGGTGCTTTCACATTTGGCGCATAAATGCTTACAATTGTTAGGTCTTCTTGGTCTATAGACCCCTTGATTATGATATTATGCCCTTCTGCATCTCTTAATACAGTCTTTATTTTAAAGTCTAGTTTGTCTGATATAAGTATGGTTACTCTGGCTTTCTTTTGTTGACCATTAGCATGATAGATGCTTCTCCATCCCTTTATTTTCAATCTGTAGGTGTCTTTAGGTCTAAAGTGGGTTTCTTGTAAACAGCATATAGATGGGTCTTGTTTTCTTATCCATTCTGTTAGCCTATGTCTTTTGATTGGAGCATTGAATCCATAGACGCTTAGAGTACTGAAATATATGAATTTATTGCCATTATGATGCTTGTAGAGTTGGAGTTTCTAGTGGGTTCTCTGGTCCTTTCTAATCTTTTGTTGCATTTGGTATTTATTTATTTATATATGTATATATATTTTCATCTTTTCTCCCCTCAGAGAGTCCCCCTTAAAATTTCTTGCAGGGCTGGTTTAGTGGTCACAGACTCCTTTAATTTTTGTTTGGGAAACTTTTTATCTCTCCTACTATTTTGAATGACAGCCTTGCTGGATAAAGAAATCTTAGCTGCATATTTTTCTGATTCAGCACACTGATATCCTGCCACTCCTTTCTGGCCTGCCAAGTTTCTGTGGATAGGTCTGCTGTAAACCTGATCTGTCTTCCCTGTCGGTTAGGGACTTTTTTTTCCCTTGCTGCTTTCATGATTCTCTCCTTGCCTGAGTATTTTGTGAATTTGACTATGATATGCCTGGTTGATGGTCGGTTTTTGTGGAATCTAATGGGAGTCCTTTGTGCTTCCTGGATTTTGATGTCTGTGTCTTTCCCCAGGTTAGGAAAGTTTTCTGCTATGATTTGCTTGTATAACCCTTCTACCCCTATTTCTCTCTCTTTCTCCTCTGGGACCCCTATGATTCTGATGTTCCTTCTCAATGAGTCACTGATTTCTCTAATTTTTAAATCCTGCTCTGTTGCCTTAATCTCCCTCTTTTTTTCTGCTTCATTATTCTCTATAAATTTGTCCTCTCTATGGCTGATTCTCTGTTCTGCCTCATCCATCCTTGCCGCCGCTGCATCCACCGGTGATTGCAGCTCAGTTATAGCATTTTTAATTTCATTCTGGCTATTTTTTACTTCTTTTAACTCTGCAGAAAGGGATTGTAATCTATTTTCGACTCCAGCTAGTATTCTTATTATCGTGATTCTAAATTCTGGTTCAGACATCTTGCTTGTATCTGTGTTGGTTAAATCCCTGGCTGTCGTTTCTTCATGCTCTTTCTTTTGGGGTGAATTCCTTCATTTTGTCATTTTGAAGGGAGAAAAGGAATTAATGAGGTAGAAAAATTGAAATTATAAAAATTAAAATTAAAAAAATATTAAAATTAAAAATTAAAAACACACCCACACAAAAATCGAATAGATGATGCTAGATCCTAGGTGTCTTTTCGTCTGGGTGTAGAAAGTGGTTTGACAGATTAGAGAAACAAATAAACAAACCAAAAAAAAAAAAAAAAGGGGGGGGTGGGAGGGAGAGAAAAAAAAGGAAATCGTTTGAGAATTTGAAAAAATGTATACACTAAAGTAGACTATAATACACAAAAGTAGAGAATATAGTAGAAAAAAATTATAGAAAAATATTTTTACTAAAATTAAAAAGAAATATGAATTTTTTTGTGTTCTGTATTTAAGGAAAAAGAAAAGAAATGAAAAAGAGAAAAAAGAGAAAAAAAGAAAAAAGAAAAGACAAAAAAAAATCGTTTGAAAATTTGAAAAAGTGAATATCCTGTAGTAGACTGAAATAAAATGATGGGAGTATGATAGAATTTGAAAAAATTTACATAAAAGCAAAAAATATAGTAATAAAAATTAAATAAAAATATTTTAAAAACCAATTGAAAGTAAAAATGAAGTTTTTCTCTTTCTGCATTCAAGAAAAAGAAATCAAAAAGAGAAAAAATAAAAAGAAAGAAAAAAAGGAAATTGTTTTAAAATTTGAAAAGGTGAGTACACTGAAGTAGACTAAAATAAAAATGATGGAAGTAAAGTAGAATTTGAAGAAACACCAAAGTAAAAAATATAGTAATAAAAATTAAAGACAGATATTTTAAATAAAAATTGAAAGTAAAAATGAGATTTTTCTCTTTCTGTATTCAAGAAAAAGGAAAGAATTGTTAAAGAGAAAAAGGAAAAACAGAGAGAGAAAAAAAATGAATAGATTAACCTGCTAACAGATTGAAGGAGGACTGAAATTGCTTAGTTTTCTCCTAGAGGTCAGTCCATGTAGATCTTTATAGTCCATAAATTAAGACTGCGGTGAGGTTTGAGTTCTTGAAGAGTGAAGTTGGCCCAGTTGGGCAGGGCTCGGTGTAACAGCTCCACCGTCCACTAGGTGGCGGTGCTAGCCTACTGGGGTGGATTGTTGCAGTGCTGGTCAGTGCGCATACACATGCGCGGGAGCGGTGAAAAATGTAGCCACCCAGCCACCCAGTCTGTTCTCCTGGATCAGCAATCGCACGCTGGTCCTCTGTCTTCAGCTCTCCTCTACTCCCCGCTTTTCCACTCTCCGTAACCAAGCCCCAGGCAGTACCTCTCTCCCAAGTTATGTCTCAGATGTGGCTGTTTTACGCGGCCCCTTACTTCCAAAGGACTGCGGCTTTGACCCGCTCTGCCCCTCTGCTGGAAGGTCTCACCGAGCAATGGCTGAATGAGCAATGGCCGAATGTTGGCTGCACCCAGAAACGCCCCCTGGACCCTGCTGTTGCCGGTGCCCTGAGACTACGGCCAGGTGCCAGCCTGCCCCCAAAAAAGATCGCAAGACAGTATAGCCTCAGCATTTCAGGGACCATGGAAAATCACAACACATCTGGCACCAGGCTTCACCCTCAACAACCTTGCCCCAGCACCAGCGAATGTGGCTGCCTTCCGGGGTCTGCTGGGACCAGGTGGCTTCAACAGTCTCTACCAAATGTCCTTCCGGCAGTGGAAATGCTTTTCCCCGTGTGGCCTGAGAATGTCCTGGACCCCACTCTGCTCCTGGGGATTCGCCCTTCCCAGCAGAGCACCGCCAGGTATGGAGCTGGGGAGTTGCAGCCTTTGCACTCCCCTTGTTTACAGTCTTAATGGAATTTAAACCCTCTCCTTTCTCCTTTCTCCCTTTTTAGTTTAGTCCCTGAAGCTGTTTCCAATTTTCCACTTTCTCTCCAGATGCTTTGGCGGAGGGGTGCTTTTCCCGTATTCTCCCCATCTCCCTAGTCGCCATCCTCCCTCCACCCTCAAAAGTAGTTCCCTCCCTTTCATGGCTTCTTGCTCCCCAAGTTCAGCTCTCTGTGCCATGTACCTGCTGATTCTGTGGTTCAGGTTGTGCAGATTTTCTAGGTGTGTAGGATGGTTTTCAGGATGGTATTCAGTTTTCTAAGTGTGTAAGATGGTTTAGTGTTGGTCTGGCTGTATTTCATGGACGCGAGACACACAAAAAGCTTCCATGCTGTTCTGACATCTTGGCTCCTCCCCCCAAGAAGTACAATTCTTAATGTGGAAGTAGCATGATTTCTACATAAAAAATCCTCCAAATTTATAAAAAGCTACTATGACTAAACACTAAATTAAGTGGTATCAGATATGCAAAGCAATATACAAAAGTAAACTAATTTTATTTTAATAAAACAATAAGAATTGAAAATTTAAAATATAATATCATTTAAAAATTAAAAAAATAAAAATAAAATGAGGATTTGCCTAACAAAATCATTGAAAAATGTATATGCCATAAATTACAAAACATTGCTGAATAAAAATAAAGATAATTTAAATAGAAACACTGTTGATTGACTAGAAGTCTCAGTAATGTTAGGATGCATATATGTATATTGTCTCCAAATTGTTTTGTAGATTCAACAAAATCTATTAAATTTCCAAGCTTTTTATTCATCTTTCTTTTCTTTTTGTTTTCTTTTGGATGATTCTAGTAGATGCTGATTCTAAAGTATATATTCAAGGAGCGCTTCTAACTACTTCTGGTATGGTGCTGACTGATTCAAATTAATTTTTGTTTAAATAAACTCTTAGGGGTGCCTGGGTTGCTCAGACAGTTAAGCTTCCAACTTTTGATTTCAGCTCAGGTCATGATCTCAGGGTTTGTGGGATCAAGCCCCCTGCCAAGCTCCATGCTGAGAGCAGGGAACTTGCTGGAGATTCTCTCTCTCCCTCTCTTTCTTCCTCTCCTCCCTTTTCTCTCTCTCTCAAAATAAATAAAATATTAAACTTTAAAAAAATAAACTCTGAAAATGTTTAATATGCCTCTATCATTTAGCATTTGGTGTCAGAGGAGGAGCCAAAGGAGACCCCCAAAGCCCTCAGAAGCAGCCAGATGTAGGTATCTATTGAAACCCTTGAGATCACTGCTTTCTCACTACCTCTCAAGGTCATGGATAAGTTCCTCTTGACCCTGGATCTTCGCTCTGCAGCTTTTGAATATTGAGGCTTATGTGAGCATTTGTTTTTCAGTATTGGGTTGGGAAACTGGAGTCAAACTGGATCCAACTTTAAAACCAGGCCAAGTCTGGGGTTAGACTTAGTCTGACTTAGAAACCAGACTATGTCTGGGTCAGAATGTATCTCACTTAATCTGGATTGGGTCAAATGTGATACCTCAGGTGAATAAAATTTTGTTTTAAGGTTGAACAAGTAAGATAACCTTATCAAAGATAATCTTGAATTACAGTGGCCACAGTGGAGAAATTTTAACCTAGATAAACTTATCCATTTATGAGGTGTTCTGAACAAAAAGGGGCCTCAGCCAGGCATTCACTATAAAAGGAAGAAGAAAAAATTTTTTTTCCTCTTGTATAGTTTCTGGTGACCAGTATGTGACCCACTGGTGTACTTCACTGACTCTAGAGTCTGCAGACTGCATCTGAGGAAAATTGGCAGTAGAGAGCAAAGGGTTAGAATTCCTACCAAAGTCGACTCTCCCAGATCTCTATCTGTGGTGTTTGGTCAAGAGAGAAAGAAAGGTAGTTTCATTCTATTCCTTCTTTACCAAATTTAGATTGGCAGGAAAATCTCTCAGTATTGATCCCTACTCTCCAGTAAGCCTTGGAATCATATCCTGCCATTAAAAAGAACTCATTCAAGATCTTGGAACTACACACCAGCTAGCTATCTAAAATTAAAATTCACTATGGAGGTTACTCTCCAGAAGCAGACAGCATCTGGTAGTGGACAGTTCTCACAGGATCACAGATCAAGATCTTCATTTCTAATATGAAACTTTTATTCCTTTTGCCTGTTCCCTACTTGCTTTTCTCTCTATTTCTCTCTCTGTCTCTCTCTGTCTCTCTGTTAATGCGCAGGAAGACAGTGCTTCTTAACTCTGGCAATTATTGATGAATCTACTACTGAGACCATAACTGCGCAACAAAAGTCCCTAGATTTCTTTGCTAAGGTGGTCTTACATAATAGAATTGCTTTAGATTACTTATTGGCTGAAGAAAGACTCTGTGCCATAACAAATTCTTCATGTTAACCTGGATCAACACCTCTAAAATTTAAGCAAATATAAGAAATTGACCAAAAAAGTCACTTGACTAAAACAGACTGCTGTCCCTTCGGATACATTCTTTGATTTATTTGCTACCAACTGGTTTGGTTCATAAAGGCTTTGGCTAAGGAAAATACTTCAGTCCCTTAATGTTATCCTCCTAATAGTTATCATTGTAATCTCCTTGGGTGCTATGTTCTCTTAGAGGTCTTAAATTCATGTTCATAGCCACTAGCAGTGCATCTAATGGTCTTACTCTGCTAAGAAAAACAGAAACAGAAAAGAAGAGGAACGACAAAAACAATTCTTCCAGGGATCTAACAACATAAAGGATGAATTTCACAACGTGCTGAGAACAACTTTATATCTGATGGTGACTAAAGAGTAGTGTTAATACAAAATTTTTTATCAGTCTCTCATATATCAGAGGATAATCAAAATTAAAGAATCCTTAACTTAAACTAGGAGGCCATTAGATGTGTTGTGACTCTAATGCTGAAGCAGCCTAGGTAAACAAACCAAAACACTTGAAAACAGCCAATCACAAGCAGCCAACTAGGCTTTATGCTTTAGTCAATCAATAATTGCCTTACCTCACATTTTTGATATAAAAGTCTCTCCCTGAGGGCACCATCTGACTTTGGTTTAGCTCATGATCTCACAGTTCATGATTTCGAGCCCCCCTTCAGGCCCTGTGCTGACAGCTCAGAGCCTGGAGCCTGCTTTGGATTCTGTGTCTCCCTCTCTCTCTGTTCCTCCCCTGCTAGCACTCTGTCCATCTCTCTCTCTCTAAAATAAATAAAGATTAGAAAAAAAAATTTTTTTAAAGTCTCTCCCTGAGCTTTTGTTGTGGTGTGCACCTAAGCACTTCTGATTTGAAACACAGCTCAATTTGAATAGCTTTTTGTTCAAATAAACTCTTAAAATTAAAAATAAATAAAATAAAAATTATATTCAAACACAAAGATGTAGACATCAAAATCATTTTTAAATTTTTAAAATAATAGCAAATGTGGTGTACTCAGGCACCCTGTTTTAGTTAACTATGTAGTTACAACATCAAATAGTGTTATACTGGTTAATGCTTAGACATACATCAGTGGAACAGAAGGATCAGAAATAGAGTTATACATAGTGGATCACTTGATTTTTATACAAAAGTTATAATATAATTCAGTTAAGATAGGATAATCTTTCAACAAATTATGATATACAAATTATACACTCAAGTGTAAAAAAAGTAAGTCTTAACACATGCCTTGCATTAAATACAAAAAATTAACTTGAACTGGATAATGCATTATAAATATAAAACCTAATACTATAAAACTTCTGGAAAAAATTAGGAAAACAATCTGATTCCTTGGGTTAAGGTTGTCTTATGAGGCATACATCAAAGAAAAAACATATATATGTGTTTGTATTTATAATGATAAATATATACATACACACAGACATATAATGATGAAGGTATATCAAAGGGACAGAGGAGGCAACTGAAAAAGTCCAATTTTTGAGCAAAATATAATTAAGAAATATTGGGTTATAAGCAGTAGTATAAAGTAAATATTTATGAGTTCATGCTGATATAATTAGGGAGAAGAGACAGATGTTACTGTGCGGAAGAATTCCAAATAATTTGTGTAGATACTCTGTCGGAGCATTCTTATTGTGCACCTAAGGGCTTCCTTCCAAAGAGTATAATATGGAAACAGAAAACAAGAGTAAGTTTATAGTACAGAAACCTGACAAACACTACCTTAACCAGGTGATCATCCTTCATATTAACAGTTAGAGGTCATGTTGATAATATATATTCTTGATATGATATGATTAAAATGACATTTCATCTCTGTGGTCTTTCTTCCCCAAACCCATAAAACTAGTCTAAACAGAAGAAAAATATCAAAGAAATCATTTTAGAGGGACGATCCACAAAATAGTTGAGTGAATAGGACTTCTCAAACTTTCAAGGCCATTAAAAGCAAGGAAAATCTCAGAATATGTCACAGCCACGCGGGGGCTAAGGAAACATGATAGGTACATCAGAAATGTCAGAATATAAGCATTAGTTTTTGAAATTCCACCTGTTGACCAACTTTCAGCCTGTCCTCACACAGCAGTCTTCTCATTTTCTATTTTGGTGATTAGCTGTTTTAAACATAAAAATGAAGGCATATGTCACTGCAAAAATTGCAATGGACAAATTAAACAGGCAAGGAAAGCTTTATTCAACATTATTGCAATAATACAATAGAGGAAAAGGAGCAGAACTCAGTCTGAACTTAACTTTACTTATGGGGATAAAAGTTTTTTTTTTTTCTTTTTCTATTTTAAGTCCCTGGGTAAATGGGATATCATAGGCCATCTCAGTTTACTCAGTTGACGTTATTCCAAAGAAAAAATAAACTCTCATTTTTCCTGACAGAAGGTAATTTGTAGTCTGAACTTGGCTCCACTTGGGGGGATAAAAGTTTTGTTTTTTGTTCCTTTTTTTTTTTTTTTTTTTTTTTTAAGTGCTAGGGTAAGGGGGATACCATAGGCCGTCTCAGTTTACTTAGTTGACTTTATCCAAAGAAAAAGTAAACTCTCTCATTTCTTCCTGACAGGAGGTAATTTTACATCTTGAGCAAGGTTAGACCCTTAACCTCCCAGGGAAGCTAAGAAAGTGGTGCTATCTTCCTTGATGATAGCATTTTAAAGAGCTGGTTCACATGACTTCGCAGAAGATAGTCATGGGTTGTAAGACTGGCAGGAGGTCTTAAAAATATTTACATCTTGGGGCACCTGGGTGGCTCAGTCAGTTAAACGTCCAACTTCGGCTCAGGCCATGATCTCACAGTTCATGAGTTCGAGCCCCTCATCGGGCTCTGTGCCTACAGCAGGGAGCCTGCTTGGGATTCTCTCTCTCCCTCTCTCTCTCCGCCCCTGACCCATTCATGTTCTTTCTCTCTCCCTTTCTCTCTCTCTCTCTCCAAAATAAATAAACATTTGAAAAAATAATAAAAATATTTACATCTCAAAGGGGCAGTTTACAATTATAACTTTTCTAAAGTAAATTCTCCAATAAAAGAGGTCAGGGGCTAAAGTCAGAGGAAGGCTGTCTAAAGTTTGTCAAACTGAAAAGAACACTAAAGATGTAATAGTCATATATATTTTCTCACTTTAAAAATAAAATGAGTACATTGCCAGAGCACTTCATATTTATCTAGATGTTTATGAATAACATGATTGAATCAAAATTTATCTCTTGATCCCACTGTTTAATAAAATTTATTTTTATACTAACATGAATATACAAAAAATATGACTATTTCTATATGTATCCATAAATGTATATCTATATGTGTGATTATGCACATTAAATATAAATATAAAAATAAATAAGTAAATAAATATGTATACATATATAACTTATATGTATAATATTTGTAAGTATATTAAAATAAAATGACCTTCTACTGCTATCTCCAACTCTAATCCATTAGCATTTGGACATTACAGCCTTCTCTCCTTACTAACCTGTCGCCTCCCATTTAGACAGTGAGAAACATGGCTCCCACTCTCTCCCTCCAGTTTACTTAATTGTTCAATTGCAGTGTGTATGTATAGTGTTACTATAATTGTTCACCCATACCCTTGTGGGGAAAAAATCTTTATTAACTAGAGTAGAGGGTTAATTTATAGTGCAATGTTATGTAGAATAGTTTTACCACTGTAAAATATCTCCTGTGCCTCAATCATTCAGTGTCCCCCTACTTCTCTTGTCTTACTTTGCTAGAACTGCCATGACAAAATACTACAGACTGGGTGGCTTTAAAAATGGCGATTTATTTTCTCATGGTTCCGGAGGTTTGAGGTCCAGGATGAAAGCACCAACACAGTTAGTTTTCTTTGAGGCCACTCTCCTTGGCTTTCAGATAGCTGTTCTCTTGCTACCTCTTTACATGGCCTGCTCTCCCAAGTGTTCACACTCCAGGTGTCTCTTTGTGTGTCCTAATCTCCTCTTATTTTATAAGGGTACCAATCAAATTGGATTAGAGTCCACTCCAAAAGCTTCTTTTAACTTACCTTTGTAAAAAGGCCTTAAAATATGGTTTCATCCTGAGATACTATGAGTTTAGAACTTCAACATGAATTTTGAGAAACAGAGTTTCAGCCTAAACATCTTCTAAACCCATGGTAATCCATAACATTTTTATCTTTGCTCTAGTTTTGCCTTTTCTAGTATGTCCTGTAACTGGTATCATATATACATAGTGTAGCCTTTGCAAACTGTTTTCTTTCGCTTAGCACTGTGAATTTAAGATTCATGCTTGTCTTCTAATGGTTTAAAACTAATTTATTTGTATTGTTGAAGACTATTTAATTGTAAGAATGTACCTCAGTTTGTTAATGTATTCACCTATTCAAGGACATCTTGGTGGCTTCTGGTTTTTGATGAGTAGGAATGAAAATTCTATAGGTTTTTTTTTTTGTTTGTTTGTTTGTTTCATTTGTTTGGTTTTGTTTTATATGCACATATTGTAAATCAGTTGGGTAAATACCTAGAAGTGTGATTGCTTGGTGTGATCTTCCTTTCCAATCTGTATACCTTAATGAAATTTGTCATGCTCCATGCACAAGAACAACTGCTTAATTTTATAGTCAGGGTATCTGTATAGAGTACATCTTGTTACAAACTTTGTAGGTGATGTGTTACTTTGTAACTAGTAAACAACACATGATTTTTCTCTTAACAGTGAGGAGAACCATCTGTACACCCTGATGCATTTTGTTAAACATTATCTTATGATTCAGAAATTATTTTAAAGTGAATTTGTAACATCTTTCTGTATTTTTTATGTTCAGAACACAATTTTTATTTATGTTTTATTTGATCAGAAAAGCAGTGCCCTTTAAAAACTAAAATTTAAATAAATGAAAAAGTTTAATATAGTTTCTGGAAGGACATTACCATGCTCCTGCATTCTAGATCCATTGTTTTCATTCCAGGACACTGCTCTTCTAGTACGGCTACCCTTTCCTACTCTACCTGGTTTGATACTCTAATTTCCGCATTTCATGAATTAACCTTTCATAATCAACTTCCACATTTTATTTGTAAAAATGTTTCTAATGTTTATTCATTTTTGAGAGAGAAAGAGCACAAGCAAGGGAGGGGCAGAGTGATAGGGAAATGGAGAATTCCGAAGCTGGCTCCATGCTGTCAGCACAAAGCCCCACTTGGGGCTGGACTCACAAACCATGAGATGTTGCCCTAAGGCAATGTTGGATGTTCATCCCACTGAGCCACCCAGACACCTCATAACTTCCACATTTTAATTAAGCGTCTCCTCAAGTGACATTCCTAAGGGGGCCCAACGATTTTCTAAAAATGTCTTTACTTAGATTTCACATGTTACTAATAGTGTGGTAGAACACAAGATTTTAAATTCAAAACAATATCTGAATTTTAAGGTATTACTTATTGCTGTTTTATGAGTAGCATTATGAGAAAAGAAGCATTATGAGAAGCTCAAGGCTAGTATCATGTTTGTTATTTTTTAGGTTATCTCTTTTTCTCCATTGAACATCTCTTTATGCTTGTTGATACAAAATTTCACTGATTGAACTGTTCAATCTGAGAAAGAATCACATCAAAACAATAAAGCAGTGTTTATTTTTTTTATTTTAAGATTTCCAGGTAGATTTGGCTAACTTACCCAACCATATCTGTTGTATAAGTGGACCTTTGTTCCTTACAGCAAAAGATGTATATTCTATTTCTGTTAGCTCTTTTATAAATTCCCAAAGTCTGTGAGTAAAACTTTCCTACCTGTCAAATATTCACATCTAACACTAGCCTTAGAAACAAAAAAGTTAAACCCCAAGAATACCCCATCTTTAACTATCCACTGCTCCCATTAAATATAATTATCACTTAAAAACTGTATTCAAGAAAAAAATACTGTTCAATATTTTTCATTATTTTCTCATCTTTAGGACTTTTAGGACAAAGATATATTACTCCTGAATGATTAATGTGTTAAAGATTTTAAAGTATGTGTTATATTTTTTAATGTTCATTTATTTTTGAGAGAGAGAGAGAGCAAACTGGGGAGGGACAGAGAGATGGGGGGGGGACAGAGGATCTGAAGCAGGCTCTGTGCTGACAGCAGAGAGCCCAATGTAGGGCTCAAAATCACAAACCCTGAGATCATGACTTGAGCCGAAGTTGGATGCTTAACTGCTTAACTAACTGAGCCACCCAGGCACCCCAAAGTGTGTGTTACTTTATACATATATGCATAAAGTAAATATATATATATATATATATATATGTATATGTATATATATGTATGTATATGTGTATATGTATACATATATACATGTATATATACATATATATGTATACGTATATACGTATATATATATGTATACATATATATGTATATATATGTATATATACATATATATGTATATACGTATACATATACACATATACATACATACATATATATATATATATATATATACACACATACATATATATATATATATACACACAATTTCTTTCTTTATTTTGAGAGAGCACAAGCAAGGGAGGGGCAGAGAGAGAGAGAAAGAATCCTAAGCAGGCTTCATGCTGTCAGCTTGGAGCCCAATGTGGGGTTCGAACTCACAAACCATGAGATCATAACCTGAGCCAAAACCAACAGTCAGACGCTCAACTGACTGAGCCACCCAGGCACCCCTGTGTATTATGGTATTATTTTTAATAGCAGTGTCAGTCTGTATTATTCACATTATACCTAGAACCCTAACTTATGACTAGTATTGGCTTTGTGTTTTCGTGAAATTACTCTCATTATTTAATAAATTATTTGAAGGATGCAACCATTAGTTTTAATGTTTTTAGAGATTTTTATTTGTGAATAGATTTTTAATAAAGTTGATGATGAGAATGAGAGTTGTTAGTGAAATTGCACTTATTTATTATTATATTGCCAGAATCACATCTTTCATGACCTAACATATAGCCATTAATAATGTGAACAGCATGGCATATAACACATATAATTTAGAATGAGAAAGATACAAAGGAGTTTAAAAACCTAAATATGTTTTCAACACATTTTGTAATAATAATGATTAAATATTGGTAAGTGCATTAGTAGAAATTTCATTATATTTATTAAAGCACATTGGTTCTATCATTTAAATTATAGCTGGAAATCACTTTGAGGTAGTGTGTTTATTTTATCTCTTTATTTGACCATTTCCCTATCCAGTCCCCATCATCGCTCTTCATTTATCTAGCACTATTAATCTGTTTTTCATTGGTACAAGGAGGGTATGTGGGAGGGCAAGAAACAGAAATTGCCTCTATGACATCTTAATTAACATTTTCAGATTCTACTTGTGATAGAAGAGACAAGTAAGAAAGCAGAAATGATAAATTGGCTTTCAAAAATCTGGAAAGAAAAGACTAACTTAAAAGAGGTTTCTACTGAGGGGCCCCTGGTGGCTCAGTTGGTTAAATGTCCAACTTTAGCTCAGGTCATGATCTCAAGGTTCATAGTTTAAGCCCCACATTGGGCTTGCTGCTGTCAGCATGGAACCTGCCTTGGATCCTCTGTTCCCGTCTCTCTCTGCTCCTCTCTTGCTTGCTTTCTCTCTCAAAAATAAATACACGTTAAAAATTTTTTTTAAAGAGGTTTCTACTAGAAGGTACCTTCATGTACTATTGGTGGGAATGGAAATTAGTGAAGACGCTGTGGAAAACAGTATGGAAGTCCCTCGAAAAATTAAAAATATAAATGCCATATGATCCAGGTATTCACTACTGGGTATTTCCTCAAATAAAACAAAAACATGAATTCAAAAAGATACATGCAGAGGAGCCTGGGTGGCTCAGTGGTTAAGCATCTGACTTTAGCTCAGGTCATGATCTCATGGTTTGTGAGTTCTAGCTCTGCGTGGGGTTCTGTGCTGGCAGTGCAGAGCCTGCTTTGGATTCTCTCTGTCCCTCTCTCTCTGCCCCTCCCCTGCTCACACTTGCTGTCTCTCTCAAAAATAAATAAGTAAACTAAAAAAAAAAAAAAAAAAAAAAAAAAAGACATATGCACCCCTATGTTTACTGAAGCATTATTTATAATAACCAAGATATGGAAGCAACCCAAGTGTCCACTGATAGATGAATGAATAAAGAAGATGTGATATATGCATATAATGAAATGTGTACACCATAGCAAAGATATATAGAGCTACAGAAAAGGACAAGATCTTGCCATTTGCAATAATGTTGATGAACCTAGGGGATATTATGCTAAGTGAAATAAGCCAGACTGAGAAAGACAATTACCATATGTTTTTACTTATATGTGCAATCTAAAAAAATGAATAAATCAATTTACAAATTTAAAGCAGAAACAGACTTATAAATGCAGAAAACAAACTGATGGCTCCCAGAAGACAGGGTTGGGGGAGACTGGGCAAAATGGGTTAAGGGGAGTAGGAGGCTTCCAGTTATAAACTGAATATGTCACAGACATAAAAGGTACAGTGCAGAGAATATAGGCAATGGTATTGTAACAGAGTTGTATGGTGACAGATGGTAGCTATACTTGTGGTGAGCATAGCATAATGTATAATATCTAATGGCAATTTGAAATATGATGTAACATTGTGTGTCAGTTACACATCAATCAAAAAAATTAAAGAAGAGGTTTTTACTGGCTAGGGAAAAAGAGTCATCTGGGACACAGAGCAGTGGGGACTATGTGTATTTTACAAGGCAGCACCCATCTGAGATGACAAGGCCCTAAGAGGAGAATGGTAAAATTATTCAACAAGGTAGGCTTTAGCCTTTCTAAGCTTGAGGAAAAAATCCAGTGTTTCAAGAATGTTCTTAAACCAGTGGAGATTTGCCAATCCTGAAGAGGACAGAAATAATTGAAGATACAGATGACTAAAGATAAAGGAACACTTTCCATCCTACCAACCCGTACCTACATTTTAACTATACACTGTTTTCACAGAAGTTATGTCTTTGAATACTAATTGCAAAGCATGAGAGAACTGCATGTTTCAAGTTACTCATACCATTATTTTTATTGTATAATTTATTTTATAAAAGCTAACACTAGCAGCATCCTATGGCACAAATGCAAAATTCAAGTACTTCTGTTCACTTAAATTTAGTAAAAAGATCATATATAGTGTTTGGGCTCAGAAGACCACATCTCAAATCTTACCTCTGTTGCTATTAACATCAGTGCCTTATATAAATCCTTTATAATCTCAGAACCAGTTTCTCTACTCTTAAAAATTATAATAATTCCAAAGTCTCTCACTTGTGTTGAGAATAAAGTGACTTAGTGCATAATTTATCAACTTCATTAGGTTATCATAAGTAGTCATGAAGCTATATAATTGTAGAGAATTTCAATAATGAAAGACCTATTGGTATGAGAGAAAGTTTCCTTTAAAATCATTAGGGGAAAAAAAACCACTATATTCATAGACGTAAATGATTTATGAAGAAATACTTAATTACTAATAGAGTACATGCTTTTTAAATGAAAATATTTTCAGTATTTACTTAAATATGATTCCAAAATTATCAGAATTTTATGTTTTATTGATATAATGAATCATATATGTAAAGTGTGAAAGTTCAATAAAGTTTCAAAAAATCTCTCTACTTTCATGAAAAATATAAGAAGCTCAGCTAGTTGCATTATCAGAATCAGTGTAGTACTGGACACATTTTACACCCATTGTTAAATTCATTAAATCACAATGTTGTATATATTATAACCAAAAACCTCAAAATTTTAAAAAATCATAAAATCACAAGTGATGTTGTTAAGAAACTACATTTGGATCAAAATTTTTGGTGGATGACTATAACTTGAGGTTATTTCATAAAACAACATGTAAATATATTTGACATAATAACTTGATCAAATAAAATTTTATAACTAGTTGAGCTGTGATTTTAAAATAGTTATTGTGAGCTACATACCACACTGTATTATATTGTATAAGAAGTATATATGAAGAAAACAGTTTTCTTGAGTCATCAGTGCTATTTGTCTCTGAAACAGGAACTTTTTCCTCTTAATTCAGCACTCAGCAGTACTGTGAACATATTGATCTGTAATCAACTGCTGACACAGTTATTTGGCTTAAGCCATATATTTACTGAACTGCAAACACAGCATTATGACAGGCATATATAAAACAGTTTTCTAGTACACACAAAAACTCATTGCAAACACTTTATCTAAGTGACAATTTTATCTGCAGTTTTCTTTCTTCAATTTGTTCAGTAAAGGGTGTATATGTTAGTCACCATAAAAATAACATGTTGCTATAAATCATCTCCCAGAACAAAATTAATTTTATATTTCCTCATTTGTAATAAGGATCTTAATAAATTTTAAAAGCCCATGAATAGCACATATTCAATATAGCTTGACTGTAGAGGATTAGCATTTTGAGTATTAATTTATCAGCAATATATAAAAATAGTGGGGCAATTTTTCATATATCAGGGATTTAAAAAATTTAATTAATATTGTAAAAATTGTTATAGATAAAATACTTTATAGTGCATTTGATATATGAAGTCACCATTCTTCAATATTTTAGCATACCACTAGGCTAATATAATGAAAAATTATTAAATGTAAAATGTAACAGTTTTAAGGAATTATACGCTCCGTACACAGTGTTTTACTTTGTATCATTGCTATTTTCTAAAGTTTATACCTAGAGCTGCAAAGCATATTTCTGTCTTGTGCCAAAACCATGCTTGGTGCTTAAGAGTTTAAAAAAGTAAAGAGAATATTTATATATATAGTACATGATGACTTTTATGATATATATAAATATATACTATATATATATTGGTGTAAAGAAGACAAATTTTCAAAGGTTCTTTGGCCTTTGGCTGGTGTGCACAGTAAGCCAAACAACGACACTGGTTTTTGTGGCAGAGAAAAGGGTTTTATTTCAAGGCACCAAGCAAGGAAAAGGGAGAAGTTTTCTCAAATTCCTATCTCTGTTGGGTTGGGTTTATTTAAGGGTAGAGGGACAGGATGTGAAATATGCTGATAGGCTATCGAGATAAGGGGAGATGGCACTCTTTCTGGGCATGCACATTCAGGAATCATGCCACTTCATGGGAGGCATGTCCAAAAAATGGCAGAAGTAGCATGACAAAAGAGGAAAATCTCTGAGTGTATCCTCACCGAGGTTACTTTCCTTCACTCCTGGTCCCTTCTGCTCAACTGCAAGAATTCTTTCTTCCTGGTTTGTTCATTTTTAATTGGTCTTATTGGTTCTGGGCCAACTTTGTGCAAAACAGGCCAATCTTTGTGCAAAAGGCCTATAAATCAATCAGGTGAACAGAGTTTTCTTAGGGCAGGATGATCAAGCATTTGTTGACTTAAATGTATTGGTTTCAGACATACTTGTATTTTCTTTTTCTTGATGCTCATGGAAGGCCTCTCAAAGGAAGAGCTGTAGGCATTGGGTTTTACTTTGAATTCCATGTGTACAATGCAGAGAAGTACACGCCATTGTTGGGGAGGAAGATCTTCCTCTGCCTTATGGTCCTTTTAGAATCAAATTGCTGGCAGACAGATTAATAGGAGAAAATTAAGTTTAATCGGCCCACATATGGGGAATTCAGATAGACATTCCAATGACAATGAGGCAATAGGAAGTTTATTAGAGCTAAGGAGATAGGTAGGGGCCTGAGGATACAAAGGAAAGAAAGCCCATTAAGAAAGAAGGTGAAAGGAGATGTTTGGAAAAACAAGGTTGTCCCATGATGCAGGTAAGTTCCTGGATAAAAGGGAGGATGGGTTAATAGCTCTCTTCCTGTCATAGGCTCTCCTTTTCAATGTAAATTTAGGCAGATGATGGGTAGGCCTAAATCTTTTTCTGCATGTGTTGAGGTTTAATTACTTTTAACTCTAAATAATCTTTATATCAAAGTGGCCCATCTTGGGGCAGCCTGCCCTGGGCCCCTGCACCATAAAGCAGGAAATGAATATTTGAGATTACTGAAATAAATGCCATAATATTTTTAGCATTTCCTGGTCCTGACCATATTTTCTGCTATCTATGTTTGCAACTCAAACAAGTGCATTATTATGAAATGGCCCATAGCTCAAAATTTTAAATGACATATCCAAGATAGTATTTTAAAGAGTGCTTCTTTCAGGAATGACAGTAAGTGCTGCTTAATTTTTGGAAAGTGATACATGAGAAATATCAAAAGAAAATTATTCCAGAAGAAAACACTCCCAATGCTAGATAATTACGTATTTAAAAAAAAAAAAAAAAATCTGACAGAAAAGAAAGTATTCCTGACCAGTTTGCAGAAAAATATGGGAACTTCTTAGAAACCAAAACCAAAATGAATTACAGGTTTAGAGATGTGAGTATGATGAAGGAGCATAAGGCAAGCTGAAGGAAAAGTACAGGCTAACAGCACCCCACCCCTGGGTGGGATATGCTTTCCTTGGACACTCCTGGCTGCCCAAGAACAAAGGAAAAAAAAAAAAAAAAATGGTTGACCGATAGAGATCACAGTCATGCAGGACAGGAGTCTCTTTCAGTTTATGGATAACTTAGTAAACTTCAAGAAAAAGGCAATCTTATCCATAGCCTAATCTCCAGAAACCTATAGACTCCATTTCCTGGAGTCCTAATATTGTTGCAGGATTTTTTACCACAATACCCGGGATTCATTGTCTTGCTGGTTTGAAGAATGAAGAGGTGGGCACAAAATGAGCAGCAGGCAAAAGTTTATTACAGCATGAGTTTAGAAAATAAAAATAGTAGGAAAGCTCTCTTTACAGAGAGGGGACATTCGAAAGTGAATGCCCAAGGACTATAGACAAGGGTGCTTGTTTTATAAGGTTCTGATTGCCCGCCCACCCCCCCATCCTTTCCCCCTTGTTCCTTCTCAGGTTCTACCCTTATTGAATGGACAACTTTAGGTGCTGGGTTGTCCATTCCTGATTGGCTCGTTTCCATCGTATGAGGGTGATCTATGACCAAATCATTCCTTGTAGATCATAGGTTTTATGGCCTACTTATTTTTAATCAGGTCTTTGGTCAAATTCCCGAGGGAAACCTGAAGGGGAGTAGGTGGTGTCTGTTACATTCTTAAGAGGGACCTTACGCTTGAGGAGGTTTGCTGTAGTCAGACATTCCCAGCATTGTTCCAAAATATGTGTCCTTCCCCACCCAGGAGCCTCAGGTCCTATCCTTTCCCTCTCTGCCTATTTTATCCTATCTTTCCCTATTATAATATCACCCTCATCAAGATGTAAGTAGGGGTATAAGTGCTTGCTATGGTAGTGTGGGAAACAGAGGCAAATGAAAAATTAAATTCTGTTACTGCCTACAGCCCACTGACAAGTCTTTGAAACAGGTAAAGTGACCTTCTTCTAGGAGCTCAGCTGCCTCAATGATGACACTTTGCTAGGGGCGAAAGAGAATCTTGGCTTAACAACCTGACCCTCACGCCGCCCTCCCCCACCCCTGGATCCTGTGAGTCTCCTTAAACATGTAAAAATTCTTTTGCAAACCTCCTTTGTCTTTAACCCCCAAGTATATGTTGGCGATCATACTCCAAGCTTATGGCCCCTGATATATATCTGAAGGGTCTCATGACTGAGGTTTTACTAAACAGTAATAAATGACATTTTCCTAACAACAGCTAGACCCTCAAGGTCCTGGAAACCTTGCTTCCAAAATTCCTTAGAGACTTACACTTGTCCCTAGCCCCCTCACAACCTGAAGGTATATAACCAGCCACTCTTTACAACCTCAGTGCAGCTCTTTCTGCCTACAGATCCTGTCCCCATGCTTTAATAAAATCATTTTTTATCATAAAAGACATCTTCAAGAATTCTTTCCTGGTCATTGTTTCCAAACCACCATGTCCCCAAAACCCCATCAAGTGGACACTGAAACTGGAGTATTTACATATCTTTGCTGCCCTTGAAACTGCATTTTATGCCCAGCACAGGTGGTGTATGAGGTGTTGCAGGGGGATCACGTGAAGCCTAGCACTCAAGTAAATGACACATAATCCAACAATTCTAGGGGTGAACACATCCCATGGATAAATTAGGAAAACAAAACACTCCACAAAAGGACCATAATTACCTTGTTTCTAAGTGGAAGTAGTGAGGAGAGAAAATAAAAATTTCCCTACAAATTCATAATTACAAACTTATATTCACCTGAGTGAACCTAAAATTACTTTAGTGACCTCAGTTTCAAAATGAAGGTTCTAGTTTAAATGGATTCAATTTATAAATACTTTATGTGATTTGTGACAGTAAACACAAATAATTTTTTGAGATGCAATATATTTCCAGATATCTTTAAGCAGTACCAAGTGATGCATTACATAATGAAAAATAAATTTAAAAGTTAATTTAAAAGTCACCATGTCCAAAAATCAGAAGTAATATAAGTCATAGATATATAAGCATAGGGCAAGATCAGACTGCTAAGGAATAAAGATAATGGAACAATTTTGATACTGCATATAAAATTCAAATGTGCAATATGTTCAAAAAATAAAAGTGCACATCAAAAATATGATGATGATGTAGCCTACAATTAAACAAAAAGATAAGGCAGAACTTTAAGGGTCAAATAAATTTCTAAAAAGTAAAAATATGAGAAAGAATTTCAAATAAATTTTTAGAAATTAAAAATATAAGAAGATTACACAATAAATACATGGGTTTAGCTGGAGATTGACCAGAATTGGAAATTAAATTAATAAAACTGACATTACAACTGAAAGAATTAAACATGATGTTTATATAAAAAATTAATATAAAGAAGCTAAATATAATGATGCAAATTGTAAAAAAATAAAATAAAAAATGAAACCATTAAACAGAGAGAGAGAAGCCCAGAGGATTTTAAACATCTAATTGGATTCTGAGGAATTACATAGATACTTGGGAAGAGATGGTATTCAAAAATACGAGGGTGTGTATATTCCAGAATTGATAAAAATCACAAATCAAGAAGCCTAAATAATTTTAAGCAAGTTTAAACTAAAAAAAACCTATTTCTAAACCTGCTAATAGATATTTGAAAAATGATATAGTTAAATCAGCTTTAATTTAATTTAATTTAGGGGATGCAGTACTGCAAGTGTAGACAATTTAATGAAAATATATCTGAAAGGGGGATATTTAAAGGAAAGCTTCAGGGGCGCCTGGGTGGCGCAGTCGGTTAAGCGTCCGACTTCAGCCAGGTCACGATCTCGCGGTCTGTGAGTTCGAGCCCCGCGTCAGGCTCTGGGCTGATGGCTCGGAGCCTGGAGCCTGTTTCTGATTCTGTGTCTCCCTCTCTCTCTGCCCCTCCCCCGTTCATGCTCTGTCTCTCTCTGTCCCAAAAATAAATAAAAAAAAAAAAAAAAACGTTGAAAAAAAAAAAAATTTAATAAAAAAAAAAAAAAAAAAAAGGAAAGCTTCACACAATTATTGCCTGACCCTTATCAAAATGTATTATTGAAATGTATGGCATGTCTGAATGGAGAAGTCTTTCTTGAACCAGACAGCTGAGAAAGGGGAAATAATGCAAATCTATTCTTCATCCTTTTTAATATGGCATGCAGAATGGGAACCTTTAGAATTGCCTAAACCCATTCAAGTAGTTAATTTAAAACAACATAGGACACTACTGGGGGTAGGGAGGGAATGGCAATCAGGAAATTTCAGCTAATTAATTAGCCAGAACTAATTACAGGAAATGTCTGTTAAGTACACCACACTAAATGGAGCCTCTGGGAAAAGTCTGTTACTGACATTTACCATTTATTGCTGGAATTTGATGCAGTTTCAAGACATGTGCCATTTGAAAGGGATTTGTTGGCTTGTTATTGGCTTTTCATTGAAATATCTTCTATTACAGAAGAATATACATATTGTAAGCTGAAATAACCCTCATGTGTTAGGTTATAACAAATTCTATTCCCACAGGAATGGAAATGCAAATTTCCCTCACTAGGTGGAAACAATGTATTCAAGAATACACAGCATTGGTGACCACTGGAGTATCAGGCAGTACATGAATTGGTGGTTGCTCTGCCTTTTGGCTGGGTCAACATAAGATCCCCTTCAGGAGTAACCTAATCTCATAGCCAAAGGGACCACTTACCATGAACAGTTACTAGAAGATGCCAAGCACCTTGGTTTACAGAAGGTAGATCAAATGTGGTTAATTGGTACTTGGTCGTAAAACCAATGCCTTGCAAATAGTTGACAGTTGCTTTTTGAATGGAAAGGGAAAAAAAAAACATAGATTCACACAATGGGTATAACAAAGATTGGTGTTTCTTGATGCATTAAGAATTGGATAACAACAATGTAATGTAGGTTTTTAGTGATTCTTGGGCAGTAGCTAGTAGGTTGATAAAATGTCAAGTGTTTTGTTATGATAAACTTTATGGAATTGGAAAGAGAAAATCAAATGTAAGTAAAAAATATCAAATAATCATGTTGATGGCCATTAAAATTTAGAAGGAGATAGAAACCAAGCAGATGCTTTATTTTCACTGTTTGGAAATTGTCCCATGGGGACATAAGATAAGTGATCCTACAAACATTCGATAAATGCATGTATCTTGTAATTTTTGTCAGAAGTTCACAATATAACTAACAATTGCTTTATTTACTAACAAGATCATTAGTGATTAAACGCATCTACAGATTGCCTAGTAAAAGATCTTGGTCAGACCACAGCTGTCAGGAAATTCATGTAGAAATCCATTTCAGTATAACAAGGCAGTATAAACAGTACATATGGCAATGCCCACAAGAGACTTAAGGTCCATTTTTAACTGAGTTTATTTATTTATTTTTAATGTTTATTTATTTTTGAGAGCGAGAGCGTGAGCAGGGAAGGGAGACACAGAATCTGAAGATTCTGAGAAAGAGGGAGACACAGAATCAAAGCAGGCTCCAGGCTCTGAGCTGTCAGCACAGAGTCCGACACAGGGCTCGAAATCACAAACTGCGAGATCATGACCTGAGCCAACGTTGGACACTTACCCAACTGAGCCACCCAGGCACCCCTTAACTGAGTTTAATTTATTCCCCAATCCAAGACAATGTGGGTTATGAGCAAAGTTTCCTCTTGTCTGGAAAGCCAGAAGATACTAATGCAACTCAAACTAATGTATTTGCAATGATTTTAGTCCAATTCATGATTGGTAACTGCTATTTGGTGTGTATTTCTGTTGTGATTTAAGAGATTAATTTGATTGATTTAATAAAACATAATATTCATTGGTGATCAGATGAACTGGGAGATTGAATTTAAATCCCCACAGCCTATTCTTCTAACGGAAGCTATCAGCCAAACAAGCAAGTAAAGTCAGTTAACAATCATTTAATTGTATATTGAATCAACTTTTCATAAAGTTCAAATTTTTATGGTGGAAGGAAGTTTAAAAAAGCAGTCATCTTGGGGCAGAGTTGTGAAACCACTTGTGCTTATACATTTATTTGATAAACTTAAATGTATCTTGAAAGCAATATCTGCACCCCGTTGGAAGATAGTAATCAGTATGCATCCTATTACCTATTTTGTTTTATAAGTAGTGTGCAGGGGCCAGGACAAGCTGCCTCAAGATGGGCCACTTTGCTATAAAGATTACTTTGAGTTAAAAGTAATTAAAGCCCAGCAGATACAGACAGGGCTCTCTGCCTACCTATCTACCTAAATTTACGTTGGAAAGGAGAGCCTATAATAGAAAGAGAGCTGTGATCAGAGAATCTCTTTTACTTAAGGAACATACCTGCATAATAGGGCAATCTTGTTTTTCCAAACATCTCCTTTCACTTTCTTGCTAATAAGCTTTCTCCCCTTTGTGTCCTCAGGCATCTACTCCTCTCCTTAGGTCATATACACTTGCCGTTGCCTCATTGTCTTTGAAATCTTCTGTCTATGTGGATTCCCCATGGTACACTTACTAAATTTGATTTTCTCATATTAATCTGTCGCATGGAAATTTGATTCTAAATCCAGCTATAAGGACCGTAAGTCAGAGGAAGGTCTTCCTCCCCAACAAGTGTAAAGGATGCAGAAAAAACAGTAATAAACAATTTAGAAACAGAATCAGCAAGATGGACTCTGAAGGGCAGACTTAATTTACAAGTTGACTGGACAGTGTTTCTGCTCATCAAGGACTGCTACTGAGTCTTGGTCAAGATAAGGACCAATTGGTTTACTAATGGTACATTATGAGGTATATAAAATTCAAAACTCCCCTGGCAGTACCCAGGGCAAAGTTTGCTTACTGATAGATTATATTTAGTATAACTGATGAGTATGAACTATATTGTGAAATAAGACAGGCAATAAAAGAGAAATAATTGATTAATAGGTACATAAAAATGCATAGCTGTGATTATTTCAGCTTTCTATATTGTCAAAAGTCCACAATGATACTTTGTATATTTTCCAATAATGATTTCACATCCAAACTGTCCACCTCATTTCACCAGTATACTGACATTCTTCACTGGTTTAGTATTCACTAGGACATGAGTAAATGTTTATGGTATATTTTCATTAATTTGTCTTGAAAATAATGTGTGAACCAGCTCCCTTGATCACAAACCTCTTTTGTTTTACTACGTCTTTACTTAACTGCTTCTGCTCAATTTGTTATTTTGTATTATTCACATACATCAATTATTGGTATGTAGGCCCATAATTCTCTTGTGTGGGGATATATTCTTTTATTTAATCAATTTGATCTCTTTTCCCTTTACACTGCATTCCTTACAATTATTTTCTTATAGATTTCCTATCTAACTTGTATTTTATGCATGCTCAAATGTCTATAGGTAGGAAGGCTTTGATTTATTTACATTTCTCATTCAGTTCTTGTTTCAGGGTGACTTCTATTCTTTTACATCATTCCAGGTTATGTTATTATATGATTTTAGATATTTAGTAATGTCATTCCTTTAATCAATATTTTACCAAATATTAAAATTTCTATTTTTCACATTTCCTATAAAAATTATTTTCTAAAAATACAGGTATATCTTAGACCGAGTAACTTGTAGAGTGAGTTCATGATAGGCATCATAATATGAAAAAAGCAGACTATAATAATTAAATATTTTATTTATATCATATAGAATGAATGTTTTCTCTTTGATGTATTGTTCTTTGGTTTATAGAGTTGATCTAAACTTTATTTTTGAAGGATCTCTAATTGATAACAGATATAAGCCTGATATTAATCTAAATAGATCAAAGAAATAAAAATCTATCATTGGGGGATGGATTTGGGAAATTCAACATAGGCCATTTACTACCAACGGTTAAAGAGATGAATTTGGAAAAATATTCAGTCTTCTTTCCCTCCCTTCTTCCCTTCTTCCTTCTGTACTTCCATCCCTTCCTACTGTAAGGCTTAAATTGTATTGTAGGGCTAACCTGTAGCCTTGAGAAATAACAGCTTTGTTTTGACACTGTAGGTTAAGAGATAACAGTCTTGTCCTATCAATCAAGGGAACAAAAGTTCAAGGAAAATCAACTGGATTAGTGTTTGATTGGATTGGGGCAAGGGCATGTCTGAACTGTTTCCACCCCCATCTGGGAACTATTTCTTTGTTCTATTCCCGGGTGATGATAAGACAGTGTGGTCAGCTCTAAAAACTCTGTACCCGGCTGTTCTGTTCGAGGCTGCACTCTGATCGGTTAGCCTTGCCTCTCATTGCAATAAACTTTGTTGTGACTGTCACTGATGCCCATAGCATTCTGTTTCAGGAGTTGTGTGGATGCAACACTACTTCTTTCCTTTCTTCTTCCTATTTTAAAATTCAAGCTACATAAATTATTCGGGAATATAATCCTTATGTAAATACTGGAAATCTTTTTTTTCCTGTGCATCCTGTGTGCACAAGATCTCTGTATGAAAAAGTGTATATAGGCATATGGCCACCTACCTTGTTCCAAGTAGCCTGCATTTCTGGGATTATCTCCTAAATGTATGCAGTAAAAAGAGATATGGCCAAAAATTATATATCACTGAAAAAAATATTGAGGTGTAACTTCATATATCACTGAAAAAAATATAGGAGGTAGAAGTACAGTATGTGCGTATGTCCTAGTGGTTATCATTACCTACTGGTGCATATCTCACTTGGGCATAGGTTTTTTCCTCAGAGATTCAATGAAAATTTTGGCTCTCATTTTTGTTTTGTTTTAAAAATAGATTTCAGGGGCGCCTGGGTGGCTCAGTCGGTTAAGCGTCCGACTTCAGCTCAGGTCATGATCTCACGGTCCGTGAGTTCGAGCCCCGTGTCAGGCTCTGTGCTGACAGCTCAGAGCCTGGAGCCTGCTTCCAATTCTGTGTCTCCCTCTCTCTCTGACCCTCCCCCATTCACGCGCTCTCTGTCTCAAAAATAAATAAACTTAAAATAAATAAATAAATAAATAAATAAATAAATAAATAATAAAAATAGATTTCAATAATAAAAAAAAATAAACCCAAACCTAAAACAGCACCACTTATTCAATTCATAGTTTTAAGAGTGGATGATGGACTGGGATGAACTGAGCAATTCTGCATTATCTTGGCCAGGAGAAGCTGAACTTGGCTGAGCTCACTCCTGGGTCATCATGGGGTGAGGGATTGGCTTGTCTATGATGGTTCTGCTAAGATAGTTCATCTCTACTTATTGTGGTACCTCATCCTTTCAGAAGGTTATCTTTTTTGTTATTGTTTAGATGGTAGACTAGCCAGATTCTAAGAGGAGAGCAAAGGCACGGAAGGCCTCTTATAGCCCAAGCTCGTCTAAGTAAAATGTTGCTTCTACTGTGCTTTACTAGCCAAATAAACTCACAATGCCATCCCAGATTTCAGATATGAGGAATTAAACTTATCCTGTTAAGGCAAAAATTACATGAGAATGGTTGCATGTAAAAGAGGAATTTAGGGTTATTTTAAAAATAGGTCATATCATGGGGCGCCTGGGTGGCGCAGTCGGTTGAGCGTCCGACTTCAGCCAGGTCACGATCTCGCGGTCCGTGAGTTCGAGGCCCGCGTCAGGCTCTGGGCTGATGGCTCGGAGCCTGGAGCCTGTTTCCGATTCTGTGTCTCCCTCTCTCTCTGCCCCTCCCCCGTTCATGCTCTGTCTCTCTCTGTCCCAAAAATAAATAAAAAATGTTGAAAAAAAAAAAAATAGGTCATATCATATCTTATTCTGTTTTTCCTAACCAATTATTTTCTCAGGCATGTCAAGTATACCAGACTGAATTTAAAAAGAATTAGTATTTCTATCAATGTTTAAATTTTGAAAAAAAAATCGTTTCTTATGAAATTGAGTCTTTATACCAAAAAGTTATGTTAAAATTATTCATGTGTTCCTGATAACAATGTATCCTAATTATAAGGAAAGTAAATCAGTAATATTTTAATCTAAATCTGTTATAGTGGTCGACATAATTATGCAATTGTTTTTAATTTAATGTTTGTAGATGGTTTCTGAGTCTTAGTAAAACTCTTGAGAGAGATAAAAATTTTCGTGTGTGCGTATGCATTTTTAGAGAAGATGGGTCTATGGCCAAATTCTCTCTTGTTTTTAAATTTTTTTAATGTTTATTTATTTTTGAGAGAGAGAGAGAGAGCACAAACAAGGGAAGGGCAGAGAGAGAGAAGGAGACACAGAATCTGAAACAGGCTCCAGGCTCTGAGCTATCAGCACAGAGCCCGATGTGGGGCTTGAACTCATGAACTATGAGATCATGACCTGAGGTGAAGACAGATGCTTAACCAACTGGGCCACCCAGGAGCCCCAATAGTCAATCAAATTTTTAAGCATTTCCTACAAAGAGTACACAAGTATTGTAGGAAATATTTTTACTCCTTGAGAAAATATATTTTTATCTCAATATCAGTTGATTCATAATTTATATGTAGTTTTTAGCTTTTACCACAATTTTGGTTCCCTTACCTTTAATTGATCATTCCTTGTTTGTAGTTACTAATACCTTACTTACTGAATAATAAAAATTATGTATGTCTAAGAAAGGTATTATGATAGTAGCAGACTATATTATGACTAGTAGAATGTCTACTTTAAAAGGCATCATATTCTTGGCTTTCTGTCTGATGACAGATACAGGGTTTCTCCTAAACTAAAAGATTGATCAAGATTTGCATCGCATTAGAGCCTTTAAAATTGTAAAGAATCAAAGCCTGATGACAGATGGCATACCTGCTGAGGAGTTCAAGGGCGCTGATGAGATGATACTGAGGTGACAGTAGAGTCTTTTTGCTCTACATATGTAATAGCTGATATGAAGAGATTTCAGAACTGCTTTTGGCATCATTATCTTTGTGATAAAAAGGTGAATATTCTGACTGCATCTGTGGTTATCTGCCACTTATCTTAGAAACCAAGAAAGGGAAAACAACGGAATGAATTTCATGTATAATCCCTAAATTTAGATTCTAACCATATTTAAAATGATAATTTAGCGTAGTTTCAGACTCAATCAAACCCATGTGAAAACTTTAATGAATAAAATCATGTGAATATAGAAAACAAGACATATATTATGAATAGTCTCATAGTGAATCATTTTTAAAGCAATAATGAAGAAGTTACACTCTATGTACTACCTGCCTTTTTAAATATTTTCAAAAAATGTACAGAATATAGGGAATATATGGAAACATATGAAGGAATCTTGGACAAAGTTGAATGCATTAAGTTTATTGCACTTAAATGTGTACTGAAATACACATATCCAGTATAATTTTATTTTTAAAAATACATGTAAGTTCCAGAGATATGTTAAAGCTGTCTCATACTACTGAGTGTGAAAGACCATTGTTAAATATTTGGAAATTCCGTGAGCTATTTGATTTTGTGTTGGTTGTTTACAATTGGCTTTGGTAGGGGTATTTTATTTTTAGCATAAAAAATAGCAATGACACAAATCAAGATTTTGTTTTGTTTTGTTTTGTTTCCTCCAGAGAAGATTATTAAACATTTACCAACTTATTGCTGCTTCTAAATAAATCTTAGTAATATACCAAATGCCTTTGAAAATTTTCTTTCTCTATTATTCCTCTATTTCTTCTAATTTTTGAAGTGTTTTTAATTAAAAAATTTATAATCCTATTAAAAAGCATACTTTTAACGAATATGAAGCAAATATAACAAATACACAAATTAAACTATACTTTTAATACTAGGTAAAAATATGTGGAAATATACTATAATAACTTTAAATCTTTTTAAATCATTTTTTTCCTAATGCTTCTATAACAGAAATGCTAGAGATCCAAATGGCTAGTGACCAGCTTTAAGTAGAAAAGCAGATATTAGAAAAATTGATCATGTGCTTAAAATAAGAAAGGCACTGTTTATCATATTTAAAGTGGAGAAAAATAACATCACATACCTGAAACATATCACTGGTGAGAAGTATCTAATTTCTATAAATATTCATGTGCTCTGTAGTCTATAACAGATAACTTCATTATTGCTAGTCACACTGATGTAAAAAATGCTTTCAGGTATACTTTTACCATTTACTCTGCAAGCTCAAGACAGTGTCATGACACAGAAGTAAAGGGAGTAGATTTTTACAATAAAACTAAGGTTCTTAGTAGTACTTAATAGATAGCAAGGAAAACAAGATTTTTCATCACAACGAATGGATTCTCATATGATATTTTTTAATACATTTTTTAATTTACTTTTCTAATATTTTGTCTAAGATATTTGTCCATAGGTTTATGGTGTTGCTGACAGTGTGTGCCCTTTCCATGAAAAAAAAAAAAAATCTTTTATTCATATGTAGAAAAGTTTATGAATATTTGAGATAATCAGGTTATAGGTTGTATGAAGTTTTTGCTTATAAGACATTTTGTCCTTTCTTAATTGAAATTGTTGGATTCTCAATTATATTTCCTTATGGTTATGGAAGTTTTTGTTTGATTTATTTCTGAGACAGGCTTAATGAGTTTCTTGAATTTTTCTATTTTCATCTAAATTCTAATAGTGGTTGTTTCTTAATCACTATCTTTCAAATTGCATGCATATTTAGAAATATCTTTCCTTGAGGGGCGCCTGGGTGGCTTAGTCGGTTGAGCAACCGACTTCGGTTCAGATCATGATCTTGCAGTCTGTGAGTTCAAGCTCGGTGTCGGGCTCTGTGCTGATGGCTCAGAGCCTGGAGCCTGCCTCGGATTCTGTGTCTCCCTCTCTCTGCCCCTTCCCAGCTCATGCTCTCTCTCTCTCTGTCTCTCAAAAATGAATAAACGTTAAAAAACATTTTTTTTAAAAGAAGTATCTTTCCTTGATACCTCAGGTGCCTTACCATGTTGCTAAATGCAATTTAATAGAACATAAGGAATGTCAGTAATACATAAAAGGCAAAATAATAATTATAATTTAGAAAATATTTTAATAAGAATATGTGCTCTAAATATAGGACAGGAATTCAGAGATGAAAACATTTTACTATCTTGTTCAAGGAGAAATAGAGAAACCCTGCACCCTATCCCCCTAAAAGAAATCAGTAGTAATGTTCTGAACACCCGATGAATTTATTTGATAGATATTTGAGGAAGTACAATTTAATTTTCTAATGTGATATATATTTTTTTCCAGTATACTTTCATTTTGCGTGTCATCCAAACAATACCATCCCTAGTTCGTTTGCCTTTTGCTTTCATATAATTTATTTTCCGATGCTGTTTCTTTTGATTGAATATTTTTGTCTTCATATCTATATGATATGTGGTCACTCTTTTAATATCATCTCAGTTTACAAATCCTCCAGCCACCTATAGTCCTCTTAGTTCCCATCACACTCTGCTATACAAAACAGATTATTTATTTTACTCTTATATTCTCCTTACGTGAGTGATTCAGATTAAGTCATCACCAAAATGTAAATTTCAGTAGTAGGGATACAGTTTGTTGTTCTCTATAATGCTGCTTCATGGCCAACACACTTAAGGACCCTGAAAATTATAGTTAACAAATACGTATTTTTATAACTAGATAAAATTTAACCCTTCAGTACTTTCTCATCTGTATTTATTTTATTATGTTTTTAATTCTTTAATGTTTATTTATTTTTGAAGGAGAGAGAGCGCATGAGCCTGGGAGGGGCAGAAAAAGACAGAGACACAGAATCAAAGCAGGCTCCAGGCTCTGAGCTGTCAGCACAGAGCCCAAAGCAGGGCTCGAACCCACCAACTGTGAGATCAAGACCTGAGCCTACCAGGTTAACCAGCTGGTTAACCAGCTGAGTCACTCAGGTGCCCCTCTGATCTCTGTTTATTTTTAAACTCTTTTACATTCCTTGCCTCTGATCTTAAGGATTTTTTTAATAGAATTTTGAAAATCCATTTATATTTTCTCAAACTATTTCTGTTTCTCAAAATATTTTTCCATACTATTATAACATAATAACAATTTTGTTCTGTGCCAGTAACTTACTTACAACTATATTATCAAAGGTACATTAAAAAATAAAGCTAGTCATCAAAGAAAGATACTTTAAAATTTCAAGATATAGTATGTCTTTGACAATAATTATTTAAACAAAAATAAAAAAGATTTATAAGCAATATAAACCTCTGAGATATTGTAAAATTATTCTTATTTTTGTCATTTTTTTTCTTGAATGTGAAATATTTTTACTGCTGCTGGGCTTATCTGACCTTTAATGAACCCACAGTGCCTTAGGCAACCATTCATTCATTGTTCCATAAAGTAAGAGATGTTATAATAGTAAAAGACATTGATTCATACATCTTTATTGTGGAACTCCAAGATGTTTGTCTTTCTCAAAATAAGCCTTTTTCCTCTGCAATAAAATAATATTAGTCCTTGTCAGAAAAGAAAAATGTAGTCTTCAGAATTACTAAAAAAACATAACCCTATGGGAAAAACACAGGCTATGTGCTGATTTATTTTCTGTGTCTGATCTTATGATGTAATATTTTAAAAAGCACTTTCAGTTAATCAATAAATCACTTTAAAATACTCTAATAAATATATGATCCAATTAAAATCAGTGCACAATATGATGTGATCACTGAAACAACATAGAAAGAAAGTCAATGCAATTGAAATATTGGAAGCATTAACACGTTTATTGCTTGAGATAAATTATGGTCTCTAGGTGATTATTTTATGCTTTGTACTTTTTTTGACATAGAAATAATTATCAGAAAAACTTGCATCTACTGCTTACAGACAGGATAATATCACTTTCTTTTTTTTTAATCCACAGAATCTCCACATTTGTTCAGTGTGTTCTATTTGTTGGTTGACAGTAATAAATCCTGATATGTATGTCAAATTAACAGTCCTAGGTCATTACTGTATAACCACACTAGTTATCAATGAATAGATTATTTTGGTTGGGGGTGCTTATGAAGGTTGTCTCTATAATTACCCTTTGCAAGGACTATTGTCAATTAAAAAATTAGATAAGAATGTTTTCAAGTTTCCTATAAAATATTAACAAAATATTTGAATATATAGCTATATTTATAAACAAAATAGTATTTCATGGCCTCACAAATACACTAATGGGTATATACAATTCCATCCACCCCTAGCTACTGTCTGCAAGTTTGGAGTCATCTGTACTCTCAATGTTACAGCTCCTTCTGTTCTTCTCCCCCGACTCCATTATAGCCAGTCTTTAGACTCTAAATCACAAATGAATCATGTCATCAACAACTTCCATCTTTCTAAATGCAAGGGCTATCGCTAACCATCTTTATTTTTCTTTTCATTTGGAAAAAAAATATTCTTCATTTGACTTTAGAGCAACTCTTGCTCTCCATGCTAACTCCATCCATGGAGTGGCCATTCCATCTCAGTTCTTTGCTGGGTCTTCTTCCTCTTTAAAGTCTTTAAGTACTAGAGGAAGTCAATGCTTAATTCATTTACCTCTTCTCTGTCTACACTAGCTTCCTAAGTAAGATTATTTATATGCTTTAATACGGCTCTGATGTGTGCTCTTGAATCCAAAATTAGACTAAGAATTGCATTCTGGATGTCTAATAGATCTTAAACATAATATGTTTAAATTCATGCTCTCCCTACCAATCTGTTTCTTCCTGATTATTCTCTTTTCAGTATCTGCAAATGAACATGTTACAGAAAGTGAACATGTTACATGAATTTAATGATTGGCATTTAATAAAAATATTCTGGGTCTCTCTCTCCCTCTCTTTCTCTCTCTCTCTCTCTCACACACAGACACACCCACCCACACACATACAGTTGAAAATGAAAAAGACAAAAAGAAAAGTGAATTGTTAGGAAAATAGTAATGGTAATTCTATTACAAATAATCATCTTGATGCAATAAAGTCAGGGAATTTATATCAGGAAAATCCTTACTTCAACTTTAAGTCTTTTAATAAAAATGATGATATGATGATAACTGGAAGTAAACAAAAATAACAGGTGTTGAATACCTAGTATATGCCAGATATTCTTTTAAGCATACAACATGGATAAGTTTATATAATTCTGAAAGCAGCCAAATGAGGAAGGCAGACACAATGATACAGGAGAGTTAGACTAGGAGAGTCTACAGATACGCAGAGTATCTACAATTGCTCTACAAAATATAACATATAGTAAATCAAATATTTTGCCTCTGTGACATTATATTTGGGCCAAAGGAGAAGTGCAGAGTTCTTTCAGCAGAAGACCATCCCTTACCACAGTTTTAGTTAAGTTTTGGTCTGAGAAACTTATAGAAGCAGCAAATAGAATGGTGGGTGTCTGAGAATGAGTGGGGAATGGAGGAGATGAGGAATTGTTCAATGGATATAAAGTTACAGTTATACAAAATAAATAAATCCTAAAGATCTGCTGTAAAACATAGTGCCTATAGTTAATAATGCAGTACTGTGCAGTTAAAAATCCAAGAGAGTTTGTGAGGAGATAAGTTAATGAACTTGATTGGAGTAATCATTTCACTATGTACATGAATATCAAATCATCAAGTTGTATACCTTAAATATGAATCATTTTTACTTTTAAAACTTTTTAAAATGTTTATTTTTGAGAGAGAGAAACAGAGAGCAAGCAGGGAAGGGGAAGAGAGAAGGAGACACAGAATCCAAAGCAGATTTCAGGCTCTGAGCTGTCAGCACAGAGTCCAACGTGGGACTTGAACTCACAGACCGCAAGATCATGACCTGAGCCGAAGTCAGATGCTAAACCAACTGAGTCACCCAGAAGCCCTATGAATGATTTTTATTTTTAAAATGTATATCTTTAAAAAATCTAAAGGGGCAGATCTCATGGTAAGTGTTCTTACCAGAAAACAAAACCAAAACAAAGTAAAACCCCCAAAAGGGCACAAGAAAACTTTTGGAGGTGATGTATATGTTTATTACCTTGAATGCAGTGATGGCATCATGTGTTTATACATCTGTCCAAACTCACCAAACTGCATACTTTAAATATTTGAAATTTGAGATATCAATTATAGTCTCAAAAAAGACTAAAAAAAAAAATACCAGATAACATGATATGTTCTTTTAGAAGAAAATAACAACAGATTTTCAAGGATACTCTTCACTTACCATTATTGTTCCAAGTAAACTAATCATATTAATCATTCAATTAACTTCCCATATAAAAAATTGAAGAAATATAATTAATACAAGGTCTGAAAATCATGAAGATATTATAGTCTTTTGAAATCTTAGTAGTGAAGAGGTCACAATAAGTTATCAATCAGTCCAAAAGCACATATACAGCATATCTGTGGATTTGTATTTTACACAATGGCTTCTTCAAAAACTATGCCCAGGCCCTGCTATTACTCAGTTATCGAAATGGAGCAGTTAGATAACATATCCTTAGAAATAAAGATTAGTATTTCAGGTCTATAGTACACTTAACTACTCTATACATGTTAATATATTAAACAGTTAGTACATGTTCAATTCTTTACGTAGATAGTCCTATATTATGTTTAAAATACACGAGTCATGTAAGAACTCTGAGTCACTGATTCTGAGAGTGCATAAAATGGTATTTCTTACACAGCAATTTTCATGAGACTCTACAATAGACCCGCTATTATTCACTTAGGAATGTAGTCTTTTTACTCAGGAAAAAGACTACATATAATCCATAATCAATGGGAATGGGCAGGTCACAGACATTAGGGAGAATACCAGAAAGAAAAATGGATCAAATCAGGGAAAGCTCCAGAGAAAAGCAAACAAATATATCAAGTCCCAACAACTTAGTAAGAACATATCCTGCACTTTTTAGAATATGTGTGTGGTTACTATCCCTGTAGAAAGGAATAGGTAATCATTATAAAGAACCTGCTCAAGGAAAATTGCCCATAGTCATTAAGAGATAGAAAAGGTCTGAAACAGGGGTTCCTGGGTGGCTCAGTCAGTTAAGTGTCTGACTCCTGATTTTGGCTCAGGTCATGACCTCATGATTTGTGAGTTCAAGCCCCACATCAGGCTTTGCACTGACAGTGTGAGGTCTGCTCAGGATTCTCTCTCTCTCTCTGTGTCTCTCTGCCCCTTCCCTGCTCATTCTCTCTCTCTCTCTCTCTCTCTCTCTCTCTCTCTCTCTCTCTGTCTCTCAAAATAAAAACAAAACAAAACAGAAAAGCTCTGACACAAATACAGGACAATATCTATGAAGACTTTGTAAAACTGGTGTGATATTTAGAAAAAAAGATGGCCAAACTTAGGGAAAGAGGAGCTAGGACAGACATATTTTCACTGCTGTTTAACTGAAAATGAATTATACAAATTAAATATAAACAAAGACTTGAAATAGAAAACTAAATCCCAATCAATACAATTTCCAGAAATGTAAATGTAGATACTGACATGGTAAATTGTAAATTTTCTACTTGAGTAGCCATTTGGAAAAAAAAAAAAAGAAACAAACATTGGTTGTGATATTTTTATTAGGATCTAAATCAATCTCTGATATTGATGTTTTATAGATAGATAAAAATAGATATTTTTATCTCAATTTTAACTCAATTGAGTTGATTGTTGATTCCCTTTGTATTTTCCAATATTAATATTTCACATAACTATGATACAACTATCAAAACTATGAAACAACCAATATTATATTGATTTAACCAGTGCTTAAACTAATACTTTGTTTCTGGATCCTATATTAGGTCATGCATTGCATTTATTAATAAAGATTTTGGGGGCACCAGGGTGGCTCAGTTGGTTAAGTGTCTGACTCTTGATTTCAGCTCAGGTCATGATGTCACAGTTCATAAGTTCAGGCCTCCCATTAGGCAGCCTGCTTGGGATTCTCTGTCTCCCTCTCTCTGCTCCTCCCCTACTTTCTCTCTCTCTCCCTCTGAAAAATAAATAAATATTTAAAACAAAAAAGATTTTTGTCCTCCAATGAGTGGTAGTTCTTTAATCTTTCTTATTTTTCATGACCTTGATACTTTTGAAGTGTATTCATCAGGTGCCTTGGCAAATGTTCCTCAATTTCAGTTTAGTCTTATGTTTACTATGATAGAGGCCATGGAATTCTTTGGAGATAAATACTTCATAGTCAATGTGCCTTTCTTAGCACATTATATGAGGGGACACATGATACTGATATGTTTCATCACACTAGTACTGACCTTGATATCATGTTTAAGATTGGTGTCTATCAGGTTTCCCTCTCTGCTATTCAACAAATATTTTGAAGGAGAAACGTTAAAGTTTTGACAATATATCATTTATAAAAATAATTTTAAAATTCATGTTTACCTTACCTGTGGAAATTATTTCTGTGCTGTTCTAATGGCTATTTGTATTTCCTTTATTCCTTCTACTTTTAATAATGGAAATTTTTCTGTAAGTAAACTTTGTCTTTTCTTCTCTATTTATTTATTAAAACATTTATTTACAGTAATATGAACTTCTATATATGTATATATATTTTATATATATATACATATATATATATATTTTTTTCCTTTGGTTATAATCCAAACTGCCATTACTATCATTATTTTTTTGTTATTCACATCTTTTCAGTTTGGGACATTGAAAATGCTTTAATACTGAAAAAAAAATATATATGCAAAATACTGAAATATGTATATATGATATTTTCTACATATTCATACTAATATCTGTAACTACAAACTAGAACCCCCAGCATTCATTACTATTCTGCTCACATTAGTATGTGTGTAGTGGTATCTGATTTTGTTTCCAATTTGCATTTCCCTAATGACTATTGATGCTGCCCATTTTTATAAACTTGCGCACTATCCATATATATTTTTTGAATAAAGGGTCTGTATTTGTCCATTTAAAAAATTTTTTAATTACTTTATTGTTGTTCATCTGCAAGAAGCATTTATATGTTCTGGGCACAAGTTCTTTATCAGATATGGTTTGGTAATTTGTTTCTTCTAATGTGTAGCTTATCTTTGTATCTATTAAAAAATTTACAGAGCAAAATTTGTGATTATTGATACAGTTTTATATATTAATTACTTTCTTTTATGGCTCATGTTTTGGTGTTCTATCTAAAAACTCTTTGCTAAACCCAGAGCGAAATGAAATTCTGCTTATATATCCTTCTGAATATCTTATATCTATACTATTTACATTTATTTCTAAAATCCATTTGAATTAATTTTTATAAAACATGTAACCTATGATATGAAGTTTATTTTTCTATATGGACATTGAATTTTTCCAGAAGAATGAAAATTATAAAAATACTGTCGCTTTTCAATTAATTTCAAATTAATTTTCAATTAATTTGCCTCTGAACATTAGTCAAAAATCAGTCATTTATATTTGTGTTATATCTGTTTTGAAGTTCTATAATCTGTTTTATGGGTACTTTTGCCAATACCATGATGCCTTGATTACTGTGCCTTTATAGTGAGTCTTAAAATTGGGTAGTGGGAGTTCACCCATTTTGTTCTTCAATTTAAAATAGTTTCTTCCCTTTTCATATTAATTTTAGGATCAGATTGTCAATATCTACAAAAAAGCTTTCAGGGATTTCGTTTGGGATTGCAATGGATTCATGGATCAAAGTGGGGAACATTATCATCTTACCAATACTGATTTTTATAATTATTGCATGAAGGCTATTTTTCCCTTTATTTACATCTTTGATTTCTGTCAGATTTTTTATTATTCAGCATGCAGATCTTGCCAATAAGCTTGATTTATTATGGTTTGTGTGTGTGTGTGTGTGTGTGTGTGTGTGTGTGTGTAATTGATTTTTTGTTGTTATTTTAGTTTGTTAGTATTTTCAATGAAGTTTGAATTCCCTAGGCACTTTTGGAGTGAGGTTTCCATCCAATAAGGATACCAACCAGACTGGTCTCAGGTTACTGTTAGGGGAAAGACATGCCATGACAAAAATTAGTCAAATGGATCTGGAAATTTCAAAATTGGGGTATAGAAGCTGCTGCTACTTTTGTTCCAATCTCACACAAGAGGCAGCTTAGAAAAGATAATCCTTTTCTGGGAATGGTTGCATTCAATCATCTAACTGCCTTACTAACTGTATAGATTAGATGGTAAGGAAGGTAAGATGAGAAAATGTATATATTTATTTTCTAAGCGGCTGTTCCAACACTCAACCATACCAGGTTTCTGTGGAGGGAAGGTAGGGGTCCATTAAATATCTTGACTATCATCCCATTGTTAAGTGGCTTTTGTGATAATGGAAACACTGTTATTACAGCAAGTATTCCAAAAACCGTAAATACGGCATGGAATGATTTTAAGAGCAACAATGGTGTGGTCAGAGCCAGATAAGGGTAACCTGAAAAAATGTCAACAATAGCAAGTCACAACAGATAGCTCAAGTCTATACAGTCAGTCTGTCAGTAGAAGATGGGGAGGATACCTTATCTAATGTGGTCTCTCCTACTACAAGTTAAACAGGTCAGCATTTGGTAGATGAACAAATGTTTTTTTCTTTGTTTTTAGTTTATTTATTTTGAGAGAGAAAGAGAGAGAGAGAGCGAGCTCAAGTCAGGGAGGGGCAGAGAGAGAGGGAGAAGGAGAGAATCCCTAGCAAGCTCTGCACTGTCAGCACAGAGCCCGATATGGGTCTTGAACCTGCCAACCATGAGATCATGAACTGAGCCTAAGTCAGATGCTTAACCAACTGAGCCACTCAGGCGCCCCTGGCAGGTGAACAAGTTTAACATGCAGTGACAACCTCCACATCACAAACAAATAGTGCTTTACTCTCTACTTAGTCTTTGATGGTGAATGTTCCATGATGATGGATCCAGACAGTGACGATCTAGTTGGTGCAGGCTAAATCAGCAGGTTTGATTTCATTATCATCTGGGAATGGGCCTTTGGGTTGGATATCTGAAACAGTGACCTCGCAATTTGATCCCTGGGAGGATACCTAAGAGGGGTATCTTTAATCTCACAGTCCTGTAGTTTTCCAAGTGTCAGAACAAATAACTCAGTTGTTGGCAGCAGCTTAAAAGTCTATACAAGTGTAAAAGTTTCATCAAGAAAGTATTGACTAGAGCTTTATCAGCCTTGAGTCTGTCTACCAAAATGACCACTTACATTCTGTGTTATGCAGAGCTAACGGTGACATTGAATAGCTGTAGCCCAATGGATACTATCATATTTATGTTTATCTGGAACATTAGTGAATCAGACCCAGGCATTTCCAGGAATTTCTATAGCTTGAAAACCATATTAAGCCAGTAGCTTTGCATTTGGAGCTATGAGAGATAAAGTTTCCCTTAAAGACTTACTTGCCACTTTTTCATTTAAAATAAAAGAACAGAGCCATGTTGCTCTGTTCTTGGATCTACCATTTCCATTCACATGCTAAGGTTTTTAAGCCTCTCCTACCTTGTTCGTTATAGAGTTTACAATCCTACAATGAAAATATTAAGCCTAAAATTCTTAATGCCTCAGTGGACCACCTGTTTAGTTTTGAAAAGAGCCTGGGAATAACTATTAGATGCTTTTGCAAAGGGGTTGAACTGACGGCCAAGTTAGGGAGACCAGGAATCGAAAATCCCCAAAAGTACTAGAAATAGGCTGCATCTCTTTCCTGGGAGCTCAAATTAGAAAAAAAAAAAAAAAGTTGCAAAAACGTGTACTCTCTCTAATATCCAATGTATTGAATAATATTGTTTGCCTCCTTTATCTTTGGGAGTAAGGACTAAAGAAATGGTAGTTTTTTACTTAATTGCTCTTAAGAATTGAGAACTCAGAATTGTTGGAATGAGGATTCTGATTTGTCAAAGAACAGACCAACTAAATAGTGAAAACTCTGGGCCATGGGCATAGGCATTCATACTAAAACATGACCCCACACTGGTAGAAAATGGCAGGAAAGTTTGTGTCCCACTAGGACTTCTCTACCTACAGATCTTCCTCCCCTGGGATTTTTACCCCTGGTACTTTGGAGATAGAGATGGACAAGCACATAGCACACCATAATCTTACTATGTATTCAGATGTAGAAGCAGTAAAATCAGTTGCATTCGACTGGTTCATAGGGCTCTCCACCTATAAATGATGGTCTCTTATCTTCCCTATTGTGAACCTTGCACAAAACCCATCAGTCAAATCTGGATGCCCACAGATAAAGACTGGATGATGACTTTTATGCCAATGTCTAAGAGAGCCATAAAACTTTTGATGCCTCCCTGACCTTTGCACCACCCAGTGTCACCAACTTACTCAGACAAGTGCCATGATCTTCAGTCCTCATTAGGACAGAATGACCTCATCCCCACCCCTATGTTTTTCTGTAAAACAACTGTGGTTGAGGTAGATAGCTAGGGAGAAATCATAGGGCATAGAGAGATTCAGAAATTCTGCAACAGAGTAGAGCAAGGCACATATACTTTCTTCTTCTAGCAATGTGGCAGCTGTTCACAGTTCCCCCAAATAGTTTTTTCTTTAATTTGATGCAGTCAGTGTGATATATAAGCTTTGGGCACCCACTCACTCAGCAGCTGTGGACGTACTGCTTTTTGGGTGGGCTTGCTGCCTCACTGACATATCACCTTGCTGCCCCATGGTAACATTTTTTTTTTCTTCCCACCCCCCAAGGGAGAATAAACAAAAATCAAAGCAATATTCAGGCAGCTTCTTTGCTTTGCTTTGCTTTGCCTTACTTTCTTCTGTTCTGCTCTGTTCTTTCCCTTTCTTTTCTTGTGGTAAGAACACTTAACACGAAACCTATTATATTAACAAATTTTAAGTGTATAAGACATTATTGACTATATAGGTACAATGCTGAACAGCAAATCTCTAGAACTTATTCATGTTGCTTAGCTGAAACTTTTTCTTGGTGACTGCTAATACCCAATTGCCTCCTCCCTTCAGTCCTTGGCAATTACCATTCCACTTCTGGATTCTAAGAATTTGATTACTTTGGATACCTCATGTAAGTGGAATCATGCAGTATTTTTCTATGACTGGCTTATTTCACCTAGTGATATGTAGCATCCACGTAGGCCTACGTGGAAGCAAGAGGAGTTTCATGCATGCTATCACATAATGGAGAATTTTCTTTCTTTTTTTTTTAAAGGCTGACTAGTTTCCGTTGTAGGTATAGGACACATTTCTTTATTAGGAAATAATGTCTGTGGATAGACATTTAGGTTGTTTCCACATCTTGGCTATTCTGAATAGTGCTGCAGGGATCATAGGAGTGCTAATATCTCTGAGATTCTAATTTCATTTCTTTTGGATGAACCACATAACGCTGTTGGTGAGAATACAAGATGCCTCAGCTGCTATGGAAATTCCTCAAAACACTAAAAACAGAACTGCCATGTGATCCAGCAATCCAACTTCTGAATATTCATCCAAAATAACTGGGCAGCTTGTTTCAATTGTCTCTATTTTCATTCAGCCCCTAAGCATTCATTAACAGATAGGATGTAAACTCTTCAGTGGAAACCCTTTTTCCACTCACCACAGGAGTTAGCCATTTGATATAAAATCTCGGGTGATCTCCTTATTTGCCCCAGCCTTGCTAATGGAGAGCCATTGAACTTTGTTTTTCAGAAGCCATGTCGCTGTAAGTGGTCCATCCTCATCACCAAAAACTGTCAGGAACTGTAATGGGTTCTAAATTTTACCCACTTTCAAGCTAACATTAGGCCATCCCAGCTTCATGGACACTAGAAGTCTGCTTAAGACTCACGTCAGAATCAAAGGACTTTATCCCTCATGGCACAGCAAGCAGTATGAGCTTCATGTTCATAGTATTTCCTCTTGCTATTGAATTCCTATGGGATTGATGCAGAAGTAGGCCTACGTGGATGCTACATAATAGCTGAGGATAAACTTCAGAAACTCCTATATTTTATAAGCAATTGCAAGCTAACTTGACCATTCTTTACCCCAAAAGGGTGACATTGTCTTTATTACACTAGACAACATCCAAATCAGATCTCTGCTTTAGCATCATTAGGAAGTTATCTCTAACCTCTGAGTCTATTTGCTATGCAGACTTGCTTGACAAGATAAGACTGTCAGTTCCTCTGCTTGCAAGATTTGAAGAAATATGAGAGACCAAAGGAGTATTGTCCTAAAACAAGAGATATCTCACACAAAGACACACTCTTTCCAAAGCAATCCATTAAGGGATTCCAGCAAACAAACAAAGAACCAGCTATTTTGGCCCACCACATGATATCTCTGACATGCCACATATGTTTTAGAACTCCTTGTGGAATTAGCCAAGGCTTTATTCAGCCTGCATCATGGTTCAATTTCTCCCTTTGTCAAACCATACTTTCTCCCTTATTCTTTTCAGATGGTGATCCCTAATATCTAATAAACAAATATGTCATAATCCATGCTCAATATCTCCTAGAAATCTCATCCTGTGATATACAAATATTTCTGTTATTAGTGTCCTTCATTGTTGCTATAGGCCTTTGAGTCTACATGCTCTACTTTGTTCAGTCTGTTACAACTCTATCATCCACTTTATATTTTTCAGAATTCAACTGTATTACTTATTTTTCATTGTTTCCTCTTTAGGTAAATTGCTCTTGGCTTGCAATATATTTTTTCAGTACTTATTGGCTTTGTTTCTGTTGTTATTCTTTAGAAAAAAAGGCAATAGTATATGTAACTAACTGCCTGACATATTTAACTGGTTATTTCTGGCCTAATTTTAGTTTCAATGCATTTTTTGTTTTCAAAGTCTTCTTAATTTTCTGTAGTATTTCACACCACACAGACTTTCTTAAAATAGGTCAGATGTAAAATGAGTGTATATTGTTGCCAACAATAAATATCTTCCAAGGATATTTTCTTCTTATACTCTGTGGGGTCTCCTCCTTGTACATTATAAAATAATCAAATTCATTTTTTATTTGAGTTTCTTTTAATATTTTATTTTATTTTATATTATTTATTTTGTTCTGTGTTCCCTGTGTTAACAGATTCCTTGGGTCATGTTGATCATTAGGTAGAGCAAGTCTGCATTCAGGAGAATCCGGCCTTTCTGAACCTTCCTACTGCTACTGTGGCCTGAGGCTTTGTGCTTTAAGAGTTGCCCGAGATGCAACTGTAGCAAACACTAACCTGAGTCTATGCATCTGTGAAAATGCAACAAACTGAGCTTTAGAAATAAGGTTTTCATTCACATTCTCTCAATTTTTATGTTAAAAACTATTTATAAAATAACACTTAAGTAATCAAGCTGAAATGCATCACTTTAAATAAGAACTATAATGTGTTTACAGTTTTTAAAGAATTTACATATCCTTAATTCCAAACTGGAATAGATAGGTATTCTATATAGATATTTTATATCTATCTATCTATCTATCTATCTATCTATCTATCTAACTATATGTCATTAAACATATATGAAAAATATACTGTAATATAATTACACAAAATATATTTACAAATATATGTTATGATGACATATAAAATTGACATGACACGAATAAAATGAAAACTATGAAAATTTATATAATTAAAATGCTTGCACAAATATTTTATTGATTCATTTAGTAGTTTCCTTGTGGTAATCCTTATGTTAATCTTTTTTTTTTTAAGTATGTCCCAAGAATTCACTTCCTTTTAATGTTTAAATGATGTTAAATTTTCTACTGTGACTTTATTACTGCCAATGAAAACAAAATGGTAAATTAGCATGAGGAGCATCACTTTTTTATTGAAATAATTTACAATTAAAATTATATTTAGTTCTTGCTGGATAGAGTATTCCTGGATGCAGATGTTTCCCCTTCAGCACTTTGAATATATCATAGCACTCCCTTCTGGCCTGCAAAGTTTCTGGTGAAAAATCAGCTGATAGTCTTATGGAGATTCCTATGTATATAACTATCTTCTTTTCCTCATAACCTTTAAAATTTAGTCTTTCTTTATCACTATTTTTTTTGGCATTTTAATTACTATGTGTCTTGGTGTGGACCTCCTTGGGTTGAATTTGTTGGGGGATGCCTGTGCTTCCGGAATCTGCATCTCTGTTTCCCTCCCCCAATTTGGGAAGTTTTCAGCTATTATTTCTTCAAATACATTCTCTGCCCCACCCCCCACCTTTATTTCTCTTCTCCTTCTGGGATCCCTATAATGTGAATGTTATTATGCTTGATAGAGTCACTGAGTTCTCAGTCTATTCTCATTTGTAGTATTTGTCAATCACCTGTTCAGCTAACTACTTTTTGCAACGGATAAAAAGTACGCTATCACGTTTCATCTCTCTATTCAGAGAGATCCATGCTATTTTTAGATAACAGTTAGAAAGCAAATAATCAGAAAGTTACCAATCAAAGAAAACCACGAAGAGCAAAGACACTATAACTTATCTGACTTGTATTAATTTGCTTCTAAGATTTAACATACAAATATACTGTCATAAATTATATATTAACTCAGAAACTTTATTATCTACAGTTGCAATTAATAATACATTAATTATATTCATTTCAAATACACACTGAATCTGTAATCTTTCCAAAATATAATATCACAAAAATTTTCACACCATTTAACTTACATGTACAATCATAGTAAATGCTTCAAAAGTCCATTTTACCTGTATCTTATAACTGAAGTCCTAAGTAAGTTACTCTGCCAGAGTATAGTGAAATTACCATGTTCTTCTTAGAACAATGATGGATTTTGAAAGTCAAGTAGTAAATTACAGTCTCAGAAAATTCCAAAGAGAGAATCTTGAACAAATATTCAATAACATTTAGGTTCAATAAAGAACAATGTGAGAGTCTAAAAAAAAGAATAAATGTCAAAATGATGGGTAAGCCCCCTAGACACCTACACAATTTCTATTTTTAACCATTTTAAAAGAGATAAAAGGTCACTAAGATTAGATTTCTTTTTCAGGAAGCTTTTTTCCCCCTGTATTAGCAGGATATTCCAGACTTCTTAAAAATACATTTCAGGATTTTGTTCTTTGTAATTCAAATTGTGATGTTCTCATAGAGAATAATTTTTTATTAATTAATTAGTGATCAAGAAGATTTTTTTTTTCCAGAAGGTATTTGATTATTGTATTTGTATATGTCATTTGATTTTTATTTGGTCTTTATTATCTGCCTCTTAGGCCTTTTGTTGTGGTATATTTTAATATCCATTGCTATTAACATAATTGAAGGAGGATTTAAATAGAAACCAATAATAAACCATACCTTTTGGTAAATAACCTAGATTCTCATTTCAATCTCCTTTGTTCCTCTCATACAATACCATTTATTTAGTAAGAGAAAATTCTGCCAATATTAGAATTTCTCATCTAACATCCAAAACCTTGCAGCAACTCAGAGAAATAAAGGAGATAAAACCCTTAGAATTAAAAAAAATCACTAATAGTAGCAGTCAATTCAACTGTCTCATCCCAGAGAGGTAGGAAACGTAAACCTGGAGATGAAGATGTATAGCAACTTCTAGCCCTTGTGAACAGAAGCTTTATTCAGGTTGGTCTCACACTGGACGAATATTTGCTCCCTTACATTTTCCTTAGTTCTGCTTCAAGAAAGAAAGAAAGAAAGAGAGAAAGAAAGAAAGAGAGAGAAAGAAAGAAAGAAAGAAAGAAAGAGAAGGAAAGAAAGAAAGAAAGAAGTAAATCTTATTCACAGATCAAGGATACACTTTTATTTATCTCTTTTACAGTGTGCATTAAAGAAATTTATACAACTTTTATAATGCTCCCAAGCCACAATTTTCTACACCCTTGTCTCTGGGCAGGGTCTTTCTTAATTGCTGGTATTTTCCACCTTCCCTTCTTTTCTGACCCCACTGCATTGCTTTTCTGGTCTCTTTCTTTGTGCTACCATTTTCCTTCCATGTACTTTCTTACTGTTAAAAAAAAAAAAACAAAAAACAGTGGAAGTTGCCTGAGAGAAAAAAAGAAAAATAGCAAAGGTACAGTTTAACCTTAAGAAGCATTATTTATATTGCTTAAGTAAATACACAAAGATAATAGGTATTGTTTTATCTGTTGTATGATAAGATTCTGCTTATTGGCCTGGGATTTCAAATCCCTGAAGGTAGGAATTATTTCATATATTAATCTCTGCATAATTTTTTCAGACACTATAGGTGGTATACACATAAACAGACTAATATAATAAACTAGTGAATATGGTAGCAGTTATTTTATCACCATTGTTATTATTAGAATTAATTTGATTGCATTTCCTATTCTGATATTAACATAATCATATTGAGACTGATGCAGTGAAAGCCAGGAAAATTAAGCTTTCTTTGGCATTCTTGAGCAAGTCAATAAAACTGAGAGAAAAAAAGACAGCTTATGAGTAAAAGTGGTATATTACTTGAAATATGAACTTGAAGTCTTACCGTCAGCTAGATAAACAAAGAAAGAAAGGAGAATTTTTAATTTTATTTTTTTTTATTACTGGTCTGAGGCAAAAGATGGGAAAAAATATAGGTGAGTAGAGGATTTTAAAAATAAGTACTTCTGCAAATTCTTTTTAAAAATGGAAGTTTCTGTAAGACAAAAAAGATTCTCAAATATTGCTATTATGATCTTGGAATATCAGTTTAAAAGTACTTCATAGGTTCCACATGCTCATTAATACAAATCATAATTATGAATTGAATAATAGAATGTTTTTCCATAAAAAAAGATTGTTTTGATATAAAATAGAATAAACTCAATAGGCTTTAAGGAAAACACAAGAGGGAATATTAGGAAATAAATACTCTTGATGTTAAAGATTTTCTAATAGTAATTTTAAGTTACCTTACCATCAGAAATGCAAAAAGGGTAAAACCTTGGTTTGTAAGCATAATTTACTCCAGAAACATGCTTGTAATCCAAAGCACTTGTATATCAAAGTACATTTCCCCATAAGAAATAATGGAAACTCTGATGATCCATTCTATATATTCTAAATATTCATATAAAAAATGATTAACAATACTGTAATATAATATAAAATAATAAGAAAATACACAACATAGGGAAAAATAAACAAATTAACCTACACTTACCTTTGAAAACCTTCATGGCTGGTGTGAGGGAGACAAGAGAGAAGAAGGTTATTGAGAAGGACAACTTTCACTATCACTAACGGAATCACTGCTATCCATTGGCTCAATGGAATATTTTTCTTTTTGTGCAACTTTAACAAGAAACCTATCCAATAACACTTGCTTTTGCTTCCTTTGGAGGATTTTGCAGAAATGTGAAATGGCACTGACAATCACCCAGAATCCTGCAGGCAGAGAAAGAGAAAGAACCATTGGCTCATTTGTAATCATGTGATGTTTGGCATCACTTACTCCTCATATTGCAAGACATGGCTCGTTTATCAAGTTAAAATTTAATAGAAATATTTGTTCATTTTGCAGAACACTTGCAGAACAAATTACTCACAAACCAAGGTTTTATTTTACTAAAGTATAAAATATTACAGTATATGTTACATCTGGTATGTTTAACTATATTGAAATGCCAAAAAAAAAAAAAAAGAAAAAAAGTATAGGGCTTCTATAAATAGTTTAATTTTAAACATGCTCTCGTTAAGGAAATATATGAAATTTTGTTTGTAAGCTTTTAAAAATCAATAATACAAACTTCAGTAGTAGAAACATATTACAATACAAGATAAAATAAGAAAAGATATTACATTAACAAATAATTTAAAAATCCAAATATTCAATTTGGTATTTTAAAAAAAGATTAAGTCAATATGATTGGTTGCATATATCCACAGTATTGTGAACACATTTACATGATTTTGCATTCATTTATCCAATACATATGAATAATAGTTCACATCGGAAACAAATTTCATGATTCTTTGTGAATATTTTAAATACTAAAAAATTTTAACATGTTAGTTTTAAGTATTTATACCAATAGCAAGAAATTCAGGAAGCAAAACTGGCATAGCAAATGATAATTATATTAATATTATAAAAATAACTCCCTATTATATGCTATTTCTATAATAGTTGTAAAATTGTACTCATGTGAATATATTGCATGATGTTTTATCATCTAATTATTATTTTCCATCAAAGTGAACACTAGTTATTCATATTTTGCATTAAACCATTGTCTTAATTTCTCATAATTTATATTTTTACCCAATGGATCACTAAATATATAAATATGTAACTAAATATATGCAGAAAATGGAAGCAAAGTATTATTCATGAATATTCTGTGACTATTCTGATTATAAATAAGATTTAACATTTCCATCTAGTTAAATTCTATATAGAGTAGAAAAGTGAATATAGTATACCTAGCATATACAGAAAAATATGATGCATATTTGAATATTTAAAATAAACTACTGTTTTCAAACACATTAGAAACAACCTAGAAGAAAACATGGGACAATAAATTGGATAGCGGACCATTTAGCATCTGAGGTAAGCAGCATATATTCATAAGCAAGAGAGTCTAAGGGAAGAAACTTTAGTGGGAAAACTCTTTTTTGGTTACTGCCATCTAGAGGGCTCTAGAGGACATTTGTTGGTGGCTTTTGAGATATTCCAAATTTCATTTTCCTGAGTAATTCTCAATGACTACCTCAGCTTTGTGATTTTGGTGTGATAATTTCTTGGTCAGTATCATCTTATTCTACACACTTACCTACCAGAGCACAGGATCAGATTTATTTATGGTTACATATCTCATTTCATATCAAGGAGGATAGATAGATAGCAGTCAATTTGGAATCCTTTGAGTTACTGAGAAAGTAAAAATTGCATTTTATTTTAAATAAGAGTAAGGATGCTCACAGTGCCAGTGGTTGCTGGCATAATCTAGCAAACTAGAAAGATCATGCTAGCACTAGAGTATAAACCATGAAAGACATAGAAATTGATCTGAAACTTGAAGAATTAGTTATACTTAAGTAGATAATAATTGCATAAAATAAATTAATAAGCCAAAATGACTTTCTCAGAGTAATAGTATAACCAAGAAGTTACATTGATTACTTATAAAACTCACTCTGTTCCTTAGTCAATATATTAAGCGACTAAAAAATAATGGAATGAAGGATAAGATTATAAAAGTAACAGTTATCTGTAAACAAAATATTCTTGACCAGTTATCATCTTCATGAAAAAAAAAAAGAATGGAGAGAGCCTATTATCTTGAGGTAAAAGCCACAAGAATTAGAAATAAGCAACAATTTGAAAAATGTATTTGATTAATATACAATAAAATTAATGAGAGAAAAAATGATGAATAAAGAAAAGGAGAAACAAATTGGAAAATAAGCAATTAAAAGTTATATAAATTAAAACATAATGGATAACAAAGACTCAGTGGTTAGACAGAACACTGCTATAAAATAACGTAGATACACTTAGCACTACTGAAGTATACACTTAGAGATGGGAAATTTTGTTATGTATTTATCATAATTAAAAATAAAAAATTTAGGGGTGCCTGGGTGGTTCAGTCGATTAAGCGTCCAACCTTTGATTTCAGTTTAGGTCATGATCTCTCAGTTTTGAGATTGAGTCCCATGTTGGGCTCCATGCTGGGCTTGGAGTCTGCTTAAGAGTCTCTTTCCCTCCCTCTCCCTCTGCTCCTCCACACCTCAAAAAAAGAAAAAAGTAAAAAATGTAAAAATTTTAAAAAACAAAACAAAAATCCCACAATAGCTAAACTCGGTGAAGAAAACAACTAATTAAGTTAATGTTAGATCTTTTCATATGAGCCAAAAGAGGTTAAGATACATGTAGAAAAGACTAAAAATATCTAACACACATTTAATAGTAGTTAAAAAAATAATGAATTGATAGCATGAGAGAGAAATAACTTAAAGAAATAATGGGTATGGAATATAGATGAATCATTAGATTCATACCAAGCATACCAAGTCCCAGAACTGTATCTAGATTTAGCTAGACCACAAAAATATCTCTAACCAAAATTGCACATAATATTTTTAAAGTTGTGTTCTGAAGTATTCTGAACTCTAAATAAAATTAAAAAAAAATTTTAGTATAGAGAATGGAGACATGCGAAATGCTCCTGATCCTTTTTCTCTAGGCACTAATCATTTTAGCAGATGAATCACCTGGTTTTTTATATATACAATATTCCAGCACTTTATTTTATATTTAATTTTAAAGCTCCTTAAGAAAGGAGTGCATTGGTGGCTCAGTTGGTTAAGCATCCAAATCTTGATTTCAGCTCAGGTCATGATCTCATGGTTTTGTGAGTGCCAGCCCCTCATCAGGCTCTGTGCTGACAGTGCAAAGCCTATTGGGGTTTCTCTCTCTTTTCCCTCCCTCTCTGCCCCTTTCCTGCTCATGCTGTCTCTGTCTCTCTCTAAATAAATAAATAAACTTAAAAAAGTAATGAAAAAAGAAGATTCCTTAAGAAACATGTTACAACTATGTTCAAAAAGAGATATATCAAGAAGTTGTAAGTACTGATTGATGATGAACTGGCAAACTGCAGGTCGGTAACCACCATGAAATCAGCACAGATTATATGTTTGCTAAATAATAAAATTTAGCACTAAGTACTCACTGGCCTTTTTGAAACATCTGCTGAAACTCTCAGGACCATAAAGTCTCATCCACACTACCCAATTTTTTTTTTTTATTTTTATTTTTTTTAGCTACCAGATTCTTTTTAATGTTTCTTTATTTTTTGAAAGAGAGAAACAGACCACAAGAGTGTGGGGGAGGGATAGAAAGAGAGGGAGCTACAGAATCCGAACCAGGATCTAGGCTCTGAGGTGTCAGCACAGAGCCCAACGCAGGGTTCTAACTCACCAACTGCGAGATCTTGACCTGAGCTGAAGTCGGAGGCTTACCTGACTGAGCCACCCAGTTGCCCCAGGTTTTTTTTTTTTTTTTTAAGTTTTCATTTATTTTGAGAGAGAAAGAGCATGAGCTCAAGCAGGGGAGGGGCAGAGGGAGAGGGAGAAAGAGAATCCCTAGCAGGCTCCACACTGTTAGTGCAGAGCCCAATGTGGGGGTTCGATATCATGAACCATGAAGTCATGGCCTGAGCCAAGATCAAGAGTCAGAGGCTTAACCCACTCAGCCACCTAGGTGCCACCACATTATTTGATTTTTTGATGAAGGGAAACACAAGGAAATCATTGAAGATGAGGGGAAAAAAAAAAAGAAAGGAAAATAATTACAGCTATAAACATCTTTTTTTTGGAGACTAATTTTGAATTGAGAATTGGCTTTATCAATGTTTTAAGGCTCTCTAATATTTCTGTATTATTTTTTAATTAAATTTTCATATGAGATGTTTGGTTATTGTATTATTGCTCTGTAACATATTACTTGGACACAGTGACTACAGACTTTTTTTTCTTCTTTTGGAAGGGATTGTGTGTGGGGAAATGGGAGCAAAGATATGTTTAGCACTAGACTACCAGCCTATGGTAGAGACACTAAGTGCTCACCAAATATTTTAGTGCCCCTTTACATTTCCCAGCATCCTTTTGCTGTTAGTTTGAAACCAACTGAATTCATGTGGCTAACGGATGGGTGTCACTTCCGGGATTAGACAGATAAACCAGTATGTTGGGCCTCTGTCGTCTTTCTCCTTGCAGTGCCTATGGTGGCCATGAGATGGTGAAACCACAATTCTGAAACACTCTGAAAGAGCAATTATTGCATAAAGATGGTTTGCAGAATCACCAAATCTAAACCTATTTTCTCCAATGAGAACTCTACTTTGGTTTTGTTATGCCACTGAGATCTTAGCATTTCTCTCTTCATTTTTTAAATTAAGTTGTTTATTTTAATTCCAGTATAGTTAATATATAGTGTTATATTAGTTTCAGGTATAGAATATAGTGATTCAGCAATTCTATATGTTACTCGGTGCTCATCATGGTAAGTGTACTTTTTAATCCCTATTGCATATTTCACCCAACTGCCCACCCACCTCCTCTTTAGTAACCATCAGTCTGTTCTCTATAGTTAAAAATCTGTTTCCTATTTGTCTCTCTCTCTTTTTTTCCCTTTTGCTCATTTGTTTTGTTTGTTTAATTCTGCATATGAGTGAAATCATATGGTATTTGTTTTCCTCTGACTGACTTCACTTAGCATTATAATATCCAGATCCATCCATGTTGTTGCAAATTGCATTTGTTTTTATAGCTGACTAGTATTCTGTTGTGTGTGTGTGTGTATAACTTCTTTATCCATTCATCTATTGATGGACACTTGAGCTGCTTCCATAATTTGGCTACTGTAATTAATGCTGCAAGAAACACAGGGGTGCACATAACCCTTTGAAATAGTGCTTTTGTATTGTTTGGATAAATACCCAGTAGTGCGATTACTGGATTGCAGTACAGTTCAATTTTTAGCTTTTTGGAGAACGTCTATACTGTATTCCATGGTGGCTGCACCAGTTTGCATTCCCAGCAACACTGCATGAATGTTCCTCTTTTTTTCACAACCTCTCGAATACTTGTAGTTTCTTGTGTTTTGGATTTTAGCCATTCTGACAAGTGTGAGAGAATATCTCATCGTGATTTTGATTTGCATTTCCCTAATGATGAATGATGTAGAACATCTTTTCATGTGTCTGTTGACCATGTGTATGTCTTCTTTGTAGAAATGTCTGTTCTTGTCTTCTGACCATTTTTAAATGGATTATTTGGGGTTTTTTTCTGGCTGAGCTTGATAAGTTCTTCATAGATTTTGGATACTAATCCTTTATTGGATATTTCATTTGCAAGTATCTTCTCCCATTCAGTAGGTTGTCTTTTAGGTCTTTTTATTTTTTATTTTTTTTAATTTCCGTTGCTATGAAGAAGCTTTTTATTTTGATGTAGTCCCAATAGTTTATTTTTGCTTCTGTTTCTCTTGCCTCAGTAGACATATCTAGAAAGGTGTTGCTATGGCATGCTGGTTTCATGTCTTATATTTAGTTCCTTATTCCATTTTGAGCTTATTTTTGTAGTTGGTATAAGAAAGTGATCAAGTTTCATTCTAGTGCATGTTCCTGTCCAGTTTTCCCAACACCATTTGTTGAAGAGAGCATTTGTCTCTTTAAAAAGTTAACATTAGGGGCACCTGGGTGGCTCACTCGGTTAAGCAGCCAACTTCGGCTCAGGTCATGATCTCATGGCTCATGAGTTCGAGCCCTGCATCAGGCTCTGTGCTGACAGCTTGGAGCCTGGAGCCTGCTTCAGATTCTATGTCCCTCTCTCGCTCTGTCCCTCCCCTGCTCACGTTCTCTCTCTCTCTCTCTCTCTCTCTCTCTCTCAAGAATAAATAAACATTAAAAAAATGTTTAATAGGGGTGCCTGGGTGGCTCGGTCGGTTAAGTGTCCGACTTCGGCTCAGGTCATGATCTCACGGTCCATGGGTTCAAGCCTCACGTCGGGCTCTGTGCTGACAGCCCGGAGCCTGGAGCCTGTTTCAGATTCTGTGTCTCCCTCTCTCTCTGCCCCTCCCCTGTTCATGCTCTGTCTCTGTCTCAAAAATAAATAAACGTTAAAAAAAATTAAAAAAAATGTTTAATAAAAGGTTAACATTAATTCTCCTGATTATTACAAACTTTTAAAGTATTGAATCTGAAAAATACCCCAAATTTGTTCACATGTATAAATAAATAAATAAATAAATAAGCATTTCATTGCAATTAGGGTTGTGAAAACCGTCACCTTTACATAACCTATATATTCTTTCTATAATTTGACATGTATCAAAAAATTTTAACCCATTTGCAATTATGAATATCCTTAAACTCTAAATGTAACTATACTTGGAAAGAATAACAATCAATGAAAAACATAAATACTTTTTCTTTTAAATATTTTATTAATTTCCTATTTTATATACAAAAGCAAATAATTCATAAAATGTTTAATAAATTTCTTCTACTGGGCACCATAATGTGACCAACACTCTGGTCATGGCCAGAGCATTAGTCAACATCTCAGAGCTCCCCCATGCTCCATTCCTGTCACTGGTAACCCACCAAGGTAATGACCATCCTGATGTCTTCACAATGAAGATGGGTTTTACTTGTTTTTATGCTTTATATACATGTAATCATACAGTATGTACTCTTTGTGCTTGGCTTCTTTATCTCACAGTTATATTTGAGAAATGCATTCAGATTTTCCCTGATAACTGTACTTTGTTCAATTTCTAGATTTTACTTGCTTTGTAATAATTTTTTTAGATTTAGTCATATTCACTGGGCTGAAACTAAAGAATATGTGCAATAGAGTGGAAATGGACAATCATTCGCTTTCATGACTATTCAAAATAATACTTTAGAATATTTTAACAGCAGCTAAAATAAAACTACAATCCCTCATTTGTAAGAATTTTCTCTTAAGATGCTCCTCTAACAATGTAGAAATAAACCCTATAAGGTAATTCACTACAGCACTTCTTTAATCACAAAAGATTGGAAACAACTAAATTATAATACCTAGTAGAATATTGATAAAAATAGGTTATATCCATGCAATGTTCATCTATACAACAGTAAAAAAAAAAGAGGAGGTTAGGAGGAGGAAATAAGAATGGTGTATGTGTATATATGTATATATGTATGTATGTATGGATGGATGGATGGATAGATAGATGTAGATACAGCAAAAAACCCCAAGAAGTTATTAATTGAAAAAAAAGCTTGTGCCTTCAGTCTAAGGATATAAAGAACTATAGCAAATATCTTAAACTTTGCTTAGTAGGATTATTTTTCACACTGATATTAGTTTAGTATTTCAAAAAATCTTTCTAGAATGATGGGGTAGTTTTCTCATTGTAGGAGAAGAATAATACGAATATGGAATATGAATAGCCTTGAAAGAGCTGTCATGCTGTATTGAGGATGGGAATTCATTATAAATTTATTATTTTAATGCCACACATATGTAAACATATATGTATGTATAGAATATATGCATGTATGTGTATATATATATATGTGTGTGTGTATATATATATATATATATATATATTATATATATATATACATTTCATAGCTGTTAGCTGAAAGGGCTGAGAAGCAATGACTTCCAGTAGTGTTAATAGTGATAAGAATACCTAGATCCTGATTTTGTTTCCAAATACCATTCCTTAACACAAATAACCAAGATAACTTGGGGAGATAGCTAACAATTTTAGATCTAAGGCAAAGAGAGTCCCAACTGTAAATGCAACATCCTGTATTGCCAGAAAGTAAGGGAGCTCACAAAAAATTGTGGGGCATTAGTAAAATAATACATGAGCTAGATTGAAGGGAATCCACCTAACCAAATCTAGGACAAACTGAACATCAAAACAAATAGTGGCAGTTTCAGATTACGACCCACTGATTGAAAAAGATAATTAAATTATTATACATACAGATAATAAATAAATAAGAACAAATAAATAATAAATAATAAATGGATGATACAGACATACATGCCTAAAAGAGAAATAACATCTTCCATTACAACAGAATATCAACTAACTATTAAGGGATTAAAGGGGCGCCTGGGTGGCTCAGTCAGTTGAGCGTCTGACTTCTGCTCAGGTCATGATCTCCCGGTCTGTGAGTTCGAGCCCCACATTGGGCTCTGTGCTGACAGCTCAGAGCCTGGAGCCTGCTTTGGATTCTGTGTCTCCCTCTCTCTCTGCCCCTCCCCCACTCATGCTTTGTCTCTCTCTCTCTCTGACAAAAATAAACATTAAAAAAAATTTTTTTTAAAGGGATTAAGAAAAACTGATGTTAAGAACAACCGTCTTCAAAATCATGGTAATAAAATTTTATTTACACATGTTATCTCTGGGTGTTAAAACTTGTGGGTTGAAGATTAATGAGGAGAAAAAATATTTACATAGTTCTGAAGCACATGCCTATATTTAGAAAGGGAGTAAATGATTAAGAAAACATCAAAATTTAATGGTTGGGTAATCTGGTAAGGAGTATAAATTTGAGGCTAATTTTGCCAGTTTTCTTTAAGTTCGAAATGATCTCGGAATAAAAATTTTATACATCACTTTGTAAATTCCATTTCCTCCAATTTTACTTTGAATTTATTCTGCTTTAGAACCCAGTGTCTAAATACTGAAAAAAAGGTAAACACATTTCTATCAAAGACAAGTTAGTTGGACACAATCCACATGAAAACACTAATTCATAGATTTGATTTGGAATATGCAAGGACATGAGGTGAATTTTTCATTTCTACTTTCAGGATGATGTGGTAGGATGGTTCTCTAACAGGTGTGAGCTATATTCATGACTTGCTCCCTGAGAACAGCAGTGGTTTTCACACATTTGAATGATTAATATTTGCATTAAAACTACAGGTTCAATAACACACTCAGTTAATTTTGTGCTCCACAGGATTTTAGATTTACTTTACATCATAGTTTCTTTGATTTATTTTCTATTAATGGCAATCTGTGTCTTCAAATTTAATAACATAGGTTAGGCTAGATAGGCTCCTCCTCTAGAATATGTACTTTATGAAGGATTTATTAAAAAGCATATCTAACTGTTTCAAATATATTTTCAAAATTCAGAATGTCATATAATTAATTATTTTACTCAAATTCTATAATTTTTTAGTGTGTTGTGTATTTAAAAAAATTATCTCATGCTCAGTAATGTTACTTTTTCATTTATCTTTACTCATCCACCACTTTTTCATATGCCAGCTGGATTCTATGCTACTTTCCCTTACCATTTTCAAAATCATTATCCTCCCCCATAATTAATTACTTAATAAAAATTTTAATATAGGATTTATGTACAATAAGATCAACAGAGTTATTTATATATAATAGACCAGACATTTGAGAATATAATATTTTCCCCTTTCCTTTTCAACTCTTCTGAGTGATCTAGATATAGACGACACATCCTTATATGTAATTTGTAGTGATGTCTTGAATTGAATTTTGTAAAGCATAAAGTTAGTAAGTGTATGCTAGATATTTAAATGATAGTTATTTTGCATTTTGGCTTTCTATTATTTTACAGTTATAATTACTGATACTTACATGCTTTTTTATTTAGTCCCCCGAAATGGCCTATGAATTATCACTTTTTTTATATAATAATAAGGAAACTAAGAAAAATAAATGTCACTTGTTCAAGACAGTAAGTGGCAGAGAGGAGTTTGGACTCAAGTTTTGCAGGTGATGGAGTATATTGCATTAATACCAGGACTCTGGGTACAAATTTCTTTAGGGACTTAGTACTACATCACTATCAAATAGACAAAACCCCTGCTATTATCTATACTCTGCTATATATCTTCCCCATATTGCTCTGGGCTGCCTTTTCTCCAATAAAATATTTTTATTTCTACTTCCTGGATGTGTTTACTATATACTATCCCCAAAATATAGGTTAAAATTTCATATGCACTCTCACTGAAAATTTGTTTTATATCTTATTTTGAAATTTGAGACTTTATTGAAAAAGACACTTCCAAACAATTCCTCTTATGACTTTGAGCAATACATTTTCCTCCGAAACCCTGCAAACTGTCACATGTTATCAATCAAGACTATGCTACTTATTTCATCAAAGACTAGATCTCATATTCATCGTCTTCCTTAATATCCTAATTTGGAAATCACTCTGGAAGATTTGAGGATAAAGTAGATGATTCATCTGTTTTTGACTTAAGGATCATCTTTAGAGTAGCCAATGTAGCTGGAATGATTTCAAACAAGTTAACTTCCCGATTCTTGGCTGGGTATTATGCAGTCAGGAAATGAACATCTTGAATATAGTTAGTTGTATAATGGATAGAATAAAACATAAACTATTAGAGAAAAGTCCTTCTCTTATTGCTACATTTCTCAAACCTCACAGACTTAATTTTGGTTCATCTTCCCCTCAGTACTTTAACAACTTTCCATTTTGGAAAAGATTTATTAGCTAGAAGAATGATAAATCTTTAAGGATGTTCTAAAATATTATCCATTATAAACATCCTCTAATTGTTAGCTATTGCTGATTAACAGATAATTCTCTAACTTATTAATTGAAAACAATAACCATTTATTATATCTCTGAAATCTATCATCAGCCAAGCAAGTCTCCTGATCTTGATTAGGCTCATTTGTGAAAATTGAGTCAGTTGTTGAGTAGACTGGGGAACCTGGACTGGGGTGGCCTTGACTGCAATGACTAGTCTTTATTCCACATGGTCTTTCATACACCAGCAGATTAGCCCTGGCTTTTTGTCATGCCATTCCAAGGAAGGGTTTCAAGGAAGGAAGCAAAAACACAAAACCAATTTTCAAGTCTCTTCTTAACATCAAATTTGCTACCTGTACCAGACAAAGAACATCCCAAGACTGAGCTCATAATCAGTAAGGTAGGAGACCACAAAAACAATAGGGATACATGGATGTATGAAAAATTGAGGACGTTCTGGGAATGTCACTACATACCATCACTACACATCTGTCTTAAATTCTTACTGATAATAAATTAAGCTCTGATCACTGGACTTTGATGATGAGATCCTTTAGCTTGGCTACTATTATATATTTGAATTGACTTCATTGTATCTGTAGAAGTAGAATTCTGATATTCAAAATTATATGAGATCATGGAAATATTCTACTCTAAACATGTCATAAACTGCTCTGGTGTTTTCCACTAGATCACAAAGATCAAATAAACTGGTTTTTGGGGTAGCAGTTAGGAAGCAGGAAGATTCTGTAGTTGACTCTGGTCTAAATAACATCAGTTGGCATCCCAGGTAAAGAGGGGAGACACTTGAGAGCTGAGATTACCAAAACTTTTAAAAATTTCAATATAAACAAAGAATCCAGAAACCTTCCACGTTCATTCTATGAGGCCAGCTTTACCTAGATTCCAAAACCAGGCAAAGACCCCACTAAAAAGGAGAACTACAGACCAATTTCCCTGATGAACATGGATACAAAAATTCTCAAAAAGACACTAGCAAACTGAATCCAACAATGCATTAAAAGAATTATTCACCACAACCAAGTAAGATTTATTCCTGAGGGGTACAGGGGTGATTCAGTTCTGCAAATCAACCAACATGATACATCACATTAATTAAAAAAAAGAATAAGAATCACATGATCTTCTCAAAAGATGCAAGAAAAAGATGGACAAAATAGAGCAGTCTTTCTTGATAAAAACCCTCAACAAAGTAGGGATAGAAGGAGTATATCTCAAGATCAGAAAGGCCATATATGAAAGACCCACAGTGAATATCCTCAATGGGGAAAAACTGAGACCTTTCCCCCTAAGGTCAGGAATACCACAGGGACATTCACTCTCGCCACTGTTGTTCAACATGGTGCTGGAAGTCCTAGTCTCAGCAATCAGACAATGAAAAACAATAAAAAGTATGCAAATCAGCAAGGAAGAAGTCAAACTTTCACTCTTCACAGATGACATGATTCTCTATGTGGAAAACCCAAAAGACTCCAAAGAACTGCTAGAACTGATCCATGAATTCAGCAAAGTCACAGGATATGAAATCAATGTACAGAAATCAGTTGCATTTCTATTCACCAATAATGAAGCAGCAGAAAGGGAAATCAAGGAATTCACTCCATTTACAGTTGCACCAAAAACCATAAGATAACTAAGAATAAACCTAACCAAAGAGGTAAAAATATCTGTACACTGAGAACTGTAGAAAGCTTATGAAAGAAATCGGAGAAGACACAGAGAAATGGAAAAACATTCCATGCTCATGGATTGGAGAAAGAAAAAATGTCTATACAACCCAGCAATCTACACATTTAATGCAATTCCTATCAAAATAACACCAGCATTCTTCATTCTGGACTTCAAGCTGCATTACAAATCTGTAATCATCAAGACAGTATGGTACTGGCACAAAAACAGACACATAGATCAATGGAACAGAATAGATTACCTAGAAATGGACTCACAAATGTCTGGCCAACTAATCTTTGACAAAGCAGGAAAGAATATCCACTGGAATAAAGGTAGTCTCTTCAGCAAGTGGTGTTAGGAAAACTGGACAGTGACATGCAGATGAATGAACCTGAACCACTTTCTTACACCATACACAAGAATAAACTCAAAATGGATTAAAAATAAATGAGGGATACAAGAAAAAATTACTTTTCCTTCATAATACTTTGGAATGAAGAACAGGCTAAATTCTCTTGTGTAAATGATGAATTCATCCATGTAAAGAGTAAGATAACATTACATCCCAGCGTTCAGAAAAGCAAAGGGCAACCTTTCTCATTTGTGTATATATCAAGTGCTAAGTGGAAATGGTCTTTGAAAACAACTAATAATGGAAGTCATTAGTAGTTCTTGACTACTAGAGATATTCTTTTTTATTTCTTTTTTGGATCTCTAAGCATATTATGATGGTCAGCTACATATTTTGTTACTTGAGACTATTCCCAATAGGCATCATTACCCATGATTTCACCTAAAATATGGTGATCCGAAATAGCAGCTAAGGTAAAAATACAAATTATTGCCAGATAAATGAATAAAGGTGTACATAAGATACATCTAACTATTAAGAGTACGGAGAATAAAATTAGCCAGCATTGCTTAATTCTAAAATATTTTTGACAGCATTGGGTAATGATCCCAGAGTGAATTAGCAACTCTGATTTTACCTACATTAAACATTGTAAAATCTTGGCTCGTAGCCCCTTAATCTTCTCATCTTAGGTCTTAAACTTCCAGAGTATGTTTGTGAACCCAAAGTATGATGATAGCCTAGACCTTATCACAAGAAGCAACCAATTTAATTATGAAATATTGAATTAAAACTCTCTGGTCCTTAAACAAAACTTTCTATTGTTCCAAATTGTAAACTAAGTTACTTATACTAAATCTATCACTTGACTTTATCAAGCCATTCCATGCAGTTCTACAACCTTCTGTGTTACATCCCAATATTCTTATCTCACCTTCCTTAACTTCCCCTCCCCTACTCTTTTGAGGTAGTGCAATATATCACCTACTCAACTCTTGGCAGGATTCTCAACAACTGACTGTACTACTGTGTCTGGTTTGCATACCTGACTGAACCCTTATACTTGCTCATTTCAACCATTTCTTCTTACACCTAAACCCTGCTACTCTCCACACTGTGGAAGATCTTAAGCCTAGGGAGAGAAGTTCCTCTAAAGAAAACAACCTCAATTGAACACACAATGTATCCTAGCTAATCTTATTCTGCTAGATTATCTATGAGACATATCCATTATTTCAAAAGTTTTCCTTTTTAAGTGTAATGTGTCTATGTATAAGTTTCCTGGATCTTATATTCCGTATCTGTAGAATAGAGAGTTCTGATAATAGTAGTGACTTTAGTGTTAATTCTAAAGAGGTATTTGCAAGATTTTATACATAGCTGCATTTTGGGGGGAGATATGAGGGGTGCTGAATTTATATCCAGGATAAAATTTTGATAAATACATTGGAGGTGAAGATGAGACTCTGTGGAGTTAGGATGCCCTTATGTTATAAAAACATGGAGATACTTCTAATTAATAGGACAATAGGAAGTATGAAGAGCGAAGATAAAAGAGAGAAGATGGATCTGGAAGCAGGGGGGCAGTTAAGCATTACAAGGACAGTTGGGAGGTGACTTTGTGACTGGTTTGGTTAAGAAAACATTATAACAATAATACCTAATTTTGAACTTCAAGCGTTTTGTGTGTCTGTGAGGTACCCTAGACAGATTAAAAAAGATATAAAGCAAAGATGTGAGAATTCAGCATCAGAAAGTCTGCATGTCTAGACTTACAACGTAACAACATCATGACCTTGGGAACAAATTACTTAAACTCTATGAGTAAAAGGAGAAAATGAAATTGAATATGTATTAAGTAATTTCAAAGGCCATACAAACCTCAGTTATATAGATCTAATGATTGGACATAAACTAAAGTAGAGCTGGGGAGAGTAAAAAGAATCTATTCATTAAAGTTTAATTTATAGCTCTGTTAAGAACTACACACCTGCTGTTTGTTAGTTTACATAAAACTTATGCCTTTATGAAATAATCATAGGGAGAAAATAATAGTTATTTACCCATTATCTTTAAATTAAAAAAAAATTAATATTTATTTATTTTGAAAGAGAGAGAGAGAGCATGAGCAGAGAGTGGCAGAAAGAGAGGGAGACACAGAATCTGAAGTAGGCTCCAGGCTCTGAGCTGTCAGCACAGAACCTGAAGCAGGGCTCAAACCCACCAACTGTGAGATCATGACCTGAGCTGAAGTCAGACACTTAACCGACTGAGACACCCAGGCGCTCCCTGCCCATTATCTTTAAAGCCAAGAAAACTGAAATAAAGGAATAACTTGTAGCAAGTCAAAAATGTCGTTTGCTTACTATTGCTTTTAACACATAAAAATATTTTGAAAAAGAAAATAAAATCAGTAATAAGCATATAAAAAGGTTAGTAAGTAACAAATTCATGACCTTTCCTTTTATGCAAGTTTCTTATCTTATAGTTTTACTGCATGACAAACATAAATGCACACTAGTATTCTTATGAAATCAAAGTGACAGCTTAAATTATCTTTTACTTGATTTCTTGGCTCTTTTGCTTCAAGAGAAACTTATGCAATACAGCTTAAAAATCATTAAAAATTCATCTTTAATTCTTAATTTGCTTCGGTAGTGATCACTTTTAGAATTTTTAACAACAGAAAGAATGCCATGCAAATATAATCCTGATAATTTTAATGAAGAATTTGAACAAACTGTTTTTAAGAGACTAATTCAGGGTCACAGACTTTTGAGAGGAAAATGGTTATATAGTAAGCAACTGGCATACACAGGTAGTGAGCCCAAATGGCTTGTTTCTAGAAGTCACAACATTAACTACAATGTTATAATACAAGGAAATTCCTCACATCAGTCCTTTGGAACCTTTACCAGGCCTGTTGTCCTGCCAAAAATAATTGCCTTATATTTGAAACAAATAGTATTTTTTTATTCAATTTGTTTCTTTCTCTTACCTTCTCTCTGTCTCTCCTGCCTCCAAATAACCATTACTTACTAACTTATGTTTTATTAACTTTGGCTGTTGATTTATTTAGCTTGCTTGCTAAATACTGGCCAGTGAAACACCTATTATCTTGGTGGAGGTAGAGAGGTAAAATAGCTGAGTAGGCCTGCATTTTCTCCTTAATGTGGTTATTTAAAATATATTAAATGACATTCTTATTTATGTTCAACAGACATTGTGTGTACTTATACTTAAAATTATTAATCATTCTGAAGTGAGTCTATATGGTATTGTTTTAAGGGGTATGTGTATCATTATTTTTTATTCTTCTTTTGTTATGTACTCATGTATACTTTTAATAGCTACTTATTGTCATGAGAAAAATATCTCAAGATATGTTTCACCTTTTTGGATTACTCTCCTTTATTTCAACATGGGTTATTTATAATTGTCAAGATTTTTTGAAGGTTCTTTACTGTTAGAAGTTAAAGCAATTTGTAATTAATTTTTTTTTCTGTGGCATTTGTTATTTGATTTCCCAAGTTTTGATGGTCCTTCATCTTCACTTGCTTAATTCTTCAAAGCACTTGATGTCATGCCTTCTTTGGGTCATTTTTTCTGATAGTATCATTTCACCATTCTCAAAACTTGTCAAAAGCTGATCATCTTCTAGAAGACGTAAGCATTGCGTTTTTCTGTTTTACTGTAAGGTATTTATAAGCTTTAACTCAGCACTTTAAAAGTAATACATGGATTTGCTTTGGGAAGAGTAAAAATGATGCTCTACTCCCACTGAGGTTAGCTTTAAAAAATATACTAAATGTATACTTCTTTCTCACATATATTGTTCATGTAATAACTCTTCTATTTCATGTCATCATTGTTGGACAATGCCAGTGAATTTTTTTATTTTCTTGTTTGCTTCTTGGTCAGTAAATGACAGTGTATAAACTTCACTAAGGCTTTGCATTATACTTATGCATCAAGGGTATGTGGAATAATTCAAATAGGCTTGAGAAATAGAAACTTTAAATGTTCAGCAAGATGAGATAATAAACAATGCCTGTTCCTGGAATAATCCAGTGGACAATGAAATAAACAGAAGCTATCATTTAAACCTTTTAGCTTTCATACAATTTAAGGAAATCTATTAAGTTGTTGTGCATTAATATTGCCATATATCCTGGTAGGCTATGCCATTCAACAGCTCAGTATTTTAAAATAAATGTATTACTTCCCACGGGGCCCCTGGGTGGCTCGGTCGGTTAAGCATCCGACTTCGGCTCAGGTCATGATCTCAGGGTCTGTGAGTTTGAGCCCCGCGTTGGGCTCTGTGCTGACCGCTCAGAGCCTGGAGCCTGTTTCAGATTCTGTGTCTCCCTCTCTCTCTGCCCCTCCCCTGTTCATGCTCTGTCTCTCTCTGTCTCAAAGATAAAGAAACGTTTAAAAAAATTTTTAAAAATAAAATAAAATAAATGTACTACTTCCCATTAGTGAGAGGTTTCTAAGAGGAATTTTTTCAGGATTATATATGAATAAAGATAAAGAGATATAGAAATATCATTTAGTTCATTTCCAGTATTTGATTGGGATAATTAAACTCAAGGGCTTAGTTCTCTATAAGTCACCAAAAAGATCACATTGCCTTTTATTTTCATGTGTACAGCCCATGAATGCATGCTTACTGTAAAAATATTGAATTGGAAGGCTCTCACTACCATGAAAGATATTTTATTAACATACGCTATTTATAAATATGCATATCAAATTGTTAATATACTCACATCATTTGCTACACTGGATATGTGAGTAATTTTAATTTAATAATATTAGTGAAAGTAAGATTAATCTTAGTGTGCATGTTCCTGAATATCAGGGATGTTGACCCTTTTTATACTTAGTGATCACAGCTATGGCTTCCATGAATTGGCACATTATGCATTTTGGTCATTTTACTTTCTATTCATTTTTCATTCTGACTCACTTGCAGTAGCTCTGAAAAATCAAAGTTTTATTATAAGCCATTTGGCAGCCAAAACATGACAAGTGTGAATTGTCATTTCTAAGGCTACCTGCTACCTTTAAAATATATATTTTTTGTAAATATTCATGAATTTCAATGTAGAAATATAAATGTGTTTCATTAATATACAATATGGCAAATCTTGCTGGGGACTGTACATATAACTTTTAAATGTGTTTCTTCCCCAACAAAAAAAATACTTGAATTCCAAAATATACATGGCTAACATGAGTTCAGATAAGAGAATTAAGCCCATTAAAAAATAAGAAAAAAATAGTAAGTTTATAAATTTTCCTGACATTTATATTCTCATTTTTGTTTCATTTTTGACTTAATACGGATATCAGTAAATTTTAGTAAAATATCTTCTAATACAAACTATTTTATTAGTTACTAAAATAAATCAAACTTCGTTTGGATTTTTAAAACCTTTAAATTGAAGCCTTTACATACAAATGCATGTATATAAGTATAGACATTTAATTTTTTGAATTATTTATTGAGGTTATATGTATAAAAGTATTGCTCATTAATTTTCACAAGCTAAGAATACATAACTTGTACCCAGTTCATTAAACAGAATATTGCCATAGTGCTAATACCCCAGAAGTCACCCTTTGCTCCCTTCTAAATAATAGTCACCTCACCAGTCCTGTCTTCTAACAATAAAGAGTAATTTTGGCAATGACTATACTTTCTACCCTCTTGCATCTGTGTTTACAAGATTTCATGTGTTTTGATTTGTGTTCTCACATGTGTAATTGGAGTTTGTTTATTTCCATTAATATGTAATATTTCACTACAGAACCCACTGTATGAACATACAATGAATTTTATTGGAAAAGTTTGGGAACAGCTATACAAGCTAAAGATGCACATATTCCATAACTGAAATTCCATACTAATATAAAACGAACAGATATGTACACATGTTCAACAAAATGTATGTTTTGAAACTGAATGTTGAAAAATGGCTGTTAGTATTTTTGAGTATCATATAAAAATTAATGATTAAGATCTGGTTGTGGTATCTCCTTTTCTAAAGCACTAAAGGTATGATTTTTTGTTAAATTAATGATTAAGATCTGGTTGTAGTATCTCCTTTTCTAAAGTACTAAAGGTTTGGTTATTTAGTTAAATAAACTAGGGAAAATTTTATTTTTTAATTCTCTTTTCCCTCTCTCTCTGTCTTTCTCTTGAACCAGACAAAATCCATTCTAATTGTGTGTTGCTAGAATGGTAAAGTTCATGTGTGAAAATATCTGGGACCAGTGCTTATAAAACTTTCTCAGTTGCCCGGAAACTGTCCTCTTTTATTTCTGCCTGTTTTGATGCTAATTTTTGGTATTTTTCTCCGAAAAATCATCAAATTCATCTGTATTTTTAAACAAAGGATTTTTTTCATAAAAAAATTTTCCTGGGTAGTTCAGAATTTTTTTTTTCCATTCTCACTTAGAAATTTGTCAGTTTTGGCCTTCTTTCTGATTTAGCAAACAGATGGACTATCTACTTTAGTTATAGTTTTTTTAACCTCATTCTTTCATTTTCAAAATAATTCTATATAATTTTATTTCCATATAATCTTTTATTTGGATGTGATATAAGCTTATTTCTGAATTTGACTATGATACACCTTGTTGATTGCTGGGTTTTGTTGAATCTAATGGGAGTTCTCTGTGCTTCCTGGATTTTGATGTCTGTGTCTTTCCCCAGGTTAGGAAAGCTTTCTGTTATGATTGCTCATGTAAACCTTCTATGCCTTTTTCTCTCTCTTCATCTCTTAGGACCCCTATGATTTGGATGTTATTCCTTTTTAATGAGTCACTGAGTTCTCTAATTGTTATATTGTTCTCTCTTGCCTTAGTTTCCCTCTTTTTTTTCCTGCTTCTTTTTCTCCATAAGTTTGTCCTCTGTATCACTGATTCACTGTTCTGCTTCATCCATCCTTGCTTCTGTGGCATCTATTAGAGATTGCAGCTCAGTTATAGCATTTTTAATTTCGTTCTGACTAGATTTTACTTCTTTTATCTCCACAGAAAGGGGTTCTATGGTCTTTTTCAATCCTGGCTAGTATTCTTATTATCTGATTCTAAATTCTGGTTCAGACATCTTGCTTGTATCTGTGTTGAGTAAGTCCCTCCCTGTCATTTCTTCCTGTTCTTTTTTGGTGAATTCCTTCATTTCATCATTTTGAAGGAAGAAAAAGAATTAATAAAATAAAAAATAAATAAAAATTAAAAAGTTAAAAACAACCCAAAAAATCAAAGAAATGATGCTAAATCCTAGGTGTGTTTTGGTCTTGTTGTTGAAAAGCTTGATAGAATAGAGAAAAAAAGGAAAGGAAAGAACAGAAGAAAAAGAAAAAAAGGAAAATGTTTGAAAATTTAAAAAAATGATTACAATAAAATAGAATGAAATGAAATGATGAAACTAAAATAGAATTTTAAAAATTTGCAAAAAAGTAAAAAAAATATATACTAGAAAAAAATTAAAGAAAAATCTTGTTTATAAAAACGGAAATAAAAATATTTTTTTCTCTTTCTGTATTCAAGAATAAGAAAAGAAAAAGAAAAAAAATTGAATAGATGGACCAGGAAACAGAATGAAACATGATTGAAATTACATCCAGTTTACCCTAGAAGACAGACTATGAAGCACTTTATAGTCCTTAAACTAGGCAGACAGAGAGACTTGTGGTGCTCCTGTAGAGCACTGTTGGCGCAGTTGGACTGGGCTTGGTGTAACGGCTACATTCTCCACTGGATGGTGCTGCTTAGTTTACTGGGGTGGATTTTTTGGCATGTGTATGTGTGTATGCACATGTGCAGGATGGGTGAAAATGGCATCATCCAGCTACTCGGTCTCTCATATCAGAACTCTGTGCTCTGGTCCACCGGCAATCAAGCGCCCCTCCTTTGTCTCCAGCTTCCATCCACCTCCCGCTTCTATACTGTCTGCGACCAAGCCGTCAGCCATCAGGTGGCACCTCCCTCCTGTGTTTTATCTCATGGGGTTGTGTTTCCAAACCCCTCACTCCTTTATTTTCCCTAATTTATTTTAATGTTTATTCATTTTTGAGAGAGACAGAGTGAAAGTGGGGGATGGGCAGAGAAAGAAGGAGACACAGAATCCAAAGCAGGCTCCAGGTTCTGAGTTGTGAACATAGAACCTGATGCGGGGCTCGAACTCAGGAACTGCAAGATCATGACTTGAGCTGAAGTCAGATGCTTAACCTACTTAGCCACCCAGGTGCCCCTAAACCCCTCACTTCTGAGAGTCCTGTGGCTTAGTGTCTTGCCGAGCAATGGCCAGGTGCTGGTCCACCCTCAGAAACGTTCGGGAGACTGCGCTACTGTAGATGCCCAGAGACTGTGGCCAGGTGCCAGCTGCCCCAGAGAAAATTCGCGTGATTTTGTAGCAGCAGTGTTTCAGGGATTATGGTAAATCACAGCACACATCTGGCAACAGGCTTCACCCTTAAATCTTTGTTCCAACATCAGTGAATGTGGCTATTCTCTGGGGTCCACTGGGACCTTTACCTGTGGGGAGACCACATAGCCTTTACTGAATGTCCTCCCAGCAGGGGAACCGCCTCTCCTCATGTGGCCTGAGGACCCCCTCCGACCTTGCTGTCTGCTCCTGGGGATTCGCCCTTTCCACCAGAGCTCTGCCAGGTATTGAGCTGTGGAGTTCCAGACTCTGCATTCCCCTGTTAATAGAGTCCTAATGGTACTTAAACCCTGTCCTTTCTCCTTTTTCCCTTTCTTGTTCATTCCTTTATGGGTGTTTCCACTCTCTTTCTCCACAGCTGCTTTCTGGGGGAGTGCTTTTCCTGTATTCTCCCCCCTCTCTCCATCCTTTCTCTGCAAGCAAAAACAGCTCCTTACCCTCTGTGGCTTTTCTCTCCCCCAGTTCACCTGTCCACACCTTGTACCTGATGAGTTCTGTGATCCAAGTTGTGCAGATTGTTGTGTTAATCTTCAAATCAGTTGTCTATGTGTACAAGATGGTTTGGTGTTAATCTAGCTGCATTTCAGGGATGTGAGAGGCAAAAAAAAAAAAAAAAAAAAAAGAAAAGAAAAGAAAAAAGAAAAAACCCTTTCATGCTTCTCTGCCATCTTCTGATAGAAGCTTATTTCTATCATTTTCTATATTTGGGAGTTTCATTATTTTTCTGATTATTTTTTCATGTTTTTCTTTTGTGCCACGACAAACTTAGAAGTATGATTCATTATAGAAGTTCCATTAAATTAAAAATTTTTTAATGTTTATTTTTGAGAGAAAGACAGAGTGTGAGCAGGTAAGGGGCAGAGAGAATCCAAAGCAGGCTCCACGCTCTAAGCTGTCAGCACAGAGCCTGATGCGAGGCTTGAACTCATGAACCATGAGATCATGACCTGAGCTGAAGTTGGACACTTAACTGACTGAGCCACCCAGGTGCTCCTAGAAGTTCCATTAAATTGACAGTCAGAATTTTAAACTGACATGACAGTAAGGAGTGAATTAGTACCAAAGTAAATGTCCCATGAAGAGAGGAAAAATATATATGCATGTGCATAGGTGTGTGTGTGTGTGTGTGTGTGTGTTTGTATGTAGACATATATTTTCACTGAATCATGATATAACGTACCATGACCCATGTGCAGGCAGACACTATAGACATTGATATCACTATGCCCATTTTACAGTGACATTGATGGTAGAGATGTTAGCTAATATTAAGTGTTAGAACAAGATTTATACCTATCTTGCAATGTGGCTATTTACTAGAATTCATAGTTTTCATTCTGAGTTTGATGAAGAGAATCAAATATTCTTAAGAAATGATTTATTTGCTCTTATGCATGATGTATGGATATAGAAAAAAATAAGAAATTGTTTCCAATACTCAAAGCCTTAACACATATTTGAACCAAAAAGATAAATATAAATGCAAATTAATACTTAAATAACAATTTGTAGTAATGATAGAAGATAAATACAGGAGCAGAGTATGGTCAAACTGGATTCAGACTGCAAAGTGGATCCCAATCCTAAGTCTTCTATTCATATTTTTTATTTGACAACTAATTTTAGTGCCTATTATTTCCCTGGCACTTTTTTTTGGCACTGAAAGTCAGAAATGAGTAGTAAAGAAATATCTCCTGCTCTTTAAATTTCTAGTGTGAAGAGAGATGGGTGGTGAATAAATAAATACATAGCAAATCAAATGACAATTGGTGCTATGAAGAAAGATAAAGCAGGATAAGTGTATAGAGATGGGAGGGATTCTATTTTATGTAAAATTAGGGAAAACATTGCTCTGGCAAGATGAAATTTGAGCAAAGACCTGAAGAAGGTTGGGGAATAAGGTAAGCATATATCTAATAGAAGAGTGTTTTAGGCAGCTCTATCATGGTACTTTGATACTGTGGGGCAGGTCAGCCTGCGGTCAAATTTTGATCTTTTCATTTCCTTACCTTGGCAGGGTTCATAAATTTAACTGCATCAGTTTCTTCAAATAGGCAGTATATCTTGTGGGTTTCTTTGAATATTAATGGATTAATAACTTAAAACCCTGTACTGGCACATACTAAGTACTCTGGAATTTAATTAGTTGCTATTATTTGTAGAGAAAACAGCAAGAGTGAACAAGCCTAAGACAGAAATGTACTATTCTAGGGCCCATAAGGAAACTATTGGCAGAAAATGGGCATAGGAACTGGGATGAATAGAGAAGAGACTAGGAATGAAGGTAGAGAAGTTGCATAGAAGCAGATCATTCAGGGTCTTGCAGACCAAGGTAAGGATTTGGATTTAACTTTGAATATTAAGGAAAACAACTCAGAAATTTAAAGTAGAAGTGTGATATGATCTCTTCAGCTTTATGCATATGTGAATAGGTTCACTGTGTCTTCAGTAACTGGAGTTCTATGTAGGTAGGTTCAACATGTCTAATATCTGTTACCAAAAAAATCCATAAACTTCAGTTTCTTTATCTCTAATAATGACTCATTAGTAGCTCTGTGGTACATTAGTAGCTCTGTGGTACAGTTGTTTAAATAATAAAATGATATAAGGCATGAAATGAGCCAGAATTCTATGTTACCAGGCTTCTTTTGCTGTGGCAACGTTCATGGATCACTGCGTTGGTTATTGGTTGCTGTGTCCACCACGTAACTTAGTGACTTAAAACAATAACACATTACTATCTGTACTCAAATGGGCAGTTCTGTTGTTTTTGCTTTGGGTCTTTTATGTAGTCGTAATCAGATGGTGACTGGGATGTCTAAGATGATTCTACATATTTGCCTGCCTCCAAGACAAAAGGGCTAGAGATTTAGGATCACCTGGGATGTTGAAATGGCTAGATCTCTTTCTGTGTAGTCTCAGGGCCTCTTCGTTTCCATTTGATTTCTCCACACACTCTATCCACAGGTGTCTAAAACAAAGAAAGACTTCTTACTAGTTAGCTCAAGGCTCCCCAAAGTGCAAACCTGCCTGCTGTGCCTTCTTAAGACTTAGTCCCATAGTTGGCACTGTGTTACCTCTGCTCTCTCTGTAGGTTAAAGTAAGTCTCAGAGCCAGATCAATTTCACTATGGCAAGAGACCATAAAAGAAGATGAATATCAGGTTTTGCAGTTCATTAGAGGCCATCTCATGACAAGAGCTGCCACAGTCATTAGGTACTCCGAGTTCTCTTCCTTCCTCAGGGCATATTTAGAACATCAGTGTTCACTAATCCTAGGATTATACAATACTGAGGAGGATGTTAAAATGCCCATGAGTATTTTATTTTATTTATCTTATTTTATTTCAACTTATTTTATGTTGGCATACACCTAGAGGACACATTCTTTGATGATTAGGTAAACTCAAAAAAAAAAAAAAAAAGAAGAAGAAGAAGAAGAAGAAGAAGAAGAAGAAGGAGAAAGAAAGAAAAGTAAAAGCTATGTCAAAAAGCTGTTTGGTAAATGTACACAAAATTATTACACAATGACCAGAAAAATGACAATAAAACCCAAATAACTTAAAAGTACAATTACTTGTATTTGTCTTCCCCATGCCACTCCCTCAAAATGCATGTACATTACTCACCTGTCAACATCAGCCCACACGTTAAAGACAATCTGCTTAAAATGATCTTTTACTACAACTAAAATAAAGTCATAATTAAGAAGATCAACATGGTTACTCTTTTTTAATGCTGTATATCGATTGCAGAAACTTTTAGAGTATGTCCTTTCTTATCTCTTAAAACTATTCACTTAATGCACAAAGGTATAATCTAATTTTAATTTTTCAAGATGCCAACTTTTATTTTCAAGCATAAAATGGTGCCCTGGTTTCCTGAAAGAACTTTTTTTTTACCTTTTATAAGATATCAAAATGGTCTTACAAGAAAGTGCATGAGCCCAGCTTGCCAAATTACTATATCAAATAATAATAATGAACCTTTTTATGGTCACCCACAGTGAGCTACCTGTGCTGAAGAACAGCTGCATAAATGTATTCGCTACCTGATGGGCTCAAATAAAAGAAAACTGGTATCTTCAATTCCTCATCAGAAGACCACTGTGGACTAATCTGATGAAGGAAGGAAGTCTATAGAGAAAAGCTGAATGGAAAGGTAAAGTACTCCATAGGATATACTGTTTCCTTTAAATGTCAGGAGAGGGACTAACACATTTCTTTTTCTTGTGGACCAATATGGGAGAATGGAAGCAAATGGTAACTGATCTAGACATTCTATTTTTACCGTAAAAATTAGAAGTTTTCTTGTTGACTGATTTCAGTAAAGCCATTTTTTTTTCTGAATGCTAAAATACTGACACCTTGAATATAATATAACCTTGAAGGTTATTATATCAGTAATGTTAATAAAAACTCTCAATTTATTCATGGCATAACCTATGATGAAAAAATAGATAAAATGTTTGACAGAAGAGTAATGGTTATAAGCACTTATAGGACATAAGTAATTACAATGATAACTTGAGATATTAATGATTTTAGAATTTTTACTTGGTATCATTATGGGGAAAAGTATGTTTATATTGTTAATATAAATAAAATAAAATGGAGACCAGTCTTGAAGATGCCCCAAACAGACAAAATCCAGGTAAGCCACATAAGCAAAACTTAATCTAGCTTATTTCGTGAATGTAAGAGTAACATTTCTTTTAAATGCCTCTGATAATTATCAATGAAACTTAAGTCATTTCCTAAATGATATAAGATAATCACATTTGTTCCACCCCCTGCCTCTGGATACTTTCCATTGTAATAACCAATCATTATAAAGATTAAACAACTTTCTCATTTCTGCATTATAAGTCTTCCTATAAGGGCATACCTCTGAGCTTCACACAAACTTCAGGTTTGAAATCTTACTGTTTGTGAATTTATTCCCTGCCCAATATAATATTCATGTCAGGTAAAGGTTTCTGAATTTGCTTTGGAGTAGATACACAAATAGTGTATATTCAAGAGGCATATTCTTTTTGTGTTTGCCCATTGATTAGTTTAATGGTTAAATTATAGTCAAGGAAATTTTTAAATACTCATATAAACAAACTTAAAGAAAAAAATCTATGTAAGTGTATTTCACTGATATATATGGTTTATAAAAACAAAGTAAATTTGTCCTAAGCTATGAAGACATGTCAATTTTATTTTTTCTCATTGCTAAACACAAACACTCGACAAATCGCAGAGGTTACTTTTCTCATTCTTTTCAATACCCTTAAAAATATTGCTGAACCAGGAACCACATAAACTCTGTCAAAGTAAGTTTATCCAATATATGTAGCCATATAGTAACTTATTGCTAGATGTAAAATAAGATCTCTATCATAGAAAGACAGTTAATTGTAGCAGTCTATTTATTCCCAGCACTATTTATTGAAGAGACAGCTTTACCCAATTTTATATTCTTGCTTCAGTGTCATCAATTAATTGAATATATAAAAATGAGTTTATTTCTGGGTTCTTTCTTCTATTCCATTGATGTATGTGTCTATTTTTGTGCCACTACCATACTGTTTTGATTATTATAGCTTTGTAGTATATCTTGAAGCCTGGGATTCTGATACCTCCAATTTTATTCTTCTTACTCATAATTATTTTGGCTATTCAGGGTCTTTTGTAGTTCCATACAAATTTTAGGATGATTTTTCTAGTTTTGTGGAAAATACTATTGGCATTTTGATAGACATTGAATTGAATCTGTAGACTTCTTTGGGTATATTAGATGCTTATGTATATCCTCTGATTCCTATTATTGTGCAATGGAGTAAAATGGAAATGAATAAACATTAGTGTTGCCCAATATAATAATAAATGCAAAAGAAGCATCAGTTGAAATAGGTGAGTTGAAGTAGAGGTAGCTTTTGGAGGCTCAACAACAGAGGAAGAGCTGAGAGCCCTTGATCCCTTCACTGAACTTGGCATCCAGATTCTTAAAAAGCCCCGGTCCTTACTGATATGATGTACTGTTCTCACTGTGCTCTGAGCCATATAAGTGCTGAAATGTTCAGTTGTCTTTTTGCAGGTACCCAAGTGCATTTAGGGCACCTGATACAGTGGGCATCCTGTTCGGAGATATTTTCAAGGAACATACAAAAGGCAGGATGTCTCTCTCTCTCTCTCTCTCTCTCTCTCTCTCTCTCTCTCTGTGTGTGTGTGTGTGTGTGTGTGTGTGTGTGTGTGTGTGTAAGTGGTAGCCAGAGCTGAGGATGGTCTCTGAACTTGGAAAGCAGCGCTTTTATTCAAACTTTCTCTTACCCTAAATGATAAGCTCCACTTCAGCTCTCAGCCTAATTGGCCAGAGAGGAGATCTGCATGAATTCACAGATGTAGTTATATCTAGTTAAACTCACAGTCTATGACATAATTCTTATATTTGGAGGTTTCTCTCTTTCACATACACACACAGAGAAGGTGCATAAGCCTTTAGAAGGTACATAAACTACCTGTGTCCCAGTTGGATGGAGTTATCATAAAGACCTCCACCATTTCATACCCAGATTTTTTTTTTGTCATAAGAGCCCTCACTAGAAATAAGCTCCATGGGGTAAACACTTTTTAATCTCTTTTTTTCTTCATTGCTGTCACTCCAAAACTTAGAACAGTGCTTTATGCATGATAGTTTCTTAACAGTTATTAATTGTATGTATTGATGAAGAAATGTCTCAAAACTGAGCGTAAAATGACTGGTTATTGGAGTGTAGAAGGAATGTCAAGGGAGAGAATTCCATGAGCTGGGAATCAAAGAATGTTTCAGAAAACAGTTATTAGAGCTTTGCTGGCCATTAATATTTATTTAAAATTAATGTTTATCATTTTATAATTACTTACATGTCTTTATTTCACTCTTAACTATTGAAACTCTCCTTGTGTATAAATTCCTCTAGCATCTTATATCTCATAAACACTCAGACTATTCAAGTATATCCTGGATTAGAGAATGTCATCATTTGCCTTACTCAAAGTACAAAGTGCTTGAAAATTGTATTTCACTTCTTCACCACCCCACCTCTCTATACAAACTACCCACTCATGCTTCCTGTAGTTGTATTATTGTTAAATATACCACATTAATCCAAGAGTCCCAGATCTTAAACTGAAAGCCTCTGAACTCTTAATTAAACCTGGTCTGGATTTACAAAAGGCCTCACTCTGACTGTTGATGGCATTGGTCTGTGGGTGGGGTGGATAGAGGGTGCATATTAGCTTGTCAAATCCTATGAAATTCTTATTGGTAGAATTTTGTGTGATATATTTCAGGGAAGGGTAATCTTCACAGAATATGCATTCAGCATTATCATATAGCCTATACATTTCACTTCCTAAAAGAAATGTTTGTATCAACAAACAAAAAAATAGGCCTATGAGGCCTAATTATCATGCTATACAAAAATGTGCAATTTAACAGTAAAGATTTTATAGTTCATACACATTCTAAATGCTGTTTTATTCATATACCCCATCGATTTCAACAATATAGAGAACATTAATCTACCCATTAGCCTGATTGTTGAGAGGGCTGTAGAATATATCGAAAATGGTTCATATCTTTGTGTGTTTTACTGGATAGCTTTTACTTTTATGCCATGTCCTTTCACTCAAGAAGGAAGGGAGAAAGAAAATTGAGTGTAAATCCAAAATATTGTGTATTTATAAACACACCTATTTATTTCTAGCCAATTTATCTATCATTGTAGAGGTAAATACTTAATGTTTTTTCTACATTCTCTTTAAGTTTTTTAAACTCTTTATTCAAAAGTTTCTTAAGCTCAAAGCCACAAAAGAAGTCAAAATTCATTATATATTCTTCAGATTATCACTAATAAGCCCGTTTATTATGCATTAGGCTGTCAGTTTTAATCTGTATCTCTCTAGATGTAGAAAAATAAAAATCATTAGAAATGAGATATTATAAGTATAATTTCAGTTGATTTCCAGTTCTTTCCTTTTGAATAAATTGTGAAATGAGTGTGTTATAAATAATTTTATGTATCTGATAAATGATTAACTGGTATTAAAAATAAAGCAAGCATAATGTTTGTAAGTAAATAAAAAGTGAACACATTTGACATAAAGATCTACTTCTTTTAACTTCCTAAACGTGACTGGCATTTCAGTCAAAATTATGTTTAATGGGTAAACTAGGTCTTCTCTATATAGCCAACAATTTATATCTATGATAGTCCTGAAATAGTTTGCCAAGGGTAAAATAGAATGATGAAGGCATGACTTTATTGCCCTCATCTTTATTGTAGGTCAGAGAACTTTCTACCTCATTGAGGTTCAAAAAGTTTGAATTAACATCTTCCTCCATCCTTGGCCTACCTGTCAACTTCCCTGCCCCCACCACCCACTAAATTTGTCTTGGATCTTTAATGTGTCAGAAAAAAATCTAATGTATAGTCAATTCTTCATGAACACTGAACTCTTAGTGTTATTATTGCATCTGTTTACTTGGAGCAATTGCATATCCTCCATGGATATATGAACAAATGAAGAGTATACAAAGCATGATTTGAATTTAGTAAACATGCAAACAAAATAAGTTCATGCATTTTCAGAATCTGAACTCTCCAAAGTATCCGTCAAAGTGAATAATAGTATTATAAAAATATTTCGTGAAAATAGGTGGGAGAGATGAAAAGGTAAAATACCTATTTAGGTAGTAGTAAAAAAGTAACAATATTGTGAAGTTATTTTTAACTCAGTTAAGCACATAACTTTCCTTTTCAAATGTTGGTTCATATTTAGTGCTTATAATAGGATATATTTCAGTCATACTAGAATTCTACATTTGTACTTTTTATGGTAATTTCATGTTAACCCATGATCCTACTGATTACATTATTTTCCTTCAAATTATTAGACTAATTTGCTAAAGGAATTTCAAATGTGACTTTGGGTTAATTAATTAAATTATAATAAGAAGAAAGTTTAAAGACCCCTGTGAATAACCAACCATATTTTCAAATTAGAACCTTAATTAAAATGTTATGGTCTAGTAATTACAGACTCATTAGTTAAATCCCCCATAGTGTTTTATAATTATTTTGAAGTTATCATATTTATTTCTGTACTCCATACTTTCCCCTCATGTCCTCCATTTAATGTAGAAAAAAATTAGAACATTATACTTACATTGAATCATCACCATGCCCAACGTACAGGTCACATAGTCACTATTTTTTTTTTTCTTTTATAAGCAACATCACTTTGAGCAACAGAATCACGCTGAGTAATTTAAAAGTATCCACTAATTATTTGGATAAAGCCCTTCAAAACAATTAAAGAATAGCAAAATAGTTGCCACAGACAGGGAAGGATATCTAGACTAGGACTAACAAATCAGCACTTAATGTTTTACTGCCAGTTGATTTGCTCTCCTCTTCCTGTCTCTCTCTGACTCTCTCTGTCTAGTTAGTGATCTCTATCTCTCAATTTTTTTTTTAATTTCAGTTATAGTAATGCTGGTGTTTGACACCAAATTAATTCAGCAAGAGAAACAGTTTAATTATTCAATAAATTACTTGGACACTAGGTGAAGCTTCAAATTTACCACTTACTCTATATAGTCAGTGAACTATATCTTTTGAACTTGGTTTACTTTTAAACTTTTAAAACAAATGGACACTTAAACCACAATCAAGGAATTTGAATCGAGAAAAATATTAGATAAAAATATCACTTTTCAATCACTTCACAAATTATCTTGGATTTGGGAAGAAAAGACTAATCTTGAAATTTGTAGATTCTAAAAGTGAATTTGAATTCTTCAACTTACTATCCTATGGTCACTGCTAATGTCATTTAAACTCTGAGACATGATTCTTTGTCTTATAATGGAAAATGGTTAACCAGTTAGCCCCTAGTCCAACCAATAAGAGATGGAAAACACAAAAACTTCAGGTTTAGAGTGTGTATGTAAGTATGTGCACATGCACACTCATAAGGAAAGGAAGTTGATGTTTTGTTTTTGTTTGCTAATATTTTATTAAAAATGCTGCTGAAACATCCAGTTGGTTGTTGGAGTTCAATAAAATGGGAATCATTATAGATTTACACTTTGGAAGGGTATATACAGATGGTATTTAACCTCTGAGTGAATAATGCCTACACCAGGAGTTCTAAATCAGTGTTTTATGTATCTGTGTAACTTAAATGCAAAAAAAAAAAAAAAAAAAAAAAAGTACTTGAGCCACACTCCAAACCAATTAAATAAGAATTTCTGGAATAACACTCTGGAATTTACATATTATACTAGGCTTACAATGGTCCTTACTTATGTGACTCTGGTTGAGAACTATTGACAGTGAGGACAAAATAAAAATAATACTAAAAGTGATAATAACAAAAAATGATAGTAATGATTAAAGGCTTAGAGTGGAACCTTAATAATATCTAAAATTTCAGTAGTGGAAAGAGTAATACAATACAATGAGGATAGCAAAAATATAAGTACAGAACTTTAGGAGGGGTGACAGGAGCAGAATCACCATAGGCCAAAAGGAAAGTGTTTTAAAAGATTGTGGAGTAGTCAGTATTCTCAATTCTTGCAAATGCTTCAAGCAATATAAAGACTGAGAAATGTCCAATGGATTTGTCCACAGGAAGCTATTTATTCAGAAGATATTTAGAGGCATAGTGGCAACAGAAATCTGACTTAAATAGGTACTAGTGAACAAATGGTGTGACAAGGTAGATGTGTAGCATAAAGTTCTTTTAGAAATGGAAGTAAACTTTGTTAACACATAAAGAGTAAGAAAGACTTGAAGATCAAGTTGAGTCCCATGTCATTATGTTGTAGTAGAACTGGTCACAGAGATTTCAAGAAAAATGTGAATACAATAGCAGGCCTAAATAGAGACATACAGAAATGAGATTTTGATTTTACAAAGATGATTCTATCTGCTTTGTAGAAAATGATTCAAATGGGGCAAGAATTGAAGTAGAAAATCATTTAGAAGACTAATATAGTCTGAGTCAGAGGTTAAGTAGGGTGGGCTGAATACAGAGTAGCTGTATAAAAAGAGGAAAATAACACAAGCAATGTATATCTTGGATATAAAATCAATAGAGTTTATTTTTTTGATGTTGTAGAAATCTTCAGGTGTGTGATATACCTGAAAAGACCTCCATTTGTGTGTGTGTGTGTGTGTGTGTGTTTTATAAAATTTATTGTCAAATTGGTTTCCATACAACACCCAGTGCTCATCCAACAAGTGCCCTCCTCAATACCCATCACCCACTTTCCCCTCTCCCCCACCCCTCATCAACCCTCTGTTCTCAGTATTTAAGAGTCTCTTATGGTTTGCTTCATTCCCTCTGTGTAACTTTTTCCCCCCCTTCCCCTCCACCCTGGTCTTCTGTAAAGTTTCTCAGAATCCACACAGGAGTGAAAACATATGGTATCTGTCTTTCTCTGCCTGACTTATTTCACTTAGCATAATACTCTCCAGTTCCATCCACATTGCTACAAATGGCCAGATTTCATTCTTTCTCATTGCCAAGTAGTATTCCATTGTATATATAAACCACATCTTCTTTATCCATTCGTCAGTTGGTAGACATTTAGGTTCTTTCCATAATTTGGTTACTGTTGAAAGTGTTATAAACATTGGGGTACAAGTGCCCCTATGCATCAGCACTCCTGTATCCCTTGGGTAAATTCCTAGCAGTGCTATTGCTGGGTCATAGGGTAGATTTATTTTTAGTTTTTTGAGGAACCTCCACACTTTTCCAGAATGGCTGCACCAGTTTGCATTCCCACCAACAGTGCGAGAGGGTTCCCAGTTCTCCACATCCTCTCCAGATCTATAGCGTCTACTACAAAGCTGTAATCATCAAGACAGCACGGTATTGGCACAAAAACAGACACATAGGCCAATGGAATTGAATAGAGACTCCAGAATTGGACCCACAAAGTATGGCCAACTAATCTTTGACAAAGCAGGAAAGAATATCCAATGGAAAAAAGACAGTCTCTTTAACAAATGGTGCTGGG